>NC_047585.1:12655800-15459550 GCF_011004845.1 Esox lucius
TGGAGATAGCATTAGTAATGAGGAAATTAAGGTATTTACAGCCAATTGTGTTGCAAATGCTACCATGTGTTTATACAATTAAATATTTTGTGAAAGTATGTTAAGGTCTCTTTTTAATTTTAATGGTATTTTTATTATGTTCATATTTTTTTCTCAGGTTGATATGTAATAAAAATTGGACCTGGCACCTTTTTTAGATCCTTAGTTTCCCAGACCAATAAATCTGCCTCATTTCCAGAGGATCCCATTTGGAGCCATTTGTTCAGTCACGGCTATACATAGTCCCTTCTATAGTTGAAGCTGAATCAATGTCTGCGAAAACATTTACTGATCATTGTATTAAATTAGCCCATTTACATTATGTAAAGTCAGTGTAAGAATATACATTTTACAGATTAAATGTAAATCAAACATATATATATATATTTTCTATTATTTTAACTAAAGGTGTTACTTCTATTGTGTCAATGTTTCCACCATGGTGTTTTATACAAAATTTCACACATCAGAGACAACATGTATAATAAGAGACAGTGGACTGAAGACAGAATATGAATAACTTTCATTTATATTTATGGTTTAGTATTTTACTACAGATGCATCTTTGTCAAAACAATAATTGTTCAGACAGGAAATGCCACATCTTCATTTAACCATTTATTAAAGGATCAATGCTCAACAATACACAATGTCTTAGCATTAGGTTCTGTTCCTTTGGAGTAATTCACCTCCATCACATGATGTTGCATACAATGCCACAGACATCGGACCAAGTCATACAGTGGGTATAGAAAAGAATCACCCCCCTTTAAAATAATCACATTTTGTTGCTTTGCAGCCTGAAATGAAGAGAGACACAGATTTTATTTCATTCAGCTGTATTTACTCAGTGCAACTTATAACATCCAAGTGAAAGATATAACACCAACATGTCAGAAAAAAAATATATATAAAAAAAAAAACAATCACTGAGTTGGAAAAAGGATCACCCCCTTTTGTCAGTATTTTGTTGAACCACCTTTTGCTTTAATTACAGCCTTTAGTCTGTTATGATATGTCTATACTAACTTTGCAGAACTGCTCAAGTTCATTTAAATTTGATGGTGACCATTTGTGGACTGCTGTCTTCAAGTCATTCCACAGATTTTCAATGGGGTTTAAGTCCGGGCTTTGACTAGGACATTCAAGGACATTCACCTTTTCCTCCTTCAACCACTGTGTGGTCAGTTTTGCTGTGTGCTTTGGGTCATTGTCATGTTGGAAGGTAAATCTTCTTCCCATTGACAACTTTCTGGCAGAGAACAGCAGATTATCCTCAAGAATTTGACAGTATTTTGCCACATTCATTTTTCCTTCTATCCTGACAAGTGCTCCAGTCCCTGCTGCAGAGAAACAACCCCATAACATGATATTACCACCTTCATGCTTTACTATAGGAATGGTGTTGTTTGGATGGTGAGCTGTATTGGATGTTCGCCAGACATATTGTTTGGCGTTTAGGCCAAATAATTCAATTTTAGTCTCATCTGACCATAACACCTTTTTCCACATGGCCTTAGATTCTTCAAGGAGGGTTTTGGCAAAGCTCAGTCGTGACTGCATGTGGCCTTTCTTGAGGAGTGGCTTTTTTCTTGCAACCCTCCCATTCAAGCCACATTTGTGGAGAATTTGTGATATTGTTATCACATGCACACAATGATGTCGTGGAAATTCTTGCACTGATGTATACTTGGTCCTATACATGTATAAATGGGTTACTTGTTAAAGATGCCGAGAGGGATCTGGTGTTTGCCTAAGGGACATCCTTGACCGGAACCAGCGGATTAGAGGGTTACTCGTAAATCAATAAACCCTTTAGTGTCTCTGTTGATTGTCCAGACATTCTGACTCCTCAGGAGTTGTGAAGGATAAGGTGGGGGGACAGCCCGCCCTTTGGGTAAAAACCTATGTGACACAAGAAAGGGTTTCGTCTCTGTACATCCTTATTAAAGAGTTCTGACCAATGGAATTACCATCACAATGACCACTCTGTCATGAATTATTGCACCTGCTTCAGAGTTGCTGTAGGCCTCTTGGTAGCCACTCTGACCAGTTTCCTCCTGGCTCTTTCATCCAGTTTGGAGCGACATCCTGACCCAGGGAGGGTCTGTGTTGTACCAAATACCTTCCACTTCTTAATAATAGACTTCACTGTGCTTCTAGGCACTGATACATTTTTTTTTTCATATACATCTCCTGACTTGTGCCTGTCCACAACTTTATCCCAGAGATCTTATGACAATGCCTTGCCACCCATAGTTGATTGTTTTCTTCAGATGCACTACCAAGGACTGAAATCCTTCAAAGCTGGTTTCATGCTGAGCTAATCAGAATGACCACAGCTGATCACAGTTGAAAGTCAATTGGCTTGTGTGCTATTGAGAAGGTAATTAACTACACCTGGTTGGGTTTGCAAGTCATTTTTAGGAGGGGGGTGATTATTTTCCAAATTCAGTTATTCTGTTTTTTAATTTGTAATTATTTTTTTCTGACAAGTTGGTATTATATTTTTCACTTGGATGTTTTAAGTTGTAAATACAGCTGAATAAAACAAATTGTTTTTTTCCGATTTTATTTCAGGCTGCAAAGAAACAAAATGTGATTATTTTAAAGTGGCTGATGATTTTCTATACCCACTGTATAGTTGCAAGTCACAAGTAAGTCTCAAGTCTTAGCCTTCAAACATTGAGTCAAGTAACCAAGTACTGACGGGCAGATGTTAAGTCCCAAGTTTCACAGCTCAGATTGAGTCAAGACAAGTCAAGTCCCAAATTGCTTTCAAATTTTCAAGTAAATGGTAAAGAAAGGTTTTGTTATATGATGGAGAAATCAAATCTTCTTTGTTGTTTAATTATTCTATCACCTAAGAGGAACCTACTATTGTTTAGTTTTCATGTATTTATATGTTGTCAATTGTGTTTATGAATTTTAATAAAATAAATATGTTTTAATAGTAAGCCTGGTTATGTATTGTTGTATTTTCCCTTTTCTTGTGTTTTTTTTTCCAGTTCTATATTTTCCTAGTCAACCTTCAGTTTTGTTGTGTTTTTGAACATAGCGGTCTTTCATTTTCATTAATTGATTTCAACTGTGTTAGTTACTCATCTGGTCTCATCAGCTCATTATTTAGTTCCTCTGTTCATTTTATTTGTATCTTTGTGAGGTATTGTTCATTTTGACTTTACTAAGCCCTTTTCCTAGCTTGTTTGTGAGATCCAGTTATAGCTTTCTGAAAGAGGTTGCGAGGAAAATCTAAACTCCGAGTCGTACAGCTCAATTCGAAGTTGCAAGTGTTTTCTCTTTTTACCAATTCAAGTCTGAAGTCGCAAAATATGGGACTTGCTTCACACTCAACTCCAACTCATGTGACTCGAGTCCACATGTATGCAATACTACCAATAACATTAACACTATATTATTATAATTGCAGTACTGGTGGCAATAAGCAAGGTAAGCAGTGCCAATCCCATATGGGAATAAACCAAGCATTAATTCCCTGTGCCTCGCTGAGGCAATGCCAACCAGCCAATGAGAATAAGAATAAATGGCAGTTGGGATTTAATGTCCGTTCGACCGGCATCGGCTCCCTAATCGTACCCGTCCTGCGCACACGGACCAAGCATCTATTCCCATATACATCACCTTCTGCCTTGGTGAGTCAGCATAACCCCCTTGGTAAATAAGGATAACGTGTACTTGATGTTGATGTCAGGGTCTGAAGGCCATTCACATTGTTTATGTAATCTGATGCCTGAACCTAAATCACCTCAAAACATAGACTTTGTTTAATGGTGTAATACACTACCTATCTAAACAAACCCCTTCATACGAGAAATAAGTTCCAGTTTCTACTCAGAAGAAAAATCACTGCTGATATCCAGATATTACGGAGTATTGACCAAAAGTCCAAAACAACAGGTTCATACCTATTTTATGTTTTTGTCAAATATAAACTCAAGAAGACAAACAAATAAAAAAAAATACAAAATACATATTGCTTTTGACTGTCCTTGTGGGGGCACATTAATGTCTGCCTTCATGTCAGATCTGTCTCAAAGACATGTTTGAGTAATGAACACTTTTAAATAAGTAGATCTTTCACCAAATAATACGTTTCCACACAAAGGCATTAGTAATTAAATAAATGCTTTTCACCAAATAATACATTTCCAAACAAATGTATGTTTTGTATGAAGACAACAAAATCAACTCTGTGTGGGTTAATAAGGAACTCAATAGGAACAGGATACAGACATGAACCAGGGCCTCATAAATCAAACATGCAAAAGCACAAATATGTGCGTCCTGTAGGTGTTGGATTTTTAATATGAATGCTTGCTTGTTTGCTACAGCTTTGCAAAATGTTCAGACTTCATATATCTGGCATTAAGTGTTTGTCATGTTTTAAAGGGATGATTTGGACCATACATGGTAAATTAGACATTTCTGCACAAATAATTTCATGTAATCTTACAACATTTCTGGAACACTTATCCAGATTACTAATTAACAGTTGTTTAACATTGGTAGTTGTATCATTAAAAAGGCATGCAGTACCCACCCCCCCACAAGGAACACAGAACTGCAAATGTAAAGGCAGGGGTAGTGGGTGGTAGTACATGCATCAATAACCGACTGAGTGAGTAACCCTGAACATGGCAAAACCACTTCCAAGCCCACGTGCATGCATACGACCCTGCAGAAGTAACACACGCCGAGCGACAATAAGCACACCCCAGCCACCCAGCTGTAGTCATTGAATGATGCACACCATACATGACATGACACAATACACATGGTTCTTTGACCTAGCGGTCTCAGCACCAGTGATCGGGAAGAAATTGATCCACAGGTCCCTGAATCAACAGTTGCCCAACCTTGACATACACACCATGAATCCCCGAAGAGTATGCAACAACAAATATACACTCACCTAAAGAATTATTAGGAACACCATACTAATACTGTGTTTGACCACCTTTCGCCTTCAGAACTGCCTTAATTCTACGTGGCATTGATTCAACAAGGTGCGGAAAGCATTCTTTAGAAATGTTGGCCCATATTGATAGGATAGCATCTTGCAGTTGATGGAGATTTGTGGGATGCACATCCAGGGCACGAAGCTCCCGTTCCACCACATCCCAAAAATGCTCCATTGGGTTGAGATCTGGTGACTGTGTGGGCCATTTCAATACAGTGAACTCATTGTCATGTTCAAGAAACCAATTTGAAATGATTCGAGCTTTGTGACATGGTGCATTATCCTGCTCGAAGTAGCCATCAGAGGATGGGTACATGGTGGTCATAAAGGGATGGGCATGGTCAGAAATAATGCTCAGGTAGGTTGTGGCATTTACACCATTTTACCATTACACCACCACCACCAGCCTGTACAGGCATGATGGATAAATTTTTTCATTCTGTTTACGCCAAATTCTGACTCTACCATCTGAATGTCTCAACAGAAATCGAGACTCAACAGACCAGGCAACATTCTTCCAGTCTTCAACTGTCCAATTTTGGTGAGCTTGTGCAAATTGTAGCCTCTTTTTCCTATTTGTAGTGGAGATGAGTGGTACTTGGTGGGGTCTTCTGCTGTTGTAGCCCATCCGCCTCAAGGTTGTGCGTGTTGTGGCTTCACAAATGCTTTGCTGCATACCTAGGTTGTAACAAGTGGTTATTTCAGTCAAAGTTGCTCTTATATGTGGAATCTGAGCATTAACAATTACAATAGGAATGTACGTTTCATTAGAAGTGAATGTGCCTAGATAATGAGAACAACAGAAACCTTTCTGTTTAGATTATCTCTCTGTAGATTGTGCTCTAATGACAGGAATGTTTACGTTGGCCATATGGCATGGGGGTTGACTTCTAAAAACATGGTCTTAGTTAGAAACGCCCTTAATGTATAGGCTAGCTGGTAACCAACTTTACAGTGAGAAGATAATGGAACGTTCACGGAATGACATCTGTGCTGTAATTTTCCAAAAAACTTGAGCAAACTTCTCCCTTGATTTGATACGAAAGGAAAGTTCTACATTATTTGACCACTATACGAAACTGCCGATATCTAACATCTATCAGCTTGAATCAGTTGGCCCATTCTCCTCTGACCTCTAGCATTAACAAGGCATTTTTGCCCACAGGACTGCCGCATACTAGATGTTTTTCCCTTTTCACACCATTCTTTGTAAACCCTAGAAATGGTTATGCGTGAAAATCCCAGTAACTGAGCAGATTGTGAAATACTCAGACCGGCCCATCTGGCACCAACAACCATGCCACGCTCAAAATTGCTTAAATAATCTTTCTTTCGCATTCTGACATTCAGTTTGGAGTTCAGGAGATTGTCTTGACCAGGACCACACCCCTAAATGCATTGAAGCAACTGCCATGTTATTGGTTGATTAGATAATTGCATTAATGAGAAATTGAACAGGTGTTCCTAATGTCACAATGGAGCATCTTTGGAACGGGAGCTTCGTGCCCTGGATGTGCATCTCACAAATCCCCATCAACTGCAAGATGCTATCCTATAAATATGGGCCAACATTTCTAAAGAATGTTTTCAGCACCTTGTTGAATCAATGCCACATAGAATTAATAATAATAATAATACATTTTATTTTTATAGCGCTTTTCTTGGACTCAAAGTCACTTTACAATGCAGGTAGATAAAAACAGAACAAAACAAAACAAACAAAACAAGACAAGATTAGACACAGGTGAGAAGGGAGGGGGGCGTGGGACTACGGATAGGCAGAGGTGATGAGATGGGTCTTGAGGTGGGACTGGAAGATAGTGAGGGACTCAGAGGTGCGGATCTCTTGGGGGAGGGAGTTCCAGAGCCTGGGAGCTGCCCTGGAGAAGGCTCTGTCCCCAAAACTGCGGAGGTGGGATTTATGGATGGAGAGGAGACCAGCTGAGGAGGATCTGAGGGACCGTGAGAGTTGGTACGGGGAGAGGAGGTCAGTGAGGTATGAGGGGACCAGATGGTGGAGGGCTTTGTAGGTGAGGACCAGGATTTTGTAGGTGATCCAGTGGGAGATAGGAAGCCAGTGGAGTTGTTTTAGGACTGGAGTGATGTGGTGCCAGGATTTGGAGCGGGTGATGAGTCGGGCTGCTGCGTTTTGGACCAGTTGGAGTCGGTTGATGTTGGTAGAGCTGATGCTGAGGAGAAGTGAGTTGCAGTAGTCCAGTCGGGAGGAGATGAAGGTGTGAATGAGTCTTTCAGCAGCGGTGGGTGTGAGAGAGGGTCTGATTTTGGTGATGTTGCAGAGGTGAAAGAAGGAGGTTTTAATGACTTGACGGATGTGAGGCTCAAGGGAGAGGGTAGAATCAAAGATAACGCCAAGGTTGCGGGCCTGGGGAGATGGGGAGACAGTGGTGCCATCGATGGTGAGAGTGGGGTTATTGGTTTTGCTGAGTGTGGATTTGGAGCCTATGAGGAGGAATTCTGTTTTGTCGCTGTTGAGTTTGAGGAAGTTGTGTTGCATCCAGGTTTTAATAGCTGACAGACAGGAGTTGATGTGGGAGAGGGGAGGATTGTGGGGGGATTTGGTGCTGAGGTAGATTTGGGTGTCATCGGCATAGCAGTGGAAGTCCAGGTTAAAGTGGCGGAGTATCTGACCAAGAGGGAGGATGTAGATGATGAAGAGGAGGGGGCTGAGTACAGAGCCTTGGGGAACAACTTGAGTGACTGTGGCTGTGGCAGAGGTGTGATTATGGAGAGAGATGAAGTGGGATCTGTTGGATAGATAGGAGTGGAGCCAGCTGAGTGCAGTACCTTTGATACCGAGGTCTTTGAGTCTGGTGAGCAGGATGTTATGGCTCACGGTATCGAAGGCTGCACTCAGGTTGAGGAGGATGAGGATGTTGAAGGAACCAGTGTCAGCAGAGGTGAGGAGGTCGTTTAGGACTTTGAGGAGAGCGGTTTCAGTGCTGTGGAGGGGGCGAAAGCCAGATTGGAGGGGATCTAATTGGTTATTAGCATGAAGATGGGTTTGTAGTTGTGTCGCGACTATGCGTTCCAGGGTTTTAGACAGAAAGGGGAGGTTGGATATTGGGCGGTAGTTGTTGAGGGAGGAGGGATCCAGACCAGGTTTTTTAAAGATTGGGGTGACAGCGGCAGTTTTGAAGGCAGAGGGGACAGTTCCAAGGGACAGTGAGGAGTTGAAGAGGTTAGTGAGGTAGGGGCATAGGACGGTGAGGCAGGACGTCATGAGTGGAGTAGGGAGGGGGTCAAGGGAGCAGGTAGTGGGTTTGGAAGAGCTGATGAGTTTGGAGATTTCAGAAGGAGTGACCGGGTCAAACTGGGAGAGGAGGCAGTGAGGAGGAGGGGTCGAGAGGTCAGGAGAGATGGGGAGTGGAGGGTCCATGGTGGGTGCTGGAGTAGATACTGAGAGGTGAGATACAGGGGATAGAGATTGGTAAATAATGTTGATTTTGTCAGCAAAAAAGTGGAGGAATGAGTTGCAGAGATCCGGAGTAGAGGTCGGTAGGGTGTTGGTCCGGGGCTTCACGCGTGAGTTTCAAATATTCCTTACCGACCCAGCGTGAGTTTTTTTTGCACGTGACTTCAGTACTCTCCAGCATTTGAACTCACGCCAGCATTTGAACAGTCACCTTGCTAGGTAAGGAACACTACATGCATTGCATTGCAAGCTTCTCTTATTGACTCGAATTCTGAGAGCTGCAAAAGTTGGTTGATTTATAACTGTAGCTAGCTAGACAACGTCAGTAATTCAGTGCAGTGAAACTTAATAAACTATATAAAATGCATACAACGGGTAACGTAACTTCTAGAAAGTTTTTGCAATGGTTTTGATCGGTAGTAGTCGCTAATATAATTCGTTTTTGTGTATTAGTGTTGGCTGTCTGTTGGTACGTAAGTAACACAGCTTGTCCCGATTTGAATGCTTTCTACCTGGTTAATATCATAGTATGGTCTTGAAATAATTACAATCAGGAAATAAAGTTATAAACACTGTTTGAGCTAAATGTGAATAAATAATAGCACGGTTTTACCAGCCATTGTTACGTTACTTGTAGCTAGTTATGCTAATGGTGCATTCTAAACATGACGTTCTAATCACACCGGTGTGATCGTACGCTTCAGGGACCACTCTAGATTGATCACACCGGTGTGATTGTACGCGCCAAAGGGTTAATGAGGTTGTTCATTGTGGAGAAAGGGGTTCTGGGGTTTTGGTAGGGGTCGGTGAAGATGGTGGAAAGGTAGGCAGATTTGGCAGCAATGAGGGTGTCTTTGTAGGCAGTGAGATGGAGTTTATAGGCTTCATGATGGACTGTGAGGGATGATTTCTTTGTCAGACGTTCAAGTTGGCGGCCAGTTTGTTTCATTTTCCGGAGTGCAGGTGTGTACCAGGGTGAAGATGTGTTAAAAGTGACAGTTTTTGTTTTGAGGGGTGCCAGAGTGTTGAGGGAGGTAGACAAGGTGGAGTTGAGGTGGTTCATGAGATCATCAGGTGAGGTGAGGGTTGAGTCCAGGTGGAGAGTGGTGGAGAGCAGGTGAGAGAGATGGTGGGGATCGATTGATTTAATGTTGCGGAAGGTGATTTCTCTGTGATCCGAAAGTTTTGATTGAAGATAACAGCGAGGCCACCTCCACGGCGGGAGGGGCGGGGTTTGCAGATATAGTTGTAGCCAGGGGGGGGATGCTTGGTTGAGGGAGAAGAAATCATTAGGTTGTTGCCAGGTTTCAGTGAGCAGAAGGAAGTCCAGAGTGTTGTCTAGGATTAGTTCATGGAGGGCAGGGGCTTTATTGTTGAGCGATCGGGTGTTGAGGAGGGCAAAGTTGGCATTGTGAGAGGATGGTGGGAGGGGGGCAGGCTGGAGAGATCTGAGGTTGTCCTGGTTAGCAGTGCATGTGGTCGGTGGGGTGTAGTCCAGTCCGGGTTTTCTGTGTAGCCAGACAGTGCGTTCAGCCCTATGTGATCCAGTGGGTGCAGTATTCTGATGACGTGAGACAGGTGCGACAGAGCGTGCAGGTGACCAGATGGATGGAATGGATTGTCCGTGGTGGAAGAAAACAAACTTGCGGCAAGAACTTCTGTGGATGTAACGGGGTCGACGTAGAAGTCCTAGCTGTTTGATGACTGGGATGCAGGATGGAATGGAGTAACTGACGAGTTCGATTAGTTGCAGAGTTGAATATTTGAACATGATGCCGGGCGGAGGGATTGAGAGCTCTGTGGTAGCGGTTAGCCGTGGGATAGGGACACAGAGGTGGATAAATGATGTGAGTGCCAGAATGATCCACGGCATGACAGAAGGAGATGAAAGTCTCGGTCACGGCTCGCATCTGGTGGAGGTTGCCTGTGAGAAGGAGGTCAGGAATCGGGTTAGCCGCTGTAACAGCTAGAATTAGCCACCACGCGTTTGGTGAACGGGGGCAGCCAGCTAGCGGCTAACTGACGAGGCGACGGTCCGGTCGAGGAGCCCAGGCGGCTTCAGGAACCAGCTGAGAGGCTGTCCAGAGGTACAGAGGCTGTCCAGAGGTAGGGGTACAGCGAACACGAGAGTAGCAGACGGAGAAGCGGCGAATAAGCAGCGCCAGCGTCTTCTCACGTCGAATGCAAGCACACGCACAGACAGACAAGCACGCACGCTTGAATGATGTTGACGTAGGTTGGCACCAAGGCATTTCTGAAGGCGAAAGGGGGTCAAACACAGTATTAGTATGGTGTTCCTAATAATCCTTTAGGTGAGTGTATATAGGTAGCCTGTTTTACATTACATTTGGATTCCCCCAGGGGTTCAGAATAACTAAAGGTTGAATGGTTTTGAATTTATAGCATGGTATTTTTCTTACTCTCATCCACATCCAAATCTTTCTCAGAAATTCTGATAATCATTGAAAATGCCCATATGGGGTCACTGAACTTATTCTGTCATTGTACTTCCAAAAGCCACCATTAGATGGCAGTCCCTTATTTTTGAACTGGGGATTTATTAATCTTTTTATGGGGTGTCTTAAATAGGGGGTGCCTTTATTTCCTTTGGAATTGGTGGAAGTGGTGGAGATTAGAACAGAGATGTGTCCAGTCTTCCTCTGGATGGTTATATCCACAGGTGACACTCTACAGAATACAGCATAGGCACACATTTTACCACTGGCTACTGTATGGTCATATTGTACTTCCAAAAGCCACCACTAGATGGCAGTCCCTTTTTTGAACTGAGGATTTTTAAAAATGTTATGGGGTGTCTTGAATAGGGGGTGCATTTATTTCCCTTGGAATTCCCTAAATAATTCTCTACCGTACGGTAGCCACATTTGACTACTGGCTACCATACGGTTAAATCAAGTTATCATATAGGCCACTAAAATTCCACTAAAACTATGCAAAATAATAAGAAACAGTTTCATAGAATGGCATTTAGGCTACACTTACCCTTTTTTACAAATGGATCGATTCCTTCCTGATACTTTTCATCCTCATTATCATTTATTCATTTATGGCTGTTTGGCCATTTCTTTTTTCTCAAAACAATTGCTGGTATCAACTGAATGCGTATACAATGCAATTCGAGTGCATAATGACTTTATTGGGAGCGTGGTAAGTGAAACATGCGCCTCTCCCCCTGATGCGCTCGCTCGCTCTTTGTCTCTCTTTTGGGGAGGGGGGTGACATGGATAGACATTCAGGCTTGCTAGCCTACTGCAGCCCCTCATTGAGTATTTTCTCTTTACACCATCCTCCTCTCCTCTCGCCACGCATCCTTCTTCAAAACCAGTTAGAGAGGGTCATAAGGGAGGGATCTCTGGCTTTCCCTTTTCATGGGTGTGGAGAAGCAGATGAGAGGAAAGGACACGAAGAGTATGAAACTGAGAAAATGGGGTAACTGCCAGTTGTCTGACTGATATCTGTATTTTCATTTAGAAATTTCATAAAATGTTCATAAGATTCCTAAATCCGACACTAAAGCATTTTTCTAATTAGAATGTATTGAGGTACATTTTTTTAAATAAAAATGTGTGAGATGCAGTAAATGCCAAATCTGTGCAAAGCTGTCATCAAGGCAAATGGTGGCTACATTGAAGAGCCTAAAATATAAATGTACTTTGACTTGTTTAACACTTTTTGCTTACTACATGACTAAATATGTTATTTCATAGTTTTGATATCTTCACTATTACTCTACAATGTGGAAAATAAACAAATAAAGAAATACCTTTAATGAGTAGGTGAGACACAAAAGTATTCACCAGATCTCCAATTTAGCTGGTAAGAGGGATTTATTGCCTTAGTATAAATTAAATAAAAGGCATTGGCTGCCCTATTAAAGTTCAAAATATTGGTTGAATTATTTCAAATGCCCCTTAGCAGGTCTTCTTTTAGTACCAAGCCAAACGGTGGTATCCTAGAAGGTTACATTTTTTAATTAATGTTAATAAAACCACATATCACAAGACATTCTTCAAACAGTGGCTGGAAAAGTCAAAATAAGGTTTTTATACAACGCTACATTTTTTAACAAAGATAAACTCAATGGAACTCACATGAGTATGATTTCCAGTTCAACAGTATGCATTAATCAAATGTTATAAACTTAGGAACATTTTTTTGAAGTTATCATATGCTTACAATATGCAAGGAGGTATTTCAAATTAATATCTAATTCATTTTATAAAGCCCTTTTTACATCAGCAGTTGTCACAATGTGCTATTACAGATTTCCAGCCTGAAACCCTAAAGAGCATTCAACAACTGGGTTGATGCACAGAGACTAGGCAAACCTCCCTAATAGGTTGGAACTCATGAAGAAACCTATAGAGGAAGCAGTCTATAAACATCCATGTCAGCAGCATGACCACGTGGTAGAGGCCTGGGACAATCAAGTGGATTAAGAGCAGTGGAAACCAGAAAGGTCATGCAGGAAACCAGAAAGGTCATGCAGGAACTTGATCTGAAACACATCCAGGAGGACTTACCTTTTTTGAGGTAAGTCTTACTCTTCTCAACGAGCAGCGGGTACTGCCGTGGGCCCCTCCCCTGTCCCAAAGCACTAACAGGCTTTGAACATCTTTGCTTTGAACAACCAGAAAGGTCATGCAGGAACTTGATCTGAAACACATCCAGGAGGACTTACCTTTTTTGATAAACACGTATCGTTCTTACTCTTCTCAACGAGCAGCGGGTACTGCCATGGGCCCCTCCCCTGTCCCAATGCACTGTCCCAGTCCTTGAACATCAGTCCCTCCCAGGTGCAGTCAGAGCAGGACCCCTCCGTGTCCAGAGACTGCAAATGTATCGCGCATGTGTTCACTTGTGGGATGTAAATGTAAAAGGTTCTTTGTCTAAAATAAATCACTGCACTTGACTCACACAGCCTCAGTCACTTACTCACCTCATCTACTGTGTGTGCGCCTCTCTGTGACATAAGCTAAACATCTAGCTGGCTAGCTCATCATGTCTCAGTCTAAACTGTACACTCAAAAATACAGAAAGCAGTGGGAATCAAACCCTGAATTCAAAGGCTGGTTGAAGCCATTTATTGGAGATGATACACGGGCATACTGCCTGTATTGTAAGGCAGATTTCTATGCCAAACTTAGTGATATAAAAAAACACATTACAACTCAAAAAAGCGTTTCAGCCTCCTCCTCGTTGAGTCCACGGATGTAAGTGTTTCTAAGTACCTGGGGGTTGTGATAAAGTACTTTAGTGACACCAAGCAGATAATTTTATAAACATGTCTGGGGCTTGTTGAGTTGGAGGGAGGAGATGCCATATCTATAGCCCGTGCTGTTGTGGCTTTCCTAGAGAACTGTTTTCTTAAAAAAGAGAAACTCCTGGGGATAGGGACTGACAATGCCTCTGTTATGATGGGGATTAACAATGGGGTCCATAAAGTGCTGTAGGAGGAGTATGGCCTCAAAGATCTGGTTCTTAGGATAAACATTTCTTATTAGAGGATACTAGACTGTGTAATGGCTACAACCACTGACCACCTCCTATGTGTATTGGCATTAAAGACAGTTAACTTTGTAATTATCGGAGAACATGTAAGAAATATGGAAGATCAACATTTTGGACTCATGCTAAATAGAGCTTCTCCCCTAATTGCTGGTTGCATTAATTTTGTTCGTGGATCAAAAATTGACAGAATCTAACACTTGGCGTTCATTTAGTTTTTACAGAGCTTAGATGCCAGATCCACTGACTCTGGGTTTTCTTGGCTCCGCTGCTGATGGCTACGGTTTTTCTCTCCAAATAAAAACAGTAACTTGTATCACGTTTGTTGAATAGATAATTGGTGATCGTTGGTATTTCGTTTTATGAATAATTATTTAGTCTAATACATTTGTAGAATCTTAGTCTTCAATAAAATAAGCCGAAAAAATGTAGAGAGATGATAGAATGTGTATGTGATTTAGTTTTTCTCTCCTAATTTAAGCAGTAACGGTGTAATACATTTATTGTATTGGTAATTGGTGATCATTGGCATTTCGTTTTGTGAATAATTATTTTGCCTAATACATTTTTAGAATCTTAGTCTTCAGTCACAAAGTCACAAACGGCAGGAACAGGCAACAGAACAAACACATTAACAACACACAACCACATTGACCAACAAGAAACACTGGGGGAGGAGGAAATTAAACAGGGACACAATGAGGGAGCAAACAAGGTACAGGGGGGAACAATAAGGACAAGGACAGACAAGAATACAAACAAAAACCAAACACAACAGGGCTACATTCAAAAACAAAACAAGAACGGAACAGAACCTCACAGTTATTGTGTATTAAGTTTGTTTAATTGTTAATTGGCTATCGTTGGTATTTCGTTTTGTGAATATTTATTTAGCCAAATACATTTGTAGAATCTTAGTCTTCAGTAAAATAAGCAGAGATAATTCAAAGAGAGATGTGTATGCGATATTGTTTTTCTCATCTCATCTTCATCCGCTCACCCGGTATCGGGTCACGGGGGTAGCAGCTCCAGCAGGGGACCCCAAACTTCCCTTGCCACATTTGCCAGCTCTGACTGGGGGATCCAGAGGCGTTCCCAGGCCAGTGTCGAAATATAATCTCTCCACCTAGTCCTGGGTCTACCCCGAAGTCTCCTCCCAGCTGGACGTGCCTGGAACACCTCCCTAGGAAGACGTCCTGGTGGCATCCTTACCAGATGCCTGAACCACCTCAACTGGCTCCTTTCGATGCAAAGGAGCAGCGGCTCTACTCCGAGTTCTTCACTGATGGCTGAGCTTCTCACCCTATCCCTAAGGGAGAAGTCAGCCACCCTTCTGAGAAAACCCATTTTGTACTCGCGATCTAGTTCTTTCGGTCATGACCCAGCCTTCATGACCGTAGGTGAGGGTAGGAACGAAGATTGGCCGGTAAATCGAAGGCTTTTGCCCTCCAATTCTCTGGCCGATCTCTCGCTCCATTGTCCCCTCACTCGCGAACAAGACCCTGAGATACTTGAACTCCTTTACACTACGTGTGCTACATGTGATAACAATCTCCCGTATTCTTCATATGAATGGGCTATGAGGTAGTGTGGCAATACGGAAGCCTTTTCTCACAAAGAAACATGTCCAAGCCCGGCCGAAATTTGCAAAAACAAACATCAAGTCCCCCAAAAGCACGTGGGAAAATGTATTATGGTCTGATGAAACCAAGGTTGAACTTTTGGCCATAATTCCAAAAGGTATGTTTGGCGCAAAACAACACTGCACATCACCCAAAGAACACCATACCCACAGTGAAGCATGGTTGTGGCAGCATCATGATTTGGGGCTGTTTTTTTCAGCTGGAACCGGGGCCTTAGTCAGGGTGGAGGGAATTATGAACACTTCCAAATACCAGGCAATTTTGGCACAAAACCTTCAGGTGTCCGTTAGAAAGCTGAAGATGAAGTGGAAGTTCACCTTTTAACACGACAACAACCAAATGCACACATTCAAATCCACAAAAGCATGGCTTCACCAGAAGAAGATTAACATTTTGGAATGGCCCAGCCAGAGCCCAGACCTGAATCCAATTGAACATCTGTGGGGTGATCTGAAGAGGGCTGTGTAGAGGAGATGCCCTCGCATTCTTGACAGATTTGGAGCGCTTTTTCAAAGAAGAGTGGGCAAATATTGCCACGTCAAGATGTGCCATACTAATAGACGCCTACCCAAAAAGACTGAGTGCTGTAATAAAATCAGAAGGTGCTTCATCAAAGTATTAGTTTAAGGGTGTGCACACTCATGCAACCAGGTTATTGTGAGTTTTTTATTTTCCCCCTCAAAGATTTTCAATTGAGTTGTTCACATTATAGGTCACATTAGAGGTGGAAAAAGTTCTGACATGATTTATCTTCGTCTCATTCTTTTACATCACAAGAACATGGCATTTTAACAGGGGTGTGTAGACTTTTTATATCCACTGTACGTTGAATTGTCAATGTGACGGATGAAATGATGTGTACTACCAGTAGGACAGAGTAAGCAGTAGAGTAACAAAGGGCTCACATGAAGTATTTTTCCCATTCTCATATTTTCATGTTATATCCCAGTTGATATTGTCAGTTGCAGCAGTTACAGTACAGTACTTTTGTGTTTTCTTATGTTTTATGTACAAAGTGTCATTCTAACAGCAGTTGTAAGTGTAGTTACCAGGGGGCTCCAGGAGGGGGAACATAAAACTGTTGAGCTAAGTTATGGTGCACCTTGCTTCCTCCCTTCAGTCATTATACATACAGCTCCGGAATTTCTTTTACGCACAATGCACCTTTTTCTTTCCTTTCCAAAGAAGTTGAAAAGGAAAGTTATGAGTGACAAACAGAAGCGTTCAATTTGCAGTGGTCTCTTAATTTTAACCTTTCTGTTCCTCACTCAAAACCTTCCTTTCCAACTTGTTTGAAAAGGAAAGAGAAAGGTGCAGAGATCTCTTCATTTTTTCTGGAGCTGTATTTGTGCTTTGCATGATTAATATATGAGGCCCTGGTTCATATCTATATCCTGTTCCTAACAAGTTTCTAAACCCACACAGAGTCGATAAAAAAAATAATACAAAGCATACATGTGTTTGGTAAGGTATTATTTGGTGAAAAACATTTTGTTAATTAATAATTAATTTATTTGGAAATGTATTATATGTTTAAAAAAAAATCCATTGCCTTTGTGTATTTTGGGAGTTTTATTTAATCAAACATATCTTAGAGACAGATCTGCCCAGAAGGCAGACATGAATGTGTCCCCACAAGGATAGGATAATTACTGTGTTTGTCTGCTTGAGTTTGTATTTGACAAAAACAGAAAAGAGATGTGAACCAGTTGTTTTGGACTTTGGTCAATACTACTTGAATGTTTAAATATCTAGTACATTTTCTGTAGGTTTTTTTTTTCTCATATGAGGGGGTTTGTTTAGATAGGTAGTATTTAACCCAATTATGCTTTTTTGGAAAGGAAAGAGAAAGGTGCAGTTGTCAGACATTTATTGCCGGATGGTACAGAGACAATCCCTGGCCAAGGTAGTACTCAATAAGCAAAATAACTACAGTGAAGAAATGAATGCTGTTCAACGTTTGTCTCAGGGTCACATGAATGACCAGGAGCTGTTTAATGGATCAGAGAAGAGGTTGGAGGGGACAAAAGGCCAGAGATCATGTCCTCATATGCTGCATAATATGCTTCTATCTGATATTTTACACTAAGTACTATTGATTTAAATAAAAAATGTATATTTTTCATATTAGTTAATGTGATAGAAAATAACTGGCTGGCTAGGCATTTGTTATTTTCTTTCACATTAACTATTATGGAAAATATACCTTATTGATTATGAATCGCCTAACATTTATATACAGATACATGGAACACAAAATGTTAACTGTACCATTATTAGTCTATGCACATCAGATAATTAGTAATATTAACTGTAAAATAAGAAGCCAAAGTATATCAGTTTCAGAGTACTTAAATCTCATATTGACATAGTTTTCAATTAGTCAATATCCTACAAAAGCATAATAGAATTCCTGAAATTCTGTTATGACTATATGTTGTGGTGTGCCACCCCAGGATTTTCAGTGGCCCCATCTGGCAAAACATGAACAATTTCTGAAGACATTGGGGTAGGAGAATAACATCCTGGGACAGTTTAGGTATGGGTTTTTTTATTTGACAAAATTTCTCAAATATCTATTAAAGATTAAAGTACAAAATCATTGAAGTACAAATGTTCCTTTTGAAGATTCATACATAAAACAATTCAGTGACAATCAATATTAATTAATGCTACTGACAAATGCAGTAAAAAAAGAAAGAGGAAACTATATTTTCTGTGGAAAGTGTTTCACTGTTAATCATGTTTCATTAAAACTAGTTTAATGTTAGTAGACATATGATAATGCTGATGATACGTAATGTCATCAGACACAGATCATACCACTCTCTTAGAACACACAAAGGGAAGTCTAGTCTTACAGTGTGTGTCGTCCCAGAGATTTTCAGTTCCATAATTAATCTGTAAACAGTTGCCGAACCCACTGTTTGGCTCTTTATGGGCCCAGTTAGTGAAGTCAAATCTGGACCCATCGCTCCAAAGCCATAGGCTCACTTCATCAAGATTATAACCTCCGATCCAGGTGACAGGAAAACCTCCAGTTTGTACAAGCACCAACGCCTTTATGAAAAGATATTCTACTGAGTTGTGCACAGATGCCAGGTTGCCTCCCATCTGTACACAGTGATGTTCAGACTTGGCCCATGTCTTTGCAGTGTTGATGAACCTGAAGTAGCGGGATCCATGTTGAAACCAACCATAATAAAATGAGGGCAATTGTTGCATCAACACCAACCTCTTCATTTTTTCAGTGTTGTTTGCATTATCCCATTTGATCTCCAGCATATCAGGAGAATGTTCAGAATTGGGTTTGGGCTTTGAAGCAGAGAGTTGGTCTCTGTTGGCCTCCGCTAAAGGGCTTAACTCACACAGAATAAACGCAGACACGAGAAGCAGAAAGATGGTCTTGGTCGCCATGGTTGAATCTCAGGTTGTTTCTACAGGTTCTGTTCTGCTGGAGAAAAAGGACTGGTTTTATGCTGTTAACAAGGACACAACTACCAACGTTAAACAAATGTTAATTATTAATCCGGTGTTGCAGAAAATTAAGTGTTCCAGAAAATCTTGGAAGATTAGATGAAAATATTTGTGCACATTGGACAGTTCAAAAAATGTCTTATTCACCATGTATGGTACAAATCATCCCTTTAAAACACATGATGACCACTCAATGCCAGGCATATTAAATTTGAACATTTTGCAAAGCTGTCTCTAAAAACTAGCAAACAAGCAAACATTCATATTGATAAATCCAACACCTACAGTACGCACATACAGTATCTCAGTAAAGTGAGTACACCCCTCACATTTTTGTAAATATTTGATTATATCTTTTCATGTGACAACACTGAAGAAATGACACTTTGCTACAATGTAAAGTGAGTGTACGGCTTGAATAACAGTGTCAATTTGATGTCCGCTCAAAATAACACAACACACAGCCATTAATGTCTAAACCGCTAGTAACAAAAGTGAGTACACCCCTAAGTGAAAATGTCCAGATTGGGCCCAAAGTATCATCAATATCAATATCTTCTTTATAAAGCCCTTTTAACATCATCAGATGTCACAAAGTGCTTTTACAAAACACCTGGCCTTAAACCCCAAGGAGCAAACAACAGTAGTGTTGACATTCAGTGTCAATTCTTTGTGTGGCCACATCATTTCCCAGAACTACCTTAACCCTCTTGGGTATGGAGTTCACCGGTTTCACAGGTTGCCACACGAGTCCTCTTCCATTCCTCCATGACGACATCACGGAGATGGTGGATGTTAGAGACCTTGCGCTCATCCACCTTCTGTTTTAGGATGCCCCACAGATGCTCAATAGGGTTTAGGTCTGGAGAAATGCTTGGCCAGTCCATAACCTTTACCCTCAGCTTTGTCTTGGAGGTGTGTTTGGGGTCATTATCATGTTGGAATACTGCCCTGCGGCCCAGTCTTCGAAGGGAGGGGATCATGCTCTGCTTCAGTATGTCACAGTACATGTTGGCATTCATGGTTTCCTCAATGAACTGTAGCTCCCCAGTGCCGGCAGCACGCATGCAGCCCCAGATCATGACACTCTCACCACCGTGCTTGACTGTAGGCAAGACACGCTTGTCTTTGTACCCCTCACCTGGTTGATGCCACACATGCTTGACACCATCTGAACCAAATACTTTTGTTTTGGTCTCATCAGACCACAGGACATGGTTCCCGTAATCCATGTCCTAAGTCTGCTTGTCTTCAGCAAACTGTTTGCAGGCTTTCTTGTGCATCATCTTTAGAAAGAGCCTTCCTTCTGGGACGACAGCCATGCAGACCAATATGATGCAGTGTGTGGCGTATGGTCTGAGCACTGACAGGCTGACCCCCCACCCCTTCAACATCTGCAGCAATGCTGGCAGCACTCATACGTCTGTTTCCCAAAGACAACCTCTGGATATAACTCAGAGCACGTGCACTCAACTTCTTTGCTTGACCATGGCGAGGCCTGTTCTGAGTGGAACCTGTCCTGTCAAACCGTTGTATGGTCTTGGCCACCGTGCTGCGGCTCAGTTTCGGGTCTTGGCAATCTTCTTATAGCCTAGGCCATCTTTATGTAGAGCAACAATTATTTTTTTCAGATCCTCAGGGAGTTCTATGCCATGAGGTGCCATGTTGAACGTCCAGTGACCAGTATGAGGGAATGTGAGACCGATTACTCCAAATAGAACACACCTGCTCTCCATTCACACCTGAGACCTGGTAACACTTACAAGTCACATGACACCGGGCAGGGAAAATGGCTAATTGGGCCCAATTTGGACATTTTTACTTTGGGGTGTACTCACTTTTGTTGCCAGCGGTTTAGACATTAATGGCTGTGTGTTGAGTCATTTTGAGGGGACAGCAAATTTACACTGTTATACAAGCTGTACACTCACTACTTTACATTGTAGCAAAGTGTCATTTCTTCAGTGTTGTCACATGAAAAGATATAATCAAATATTTACAACAATGTGAGGGGTGTACTCACTTTTGTGTGATAGTGTATTTGTGCTTTTGCATGATTGATTTATGATGACCTGGTTCATGTTTATATCCTGTTCCTATCAAGTTCCTTATTAAATCAAACAGAGTTGATTTTGTTGTTTTCATACAAAACATACATTTGTTTGGAAATGTGTTATTTGTTGAAAAGCATTTATTTAATTAATAAAACATTTGTGTGGAAATGTATTTTTTGGTGAAAGTAATTTTTTGATTTTTTCCAGTAATGTCTTAGAGACAGATCTGCCCTGAAGGCAAACATTAATGTGTCCCCACAGGGACAGTCAAATGTGTGTGTTTGTCTGCTTGAGTCTGTATTTGACAAAAACAGAAAATTGGCATGGTCTGACACTTGTTTTGGTCAATACTCTGAAACATCTAGTTAATTTTCAGCAGGGACCTTTTTTCTTCTGTGTAGATGGAACGTATTTCTCGTATGAAGGCGTTTGTTTAGATAGGTAGTGTATTACACCATTAAACAAAGTCCATGTTTTGAGGTGATTTAAGGTATGGCACCGGATTATATAAACAATTTGAATGACCTTCAAACCCGGACATCAACCCCAAGTGCAATTTACTCTCATTTACCAAGATGGCTGGGTTATATTGCCTCAGCAAGGCACAGTACAGTATACATGGGAATAAATGCTTGGTTTATTCCCATATGGGATTGTTACTGCTTACCTTGCTCATTGCCATCAGTATTGCTATTATAATATTACAGTGTTAATGTCATTAGTAGTATTGTACAAACCATCATGTGACGTTGGTGAGCATTAGGTTTTATTTCAAAGGAATAGAACCTAATGCCAAGACATCGAATGTGTATTGTTGAGCATTGGTTCTTTAATAAATGGTTAAATGTGTTTCCTTCTGAACTATTATTGTTTTAACAAAGATACCTCTGCAGGGTATTTACAATTACAAAAATAATTGTATCTCAGTTTTGGACCAAAAGTTTGTAGTTCCAGTTTAGTTTTCTTGTATCACAAATCTATTGTATCTTATTTTAATGTATGTTAATGTGACGACTCCACCTTCCTCTACAACCCTTCAGTAGGTCGACGCCACCGGCCTACTAGCTGCCCCCATCCCGTTTGATCCATGTCTGGTTTTTGTTTTGTTTTGGATCATGCAGCATACACCTGACACCCATTATTCGTTATCTCTCTATATATATATATACTCCTTCTGTTCTGGGTTTGATGTCCTATATTGATTTGCTGTACGTTCCGTTACCTATGTGCTGCGGCACATCAGAAGAGACTTTTGTTATTTTCTCTAGTCATTTTGAGGCATTTTTCACTTTTGATCCAACAGCTGTGCTCATTAAAATACCTCTGGATTCTCTCCGCCTGTGTTTGGGTCTCCCTTTTTGGAACATCACAGTTAATGTTTGTTCTTGTGTAGTTTTAGCTACTAGTTCTAGTTACTATTATAGCACTCAAATGAAAATATATCCATCTTTTAAAATGTATGATTGCAAAAATATTGATTTGGGGCTTTGTGGATATGCAGGCCTATTCCCATAGAGGCATACCATCACGCTCTAGTGGCCAATAATGTGGTTGAACTACGGATATTATCCTATGAATTTACAATGGACTTATTGTAAATGAATGACAACATTTACAATAAGTCCATTGTCTTATAGTAAATGTTGTCTCTGATGTGTGAATTTTGTACAGCAACACCATGGTGGAAAGCAATGACACTGTGGAATTAACACCAAAAGTAAAATGTATATTTAAACAATAAATTTTTTTATTTACTTTTACATCTATAATATGAATATTTTAACACTGTACATGATGTAAATGGGCAAGTGTAATACTATAAAAATTATGGGGTTTTGCAGACATTGATTCAGCTTTGATATAGTATCATTAAACAAGCATAATTCACCAGAGTATCTGGATATCTACAAGCAGAGAAGCGACTATAGTGACTATACAAATTGCTCCAAAAGGGATCCTCTGACTGGAAGTCGCAGATGTTTTCGTCCACGAGACTAGATTCTAGAAATGATCTAGAAAAGATCTGCTTTGAAGCCAGACCTAATGTTTATTACTTATCAACCTGAGAAAAAAATAACTAAATAGTAATAACATAAAAATTACAAAGACAACTGAACATACTTTAACAAAATATTAAATGGTATAAATACATGGAAATATACAGTATTTGCAACTTATTATGTCAATTGGCAACAAGATTGGGTATAAAAAGAGCTTCTCAGAGTGGCAGTGTCTCTCAGAAGTCAAGAAGGGCAGAGGATCACCAATTCCCCCAATGCTGCGGCAAAAAATAGTGGAGCAATATCAGAAAGGATTTCTCAAAGAAAAAATGCAAAGAGTTTGATGTTATCATCATCTACAGTGCATAATATCATCCAAAGATTCAGAGAATCTGGAACAATCTCTGTGCGTAAGGGTCAAGGCATACAGGAATGATACTGTAATGGAAATCACAACATGGGCTCAGAGATACTTCCAGAAAACATTGTCGGTGAATACAATCCACCGTGCCATTTGCCGTTGCCGGCTAAAACTCCTTAGGTCAAAAAAGAAGCCGTATCTAAACAGGAACCAGAAGCGCAGGCGTTTTCTCTGGGCCAAGGATCATTTAACCTTTTCACGCGTGAGTTTCAAATATTCCTTACCGACCCCCCAGCGTGAGTTTTTTTGCACGTGACTTCAGTACTCTGCAGCATTTGAACTCACGCCAGCATTTGAACAGTCACTTTGCTAGGTAAGGAACACTACATGCATTGCATTGCAAGCTTCTCTCGTTGACTCGAATTCTAAGAGCTGCAAAAGTTGGTTGATTTATTACTGTAGCTAGCTAGAAAACGTCTGCTAACTGCTAGCAAACGTCAGCTGCCTGCTAGCTAACAAATCGTGACCAGTTATTCAGTGCAGTGAAAATGAATAAACTATATAAAATGCATACAACGGCGAACGTAACTTCTAGAAAGTTTTTGCAATGGTTTTGATCGGTAGTAGTCGCTAATATAATTTGTTTTTGTGCATTAGTGTTGGCTGTCTGTTGGTACGTAACTAACACTTCTTGTCCCGATTTGAATGCTTTCTACCTGGTTAATATCATAGTATGGTCTTGAAACAATTACAATCAGGAAATAAAGTTATAAACACTGTTTGAGCTAAATGTGAGTAAATAATAGCGCGGTTTTACCAGCCATTGTTACGTTACTTGTAGCTAGGTATGCTAATGGTGCGTTCTAAACATGACGTTCTAATCACACCGGTGTGATCGTACGCTCCAGGGACCACTCTAGATTGATCACACCAGTGTGATCGTACACGCCAAAGGGTTAAAATGGACTGTGGCAAAGTGGAAAAGTGTTCTGTGGTCAGACTAATCAAAAGTTCATTTTGGAAAACTGGGACGCCATGTCATCCGGACTAAGGAGGACAAGGACAACCCAAGTTGTTATCAGCGCTCAGTTCAGAAGCCTGCATTTCTGATGGTATGGGGTTGCATGAGTGCGTGTGGCATGGGCAGCCTACACATCTGGATAGGCACCATCAATGCTGACAGTTATATCCAAGTTCTAGAACAACATATGCTCCCATCCAGAAGTTGTCTCTTTCAGGGAAGACCTTGTATTTTCCAACATGACAATGCCAGACCACATACTGCATCAATTACAATGTCATGGCTGCATAGAAGAAGGATCCGGGTACTGAAATGGCCTGCCGGCAGTCCATCATGAAGAGGAAGGTGCGACAAAGAAGACCTAAGACAGTTGAGCAACTAGAAGCCTGTATTAGACAAGAATGGGACAAAATTCCTATGCATGAACTTGAGCAACTTGTCTCCTCAGTCCCCAGAGGAGTCTGTTAGAAAAAGTCTGTTAGAAAAAGAAGAGGGGATGCCACACTATGGTAAACATGGCCTTGTCCCAACTTTTTTGAGATGTGTTGATGCCATGAAATTTAAAATCATCTTATTTTTCCCTTAAAGTGATACATTTTCTCAGTTTAAACATTTGATATGTCATCTATGTTGTATTCTGAAAAAAATATTGAAATTTGAAACTTCCACATCATTGCATTCTGTTTTTATTCACAATTGTACAGTGTCCCAACTTTTTTGGAATCGGGTTTGTACACAAAAGGTATTTTTCTCTCAAATATTGTTCACAAATCTGTCAAAATCTGTGTTAGTGAGCACATCTCCTTTGCCGAGATAATCCATCCACCTCACAGGTGTGGCATATCAAGCTGTTGATTAGACAGCATGATTATTGTACAGGTGTGCCTTAGGTTGGCCACAATAAAAGGCCAATCTAAAATGTGCAGTTTTACTGTATTGGGGGGTCCGGGGGGATCTGAAAACCAGTCAGTATCGGGTGTGACCACCATTTGACTCACGCAGTGCAACCTATCTCCTTCGCATTGAGTTGATCAGTTTGTTGATTGTGGCCTGTGGAATGTTGGTCCACTCTTCTTCAATGGCTGTGCAAAGCTGCTGGATATTGGCAGGACCTGGAACACGCTGTCGTTTATGTGATCTGTTGTAACGAAGTGGGTGTCCGGGGTTTTGGACGGCGGAGCAACACAGTTTTCTTACCGTAGTTGCATGAGTTATACGTAGGAATTATAGTACTCTGTTAACTATGAGGCAAACGGAATAAACACAATACGTTTTATTATTTGTAAATACATGGAGTCCTGTGGAAGTCTTTTTTTATTTTAGCATGCACATGAGTTCAAGAAGCTGTTGCCAGCAATCTACCACCATAGCCGAAAGTACCATTAGCATCTAACAAGTGGAATTCACTAATTGATGGAAGACTGATACCCTCTATGAGATATATCCTAAAGGCCATCTTTAACAGTTTAAATGTTTTTAATGGTCTTGAGTGGAAAAATTGCTCGCTAATGTCTGCTAATGGTAGCCTGCAGTTCTTTCATTGCTAGCTTAGCATTAGCAACCGAGTGTATGTAGACTGTCATAACAACAATAGATGTAAACACCTGAGGCAAGTTAAAAGGCCGGCATTTAATTATCAGGCATTCCAGATTGGTTGAACAATGACATTGGGTAAAGTTAGTATTTGTACACCATGTTTTGTTTACATAAATGCACAGTCCACCACCTCTTCTCTTACTGCAGTCCACTTCAATCCTATCTGCTCGGATATCGTGGCCATCCAGCTCAATTACGTTGTTGGATACGTTGTTGTTAAGCCATGTTTCCGTGAAAATCATGACACTACAATCCATAATCCATTTTTGTGTGATGATGTCTGAGATAATCAAACATGTTTTATAGGAAGATCTGAATGGAAGACAGACATTACAGTTTTTTTCAGTCGCTAACAAGCGTTTGTCCAAACAGTAGTCACATT
Source organism: Esox lucius (assembly GCF_011004845.1). Taxonomy (NCBI): domain Eukaryota; kingdom Metazoa; phylum Chordata; class Actinopteri; order Esociformes; family Esocidae; genus Esox; species Esox lucius. Next base: position 12,682,317 of record NC_047585.1, read on the forward strand.
TTCAAAACTCTAAACACAATTAGCACAGCATCGGTCTTTTGTGGCCATACCATTCACACATTTAATGTCGTTTTCACACAATATGCAGTCAGTGAACACATTTCCACAATGCTTACATTTTCTTAACAGACAAGCTATACCTCCCAACAAAATTATGGATTGTTTTTGTAGTATTTACAAATGTTAACACACAACATCCCACAATAGCAAAAACAATATTCCAAACCTTAAATACAGTATAAAAACCTCTGCTTCTGAAATGATATCAGTTCAAAAACAAAATATATCAAAAATATATCTCAGCTGATAATAAACAAACAATTGAATAATTGACACAGCTGATTTATGTTTGGTGAATTGGGCCAACCACAGCTGATTCCAGTCTGACTTAGACTCAGTGGCAGGGGCTTATTTTTTCTATTACTATAAAAGGAGGACTTTAAGGAGTGATGTTTTTGGAAACAGTAACAGAAAAAGACAAACATTGTAATGTCTGGACGAGGAAGAGGAAGAGCAAGGGGCCCAGGGAGAAGACCAGGTCCAGTGAGAGATGCAGAAGGAGGTGCAGTGAGAGGTGGAGGTGCAGTAAGAGGTGCAGTGAGAGGAGCAGTAAGAGGTGCAGTGAGAGGAGCAGTAAGAGGTGCAGTGAGAGGAGCAGTAAGAGGTGCAGTGAGAGGTGGAGGTGCAGTGAGAGGAGCAGTAAGAGGTGCAGTGAGAGGTGGAGGTGCAGTGAGAGGAGCAGTAAGAGGTGCAGTGAGAGGAGCAGTGAGAGGAGCAGTGAGAGGTGCAGGTGCAGGCCCAAGGAGAAGGCAAGGTAGAGGTGTAAGAATGCGTGGTGGTGGCATTCCAAGGGCTGCAAGAACAGTAGTCAGTGATGAAATTCATGCCACTATCATTGACCATGTAATCAACCACGGTCTCTCACTAAGAGAGGCTGGTGAAAGAGTCCAACCCAATTTGAGTCGGTCAACGGTTGCCTCCATTATTCGCATCTTTCAACAAACCAACAGGTAAGTATTGCATTTTACATGGTTTGTTTCTATTCTCATTTGACATGTCAATAAGGTCATACAGTAATGCATATGTTGATATTTTTATTTTTCTCTACAGAATGCAACGTCTTCCACCCTCTGGGGGAAGAGGAAAGCTCCTCAATAATGATCAAGAGCTTGCCATTGTAGAAATGGTTGTTGCAAATAATGCAATTAAACTGCATGAAATCAAAACTAGAATTGTGGAGGACCATGAGATATTTGCCAATATAGAAAGCATCAGCCTCACAACCATTACGCGGACATTGTCCAAACACCGAGTGCGGATGAAGCAGCTCTACACTGTTCCATTTGAAAGGAACAGTGAGAGAGTCAAGGAGCTACGACGACAATATGTCCAGGTATAGTGTATATTCAATTCAATGTCCAGTTATATAACCTTTGCACTTTGCAAGTAGGTTACCTACACAGTAATAGGTTACAGTACAGTATGGTAGACACAGTAATGACATGACTTAAACTTTGTTTCAGAGAGTTATGGAATTGGAAGCCAACCAGGCCCCTCATGAATTCATTTACATCGATGAGGCAGGATTCAATCTGTCCAAAAGGCGTCGACGTGGACGAAATATAATTGGAAAAAGGGCCACAGTTGATGTGCCAGGACAGAGAGGGGCAAACATTACTATGTGTGCAGCAATGGCAAATACAGGATTACTCCTTCACAGATGCCAGGTTGGACCTTATAATACTGAGCGCCTCCTTGCGTTTCTTAATGATCTCCACCAGCGCCTGGCACCAGAGCAGGGTCAGGAGGGTGAAAACATGAGGACCTTTGTAATTACCTGGGACAATGTTGCTTTCCATCATTCACAAGCAATAACAGCATGGTTTGAAGTCCACCCAGTACTGGTGAGTCTCTTCCTTCCACCCTATTCATCTTTCCTCAACCCCATAGAGGAGTTATTTTCTGCATGGAGGTGGAAGGTTTATGACCATCAGCCACATGACCAGATGTCCCTACTTGAAGCCATGGATGCTGGATGCAGGGATATCACAGTTCAAGATTGCCAAGGGTGGATCCGACATACCAAGCGGTTTTATCCCAGGTGCATCGCCTTAGATGATATCAGATGTGATGTTGACGAAAACATGTGGCCTAACCCTGAAGATCGCAGGGATTAGATACATACATTTTGTGCCATTTTTAGTTCCCCCCCTTTTTATTTGGGCTTTTTGCTGTTTTTTTTTGGTCAGAATGCTCTTGTGTTTCATGGATATTTTGTAAATAAACCTTGAAAATAAAATAAACCTTGTCTGTTCTACTGTACCTTCTTTGGTAAACAGTTACTGTAAGAAATAACTGATTTGCTTTTTACTGGAATGCGTTTGAATGTGAACATTACTGTACATGTGCACATACAGTTCCAAACCAATAAATTTAGTGTAAACGGTGGATTGCATGTTACCTGAAACATAAAAATCTATGCAGTTTTTATAATTTTAACAATAGCCAGAATTCTGAAACCTGGTGTACTTCGTTTGACTGCATGTACCTTGTGAAGTGAAAACAAATGTTACTCTTTGACAGAAATATTTCATTTTGAGTAAGATTTCCAGTGTTTTGGTAAAGTTAGTGTGTGTAGAGAAAAACATGTTCTGTTTTGAAATTAAGAGTTAGTATATATTTAACAAAATGTGTTTTTGAGAAGAAAATGAACAATTTGGCCAATTGTGTTTTGTAGGTGTGAGTCTGTGTTAAGAGTTTAGAAAAATTATCTAAAGTATGGGCAAGCGCTTGTTAGCGATTGAAAAAAACTGTAATGTGATTCGTTGACTCAATGGAGAGGGTAGATATAACATTCCAACTATAAAATCAGTCAGTTTCAGTTTAGGTTAAGGGTTAAGTTCAGAGTAATGGTTAGGGTAAGAAGTTGCCCAGAAGGATAGTAAGATGTAAAATGTGTGTGTTTGTCTGCTTGGGTTTGTGTTTGACAACAACAGAAAAAAGATATGAACATGTTGTCTTGTGCTTTGGAAATATCTGGTCAATTTATCAGTAGGGATTATAACATTTTATTGGCAGTTATTTTTCATATGCAGGTAATTGGGGGAAAATGCCATTAAACAAAGGCCAAATCTTGAGGTGATTTAGGGTCTGGCAACGGATTATATAAATAATGTGAATGGCCTAAAAAAACCTGAAGGGGTCAAAGGGCAGGAGCTCATGTCATTCTGGCTGGTCTAGTTATGGATCTCACTGGTTCAGTCACATTGTTGTTCCACCTTTTCAAACATGTCCTGGAGGCACATCCAACTTTACCTGTCCATCCCCAATGGTGGAAGAGTCTGTCTTTTTAGGACTGATTGCAGCTTGGGAAGCCAGTTAGAACATGCAGCACTTTTAGTATTAAAGATGGCCTCCATAGAGGGGTGGAAAAGAATACGTGGGACCTGTTGTTTTACCAGCAGGTTCCCTGATTGAAGATAATATGCACCTGTGAGCTAAACTAAGCTTTGTTGCATCAAAACCCCATAAGAATAACCTACTAGATTAGTTGAACTCTCCTTCTTACTATAATCCTCTACAGAAAATATTGCTAGTAGGCTAATCTTTTGATTACAGTACGGGCCACATTCTTAGGGTGGTTCCACACATGACTCCGTCTTGCCGACTGTCCAAGGATTCTTGGAACGCCATCCCACTCAGCACTCTAAGGAACTTCCCATAATGTATAGAGCAACCCTGCAGGTCAGCTGTGCAACTACAGCCAGATTGTTTTTGGATCTTAGAATGTTGCTTCCTAGAATAATTCCAACAACCTAGGAACGACCCTAAGCTTGTGTTCCGTCATGTTCTTGTCACCTAAGTGCTGACCAGGCAAACTGAACCCTACAGCTGTCCTGGACAAAAAAATCAAGCTCAATGGAGATAGCATTAGTAATGAGGAAATTAAGGTATTTCTAGCCAATTGTGTTGCAAATGCTACCATGTGTTTATACAATTTAATATTTTGTTAAAGTTTGTTAAGGTCTCTTTTTAATTTTAATGGTATTATTATTATGTTCATATTTTTTTCTCAGGTTGATGTGTAATAAAAATTGGACCTGGCACCTTTTTTAGATCTTTAGTTTCCCAGACCAAAAGATCTGCCATTTCCAGAGGATCCCATTTGGAGCCATTTGTTTAGTCACGGCTATACATAGTCTCTTCTATACTTGAAGCTGAATCAATGTCTGCGAAAACATTTACTGATCATAGTATAAAATTAGCCCATTTACATTATGCAAAGTCAGTGTAAGAATATACATTTTACAGATTAAATGTAAATCAAATATATATATATATATTTTTTTTTTCTATTATTTTAACTAATGGTGTTACTTCCATTGTGTCAATGTTTCCACCATGGTGTTTTATACAAAGTTTCACACATCAGAGACAACATGTATAATAAGAGACAGTGGACTGAAGACAGAATATGAATAACTTTCATTTATATTTCTGGTTTAGTATTTTACTACAGATGCATCTTTGTCAAAACAATAATTGTTCAGACAGGAAATGCCACATCTTCATTTAACCATTTATTAAAGAAACAATGCTCAACAATACACACTGTCTTAGCATTAGGTTCTGTTCCTTTGGAGTAATTCACCTCCATCACATGATGCTGCATACAATGCCACAGACATCGGACCAAGTCATACAGTGGGTATAGAAAAGAATCACCCCCCTTTAAAATAATCACATTTTGTTGCTTTGCAGCCTGAAATGAAGAGAGACACAGTTTTTGTTTCATTCAGCTGTATTTACTCAGTGCAACTTATATCCAAGTGAAAGATATAACACCAATATGACAGAAAAAAAAATAGTTACAAAATTAACTGAGTTGGAAAAATACGGAAGAGGATTAGTGTCAAGCAATAATAAAAATAAAAAAAAACATCTCGAGATTAAAGTCATTATAATGCGAGATTAAACTCGTTAAATTTCGAGAAAAAAAGTCGAAATACAATTTTGAGAATAAACTCATTAGGGAATGGAGCTTTTGAGTTGTATTGGTGGTGTTTTCTCAAGGGAGTCGTATTTCGTATGAACATGATATCATAGAGTTAGCCCATGGCCTGACTATGTTTCACATGATATTGCAAATGAAAGTGCTTAACTATGGCAGTCTAAGTAGTATTTCTGGGCCATCGAACGCACTTATAAAATGTTGCTCCTTCAAAGACGTCTTGAGTTCAGTTACCTCAAAACATAGTTGGCTTCAAATATATTTAAATATAGTAACCTTGCATTTGTCCACTGGTTGTCAATTCATGTTGGACAAAAGCGAGTACATCGCGCAAATTGGACTGACTTTTTCTTCTAAAAAGACCTAGCCGCTTGCAAATTGTCTTTAAAGTTTGTATGCTAATTATAATTCTGTCATAATTAGCTAAATATAGTATTTTTGATAGTATTGATAGTATTTCTGTGCTACTGAAAGAAAGTCTATAATATAGCTTGACTAATTGATCCAACTCTGCCATGTCCTTCATAGGCTATGCAATGCACACTGATCGAATGCGTTATCCTCTACATTAAATTTTCGATTTTATTCTCGATATTTAATGAGTTTATTCTCAAGATTGTATTTCGACATTCTTCTCGAAATATAACGTGTTTTTTCTCGAAACACAACGACTTTATTCTCGATATTTAATGAGTTTATTCTCAAGATTTTCTCCTGACTCTTTCATTCAGTTTGGAGCGACGTACTGACCCAGGTAGGGTCTGTGTTGTACCAAATACCTTCCACTTCTTAATAATAGACTTCACTTCTAGGCACTGATAATTGCTTTTTTTTTCCATATCCATCTCCTGACTTGTGCCTGTCCACAACTTTATCCCAGAGATCTTTTGACAATGCCTTGCCACCCATAGTTGATTGTTTTCTTCAGATGCACTACCAAGGACTGCAATCCTTCAAAGCTGGTTTCATGCTGAGCTAATCAGAATGACCACAGCTGATCACAGTTGAAAGTCAATTGGCTTGTGTGCTATTGAGGTAATTAACTACACCTGGTTGGGTTTGCAAGTCATTATTAGGAGGGGGGTGATTATTTTCCAAACTCAGTTATTCTGTTTTTTAATTTGTAATTATTTTTTTCTGACAAGTTGGTATTATTTCTTTCACTTGGATGTTTTAAGTTGTAAATACAGCTGAATAAAACAAATTGTTTTTGTCTGTTTTTATTTCAGGCTGCAAAGAAACAAAATGTGATTATTTTAAAGGGGCTGATGATTTTCTATAACCACTGTATAGTTGCAAGTCACAAGTAAGTCTCAAGTCTTAACTTTCAAATATTGAGTCAAGTAACCAAGTACCGATTTGCAGATGTTAAGTCCCAAGTTTCACAGCTCAGATTGAGTCAAGACAAATCAAGTCCCAAATTGCTTTCAAATCTTCAAGTAAATGGTAAAGAAAAGTTTTGTTATATGATGGAGAAATCAAATCTTCTTTGTTGTTCAATTATTCTATCACCTAAGAGGAACCTACTATTGTTTAGTTTTCATGTATTTATATGTTGTCAATTGTGTTTATGAATTTTAATAAAATAAAGATGTTTTAATAGTAAGCCTGGTTATGTATTGTTGTATTTTCCCTTTTCTTGTGGTTTTGTTTTCAGTTCTATATTTTCCTAGTCAACCGTGTGTTCAGTTTTGTTGTGTCTTTGAACGTAGCTCTGTCTTTCATTTTCATTCATTGATTTCACCTGTGTTAGTTACTCATCTGGTCTCATCAGCTCATTATTTAGTTCCTCTGTTCATTTTATTTGTATCTTTGTGAGGTATTGTTTGTTTTGACTTTACTAGGCCCTTTTCCTAGCTTGTTTGTGAGATCCAGTTATAGCTTTCTGAAAGAGGTTGCGAGGAAAGTGCTGGGAAAATCTAAATTCCCTCGAGTCATACAGCTCAATTCGAAGTTGCAAGTGTTTTCTCTTTTTACCAAGTCAAGTCTGAAGTCGCAAAATATGGGACTTGCTTCACACTCCAACTCATGTGACTTGAGTCCACATGTCTGCAGTACTACCAATAACATTAACACTATATTATTATAATTGCAGTAATGATGGCAATAAGGAAAGTAAGCAGTGCCAAACCCATATGGGAATAAACCAAGCATTTATTCCCTGTGCCTCGCTGAGGCAATGTCAACCAGACATCTTTGTAAATGAGAATAAATGGCAGTAGGGATTTAATGTCCGTTCGACCGGCATCGGCTCCCTAATCGTACCAGTCCTGCGCACACAGACCAAGCATCTATTCCCATATACATCACCTTCTGCCTTGGTGAGTCAGCATAACCCCCTTGGTAAATAAGGATAACGTGTACTTGATGTTGATGTCAGGGTCTGAAGGCCATTCACATTGTTTATGTAATCTGATGCCTGAACCTAAATCACCTCAACACATAGACTTTGTTTAATGGTGTAATACACTACCTATCTAATCACTGCTGATATCCAGATATTTTGGAGTATTGACCAAAAGTCCTAAACAACAGGTTCGTACCTATTCTCAGTTTTTTGTCAAACACAAACTCAAGAAGACAACATTTTTAAAAGACACACATCTTACTTTTGACTGTCCTTGAGGGGGCACATTAATGTCTGCCTTCAGGGACATTTTTCACCAAATAATTTGTTTTCACACAAAGGCATTATTAATTAAATAAAATGTTCACCAACTTTATAGGAACAGGATATAGACATGAACAAGCTTGCAAATGCACAAATGTGCATCCTGTAGGTGTTGGATTTTTAAATATGAATGCTTGCTTGTTTGCTACAGCTTTGCAAAATGTTCAGACTTCATATATCTGGCATTAAGTGTTTGTCATGTTATAAAGGGATGATTTGGACCATACATGGTAAATTAGACATTTCTGCACAAATACTTTAATCTAATCTTACAACATTTCTGGAACACTTATCCAGATTACTAATTAACAATTGTTTAACATTGGTAGTTGTATCCTTAAAATCAGTCCTTTTTCTCTGGCAGAACTTAGACTGTAGTTCAGTCAGAAAACACCACATATTAGTTTAACCATTTATTGATAACTTATGTACAGCAATGTAAACGCAGTGTCTTGGCATTAGGTTCTGTTCTTCAAGGGTAACTCATTGCCATAATTGTGCATAAAATACTACCTATAAAAATATAACCTTGATATTATTGATGCAATTCCTATGGCAATGAGCAAAGCATGCAGCACCCATCCCCCCACAAGGAACACAGAACTGAAAATGTAAAGGCAGGGGTAGTGGGTGGTAGTACACCCTCTTCTGGAGGAAGAGAGAAGAGGCACAGAATCCATGTTGCTTGAAGTCCAGTGTAAAGTTTCCACAGTCAGTGATGGTTTGGGGTGCCATGTCATCTGCTGGTGTTGGTCCACTGTGTTTTCTGAGGTCCAAGGTCAACTCAGCCGTCTCCCACAAAGTTTTATGAACACTTCATACTTCCTGCTGATGACCAACTTTATGGAGATGCAGATTTCATTTTCCAACAGGACTTGGCACCTGCGCACAGTGCCAAAGCTACCAGTACCTGGTTTAAGGACCATGGTATCCCTGTTCTTAATTGGCCAGCAAACTCGCCTGACCTTAACCCTATAGAATATCTATGGGGTATTGTGAAGAGGAAGATGCGATACGCCAGACACAACAATGCAGAAGAGCTGAAGGCCACTATCAGAGCAACCTGGGCTCTCATAACACCTGAGCAGTGCCACAGACTGATCAACTCCATGCCACGCCGCATTGCTGCAGTAATTCAGGCAAAAAGAACCCCAACTAAGTATTGAGTGCTGTACATGTTCATACTTTTCATGTTCATACTTTTCAGTTGGCCAACATTTAAAAAAATATTTTTTTTGTATTGGTCTTAAGTAATATTCAAATTTTCTGAGATACTGAATTTGGGATTTTCATTAGTTGTCAGTTATAATCATCACAATTAAAAGAAATAAACATTTGAAATATATCAGTCTGTGTGTAATGAATGAATATAATATACAAGTTTCACTTTTTGAATGGAATTACTGAAATAAATCTACTTTTTGATGATATTCTAATTATATGACCAGCACCTATATGTAGGCCTAAACATGGAATGCCAAGCCCCAAGAAATAGTGACAGTTATATCATACAGCTCTGGAAAAAATTCAGAGACCACTCCTAATTTTTCTTAAATCAGCATCTCTACATGTATGGCAGCAATTCCATTCCAGTGTCTGTTAAATTCCAACACAGGCACACCTCATTTTACTTAATGAGGTACTGATTAGGTGATTACCTAAACCAAATCTAATTTAACAAGGAAAAGTATAAAAACCACTGCTGTGGTCATCACTATCCTCTTGCAATAGGACCAAATGGATAAAACAGTGTAGTACCTCAAAGGTAATTTTAATACAAAAATAACTATTCAGCATGACAAAAGTGGAAAAGAAGGTTTGATTCTGGATTTACGGGCAGAGGGATACAGTGAGCGTCAGGTTGCTTCCATCCTGAAAATGTCAAAGACGGCAGTTCATAAGAACAAGGTCAAGCAACAGACATTGGGGACAACAAAGCTAGAGACTGGCAGAAGGCGAAAACAACCACTGACCGAGATGACCGTCAACTCATTCGAATGTCACTCAACAACCACAGGATGACATCAAGTGACTTACAAGAAGAATGGCAAACAGCAGCTGGGGTGAAGTGCACGGTGAGGACGGTTCGAAACAGGCTCCTAGGGGCAGGGCTGAATTAACGCAAAGCTAGAAAAAGCCCTTCTTCAATGAGAAGCAAAGAAGAACCATGCTGAAGTTTGCCAAAGATCATAAGGATTGGACCGTAGAGGAATGGAGTAAGGTCATCTTCTCTGATAAGTCAAATTTCTAGCTTTGCCCAACACTTCGTTATCTAATGGTTAGATGGAGATGTGGTGAGGCCTTCAAGCCACAGTATCTTGCACCCACTGTGAAATTTGGTGGAGGATCGGTGATGATCTGGGGATGTTTCAGCAAGGCTGGAATCGGGCAGATTTGTCTTTGTGAAGGACACATGAATCAAGCCAAGTACAAGGTTATTCTGGAAGAACAATGTTCCCAAACTCTGAGAAGAAAAAAAAATCTGGTAGGACAATGCTCCATGCCACACAGCCAGGTCAATCAAGTTGTGGATGGAGGACCACCAGATCAAGACACTGTCATGGCCAGCCCAATCTCTAGACCTGAACCCCATTTAAAACCTCTGGAATTTTATCAGAGGAAGATGGATGGTCACAAGCCATCAAACAAAGCCAAGCTACTTGAATTTTTGTGTCAGGAGTGGCATAAAGTCACCCAACAGCAATGTGACAGACTGGAGGAGAGCATGCCAAGACGGAGGAGAGCATGCCAAGAAGCATGAAAGCTGGGATTAAAAATCAGGGTTATTCCACCAAATATTGATTTCTGAACTCTTCCTCAGATAAAACATGATTATTTTGTTGTTGAAAATTAATATGAATTTGTTTTTCTTTGCATTATTTGAGGTCTGAAAAAAAAAATATATGTGGTTATTTTGACCAGTTGTTATTTTCAAAACATAAATACTCTAAATGACAATATTTTTATTTAGAATTTGGAGTAATGTTTTCAGTATTAAAAAGAAAACTGTTCATTTTACACATACCTATGAATAGTAAAACCAGACAAACTTTTGCAGTGGTTTCCTAACTTTTTTCCAGAGCTGTAAATGCCATATTGTGAACAGCAACCAGAGTGAGTATATTACCCTATCTTCTGTCTTCTAAAGTGACTATAGAAAGGATGAACAAACCTCCTAAGCAGATAAATTAATTAATTTCTTGTAAATTAATTTCTGAATACAAATGCATATGGAGGGAGAGCATTACCAAGATGAGGAGAGAGAAGACCACAGTGGTGAAAATATGGAGGGAGAGCATCACCAAGATGAGGAGGGAGAACACCACAGTGGTGAAGATATGGAGGGAGAGCATCACCAAGATGAGGAGGGAGAAAGCGAGAGACTAGATAACGTGCAGGGCTCAGACAGTGAAAGGGAAAGGAGAGTGGCAGGGCCATCACCAATGATCTCCAGTCCACAGGGTATGGAAATTGTTGCTGCATAGTATATTAAGTTACATATGAATAAGAACAACAAATGACAAAGACGGACATTTTGCTATAATATTTAAGAGACATTGCTTAGACTTTAAATAAATATAAAAATTAATGTTTGCCTAAATATGAATAATTAGGGAAAGTTTTCAGTGTGAAAGTGTGATGAGATGGGGAGTTTTTCTATTTTGTGTAGAATGTATTTTAGATCAATTGCTCAGATTTAAAAAAATTTAAAATAAAATGAACCTAAAAATACTCTCCCAGCCTAAATTGTTAGTGTGTGATAACACAGTTTGATGGTTATACAGTGGGGGGAACAAGTATTTGAAAAGCTTCTGAATTTGCAGGTTTTCCTAATTACAAAGCATGTAGAGGTCTGTAACTTTTATCATATGTACACTTCAACTGTGAGAGAAAAAAATCCAGAAAATCACATTATATGATTTTTAAATAATTGATTTGCATTTTATTGCATAATACATATGTATTTTATCACCTACCAACCAGTAAGAATTCCGGCTCTCACAGACCTGTTAGTTTTTCTTTAAGAAGCCCTCCTGTTCTCCACTCATTACCTGTATTAACTGCACCTGTTTGAACTCGTTACCTGTACAAAAGACACCTGTCCACACACTCAATCAGACTCCATCCTCTCCACAATGGCCAAGACCAGAGAGTTGTGTAAGGACATCAGGGATACAATTGTAGACCAGCACAAGGCTGGGATGGGCTACAGGACAATAGGCAAGCAGCTTGGTGAGAAGGCAACAACTGTTGGCGCAATTATTAGAAAATGGAAGACGTTCAAGATGATGGTCAATCTCCCTCGGTCTGGGGCTCCATGCAAGAACTCACCTCGTGGGGCATTAATGATCATGAGGAAGGTGAGGGATCAGCCCAGAACTACACGGCGGGACCTGGTCAATGACCTGAAAAGAGCTGGGACCACAGTCTCAAAGAAAACCATTAGTAACACACTACGCCGTCATGGATTAAAATCCTGCAGGTGGAAACATCATTCTTTGGGACTGCTTTTCTGCAAAGGGGACAGGACGACTGCACCGTATCGAGGGGAGGATGGATGAGGCCACGTATCGCGAGATCTTGGTCAACAGTTTCCTTCCCTCAGTAAGAGCATTGAAGATGGGTCGTGGCTGGGTCTTCCAGCATGACAACGACCCAAAACACACAGCCAGGGCAACTAAGGAGTGGCTCCGTAAGAAGCATCTCAAGGTCCTGCAGTGGCCTAGCCAGTGTCCAGACCTGAAACCAATAGAGAATCTGTTTCAATGTCCGTATGGGAGTCAAGGATGGCTTGAGTGACAAACAGACTCCAGTCTGTGTGTTGAAACTGGTGCTGTAGAATTGAGTCTGACTCTTCTGGCCACACGTTGACTGTCCAAAGTCCTCCTGGTTGTGTTGCAAATCAAGATGATACCCGATGATCCCAGCTGCCACTCTGCTGACCCCCCCCCCCCGGTTGTCCCTGTCCTTGTCCATCTGGTCATGCTTCTGAACTGGCCTAGGTTTAATGGACTCTGGACTCCGCCTACATTTAATTATTATAACTTGTAATCTTATTGACCATCCGGCACAGCCAGAAGAGGACTGGTCACCCCTCTGAGCCAGGTTCCTCTCTAGGTTTCTTCCTAAATTTCTGCTTTCTTAGGGAGTTTTTCCTAGCCACTGAAATTCACTGTTGTTGTTTGCTCCTTGGGGTTTCAGGCTGGGTGTTTTGTAAAAGCACTTTGTGACAACTGCTGATGTAAAAAGTGCTTTACGAATCAATTTGATTGAATGTCTGCAAAACCCCATAATTATCATAGTATTCCACTTGCCCATTTACACCATGTACAGTGTCAAAATATGCAAAAATAAATCAAACAGATTTTATTGTTTAAATATAATTTTTACTTTTGGGGTTTGTTCCACAGTGTCATTGCTTTCCACAGTGGTTTTTATATACAGTACAACATTTCACACATCAGAGACAACATTTACAATAAGACAATGGACTAAAGACAGAACAGGAATAACTTTCATTTACATTTTATAGTTATTCATAAGATCATTCCCACGGGATTGGTTTGGCTGGGATATTATTTTCAAAACGCAGCTACTGTATTGCATATGCCTAGGATATTATGACGAGCCAAAAACACACACCACGCCTTCATGTTCAACCACATTGGCCACTAGAGCGTGATGCTGTGCCTCTATGGGAATAGGGCTTCCTATCCACAAAGCCCCAAACCAATAATTTTACAATCATACTCCACAAGCCAGATGGGGTGACTGAAGATCTTGGGGTGGCACATCAAAACCAAAAGTCATTATTGAATTTCAGGACCTCTATTATGCTGTTGTAGTATTATGCTAGTTGAAAACTATGTCAATATGATAGTTAACTAATCACATACTGATATACTTTGTTTTTTAATTGTATCAGGATGGTCGTGGCCCCATCTGGCCACCCACTTGGTGGCACCACTGAATGTCTTGAGGCCTGAAGTGACATTTTCAGTTCAAGTTGGACCTCTTTATGGAATCCATGTCTGTCACAGACTATTGTAGAGAGGCTCTCAGTGTGACAACCATGCTGTTGTCTTTGGATCAGCCTTCAAGGAGGGCGCTTCTCATCACCTTTCACCAGCAGGGAAAGCACTTGTGCATTATAAAAGACACTATAGTACAGTAGGCTATTCTAATTTATTTTGTCTCCATGTCTCGTTAGGCTGGGGCTGGTGCTATAAGTTGTGCATTTTTCAAGAACTTTACTCTGATTTGACTCACTCCTGGTCAGGGTGGGCACATCACTGTGACAGACATGCATTCCATAGAGGTCTAACTTGAACAAACAATTTATCTTCAGATCTTAAGACAATGGGATAGAAGAAATTAATGGGACAATTCTGAAAACAAAAATTACTCTCAAAGCATAGTAGGTAGTGAAATTTATTTTTATCTCGTTAAGGTTTTTGACAGCTGTAATTTTGCAAGATTTCAATTGAGTGTTTTAATATTTGTTTCATGGCAAGTTACCACAGATTTGCTAACATTAATAATCTAAAACCATATGAAATGTGATCTAAAACTCACAGAATTGATCACATTCTTTGAGAACAGACAGAGAAATGTGCTGCACTACAACTTTGGTCATCCCAGAGTTTTTGGGCTCCATAATTAAACCTTAAACAGTTTTGGTTGCCCTGAAAATTGTCTGGCTGTCCTTGACTCCAGTAGCTTAAGCTAAATCTGGACCCATCACTCCAGAGCCATAGGCCCTCTTTAGCAAGATCATAACCTCCGATCCAGGTTTCAGGAAAACCACCATTTTGTACACCCACCAATACCGGTATGAAATTATATTCTTCTCTGCTGTGCACAGATGTCAGGTTGCCTCCCTGCAGCAAACAATACTGTTCAGACTCAGCCCATGACCTTGCAGTGTTGATGAACCTGAAGCAGCGGGATCCATAGTTAGACCAACCAGAAGGACATGAGCTCTGGCCTTTTGTCCCCTCCACCCTCTTCTCTGTTCCATTAAACAGCTCCTGGTCATTCATGTATCCCTGAGCCAAACCGTAAACAGCATTACTTTCTTCATTGATCTTGAGACCTGGGCTTTGTTCAATGCTGCTTCCCTCATCATCTTTGATCTCCTGAACATCATGAAGAAGTTCACCGTTGATTTTGAGTTTGGGTTCTGTAGCAGAAATTTGGTCCTCCAGTAAAGGAGTTGACTCACACAGAATGAAGGCAGAGATGAGAAGCAGAAACATGGTCTTGATTGCCATTGTTGAATCCAATGTCACTTCTGTGGATTCTGTTCAGTTGGAGAAAAGGGAGTGTTTTTAACAGTGGAAACAAAGAACCAGCTGTCATTATCGAACAATTATTAACTAGTTACTTTGATGCATCTTCAAGGGGAATCTTATAGGAGTGGATGAAAGTTAAAAGAACAAGTCCATATTCATCAATATAATAATTGTATGTAATAAGACAATTATAATGTTAATAAAGTCTACAGTATATTCCAGAAGTGATCGAAGTACAAAACATGTTAATATGTTAATATCTTTTTTTTATGTTTGTCGGAAACACACTCAAGCACACACACACGTACCCCCACACGCAGTCCAACAACAAACATTTTACTATCTTTAACCCCTAACCCGAATACTAATCGTAACCAACTGTAACTTTTACCTTAAAATACGCCAACAGTTTTCCTTAACGGAGGAACTCTTAAAGGAGGAAGTACAGAGAAAAAAATTCTCTTGGCACAATTACGTTTTATTATTTGCAAATAAGAGAGACGCGTCAAACGCTTAGAAACATAATCATCCGAGGAGTCTATAACTTAATACATGAACAGTTCGTATTTATAGAGGGAAAAGGGGTGTGGTAAGTTGCCGCCCATCTGTCTTGTGTCACAAATGATTTACCTAAAGGGAGGGCTGTCCCCCCACCTTATCCTTCCTGCCATAATGTTTACTGTTGTGTTTACCTAAAGGGCCAACTGACCTTACTTCACCCCAAGGACCACATTCCTAAGAAACAAAATGACTGACACCCTTCTGTGTCTTGTCAGGAGAACATGGTCAAAGTAACTAATAATCCTCTGATATTATACAGACGTGTGTCACAATCAAAGTAAAGATTTGCATACCAGCCATTGAAAAGACAGACATTTCTCAAATGTACCTTAGTTCAACATTTCCATAACAATGTTGACTGCATAAATGCACCAATGAGAAGCAGAAATATGGTCATGCTTGCCATAGTTCAGGGGTATTCAAATCTTACCCTACGAGGGCCGGAGCCCGCTGGTTTTCTGTTCTGCCTCATCATTAATTGGACCCAACTGGTGTCTTAAATCTGAATAGATCCCTGATTAGAGGGTTGCAATGAAAAAATTTAGTGCAACTGGCTTCGAGGGCCAGATTTGAATACCCCTGCCATAGTTGATTGATTGTACAAAATTAGACAGCTTCTGTTTTGCAATTTGCCTTGGACATTATGATGTGCCAAAAACACGCACCATGTTCAACCACTTTTCTGGCCACTAGCGCATGATGCTGTGCCTCTATGGGAATAGGGCTCCCTATCCACAAAGCCCCAAACCAATATTTTTACAATAATACTCCATGATCTAAAAATAGTGTTGGCCTGTTGCATTTAAATGTACTGGCATTTAACGCTAACCTGTATAGACCTATGAAACACATTCATGTTTTCATTTTCATTTGAGTGTTATAATAGTAACTAAAAATAATTCTGAAACTACACATGAACAAACAATGTATAATAAAATTAATTTAGATTAAACTGGAACTACAAACTTTAGGTCAAAAAGTAAAAAAGATGATTTTCATGTTTTGTTTATTGGTGTATAAATTCATAACAATTGGCCTAGAAAATAATTATGACAATAAAAAGTTTTTTTCTTAATAGAGTACCTCATTTTGTGCTTCAGAAACAGTGTTGAACAATGATAGGCATTGGCACACAAATGTGAGTGCAAAAAGTGCCATGTTTTAGTATTTTACAGCAGAGGTACCTTTGTTAAAACAATAATTATAACAATTAAAGCTGCGAGCAGCGTTTCAGGGGGCCAAGTGGGGCACAGGAAGCATCTGACTGCATGCTCTCACTAGGGAAATGTTTTGCTATTTAAAGATGCCCAATGCCGCTAGTAGTCAGGATGTCCAATCCAAGGAAAGGAAATCAAAACCAAACAAAAAGACCTTGAAACCAGAAAAGGAACCAGGCAATCCTAGTTCAGCCAATTAGGAGGGATGAATATTGTTGTCGCTGGCAGATTTCAATCCCTGGTTTTCTATTTGGCAGACTGTCTGTAATTAATCATAACACTATTTAAACAGCAGAATGCAACTTTTACCTCAGCCATTACATTTTTGCTGAAATAACATGGACAAAAAAAAATGTATTAACGGAACTATAGAGTACTCTTGCACAAAGAATATATAGCTAATAGCTATACATCCTACTTATAAGGAAAACAATGACTCCAATCACTTCATGGCTGATGTGTCTTTGGAAAACAACAACAGTATATAAGGGTCACGTAAAACAATTCTTCCCCTAAACACATGAGAATCGTGGTATTACAGTGAAGATATATATTGTTGTGTGAAGGGTGAAAAGTACTCAATGGACATACATTTCTGAAATATAATATTTGGAACATTTAAGAGGAAAATTGAACCAGGGTCAGAATATTGCAGAATAGGGATGTCCCCACTACACAACAGGGGCTACTGGTTGTCCCTACAGCTCTCTATCATATCCAAATGTAAGGAGCAAAGTTGGCAACAAAACGTTTGTAACGGAACTAAAGTGTACTGTTGTACAAAGATTATTATAGATGGCTAGCAAATAGCTATACATCCTACTTATAACGAAATCAATGACTCCAATCACTCCATGGCTGGTTCCTTTCTTTGGAAAACAATAACAGCATAAAACGGTCATGTAATACAATTATTCTCACAAATAAATGAAAATCATGGTATTTCAGATATGTATTGTGGAAAGGAGTGGAAAAGCATTTATGAGATATAGAATTTGGAATGTCTGAGAAGGGAATCAAACTGGGGTCACAACATTGAAGGACCGGGATGTTCCCACTACACCACAGGGCCGGCTGGCAGACTGAATAGTCTCATCGGGTTGTGATCAATAATACCCGAAATAGCACATATTTTGAAAAGACATTGGTCCAGTCGTCCTTTACACCAATTGTCCTCCAAATCCATTCAGCTGTTTTGAAGGAAATGTAATTTAAGTGTGTTTTTATTAACGGCAAAATAGTGAGAAACATCGGTTATGTTAATAGCGCCACCAAGCAGTATTTCTGTATGTCCATTCCTAGCAGACACATTTACGAGTATGATTCGTTTCGTAGCTGTTTGATGTTCCATTTGGGTTTAATGGACATTTAAAAAGTCATAGACCCGCCCAGCTCAATTTCATTCGCTGATTTCGGTCATATTTTTTGAGATATCAACTTTCCTTATATAACTTTTAAAGATAATGGTTCAAAGGTCCTTCACACCAAACAGCATGCAAATCCGTTCAGCAGTCTCGGAGGAGATGTTGTTAATTAGTTTTTCACAGAAGTCAAAATGGAGGCCATATTGTTTGAGATATTAACTTTTCTTATATAACTGTCCAGTGGTATTTTACACCAATTGTCAACCAAATCTGTTCAGTGGTTTCGGAGGAAATGTCGTTTAAGTGTGTTTTTATTAACGTCAAAATCGTGAGAAACATCAGTGATCTTTATAGCGTGCCCAAGAGGTATTTCTGTATGGGACTTTTTCTGTCCATTCTTGAGAGACACATGTTCTAGCATGTTCTAGTTTCGTTTCATAGCTGTTTGATGTTCCATTTGGGATGAATGGACGTGTAAAGTCATAGACCCGCCCAGCTCAATTTCATTCGCTGATTTCGGCTGTACTATTTGAGATATCAACTTTCCTAATATAACTTTTAAAGATAATGGTTCAAAGGTCCTTCACACCAAATGGCATGCAAATCCATTCAGCGGTCTCGTCGGAGATGTCGTTAACGTGTTTTTCACCAAATTCTAAAGGGAGGAAATTCCAAGGGGCGAATTTGAAAGACCCCGAGACTTATTTGGTCAACATCAGAAGGGGTATGTATGGAACTTGGCTGCATGACTCTGCACGACATTCGGTTCATGAGATATGCATGCTCAAACCTTCAAAATGTGACTAAGTGCTACAGCGCCACCATGGGGTGTATAGGTATAGTAATGGCCGAGGCCCTTTGGGCCTCTCATGGCAACAAGTATGCAAAGTTTCATGTAAATTGAGCCACATATGGCCGAGTTACGGGCCTCTGAAAATGGGCCCGGAGAAAAATAATAATAATAATAATAAAACCAACAAAAACAATAGGGTACCGTACCTACGGTACTTGGTCCCCTAAATAATAAAACACACAAACATAAAAGGGTTCCAGCAACTTCGTTTCTTGGCCCTCTAATAATAATAATAAAACGTACAAACATAAAAGGGTTACAGCAACTTCGTTGCTTGGCCCCCTAACAAGAATAAGATGTTCAGATAGGAAATATGTCATGTTTCATAGAGGTGGACGGACGCAGGCGCAGCTATGCATTTTATATAGTTTATTCATTTTCATTACACTGAATTACAGGTCATGCTTGGTTAGCTATCGGTTAGCTGACATTTGCTAGCTAGCTACAGTTATCAACCAGCAATTAGAATTTGAGTCAACGAGAGAAGCTTGCAATGCAATGTATGTATTGTTCATTACCTGGCAAGGTGACTGTTGAAATGCCAGAACTCTGAGTGAGTACTGAAGTCATGCGCAAAAAAACTCACGCTGGGGGGACGGTAAGGAGGCGGAGCGGCCGGGACAGGAGAGAAGAGCGCCGCTGCAGCTGGGACAGGAGAGCGCCGCTGCAGCCGGGACAGGAGAGGAGAGCGCCGCTGCAGCCGGGACAGGAGAGGAGAGCGCAGCTGCAGCCGGGACAGGAGAGGAGAGCGCCGCTGCAGCCGGGACTGGGCATCAGGGGGCGCCGGCCGCGCCAGGGCAGCAGGGGGAGAAGGCGGAATGAACCATCAGAGGTTATAATCTTGGTATAGATATGGCTCTGGAGTGATGGGTTCAGATTTTACTTCAGTAACTGGGGCAAAGGAGAGCCAAACAATGGGTATGGCAACTGTTTACAGATTAATTTTGGAGGTGTAAAACTCTGGAATGACAGAGTGTAAAATAAAGCTTCTAAAATAATGTAATCTCTTCTATAATCAGTGTCTGATGACATTACATATCATCAGTGTTTGCATATGTCTACTTACATTATATTAGTTTTAATGAAACCTGATTAACAGTTAAATATTCGCCATAGAAAATAGTTTCTCTTTCTTTTTCACTGCATTTGTCAGTAGCATTCATCAATAATGATTGTGTCACAGAATGTTTGATCTTCAAAAAGAATATGTATATTTCCATGTATTTGTGCTTTAATGGATATTTGACAAATTCAGTACAATAAAATAAATTATAATACATAAAATGGCCCACAAAGTAATTCTCTTACATAAATGTCTTCAGTGGTGACCCTATACATTTTTCATAGGTGTTGCCAGATGGTGTGATTGAAAATCTTGGGGTGGCACATCTAAACCCAACAAATTAGACTAAGACATGATGAGGTAGCCAGCTAGATGTTTAGCTTGTCACAGAGAGGCACACACACAGTGGATGAGGTGATTAAGTAAATGAGGCTGTGTGACTCAAAAGCAGTGATTTATTTTAGACAAAAACATTTTGCGATTCATTTGCAGCCTCTGGACACAGAGGGGTCCTGCTTTGACTGCAGCTGGCAGGGACTGCTGCGTGAGGACTGGGCCACCAGTGAGTGCTTTGGGATTGGGGAGAGGCCCACGGCAGCACCTGCTGCTCATTGAGAAGAGTAAAAACTATACGTGCTTCTCAAAAATTGTAAGTCCTCCTGAATGTGTTTCTAATCAAGTTCCTGCATGACTTTTTTGGTTTCCACTGCTCTCAACCCACCTGATCGTCCCTGTACCACCTGGTCATGCAGTTGACATGGATGTTTATAGACTCTCTGGACACAGCCAACATGCATTTATTTGCTATTATAATCTTCACCCAGCAGAGCCAGAAGAGGACTGGCCGCCCCACAGAGTCTGATTCCTCTCTAGGTTTCTTCATGAGTTCCAACCTATTAGGGAGTTTTTGCCCAGTTGTTGAATGCTCTTTGGGGTTTCAGGCTGGAAATCTGTAATAGCACTTTGTGACAACTGCTAATGTAAAAAGGGCTTTAGAAAATAAATTAGATATTAATCTGAAAAAGAAATACCTCCTACTTGCATATTGTAAGCATATAATAACTTCCGAAACATATTCCTAAGCTTATAACATTTGACTAATGCATATATATATAAAAAAAAGACTTTTCCAGCCGCTGTTTGAAGGGTGTCTTGTGAGATGTGGTTTTATTAACATTTATTCAAAAATTAACCCTCTAAGATACCACCGTATCCTAGAGGGTTGTTATTTTAATATTAATGTGTCAGGTATATTGCCATTTATAATTACCTGAGATGAACAAGGAAATACAGGTGGCTCAAATGTCCACTAGAGAACAACTGCCAATAACAAACAATTGTTAAGTAGAGATTGGGATACAATTCCATGGGGATTCTTGGAAGATAACATAGAAAACAACATTTCTGTCAAGTTTCTAATTGACCCACACTGGGAAAAATACATATAATATATATTGTTTGGATGAAAATAAATATATAATCTGCTTTTGTTGTGTTTTAATCCATAACCTTTGTAAACATATTTTGAATACATACATACAATCATTTAGTAATTCATTACTTGGCATATATGTATTTTTAGGTATATAAAATCTCTGGTTATAGTCAGTTGCACAGTTGGGCATTGGTGAAGGTCATGGACAGTCGATATTATAACACACCTGGTAAAACGTGCAACTTTTGATAACCAGCAATAAAAAAGGTTCAAATTCAACTAAGATATCACAGCACAGTTTAAAAATATATGGCCTATACAAATAGAGAGAATGGGTTAGGGTTTTATCTTTCGGTTCCCATCATAGGGAACAGAAAAAAACGTAAATAACAAAATGACAGACATTCATTTTAACAACAATTGTTTTTATTACTCTGAATTTATTTGAAAATCCTATAAAAAAGAAATCGTTTGGACATTTCAGTTACTGTAGTTGCCAGTGACCACTCCTCGTCTCCTTTCCTCTCATCTGCTTCTCGAGATACACCCATGTGGGAAGGTCTGAGTCTGGGGTCTAAACTGATTGAACACTCTTGACAGCGTGTATCTCTGCTATTACAGCCTTTGGAGATAGGGTGATGTCATGATGTGACTCATTCTTGAGCATGACTGGTATGCAGCGTGTTAGCTTTGGTGGTAGACTTACCAGGCTGTCTGTCACCTGGATGCCACCTGGCAGGGAAGATGACTTTGATGAATCAACCACCACCCACTTTCCAACATCAGTTGTCCTGCATCTCACTGATCCTTCAAGGACTTTGACCTGTCCAGCAGCAATGGTGCTATTATTTGCTGCTTAATGGTGCTATTAAGCAGCAAAGTCCCTATTATGAAGCCTCGCCTCTCCCTGACTGGAATCAACAAGACTGTCTTTTCCTGATTTCAAGGGTCTTTAAGACAACTTTGTAGCCATAAGGAAGAGACTCATAGTTCTGAGGTGCGATATCTGCATACTTTTCATAAAGAACACCCAAAGTGTTTGTGCCTATAAGCACTGATGACAAGGTAGAGCGCATGTCAGGTACAACCAAAACCAGCGTGGGCACCTCAATGAGCAAGCTCTTTGGCAATCTGATGGTGGCCTCAACATAGCCAAGGTAAGGGACGCTTTGACCGTTGGCTCCTTCCACTTCAAGCAGGTCATTCAAGGAATTCATAGGTAAGTAAGACAGGTTCTCAAAATAGAAAGAGTTGGGGATCGTTGTTACTTTAGAGCCTGAATCCAGCAAGCAACTGCAGTCTTTGTCACCTAAGGTCACTTGTGCAGTGCACTTGGCTCCATTCAGACCTTTTGGCAGGGTCACTGTCTGTTTTTGTTTGTGAGAGTATACACAGGCTCTATGCAGCTTCTTTTTGGGACACTTTGTCTGTGTTCCAGTCCCTGTTTGTCCCACAACCGGAACTGGGTCTAGTTTAAATAATCAGGCTTTGAAGCACCATTTTCAATGTCCCATGTTAACTGTTTTCTCTTAGCTGCTTCCTCTTCTCAGTTACAAGAGATGGGTTTGGCTCACTTTCACACTGGGGCTTAATGTGTCCGTCCTCTCCACATCTAAAGCAATACCAGGGCCTTGGTCTATTGCTTGTGCTGTTGTTTACATCTCGGCTGTGAGGCTGGAGCCTTTGAGATGTTGGGGTGATTGCTGGGGAATGTGTGCTAGCTGTTTGGGAAGCTACTGTTCTGGCAGCTGATTTAGCTTTTTTACTGTCCTTCTGTGTGATACGTGTGAGCTGGGACTGTAAATCAGCTATTTGTTTCTTTAGGTCTTGGATTTCAGACCTGTGATTAAGAGCTGGCTGAGATGGGTTGCAGTCTTCTTCACTCTGCACATAAATACATTGATATTGAGAAGACATTCTTGGCTTAAAAACATTGAAATGCTGATTCATGCCAGATGCTTTGGAAGTACGCTTATCTTCTGCTGTGCGGAGTAACAGGAGAAGTTCAGAAAAGGTAGGTGGGTCCTGTTTCTTTTGTTCTAGCTGGAGTTCAGCTATCAAGATGTTGTCCCAGCAGCCTCTGACAAACTGTCTGAGAAGATGCCGGTCAAGGTCACTTGCAGTTACACCTCCCCTCCTGAGGGTGGTGTTCAGCATCACCTGCAGCCGTTGTAGATAAGCGGAGAGTTTCTCACCGTTATCTTGCACTGTGTTAAGATACTTTGCGAAAAGGTAATCTCCGTCCTCGACAGTCCCGAAAGCTGAGTCCAAGATCTCTAAGTACACATTAAGGGGAGATTCAGGTGTCAGGTGCTTCACAATATCGCTAGCAGGTGATAAGAGACTTTCAAGAAGCCTTCGTGATTTGTAAAGATCAGACTGTGTTGTGTCTTTAAGGAGAAACTCCACATTGGAACGCCATGTCTCATAATCCACTTCATTGTTGGGACGGTGGAAGCGCCCAGAGAAGGGTCTGAGTCTCAAGGAAGTGTGCACAAGCACAGCAGAATCTTCATTTCTCACTACTTGCTCGACTATTACTTTTTGTATGTCAGGTGGATTGACATTCAGAGCAGGCTGTGTCTTTTCTTTAGATAGTGTCGATGGTGGAGACCAATAATGTCGAACATGCTGCTCCAGGGCTGTACTGGGCAGGGGGCTTAACTGTGCAGCATTTTCAGGGCCATGTTGCCCTGGGGTATCAGGTGAGTTCTGTTCCACATCTTCATCTTGGGTTTCAGATCGGTCTAGATCGACGGTCTCGCTGATGACGGAGAGCTCTTCTCTGAGGACAGCTGCAAAGTCTTTGCCAGTCTGTTTCGCAAAGTCCTTTAACTCTGAAAGGTAAGTCTGTGTAGCTGTTTTGCTAGCTACAGGTGTGTAGACACTAGCTAAGGCACTAATGTGGTAAGTGACATCAGTCTGAGTCTTACTTTTGAGTCTGTGTGGCAAAGGTAAGAGAGACTGTACAGCTGTACCATACACATACTTTACTACAATCTGTTTGCCTGACGCTGGCTCAACGAAATCTACTGGGATTACCCTTTGAAGGGAACCATATTGTTTCAGGAAGTCATATAGTTCTTCATCAGTTTCTGTACCGGCTATACCACTAACTATGACTGAGTTAGGGATTTTTACACTACTCGTTTGAATAACATCCATAATGAATCACTGATAACAATACTATACGGTCTCTGGTTTCTAGTTTTAAATGCTTTAAGCCACTCCTGGCTGGCTCGCCATGTTTGTTGCACCGGTATCGCACCACTTACTGCGCCACTGGACCAGTTCTAGGTTCTAAGGAGTGGGGAGCAAAAAATAATTTTAATTCAAAAGGCTGGCAATTTACAGTACACAAAACTACCCTGCAAGTTCTACAGTTTTTTACAGTCGCTAGGAAACATTTCCCAATACTTAGGTCACTTTTTCAAAACTCTTCACACAGTGAGCACAACAGAAGTATAAGTGGGCTAAACTGAGGATCAATTATCATTGCATTGGCACAAAATGCATTCAATGACTACATCTTACAAATGACATTATTTTCTCACTTCGACACAACAACCGCCAAAACTCAGTAAACTTACAGGCCAATTTGCACATGCTTACATACTGTTTTCAAAATTGTTAAACTTAAGTTCAAAACAATAACATAATACAAAACTGACAGCAATTTGCTACAATTCTACAGTATTATATTAATGAAATATAGATTAAATCTTAAAATTAGATGCTATAAAAACAATTGGACAATTGGACCAACCACAGCTGATTCTCATCTACACAGTTGTTACTCTTTCAATTTCATTACAAAAAGAGACAACTGCTGAGTAGTTTTGCTTTGTGATGTGGACCCAGCCAGAAATAGACAAGTGGCTGAAAGAGAAAGAAGAGGAATAAGTATGCGTGGTAGGGCTGTCAAAATTCCTCAAATGACCTTAGAATATTCCCTCTAAAAAAACATTATATTCTAACTATTCGAACATCTGGTTGCGCATGCGAATTTTGTCAATGACGCGCATTATGTCAATAACAGGACAAATTAATACAAAGAGACATAAATAGACTACCTATACAAGTAGTTAATTGTAAACATATTTGACAACGTATTACCTACACAAAAACAAGTAAATCAAATGATGACCAAGACCGCAGACCTCACTCTCGCTCGCTCAAGCACTTTCTCTCTCTCGCCCTCACGCTCTCTGCGCAATAATGGTTTAAAATGAACAACAATAAACACATTTTTTAGGCTGATCAAGAGTTTTGTGCAAGCAATATAAGGTTTTCAGAAACATGTTTCAGTGAACTATTTTTGCAAAATACGAGATCGTATTCTCAACGAGCCGTCATGACACTGTTGAAATTCTCGAGTAGCCAGACCCACATCACGCGTTCATCCAATCAGCTGCTGGTCACGGGCTTGGAGCATCAACCCTGGCTGTATGACATCGCGACACCACACTTCAGTTGTGTCAGACATATGGATCTGTACCGTCAGGCGCGCTAGCGCGCCCACTCGCAAAGCAGACAACCTCTGCTACCGCGAATGTTTTTTTCCATTTTTTTTAACTCAAATATTAATATTCACCTTCGAAATTTGTTTTATTTAAACTATTCGAATATATATTCGAATTTAGAATATTCGTTGACAGCCCTAATGCGTGGTGGAAGAAGAATAAGACGAAGATCAAGAGCAGTAGTCTCAGATGAGATCAGAGCTACTGTAATTGATCATGTAGTAAATCATGGTCTCCCAATGAGAGGCTGGTCAGAGAGTGCAGCCAAATCTGCAACACTCAACAGTGGCATCTATTGTTAGAGTTTTCCGGCAAACCAACAGGTAACTTGTATTCTGCAAGGGTATTTGACTGAGTTGCACATTACAGAAGTAAATAGACTTGTGTGTAATTGCTTTTGCATATCTGCTTAGGACTCAATGGTTACCTCACACAGGTGGGAGAGGAAGGATGTTCACTAATGTGCAGGAAACTGCCATTGTTGATATGGTCATCAGAAACAATGGCATTAAACTCACTGAGATTCGAGACAGAGTCTTGGCAGACAACATTACTTTGGCAAATATTCACAGTATAAGCATAACAACTATTTGTAGAGTCCTGAAACAACATCAGGTAAGGATGAAACAGTTGTACACTGTGCCTTTTGAGAGGAACTCTGAACATGATTGGGAAGAGAGCCACAGTGGATGTCCCGGGCCAGAGGGGTGCCAACATCACAATGTGCGCAGCAATATCAACTGATGGACTGCTGTTACTCAAACCACTAATTGGGCCATACATCACTGAACGTGTCCTTGCGTTCCTGCATGACCTCTATGGAAGGGTTGTGCTAGGTGAGGAAAGGGATGGAGAGAAGAAATCAGCCAACATTTATAATTGTATGGGACAATGTGGCATTTCACCACTCCTGTGCAGTCACAGAGTGGTTTGCAGCCCATCCCAGAATGGTGTCAATTTTCCTCTCACCTTACTCTCCAATCTTCAACCCCATAGAGGAATTATTTTCCTCATGGAGGTGGAAGGTTTATGACCACCATCCACATGATCAAATATCCCTCCTGGACGCAATGAATACTGGATGCCTGGACATATCAGCAGGAGATTGTCAGGGATGGATCAGGCATGCCAGAAGATTCTTTCCTAGGTGTTTTGCCCTAGATGACATAAGAGGTGATGTGGATGAGAACCTGTGGCCAAATGGAGAAGACCGAGTAGATTAGTATTACTATTGTATCTGTATCAGTGGATGGTGTGTATACAAATTCTTGTATTTTGGAATTACTCAGTGCAAAAACATTTAAATTAATAAAAGACATAAAACATATTGTGGCTTTCTGCATCATGTCTGATTAATTCCAGTAACATATATTGCAGTGAATTATAAACAGAGATATGTCCTTGTTTTACACAAGAAAGCAATGTAAAATGCTACCTGTTGTTAGTGTTTTTAAGTGTGTTTGTTGTCTGTCAACCTTTTCTAGTGTTCTGGAAGAATGAGTTGATTTGAGACAAGTATTAAGTGATTCGGCAGTTTTAGTGCATTTTGAAAGTGAAATGAACTGCTGTGCCAAGCTGAAAGTTGGTTTGGAGAACTGTGTGAGGAGTTTTGAAAAAGTGACCTAAGTATTGGGAAATGTGTCCTAGCGACTGTAAAAAACTGTAATACTGAGTTAAGTATAATAAATGAAAGGGTATTTCACTCTTTTTGTTCAAAGTTATTTTAGTCGAACTAATCTAAGTTAGACCAATCTCTTTTTCCTAGGTTGCACCTATTTTAGAACTCCTATTTTTCTTCCTGAGTTAACTCCTTTTTTTTCCTTAGAATACCTTCAATTACACAATCAAATCAAAGTAGACCACAATCACTTCGAATCACATTCCAAAAAATGAACCCAATATGAAATTAAAAGTTTAACAAGATTCAAGTTCAAATTCAAATGTGAATGTGACAACTGCGACCTCTGCTGGTTCACCTCCCCCTGCAGCGGGCGGGCCCCAGCGGTCGACGTCACCGGCTTTCTGACGCCACCGTCTCATCATACATTTCACCTGTGTCCCGTTTAGTGCACCTGTTCATCATCATCGCTGTTTCCCCCGGTATATATGTTCCCTCTGCTCCCCGTCTTTGTGTATGATTGTCTCTACCTATAGCCGTGACAGAATCACACACCAATAAGACGACAGCAAGGATATGGAGCCCGAAGGAGCCACAGGCGAGGTCGGTGTTGCGGAGGCGGTCCAGGTACATTCAACAATGCTGGCCAGCCTAGGCGCTGCAATGGACAACGTTCTAAAAGCGGTGCAGCGCCTAGAGCTGAGCCAGCAGCACCCCGCAACACCGGCCGTCTCTCCGCCTGCCCCAGCCTCGCCACCAGGCATGGGGCAGCTGCATCTTCCCTTGCCCAGGGATTACGACGGGGCGGCGGACCGCTGCCAGGGATTCCTCTTGCAACTGGACATCGCGCTCCAGGCGATGCACCCTGCGCCGACCGAGGCTCGGAAGATCACCTCGCTCGTCTCCTGCCTTTCCGGAAAAGCCCTGGAGTGGGCCACCGCCGTCTGGAACACCGAGCAGCCCACCCAGGGCAACTACGCCGATTTCATCCGCCGCTTCCGAGCCGTGTTTGACCATCCGCACGAGGGAAGAGCGGCGGGTGAACGGCTGTTCCACCTACGGCAGGGGACAAGATCGGCGCAGGAGTTCGCACTGGAGTTCCGGACCCTGGCAGCGGGATCGGGGTGGAACGAATGGGCTCTGATCGACCACTACCGTTGTAGCCTTCACGAGGACGTCCGGAGGGAGCTAGCTTGTCGAGACGTGTCCCTCTCCCTCGACCAGCTGGTTGACATGTCCATCCGTCTCGACAACCTGCTGGCTGCCCGAGGACGTCCCGGAAGAGGCCCGTCCGTTCCACCCTACCAACCCGACACCGCCGTCCCCATGGAATTGGGGGCGGCTGCACTGCCGGGCAGACGTCGGGGAGGACAGGTGCGGAGTGCCTCCAAGGGGCAACGAGGCCGTACTACTGCACCACACCGCACCTCCCTCCCTGAGTCGAGAGGCGACAGGCATGGCACTTCCGTGTCACCCCAGGTAGCACATGCACATTCGCCACTAACCTCTTCCCTCTCTATGTGCACTGTCCCTGTTAGGTTCCCCGGCTTTCCGCTGCTTTCCCGGTGTAAGGCGCTGGTAGACTCAGGCGCAGCCGGGAATTTCATGGATAGGTCTTTTGCCCTGCGGTCACGCATACCCCTGCGGGTCCTCGCCACCCCCCTGCCCGTGAGAGCTCTAGACAGCCGGCCACTAGGGTCAGGTCTGGTCACAAGTTGCACTGTTCCCCTCCTCCTGGTTACCGACAACCGACACAGTGAAACCATTTCATTTCACGTAATCGACTCGCTGTGTTGCCACCACACCGGCCGGGGGATTGTGCGATAGACCTCGTTGACGGAGCCGCACTCCCGAAGGGTCACGTGTATCCACTGTCCCGCACCGAAACGGAAACCATGGGCGCGTACGTTACGGAAGCGTTGGAACAGGGCTACATTAGGCCCTCCAAGTCACAGGTCTCCTCGAGTTTCTTTTTTGTGAAAAAGAAGGACGGTGGTTTGCGCCTGTGCATCGATTACCGGGCGCTGAACAAGATCACCATCCCGTTCCGCTACCCTCTCCCTTTGATCTCTGCGGAGGTGGAGAAGATGCACGGGGCCCGCTTTTTCACTAAATTAGACCTCAGGAGTGCCTATAACCTGGTGCGTATCCGGGAAGGAGACGAGTGGAAAACGGCCTTTAGTACCACGTCCGGCCATTACGAGTATTTGGTGATGCCGTACGGGTTGATGAATGCTCCTTCAGTCTTCCAGTCCTTCGTTAACGACGTATTCCGGGACTTGTTGTGCGAAGGCGTGGTGGTGTATATCGATGACATCTTGATATACACTGCCACCCGAGCCAAACATGTCTCGTTAGTGCGCAGGGTGCTGGCTCGACTGCTGGAGCATGACCTGTACGTTAAAGCCGAGAAGTGCCTGTTTTTCCAGTCGTCTGTGTCCTTCCTGGGGTATCGCTTTTCCAGCACAGGTGTGGCCATGGAGGAGCCTCACATTGACGCCGTGCGTAATTGGCCGACCCCAGCCACGGTTAAGGACGTGCAACGTTTCTTAGGCTTCTCTAATTACTACAGGAGGTTTATCCGGGGCTTTAGCCAGGTCGCGGCTCCGATCACCTCCCTTCTGAAGGGGGGGGCGACCCAGTTGCGGTGGACCGTGGAGGCGGAGCGGGCGTTTGTGGAACTGAAACACCGTTTCACCACCGCTCCGGTCCTGGCCCATCCCGACCCGTCGCTCCAGTTCATTGTGGAGGTGGACGTGTCCGATTGTGGGCTCGGTGCCATCCTCTCCCAACGGACGGGGTGTCGTAACACGCTCCGTCCCTGAGCCTACTTCTCCCAGAAGCTCAGTGCGGCGGAGCTGAACTACGACATTGGTGATCGTGAGCTGCTGGCCGTGGTTCGAGCTCTGTCGGCGTGGAGGCACTGGTTAGAGGGGGCTAAATACCCTTTCCTTGTCTGGACTGACCACCGGAACCTGGAGTACATGCGGGCAGCGAGGAGGCTGACCCCTCGCCAGGCAAGGTGGGCTATGTTCTTCACCCGGATTGTGTTTACTCTTACCTACAGGCCGGGGAGTAAGAACGTCGGGGCTGACGCGCTGTCCCGCCAGCATGACACGGAGGAGAGGCCAGTGGATGATGCTCCCGTGCTCCCGGAGTCATGCATCGTGGCACCGGTGGTATGGGAACTGGACGCGGACATCGCTAGAGCGCAGTGCGACGAGCCCTCTCCACCCACATGCCCTGAGGGCCGTACGTATGTGCCGGCATCTGTCCGCGACCGCCTCATCTACTGGGTGCATACATCTCCTTCCTCCGGTCATCCTGGCATCGGGCCAACAGTGCGCGCCCTGGCCGGTAAGTACTGGTGGCCCAATTTAGCCAAGGACGTGAGGGTATACGTCTCTTCCTGCTCGGTGCGCGCCCAGAGTAAGGCGCACCCCTTGCCCATTCCACAACGACCATGGTCCCACCTATCTGTTGATTTTTTTACTGATTTCCCCCCTTCCCAGGGCCATACCACCATCCTGGTCGTTGTGGATCGGTTCTCGAAGTCCTGCCGCCTCTTGCCTCTGCCCGGCCTTCCCACTGCCCTACAGACCGCGGAGGCCCTGTTTACACACGTCTTCCGGTACTATGGGGTGCCCGAGGACATCGTGTCTGACCGGGGTCCCCAGTTCACGACCAGGGTGTGGAAAGCCTTCATGCAGCTCCTGGGGATCTCGGTCAGCCTGACCTCGGGCTACCATCCCCAGTCTAACGGGCAGGTGGAGCGGGTGAACCAGGAAGTGGGTAGGTTCCTCCGGTCCTACTGCCAGGACCGGCCGGGGGAGTGGGCAGAGTTTCTACCGTGGGCAGAATATGCACTAAATTCTCTGCACCACTCCTCCACGGGCGTGTCGCCGTTCCAGTGCGTTCTGGGTTACCAGCCGGTCCTGGCGTCCTGGACGCCGAGCCAGACCGGTACCCCTGCGGTGGACGACTGGTTCCGGCGGGCAGCGGGCACATGGGAGGCAGTACAAGCCCGCCTCCGGATCGCCGTCCGCCGTCAAAAAGTCTCTGCGGACCGCCACCGCGGGGAGGCCCCGGTGTATCGGCCGGGCGACCGGGTCTGGCTCTCGTCCAGGGACCTGCCCCTCCGCCTGCCCTGCCGGAAGCTGGCCCCGCGGTTTGTGGGGCCCTTTAAAGTCCTGAGGAGAGTCAACGAGGTAACATATCGGTTACGCCTTCCCCCCGACTACCGTATTAACCCCTCGTTCCATGTGTCTCTCCTCAGGCCGGTGGTGGCTGGTCCCCTTCAGGGGTGTGAGGTCCGGGAGGTTCCCCCTCCCCCTCTGGACATCGAGGGGGCCCCGGCGTACTCTGTCCGCTCCATCATCGACTCGAGGCGCCGGGCGGGGGGCCTCCAGTACCTCGTGGAGTGGGAGGGGTACGGCCCGGAGGAGCGGAGCTGGGTTCCGGTGAAGGACGTCCTGGCTCCCGTCCTTGTCCGCGACTTCCATCAGCGTCGGCCGGATCGCCCTGCTCCGCGCCCCCCGGGTCGGCCCCGGGGCCGGTGTCGTCGCGCGGCTAGGCCGCGTGTCAGAGGGGGGGTACTGTGACAACTGCGACCTCTGCTGGTTCACCTCCCCCTGCAGCGGGCGGGCCCCAGCGGTCGACGTCACCGGCTTTCTGACGCCACCGTCTCATCATACATTTCACCTGTGTCCCGTTTAGTGCACCTGTTCATCATCATCGCTGTTTCCCCCGGTATATATGTTCCCTCTGCTCCCCCTGTCTTTGTGTGTGATTGTCTCTACCTATAGTTAGAGCTGTGCAACGCTTTGTTAAGCTCATTCTGTTTATTTTCGAGTGGAATATATTAAATCTCCTTCCGCCACGCCTTCTCCTGTTCCTCCTTGCTCCTCAAAACCCAAAGCCGTGACAGTGAGTTCAATTATTCAGTTCAATGAAAAGTTTCAGTTCGATTCTGTCCAAAAATAATTATTCAATCAGTTCCCAGTTCAGTTCAAAAACCATTCCTGACACTCCTACCACTCTGGCAGCGAGTCACCATACGCCGGAGACTTCCTCACTGGTGCGATAGAGAAGATGAATTGAAGGTCTGGGTCTGGCTCCCCATCTTGAATCCCGTCTATGCATGCGCACGCCAGCACGCTGCAGACCAATCCTCGTTCCGAACGAGCTTCAAAACCAAATAAAACGGACTAAAACCGGTGTGGCTTAGTTCTCATAAAATCCCCGTCAGTTTCTGACCAGGTAAGTTATGTTTTTCCACTTCAAAATCAACTTTTCTAATCTTTTCCCTGCTTATTAACCACCACTTGTTCACTCATATTTTCCTCCCGCTCTCTCCCTCAGGTCTCTAGGTTAGCGTCACTAGTCTCTTAAAGGGGCAGCGACATTAATCCAGGGGTGATAGTAGAAAAAAATCCTGAGCCTGAACTTTTTTTCCCTGGGAGGTAAGCAGGCCTCTAAGCCAAGATATATGCCCTGATCAACATAACTGTCAAGCGGGATCCAGGGGTGTGCTCCCCTGGAAGAACATTTTGATAAATAGTGCCTTAAATTATTATTAAATATTATAGATTCTGGTGACTTTTGTGGATATAAATGGACATCATTCAGACATGAGATGAACAAACCCAATGCAAGCCTATATTACAGTAGCATCTTTTTGTAGAGCACCAGAGCTCCTGGGACCCTGGGCCTGTTCTTTAATCCATCCCTGCTTTTACTTATCTTACTTATTTATACAGTCACTTACCTGCATACTTATTGCTTGTATAGCATACTGAGACTACAGATACTACAGCCATATTAAGAAAGGTCAGTGGGTGGCAATTATAATACTCCAAAGTAAACTATTGATTAGTAACCCAACCACTGACTTAAGGGCATGAACAAGGAGATATACATTTTTCTGAAAAATGCACCATTTATTTTAAATATATTTTTTAAACAGTTACAGTGCAACAAAACCGTTTGTAATACAACACTCAATTTGTTTATTCAAAACCATTTGCTATTAAGAACACAATAATTGGCAATAATTTAAAGTGCTTCAAGAACTGAAAAACAGTGAGAAATAAATAAAAATAAGCAAATACAGTTTACTACAGAAAAGATTTTCCCCTTTTCCTTTTTGAACAGGTTTTTTGGTTAGCAGAACCTTTCCTTTTCAACGTGTTAGGTGACAGTGCAGATGATGCTTTGGATTGGCCTTGAAAGAGTGGGAAGAAACGTGTTGGTAAAGAGGATGTGGTAGCTGATGCTGAGGATGTGGTGGATGATTCAGAGGAGGTTGTAGCTGGTGCGGAGGTTGGGGAAGCTGGTGCAAAAAGATGTTGTCTGTCTAGTGAAGAGGAGGCTGTGGCAAATGGAGGACATCTGGCTTGTCCAGAGGTGGAGGCTGGAGAAGATGAGGGTTTGTCTGGTGTTCTGGCCTGTTGACCAGAGGAGGTGGTGGCTTGTGCAGAGGAGGCAGAGACTGGCACAGAGGAGGATTTGGGTGGCCATTTCTTTTTCAGGGCCTGTTGACCAGAGGAGGTGGTGGCTTGAGCCAAACGGTCTCATGAGGGCCTTAGCAGTATTGGACACCATGTGAACAGTGTCTCCTGATATATCTAGGAGATTAGGGTTCTCCTTCCTTGCTAAAGTTTCAAGCCCAGATTTCTTTCCCCTCATCACAGCACAATTGTCCAGAAGAATGCTAGTGACTTGTCTCCACTCCAGCCTATATGATTGCAGGACATCTTTTAGTTGCAGCATCAGTGCTGAGGCATTTGCAACATTAACCTTTTTGCTGGCAAGATGCTGTGTTTTCACACTGCCTGCATCCTCGTCATAAAATCGGACCAGTACATTTAGAATCTTATCCATGCTTTTGTCCGTGGCCTCATCAATGTTAAGTGAAAACATGTTATTCTTAAGCTTGTCGGACAGATTTCTTTTAAATTCTGGCGAGATGCCGTGTGTAATAAGATAGCCCGCATGCTGCCTCGAGACAGACAGATGCGTGAGAGCAAGTTTATCCTCCGCTAATTTTTGACAGAAAGTGACGAGTGGACGAGCGATTGTCGACAGATCAAACTCGGCAATGAAGGAGCACAAGCGAATTTTTAAATCAGCCACGCGATCGGTCATCGAGGCTCGGATATCTGCTGTGGCTGTTGCCCCCGGCAAACGTGAGGTGTGTTGAATTGCTCGGACAGCTGCTTGATGACTAGGGTCTAACTCGTGCCGTGGCAGCACTTTTTTCCCGCTAGTACCATATAATATTTTCCTTGCGCACTAAGTGCAGAAACATGCTCCTGCTTGCCGGAGTTTTTGACACCAGCTTCCAAAGGGCTTTTCGTCTCTACCCCCCTCCTCTATCCAAGACCAGCGCCATTTATTCTTTATGCCTTTATCGACGAGTTTGGTGTCTTCCCCTGGCTTCATAAAGTTGCGCTCCATGACTTTTCGCGTTTCGCGCTGCCAGTGTGGGAAACAAAACAAATTTGCACGTGGAGTGACAGCTGAATCAATCTGATTGACCAGCCCCTACCCTATTACCGATTGGCTGAAGTAGGCTTACTGGTGTGGTTTAGTGAAAGCGCCACTCAGATCTTGGGAATTGTCAGATCACGCGAACGCGAAACAGATTTTTTTTTTTTTTCCGCAGACACATCTGTACGCCGGAAATCCGGCGTGGCGCCGGAGCGCTATCAGCCATGTTAATCTGTCGGCATACTTTTAATCTTAAACATAAAATTATTGTTGTAAATTTTTTTAATTAACTCTGATTAATTAACTTACATTAAATGAATCACTTTTACCTTCCTACTTATTAATGCTTTTAAACTCTTTATTCATACTTATGTCATATTTTAACATGGGTTACAGTATGCCCAAGGGCGACTTGTCTCATTAACTCCTTTCCCAATGTACAAACACACAGCACAAGTTAGACGACTATAGTGTGACTAGACAGTAAACAAGACACCACAGCAATACATTCTCATGTGAAAAAAAAAAGGTGAGAAGTAATAGCAAAACTATGTGGTGTATGTATGAATGAATGAATGAATGTATGAATGAAGAGTTCTGTTGTATCGAAGTATGTACATATCCGTTTGTCTGAAAATGTCAAAGAGAGTCTGGGGCGAAACACAACCGACTGGGTTTTTAAACCAAGGGACATGTGATGTGATTGGGCAATGAAAACATAAGCAGGTGGAGGAGTGTCCACTGATTGATCCACCTAAGATAGCTCACTCAATATTGTGTAAAAACTAACAAAAAAGATTTGG
The DNA here is from genome assembly GCF_011004845.1 of Esox lucius. Classification (NCBI taxonomy): domain Eukaryota; kingdom Metazoa; phylum Chordata; class Actinopteri; order Esociformes; family Esocidae; genus Esox; species Esox lucius. The sequence goes on from NC_047585.1 coordinate 12,718,222, forward strand.
AAACTAAACTGAACTAGACACTTTTATTTTAAAACTAATTGAAATATATATTTTTAACTATAACAACACTGATACAACAAAACCAATGAAGTGCCATTTATCAATAAAAAAATTATGAACAGTACCAACAGATCAGACTGAAATCTTCTAGACTAAATCAGTCCACACTAAGGACGATGATTAATTGTAAATACAGATCAGATTATACATCCTATAGAGAGAGCAGGGCCTATTGGTCTGTGGTTTCTCATTCTTCTCATTCTTAGTCCACACTCTCTTTACTGCGTTCACCTTTTCTGTCCGCCAAATGTGATTATTATTCATGTTTTGGAAAACCCAGACATTGTGGGATGCATGATGATAAATGTATTGAAAGGTTGGGCAGAAAGATATGCTGTGTATCATTGGGTAATGATGTACTGAATTGTGTGAGGCTGAGTCCAACCATGGAGTCACTTCTCATGGTGAAACAGCCAAGCAGGTCCAGGCAGAGATCATGGATCAATACATGGGTGACAGAGTGGGGAACTGGTTTTATCTGGTTTATTCACTGAAGTTTGACTTTTGTTTTTTGCTTCGGGCTGTAAATAAATCATAGACAACCAGGTGTTTTAATTAATCTTTGGAACGTTTTTACCACATATCAAATGTGGAAATGCCCCACAAAATGGATAGATTATTTTGTATCTACAGTCTATTTAATTCATTATGGTGCCTCCTCAATAGGCCATATCCTTCCAAAAATTAAACAGAGGTGAACTGAAAACAGCCAGCAGGTTGTTGGCAGCCTCTAAGTAGACTGCTGATGGAAAAGCCTTTATCTACAATACTTCAGTTTTAAATGTATTGAAATGACACCGGCAGGTAAATATGGAATCACAGTTAAAGGAAATTATTACAGCAAAATAACATTGAAACATCTTATGATTTTGGCATCATAACCTACAGTGCGTTATCTTTAAGGTGGGGAATCCTCAAATGACCCCAATGCAATAGTGGATCTGATGATAATTTTTTTCTAACACTTTGCTTCTTCATTTGTCTCTGAAACAGTGTTATCTGTGTTTTGTTTTGTTTTTTAAACTAGAAAAGTGAGAGAGAAAAGTGCCCTATTACCCCATACTCCCACAGTTTACAGGAAGATCCTAACTGTATATTATTTAACTTTGGAGTATTGTAATCTCTGTGTTATGATGAATTGAATAAGACAATGTCTGGAGTTGTTTGAACAGATACAAATGTACTCAAGGCAAGACTCAATCCTAATGGATATTTGAGAAATTCAATAAAATTTAAAGGCTATTCAATACCAAAAATGAGCATGTTTTTCACTATTGTCCCAAAGGCTCTTACCCTAATTTCCTAAGACCTAAAGTGACATTTTCAGTTGAAGTTGGACCTCTTTATGCAATCCATGTCTGTCACAACCTATTATAGAGAGGCTCAGTATGACGGTCAGTCTGTTGTGTTTGAAAGAGTCTTTCAGGAGAAGCTTGGAAAACAGGTATTTCCTTTTGAGTGTGCTTCTTCTCACTTCCCACCAGCTGGCTGCAGAATCAGTGCTTCCTTCTGGTCACTGCTGCTGTGAGTAATCTAAAAAATTAAACAGATGGGTGGCATTCTGTTAGGTTTCATCATCAGAACTGCCTAGGCATTAACCAACCTGGCTTCCTTTCAAATGTTATGCCTTTTTGTTTTATTTCTCGCAATAGTTACACAATTCAAAATAAAACAAATGCAGCTTGTGGTGAGTGCATTTATTTGTTTCCCCTCGTGTTTGTATTCTAATATGTCCTGTGTCACCAAGACATGTTTTCAGAGAGGTCAGAAATATGTCTTGATGACAAAAGATATGTGAGGTTTAGGCTAGCCCTATACATTGTGAAATTCAAAGAACTTTGCACTGACTGGCCTCGGTGCTGGTTAGGGTGGGCACATGACTCTCGGATAGAGAGGTCCGACATGAATCAAGAATTTCCAGAGCTTGGCACCAAATCGTTAATCTGTTAATCATTCATTAACAAAGTTTACATTTTCGTACACAATTTACCGTTTAAGTTAACTGTGAAATTCATTATCAGACTAAATAACTTCCCATACATTTAACTTCTGATAACTAACTTAAACTTCATAAATAAACCTTCTAGAAGCTAAGCCAATTTTTGCTTCAGACCGGAGTGGGGAACGTAACCAAATCCAATGCTTGCTGTGCTCAAAATCTAGATGCTATTTTCAAAGTCAAAAATGTATTTCCCTGCATTAAGATTGCACACAAGTCTCAAGGCCTCAGTATTAAGGTCAAGTGTCAAAAAAACACAGGTGAACCCTTGTATTACTTGTGAGCAGCAATTTGTGTGTTGTATTCATCATCTGTGATTGACCAACAAAGAATGTCTCTCTAGTATCTGTGTAATGGATTGGCTATTCATTGTTATGCTGGGGCATGACCTTCCAAATATGGAGTAGCTATAAACACCACATTACATTGCCTCGTCTTGATGGAAATCAACGAATGTAGTGTCATTTGAATTAGACAGGAAGTCAGTAATCCAATGGAAAAAACATGAGCTTCTAGCACGTACAGATAAACACATTACTAATGCAAGCCCTTAAAAAGACCCAATAAAGGCTTCATTTTTTCGCACTTTATTAGATACTTTTAGGTGTTTTTAGAGCTAATATTTTTTTTAATAATAAAAACGTATGTTAGCATTTATCGCTAGCTTCCGTTACCAGTGGGGAACTTTCAGGGCAAAAATTAAGAGACCACTGCACCTTTTTCTTTCCTTTCCAAAATTTTGAGTGAGAAACCGAAGTGTTTAATTTGCAGCGGTCTCTTAATTTTAACCCTTCTGTTCCTCACTCAAAACCTTCCTTTGCAACTTTTTTGGAAAGGAAAGTAAAAGGTTCAGTGGTATCCCCTATATAGGACCCGTGAGCCTAGAGAACGCCCTCCCTTTCTCTCCTGTTCCTACTGATTACTTACTTCTTTGCTTCAGCCTGAGAATTTTTGCCATTGGCAATCTTTAGTTTGACGTCTCAAAGAAATCTTCCGCCGCTGCTTGCCGTTGTGCCAACCTGTCACCTGATCAGGACCTTCATCGTTTGTGTGTTTCCTGCTTGGGACCGGCCCACGCTCGCGAGGGTCTCACCGACCCCCCTGCTCGCTCCTCCTGTGCTGCCTTGTCACTCCCTACACGTGTAGAGAGGGCAAACTTTTCGAACAGGAAGTGGACGTCTCTGCCGTGTTGGATTCCAGCATCGACGACGACGAGATGTCCAAGGAGGACACTTCTACGCAGGACCCGACTCCCCTGACTCAGACAGAACCTCTCCCTTCCCACGGGGGTTGTGGTGGCGGGTCTTGTGCTTATCCCTCTCTCCGGGGAGAACTGGATGACGACCTCTCTTCTGCTGCTCCTTTCGGCCTCATGATCCTCTGCTCATCGCCCGGGCTCCTGTCCTAAGCGACACCAGTGCCACCAAGTCTCTGCTGCCGCCTCTACTGCTGCCGCCTCTACTGCTGCCTCGGTGCCTCCTCCTACTGCCGCGGCTTTGCCTCCATTGGTGGCTATTAGAGACTCAGCGAGCGTTCTCTCTGTCTCTATGCCTACCCCGTTGGATATGAGCAGTGGAGAACAAGTGTTTTCCCTCATTCTCGCCCTGCAGCCTGCAGGTCTTCTAATGTTTTTGCTTGTGCATGCTCTATTCCTTTCCCTATTCAGTGTAATGGTAAGAGCTATGTTAGCTATGTTCAGGGTAGTGAGTGGTCTCAGTGAGTTATAGGTATAACTACTGTACCCGCCACGTCTAATATACGTAAGCGTCGGCTAGCGGGTTCAGAGGCGTCTCTCATTCCGCTGCCTGCCAGTCCTGAGCTTGTTTGCTCTCAGAGTTCTGCCCGGCACGACCGTGTTTACATTCACTCGCCTTCAGTGAAATGTTTGCATGTGCAAATGCCGGGCTCCTCTCTCTACCGCCGATCGCGGGCTACTGAGCATCCTGAGAGCTCACTTGGTGTTACAGACGTAACCATGATGGCTTCTCAACCCGCTCGCTATGATGGGATCAAACACGAAGTAACGTTGCCGGCTCTCGCCTCCGTCTTGCTACCTGTTCCCTCTGATTCCTTCATTCCTGTCTGCACCACTCGGCGTCTCCTTTGCAACTTGTCTCGTTCAGTTGACCTGGGTTCGCCTCTTTTTCTCACCCCTTTCTCTCCCTACCCTCCTTGGACCTCCTTGGGTCTCTTCCTCTCTGGTCGAGCTCGGCGGCGGTAAGGGCAGAGAGGGAATTTGAACGTTTCCTGACCAACACCCCCCAAATTCATGCTCTTCCTCTCTCAAAGCGTTATTGGAAGTCATCACTGTACCATGTCAGCCTGGCTCGATCGAACGATCAGACTGGGTTATCTGGTTCAGTTTCGCTCAGCTCCACCCCCCTTCTCTGGGATAGAGCGTCTGCTGTAATGTCAGAGGTGTTGGAATTGTTGAGCAAAGGAGCGATCGCCGAGGTCCCAGAAGATCTTAGACAGGATGGCTTTTACTCCCATTACTTCCTGGTTCCCAAAAGAACAAGAGGAGTGAGGCCGATCTTGGATTCACGCAATCTGAATGCGCACATAGCCAAAAGACTGTTCAGTATGCTCACCACCAGTCGCCTGCTAGAAGCCTTTCTGCTGGGAGATTTCTGTTCGAGCATGGACCTCAAGGATGCTTACTAGATGACCTCCTAATTTTAGCATCGTCCCTGGAATTGGCCAGGATACACACTTTCCGAGTGGTGTCCCGTCTCACTGTGAATTGGAAGAAGAGCGTGCATAAACCAGCCCAGCAGGTTTCTTACCTGGGTCTGGTCCTGGTCACGTGCATGATTGATCTCCTCTCTGCCCTCAACCTGTGCCAGCCGCCCTGCAGGCGCCCGGTTCGGGCCATCATGTTCCTGTTGGGTATGATGGCCGCAGCACACACAGTAGTCCCCCTGGGCCTACTGCACATGCACAGCCTGCAGGCCTGGTTCGCTCGCCAGCAGGTCGACCCATTACGTCATCGGAACTGGACTTTGTCTCTGCCGGCTCACATATGAGGTGACCTGGACTATTGGAGAGACCACTTGGTGCTCTCTCAGGACGCTCCTCTGGGCAGGGTGTGAGAGTGCATTCAGTTTTTCACAGACTCCTCTCTTCACAGATGGGGCATACATCAATCGCCAAAGGGGGGTCAGGTCTCCTGCTCTCCACCGGTCGGCGACACGTCTTTGGCTATGGGCGCATGCCTGCCTCCGCTCCCTGACTGCGACTCACATTCCGGGCCATCTGAATGTGGGTGCGGACATGATGTCTCGGGGTGGCCTTCATCACGACGAGTGGCGTCTCCACCCAGACATCGTCTCTCTCATCTGGCAGAGGTTTGGGGAAGCCCAGGTGGACATATTTGCGTCCAGACAGAACACACACTGTTGCCTGTGGTTCTCCCTGTCCCAGACGGATCACCCCCCGTCTGGAGGTGGTCGCTTGAGCTCAACATCCTTTCTCCCTGGGGTGGCCAGGCTTGCTCTGCGGGAGGATTCCATCATTAACGCATTCGATCATCCCTTTCTGACCGTGTCAGCTATCGGGATGTTTCGTCATGGGGTTTTAGGGGAAGGGTTCTACTGGACCCTGCAAGCCTTACTGGTGGCCGGGAGTACATCTTTGGCTTGCTCCGCCGTGAACCACTAGGAGCTAAAGCCCCTCTAGGGGGCGGAGATCCATGACATATAACGTTAGTTACCAGGAATGTAACTCCGGTTATAGACTTGTTGCCCTGCCGTCCCACGAGTTATGCTGAATAAACTCGGGAGGGTGTTCTCTGGGCTTATGGATCCTATATAGGGGCTGGCATACCTTGATTGGCTGTCGCATCTTGCATAATGAGTTTTCAGTACGGCCGCGGATGTGGCCAGGGTAAACCACTAGGAGCTAAAACCCCTCTAGGGGGCTCCGCTCTACTCATATAACCGGAGTTACATTCCCTCTAGGGGACTCCGCTCCACTCATATAACTGGAGTTACATTCCTGGTAACTAACGTTTTGTTCACAATTGCATCAATTGTGCCTCCCTCGTAACTACTGGGGTGCTGGAGATATTCCAAAAATGAACTGGAAAAGACGTTCTAGGCCAGTGGGACCCAATGGCCAGCTCTCAAAATAATAAGTAGCTACCTAACTAGCAACCAAGTTTTTAAGACACAGCTATTTTTGGATTGCATATTCCATGCACTGGTATGGGTTGGCTGCTCTCCCCTGCCCTGAGTGGGCTGTCTCTTCTTTTATGTCATGTCTGTGTTTGTCTGTGTTGTCTGTTCAGAGCACTGGAGGCATTCCCAGAGGATAGTACATCAAGGGGCGTGGCCGCATCAGCCCTGCTCAGCCGTTTCTTCACAGCTGCAACCACTCTCCATGATTCAACACTGCAGTACTTAAACCCGGGCTGATCACCTCTTCAGCGCCAGTTCATTATCTACAAACCCATGTGGTAACTAGGCTCTAAGCTCCTGTTGTTTTGTTTCGTCCTTACGTTCTAGTGTTTGAACTTACCTTGTGTTTCCGTCCAAGATTCCGTCCTGACCCACTGCCTCCTCCGCTTACCTGAATGCTTCCAGCTCCACCGTCAGCTCCCACCTCTTCGCTGGGAATCCTCCCGTGTACAGACTTGTACTCGCCGCCTGTCCCCCTCGGATCCCTCAGTGGCCTCGCCTTCATTTCAGACAAGCCTCAACCTCCATTACACCTCTGAGTACTTCCTCTGAGCAGCCCCTTAACATGCACGGGGCCATTGAAAGTGCTTTATATTTTTATGCTTAAAAAAACAAAACAATCAGGCATACTAAAAACTCCATTTAGCATCAAACTATTTGTCCAACCTAGCAAGACAAATGCCTAATTGTTAGTTAACACCTTTCAAATTAATTTGCTGAGGATGTTTTAGAATGTCTCTTGTCAACTGTAGTTTTTTTTATATTGTCGATTCCATAACCAATGTCTTTTGATCAGATGTTCTACTTATAGGCAAAAGTGCTATCTTTCTGTTTTGATTCAAGCATTAATCTAGATTGCTATACTTTGCTGGACATAAATGACTGCCTGATCGGTTATCTGATGAATGTATTTTTGCCAACGATTTTCTAAGTTTCATAACGTAATTGTACATCCAAATGGACTGTTTAGGTCTGTTATACATCAGAAAAAAGATGATGCTTTTGTATCATCTATAGTATGACGAGCAACATGCAAAAATTGTCAAATTTCTATGCACAGCCTTTGGTTTTTTTCATTTCTTTTCATGAATAAGCAATATTTATCAAATGTTTTGTTATTCATTTACATGTATATGAGCCTGTAATTGCAACAATCACTTATTATTTTTAATGATAGTTATTATATCAACTTGATTATTGATGTTACTTGTATTTCTACACTTCTTACTGTAATCATTTAGGGATTATTAAGTAATAAAACAAATACGTTGTTACTTTCCATAACCTGCAGTTGGCAGTGAGACAGGAAAGCCATGATAAACCAACAAAAACTCCTGTGAAGACAACCAAATAGATTTGTCCGCTGTATTGTTAGTGCTGATCATTTGTAAGTTAATAACAATTTTAGTTTTTACCAAAAGTATTACATGACATTGAACATTTTTCAAACAGATCATGTGATGAAAATAGTATGAATGAGTGACTGAATTTGGACATTTTAATTTGAATGTACTTCTATTATACCAAAAATATACCAAAATATTTGTGTTGGGTCTGAACAATCCAAAGGGGGTTTGAGGTGTCTAGGACATGTGACCAAAAACGATTACATTTGAAATTGTTCCCATGTTTATAAAAAAACAAAGGCTGTGCGACATGTAGATGTCCTTTCTGAAACATTTGAAAGTGGTTTTAAGTTAAATCATTCATCATAAAAGCTTTTTTTTTATTTTCAAATGTTTATAAAAAAAATACAATTTTTTTTTGGGGAAAATCCAAAGGCTGTGCAATATGTGTGTCCCCTCTCTGAACAATTTGAAAGTGGTTTAAGGTTTCTAAGTCATTCAAAAAAAAGCAGTTGATTTTTTTAGTTTTCCAACCTGTAAAAGAACGAGACAGATGAATCATGTCAGAACTTTTTCCACTTACAATGTGATCTATTGTTGCAATCTCTGTATGGCAGATTTTTTTTTACTACATCCTTGCCCAGCTAAGTCATATTAATCTATTGTGCCTTGTTTGTGGACAGAGCTTTCTTCCTGTTTAACCTCTCTGTTAATATATCCTTTGCCGTCTTCAACAGTGTCCAAGATAATGATAGCAGCACTTATACATCAACACGACACTGCTCCTGAACTACTATTCCAAAATGATCTATGAGTATGGTGCAATTGACCTGTGCCACAGTGTGCTACCTGCGTAGACATATGAAGAGCATGGAACAGAGGGGAAGCCCCTACTCTTCTCCCCATCAGCTGAGTCAGAAAAGGGGAATCATCACTGAGATCTAGCAGGGAATTCTCTACTTTGTTGAATTCTCTACAGGCACATGGATAGAAAAAGGACTTGTCTTCATTGTATGATGATATTTTTCAGTACTCTTAGTTCCTAGTTGTCTTGAACAAGAGTTTATTTTTAGCATATGATACATTTACAAAAACTGTAAAGCATCATGACAATGACACTAAAATAATACAATCCACAACAGAGGATAGAGTATGGACATGGTTTATTATTAGAATCAATTATGACATAATTGTGTTCTATCCTTTGTTGCATTGATGTTGAATTTGAATTGTGTCACGAATGCAGGTAGGCAGGAAAAGTGGATCAGAATGACGTTCGGAACACATACATTAATTCCTTCTTTTTATACATGCTAAACAAACTGAACCCAAGGAGAACCATAAACTGATGTGTAAACCAAAGCAAACTATGAATCACGGACTGAAGGTCCAAAAGGGCAACTTAAATAGAGTCCCCAGTTAGAGGCAATGCAGGACAGCTGCCTCTAATTGGGGACAATCAAAAATGGAGTGCAGAGATGCCAAGAGGTGCCTTTGTGGTCAAGCCCTGACTGTGCCCCCCCCTCCAGGTGCATAGAGATGCCTAGAGGCCCCCAGCCAGAAATCCAGAAAATCATATTGTATGATTAATTTGCCTTCTATTGCATGACATAAGTATTTGATACTTCAGAAAAGCAGAACTTAATATTTGGTACAGAAACCTTTGTTTGCAATTACAGAGATCATACGTTTCCAGTAGTTCTTGACCAGGTTTGCAAACACTGCAGCAGGGATTTTGGCCCACTCCTCCATTCAGACCTTCTCCAGATCCTTCAGGTTTTGGGGCTGTCGCTGGGCAATACGGACTTTCAGCTCCCTCCAAAGATTTTCTATTGGGTTCAGGTCTGGACACTGGCTAGGACACTCCAGGACCTTGAGATGCTTCTTACGGAACCACTCCTTTGTTGCCCTGGCTGTGTGTTTTGAGTCGTTGTCATGCGGGAAGAACCAGCCACGACCCATTTTCAGTGCTCTTACTGAGGGAAGGAGGTTGTTGGCCAAGATCTTGTGATACATGGCCCCATCCATCCTCCCCTCAATACGGTCCAGTCGTCATGTCCCCTTTGCAGAAAAGCATCCCCAAAGAATGATGTTTCCACCTCCATGCTTCACAGTTGGGATGGTGTTCTTGAGGTCGTACTCATCCTTCTTCTTCCTCCAAACACCATCATCCAGATGGTCATTGGCAAACTGGCTTGAGCAGGGGGACCTTGCGTGCACTGCAGAATTTTAATCCATGACAGCGTAATGTGTTACTAATGGTTCTTTGAGACTGTGGTCCCAGCTCTCTTCAGGTCATTGACCAGGTCCTTCCATGTAGTTCTGAGCTGATCCCTCACCTTCCTCATGATCATTGATGCCCCACTAGGTGAGATCTTGCATGAAGCCTCAGACCGAGGGAGATTGACGTCATCTTGAACTTCTTCCATTTTCTAATAATTGCGCCAACAGTTGTTGCCTTCTCACCAAGCTGCTTGCCTATTGTCCTGTAGCCGATCCCAGCCTTGTACAGGTCTACAATTGTATCCCTGATGTCGTTACACAGCTTTCTGGTCTTGGCCATTGTGGAAAAGTTGGAGTCTGTTTGATTGAGTGTGTGGACAGGTGTCTTTTATACAGGTAACAAGTTCAAACAGGTGCAGTTAATACATATGAGTGGAGAACAGGAGGGCTTCTTAAAGAAAAAAATACAGGTCTGTGAGAGCCTGAATTCTTACTGTTTGGTAGGTGATCAAATACTTATAAAAATCATACAATGTGATTTTCTGGATTTTTGTTTTAGATTCTGTCTCTCACAGTTGAAGTGTACCTATGATAGAAATTACAGACCTCTACATGCTTTGTAAGTAGGAAAACCTGCAAAATTGGCAGTGTATAAAATACTTTCTCTCCCCACTGTAGGTTGCTTCACCTAGTTTTTTAAAATTGCTGCTAGTTTACACTTAGGCATATTATTGCTATATTTGTGCTTTATATTTTTCTAAAATCTTGCATGGATATTGTTTGCCATGTCACAAGAATTTCATTGCGGCTGATGATGCTGTGTTATTTGGTGCATTTGCTAAATTAACTTTGAGCTTTTGGATTTCCTTTGATTGTATTAATGTCAACTTCTGCTTGCTCGTTTACCTGCTTGATGATCTTGAGTTAATTCAATTCTACATGCTCTGCAGTTGGGACAATGCCTCTACCAAGGTGTATTGTGGGATAATCAATGGAGCAACTTCGCCAACAAGACATTACATTTTGGCAATACAATTTTTTGTACAGATTTTTTGTCACCCACTTTCACCTAGAAGAGGACTAAAGACGAATGCAATTCCATCAAGTAACTCAGTTCAACCCGTGGAGACAAGGCAGGCTGTAGGTAATACTGCTTGTTATGTTATAATACACAAAGTATACATTGTCTCCGGATATTCTGGGCAAGGGTTGGGCATTATCATGTTCACCATCGCTGAGGTGACTATCCGAGGTGAATATCAAAGACGAAATGGGCAACTTGCTTTCTAGCTAGCAAATACTAATACTAGATAGCAAAAAATATCCGCACGGCTTCTTTTTGCCGCCGGCCCTAAGCTGTCGGCTATAGGTGCGTCCTGCTGGCGGGGATGAAACGTTTGCCGCCGATTACGTCAGTCCCATTTCTTGCTAGATTTCTTGACTGCTTCATTTTCTCTGGCTGTTGCCTCGGTATAAAGGACCGCAGTCGTCCGGCGGCAAGACGGTTTTAAATACAAGGCCACTCTCAAAATCGACCGGCCATGTTGGTTTGGACACACATCAGTTCGTCGCTCAATCGCGAGTTACAGCCTGCAGTTTACTAGCTAGCAAAGTCATCGACTACCATCGTTTAAGTAACTGAAGGAGCAAGTAGGAGAATAGGAAACCCTGTTCAAGCAGTTGCCGGGGAGAGAAAGATTTAGTATGTCTGTCTTGTGAGAAACAGGACACAGGTTAGAGGCACACACACATAGTTGGAAAGACAACACAGAAACCACAAGGGGGGCAAGGGGGTACTTGCAGTTATCCTATAAGGAATAGAACTGGGATTGGGCCAATGGCACACACTTTGTAAGTTAACGCCTCTATCTTTTTGGGCGTAGTAGAAGTATAAAAATGATGTTTTGACTGTTGATCCTTAGACATTGTGCGGCGACACTTGTCTCCAGAAGCTTCTGTAATAAATGGATATACGATACGGTAATTGACCTGACTCCTGGTGTTTTATTCTCCTTTCCAACAAATCAACTCAGGGAAGTGTTAGACTTCAACAATTTTGGGGGCTCGGTCCGGGATTGGAAAAAGGAGAAGGAATTCGATCTGGTCCAGACAACCTATGCGAGATTCACAGGTTCCGAGCCGGCTCATGATAAAGGTAAGCAGAGCCTGTTATATCTAAATCTGCATATTGGCTGTGAACTAAATTGTGGACCTGTGAAAAACGTAGTGGGACTGGTTTAAATTCAGGGGGTCAGAGGAACGGTCTGTGAGTTAGAGTCTCACTATAAGTTGGGTTAGAGGCCCGTTAACGGTCTGTGAGTTAGAGTCTCACTGTAAGTTGGGTTAGAGGCCCGTTACCGGTCTGTGAGTTAGAGTCTCACTGTAAGTCGGGTTAGAGGCCCGTTACTGGTGTGTGAGTTAGAGTCCCACTGTAAGTCGGGTTAGAGGCCCGTTACCGGTGTGTGAGTTAGAGTCTCACTGTAAGTCGGGTTAGAGGCCCGTTAATCGTTCTGGGGTTGACTACCCTACGCCACTTCCCGACGGGGACGGTGGAGAGTTGTGAGTTAGAGTCTTGGCAACCAGTCGGGTTAGAGGCCAGAGGACTTAGGGGCACCTCGAAATACTTATTGTGTGTAAAGGTTCAGCTGGGTTAGAGGCCCAGGGAGTTCGGTTCTCCCCGAATTTTTATAAGAGAACTGGGTTCAAGTCCCAAAAAGTGTTGGGTCAGGGACCCGTTAATCATTTGTTAATCATTCTGAGTCTGGGACTCACAGTAACGTAAGTCAGGTTGAAATGGACGGGGAGTTTGAGAGAGAAGTTGATGACGATGGGTCCAGGTACGGGAAAGTGGAAACAATTGGGGATACAGGTGGCAAATGTAATGACGGTAGGCAGAATGGACCCAATTCAGAAAGAAAAAGAAGGGATAGAAGAGAAATTGCGACAAGTGGTGAGTGAGGCAGGATTAAGGATGGAGGAAAGGAGACCATTACATGTTATTTTGTGGAATAAGGAGAAGGATTGTTCCAAAAATCGAGATAGAGTTAGAGACAAGAAGGAAACAGCAAATTTGGTCAAGAGAGGGAGATATAGAGAAAAGGAGAAGGAATGGGAAAAGCACAGAAAAGAATGGTGTAAATTAGCAGTGGTGTCAGGGCGTAGACCATTTGAACAAAGAGAAAAAGGAACAGAAAATTAGGGAGGAGAAAAAGGGAGGAGAGATAGAACCCCCAGCATATGAAGATGACCTTGTACTTGGTACAGAGCGTGCACCATTATATCCAGTGTTACGTTTAGAGAAGGGGATATTGTCTTTAGACACACAGAACAGCAGGCCCATAACTCAATTCACAGGAAAGCAAGATAAGAGAAAGTTGAGTAGGAAGGCAGAGTCAGAGAGCGAGACAGACACTGAGGGGGAGGTGAAACCGTTCAAGGCAAGGGCAGTGAGAGAGTACGGGATATACGATGAGAGGAGCCAGAAGGGGAGGCAACTAGGAAAGAATAAACAGGATGAGATTACAGGGGCCATAAAGAGAAGGTCAGGCCGTACTAAAGGCAGGTTAGGTGAGGACTCAAAGTCGGGGTCGGACGATAGTGACACAGTGAGAAGGACCAGAACTAGGCAGAACAAAGGAAATTCACATAGAGGACGGGTGGTACTCACGGGCAATGCAGTAGGGAGATGGACTGACTAAGACGAAGACCCCGACGCAGACAGTAGTGGAGATTGGAGTAAGGGAGACGTAGACGTATACCCTCTGCCGCGTACGCCCCCACCAGAACATAAACTACACCATGACGCAGTAGAATCAATTCAAAAGACTCAAAATAAAATGTATACGCGGTCACAAGCAGGGGAAGCTGGTTGTGCTGGGTTTCAGCTGCCTCTCTTTAGAGTGGGAGGCGGCGATCCGCGATATAAACCATTGGGGCTGGGAGACGTACAGGCACTGGTAGATAAATTACCCCCGATGGGAGAGGGAGGTGGACTATGGTTGTCACAATTTGATAAACTCACAGCTGGTCAAATGTTGGCACTGGGGGACTGGAGGGCAGTAGCCGCCCGAGCCGTGTCCGCCCAAGCTATGACTGAGATAGAAAAAGGGGCCACTAGGCGGAGCCCTGATAACACCCCTTTCAGTCTGGTGGTCGGGCGCATAGCCACGGCCCTGAGGGAACGATTTCCCTTGCCCGCTGGGGCCCCGATGCCCAAGTTACCTTGGGAAAAAGAGCAACACCCTAGACAGTATCTAGAAGTATGTAAAGACACAGGGGCCAAACACACAGGGCACCACCCGGGGAAGGGAGGTCTGCAGCAGGAGTGGTTTAGAAGGGCGGTCTTAGAGGGACTTCCAGAGAAAATAAAAGAGGCAATGATGGCAAATCCTGACTTGCCGGGTAGTGAATCACACGTATGGGAAAGACACATAGTGTATCATTTACAGAGGGCTAAAGATGAGGAGACAGAGAAAGACAAACAGATACAGGAACTGAAAGAGAACCTGTTGCGCTTACAGCTGGATGAAGCCAAAGTGAGATTCAATGAAGGGAAAAAGAAACACAGACAGATGGCAGCCCTAGGCTCAGGAGAACCTGACACACCTGATTTATACCCTGTTCCCACATAGGCACCCCAAACTCACAGTGGCCGGTGGGCATTTACCGCGCCCTATCGACCAGGGACTCCGAGGGGAGGTTATGGTAGCGGGAGGGGGCGGGGTAGAGGCAGAGGGGCTCCAGGAGCCCAAGTCCCATACGGAGTCTGCTTTACGTGTGGTGACCCGAACCACTGGTCCAGAGACTGCCCACAGAACACTGCAAGGGGCAGAGGATACCCAAACCAGGGGGCAGCTCCAGTTCCCAACCCACACGCCGTCCCACCACCTAGTGCACCTGGACAATACCCACTCTCTTATGAGGGAGGGTGGGACCAGGCGTGGCGGTCTACAGGGAGGGGAGGGGACAGCGGGGGAAGGGCAGACCCTATGCTGTCCCTGAATGTCGACGGGAAGGACTTCCCCTTTCTGGTTGACACAGGTGCCACGTTTTCCACCATCACCGCCCCTCCCGTCACAGGACTACTATCCTCCAAGACCGTGGAAGTTGTGGGGTTTGAAGGAGTGGGACAGACTTTGCCAGTGACATTTCCTCTTAAAACGATACTGGGTAAACAGGCCCTCAGCCATCCGTATGTGGTGTCGGCAAACACACCAGTGAACTTATTGGGGAGAGACTTGTTGATAAAACTGGGGGCTAATATCTTGTGTTCTCCAGATGGACTAACTGTCACGTTAGCAGACGGTAACTTTCCTCCGCCAGACCCCCACATGTAACCCTATTTTATGATCGGCAGGGCGATGAGGTGTATAGAGAGGGGTTTGGGGATGTAGTGTGTGGGGACACGTGGCAGGTCGGGTCTAAATTCATATATGTAGCGGCAGATGTACAGTTGACAGAGGAACAGGATCAGTGGTACATGATGGCGGAGGAGTCCGTCCCGCATGTGTCACTGGCCCTGCATCCTAAGCACCAAGCAAAAGACCTGGGGCCCATGGTTAAAAGGGCGGTCGAATGTACTGATTGGACACTCACTCAGGCGCCAAACGTATGGTACTCACACAGCTGTAAGACGTAGAAATGGTTCACCTGCATTGACCTAGCTAATGTTTTTTCTGTCTCCCACTAGCAGAGGAACTTCGTGATATTTCTTCTTTCACACATAGGGGTCGACAATGGCGATACACAACCTGCTGCTGGCGGCCCTGACGGTGGCCGCCTGCATCCAAGCTACAATGACGGTCCTCACCAGACTGGCAGAGAAAGGGTTCAAGGTGTCAAAAGACAAGCTACAGCTGGTAAGGACGCAGGTCTCCTTTCTGGGCAGAGTTATCTCACAGAAGGGAGCGGGGCTTTCCCCAGCTCACCGCACAACCATCCTCCACCATCCTAAACCCACTACTGTTCAGGAAATGCTATCATTCCTGAGGCTCACAGGGTACAGCCGCAATTACATCCCTAACTATTCAGTGCTCACAGAGCCACTTAGGGCACTAGTTAAAGAGCAGGGAATGCGTAAACTTAAAGCCACTCTCAATTGGACTTGCCCGGCCGACCAGGCCTTCATTTTGCTGAAACAACAACTAGCCACCGCAGCTGATCTGGCCATACCCGACTACACAAAACCCTTTTTTCTAGATGTTTCTGAAACAGGTCAAGTCATGAACGGGGTCCTGTTTCACAAAAAAGGGGGAGAAGGCTCTGAGAGAGACGAGCTAGTGAGACATCAAAAGGGGGCTTCCCCACAAGAGAAAACAATTTGGCAACAGAGAGGAGCAACAGAGACGAGCGGGCTCTGGAGAGGGCCAGACGGTAGAGTAATACTTCCACCAGCCATGCAGGGAGATAAATTTGCAGAAGCCCACGGGTTGGGCCATGTAGGGCCAGCACAGATGTTGAGGAACTTGTGCCATTGGTGGCACCCGTTTATGGTAGACATGGTACGTAACTACACTAGGACATGCACCATCTGCACTCACCACAATCCAAAACCGACGATCAAACCTGAGATGGGGGCGTTCCCCATGACGACGAGACCTGGACAAGAGATAGTGATAGACTACACGGACATGGGGGAAACTGTACGGGGGTGCTGCTACATGTTAGTGTGTGTGGACATGTTCACAGGGTGGCCAGAAGCCTGGCTGGCAAGAAGGGAGGACAATCACACAGTGATCAAGTGTTTAGTGAACCAGTACATTCCCAGAGAAAATCCGGTCAGACAATGGGACTCACTTTAAGAACAGTGATTTACAGAAGGTAGAGAGCTTATTGGGCCTAAAACATGCTTTTGGCACTGTGTACCATCCACAGTCCCAGGGAAAGGTAGAAAGGATGAACCAAAACTTAAAAAACAAGTTGGCTAAGATATGTGCACAGACTAAATTGAACTGGGTGGATGCACTGCCACTGGCACTCATGACGATTCGATGCTCGTTAAATCAAAC
The DNA here is from genome assembly GCF_011004845.1 of Esox lucius. Lineage (NCBI taxonomy): Eukaryota > Metazoa > Chordata > Actinopteri > Esociformes > Esocidae > Esox > Esox lucius. The sequence goes on from NC_047585.1 coordinate 12,735,035, forward strand.
CACTGGGTTCACCCTATACGAGCTGCTGACAGGGAGACAGTTTCCAGGACCAGCCGCGGGGCCTGCGGTCCCGGAAGGGGAAAAGTGGCCCAAAGACCATAAAGTGTATTTTGATGTCTGTTTTGTCTGTTTTTGTCTGTAATGTCTGTTTTGTGAGAAACAGGTCACAGGTCAGAGACACACACACATAGTCGGACAGACAACACAGACACCGCAAGGGGGGTACTTGCAGTTATCCTATAAGGAATAGAACTGGGATTGGGCCAAGGACACACTTGCTTTGTAAGTTAACGCCTCTATCTTTTTGGGCGGAGTAGAAGTATAAAAATTATGTTTTGACTGTTGATCCTTAGACATTGTCCGGCGACACGTGTCTCCAGAAGCTTCTGTAATAAATGGACATATGATACGGTACTTGACCTGACTCCTGGTGTTTTATTCTCCTTTCCAACAAACCAACTCGGGGAAGTGTTCGACTTCAACAATACCGAGGTCTTTGAGTCTGGTGAGCAGGATGTTATGGCTCACGGTATCGAAGGCTGCACTCAGGTTGGGGAGGATGAGGATGTTGAGGGAACCGGTGTCAGCAGAGGTGAGGAGGGTCGTTTAGGACTTTGAGGAGAGCGGTTTCAGTGCTGTGGAAGGGGCGAAAGCCAGATTGGAGGGGATCTAATTGGTTATTAGCATGAAGATGGGTTTGTAGTTGTGTCGTGACTATGCGTTCCAGGGTTTTAGACAGAAAGGGGAGGTTGGATATTGGGCGGTAGTTGTTGAGGGAGGAGGGATCCAGACCAGGTTTTTTAAGGATTGGGGTGACAGCGGCAGTTTTGAAGGCAGAGGGGACAGTTCCAAGGGACAGTGAGGAGTTGAAGAGGTTAGTGATGTAGGGGCATAGGACGGTGAGGCAGGACTTCAGGAGTGGAGTAGGGAGGGGGTCAAGGGAGCAGGTAGTGGGTTTGGAAGAGCTGATGAGTTTGGAGATTTCAGAAGGAGTGACCAGGTCAAACTGGGAGAGCAGGCAGTGAGGAGGAGGGGTCGAGAGGTCAGGAGAGATGGGGAGTGGAGGGTCCATGGTGGGTGCTGGAGTAGATACTGAGAGGTGAGATACAGGGGATAGAGATTGGTAAATAATGTTGATTTTGTCAGCGAAAAAGTGGAGGAATGAGTTGCAGAGATCCGGAGTAGAGGTCGGTAGGGTGTTGGTCCGGGGCTTAACCTTTTCACGCGTGAGTTTCAAATATTCCTTACCGACCCAGCGTGAGATTTTTTTGCACGTGACTTCAGTACTCTCCAGCATTTGAACTCACGCCAGCATTTGAACAGTCACCTTGCTAGGTAAGGAACACTACATGCATTGCATTGCAAGCTTCCTATCGTTGACTCAAATTCTAAGAGCTGCAAAAGTTAGTTGATTTATAACTGTAGCTAGCTAGAAAACGTCAGCTAACCGCTAGCAAACGTCAGCTGCCCGCTAGCTAACAAATCGTGACCAGTAATTCAGTGCAGTGAAAATTAATAAACTATATAAAATGCATACAACGGGGAACGTAACTTCTAGAAAGTTTTTGCAATGGTTTTGATCGGTAGTAGTCGCTAATATAATTTGTTTTTGTGTATTAGTGTTGGCTGTCTGTTGGTACGTAAGTAACACTTCTTGTTCCGATTTGAATGCTTTCTACCTGGTTGATATCATAGTATGGTCTTGAAACAATTACAATCAGGAAATAAAGTTATAAACACTGTTTGAGCTAAATGTGAGTAAATAATAGCGCAGTTTTACCAGCCATTGTTACGTTACTTGTAGCTAGGTATGCTAATGGTGCATTCTAAACATGACGTTCTAATCACACCGGTGTGATCGTACGCTTCAGGGACCACTCTAGATTGATCACACCGGTGTGATCGTATGCGCCAAAGGGTTAATGAGGTTGTTCATCGTGGAGAAAAGGGTTCTGGGGTTTTGGTAGGGGTCGGTGAAGATGGTGGAAAGGTAGGCAGATTTGGCAGCAATGAGGGCGTCTTTGTAGGCAGTGAGATGGAGTTTATAGGCTTCATGATGGACTGTGAGGGATGATTTCTTTGTCAGACTTTCAAGTTCCGGAGTGCAGGTGTGTACCAGGGTGAAGATGTGTTAAAAGTGACAGTTTTTGTTTTGAGGGGTGCCAGAGTGTTGAGGGAGGTAGACAAGGTGGAGTTGAGGTGGTTCGTGAGATCATCAGGTGAGGTGAGGGTTGAGTCCAGGTGGAGAGTGGTGGAGAGCAGGTCAGAGATGGTGGGGATCGATTGATTTAAGGTTGCGGAAGGTGATTTCTCTGTGATCCGAAAGTTTTGATGGAAGATAACAGCGAGGCCACCTCCACGGCGGGAGGGGCGGGGTTTGCAGATATAGTTGTAGCCAGGGGGGGGATGCTTGGTTGAGGGAGAAGAAATCATTAGGTTGTTGCCAGGTTTCAGTGAGCAGAAGGAAGTCCAGAGTGTTGTCTAGGATTAGTTCATGGAGGGCAGGGGCTTTATTGTTGAGCGATCGGGTGTTGAGGAGGGCAAAGTTGGCATTGTGAGAGGGTGGTGGGTGGGGGGCAGGCTGGAGAGATCTGAGGTTGTCCTGGTTAGCAGTGCGTGTGGTCGGTGGGGTGTAGTCCTGTCCGGGTTTTCTGTGTAGCCAGATGGTGCGTTCAGCCCTATGTGATCCAGTGGGTGCAGTATTCTGATGACGTGAGACAGGTGCGACAGAGCGTGCAGGTGACCAGATGGATGGAATGGATTGTCCATGGTGGAAGAAAACAAACTTGCGGCAAGAACTTCTGTGGATGTAACGGGGTCGACGTAGAAGTCCTAGCTGTTTGATGACTGGGATGCAGGATGGAATGGAGTAACTGACGAGTTCGATTAGTTGCAGAGTTGAATATTTGAACATGATGCCGGGCGGAGGGATTGAGAGCTCTGTGGTAGCGGTTAGCCGTGGGATAGGGACACAGAGGTGGATAAATGATGTGAGTGCCAGAATGATCCACGGCATGACAGAAGGAGATGAAAGTCTCGGTCACGGCTCGCATCTGGTGGAGGTTGCCTGTGAGAAGGAGGTCAGGAATCGGGTTAGCCGCTGTAACAGCTAGAATTAGCCACCACGCGTTTGGTGAACGGGGGCAGCCAGCTAGCGGCTAACTGACGAGGCGACGGTCCGGTCGAGGAGCCCAGGCGGCTTCAGGAACCAGCTGAGAGGCTGTCCAGAGGTACAAAGGCTGTCCAGAGGTAGGGGTACAGCGAACACGAGAGTAGCAGACGGAGAAGCAGCGAATAAGCAGCGCCAGCGTCCTCTCACGTCGAATGCAAGCACACGCACAGACAGACAAGCACGCACGCTTGAATGATGGTGACGTAGGTTGACGTAGGTTGGCACAAAGGCATTTCTGAAGGCGAAAGGGGGTCAAACACAGTATTAGTATGGTGTTCCTAATAATCCTTTAGGTGAGTGTATATAGGTAGCCTGTTTTACATTACATTTGGATTCCCCCAGGGGTTCAGAATAACTAAAGGTTGAATGGTTTTGAATTTATAGCATGGTATTTTTCTTACTCTCATCCACATCCAAATCTTTATCAGAAATTCTGATAATCATTGAAAATGCCCATATGGGGTCACTGAACTTATTCTGTCATTGTACTTCCAAAAGCCACCATTAGATGGCAGTCCCTTCTTTTTTGAACTGGGGATTTATTAATCTTTTTATGGGGTGTCTTAAATAGGGGGTGCCTTTATTTCCTTTGGAATTCCCTACATGTGCCATATCTGGAAGTGGTGGAGATTAGAACAGAGATGTATCCAGTCTTCCTTTGGATGGTTATATCCACAGGTGACACTCTACAGAACACAGCATAGGCACACATTTTACCACTGGCTACTGTATGGTCATATTGTACTTCCAAAAGCCACCACTAGATGGCAGTCCCTTTTTTGAACTGAGGATTTTTAAACATTTTATGGGGTGTCTTGAATAGGGGGTGCCTTTATTTCCCTTGGAATTCCCTAAATAATTCCCTACCGTACGGTAGCCACATTTGACTACTGGCTACCATACGGTTAAATCAAGTTATCATATAGGCCACTAAAATTCCACTAAAACTATGCAAAATAATAAGAAACAGTTTCAGAGAATGGCATTTTGGCTACACTTACCCTATTTTACAAATGGATCGATTCCTTCCTGATACTTTTCATCCTCATTATCATTTATTCATTTATGGCTGTTTGGCCATTTATTTTTTCTCAAAACAATTGCTGGTATCAACTGAATGCATATTCAATGCAATTCGAGTGCATAATGACTTTATTGGAAGCGTGGTAAGTGAAACATGCGCCTCTCCCCCTGATGCGCTCGCTCGCTCTTTGTCTCTCTTTTGGGGAGGGGGGTGACATGGATAGACATTCAGGCTTGCTAGCCTACTGCAGCCCCTCATTGAGTATTTTCTCTTTACACCATCCTCCTCTCCTCTCACCACGCATCCTTCTTCAAAACCAGTTAGAGAGGGTCATAAGGGAGGGATCTCTGGCTTTCCCTTTTCATGGGTGTTGAGAAGCAGATGAGAGGAAAGGACACGAAGAGTATGAAACTGAGAAAATGGGGTAACTGCCAGTTGTCTGACTGATATCTGTATTTTCATTTAGAAATTTCATAAAATGTTCATAAGATTCCTAAATCCAACACTAAAGCATTTTTCTAATTAGAATGTATTGAGGTAAATTTTTTTAAATACAAAATTGTGAGATGCAGTAAATGCCAAATCTGTGCAAAGCTGTCATCAAGGCCTAAAATATAAATGTACTTTGACTTGTTTAACACTTTTTGCTTACTACATGACTAAATATGTTATTTCATAGTTTTGATATCTTCACTATTACTCTACAATGTGGAAAATAAACAAATAAAGAAATACCTTTAATGAGTAGGTGAGACACAAAAGTATTCACCAGATCTCCAATTTAGCTGGTAAGAGGGATTTATTGCCTTAGTATAAATTAAATAAAAGGCATTGGCTGCCCTATTAAAGTTCAAAATATTGGTTGAATTATTTCAAATGCCCCTTAGCAGGTCTTCTTTTAATACCAAGCAAAACGGTGGTATCCTAGAAGGTTACATTTTTTAATTAATGTTAATAAAACCACATATCACAAGACATTCTTCAAACAGTGGCTGGAAAAGTCAAAATAAGGTTTTTATACAACGCTACATTTTTTAACAAAGATAAACTTAATGGAACTCACATGAGTATGATTTCCAGTTCAACAGTATGCATTAATCAAATGTTATAAGCTTAGGAACATGTTTTTGAAGTTATCATATGCTTACAATATGCAAGGAGGTATTTCAAATTAATATCTAATTAATTTTATAAAGCCCTTTTTACATCAGCAGTTGTCACAATGTGCTATTACAGATTCCCAGCCTGAAACCCTAAAGAGCATTCAACAACTGGGTTGATGCACAGAGACTAGGCAAAACTCCCTAATAGGTTGGAACTCATGAAGAAACCTATAGAGGAAGCAGTCTATAAACATCCATGTCAGCAGCATGACCACGTGGTAGAGGCCTGGGACAATCAAGTGGATTAAGAGCAGTGGAAACCAGAAAGGTCATGCTGGAAACCAGGAAGGTCATGCAGGAACTTGATCTGAAACACATCCAGGAGGACTTACCTTTTTTGAGGTAAGTCTTACTCTTCTCAACGAGCAGCGGGTACTGCCGTGGGCCCCTCCCCTGTCCCAAAGCACTAACAGGCTTTGAACATCTTTGCTTTGAACAACCAGAAAGGTCATGCAGGAACTTGATCTGAAACACATCCAGGAGGACTTACCTTTTTTGATAAACACGTATCGTTCTTACTCTTCTCAACGAGCAGCGGGTACTGCCGTGGGCCCCTCCCCTGTCCCAAAGCACTAACAGGCTTTGAACATCTTTGCTTTGAACAACCAGAAAGGTCATGCAGGAACTTGATCTGAAACACATCCAGGAGGACTTACCTTTTTTGATAAACACGTATCGTTCTTACTCTTCTCAACGAGCAGCGGGTACTGCCGTGGGCCCCTCCCCTGTCCCAAAGCACTGTCCCAGTCCTCGAACATCAGTCCCTCCCAGGTGCAGTCAGAGCAGGACCCCTCCGTGTCCAGAGACTGCAAATGTATCGCGCATGTGTTCACTTGTAGGATGTAAATGTAAAAGGTTCTTTGTCTAAAATAAATCACTGCACTTGACTCACACAGCCTCAGTCACTTACTCACCTCATCTACTGTGTGTGCGCCTCTCTGTGACATAAGCTAAACATCTAGCTGGCTAGCTCATCATGTCTCAGTCTAAACTGTACACTCAAAAATACAGAAAGCAGTGGGAATCAAACCCTGAATTCAAAGGCTGGTTGAAGCCATTTATTGGAGATGATACACGGGCATACTGCCTGTATTGTAAGGCTGATTTCTATGCCAAACTTAGTGATGTAAAAAAACACATTACAACTCAAAAAAATTTCAGCCTCCTCCTCGATGAGTCCACGGATGTAAGTGTTTCTAAGTACCTGGGGATTGTGATAAAGTACTTTAGTGACACCAAGCAGATAATTTTATAAACATGTCTGGGGCTTGTTGAGTTGGAGGGAGGAGATGCCATATCTATAGCCTGTGCTGTTGTGGCTTTCCTAGAGAACTGTTGTCTTAAAAAAGAGAAACTCCTGGGGATAGGGACTGACAATGCCTCTGTTATGACGGGGATTAACAATGGGGTCCATAAAGTGCTGTAGGAGGAGTATGGCCTCAAAGATCTGGTTCTTAGGATAAACATTTCTTATTAGAGGATACTAGTCTGTGTAATGTATACAACCACTGACCACCTCCTATGTGTATTGGCATTAAAGACAGTTAACTTTGTAATTATCGGAGAACATGTAAGAAATATGGAAGATCAACATTTTGGACTCATGCTAAATAGAGCTTCTCCCCTAATTGCTGGTTGCATTAATTTTGTTTGTGGATCAAAAATTGATAGAATCTAACACTTGGCGTTCATTTAGTTTTTACAGAGCTTAGATGCCAGATCCATTATGAAATGTCTTCTGCTGATTGTCTTTTTAAGACAGTGCCTGTATAGAATATGTGCGTTGATAGCATGTTTAAAAGGTTATAGAACCCCTCAACAGGCCAGCGACGAGTATCTCCTTTTACAGAGTACAGCCTTTTCAAGGCTATCCATGCCCATCTATTGAACAAAAAAAAGAAGGTGAAGATTATAAAGAAAAATAACACCAAGAATAATGGCAATGATAAAATAATAGGATATAATTTGGTGCAAGGTAGATAAAAGCTATAGGTTTTTGGCAGACATACCTTTGAGTGATTGTACTGTGTCACTGACTCTGGGTTTTCTTGGCTCCGCTGCTGATGGCTGCGGTTTTTCTCTCCAAATAAATTTTTAGAATCTTAGTCTTCAGTCACAAAGTCACAAACGGCAGGAACAGGCAACAGAACAAACACATTAACAACACACAACCACATTGACCAACAAGAAACACTGGGGGAGGAGGAAATTAAACAGGGACACAATGAGGGAGCAAACAAGGTACAGGGGGGAACAATAAGGACAAGGACAGACTGCGTGTAGGAATACAAACAAAACCCAAACACAATAGGGCTACATTCAAAAACCAAACAAAAACGGAACAGAACCTCACAGTTACTGTGTAATAAGTTTGTTGAAATGGTAATTGGCTATCGTTGGTATTTCGTTTTGTGAATAATTATTTAGCCAAATATATTTGTAGAATCTTAGTCTTCAGTAAAATAAGCAGAGATAATTCAAAGAGAGATGTGTATGCAATATTGTTTTTCTCATCTCATCTTCATCCGCTTATCCGGTATCGGGTCGCGGGGGTAGCAGCTCCAGCAGGGGACCCCAAACTTCCCTTGCCACATTTGCCAGCTCTGACTGGGGGATACAGAGGCGTTCCCAGGCCAGTGTCGAAATATAATCTCTCCACCTAGTCCTGTGTCTACCCCAAAGTCTCCTCCCAGCGGGACGTGCCTGGAACACCTCCCTAAGGAGACGTCCTGGGGGCATCCTTACCAGATGCCTGAACCACCTCAACTTTCAATGCAAAGGAACAGCGGCTCTACTCCGAGTTCTTCACTGATGGCCGAGCTTCTCACCCTATCCCTAAGGGAGAAGCCAGCCACCCTTCTGAGGAAACCCATTTCAGCCGCTTGTACTCGCGATCTAGTTCTTTCGGTCATGACCCAGCCTTCATGACCGTAGGTGAGGGTAGGAACGAAGATTGGCCGGTAAATCGAAGGCTTTTGCCCTCCAATTCTCTGGCTAATCTCTCGCTCCATTGTCCCCTCACTCGCGAACAAGACCCCGAGATACTTGAACTCCTTTACACTACGTGTGCTACATGTGATAACAGTCTCCCGTATTCTTTATATGAATGGGCTATGAGGTAGTGTGGCAATACGGAAGCCTTTTCTTACAAAAAAACACGTCCAAGCCCGGCCGAAGTTTGCAAAAACAAACATCAAGTCCCCCAAAAGCAGGTGGGAAAAAGGGTTATGGTCTGATGAAACCAAGGTTGAACTTTTTGGCCATAATCTTTGGCGCAAAACAACACTGCACATCACCCAAAGAACACCATACCCACAGTGAAGCATGATTGTGGCAGCATCATGATTTGGGACTGTTTTTTTCAGCTGGAACCTGAAAAAGTGACGAACAGAAGCGTTCAATTTGCAGTGGTCTCTTAATTTTAACCTTTCTGTTCCTCACTCAAAACCTTCCTTTCCAACTTGTTTGAAAAGGAAAGAGAAAGGTGAAGTGATCTCTTCATTTTTTCTGGAGCTGTATTTGTGCTTTGCATGATTAATATATGAGGCCATGGTTAATATCTATATCCTGTTCCTGTGAAGTTTCTTAACCCACACAGAGTTGATAAAAAAAAAAAATACAAAGCATACATTTGTTTGGAAAGGTATTATTAGGTGAAAAACATTTAGTTAATTAATTATTTATTTATTTGGAAATGTATTATATGTTTAAAAATGTATTTATATAAAAAAAGATACATTGCCTTTGTGTATTTTGGGAGTTTTATTTAATCAAACATATCTTAGAGACAGATCTGCCCTGAAGGCAGACATGAATGTGTCCCCACAAGGATAGGATAATTAGTGTGTTTGTCTGCTTGAGTTTGTATTTGACAAAAACAGAAAAGAGATGTGAACCAGTTGTTTTGGACTTTGGTCAATACTACTTAAATGTTTAAATATCTAGTCCATTTTCTGTAGATTTTTTTTTCTCATATGAGGGGGTTTGTTTAGATAGGTAGTATTTAACCCAATTAAGCTTTTTTGGAAAGAAAAGAGAAAGGTGCAGTTGTCAGACATTTATTGCCGGATGGTACAGAGACAATCCCTGGCCAAGGTAGTACTCAATAAGCAAAATAAGTACAGTGAAGATATGAATGCTGTTCACCGTTTGTCTCAGGGTCACATGAATGACCAGGAGCTGTTTAATGGATCAGAGAAGAGGTTGGAGGGGACAAAGGGCCAGAGATCATGTCCTCATATGCTGCATAATATGCTTCTATCTGATATTTTACACTAAGTACTATTCATTTAAATAAACAATGTATATTTTTCATATTAGTTAATGTTTTAGAAAATAACTGGCTGGCTAGGCATTTGTTATTTTCTTTCACATTAACTATTATGGAAATTATAGCCTTATTGATTATGAATCCCCTAACATTTATATACAGATACATGGAACAGAAAATGTTAACTGTACCATTATTAGTCTAAGCACATCAGATAATTAGTAATATCAACTGTAAAATAAGAAGCCAAAGTATATCAGTTTGCGAGTACTTAAATCTCATATTGACATAGTTTTCAACTAGTCGATATCCTACAAAAGCATAATAGAATTCCTGAAATTCTGTTATGACTATATGTTATGGTGTGCCACCCCAGGATTTTCTGTGGCCCCATCTGGCAAAACATGAACAATTTATTGGGGTGCCACTGAAGACATTGGGCTAGGAGAATAACATTTTGGGATTTGATTTGGGGCTTTGTGGATATGCAGGCCTATTCCCATAGAGGCATACCATCACGCTCTAGTGGCCAATAATGTGGTTGAACTACGGATATTATCCTATGAACTTACAATGGACTTATTGTAAATGAATGACAACATTTACAATAAGTCCATTGTCTTATAGTAAATGTTGTCTCTGATGTGTGAATTTTGTACAGCAACACCATGGTGGAAAGCAATGACACTGTGGAATTAACAGAGATGGGGACAAGTCACACATGGTCAAGTCCAAGCAAGTCTCAAGTCTAAACCATCAAGTCTCGAGTCAAGTCTCAAGTCACAGTTCAGATAAATCAAGCAAGTCAAGTCAAGGGTTCACCCTAAGCAAGTCAAGTCGAGTCCTTATAAGTTTCAAGTCAAGTCAAGTCACAGTACTAAAGAGATGAACACAGACACACACTGTCCTCTGTTTCTGACGTGCGCTCGATGCGAAGCTCGATTTCAAAATCAAATATTGTTCTCCTCCGCCGTACAATTTTTTGGGGGGACGAAGCGGAGGAATCTTGAATCAGCCTGAAGGGGTTGTATTCGCTATAACAACCGCCTCGCTATACCTTATCCCTCTTATGACATGGCTACCTACCAAATAAATCTATAATTTGACACAAAATATTGATTTCAAAAGGAATTTATTGATTTAAAAACGATTGTATTGCTTCCTCTAAAGAAAATAGTCCGTTCCGTCTCTGGTTAGAATCCTGCTGCGTCCATTGCAACGCGCTGTTTTTCATGGCAACGGTCGGTTATCAAGAAATAACACGCATTCTGCACTGGAATTCAGCCAATCCATGTAATAAGGGCTAATAATAACAACCTTATAAATTAATTATTGTGACTGAAAAACTGCCTAATATGTAATTACGCTGTAATTATTCTTGTCTGTATGAGTAAAAAAAAAACCTCTTCGAAATGTTTAGGTGCTAGTATGTTAGCCTTTCATGCAGTAAAGTTAACTGTTATGGTGTAAGCACAATGCTTTTTAGTTTTCACACGCAGTCCACAAACACTTGAAAATGCCCACATTTAATACAGACATTATAGCCTACGTGTAATAATATACATGCCCGCTCATTTTAAGATGCCCATCAACATTAAAATTCAGGCTATGCCACTGTTATAGTCAAATTCCCTTACATCTATTTACCAGACGTATTCAGTAATGATAATGGTCACATTTCTAACAAGAAAAAAACAAACATAATATGCAACCAAGGCCAAATTATGACAAACAAAAGATTAATTCATTACATTAGTAACTTAATCGTTATAGATCTTAGTGAAACTGAATATAAAGAGATTACTTTCTTACCTTTCCTTGTGGTTCTTAAAATAACGAATGAAATTTGACGTTGTTGCATATTTAGCATCTGGCAAATCTTTTTTTATTCACACGGTCCAGTTCAAAGTCCTTGTATCCAAACGATACTATTTGTGGAGCTCGACTAACGTTACTGTCTGCCATGTTTGGCGCGGTTTGAATTGTGCAGCGTTAAAGGCACATACGCTGATTAGTGGTGCTGATGTAACAACATATAAAATAATTTTATTGCTGTTTGTTTATTATAAGTTCAAGTCATTGTCGAGTCTTCCACTTCAAGTCAAGTCAAGTCTCAAGTAACTTTCTCAAGTCAAAGTCAAGTCAAGTCATTTTCATTCTTTAATCAAGCAAGTCACAAGTCCTTAAAATTGTGACTCTAGTCAGACTCGAGTCAAGTCATGTGACTCGAGTCCCCCAGCTCTGGGAATTAACACCAATTAACACAATACATTTTTTTATTTACTTTTACATCTGTAATGTGAATATTTTAACACTGTACATGATGTAAATGGGCAAGTGTAATACTATAAAAATTATGGGGTTTTGCAGACATTGATTCAGCTTTGATATAGTATCATTAAACAAGCATAATTCACCAGAGTCTCTGGATATCTACAAGCAGAGAAGCGACTATAGTGACTATACAAATTGCTCCAAAAGGGATCCTCTGACAGGAAGTCGCAGATGTTTTCGTCCACGAGACTAGATTCTAGAAATGATCTAGAAAAGATCCGCTTTAAAGCCAGACCTAATGTTTATTACTTATCAACCTGAGAAAAAAATAACTAAATAGTAATAACATAAAAATTACAAAGACAACTGAACATACTTTAACAAAATATCTAAATACATGGAAATATACAGTATTTGCAACTTATTATGTCAATTGCCTCTCAGAGTGGCAGTGTCTCTCAGAAGTCAAGAAGGGCAGAGGATCACCAATTCCCCCAATGCTGCGGCAAAAAATAGTGGAGCAATATCAGAAAGGATTTCTCAAAGAAAAAATGCAAACAGTTTGATGTTATCATCATCTACAGTGTATAATATCATCCAAAGATTCAGAGAATCTGGAACAATCTCTGTGCGTAAGGGTCAAGGCATACAGGAATGATACTGTAATGGAAATCACAACATGGGCTCAGAGATACTTCCAGAAAACATATATACAATCCACCGTGCCATTTGCCGTTGCCGGCTAAAACTCCTTAGGTCAAGAAAGAAGCTGTATCTAAACAGGAACCAGAAGCGCAGGCGTTTTCTCTGGGCCAAGGATCATTTAAAATGGACTGTGGCAAAGTGGAAAAGTGTTCTGTGGTCAGACTAATCAAAAGTTCATTTTGGAAAACTGGGACGCCATGTCATCCGGACTAAAGAGGACAAGGACAACCCAAGTTGTTATCAGCGCTCAGTTCCGAAGCCTGCATTTCTGATGGTATGGGGTTGCATGAGTGCGTGTGGCATGGGCAGCCTACACATCTGGAAAGGCACCATCAATGCTGACAGTTATATCCAAGTTCTAGAACAACATATGCTCCCATCCAGACGTCGTCTCTTTCAGGGAAGACCTTGTATTTTCCAACATGACAATGCCAGACCACATACTGCATCAATTGCAATGTCATGGCTGCATAGAAGAAGGATCCGGGTACTGAAATGGCCTGCCTGCAGTCCAGATCTTTCACCCATAGAAAACATTTGGCGCATCATAAAGAGGAAGGTGCGACAAAGAAGACCTAAGACAGTTGAGCAACTAGAAGCCTGTATTAGACCAGAATGGGACAACATTCCTATTCATGAACTTGAGCAACTTGTCTCCTCAGTCCCCATTTAAAATAAACGTATTTTTCCCTTAAAGTGATTAATTTTCTCATTTTAAACATTTGATATGTCATCTATGTTGTATTCTGAAAAAAATATTGAAATTTGAAACTTCCACATCATTGCATTCTGTTTTTATTCACAATTGTACAGTGTCCCAACTTTTTTGGAATCGGGTTTGTACACAAAAGGTATTTTTCTCTCAAATATTGTTCACAAATCTGTCAAAATCTGTGTTAGTGAGCACATCTCCTTTGCCGAGATAATCCATCCACCTCACAGGTGTGGCATATCAAGATGCTGATTAGACAGCATGATTATTGTACAGGTGTGCCTTAGGTTGGCCACAAATGTGGGCTGTGGAATGTTGGTCCACTCCTCTTCAATGGCTGTGCAAAGCTGCTGGATATTGGCAGGACCTGGAACACGCTGTCGTTTATGAGATCTGTTGTAACGAAGTGGGTGTCCGGGGTTTTGGACGGCAGAGCAACACAGTTTTCTTACCGTAGTTGCATGAATTAAACGTAGGAATTATAGTACTCTGTTAACTATGAGGCAAACGGAATAAACACAATACGTTTTATTATTTGTAAATACATGGAGTCCTGTGGAAGTCTTTTTCTATTAGCATGCACATGAGTTCAAGAAGCTGTTGCCAGCAATCTACCACCAAAGCCGAAAGTACCATTAGCATCTAACAAGTGGAATTCACTAATTGATGGAAGACTGATACCCTCTATGAGAAATATCCTAAAGGCCATCTTTAACAGTTTAAATGTTTTTAATGGTCTTGAGTGGAAAAATTGCTTGCTATTGTCTGGTAATGGTAGCCTGCAGTTCTTTCATTGCTAGCTTAGCATTAGCAACCGAATGTATGTAGACTGTCATAACAACAATAGATGTAAACACCTGAGGCAAGTTAAAAGGCCGGCATTTAATTATCAGGCATTCCAGATTGGTTGAACAATGACTTTGGGTAAAGTTAGTGTTTGTACACCATGTTTTGTTTACATAAATGCACAGTCCACCACCTCTTGTCTTACTGCAGTCCACTTCAATCCTATCTGCTCGGATATCGTGGCCATCCAGCTCAATTATGTTGTTGGATATGTTGTTGTTAAGCCATGTTTCCGTGAAAATCATGACACTGCAATCCATAATCCATTTTTGTCTGATGATGTCTGAGATAATGTTTTATAGGAAGATCTGACTGGAAGACAGACATTAATGTGATTGGTTGACTCAATGGAGAGGGTAGAGATAACATTCCAACTATAAAATCAGTCAGTTTCAGTTTAGGTTAAGGGTTAAGTTCAGAGTAATGGTTAGGGTAAGTAAGTTGCCCAGAAGGATAGTAAGATGTAAAATGTGTGTGTTTGTCTGCTTGGGTTTGTGTTTGACAACAACAGAAAAAAGATATGAACATGTTGTCTTGTGCTTTGGAAATATCTGGTCAATATATCAGTAGGGATTATAACATTTTATTGGCAGTTATTTTTCATATGCAGGTAATTGGGGGAAAATGCCATTAAACAAAGGCCAAGTCTTGAGGTGATTTAGGGTCAGGCAACGTATTATATAAATAATGTGAATGGCCTAAAAAAACCTGAAGGGTTCAAAGGGCAGGAGCTCATGTCATTCTGGCTGGTCTAGTTATGGATCTCACTGGTTCAGTCACATTGTTGTTCCACCTTTTCAAACATGTCCTGGAGGCACATCCACCTTTACCTGTCCATCCCCAGTGGTGGAAGAGTCTGTCTTTTTAGGACTGATTGCAGCTTGGGAAGCCAGTTAGAACCTGCAGCACTTTTAGTATTAAAGATGGCCTCCATAGAGGGGTGGAAGAGAACACGTGGGCCTTGTGTTTTACCAGCAGGTTCCCTGATTGAAGATAATATGCACCTGTGAGCTAAACTAAGCTTTGTTGCATCAAAACCCCATAAGAATAACCTACTAGATTAGTTGAACTCTCCTTCTTACTAACTATGATCCTCTACAGAAAATATTGCTAGTAGGCTAATCTTTTGATTACAGTACAGGCCACATTCTTAGGGTGGTTCCACACATGACTCCGTCTTGCCGACTGTCCAAGGATTCTCGGAACGCCATCCCACTCAGCACTCTAAAGAACTTCCCATAATGTATAGAGTGTTGAAGTCTAACACTTCCCCGAGTTGGTTTGTTGGAAAGGAGAATAAAACACCAGGAGTCAGGGCCAATTATCGTATCATATGTCCATTTATTACAGAAGCTTCTGGAGACACGTGTCGCCGCACAATGTCTAAGGATCAACATTCAAAACATCATTTTTATACTTCTACTACGCCCAAAAAGATAGAGTCGTTAAATTCACAGAACAAGTGTGCTATTGGTCCAGTTCCAATTCTATTCCTTATAAGGATAAACGCAAACATCTTCTTGTCTCCTCCTGGTTTCTGTCTGGCCTGTCAGACTATGTGTGTGTGTCTCTAACCTGTGTCCTGTTTCTCAAAAGACAGACATACTAAATCTTTCTCTCCCCGGCAACTGCTTAAACAGGGTTTCCTATTCTCCTACTTGCTCCTTCAGTTTCAGTTCATATTACAAACATTTAATATTTTGTTTCATTGGTTACAACAGCTTATAACAGTTCACTAACTTATATAATCAATACATCTACATTGGTTACAACAGCTTACAACAGTTCACTAACTTATACAATCACTACATCTACAACAGCAACCCTGCAGGTCAGCCATGGAACTAAAGCCAGATTGTTTTTGGATCTCAGAATGTTGCTTCCTAGAATAATTCCAACAACCTAGGAACGACCCTAAGCTTGTGTTCCGTCACGTTCTTGTCACCTGAGTGCTGACCAGGCAAACTGAACCCTACAGCTGATACATCGAACGAGCCATCAAACGGATTTGGGGACAGCTTTGAGGAAATAGATTAAGCCAAGTCCTGGACAAAAAAATCAAGCTCAATGGAGATAGCATTAGTAATGAGGAAATTAAGGTATTTCCAGCCAATTGTGTTGCAAATGCTACCATGTGTTTATACAATTTAATATTTTCTTAAAGTATGTTACAGTTTTAATTTTAATGGTATTATTATTATGTTCAATTTTTTTTCTCAGGTTGATATGTAATAAAAATTGGACCTGCCACCTTTTTTAGATCTTTAGTTTCCCAGACCAAAAAATCTGCCATTTCCAGAGGATCCCATTTGGAGCCATTTGTTTAGTCATGGCTATACATAGTCTCTTCTATACTTGAAGCTGAATCAATGTCTGCGAAAAACAATTACTGATCATAGTATTAAATTAGCCCATTTACATTATGTAAAGTCAGTGTAAGAATATACATTTTACAGATTAAATGTAAATCAAACATATATATATCTTTTCTATTATTTTAACTAATGGTGTTACTTACATTGTGTCAGTGTTTCCACCATGGTGTTTTATACAAAATTTCACACATCAGAGACAACATGTATAATAAGAGACAGTGGACTGAATACAGAATATGAATAACTTTCATTTATATTTCTGGTTTAGTATTTTACTACAGATGCATCTTTGTCAAAACAATAATTGTTCAGACAGGAAATGCCACATCTTCATTTAACCATTTATTAAAGAAACAATGCTCAACAATACACAATGTCTTAGCATTAGGTTCTGTTCCTTTGGAGTAATTCACCTCCATCACATGATGTTGCATACAATGCCACAGACATCGGACCAAGTCATACAGTGGGTATAGAAAAGAATCACCCCCCTTTAAAATAATCACATTTTGTTGCTTTGCAGCCTGAAATTAAGAGACACAGTTTTTGTTTCATTCAGCTGTATTTACTCAGTGCAACTTATAACATCCAAGTGAAAGATATAACACCACCATGACAGAATTTTTTTTTTTAATTAACGGAGTTGGAAAAATATGGAAGAGGATTAGTGTCAAGCAATAATAATTAAAAAAAAAACATCTCGAGATTAAAGTCATTATAATGCGAGATTAAACTCGTTAAATTTCGAGAAAAAAAGGTCAGGGAACTCATTAAGGTCAGGGAATGGAGCTTTTGAGTTGTATTGGTGGTGTTTTCTCAAGGGAGTCGTATTTCGTATGAACATGATATCATAGAGTTAGCCCATGGCCTGACTTTGTTTCACATGATAACGCAAAGGAAAGTGCTTAACTATGGTAGTTGTTGAGATGAATGTAGTTAAACAATGCTGATTTAATAACCATGTATTCTTATGTTTATGTTTTATTAAATTGTATGCTGCAGCCAGGTTAGGGAAATATGATTGAATACAATAACCGTAAAAAGTTTACATTGCATTTAGCCACACTCACTCAGACTTTACACCTGGCTCAGATAGAGAGACAGGATTAAAACCCCACAATTAACATACAAATGAAACTGCCCCCTATACAGCACAAAGAGACCTTCTGTCTCCAGCCCCCTGATGTCCTAGTCTAGGTTAGGACAATAGAATGTATATTACTGTAACCTGATTAAGATTTCACACCTGTATGCAAAGAACCTGTTGATCTATGCTCGAGAGTTAGTGCATGTCCTTCCTCATTGGATAGCGAAAACCACGAGATTCGTCCAACATGTCACCATGCCAACGAAGAGCCAACAAGGATGGGTTTTACTCACGAGAGTGAAAAGTAACCGCCCCTGAGGCGGGAGTATTAAAACCAATGTTCGATCTTTATTCGGCGCGAATATTTTGTGGAAGCTCGAGGGTTGAGCAAATATTTGACCGCTGCAGTGTATTTCATGTATTTTGACTTATCAATTCATATTAATAAATCTTTGTGCTAAATTTCCATTTGGACCGGATCCTCGTCCTTCTTCAGAAATTCTGGTACACGTAAAATTCTCAACATAGTCTAAGTAGTATTTCTGGGCCATCGAACGCACTTATAAAATGTTGCTCCTTCAAAGATGTCTTGAGTTCAGTTACATCAAAACATAGTTGGCTTCAAATATATTTTTTAATGTAAACTTGCATTTGTCCACTGGTTGTCAATTCATGTTGGACAAAAGCGAGTACATCGCGCAAATTGGACTTTTTCTTCTAAAAAGACCTAGCCGCTTGCAAATTGTCTTTAAAGTTTGTATGCTAATTATAATTCTGTCATAATTAGCTAAAGTTGATAGTATTTCTGTGCTACTGAAAGAAAGTCTATAATTTAGCTTGACTAATTGATCCAACTCTGCCATGTCCTCTATAGGCTATGCAATGCACACTGATCGAATGCGTTATTCTCTACATTAAATTTTCGACTTTTATTCTCGATATTTAATGAGTTTATTCTCAAGATTGTATTTCGACATTCTTCTCGAAATATAACGAGTTTTTTCTCGAAACACAACGACGTTATTCTCGATATTTAATGAGTTTATTCTCAAGATTGTATTTCGACATTCTTCTCGAAATATAACGAGTTTTTTCTCGAAACACAACGACTTTATTCTCGATATTTAATGAGTTTATTCTCAAGATTGTATTTCGACATTCTTCTCGAAACATAACAAGTTTTTTCTCGAAACACAACGACTTTATTCTCGATATTTAATGAGTTTATTCTCAAGATTGTATTTCGACATTCTTCTCGAAATATAACAAGTTTTTTCTCGAAACACAACGACTTTATTCTCGATATTTAATGAGTTTATTCTCAAGATTGTATTTAACCAGTTTCCTCCTGGCTCTTTCATCCAGTTTGGAGCGACGTCCTGCCCCAGGGAGGGTCTGTGTTGTACCAAATACCTTCCACTTCTTAATAATAGACTTCACTTCTAGGCACTGATAAAAAAAAAAATAATCATATCCATCTCCTGACTTGTGCCTGTCCACAACTTTATCCCAGAGATCTTTTGACAATGCCTTGCCACCCATAGTTGATTGTTTTCTTCAGATGCACAACCAAGGACTGAAATACTTCAAAGCTGGTTTCATGCTGAGCTAATCAGAATTACCACAGCTGATCACAGTTGAAAGTCAATTGGCTTGTGTGCTATTGAGAAGGTAATTAACTACACTTGGTTGGGTTTGCAAGTCATTTTTAGGAGGGGGGTGATTATTTTCCAAACTCAGTTATTCTGTTTTTTAATTTGTAATTATTTTTTTCTGACAAGTTGGTATTATATCTTTCACTTGGATGTTTTAAGTTGTAAATACAGCTGAATAAAACAAATTGTTTTTTTCCGTTTTCATTTCAGGCTGCAAAGAAACAAAATGTGATTATTTTAAAGTGGCTGATGATTTTCTATACCCACTGTATAGTTGCAAGTCACAAGTAAGTCTCAAGTCTTAGCCTTCAAATATTGAGTCAAGTAACCAAGTACCGATTTGCAGATGTTAAGTCCCAAGTTTCACAGCTCAGATTGAGTCAAGACAAATCAAGTCCCAAATTGCTTTCAAATCTTCAAGTACATGGTAAAGAAAAGTTTTGTTATATGATGGAGAAATCAAATCTTCTTTGTTGTTGAATTATTTTATCACCTAAGAGGAACCTACTATTGTTTAGTTTTCATGTATTTATATGTTGTCAATTGTGTTTATGAATTTTAATAAGATAAATATGTTTTAATAGTAAGTCTGGTTATGTATTGTTGTATTTTCCCTTTTCTTGTGTTTTTTTTTTTCAGTTCTATATTTTCCTAGTCAACCGTGTGTTCAGTTTTGTTGTGTTTTTGAACGTAGCTCTGTCTTTCATTTTCATTCATTGATTTCACCTGTGTTAGTTACTCATCTGGTCTCATCAGCTCATTATTTAGTTCCTCTGTTCATTTTATTTGTATCTTTATGAGGTATTGTTCGTTTTGACTTTACTAAGCTCTTTTCCTAGCTTGTTTGTGAGATCCAGTTTTAGCTTTCTGAAAGAGGTTGCGAGGAAAGTGCTGGGAAAATCTAAACTCCCTCGAGTCATACAGCTCAATTCGAAGTTGCAAGTGTTTTCTCTTTTTACCAAGTCAAGTCTGAAGTCGCAAAATATGGGACTTGCTTCACTCTCAACTCCAACTCATGTGACTCGAGTCCACATGTAGGCAATACTACCAATAACATTAACACTGTATTGTTATAATTGCAATACTGGTGGCAATAAGGAATGTTGAAGTATAACACTTCCCCGAGTTGGTTTGTTGGAAAGGAGAATAAAACACAGGGAGTCAGGGCAATTACCGTAGTTATACGTCCATTTATTACAGAAGCTTCTGGAGACACGTGTCGCCGCACAATGTCTAAGGATCAACATTCAAAACATCATTTTTATACTTCTACTACGCCCAAAAAGATAGAGGCGTTAACTTACAAAGTGTGT
The DNA here is from genome assembly GCF_011004845.1 of Esox lucius. NCBI lineage: Eukaryota > Metazoa > Chordata > Actinopteri > Esociformes > Esocidae > Esox > Esox lucius. Next base: position 12,755,631 of record NC_047585.1, read on the forward strand.
GCCATTGGCCCAATCCCAGTTTTATTCCTTATAGGATAACTGCAAGTATCCCCTTGCCCCCCTTTCTGGTTTCTGTCTTGTCTGTCCGACTATGTGTGTGTGTCTCTGACCTGTGACCTGTTTCTCACAAAACAGACATACTAAATCTTTCTCTCCCCGGCAACTGCTTAAACAGGGTTTCCTATTCTCCTACTTGCTCCTTCAGTTTCGGTTCATATTACAGACATTTAATATTTTGTTTCATTGGTTACAACAGCTTATAACAGTTCACTAACTTATATAATCACTACATCTACAATTCCCCCTTTTGATCTCTCCCCAGAGAGATCACCCCTATTCGCCAAGCTCCAGTTCTCCCGGGTCATGCTGCTCCAGTAGAGGCATCAGCATCCCTGATGGCGATCCTGGAGCCTTCTCAATGGCTGTAGAAATCACTCTCATGGCAAGCCCTCTTATGCATGGGATACAACAAAACCCACAAGTAACCATTATAGCACCAAATGTAGAAAGCGATAAAAGAACAGACATTATCAAACCTTTCCACTGGCCGAACATCGAGATCATCCATTCCTCCAGCGGATTATCTATCCCAGAATGCTCGTATGCGACCCCTTGACATAGTCCAATTCAATTCCCCAAATTTCCTCAAACAGGTGTCCTCAGGTGGGGTCGCTGACCTCTTCGCTGGGGGAATGAAGACCCGATGCCAACCTGGGAAACCTGTAACAACACACAACACACATATCATTATTCTACCAATTCCCATATACTACTTCATTCTACTATCATCTCCCCAGACCTTTCTCTGTAACCCTGTCATCTTGGTACGAGTGGTATGAGCCACTCGGTGTCCTATACCCCCTTTAGTTACAGTATTTTTCAGTTCTTTCCCCTAAGAGTCTATTCCCCTGGCGCCGTCCTCTGTCTCCTTCACTCGCTCGTGGTCCTGCCGTGTCCTGTGGTCCGCTCCTGGCACCGGTCCGGCTGGTGTTGGTCCTTCTTCCGTCCACGCTGGGGAAAGCTCCTCCTTCCCGGTTTGGATGAGGTCCTTTAGCGACCTTCCTGGCTCCTGCGCTGGTGTACACTGGTTCCAATGGTACCAGGTCTCTCCTTTGTCCCTCAGGCGGACCGCATGACTCGTTCTCTCGACCACCTGATGAGGACCCGTCCACCTTGGCTCCGACCACTTCCGCTTGATGACCTTCAGCAACACCCACTCCGCCTGGGGCAGGTTCTGGTCCAGCGGTTGCAGGTCCCTCCGTTCTCCGACTCTGTTGGTGAATTCTGAAACGAGAGCTCGCAATTCATCAAAATACATTCTGTGATCTTTGGGCCACTTTTCCCCTTCCGGGACCGCAGGCCCCGCGGCTGGTCCTGGAAACTGTCTTCCCGTCAGCAGCTCGTATGGGGTGAACCCAGTGGTCTGAATTAACGAGCATTGAATCTTCATGAGTACCAGTGGCAGTGCATCTACCCAGTTCAATTTAGTCTGTGCACCTATCTTAGCCGACTTGTTTTTTAAGTTTTGGTTCATCCTTTCTACCTTTCCCTGGGACTGTGGATGGTACACAGTGCCAAAAGCATGTTTTAGGCCCAATAATCTCTCTACCTTCTGTAAATCACTGTTCTTAAAGTGAGTCCCATTGTCTGACCTAATTTTCTCTGGGAAGCCGTGTCTGGGAATGTACTGGTTCACTAAACACTTGATCACTGTCTGACTGTCCTCCCTTCTTGCTGGCCAGGCTTCTGGCCACCCTGTGAACATGTCCACACACACTAACATGTAGCGGCACCCCCGTACTGTTTCCCCCATGTCAGTGTAGTCTATCACTATCTCTTGTCCAGGTCTCGTCGTCATGGGGAACGCCCCCATCTCAGGTTTGATCGTCGGTTTTGGATTGTGGTGTGTGCAGATGGTGCATGTCCTAGTGTAGTTACGTACCATGTCTACCATAAACGGGTGCCACCAATGGCACAAGTTCCTCAACATCTGTGCTGGCCCTACATGGCCCAACCCGTGGGCTTCTGCAAATTTATCTCCCCGCATGGCTGGTGGAAGTATTACTCTACTGTCTGGCCCTCTCCAGAGCCCGCTCGTCTCTGTTGCTCCTCTCTGTTGCCAAATTGTTTTCTCTTGTGGGGAAGCCCCCTTTTGATGTCTCACTAGCTCGTCTCTCTCAGAGCCTTCTCCCCCCTTTTTCTGAAACAGGACCCCGTTCATGACTCATCCTGTTTCAGAAAAATCTAGAAAAAAGGTGTTGTGTAGTCTGGTATGGCCAGATCAGCTGCGGTGGCTAGTTGTTGTTTCAGCAAAATGAAGTCTTTGTCGGCCGGGCAAGTCCAATTGAGAGTGGCTTTAAGTTTACGCATTCCCTGCTCCTTAACTAGCGCTCTAAGTGGCTCTGTGAGCCCTGAATAGTTTGGGATGTAATTGCGGCTGTACCCCGTGAGCCCTAGGAATGATAGCATTTCCTGAACAGTAGTGGGTTTAGGATGGTGGAGGCTGGTTGTGCGGTGAGCTGGGGAAAGCCCTGCTCCCTTCTGCGAGATTACTCTGCCCAGAAAGGAGACCTGCGTCCTTACCAGCTGTAGCTTTTCTTTTGACACCTTGAACCCTTTCTCAGCCAGTCTGGTGAGGACCATCATTGTAGCTTGGATGCAGGCGGCCACCGTTGGGGCCGCCATTGTCGCCCCTATGTGTGAAAGAAAAAATATCACGAAGTTCCTCTGCTGGTGGGAGACAGAAAAAAGCGTTAGCCAGGTCAATGCAGGTGTACCATTTTTACGTCTTACAGCTGTGTGAGTACCATACGTTTGGCGCCTGAGTGAGTGTCCAATCAGTACATTTGACCGCCCTTTTAACCATGGGCCCCAGGTCTTTTGCTTGGTGTTTAGGATGCAGGGCCTACATGTATGAATTTAGACCCGACCTGCCACGTGTCCCCACACACTACATCCCCAAACCCCTCTCTATACACCTCATCGCCCTGCCGATCATAAAATAGGGTTACATGTGGGGGGTCTGGCGGAGGAAAGTACGGCTCGAGGAGGGAGACCCACGGCCTCCACTTGAAGTCGATGTCCCGTCTGGTAACGTGACAGTTAGTCCATCTGGAGAACACAAGATATTAGCCCCCAGTTTTATCAACAAGTCTCTCCCCAATAAGTTCACTGGTGTGTTTGCTGACACCACATACGGATGGCTGAGGGCCTGTTTACCCAGTATCGTTTTAAAAGGAAATGTCACTGGCAAAGTCTGTCCCACTCCTTCAAACCCCACAACTTCCCCTGTCTTGGAGGATAGTAGTCCTGTGACGGGAGGGGCGGTGATGGTGGAAAACGTGGCACCTGTGTCAACCAGAAAGGAGAAGTCCTTCCCGTCGACATTCAGGGACAGCATAGGATCTGCCCTTCCCCCGCTGTCCCCTCCCCCCCCTGTAGACCGTCACACCTGGTCCCACCCTCCCTCATAAGAGAGTGGGTATTGTCCAGGTGCGCTAGGTGGTGGGACGGCGTGTGGGTTGGGAACTGGAGCTGCCCCTTGGTTTGGGAATCCTCTGCCCCCTCCAGTGTTCTGTGGGCAGTTTCTGGACCAGTGGTTCGGGTCACCACACGTAAAGCAGGCTCCGTATGGGACTTGGGCTCCTGAAGCCCCTCTGCCTCTACCCCGCCCCCTCCCCCTACCATAACCTCCCCTCCCTGATTGGTAGGGCGCGGTGAATGCCCCCCGGCCACCGTGAGGTTGGGGTGCCCATGTGGGAACAGGGTATAAATCGGGTGTGTCAGGTTCTCCTGAGCCTAGAGCTGCCATCTGTCTGTGTTTCTTTTTCCCTTCATTGAGCCTCCCTTTGGCTTCACCCAGCTGTAAGCGCAACAGGTTCTCTTCCAGTCCCTGTATCTGTTTGTCTTTCTCTGTCTCCTCATCTTTTGCCCTCTGTAAATTATGTACTATGTGTCTTTCCCATACGTGTGATTCACTACCCGGCAAGTCAGGATTTGCCATCATTGCCTCTTTTATTTTCTCTGGAGGTCCCTCTAAGACCACCCTTCTAAACCACTCCTGCTGCAGACCCCCTTTCCCCGGGTGGTGCCCTGTGTGTTTGGCCCATGTGTCCTTACATGCTTCTAGATACTGTCTAGGGTGTTGCTCTTTTTCCCAAGGTAACTTGGGCATCGGGGCCCCAGCGGGCAAGGGAAATCGTTCCCTCAGGGCCGTGGCTATGCGCCCGACCACCTGACTGAAAGGAGTGTCGTCAGGGCTCCGCCTAGTGGCGGCCCCTTTTTCTATCTCAGTCATAGCCTGGGCAGACATGGCTCGGGCGACTACTGCCCTCCAGTCCCCCAGTGCCAACATTTGACCAGCTGTGAGTTTATCTAATTGTGACAACCATAGTCCACCTCCCTCTCCCATCGGGGGTAATTTATCTACCAGTGCCTGTACGTGTCCCAGCTCCAATGGTTTATATCGCGGTTCTCCGCCTCCCACTCTAAAGAGAGGCAGCTGAAACCCAGCACAACCAGCTTCCCCTGCTTGTGACCGCGTATACATTTTATTTTGAGTCTTTTGAATTGATTCTACTGTGTCATGGTGTAGTTTATGTTCTGGTGGGGGCGTACGCGGCAGAGGGTATACGTCTACGTCTCCCTTACTCCCGTCTCCACTACTGTCTGTGTCGGGGTCTTCGTCTGAGTCAGTCCATCTCCCTACTGCTTTGCCCGTGAGTACCACCCGTCCTCTATGTGAATTCCCTTTTTTCTGCCTAGTTCTGGTCCTTCTTACTGTGTCACTATCGTCCGACCCTGACCTTGAGTCCTCACCTAACCTGCCTTTAGTACGGCCTGATCTTTTCTTTATGGCCCCAGTAATCTCCTCTTGTTTATTCTTTCCTAGTCGTCTCCCCTTCTCGCTCCTCTTTCTCTGCCCTTGCCTTGAACGGTTTCACCTCCCCCTCAGTGTCTGTCTCGCTCTCTGACTCCGCCTTCCTACTTAATTTTCTCTTATCTTGCTTTCCTGTGACTTGAGTTATGGGCTTGCTATCCTGTGTGTCTAAAGACAATATACCACTCTGTAAACGTAAGACTGGATATAATGGTGCCTGGCCCGTACCAAGCCCCAAGTCATCTTCATATGCTGGGGGTTCTATCTCTCCTCCCTTTTTCTCCTTAATTTTCTGTCCCTTTTTCTCTTTGTTCACATGGTCTACGCCCTGACACCACACTGCTAATTTACACCATTCTTTTCTGTGCTTTTCCCATTCCTTCTCCTTTTCTCTATATCTCCCTCTCTTGACCAAATTGGCTGTTTCCTTCTTGTCTCTAACTCTATCTCGATTTTTAGAACACTCCTTCTCCTTATTCCACAAAATAACATGTAATGATCTCCTTTCCTCCATCCTTAATCCTGCCTCGCTCACCACTTGTCGCAATTTCTCTTCTATCCCTTCTTTTTCTTTCTGAATTGGGTCCATCCTGCCTACAACAGTCATTACATTTGCCACCTGTATCCCCAATTGTTTCCACTTTCCCGTGCCTGGACACCGCCCATCGTCATCAACTTCTCTCACACACTTCCCGTCCATTTCAACCTGACTTACGTTACCGGGACTCAGAATAATTAACAAATGATTAACGGGTACCTGACCCAACACTTTTTGGGACTTGAACCCAGTTCTCTTATACAGAATTTGGGGAGCTCTAAAACTCCCCGGGACTCCAACCCAGATACAGAATTTGGGGAGTTCTAAACCTCCCCGGGACTCTAACCCAGATACAGAATTTGGGGAGTTCTAAAACTCCCCGGGACTCTAACCCAGATACAGAATTTGGGGAGTTATAAAACTCCCCGGGACTCCAACCCAGATACAGAATTTGGGGAGTTATAAAACTCCCCGGGACTCTAACCCAGATACAGAATTTGGGGAGCTATAAAACTCCCCGGGACTCTAACCCAGATACAGAATTTGGGGAGTTATAAAACTCCCCGGGACTCTAACCCAAATACAGAATTTGGGGAGTTATAAAACTCCCCGGGACTCTAACCCAGATACAGAATTTGGGGAGTTATAAAACTCCCCGGGACTCTAACCCAAATACAGAATTTGGGGAGTTATAAAACTCCCCGGGACCCTAACCCAGATACAGAATTTGGGGAGTTCTAAAACTCCCCGGGACTCTAACCCAGATACAGAATTTGGGGAGTTCTAAAACTCCCCGGGACTCTAACCCAGATACAGAATTTGGGGAGTTCTAAAACTCCCCGGGACTCTAACCCAGATGAACCTTTACACACAATAAGTACTTCGAGGTGCCCCTAAGTCCTCGGGACTCTAACCCGACTGGTTGCCGAGACTCTAACTCGCAACTCTCCACCGTCCCCGTCGGGAAGTGGCGTAGGGTAGTCAACCCTAGAACGATTAACGGGCCTCTAACCCGACTTAGAGTGAGACTCTAACTCACACACCGGTAGCGGGCCTCTAACCCGACTTACAGTGAGACTCTAACTCACACACCGGTAACGGGCCTCTAACCCGACTTATAGTGAGACTCTAACTCACAGACCGTTCCCCTGACCCCCTGAATTTAAACCAGTCTCCCAATACGTTTTCCACAGGTCCACAATTTAGTTCATAGCCAATATGCAGATTTAGATATAACAGGCTCTGCTTACCTTTATCATGAGCCGGCTCGGAACCTGTGAATCTCGCGTAGGTTGTCTGGACAAGATCGAATTCCTTCTCCTCTTTCCAATCCCGGACGAGCCCCCAAATTGTTGAAGTATAACACTTCCCCGAGTTGGTTTGTTGGAAAGGAGAATAAAACACAGGGAGTCAGGGCAATTACCGTAGTTATACGTCCATTTATTACAGAAGCTTCTGGAGACACGTGTCGCCGCACAATGTCTAAGGATCAACATTCAAAACATCATTTTTATACTTCTACTACGCCCAAAAAGATAGAGGCGTTAACTTACAAAGTGTGTGCCATTGGCCCAATCCCAGTTTTATTCCTTATAGGATAACTGCAAGTATCCCCTTGCCCCCCTTTCTGGTTTCTGTCTTGTCTGTCCGACTATGTGTGTGTGTCTCTGACCTGTGACCTGTTTCTCACAAAACAGACATACTAAATCTTTCTCTCCCCGGCAACTGCTTAAACAGGGTTTCCTATTCTCCTACTTGCTCCTTCAGTTTCGGTTCATATTACAGACATTTAATATTTTGTTTCATTGGTTACAACAGCTTATAACAGTTCACTAACTTATATAATCACTACATCTACAGGAAGGTAAGCAGTGCCAATCCCATATGGGAATAAACCAAGCATTAATTCCCTGTGCCTCGCTGAGGCAATGTCAACCAGACATCTTTGTAAATGAGAATAAATGGCAGTTGGGATTTAATGTCCGTTCAACCGGCATCGGCTCCCTAATCGTACCAGTCCTGCGCACACGGACCAAGCATCTATTCCCATATACATCACCTTCTGCCTTGGTGAGTCAGCATAACCCCCTTGGTAAATAAGGATAACGTGTACTTGATGTTGATGTCAGGGTCTGAAGGCCATTCACATTGTTTATGTAATCTGATGCCTGAACCTAAATCACCTCAACACATAGACTTTGTTTAATGGTGTAATACACTACCTATCTAAACAAACCCCTTCATACGAGAAATAAGTTCCAGTTTCTACTCAGAAGAAAAATCACTGCTGATATCCAGATATTACGGAGTATTGACCAAAAGTCCAAAACAACAGGTACGTACCTATTCTGTTTCTTGTCAAACACAAACTCAAGAAGAAACTTTTTTTTTAAAAGACACACATCTTACTTTTGACTGTCCTTGAGGGGGCACATTAATGTCTGCCTTCAGGGCAGATCTTTCTCAAAAACATGTTTGAGTAATGAAACATTTTAAATAAGTACATTTTTCACCAAATATTATGTTTCCACACAAAGGCATTTTTAATTAAATAACATTTTCACCAACTTTATAGGAACAGGATATAGAGATGAACAAGCTTGCAAATGCACAAATGTGCGTCCTGTAGGTGTTGGATTTTTAAATATGAATGCTTGCTTGTTTGCTACAGCTTTGCAAAATGTTCAGACTTCATATATCTGGCATTAAGTGTTTGTCATGTTATATCTTAAGACAATGGGATAGAAGAAATTAATGGGACAATTCTGAAAACAAAACATACTCTCATAAAGCATAGTAGGTAGTGTAATTTATTTTTATTTCGTTAAGGTTTTTGACAGCTGTAATTTTGCAAGATTTCAATTGAGTGTTTTAATATTTGTTTCATGGCAAGTTACCACAGATTTGCTAACATTAATAATCTAAAACCATATGAAATGTGATCTAAAACTCACAGAATCGATCACATTCTTTGAGAACAGACAGAGAAATGTGCTGCAGTACAATTTACGTCATCCCAGAGTTTTTGGGCTCCATAATTAAACCTTAAACAGTTTTGGTTGCCCTGAAAATTGTTTGGCTGTCCGTGATTCCAGTAGCTGAAGATAAATCTGGACCCATCACTCCAGAGCCATAGGCCCTCTTGAGCAAGATCATAACCTCCGATCCAGGTTTCAGGAAAACCTCCAGTTTTTCCACCCACCAATAACTGTATGAAATTAAATTCTTTTCTGCTGTGCACAGATGCCAGGTTGCCTCCCTGCAGCAAACAATACTGTTCAGACTCAGCCCATGACCTTGCAGTGTTGATGAACCTGAAGCAGCGGGATCCATAGTTAGACCAACCAGAAGGACATGAGCTCTGGCCTTTTGTCCCCTTATTCCTCTTCTCTGTTCCATTAAACAGCTCCTGGTCATTCATGTCACCCTGAACCAAACCGTGAACAGCATTAATTTCTTCATTGATCTTGAGACCTGGGCTTTGTTCAATGCTGCTTCCCTCATCATCTTTGATCTCCTCAACATCATGAAGAAGTTCACCACTGATTTTGAGTGTGGGTTCTGTAGCAGAAATTTGGTCCTCCAGTAAAGGAGTTGACTCACACAGAATGAAGGCAGAGATGAGAAGCAGAAACATGGTCTTGATTGCCATAGTTGAATCCAATGTCACTTCTGTGGATTCTGTTCAGTTGGAGAAAAAGGAGTGTTTTTAACAGTGGAAACAAAGAACCAGCTGTCATTATCAAACAATTATTAACTAGTTACTTTGATGCATCTTCAAGGGGAATCTTATAGGAGTGGATGAAAGTTAAAAGAACAAGTCCATATTCATCAATATAATAATTGTATGTAATAAGACAATTATAATGTTAATAAAGTCTACAGTATATTCCAGAAGTGATCGAAGTACAAAACATGTTAATATGTTAATATCTTTTTTTTATGTTTGTCGGAAACACACTCAAGCACACACACACGTACCCCCACACGCAGTCCAACAACAAACATTTTACTATCTTTAACCCCTAACCCGAATACTAATCGTAACCAACTGTAACTTTTACCTTAAAATACGCCAACAATTTTCCTTAACGGAGGAACTCTTAAAGGAGGAAGTACAGAGAAAAAAATTCTCTTGGCACAATTACGGTTTATTATTTGCAAATAAGAGAGATGCGTCAAACCCTCAGAAACATAATCATCCGAGGAGTCTATAACTTAATACATGAACAGTTCGTATTTATAGAGGGAAAAGGGGTGTGGTAAGTTGCCGCCCATCTGTCTTGTGTCACAAAGGATTTACCTAATGGGAGGGCTGTCCCCCCACCTTATCCTTCCTGCCATAATGTTTACTGTTGTGTTTACCTAAAGGGACAACTGACCTTACTTCACCCCAAGGACCACATTCCTAAGAAACAAAATGACTGACACCCTTCTGTGTCTTGGCAGGAGAACATGGTCAAAGTAACTAATAATCCTCTGATATTATACAGACGTGTGTCACAATCAAAGTAAAGATGTACATACCAGCCAATGGAAAGACAGACCTTGTACCTTAGTTCAATGTACCTTAGTTCAACATTTCCACAACAATGTTGACTGCATAAATGCACCAATGAGAAGCAGAAAGATGGTCATGCTTGCCATAGTTCAGGGGTATTCAAATCTTACCCTACGAGGGCCGGAGCCTGCTGGTTTTCTGTTCTGCCTCATCATTAATTGGACCCAACTGGTGTCTTAAATCTGAATAGATCCCTGATTAGATGGTTGCAATGAAAAAATGGAGTGCAACTGGCTTCGAGGGCCAGATTTGAATACCCCTGCCATAGTTGATTAATTTTACAAAATAAAACAGCTTCTGTATTGCATATGCCTTGGACATTATGATGTGCCAAAAACATGCACCATGTTCAACCACATTATTGGCCACTAGCGCATGATGCTGTGCCTCTATGGGAACTACACATGAACAAACAATGTATATTAAAATAAATTTAGACTAAACTGGAACTACAAACTTTAGGTCAAAACTTGTTTTGTTTATTGGTGTAAAAATTAATAACAATTGGCCTAGAAAATAATTATGACAATAAAAAGCCTCCCCGGGAAAGTCTATGCCAGGGTTCTGGAGAGGAGAATACGGCCGATAGTAGAACCTCGGATTCAGGAGGAACAGTGTGGTTTTCGTCCAGGTCGTGGAACACTGGACCAGCTCTATACCCTCTACAGTGGTGATGGAGGGTTCATGGGAGTTTGCCCAACCAGTCCACATGTGTTTTGTGGATTTGGAGAAGGCATTCGACTGTGTCCCTCGCGGCATCCTGTGGAGAGTGCTTCGGGAATATGGAGTCCTGGGTCCTTTGCTAAGGGCTGTCAGGTCCCTGTACGACCGAAGCAGGAGCTTGGTCCGCATTGCCGGGAGTAAGTCAGACTTGTTCCCTGTGCATGTTGGACTCCGGCAGGGCTGCCCTTTGTCACCGGTTCTGTTCGTAATTTTTATGGACAGAATTTCTAGGCGCAGCCAGGGGCCGGAGGGTGTCAGGTTTGGGGACCACACGATTTCGTCTCTGCTCTTTGCGGATGATGTTGTCGTGTTGGCCCCTTCAAGCCAGGACCTTCAGCATGCACTTGGACGGTTTGCAGCCGAGTGCGAAGCGGTGGGGATGAAAATCAGTACCTCCAAATCCGAGGCCATGGTCCTCAGTCGGAAAAGGGTGGCTTGCCCACTTCAGGTTGGTGGAGAGTGCTTGCCTCAAGTGGAGGAGTTTAAGTATCTAGGGATCTTGTTCACGAGTGAGGGAAGGATGGAACGGGAGATTGACAGACGGATCGGTGCAGCTTCTGCAGTAATGCGGTCGATGTATCGGTCTGTCGTGGTGAAGAAAGAGCTGAGCCTCAAGGCGAAGCTCTCGATTTACCGGTCAATCTACGTTCCTACTCTCACCTATGGTCATGAGCTTTGGGTCATGACCGAAAGGACAAGATCCCGGATACAAGCAGCCGAAATGAGCTTTCTCCGCAGGGTGGCTGGGCAATCCCTTAGAGATAGGGTGAGAAGCTCGGTCACCCGGGAGGAGCTTGGAGTAGAGCCGCTGCTCCTCCACATCGAGAGGGGTCAGCTGAGGTGGCTTGGGCATCTGTTTCGGATGCCTCCGGAACGCCTTCCTGGGAAGGTGTTCCGGTCCCGTCCCACCGGGAGGAGACCCCGGGGAAGACCTAGGACACGCTGGAGGGACTATGTCTCCCGGCTGGCCTGGGAACGCCTCGGTGTCCCCCCGGAAGAGCTGGAGGAAGTGTCTGGGGAGAGGGAAGTCTGGGCATCTCTGCTTAGACTGCTGCCCCCGCGACCCGGCCCCGGATGAAGCGGAAGAAGATAAATAATAGGTAGCAAAAGCTTTACATCTTGGAAGACTAAGTTTACCTTTTAGTGTTTTCTTACTAAAACAACGATGTATATATGTTTTTTAAATTATTTTGTTTGCCTGAACAAGTATGCTGCTAGTCCAGTAGCTAGAGTTGCTAGTAACAGCACATGCTGTTTTGCCTTTGTTACAGTACACACTGTGGCTTGCAAGTTTTGTGCTGTGTTGCTACTGTACTGGATTTAAGGCGATTATGGTTTCTAATTCTCTGAACTGCTGTACTTTTTATGTTTGAGGAAAATTCTGTGTTCACTTGAATCACAACACTCGGTGAATACATTTTTATTTTTAACAATTTCACTGTTCCACATTTGGCTGATAATGTTTCCCCCCCACAGCATAGCTACTGTATATTCCTAACGTTAACAATCCGGTTTCGTTAATGTTTTCTTGCAGATACCTTGGCCAGAGCATAACCGGTTATCTTGACCCAAGAGACCTACTGTTGGACAATCATTTTGGTTTTAAAGGTAAATGCATTGTTAGTCACAATGTTTAGTTACTGGGCCAAAAGGAAAAAAATATTGAAAAGAGTTGAGAGGGACAAACAACAGGACATTCACTTGAATCACTACATGCTACAGAAGTTGAATCGATTCCAGAAAACCAGGAAAATGTTGAGCCATCTGTAGACTTCAGAGCTGGTATGTAAAATGTATTGCTGTGATGCTTAATTTGTGATCCTGTAACTAAACTATACATTTTGTTAGATTTTCAAATCTTTATCAGAACCAGGTTTCTCCCCAGTAATTCAGACTCCACTTCACAGAGCCAAGAGTTTGAGTACAAGAAAGTGATGTTATTTGTGACGTTTTTTGTCTAGGAAACTATTGCTTCTATTTAAGATTAGGAATCCTTTTATCCATAATCTGTTTTTCATTAGGGCACTTGACTTTCTGGATAAAAGGTGTCGAGGTGTGTTGTACATATCATTAGCTTTGCACAGTTCAATTATTGTTTTATTACTGAATATGCAATCTCTGCAGTGAAATTAAAGCTGTTATGTTTGTTCCCCCAGCTCGTCAAGTACTAAGCTTTACACCACCAGCAGCAAATTTACCCTGGCAGCATATGGGTGAAAACGTTGGAGGTATGTAATACGTTGCGCTAAACTAAGTTTTACATTTAAGTCCAATTCATTAAATGTATGCAATTACTTCAAACATATTTTTACGTCAATGATTATCAATAGGAGAAAGTCATCGCTTTGTTATTGGCCCTTGGACGCATCTGGCCCTTGGACACATTGGCCCTGGCATCTCGTGTACAGCACAAAGTTTTCAGCTATGAAGGTATATTCTAGGTCTATGTCTTATTGTCCAGTGTTTTTACAGTATTGAAAATATTGCTTTTAGTAGTTGTTTTTTTATTTTATGTAGATTTCCAGTGACTCCAGAATGAAAACCAAGCTCTGAGGGAGGAGAACCAAGCCCTGAGGGAATGCAATGCACAGGCAGGTGAGAACGTGCACTCCTTCTTAAATTTAACTTTTTTGTGTGTAATGTAGGTTCAGAATTACCATATGCCTTTGATTTTGTAGCTTCGGGTTGACAGCGGCTCACTTCAAGAGCAGGTGAAGCAAGTAGGGACAATGTTGAAGACGTTTGCTATCACTGGGCAATCAGGTACAACTTGCAAACAACACCTGTGGTTGTTAGTTTAATACCTGTACATGTAGTAGACCTAGATATAAATGTCATAGTTTAGTATTTGAGAGACCAGGACTCACTACTTTATTCTTTTATTCTGGGAACCCCTGTAGGTGCGTTACCTGTAAGGAGCATCTGACCGTGAAGGCAGAAAAAGCTGCACAGCTGAGAAGGACCCACAGCCGACCCCTTGAACCTAGGCTGACTACTGACACCCCAGCATCACTGAACTGGAACACTTTCTTTATCCTGCAGTCAGTAACATCAAGAAGCCAGAAGTGCCAGACTACACTCACCCAATCCACCCTGTTTTTTTTTTGTATTTCAACTTTAGTATTGGCTTATTTCATTCCGTCTAAACGATTCTATTATAGTTTGTAAATCCTATTTCATACCTGTTACTTGATATTGCACATTAACTAGTACCAAAATTCTACTTTCATTTCATCAGTGTGCTTAACTGTTATTCTATTAATAATAGCTTGGAAATACTATTTCGTACCTCTGATACTTGATATTGCACATTACCTGGTACCAAATATTCTACTTACTCTGTTTTTAAAATCAGCATTTTTCATTCCATCACAGTGCTTAACTGTTATTCTATTATTAAATTTAGCTTGTAAATCCTTGTGCCACAGGTCAGCATTGCAGTTATAATGGTCTGTTCTACTATTGTTTTTACCTCTGTATTTTTATATAAATATATATGTCAAGTTTTGTTTATCACAGATACAAGAGACACAGATCTTATTGCAGCACGGTGTAAATCTTGTGCTCCAGGTCAGCAATGCCATTATAACGGTCTATTCTACTCTAGAGCTTTACTCTAAATTATTACCACTTTTCCTATTGTTAGAAATGGCTTGAAAATGTGATGTTATACCTTGATTTATTTGGTATCCTGCACATTCTTTGGTACCAAATATCCTCATTACTTATGTTTACTGGTAATTATTTTCATCCCAGTGCTGACCTCTTTATATTATTAACAATTATTGTGTTATAATTTGCTTGTATGGCTGTTTTTTACCAAAATGTAATTGGAAACCTGCATGTTCTGTAGTATGTATTTCTATGTATATTTTTTTCTGCCTGTTATTTATTTCAGTGATCTGACATCTTGTTTGAATGACAGTTACTGTACTTTGAAATGTGGAATTAAAACACCAAATGGAAATTTGTCTGGTTTGATCAATCATTATTGTCTATAAACTGCATGCTATAAATATTAAATATATATATAAAAGCGGCAGATCGCTCGAAAACCGCGGAAGGTCCGCCTTCTGTATAACGGCGGTGGAACGGCGGTTGGCCCACGGGCCGGCCGCAGAACACAGGCGGTAGAAAGGCGGCTGCCGCCGGCGGTGAGCCGGCAAACGTGTTTGCGATTTAGACATTCTGACGCTTCTACTGTCTCTGGAGGACCGCCTCCGGTCCGCCGACTCATTGCTATCTGGGGTACTGTGTACACTTATTCTTTCCGAAATAATATGTGGATTGCTATAATGGTAAACAAAACTGACCGGTGAACACAGGAGTTTCCCATTTATTTGAAATGAGAATTACAGTATATGGTAAAAATGTAAACTTTATTTCAAGAAATACAACGTTGTCATGTTCTTTGAGGTAAACAACACCACTTCTCTTAGTCTGGAGTGTTTTAGAGTGGTTCTCCGCTTGTAATGCAGCTTTTTCAATTGGGGTACGTACCGTTTCCATTCATTTGTACAATGCTAAGAAATCTAATTACTGACTGAGACAGAACTGAATAATGGATTCTTTAAAAAAAATGACTGTGAAACTGGGAGTAAGGGGACAATCACAGAAAAAAGATTTTTGGACGAACTATCCCTTTATTATTATTGGTTTATTCAATAGAGAGGGCAGTGGTTATATTCCAATTCGGAAATCTGTCAATTTAAGTTTCATTCTAAAAGGATTAGGAGAAGGGTTACGTTTAGGGTAATGGTTAGGGTGAACAGTTTGGCGTCCCCACAAGGATGGTAAAATATTAAATGTGTGTTTGTCTGCTTGAGTTTGTGTTTGACAAAAACAGAGAATTGATATTGACGTGTTGTTCTGTTCTTTGGTCAACACAAATATTTGGTCAAATTTTCAGCAGGGATTTATTTTTTATTGGCAGTTGTTTTTATTCAGGAATCTTTTGTGTAGATGAAGCTTATTTCACAAATGAAAGAGTTTGTTCTGGTAGTTGGGGGATGAACACCATCAACCAAAGTCCAGGTCTTGAGGTAATTTAGTGCCTAGGAACAAATTATATTAATAATGAGAATAACAAGAGTTAATGTTATTCTACTAGCTGGTCTGGTTTATGGATCTCACTGTTTCAGTCACATTGTAATTACACTTTTTAAAACATGTCATGGAGGTACACATTTCTCTGGGTTTGCTGCATTATGGGAGTGTAGTTCATTGAGAAAGTTTGATTTCTCCCACCATTGATGACCTCTTCCCCTTCTCCTTCCACAGAGGCAGAAGTCTGAGGTAGCAGCCCAGGCGGTTTGTGCCATGAACCCCAACATGAACATCACTGCACACCAGAACTGCCTGGACCCAGACAGTGAGCAGGTCTATGGACATCAATCCTTCATGGGGCTGGATGCAGTTGCTGCAGGTCTGGACAACGTGGAAGCCAGTCAGTACAAGTAGCACTTCTAGCAGTGTCAATCTGAAAATGGCCTCCATAGAGGGGTGTAAAAGAAGACGTGGGACCTGTGTTTTACCTGCAGGTTACCAGATTGGAGATAATATACACCTGTGAGCTAAACTAAGTTTTGTTGTATCAAACAAAAGTGTAGTACAGTCCAGGAGCAGGGTCATGTGTTGATGTACAAGTACTGCTATCATTTTCTTGGACACTTGAAGACGGCAAATGATATATTAACAGAAAGGTTAAACAGGAAGAAAAACTCCACAAACAAGGCACAATAGATTAATATGATTTAGCTGGGCTAGGACAATTTTGACCTAAAATAAACCTCCAGAAGATGTCAGAACTACCTTAGAAGAAAAGGACTAGAAGGAAGGCTTCAAATCATGGAATGGCCAGCTCCGCCTTCAGACAGAGTGTAAACTCCACTGAGCTGGTTTGGGATGAACTGGGCAGAAGGGTGAAAGCAAAGCAATTTACAAGCGCAACACATTTGTGAGAACTTCTGCAACAATTTTGGGAATAACTTTTTGCACAATATTTGATTTGGCTGTTATGTCTGCAACAGGTGGTTACATTGATGAGTCATTGATGAACTAATTAACACTTGTTTGATGTTGGCTGTTGTGTCCTTGTGGACACGTGTATCAAAAACAATCCACTTCCTTCTGCAAAACAGAACCTAGAACCTAGAGAACCTGAGAGACAGGTCACAGGAAAATCCCCAGTAAGTCTCTTCATCAGGTCTTGTATGAAATATGATAAGATATGATATGCTGTGGACAATATCCTGGACCAGCTAGTAGAATAAGTAACATGTGACTATGTGGACAAATGCCTGTGCCCAGTAAGAGAACTGCTAATTTTGGCATAGTTTAAGGCAAAAGTTACAATTTGAGTTAGAGTTATAATTTATGGGTTGACACTTCAGGTGATTGGGTGTGAGTGTGTAATGAATACAGGAAGGGAAGGGAAGGTAAGGATCCGAGCGCAGGTCACAGCAGCTTTATTAGTTAACTTTTGAAATCGTGGTCCAAAGACAGGCAATATGTCATACACAGTAAACACAGGGCAGAAAGGCAACAGCACAGGTAAGGGCAAGACAATAACGGAGTCGAAGCTAAACGGGCAGAAACTGGTCGGTACAGAACAACCTGGTCTCATTGGAATACGTAAACTATTTTATGAAACTCTTTGACAGCCAAACTCATAAGATATGTTACGTTAGGTGAAGTAACTTTTGAGTAATAATCAGGGAAAACAAAACTGTAATGCTGCGTCTGTCAGACTTGCACTACCCACTGCTCTAATCAGGGTCTGTTAGGGGTGGCGAGTAGTGCCTTTACCAAGGTCGCTACAATACGTTTCTTTCAAACCATAACCCAAACCTTAATCCTAACCTTAACCCCAGTACTGTGATACCTGAACCAAGCCTTAATCTAACCCTTTTCGTTTATGACCTTACCCCAAACCTTAACCCAAGTGCTCACTCAAAACTTTCCTTTTCAACTTTTTTGGAATGGAAAGAAAAAGGTGCAGTGGTCTCTTATTTTCTTTCTGGAGCTGTATGATAAATAACATATGATACGTTTTAGTAGCGTTAGAAACATGATACTTTTGTCTGGCTTTCATCACATATGATACGTATTACTAGTGTTTGTAACATATGTTTTAGCCAATTCGGAATAGACTATTTGTTTTGGTAGCGCATTGTAATGTAACCTAACGTAACACAACATATACAAAATCAGGTGCCATAGATTTTCGTAAAATCCCGATAACGACTTACAATGGTTTACTGATGCACGTAGCCATAAGATAGACTATGTTACGACAGACTTATGCCTGTTTCCCAAACCACCACGTACATCGCGGTTTTAAAATGAATAGACTCTGTGCACCAGCGTAGTGAGGAACTTCCGCTTTTGTCTAGAAGTCTGCATTGCAGTTTCCAGTTTACTTACTAATACTCATTAGTAAACACCTAAACTCACAACAAGATGAGTGATGCTGTTGTACGAAAAAAAGAAATATAATGTACGTGGCTCATTTAAGTTTCAAGGTACAAGGTGTTTACTAATGCGGATGAGTATTAGTAAGTAAACCGGAAACTGCAATGCAGACTTCTAGACAAAAGCGGAAGTTCCTCACTACGCTGGTGCACAGATTCTATAGCAAGTGCCATGTTACGGATGTTTGGAATGGAATTAGGCCATCTTTGGGGCTTGGAATGGAATTGGACATGAATATGTTTTGAAATATAGCCTATTGCATTTTTAAGGAGCTTGATTACTTATCAGAAGCATATAATATCGCTGTGTAGGCATCAATGGGAAAATGTAAAACTCAAAGAAGTAGAGACATTTAGAGTGGACGAAACTGTTATATCCAACCAATGGGTTGGACATCACCCACTCAAAATCATATCTCTGGAAATTGATCATGTGACATCCAATTATTAATTCATCCTGTAGATATATATGTTACTGTTATGTTACTCTTATATGTCACATAGCAATCAACACATGACCAGCTAACAGGGAATATAAAGTATAGTGGGAAAAGGGTATTCTAATTGTTTGGAATAAAAATGGAACACAAGAGAAAACAAGCATTCAATGTTGTTCTTGAAGAGGTACTGAGGCACCAGCACCTATCCATCCAAGACAGTACCGGTACAATGCAGAGTTTTTCAACTTGTGAACAGTTAATTTTAAAACCCTTTTTCTTTATTATTTCTTGTTTTACACATGCTTTTCTTTATCCTCAGTTGACCAGTTTCATTCAATAAAATTTACATCCACCCACACAATTATTATATAATTTGTTTTAAATAAATTGATCTAATTCAAAACAGTTTTTATCATTTTATTTGTTTTATTGCCTTAAAATTGTTTCACAAAAACAGTAATGTGCCTGTTAAGTTGCACTAACGAGTGGTCTGGAACACTCATTAATTAATGAGCGATGTTATGTGCTTTTTTATTTCGTACTTTGATCACTTCGTACTTTGATCACTTCTCATATTACTTTATTACAAGGAACTTGTTTTTAACTTATGTAATCTTAAAAGAGTTCCTTGAATGTTCATCAAGATAACTAGTTAATAAATATTTGATATTGTCAGTTGTTCCTTTGCATCTCAGAGCAAAAGCCATGGTCCGCAGAGAGCTTCCAAAGCATCAGAGGTATCTCATTGTTGAAAGATATCAGTCTGGAGAAGGGTACAAGATAATTTCCAAAGCATTAGATATACTTAGTTTTTGGGTTTGAGTTAATGCAAGTTAAATGTAACGGAAGTTAATTACTCTGATAATTTTCACAGTTAACTTAAACGTTAAATCGTAAACAAATATGTTAACTTTTTTAATGAATGATTAACAGGTTAAAGGTTTGGTGCGCAGCTCCGGAAATTGTTGATTCAAGTCGAACCTCTATGAAATCCAGGTCTGTCAAAGTGATGTGCCGACCCTGACCAACACTGAGACACATCAGAGCAAAGTTATTAGAAGTTCATAACTTATAGGGCTAGCCTACACCTAATATGTCTTTTGTCACCAAGTTTGTCACCGTGTTGAAGAGGATTTCGATCCAACAATCATGTAGAATCAGGACATGAAAACTAGTAATAAGACACACACGCAACACACCTGCACACACAAACACACATGCGAAAAATAAAACAACATTTGAAAGGAAGCCATGTTGTTAATGCCTAGGCAGTTCTGATGATGAAACCTAAAAGGATGACACTATGAATCCCATCTGTATAATTTTTTTACATTACTCACAGCAGCAGTGACCTGCTTGTGAAAGGTGATGAGAAGCACACTCACAAGGAAATACCTCTGTTTACCAAGCTTCTCCTGAAAGGCTGTTTCAAACACAACAGACTGACAATCATGCTGAGAGCCTCTCAACAACATATTGTGACAGACATGGTTTGCATAAAGTGTTCCTTTAATTTCAAATGAACATGTAACTTTAGGCCTTAAGAAATTAAGGTAAGAGCCATTGGGACAATTGTGAAAAACACATGCTCAAAAAGCATTTTGCGTATTGAATTTCCTTTTTATTTTAATGAATTTCTCAAATCTCCATTAAGACTAAGTCATGCCTTGAGTACATCCATACCTGTTCAATCAACTCCAGACATTGTCTTGTTCAATTCATCATAACACAGAGATTACAATATTCCAAAGGTAAATAATATACAGTAGGATCTTCCTGGAAAACTCTGGGAGGACGGGGTAATGAGGCACATTCCTCTCTTACTTTTTTAGTTATGTTGATATTTTCTTTCCTTCAGTCCTACTTATATTTTACTTCTATTTAAAATAAACAATATCCCATTGAATATACATTTGAAACAAGACACAACTAACTATGTTTCAGAGACAAAAGAAGAAGCAAAGTTTCAACAGGTATAAAATAACTATCTACATCAGATCCACTATTGCATTGCGGTCAATTGAGGATTCCCTACTTTAAAGATGACGCCCTGTGAGTTATGATGCCAAATTCATATGATGTTTCAAAAAAACAAGGTTATTCGGCTGTAATAATTTCAATAACAGTCATTCCATATTAAGCTGCCTGTGTCATTTCAACACATTCAATACTGAAGTATTACAGATAAAGGCTTTCCCATTAACAGTCTACTTCGAGGATGCCAACAACCTGCTGGCTGTTTTCAGTTCACCTCTGTTTAATTTTGGGAAGGATATTGCCTTTTGAGAACACTAAAGATACAAAATAATCTATGGTGAGGAATTTTTGCATTTGATTTGTGGTAAAAACTTTCCAAAGATGAAAGAATAAACCTGGCTGTCTGTGGTTTAGTTACACCCAAAGCAGAAAACACAGGTCTAACTTTACTGAATGATAACCAGATGAAGCCTGTTCTCCACTCTGTCATCCATGTACTGATCCAAGCTCTCTGCCAGGACCTGCCTGGCTGTTTCACCATGAGGAGTGAATCCATGGATGGACTCAGCCTCACACAATTCAGTACTTCATTACCCAATGATACACACCATAACTTTGCCCATAACTGCCCAGCCTTTCAATATATTTATCATCAGGCCTCCCACAATGTCTTGGTTTTCCAAAATGTGAATAATAAGGTCACATTTGGAAGACAGAAGAGGTGAACTTAGTAAAGATAATGTGGACTAATAATTAGAAGAAGAATGAGAAAACACAGATCGATAGGCTCTGCTTCCTCTATAGGATGTATAATCTGATATGTATTTACTATGAATGGTGCTTTATTGGTTTGGTTGTATCAGGGTTGTTTCAATTTGTTTTAAAATATATATTTTTTGATTCAGTTTAGTTTCCAAATGGTTTTAGTTTTGTTTTAGTTAGTTTTTACACAATACTGAGTACATTGGTGGACCAATCAGTGGATACTTCTCCACCTGCTTATGTTTCTATTGCCCAATCACATCACACTTCCTTAAAAACCCAATTGGTTGTGTTTTGCCCCAGACCCTCTTTGACATTTTGTGTTTGACGGTAGTTTTGGTTTCCTGTACATTTGGTTCTCACTGTTCCTTCTCACTGTTAACTTACTTGCATGATTCATGTTACGGCACCCATTTACATTTACAGCCAGCCGTTATCAACAAATATGCAGTTTGATTATGTCCGGGAAATGACATTTCAGACTTGCTAGCCTACTATATTGAGTATTTTCTCTTTACACTATAATCCTCCTCTCCTCTCTCCACGCATCCTCCTTCAAAACCAGTTGGAGAGGGTCATAAGGGAGGGATCTCTGGCTTTCCTATTTCATGGGTGTTTTGAAGCAGATGAGAGGAAAGGAGACGAGGAGACAGGAGTGGAGGCGAGAAGTATGATATTGAGAAAATCCTGACTGGGGTAACTGCCAGCAGTCTCTGGCAACTAACTGAAATGTCCTACAAAATTATTTTGTGTAGGACTTTAAAATATATTCAGAGTAATAAAAGCAATTATTGTTATAATGAATGTTTTTCATTTTTCTATTTACATAAAGACTGACCAAGGAGCTAGTCATTTTTTTCCTGTTCCCTATGATGGGAGACCCTGTCTACTGAAAATAAAACCATGACCCATTCTCTCAGTTTTTTTTATAAGCCATATATTTTTAAACTGTGTTATGATGTTTTAGTTGAATTTTAACCTTTTCTATCAAAAATTGCACATTTTACCAGGTGTATTATAATATTGACTGTCCATGACTTTCAACATTGCCCAGCAGTGCAACTGACTAGTATTACCAGATATTTTATATACCTAAATATACAGATATGCCAAGTAATGAATTACCAAATAAATGTATGTATGTTTTCAAAAAAACATTTGCAAATGTTATGCATTAAAACACAACAAAACAGGCTAGCCACAATAAAATGCCAGTCTAAAATGTGCAAGGAGATGTGTTGCACTGTTTGAGGCAAATGGTGGTCACACCAGATACTGACTGGTGTCCGGACACCCCAGGCCCCCCCCAATACAGTTAAACTGCACATTTTAGACTGGCATTTTATTGTGGCCAGCCTAAGGCACACCTGTGCAATAATTATGCTGTCTAATCAGCATCTAGATATGCCACACCTGTGAGGTGGATGGATTATCTCGGCAAAGGAGAAGTGCTCACTAACACAGATATAGACAGATTTGTGAACAATATTTTAGAGAACTAGGCCTTTTGTGTACATAGAAAAAGTCTTAGATCTTTGATTTCAGCTCATGATAAATGGGGGCAAAAACAAAAGTGTTGCATTTATAATTTTGTTCAGTGTAGAATGTAGTGAGTTGCATTTCTTTAATTAAAATGTAGTGAGATGCAGTAAATGCCAAAACTGTGCAAAGCTGTCATCCAGGCACAGTGTGCTGTCTTTAAAGTTAATGGGTTAAATAAGTTATTTGTTTGAAAAGAAAAAAATATGTGAAAATGTATTTAATGTTTTCATGGTAAATTAAAGTTCAGAAGGTCATGCTGTGTGCTGCCCTCTACTGGTCAGAGTTAATAATTCAGGGAAGCACTTTCTTCAGTAGAACTCTGCAAAAACGCCTGAGTGCTGCATTCATTTTGCTGAATTTATGTCTGATACACTTCTGCCTTGGAGACTATAGGTGTTTCTCAATGTCAAGGAAGGATCCTTCGAAGCCACAATTTGAAGGATGCTACGTCATCGACGTCCGTCGAAGGACCGTTCCAATCTCGAGGATCCTCCGAATCCTACCAAGGACTGAGTCCTTCGTTCGGAGAATTTCCCATAGACGGCGAAGTGCATCCTTCGCGGCCCCAAATCACCCACAATCCAATGCGCACAGCTTTTGGCAGCTTGTAAAAATAAATTAAATGGCGGAACTAAGCGGGGAGTTGGAGCGGCATCGCTGACGGCGAAATAATAATTAAAATGTAAGTATCTTTAGTGTTTTCCGTACATTTGTTATCACCGTTAATGTGTTAAATCAATGTAAAGCTTAACGCTTTAATGCTGGTACAAATAGCTATCATAATTAGGTAGATATATATAACGTTAGCTAACTGAACCTATCTTTTAACATTAGGCTGTTAGCTAGCTTGCCGTCTTTTTTTACCGTTTGTGTTTGTAAAGTTTAATGTCCGGTGGCATTTTCATCTCTTTTTATAAGCCGTTAATGTCACGGCACGTCACGTTAGCAGATATTTTGAAAATGATGTGTTTATCAGTTGTAGCTTCAGGATGGTAGGTAACGCTGCACCTTGTTAACTTCACTAGCAACGTTAAATGAAAGCTAAAATGTATGTGTAGTTTCCCATGTTACAAGTATAATGTTCTGTAACGTTTCGTTATAGCATTCATAACTGTAAACATATTTTTCTTGTATTTGATCTCTGTTAACAGGGACTTAAGGAACAAACGTAGACTGTCACTGGGGATGGGAAAGCCAAAGACAAGCAGGGAGACATATGTTGAATAGATTATTTGCTATATTTGAGATTGACATTCTAAAAATAAATGCATTAAATTAACTGGTTTGTCTGTGTAATTTTTTTGGGTGTGTATATTATAGAAACTGTTGTTCAATGTGTATTTTTCCATAAAATTGTGATCTGCACATAGGAAACTTGTAGCTGAATAATTATTAAGATTGTACCTGTTTTAATAACTCGTTAGGTATACAACATAGACTGTATATATAATGGACGACGCCCTTTCGCTCTTTTCCATTGGTGAAAAATGAAGCCACCAGTGTCCTGATACGGCGCGGACATCTTGGACTTGCGTCTGCGCAGATAGCGATCTTGGGACCAGTTCTGCGCAGTAGTTATGCGCAGTAGCGAGAAGGAAGTAAAGCCGTAAAGCCGCGAAATCAACGGCGCCACCCCTGTGCCCCGCCCTCACTCTCCCTCGCAGAATGCGCATACCGTAATCAATCGCAAGTCCAAGTACAGTACAACCTTTGCTTGTTAAACCTAGACGATATGTTATAGCCTAACTTACATCATGTTTAACCTTAATTTAGAATAGGCCTAATACAAAAATAATTGGTAACTTCTAGCTAACGATCACCTGCTAGCTATTAACATGGCTGTTAACGAGGCTTGTTGTCTTTTAGCTAACGTTAGGTAGCCCATTACATTTATTTACTAATTAAATAGCTTATAAATGTAACTTACCGAAAAAAATTCAAAGATCGATTGGAAATGCCAGATCGGTTAGCACAATGTACTGCAGAACAACCCATTATGTCCGTGTGAAATTATATCAATTATAGAAATTTAGAGATTAAATGTAAAGTTCCAATCTCCTCAGTCCTCCGAAGATTCAGTGGCTCCTCGGCTCAGATAGCTGTCAATCACAGCTGTGAATCACAACGTCACACCACCGTTTTTAGAGCATTAAATAACTAACTAAAAACAAACTTATTTTAAAAACAAACTCTTGAATTTACATTAGCGTGATACAAACTACAGTAAATGACAGAAACCAGCTTCGGAAAAAATATATTTGAAGGGTAATTTAATTGTTTAGTTGATCTCGCGTCCCATTGAATAACATGGGGAGGGCGGGGTTTATGACCTATACTGGGACCACTCACCAGGGGGCGATCGAGACGTTTTGGCTTCACTTTTCAGGGCTTGTGCGGCACGCTTGGTATACAAGCTCTAAAAAGACATTAACGAAACATATCTTTATTATAACATTTATTCAAACATGACTATAAGATGTACACAAGTATATTTAACATGAAGCGGCGATCAGACTCAGCTGCCGATGATGGGGATGCTTCCAGACTGTAGACAGAAGGAGAAAGCTTTAGGTTAGTCTAATTATCCAACCTGTTCTGGTAAGATAACAATTGTATAAAGTATATTTACACATGCTGTAACATAATGGTACTTTCTTCATCATGGTCTTATCTGACAACTGCTGACCATTTGACACACTTACACCTACCTTTACTGTGTTAGTGGGTGTTTATCAATGGTGTCATTATGACTTTTCCTATGTTGGTTGTAGCTTGTGCGTTTACAGTACTATTTAACCTTTCTCACTTGCAGTTTACTGCTTATACTGCCTGTGGCAAGCTTTATTAGCAGGTAGCGTTTACCTTGTTGTTCATGTTTTGCACCTCATTTGTCTGAAAGCTAGAAGCTACTGGACAATGAGCTACATACATGCAGTAAACTACAAGCTAATGTAAACGGTTAGCTACTGAAAGCTTAATGTAATTAAGATTAATTAATGCAATTCTCCTTACCGGTAAGTGTTATGAAAACTACAAACATTAACTCCCACGAGGGTTTACTTTATTGACATGAAATTAATAACACAAAACGACCATTGCTTATATTATAGCTTATTAGTGTCGGTAACGTTACCTACCTTCGCACGTTGCGGGCAAAGTTGTCGACAGAGTATTCTCCTCCTGCAAGCAGACTGACGCTGATTCAACTCCTCCATCGCAACAAAAAATTGAACAGCACCGTTTACAGTTCCAACTCGATTTCGTCCAGTGTTTTGAAATGTAGCGCGGAAAAGAAGGCGAAACATTTTCAATGACGAAAGCACGCAATGACGTGCACTTGGTAGCCTGTTCCATTGTACGTGTTCTTCGAATGCTAAGGAGGAGCCTGTCGTAGCCTCTGAAGGATCCTTCCTTGGAAGGACTAGTCCTACCAAGGAAGGATCGTTGACATTGAGAAACAGCTTATGTGCCTGTAAGTAACGTGTAAACATTTTCAATCACTTGCATTGGTAAGGAATGTCATGTTAGAAACGTTTTTATGTTTGGTAAAACATGTGCTCTGTTAGCTAGCAGTACAGCTGTAGCTAGCTCTGCTTTAATTGTTTGTGACTGGTAGGTAAACTGTGTTTTCATACAGTAGGCTACATTGCTTGTTTTACATTTTGAGAGGAATTATGTAGTAACAGTTATATGTATGCATATGTTCATGTTTTGTGTACTGATTTATATTTGTATTCTGTAATGTTTCAGTTTAATCTTTGACAGAAGGACTACCATTTCTGTGATGGCCTTAGTATCATTTTAGCTGTTTCCTTGGAAGTGAATGTGCCTAGATAATGAGAACAACAGAAACCTCTCTGTCTAGATTCTCTCTGTAGGTTGCGCTCTGATACCCAAATGGTCAATGTAAACATTCCTGTGGTTAACTGTCTTGGAAACCTGGGGCCTGTTGCACAAAACCAGGATAAGGGATTAAGCCGGGATATCCAAGTTATCCTGGATTAATTTAGCTTTGACTTGGTTGCACAAAAGCAGGCTGAATTAAACCCAGCCAAGTAAACATGGAGATTTATTCTTTGCAGCTAGCCTGCTCCAGAGCAGGCTAACAGCCAGGCTAAGATTAATCCTGGAGTCTTATGTGTTAAATCAGCTGCTGCTCTGATCCGAAATAAACGTCTTTTACAGTCGTTCCGTTGTCTTCTTAATGTTTTCTACTTTATTGTTAACATGCATTACTTGTCACTATTGCAGTGACGAGTTTGATTTAAATCCTACTATTGACATTTAGATGGTTTGAAATGGTTGATGAATTTGCAACGGGGATTTCAAAGAAGTCAGTGATGAGGGCAATTCTCCCTGCACCATGGCATGCCCATTCCTGAATGACGTTTTGGATGAAGAAGCGCTGATATTTAGACGTGCTTTCAAACGTGAGAGGGTGTTCCGGGACAGATCAGACCCTTTAGCTTTTCACGATGAGTACCTGCATGAGAGGTATCGATTTACTGGAGATGGAATCCGTTATTGTGTGGCACTGCTTTTTTTTTAGAAGCGGCATGTTTTTAAATGCCCTGGGAGATGCCGAAATTCTAAATAAAGGCACTAGTTGCCGTTGTGTCAGAAGTGTGTTTGGCACTGAAATCCTTGGCACACATCTTTATTACCTTCGCTGGCCACAGAAGAATGTGCTTCATCAAAGAGGATTTCTACAAGATTGCTGGTAACATGAATTACAGATTACAAAAACGTGTTACATTACAACAGTCACAGGATATACTCAGACTATTTTGTGTTACAGCTTTCCCTAATGTCATTGGTGCGCTGGACTGCACACAGATCCGCATTAAACACCCCTCAGGGGCCCACGAGGGAGATTATATCAACAGAAAATCCTTCCACAGTATCAATGTTCAGGCAGAAATTATTTAGTTACTGTCAACTAGCCCAAATGTATTCTGTGCATGACATGTATATTGAAAAGGAAACATTGCATTGTATCAGATGATCTGTGATGCTGCCTGCATCATTACCAATGTGGAGGCAAAGTGGCCTGGGTCCGTCCATGACTCCCGAGTTTTTAGGTCCAGTACCATTTCCCAGCGACTATCACAAGGTAGGCCACACACATTTCACAGATAAACACATTTGCGTCAAAGGTTTTACTTGTGTAGTTGTAATGATTACATTTTGTATTCTCAGGTGAATTCTCTGGCGTTCTGCTGGGAGACAAGTGTTATGCCTGTGAGACATACCTTCTCACTCCTCTTGCAGACCCTCAGACAGCAGCACAGCAAGGATACAATCTTGCCCATGCAAGAACAAGTGCCCGAATTGAGATGGCATTTGGCCTTCTCAGGTCACGATTTCAGTGTATCCACCACCTGAGGGTCACCTCAGACAGGGCCTGTGACATTACTGTAGCCTGCACGGTCCTACACAATATTGCCTGTCTGAGAAAGGAAAGGGGTCCAGCAGTGACACCGGAGATTGAGTGGGACAATGGAGCTATATTCCCAGATGACAATAATGGTAGGCTGGTCAGAGACCAATACATTATTTCAGACGAATGATTTCATTGTCTTGTCCTTCTCTAATAAAGGATTGTTTGTGTTACTCCTTAATTAGGCCTAATGTTTTATTCGATATTATAGTAGCTTACTTTGGTTTCATAACCTCAATTTTCGTCTCACCTCACTGAACCAATAACTTTGCATAGTGTAGTGCACATTCATCACACAGGGAACACCACAATGCTTCTTTAGCTTTTTATTTTAGTGCTGTCACTTGTCAGTTTGGAGCTTGGGAGAGAGAAACCACACATAAAACAAGCATATTAAAAGCAATTAAAATAGAGTGTACAACTTTGCTAGAAAGTAGATATTTTTAAATCCTTACGCATTCAGTCGGTCCGCTATTGTCTGCCAGGCTTTTTCTCTCTGTTTAAAAACAAGCCGCAGTATTTCCTTTTCTGCATATTATATGCTTTACCTCCTCATAACTTTCCATAATTAGTTGCTGCTCCTCGGGTGAAAAATATGCCGCGCGCGTCTTCTCCATCTCTGCATCAGTAAATCTGTGATCGATACCGTGGTCTATTTCAGAAAGCCGTGGACGTGCACTTATCCCGACTATCTACACCTGGCTTGACATAGTTTCACCTTCTCATCCTGGCTCGGCAAACATGCAACCGATTAAGCCGCGATGAGCGGATCAGGCTAAGTCAATCTGCGCTTTTTCAGTTATCCTGGATTTCTTAATTCTACTTTTGTGCAACAGGCCCCAGATCTTTGCTAGGTAAACACACTGTTCAATGTATATATCAGCGTGCTACCAACATTATAGTGAGAAGAGATTGAGCTTGTAACATCATGAGCTAATAGACTATCAAATGCTGCAATAAATAATTGAATTACTCTCTCCATTGACAACCGGGTACGCAATTCATTATTTCAACCACTATACAAAAGGGCTGATTTCCAACATTACTCTACAATGTGGATAATAAATGAAGAAATAACTTGAACAAGTAGGTGAGTGACAGAGTATTCACCACATCTCCAATTTAGCTGATAAGAGGGATTTATTGCCTTTGTATAAATTCAACAAAAGGCATTGGTTGCTGATACCCTATTTAAGTTCAAAATATTGTTTGAATTATTTCAAATGCCCCTTAGCAGGACTTCTTTTAATACCAAGCTAAACTGTGATATACTAAAGGGTTAAACATGTTTATTAATGTTAATAAAATCACTTCTCACAAGACACTCAAAACAGCAGCTGGAAAAGACAATACATTGACAAAAGTAAAGATTTTTATATAACTCAGATATTTTTCCAGTTCAATAGTATGCATTAGCCATATTTTGTAAGCTTAGGAACATGTTTTTGAAGTTATACAATATGCAAGTAGGAGGTATTTGTAATGAACACCCAGACCAGGAGGTTGAGGCAGAACAAAAGGGCAGAGGCAGGACTCAAAAACCAGAGATGCAAGCAGGCAGGTTCGGTAACAGGTGGTCAGGACAGAAAGGCGATGGTACAGGTAATCTGCAGGCAGGCAGGGAAAATCCACAGAACAGGCAGGCAGGTCCAAAGGCAGGCTTCTATACACTGAGACAGACGGGAACAGGGCCAGGGGAGAAAAACACAACAGGCAGGGAAATACTGGTTATTCGATCTACACCGATGCAACAGCTTGGCAGATTCACTACAAACAATACCTCACAACCAAGAGGTGGCGGAGGTCTGTCTTATATGAGGAGAGAAGATGAGGCACAGGTGTCTAGTA
Organism: Esox lucius; assembly: GCF_011004845.1. Lineage (NCBI taxonomy): Eukaryota > Metazoa > Chordata > Actinopteri > Esociformes > Esocidae > Esox > Esox lucius. The sequence goes on from NC_047585.1 coordinate 12,785,813, forward strand.
TTTTAGTGATTGTGATCTGGAGTGAGAGCTCCGTTCAGGTGCAAGATGTCTTGAGTGTGTGTCGGTAACAGGTAGAGGGTGTGCAAGGGTAGAGATGGAGCAAGGACCTCACAGTATTTATTTTTCAAATCAATATCTGATTCATTTAATAAAGCCCTTTCTACATCAGCAGTTGTCACAAAGTGCTATTACAGATTCCCAGCCTGAAACAGCAAAGAGCAAGCAACAACTGGGTTGATGCACAGTGGCTAGGAAAAACTCCAGAATAGGTTGGAACTCATGAAGAAACCTAGAGAGGAATCAGACTCTGTGGGGTGGCCTGTCCTCTACGGGCTCTGCTGTGTCCAGAGAGTCTATAAACATCCATGTCAACTGCATGACCGGGTGGTACAAGGACAATCAAGTGGGTTGAGGGCAGTGGAAACCAAAAAAGTCATCCAGGAACTTGATTAGAAACACATTCAAGAGGACTTTGTGTTCCAGTGACACTGGCCCCCGCGACCCGGCCCCGGATAAGCGGAAGAAAGTGGTGGTGGTGGTGGTGGTGGTGACAAGGTTCGAACTAATGATTATTCATTGAAATAATAATTGTCCTTCAAATTTTGCATTAGTCAAAGAATTCTCCATTGGCAGCAATTACAGCCTTGCAGACCTTTGGCATTGTAGTCATCAATTTGTTGAGGTAATCTGAAGAGATTTTACCCAATGGTTCCTAATGCACCTCCCACAAGTTGGATTGGCTTGATGGGCACTTCTTACGTACTGTACCATACGGTCAAGCTTCTCCCACAACAGCTCAATAGGGTTGAGATCCGGTGACTGACCTCTCCATCATAGACAGAATACAAGCTGACTGCTTCTTCCCTAAATAGTTTGTGCATAGTTTGGAGCTGTGCATTGGGTCTTTGTCCTGTTCTAGGAAGAAATTGGCTCCAATCAAATGTTGTCCCACCTACCCTGTACAAATCTCCCACTTTACAACCACCAAAGCACACCCAGACCATCGCATTGCCTCAACCATGCTTGACACATTTTGTCTGCATCTCACAAATGTTCTCCTTTTTGATCCAAACATCTCAAACTTTATTTTCAATCTTCCTCTGTCAATCAATCAATCAATCAAATGTATTTATAAAGCCCTTTTTACAACAGCAGTTGTCACAAAGTGCTTTACAGAGACACCCGGCCTTAAACCCCAAGGAGCAAACCACAGTAGTGTTGGTTTTCAGTGGCTAGGAAAAACTCCCTAAGAAGGACACATTTTAGGAAGAAACCTAGAGAGGACCCAGGCTCAGAGGGGTGACCAGTCCTCTTCTGGCTGTGCCGGGTGAGATATTAATAGTCCAATTAGAATAATAAATACATTTGATTCTAGACTAGGTATGACCAGGTGGACAAGGACAGGGACAGCAACGAGCCCCCCAAACCAGGTACTCTGCAGGTGTGGACCAGGATCTCATCTCCTCCTAAAATTTTAAACTGGAGGAGACTGAGAAAAGTTAGAAAGTGCATTCCTCATATCCCCTAGCACAATAATATAGCAGCGTAACACCTTGGAACTGAGATGGGGAGGTCCGGCGACACTGTGGCCCTACACGGGGGAGGCCCCAGACAGGGCCCAACAGGCAGGAAATCAATCCAAATCTGTCCTGTGATGATAGGCAATTTTTACACCCTATGTGCTTCAGCACTTGGCGGCCCGACTCTTTGAATATGCATGGTCTACCACTTCGTGGCTGGGCGGTTGTGTGGACTACCACTTCACAATTATACCACTTACAGTTGACCGGGGCAGATGATGTAGGGCAGAAATATTTCAAACAGACTTGTGGCAAAGGTGGCATCCTATGACAGTGTCATGTTTAAAGTAACTGAGCTCTTCAGTATGACTCATTGTACTACCAATGTTTGTATACGGAGATTTCATGGCTATGTGCTGGATGTTATGCACTTGTGAGCGTAGCTGAGTGTAGCTGAAACATCTGATCTCAATGATTATTTATACAATCCATTGACAGACCCAAAACCACCTCAAGATTTGGACTTGGTTTTTCAGAAATAAGGTCCATCTACAAGGGAGGTGCATGAATACTACTGCTAAGAGTATTGACAAAAGTCCAGAACAACAGGTTCATATCTAGTTTCTGTTTTTGTCAAATGAAATATCAAGCAGACAAACACACACATTTTATTTTGCTTGTGGTGACCCAAACCCTAAGGAAGTTGGTTTCTTACCTCTGCCCTCTCCATTGAGTCAACCAATCACATTAACGTCTGCCTTCAGGTAAATATTCCTCTAAGACATGTTTGAGTAAGTAAAACTCCCAATTCCACAATGGCAAAGGTCAGAAATTACCAGAAAAATATATGTTCAATGTAAGTAAATCATTTTCATCATGTGTTTTAATGATATTAAACATCTATTATAATCCAAACTAACATGCCCCAAATATCTAATCTTACAAGATTCCCTGGTCAATGTATGAAGATAACTAGTTAATGCCTTTTTGATATCGGAAGTTTTTTCCTTGTGGACACCTGTATAAAAACACTCTTCCTCCAGCAGTAGAGAACCAACAGAAACTACCTGAGTCAACCATGGCGACCATAACCATCCTTTTTCTAAGTGCTGCCTTTATACTATGTGGGTCAACATCTTTACTGAAAGCTCACATAGACCAACTCTCTGCTTCAAAATCTAATGTGTAGGAGATCAAAGGTGATGATGGAAACAACACTGAACAGAGAGTTAGATCAACGAACAAAATGTATGTATGGTCAGGGGAGTGCCATCTTTATTCAGCATATAGTCCAAGATGTTGACCTTCCATAGTTCTCACATTTTCTCGAAAAATTACAAAGTTAACACAGTCTTTTATGCCTAGACGCATAGAAGGCGGTCAGTGGTCATAGCCTACTGTTACACAGTCCATTATCCTCCAATAAGAAAGGTTTATCCTACAAAATACCCTTGTATGGTATGTTCCAACCTATGGTCAATGGGCCTATACATAGAGACTATGACAGTCACATGGACAACTCCTAGCAGGAGGTATGGACAAGATGTGTGGGGCCCATCTGTAACATCTCTATTGTACTTTGTTCAGAGTTAGTCAGCACATATGCGTTGTGTTAAGTTTCTCATGCCCATTTCCTCTCAGTCCCCCCTTCATACATGTAATAGATAATCATTACATGTTGATAAAACAAGCAAAATAAAAGTACAATCCAATTCCTAATGAACTAAAAAGGTCCAAACACTTCTGTTAAAAAACAATAAAGAAAAATAATAAAAAGGATTATCTGGCCTATGAGGCTTTATTATTCCATAAATGAAATGAAAATAACAAACAATGGACACAGCTTGCCCTGACACATAGCACTGTATGGTACTGCAATCGTACTGACCATCATGATCAATCTTTACCATACACATCAAGTCCCAGGCTACTATCAGTCTAACCAGTGTCCAACAGAAACCGACCTAACATGACATATTAATGAAATGCATAATTAATTCCCAATAAACCCTTTAAACAATCAAAGTCCCCCCTTGTCCATATCATGATTCATGCATCACCATCATAGCAACAACCCAACATATCCTGAACATTACACAACACTCAACTCCAATGAATGTACTAGTGACAGTTTCTACCTTTGAAAAGGAATATGGCACTATTAAACATATCAGGATAGTTGTTGTAATTTTGACTAAACCCTTGGTAGCCTATGGGGCTTTCGGCCGGATTTCACTAGTGGGACATTTTGGGTCCTAGATTCATTTCTGTAAAAGATACAACCTATTATGATGTATCCTTTTAATAGCAACCCCTCTGGCTACAATAAAAACACATAAAAACAGACTTCTGGGTCACTATTTATAAAACTCATCTGTTTGACAGGCAAAAAAATTGTTTTCGGAAAACATTTCTGCCATTCAGCATCAAGATTTTTTTTTAGGAAGCATTATGAGATTTTGTGTCAATGGTATTTCCTCATACTTTCATGCCTTTACTATCAAATTACACTGTAATTGGGTTGAAAATAATGAAAAATAATATAATAGAAGTTAAAAAATATAGGCACCCCCAAAAAATTTGGTTCTTCTACCTAGAAATAAAACATTATGAAATAAATAAGATTGAATGTAAAATCCCATGTAATAGGTGTAATGACTCAAAACGGCCAGCAGATGGCAGCACTAGATCGCTAGTTACGTTTGGACTTATATATTTTATAAACTCAGAAAAATTACCAACTTCTTCCCAAAAACTCAAGAACATCCCCCTACTATTTTGACTAAATATTAATTTTTATATCTTATATATAATACAAACGATGTATTATGGTTCAAAACATCATATATAGTGATGTACACGCTTGTAATATTTATACTGATGTACAAATGAGCCTTTCTAAGATGAATAGGCAATGTCGTTGCCTGGTGAAAAGTTCTCATAGCAACCCAAACTATACAACTATACAACCCATATTATACACGGAAAACCCCAATTATACACGGAATGCTTCAGGAAAGTGGCTACAAATAATATACCATTGGAATCGGACGATTATGGAGAATCTATTTTTCGAAATATTTATGCAAATTAGCACTGTCCGCGGGATCGCGGACGTCGACCATGAATGGTTTTTAAGCAACTTCACAAAAAGACAAGTATCAATGACCAATATTTGGGTAGTGATCATATGTAGTCCTCTACCTGCCTTGTGAGGAATGAACATACATACATAAGAGATCAAAATACCAGTCACTTTAGGAAAACTATTGATTGTTTGGAATGACCGTAGATTCTCATGTAATGTCCTATAGTTCTATTCTTCAGTCTTCTCGGTCTTGCATCAGTGATATAAAGTTCCAATATCAGTTATTGCAGTCAATGTGATGTGGACCCAGCAAATTGCCTGGTTGTCCTAACAAGTCAGTGTAGGTGTATAATGGAACAGTGAGTCTCCAAAACTTCACTAATTCAAGATAAACACCACAACAGTGTCTTCCACTGTGTTGGGACCATGTGACATTTCCGGTTAACTGGCCCGTGGTACTCTGACCTGTAGTATGTGGAGTCCCTCAGGACTCTCCTCTCATCTTGCTGTCGAAGATTCATCTGGAAATGGAATGTGAAGCCAAGTGATCTGACCCTGGCATAGTTCTGCCATGTGAGTGGTCTGGAGGATTTGGAACAGATGCGACCCATGTGGTTGTAGAAATCCTTCTTGAACATGTTCCTGGTACTCTCACACTCCGTTGTCTGTGTCCAGTCAGTGACCTGATGTATCATCAGAAAAGGATTTGTGATGTCCTGATCTGTTGAAAGTATAACTGCAAAACAACGATTAGTGTGGTTCAACAGGCCATCGGACTTTCATCCACTGGGTATTGTTCCGTCAACTCCCAACAATGAAGACAATAGATCAGTCCTGAAAACTTGTGGATCTCAGAAGTTCCATCATCAGAGTGAAGCATACACCCTATTCAGACAAGTTTCCATAAAAGTCTATGTCAAATTTCCTTTTCCATCCAGAACTGGCTTGGTTGATGTTTCATTCAATGTGCTATATTTATGCTCGAATAGCACCTGGCAGTGGAATGAGATTCTGTTGTCTGATCAGACTTGACTTTGCTTAGCCAAATCAAAAATGGTTACATCTATGCTATTCCACCATTAAAATGTTAGACCTTACGTCAAACAAACAGTTTCCAAATAAACAATTAAAACAAATCCTAAGAAAATAATAATTTAAACATAGATTCCAATGCACCATTATAACTATGCAAACAGAAAAAAAACTAAATGTTCATGTAACTCCTTTTAAGTACCAATTTGATTTGCTTTGAGCCCTAAGCTCAACTCTTTCCAATCATAATCAGTTATCATATCATACATCCCCCCTGCTTTCGCTTCATTAAGTTAACGGAAAGCGACACCATGAGTGAAAGCAGAATCACGCCGAATATGGCCACAGTAGGTGCCATCCTGAGCCCACACTGGCCATCATTTTGGGACGGACATGTAAAAATAGAGAATTGGTAATAGGGATGGATCTAGAATCCATTCGATATGGAGTTGCATCCTGTATATTCATCAAAAACAACAAAGTGAAATTGTTAAAAACACAAACATTCACTAACACAAAGACATCAATGTGCAACACAGTCTTGTGCGAAGGAATTATAAACCATGTAACCCAGTGACACATTTGTCTTACAGAGCTAAACAGCTCTCAAATTCTTTAAATGGCAATCATGCATTTAGAATACCCTTAAGTTTCTTGGCATATGCCAAACTAAATTGGTTTGCCCACTAGGGGATAAGCTGTGCAACTAAGTTGTAGGAGAAAAAAACTCCAGCCCATGTTCCAGTGGTGTACCTACTGCAACCACCAGGGCGATTGTATTAGCATATCTACAGCACCCACATTTAGCATTTTCAAAGGCAACGTCCAAACTACCTCTTGATTAACAATGTCTTGATTAACCTTCTGCATTTAAGTAAAATTCTCTAACTTTGATTAATTTTTATTCCAAATAGTGGCTGTCAGCCAAACACTTAATCACAACTTATATTTTGACCACGTCTGTGGTTCTATTGACATTAAAATTACTCTATCATCAACAATGGAGGATGACTTTTGGTCAAAAGTCATACATTTCAATGTTAAAACTATTGAGTAGAAAATGTCTCTAACCTCTACTCAATGTTTGATCATCCCAAAACTGAATTTGCTTATGTTGAGGAAATTACCACAGTTGAGACCAGTCTGAACACTCAACTTTAACCCTTAGAAATAGGCTGCCCTGATTTAATGGGAGAGGTTGTTTGGGGTCATCCTAGGGGTCTGCCCCCCTTCCTGAAGCCCTTGGCTTCACCCACTCATGACAAGCCATAAATACAGGCCAAATGGATTATTTAAAATGTATATGAAATTTAGGTTTCCACATATTAAAAATCCGTACATGGTCCTCAGACTGTCTGTAGCAACATATGTTATTCTTTCAACTTAGCCAATATCCTTTGTTAAGTCAAGGTTCAGATTTACTGTCCTCTAGTTTTGTTTGCAGTTAGTAAAAATATGCTTGTCATATCTATACAATAACTTAACATTCTGGTGGACATTCCAAAACATTGGTGAAAATTATGACTAAACCAAAAACAGACATGACCACCCAAGTAAGCCTATGCTACTCTCGCTATCCCAGGGTGTGGGGGTGTGTGGGGGGATTGGCTCAAGCACTCCTCCCCCCTGTGCTGCTCTCTGAACCTTGCAAGGGTGAGACCATTTTAGACAGTCAACTTTTTAGTATCTAACTTGTTCTATAAAACAAAAATGTCATCTAAGCTGTAAGAGAAACACAAAAACAAACCAATGAAAATGTTCCTAATTAACCAAAGCCAATTCAACATTCAAAATAAAATATAACATTTTATTGAAGGGGATAAACTCGCTTTTGGCAGTTTTCACCCTTTTTGTCATAATTTGAGACTTTAATCTCAATCTTTTGTCTAAAACCAATGTATAACATACATTAGACTCAAATTCAGTGCACATGAAAAGCCTTGTGTCTACTTCAAAAAATGATTACCCTATGTGAGTTTTCTTCTCACCAGTTGTCCTGTGACAAGGCAGAGAGAGAGAGAGAGAGAGAGAGAGAGAGAGAACACACACATTCCAACTTGGTGGAAACCCTTTCTATGGCTGTTTTGGATTCATATTTAGTCCTCATGGGACACAGCGTCTCTTCTTAATGTTAAAGATTAGAGACCCTCCTTGAGGCCTTACGGTCTTAAACATTATCATCAACGCAATAAATACGTTTGATTTAAATTTACATAGTGAACATGACAAAGCACAACAAAACAGGCTATTCCTTGAATACCTATTAAAACATTTTCAAGTATGACAGAACAAAACAGGCTATTTCCAATGCTTATTAAAACATGCTATATACCATCATAGTGCTTTCGAATTAATATTAAATTGAATAAGCATGGTCATTATCAAGGGAAGTGATCAGATTTCCTTGATAAGTTCCAGCTCTACTCAATATTTAGGTTCAATACATTTTTGTAAACATATTTAAAACTCTTAATCAATGATTATAAGCTCACGTAAGTTCCCGGTATCACCAGGAAATCCTCTGTCTTAGATTCCTGAATTCCATACATGGGAGATCTTTCCTTGCTGCTGATCGGAATGTGGTTAGAATGTCTCATGTTCCAACTGTCTGTGCATCCTGTCCTTTTCTTTTGGTTCTTCTTCTTCTTGCGACACTCATCCTGCCAATGTCCAATGATTCCACAATAGTGACATGATCCTGGTTTCTTTTTCAATGGGCTTTGAGTATCTTTAGGTGTTGTTCCTGCTTTCAACGTTTCCAGTTCCTTTTTCCAACTTATCCAGTTCAGCCATTTGTTCAGCTGACGCCCGAACACATTCTTTCTCATTCTATCTTTGAGGAATTTATCATTCCATTTTTCAATTTCTGATAACACAATCAACGACCAATGTGTTTTTTGTAATTCATCAGGCATTCTTTGAATTTCTTCCCATATTTTCTGTATATAAAAAAACTCAAAAAATCTTCTGGAACAATGGCATATTTTTTTATTATCTCTTGGTGACAGTCATCTATTTTCAAATACTTTTTGATCTCATAGGCCAAGGATTTCACCATTTTCTAAATTACAACAAGAGGGCTGCAGTCCCTGTATTTACCACGTTATTTAAAGACGTCTTTTTCTTCCCCTTACTTGTACAGGATTTAAATTATTACTACATACGCGTCAACCTGCTATGCGAATAACAAGGACTGAATACCGAAGCTTTGCACTAAAGAGTGGCCTATATTAGGACTTTACACATGTGTCACCTACTACTCAGTCTAGTAAGTACTTCCCATCACAACAAGGAAGCTTTAGCAAGGACTTCTAGATGACTTAACGAAGATTTAACTTCTTCTGTTGGATCACTGGACTAAGACTAAGAACACATCTTTCAGTGTCTACGTAAGTCTTGCGTGTCCTCACCAGAGGTTTCCATTGCCTAAAAAGCGATACTTCTAGGGCCTTCTTGTTCCAGATGTGTTCATCTAAATACTCATGCTGATTTAACTGACTTGTTCTTTTAGAGTGGTTTGACTCACGATTCAGAGTGCAAATCCATCTGTCCGGCTCACGGCACCATGCTGTTAGATTCTGTCCAAGTTTCATCCATGAACAAAATAAATGCAACCAGAAGTCAGGGGAGAGCTATCTTTATTCAGCATGAGTCTATGATGTTGTCCTTCCATTTCTCATTTCTATCTCTTCCATAATTACAGAGGCAACACTGTCTTTTATGCCAGAATACATAGGAGGTGGCCAGTGGTCATAACCAACCATTACACATTCCAATACCCTCCAATAAGAAAGGTTTATCCTACAACAGACCCTTGTATGGTATGTTCCAACCTATGGTCAATGGACCTATCCATATAGCCTATGTCAGTCACATGGGCAACTCCTAACAGGAGGTATGGACAGAATGTATGGACAGGATGTGTGAGGCCCATCAGTAACAGGCAACACATCCTGTCTATGGTCCTTCTTTCAGAGTTAGTCAGCACATCTGTGTTGTGTTAAGTTTCTCAAGCCAATTTCCTATCAGTACCGATAGGCAGATGTTAAGTCCCAAGTTTCACAGCTCAGATTGAGTCAAGAGAAGTCAAGTCCCAAATTGCTTTCAAATCTTCAAGTAAATGGTTAAGAAAAGTTTTGTTATATGATGGAGAAATCAAATCTTCTTTGTTGTTGAATTTTTTTTATCACCTAAGAGGAACCTACTATTGTTTAGTTTTCATGTATTTATATGTTGTCAATTGTATTTATGAATTTTATTAAAATAAATATGTTTTAATAGTAAGCCATGTATTGTAGTATTTTCCCTTTTCTTGTGATATTGTTTTCAGTTCTATATTTTCCTAATCAACCTTGTCCAAATCGTTTTACATAGCTACTATTTATAGGCCCCCCGGGCCATACACATTGTTCCTCAATGAGTTTCCAGAATTCTTGTCTAACCTTGTAGTCATGGCAGATAGTATTCAAATTTTTGGCGATTTCAATATCCATATGGAAAACCCCAATGATCCTCTTCAAAAAGCCTTTCAAGCCATAAGCGACTCAATGGGTTTCATCCAACATGTCTCAGGTCCAACACATTGCCACAATCATACCTTAGATTTAGTCCTGTCACGAGAAATAGATATTGTAGATCTAATAATTTACCCCCAAAATCCTGGATTATCGGATCACTGTCTTATTACATTTACCGTTAAAACAAGAAATCCACTTGCCCCCCAAACAATGAGTTTCAAAAGCCGTACTATAAATTCTCGGATTACAAATAAATTCCTTGATATTCTTACTAGTTCGCTCATAAATGACAGAGTAAATAAATCTGTAAACGATCAAATCGAGGATCTAAATTCAATACTGCGAAATACATTAGACATAGTTGCACCACTAAAAACTAAAGAAATACGCAATAAGAAACTTGCTCCTTGGTACACCGACAATACTAGAGCACTTAAGCAAGCCTCCAGAAAATTGGAGCGAAAGTGGCGCTCCACCAAGTTGGAAGTATTTAGACTAGCCTGGATAGACAGTACAGTACAATACCGAAAATCACTCACGTCTGCTCGATCAGCTTATTTCTCCAACCTGATTGAGGCGAACAAAAACAATCCAAAATTTCTCTTTGATACAGTTGCAAAGTTAACAAAAAAGCAAAGCTTAGCAAGTGAAGTGGGTCTTCACTTTAGTTGTAATGAATACATGAACTACTTTGATGAAAAGATCGTCACCATTAGAAAACAAATAACTGAATCCTTGAAAAGTTATGGTCCTAATAATCTCAGTTGTCCAAAAACTTTCCGGAACCTCCCTGATCAGGTGTCAATGGGGACACTTGAGTTTTTTGATACCGTATCGCTCGACACATTTACAAAATTTGTAATGAGTTCCAAACCCACAAACTCTCAGCTAGACCCGATTCCTACAAAATTACTTAAGGAGTTATTTCCTGTGCTAGGTCAGCCAATGCTGAACATAATAAATTGCTCCCTTTCCTCCGGATGCGTACCAAACTCATTAAAAATTGCGGAAATTAAGCCTCTTCTAAAAAAATCTAATCTAGATCCCGACATATTAAACAATTATAGGCCAATATCGAACCTCCCGTTCCTCTCAAAAATCTTAGAAAAATGTGTTTCCCAACAACTGAATGCCTTCCTAAAGACAAAAAACATTTATGAAATATTCCAGTCTGGTTTTAGATCCCATCATAGTACTGAGACTGCACTCGTGAAGGTAACAAATGACCTTCTAATGGCCTCAGACAAAGGTTCCGCATCCGTCCTGTTGCTTCTTGATCTTAGTGCTGCTTTTGACACTATTGATCACTCCCTTCTCTTAGAGAGACTGGAAACCAATATTGGGCTACGTGGACATGTTCTAGCCTGGTTTAAATCTTATTTATCTGAAAGATATCAGTTCGTTAGTGTGGATGGCATATCCTCTGACAAGTCAAAGGTATGCTTTGGAGTTCCTCAAGGCTCGGTTCTGGGCCCATTACTTTTCTCACTATACATGCTCCCTCTGGGCGATGTAATCCAAAATCACAATATTAACTTTCACTGTTATGCTGATGACACACAGTTCATATTTCAATGAAGCATGGAGAAGCCCCTAAATTAGCTATTTTGGAAGCATGCGTTTCAGATATTAGGAAGTGGATGACAGAGAATTTCTTGCTCTTAAACTCAAATAAAACAGAAATGCTCCTTTTAGGACCCAAAAAACAAAGAGCGTTGTTAGCAGATCTCACTGTGAACCTCGACGGCTGCATGGTCGTATCCCAAAATACTGTAAACAACCTTGGCGTTACCCTTGACCCTGACCTCTCCTTTGAAGAACATATAAAATATGTCTCAAGAGTTGCTTATTTTCATCTTCGAAACATCGCAAAAATGAGAAACTTTCTATCGAAAACTGATGCAGAAAAATTAATTCATGCTTTCGTTACTTCTAGATTAGATTACTACAATGCTCTTCTCTCTGGTTATCCAGACAAATTAATAAATAAACTTCAATTAGTGCTGCACACAGCTGCTAGAATCCTAACTAGAACAAAAAAATTTGAACACATTACTCCTGTCCTGGCATCCTTACATTGGCTGCCTGTTAGGGTTAGGGCTGATTTTAAGGTTTTACTCTTAACCTATAAATCAATACATGGACTTGCTCCTACTTACCTTGCTGAAATGATCCAGCCATACATACCTACACGCAAGATGCAAGATGCAGGCCTTTTAATTGTACCTAGAATTTCTAAACAAACAGTTGGCGGCAGGGCCTTTTCTCATAGAGCTCCACTCCTGTGGAATGATCTGCCAATTAAGGTTAGAAATGCAAACTCAGTGCAAACTTTCAAGTGTCTACTAAAAACTCATCTCTACAGCACGGTTTATAATTAGCCTGGCCCGGGGGCGTGAAGGTGACCAGTAGGCTTGATACTGTCCACCCTTGCTGTCTTGCCAGGTGGGCTCTCGTCGCCACTGGGATGCCCTCCCTCCAATGCCCTTCGGGGGAAGAGTCACTGGCTAGTTGTTGACTCTCTATTGTGCACTTGTGCAGTTGGGCTGTACGCTGCTAGCAATACTCGGCCCTCATTCAGGGGGGTTGCGGTTGGTGGGTGTCCCTTTGGTTGATGCCTGGCAATGTGGTTGGATTGATTTCCTGCCTGTTGGGCCCTGTCCGGGGCCTCCCCCGGGTAGGGCCACAGTGTCACCGGACCCCCCCGTCTCAGTTTCCAAGGTGTTACGCTGCTATATTATTGTGCTGGGGGACATGAGGGATGTACAACTAACTTTTCTCAGTTTCCTCCAATTTTAAATTTTAGAAGGAGATGAGGTCCTGGTCCACACCTGCGGATTACCTGGTTTGGGGGGACCGTTGCTGTTCCTGTCCTTGTCCACCTGGTCATACTTCTGACCTAGTCTAAAATCGAATATACTCTGGATTTAGCCAAGAGAAATGTATTTATTATTCCAATTGGACTCTTAATATCTCACCGGCACAGCCAGAAGAGGACTGGTCACCCCTCTGAGCCTGGGTCCTCTCTAGGTTTCTTCCTAAAATTCAACCTTCTTAGGGAGTTTTTCCTAGCCACTGAAATTCAACACTACTGTTGTTTGCTCCTTGGGGTTTAAGGCCGGGTGTCTCTGTAAAGCACTTTGTGACAACTGCTGTTGTAAAAAGCGCTTTATAAATAAATTTTGATTGATTGATTGATTGTGTTCTGTTTTGTTGTGTTTTGGAACGTAGCTCTGTCTTTCATTTTCATTCATTGATTTCACCTGTGTTAGTCACTCATCTGGTCTCATCAGCTCATTATTTAGTTCCTCTGTTCATTAGGGGACCAAGTACCGTAGGTACTGTACCCTATTGTTTTTGTTGATTTTATTATTATTATTTTTCTCCAGGCCCATTTTCAGAGGCCCATAACTCGGCCATATGTGGCTCCATTTGCATGAAACTTTGCATACATGTTGCCATGAGAGGCCCAAAGGGCCTCTGCCACTACTATACCTATACACCCCATGGTGGCGCTGTAGCACTTAGTCAAATGTTGAAGGTTTGAGCATGCATATCTCATGAACCGGATGTCATAGAGTCATGCAGCCAAGTTCCATACATGCCCCTTCTCATGTTGACCAAATACGATTTGCATGCCGTTTGGTGTGAATGACCTTTGAACCATTATCTTTAAAAGATATATAAGGAAAGTTGATATCTCAAATAGTATGGCCGAAATCAGCACATGAAATTGAGCTGGGCGGGTCTATGAATTTAGAAGTCCATTAATTCCAAATGGAACATCAAACAGCTATGAAACGAAACATACTCGTAAATGTGTCTGTCAGGAATGGACAGAAAAGGTCCCAACAGAAGCTGCTTGCGCGTGAGTTTTCCTGAAGCGAAGCATTATATCGCATAGTAAGGTGAGTTGGATTGAGCTAGTTGGCAACCTAATAGACTCTGTGCACCAGTGTAGTGATGAACTTCCGCTTTTGTCTAGAAGTCGGTATTGCAGTTTCCGGTTTACTTACTAATACTCATCCGCATTAGTAAACACCTAAACTCACAACAAGATGAGTGATGCTGTTGTACGAAAAAAAAAAGAAATATAATGTACGTGACTCATTTAAGTTTCAAGGTACAAGTGGGGCATCATTTTAATCAGGAGAACATCCTCTTTTTAATAAAATATGGCTCGCGCCATTCAATGACTTCAAACGCTAGACTAGAAATAGTCAGAAAAGGTGATTTTTTTATATACTTCCACATAACGCAGGTTTAAGCACAATTAATACCATATAGGACCAGATGTTTACTTCCTATGCCAGTTGTTATTTTCCAGTTTCGTTGTGAAATGAGGTTACAGTAGTAAAAAAAAAGAGGAGACCTGTTTTGTTGCTTTTTTGAGGCTATGGAATTTTAAGCTTCATTCAGGTTAGAAGAGGCTGAACGAAGGTTCGTTTCAATTCGCTTGCTATGGGGACGCGCTAGCGTTCCAGCTCAGCCAGCGTTCTTTTGACGTTTTTGAGGCTAGGGTGAATTTGTATGCTTTCTATTGTCCTGCCTAATACTACACTAAAAAGGAACACGTCGCTAACTTGCATAGCTGATAGCCGGCCAGCACACCACAGTAAACTCGATAAGTAGAGTTTGAATCCCTTGTTCCGCTTGCTTGTTGGAGCAGGGGACCAGGCATCAACAATTCGATGGACATCACTAATGCTTATTTTTGGCAGGTCTTGGAGACATCTACTAAAAACAGAAATTTTGGGCGACGCGGGTGATCGCCTTAAGTAAACCGGAAAATGATATGCCGACATCTGGCTAAAGCGGAAGTTCGTCCATACGATTGTGCACAGAGCCTATTTCTCACAATGTTGTGCACAAGCAGGTTAAGCATACATTGTCCGCTCTCTCATTGATATAGCGAGCTAGTTCCTGTTTCAAACAAGGTTGATGGCAGATAAAGACCAACTATCTTACAACTATTTTGTATGTGTTATTGTAGCTAGCTAATTTAATAATTGAGCTACATGACGTTCGCAAGCTAGTTGATTAGTGCTGTGCTGGAGAGCTATGCTATAGACAGCTAACAAAGCTGTTTTAAGACCGGCTATAGATGATGAAATCTAAGAGATTGGCGACCGATATTAGGACGTTTAAGGAGAATTATCAGAGGGTCTGTCCGTTATCTACCAAATTCTTTAATATTAAAACATTCTGTCATGCAGTAATGACATTTTACATGTTTCACTGTCATGGTAATTCAGCCTACATGACTTGGTGCACCAGGTCTCAGCAGGGTATACAATTGTGTACAATTTGAGAATCCAGGGGCTTTACAAAAAATTTTCACCCAAACTTCAAAAAACAAAAGTTCCAATCCTGTATTTTACTGACTTAAATGTCAAAGTTGCTGGGCTAGTTAAAACATTTTTTTTGACATTATCTTTGCAATAGTGTTTTTCTTTGTTAGTGTGTACATTTGCTAGGTGAATTCTGAAAGAAACTAAGGGACGTTTTTACAACACCTCATCCTTAAATAATTCTAAAATGCTAAAAGAAAATAGCTTTTAGCTGTTTGATATAATTAAGTGACGTTCTAGTACCACATTAGCAATTTGGCATGATCACTCCAGGATAAGGTGTTGGAGTAATGGTTGTTGGAAATGAGGCCACCACGTTGGTGAATGAAAGTTCAAATGTAAATTACATTTGTAAATTATGTCAAAGATTTGGCCCGCAGTATTTCAAACTTTTTTGTCCTGTCAGATTTCAGATAAATTCCATGGCTAAAATAAAGGTTTCCATAAAATGTATTTCAAATTGACTAACAATATTTGTTTGCCATGCAAACCTGGATTTATGCTGAGTGTTTTGTGCGTGTGTATGGGTGTGGAGCCTGTTTTTGTGTGTGTGTGTGTTCAAGTGGGTCTATAGTTAATGACATTTGTAATTAAGTTCAGTTTGATTCTCAATTGAGCCAAATGATGTTGTGTCCTAGGGCAAGGCAACCCCCCTTAATCTATTCCAGGAAAATGTACCTGTACTTATTGTAAGTCGCTCTGAATATGAGCGTCTACTAAATGACTAAAATGTATACTTGTACATATTTTTCATATTAATGCATTTGATTTGTGTGTAAACACTGTTTTTATGTACAATCTTCAAAGAGGAGTAAAACAAAAATTCGAAATTGATTCTTTTATTAGAAAATTGCTAAATTAGCAATAAAAATGATTTGACATAACTACTCAATTCTGGTTATGGTATGATTGTTATTTATGTACAGAAGTAACATCTCTAATTTATTACCTACATTATCTAGCTCGGCTAATTTTAATATTAACCTTTCAAATTGTAATTTCCATTTTCAATGTGTAACTTAGAAAAATTAAGCTTTGCACTATATAAGATGTCTGTGTGACATTAATCTTTTATTACACTGATGCTGAGAATGTTTTGTTGTTATAATCTAAGCTATACTGCAAACAAATTCAATTGACATTGTCATTAGGGTTTCAACAGTATGCCAAAATCCTATTCTGTTTGTTCCAGTTCGCTGTTATTCTTCTGGCAAAAAACTGTCCTTTCTGCAAATTCCTGTGAGTTAAAATGGTGTAAAGGTACCCAAATGAATATAGTAAAGCGTCAAGAAACAAAACTTCTGGTGCAGTGGACATGCCAATCAGCCTCACGGTGGCACAAGCCTGTGAAATTTGACTTTTTGAAAGTTCACCACACCTATCCCTTTTGACCTGGTCTTGGAAATCAGTCCATAGGTGTGTCTCCTCACTATGAACATTTTTGCCACTGAGACCCAAAAATCACCATAATGGATTTTCAGCCATCTTAGTTAATTTGAAAAACACTTAAAAAACCCTACTCATATGGCAGCAAATGACCAATCTGGATGTAGTTTGACATTTGGTATCTATGTATGAAGATCTTCAAGTGTTGTATAAACCACACCAGTATGTAAGAAACTACATGGGGTAACCATTGGACAGGAAAAAATATCCAACATTGGCTTAATGTTTGTACACGTGTGCAGTTTCTCTTACCCTACATACCATATTGCATAATTTTCATGCTAACTAAATGCTAAAACCCACTAAATGCTGCTTGCAGCTTTAATTGATGTCGCAAATGTAAAGACAATTGCTTAGTTACAGTAACATGTTCCAAGGGTCTTCAAAGTTTCCTTTTGTCATTACTTGGTCCTTAATCGCTGCTTGCAGCAATATTTCTCTTTGTACCTTTTTGAGGTATTGTTAGTTTTGACTTTACTAAGCGCTTTTCCTAGCTTGTTTATGAGATACAGTTATAGCTTTCTGAAAGAGGTTGCGAGGAAAGTGCTGGGAAAATCTAAACTCCCTTGTCATACAGCTCAAGTCGAAGTTGCAAGTCTTTTCTCTTTTTACCAAATCAAGTCTGAAGACGAAAAAAATGGGCCTTGCTTCACATTCAACTCCAACTCATGTGACTTGAGTCCACATGTCTGCAATACTACCAATAACATTAACACTGTATTATTATAATTGCAGTAATGATGGCAATAAGGAAGGTAAGCAGTGCCAATCCCATATGGGAATAAACCAAGCATTTATTCCCTGTGCCTCGCTGAGGCAATGTCAACCAGACATCTTTGTAAATGAGAATAAATGGCAGAAGGGATTTAATGTCCGTTCAACCGGCATCGGCTTCCTAATCGTACCAGTCCTGCGCACACAGACCAAGCATCTATTCCCATATACATCACCTTCTGCCTTGGTGAGTCAGCATAACCCCCATGGTAAATAAGGATAACGTGTACTTGATGTTGATGTCAGGGTCTGAAGGCCATTCACATTGTTTATATAATCTGATGCCTGAACCTAAATCACCTCAACACATAGACTTTGTTTAATGGTGTAATACACATCTATCTAAACAAACCCCTTCATACGAGAAATACGTTTTCCAGTTTCTACTCAGAAGAAAAATCACTGCTGATATCCAGATATTTCGGAGTATTGACCAAAAGTCCAAAACAACAGTTTCGTACCTATTTTATGTTTTTGTCAAATATAAACTCAAGAAGACAAACAAATAAAAAAAAAGACAAACAAACATATTGCTTTTGACTGTCCTTGTGTGGGCACATTAATGTCTGCCTTCATGGCAGATCTGTCTCAAAGACATGTTTGAGACAGATACGTTTTAATACGTTTCACCAAATAATACGTTTCCACACAAAGGCATTAGTAATTAAATAAATGCTTTTCACCAAATAATACATTTCCAAACAAATGTATGTTTTTGTATTAAGACAACAAAATCAACTCTGTTTGGGTTAATAAGGAACTCAATAGGAACAGGATATAGACATGAACCAGGGCCTCATAAATCAAGCATGCAAAAGCACAAATATGTGCGTCCTGTAGGTGTTGGATTTTTAATATGAATGCTTGCTTTTTTGCTACAGCTTTGCAAAATGTTCAGACTTCATATATCTGGCATTAAGTGTTTGTCATGTTTTAAAGGGATGATTTGGACCATACATGGTAAATTAGACATTTCTGCACAAATACTTTCATCCAATCTTACAACATTTTTGGAACACTTATCCAGATTACTAATGAACAATTGTTTAACATTGGTAGTTGTATCATTAAAAAAGCATGCAGTAACCATCCCCCCCACAAGGAACAAAATGTAAAGGCAGGGGTAGTGGGTACAAGCATCAATAACCGACTGAGTGAGTAACCCTGAACATGGCAAAACCACTTCCAGGCACTACCTCGTAGTGGAGCGCCATCTGATACCCTGTCTATACTGGCTCCGCCCGACACTTATACATGCGCTCTACTGAGTATTACGTCGCACATTAAACACTACAGGGTTCCTTGCAGGAGCAAGATGGACCAGCCACCTTGTTAGGTGGGAATAAACCTACTTAGCGGTGCATCACTCATTCAGCGCTCTTGAAAATATCGCTCCCACCTAATTACCACCGGGTGCTGCCGGAGCGAGATGAACCTGACTGAAGTTGGTCTCAGAACACCCGACAAGCCCACGTGCATGCATACGACCCTGCAGAAGTAACACACGATGAGCGACAATAAGCACACCCCAGCCACCCAGCTGTAGTCATTGAATGATGCACACCATACATGACATGACACAATACACATGGTTCTTCGACCTAGCGGTCTCAGCACCAGTGATCGGGAAGAAATTGATCCACAGGTCCCTGAATCAACAGTTGCCCAACCTTGACATACACACCATCAATCCCTGAAGAGTATGCAACAACAAATATAATGCACCGTGGCCAGGAAAACCCCTTAGTAAGGTCAAAACCTAGATAGCAGAGAGAGGAGTGTTGGATCTTCTTATTTTTAACCTTTAGGCTAATAGTTGTTCATGTAGATTTGTGTTGTATAAGTGAAAGAAAGAATCAGGGTCAGATGATTCTATGACTTTTATCAGCAGTCATAGTACATCTTCAGATGTTACAATCAAAGATCTACCCAGTATTAGTTTCTCTCCCCCTGCTGGTTACCACCATTTAACAGCTGACCATGGGGTAGCTTGTGTAATAAAGCCACATACGAGGGTGGTCTGGATGGTGTGTCAACCACTTTATCCGTCTCTGTGGAAACGAAGGAATAGAGAATGTTGGAAACGGACCGCAATAGAAAACGTTGCCATCTTGAGATTCAAACTCAGGCCACCCACATCAAAGGCTGTGTTGTTAACCACTACACCAAGGAGTTGTACTTTGGCTGGGTGTCAGTATAGCCTCTTGTCTGTATCCTGAACAAATCCTCTTTTGCCACTGGTTGTTTTAATCCTCTGACAGCTGGGGTTTTAAAATCCGCCTGTCACTATCTTGACATTTTGGCTTCTAAAATGGCCATCCTTTATAGTAGAAGGAAATGATTTATATTATGCGATTCTGCCTATTAATTCCACTAAAACAATGAAAAATAATAATAAACATTATCATAGAATGGCATTTAGACTACACTTACCCTATCTTACAAATGGATTGATTCCATCCTGATACTTCTGAATGTTCAGACCCATTTTTACTCGCTCTCCATAATAATTTATTCCACTTCTTTTGCCGTTTGGCCATTTATTTTTTCTCAAAACAATTGCTGATAGCAACTGAATGCGTCTTCAATGCAATCCAAGTGCATAATGACTTTATTGGGAGCATGGTAAGTGCAACACGCGCCTCTCCCCCGGTGCGCTCGTTTGCTCTTTCTCTTTTTTGGGGAGTGGGGTGACATGGATAGACTACGCATTGGATTGATTTATGTATTGTAGACTTCTAAACAACGGAAAAAGATCAAGTATAATTATTTAGGGCTGCTGCTGAAATCCTGAAGGACTATAGGTGATCAATATTTGTGATTACGATTGTGGGGCTTCTGGTTAACGAAAGAAAGCTGTCTGTCTGTCTAAATATGATTATTTGAAACAGTACCTTTTCTTCTGTGGAGAGTCAAGTGCAATAGAAGCAAAGGGGGGTTGAGAGGGCGAGTAATTAATTAATAAAAATATGCAGTGTGAGTATGTCCGGGAAATAACATTTCAGACTTGCTAGCCTACTGCAGCCCCCTCATTGAGTATTTTCTCTTTACACCATAATCCTCCTCTCCTCTCTCCACGCATCCTTCTTCAAAACCAGTTAGAGAGGGTCATAAGGGAGGGATCTCTGGCTTTCCCATTTCATGGGTGTGGAGAAGCAGATGTGCTGTGATGTCTTAGTTGAAATTGAACCTTTTTTATTGCTGATTATCAAAAATTGCACGTTTTACCAGGTGTGTTATAATATTGACTGTCCATGACTTTCACCATTGCCCAATTAATTAGCATTTTATTGCATGACGTAAGTATTTGATACATCAGAAAAGCAGAAGTTAATATTTGATATAAAAATCTTTGTTTGCAATTACAGAGATCATAAGTTTCCTGTAGTTCTTGACCAGGTTTGCACACACTGCAGCAGGGATTTTGGCCCTCTCCTCCATACAGACCTTCTTACGGAGCCACTCCTTAGTTGCCGGGGTGATGCCGGTCCCAGCTGTTTCCCCTTGGTTATCACGCACCTGTTCCCGATTCCACCACTTACCGGCAGCACTTACACAGAGCCCTGACGTCTCGTCCCTGCCAGATCGTTAGTCGTACTTTGTATGTCTTGCTCATCCAGCCTGGTCTGAAGAATTGCTTAGTCTCACTTACCTGCTTGTTATATGCTTTGTTTCACCCTGTTCTCCGCTCCGTCACAGGATTACCTGGATTTTGCCTCCACGACCAGATCAGCTACCACGCCCTAACCTGCATTCACCTTCCTGTCTACCTGGGCACCTGCAACCATCTGCACGCCATTCTCCCTGCCAGCACTCCATCCATACTCACCTCATACGCTTTTCTGTTTGTCAATTAAATCTCCCTTCACTGTCACTACTTATCCTTGTCTGCTTATGGGTTCTGAACAGGCCTTGACAGTACGATCCGGCCAGACATGAACCCAGCGGGCTTGGACGCCGTTTGGCAGGCCGTCTCCTCCCAGGGCGCTATGCTGGGTCAGTACAGCACTGCCCTTCTAGAGATTATGTCCGGACTGGAGTCTCTTTCAGTCCGCGTGTCTGCCATCCAGGACCAGCTTCACTCTCCAGCCGTAACGTCCGCCCCTGCCCCAGCACCCGCGCCTGCAGTCTCGGCACCTCCACCCTTGCCCGACCCGGAACCGCGGGTCCCTATGCCAGAGAGGTATGATGGGAACCCGGGGCACTGCCGTTCTTTTCTGCTTCAATGTGATCTCGTGTTTGAACATCAGGTCCGCATGTACGCAGCGGACAAGGCCAAGATCTCCTTCCTGATCGGTCTGCAACGGGGTGACGCCTTGGAGTGGGCCACCGCGGTTTGGGAACGACAGAGGCCGACCACACAGTCCTAGGCTGCTTTCACAGCCGAGATGAGGAAGGGTAAGTTTCAACCATCCGGTACAGGGTAAGGATGCGTCCAGACGACTGCTCACTCTACACCAGGGCGCACGCAGCGTCGCAGCAAACGCCATCGAATTCCGGACCCTGGCGGAGGAGAGTGGCTGGAACGAGGAATCGTTGCAGGCTGTTTTTCATAACGGGCAGTGTGAACAGCTGTAGGACGACCTGATTTCTTATCCTGAGCCCACAGTTCTAGACGACGCTATTTCCCTCGCCGTTCGAGTGGACAACCGGGGTCGAGAGCGCAGGAGAGAGAGACGGCGGGGTGCCCATTCTGCCCAGTCGACAATCCGGACTCTGGTCCCTGCAGGAGGGGGAGAACAACCCGACCATCCATTCGCCCGAGGCGCAAGCAGGGAGACGCAACTGTCTAACCCGGAACCCAAGCCTGGTATGTCGTGGAAAACCCAAGTCCACAACGAATAAAACAAAGAGCACTTCAACTCAGAAACTTGTGAATCCAATCGACTTTAATGAAAGATCATACAAGAATGACAGACATTAAAGCCAGGTCCTTCTGCAGATACACCCCCTCTTACTGAGCTCAGGACCGTGGCTTTTATACAAAAACTTCTACCCGGAACGCCATCTGACCATCTTTTAGGAGTCCCCTGAGGTGGGGCCCTCTTCCTTGTTCTCTGTATGTTCTTTAATTAAGATGTGCTTACTCTTGACAAACTTATGGTTCATTTTTGGGTCGCCCCTCCAATGAACTCACAACCGTCGTAAATTTTCAGGTTCGCAACTGTCCGTGTGCCGGACATGTACAGAACTTATCCTTTTAGGGAGTCTTCCTGTGGCGACCCCTGGGTCAACATGTACACATGTGCACACCTCATGGTAAGGGCCCGGCTCACTGTTCAACTGCGTGGGTGGGTGGAATATGTCACGTGGGAGTTTGCTGCCGGAATGTCTGGGCTTTACATTGGTAACCTTTCTTAGGCAGCAGTGTATTAGAAGCTTGAACTTAAACATGTATAATGATATATTCATAAACTTAAACTTAAACATGCATAATGATATATTCATAATTCGTGGGATTATAAGTAAGTAGATAGAAATTCTCTCACATATCCCCCCTTAGTGGCTTCATAAAGCCACTTAAATTTGGGCCTAAGACCGTCAGATGAGGAGGAGTATCTCAGTATCCATGTGGGAGTTGAAATCAACTCAAACATTTTATCACCTAACTCCTTGTCGCCTGTCGGCCCCAGAAGCTGGGAGCCAAACCTCTTCCCCTCCGTTTGACTGAGTGGAAGTAAAAGACTCACCAACCTTTCCAATCTATGGGATATGGGTGTGTGTAAGCGTGTGCAGGTTTCTTTGTTAGCCTTAGCAAAATGTGGTGTTTCAATTGAGTATAAAGATAAGCAAAGAAAATATATGAACTAGCCTAGGATTATATATGAATAATTGTTAAAACAAGATAGATCAAATATTCCGTATCACATGAGGTAGAATGACCTGAGATGATAACAGAGAACAGACTTTCAGACAGTATCATACAAATAAAAATTTACAGGAGAAATACAAACAGATGGAAAATATACAAAGGTTTGCGTCTCCCTTAATACTCTTTAGTCCGCGGTCCCAACATCAACCTTATTAGGGGTCAATCCCATTAAAAGATCAATATTCAACGGTACACAGTCCTTTCCGGCACACAGGGGACAGTCCCCTCTTTGGCAAAGAGCACAGTTGTAGGGCTCAGGATGATGATAGTGTCCTTCCTTAGCAGGGCATTCTTTGCTGCAGTACTGGCAACTGTCCATTCTATATGGGCATGGATAGTGTCTGCGTGATGTCTTGTCATAGAGGGCATGGCTCTCCGGTGGATCAGAAGAGTTGCTCCTGTTCCCTTTATCCACGTCAACATAGACCTCTCCCATTTCTTCATACAACTGGTTCACGAAGGCCTCCACCACAGGAATATTCAGGTTTGGCAGTCCCTTCATGCCTGCAAGAGAAGAAGAAGGACAGTGCCGCCTTGCGACGGGGTCAGTTGGCTGCTCGTACAATGGTTCACCGCTCATGTCACAAGGTGCTCCATTTACGTTAACATACTGTCCAGGATGTCCAGCACGAGGGTTGACCAATGGACTGTTTGAGTCTGAATCTGAGTCGTGAGTTCCCTGCAGCAGCATTTGAGTGTTCACAGTCCGGGTCAGGTATATTTTGAGGAGAGGGATGACACAGCATGAGCCTAATGCGAGTAAAACCAAGACTATCACCATAACTATTCCTGCTTTAGTGAGGATAGCTCCCCATCTGCCGAAAGAATGTTCTAACCAATCCCAAGCATGAGCGTCTCTACCTGCATTATCTTTAACTTCCTGTCTCAATCGTTTTAGCTTCAAGGTCTGTGTCGGGGCTACTAGAGTCAGAAATAAATGAAATATTGTTAGTCAAAGTCGGTGAGACCAGCGGTAAGATGTTGTCTCCTACTGGTGTTGGGCGGGCGTGGCCCCCCTTAGGTCTCTTCTGTGGTGGCACCAATTGCAGGATCTGCTCCGTTGTTGTTTGTACATTCTCCCCTGGAATCTGTAACACAGACCATAGCCCCAGAGCTGTCAACAGCAGACTGAGCATGAGCATTCTCCACTCCCACGTCTGGTTCCTCTCTGCTGGGCTCAGACTTCTCCGGCTGAGGTACCAGTTCCTCTGGTGCTGAGGGTGCCACGCCTTCCCCCTCTTGGCTTTCACTCCCGCCTGGAAGATCAGCATTCTCATCCTCCTCATGTTGTCCCACTCCTTGTGGAACCTTGGTGCAGTGGTTGAGGTGATACCAGGTGTCGCTGCCCTCTACGCGTACTGCCGTCGTCGTGGCCTGGGTCACTCTGTATGGGCCTTCTCTCCTTGGCTCGTTCCACCTCCTCCTGTAGACCTTGATGTAGACCTGGTTTCCTGGAACCACCGCCCTGGGCTGATCGTCCTCGGGCTCCGGGACCCGCGCCTTTTCCTGTTTGTGAATGAGCTCATGTATAGTAGTTAGTTGTCTGATATATTCTCTGAATTCCAGTTCCAACTGCTCCAGCGGAGGCCCTTCATGGGGGCCTCGAAGCACAGGCACTGGCATGGGTCGACCCGTAAGCATTTCATGCGGTGTTAGATGCGTGGTTCTGTTAGTTTCCATGCGACAACTCATTAGTGCTATTGGTAGAGCATCAACCCAATTCAATCCTGCACTGGCACACATTTTACTGATCTTGGCCTTCAGAGTGCCATTTGCTCTTTCTACCATTCCCTGGGACTGGGGGTGGTAGACACAACCTAGCCTCTGCTTGATGTTAAGATGTTGAATCACCTGTTTCAATGTTCTCTGAATAAAAGCTGACCCATTGTCAGAACTGATTTCTGTTGGTATACCAAATCGGGGCATCACCTCCCTTGTCAGGAACTTTATTACCGTTCCTGCTCCCTGGTCCTTCGAGGGAGTTGCTTCTATCCATCTGCTGAACCTGTCAATTACCACCAGCATGTACCGTTTTCCATAGATTGGTCTGATCATATCCACATAGTCCATGACTAAATGTCTAAACGGTCCTTCAGGTGTAGGAATGTGACCCAATGGCGTCACCATTCCCTTCCTTATATTATTTTTTGCACATACTGCACACTCTGCGAGGGCCACATCTACCGTTGCCTGCATGTATGGTGACCAAAACCCCTGGCGGGTAAGCATCCTCATTATCTCCCCCCTTGCGCAATGGTCAAAACCATGCGCATTATTGATCAAAATTCTAAGGAGAGCTGTGGGTGCCACTAAGAGACCCGTATGGGTCCGCCACAAGCCTGCAGCATCAGTGGTAGCACCCCTCTGTAGCCACAACTGTTTCTCATACACATTGGCCATTTCTTGCATGCGAATCACATCAGACATAACAGGTGCTGCCTCAACCAATATCAAGGGAGCTAGGATAGCTGAATGACACTTAGATGCTAGTTTAGCGGCCTCATCAACAGCGTTATTACCCTGAATTATGTAGCTGTTGCCTTTCCTATGTGCCTGACATTTAACGATAGCTACCTGGCGTGGGAGCAACAGCGAACCCATCAGATCTTGGATGTGCTCATGATGCAGAATCGGTGAGCCATCAGTTTTCTTAAAGCCCCTTTGCTTCCACACAGCCCCAAATAGATGGCATACCCCGTGTGCATAAGCAGAGTCTGTGTAAATGTTAGCTACTTTACCCTCCCCTTCTCTGCATGCAGCTGTCAACGCTTTGAGTTCAGCTAGTTGAGCAGAACACGGTTGCGGACAGGTTTGACTTACGATCGTGTGAAATTGACCCTGAGAGTCCATCCTGACCACAGCAAATCCTGCGTGATTGCCGTCTATGTCTCTGTAACAGGAACCATCCACAAATAACTCTTCCTCTGCCCCCGGAATGGGGAGTGAGAGAAGGTCGGGTCGAAGTCTGGTAAAGGTTAATGACTCGGCCACACAGTCATGAGGCTCTCCCTCAAATTCCAGGGGAATTCTTTCTGCTGGATTTACAGTGGTGCATTTCTTAATGGTGATGTCAGGGTAAGTCAACAAAGGCAAGTAGTCAAGAAGTCTAGCATTGGTCAATACAAACTTTCCACGCTCTATCAGCTCCGTTACTTTATGATGGGTGTGAATAATTACTGGGTAGCCCATGGTGATGGTGGATGCTTTGTCATATGCATATTGAACCGCTGCAAGACCTTGATAGCAGGGTGGATACCCTTGTGCTACTGAGTCAAGTTTCGTGCTGTAATACGCTATGGGTTGTTTCTTTCGTGACACTTTGTGACCCCCCTCAGCTTATCTTTGCAACACCTTTATGGAATCTGCATGGCATTGTTCCAAGGTGGGAGCACATATCAGTAGGTCATCGACATACTGAAGTAGTGTTCCCTCCAGGACAAGCTCCTCTAAGTCTGCTTTGAGGACCTGATTGAAAATGTGTGGGGAGTGTTTAAACCCTTGTGGCAGTCTCGTATATCTGTATTGCTTTCCACCATAGGTGAAAGCAAACAAATGTCTACACTCTTCTGCCAAAGGAACGCTGAAGAAGGCGCCACATAAATCTATAACGCTGAAAAACTTAGCCTCCGGAGGGATGTTGGTTAGTAGTGTGTGGGTGTTCGGGACCTCAGCTAAGCAGTCTTCCACTATGTCATTAATGGGCCGTAGATCATGAACCAGTCTCCACTTCTGCTTATCTGCTTTTAGAACAGGGAACAAAGGTGTGTTACAATCGCTAACTGTTTCCTCGAGCACGTCTGCCTCTGCTAGACCCTCAATGGTGGGCTCAATACCTGCCACCGCCTCTGGTTTCATGTGATACTGCCTTTTCCATACTGGCTTAGCCCCTGGCTTTACTTTAATAAATACAGGGCTAGCTGACTTAACAAGTCCTACATCTGTGTCATGTTGAGACCACAACTGTTCTGGAACTATCCGCTCCATCCCTTCCCGTAACTGTTCCTGCCTGTCTGCCGCTTTCCCCATCTGCACTTGCTGACCTGTACCAACTTCAACTTCCTGAGGCTCTCCAACAATATCTGCAAAACAAAGGATTTTAATGAGATCATTTTCAGGAGAGCAAAAGATTAGAGGATTGTCTGTTTTAACCCATGCGACTTGCGTTGCCTGTTTCATCATTGGGCCCAGATCTTTGGCTTTGAACCCATCGTTTACTAACAGTGTGATATGGGGGACTGATCCAGGTACATCAAACCAGTCAGCTATCAGGGTTGACCCCTCAGCATCTGTTACTTCCATGGCCGCACCCTGTTTACCAATGACAAAGTACTGAGATACAGCGTGAGCTGGCTTACCGTTCACAGCGTCCAACCACAATTGTTCAAAAATGTGTTCCTGATAAGGATCATATTTTAGCGTGCAATGGTAGGCTAGTGTTGGCAGTCTGGCCCGTGGTAATTGTGCTTCAATGTAGGAACCCCATTTAACAGTGACTTCTCTAACAGCGCTTTCTATGTTCCCAATCCAGTACACATTAGCCAGTGGTGCCTGGTGAAGTGACATCTGAGTTTTGATCCCTATGTTATCTATGATTATTCCATCAGGCGAACACTGAATTTGTAGCCCCAACCTGCACAGGGCGTCCCTACCTAATAAGTTTACAGGAGTATGTTCCGCTATCAAAATAGGAATTTCTATCGAGCGTCCGCTCGTGGCTAGTTTGACTGGGGTTGTCATGGGTATAAGCTGCGCTTGTCCCGAGAATCCTATTGTCTTAGCATATTTTCCTGACCTGGGGAGATGAGAGGCATAATTTGGACTTATACAAGTGTAAGTAGCTCCAGTGTCTACCATCATTGGTGTGTCTCTATCATTAATATGAACCTGCAGCATCGGTTCCTCGTCAGCCTGTGATGTTAATACTACAAGCTGACCCTCCCCCGTAGGACTCTCTGGGCCTCCTCAGTATCGCTGGTTTGGTCCTGCATAGGGATTTACAGGACCTCGGTTAGGTGGGCCTAACTGTCGCTGCCACAACCTTGGGGCCTGGTTGCCCCCCTGCCAACCTTGACCGCTAGCGGCCGGGTTAAATGCAGTGGCTTCCCATGGATTCTGTGGACAGAATCGTCTAATGTGTCCCTCTTGGTTACATCCCCAACAGGCTCCCCTCGGGGCTCCTGGCCCACTCAAATTCTGAGGTGGATATCTTCCGTTATTCTGAGGTTGATACCCTCCTCTATTCTGGTATTGTTTTGGGGGCTGTGAGTACACATTTGCTACTGGGTTTTGGGGAGGTACATACATAGCCTGTGGCTGTTGTGCTGGGTGTTGACCTCCCTGGAGGACAGGCGCCATTGCGTATTCCTCAGGTGGGGTCTCTGTAGTAACTGGGGCCTGGGACTTTTTCCTTTTTGTCAGGTCATCAAGCTGTAATTGGGTGAGTTTTCTCTGAATGTCTTTACCCTGTTCAGCCAATTTCTTTTCGTTTTGTCTGTATCTGTCAACAGCATGAACGAAATAGTCTCTGAACTCTTTGTGAGTCTTTGAAGTGGTCAGCCCCACAGCATCCTCCAGCTTGGTTCTTATGGGAGTCGGCATAGCTTCCACCAACGCTTTCCTGAACATATGGGACACAAGTTTGTCAGTTTCTGGGTCATGCTCAGTTTCCATTCTCCACTTATCTGCCTGCTTCTGTAGGTATTCAGCAGGACTGTCTGTGTCTCCCAATGGAGCCCCTCTCAAAACATCAGTGTCCACCACAGCAGGGAACTCGTCCCTCAGGGCCTTCCACAACAAATGTCTGTAGGGATCAAAGGACCGTCCATCTCCGACAACACTCCCGATTGTCCATGCCATGCCACCATCTTTGAGCACCGCCTCCGCTTTGGTCGTACCCAGCACTCTGACCAACAAAGCCTTAATGTCCCCCGCTGCCAGTATTTTACCCGTAGTCAATTCTTCTAGTGTTCTAATCCATTTTCCAGCCCCATTATGGAGATTAGGCAATTTCACAACTAGCCCCTCCATGTCCTGAGTTGGCCATGGTACATAATGATGCTGATGCCCTTTGACTAAGATAGGTGCCATGTTGGTGTATTGTCTGGGTGTCCTCAATGAGTGTGTGCTTCTTAGTCTACCCTTTGGCTCCCTACCGTAAGGGCTGGGAGCAGCTGCAGCCCCCCCATATTCTCCCTCATACTGCCCCTGTTCCTCTTCTGCCTGACTGTCGGAGTCACCCTGTGGATCTGACTCCTCCCACTGTGACTCCCTGAGTTGCTCTACTAGTTCGTCAAGTCTGCGTTCACAACTTTTGGCCAAACTGGCTAACTGGCCCCTTCCTTCCTCCAGAAACATTTTCATAACCTCCTGTTCCTTTTCACGTTTAAGCTTGCGCTTGTTACTCTGATCATTAACCTTATAATATGTAATCAAACTTTCCATTTGTTCACACAGGGCCACATCAAAGGTTCCGTCTTTGGGCCACTTAGTCATCAACTTTTTAGTTCGCTTTTCTAGTGTTTTAGATACTGCTTTAATATGTCCCTCACATAACGGGAACCGTTTAGCTAATAGTTGTACTGGTGTAATCGCCATATTTTAGATTAGATGGTTGAATTTTGTTACTATTCTGCTTTCTCTGACCTTTGTTCTGTCTAAGTTTCAGGCTGTTCAGAATTTATTGTCAGCGTGCTCCCAGATGTCTTCCCCGGAGTATTTAACTTTTCTAGGCAGATTGCCAAGTTTTTCCCTTACTCGCTCCTCTCCTGGGTGCAGCTGCTTTCGACTCCCTGACCTGGGTTGTGCTAACAGTACGGGAGTAAGTACCCGTTGATCCGTGAAACTGCCAGCGGATGCTAATGTCCCTAAGACACGGACCTGACCGTGCTTGATGACAGTTCACAAATAAACTCCTGAATAAATGTATCACTACCCGTTTTTCTTTTAGAACCACACTTCTTCAGTTGGACTGTATATTTGTCTAATAATGGGCTCGTCTAAATCTGGTTGACTGGACCAGAGTCTAGTTCCTCCCGACGTGATCCAAATTACCTGTACTCCGATTGATTCAGAGTAATCGTGACTTTCTAACAATTGTCTCGTGGTTGTGTGATACTTCTCAACCACACAGTATTCAAATATCTGGGCCAGGAATAAATGTACAGAAGTGTCGGCGGGTCCTGTAAATATTTTGTGGTTTATATCACTGCAAAATTTACGTTTCATGAATATCCAAGAGGTAGTGACCCCCTCATTCATTTCGCTATTCACCAATAGTAGTCACAAAACAATTTCTGAATTACACAGCCAATTACTCAAAAATTACAGCAAATTCGCCAATTGCTCCTTATAACAGCACTCTCTCCGCAAGTATTCAGCCGCTCTTGGCTTTTACACCTCTAAGCGCACAACTTCTCTTTCCTTCTCACACTTCTCCACACTCACACACTCGGGTACCCTTTCAGACGCTCATCTCTCATACATACATTCGTCATATTTGTTTCACACTTTTTCATACAGAAATCTGTCTTTATCACTCCCAATCTTTCACATACATTTACACAGGCCTTTTCACAAACATATATTGACACAACGCATATATAGATTACTTAACACACAAAACCCTAATCTTTTTCATACACTCTCACAGACCTAGTTAACCACTTTAACCAGCTCCGTGTATCTCATTCGAACCCGCACGTGTCTACAGGGTTTCTGTCACTCTCCCGATGGGGGAATGATCCTGCCAGACAGTATCTCTTACACACTTAGACACCCAACCGCGGGTTTGTCTTACCCCTGCCAGTTGCTGTCAACACCCACTCCCACAGGCCACCTTACCAGGCAGTGCCTTTTCCACAGACCCTCGCAGGCCGTTGCTGAGGCTACTGTGTCAAGTCGTGAGCTGATCACACACACGCCAACCAGTCGTTACCCCAGCTACCTTACCAAAGTACTCTGTGCGCACCAACCCGCAGGTTTTTAACCTGTGCTGTCTCCCCGGGACAGGCACTCATACCCAACACCTGCCGGCCCTTTCGTCCGCCCCAGGCGTTCTATCTAATAGCAGTCGCCGGTCCTTCTCTCCCGCCCGTCCTTAACTGCACCTGCCGGACCTCTTGTCCGCCCCAGGATTTCTATCTAATAACAGCCGCCGGTCCTTCTCTCCCGCCCGTCCTTAACTGCACCTGCCGGACCTCTTGTCCGCCCCAGGATTTCTATCTAATAACAGCCGCCGGTCCTTCTCTCCCGCCCGTCCTTAACTGCACCTGCCGGACCTCTTGTCCGCCCCAGGATTTCTATCTAATAACAGCCGCCGGTCCTTCTCTCCCGCCCGTCCTTAACTGCACCTGCCGGACCTCTTGTCCGCCCCAGGATTTCTATCTAATAACAGCCGCCGGTCCTTCTCTCCCGCCCGTCCTTAACTGCACCTGCCGGACCTCTTGTCCGCCCCAGGATTTCTATCTAATAACAGCCGCCGGTCCTTCTCTCCCGCCCGTCCTTAACTGCACCTGCCGGACCTCTTGTCCGCCCCAGGATTTCTATCTAATATCAGCCGCCGGCCCTTCTCTTTCTCTCGTCCGTCCTTGGCTACACCTGCCGGACTTCTTGTCCGCCCCAGGAATTTCTATCTAATATCAGCCGCCGGCCCTTCTCTTTCTCTCGTCCGTCCTTGGCTACACCTGCCGGACTTCTTGTCCGCCCCAGGAATTTCTATCTAATAACGACTTATTTACAATGTTATAACATGTGATGAATTGGATCCAAAAGTTCCATGTGCCTTTAACAAAACTGTATTCTTTCAAGGTTCATTAAATTTGGGAAGACCAGTGCTAGATGTCCCACCATAGAGTCATGAGATCTGAATTACACAAACATTTTAACTAAAAGCAAAATTGCTTACCTTTGTTGTGGCCACCGTTTGTGTAACTCAGTCCAATTCCTCCCAGGCAGTTCAGTCAAGCACCTCTGTCTCTGTCCAACTCCTGGCTGGCTCGCCAATTATGTCGTGGAAAACCCAAGTCCACAACGAATAAAACAAAGAGCACTTCAACTCAGAAACTTGTGAATCCAATCGACTTTAATGAAAGATCATACAAGAATGACAGACATTAAAGCCAGGTCCTTCTGCAGATACACCCCCTCTTACTGAGCTCAGGACCGTGGCTTTTATACAAAAACTTCTACCCGGAACGCCATCTGACCATCTTTTAGGAGTCCCCTGAGGTGGGGCCCTCTTCCTTGTTCTCTGTATGTTCTTTAATTAAGATGTGCTTACTCTTGACAAACTTATGGTTCATTTTTGGGTCGCCCCTCCAATGAACTCACAACCGTCGTAAATTTTCAGGTTCGCAACTGTCCGTGTGCCGGACATGTACAGAACTTATCCTTTTAGGGAGTCTTCCTGTGGCGACCCCTGGGTCAACATGTACACATGTGCACACCTCATGGTAAGGGCCCGGCTCACTGTTCAACTGCGTGGGTGGGTGGAATATGTCACGTGGGAGTTTGCTGCCGGTATGTCTGGGCTTTACATTGGTAACCTTTCTTAGGCAGCAGTGTATTAGAAGCTTGAACTTAAACATGTATAATGATATATTCATAAACTTAAACTTAAACATGCATAATGATATATTCATAATTCGTGGGATTATAAGTAAGTAGATAGAAATTCTCTCACAGGTACCACCTAGATGAGGAGGAACAATGTCATAGGAGGTACAGCAACAGCTGCCTCTACTGCAGTCATCCAGGACACTACCTCGCCACCTGTCCCCAGCGTCCGGCAAACCGGAGGGCTCGCTGGCCATAGGGAGGAGACCAGCGAGCCCCACAACAACCACTGACCTCCCTCGCTTCAGGCCCCACACTCAATTACACGCCACTCTCACGGTGTCAGGTCAGTCAGTTCAATGCCAAGCACATCCGGTGCGGATGACAGCTTTCTGGACCCCACGCTGGTGGAACAGCTAGGATTATCCACTACACTATTGCAGGAGGCCATAGAAGCGGCAGGTTGCAATACATCAGTACAGTAACATTTAATAGACAGTTGCACATAACATTAATTAAAGTAGAAATGTTCGACAGACACTTGGATAGAAAAAACACTTTTTCCCCATTACTCTTAGTTCCTAGTTCTCTTGAACAAGACATTTATTAAGCATGTGATACTATTACAAAAGCTGTGAAGTGTCATGGTTAGGTGCTGCTTTGCTGCCTCAAGCCTAGACAGCATGCAATCATTAAGGGAACAAGTCATTCATAATGGTATAAGGAATTCTACAGAAGATTATCAAGGTAAATCTGTCAAAATTAAGAGGTTGTGTCATGCATCATGACACTAAATGACACTAAACAAAACGTCCAATCTACAACAGAGGATGGACATGGTTTATTATTAGAATCAATTATGACATAATTGTGTTCTATCCTTTGTTTCATTGATGCTGAGTCATACTTTAATTCTATCTTTTTATACATGCTAAACAAAACCACGGCACACCACAACCATGAACCGATGCATAAAACAAAACAAACAATAAACCACAAACTGAAGGCCCAAAAGGGCAACTTAAATAGGTTCCCAAATTAAAAGCAATGCAGGACATCTGCCTCTAATTGTGGACAGTCAAAAATGGAGTGTAGAGATGCCAAGAGGCACTTCTGTGGTCATGCCCTGACTGTGGCCCCCAGGTGTATAGAGATGCCTAGAGGCCCCTGCCAGGACCGGACAAATGGCAAACATTCCGAAATATCCCCAAAAGTCCATATTCACACAAAATGTACTACAGAGAGCTTTAGAAAATGTGATAGTCTGTAGAAAATTGCCAAAGGCTTTTAATTCAGTTACAACTGATGAAGAAGAACAGTGTGGGGTAAGAGTAGTTTATGTAACTTCTGTTTTTATGGAAAGATTATAGATCCTTTTATAGATGCCAATATTGTGCTACACTTCATTTTTGGAGTCCCTATGTCCATGACTAGATGCTCCTTAGATAGTCAAGTACCTGTTGATAAGCAACTGTATGCTTAAGGTAGGATTATGTTTAAAATAAGGATAGGCTAAGGGTTATGGATAGGGTCAGAATACGTATTAAGGTTATGGTCAGGGTTAGAAAACTGTAAAAATGTTACTGATATGCTGTAGACAGTCTGCAGATCATCTACATATAGAACTTTGGGATGCTCCAAAATGAGGTTTTACCCAATATGTGAATTATAACCCCATGTTTTCACTCCAGATAATCTGCTCAATGCATGTGAACAATATATATGTGATGGGAGAGGTCTGATTATGCCCACCAGGTAAATATAATCAACATAGATGGAGAGCAAACAATTGAACTTGATGGCAAACAACAAAGTGTATTGTATTTCTTTTATTTAAGGACCTCACACCTATTTGCAGAAAAGAGCTGCCCTGTTGCAGTTCATGGCATTGCAGGCCCAGCACGAGGTTGCGCCTCATGTTACCATGGAGGAAATGGAATATTGGCTCACCTCACAGGCGAGGAAAACCGTAATTGAAAAGTGAATCCGTTTCTACCATTTCATGAATCCAATTGTAACCTGTGTCACTTTCATATCTGGTGTAAAGTTATCTATGGTTGGAGGCAGTAAGATAACTAATGAGCAGTTGCCATAAATTCCTTTGCATTTCTGTTCTGGTAAGAGGATCACATGACAGGCAGTATTATCACAGAGAACCTTTGAACTGAAGAACCTTTGAACCTTTGAATCTGAAAAATATTGGTGATACAGTATATATTCTTGCTATGTTTATAGATGTATTGTCTGTCGATTATTGTCTGTCATGGCCGTGTTGGTGTGTTTTGTTAAACCTTTTCAAAAAGACTATAAAGAAAGACTAATTGATTGTTATCGTGCATTTTGTTTCCATTGTCCTCACTTCCCCACTTTCACACACTCGTTACACTCATACCATCACAGACGATCACACAATGCCCAGCTGTTAAGCAAACAAGTTCATGTTGGTGCAAGATCCTTGGAAATTGATATTTCTGAGCCAATCTGTACTTTTTAATAAACTGTCACTAAAAACTAGCAAACATTAAGATTGATGAATCCAACACTTACACACATTTGTGCGTTTGCATGATTGTTTAATGAAGCCTTGGTTCATATCTATATCCTGTTCATATCAAGTTCCTTATTAACCCACACAGAGTTAATTTTGTTTTTTATAAAACAAATATCTGTTTGGAAATGAATTATTTAGTGAAAGATTTACTTCAGTGTTTTTCTCCGGTAATTTCTAACCTTTGCCATTGTGGAACTGGGGGTTTTACTTACTTAAACATGTCTTAAAGGCAGATTTGCCTGGAAGACAGACATTAAAGGGATAGTTCTTCCAAAAATGATATTTAACTTACATTTCTGAGATGTTCCAGAAGGCCCATAGTGTGATATTTTATAAAACAATCCATTATTCAGCTCTGTCACAGTCTGTAATTAGTGTAATTAGCATCATCCAAATTCATTAATGGAATTGTTTCGTACCGCTATCGTAAAGCTGCATTGCAAGCGGAAAACTACTCCAAAACACTACATTCAGTTACAGTATCTGTCATGGTAACATTGATTTATTTAATGTACACTGACGAAACAGACGGTGGAATTGGTTGCATTCAAACTGGCATTAGCGAACAATTTCCTATAGCCACCATACTGTTCTGTTCTTCGACAGTGATGTCATCGATTGTGAACTTTAACCTCACAAGGTATGTCAAGATAGGTTGCTTCACCTAGCTTTAAAAAAAGATATCGTAGTTTACACTTAGGTACAGTTCAAATATTGCATTTCCTTGGAGAATTTGTAATATACATCTCTGGAAAAAATAAAGAGACCACTGCAAAATTATCGGTTTCTCTGGTTTTACTATTCATAGGTATGTGTTTGAGTAAAATTAACAGTTTTGTTTTATTCTATAAACTACTGACAACATTACTCCCAAATAAAAATATTGTCATTTAGAGTATTTATTTGTAGAAAATAAATAAAAACTGGTCAAAATAACCAAAAAAATATGCATTGTTTTCAGACCTCAAATAATGCAAAGAAAAATTCATATTAAATTTTTCAACAACAAAATACTAATGTATTAACTTAGGAAGAGTTCAGAAATCCATATTTGTTGGAACAACCCTGATTTTTAATCACAGCTATCATGCATCTTGGCATGCTCTCCACCAGTCATATTAATGTTGGGTGACTTTATGCCACTCCTGGCGCAAAAATTCAAGTAGCTCGGCTTAGTTTGAAAGGTTGTGACCATCCATCTACCTCTTGATTAAATTCCAGATGTTTTCAATGGGGTTCAGGTCTGGAGATTGGGCTGGCCATGACTGGGTCTTGATCTGGTGGTCCTCCATCCACACATTGATTGATCTGGCTGTGTGGCATGGAGCGTTGTCCTGCAGGAAAAATCTATTCTCACAGTTGGGAAACATTGTCAGAGCAGAAGGAAGCAGGTGTTCTTCTAGGATAAACTTGTACTTGGCTTGATTCATGCGTCCTTCACAAAGACAAATCTGCCCGATTCCAGCCTTGCTGAAGCATCTCCACATCATCACCGATCCTCCACCAAATTTCACAGTGGGTGCAAGATACTGTGAAAGCTGAAAATGTTACTCATCAGAGAAGATGACATTACTCCATTCCTCTGCGGTCCAATCCTTATGGTGTTTTGCAAACTTCAGCCTGGCTCTTCTTTGCTTCTCATTGCTTGGCTTTTTTCTAGCTTTTCACGATTTCAGCTCTGCCCCTAGGAGCCTGTTTCGAACCGTCCTCACCGTGCACTTCACCCCAGCTGCTGTTTGCCATTCTTTTTGAAAGCAACCTTACGCTCACTGTATCGCTCTACCAGTAAAGCCAGAATTGATCCCTTCTTTTCCTCACTCACTTACTTTTCAACTCTTTTGTCATGTTGAATAGTTTTTATTTTATTTTATAAAAATTACTTTGAGGTACTAGTTGCAGTGTTTTTGCCATTCAGCTGGTCCTATTGCAAGAGGATATTCATGACCACAGCAGTGGTTTTTATACTTTTCTTTGTTAAATTAGATTTGGGTCAGGTAATTAACTATCAGTACCTCATTAAGTCAAATGAGGTGTGCCTGTGTTGGAATTTAACAGACACTGGAATGCAATGGCTGCCATACATGTAGAGATGCTGATTTAAGAAAAATCAGGAGTGGTCTCTTAATTTTTTCCAGAGCTGTATGTACCATTTGTAAAGAAAGCATGAGTGAGCAGGCAAAACACATGTCTTTTATTTCTTATGGGATTCACATTAAACTGTAGGTCATAACAGAATGGCACAATTATAAACCAAAACATGGCAACAAAGAAAAAAATGAACTGACCCCTGTTCAAAAGTCTGCATACTTTTAGTTCTTAATACTGTGTATTGCCTCCATTAGCATCAATGACAGCTAGTTGTCTATGAGGCCCGAATTCTTGCAGGTGACCGTTTGTCTTGGCTCCAGGTCATGCAAAGTCTTTGGTCGTCTTGCATGAACAGCACGTTTGAGATCTCCCCAGAGTGGCTCGATTATACTAAGGTCAAGAGACAGTGATGGTCACTCCAGAATCTTCACCTTTTTCTGCTGTAACCACTGGAGGGTCAACTTGGCCTTGTGCTGGAAAGTGTGGTGTAGTGTAACCAGCCCCCAAAATGCTGTAATTTTTTTGATGTTTGTCCTAAAGAACATTTTATAGATCATTCCGAGGTCACTCAGCCCACCAACATGCTACAAATTCACTATCGTTTGTGTTCCGTTTGTGCTGGTTAATATATTGTTTTTGCGACATTCTTACGAAATCAGTTGAAGTAATGACAGAGCTATAGTTGAAAGAGAGTAGAGCCAATGCACTATCCAGTAGAAAATTTGGTTATATCAGAAACTGTACCAGCAGAAATGAGGGAGCCTATTTTGAGGCAATCTGGAGCAGGTAGGGCGGCTGGCACAAACCAAACTTTTAACGCACAAACGAAGCACAAACAAACTAGACTGTTTCGGGTGAATTTTAAGTATATCGGGGAGCTGAGTGATCTCAGAATGACCAGTGAAATATTCTTTAATGTATAAAAAATGATAGCAGCACAAACGAAAATTTTAACAGGACAAACCAGCCCAAATGGACCATAAACGATTGAGCCTATTTTGAGTCAGTTTGGAGTTGGGTGGCTGATGACGTCTTCAACGCTAATCAAAAGTCTAATATTAAAAACACTGATGCAGCACAAACAACAACTTTTAATGGCACAAATGAAACCGGCACAAATGAAGCACAAACAAAGGATACTATTTTGACTCAATTTGTTTCAATAAAAGTTTCACAAAATATCATAGAAACTTAAAAATGAAAATACATAAAAATATTCTACAGTCAGCGACACAACTTTTACAATCTTTAATTTTATGGAAATAGAACACATAGATTTTATACACATTTTCAAACTTTGATAAACACTATTATATCGCAATAAATATTATCATAGAACCTGCATTCCAAGTTGAAAATATTCTACAGTAGGCTGCACAACTTTTACAACCTTTAATTTGATGGAAATAATACACTTAGATTTT
Organism: Esox lucius; assembly: GCF_011004845.1. Taxonomy (NCBI): domain Eukaryota; kingdom Metazoa; phylum Chordata; class Actinopteri; order Esociformes; family Esocidae; genus Esox; species Esox lucius. Next base: position 12,825,028 of record NC_047585.1, read on the forward strand.
AAACAAATATTCAAACATTGGAAAAGGCAATTCAAATGCAGTAACTTTTTTAAATATTATCCTAGAACCATCATTCCAAGTTCAAAATGTTCTACACTAGGCTGCACAACTTTTTTTTTTTAACTTGATCGAAGAAGTACACTTAGATTTTAAAAACATTTTCAAACATTGAAAGATACAGATTAATTGCAATAACCGTTTAACATTTCATTATAAAAACCTTTTTCCAAGTTCTAAATAGTCTACCCTAGAGTGGACAACTTTTACAACCTTTGATTTGATCCAGAAATCACAACTAGATTTGATCAAAACGATGCACATGCATTTTATACAAATGTTTTAACTTTAGAAATTACTGTTATATCGCAATAACTTTTTAGAAAGTATCATGGAAACTTCAAATAAAGGATGATTAAACAAATGGCTTTGACATGGTGGTTATTTTAATAAAATTTCAACCAATCGGTCAAAGTTGAGTTACATTGATTTGTCACAAACTGCTTTGACATATACCAGGCCTGAAACCCTAAACGGCAACCAATAAGAGTTAATGTACAGTGGCTGTGAAGAAATCCCTAGTAGGGTCCAAATGTAAGATGAAGCATAGAGAGGAACCAGACTCTCAGGGATGGACAGTCCTCTTCTGGCTGTGTTGTGTAAATATTATAAGGGTACATTACCTTTTGGGCAATGTATTTGCATGTTCATAAAATGTGAATGCAAATATATTGCACCATTATTTTTAACAGTACAGCCAATTAAGAAAAAATTCTGATTTGCTGTTTGGAACTGACCTAAGGCATAACATTGAAAGACAAGGGAAAGATAAATGGAAATCCACTATGTAAAGTTACAAAAGGTAGGAAAACAGATTAATAAATTATACCAATACATTTCAATATAAAATTCAATAATATTATTGCTTTTTCAATGTTAGAAAATCTCTATAAATTCGAGATGTGATTGTATGATTAAAAGAAAGGTTGTAAAAGTTATCCAGCCTACTGGGGAATATTTGTTTTTTGAATAACGTTTTTATGATGCTTTTTGAAAAGGTTATTTCAATATAACAGTAATTTTCAAAGTTAGAAAATGTGTACAAATGTGTACAAATTAAAGGTTGTAAAGGTTGTCCAGCCTAGTGGAGAATATTTGAAACGAGGTTTTAATGTTAATTTGTGGTGTTATTGCAATAAAACTGTGACTTTCAATCCACCCACAATGCCAAGCAACAAAAGGGACCCCCACAGCAACCACATGAAATTTTAAAAGGTTATTGCAATTAAACTGTATTTTTCTGTAAGTTTTCTTTTTGGATCAAGTTAAAGGTTGTAAAAGTTATCCAGTTTACTGGAGAATATTTTCAACTTGGAATGAAGTTTCTATGAAAGTTTGTGGATTTTTGAATGTTCAAGTTGTGATTTCTGGATCAAATCAAAGGTTGTAAAAGTTATCCACGCTAGGTTAGAATATTTTGAACTTGGAAAGAAGTTTCTATGATGACATTTTAAAAAGTTATTGCGATTAAACTCTATTTTTCTAAGTTTGAAAATGTGTTTAAAATCTAAGTGTACATTTTCGATCAATTTAAAGATTGTAAAAGTTGTCCAGCCTACTGGAAAATATTTTAAACTTGAACATTTTCTTGAATTTTGAAGATTCTAGTTGTGATTTCTGGATCCAATCAAAGGTTGTAAAAGTTGTCCACCCTTGTTTAGAAAATTATGAATTTGGAATGAAGATTCTATGAAGACATTTAAAAAATGTATTGCGATATAACAGTAATTTTATTTTATAGTAACTTTTTTTTAATAAAATGTATGTGCATCATTTGGATCAATGTGTCGCGTTCACTTCTCGTCTATGCTTTGCTAGCAAGTGATGAATCACATCTTGGTTGTTAGCTCTAGCATTGCTGTGAGTCATGATCATTTGACTAACCTATGTATCCCCCATTCACCCAAGTATAGGAGAATAATATTACACATACATACATACATACATACATCTTCTTCCGCTTCATCCGGGGCCGGGTCGCGGGGGCAGCAGTCTAAGCAGAGATGCCCAGACTTCCCTCTCCCCAGACACTTCCTCCAGCTCTTCCGGGGGGACACCGAGGCGTTCCCAGGCCAGCCGGGAGACATAGTCCCTCCAGCGTGTCCTAGGTCTTCCCCGGGGTCTCCTCCCGGTGGGACGGGACCGGAACACCTTCCCAGGAAGGCGTTCCGGAGGCATCCGAAACAGATGCCCAAGCCACCTCAGCTGACCCCTCTCGATGTGGAGGAGCAGCGGCTCTACTCTGAGGTCCTCCCGGGTGACCGAGCTTCTCACCCTATCTCTAAGGGATTGCCCAGCCACCCTGCGGAGAAAGCTCATTTTGGCCGCCTGTATCCGGGATCTTGTTCTTTCGGTCATGACCCAAAGCTCATGACCATAGGTGAGAGTAGGAACGTAGATTGACCGGTAAACCGAGAGCTTCGCCTTGCGGCTCAGCTCTTTCTTCACCACGACAGACCGATACATCGACTGCATTACTGCAGAAGCTGCACCGATCCGTCTGTCAATCTCCCGTTCCATCCTTCCCTCACTCGTGAACAAGACCCCTAGATACTTAAACTCCTCCACTTGAGGCAGGCACTCTCCACCAACCTGAAGTGAGCAAGCCACCCTTTTCCGACTGAGGACCATGGCCTCGGATTTGGAGGTACTGATTCTCATCCCCACCGCTTCACACTCGGCTGAAAACCGTCCCAGCGCATGCTGAAGGTCCTGGAATAATATTAGTATTATATTAATATAGTACATTGAGAAAACACTTTGGCCGATGTATTTGTTTTGTATTTAGGTATAGTTGCAGGGTAAGTTGTAATGTGTTATAAAGTGAAAGCCTTTTGTATTCAGGTGCTGTTGCTCAACTGCAGAGGCCCTACGCGGTAAGAGGTAGAGTAAAACATTTGTGGGGATAAGGGGAACGAGTAGGAAGTACCTTGATACCTGTGATAGTTGAGTAGCCCGCATATTAAAGCCATGATTGATATCGAGTTGGAGAACTGTGTCTTTCATCACTCATGGATCAATATTACAGTTAAGCATTTTAAATTTCAAAGTAGTCAATGGGTTTATTTGTGACCAAGTGTTTATTTTGCATACATGTATGCATTTACATTTCCTAATTAATTTGTATTTCATGAGTGAAGTGTTTGGCTATTTCAGTAAGACAATTACCTATTCATAAACCTCAAAATCAAACAATATTATGTTCCCTTTGTTTTCACAATAGCATAAGCCAGGTGTCTCCAACTCTGCTGCTGGAGATACTAACCTGGTTGTTTTCAATCCAACCCTAATTTAGCTCACTTTCAAATAACTAGACAGTCAGTGAAGGCTGCATATACATGGGTTTGGAATGAAAACGACCAGGACAGTATCTCTGGAGCAGGGCTGTACTACATACAATCTTTCACTTGTGTAGTGTAAGTCTTGACATAGACTTGTAATGTGCATTTAAAAAAAAGCAAAAAATGCTAATAGTGTCATGAACTTGCAAAATCGGGTGCTCTAGAAATGGCAGTACATCATGAGGGAATATATTTTTGCTTGCTTAAATTCTGACAATTTTCATTTCATACTACTGTCTGAAATTTAGAACGATAAAAGCTCTAACATTGTTGTGATGCCTATCCATTGATACATTGCATTAAAATATGACTAGTTTATATACTACACCAGGGTTCTCACACTTTGGTCCTTTAGAACTAGGGTGCAGGCTTTATATCTATTAATACCAAGGGCGTAGAATTAGTGGGGACCGGGGGTCATGACCCCTCAATATTATAGGCAGGTCAAGGAATGGAAATCCTGGGATCTATTGACCCTGAACCCCCCCCCCCCCCCCCCACCCCCCCCATATACAGTACAAACCTACGCTGTTGATAAATACACATTGAATAAATCATTCTAGTTATTACTAGTCTGGTCTATGATTAACTGAGTAATGTGTTCCAACTGGGCAGGAAATAACCTGCACAGTAAGTTTGAGGTCCCAGGCTTACATATTGTTAACATTGTTTTACATCTGATAGCTGATGATCAAAAGTAGATAAAAAGACTGAACCTGGCATTACTAAGGATGGAAATGCAACTATTAATACTTCAGTTAGACCCAAATTAATTTATTTACATTTAAAACTTCACATTGCCCTTTGAAGTGATTGTGCATACAAAATAATGTACTTAGTTCTGTTTAGAAAGGTATTATAAGCTACAGATTTATTGAGCTAATGAGCTTTGCTGTTTAAAGAACATATTGTGCATCCTTTTTGTGTGTGTGCTTGTGTAATACTGCTTGGAATGTGAACTTCAGATAGTAGTTTAATTCGTCTGAATGCCTATAATAGGCATCTGAATGTCAGGGTTTTAATATATTTCATGCAGTCTAAGTCCATGGACCTTAAGTTAACTTTTGCAACCCCAAACTATTTGCTGTGGTTATGCAGGCATCAAGGCAATAAAAAAATTAATTTCACACATACATTAATATATTAGTAATAGCAACTATATCTTTACAGGAAAACGCCCTGCTCAGTTCCATGAGAGCATGTCTTTCATAGTAGGTTTTATGACAGAAAATAGAGCAATCAAGCAGATTTTTAAAAATTATTGTGCAGAGCAGTCAATAGCAGGTGCGTCAATTAATTTATTCAACAGCTGCACAATACCTATGTCGTTTAGACGTCACGTAACACGTTATAGAGACGCATTGTAGAGACGCGTTCATGTTAAGATTTTCAATTATCAATTCACTCGTAAAACTGACACTTGACGAGTTCGTGTCGTCTTAACGTTGGCGTGTCGTGTTTCTTGTCTTGTGGGTGTTGTGGATATGCCATCTGTAAAAAAACGCGTGTCAATTGATGGACTGTAAAGAGGTAATTTTAAGGTGCTGTTCAGACGTTAAGTGACTCGGTGAGTCATATCAGTAGCTTCCCATGCATTCTGTCTGCAGAGTGTATGCGCGCATAGGCGAGTATGTGTGTCGTTTGATTTGGGCTTTACTCTTTCCCAATGAAAGCGTGGATTTATACAATGAGAATAAGAATTATATAGTGAAAATTAAAACTTAATTTTCGGGAAATAAAACAATCATGTTCTTTGAGGGAAAAAAACACCACTCTTAGCCTGGATTGTTTCTGACTAGTATTCCGCTTGCAATGCAGCTTTGCAGTACGGTTTCCATTCATGAATTTGTACAATACTAATTACGCTAATTACTGACTGAGACAGAACTGAATAACGGATTGTTTGAAAAAATTACTCTGTACCTGAAGGACCAACTGGGAGTAAGGGGAAAATCACCGAAATATGATTTTTGGACGAACTTTCCCTTGAATATGATTGGTTTACTCAATGGAGAGGGCAGTGATTACATTCCAATTCTGAAATCTGTCAATTTAAGTTTAATTCCAAAAGGATTAGGATAATTTTTATCATAGGTACACTTCAACTGTGAGAGACGGAATCTAAAACAAAAATCCAGAAAATCGCATTGTATGATTTCTAAATAATGAATTTGTATTTTATTGCATGACATATGTTTTTGATCACCAGTTTTCAGTAAGAATTCTGGCTCTCACAGACTTGTTAGTTTTTCTTTAAGAAGCCCTCCTGTTCTCCACTCATTACCTGTATTAACTGGAAGAAGTTCAGGATGACGGTCAATCTCCCTCGGTCTGGGGCTCCATGCAAGATCTCACCTCGTGGGGCATCAATGATCATGAGGAAGGTGAGGGATCAGCCCAGAACTACACGACAGGACCTGGTCAATGACCTGAAGAGCGCTGGGACCAGAGTCTCAAAGAAAACATTAGTAACACACTATGCCGTCATGGATTAAAATCCTGCAGCGCACGCAAGGTCCCCCTGCTCAAGCCAGCGCATGTCCAGACCCGTCTGAAGTCAATGACCATCTGGATGATCCAGAGGAGGAATTGGAGAAGGTCATGTGGTCGGATGAGACAAAAATAGAGCTTTTTGGTCTAAACTCCACTCGCCGTGTTTGGAGGAAGAAGAAGGATGAGTACACACCCAGAGCAACTAAGGAGTGCCTCCGTAAGAAGGTCTGTATGGAGGAGTGGGCCAAAATCCCTGCTGCAGTGTGTGCAAACCTGGTCAAGAACTGCAGGAAATGTATGATCTCTGTAATTGCAAACAAAGGTTTCTGTACCAAATATTAAGTTCTGCTTTTCTGATGTATCAAATACTTATGTCATGCAATAAAATGCAAATGAATTACTTAATCATACAATGTGATTTTCTGGATTTGTTTTAGATTCCGTCACTCACAGATGAAGAGTACTATGATAAACATTACAGACCTCTACGTGCTTTATAAGTGGGAAAACCTGCAAAATCGGCAGTGTATCAAATACTTGTTCTACCCACTGTATATGCTTACAAGTTGTGGTTGCTACAATGCATGTCAATCATGTCCTGTTCATGACAGTTTTGTATAGTACATAGGCAATGCAGTGGGCTCACACTACCAACAACAAGGTTGTGGGTGTGAATACCACAGAGTTCACATTCAAATCTATGGCCTTAGGGTGGTGATTCTGTACTTTTCAATGTGAACATAGTAGGCAAAACAATGTAAAATACATACAGTATACAGATAGTCATTGTCTTACGACCTATGCGACTTATATCCGCGCGGACTCAGTCTGTGACTGAAGTAAACAACATGTTCTCGTATGCCAGCCATACGGTAGTCCCTTTAAATCTCGGTAGTCCCTTTAAAATGCCAACATGGCTACGGGGGACTTGAATACACAGTACAAAGTTATTATTCCTCTGCCATCTTACGACCAAATCGACTTCCCACCAGTAGGTCGACTACCTGTATTCACCAAATGGTTGAGTGATGATCAATTAGGAACTTAGTTATAATAAATGGTATTTTAACAATGAAGAAGACAACTTATGCATGTACTTTGTATGAACATGTATTTCAATTTGAAACTTGTCTTTCTAGATGTGTTTTAGTACCTCTAAGTACATGTCAGATGTACTATGTGCTATGAGTGGTGAAATGTTACCACATATTTCTGTGAATAGTACCAAAGCGTAAAAAAGCCATATCTTTTTTTAAAGTTTGTTAAGGTGTCCATAATACTAAATTATTAAAAATAGTAATTTTTTATGTTATTATTATTATTATCTTGATATTTAGTTTCTCGGACCAAAAGATCTAACCCTACCAGAGGATCCCTTTTGGAGCTATTTGTTTTGTCACTACTATACAGTCACCACTATAAAGTCTCTTCTCTACGATAACGGGATACTCTGGTGAATAATGCTTGTTAAATGAAGGTATATCAAAATTTTATTCATGTCCACAAGACCTCATAATGATCATAGTATTCTACTAGCATATTTTCACAAAAAATATATTATAGGTGTAAAGTTAAATGAAACACATTTTATTGTTTAAATGCTATTTTAACTATTGGTGTCATTGCTTTTCACCATGGTGTTGGTACACATCAGAGACATTATTTATAATAAGATACAATGGGACTAGGCCTACTATGGGACTAGGCCTACATATCCACAAAGCCCCAAAACAATATTTTTGCAATCATGCATCTTAAAATATGGTTAAGGAGAGTGGTCTATCGCATTTAAATGCCCCTGTATTGAACCTGTGTACACCTATGAAACAAATAAAAGTTGGTTTTATTTTGATTTGAGTGTTATACAAGTGAACTAAAACTAAGGCTAAAACTACATATGAAAAAACATTAATGCAAACTAAAACAAGATACAATAGATTAGTGATACAAGAACTAAACTGGAACTAGAAATGTTAGGTCCAAAACTAACAGAGAGAAAATCATGTTCTGTTGTTTATATTCATAACAATTTGTTCACCAAATAATAAAGACACTAACAAGTGATTTTCTTAAATACTGTACATGATTTGTGCTTCAGTTTGAACATGTTGAACAATGCTAGGCATTGGCACGCAAATGTGGGTTCAGATGTCCAAAGTGACACAGTTGAGTATTTTTCTACACAGGCATTTTGTCAAAACAGTAATAGGATCTAGAGGTTTTATTATTTTCATATTGGTTTGCTACTTGATACACTACGTCAACAAATGGAATGAGACTGATGGAATAAGATGTTTTCTTTGGATGAGTCCTGCAAACAAACATACATAAAACTCCTGTATTGTGTAATGTTATGAGTGAGTTATTTAATTGTGTATATACAATCTCAGTTTTTTACTCTCATACATCTCAAGTCAGGAAAAAGGTATTGGGTCTAGGTCTTTTTTGGTCCATTTTTGTTATTGAATTAAACAAAAAGGATAGTGTCAAGGTGTTTTAGGAAGAGTGTGCTTGTTTTACTCAAGGCAATAAAACATGTTGCTCTCCCAAACTAGTGATTTATAGATGTGCATTTATCTAAAAGTATGTGCTTCTAATGTACTATGTCGAAACAAAAACTACTCAAAATGACTAGGAATGAAACAAAATGAAAATAAAATACAAATATATCTGAAAAATAACTAAAATTACTAAGTTGTTTGGAAACTAATTGAAACTAAACCTGAATTTGAAAAAAAAAATTTTACAGAATAATAATAACCAATCAAATTATAAAGCCATTTTTACATCAGCACAAAGGGCTTTTACAGACACCCAGCCTAAAACCTCTTTTGTAGGCTCCAAAATTAGGAAGAACCCTAGAGAGAAACCAGACTCTGAGTGGTGGCCAGTCCTCTTCTGGCTGCACTGGGAGAAGCATATAAGAGTTCATAACCTTATGGGCTAAGTCAATGTTTTTGCATGATCAGAAGACTAGCAGGTCAATAATGGCAAGCAGGCTTTGACCGCAGTCCTAAAACAGAAGCCAAGTCCACAGCATAACCAGGTACAAAGGATTGGGGCAGTCAGGTGGAATGTGGGAAGTGGCTGCAGGAGCAATCTGGCAGCAACCGGATCAGCACCTCAACCAGTAGAACTTCAGGCAGGACAGTTGCAAGTCATTTGGGCCAGGTGGATCAGAATTGTGATCCAAGTGCTCATGTCCTCCTAAGGACAAACAGGACACCAGGAAAGACATATCATTCCTAGAATTCACAAAAATACAGAATCATACGATTTCCCCAGCATAATAACTAGGAGCTGCCCTCCCCAGGGTTTTGGCATAGAGGTCAGACCCCCAGGGGAACATACTACCCCCAGGCTAAAATTAATAGATAATTGTATTGTTATAACTAGGGATTGAGACACTCCTAGGCCAGACTATACCTAATCATATAATTTGGTGAAGAGATCAAGGCCCATCTTGCTGAAGGCCTATCTTGCTGAAAGGCCCATCTTATGATTGTAGTGTACATGTAGGAATGTATGGCTTTACCAAATCAGAAAGGTATGTAGAAGCATGTCCATGTAGCTCTTCAGGTTTACATTGACACTTTAAAATCAGCCCTCACCTTAAAAAGTAGCCTGTGTAAAGAGGCTAATACTGGATTCATTTGATGGAGTAGGTTAAGATTCTAGCAGTAGTGTTTAGCACTAACTGAATTTTATTTTATTTTCAGGGTAACCGGAGAGAAGAGCATTGCAACAGTCTAATCTTGAAGTGACAAAAACATGGATTAGTTTATCTGCATAATTTTTTTATGAAAAGTCTGGAATGTTCCAAAGATGGAAAAAAAGCTGCTCTTGAAATACAATATATTTTATATGTTCATCGAAGGAGAGATCAAGGTATAGGGCAGGGGTGGGCAATATTTTTCACTGGGGGGCCACACTGAAAATGCCAGAGAGCATCGTGGGCCAGATTACTTTTTAACCAACATGCCTAAAAAAAACACACAACATACAGTGGGGAGAACAAGTATTTGATAACCTGCCGATTTTGCAGGTTTTCCCTCTTACAAAGCATGTAGAAGTCTGTCATTTTTATCATGACATTAGTATTTGATACATCAGAACTGAATATTTGGTACAGAAACCTTTGTTTGTAATTTTGAAGTATAACACTTCTCCGAGTTGGTTTGTTGGAAAGGAGAATAACACACCAGGAGTCAGGTCAATTACCGTACTGTATATTCCGTTTATTACAAAAGCTTTTGGAGACAGAGTGTCGCCGCACACTGTCTAAAGATCAATCAGTCACATCAGCATTATTTATACTTCAAACATGCCTAAAAGTGGGGGTTGAATATGCCAAGCATGTGTGCCATTGGTCCAGTATATGTTCTATACTTTTTATGTGTAAATGCAGTACAAGCGTCATCTTTGCACTTTGTGGTTTCTGTCTTGTCTATTCTTAATCTGACACACAAGCTCATTCTGCTCTGGTTCCCTAGAAATAGCCTAAATAAGATTTCTTGTTTTCTACTTGCAACTATCAGTTTCAGCTTATGCTACAGACATTCAACATTTTGATTCAATGCTCACAACAGTTTGACAGCTTATACACTCAATGTATCCACAGTAATTACAGAGATCATATGTTTCCTGTAGTTCTTGACCAGGTTTGCACACACTGCAGCAGGGATTTTGGCCCACTCTTCCATACAGACCTTCTCCAGATCCTTCAGGTTTCGGGGTTGTCGCTGGGCAATACGGACTTTCAGCTCCCTCCAAAGATTTTCTATTGGGTTCAGGTCTGGACACTGGCTAGGCCACTCCAGGATCTTGAGATGCTTCTTATGGAGCCACTCCTTAGTTGCCCTGGCTGTGTGTTTCGAGACGTTGTCTTGCTGGAAGACCCAGCCACGACCCATCTTCAATGCTCTTACTGAGAGAAGGAGGTTGTTGGCCAAGATCTCACGATACATGGCCCCATCCATCCTCCCCTCAATACGGTGCAGTCGTCCTGTCCCCTTTGCAGAAAAGCATCCACAAAGAATGATGTTTACACCTCCATGCTTCACGGTTGGGATGGTGTTCTTGGGGTTGTACTCATCCTTCTTCTTCCTCCAAACACGGCGAGTGGAGTTTAGACCAAAAAGCTCTATTTTTGTCTCATCAGACCACATGACCTTCTCCCATTCCTCCTCTGGATCATCCAGATTGTCATTGACTTCAGACGGGCCTGGACATGCGCTGGCTTGAGCTGGGGGACCTTGCGTGCCCTGTGAGGGAATTTCTGCAAATTGCTTATAATCCCACTTATTATGAAAATATCATTATGCATGTTTAAGTTTAAGCTTATGAAATATTACTGTTTAAAGAAATGTTACTAATGTGAAGCCCAGACACACCGGCAGCAACTCCCTACATGATATATTCCACCCACACGCGCAGCTGAACAGTGAGCCGAGCCCTTACCATGATATGTGCATATTGACCCAGGGGTCACCACAGGAAGACTCCCTAATATAGTATCTTCCTGTACATGTCCTATACACGGCCAGTTGCAAACCTGAAAATGTATGACTATGATGAGTTCATTGGAGGGGCGACCCAAAAATGAACCATAAGGTTGTCAAGAGTAAGCACATCTTAATTAAGAACATGCAGAAAGAACTAGAGAACAAGGGAGAGGGCCCCACCTCAGGGGATTCTCCAAAGATGGTCAGATGGCGTTCAGATGGCGCTCTGGGTAGAAGTTTTTGTATAAAAGTCAAGGTCCTGAGCTCAGTAGTTTGGGGGTGTATCTGCAGAAGGACCTGGCTTTAATGTCTGTCATTCTTGTATGATCTTCATTAAAGTCTATTGGATTCACAAGTTTCTGAGTTGAAGTGCTCTTTGCTTAAGTCGTTGTGGACTTGGGTTTTCCACGACATAATTGGCGAGCCAGCCAGGAGTTGGACAGAGACAGAGGTGCTTGACTGAACTGCCTGGGAGAAATTGGACTGAGTTACACAAACGGTGGCCACAACAAAGGTAAGCAATTTTGCTCTCAGTTAATATGTTTGTGTAATTCAGATCACATGACTCTATGATGGGACATCTAGCACTTGTCTTCCCAAATTTAACGAACCTTGAAAGAATACAGTTTTGTTGAAGGCACGTGGTACTTTTGGATAACATTGTAAATAAGTCACTATTAGATAAAAAGTCTGGAGCGGACGAAAGGGCCGGCAGGTGCAGCTAAGGACGGACGGGAGAGAAGGGCCGGCGGCTGTTGTGAATGAGTGCCTGTCCCGGAGAGACAGCACAGGTTAGACCTGTGGGTTAGTGCGCACAGAGTACTTTGGTAAGGTAGCTGGGGCGACGGCTGGCTGGCGCGTGTGTGCGATCGGCTCACGGCTTGGTACAGTAGCCTCAGCGACGGCCTGTGGGTGTCTGTGGAAAAGGCACTGCCTGGTAAGGTGGCCTGTGGGAGTGGGTGCTGACAGCAACTGGCAGGGGTAAGACAAACCCACGACTGGGTGTCTAAGTGTGTAAGAGATACGGAAATCCTGTGGACGCGTGCGGGCACGAACGAGATACACGGAGCTGGTTAAGGCGGCGTTCCTCCATAGGAGAGGGAGAGAGGGACGCGGTTAACTAAGTCTGTGAGAGTGTATGAGGAAGATTATGTTTTTGTGTGTTAAGTAATCTATATATGCATTGTAACAATATATGTGTGTGAAAAGGCCTGTATAAATGTATGTGAAAGATTGGGAGTGGTAAAGACGGATTTCTGTATGAAAAAGTGTGAAACGAATATGACGAACGTATGTATGAGAGGTGAGCGTCTGAAAGGGTACCCGGGAATGAGGGGATCACTACCTCCAGGATATTTATGAAACGTACATTTTGCAGTGATATAAACCACAAAATATTTACAGGAACCGCCGACACTTCTGTACATTTATTCCTGGCCCAGATATTTGAATACTGTGTGTTTGAGAAGTATCACACAACCACGAGACAATTGTTGGAAAGTCACGATTACTCTGAGTCAAACGGAGTACAGGTAATTTGGATCACGTCGGGAGGATTTAGACTTTGGTCCAGTCAACCAGATTTAGACGAGCCTATTATTAGACAAATATACAGTCCAACTGAAGAAGTGTGGTTCTGAAAGAAAAAACGGGTAGTGATACATTTATTTAGGAGTTTATTTGTGAACTGTCATCAAGCACGGTCAGACCCGCGTCTTAGGGACATTGGTATCCACTGACAATTTCACAAATTAACGGGTGCTTACTTTCATACATTTAGCACGGCTCAGGCCGGTGGTCCCTAACATATTAATTACCGCTTATAGTTTCACATATACAGTCAGCATTTCCAAACCCACGTCTCACCACCTCCTCGAAAGCAGCTGTGCCCGGGAGGGGAGCGAGTAAGGGAAAACTTAGACAGGACAAAGGCCCAAGGAAGCAGTAGGATTAGACTTTTCAATTCAACCATTTAGCTTTAAGTATGGCGAGCACACCCATATAACTATTGGCTAAACAGTTCCCGTTGTGTGAGGAAAGTTTGTATTGACTAATGCTAGGCTTCTAGACTACTTGCCTCTGTTGACTTACCCTGACATTACCATTAAGAAGTGTACCACTGTAAATCCAGCAGAGAGAATTCCCCTGGAATATGAGGGAGAGCCTCATGACTGTGTGGCCGAGTCATTAACTTTTACCAGACTTCGACCCGACCTTCTTTCACTCCCCATTCCGGGGGCAGAGGAAGAGTTATTTGTGGATGGTTCCCGCTACAGAGACGTAGACGGTAATCACGCGGGATTTGCTGTGGTTAGGATGGACCCTCAGGGTCAATTCCACACGATCATAAGTCAAGTCTGTCCACAACCGTGTTCTGCTCAACTAGCTGAACTCAAAGCGTTGACGGCTGCATGCAGAGAAGGGGAGGGTAAAGTAGCTAACATTTACACTGACTCTGCTTATGCACACGGGGTATGTCATTTGTTTGGGGCTGTATGGAAGCAAAGGGGCTTTAAGAAAACGGATGGCTCACCTATTCTGCATCATGATCACATCCAAGATCTGATGGGTTCACTGTTGCTCCCACGCCAAGTAGCTATTGTTAAATGTCAGGCACATAGGAAAGGCAACAACAACATAATTCAGGGCAATAACGCTGTTGATGAGGACGCTAAACTAGCATCCAAGTGTCATTCAGCCATCCTAGCTCCTTTGATACTGGTTGAGGCAGCACCTGTTATGGCTGATGTGATTCGAATGCAAGAAATGGCCAACGTGTATGAGAAACAGTTGTGGCTACAGAGGTGTGCTACCACTGATGCTGCAGGCTTGTGGCGGACCCATACGGGTCTCTTGGTGGCACCCACGGCTCTCCTTAGGATTTTAATTAATAATGTGCATGGTTTTGACCACTGCGCGCGGGGAGAAATTATGAGGAAACTCACCCGCCAGGGGTTTTGGTCACCATACATGCAGGCGACGGTAGATGTAGCCCTCGCAGAGTGTGCAGAATGTGCGAAAAATAACATAAGGAAGGGAATGGTGACGCCATTGGGTCACATTCCTACACCAGAAGGACCGTTCAGACACTTAGTCATGGACTATGTGGATATGATCAGACCAATCTATGGAAAACGGTACATGCTGGTGGTAATTGACAGGTTCAGCAGATGGATAGAGGCAACCCCCTCGAAGGACCAGGGAGCAGGAACGGTAATAAAGTTCCTGACAAGGGAGGTGATACCTAGATTTGGTATACCAACAGAAATCAGTTCTGACAATGGGTCAGCTTTTATTCAAAGAACATTGAAACAGGTGATTCAACATCTTAACATCAAGCAGATGCTGGGTTGTGTTTACCACCCCCAGTCCCAGGGCATGGTAGAGAGAGCAAACGGCACACTGAAGGCCAAGATCAGTAAAATTTGTGCCAGTACAGGTTTGAATTGGGTTGACGCTCTACCAATAGCACTAATGAGTTGTCGCATGGAAGCTAACAGAACCACGCATCTAACACCACATGAAATGCTTACGGGTCGACCCATGCCTGTGCCTGTGCTTCGAGGCCCTCATGAAGGGCCTCCGCTGGAGCAATTGGAGCTGGAATTCAGGGAATATATCCGACAACTAACTACTATACATGAGCTCATTCACAAACAGGAAAGTGCACGGGTACCGGAGCCAGAGGACGATCAGCCCAGAGCGGTGGTTCCAGGAGACCAGGTCTACATCAAGGTCTACAGGAGGAGGTGGAACGAGCCAAGAAGAGAAGGCCCCTTCAGAGTGACCCAGGCCACGGCGACGGCGGTACGGGTAGAAGGCAGCGACACCTGGTATCACCTCAACCACGGGACAACATGAGGAGGATGAGAATGCTGAACTTCCAGGCGGGAGTGAAAGGCAAGAGGGGGAAGGCGTGGCACCCTCAATGCCAGAGGAACTGGTACCTCATCCGGAGAAATCTGAGCCCAGCAGAGAGGAACCAGACTTGGGAGTGGAGGCTGCTCGTGTTCAGTCTGCTGCTGACAGCTCTGGGGCTGTGGTCGGTGTTACCAATCCCAGAAGAGAATGTACAAATAACAACGGAGCAGATTCTGCAGTTGGTGCCACTGCAGAAGACACCTAAGGGGGGGCCACGTCCGCCCGACACCAGTAGGAGACAACATCTTACCGTTGGTCTCACCGACTTTGACTAATGATATATCATTTATTTCTGACTTTAGTAACCCCGATACAGACCTTGACAGGAGGAACGAGGTATGTACAGCAGCATTGTTAGCCGGGATATTGCCCCACCATCTAGTAACTGCAGACATAGAAATCACAGTCTTCATTAGCACAGTTAAATTTGGTACCAAGAATGAAACCACATGGTTAGGAAGGGTAGAAGAAAGTAGGCAACAATGGAACATTGTGGGGAGCAGTGGAAAAGGAGAATGTGGCCCGCAGGAAAGAGAGAAGGTTCAAAGTGTAAAGTACGTGGTAAGGTGTAGTCGAAGTAAGTGGACAGTGAACGTGACGGTTTCTGTTACCAGAGCTAAAGCAGAACTGCTGTTTGAAAGAGTAAAGCCCACCTTATCAATGAGAGAGAGAGGCTGGGGCAAAAGGAACGGCGAGGAATGGGGTCTAGCGTGGGATAAAGAGCTAGGCAGTACAGACCCCGATACCTCCTTGCTTTGGAGAAGACCGAGGGCAGTAAGTGTTCAAGATGGAAGTAGGGTAAATACTATGACTCAGAATGTGAAACGAGGTAAAAGGGAAGATAGATCATGGAGTGTACTCGAAGCTAGAGAAATTAGAATACCCGTTAAAACCAGGGATGAAGCCCAGAGAACAATAACGGTACGCGCTCAGAGTGGGGAAACACTGTGTTCATGGGCAGATAGTGTCTCATAAGGTCGAGGAACTTGGTCTACAGGTGAATGAGTGATCACTGTACATGAGACGAGGGGCAAATGGGATATAGCCGTGCAACATAATAACGAACACCAGTTGTCTCTCCAACTAACCATTGCCAGATTCCCAGACGGCACCAAGAGCTATCCAATAGCATGGTGGAACCCAGACGAGGGCGGTTCAGGGGAGGAGTCATCTCCTCCGGTGGCAGTAGGAAAGGAGCCCTCAGCCCCTGCATCCAGGGCAGGACGGCAAGCTACCCCAGGGACGGAAGGGTGGAGTTGGCTTCCCGTGCCCACGGTAGAACAGGCCTTGCTTGAGGTACCCACTCAAAGTCCCACGATGAGAGTGGAGGATGATCACATCGAGGTATTTAAGAAATACGGGTGGTATAGGTGGGCTCAGTATACAGCCAGGCAGCACGAAATGGAAGATTGTCTAATATGCTCTAGAGCAGGCTTGGAAAATATGGTAGTAGTCCCCATTAAGGAAGGATGGCAATCGTGTCTAGATGAGAAGTTTGAGTTATGGAAAACTGGGATAGATGACAGCCGGCTCTATAAACCCTGTGCAGCAACATGCTTAGCACGGTTGGGAAATGAAAAAACTCCAAAATAAAATGAGGAACTCACGTTCAAGCCTTGAAAAAACGGTAGAGTGTCAAGAATTGAACATTAGAATAAGTAAAACAACAGCGGAACACCGGCCCCCCTGATCTGAACCCGAGTGGTGTTCAGTTATTGGACTTCTGTGCTAGTCACAGTTTGTCCATAACGAACACCATGTTCAAGCATAAGGGTGTCCATCAGTGCACGTGGCACCAGGACACCATAGGCCACAGGTCGATGATCGACTTTGTTGTCTTCTCATCTGACCTGCGGCCATATGTCTTGGACACTCGGGTGAAGAGAGGGGCGGAGCTGTCAACTGATCACCACCTGGTGGTGAGTTGGATCCGATGGCGGGGGAGGAAGCTGGACTCGGCAGGCCCAAGCGTACTGTAAGGGTCTGCTGGGAACGTCTGGCCGAGTCTCCTGTCAGAGAGATCTTTAACTCCCACCTCCGGCAGAGCTTCGACTGGATCCCGAGGGAGATTGGAGAAATTGAGTCCGAGTGGACCATGTTCTCCACCGCCATTGTCGAAGCGGCCGCTCGGAGCTGTGGCCGTAAGGTCTCCGGTGCCTGTCGAGGCGTCAATCCCTGAACCCGGTGGTGGACACCGGAAGTAAGGGATGCCGTCAAGCTGAAGAAGGAATCCTATCAGGCCTGGTTGGCTTGTGGGACTCCTGAGGCAGCTGACGGGTACCGACAGGCCAAGCGGGCTGCAGCCCGGGTGGTCGTGGAGGCAAAAACTCGGGCCTGGGAGGAGTTCGGTGAGGCCATGGAGAAGGACTATCGGCTGGCCTCGAAGAGATTCTGGCAAACCATCCGGCGCCTCAGGAGAGGGAAACAGTGCCCTACCAACGCTGTTTACAGTAGAGGTGGGCAGCTGTTGACCTCAACTGAGGATGTCGTCGGGCGGTGGAAGGAGTACTTCGAGGATCTCCTCAATCCCGCTGACACGTCTTCCATTGAGGAAGCAGAGGATGAGGGCTCAGAGGTGGACTCGTCCATCACCCGGGCTGAAGTCACAGAGGTGGTCAAGAAACTCCTCGGTGGCAAGGCACCGGGGGTGGATGAGATCCGCCCTGAGTACCTCAAGTCTCTGGATGTTGTGGGGCTGTCTTGGTTGACACGCCTGTGCAACATCGCGTGGCGGTCGGGGACAGTGCCTCTGGGATGGCAGACCGGGGTGGTGGTCCCTCTTTTTAAGAAGGGGGACCGGAGGGTGTGTTCCAACTATAGGGGGATCACACTTCTCAGCCTCCCCGGGAAAGTCTATGCCAGGGTTCTGGAGAGGAGAATACGGCCGATAGTAGAACCTCGGATTCAGGAGGAACAGTGTGGTATTCGTCCGGGCCGTGGAACACTGGACCAGCTCTATACCCTCTACGGGGTGTTGGAGGGTTCATGGGAGTTTGCCCAACCAATCCACATGTGTTTTGTGGATTTGGAGAAGGCATTCGACTGTGTCCCTCGCGGCATCTTGTGGAGAGTGCTTTGGGAATATGGGGTCCTGGGTCCTTTGCTAAGGGCTGTCAGGTCCCTGTACAACCGAAGCAGGAGCTGGGTCCGCATTGCCGGCAGTAAGTCAGACTTGTTCCCAGTGCATGTTGGACTCCGGCAGGGCTGCCCTTTGTCACCGGTTCTGTTCGTAATTTTTATGGACAGAATTTCTAGGCGCAGCCAGGGGCCGAAGGGTGTCAGGTTTGGGGACCACACGATTTCGTCTCTGCTCTTTGCAGATGATGTTGTCGTGTTGGCCCCTTCTAACCAGGACCTCCAGCATGCACTGGGACGGTTTGCAGCCGAGTGTGAAGCGGTGGGGATGAAAATCAGTACCTCCAAATCCGAGGCCATGGTCCTCAGTCGGAAAAGGGTGGCTTGCCCACTTCAGGTTGGTGGAGAGTGCCTGCCTCAAGTGGAGGAGTTTAAGTATCTAAGGGTCTTGTTCACGAGTGAGGGAAGGATGGAACGGGAGATTGACAGATGGATCGGTGCAGCTTCTGCAGTAATGCAGTCGATGTATCGGTCTGTCGTGGTGAAGAAATAGCTGAGCCGCAAGGCGAAGCTCTCGATTTACCAGTCAATCTATGTTCCTACTCTCACCTACTAATCTACGTTCCTACTCTCGCAGGGTGGCTGGGCGATCCCTTAGAGATAGGGTGAGAAGCTCAGTCACCCGGGAGGAGCTCAGAGTAGAGCCGCTGCTCCTCCACATCGAGAGGGGTCAGCTGAGGTGGCTTGGGCATCTTTTTCGGATGCCTCCGGAACGCCTTCCTGGGAAGGTGTTCCGGTCCCGTCCCACCGGGAGGAGACCCCGAGGAAGACCTAGGACACGCTGGAGGGACTATGTCTCCCGGCTGGCCTGGGAACGCCTCGGTGTCCCCCCGGAAGAGCTAGAGGAAGTGTCTGGGGAGAGGGAAGTCTGGGCATCCCTGCTTAGACTGCTGCCCCCGCGACCCGGCCCCGGATAAGCGGAAGAAGATGGATGGATGGAACAGCGGAACACACCCTCCCTGAGGGAGAATTGAAAATATTAGGTAGACATGAATGTTACTATGCCACAGGGACCGTTATTGTAGGACATTTTCTCAAGTGTAAAACACTTATTAATTTGAATAAAGGGGAGCTAAACATTGCCCAGTCTGGGAAGGAATTCACTCTAGCTCAGAGAAGAGGAGTAGCTCAAGACCAGACTATAGCTACATATTCTGGATATGCGGAGGAGGAAAACTGAGGCCCGTGTTACCAAAGGGGTGGTCTGGCACCTGCGCCAGGGTTAGAGTAGCGCAGGATGTGTCAATAATTCCCCATATTTTCTCGCCTCCAGAAGAAGTTCAGCAGATCAAGGAAGCACCAGTCAAGCCCCGAATAAGAAGGGCATATACACCAGACCCAGTGGTTCTCATTGATGCAATAGGACAGCCATGAGGGATCCCTAATGAGTTTAAGGCCAGGAGCGAGATCACCTCAGGGCTTGAATCCATATTCTTATGGATTACACCAACTAAGAATACGGAATGGATTAATTACATTTATTACAATCAGCAAAGGTTTATTAACTACACTGATGCAGCCCTGACTGGCCTAGGTGAGCAGATGCGTGCTACAAGTAAGATGGCGTGGCAAAATAGGCAGGCTTTAGACTGGATCCTAGCAGAGAGGGGCGGCGTCTGTATTATGTTTGGGGAACAGTGTTGTACTTTTATTCCCAATAATACGGCACCGGATGGCACCTTCACTCAGGCCATGGTTAAGCTAAAACAATTGAGACAGGAGGTTAAGGATAATGCAGGTAGGGAGGCTCATGCTTGGGCAATATCCTTCTTCTTTTGCAGGCATGAAGGGACTGCCAGACCTGAATATTCCCGTGGTGGAGGCCTTCGTGAACCAGTTGTATGAAGAGATGGGAGAGGTCTATGTTGGAGTGGATAAAGTGAACAGGAGCAACCCTTCTAATCCACCAGGGGGCCATGCCCTCTATGACAAGGCATCACGCAGACACTATCCATGCCCGTATAGAATGGACAGTTGCCAGTATTGTAGCAAAGAATGCCCGGCTAAGGAAGGACATTATCACCATCCTGAACCCTACAACTGTGCTCTTTGCCAAAGAGGGGACTGCCCCCTGTGTGCCGGAAAGGACTGTGCACCTTTGAATATCGATCTTCTAATGGGACTTTCCCCTAATAAGGTTGATGTTGGGGCCTCAGACGACTTAAAAAAAAAAAAAAAAATAGCATTATGGGGGACGCATACTTTTGTATGTTTTCCATCTGTTTGTATTTCTCCTGTAACTTTTTATGATACTGTCTGTGAGTCTGTTCTCTGTTATCATCTCATGTCATTCTACCTCATGTGATACGGGAATATTTGATCTATCTTATTTTAACCACTATTCGTATGTGCATAATGATATTTTCTTTGCTTTGCTTTTATCCATATATTCACTTGAAACACCACATTTTGCTAAGGCTGAAAAGGAAATCTGCACATGCTTACACACACCCATATCCCACAGATTGGAAAGGTTGGTGAGTCTTTTACTTCCACTGAGTCAAACGGAGGGGAAGAGGTTTGGCTCCCAGCTTCTGGGGCCAACAGGCGACGAGGAGTTGGGCGATAAGATGTTTGAGTTGATTTCAACCCTCACATGGATACTAAGATACTCCTCCTCATCTGACGGTCTCAGGCCTAAATTTAAGTGGCTTTGTGAAGCCACTAAGGGGGGATATGTGAGGGAATTTCTGCAAATTGCTTATAATCCCACGTATTATGAAAATATCATTATGCATGTTTAAGTTTAAGCTTATGAAATATTACTGTTTAAAGAAATGTTACTAATGTGAAGCCCAGACCCACGGCAGCAACTCCCTACATGATATATTCCACCCACACGCGCAGCTGAACAGTGAGCCGAGCCCTTACCATGATATGTGCATATTGACCCAGGGGTCACCACAGGAAGACTCCCTAATATAGTATCTTCCTGTACATGTCCTATACACGGCCAGTTGCAAACCTGAAAATGTATGACTATGATGAGTTCATTGGAGGGGCGACCCAAAAATGAACCATAAGGTTGTCAAGAGTAAGCACATCTTAATTAAGAACATGCAGAAAGAACTAGAGAACAAGGGAGAGGGCCCCACCTCAGGGGATTCTCCAAAGATGGTCAGATGGCGTTCAGATGGCGTTCTGGGTAGAAGTTTTTGTATAAAAGTCACGGTCCTGAGCTCAGTAGTTTGGGGGTGTATCTGCAGAAGGACCTGGCTTTAATGTCTGTCATTCTTGTATGATCTTCATTAAAGTCTATTGGATTCACAAGTTTCTGAGTTGAAGTGCTCTTTGCTTAAGTCGTTGTGGACTTGGGTTTTCCACGACAGCGCTGCAGGATTTTAATCCATGACGGCGTAGTGTGTTACTAATGGTTTCTTTGAGACCGTGTTCCCAG
Source organism: Esox lucius (assembly GCF_011004845.1). Classification (NCBI taxonomy): domain Eukaryota; kingdom Metazoa; phylum Chordata; class Actinopteri; order Esociformes; family Esocidae; genus Esox; species Esox lucius. The sequence continues at coordinate 12,846,876 of NC_047585.1, forward strand.
CTCTCTTCAGGTCATTGACCAGGTCCTGCCGTGTAGTTCTGGGCTGATCCCTCACCTTCCTCATGATCATTGATGCCCCACGAGGTGAGATCTTGCATGGAAGCCCCAGACCGAGGGAGATTGACCGGCATCTTGAACTTCCTCCATTTTCTAATAATTGCTCCAACAGTTGTTGCCTTCTCACCAAGCTGCTTGCCTATTGTCCTGTAGCCCATCCCAGCCTTGTGCAGGTCTACAATTTTATCCCTGATGTCCTCACACAGCTCTCTGGTCTTGGCCATTGTGGAGAGGTTGGAGTCTGTTTGATTGAGTGTGTGGACAGGTGTCTTTTATACAGGTAACAAGTTCAAACAGGTGCAGTTAATACAAATAATGAGTGGAGAACAGGAGGGCTTCTTAAAGAAAAACTAACAGGTCTGCGAGAGCCGTAATTCTTACTGGTTGGTAGGTGATCAAATACTTATGTCATGCAATAAAATGCAAATTCATTATTTAAAAATGATACAATGTGATTTTCTGGATTTTTTTTTTGATTCCGACTCTCACAATTGAAGAGTACCTATGATAATAATTACAGACCTCTACATGCTTTGTAAGTTGGAAAACCTGCAAAATCGGCAACGTATAAAATACTTGTTCTGCCCACTGTATAAACAGAAATAATGATTAATACCAGTAGATCAGCCTTAAATCTTGCACACTAAATAATTCCACATTAAGGATGCTGATTCATAATATATACAGATACACTTATACATCCTATAGAGGAAGCAAGGACTATTGGTCTGTGGTTTCTCATTCTTAGAAGTCCCCTAAGGAAAGTGCAGTATGTTGGCAGACTAAGTTGACCTCTTTTCTGTCGGCAAAAAGTGACCTTATTATTCACATTTTGGATAACCCAGACATTGGATGAGGCATAATGATAAGTGCATTGAAAGATTGGATAGAAAGCTATGCTGTGTATCATTGGGTAATGAAGTACTGCATTGTTTGAGGCTGAGTAGATCCAGGATCCATACAAGGGTGACAGAGTGGAGAACAGGCTTGATCTGGTTATCATTCAATAAAGTTAGACGTGTGTTTTCTGCTTCAAGATGCAACTGAACCTCAGACAGCCAGATGATGTCAGGTTTATTAATTCATCTTTTTATATGTTTTTCCTCACCAAATGCATCGCTATGCATCTATGATAGAGAAATTTGTACAATGATGGTTAAACCTTTTGGATGGATAATTACATTTTATAATTAAGATGTATTCTCAAAAGGCAACATCCTTCCAAAAGAGCTGTGAGCCAGAACATTTTAAACAGAGGGGGACTGAAAACAGCCAGCAGGTTGTTGGCAGCCTTTAAGTAGACTGCTGATGGGAAAGGCTTTATCTGTCAGATTACAAAATGACTATAATACTTCAGTTGTAAACACAGGCGTCAAAATATAGGATGACTGTTATGGAAATTTTTACAGCAAAATAATGGGAAATCCTCAATTGACCCCAATGCAATAGTAGATCTGATGTAGATAGTTCTTTAGGATATTGTTTATTTGAAATGTAAGTAAAATTAAAGTACGACTAAAGGATGGTAAGTATCAAAATAACTGAAAAGGTAAGAGAGAAAAGTGCCCCATGCCCCTGTCCTCTCAGAGTTTTCCAGGAAGATCCTAACTGTATATTATTTACTTTTGGAATATTGTAATCTCTGTGAAATGCTGAATTGAATAAGTCAATGTCTGGAGTTGATTGAACAGGTATGAATGTGCTCAAGGTTAAATGCTTTTCGAAATTAAAATTTCAGTGCCTACAGGTGCAAGAAAATGTTTAGGAACCTATAGAAATCACCATGTGATTTAACAAAGAACACACGATCCTATGTACGTTTACTTGTCTTCATTCAACACATTAGTCAAACATATTTCAGTAGTTAGTGGAACCTCCTTTGCAGCAATATCCTCAAGTAAACATTTTAGTAGTAATTCTGCACAAGAATTAGGAGGTATTTTGGACTGTTCCTCCTTATAGATCTGTTTCAGTTCATTGATATCTTTGCTACAGGATTTCAATAGAGTTGTGGTCATGAATAACTTAGTCCTTCCAAGATGTGAATTTTCTTATGCATAAGCTGTTCTGTTATAGATCGGATTTTGTGTTTAGTGTCATTTTCATGTTTCATAACCCAACCTCTTTTAAGATTCGGATTACAGACCGTTAAACTGATATTCTGTAGAAATCCCTGATACAGATTTAAATTAATTGTTCTCTCAATGATTGCATGCATTGAAGGCATTGAGAAAACAAAACAGTCCCAATCCATGATGGCCCCTAAAAGATTCTTCACAGTTGGGATGAGGTTTTGGTGTTGGTATGGAGTACTTTTTCTCCTTCAAAAATAGTGTTGTGCCCTTCTGCCAAAAATATGTTGTCATGCCTCACCTTAGAACATTGTTCCAGTAGTGTTGTGGAACCTCCAAGTGAGTTTTGGCAAACCTGAAAAGGCAGCAATATTTTTTTTTGGTGAGCAGTGGTTGACTATGGAATCCTCAAACAAATCTCACGCTTTTATAGTGTTTGTTATTGCTGGAAACCCACTCTTAGGGAGAGTAGCAGTGGCGCTCACTTTTCTACATTTTTACAAAAGTCTGTCTGATAGTAGACTGGTGGAGGCCCAAGTCTTTGCAAATACTTTGAGGCTGTTTTAGTCTTATGAGAAACTCTTCTCCTGAGGTGACCTAAAATGTGTTTTGACCAGGCCATATTCAACTTCAACAGATTGCTATTTTGGGTACAGACTTTGGTGTTAAGCAAACATTGTATGGTTTTGTTATTACAGGGCACCTCTGACCCAAACCTGAATGTCAACTCAATGATTAAAACGCATGACTTCAATACTCTTCAGTATTTTCAAAAAAAAAAGTTTAACCTATGCTGTTTATGTTTGACCATTGCGTTCAATTAAGACATGTTAGAACACTTTTTGCATGTACTTTGTTAAATCGAACTGTGTTTTTCTATTGCTCTGACTTAGATGAAGATCAGACTGTGTTTTAGGGCCCATTTATGCAAGTATCGAAGGGGTTTTAATCCTTTTTCTCCCAACTGGAGTTCCTCCTCCTGCATTGCCCTAATGGTATCTGCTGAGGGTGAATTTACAGACTGAAATGTATCTTACAGAACGAGGTCTACCTATTGCCAAGAGGCATAGGAGGGTTTTTTTTACTATTGGGAGCAACAATTTTATTAATCTATGGTTTAAAAGCCCTTTACGATGCTCCCAAATAAGGAGTGTATGATGTATAGTGTAACTGGGTTTTAATTACAACCCTGTTTCCAAAAAAGGTGGGATGCTGTGTAAAATGTTAATAAAAACTGAATGCAATGATGTGAAAATCATTTAAACCCGATATTCAATAGAAAATTGTACACAATGACATGTCAAATGTTGAAAATGAGACATTTTATTATTTCTTTGAATTTGATGCCAGCAACACGTTTCAAAAAATTTGGGACTTCCCTCTCCCCAGACACTTCCTCCAGCTCTTCCGGGGGGACACTGAGGCGTTCCCAGGCCAGCCGGGAGATATAGTCCCTCCAGCGTGTCCTAGGTCTTCCCCGGGGTCTCCTCCCAGTGGGACGGGACCGGAACACCTTCCCAGGAAGGCGTTCCGGAGGCATCCGAAACAGATGCCCAAGCCACCTCAGCTGACCCCTCTTGATGTGGAGGAGCAGCGGCTCTACTCTGAGCTCCTCCCGGGTGACCGAGCTTCTCACCCTATCTCTAAGGGAATGCCCAGCCACCCTGCGGAGAAAGCTCATTGCGGCCACCTGTATCCGGGATCTTGTCCTTTCGGTCATGACCCAAAGCTCATGACCATAGGTGAGAGTAGGAACGTAGATTGACTGGTAAATCGAGAGCTTCGCCTTGCGGCTCAGCTATTTCTTCACCACGACAGACCGATACATCGACCGCATTACTGCAGAAGCTGCACCGATCCGTCTGTCAATCTCCCGTTCCATCCTTCCCTCACTCGTGAACAGGACCCCTAGATACTTAAACTCCTCCACTTGAGGCAGGCACTCTCCACCAACCTGGCAAGCCACCCTTTTCCGACTGAGGACCATGGCCTCGGATTTGGAGGTACTGATTTTCATCCCCACCGCTTCACACTTGGCTGCAAACCGTCCCAGTGCATGCTGAAGGTCCTGGTTTGAAGGGGCCAACACGACAACATCATCCGCAAAGAGCAGAGACGAAATCGTGTGGTCCCCAAACCTGACACCCTCCGGCCCCTGGCTGCGCCTAGAAATTCTGTCCATAAAAATTATGAACAGAACCGGCGACAAAGGGCAGCCCTGCCGGAGTCCAACATGCACTGAGAACAAGTCTGACTTACTGCCGGCAATGTGGACCAAGTTCCTGCTTCGGTTGTACAGGGACCTGACAGCCCTTAGCAGGACCCAGGACCCCATATTCCCGAAGCACTCTCCACAGGATGCCACGAGGGACACAGTCGAATGCCTTCTCCAAATCCACAAAACATATGTGGATTGGTTGGGCAAACTCCCATGAACCCTCCAACACCCTGTAGAGGGTATAGAGCTGGTCCAGTGTTCCACGGCCCGGACGAAAACCACACTGTTTCTCCTGAATCCGAGGTTCTACTATCGGCCATATTCTCCTCTCCAGAACCCTGGCATAGACTTTCCCGGGGAGGCTGAGAAGTGTGATCCCCCTATAGTTGGAACACACCCTCCGGTCCCCCTTCTTAAAAAGAGGGACCACCACCCCGGTCTGCCATCCCAGAGGCACTGTCCCCGACCGCCACGCGATGTTGCACAGGCGTGTCAACCAAGACAGCCCCACAACATTTTATTAATATTAGTTCTGCAAAGTCCTAATTTAGGCAAAGTCCATATTTTATAAGTAATTGATCGTGCTATTCTTTTAAATGTATTGTTGGTTTGAAGTCAGTATCACCATATTTAATTAAAGAGATAACAAATATATGTGGCAATTGTCTAGACGAAGGCAGCCTTGGGAAATAAAACTCCCACCTGCCTTAACTACAAACCCGCATTTCCCAGAACAGCATTCCATCTGCCTCACGTATGTTTGGTCTTGAGTGTGATCCCTTGCTTCCATAAATGAGTTTAAAAAGCGAGTTTAAATGACGATCTCAGTATCTGAGTCTTGGAAATAACATGAAAGGAAACCGAAAAACTCAGATTGTGCAATGAAAACCAGTTCATTCTTACATTACGTAGGCGGGGCATGTGAGCCAGTCCAGTGCGTTTTTGGCGCAGCAGGTATTAGCTCGTCTGTTTGTGTACAGAAGTTTTCACCGAATTTCTTAACTGAACCGCATTTATCACTGCATCCGACAACCAGATATAAAAAAACGCTTGTAATAGCGCAACAGACAATAAGTACAGCAAGACTGTCCGGTGTTGTATCTGAGAATCAATAATTGTCTGATATCTGGAGGCGCGGCATAATTTTACATCTCAGGTAACTAATCGAATTGCTTTTGTTATTTCACTATTCTTTGGGTACCAACATTTCCTCAGTGGATTTCCTTTCGATAGTTTCTGTGTCTTTGTTTTCTTAATTTTGTCTATAAATATAGTATGCAATTGCATCTACATATTCAGTTGTGAGTATACGGATTGAAGAGGGTAAACTGAATTGTTCAGGGGCAGAACGACAAATCTGTCACGTAGGTGTTCTCTACCCACTACAGAAAGGACGTGAAAGGTTGACACTTCTTTGCATAATTGCTCTCCCATGGTGTCACAGGTCTGAATAATAAGACATTTATTTGGAATACAGGTTACGGTTTATGTTTGATACTTCATTTAAAATTGCTCAAATGTGCTGGTTTTCTGTATATCTTTCCATAGTTATGTCAAGAATGCATGTTTTGTCTTGTCCAAAGAAAATTCTTGACACTAAATCCCTTGATGTGAACCAGTGACCATTTGCCTTTGCGTGCAAACCGAAACTGAACTGCTACTCAAACATTTTAATCATACATACCAATCTGTTTGGATAAATATGAAATTGAGCTTATCATGTTAGTACAAAATACCCTCCCCTAAGAATACATTCTTGTGTCTTTTACAGTACAGAGGGAGCCAAGTAAACCAAACAGAGGCCCCTTCTCATAAAATCTTATGGCACTTTTAGGAGAGAGTATTTATCATCTAGGAGGGTCCCTCTGTTTAACCCTTAGATACCTAGACCCAGCGATGCCAAATTAATGTAACATTGAATACGGTTGCATCAGGACACCGGCACAGAGGTGGTGGACAATTAACTTTCATTTTAAATTTAACAGCCTTGATAACAAATGACTTAACTTCAACAAGACACGTCACACAAAACAAAGACTGACAAGAAACCTAGGAAACAAAATAAGTAGTCCTGTCACCTGTCTTACAAATTACAGACAGATGACAGGACTAAACTAGACAGGTGAAATCAATAAACACAGGGAATTAAAGTAGACCATAGAATCAGAAAACCTAGAACATAAAGACACTGAACATGGAAGTGCAAAAGCTAGCACGGAACAGGCTGCCCCCGGCTGTTACAATTAACGTATGTATTGGGTTTTGGGGTAATTAGTACATAAAAGATGTGTGGTTTGCACTTAGTGATGCTACATACAGTATTCCTCATATTACAGACTTTGCCAAACATTTGAAACTGTAAAATTTATTTTCTTACCTTAGGCATTGTCTTAAAACATCAGATGAGTTTTAAGACATCATAGAGAATGATTAGAAATCTCAACCCTTCTCTTTGACCTCCTGCTCGTCCCCAGAATGTTCTGGAAAAGAGAAGTATCCATCTCCCGTGGCTGTAGGTAACAGGAAGTTACATTGCAGCGTGGAGTGGAGATGGTCCCCTGGGCCACCATTCTGGTGACATGTGTATGGATGCAGACTGTAAAAGCCTCAGGACTAGACGCATGTCCCAAGACCCCTCGCACGGAGGTGGATTTTACAGTTAATTACTCAATACCCCACTTCCAGACTATCAAACCCATCCAGAACGTAGTGGTAAACCCAGAAAAGCAAGACATTTATGTGGCCTCGCAGAATGTGATCGAGGCGGTCAGCGGACAGCTCAATAAGTTATGGGAGCTGAGGACCGGCCCGGTGGGCAGCCCGGAGTGTCTGACCTGTCAACTCTGTGGCATTGAGACCGACCCTGGGGACTCGCTGGACACGGACAACAAGGTCCTGCTCTTGGACCCGGCGCTTTACGACACTCCTTATCTGTATTCCTGTGGGAGCTCTAAGCACGGGGTTTGTTACTTACATGAACTTAACTTGGATGGTACCCCACCCACATCTCAATGTCTCTTCAGGAAAGATGCTAACTCACCCTCCCACTGTCCCGACTGCCTTGCCAGTCCCCTGGGCACTGAGGCGGTCATCGTGGAGGACGGCTACACAGCCTATTTCTTTGTGGCAGCAACACTCAATGAGAGCGTAGCGCAGAGGTACGGCAGGCAGTCCATATCGATTCGCCGGCCTCTGTCGACCACGGACGGCTTTGAATTGACCACGCCAGGTCTGACCGTGCTCCCTAAATATCAGAACTCCTACCAGATCGATTACATCTACAGTTTCTCTGCGGGGTCCTATGTTTATTTCCTGTCTGTCCAGAGAGAGAACCTATTGGACTCAGCTGGGTATCAGACGCGCCTGGGTCGTTTGCCCGTGAAGGACATCGAGATGGGAATGTACCGCGAGATCGTGTTGGAGTGTCGTTACAAGCTCAAGCGCAGGCGACGGAGCGAGGGCAAGTCGTTCCAGGACATTGTGTATAACGGGCTGCAGGCGGCCCACTTCAGCAGCGCCGGGAAGGAGCTGGCAGCCGAACTGGGCGTGGGGGAGAACGAAGGCATCCTCTACGGGACATTCGCCGTGACTGATACCTCCGGGAGACCCTACAGTAACTCGGCCATGTGTGCCTTCTCCTTAGCCTTGGTAGACGAGGCCATCGACAAAGGGGTGGAGGACTGTTGCAGGTCGAGCACAGAGCAGCTATCCAGAGGGCTCTGCCAGTACCAGCCCTGCGAGAGCTGCCCGCATGAGGTAAGCCACTGGGCTCCGCCTCTCTGCCAGGGCTTCTGATTAACGTTAAATGGTTCAGATTGTAACTGCAGGATGTGGAAGTGGAGTGAGATACAGGTTGTTAGGTACACTCTGCTGAGAAGGTTCTTGGTCAATTAACGATATTCATTTAATACAATGGGCCAATGCCAATGTTTGTTCCGATGTAGTTTCTTATTTCAATAAATGCAAATTCAATCACACTTTTTTTTTGTGATAATGAAGTCTGATAATGAATGGAAATTGCTTCAAATTATAGTATTTTAAACACACATTTTGTAATTGTATAAAAAGAGATATAAATGTAGTTAAGGACACATGCACAAAGGACAACATTTGAGCATATTAGATGACTATACAGATGAAAGCACAATCGGTCTGAAATATTCAGCCAATCCTGTTTGTTGGGTGCTTAGGAAGTGCATCCCAGGTTGTTTATAGTATCAGAAGTTCCAAAACTGGGTGATTGAATGAGAGGGAAATGTGTGAGAAAAGAGAGGGAGAGAGGGAAGGAGAATGAGTCAGACGGTTTTTCTGCTCTGTTGAATTACAGTCATAGCTAGTAACATGTCCAAGCTGAAAGGGTGGGAACTTGATAATGTCTGAGTACGATACATTAAGCCATTCTACCTTTGTTTCTGAAATATGAACTGTATTAATTTAGAGTAGACCTAAACTATTATATCATGCCCTAGATATTTTTTTCTTTTTTTTTTCCCTTAATGCTATCATACTGATTTATGAAGAATAAAGAAAATGACAATTGGAGGTGTACTTTATGACGAGTGGGGTAAAAATGTACAGCTGTATTTCAACAATAAAACTGTTGTTGTATAAAACAACCACAGTGTTTGACTGGCTGTTTAGTAGCTGGTATCAAGGTGTGGCGTTATCAGTGTGACTTCAAATTTCCGCTCCCTCTGAGCTCATAGAGCCAGGCTTACACCTGCAGAGGCTCAGAGGTCATAAACGGGGTTGCTCAAGGAATGGAATGTGAAGGGGAGGGAGTGTGGTTCTGTGCATGGCTCCTACATAATTTATATGACAGCATGGAAATGAGAGGGAGAGAAGGAGGGAGAAGTCAGGAAATGCAGAGGAGAAGGGATTGGCTCTATTTGAAGTAGCTGTGTCATTTCAAAGCCTTACACTGTCTCTATTAACCAACAGAGGTAAAGCAGTGTGGGGTTACTGTTTAGAGTTACTGTACCATGTCTGAATTGTTTCAGCAAGAGCTGGGGAAAAAAATCACCACGAGTTGTCCACTGTATGTCATTACAGTAACAATTCTATAGTTTATACAGTTACGACAGCTGGCCATATTGTCCTCGTTAAACATTTCAACAGGTTATAGATTATACTCTGGATGGGTGGGGAATGTCAGATGAAGATGTGTATTGAAAATCCTCAAGGGAATGGTGAAGAGGCAAGTTGGGGCAGGTTGGCTAATTGCACTGAGCCGGAGTAGCCAGCTTTCTTCTGGAGGAGAGATGTTTGTTTTGGACAATTTTGCTGGGAAAAAAAAACGTGAAGTACATGGTTACGTTCTGGGTGTTTTCCCAGAATCTCAGTGTGGAACATTTACTTTGACTTTTACTCCTGCTGTCAGTATTAGGTTGAGAAACAACTGTCCGGTTAATTAGCAGTGTTATGTCCTGTGGCCAGAGATCACTTCTTGTTTCAGAGCCCTCTTCCTTTCTGTGTTAGCCTGTGTGGGCTCTGCTCTGTTACATGGCTGAGGGCTGAAGCCACCAGGGATTGGGGTACATGCTCTCTCACAGTGGAGGATTCCTCTTACTGCTTCCACTGTGTTTGGGTGTTTGGGTGTTTTTGTGTTTTTGCAGTAGAGAGGGAGTGCGTGGTCAGGGCCTGTGTGAATAACAGTTTAAAAACACATTTTAAAGGAGGAACCTGAAATTCCACCTGAAATCACACATTCCTAATACATACAGTGCCATCTGAAAGTATGCAGACCCCTTCACCTTTTCCAGATTTGTTTATTGTCTTAACCTATAGTTAGGGGGCCAAGCAACCAAGTTGCTGGAACCCTTTAATGTTTGTACGTTTTATTATTATTATTATTCTCCAGGGCCATTTTCAGAGGTCAATAGCTCGGTCCCCTCTGGTTCTAAGCGCTCCAAACTTTGCCTGATCGGACCTTGGGTACCATGGTACCCATACTCCTCATGGTGGCACTGTAGCACTCAGTCGAAAATGGAAAAAGTGAAGCTCAGATCTCATGAACCGAATGTCGTAGAGACACACAACCAAGTTCCAGATATACCCCTTCTCATGCTGACCAAAAAAGTCTCTGGGGTCTTTCAAATTCGCCCCTTGGATTTTCCTTCATTTTGAATTTGGGGAAAAACATGTTAACAACATCTCCTCCGAGACCGCTGAACGGATTTGCATGCCGTTTGGTGTGAAGGACCTTTGAACCATTATCTTTAAAAGTTATATAAGGAAAGTGGATTTCTCAAACAATATGGCCGAAATCAGCGAATGAAATTGAGCTGGGCAGGTCTATGACTTTAGACGTCCATTAAACCCAAACGTAACATCAAACAGCTACGCAAACAATCATACTTGTAAATGTGTCTGCTAGGAATGGACAGGAAAACTCCCATACAGAAATACCGCTTGGTGGCGCTATAAACATAACCAATGTTTCTCACGATTTTGCCATTGATAAAAACACACTTAAACGATTTCCTCCGAAACAGTTGAATGGATTTGGATGACAATTGGTGAAAAACTGTGCTATTTCGGGTATTATAGATCCCAACCCAATGAGACTATTCCATCTGCCTGCCAGCCCTGTGGTGTAGTGGGAACATCCCAGTCCTTCAATAGTGTGACCCCAGTTCGATTCCCTCCTCAGGCATTCCAAATTCTATATCTCAGAAATGCTTTTCCACTCCTTTCCACAATACATATCTGAAATACCGTGATTTTCATTTATTTGTGAGAATAATTATATTACGTGACCCTTTTATACTGTTATTGTTTTCCAAAGAAAGGAACCAGCCATGGAGTGATTGGAGTCATTGATTTCATTATAAGTAGAATGCATAGCTATTAGCTAGCCATCTATAATAATCTTTGTACGACAGTACACTTTAGTTCCGTTAAAAACGTTTTGTTGCCAACTTTATCTCAGCAAAATTGTAATGGCTGGGGTAAAATTTACATTTGGAGAGGATAGAGAGCTGTAGGTACAATCAGTAGCCCCTGAAGTGTAGTGGGAATGTCCCTGTTCTTCAATATTTTGACCCTAGTTCAATTCCCCTTTGAGATGTTCCAAATATTGTATTTCAGAAATGTATATCCACTTGGTACTGTTCACCCTTCACACAACAGTATACTGTATATCTTCTCTGTAATACCACGATTCTCTTATGTTTAGGATAAAAAAATTTACGTGACCCTTATATACTGTTATTGTTTTCCAAACACACAAATCAGCCATGAAGTGATTGGAGTCATTGTTTTCGTTATAAGTAGGCTGTATAGCTATTAGCTATATAGACTTTGTGCAAGACTACTCTTTAATTACGTTAATACATTTTATTTTGTCCACGTTATTTCAGCCAAAATGTAATGGCTGAGGTAAAAGTTTAATTCTGCTGTTTAAATAGTGTCATGATTAAAGACAGTCTGCCACATAGAAAACCAGGGATTGAAACCTGCCAGCAACAACAAGATTCATCCCTCCTAATCGGCTGAACTACGATTGCCTGGTTCCTTTTCTGGTTTCAAGGTCTTTTTGTTTTATTTAGATTTCCTCTCCTTCGATTGGACATCCTGACTACTAGCGGCAATGGGCATTTTTAAATAGCAAAACATTTCTCTAGTGAGAGCATGCAGTGAGATGCTTCCTGTGCCTGGCTTGGCCCCCTGAAAGCTGCTCGCAGCTTTAATTGATAGTTATTTTTGTGCCATCTATACTGTATAGTTACTAACTGAAAACAAGTTGTAAATGGTCTGAATACCTATGTACATAAGACACTTAAGTTTTTCATTTTCAAAATATTTCAAAAAATATATATCTCACATTGCAGTGTTTACTCTGAAGAGATGTTACCTAAATAGGTATTTTGCCATGATGAAATAGCTGCATGTGTTGTAGAGACTGTTTTAGTGATCTGAAATGCAGGTCATCGGTTTAAAGCATTACGTGAAAGTGTCTTCTACATTCTTAGGAATATAACGGGATGATGTGGTTCAGATTTCACAGAATCATCACATAGAAGTTAAACCATGATGAAACAGAATGTTTTAATGACTAACACACCATAGGCTTTCTCCAAATGTCATGATTAGTGTTTGTGGGGGGTGGATTACCCCTTTAAGCATGTTGGAATTAAATGGGGAATATGACAAACCACTAACAGAGACAAAATAAACCACATCACTAAGTCATTTGAAATTAGTGGGCCAAGCTATTAAATCACTTATCTGATAAGGAAAGTGGTAGTGATTATTGAGTAATGTGTGAGTAATCAGTCAGTGTTAACGCTGTTGTCTTTGTGTGCGTCTCTTCAGAGCTCTGAGGACAATGCCTCATGTCCAAACAAGCCCACCCTGGTGTCCAAACCCTTCAACCGGGTGGATCTCTTCGAGCGGTTATTCAACAACGTCCTGCTCACCTCAGTGCTTGTCACCATCCACGATATCCACACCCTGGCTCACATTGGAACCAAGGATGGCAGGCTCTTACAGGTACTCTCACTGTGTGTGCTGTGTGGGTGTGTCTGACACACTAGAAGCCTCTAAGAGAGCTAATGAGAGAATATTAAAGGAAAGTGTCACAGATTAGTAATACAACTCCATTGTCTTTTGATTACTGCAGCTCATCCTTCGAAGGTCAAGTCCAATCTTTTTTGCCAACTATACTCTGGCAGAGGGCATGGAGGTGTCCAGAAAGGCTGCTGTGCATTCTAACAAGTCCTTGCTATTTGTGGTTGGAAATAAGGTGTCTTTTTCTATTCAACCGTAAGCGTTCATTACCAACGTACGCTTGTTTATGCTGTCCGGACATCTAACAGGGGAAAATACCATCATTTTTCTGTCCCACTCGTTCTTCCCCCTCTGTTTTTCTCCCTTTTACTTCTTTTTTTTCTGTTGCTGTCTTTCCCTGTCTTCCTCCCTCTCTACATGTCTCTGACAGTTGTTCAGCGTTTCTCCAAGAGGCCCGGGATGTAAACACTTCCTGACCTGCTCCAAGTGTCTGGCGGCTCCCCAGTTCACAGGGTGTGGCTGGTGCTCAGGGTCATGCTCCAGACAGGAGGAGTGCCCCGCCCAGTGGACTAATGAGGCCTGTGCTCCCGTCATCACAGAGGTACGATGGCTGGGAGTTGGAGAGGATTGGGTGTTGTCTTGTGTCTGGAATTAACCATCTGGCAGAACGTCCTAACAAGTTGAAGAAACCACTGGCCGTGTTTTAAAAGATAACTTGAAACGCGACTGCAAGCGAATACAGACTGACTGATCTAAAAATCATCAAAGTACTTGTTATTATTTGTAGATCAGTTGCTCAAATTTGTTATTGATCCAATTCAAAAGGTAATTTAAAGCGATTAGTGTTAGGAACAACCTAACAGGGAAATTGTATTTTTGAAATTATAATAACAGTATTTGTAAATGTTGGGCTTGCACGTTAGCGTACTCTAAAATGCAGACTTTCCATTTGACACCAAGAGCTTATGTTTTCAAAATGAGGGTTAGGTTGCGAATGCAGCATGCAATTTGGGACGTGCATGTTGATGTTTACGAGATCTCCAAGAACCGCTCTTCATGTACATCAACATGGGGAAAGTTTTACGATTGTGCTCGGCAGATGAGGCCAAATCCAGATGCAGGAACACAAGCGGCAGTACGTGTGCACTCCAACCAGCATCTCTGACCGTTGGGTCACCCTGGCACACCGTGTTATTAAACCCTCAGGCTGAACCTGACCTTAGAGGGAGAAATAACAGCACATTTTTGTTTCAAATTTTTCACTGTAGAGTCTGACATTGTGTCTTTAATATCTCCTGGAATTACATACTGTTTGCCATTATGTAAACAATAGCAGACTGGGGCACGTTGCCAATGAAGAAATCCACTGTCATTTCCTGACTGAGAAAAGCTCGACGTTGTTCCCTCAGTTTCCGATTATGAATAGTTTGAAATAATTTAATGTTAATAATTTAATTTAATGTATTACATTCACAATAAAATATCTTTAAAATACAAACATCTTCATTTTTCATAAAGCTTTTTTAAACTGCTTGATTGGTAGGTGAACAAATTGTGAGGGTGGTTTGGAATGGGGAAAAGATATGCTGCACATTTAATCATTTGAAGAAATGTTTTCATATTTCTGATGGAATCTTATTGGGCATCCAGTTTTTCCCGAAGACTGCTCCCCGTGATGGTGAGACAGAGCTGACAGTGTGTGGCTGGGAGTTCCAGACTTCGCAGCACACCACCATCAACAAGGGGAACCCCTGGGTTAAAGTGGGAGAGACCCCATGCACTGTTCTGTCAAAGAGCCGCACACAGTGAGTAACACGCACACACATGCGCATTAACACACATGACACACATGGACACCTAATTTATAGAGGCCCATAAGTCGACACTGTTGGCTCTGATCAAGGCTGACCTTTCACCCCAACCCCCCTCAGGCTGGTGTGTACACTTCACCGGGCGGTTCCAAGTCCGTCCGAGAATCTCACCATTACTCTGAGAATAAGTGAGGGGAAGGTGGAGGGAAGCTACCGTATTGTAGGGCAGGGCCAAATAACCGGCTTTACATTTGTGGTGAGTAGGATTTCTTGTCAGTCCACAAATATTGTTTGTTCGAAACGACTTTTCAAATCCACCGTAAAATCTTTTATGCTTCCCAGGTGCCAAATATCACAGACATCACGCCTGACTATGGGCCTCAGATAGGGGGAACTTTAGTCACACTGACAGGATCTCACTTGAATTCTGGGATGAAAAGATTTGTGACTGTAGGAGATCAGGACTGCCCCATCCAGAGGTAATGATGTGCCATTTTCTTTCTGGCTATCATTGAACCTGTAGAGTTTATCCCTTCTATGGTACCCAGGCATATTTATTTTGTATATGATGTTCTTGTCTGTGTGTCTCTCAGTGTCTCTGAAGGTACTGGGTCATTGTCCACCATCGTCTGCCTGTCTAAAGGTGTGACAGAGTTGAAGACGGTGCCCTTGAGTGTCTCTATTGACAAATACCTGGTGTCCACTGACAAGACGTTCCAGTACAAGGTGAACCCTGAGATCTCTAAGATACAGCCTGCCTGCAGCTTCACAAGGTAGGCCACATCAATACGATTCACTAAAGGGCTCACATGCTCCGCCCCCCGCCCTTTCTGAGATTCTACAATAGTTCATGAAGGAGAACAGCCAATTGTTTTTCTCAGTTTTATTTAATTACATTTCTAATGTTTAAAAAGAATGGTTCACCAGAGATTTTTTTTAACCCAGTTCATAGTTTGGCACTATAACCAGCACTGTTGTAAAAAAAATTATGGGATAAATTACTGGTCATTTAATTTCAAGGGGGCGGGCCAACAAAGTGGCGGACCATCAAGGGGGTTTAGCCTGTGAGCCCTACTGGCGTTATCTTTATGCTTTTGGCCAACTAACCTATAAATGTGTTCATAAATTGAGAGGTTAATACAGTATAAATTGGGATTAGTCAAAGAAATTCTGTCTCTTTTTTGGGTCCTGTTTCCAAAACCACTCAAATATTTGCTCAGTGCTGGTTTCTCAAATGCACAGTAAGCAACTTGTATTATGTATTGTATTCATTCATTTTTTTCCCTATTGATTAAGTGGGTCCAAAATCGTAATTGAGGGCATGAATCTGGACTCCGCATACAACACTGTGATCACCTACTATAGCGACAAATCCAACCAACAGCCTCTGCAGCGTGTAAGTTCACCTCCAGGCTTCAGAAACATGCAACATGGTAACACTCCTTAAATTACCTCAGAATAAAGACACTCTGTGTTGAATGTAACCCAGGTCTGCACCGGCACAGCAACCAGAATGCGTTTGGAGTGCTTTGCTCCCGCCTTCCCTAGAAATGAGACTGACAAGGGTTACCTTAATATCGCAATGGACGGAGCTGCCAACCTGATGCAGCAACCCTTCGAATACCATCCAGAGGCCAGCATTACCAGTTTTGAAGACGAAGGCAACGTACTTCGTCTGAGCCATGGGCAGACTGAGGTCTCACTGCATGTATGTTTACAATCACACACCGGACCCAGTTTTAAAGAGAACTTGTTGTATAGTCTGTCAATCATCAAACATTTATTTTACAGTTACTCTAGATCAGGGATGGGCAATAATTCTGACTCCATGAGATCTTTTCTATGTCTTTAGTGGTTTTGACTAGTGTTGCTGCAATTCACCTAGCTTCATTCCATTATCTTTATTTTAAAATCATATGCTTTATCCGTTATTCTGCAGCACAACAAGCTAAACATGGTCAGCCACTGTATGAAGATCAACATGACCATTGGTGGTGTGGACTGTGGCGTCCAGGTATTGGGAAATGAACTCACCTGCAGGATCCCTAAACATGTCGTCATTCCCAGTGAAGGTTTGCCTGTCACGGTGAGCTGCTGTAGTTACTGCAATGGTTAACCTAATCAAACTTAACCCTTAAGAAAACCGTGATCATGCATGTGTCTAGAAATCTCCTTAAGTGAAAAACCATAGGCCATAGTGAGTTCTGAGACATGACCTTTTCTTCGATCCTAGGTGTTTGTGAATGGGCGTGTGTATGAGGTGGGAACTGTGGTCTTGGCCAACAACTACTTGACTTTAGCGTTTGTCATGCTGGGAGTTGTAACAATGTCGTGTGTCGGCTGTCTTGTTGTCTACATTGCCATGAAACGCGTAAAGAGGAAAAAGAAAGGTGAGAACTTTCATAGTTTGTTGGATTCTCTTTAAGCTGTACCTTTGTGTGATGGTGCAAGTCAGACAGACCCACAAAAAAGGTATTATCCCTTAAAGACGTGTGAGCAAATTGAAAACCTAAAACATTTGCTAGTTATCTAAAGATAGGACAATGCAATAAATATTGTTAATCAAAACATTTCAGTCAAACTAGAGACTCGTTTAGCAAGGATGTCGGGCCACACCCGAATGGCCAGCAACCGTGACCTGTCTTCCTCCAATGGTGACTATAGACACGGTGAGCCTCGCTGAGAGCATATATGATGAGCCTGATTGATAAATCGTCATAAATCAGTGGTTTCACTTGCCTTGTTTCATCCATTCTCCAGAAATGTTCTACCACAACAGCCAAACCAGCGGCTCCGGGGGGGTAGTTTTAAATGGCCTGGTCTACGCCGCCAACTACGACCCGTCAGCCGTGCCCCTGATCTCGTTGGACACCCTGAGATCTGGGCTCCTGGAGGAGGTCAAAGATGTCCTTATCCCAGCTGACATGCTCCAAGTTCACCGCAACCAGGTCATCGGCAAAGGTATGGATAGCCTTGTTGAGATTTGTTTTGTATGGTAGTTGTCACTCTGATCAGGAGCTCTGCCAATGCTGAGAGAAGCAAGATGAGTCTATAAGTCATCCAGGATTCTGAGATTGCATTATTCTTTGTAAAATCACCCATTCCTGGATATTCTTCTCGATTTTGCATATATGACCAATTGGCACAATATCTGCATAAAACGGTAAAATCTTAACAGAAAAAAGACAGATTGTATGCCTGTATAAATAACTGAGATGACTATAACATTTAATGTAGTACGTTGGTGGATAAGACCCCCAATGAATTAATGGGCCACATGCTAGAAATGCAGAATAAAGGGCTGTTACCACCAACATTAATCATTTTAGGTTTGTGACCTAGTACCTCTGTTTTAAGTGATGTCCCAAAATGTGTTTATGTGAATTCTGACATTGTTACTCACAAAGGTGAAATGGTGAACAGTTTGAACCAGCAGTTGTGTCAAGAACATTTCAGTTGGTGTATGATTTTTTCTATGCGAACTGTGTCTTGTGCATAGTCATCTACCATACCTTTAAATAAACGTAATCTTCAGCAACGTCTGGGGAGATTACACTTTCATCTTACACATTCCACAAGGAAAGAGGTCCTCTCAGCTCTGCAATACTGCTACTGTAAATCATCTTGTCAGGATCTAGATCTAGATCCAAGCTTTTAGAAATATGCTGCTGACAATATTGCTGAACCTTTAACCTATATTTTTAACCTGACCTCAGAACAGAATGTTGTTCCAGAGTTAGGGAAGTCTGTTTTGTTTCTCGTAATGTAAAAATGGGGGAGGACACATGTAGTCTAAATAACTGCTGTCCCATGTCTGAATTCCTTGAAACTCTGGTTAGTAAGGAACAGAAGGTATTTTTAAACAATAATGTCATGAAGAAGTTTAATTCTGATTTTAGAAAGAAGCACAGTACTTCTGGAAAGAATGCTGGAACCATGTCATTCCAAACAGCATTGCGTTTCTTCATTCAATGATTTGTCCAAGGTGTTTGACACAGTACAGCTTCGTACACTAATGTAGATATCATTTAATTCATGGTGACCAATGTAAATTACTTGACTTAATACATTGCTGATGCTATAATATGCAGATGACACTACCATCCACGCAAAATTAGGCTTGTCGTGTTGTCCAAGATAACGTCTTTTAGCTTCAAGAAAACAATCTCTCCTACCCCTTAAATTTCTCCACACAATGTGAGATAAGTTTGATTTACCCCATCAGTCTACAAACAATATCCAAAGCGATGTTTTTTTTTTTTTAAATACGTATGTGCTCATAAGTTTGCATACCCAGGCAGAAACAGTGACATTTTGGCATTGATTTTGAAAATATGATTTATCATGCAAAAAAAAACATATTTTATTTAATTTAGGAATCATATGAAGCCATTTATTATCACAGTTGTTTGGCTCCTTTTTGACTCTACAGACAAGTTGACCCTCCAGTGGTTAGAGCAGAAAATTGAAGGTTCTGGAGAGGCCATCACAGTCTCCTGGCCTTAATATCATTGAGCCGCTCTGGGGAGATCTCAAATATGCGGTTCACGCTAGGTGACCGAAGACTTTGCATGACCTGGAGGCATTTTGCCATGATGAAAGGGCAGCTATACCACCTGCAAGACTTCGGGGCCTCATAGACAACTCATACAAAAGACTGCACGCTGTCATTGATGCCGAAGTGGCCAATATATTAACACATGTTGCCATGTTTTGGTTTATGATTATGCCATTCTATTATGACCTACAGTTGAATGTGAATACCATAAGAAATTAGACTTGTTTTGCCTGCTCACTCATGTTTTCTTTACAAATGGTGTATATATTATCAATTCTCCAAGGGTATGCAAACTTGAGCACAACTGTATGTGCCAATTTATTGAAAATAATATACTGAAATATCTCTGTACATAAGTATTCAGACCCGTTTCCATGACACTCCAAACTGAGGTTGGATGCATGGGCAAATTCAAGTGATTTGGAAAGGCACACTCTTGTCTTATGGTCTCCTTGACCCTGACCAACCGTGTTGGACAGGCTCATTTCCCTCTTCTCGTTCTTCGACTTTGCATTGGTTAACATGGCCACGCTCACCTGGAGGAGAAGCAGACAGAGTTAGTGTTCCATGCGTTCACAGTGAGTTAGTGTTCCATGCGTTCACAGTGAGTTAGTGTTCCATGCGTTCACAGTGAGTTAGTGTTCCATGCGTTCACAGTGAGTTAGTGTTCCATGCGTTCACAGTGAGTTAGTGTTCCATGCGTTCACAGTGAGTTAGTGTTCCATGCGTTCACAGTGAGTTAGTGTTCCATGCGTTCACAGTGAGTTAGTGTTCCATGCATCAAGTCCAGTGAGTTAGAGTTCCATGCGTTCAGGTCCAGTGAGTTGGGCATGGTTTCTGACCCCTGGATGGATTGCCCTCATGGGCCTTTGCCTTTTTAAGACTAAGGGATTAATAGCTTTGCCTTATCTGTCATGGCCTGCTTTCAATGGCTGCTCTTTTTTAGGTAGGTTTCCTCAACCCCTCACGTCAGTAGTCCGCCTCTCCAGCTTAGTGGCACTGTGTATTGTCCCCATAATGGCCTAGAAATGTCCAATGAAAAAGGAACCTTGATTATGTACATAACCTATATTCCCTGATGGAGGAATGAAAAAACAAACTTTTTTCAGTTGCAATGAAGAGCTGTTCTGAAATTAGTGAATGCAGGTGTAGCTGGGTATTTTTTATGTGGGGCTCCCGGCTACTTCACGTCTTATTGGGTGTGATTGTATTTGTTTTCATGGATTGGCCTGACGCATGCACGTTCACTGTTGTGGCATGTCGTTCTCTCTCTCTCAGGGAACAAAGGTTATATACATATTTCGGGGTTTCTTCAGACTGTCTGTACCATTACATTCTTTGCATAGTCCTGTCTGTAACAACCTTATACATCTAACATACCGGTTTTATTCTTAACTGAAACCAACCATATGCTCTTGATGTTTGTCAAACTCTACTGCCTCATCAGTGTCTGATTTCAATGTATTGCTGTTTCTTCATACTTTGCAACAAATTTTATATAAAGTGTTTAACAATTTTCTATTATAAAAACTGCCTTTGCCATACTACTACATACTACTACTCCCAAACACACAAACTGACGACCCATCTAGTTTGACCTGATCTACCTCAGTTTTTTCCGTATCACATCCGCATCCTCATATGTCACCAACCTGGTCTAAGGGGAATACGTAGACTATTTTACATACATCCATGGCACCCGATTTCGTATGATATGTTACATTATGTTACATTACAATGTGCTACCAAAACATATAATACATTACGAATTGGGTAAAATATATGTTATGAAAGCTATTAAAACGTATCATACAGTGAGGGAAAATATTATTTGATCCCCTGCTGATTTTGTACGTTTGCCCACTGACAAAGAAATGATCAGTCTATAATTTTAATGGTAGATATATTTGAACAGTGACAGACAGAATACCAACAACAAAATTCTAGAAAATGTTATAAATTGATATGCATTTTAATGAGTGAAATAAATATTTGATCCCTCTCCAAAACATGACTTAGTACATGGTGGCAAAACCCTTTTGCTTTTTTTTTTTTTGCTTTTAATTTTTATTTTTTTAAGGTCTAGATTCAGAGTTTTGTATTGGTATATAAAACAGAACTGTTTGATGGAGTTATAGGAAAGATATGCTGCTTTAAATGTTCTACTTAGTTCTGAGAAAAAGCTTTGAAAGATTCACACTTTCCAGAGAGAGGGTCTTTGTTTAAGCCCATTCAGTGTTGTTCACACCCTCTTAGGCCTTAACCCCACCCACCTATTTAAGTATTCAAATGGAGACACTCTGGCCTTGTGCTAAACTAGTCTGGTTGGTCTCTAATAAACACATAGTATATCAAATAAAATAAAATAAAATAAAAGTTCACATGGACTTGACACATCAGGTATAAACATTAAAGTATCTTAGCAGCAGGATTCATAATAAATATTAGCAGCAAAGTGCAGATAGTTGGATAAATTCTGATTGACCGGTCATTCATCCAGGTGAGGGTGATCATGCCTCAGTGCCTGTCCACCTGCACTCAAACTATGTGATGTGCGCAGTTTTGTGAAGACCATGCAAACATAATAGCTAAGCATAATCGCACACAAGCTAGAAACCAGGAAATGTTAGCTAGCTGGTGAGTTTTAGCCTGAAAAGTAGTGACATGCGACATTCACTCCCGTTCAGGAATTCTGTCACACATAAATGCATTTTAACGTTACAGTTAGGTTAATGTTAGGTATCACAGCCCTGGGGTTACGGTTAGGGTTAGAAAGAAAATCACTTCTAACATGTTGACCTTGTAAAACCACTACTCGCTGTCTTCATCAGGAAGTTCTTATTTGGAACAGTGTCTGCAGAGCTGAAGGACCCAGGTTTGAAACACAGCCTGACATGCTTTTAATTTTTGCCCTGAACTAGGTGAGCTAGGTGGGCAAAAACTAAATGTGAGATGGCTGGGGGGGCCCAGGAGAGGTTTGGGAACCACTGATCTAGATGGCCGGAGTTACTTTGTCACCATTGGTAATCATGAATCTGATGACATGCAGAGTTCCCCAGGGATTAATTCTCAGACCGCTTCTGTTCAATCTCTATATTCTACCTCTGGGCCAAATTCTACCGAACAAGAATATTAACTACCACAGCTATGCCGATGTTACTCAAATATATGTCTTTTGAACCATATGACAACAGCTCAATAGAATCAATAGACTCCCCAAAAAGAATGTAAAACAGCTGCAGCTCATTCAGAATGCGGCTGCTAGAATGTTAACCAGGACCAAGAGAACAGAGCACATCACTCCGGTTCTTAAATCTTTGCACTGGCTTCCAGTCAGTTACAGAATAGATTTTAAAGTGGTGCTTTTAGTTTATAAATCACTGAATGGTTTAGGACCCGAATACATTTCTGGTATGTTTGAAGAATATAAACCGAGCAAGGCTCTTTGATCCATGAACACAGGTCAGCAAGTAGAGTCCAGAGTCCAAACTAAACATGGTCAAGATGTGTTTAGCAGATATGCTGTACACTACTGGAATAAACTACTAGAAGATGTTGGATGTGCCCCAAACATATCCATTTTTAAATCCAGGTTAAAAACACTTCTCTTCTCTCACGCCTATGACTGAGTGCTTAAATCTAACCGCACTGTTTAGCCTTACAGCTTTTATAGCTTCCTATGTTTTTATTCTCATCTTCATCCGCTTATCCGTATCGGGTCGCGGGGGCAGCAGCTCCAGCAGGGGACCCCAAACTTCCCTTTCCCGAGCCACATTTGCCAGCTCTGACTGGGGGATGCCGAGACGTTCCCAGGCCAGTGTCGAAATATAATCTCTCCACCTAGTCCTGGGCCTACCCTGTGGTCTCCTCCCAGCTGGACGTGCCTGGAACACCTCCCTAGAGAGACGTCCTGGGGGCATCCTTACCAGATGCCCGAACCACCTCAACTGGCTCCTTTCCACGCAAAGGAGCAGCGGCTCTACTCCGAGTTCCTCACGGATGGCTGAGCTTCTCACCCTATCCCTAAGGGAGAAGCCATCCACCCTTCTGAGAAAACCCATTTCAGCCGCTTGTACTCACGATCTTGTACATGACCCAGCCTTCATGACCATAGGTGAGGGTAGGAAGGAAAATTGACCGGTATATCGAGAGCTTTGCCTTCCGGCTCTGCTCTCTTTTCGTCACAACGGTGCGGTAAAGCAAATGCAATACCCCCCCTGCTGCTCCGATTCTCTGGCCAATCTCCCGCTCCATTGTCCCCTCACTCGCGAACAAGACCCCAAGATACTTGAACTCCTTTACTTAGGGTAATGCCTCATTTCCTCAGATTTAGAGGTGCTAATCCTCATCCCAACCGCTTCGCACTCGGCTGTGAACCGGTCCAGTGAGTGCTGAAGGTCACAGACCGTTGATCCCATCAGGACCACATCATCCGCAAAAAGCAGCGATGAGATCCCCAGCCCACAGAACTGCAACCCCTCCCTACCCCGACTACGTCTCGATATCCTGTCCATAAAAGTTACAAACAGGATTAAATATTCTGCATGACTTAACTTGGTTCTCTGCTTCAGCCATCATTCACCTTTCTTGCCAAATTACCCCAAAATAATTTACCACCTCAAAATCAGGGTGCTCTGGGAATCACTGAAAATATGACAGAAGGGTATTGGACATGGGGCTCTTTAATATAATGTCACATTTCACCAACACCCCCTATTCACCAATACCTCAGGGTCTCTCCCCACAGCCTCCTCTACCACCCACCAAATAGTATGTTTTCAGAGGTTGGTATGTGTCCCTCTCAATCACTACAGTCACAAAAACACTTAACCTTTTGACCCAACAGTTAATAAAACACTTAATTAAGCCATTTTTATTCCAAATAATGCAATTATTTTATCGGGTTTCCCTTCAAACCAACCTAAATATTTGTTTATATTGTCTCCTTTTTAAAGAATGCCTATGCTCCTAGCTTCAAACAAAGCTTTTTGTTGGCCTTTTGTTAGGCTTGTAACTGTCCCAGGCTAAAGCAAGCAACATTTATGAAAAATCTGTTTTCAGACTTTAAAAACCATTGTGTTATTCTAAGAATGTGCCTGAATTGAACCAAGTTGCTTGATTTCTGAATTGTCTGTCTTGTTACAAGCTAAAATTCTTCAAATGTCTAGTTTTATTTTTACTACTTTGGGTGAGCCATTTGTTAAAGGTGTACTTTTTTTATATACTATTGTTTTTTGTTCTTATTCTGATAAGAAATAACTTGGTGAAAGCTCCCACACGACAACTTGGGCACGTTACTATTGGTGGTTTTGTTAACTCAGCTCTCCCCATAAGGAATAGAGTCCTGTTCATCTCTGTAATACAAGGAGAAGGAGCCCCACTGCTGCTATTAAGACATACCCCCAAAGGGGAGACTTCTTCTAGTGGTTTCTGCTAGGCCCAAGGCCTAGTCTACCACACATAGATGGAGACTAGGAGCATTACTCAGCTGATATTCCATTAATTACTGCCCCTGAACACAGATCGAGACATCATGAGTTGCTCATGGGGAAAGACAAGTTGTTGAGTATACGTAATGTTTCAAGCATACAGAGTACAGAGGCCTTCTAACAGAAAATTGAAAAAATAAGGATATAATAATACATACATTTTCGACACTGAACGTTAGTCAGTTTAACACAATCCTCAATGCTGTCTAGCGACTGTTGAAACGTGTAATGCTGTGGCGTAGTGATTAAAGACCGTGCCTCTCATGTGAAAGACCTAAGTTCGAATCCATTGAGAGCAATGACATTTATTAATAATTTCTGGTAGATTCCATGATTATCTCGTCTTTTCACTTGATGAAAAAGTTAGTTTTTGTTGCCTTTATTGATAGTTATTGTATAAATGTCATTCACAAATGAAAGAAAAAAGTTAGTTGTTTTGCCATGAAAGAAAAAAATATGTTCTTATGCCATGAAATGAAATAGCTTTGACAGACCCGCTAGCAATTGCTCAATTCTTATGACTGTTCCAGTAAGTTAGTAGATACCGGTAAAGCTTATTACTGGCTAATATACTGTTAAAACGGCCAGTGGCAAACGCCATACATAGACATTATTTGTGGTGGAAGTAAACTTAGTGAGAAACGATACAGTTTAACTGTATCAATGTCGTTCACGAATTGCCAATTAACTATTAAAACGGCCAGTGGCAAAAAGAGGATTTGTTCAGAATGGAGACAAGAGGCTCTACTGATAGCTGTCAAATGTACAGCTCCGTGGTGTGGTGGTTAACGACACAGCCTTTCACGTGGGCCACCCAGGTTCGAATTCCGAGCTGAAACCAGTTTCTATTGCGGGCCGGCTGAACTAGGCTCGCCTGGTTTCTTGTTTTTACTAGCAAATGAAAATGTTCACCCAAGGACTAAGACCTTTGCATTGTTCTAAGGATTTAAAGGTTCCACTTCAATACCACTCATTCTTAGGTCATCCATACACAGTCTACCTTAACCACCCGTCCACCGTGGCTAGCACAAATATTGATCAGAATCAGAGTTTTATTGCCAAGTAAGTTTCACAACAAAAACATGGAGTTGGTTCTGGCTGTTGGAGCAATAATTTATACAAAAATAATAAAAAATAAGGACAGTGGACTGAGCATAAAAATAGAATCTGCATTAATAAGTTACAAAAACATTACTAAAAAGTATATGTAAGGTGCAAGATTCTGTCCAGTTGAGGGGTGTGTATATATGTGGGGAGGGTTTATAGATTTGTCCAGTTGGGGGTTGTATGTGTATGTGGGGAACATATTTAGTTTGATGGAAAAGCAACCTATAGCAATCTCTGTGTGTACTGTTTGATGTGATAAAACTGAAACTTACAACCCTGTTTGATCTGTTATTTCCTCATTCAAAGAATGTAACTAGACCAGAACAATATAACAATAAACACTGATGTCATTTTGTCTTTCTTTAGGGCATTTTGGGACTGTGTACCATGGCTACCTGACAGACATTAATCAAGAACAGTTAATCCATTGTGCTGTTAAGTCATTGAACAGTAAGTTTTTCCATCTCACTTTTTGAGCTTAGCCTTCATGACTGTTCTGGACGTATGCTCCCTTAAGGAACGCAGACATGCAAGAAGTGTTCCATGAACATGCTTTCGTGTGATCTCACACTATTCCGGGAAGGTTTTGAAATAGGATGACGACATGTAAAGCAAGTGCAAGTTTTAGCGGGGAAACAAACATGCTTTCACATCATTTCAAACATGATATCTGCTGGAAAAAAAATTATCTCATTCTCCCCTTCTCAGGGATCACAGGG
Organism: Esox lucius; assembly: GCF_011004845.1. Lineage (NCBI taxonomy): Eukaryota > Metazoa > Chordata > Actinopteri > Esociformes > Esocidae > Esox > Esox lucius. The sequence goes on from NC_047585.1 coordinate 12,873,418, forward strand.
CTGGAGGAAGTGGAGCAGTTTCTAAGAGAGGGGATCCTGATGAAGAAGTTCAATCACGCCAATGTCCTCTCCCTGTTGGGTATCCTTCTGCCGCAGGATGGGCTCCCCCTGGTGGTACTACCTTATATGAAACATGGAGACCTGCGCCACTTCATACGTTGTGAAAGGAGGGTAATTAAAAATCCTACTTTTCATGCTTCATAACTAGTCCAATGTCTCATTCTTTTCTTCTTTTGTATTAGTGTGCTGGAATAAACTAATTTCAGACATTCGTTGGTGTACTTACACAGTATTTTATATGTGTGCAAAAGTCTTAGGCACCTGAAAGTTGAACTATTTGGGTATTACATGTTTTAATTTAAAAAAAAATATATATGTATAATAAATATAAATACATGAATATAACATCTTTTTTACAAATTAACACTTGCTTTCCAAATAAATGGCTTTAGTTTTACTTTTGTCAAAAACTTTTGAACAGTACTGTATGTGTATTTATTTAGGTTTTTATCACTGACCTCTATGTTACCTCCCTTCCTCCAGAATCCAACAGTGAAAGACCTAATTGGCTTTGGGCTGCAGGTAGCCAAAGGAATGGAGTATCTGGCCCAGAAGAAGTTCGTACACAGAGACCTGGCAGCTCGCAACTGCATGTAAGTAAAATCTGGGCGGGCCTGTCAATCATTTCACTTGAGTAATGTATTTCATGAAGACTGTTTTACAATTCGGAGCATGGTTGTCCCATCCATAATGTTTTTTGACATCCATTATTCGCTATGTTTCGCCTATTAAGGCTTGATGAGACGTTCACAGTGAAAGTGGCAGATTTCGGTATGGCCAGAGATGTGTTTGACAAGGAGTATTACAGCATCCAGGACCACAAAAAGGCCAAGCTCCCGGTCAAGTGGATGGCCATAGAGAGCCTCCAAACACAGAAGTTCACCACCAAGTCAGATGTGGTTAGTGAATATGATTCAGTTCCAGTGACCTTATAACCAGCTATAACTGTTGTCTATATTTCTCTAGCTCTTTATCCTTTATTTTTGCAGTGGTCATTTGGGGTCCTGATGTGGGAACTTTTGACCAGAGGGGCGAGCCCCTATCCTGAAGTGGATCCCTATGACATCACTCACTTCCTCATGAGGGGACGAAGGTTGCCCCAGCCGCAGTTCTGCCCTGATGCCCTGTAAGTTGTTCGGAGCTCAATTTTGACCCCGAATTGAAAACCTCTTAGGAAACTCTCTCAGTTGAGCTTGGTTGTTGATAGCTGTTATTGTTTTGATAAGAGCACCATTTTGGTTGTTGATGACAGTTGTGTCTCTCGTACAGGTACTCGGTCATGTTGGAGTGCTGGGACCCTGAGCCAGAGTTCAGACCTGACTTCCGCACACTGGACCAGGAGGTGCAGGAGATCCTGTCCCGCCTGGAGGGAGAGCACTACATCAGTCTGAACGTGACATACGTCAACCTGGACCAGCCTCGGCCCTACCCTGCCTTGACTGCCTCGGCTGACGAGGCCGAAGCCTCGGGATTGGACTCAGACAGCGCCATGTCCAGTTGAGAACCAGATTAATTGACCATACCAGAACTGACCAGACAACAGCATATTAAAACTGAGCTGCTCATACCATATCAGAACTGACCAGGCCAAACCAGACCTAAATGGAATATACTGTTGTAAAACTGGACCGGATCGTACCAGGATAGGGACAGTAGGGGGACATCAGGCAGGGATGTGTACATGAACATTCACCAATGATAGACCACTCCCAATACACGCATCTAAGTCACAGTTAACAGAAATAATATTTCACGTCTGTTACTGTAGACTTGATTAGGAAGGAATAAAATATAGGCTGTTGACTGAGCAGACTATGTGAAATGTATCCACTTGTGACACTGAATAACAGTGTTGTTTGATTTTATTTGTTGAGGACACAAAGTATGACTAACAAATGTCATCTGTACTTTAAATGCACTGATTTGTTTCTAAAGGTGTATTGTGAGGTGGGGAAATGGTTTTAAAGGGAAACCTATTGAATCGTCTCCATTTCTGAAGCTGTAAATAAGAACAAATGAATGTATATGTCTACATATTATGCTCATTAGGAACTTGAGGTGTGTATGTAATGTGTGGTATGGAATGTGGCCTTTGACAAAACTGGTAAACTTCAGATTCCCATGGCTGCTTCTGAGAGGATTGGTCAGTGAGCAGAAATTATACTTATGGGAGTGGCTTAAATTGCTTTTCCTCTGGAAAGAAAGTAATAATAATAGTACTGTAATACTAATTGACACTCAGGGAGTCGGCATATACTTTGTCCTGTTTAAGAGAAAATATATATATATATATATATATATATATATATATATATATATATATATATATTTAAAGTTGCATTTTGAAATTGGCTCATCCCTTAAGAGAAAAAAAAAATAAAAAAAATAAAAATATATATATATATATATATATATATATATATATATATATATATTTGATTAAAGTTGCATTCTGAAATTGGCTCATCTCTTATTGAACTTTAAATAATTTTATTGTTTATAAATAATCACTGTCTAGGTATAACCATAAAACATGATTGGAACCATTGTGTTCATTTCAACAAAGATTGGCCAGTAGATCAGCTGTTCCCTTAGTAAACTTTCAGTACACGCCAAATTCTGCTGTACAGCAGATCTTAATTGCAACCATAAGATACCATCTTTACGAGCTGCAGAAAGTGGATGTCAAAGTTTGGTTTTAGTCTAAATTCCAACCCAAAATGTTCCATATCATTATGCCTTTATTAATGGAAATTATCAGTTTGGCATATTTAGCAATCTATTTAAAAATGATTCTCTATGACCATAATTCATTTGATTTCCTTTTTTATCACAGTACGTCCCATATGAATGATTTGGATTGATAAAAAAATAAATAATCCAAATTATGCAATACATTAATTTAGTTAGCCTAAAATGACCATTTCGTTATAGAAAAGGAATGAAAATAAGCCACAGATTTGATATTTAAAACCAAGATGTGATTGTATGATTTTTTTCAATCAAATGGTATTGTATTATAATTACAGAAATTATGGGATTCTTAGAAAAATGAGTAAACTTAATGGTACGGCTGGTAGTGAAGAGTAGCCTAATGTTTGACCCTGCTCTCCCTGGGTGAGAGAGTTGCATGCATGGAGAAAGAGTCCAACAATTACTTAAAGCGATTTATGAACTAACACAAACATTTTCATTATTCATTGTAATTCAAACAGGGCTACAGTAATCAGAAATGTAATTGGACAAAACATAATATGCTCTCCACGTTGCCTTGTTTTCAAAAAGCCAGTTAATCAAAAATGGAAAACTTAAATATCTCATGTACCATTCTGGGTGTGTCCAAACTTGACTAGTACTGTTAGTATTCAGACCCTTTATTCAGTACTTTGTGGAAATGCCTTATTTAACAATCGCAGCTTAGATTATCTTTGGGTATGTCTCTAGCTGATTTGCTCACCTGGATTTGGGCCATTATTCCGCACTCCTTTATTTCAAGCAGTCAGATTGTATGGGGAGCATCAGTGAACTGCGATCTTCTGATTTCCCCACCGATGTTTAACAGGTTTTCAGTCCGGGCTTTTGGCTGAGCGACTTATTAACCTCTTAGCGCGACTGCACCGTTACCATAGAGGTTAGATGCTTCATTCTTCTTCCATGTTAATATGGACATTCCGCTGCAAATAAAGTCTTGTTTGTGTACTTTCGTAAACAAGAAGCCCTGCAATCCTGATCATAATATCGATCACTATAGTCCTTCAGGATTTCAGCAGCAGCCCTAACTAATTATACTTGATATGTTTCTGTTGTTTAGAAGTCTACAATACATAAACCAATCCAATGCAGTCTATCCATGTCACCCCCCCTCCCAAAAAAGGGCGGGAGTGAGCGAGCGTGCCAGGGGGAGAGGCGTGTGGCCCTTACCATGCTCCCAATGAAGTCATTATGCACTCTGATTGTACTGCGGACGCATTCAGTTGCTACCAGCAGTTGTTGTGAGAAAAAATAAATGGCCAAACGGCGAAAGAAGTGGAATAAATGATTATGGAGTGCCAGGATAGTGGAAATGGGTCTGAACATTCAGACGATGAAAAGTATCAGGATGGAATTGACACATTTGTAAAAAAGGGTGCGTCTAGCCGAAATGCTAGTCTATGATCATGTTTATTATTATTTTGCCTTGTTTTAGTGGAATTACTAGGCCTATATGATAACTTGATATAACCACCTATGCTGTGTTCTGTTGAGTGTCACCTGTGGATATAAACATCCAAAGGAAGACTGGACACATCCCTGTTCTAATCTCCACCACTTGTAGATATGGCACATGTAGGGAATTCCAAAGGAAATAAAGGCACCCCCAATTTAAGACACCCCATAAGAAAATGTAAAAAATTTAAATAAATCCTGAATTAAAGAAATAAGGGACTGCCATCTAGTGGTGGCTTTCGGAGGTACAATATGACAGAATAAATTCAGTGACCACATATGGGCATTTTAAATGATAAAATGAGAAATGAGAGAGATGTGGATGAGGGTAAAAAATACCATGTTCATTTTAATATTTTCTACTATCGGCCGTATTCTCCATCTCCAGACTGTCTTGGTTGACACGCCTGTGCAACATCGCGTAGCGGTCGGGGACAGTGCCTCTGGGATGGCAGACCGGGGTGGTGGTCCCTCTTTTTAAGAAGGGGGACCGGAGGGTGTGTTCCAACTATAGGGGCATCACACTTCTCAGCCTCCCCGGGAAAGTCTATGCCAGGGTCCTGGAGAGGAGAATACGGCCGATAGTAGAACCTCGGATTCAGGAGGAACAGTGTGGTTTTTGTCCGGGCCGTGGAACACTGGACCAGCTCTATACCCTCTACGGGATGTTGGAGGGTTCATGGGAGTTTGCCCAACCAATCCACATGTGTTTTGTGGATTTGGAGAAGGCATTCGACTGTGTCCCTCGCGGCATCCTGTGGAGGGTGCTTGGGGAATATGGGGTCCTGGGTCCTTTGCTAAGGGCTGTCAGGTCCCTGTACGACCGAAGCAGAAGCTTGGTCCGGATTGCCGGCAGTAAGTCAGACTTGTTCCCAGTGCATGTTGGACTCCGGCAGGGCTGCCCTTTGTCACCGGTTCTGTTCATAATTTTTATGGACAGAATTTCTAGCCACAGCCAGGGGCCGGAGGGTGTCAGGTTTGGGGACCACACGATTTCTTCTCTGCTTTTTGCGGATGATGTTGTCGTGTTGGCCCCTTCAAGCCAGGACCTTCAGCATGCACTGGGACTTTGCAGCCAAGTGTGAAGCAGTGGGGATGAGAATCAGTACCTCCAAATCCGAGGCCATGGTCCTCAGTTGGAAAAGGGTGGCTTGCCCACTTCAGGTTGGTGGAGAGTCCTTGCCTCAAGTGGAGGAGTTTAAGTATCTAGGGGGCTTGTTCACAAGTGAGGGAAGGATGGAACGGGAGATGGATCGGTGCAGCTTCTGCAGTAATGCAGTCAATGTATCGGTCTGTCGTGGTGAAGAAAGAGCTGAGCCGCAAGGCGAAGCTCTCGATTTACCGGTCAATCTACGTTCCTACTCTCACCTATGGTTAGGAGCTTTGGGTCATGACCGAAAGGACAAGATCCCGAATGAGCTTTCTCCACACGGTAAAATGAGCTTTCTCCACACGGTGGCTGGGCGATCCCTTAGAGATAGGGTGAGAAGCTCGGTCACCCAGGAGGAGCTCAGAGTAGAGCCGCTGCTCCTCCACATCAAGAGGGGTCAGCTGAGGTGGCTTGGGCATCTTTTTCGGATGCCTCCGGAACGCCTTCCTGGGAAGGTGTTCTGGTCCTGTCCCACCGGGAGGAGACTCCGGGGAAGACCTAGGACACGCTGGAGGGACTATGTCTCCCGGCTGGCCTGGGAACGCCTCGGTGTCCCCCAGGAAAAGCTGGAGGAAGTGTCTGGGGAGAGGGAAGTCTGGGCATCTCTGCTTAGACTGCTGACCCCGCGACCCAGCCCCGGATAAGCGGAAAATGGATGGATATTAATATTTTATGAATTCAAAACCATTCAACCTTGAGTTATTCTGAACCCCTGGGGGTATCCAAATGTAATGTATAACAAGCTACCTATATACACTCACCTAAAGGATTATATGAACACCTGTTCAATTTCTCATTAATGCAATTATCTAATCAACCAATCACATGGCAGTTGCTTCAATGCATTTAGGGGTGTGGTCCTGGTCAAGACAATCTCCTGAACTCCAAACTGAATGTCAGAATGGGAAAGAAAGGTGATTCAAGCAATTTTGAGCGTGACATGGTTGTTGGTGCCAGACGGGCTGGTCTGAGTATTTCACAATCTGCTCAGTTGCTGGGATTTTCACGCACAACCATTTCTAGGGTTTACAAAGAATGGTGTGAAAAGGGAAAAACATCCATTATGCGGCAGTCCTGTGGGCGAAAATGCCTTGTTGATGCTAGAGGTCAGAGGAGAATGGGCCGACTGATTCAAGCAGATAGAAGAGCAACTTTGACTGAAATAACCACTCGTTACAACCGAGGTATGCAGCAAAGCATTTGTGAAGCCACAACATGCACAACCTTGAGGCGGATGGGCTACAACAGCAGAAGACCCCACCGGGTACCACTCATCTCCACTACAAATAGGAAAAAGAGGCTACAATTTGCACGAGCTCACCAAAATTGGACAGTTGAAGACTGGAAGAATGTTGCCTGGTCTGATGAGTCTCGATTTCTGTTGAGACATTCAGATGGTAGAGTCAGAGTTTGGCGTAAACAGAATGAGAACATGGATCCATCATGCCTTGTTACCACTGTGCAGGCTGCTGGTGGTGGTGTAATGGTGTGGGGGATGTTTTCTTGGCACACTTTAAGCCCCTTAGTGCCAATTGGGCATCGTTTAAATGCCATGGCCTACCTGAGCATTGTTTCTGACCATGTCCATTCCTTTATGACCACCATGTACCCATCCTCTGATGGCTACTTCCAGCAGGATAATGCACCATGTCACAAAGCTTGAATCATTTCAGATTGGTTTCTTGAACATGACATTGAGTTCACTGTACTGAAATGGCCCCCACAGTCACCAGATCTCAACCCAATAGAGCATCTTTGGGATGTGGTGGAACAGGAGTTTCGTGCCCTGGATGTGCATCCCACAAATCTCCATCAACTGCAAGATGCTATCCTATCAACATGGGCCAACATTTCTAAAGAATGCTTTCAGCACCTTGTTGAATCAATGCCACGTAGAATTAAGGCAGTTCTGAAGGTAAAAGGGGGTCAAACACAATATTAGTATGGTGTTCCTAATAATCCTTTAGGTGAGTGTATTTTACTATTTCTTTTCAATATAAAACGAAAATATGTACATTTTTCTGACTATGTCACATTATTACTCATGTATGTGTCTCAGAAAATGTGTTTTCAATACATCCTCTATGTAGCTGAGGGTCTGCAGAGTCGCAGAACATAAAGCACTTCCTTCTACTATAAAGGATGACCATCTGAGAAGCCAAAATGTCAAGATAGTGACAAGTGGATTTTAAAACCCTAGCTCTCTGAGGGTTTTATGGACGCACAGTGTTGTCCTGGCAAAGGGTCTAACTACTTAGGCACATCAGATATTTCAGTTTTTTATTTTCAATAAATTGGCACACATTTCTGAAATCTTGTTTTCACTTTGTCATTATGGTATTGTGTGTATCGCAAAAAATATATATTGAATCAATTGTAAATTTAGTTTATGACAACACAATGTGGGTTAAATGAATGGGTCAAAACACCTAACTGGTGGTCTCTTTCTAACACCTCGAGACATAACCATCAATCCAGAACCGTCCTGCTCTTTTGTGTGTCGTGACATAACACTGTTGACAACATCGCCAAATATATTCCTAGCCGCACTCTTCAGATGTGGTTTTGCTATGGAGAACCCGCGCTTCAACAAAGGTATTGCCATCTGGAAAAGTCCTCGGAAAAGGCCCCCTAGACCGGCCCCATACATTGCTGAGCTACCATGATACCCCGGTAAACCGTTACCGGCCTGTGTTGTGTAGTATTCAACATACCTTCGAGGATCATCATAGAGCTTCTGCGACTGCATCTTAAACTCTAAAAGATTTTTTGACAGGTCTGAAGTGTAATTTTGCAATCACCTTCCCCACTACAAATGAAACCAGCTGGTTTTGATCAGATTTTACTTCAATACAGATCTCATCAAATTGACTCTTACTAAGAGGTACGTAGTGTGGCTTGTCGTACGTCACTGTGACAACTTCGTTCTTTCTCCCTGTAATATGTACAGTTCGCAGCAGTGGGACATGACTGTCACCAACACGTTGATAATCAATTATATCTGTGCCAGAATATCTGTGGGGTATGTTCCGTACCATGGGGCGTACCACCGCTCGCCTGGTTTTAACCCCAATATCTGTTCCAGTTTTGCACTAAATATCAAACTAAACTGGGGCTCACCTTTTAGAAACATTCTATTTTTAAATTCATCGTACCCCCAGATATACCATTTGTTTTTATATAACTGTTGAGCTCTATCACTAGATTTAATATGCTGCTGTAATAACCGGTGTTGAGTTCATATTTCCAAGTTTTGTCATTATTCAAGTCATGTAGTTCAAATGCGTTTTCACCCCATGTAAAAGTTTTCCACGTATGCGGGTATTGGAACTCTATCAAAGATACTTCCCAATCACCTTTCAAATCTAAACCTTAGGCAAATTTAGTGGTATAGCACAAACTCTTGTTGCTTGGATAGACATGTCTCGATGAATTACTGGGCAGCGTTATGTAGAAGCCACCGTCACCCATGCTGATCGCAGTCAATGTAAATGACGTGATCCTGTAAATCCTGGAGTTTTATCCAGTTTCTAGGTCAACCACTTGTTCCGATGGTATCCAGCTGTTGAATTTCTCAGGCCAACCAAGCCATTTCACAAGACACATATTCCTCCCTTTCTGTACTTTCTCATTCAAAACTGCTTCCACTTCCAAGTTTTATCCTTAGCCACGATTATTTTCAGTAATTCCTGTTCATAAAAGGTCCCAACTATCACATCACCATCGTAATCTTTTATTCTATATACATGAGGTACCCAAGGAATGCATTCTGTTATTGTAAAATATTCATCTGTGTACTCTTTTTCATAGCCTTTTGTAAACGCACCTCTCAGCTTTGAGTCTCACAGTATACCCAACCTGGAACTTGTATCTTTGATTACCATTTCTCGTTAATGTTGTGCCATACAGGTACTTGAGAACTAATCTAACATTTTCTTCACAAACGTCAGCAGGCTTCATCTTAATAGACCGATGGTAGCTATGGTTGTATCCATTAACTAAATCTTGAATAACCTCAACATAGCGATGTGTGTTGGCAGCTGTCAGATACCTCCTGTTGAAGTCTAACACTTCCCCGAGTTGGTTTGTTGGAAAGGAGAATAAAACACCAGGAGTCAGGTCAATTACCGTATCGTATATACATTTATTACAGAAGCTTCTGGAGACAAGTGTCACCGCACAATGTCTAAGGATCAACAGTCAAAACATAATTTTTATACTTCTACTACGCCCAAAAAGATAGAGGCGTTAACTTACAAAGCAAGTGTGTCCTTGGCCCTATCCCAGTTCTATTCCTTATAGGATAACTGCAAGTACCCCCCTTGCCCCCCTTGTGGTTTCTGTGTTGTCTGTCCGACTATGTGTGTGCGCCTTTAACCTGTGTCCTGTTTTTCAAAAGACAGACATACTAAATCTTTCTCTCCCCGGCAACCACTTGAACAGGGTGTCCTGTTCTCCTACTTGCACCTTCCATTTTAGCTCATATTACAAACAATTAATATTTTTCTTCATTGGTTACAACAGCTTATAACAGTTCACTAACTTATAGAATCAATACATCTACACTCCACATTCGTGATTTAATTGTTTTATTAAACCTCTCAACGATACTCGCTTTGACATAATTTCCTGTAGCAAAATGTTTTATTTTGTACTTCTTCATCAACATTTCAAAATGGGAATTAAAAAACTCCTTCCCCTTGTCCGTTTGGTCTTCAAATGCTCGCTTTACCTCTATAGCGCTTTTATTTCTCAGCATGCGAATCCATGCGTATTTGCTTAATACATCTATGCATGTTAACATACATTTCATGTTATTGTTTTCCACACTGTAAGCACTCATGTCAACCAAATCCAGCTGAAATTGCGAATTTATATCATGAACAATAACTCTATTTCTTTTAAAATGTATAGCTACAGGCCTGTGTAGCGTGTATGTGTCCTGGGCAAGCAGCCAGTCATCGACCTCACCATTTTTGAGGATCTCCCCGTTTTTTTCCAAGTATGCTCTTTTCAAACCCTCTCTAACCACATAAGCACCAGGGTATGCCGGGTCATAGTAAATACTTTTCATAACCTGTTCAGACATCGTAGAGTGTTCGAGCAATAATGTGAATGAATAAATGTTTAACAATGTTTTATTTGAGTTTTCAAAATTACACAACCAAAATATTCAGAAAAGTTACACAAACATTCAGATTTCTCATAGTCTTTGTTTATATACATGTTAACATGAGAACTGAAGTTACCCTGTCCTTAGACTACAGACTCTTTGCTTTCGTCACACCTTGACGCCGCTGCGTCGCATACAACATCCTCATTAAATTTGTCCATTTACTCATCCCTGTTCTCACTCAGTCTCTGTGTGATGTTCGGCTCCAACTTGAGCTCATGCAGAAAGTTCTCAGCGGCCTCGTGAACATCAGTCATCGGTGCTTGAAAACCAGATGCGTTCAAAGCCTTGACCAACACATGTTTCAGTCGCGGTGTTAAAACTGTCGCCACAATGTCATCATAATGGGCCTCAAAAAAATACTTAGGCGGCTCGAGACATGAATGTCTTGTCTGGCTCGGGTGGTCCACTTCACATCCGATGCATGCTTTGTGTAGAATAGCCCCAACAACGTTTTCCATAATCATACCCCTTGTTGCTTTGATGATCTTTAAAATTTTTGGTGCAAGGTGTTTGTCCATTTTGTGATAACTCTTGTTAGCATCTGAAAGTTATGACAGGTTAAGAGGACCTAGTTGATCACCAACCCTGTCAATCCAATGGTAGTTTCTTGTTGGGTATGCCGGTGGAATTGAGCTGTCTGGGTCAGGGGTTCCATAGAAGGCTTCAGCGTTGTCATCCCAGGCGTCACACAGCCAGTCCTCAGCCTTGGGTTCTTCAATCACCGCTTGGTTGTAATCTTGAGACATGTTTCGTAAATTCTTCAGACTGCTTGATTGTCACCGGCGGTCTGTCGGTTTTTATGCTGTGCTGATGACGGTGTTAGCTTAAGGCGGGTCTTCAGGGTCTTACGTCAGTCGATCAGTCCGCAGTCACAAACTAACACGTTGACATTTTCCGGAAATAACTCCAATCTAACAGAGTCATACTCTTTCATCCCCTCGACAACTTTAAACAGTACATCTACTGTATTATGTGGGCCTTGTTTTGGCCCCAAATAAAACACTTTTCGAAAGGTGACCCATAAACTGGCACTAAAAACCATTTGATCAGTCACACCAGCCTTGAACACATGGCGTTCGGGTAATTCATAAAATGCAACCTCCGGTAGCTCTGGGTTGAAGATGTATCCCCCAATCTGACCATCGTCCAATTTCCACTCCTGTGTCAACATATCCTGGTGTAGTTGATGGATTCGGGTTAAACTCTGCATCGGTTTCTTCGGGGCTGGCATGTTGATTGCATCTCTGCGGTCCATTTGCAATTTCTTACCAAATCGCTGAGCTGCGTTTAAGCTGTTAGCTTTCACCGGTGTTTCACCCAAAACATTGATTGCAGCACAAACCTCCATGTTTTGTAATGTGTAGTTAAGTTTGCTCAGGCAAGACTGAATGACCATCAACGATGTCTGCGTGGTTTAAATACACATACCACGCCAGTCAACCCATAAAACATGAAAGGTTAACAACCACCGTTTGTATGCCAGCTGTTGCACCTCTTGTCAGAAGATAAAACACCGGGGTTTTATATTTGTCGAACACCATTTGCTGTACACCAAACACCTTACCGCTGACACAACACTTATTTACTGCCTGGGAATTTAACATTCCGGAACCCTAAGACCCATTTGTTAATCTTCGATCATAACCCACCTGTTATAACACTAGTCTGTTTTGCTCATCAGGCGTTGTATAACATCAAACACTGACACATCAATGTAATCATGAATCACAAAGTCACCGGACATGCATGCAACTCCTGAAGTACTGCCCTAACACACGTCGTACAGGAAGTCCCACCCTAACATACGTCATACAGGAAGTCCCACCCTAACATACGTCATAACGGAAGTCCCACCCTACAAACCGGATGTCCCGCCCACCTGTCACATCAATATGGAAGTCCCGCCCCCCAGGGCCATAAATCACCATTCTGACACATTATACCCTACACATACTACTTACCTCTAATCGGAACCTCTCAACCTCACGCACGATCTCAGGCTCCTTCCCCACCAGCGATATTTGTAAATATCCACCTCAGAAAATTGTGGGCGGGGGTGGTGACCAAAATTATTATAAAGGATTATTATAAATAAAACCTAATATTGGGGCGTGAGGCATCCCGCTGGGTTTAGTGCATAAAAGCGGCTAGCCGCCGTCAATCCGCTGATCATGGTATTGTTGGAAGCCATTGTAATGGAAGCGGCCCACCGGTGGCCTCACTGCAATGCACGCTATAAAAAAAACGTCCGTAGCTGCGGCAGAAAACAAGTGGGCCACCAGTGGGCCACTGGCATGTTGCTTGCTAGGACATAATGCGCAAGTTAGAAGAAGACATCCCTCAATGAAGTTCTGGGAGTCTCCCGCATTTTAAATGCGTCTCCCTAACGCCTGAAAATCATATCTCCCGGTTATCGATTTTGTTTCGGTGTAAATATCCGCCTCTATGAGCTTGTTGGCCATCCCGTTCCAAAACCATGGGCATTTACAAAAACATAATTGTCCATACTGGCGTAGCTATCGTGGGTGCGGCTACACCAGGGCCTGCAGTGGGTGGGAGGCCTGTGCTTGACCTGTATAAAAATATGTTATGTGGTTAGACACACAATTGTGTGTTTTACAGTCAGACCTCAGGATCGGCTTTCCATGCATATATACCGCTTTGCAATTTTTCATCCCGGGAGAGGGTCAATGTAAGGACAGCTTGCACCCCGGCCCGGCGTCACCATGATACGCCAATGTTTCTCCCCCTCACATTTGAAATCAAACCACCGCCCCTGTATCTTCAAGTTTCAGAAGGAAATCAGGGAGGGTAGGGATCTTTCAGCTGGTTTGAGGATCATCTGATAGGCAATATTAACATAGATGGTTGAAGAACCATATATCTCTGTAAAATATTAGTGATACATTATGAATTGTAGCTATGTTTAGAGGTGAAATTGAATTTCATTGTATACTGCTGTTGTAAAAAGGGCTTTATAAATACATTTGATTGATTGATTGATGCCATAAACAAGATTCAAAAACGCTGGGACAGGGGCAACAAAAGATATAAAATGTGGTGTGATACTAAAAAAACAACCTGGTCGAACATTTAACAACTAGTTAGGTTAATTGGTAACGGGTCGGTAACAAGACTGGGTATAAAAAGAGTATCCCAGAACAAGATGGGGAGGGTTTAAACACTGATAGACTGCTCCAAATTAAGAATAACGTTTCTCAACGTAAACTTGCAAAGAGTTTGGGGATCTCATCATATAAGGTCCATAATATCATTAAAAGATTCAGAGAATCAGAAGAAATATACTGGCCTATAAAAAGAAAAGATTAAAACGGGCAAAAGAACACAGACATTGGAGAGAGAAAGAACTCTCCCAAGGACAGCATCCCGGAGTCGCCTCTTCACTGTTGATGTTGAGACTGGTGTTTTGCAGGTACGGTTTACTGAAGCTGCCAGTTGAGGACCTGTGAAGCGTCTGTTTCTCAAACTAGTCACTAATGTATTAATCCTCTTGCTTAGTTTTGCACCGGGGCCTCCAAATTCTCTTTCTATTCTGGTTAGAGACAGATTGAGCTGTCCTGTGAAGGGTGTAGTACACAACGCTGTGCGAGATCTAAACTTTCTTTGAATTTCTCACCTGGAACAATATGCATTTCTCAGAACAAGAATAGACTGATACGTTTTAGAAGACAGTTCTTTGTTTCTGACCATTTTGATCCTATAATCTAATCCAAAATTGCTGATTCTTCAGATACTCAACTAGTCTATAGGAGGCCAGTTTTATTGCTTTAATCAGCACAGCAGTTATCAACTGTGAAAACATAATTGCTGAAGATCAAATGCCTTTTAAGATCCAATGATGATCTTTGATTAGTAAAAACAACGTCCCACTAGAACACAGGACTGATAAAAGGGTCTGTACATAAAAAGTTACAATAGTCATTTACAACATTAACAATGTCTACACTGTAGTTCTGATCAATTTGAAGTTATTTTATGTGACAAACATTTCCTTTCCTTCGAAAACAAGAACATTTCTAAGTGACCTCAAACTTTGGAACGGTAGTGCATTTCCAGTGTTCTTAATCAAAAACAAGTTTCTGCAATATTTCCAGGAAAATTTTAACCAAATAGTTTCATAAATTTCAACGTATATTTAGGGGTATGTGTGTGCGACCCGGATAAGCGGAAGAAGATGGTATGGTATGGTATGGTGTGTATGTAATCGAGAAAAAGGCCCTGTAACATATTCTGTCACAGCGGCACCCTCTTCTGGCTCACGTGCGCTACAGCGGCCCATGTTGCCGGCTTACTGAGCAACCAACGTCTTCAGCAGCTCTAACGGGGGGGTGGGGGGGGCATATAGAATCTGTACCCCCTCAGTTTTGTATCCCCATAAACACTGTAAATTGTAAGATTTTGATATGCCCCCTCATTTACAAGTAATGCCCTCTCAGTCATTTCATCCTGCAGCCGGGCCTGTTCCTCGGTTTTCATTTCTACCTTGTTGGGTATTGTGTGCATTGTATCTGTTTTTACTGCTAAATCAATGTTTTATTTTGTAAATGTAATTGCCTACGCAAACTTTGGGTTCATGTTCTTTTCTAATCAGCAGTTTTTTTTTCATTTCATTCCGTGACTGGTTTCCTCACCCTGCACAGTGACAGGCTCCAACATAAAATTCACAATAATTGCGTGCACAATTGGGTGACTGATTTAAACTGGAAATCATAGAATTTTACTTTTGAAATGTGCATTTTGAAGATCAAATGTGGACATGTATTATCATTAAAATAAATGATATCCTTTGTTGTATTGTGTGACGTGTGGTTGGGAATAATCACGGAAAGAGGCGCAGAGCTGAAAAACCAAAGGATGCTTTACACAAAGCATAGACAAGATCAGACAAAAGGGACTTCTTGCAGCAACCGTTCCCTACTGATGGGCTGCTCGACACGCACTCTCAATACTGTTCCGATCAGTTCAATACTCAGTGCATCGGAAACATAGATTATAGAACACTAGATAGGCTGATATCATAGAGCCCCTGTACCTCAGAATGGAGGAATTTGGAAGCCATTTTCCTTGGGACTTGTTGTAAACTAGCTACAGAAACACATGGCAGAAATAGCATTTAACAGTTGTAATTCAATAATATTATATCAATTACCACTGCCATGCACATAGGTACGCTTACAATGACTATACTTTTCAGAATATTGACAAAATTATACATTTTAAATAGTTTTCACTTAATCATTCAATAATTTAAGAGTAAAATATGGTTGAATGTTATCTCATGTGTCAATACAAGACACAGATTAGTAGGCTAATTTAAATACAGTGGAAGTGTATATTTCTTTATGTCCTAAGATTTTACATGACAACATATGGATGCACTACAGATAGTATACTGTACAGATACAGGCAGTACAATTGAATTTCATTGTACAATTTAATTAATGAAGCTTACACTTAAACAATGCATACCATACAAAGTTATAATGGTTAACGAAAACGAACGAAAGAACGAACATTTGGTGTGAAAAAACATTGTCGTTAACTGAAATAAAAATAAAAACGAGGCATTACAAAAAACGATAACTAACTAAAACTGTAATGTTTGGTTGACAAAACAAACTAAAATAAAATAAAATTATAGAGTAAATGTTCTTAGTTTTTGTCTTTGTCAATGTCTTTCCTTTTTAACGCTATTTCAAACATGTAGAGTATTCGCTCAGCTGTGTTTCCTTTCCTTGCTCTCCCTCCGTCTCTCTGTCACTCTCACACACACACACACACACACACAGCCCTCCCCTCCGTGCACACCGCGTCTCCATGAGAACGAGTGTTCGACGTTGAAGCAAGTTCGCGAAAAGTTGGTATCTCGTGAACACCTTTACACAATCACACATTAAAAAGTGGTATATATATTTTTTTTATTCTGAGTATAATTTTGTCAGTGTGTTAATGTCTACCCGAGAAGCGATTGCGCCTTCTTTAGAAAGTTAACTAGTCGCAAAATGCACTTGGGTTGTCGATGTCAAAACACTAAGCTGATTCAAATATGAAATAATGTTATGTCATTTTTACTTTTACACTGAATGTTTGCTGCTTCAATCCAGATGAGTAGGCAGAAGGCTATTGTATAAATTAAGAATAAGGTGTGAAAATTGTACAGCTGTGGTATTTGTATAGAGTGTGAATTCTGTTTAAAAGATGTGTAACGTTAGATTTTTGGTATGGCGTGTGGATTTTGTAAGAGGTAACGTTAACGTTAAAGGAATTTCGATGGGGTGTGAATTTGGTAGGCCTCTAGGGTGTTAAATGTGTACATTTTGTGAAGGCGTGAATATAATAAAGTTTTGTGTAACATTATTAACAAAGGAATTATTTTAACTATCCCTTTCAGATACTTTTTTCAAAACATTAGAGCAAATCTACTAAATAGCGATCAGATGGCTAAAAACCTCATCTGCATTTTGAGTTCTATCTATTTATGCTCTTGGCAAAGGTCATCATGTATGCCTTCTTTAGTCTATTGGCTATTTAGTTTTTTTTCTTGGCACACGTCACTTCCACATTTTGCATTTATTGCTGAGTGCCCATATTTGTGCCCATATGTACATTTTATGTACTGGTTTTATTGTTGAATAAATATTTTCTAAAATGTTATAATATTTTTCTTGAGTTATTATTACACAATACTTTTTCTGACCTTTTTGAATCTTGCCCCTGACAAATAGCCCATATTACAAAAAAAGACTAAAACAAACACTAAAACTAATAAAAACTAAACTAAAACTAAGCATTTAGTTTTTAAACCCACTTTAAAAACTAATTAAAACTAAACTGAATTTGAAAACAGTCAAAACGAAATAAAAACTAATAAAAAATGCAAAACTATAATAACCTTGATACTATGGATTTCAATCTGACATACTTATAAAGGCAGGTAGTAATAAAATTAACAACCCTATCTATTTACCCCTTTTTACCAGCTCCTAAATATTTATGAGCCTATAACTCAGACTCATTCCACTTACCCACAAACCTAAATCCAATTTCCCACACAACCTAGCCCTGTTACACCATTGCCAATACCCAAATATTA
Source organism: Esox lucius (assembly GCF_011004845.1). NCBI lineage: Eukaryota > Metazoa > Chordata > Actinopteri > Esociformes > Esocidae > Esox > Esox lucius. The sequence goes on from NC_047585.1 coordinate 12,891,124, forward strand.
CTTCATTAAAAATCAAGGTATGCAAACCATCTAAAGTAGCTTTAAATACACTAAGGTGCTTCTTACTTTAAAAAGACTGCTTAGTTGAGACACATTCAGAGCATTGTTTGTCTTCTTCAAATTTCAAATGTTTTTGCAAGTGTTTTTCTAAGACTCAGGCCTTGTTGGCAGATGTTGTAGACTTGGTGAAGAGTAAAATACTTTTCAACAAACAAGGAGAGAAGCTGTGTTTGTCAATTCCATACTGTGTTTTATAAAGGTCTCCCATTTTTAAAATATCATGGGCACCCAGCTCTTCTGTGCTAACTGTCACTGCTACACATTCAGGGGAAAGAATTACCAGACCTCCTCTGTTCTTTTTTGAAAGAAGCTTGTAGGATTCATCATACCAGGGAGCCTGGTCAAATCCATTGATATACTCCAATAAATATAGGGAACAATATTCATTGTAAGTTCCTTTTAAAGTGTTGAGAACATTTTCATTAGATTGTTTTCATAAGATTTTCATCTTAAACCCTTCCTTTTGCTATCATTGTGACACTGTTAACCAATGTTATTTAACAGCACAAAATATATGATATATGAAGTGTTAAGAACTCTGCTGTTTTTGGTTGACACTGTCCTTTCAGTAGTGAACATCTAGTATTATAATATTATCAGTAGTCTGAATTAATTGTCTTGATCATACTTAAAATGTTGCCACATAGAATAATTGTTTCACTACTATAAAACTGGAGAGATTATGGATATTATTATGGAGAGAAAAACTGTGGGAAACTGGATCAGTTCATTCATTTTGAGATTTGTGGAACAATCATTCAATATACAGTGCTCGAAGAAATTAAAGGAACATGCAATCATCACTGTCACATCCTCCATATCTGCCTCCTCACTGTCCAGACCAGGCTTTTCTTCTCTCCTGTCTGTCTGTGTTTGGGTGCCGGATCCTGGTTGCTGCGATCCAGTTCCTGCTTTCCTCCACTACTCTTCAAGTCTCCACACCTGCGGATCATCGTCATCAAATACCCTGGTTTCACGTCCGCTCGTCACTAGATCATTGTTTTTCAATACTAATATATGTATTTACAAGCAATGGAATCTGATTAGAGATATTATATACTCGTAAGGGTTATATTCTCCAGTCCTAATTTCCTAGTTGTGTCCTCATTCAAAGTGGTAAACCTTCATCACCTAACTACATTAGTTGGCAAAAGGAAATTTAAATCCTGTTGTCCTAAACTAACTCCTTTGTTCTTTCAACAAGCATGTTATGTTTTTTTGTTTGCATTCATCCAAGCATTTGACACTTGTGTAAATTACACCCACTCCAAAACAGAAATATTTCCCCATGGCATTATGTGACCAACAGTCAGAGAATATGATTCCTAGAAATGGTTGGCTAAATGCTGAGAACTAGTTGTTGGCAAACTGGAAATGTGACATTTTTGGGACAATCAGGTTGTGTTTAGACAAACAAAGGCAACCCTTCCTTTTAAGTTTTGGATAAATAAAAAAATCCAAACATAAAAAAAATTATCTTAGGGTTCCCAAGGTGTCTGTGTCCTTCCTATATTCTAATTAGCATCCTCAGTCAGGAATTCCATTGTTTGCAGAAAGAAATTAAGCCAAGGTCAGGGGTCAGAAAATAAATGGGGAAACATGACTATAAAAAACAGTCATGGGTCAGCAAAGCACTCCAACAACCCTACTGAAAAATAAAGGTTCTTAAAAGGACCTGTATATTATATTTTTCATATAACATGGGATAAAAATATTTTCAACACTTAATCACATGCATAGATTAAGTTTGAATCATGATAATTAAATATTTGTTAATGTGTGGTAACAGAATATTCTTTTTTTTTCTTGAGGGCAGTTTAGCCATGAGCCAGTAGATATTACCTTTCTGTAAACTATCTATAATAGCATAATACAAACAACCTTTTTCTTTTTAAATGTGTACACACCCTCTCAACCTACCCCACCGACACACAAAGTCAAACTCTTTGCTGAAAAGGGCTGCCCATAGCATCATGATCAGTAGAAGGCACTGTGTCACTCACCATTGTATAACTATCCAGTCTGCAAATCAATGGCATGCCAGACTCCAAGCAGAACATAACTAAGCCTCCATTTGGCCATCCACAGGCCCGCCGAGCAATGAACCTCTTCATTAATTAATTTCAGTTCACTCTCTTCTTCGTTCATCACACTACTTTTAAAGGTACAGATATATAAAGGCACAAACATGTATGATGTCACAAGATGCATGGCTGTGCCTGTCTTTTGACACTGGTTGTCCCAGACTAAAAATAGTGGGATCTAACCAGCCTTCTTCACCAGCCCCATTGCATGTGCTGTACACGTTAGTGTTTAGGTCCTTGTGAGTCCTCAGGGGACTCAATTTCCAGAATGTTGTTTCATTTCATCTGAGTCTCTCCCGGGTTTGAGCTCCACTGACCACCCCGGAACACAATACCACAGCCAGAACCATCCACACACACACACACCTCCCTAAACATTAACAGATAACATGACACATACCTATATACATTCAGATATATACATTTACATACTCTACATACAACCACAAACACATACAGACAGGTGAAACATAAAGGAAAAAACGGCATAAATGAGTGTAGGAACATAACAAATGCAGATGCTTCCATACAGGTGTATTGAAAGAAACAATTAAGCAACTAACATTCTTTCATGCTCTGCGGAATGAATTTTCTTCATTCTTATTTGTACTATCATCAGTAGTATGGTGCAGTGTTTAAAAACTCTTTGTACAAGACTCCAAACAGATCAAACTCATAAACTATTAAATCTTGAATTCAAAGCAACTGATTTGGCTTTCATTTAATTTGTAAACGTCATCACCAAAAGATCAATAATTCAACCACTAGGTTTTTGGTGAAATACAACAAGTATATTCATTAAGTCATCCAAATATTACATAGTGCAATTCTTTCATTTAAGTCATTATAATACTCAGTTAGTCCAAGACCAAACAATGGGAGACACATGTTTCAAAATCAATCAATCAAATTTACTTATAAAGCCCTTTTTACAACAGCAGTTGTCACAAAGTGCTTTTACAGACACACCCGGCCTTAAACCCCAAGGAGCAAACAACAGTAGTGTTGAATTTCAGTGGCTAGGAAAAACTCCCTAAGAAGGCCAAATTTTAGGAAGAAACCTAGAGAGGACCCAGGCTCAGAGGGGTGACCAGTCCTCTTCTGGCTGTTCCGGGTGACATATAAAGATTCCAGTTGGAATAATTAATAAATGCATGTGGGCTAAATCCAGAGTCTACTTAAATTTAGACTAGGTCAGAAGTATGACCAGATGGACAAGGACAGGGAAAGCAATGGGCCCCCCAAACCAAGTACTCAGCAGGTGTGGACCAGGACCTCATGTCCTCCTAAAGTTTAAAACAGGGGACTGGGAAAATTCTGAAAATGCATTTCTCATATCAACAAAGATTTATAGTGGAGAAGGAGAACTTAGTGGGGAAGGGAACTGACCCAATCCCCCAGCACAATAGTAAAGCAGCGTAAGACCTTGGAGCTGGGACGGGGGGATCACTGTGACACTGTGGCCCTACCCAGCGGAGGCCCCGGACAGGGCCCAACAGGCAAGAAATCAATCCACCCACACTGCCAGGCACCAACCGCAACCACCCTGAATGAGAGCCGAGTATTGCCAGCAGACTACAGCCCAATTGCACAACTGTGCAACAGAGAGACAAAGTGGATAATATGTTACAGTTTATTTCCCCGGTTCCACATTAGGCAAAACACTAACTACATTAACCATCACAATTGACAGAAAATATTTTCCATCATTTTTATCCCATAATCAAATGTGATCAGTGAAGACGTTCTACAATCATTGATGCAAAAAAAGTTACTTTTATTGCAACCTTAATTATTTTGTCAAATCAATTTTAACAAATACTATCAGAAAGAAGTAAAAGATATGTCAATGTTTAGCACACACTACACCAATTTGCATCAATTCTGTCTTAAGCATTTGGCCATGATATCATGTCCATGTCACAATGAATATCTTCGTTTTGCCATGCACTGTGGGAAAAATATTTTTGGCATTGCAAACCCAAATGTGACATTAGTCACTAGTGATGTCATAACATGTCTTAACCCATTACCTGTAGGAAGGTGACATGCTCATGGGGATGACAGTCATAGACCTTCCACCTCCATATTGAAAAGGACATTTTGGGGCCAGGTCTAGGGTCAGGAATCAGGGATTGGCCCAAAACCCTTCCTGAAGCATCTCTGAGTGGTGGAACTTAACATTATAACATGCACTTTCATTGAGGAACTCAATGAACAAGCAAGCAAGTACATTTATTTAGCACAATTCATACATAGAAGCATTTCAATGTGCTTTACAATGAAAAGAAACATTTGAAAAATGCAATAGAATAAACAAACAGATTGTTACAGTTCTCTAATCACCCTCCAGGGGATCTCACCACCCCAATATCTCAGTACTCACACTCCAGTGCTTGGATAAACTTGTCCAGGTTGTTTCCAGCCTTTCTAGAAGGGTTCTATGATCTACAGTGTCAAATGCAGCACTGAGATCTAATAGAACTGTTATTTTATCCCAATCAGTATTCAGCCATATATCATTTAAAAATTTTATCAGAGATGTTTCAGTACTGTGGTGAGGAAGCCTGACCGAGAAACCGTCAGGCTTCCTTTTTTTTTGGTCTCAGAAACCGCTTGAGTCCACAAAGTTGATTGAAGACAATCTTCAATGATCTTGGCTATGAAGGGAGATTTGATACAGGTCTATAGTTGTTCAATATAGATGCATTCAGTATTCTTAATGGCTTATTGGCAGCTGTTTTAGAGACATTGGAAAAATGCTTGATGGCAGAGAACCATTATCTACTTGTGGTAGATTCCTTGTTATAGAGATAACTGTTTTAAAAAAAATCCTCCCTTCCATGAACTGCCACCTTAACGTGGTGGAGGCGTTGGAGTACCCGAGTGACCCTTGGAGCTATGTTTTCTGGGGCTATATGCCCCTGGTAGGGTCTCCCAAGGCAAACAGGTCCTAGGCAACGAGTCAGACTAAGAGCGATTCAAAACCCTTTAATGATGAATTACATTTCGAGCACCGTGACGTCGCTCGGTGTGGCGCAGCCGGGGCTCCACCCTGGAGCCAGGCCCGGGGTTGGGGCTCGTATGCGAGCGCCTGGTGGCCGGGCCTTTCCCCATGGGGCCCGGGCGGGCATAGCCCGAAGGAGCAACGTGGGGCCGCCTTCCCGTGGGCTCACCACCCACAGGAGGGACCATAAGGGGTCGTTGCTGTTGAAGTCTAACACTTCCCCGAGTTGGTTTGTTGGAAAGGAGAATAAAACACCAGGAGTCAGGTCAATTATGATACCGCATATTCCGTTTATTACAAAAGCTTTTGGAGACAAGGTGTCGCCGCACAATGTCTAAGGATCAACAATCAACAGATCATTTTATACTTCTACTACGCCCAAAAAGATAGAGGCGTTAACTTACAAAGTGTGTGCCATTGGCCCAATCCCAGTTCTATTCCTTATAGGATAACTGCAAGTATCCCCTTGCCCCCCTTCTGGTTTCTGTCTTGTCTGTCCGACTATGTGTGTGTGTCTCTGACCTGTGACCTGTTTCTCACAAAACAGACATACTAAATCTTTCTCTCCCCAGCAACCGCTTGAACAGGGTTTCCTATTCTCCTACTTGCTCCTTCAGTTTCAGCTCATATTACAGACAATTAATATTTTGTTTCATTGGTTACAACAGCTTACAACAGTTCACTAACTTATACAATCAATACATCTACAGTGCGTAGAGGATCGGGCGGCAGTCGAAGGCAAGGGCCTCAACAACCCGATCCCTGGACACGGAAACTTGCTCTAGGGACGTGGAATGTCACCTCGCTGGCAGGGAAGGAGCCAGAGATCGTGCGTGAGGTTGAGAGGTTCGGTTTACTGGGGGACTTCAACGCCCACGTGGCCAACGATAGTAACACCTGGATCCGATGGCGGGGGAGGAAGCTGGACAGACTCGGCAGACCCAAGCGTACTGTAAGGGTCTGCTGGGAACGTCTGGCCGAGTCTCCTGTCAGAAAGATCTTTAACTCCCACCTCCGGCAGAGCTTCGACTGGATCCCGAGGGAGGCTGGAGATATTGAGTCCGAGTGGACCATGTTCTCCACCGCCATATTCGAAGCGGCCGCTCAGAGCTGTGGACGTAAGGTCTCCGGTGCCTGTCGAGGCGGCAATCCCCGAACCCGGTGGTGGACACCGGAAGTAAGGGATGCCGTCAAGCTGAAGGAGTCCTATCAGGCCTGGTTGGCTTGTGGGACTCCTGAGGCAGCTGACGGGTACCGGCAGGCCAAGCGGACTGCAGCCCGGGTGGTTGTGGAGGCAAAAACTCCGGCCTGGGAGGAGTTCGGTGAGGCTTTGGAGAAGGACTATCAGCTGGCCTCGAAGAGATTCTGGAAGGATTACTTTAAGGATCTCCTCAATCCCATCGTCATGTCTTCCATTGAGGAAGCAGAGGATGAGGGCTCAGAGGTGGACTTGTCCATCACCCGGGCTGAAGTCACAGAGGTGGTCAAGAAACTCCTCGTTGGCAAGGCACCGGGGGTGGATGAGATCCGCCCTGAGTACCTCAAGTCTCTGGATGTTGTGAGGCTGTCTTGGTTGACACGCCTGTGCAACATCGCGTGGCGGTCGGGGACAGTGCCTCTGGGATGGCAGACCGGGGTGGTGGTCCCTCTTTTTAAGAAGGGGGACCGGAGGGTGTGTTCCAACTATAGGGGGATCACACTTCTCAGCCTCCCCGGGAAAGTGGTTGGATGGATGGATGGAGGTGTCTTGTTCATGAGTGAGGGATGGATGGAACGGGAGATTGACAGACGGATTGGTGCAGCTTCTGCAGTAATGCGGTAGATGTATCGGTCTGTCGTGGCGAAGAAAGAGCTGAGCCGCAAGGCAAAGCTCTCGAATTTACCGGTCAATCTACGTTCCTACTCTCACCTATGGTCAAGAGCTTTGGGTCATGACTGAAAGGACAAGATCCCGGATACAGGCGGCCGAAATGAGCTTTCTCTGCAGGGTGGCTGGGCGATCCCTTAGAGATAGGGTGAGAAGCTCGGACACCCGGGAGGAGCTCAGAGTAGAGCCGCTGCTCCTCTACATCGAGAGGGGTCAGCTGAGGTGGCTTGGGCAACTGTTTCGGATGCCTCCGGAACGCCTTCCTGGGAAGGTGTTCTGGTCCCGTCCCACTAGGAGGAGACCCAGGGGAAAACCTAGGACAAGCTGGAGGGATTATGTCTCCCGGCTGGCCTTGGAACGCCTCGGTGTCCGCCTGGAAGAGCTGGAGGAAGTGTCTGGGGAGAGGGAAGTCTGGGCATCTCTGCTTAGACTGCTGCCCCCGCGACCCGGCCCCGGATTAAGCGGAAGACGAAGAAGAGAGAGATGTTTTAAAAAATGGCATTGTGTCGAGACAACATGTGGAAGCTTTAAGATGTTGAAATGTTTCTTCAAGGGATTTTTGATCAACTGTATTAAATTGTGTCCTAATAACCAAGTTATGTCTTGGTGGTCGTGGTGATGGTACAGAGTCATTTGTTGACTGAGTAGTTCTGATGGTCCATTTAATACTTGGGATATTTTTACTAAAGAAATATGCAAATTCATTGCATTTTACAGTGGACATGAGTTCTAATGCTATCTGATTTATGGGGCTTGTCGACCATGAAAAATGGAGTGCGGATATTGTTGATATACTTGTTGAACATCCCTGATAAATATTGCTGTCTGGCTCTGCGTAATTCATTGTTGAAGCTACCAAGGATTTGTTTATAGATGTCAGAGTGGATTTGAAGTTTAGTTTTCCTCCACTTACGTTCCGCTTTCCTACATTCTCTTTTCAGGGTTCTTACCATCATGGTGGTTCTCCATGGTGCTTTCTGCTTGCTCATAGTTTTCTTTACCTCTACCGATGTAACCTTATCCATGACATTCAATATTTGGGAGTTAAAATTATCCAGGAGTACAACAACTGATTGCACCTATTGTTGGAGAGATAGCTATGGCCTCCATAAAGTGAGCATTGGTACTCTCATTAATGTATCTTTTTTTTTTTTTACAGAAACAGAGTTTGCCTGAACATCTGGGGTGATCAGTGATTCAAAAAAGACAAAGAAATGATCAGACAGGGCCAAGTCTTTAACCATGACAGAGGAAGCACACAAACAAGTTTCAATGTTCTCTTGTTCGTTATGGATACTGTTATGGAAAGTTTGAACTAAGGTACATTTGAGAAATGTCTGTCTTTCTATCACCTGGTATGTAACTCCGATCTTTGGTTGTGACACACATCTATAAATATCAGAGCATCACAAGGTACTCTGACCATCTGTTCATCTGCCAAGACCCATAAGGGTATCTGTCCTTTGTTCCTAAGGAATGTAGGAGAGGGGGATCTGGTGTTTAGGGTCATTATTGACTGGTATCAGCAGATTATAGGGTTACTCTTATCTATTGTTTGTCCAGATGATGTAAGACCTCTTTAGAGTTTAAGAGGTTGCCCATGTGGGGGAGGACAGCTTGCCCCTTGTGTGAAGACTAGGTAGTAATAGAACAAAGGGAATGTTTTCTATTGAGTTAGGTCAGCTGTGCAGTAACTTGCCACACCCCTTAACTGTAAGAAACGTGGACTGTTCATGTATCTACTTCAGAGGTCCCTCAGAGGATTATTGTCACGTCCTGGCTATGCCCCTAGCCATCTTTGGACTGGGCTAGGGCCATTGTCAGGACAGAGGTGGTACCTGACCTGCTGACTTGACAGCTGTCTAAAAGATAACCATTGACACCTTGCACAAGGAGGGCAAGACACAAAAGGTCATAACTAAAGAGGCTGGCTGTTCACAGAGCTCTGTGTCTAAGCACATTAATAGAAGCGAAGGGAAGGAAAAGATGTGGTAGAAAAAAAGTGTACAAGCAACAATCCTCTCCGCACCCTGGAGAGGATTGTGAAACAAAACCCATTCAAAAATGTGGGAGGGATTCACTAAGAGTGGACTGCAGCTGGAGTCAGTGCTTCAAGAACCACATACTTTTCATGTTCATACTTTTCAGTTGGCCAACATTTCTAAAAATCATTTTTTTTTATTGGTCTTAAGTAATATTCAAATATTCTGAGATACTGAATTAGGGATTTTCATCACAATTATATAATCATCACAATTGAAAGAAAAAACACTTGAAATATATCAGTCTGTGTGGAATGAATGTAAATATTATACAAGTTAAATTTTTTGAATGGAATGACTTTTGATGATATTCTAATTATATGACCAGCACCTGTATTACACTTTTTTTTTTTGAGAAAGAGTAAGATCTGCTTTGTGATTTTGGAAAACAGCCTAGCACATTTTATGCAGAATTTATTATCTATCAAATTCTTCACGGCATAATATTGAGTAAGAGGAAATTGACCAGTATTTCGTATTTTGTCAACCGAGTTCATGGTCCCTGCAAATTCTTTCTAAAACCTCCTCAAGATCTTTATACATTAACCTGGCAATCTCATCAATACAAGTCAGATATTCCTTTGGGTTAATACTGGTTGTGATGTGTCCAGTAACACTGTTCTCAGTGTGCACCAATGTAATTGAATGGGAACACCTCAATCTAACTGAAAGTCCCACCCCCATATTGCATTTGGATTGTGCAGATAAGAAAACAATAATTAACCCTTTGACACATGCGATCACACCAATGTGATCAGGCTAGAGTTGTCCCTGAAGCGTACACCACACAGGTATGATTAGGACGTATTGTTAGAACGTACCATAAGAACGCCTAGGAATGACTGACGTCACATTCAGCTCAAACAGTGTTTATTACTTTATTTCCTGATTGTAATTGTTTGTAGACCACACTATGATATTAACCAGGTCGCAAGCATTCAAATCGGGACAAGAAGGGTTGCTTACGTATCAAAAGGCATGCAACACTAATACACAAAAACGAATGATTTAGCGACTACTACAGAGCATCTTACCATTTCCTGGAAGAGCTGACAACCGGTCAAAACTATTGTAAAAACCTTCTAGAAGTCACATTACCCATTTGAGGGCACCACTATGCTTTTTTATCAACCAAAGATAATCAAAGGTGAGGAACTCTGAGAGCTGATGGTCATTTACATATGCCAGTCTTTCGGACAGATTTGCCATCCTGGGAAAACTATGATTTGTCCCAATATATCACCAAAAAGAACTATGATTTCAATAATATTAATAACACGCAATGAAAGCACTTGTGCTGAATACAGACACTAAATAGCGCATTTTTATGTTTAAAATGATTGCGACCCACCGCCCTTTGCCTCACAATAGTTTGATCCAGTGCTTAGCAGTGACACATTATCCATCTATAACTACAGTTTGTGTGTGGGAATCTGAGGGAGTCTGTTGTTGGTGGCTGACCCATCATCAGATCTTACCCTGGTGCAGTGGGCCTTGGGTTCCTCCTGGTGCAGGACAATGCCCGGCATCATGTGGCCAGAGTGTGTAGGCAGTTCCTGGATGATGAAGGCATTGATGCCATTGACTGGCCCTCATGTTCCCCAGACCTGAATCCAATTGAGAACCTCTGTGACTTTATGTATCATGCATCTGATGCCGCCAAGAAGCACCACTGACTGTCCAGGAGCTCATTGATGCCCTGATCCAGGTCTGGGAAGAGATCCCTCAGGACACCATCCGCTCATCAGGAGCATGCCCAGACATTGTCGGGCCTGCATACAGGCCTGTGGGGGCCATACACACTACTGAGTTACTTTTTGAGTTGCAACAGCCTGTGAGTTAAATTGTTTATATAGATTTTTGGTGTGAGTTTGAATACAGCCCTCAATCGGTTGATGATTTTGGTTTCCACAGACCATTGTTACATCATTTTGTTCTCAACAAATTACACAATGTACAGTAAAGATTTGTATCTTTTTGATCGTTCATCAAAATATATGCTGTATGTCAATGGACACAAAAAAGTGTGTGCTATCAACTGACATGTCTTCTGTGTCACGGTTTAGAGGCAGGACACGAGGCACAGAGCTGGAATACATCATTTTAATGTAAATCTTGTCAACACAAAACAACAAAAGGAGAGTAAAACTGTGAACTGAAGCGCAGCAATCACAAAGTGAACCACAAACAATGACTGACAAATCAAAAGGCATACCAGGGTAACTTAAATAGGGTCCCCAATCAGAGACAATAATTTGCGGATGCCTCTGATTGGGGAGCACAGAAACAATAGTGCAGAGATGCCTAGAGGCATCCCCACGGTCAGGCCCTGGGTGTGGCCCCCCAGCGCATTGAGATGCCTAGAGGCACCCCAGCCAGAACATGACAATCTGCCAATGGACACACTGTTCATTACAGGACATTTTGGAATGTTTGCCATTAAGACAAAACATCAACGTGTCAAGTCTACACCTGCTCCGATATGTAAAGCCAAAAGGGTCACAATCATGAGCTAAATCAATAATGGTAAACAATCCGAAATGTCCCCAGTTTCTTGCTTTCATTTCTCAGATCAAGAAAAGACTGACGAGTTTTACATTTTATGTTATTTCAATTTACAAAAATGTGCAAGAAAAAGATTGTCTACTACGCTTCTTCTGTACATTCGTTTGGAAATGAAGGAAAGGAAGTTGGAAATATCTTGCAGCAATGCATGCTATGTTTTTTGTTGGCATTTTTCAAAGCATTTGACACTGGTGTACATTACACCCACTCAAAAAAGGAACATTTCCTTGTCAAATTATGTGACTAACAGTTAGAGAACAGGATTCCTAGAAATACTTAGCTAAAATCTGAGAACTAGTATTTGGCAAACTAGAAATGTGACATATTTGTTTCAAGTGCCTGAAAAATCAGGTTGTGGTTAAGCATGAAAAGGTAACCCTTCCTTTTGAGTTCTACTAATATTTTAATTTCCAAATATAATGCGGTTGTTATCATTGAAATCAGCTGGACTTACAGATATCGTCTGGATTCAGACGGTCCAAATAAATGTATTCAAATGTATTCCGAAAGCAGCTGGGAGATCTGCGCAGAGACACCCCAGATAGAGGTTTTCCAGATAAGAAAGGCAGGAGTGCCTTTTATACAGAATGAGCATAGGAAGGAGGAAGAAGGGGGGCTACAATTAACAAAAAAATTATTATCGAAAGAGCTTATATTGTCTTGGGGTTCCCCAGGTATTCTCCTTATATTTTTGGACTATGTGGCAACCTTAGTCCAGAATACCATTGTCAGAAGGAAGTCAGTAAGGCAAGGTCAGGGGTCAGAAAATAAATGGGGAGACTACAAATGTCATGAGTCCACCCACTCCAAAACAGAAATATTTCCCCATGGCATTATGTGACCAACAGTCAGAGAATATGATTCCTAGAAATGGTTGGCTAAATGCTGAGAACTAGTTGTTGGCAAACTGGAAATGTGACATTTTTGTTTTAAGTGTTGGGACAATCAGGTTGTGTTTGGGCAGACAAAGGTAACCCTTCCTTTTAAGTTTTGGATAAATAAAAAATCCAAACATAAAACAAATTATCTTAGGGTTCCCCATGTGTCTGTGTGCTTCCTATATTCTAAGTAGCATCCTCAGTCAGGAATTCCATTGGTAGGAGAAAGAAATTAAGCCAAGGTCAGGGGTCAGAAAAGAAATGGGGAAACTGAAAAATAAAAGTTCATAAAAGGACCAGTATCTTATATTTTCCATATTACATGAGAAGATACATGAAATAAAAATATTTTCAACACTATTAGAAAATATATTTCACCAACCCTTTTTTCAGACTCCTAGGAATGGATCTTAAACTTGAATAGCATGCATGGATTAAGATTAGTTTGCTTTGAATCATGAATGAATGTTGGGATAATTAAATATTTGTTAATGTGTGGTAACAGAATATTCAGTTTAGCCATGAGCCAGTAGATATTACCTTTCTGTAAACTATCTATAATAGCATAATACAAACAACCTTTTTTTTTTAAATGTGTACACACCCTCTCAACCTACCCCACCGACACACAAAGTCAAACTCTTTGCTGAAAAGTGCTGCCCATAGCATCATGATCAGCAGAAGGCACTGTGTCACTCACCATTGTATAACTATCCAGTCTGCAAATCAATGGCATGACAGACTCCAAGCAGAACGTAACTAAGCCTCCATTTGGCCATCCACAGGCACGCCGAGCAATGAACCTCTTCATTAATTAATATCAGTTCACTCTCTTCTTCGTTCATCACACTACTTTTAAAGGTATAGATATATAAACGCACAAACATGTATGATGTCACAAGATTCATGGCTGTGCCAGTCTTTTGACACTGGTTGTCCCAGACTAAAAATAGTGGGATTTAACCAGCCTTCTTCACTGGCCCCATTGCATGTGCTGAACACGTTAGTGTTTAGGTCCTTGTGAGTCCTCAGGGGACTCAATTTCCAGAATGTTGTTTCATTTCATCTGAGTCTCTCCCTGGTTTGAGCTCCATTGACCACCACGGAACACAATACCACAGCCAGAACCATCCACACACACACACCCCTCCCTAAACATTAACAGATAACACGACACATACCTATATACATTCAGATATATTACTTTACATACTGTACATACATCCCCGAACACATACAGACAGGTGAAACATTATGGAAAAAACGGCATGAATGAGTGTAGGTACATAACAAATGTAGAAGCTTCCATACAAGTGTATTGAAAGAAACAATTAAGCAACTAACATTCTTTAATGCTCTGCGGAATGAATTTTTGTCATTCTTATTTGTACTATCATCAGTAGTATGGTGCAGTGTTTAAAAACTCTTTGTAAAAGACTCCAAACAGATCAAACTCATATACTATTAAATCTTGAATTCAATGAAACTGATTTGTCTTTCATTTAATTTGTAAACATCATTCACCAAAAGATCAATAATTCAACCACTAGGTTTTTGGTGAAATACAACAAGTACATTCATTAAGTCATCCAAATATAACATAGTGCAATTCTAATACTCAATTAGTCCAAGACCAAACAATGAGAGACGCGTGTTTCAAAATCAATCAATCAAATTTACTTATAAAGCCCTTTTTACAACAGCAGTTGTCACAAAGTTCTTTTACAGACAAACCCGGCCTTAAACTCCAAGGAGCAAACAACAATAGTGTTGAATTTCAGTGGCTAGGAAAAACTCCCTAAGAAGGCCACAATTTAGGAAGATACCTAGAGAGGACCCAGGCTCAGAGGAGTGACCTGTCCTCTTCTGGCTGTGCCGGGTGACATATAAAGATTCCAGTTGGAATAATTAATAAATGCATGTGGGCTAAATCCAGAGTCTATTTTAATTCTAGGTCTAGGTCAGAAGTATGACCAGATGGACAAGGACAGGGAAAGCAATGGGCCCCCCAAACCAGGTACTCCGCAGGTGTGGACCAGGACCTTATGTCCTCCTAAAGTTTAAAATGGGTGGGGGGATTAAAATGGGAGGGAAAATTCTGAAAATGCATTTCTCATATCAACAAAGATTTATAGTGGAGAAAGAGAACTTAGTGGGGAAGGGAACTGACCCAATCCCCCAGCACAATAGTACAGCAGCGTAAGACCTTGGAACTGAGAGGGGGGGATCCCTTTGACACTGTCGCCCTACCCGGGGGAGGCCCCGGACAGGGCCCAACAGGCAAGAAATCAATCCACCCACACTGCCAGGCATCAATCAAAGGGACACCCACCAACCGCAACCACCCTGAATGAGGGCCGAGTATTGCCAGCAGAGTACAGCCCAATTGCACAACTGTGCAACAGAGAGACAAAGTGCTTAAGGTAATATGTTACAGTTAATTTCCCCGTTTCCACATTAGGCAAAACTCTAACTGTACATTATTCATCACAACCGACAGAACATATTTTACAATTTTTATCACATGATCAAATGTGATCAGTGAAGACATCTTCTACAATCATTGATGCAAAAAACAGGAACTTTTAATGCAACATTAATTATTTTGTCAAATCAATTGTAACAAATACTATCAGAAAGAAGTAAAAGACATGTCAATGTTTAGCACACACCACAACAATTTGCATCTATTCTGTCTTAAGCATTTGGCCATGATATCATGTCCATGTCACAATGAATACCTTCGTTTTGCCATGCACTGCGGGAAAAATATTTTTGGCATTGCAAACCCAAATGTGACATTAGTCACTAGTGATGTCATGACATGTCTTATCCATGACCTGTAGGAGGGTAACATTCTCATGGGGATGACAGTCATAGACCTTCCACCTCCATATTGAAAAGGACATTTTGGGGCCAGGTCTAAGGTCAGGAATCAGGGATTGGCCCAAAACCCTTCCTGAAGCATCTCTGAGTGGTGGAACTTAACATTATAACATGCACTTTCATTGAGGAACTCAATGAGCAAGCAAGCAAGTTTATTTATTTTGCACAAGTCATACATAGAAGCATTTCAATGTGCTTTACAATGAAAAGAAAAATTTGAAAAATGCAATAGAATAAACAAACAGATGGTTACAGTTCTCTAATCACCTTCCAGGGGGACTCACCACCCCAATATCTCAGTCCTCACGCTCCAGTGCTTGGATAAACTTGTCAGTCCTTTTGTGAGATAATCTGTTTCCAGCCAGTCTAGAAGTGTTCTATGATCTACAGCAGTGGTCTCAAACCGGTTCCACGGAGGACCATGTGTCTGCAGGTTTTTGGGTTTTCCTTTAAATCGGTTCCTCAGGTTGGTGGAGAATGCCTGCCTCAAGTGGAGGAGTTTAAGTATCTAGGGGTCTTGTTCACGAGTGAGGGAAGGATGGAACGGGAGATTGACAGACGGATCGGTGCAGCTTCTGCAGTAATGCAGTCGATGTATCGGTCTGTCGTGGTGAAGAAAGAGCTGAGCCGCAAGGCGAAGCTCTCGATTTACCAGTCAATCTACGTTCCTACTCTCACCTATGGTCATGAGCTTTGGGTCATGACCGAAAGGACAAGATCCCGGATACAGGCGGCCGAAATGAGCTTTCTCCGCAGGGTGGCCGGGCGATCCCTTAGAGATAGGGTGAGAAGCTCGGTCACCCGGGAGGAGCTCAGAGTAGAACCGCTGCTCCTCCACATCGAGAGGGGTCAGCTGAGGTGGCTTGGGCATCTTTTTCGGATGCCTCCGGAAAACCTTCCTGGGAAGGTGTTCCGGTCCCGTCCCACCGGGAGGAGACCCCGGGGAAGACCTAGGACACGCTGGAGGGACTATGTCTCCCGGCTGGCCTGGGAACGCCTCGGTGTCCCCCCGGAAGAGCTAGAGGAAGTGTCTGGGGAGAGGGAAGTCTGGGCATCCCTGCTTAGACTGCTGCCCCCGCGACCCGGCCCCGGATAAGCGGAAGAAGATGGATGGATGGACGGTTCCCAGTTCAGACCTAAACAACCGGGGGGGGGGGGGGGGGGGGGGTAGAAACAAACAAACCAACCTAATAAGACAGTTAAGTACAAGGTGAGAGCGAAAACCTACAGACACTCTGCCCTCTGTGGAAACGGTTTGAGATCTCTGATCTACAGTGTTAAATGCAGCACAGAGATCTAATAGAACTGTTATTATATTCCAATCAGTATTCCATATATAATTTAAAACTTTTATCAGAGACGTTTCAGTACTGTGCTGAGGAAGCCTGATTGAGAAACCGTCAGGCTTCCTTTTTCTTGGGTCTCAGAAACCGCTTGAGTCCACGAAGTTGAATGAAGACCATCTTCTCAATGATCGTGGCTATGAAGGGAGATTTCATACAGGTCTATAGTTGTTCAATATAGATGCATCCAGTATTCTCTTTTTGAAAAGGGGCTTAATGGCAGCTGTTTTAGAGACGTTGGAAAAATGCTTGATGGCAGAGAACCATTAACTACTTGCGGTAGATTCATTGTTATAGAGATAACGGTTTTCCTACTTACAAAGCATGTAGAGGTCTGTCATTTTTATCATAGGTACACTTCAACTGTGAGAGACGGAATCTAAAACAAAAAGTCCAGAAAATCAGTATAGTTCTTGGCTGATCCCTCACCTTCCTCATGATCAATGATGCCCCACGAGGTGAGATCTTGCATGGAGTGCCAGACCGAGGGAGATTGACCGTCATCTTGAACCTCTTCCATATTCTAATAATTTCGCCAACAGTTGTTGCCTTCTCACCAAGCTGCTTGCCTATTGTCCTGTAGCCCATGCCAGCCTTGTGCAGGTCTACAATTTTATCCCTGATGTCCTTACACAGCTCTCTGGTCTTGGCCATTGTGGAGAGGTTGGAGTCTGTTTGATTGTGTGGACAGGTGTCTTTTATACAGGTAACGAGTTCAAACAGCTCCAATTAATACAGGTAATGAGTTCAAACAGGTGCAGTTAATACAGGTAATGAGTGGAGAACAGGAGGGCTTCTTAAAGAAAAACTAACAGGTCTGTGAGAGCCGGAATTCTTACTGGTTGGTAGGTGATCAAATACTTATGTCATGCAATAAAATGCACATTAATTATTTAAAAATCATACAACGTGATTTTCTGGATTTTTGTTTTCGATTCCGTATCTCACAATTGAAGTTTACCTATGATAAAAAATTGACCTCTACATGTAACACTGCAGATTTTGCAGGTTATCAAATACTTGTTCTCCCCACTGTAGTTCAAACATAGGCTTAAGCATTTACTTTGAGCCTTTTGAAAACATCCCAGAAAATACAGATTTTGCCGTAGTAGCATTTTTTTGTTGTTGGCGATAGAATACATAGATGCAAGGTTTTAAACAGAAGGAGTTGGGCCAGGTCGGGCAGGTTGGTCAAAACCCACACAACTCAAGTCACATTCTCCATTTCCCCATAATCAGATTTAACATTCATAATAACACATCACTCCCGACATTCCCCCAAGTGTTTAATTGGACTACATGTAGCAGGCAGACTACACGCTAACATAGCAATCTGACATGCTTTATCCTTTCCATTCTCCGCAAGTTGGGCTACGGTTTTGCTGCGTTTTATTAAGCATTTATGCAGGCAAAACACCCACGCAGGGTTGCCAAAGAAGTGCGGTGTGCTACTGAAAGATCATTATCATCTATTGCCAGGTTGCTACTGTTGGTCAGAGGTCAATGTCGGAAGACAAGGCAGCTGCCAAACTGATGAGCAGCGAGCATGCTTGAGCCTGCTGTATTAGGATTGTGTGCACCTCTTCTTGAATTATGTAGCCTCCTAGAAACCATAGATTTGAATGGGCTTAATAAAGTAAATGTCTTCTTTCAACTCGCAAAACTAGCCCAATATACATGTGCTGGTCATATAATTAGAATATCATCAAAAAGTTGATTTATTTCAGTAATTCCATTCAAAAAGTGAAACTGGTATAATGTATACATTCATTCCACACAGACTGATATATTTCAAGTGTTTTTTCTTTTCATTTTGATGATTATAACTGACAACTAATGAAAACCCCAAATTCACTATCTCAGAAAATTAGAATATTGTGAAAAGGTTCAATATTGAAGACACCTGGTGCCACACTCTAATCAGCTAATTAATTCAAAACACCTTTAAAAAAAAACAAGGCCTTTAAATGATCTCTCAGTCAAGTTCTGTAGGCTACACAATCATGGGGAAGCCTGCTGACTTGACAGCTGTCTAAAAAATGACAACTGACACCTTGCACAAGGAGGGCAAGACACAAAAGGTCATAACTAAAGAGGCTGGCTGTTCACAGAGCTCTGTGTCTAAGCACATTAATAGAGGTGAAGGGAAGGAAAAGATGTGGTAGAAAAAAAGTGTACAAGCAACAATCCTCTCCGCACCCTGGAGAGGATTGTGAAACAAAACCCATTCAAAAATGTGGGGGAGATTCACAAAGAGTGGACTGCAACTGGAGTCAGTGCTTCAAGAAACACCACACACAGACGTATGCAAGACATGGGTTTCAGCTGCCACATTCCTTGTGTCAAGCCACTCTTGAACAAGACACAGCGTCTTGCCTGGGCTAAAGACAAAAAGGACTGGACTGCTGCTAAGTGGTCCAAAGTTATGTTCTCTGATGAAAGTACATTTTGCATTTCCTTTGGAAATCAAGGTCCCAGAGTCTGGAGGATGAGAGGAAAGGCACAGAATCCACGTTGCTTGAGGTCCAGTGTAAAGTTTCCACAGGGTTGGTCTAGTGTTGGTCCACTGTGTTTTCTGAGGTCCAAGGTCAACGGTTTATTAGAGCACTTCATGCTTCCTGCTGCTGACCAACTTTATGGAGATGCAGATTTCATTTTCCAACAGGACTTGGCACCTGCACACAGTGCCAAAGCTACCATTACCTGGTTTAAGGACCATGGTATCCCTGTTCTTAATTGGCCAGCAAACTCGCCTGACCTTAACCCTATAGAAAATCTATGGGGTATTGTGAAAAGGAAGATACGATACGCCAGACCCAACAATGCAGAAGAGCTGAAGGCTACTATCAGAGCAACCTGGGCTCTCATAACAACTGAGCAGTGCCACAGACTGATTGACTCCATGCCACGCCGCATTGCTGCAGTAATTCAGGCAAAAGGAGCCCCAACTAAGTATTGAGTGCTGTACATGCTCATACTTTTCATGTTCATACTTCTCAGTTGGCCAACATTTCTAAAATCCTTTTTATGTATTGGTCTTAAGTACTATTCAATGTTTTGGTGATACAGAATTTGGGATTTTCATGACAATTATATAATCATCACAATTAAAAGAAAAAACATTTGAAATATATCAGTCTGTGTGGAATGAATGTAAACATTATACGAGTTTCATTTTTGAATGGAATTACTGAAATAAATCAACTTTTTGATGATATTCTAATTATATGACCAGCACCTGTATTACACTTATTTTATTTTTAAAGAGTAAGATCTGCTTTGTGATCTTGGAAAACTGCCTTGCACGTTATATGCAGAATTTATTAGGAAATTGACCAGTATTTTGTATCTTGTCAACTGAGTTCATGGTCCCTGCAAATTCTTTCTAAAACTTCCTCAAGATCTTTATACCTTAACCTGGCAATCTCACCAATACAAGTCAGATATTCTTTTGGGTTAATACCGGTTGTGATGTGTCCAGTAACACTGTTTTCAGTGAGCACCAATGTAATTGAATGGGAACACCTCAATCTAACTGAAAGTCCCACCCCCATATTGCATTTGGATTGTGCAGATAAGAAAACAGTAATCAACCCTTTGACAAGTACGATCACACCAATGTGATCAGGCTAGAGTGGTCCCTGAAGAGTACATCACACCGGCATGATTAGAATGTATTGTTAGAACATACCATTAGAACGCCTAGGTACGAGTGACGTCACATTCAGCTCAAACAGTGTTAATAACTTTATTTCCTGATTGTAATTGTTTGTAGACCACATTATGATATTAACCAGGTAGCAAGCATTGAAATCGGGACAAGAAGGGTTACTTACGTACCAACAGGCAGGCAACACTAATACACAAAAACGAATGGTATTAGCGACTACTATAGAGCATCTTACCATTTCCTGGAAGAGCTGACAACTTGTCAAAACCATTGTAAAAACCTTCTAGAAGTCACATTACCCGTTTGAGGGCACCACTATGCTTTTTTATCAACCAAAGATAATCAAAGGTGAGGAACTCTGAGAGCTGATGGTCATTTACATATGCCAGTCTTTCGGACAGATTTGCTATCCTGGGAAAATTCAGGCGGACTCCAGGATTTGTCCCAATATATCACCAAAAAAACCTATTATTTCAATAATATTAATATCACGCAATGAAAGCACTTGTGCTGAATACAGACACTAAATAGCGCATTTTTATGTTTAATATGATTGCGACCCACCGCCCTTGGCCTCACAATAGTTGGATCCAGTGCTTAGCAGTGACACATGATCCATTTATAACTACAGTTCGTGTGTGGGACAATGCCCGGCATCATGTGACAAGAGTGTGTAGGCAGTTCCTGGGTGATGAAGGCATTGATGCCATTGACTGGCCCTCATGTTCCCCAGACCTGAATCTAATTGAGAACCTCTGTGACTTTATGTATCGTGCATCCAATGCCGCCAAGTAGCGCCACAGACTGTCCAGGAGCTCATTGATGCCCTGATCCAGGTCTGGGAAGAGATCCCTCAGGACACCATCCACTCATCAGGAGCATGCCCAGACATTGTCGGGCCTGCATACAGGCACGTGGGGGCCATACACACTACTGAGTTACTTTTTGAGTTGCAACAGCCTGTGAGTTAAATTGTTTATATAGATTTTTGGTGTGAGTTTGAATACAGCCCTCAATCGGTTGATGATTTTGGTTTCCACAGACCATTTTTTGAGAACATCATTTTGTTCTCAAAAAATTACACAATGTACATTAAAGATTTGTATCTTTTTGATTGTTCATCAGAATATATGTTGTAGAAGAGGCATGTGACCTGTGAGCATGATGGCAGCGTAGTGTTCAGACTTGGCAAACCCTACTCATTTTCATTTATATATTCACGTTTATTCGCTATTTGCTCGACATTTTGTTTTATGTTTTGACTTTGGGCATCGGCAGTATGTCTTCTCGTCAAGGAAAACCGACTAGCAAGCAAACGCAGCGTGATCAGGCGCATGAGGCAGAGAAGACGGAGGACTCGCTTGCGGCCATGATTGCCTCGGCTATGGAAAAACAGCAGCAATTCAAAGAGTCACAGTTTAAAACGTTGCAGGACAGGCTGGATAATATTCAATCGGAGCTTTCCACCTGCTCTAATGGGGTTAGAGAACTGCGTGATCGATTTTCCAGTCTGAACAGCCGGGTCGGCAAAGTGGAGAAAAATTACGACAAATCTGCCGCCAGATTGACGACATTGGAGGAAAAGATAGCTGATTTGGAGAACCGGAGCCGCAGGGATAATGTTCGTATTATGAATCTCCCTGAAAGCGTGGAAGCCGCGAATCTCACGACATATATCATAGGATCTCTACCTGTTTGGTTCCCTTCGTTGAGCGATGTTAAACCGGAGATCATGAGAGCTCATCGCATCGGCCCGCCCAACAACTCCGGAAGGCCACGCACGGTCATTATGAAGATGCTAAGTAATACGGATCGTGATTCAATTCTCCGTGCGTTTAGGAAATCTCCAATCAAGCTGGATGGGAAAGATGTCAGGTTTGCCGCAGACTACAGTGCGTTCACTGTGAATCGGCGCCGTTCCTTCATGGAGGTAACTAATAAGTCTCAGAAGATGGGCTTTCAGACCTTCTTGTTGTATCCCGCGCAGCTGAAGTTAATGCGAGGTTCGGCTCAGCACGTTTTCAAGTCCCCTTTGGAGGTTGAGGACTTTCTGAATGGTTTGGCCACACAGGAGAATGAGGAAGGGTAAAGAGGCATTACTTTACACTACTCTCGGGGGTTTCCTCTGTCCTTTTCTGCATTTGTTTGTTCAGAATGATTGTTGAGCATAAATATATTAGTACACCTATTTTGTTAACCTTTGATGGTGAGTGGGGAGCGGGGACATTTTGTCTGCCGTCTTTCTCGGGGTCACATTGTTCATAAGGTGGTTAATGTTTCACAAAAAAAATTTTTTCTTCTTTTCTCGTTTTTTCTTTTTATTATTATTATTTTTTTAGTTGATGCTCTGTTAGAGCGTTATTTGTTATATTTGGGGAAATTGTGTGTTCTTGTGGGTTGTGGCGACCAGGGTGGGTGGGTATTTCTCCCTTTAGAATGTATATATGACTGTGATGCATTCTCGTTATTTTTCTATGCCCAGTTAATTGTATTCTTGGTCTCTTTGTTATTTTATAGTTAATTTATGGCTGCAGAAATACTTCATATAGTCTCCTGGAACGTAAATGGGTTGAATGGTCCCATTAAACGTACGGCATGTTTAGATTACTTACATAGACAGAAGGTTGATTTGGCATGTATTCAAGAATCACATTTAAGAAAATCAGATGTTCAGAGGTTCTCTAACAAATTTTATTTTGTAGCCGCCTCGTCTTCACTAGATAGTAAATCTAGGGGGACTCTGGTTGTGTTAAGACGTCAGCTATCATTTAATATTCTAGAAAGTTATAGCTGTGAAGATGGTAGAGTAGCATATATTAAAACAATTATCGCGGGTAAAAAATGTGCATTTATTTCAATTTATGCTCCTCCTCATTTTGACGCAATTTTTTTTTCTGTCCTCACTACAACATTACTGCGCGTTCAAGATTGCTTTCTTATCATCGGTGCAGATATGAATGCGGTAGTGGATGTCTCTCTTGATCGTTCTTGCGTGCAGAATTATCCAGCATCATCTTTATCATCTATTGATTTATGTAAATTAATGTCTGATTTTAATTTAATTGATGTATACCGCATTTTTTATCCTACAAAAAGACAGTATACCTTCTACTCGGCCAGACATAAAAGCTATTCTAGATTGGATTATATTCTTATATCTAATGCTTCACACTCAGTAGTAGTACACAGTGTTGATATAAAGTCATGTCCGTTATCTGATCATAATGTGGTTTCAGCTAAAATTTCTCTTGTTTCTGCACCTACTAGAGCATCTCGGTGGCGCTTTAATACCACATTGCTACAAATTAAAGATTTCTGTGCAATGCTCAAAAAAGAGTTGAGATGTTTTATAGAGATAAATACTGGCCCCGCTTTCTTTGGGACGCTATAAAGGGTTGCATACGTTCTTTGTCTATTTCTTTTGCTTCCCAATTAAATAAATCTAGATTGAAGGAAATAGGCATTCTTGAGACAAAAATAAATAGGCTGGAGAATTGTCAACAAACTTCTCACAATGAGGACGTTCAGAACGAAATAAAGGTGATGCGTACAGAACTTTTATCACTGTTACGGCACAGAGCTGAGTTTATAATGCACAGAGTTAGAAGAACTTATTATTTCAATGGAGCTAAACCAAGTCACCTTTTAGCGCTCAGATTAAAAAATAGTGAAAGATATTCAAATATTATGGCAATTCAATCTTCGGATGGCCTCATAAGTGAACCCAATGGTATTAATCAAGAGTTTAAAAAGTTCTATCAGAATTTATATAGGCCAGATTTAGTTTTCAGTGAGACTCTGTGCGATAACTTCTTTCAAGATTTGACTCTTCCTCGTCTCTCTGAAGCAGAAGCTGCATCTTTGGGCTCTCTTGTTTCATTAGACAAGTTAAAAGATGCCCTTGCGCATATGAAGAGGGGTAAGTCTCCGGGTTGGGATGGGATCCCACCTGAACTATACCTCTCTTTCTGGGACGAGCTGGGACAACCTTTGTTGAATATGATTCTTTATTCTATTCAGATGGGTTCATTTAATAATAGTGCAAATATGGCCATTATTACTCTGTTACCAAAACCTAATAAAGATTTGACTCAGTGTGGAAATTATAGACCCTTGTCTCTCTTAAACTGTGATGTGAAACTGTTTGCTAAAGTTTTGGCCTCTCGTCTAGATTCACTCATGACTAAATAGGTGCATAACGATCAGACTGGTTTCATTAAATCTCGCCTTGCTGCCGATAATGTGCGCCGGTTATTGCATATTATACACGCGACCAGTGGTATGG
Organism: Esox lucius; assembly: GCF_011004845.1. Classification (NCBI taxonomy): domain Eukaryota; kingdom Metazoa; phylum Chordata; class Actinopteri; order Esociformes; family Esocidae; genus Esox; species Esox lucius. Next base: position 12,915,811 of record NC_047585.1, read on the forward strand.
ACATACCGTGCGCAACTTTGTCTTTAGATGCTGAGAAAGCCTTTGACCGGCTTGAATGGCAATACCTTTGGTCAGTTTTAGAGCGCCTTGGTTTAGGCAGAAATTATATTAATTTGATTAAAATATTATATGCCAATCCTTCCGCTGTGGTTATGACAGGGGATATCACCTCTCCGAAGTTTTCTATATTACGTGGAACTCGTCAGGGATGCCCCCTCTCCCCGCTTCTGTTTGCCCTCTCTCTTGAGCCTCTTGCACAGAAAATTCGTCAGCATCCCTCGGTTAGTCCTGTAGTTTTCAGTAATACCTCTCATAGAATCTCATTATATGCAGATGACATTCTTTTATATTTTAGTGATACAGCTGAGTCTATTCATCATATTTTGTCAGTATTTAACAGTTTTAGTCAATTTTCTGGGTATAAGATTAATTGGAACAAATCTTCTTTGATGCATTTAAATAATTCGTCTTCTAATTCTGTTTTACCATCTTTTATACCGATAGTAACTAGCTTTAGATATTTGGGTGTGGACATATTTCCATCTCTGCACACAACAGCCCTGAAAAATTTCCAGGGCATATATAGTCGTGTAGAGATGGACCTGACTCGTTGGTCATCACTTCCACTATCTTTACAAGCTCGAATTTCTGTCATCAAAATGGATATTTTGCCTCGCATAAAAAACGTTTGTGCTATGATACCACTGTCACCACCCTTAAATTTTTGGTCTAAATTGCAAAAATCAGTTTAAAAATTTATATGGAACGGCAAGTCCCCCCGTATAAAGTATTTAACACTTCAGCGTTGCAAGGATGCCGGTGGACTTGCATTACCGGACTTTAAGCTTTATCATTGGGCTTTTATACTACGTTCTCTCACAGTATGGCTGACTCCTGGCTCGGTTGTATCTTGGCAACCAATTGAACTTAATCTGGCTTTACCTTATAGATTTCAGGATTTGATTTATTGCAACATTCCGTTAAAGAGCGCAAAACAACGTTTTGGTCCAATAATAGCATATCTTCTTTCTACCTGGCGGGCGGCTTCAAAGATCTCCGGCAATGATCATAAATGGCACTCTCAATCTCCATTATTTCATAATCATAGTCTTCTATTGGACAATAAACCTTTTGTTTTCCCAGACTGGAGTGATAGAGGGATTCATATTTTGGCTGATGTTTGGGGGGACAATGGGTTACGCATGTTCAATGAGCTACGTGCAGAATATAATTTACCAGGTACTTCATTTTTCTTTTATCTGCGCTTGAGATCTTCCATGCGCGCATATGGGGTTCCTTGGGGCCCTAGTATTCCCAGTCTTACTCTGCATAAGTTGTTTACTTCATATAGTAACACAAGGGGGATAGTTTCGTCATTGTACCTTCAGTTTTTAGAAGCTTCTTATAAAAGGTTACCTGTGGTGGACATTTGGCACAGGGATATTTGTGGGGCTGACTCAGAGGACAGTATTGACATATGTTGGGATTCAATATGGGCTAACCTCAAACTTGTCTCTAAAAACCCTAATCATCAATTGATTCATTTCAAGATGATTCATAGGATGTATCTTACTCCCAGGAAGCGTCATTTAATGAAGTTTTCCACCTCTCCTAAGTGTGACTTGTGCTCTACTGGATGCATAGGGACATATATGCACATGTTTTGGGATTGCCCTGAAGTCATTGAGTTCTGGAGACAGGTTTCGGTTACGTTGAAGGACATTTTGGAATTGGAGATACCATGCTGCCAGAGACTTTTGCTTCTAAATGATGAGTCCTCATATACCTTTTCTTTAACTCAGAAAAAATCACTTTTTTGTGGACTTACTGCGGCTAAGAAAATGCTTGCCTTACGATGGAAACCGCCACACTCATTAACGTGGACTCACTGGATGCATTCCTTTTTGGACATTGCGAGCATGGAGCTCTCAGTGGCAACATTACACGGAGCCTCTCAAAGGACTATTTCATCTTGGTCAGATCTCATTATAAAAATTAAGGAGCTTCTTTAATAATTTTATATCTCATGTTTTATTTGTACTCATTGTATTTGGATTTTGATTTTAACTGAGTATGCTTTGAATGTATATTTGGGAGATGGGGAGGGGGGGATATGGTCGCCCTGGGAATGCGGGAGGAAAAAAAAAAAGAGAAATATTCAGAGTGATGCTTATTTACATTCTTTGTTTCTGTATAATAACACTCTGTAACTCAATAAAAATTTGATTAAAAAAAAATATATATATGTTGTATGTCAATGGACACAAAAAAGTGTGTGCTATCAACTGACGTGTCTTCTGTGTCACGGTTGAGAGGCAGGACATGAGGCACAGAGCTGGAAGACATCTTTTTAATGTAAATCTTGTCAACACAAAACAACAAAAGGAGAGTAAAACTGTGAACTGAAGAGCAGCAATCACAGTGAACCACAAACAATGACTGACAAATCAAAAGGCAAACCAGGTTAAGGCCCTGGGTGTGGCTCCCCAGCGCATAGAGATGCCTAGAGGCACCCCAGCCAGAACCTGACAATCTGCCAATGGACACGTAAAAAACATCAGAATTGTCCTGTTCATTACAGGACATTTTGGAATGTTTGCCATTAAGACCCAACATCAAACGTGTCAAGTCTCCACCTTCTCCGGTATGTAAAGCCAAAGGGGTCACAATCATGAGCTAAATCATTAATGGTAAACAATCCGAAATGTCCCCAAAGTACCAGTTTCTTGCATGGAAAAGCTTTCATTTCTCAGAACAAGAAAAGACTGACGAGTTTCTTAATACATTTTATGTTATTTCAATTTACAAAAATTGGCTTTTCTTCCAAAAACAAGAAAAATATTGTCTACTACGCTTCTTCTGTACATTCATTTGGAATTGAAGGAAAGGAAGTTGGAAAGATCTTGCAGCAATGCATGTTATGTTTTTTTGTTGGCATTTATCAAAGCATTTGACACTGACGTACATTACACCCACTCAAAAAAGGAACATTTCCATGTCAAATTATGTGACTGACAGTTAGAGAACAGGATTCCTAGAAACAAAGCTGAGAACTGGTTTTTGGCAAACTAGAAATGTGACATATTTGTTTCAAATGCTGGAAAAATCAGGTTGTGGTTAAGCATGAAAAGGTAACCCTTCCATTTGAGTTCTACTAATATTTTAATTTCCAAATATAATGCTGTTGTTCAGCTGGACTTACAGATATTGTCTGGATTCAGACAGTCCAAATAAATGTATTCAAATGTATTCCACAGCGGCTGGGAGATCTGCGCAGAGACGCCCCAGATAGAGGTTTTCCAGGTAAGAAAGGCAGGAGTGCCTTTTATACAGAATGAGCAGAGGAAGGAGGAAGAAGGGGGGCTACAATTAACAAAAAAATTATTATCCAAAGAGCTTATATTGTCTTGGGGTTCCCCAGGTGTTCTCCTTATATTATTGGACTATGTGGCAACCTTAGTCCAGAATACCATTGTCAGAAGGAAGTCAGTAAGGCAAGGACAGGGGTCAGAAAATAAATGTTGACAAAAAGTCCAATAATATAAGGAGAACACCTGGGGAACCCCAAGACAATATAAGCTCTTTTGATAATATTTTTTTTGTATGTGCCTGCCCTGTTGCTGCATGTGGATCGCAAAGAACCCGCAGCAGCACTTATAGACTCCGGGGCTGCGGGCAATTTTATCGACAGCTCATTCGCTGCTAAATTGGGGCTGACACTCAACACTGTGTTCCCTTCGGGTTAATACCCTTAACAGACAGCCTTTGGGAGACGGTTATATATCCCAACAAACGTCCGCTGTCACCCTCTGCTACAGACCCCCTCATACTAGGCCATCCGTGGTTAAGCCAACACAACCCTTCTTTCTCCTGGAGTCAAGGCGAATTGACCGCCTGGAATGACCGTTGTTTATTCCGTTGTATGAACCTGCCCTGTCGTGCCACGACCATTGAGGATTCCAAAACTCTGCTGCCTGTCCCTATTCCGCCTGAATATACCCAGTTTTTGGAGGTGTTCAGCAAGGAAAAGGCTTCTCAACTCCTGCCTCATTGACAATGGGACTGCGCCATAAACCTCCTCCCCGGACTCCTGCCCCCTAAAGGGCGCATCTACCCACTGTCGATACCCGAAAAACAGGCAATGAACGATTACATCGATGAGGCTTTACAATTGGGATCCATCCACCCTTCTACATGTCCGGTGGCTGCCAGCTTCTTTTTTGTGGGCAAAAAAGAAGGCGGCTTGAGGCCGTGCATCGACTACCGGTCCTTGAACGACATCACGGTGAAAAATCGCTATCCTCTCCCCCTCATCCCCGCAGCGTTAGAGCAGGTCGGGAAGGCTGAAGTATACACTAAACTCGATCTCCGCAGCGCGTATAACCTGATCCGGATCCGCGAGGGAGACGAATGTAAAACCGTGTTCATCACACCCCGAGGACATTTTGAAGATCCCGTCATGCCCTACGGTCTGACCAACGCACCTGCTGTTTTCCAGTCCTTTATGAATCACATTTTTCATGATCTCCTAGACCGTTTTGTTTTAGTCTACATAGATGACATCCTTATATACTCCAACAACCTGACAGACCATATGCAGCACGTACAGCAGGTCCTAAAGAGGCTACAAGAAAATCACCTATATGTGAAAGCCGAGGAAAGCCAGTTCCATGTCCAATCCATCACGTTCGTTGGGTCTGTACTGACACCAGGTGGGGTCAGTATGGACCATAATAAAGTCATGGCGGTAAAGGACTGGTCCACACCCAAGTCAGTAAAGGAGTTACAACGTTTCCTTGGCTTTGCCAACTACTACCGCCGGTTTATCAGAAACTACAGCACCATACCCGCCCCCCTTACTGCCATGACAAGCCAAAAGAGCCGAAACGTGCTGTGGTCTGACGCAGCCCACACGGCCTTCCAAAATCTGAAGGAGTTATTCACCACGGCACCTATCCTTCGACAACCAGGCCCTGCTCTGCCCTTCGTTGTAGAAGTAGATGCGTCTGAGGTGGGAGTTGGGGCTGTTCTTTCACAGCGGCACGGCTCCCCCGCCAAACTCCATCCCTGTGCGTTTTTCTCCAAAAAGCTCTCTCCCCCCGAACAGAACTACGACGTGGGCAATCGTGAACTGTTGGCCATCAAACTGGCCTTAAAGAATGGAGGCACTGGCAAGAGGGCGCTCTGCACCCATTCCTGGTATTAACGGATCACCGGAATTTGACACACCTGAAACAGGCAAAGAGGTTGAACCCACGTCAAGCCTGTTGGGCCATCTTCTTCAACCGCTTTAATTTCAATGTGACCTACCAACCAGGGAAGAAAAACGCTAAGGCCGACTCACTCTCTCTGCAATTCGACCCACCCACAAGTACGAGCCATCCCGAAACCATCCTGCCCCCCTCCTGTGTCGTCGCCCCGAATCAATGGGAATTCAAGACCCTCCTCGAGGACGCACTCCAGACTGAACAAGCCCCGGACAACTCCCCGGCCGGTAAAACCTTTGTTCCCGTGGCGGTAAGACCCCAACTAATGCAGTGGTGCCACACCTCTCTGGCCTCTGGCCACCCCAGCATCACCAAAACCACTGACCTCATCTCCAAAACCTACTGGTGGTCCACATTGGCTGCGGACATACGTGACTATGTCCTCTCTTGCCCTATCTGTGCCCAGTCCAAGAGCCCCCGTCACCTTCCTGTGGGGACGCTACATCCCCTACCTACACCTCATAGACCCTGGTCCCACATTGCGGTGGACTTTGTCACAGACCTCCCATCCTCTTCCGGCTACACCACGATCCTTGTCGCTATCGACCAGTTCTCAAAAATGTGCAGACTTGTTCCCTTACCCACGGCCTTGGAAATGGCTGAGAGTCTGTTCCACCACGTTTTTCGCCTCTATGGCTTCACGGAGGATATCGTCTCTGACCCCGGTCCGCAGTTTGTCTCAAGGGTCTGGCGGGCCTTCGCCTCACGTCTAGGGATCACACTGAGCCTATCTTCAGGTTACCACCCAGAGTCCAACGGCCAGACCGAGTGCTTAAACCAGGAATTGGGGAAGTATCTGAGACAACAATGCTCCAAGAGCCCTACAGACTGGAGCCGCTTTCTGCCTTGGGCCAAATACGCCCAGAATTCCCTGATCCACTCTTCACACCGTCTAACGCCATTTCAGTGTGTTCTAGTGTACCAACAACCTATGTTCCCCTGGGAGGCGCAGCCCGGACCGGTCCCAGCTGTGGACGACTGGTTCAAGCGTAGCGAACAGGTGTGGGAAACTGCCCATAGACACCTGGAGCAGGCATCCCAATCCCAAAAAAGGTTTGCTGACCGTCGTCGATGACCCACGCCTACGTTCCAGACAGGCCAGCGTGTCTGGTTGTCCACCCGGGATCTTCGGCTGCGCCTCCTTCCCAGATATATCGGCCCCTTCAAGATCACCAGACGAATCAATCCAGTCACTTACCGTCTCTTGCTACCCTGTCAATACCGGATTCATCCTGTCTTCCATGTCTCCCTACTCAAGCCTGTCTTCTACAGCCCTCTGCATCCTCCTGTCTCCCGCTCCGAGCCTCCTCCTCCTTTGGACGTCGGTGGGTCGCCAGCGTATACGGTCCGGAGCATATTGGACTCCCGACATCGGCAAGGGGGACTGCTGTACCTCGTTGACTGGGAGGGGTTTGGTCCGGAAGGGCAGTCCTGGGTCCCTTCGGCGAACATCCTTGACCCCGGGTTGCTTCAGGCCTTCCACCTGACCGCCCTGCTCCTCGCCCTAGGGGTTCTCCTCCAGCTTGGCTTCCGCGGTCGTCGGGAGGCTCCCGCGGCCGGGGGGATACTGTGACGTCCTCCTCTGGCGTGGACCCGCTTCCACGCTCCACCTCTAATGAACGCACCCCTAACTCCACGGCACATGAACGCACCCCAGTCATCAGATCCCAATCACCCTCATTCTGAGCACCTGAGTCTAGTTAATGCCCCTATTTAGTTTGGTTCAGTTCTCTGTGAGGTATTCTTTGTCCCTCTGTCATTCATTACTGAGCCTTCTCTTTTCGCCGTTGCCTAGTGTTATCCTGTTATCGATTCTCGTGATTTGACATTCGCCTGATCTGCTCTTCGACTTTGTCTCTAGCCCTTTGATTTTGGATTGTTAAGTACCTCATGATTCTGACTCTAGCCTGTACAACCGTCCTTCGCCTAGCCCTACTGGGAGTTCGTCTCCCTTATACACCGCCTGCTCCGCGAGTGGAACCAGCCTCTCTCCCTCTCCCTTTCCCCATTTATTACCAGTATATTATATTTTCCATAGTACATAAGAAGATGAATAAAATAAAATAAATTAATTTAATGAATTTCAGTTCAATGTCTTCTTCGTTCATCAAACAACTTTTGAGGGTACAGATGTATAAACGCACAAATATGTATGATGTCACAAGATTCATGGCTGTGCCTGTCTTTTGACACTGGTTGTCCCCGGAGTAAAAATAGTGGGATCTAACCAGCCTTCTTCACCGGCCCCATTGCATGTGCTGTACACATTAGTGTTTAGGTCCTTGTGAGTCCTCAGGGGACTCGATTTCCAGAATGTTGTTTCATTTCATCTGAGTCTCTCCCGGGATTGAGCTCCATTGACCACCCCGGGAACACAATACCACAGCCAGAACCATCCACACACATATACATTCAGATATATTACTTTATATACTGTACATACATCCCGAAACACTTACCTACAGGTGAAACATTAAGGAAAAAACGGCATGAATGAGTGTAGGAACATAACAAATGCAGATGCTTCCATACAGGTGTATTGAAAGAAACAATTAAGCAACTAACATTCTATCATGCTCTGCGGAATATATTTTTGTCATTCTTATTTGTACTATCATCAGTAGTATGGTGCAGTGTTTAAAAACTCTTTGTACAAGACTCCAAACAGATCAAACTCATAAACTATTAAATCTTCTGTTAGATTCTGTCCAAGTTAGATCCATGGACAAAATAAATGCAATCGGAAGTCAGGGGAGATGCATCTTTATTCAGCATGAGTCTATGATGTTGACCTTCCATTTCTCATTTAAATCTCTCTCCAATGATTACAAAGTGGACACAGTATTTATGCCCAAGCACATCCCTTCCAATATCTGTCTGTCTTCCAATCACATACGTGTATTCTACATCCTAACCTTACATGGCCTAATAGTGTCCCCTCTTAAGTTTCTTGGCTCCATAGCTTATCAGGTTGTGTGAGGCCCCTCAGTAGTAGATACCAACTGCTTGTGATATGGTAACTCATATAGCACAAGATAACGAACCACTCCTCTAACAAGAGAATAGAACAAAAATGCATGCATATCATCAGGTACAGACAGGTTTCCTCACAATGGTATGTGCCAACCTACAGTCCATGGGTCTATTCATAGGGTCTATGAAAGTCAGATGGAAAACTCCTATCAGGAGGTATGGACAGGATGTGTGGAAATCATCAGAAATGAGGCATCACATTTCCTACCTAGTGTCCTTCCTACAGAGATCATTAATACTCTTATACATTGTGTAATTCAGCTACTTTTCATGCCCAATATCTATCACTTGAATTCAAAACAACTGATTTGGCTTTCATTTAATTTGTAAACATCATTCACCACAAGATCAATAATTCAACCATTGGGTTTTTGGTGAAATACAACATTCATTAAGTCATCCAAATATAACATAGTGCAATTCTTTCATTTAAGTCATCATAGTATTCAGTTAGTCCAAGACCAAACAATGGGAGACATGTGTTTCAAAATCAATCAATCAATCAATCAAATTTACTTATTAAGCCCTTTTTACAACAGCAGTTGTCACAAAGTGCTTTTACAGACACACCCGGCCTTAAACCCCAAGGAGCAAACAACAGTAGTGTTGAATTTCAGTGGCTAGGAAAAACTCCCTAAGATGGCCAAATTTTAGGAAGATACCTAGAGAGGACCCAGGCTCAGAGGGGTGACCTGTCCTCTTCTGGCTGTGCCGGTTGACATATAAAGAGTCCAGTTGGAATAATTTTGACCAGATGGACAAGGACAGGGAAAGCAACGGGCCCCCCAAACCAGGTACTCCGCAGGTGTGGACCAGGACCTCATGTCCTCCTATAGTTTAAAACGGGAGGAAACTGGGAAAATTCTGAAAATGCATTTCTCATATCAACAAAGATTTATAGTGAAGAAGGAGAACTTAGTGGGGAAGGGAACTGACCCAATCCCCCAGCACAATAGTATAGCAGCGTAAGACCTTGGAACTGAGACGGGGGGATCACTGTGACCCTACCCCGGACAGGGCCCAACAGGCAAGAAATCAATCCACCCACACTGCCAGGCATCAATCAAAGGGACACCCACAAACCGCAACCACTCTGAATGAGGGCAGAGTATTGCCAGCAAAGTACAGCCCAATTGCACAACTGTGCAACAGAGAGACAAAGTGCTTAAGGTAATATGTAACAGTTTATTTCCCCGTTTCCACATTAGGCAAAACTCTAACTGTACATTATTCATCACAACTGACAGAACATATTTTACATAATTTTTATCACATAATCAAATGTGATCAGTGAAGACATCTTCTACAATCATTGATGCAAAAAACAGGAACTTTTAATGCAACATTAATTATTTTGTCAAATCAATTGTAACAAATACTATCAGAAATGATGAAAAATTATTTGAGTTCCGTGACGTCGCCCGGTATGGCGCAGCCGGGGCCCCACCCTGGAGCCAGGCCCGGGGTTGGGGCTCGCACGCGAGCGCCTGGTGGCCGGGCCTTTCCCCATGGGGCCCGGCCGGGCATAGCCCGAAGGAGCGACGTGGGGCCGCCTTCCCGTGGGCTCACCACCCACAGGAGGGACCATAAGGGTACGGTGCGTAGAGGATCGGGCGGCAGTCGAAGGCAGAGGCCTAGGCAACCCGATCCCTGGACACGGAAACTAGCTCTAGGGACGTGGAACGTCACCTCGCTGGCGGGGAAGGAGCCTGAGATAGTGCGTGAGGTTGAGAGGTTCCGACTGGAGGTAGTCGGGATCACCTCTACGCACGGCTTGGGCTCTGGAACCACACTCCTTGAGAGAGGATGGACTCTTCACCACTCTGGAGTTGCCCATGGTGAGAGGCGGCGGGCTGGTGTGGGTTTGCTTATAGCTCCCCAGCTCTGCCGCCATGTGTTGGAGTTTACCCCGGTGAACGAGAGGGTCGTTTCGCTGCGCCTACGGGTCAGGGATAGGTCTCTCACTGTTGTTTGTGCCTATGGGCCGAACGGCAGTGCAGAGTGCCCGACCTTCTTGGAGTCTCTGGGAGGGGTGCTGGAAAGTGCTCCAACTGGGGACTCTATCGTTCTACTGGGGGACTTCAACGCCCACGTGGGCAAAGACAGTGACACCTGGAGGGGTGTGATTGGGAGGAACGGCCCCCCTGATCTGAACCCGAGTGGTGTTCAGTTATTGGACTTCTGTGCTAGTCACAGTTTGTCCATAACGAACACCATGTTCAAGCATAAGGGTGTCCATCAGTGCACATGGCACCAGGACACCCTAGGCCGCAGGTCGATGATCGACTTTGTTGTCGTTTCATCTGACCTGCGGCCGTATGTCTTGGACACTCGGGTGAAGAGAGGGGCGGAGCTGTCAACTGATCACCACCTGGTGGTGAGTTGGATCCGATGGCGGGGGAGGAAGCTGGACAGACTCGGCAGGCCCAAGCGTACTGTAAGGGTCTGCTGGGAACGTCTGGCCGAGTCTCCTGTCAGAGAGATCTTTAACTCCCACCTCCGACAGAGCTTCGACTGGATCCCGAGGGAGGCTGGAGATATTGAGTCCGAGTGGACCATGTTCTCCACCACCATTGTCGAAGCGGCCGTTCGGAGCTGTGGCCGTAAGGTCTCCGGTGCCTGTCGAGGCGTCAATCCCCGAACCCGGTGGTGGACACCGGAAGTAAGGGATGCCGTCAAGCTGAAGAAGGAGTCCTATCAGGCCTGGTTGGCATGTGGGACTCCTGAGGCAGCTGACGGGTACCGACAGGCCAAGCGGACTGCAGCCCGGGTGGTTGTGGAGGCAAAAACTCGGGCCTGGGAGGAGTTCGGTGAGGCCATGGAGAAGGACTATCGGCTGGCCTCGAAGAGATTCTGGCAAACCGTCCGGCGCCTCAGGAGAGGGAAACAGTGCCCTACCAATGCTGTTTACAGTAGAGGTGGGCAGCTGTTGACCTCAACTGGGGATGTCGTCGGGCGGTGGAAGGAGTACTTCGAGGATCTCCTCAATCCCGCTGTCACTTCTTCCATTGAGGAAGCAGAGGATGAGGGCTCAGAGGTGGACTCGTCCATCACCCGGGCTGAAGTCACTGAGGTGGTCAAGAAACTCCTCGGTGGCAAGGCACCGGGGGTGGATGAGATCCGCCCTGAGTACCTCAAGTCTCTGGATGTTGTGGGGCTGTCTTGGTTGACACGCCTGTGCAACATCGCGTGGCGGTCGGGGACAGTGCCTCTGGGATGGCAGACCGGGGTGGTGGTCCCTCTTTTTAAGAAGGGGGACCGGAGGGTGTGTTCCAACTATAGGGGGATCACACTTCTCAGCCTCCCCGGGAATGTCTATGCCAGGGTTCTGGAGAGGAGAATACGGCCGATAGTAGAACCTCAGATTCAGGAGGAACAGTGTGGTTTTCGTCCGGGCAGTGGAACACTGGACCAGCTCTATACCCTCTACGGGGTGTTGGAGGGTTCATGGGAGTTTGCCCAACCAATCCACATGTGTTTTGTGGATTTGGAGAAGGCATTCGACTGTGTCCCTCGCGGCATCCTGTGGAGAGTGCTTCGGGAATATGGGGTCCTGGGTCCTTTGCTAAGGGCTGTCAGGTCCCTGTACGACCGAAGCAGGAGCTTGGTCCGCATTGCCGGCAGTAAGTCAGACTTGTTCCCAGTGCATGTTGGACTCCGGCAGGGCTGCCCTTTGTCACCGGTTCTGTTCATAATTTTTATGGACAGAATTTCTAGGCGCAGCCAGGGGCCGTAGGGTGTCAGGTTTGGGGACCACACGATCTCGTCTCTGCTCTTTGCGGATGATGTTGTCGTGTTGGCCCCTTCAAGCCAGGACCTTCAGCATGCGCTGGGACGGTTTGCAGCCGAGTGTGAAGCGGTGGGGATGAGAATCAGCACCTCCAAATCCGAGGCCATGGTCCTCAGTCGGAAAAGGGTGGCTTGCTCACTTCAGGTTGGTGGAGAGTGCCTGCCTCAAGTGGAGGAGTTTAAGTATCTAGGGGTCTTGTTCACGAGTGAGGGAAGGATGGAACGGGAGATTGACAGACGGATCGGTGCAGCTTCTGCAGTAATGCGGTCGATGTATCGGTCTGTCGTGGTGAAGAAAGAGCTGAGCCGCAAGGCGAAGCTCTCGATTTACCGGTCAATCTACGTTCTTACTCTAACCTATGGTCATGAGCTTTGGGTCATGACCGAAAGGACAAGATCCCGGATACAGGCGGCCGAAAGGAGCTTTCTCCGTAGGGTGGCTGGGCGTTCCCTTAGAGATAGGGTGAGAAGCTCGGTCACCCGGGAGGAGCTCAGAGTAGAGCCGCTGCTCCTCCACATCGAGAGGGGTCAGCTGAGGTGGCTTGGGCATCTGTTTGGGATGCCTCCGGAACGCCTTCCTGGGAAGGTGTTCCGGTCCCGTCCCACCGGGAGGAGACCCCGGGGAAGACCTAGGACACGCTGGAGGGACTATGTCTCCCGGCTGGCCTGGGAACGCCTCAGTGTCCCCCCGGAAGAGCTGGAGGAAGTGTCTGGGGAGAGGGAAGTCTGGGCATCTCTGCTTAGACTGCTGCCCCCGCGACCCGGCCCCGGATGAAGCGGAAGAAGAAGATGTATGTACTATCAGAAAGAAGTAAAAGACATGTCAATGTTTAGCACACACCACAACAATTTGCATCTATTCTGTCTTAAGCATTTGGCCATGATATCATGTCCATGTCACAATGAATACCTTCGTTTTGCCATGCACTGCGGGAAAAATATTTTTGGCATTGCAAACCCAAATGTGACATTAGTCACTAGTGATGTCATGACATGTCTTATCCATGACCTGTAGGAGGGTGACATTCTCATGGGGATGACAGTCATAGACCTTCCACCTCCATATTGAAAAGGACATTATGGGGCCAGGTCTAGGGTCAGGAATCAAGGATTGGCCCAAACCCTTCCTGAAGCATCTCTGAGTGGTGGAATTTAATATTATAACATGCAATTTCATTGAGGAACTCAATGAGCAAGCAAGCAAGTTTATTTATTTTGCACAATTCATACATAGAAGCATTTCAATGTGCTTTGCAATGAAAAGAAAAATAAGAAAAATAAATAGCTGCTTGCCTATTGTCCTGTAGCCCATGCCAGCCTTGTGCAGGTCTACAATTTTATCCCTGATGTCCTTACACAGCTCTCTGGTCTTGGCCATTGTGGAGAGTTTGGAGTCTGTTTGATTGTGTGGACAGGTGTCTTTTATACAGGTAACGAGTTCAAACAGCTCCAGCTAATACAGGTAATGAGTGGAGAACAGGAGGGCTTCTTAAAGAAAAACTAACAGGTCTGTGAGAGCCGGAATTCTTACTGGTTGGTAGGTGATCAAATACTTATGTCATGCAATAAAATGCACATTAATTATTTAAAAATCATACAACGTGATTTTCTGGATTTTTGTTTTCGATTCCGTATCTCACAATTGAAGTGTACCTATGATAAAAATTAGACCTCTACATGTAACACTGCCGATTTTGCATTTCATCAAATACTTGTCCTCCCCATGTAGTTCAAACATAGGCTTAAGCATTTACTTTGAGCCTTTTGAAAACATCCCAGAAAATACAGAATTTGCCGTAGTAGAATTTTTTTGTTTTTGGCGATAGAATACATAGATGCAAGGTGTTAAACAGAAGGAGTTGGGCCAGGTCAGGCAGGTTGGTCAAAACCCACACAACTCAAGTCACATTCTCCATTTCCCCATAATCAGATTTAACATTCATAATAACACATCACTCCCGAAATTCCCCCAAATGTTTAATTGGACTACATGTAGCAGGCAGACTACACGCTAACATAGCAATCTGACATGCTTTATCCATTCCATTCTTCGCGAGTTGGGCTACAGTTTTGCTGCGTTTTATTCAGCATTTATGCAGGCAAAACACCCACACAGGGTTGCCAAAGAAGTGCGGTGTGCTACTGAAAGATCGTTATCATCTATTGCCAGGTTGCTACTTTTGGTCAGAGGTCAATGTTGGAAGACAAGGCAGCTGCCAAACTGATGAGCAGTGAGCATGCTTGAGCCTGCTGTGTTAGGTTTGTATGCACCTCTTCTTGAATTATGTAGCCTCCAAGAAACCAAAGATTTGAATGGCCTTAATAAAGTAAATGTCTTCTTTCAACTCGCAAAACTAGCCCAATATACATGTGCTGGTCATATAATTAGAATATCATTAAAAAGTTGATTTATTTCAATAATTCCATTCAAAAAGTGAAACTTGTATAATGTATACATTCATTCCACACAGACTGATATATTTCAAGTGTTTTTTTCTTTTAATTTTGATGATTATAACTGTCAACTAATGAAAACCCCAAATTTCAGTATCTCAGAAAATTGGAATAGTGTGAAAAGTTTCAATATTGAAGACACCTGGTGCCACACTCTAATCAGCTGATTAACTCAAAACACCTGCAAAGGCCTGTAAAATGTCTCTCAGTCAAGTTCTGTAGGCTACACAATCATGGGGAAGCCTGCTGACTTGACAGGTGTCTAAAAGATGACAACTGACACCTTGCACAAGGAGGGCAAGACGCAAAAGGTCATAACTAAAGAGGCTGGCTGTTCACAGAGCTCTGTGTCTAAGCACATTAATAGAGGTGAAAGGAAGGAAAAGATGTGGTAGAAAAAAAGTGTACAATCTTCTCCACACCCTGGAGAGGATTGTGAAACAAAACCCATTCAAAAATGTGGGGGAGATTCACAAAGAGTGGACTGCAGCTGGAGTCAGTGCTTCAAGAACCACCACACACAGACGTATGCAAGACATGGGTTTCAGCTGTCGCATTCCTTGTGTCAAGACACAGCGTCAGAAGCGTCTTTCCTGGGCTAAAGACAAAAAGGACTGGACTGCTGCTAAGTGATCCAAAGTTATGTTGTCTGATGAAAGTAAATTTAGCATTTCCTTTGGAAATCAAGGTCCCAGAGTCTGGAGGAAGAGAGGAAAGGCACAGAATCCACGTTGCTTGAGATCCAGTGTAAAGATTCCACAGTCAGTGATGGTTTGGGGTGCCATGTCATCTGCTGGTGTTGGTCCACTGTGTTTTCTGAGGTCCAAGGTCAACGCAGCCATCTACCAAGAAGTGTTAGAGCACTTCATGAATCCTGCTGCTGACCAATTTTATGGAGATGCAGATTTCATTTTCCAACAGGATTTGGCACCTGCACACAGTGCCAAAGCTACCAGTACCTGGTTTAAGGACCAAGGTATCCCTATTCTTAATTGGCCAGCAAACTCGCCTGACCTTAACCCTATAGAAAATCTATGGGGTATTGTGAAGAGGAAGATGCGATACGCCAGACCCAACAATGCAGAAGAGCTGAAGGCCACTATCAGAGCAACCTGGGCTCTCATAACACCTGAGCAGTGCCACAGACTGATTGACTCCATGCCACGCCGCATTACTGCAGTAATTCAGGCAAAAGAAGCCCAAACTAAGTATTGAGTGCTGTACATGCTCATACTTTTCATGTTCATACTTTTCAGTTGGCCAACATTTCTAAAATCCTTTTTATGTATTGGTCTTAAGTACTATTCAATTTTTTGGAGATACTGAATTTGGGGGATGATTAAAATTATGTGTACCGTGACGTCGCCCGGTATGGCGCAGCTGGGGCCCCACCCTGGAGCCAGGCCCGGGGTTGGGGCTCGTATGCGAGAGCCTGGTGGCCGGGCCTTCCCCCATGGGGCCCGGCCGGGCTCAGCCCGAACGGGCGACGTGGGGCCGCCCTCCCGTGGGCTCACCACCCACAGGAGGGACCATAAGGGGCCGGTGCAAAGAGGATCGGGCGGCAGTCGAAGGCAGGGGCCTAGACAACCCGATCTCTGGACACGGAAACTAGCTCTAGGGACGTGGAATGTCACCTCGCTGGCGGGGAAGGAGCCTGAGTTAGTGCGTGAGGTTGAGAGGTTCCGATTAGAGGTAGTCGGGATCACCTCTACGCACGGCTTGGGCTCTGGAACCACACTCCTTGAGAGAGGATGGACTCTTCACCACTCTGGAGTTGCCCATGGTGAGAGGCGGCGGGCTGGTGTGGGTTTGCTTATAGCTCCCCAGCTCTGCCGCCATGTGTTGGAGTTTACCCCGGTGAACGAGAGGGTCGTTTCGCTGCGCCTACGGGTCAGGGATAGGTCTCTCACTGTTGTTTGTGCCTATGGGCCGAACGGCAGTGCAGAGTGCCCGACCTTCTTGGAGTCTCTGGGAGGGGTGCTGGAAAGTGCTCCAACTGGGGACTCTATCGTTCTACTGGGGGACTTCAACGCCCACGTGGGCAACGACAGTGACACCTGGAGGGGTGTGATTGGGAGGAACGGCCCCCCTGATCTGAACCCGAGTGGTGTTCAGTTATTGGACTTCTGTGCTAGTCACAGTTTGTCCATAACGAACACCATGTTCAAGCATAAGGGTGTCCATCAGTGCACATGGCACCAGGACACCCTAGGCCGCAGGTCGATGATCGACTTTGTTGTCGTTTCATCTGACCTGCGGCCGTATGTCTTGGACACTCGGGTGAAGAGAGGGGCGGAGCTGTCAACTGATCACCACCTGGTGGTGAGTTGGATCCGATGGCGGGGGAGGAAGCTGGACAGACTCGGCAGGCCCAAGCGTACTGTAAGGGTCTGCTGGGAACATCTGGCCGAGTCTCCTGTCAGAGAGATCTTTAACTCCCACCTCCGACAGAGCTTCGACTGGATCCCGAGGGAGGCTGGAGATATTGAGTCCGAGTGGACCATGTTCTCCACCACCATTGTCGAAGCGGCCGTTCGGAGCTGTGGCCGTAAGCTCTTCGGTGCCTGTCGAGGCGGCAAACCCCGAACCCGGTGGTGGACACCGGAAGTAAGGGATGCCGTCAAGCTGAAGAAGGAGTCCTATCAGGCCTGGTTGGCATGTGGGACTCCTGAGGCAGCTGACGGGTACCGACAGGCCAAGCGGACTGCAGCCCGGGTGGTTGTGGAGGCAAAAACTCGGGCCTGGGAGGAGTTCGGTGAGGCCATGGAGAAGGACTATCGGCTGGCCTCGAAGAGATTCTGGCAAACCGTCCGGCGCCTCAGGAGAGGGAAACAGTGCCCTACCAACGCTGTTTACAGTAGAGGTGGGCAGCTGTTGACCTCAACTGAGGATGTCGTCGGGCGGTGGAAGGAGTACTTCGAGGATCTCCTCAATCCCGCTGTCACTTCTTCCATTGAGGAAGCAGAGGATGAGGTATCAGAGGTGGACTCGTCCATCACCCGGGCTGAAGTCACTGAGGTGGTCAAGAAACTCCTCGGTGGCAAGGCACCGGGGGTGGATGAGATCCGCCCTGAGTACCTCAAGTCTCTGGATGTTGTGGGGCTGTCTTGGTTGACACGCCTGTGCAACATCGCGTGGCGGTCGGGGACAGTGCCTCTGGGATGGCAGACCGGGGTGGTGGTCCCTCTTTTTAAGAAGGGGGACCGGAGGGTGTGTTCCAACTATAGGGGGATCACACTTCTCAGCCTCCCCGGGAAAGTCTATGCCAGGGTTCTGGAGAGGAGAATACGGCCGATAGTAGAACCTCGGATTCAGGAGGAACGACGCCAAGTAGCGTCCGACGACGCCAAGTAGCGCCACAGACTGTCCAGGAGCTCACTGATGCCCTGGGAAGAGATCCCTCAGGACACCAATGTCTGGCCAAAACAACTGATTTAGCTTTCAATTAATTTGTAAACATCAATCACCACAAGATCAATTATTCAACCATTAGGTTTTTGGTGAAATACAACAAGTACATTCATTAAGTCATCCAAACTTAACATAGTGCAATTCTTTCATTTTAGTCATTGTAATACTCAGTCCAAGACCAAACAATGGGAGACACGTGTTTCAAAATGACTTTTTGAAGTGTTTAAGGTAATATGTTACAGTTAATTTCCCCGTTTCCACATTAGGCAAAACTCTAACTGTACATTACTCATCACAACCGACATAACATAATATTTATCCCATAATCAAATGTGATCAGTGAAGACATCTTCTACAATCATTGATGCAAAAAACAGGAACTTTTACTACAACATTAATTATTTTGTCAAATCTGTTGTAACAAATACTATCAGAAAGAAGTAAAAGACATGTCAATGTTTAGCACACACTACACCAATTTGCATCAATTCTGTGTTAAGCATTTGGCCATGATATCTTGTCCATGTCACAATGAATATCTTCGTTTTGCTATGCACTGCAGGAAAAATATTTTTGGCATTGCAAACCCAAACGTTAGTCACTAGTGATGTCATGACATGTCTTATCCATGACCTGTAGGAGGGTGACATTCTCATTGGGAGGACAGTCATAAACCTTCCACCTCCATATTGAAAAGGACATTATGGGGCCAGGTCTAGGGTCAGGAATCAAGGATTGGTCCAAAACCCTTCCTGAATCATCTCTGAATGGTGGTATCTAACATTATAACATGCAATTTCATTGAGGAACTCAATGAGCAAGCAAGCACGTTTATTTATTTAGCACAATTCATACATAGAAGCATTTCAATGTGCTTTACAATTAAAATTAAAATATAAAAAATGCAAAAGAATAAAAAAAAACTGTCAGATTGTCAGACTAATCACCCTCCAGGGGGACTCGCCACCCAAATATCTCAATGCTTGCACTCTTCTGGAACTTCTGGAAGCACTGGATGATTTTATTCAGGTGGTCAGGTGAGGGGGGCTGGATACTCTGCCTATGTGCGCTTTCCTTCTTGTTTGGGAATGGCATTCCAAGACCGTGACATATTTTGGCACCCATCAGCTGGACATCCTACGGTATTTGGATGAACCCAATAAGATCTAGAGGGTCCAAAAAATATTGAAATTGTCAATAAACTTTATCCTGTGGTTGAGCCACGCTGGTGTCAGCCATGTATTCTGCCCAAAGAGTCTTGTCAATAAAAGGAATACTGGAGTTGAAAGATGCTTATTTTCAGGATCTCAAAGCCACTTTTCCTTCATAGAATGTAAAAAGACCCAGTGTGGACAATAATCAGAATGTTGCTTGGATGTGTAGAGAATGACTAGCAACTTTTCTGTTAGGTTTTCAGTCTTTGCTATTCTGATAATCTGGTTATATTGTATGTAGAACCAAATGTGCCATAATATGAAATAAATAAATAAATGAATAAATACATATAGAAATAAATATATAATTATACAGTGCATTTGCATTGTGTACACACTGCATTATCCAGAGAATTCATTTGGATGGTGTGAAGTTGTGAGATGTGGCGGGACCTCACCCATTTGTTAGTGGGTGTGATTTGACACTTGAGAAAACAAACTATCATATGACGGCTCTCAATCATGAAGCACAGAAAGAGTTTCAGTGTTTCCTTGTTTGTTATGGATACTGTTATCGAAATTTTGAACTAAGGTACATTTGAGAAATGTCTGTCTTTCTATCACCTGGTATGTAACTCTGATCTTTGGTTGTGACACACGTCTGTATGAATATCAGAGCATCACTAGGAACCTATCTATTGTTTGTCCAGATTATGTAAGACTTCTATAGAGTTCAAGAGGTTGCCCATGTGGGGGAGGAAGGCCTGTCCTTTGTGTGAAGACTAGGTAGTAATAGAACAAATGGGAATGTGTTCTATTGAGTTAGGACAGCTGTACAGTAACTTGCCACACACCTTTAAAATGTAATAAACACGGACTGTTCATGTATCTACTTCAGAGATTCCTCAGATGATTGTTCTGTAAGCGTTTGATGCATCTCTCTATTTGCAAATAACAAGCAAACCATAATTAAAAAATTACATAAAAATGACGTTATTAAAAATATATAAATATATACACTCACCTAAAGGATTATTAGGAACACCATACTAATACTGTGTTTGACCCCCTTTTGCCTTCAGAACTGCCTTAATTCTACGTGGCATTGATTCAACAAGGTGCTGAAAGAATTCTTTAGAAATGTTGGCGCATATTGATAGGATAGCATCTTGCAGTTAATGGAGATTTGTGGGATGCACATCCAGGGCACGAAGCTCCCGTTCCACCACATCCCAAAGATGCTCTATTGGGTAGAGATCTGGTGACAGTGGGGGCCATTTCAGTACAGTGAACTCATTGTCATGTTCAAGAAACCAATTTGAAATGATTCAAGCTTTGTGACATTGTGCATTATCCTGCTGGAAGTAGTCATCAGAGGATGGGTACATGGTGGTCATAAAGGGATGGACATGGTCAGAAACAATGCTCAGATAGGCGGTGGCATTTAAACGATGCCCATTTGGCACTAAGGGGCCTAAAGTGTGCCAAGAAAACATCCCCCACACCATTACACCACCACCACCAGCCTGCACAGTGGTAACAAGGCATGATGGATCCATGTTCTCATTCTGTTTATGCCAAATTCTGACTCTACCATCTGAATGTCTCAACTGAAATCGAGACTCATCAGACAAGGCAACATTCTTCCAGTCTTCAACGGTCCAATTTTGGTGAGCTCGTGCAAATTGTAGCCTCTTTTTCCTATTTGTAGTGGAGATGAGTGGTACCCGGTGTGGTCTTCTGCTGTTGTAGCCCATCCGCCTCAAGGTTGTGCGTGTTGTGGCTTTACAAATGCATTGCTGCATACCTCGGTTGTAACGAGTGGTTATTTCAGTCAAAGTTGCTCTTCTATCAGCTTGAATCAGTCGGCCCATTCTCCTCTGACCTCTAGCATCAACAAGGCATTTTCGCCCACAGGACTGCCGCATACTGGATGTTTTTCCCTTTTCACACCATTCTTTGTAAACCCTCGAAATGGTTGTGCGTGAAAATCCCAGTAACTGAGCAGATTGTGAAATACTCAGACCGGCCCGTCAGGCACCAACAACCATGCCACGCTCAAAATTGCTTCAGTCACCTTTCTTTCACATTCTGACATTCAGTTTGGAGTTCAGGAGATTGTTTTGACCAGGACTACACCCCTAAATGCATTGAAGCAACTGCCATGTGATTGGTTGATTAGATAATTGCATTAATGAGAAATGTAACAGGTGTTCCTAATAATCCTTTAGGTGAGTGTATATATAAACATAGCATTTGGATTGTGTACATGCATGCAATAGACATTTCATTTGGATGGTGTGAAAGTTTTGCACAGTCCAAATGCAATAGATATTTAATTTGAATACTGTAAATTACCATCTTCTTCCGCTTATCCGGGGCCGGGTCGCGGGGGCAGCAGTCTAAGCAGGGATGCCCAGACTTCCCTCTCCCCAGACACTTCCTCCAGCTCTTCCGGGGGGACACCGAGGCGTTCCCAGGCCAGCCGGGAGACATAGTCCCTCCAGCGTGTCCTAGGTCTTCCCCGGGGTCTCCTCCCGGTGGGACGGGACCGGAACACCTTCCCAGGAAGGCGTTCCGGAGGCATCCGAAACATAATACTGTAAATTATGTGTTGTCCAAACGCAATAGTAATTTCATTTGCATGGTGCGAACTTGTCTCTTTCATCCAAATGCAATAGACATACAGTTCAAACATAGGCTTTAGCCTTTTCTTTGAGCCTTTTGAAAACATCCAGAAAAATACAGAATTTGCCGTAGTAGAACTTTTTGTTGTTGATGATAGAATGCATAGATGCAAGGTGTTAAACAGAGGGAGTTGGGCCAGGTCGTGCAGACTGGTCAATACCCACACAACTCAAGTCCCGTTCCCCATTTCGCTGTTATAATCAGATTTAACATTCATAATAACACATCACTCCCGACATCCCCCCAACATTTTAATTGGACTACATGTAGCAGGCAGACTATGGTTTTGCTGCGATTTATTCGGCATTTATGCAGGCAAAACATCCACGCAGAGTTGCCAAAGAAGTGCAGTGTGCTAATGAAAGATCATTATCATCTATTGCCAGGTTGCTACTGTTAGTCAGAGGTCAATGTTGGAATACAAGGCAAGCTGCCAAACTGGTGAGCATCAAGCATACTGCTGTATTAAATTTATATGCACCCCTTCTTGAATTATGTAGCCTCCTAGAAACCATACATTTGAATTATTCTTTTGAAAAAGAGTAAGATCTGCTTTGTGATTTTGGAAAACTGCCTTGCACGTTTAATGCAAAATTTATCATGGCATAATATCAAATTCATCATGGCATAATATCGAGTAGGAGGAAATTGACCAGTATTTCGTATTTTGTCAATTAATTTCATGGTCCCTGCCAATTCTTTCTAAAACCTTCTCAAGATCTTTATCCATTTACCTGGCAATCTCACCAATACAAGTCAGATATTCCTCTGGGTTAATACTGGTTGCGATGTGTCCAGTATCACTGTTCTAAGTGTGCACCAATGTGTTAACCCTTTGACAAGTACAATCACACCAGTGTGATCAGGCTAGTGTGGTCCCTGAACCATACGATCACACCGGTGATTAGAACTTATTGTTTAGAACGCACAATTAGAATGTATTTTTTAGAATGCACCATTAGAACGTATCGTTTAGAACGCACCATTAGAACGTATTGTTTAGAACACACCATTAGAACGTCTAGGTACGAGTGACGTAACAATGGCTGGTCAGACCGCGCTGTTATTTACTCACATTTAGCTCAAACAGTGTTTATAACTTTATTTCCTCACTGTAATTGTTTGTAGACCACACTGTGATATTAACCAGGTAGCAAGCATCAGATTGGGACAAGAAGGGTTACTTATGTACCAACAGGCAGGCAACCCTAATACACAAAAACGAATGGTATTAGCGACTACTATAGAGCATCTTACCATTTCCTGGAAGAGCTGACAACTTGTCAAAACCATTGTAAAAACCTTCTAGAAGTCACATTACCCGTTTGCCATCCTGGGAAAACTATGATTTGTCCCAATATATCACCAAAAATAACTATGATTTCAATAATATTAATAACACGTAATGAAAGCACTTGTGCTGAATACAGACACTTAATAACGCATTTTTATGTTTAAAATGAATGCGACCCACCGCCCTTTGCCTCACAATAGTTTGATCCAGTGCTCAGCAGAAACACATCATGCATCTATAACTACAGTTCGTGTGTGGGAATCTGAGGGAGTCTGTTGGTGGCTGACTTACAGTAACTAGTTCAAACAAAGGATGTTATCTTTTTTTTTTTTTTACTTCTACAGCTCAATACACATTTAGAACCAACACCAATCTTCATTTTCGCTGCACTGAATTATAGGTCTCACTTCAGCTAGCGGTTCGATTACGTTTGATAGCTAGCTACAGTTACACATCAACCAGCTTTTGCAGCTCTTTGAATTCAAGTCAATTAGAGAAGCTTGCAATACAATCTACAGTGGGGAGAACAAGTATTTGATACACTGCCAATTTAGCAGGTTTTCCCACTTACAAAACATGTAGAAGTCTGTCATTTTTATCATAGGTACTCTTCAACTGTGAGTGACGGTATCTAAAACAAAAATCCAGAAAATCACATTGTATGATTTTTAAGTAATTAATTTAAATTTTATTGCATGAGATTTACAGTCAGAGAAGACAATACACATCTTTGAATAGCATTAGGGAGGCTGTGTTTGCTGCTTCAGCCAAAGTTGATCGTGAACAGATCAAGAAACTGACAGACATATTGAAAAGAAGGTTGTATTGGTCATACAATATTTTTGAAAAGACCCAAATTGTAATTAATTGTCATTTTGTGTTACTTGTTACATGACTTCACCAATTATTTTGTAAAGAAAATGTCAAATCACAAATATAATATACATCCCATTCATTCATTAAATGACTTGCATAAATACAGAGTGATGGAAGCTAAACCGTCTAAATAGAAGCAATTTATTTGCATGTTAACTGTGCATACACGCCAGCTAATGTTGCTAAAGTTGGTCAATGGTCTTTACTCTTGTGAAATAGCCTACTAAGGATGCCAGTTTTGTGGATGCTGCTATTACTAATTTATCATTATTATTATAACTACATCATTTATTTTGCCTGAGTGAGATAAACACTGATATGAAATGAGCACTACAGAGACTAGCAATCCAGAGGATTTCATCAGTCCAGTCTGTATGTTTAATGGCTTGCAACTATGAATGTCTGCATTTAGCTTCAAAGGGTGGCTTCGACAAGGGCATTCTATAAAAACGAAGGCCATCTTTTTTTGCATTCCTATTCTGGCAATACAACATAGCAAAAGAAAAACAATACATGTTTTTCCTAAAGTCAGAGAACTTGTTGCTTGCTGTTTTCTGCCACCACCAAACTTAATTGTGATGTCCACTCCAAATGGGTCTATGGACTCCACAATATAAAAAAACCTACAGATGACAAGAGACATTCTAAAATGTCCTCAGCAAATTAATTTGAAAGGGGATAGCTAACAACTAGGTGTTTGACTTGCTAGGCTGAACATATACTTTGATGCTAAATGTAGTTTTTAGTATGCCTGTTTTTTTTTTTTTAAGCATAAAATATAAAGCACTTTTAATTGCCCCGTGTATGGAATATACTATCCAAATAAATAGCCATGCCTTTTACAGTTATTTGGTAATGTTAGGTAGCTACTTACTATTTTGAGAGCTGGCCATTGGGCCACTCTAGCCTAGAGCGTCTTTTCCACATAATGTTTGGAATGTAAGAAAAGTCTCCGGCACCCCAGGAGTTATAAGGGGGGCGAAATCCAGATGATCAACCACACATCTTGGAACAAGTACAGCTTCAGGGCATGGGACATTCAGAGATGCAGGAATAGCATCAATGTCAATATTCAACCTCTAATTGTCTCTGTAGTCCCCTCCTTCAAACAGACTACCATCGTCCCTGTACCAAAGAAACCTTCCATCACCAGCCTAAAAAACAACTGCCCTGTAGCACTGACCTCCACCATCATGAAGCGCTTCGAGTGGCTGGTTAGAAATCACCTCTGCTCCACCCTTCCTGACACCTTGGACCCCTTTCAATTTGCTTACCCCCCTAATAGATCTACTGATGATGCCATCACCCAGACGACACAAACCTCCCTCTCCCACCTGGAAAATACTGAACCTGAGCACTGGAGCCCCCCAGGGCTGCATACTCAGTACCCTCCTGTACTCCCTGATCACGCATTACTTTTTGGCCACACACAGCTCCAACATCATCCTCAAATTCACAGACAACACTGCACAATGATGAGGCCGGTTACAGAGAGGAGGTAAAGAACTTGGCTACATGGTGCCAGGACAACAACCTCTCTCTCAACGTCTTCAAGTCTAAAGAGATGATTGTGGACTTCAGGAAGTGGCAGGGGGTCATGCCCCCATACTTATTGATGGAGCTGTGTAAGTGGAACGAGTCTCTGAATTCAAGTTTCTCGGTGTGTTTCTCGGGTGAACTCACTTTTGGGAGTTACTGTATATATAAATATATATATACAGTACAGGCCAAAAGTTTGGACACACCTGTTCATTTAATGCATTTTCTTTATTTTCACGACTATTTACATTGTAAATTCTCACTGAAGGCATCAAGACTATGAATGAACACATATGGAATTATGTACCTAACAAAAAAGTGTGAAATAACTGAAAACATGTCTTATATTTTAGACTTTTATACTTTTGGCCTGTACTGTATATACAGGTGCTGGTCATATAGTTAGAATATCATCAAAAACTGTATTTATTTCAGTAATTCCATTCAAAAAGTGAAACTGGTATAATGTATAAATTCATTCCATACAGACTGATATATTTTAAGTGTTTTTTCTTTTAATTTTGATGATTATAACTGACAACTAATGAAAATCCCAAATTCAGTATCTCAGAAAATTAGAATATTGTGAAAAGGTTCAATATTGAAGACACCTGGTGCCACACTCTAATCAGCTAATTAACCCAAAACACCTGCAAAGGCCTTTAAATGGTATCTCAGTCTAGTTCTGTAGGCTACACAATCATGGGGAAGACTGCTGACTTGACAGCTGTCCAAAAGATGACCATTGACACCTTGCACAAGGAGGGCAAGACACAAAAGGTAATTGCTAAAGAGGCTGGCTGTTCACAGAGCTCTGTGTCCAAGCACATTAATAGAGAGGCAAAGGGAAGGAAAAGATGTGGTAGAAAAAAGTGTACAAGCAATAGGGATAACCGCACCCTGGAGAGGATTGTGAAACAAAACCCATAAAAAAATGTGGGGGAGATACACAAAGAGTGGACTGCAGCTGAAGTCAGTGCTTCAAGAACCACCACACACAGACGTATGGGTTTCAGCTGTTGCATTCTTTGTGTCAAGCCACTCTTGAACAAGACACAGCGTCAGAAGCGTCTCGCCTGGGCTAAAGACAAAAAGGACTGGACTCCTGCTCCAAAGACAGGACTGGAGTGGTCCAAAGTTATGTTCTCTGATGAAAGTAAATTTCCTTTGGAAATCAAGGTCCCAGAGTCTGGAGGAAGAGAGGAGAGGCACATAATCCATGTTGCTTGAAGTCCAGTGTAAAGTTTCCACAGTCAGTGATGGTTTGGGGTGCCATGTCATCTGCTGGTGTTGGTCCACTGTGTTTTCTGAGGTCCAAGGTCAATGCAGTCGTCTACCAGGAACTTTTAGAGCACTTCATGCTTCCTGCTGCTGACCAACTTTATGGAGATGCAGATTTCATTTTCCAACAGGACTTGGCACCTGCACACTGTGCCAAAGCTACCAGTACCTGGTTTAAGGACCATGTTTTCCCTGTTCTTAATTGGCCAGCAAACTCGACTGACCATAACCCTATAAAAAACTATGGGGTATTGTGAAGAGGAAGATGCGATACGCCAGACCCAACAATGCAGAAGAGCTGAAGGCCACTTTCAGAGCAACCTGGGCTCTCATAACACCTGAGCAGTGCCACAGACTGACTGACTCCATGCCATGCCGCATTGCTGCAGTAATTCAGGCAAAAGGAGCCCCAACTAAGTATTGAGTGCTGTACATGCTCATACTTTTCATGTTCATACTTTTCAGTTGGCCAACATTTATAAAAATGTTTTGTATTGGTCTTAAGTAGTATTCACATTTTCTGAGATACTGAATTTGGGATTTTCATTAGTTGTCAGGTATAATCATCGCAATTAAAAGAAATAAGCATTTGAAATATATCAGTCTGTGTGCAATGAATGAATATAATACACGTTTCACTTTTTGAATGGAATTACTGAAATAAATCAACTTTTTTATGATATTCTAATTAAATTACCAGCACCTGTATATATGTAAGTGATCTTAATATCTTTGTGTCACAGACATACATTATTTTAATGTTATCTTGGTACTGTCAGAGTTTGTCTGAGTCAATTTTTTTTTCTGGTTGTCTTGTCATTGCAAATATATCTTTTGTGCGTTGTTTTTAAAATTAATAGCTTTAGACAAAGAGCTCACAGACTGGGACTTGACCTTTTCCGTAACGTAACCTCCTTCTGTCATGACAAGCCCAGCTTAAAACCAGATATATCTTCCTCCTTTCTACCTTTACATGCACTTGTATACCTGCATGACAGATTGAAGTCAACATTCATCACAGGTGAGTGAGATCTTAAAGAAACACTTCACTGTAGAAAATATAGGTACAATGATTCTATATTACTTACTTTGATTTGTACTTACCTTGTCTGAGATGAAAGGATTGTTACAGTAGAATAATACTGTACTAGTTGTTTAGAGATACAGGCGTTGTTAAAATAGACTTGTGGTTTCTAACATTTTATTAACAAGTTGATGGGATGTACACTTCTGTCCTTATTTATTTCTCCCTATTGCTTAATTGGTGTTAATGAACTCTGATGCAGAAATCAAATGATTGTTGTCTTGTTTTATGTCCAGCTAGTAATGTAGGTTTTTAATTTGAGAAATAAAATCATAGTTTGCATAGTTTACCCATGCTTATAAAGAGTAATCATGACTCCAATATTAAGCCCACCAAAACCGAAGTTACGTAATATCTCATATAATACGGCTTTAAAATAGTTGCGAAAAAGTTGAAGTTGAATAGTTTCTCAGTTGAAGTTGTATGAATTTATTTGCACCATTTTCTCATGTCAGCTAATATTTCATAAAATAAGCCAATAAGATTTAAACGTGTTAAAAAATTTACATTTTCTTTTACAACCCCATTTCCAAAGTTTGGACATTGCGTAAAATGCAAAGAAAAACTAAATACAATGATGTGCCAATCACTTAAACTCTATATTCAATAGAAAATAATAAAAAAACAACATATCAAACATTGAAACTGAAACATTTTATTGTTTCTTGAAAAATATATGCAGACTTTTCAAAAACATGCTCCATAAAGTTGGGACTGAGGCAACAAAAGACTGGATCATTTATGCACAAAAAATGAAGCTGTCTATATATGACAAAACTAATTAGGTATTCCGGACTAAAGATAGAGGCCATCTGGCTTCTTATCAGCGCAGAGTACAAAAGCCAGCATCCGTGAGGGTATGGGGTGTGCATTAGTGCATGTCACCATTAATGTTGAACAATATTAACAGGTTTTGGGGCAACCATCCAGATTACGTTTTTTCCAGAGAAGGCCTTGTTTGTTTCCGTCTTAAATAGGGGGTGCCTTTATTTCCTTTGGAATTCCCTACATATCTGGAAGGGGTGGAGATTAGAACAGGGATGTGTCCAGTCTTCCTTTGGATGGCTATATCCACAGGTGACACTCTACACAACACAGCACTGCCACTGGCTACCGTACGGTTATATCAAGTTAACATATAGGCCTAGTAATTCCACTAAAACAATGCAAAATAATAATTAAAAATGTCATAGAATGGCATTTAGGCTACACTTACCCTATTTTACAAATGCATCGATTCCATCCTGATACATTTTTTTATCATCTGAATGTTCAGACCCATTTTCACCATCCTCGTTCTCCATCATTTATTCCATTTCTTTTGCCATTTGGCCATTTCTATTTTCTCAAAACAATTGCTGGAAGCAACTGAATGCGTCTTCAATGCAATCCAAGTGCATAATGACTTTTTTGGGAGCATAAGTACACACGCCTCTCCCCCTAGCAAGCTCGCTCGATCTTTTCTCACTCTTTTGGAGAGGGGGGTGACATGGATAGACTTCGCATTGGATTGGTTTATGTATTATAGACTTCAAAAAACAGAATAAGATCAAATATAATTTGTTAGGGCTGCTGCTGAAATCCTGAAGGACACACCATTTCTGATCATGATTATGGGGCTTCTGGTTTACAAAAGTACACAAACGAGATGTTATATGCAGCGGAATGTTCGTTGTTCCTGTGGAAGAAGAATGAAGAATCTAACTTCTGCCGTTAATAGCACTCAGAGGGTTTTAGGGCAGTGATCATATGAAGCCATTTAGTATCACATAGTTGTTTGGCCTCTTTTTTAAATCATAATGATAACAGAAACAACCCAATTGGCTCTAATCAAAAATGTGCATACCCTTGAATGTTTGGCCTTGTTACAGACACACAAGGTGACATACACAGGTGAAAATGGCAATTAAAGGTCAATTTCCCACACATGTGGCTTTTAAATTGCATATAGTGTCTAAATGTATAAATAGTCAATGAGTTTGTTAGCTCTCATGTGGATGCACTGAGCAGGCTAGATACTGAGCCATGGAGAGCAGAAAATAACTTTCAAATGACATGCGTAACAAGGTAATGGAACTTTATGAAGATGGAAAAGGATATAAAAAGAAATCCAAAGCCTTGCAAATACCATTCAGTACTGTTCAATCACTTAATAAGAAGAGTTTCAAGGAGCACAATGCAATGATACTTAAACAAAAATTAGCTGCATGGTTGAGTTGCCAGAAAGATGAATTTGCGGCGACAATGCCACAAAAAAGCATGGTTACAATATGCCCAACAACACTTTGACGGGCCTAACAGCTTCTGGCACACTGTAATTTGGAGTGATGAGACCAAAATAGAGCTTTATGGTCACAACTATAAGCGCTATGTTTGGAGAGGGGTCAACAAGGCCTAGAGTGAACAGAATACCATCCCCACTATGAAGCATGGTGGTGGCTCACTGATGTTTTGGGGATGTGTGAGCTTTAAAGGCACGGCGAATCTTGTGAAAATTGATGGCAAGATGAATGCAGCATGTTATTAGAAAATACTGGCAGAAAATGTGCATTCTTCTGGAGTGGCCATCATAGTCTCCTCACCTTAATATCATCGAGCCGCTCTGGGGAGATCTCTAACGTTTCGTTCATGCAAACAACCAAAGACTTTGCATGACCTGGAGGCATTTTTTCAAGACGAATGGGCAGCTATTCCACTTGGAAGAATTCTGGGCCTCATAGACAACTATTACAAAAGACTGCACGCTGTCACTGCTGCTCAAGGGGGCCCTACACATTAAGAACTAAGGGTATGCAGACTTTTGAACAGGGGTCAGTACATTTTGTTAATAATTGCCTATTCTTAGCAGGTACTTACATTCTTGTTACTATGTAGTTAGGTGGGAACTACCCTGTAAGTAACAGGTTGTAATTTGAAGGGTTTTCTAGGAAGACCTTGATATCCACTACTCTCTGCAATGTATCTGTCAATTCAGCTACTAATGTCTTGATTGCATCACTTATGCGCTGAGAGAACCACATGCAGCAAATATTCAGAGATTCTTACAAGGAAAGATGAATTATGTTTCTTGTCCAATGGTGCCCCCAAATGGCCAAATAGAGACATAGTTCATGCATTAGCTTGATTTATGACCCTGATTAAGAACCAAATTTGAGTTATGGAATATGTTGTTTGTAATGCATTTGGTACATCATAATACTGTTAAGGACATTAACGTCAATCAATTTGATCATATAATGAAATGTGATAAAATTGTCTTTAGCATCAATTAACTTCTAATAGTCTTCTTAATGTTCACATGGCCTAAAAATAAATGTGTAAAACCTTTTGTTCCATACCTGATAGTGTGCCTTATACTGACTTGTTCTTCAGATAGTGTGGTTTGACTCAACATTAACTTTTCACATGGAGTAAAAAAATACAACCATGCGGGTCATGGCACCATACTGTTAGACATTGTCCACTTTTGATCCGTGAACCAACTCATAAACCCGGAAAAGTGAGAAAAAAACTCTGGCCATTAATTAAAGTTAAATCCCCCTATTCAGTGGTTCCCAGCCTTTTTAATTTTCTGTACCACCAAAAAATGAAGTACCCCATCATGTTAATTTCACTATGGTGTCATGAGTGTTTTCAAGTACCCACTGTGGAGAGGCAACTTAATGGAAGCAACTTTTGCTTTAATTACAGCCATGAGTCCCTTTGAATACAACTCAACTTACTTTGCCCGCATAGACTGTCCAAAGTGTGTCCATTCTTCTTGTTTAAGCTCAGTCAAATTGCATGGCTGTAAAGTGGTGGTTGAGTAGAGGAACCAGGATTGCATTCAATTAGTAGTTTTTAGTCAAACAAACAACAAATGCAAAACATAAACTGATATAAAGTAAAGTGCTGACGTACAGTGGATATTAAAATGTCTACACACCCCTGTTAAAATGCCAGGTTCCTGTGATGTAAAAGAATGTGACAATTGTGACAATTTCAATTGAATTGTTCACAATATAGGTCACATTAAAAGTGGAAAGAGTTCTGACATGATTTATCTTTGTCTCATTCTTTTACATCACAAAAACCTGGCATTTTAACAGGGGTGTGTAGACTTTTTATATCCACTGTATAACAGCAAAACAAAACCACTCACCAGCTACGTGCGACATACAAGCAACAACATCTGACAACTGAGGGGAGCAGAGGAGAAACATTTGAACACTTACTGATGGGATCATTGGGACCTGGTGTGCATGATTGAAGACATGGCAATTAACCACCCCGGGATGTGTTTGTGAATGAATGGAATTAACCGAGTTTGGGAAATGCAGGAGATGACAACACTGTGTATCACCTTACCGTCACAATGGCTGTATATGGACTGCACTCATCCCTCAAATTATTGATGGTACTAGGGCACATTAACCTTCTTGTCCTTCCGCCACATTACAATTGCTTTGGCGGTATGTCACTGTAATGTTGGGACACTGTCATGTTGAAAAGTGAATCATCCATGTTATTTTGCACTGTCCGTTTTCTGTCCTGACATGTGCTTTAGTCCCTACTGAGGAGAAACATCCCACACCAGGATGCTGCCACAGCCATATTTTGCTGCAAGTTTGGAGTTCTTTGGATTGGAAAGATATATTCGGTTTTCGCCAGACATATTGCTTTGTTTTCAGGCCACATTGGTAAAGCTCACAATTGATTTGATGCTGTTTCTTTTGATGAGTGTTTCAAATTTCCATAACATTTCAAAAAAAAAAAAAAAAAAGGATTTAACCACCATACATTTCTATAAAAACGGTGGTGGGATAGCTGGAAGGGTATATTTAACAGCAAAACATACCATTGTTTTCCAGTGCATTTATATTTTGAACTTGAGGGGATTTGGTTCTCCAACCACTAGAAATGGATGACAATAGGGGGTGGCCAATAATAGGGGGACATTAGCTAAGGTCTGGGTGGTGCCATACAGTGTTGTCAACTTAGAGCCTTTGTCGCTAGACTTAGCGACTTTTCAGACCCCCTTAGCGACTTTTTTTCAAAAAAGTGACTAGCCACAAATCTAGCGACTTTTTGTGGTGTTATTGGAGACTTGTTCTTACTCTTCTCAACGAGCAGCGGGTGCCGCCGTGGGCGCCTCTCCTATCTGAAAGCACTCACAGGCGGCCCAGTCCCCGCACAGCAATTCCTCCAAGCTGCATTCAGAGCAGGAGATGTGAACTCCTCCGCCTCCAGACTGAAAATTAATCGTACATGCGCTCCGCCAGAATGTCTCTTTTAGGTAACTTTTGCCGGTCCCAAGCCCGGATAAAGGAGGTTGGTTTAAAAAAAAATAAAAATGAATCGACAGAAGAAAGTTAATTTGTAGTTCTAAACATATTTAGGGTGTTTTTATTCACTTTCTGTCTCTCCTACGACGTTATAACTCTCCTACAGGCAGCGTCCATCACGTGCAGTTCTCTTAATCCATGACCATGATGGTGGCTCAAATGTTTTGTTTTTTTCTAGCCTTTTGATTTTGACTTAAATAGTGCCCCATTAGTCACATCATTAGTCAAACAAAACCTGGAGATTAGTAGCGCAAGCAGGTAAAGTTGTTAGTGGGAAGTGGTGCATCCATGGACTTTGGCCAGGTCAAAACTAGACAAGAGCGGAGGTTGACGTCATGTGTGTAACTATAACGATCGGTCATATTTACTGTCCAAAGACGGCGGAACGTCTCCTTTTAATGTTATGTTACATCCCACGTTTTTATTTTACCCAGAATATAAAATGTAGAAGATAGCAAATTCCTAAAGTTATTTAGACTATATACCAGAGATGGGGACAAGTCACACATGGTCAAGTCCAAGCAAGTCTCAAGTCTTAACCATCAAGTCTCGAGTCAAGTCTCAAGTCACAGTTCAGATAAATCAAGCAAGTCAAGTCAAGTCAAGGGTTCACCCTAAGCAAGTCAAGTCGAGTCCTTATAAGTTTCAAGTCAAGTCAAGTCAAGTCACAGTACTAAAGAGATGAACACACACACACACTGTCCTCGGTTTCTGACGTGCGCTCGGTGAGAAGCTCGATTTCAAAATCAAATACCGTTCCGTTTCTGGTTAGAATCCTGCTGCGTCCATAGCAACGCGCTGTTTTTCATGGCAACGGTCTGTTATCAAGAAATAACACGCATTCTGCACTGGAATTCAGCCAATCCATGTAATAAGGGCTAATAATAACAACCTTATAAACTAATTATTGTGACTGAAAAACTGCCTAATATGTAATTACGCTGTAATTATTCTTGTCTGTATGAGTAAAAAAATTAAACTCTTCGAAATGTTTGGTGCTAGTAATCACATCGGCGCCTCCATGTTAGTCTTTCATGCAGTAAAGTTAACTGTTATGGTGTAAGCACAATGCTTTTTAGTTTCCACGCGCAGTCCACAATTACTTGAAAATGCCCACATTTAATACAGACATTATAACCTACGTGTAATAATATACATGCCCGCTCATTTTAAGATGCCCATCAACATTAAAATTCAGGCTATGCCACTGGCTATGCCACTGTAGTCAAATTCCCTTACATCTATTTACCAGACGTATTCAGTAATGATAATGGTCACATTTCTAACAAGAAAAAAACAAACATAATATGCAACCAAGGCCAAATTATGACAAACTAAAGATGAATTCATTACATTGGTAACT
The DNA here is from genome assembly GCF_011004845.1 of Esox lucius. Classification (NCBI taxonomy): domain Eukaryota; kingdom Metazoa; phylum Chordata; class Actinopteri; order Esociformes; family Esocidae; genus Esox; species Esox lucius. The sequence continues at coordinate 12,950,368 of NC_047585.1, forward strand.
TAATCGTTATAGATCTTAGTGAAACTGAATATAAAGAGATTACTTTCTTACCTTTCCTTGTGGTTCTTAAAATAACGAATGAAATTTGACGTTGTTGCATATTTAGCATCTGGCAAATCTTTTTTTATTCACACGGTCCAGTTCAAAGTCCTTGTATCCAAACGATACTATTTGTGGAGCTCGACTAACGTTACTGTCCGCCATGTTTGGCGCGGTTTGAATTGTGCAGCATTAAAGGCACATACGCTGATTAGTGGTGCTGATGTCACAACATATAAAATAATTGTATTGCTGTTTGTTTGTTATAAGTTCAAGTCATTGTCGAGTCTTCCACTTCAAGTCAAGTCTCAAGTAACATGTTCTCAAGTCAAAGTCAAGTCAAGTCATTTTCATACTTTAATCAAGCAAGTCACAAGTCCTGAAAAATGTGACTCGAGTCAGACTCGAGTCAAGTCATGTGACTCGAGTCCCCCACCTCTGCTATATACCTTTCTTTCTAGATGACACCAAATTGGATTAATGTTACAATCATATTTTCAATATTCACAAATTGTAATAAAATGTCATCAAATATTCCTAAACGTTTGTGGATTGATCAGGTCCTTCCCGAACATTAGTATCATATTGATGAGGTACAATATTTAGTGTATTTCTAATTTAACATTAGTTTACTTGATGTGACTAACTTTTTTCTTGTTACAGAGTTAGGGCTCAGTATTCCAATGTCTATTCATTGTTTTATGACTTTTTCTTTGATTCATTTCTATTTAATTTTTACTTTAAATACTGGCGATCAGTCAAACCCTAATGCATATTTTGACCACGTCTGTGGTTCTATTGACATTAAGATTGTACTATCATCAAAAATGGGGGATGACTTTTGGTCTCTGCCCTTACTTCAGTTGGTTTGGAACTCATACATTTCAACGTTAAAGCCATTCAGAGGAAAATATATTTAGCTTTTATTTAATGTTTGAGTATCCCAAAACTGAATAAGCTCATGTTGAAGAAATTACCACAGATGATATCAGTCTGAACACAAATGTAACCCTTAGTGATGGGCTACCTTGATTATGTATATGAAATTTAGGTTTCCACACATTAAAATCTGACAGGGTCCTCAGACTATGTGTTGCAAGATATGTTATTCTTTCAACTTAGCCGATCTTATATTGTTGAGGTATGTAAAAATGTGCTTGTCACATCTACACAGCAACTCAACATTAGGGTGGAAATTAAGAAAACTCTCAAGAATGGTGATATTGAGAGAAAACAGCTGTATGATGTCACTAAAATCAAGGTACAATAAGAAATCCAAAGGAAACTCAATGTAGGCCTTACATCAATACCCTAATTGTTCATTAGTCAATTTACCATTTTAGAATATAAACTCCATTAACGAGTACCAGGAGCCTGTTTAAAAACACAAGTATTATCTCAGTTATCGTTGGTAAATACAAACAAAGAGAAACTACATTATAAACACACTTCGGCTGTTTTACCATCTTCATAGGCTATGACTATCCATCAGCCAGTGGCAAAAGCAAAACACTTCATAGACGCTATGAAGGAGATAAAACTTAATAAGAAACGTTAGTCAGTTTAACACAATCCTCAATGGAGTCTAGTGAGTGCAGAAATGTGTAATGCCGTGGCGTACTTGTTAAAGACAGTGGATGTGGAAGACCTACATTGGAATCTTTTGTGGGCATTTATTAATTATTTCTGGTAGATTCCATGATTCTCACGTCTTTTCACTTGATGAAAAAGTTAGTTATTGTCGCCTTTATTGATAGTTATGGTATAAATGTCATTTATGAATGAAAGAAAAATGTATGTTGTTTTGCAATGAAATTTAAAAATAAGTTCTTATGCCATGAAATTAAATAGCTTTAGCAGACTCGCTAGCAATTGCTCAGTTCTTGTGACTATTACAGTAAGTTAGTAAATCCCTCAATCAGAATCAGGGTTGGGTAGGTTGCTTTTTAAATGAAATCTGTTACATTTACTAGTAACGTAATCTGATTACTTTTAGATTACTTTCACATTAAGAGGCATTGGAAAACAAATAGGAATAGCCTATAACCAACTGAACACCTTTTGCAGGATCAATCAATGTTAGAGTTTACATAGCTGGCCAAAAGCAGAATTCGCATTTTGCCTTATGGGTTGTGCAGGTTACATTGCCTTTGGAAATGGGTTATTAAACCACTGTTTTTTACTTCACTACACGCTAAAGGTCTGTCAGATATTCAGTCATTCCAATTAATTAATTACTTTTTCAATTTAAGTAATCCAAAAGTAATAATACACTTTTTTCAAAAGTATCTGTAATCCGATTACAGTATTTTAGTTGGTAGCGTAACAGATTACAGTTACTGTTTTTCTGTAATCTGTTACATGTAACAGATTACTTGTAATCCGTTACTCCCCAACTCTGATCAGAATAAAACAACTATATGGGGTCACTAAGATGGTATGGTGTCTGTCTCAGTTAAACATCCTCTATTATGCCTCACTAGCGTTAACTGCGAGGACCACTCAGAACTCAGCCACGATTATTATGCCTCACTGCAACAAACTGTGAGGACCCCACAGAAACTACCCCAGGATTGGAATGCCATACTACAAACAAATTCAGCAGGGACTTCACGCGATTAGCTTTATATTCAAAATTCAGACTTTGATCGTCAATACGTCATCAACGAAACAAAACGAAAAGACTTAAATTACATATTCTGAATCTGCTGGGAATAGCGAACAAGCAACAATCCCTGTTTTCTCTGTTGCGTTAAATTTTCCCTGGATTCTCTGTGTATTCTCTGTTAAGGAAGCGTGTTAAAAGTGCATAATAAATGTAGTTTTTCTGACAAACGCCAATTGCATTGCAAACCAAAAAACATAAAACAATCAAACCAACTATAAAGCGCTCAAAATTCAGTGCCCTACCATGTACATGGTTGTTGTATTGCATTATTAAAAAAGTAAAAATACCTTTTATTAAAATAAAGGTCAATACTTCAGACCCAAGGTAACTTTGGTAATATATCGTCAGGGACAACTGGCCTATCATGAGAATCATTCAGTATTATAATTTAGGAAATTATTAATATTATTTAAAACATTTTAATTCAGAGAAATGTCAATAGCTCGGACCCAATACATGTCAGTTGAAATAACCAACTGATATAGCTTCAGGGACAACTGCTCAACCATCAATTTTCCTTAGTTAAAAAAAAATTACATTTTGGAAATTGTTCATAGTTTTCTTTCATCACAGTTTCTCAATAGCTTGGACCCAATGAAACATACATGAAAATAATCAATTGATATAACTTCAGGGAGAGCTGCTCAACTATCAGCCTCCTTTAGTTTGGTTATTTTTCAATGTAGGAAATTATTAATATACATTACTATATTACTAGTTTATAAAGCAATTTTTCATAAATTATGTTCAATTGCTCGAACCCAATAAAACTTAAATGGAAATAAGCAACTCATATAGCTTCAGGGACAGCTTCTCTACCATTGACATCCTTCATTTTGGAAATATTTCAGTGTTTCCAAAATTGAAAAATTGTATGACTAAAGAATGTTGATTGTACAGCAGTAAAACTAAATGATGTTCATGGTAGAACAGCTGTAGATTAAAATCTTGCAGGATTTTAATCCATGACAGCGTAGTGTGTAACTAATGGTTTTCTTTGAGAATGTGGTCCCAGCTTCTCTTCAGGTTGACCAGGTCCTGTCGTGTAGTTCAGGGCTGATCCCTCACCTTCAAAATGATCATTAATGCCCCACGAGGTGAGCTCTTGCATGGAGCTCCAGACCGACGGAAATTGACCGTCACCTTGAACTTCTCACATTTTTTAATAATTGCGCCAACAGTTGTTGCCTTCTCACCAAGCTGCTTGCCTATTGTCCTGTAGCCAATCCCAGCCTTGTGCAGGTCTACAATTTAAATCCCTGATGTCCTTACACAGCTCTCTGGTCTTGGCCATTGTGGAGAGGTTGGTGTCTGTTCGATTGAGTGTGTGGACAGGTGTCTTTTATACAGGTAACGAGTTCAAACAGGTGCAGTTAATACAGGTAATGAGTGGAGAACAGAAGGGCTGCTTAAAGAAAAATAAACAGGTCTGTGAGAGCCAGAATTCTTACTGGTTGGTAGGCGATCAAATACTTATGTCATGCAATAAAATGCATATTCATTATAAAAAAATCATACAATGGGATTTTCTGGATTTTTGTTTTAGGTTCCGTCTCTCACAGTTAAATTGTACTTATAATAAAAATTAGACATCTAAATGCTTTGTAAGTAGGAAAACCTGCAAAATCGGCAGTGTATCAAATACTTGTTCTCCCCACTGTATTTCCATTTAAGTTTTATCGGGTCTGAGATATTGAGCAGGTTTGATGGAAAATTATTTTATAAACCTCCAAAATTTAAATGTTAATAAAATAAATAATGGTGATGGTACAGCAGCTGTCCCTGAAGCTCTTTCAGTTGATTATTTCCATGTAAGATTTATTGGGTCCGAGCTATTTAAGATTATTAATGAAAACATGCTTAATAAACTAGTAATCTGTAACACTTTAGTGGTGTAGCGTTGGAGGAACCAGGCGCAGGCAGAGATCACGTTCGTTGGTTTTATTAAACAAACCAAACAAACTGAAAACAATAACTACTCTACTCAATGAAAATAAAGTGCGCAACAATGCGACTTAACATACAAACAGTAGCACAAACAACACTCACCAGAACACATACAGCGACAGGCAACAATGATCCACAATGTGGGGAGCAGAGGGGAAACACATACAAACGATACAAATTGGGACCTGGTGTGGAAGATGGGAAACATGACAGTCCGGGATGTGTTCGTGGGATATGGGAACTTGAGAAATTATGGCACAGTGGCGCTGCTGCTCACCACACCATGACAGTATCCCCCCCCCCAAAGGCCCAGCCCGGGGCGGCCGGGACAGGAGAGGGCGCCGGGGCGGCCGGGACAGGAGAGGGCGCCGGGGCGGCCGGGACAGGAGAGGGCGCCGGGGCGGCCGGGACAGGAGAGGGCGCCGGGGCGGCCGGGACAGGAGAGGGCGCCGGGGCGGCCGGGACAGGAGAGGGCGCCGGGGCGGCCGGGACAGGAGAGGGCGCCGGGGCGGCCGGGACAGGAGAGGGCGCCGGGGCGGCCGGGCACCTTACCTCTGGCGGCGAGAACCGGTAAGGCGGGTCCTTGAAGCCCCACCAGTTCTCGCTCCGCCCAAAGACCGGGGAGGCCTCCGGACGTAGAGGGGGTGCCCACGCCAAGCTGGCCGGGGACTTTTTGTCAGGCGCCGAGAACCGGTACGGCGGGTCCTTGAAGCCCCGCCAGTCCTCACTCCGCCCAACCACCGGGAAGGCCTCCAGACACAGAGGGGGTGCCGTCGCAACCTTCCTCAGGCACCCCCATAGCCCCCCCCTAAAAAATTCCTGGGGAGGCCTCGGTCCTGGAGGGACTGCCTGCCGGTTCAGGTTTTGGTGGATCATTCTGTAACACTTTAGTGGTGTAGCGTTGGAGGAACCAGGCGCAGGCAGAGATCACGTTCGTTGATTTTATTAAACAACAAACAAACCAAACACAAACGGAAAACAATAACTACTCTACTCAATGAAAATAAAGTGTGCAACAATGCGACTTAACAACTAACATACAAACAGTCGCACAAACAACACTCACCAGCATACAGACAGCGACAGCAACAATGATCCACAATGTGGGGAGCAGAGAGGAAACATTTAAACACATACAAACGATACAAATTGGGACCTGGTGTGGAAGATGGGAAACATGTGACAGTCCGGGATGTGTTCGTGGGATATGGGACTTGAGAAATTATGGCACTGTGGCGCTGCTGCTCACCGCACCATGACATAATTATTTCCAAAATTGGAAAATAGACAAACTAAAAGACGTTGATAGTAGAGCATCTGTCCCTGGAGCTATATCAGTTAACTATGTAAATCTTATTGGGTCTGAGCAATTGAACATTTTTGATTGAAAAATGCTTTAAAAACTAGAAATAATGTCTAAAATGTAAAAAGATGGCCAAACTAAAGGATGTTGATAGTAGAACAGCTCTTTGGGAAGCTATATCAGTTGGTTATTTCCATGTACGTATTTCTTTTAGGTTCGAACTATTGAGCATTTTAGATTGAAAATTGCTCTACAAATCAGTAAAAATTTCCAAAATTGAAAAATAGAAACTAAAGGACGTTGATGGTTGAGCAGCTGTCCCTGAAGCAATATCAGTTGATTATTTCCATATAGGTTTTAGTGGGTCCGAGCTATTGAGCATTTTTGATGGATAATTACTTTATAAACGATTAATAATACAAATAATGAAAGGATGTCGATGGTAGAGCATCTCTCCCTGAAGCTATATTGCTTGTTAATTTTGATACGAGCAATTGACGTTTACATAAACATCTGACGTTTTTCATCAACATGTCCATATAATGGTGCACTTTTAAGTCGGTGCCTTAACCCCTTGCATTGTTGTAAAGCAGTTTTTCACGTTCTTTCGACTATGAAAAATGTATATGAACCAAAATGGAAAAACAAGGAGTGTTGCTTGTTCGCTACCGCCAGCAGATTCAGAATATGTAATTGCTGTCTTTGTGGCAGCTTTTGTTGATGAGGTATTGACAATCAAACTCCCAATCTTGAATACAAAGCTAACATTCCCACAGTTTTCACGCAACTAGGGTTTTGGCTTTAACTCCAGAGGAACACTATACAGTGTCCCGGTATTAAGTAAATGCCCCACTGCAAACAAATGCGTCCCGTTACCCTAAAGCTATACAAATGAGAACAGACACCTACCCTGTGCAGAACAGGTTCCTTAAGTTCTGTTCAGTAATATCTCAGTAGGACCTCCAACTGGTAGAACTGGATTTTGACCCTTTTAAGATTAATTCCAAACAGTCAATTAATTATTGTAACTAATTAATTTAATATATAAACAGAGTATTACAACTACAGTACAAGTATCAAAGATAGAAAGTTCTCTGGAGATTGAAGATGATTGCAAGAGCAAAGATGCAGGCAGCAGGAAAGGTAAATGCAAGAGAGCTTCCTCAAACCCTCATTCTGGTTACTGTATATCCTAAAACACAAGTAGTGGGGGTTGGTTAACTGACCTAAGGAAAACAAAACCAGTCCTGTAGAATAGACTCCTAGACAATCCCTGGGGCTCTTCCTATGACACAGGGGTGTTATCTCAAGGATCGCGCAAGCTAGGAAATAAAAAGCAACTCTTTTGTCTCTGCATTCGCTCTTTGTGACTGAAAACTATGAACAAGCTTGTTGTCTAATTACAGTCGCAAGCTTTCACAGAACGTGACTTCCAGTGAATGTGATTGCAAAACTATTTTCTGTTATCTAAACACATTTAACTTATGAAAAACTGCTTTTACTCTGAAATAATCAGAGTTATGACACAGATGGAAGCCAGTTAGCTTGATTTGTGATCTGGAAGGTGGTGTGACAACTGCGACCTCTGCTGGTTCACCTCCCCCTGCGGCGGGCGGGCCTCAGCGGTCGACGTCACCTGCTTTCTGACGCCACCGTCTCATCATACATTTCACCTGTGTCTCGTTTATGCACCTGTTCCTCATCATCGCTGTTTCCCCCGGTATATATGTTCCCTCTGCTCCCCCTGTCTTTGTGTGTAATTGTCTCTTGCTTATTGAAGAGCTGTTCAACGCTTTGTGAAAGCTTATGCTGATTTTCTCTCGCTGGGATACATTAAACTATCCTTCCATCACGCCTTCTCCGGTTCCTCCTTGCTCCTCTCAACCCCGAAGCCGTGACAGGTGGTATACGTACAGTGAGGGAACAAATTATTTAATCTCCTGCTGATTTTGTACGTTTGCCCACTGACAAAGCAATGATCAGTCCATCATTTTATTGGTAGGTTCATTTGAACAGTAAGACACAGAATAACAACAAAGAAACCAAGAAAAAAAAAATCTATAAATTGATTTGCATTATAATGAGTGAAATAAGTATTTGATCCCCTTTCAATCAGAAAGATTTCTGGCTCCCAGGTGTCTTTTATACAGGTAATGAGCTGAGATTAGGAGCACATTCTTAAAGGGAGTGCTCCCAATTTCAGATTGTTACCTGTATAAAAGACAACTGGCCACAGAAGCAATCAATCAATCAGATTCCAAACTCTCCACCATGACCAAGACCAAAGAGCTGTCCAAGGATGTCAGGGACAAGATAGTAGACCTACGCAAGGGTGGAATGGGCTACAAGACCATCACCAAGCAGCTTGGTGAGAAGGTGACAACAGACGGACAGATAATTTCTTTGTCAGTGGGCAAACGTACAAAATCAGCAGGGGATCAAATATTTTTTCCTCACTGTACCTCAGCAAGTTTACAGTTGCAATTCTAGGGGGTGGTGTGAACATATCCCAATAATGTACTTTACTGTAATAATTCGAATGTAAATTTTTTTGCATAGATATTGTGGGTTACTGTGTATAAATAAAGTCAGAAAGGTCTGATTTTATGTGCTTTCTTTTCATGCTGTAAGATAAAAGGTGAACATTTTGAAAGGGGGTGGTAATTTTCTATACCCACTATATGTATGTTTATAAGGAAATAGAAGTCATTAATCTTTGTAAAAGGTTTGGACAAATGTTTTCGGAATATGCCCTTGTTTTAAAAAGACTGCTGTGGTTGAGCATCTAATTTTGACTCAGTACCATGTTTCAAAATCTTTATCTTGTCCCTGCAGATTCCATTTTCTTTGAAACGCAACCATGGTGATCTTGTTGATTCTTTACATTCAAATGCTGACTTTGGGTGAGTTAAAAAAAGTTTTTATCTACATTTACCTTACTCACCATTGCTGTATCACTCTCCCCTTGCCTTCTCCTGCTTGGTGACATGAATATTCACTTTGACTCACCTCTTATGTCATCACTGTCCTGGACTGTTTTAATAGTATCCAACATGGCAATTTTCTCACCTGCATCAAAGGTCACATACTTGATATTGTCAGCCTAATCATAACCCACATAAATCCCTTATTGTTCCCGCTGTTCGACCACAAGATTATTAATTTCTAATTTTCTTCCAATGTACCACACAACACTGACAAGCCCATCTCCTTTTGTAACATCAAAGCTGTTGACCCTCTCCAACTATGAGATGCCATCTGCTCTGCTCTCCCGATTGATTCCACCCACAAATCACTTAAAGAACAAGCAAACCAGCTCAACGCCGCATCACCCTCAACTCTCTGTGCCCCACTAATAACTAGACATGTCTCTTTCACCTCCTCGTCCCCCTGGTTTACATCGGAGCTCTGTACACCATGAAGCAAGTTGGTCGTCGCCTTGAACGCCGGGCAAGAAAATCGGGGCTCACTTTTTCACAGTGAAGCCTACAAACTCCACCAGTTTACAGAGATGCTCTAAGTGCTACCAGGTCCTCCCACATCTCAAACATAATCAATAGCTTCAATATGAACTCCCGGACTTTGTTCAACCCTTAAACCCTTCAATGACTCACTTTTTAGCCCCTCCGGTTGATTCCCCTTACATCACTAAACTCATGACTCCCAAAAATACTACCTGCTCTCTCGATCCTCTTTCCACAGTCCTGATTAAAGCCTCCAAACCTGCTCTCTGTCCACACATCACAAGCATAGTCAACCTCCCCTTCACCAATGGTATTGTCCCCTCCTGCTACCAAGCTGCTGCTGACACACCCATCCTAAAGAAGCCTGGACTAGACAATCAGCCTTTACAATTTCCGCCCCATCTCCATCCTCCCCTTCCTGGCCAAATCTCTTGAAAGAGTTGTTGCCTCACAGCTCCAAACCCACCTCCTCAAAAACTATCTACAGGTGCTGGTCATAAAATTAGAATATCATAAAGAAGTTGATTTATTTCAGTAATCCCATTCAAAAAGTGAAACTTGTATTATGTATACATTCATTCCACACAGACTAATATATTTCAAGCCTTTATTTCTTAAAATGTTGATGATTAACACTGACATCTAATGAAAACCCCAAATTCAGTATCTCAGAAAATTTGAATATGAAATTGTATATGTGCCTCATCAGTCTGGTTTCCGGACGATCCATAGCACAGAAACTGCACTCCTCAAAGTCGTCATGACCTTCTCCTCTTTGCTATTGTCAGTTCCCTCAACATCCTGATTCACCTTGACCTGAGTGCTGCCTTTGACACTGTTAAACACCAGATTCGGCTCACCAGGCTCGAGGGGCTGGGCGTTGAGAGAACTGCATTCTCCTGGCTGATCTCACTAACGGAACCCATTACATTTCACTCAAAGGCCTAAACTCAGATTCAGCCACAGCTACTCAAGATGTCCCCCAAGGCTCAGTACTTGGTCCTCTACTCTTCATCATCTTCATCCTTCCCCTTGGTCAAATCCTCTGACACTTCAACTTTAATTTCCACTGCAATGTTGATAATACACAAATGTATCTCTACTACATATCTCTCATCAACCCACCTCTGACCCACTTTCTGCCTGACAGCAAAAACAGCATGTCATTAAACAGTGACAAAGCATCGATGACACCATTATTTTTCCATCACCCATGCATATATCCTTGGCATCATTCTGGACTTTACACTCTTCTTTGATCAGCACATTAAACAGACAGTAAAATCTTCATTCTTCCATCTCCACAACATTGCCAAACTCAGAACTTCCCTCTTCTGTCCTGCTGCTGAAACCCTAATACATGCGTTCATAGACTCCCGTTTGGACTACTGTAACTCCCTACTCACTGGCATCAAATCTACATCCCTCCATAAGCTCCAAAAAGTTAAAAACTCTGCGGCCAGACTACTCACTCACACTAAGAAAATGGCATTTAAAGGTCAATTTCCCACACCTGTGGCTTTTAAATTGTCTATGTGTATAAATATTCAATGAGTTTGTTAGCTCTCACGTGGATGCACTGAGTAGGTTACATACTGAGCCATGGGGTGCAGAAGAAAACTGTCAAAAGACTTGCGTAACAAGGTAATGGATCATTCTAAAGATGGAAAAAAATATAAAAAGATATCCAATGCCTTGCAAATGCCAGTCAGTACTGTTCAATCACTTCTTAAGAAGTGGATCTCATGATACCCAGCCAATGTCAGGTAGACCAAGAAAGATTTCAGCCAAAACTGCCAAAATAATTTTTGAGAATACAAAGAAAAACCCACATGTAACCTTAGGAGAAATACAGGCTGCTCTAGGAAAAGACGGTGTGGTTGTTTCAAGGTGCACAATATGACGACATGCTGCATGGTTGAGTTGCCAGATGCCACAAAAAAGCCTGGTTACAATATGCCCGACAACACCTTGACATGCCTCACAGTTCTGGCATACTGTAATTTGGAATGACAAGACCAAAATGGAGCTTCATGGTCACAACCATAAGCGCTATGTTTGGAGAGGTTTCAACAAGGCCTATAGTGAACAGAAAACCATCCTCACTGTGAAGCATGTGAAGCGTGGTTCACTGTTGTTTTGGGGGGGGGGGGGCACTGGGAATCTTGTGAAAATCGACGGCAAGCTGAATGCAGCATGTTATCAGAAGTACTGGTAGACATTTTGCATTCTTCTGCACGAAAGCTGTGCATGGGACGCACTTGGACTTTCCAGCAAAACAACGACCCTAAGCAAAAGCCAAGTTGACCCCCTAATGGTTACAGCAGAAAAGTTCTGGAGTGACCATCACAATCTCCTGACCTTAATATCATTGAGCCACTCTGAGGAGTTATATGTCGTGGAGCTCCACACCCTAGAGGGGCTTTAGCTCCTAGTGGTTTACCCTCATAATGCAAGATGCAACAGCCAATCAGGGCACGCCTGCCCCTATATGAGCCCAGAGAACCTTTGGCTGTCTCTGTCTTCCCTGCATGATTCTGATAACCACTTGTTACAACCGAGGTATGCAGCAAAGCATTTGTGAAGCCACAACACGCACAACCTTGAGGCGGATGGGCTACAACAGCAGAAGATACCACCGTGTACCACTCATCTCCACTACAAATAGGAAAAAGAGGCTACAATTTGCACAAGCTCACCAAAATTGGACAGTTGAAAACTGGAAGAATGTTGCCTGGTCTGATGAGTCTCGATTTCTGTTGAGACATTCAGATGGTAGAGTCAGAATTTGGCGTAAACAGAATGAGAACATGGATCCATGTTCTCATACTTTAGGCCCCATAGTGCCAATTGGGCATCATTTAAATGCCACGGCCTACCTGAGCATTGTTTCTGACCATGTCCATCCCTTTATGACCACCATGTACCCATCCTCTGATGGCTACTTCCAGCAGGATAATGCACCATGTCACAAAGCTCGAATCATTTCAAATTGGTTTCTTGAACATGACAATGAGTTCACTGTACTGAAATGGCCCCCACAGTCACCAGATCTCAACCCAATAGAGCATCTTTGGGATGTGGTGGAACGGGAGCTTCGTGCCCTGGATATGCATCCCACAAATCTCCATCAACTGCAAGACGCTATCCTATCAATATGGGCCAACATTTCTAAAGAATGCTTTCAGCTCCTTGTTGAATCAATGCCACGTAGAATTAAGGCAGTTCTGAAGGCAAAAGGGGGTCAAACACAGTTTTAGTATGGTGTTCCTAATAATCCTTTAGGTGAGTATATAATGCTTTCGTGTGGGTTGACGCCACATGAAGACAACATAGAAGCAATTACATTTTTTACAAATACAAATAAAAATGTATAAATACATTAGAATTAAAACAAAGACTAAAATTAAAACATCAATAAAACAAGAGGGACTGTAATCACCTTAAATAACAGGAGGACTCTAACCACCTGAGGTGGACTGTAACCACCATAATAATAAAACAAGAGGGACATCATAAGAAAACATAGACTAAGTGAATAGAAATAGACAAAAAAACGAAATGAAAACATAACTGGTAGATTCCGTAAAACACTGCATGCACAGTGTGATGGCAATTTCTAAAGTCCAATCTATTTACGAAAATGGTAGGTAAGACAGAGGAAAACTCTAATGCACAATAAACAGTTTTATTCTTGCAAGGAGAGAATACACAGGTTACAAAGTAACAATGAATAATCTCTAAATCAGTATAGGAAATGCATCAGTATATAAGGAGGGAAAAAGGGGGTGTGGTAAGATGCTGCCCCTCTGTCCCATGTCAACCAAACACACCCTTTGTTCTATCACATGTCCTGGGCTTGACACAAGGGACATGGTGTCTTCCCTCATGTGGTTAACTATCTTAACCCTTAAGGGGGAATTAAAGCATCTGAGCAACCTACTGATAGGTAGATGATTAACCCTAAAGTTACTCGTGGCCAATCAAGAATGCCCCCTAGGACAAAACCCAGATCCCCTCTCCCACACTCCTCTATGCATTTAAACATTGGGACTCAGTCCTTTACTCAGAATATATTTTATCAGGTTACAGAAATTTCCCTAACAACAGTTATTAGGCAAGTTAGTATTCTGATCGTATTATTATTTCTATTATTTCTAACTCCAAACCATATGCACTTGAATGCTCATTGGATTCAATCATTTTCAGTTGATATGTTTTTGTGTAATGAGGGTGTAGCAACAGTGAATAACACATTTTATCAAGGCGTGCATAATTATTAGGCCTCAGGTAAAAAGGGCCAAAAAAGAGATTTAACTGATATTGAAAAGTCATAAATTGTAAAATGTCATTCAGAAGGATGCAATACTCTTGAAATGGCTAAACTATTGAGGCGTGACCACCAGACACTAAAACATTTTGTTGCGAATTGTCAATTGGGGTGCAAAAAATGCATGGAGAAGAAAAGATGCAAATAAACTGCAAAAGACTTGAAAATAATTACCAGGAACCAATTATCCTCCAGTGCTACCATATGCCAGAACTGCAACCTACCTGGAGTGTCCAGAAGTACAAGGTGTCAAGTGCTCAGAGACATGGCCAAGGTCAAGAAGGCTGAAAGAAGACCACCACTGAATATGATTCACATGTTGAAGCATATAGATTGGGCAAAGAAATACATGAAGACAGATTTTTCAAAGGTTTTATGGACAGATGAAATGAGTGAGTCTTGATGGACCAGATGGATGGGCCTGTGGCTGGATCACTAATGGACACAGGGCACCACTTCGAGTCAGGCGCCAGCAAGGTGGAGGAGGAGTACTGGTGTGGGCTGCTATCATTAAGGATGAGATAGTTGGACCTTTTCGGGTTAAAGACTGAAACTCAACTCCCATACCTACTGCCAGTTTCTGGAAGATACTTTCTTCAAACAGTGGTATTAGAAGAAGTCTTCAGCATTCAAGAAGGCCTTGTACTTTATGCAGGACTCCACTGTTGGCTAGCAAGCAAGGGCCTCAAAGATGCCTGAAAAATGACCTGGCCCCCTTCCATTCCTGACTTAAATCCTATTGAGAACTTATCAAACATGAGATTTACAGTCAGGGAAGACAATAAACCTCTTTGAACAGCATTTGGGAGCCTGTGGTTGCTGCTTCAGCGGAAGTTGATGGTGAACAGATCAAGAAACTGACAAATTCCATGGATGGCAGGGTCATGGCAGTTATTGAAAAGAAGGGTGGCTGAATAGTTTTCACTGAATAGTTTTGAAAGGCCAGAAATGTTATTTAATTTTCATTTTGTGTTACTTATTTGTTGCCCTTCCTCTAAAAATGTTCAAGTGAGTTGAAGTTGCATAATAATTCTCCATACTAATTGTTGTCTAATAATTGTGCAATGTATTCCCCTGAGAAAGATAAAAACTAAATTTTACCTCAGGTTTGAGCTAAAATTATATTTTGGATTGACTGTGAGCATATAAATAAAATAAATCTTGAGGAATACGATTTGCCTAATAATTGTACACGCAGTGTAGATTCCATGAGGAAGCTATAAATCCGTTAGGCTAACAGTGTGGTTAAATTTAAGCACTCAGTCATAGGCACATGAAAAGAGAACTGGTTTTAATCTGGATTTGAAAATGTATATGTTTGGGGCACATCTAAGATGTTCTGGTAGTTTATTCCAGTTGTGTGCAGCATACCTGATAATTGCTGCTTCACCATATATTCTTGGACTCCGGGCTCTACCAGCTGACCTGAGTTCATGGATCTTAGAGCCGTGTTGGGTTTAAAATCAGAAAATCAGAAATGTATTTGAGGCCTAAACCGTTTAATTATGTTTTTCCAAGCCATTTCAGTACTGTGGTGAGGTCATTTTTCTGAGAACGCTTGAGTTTACAAAATTGCTGAGTTGATTGAAAACAACCATCTCAATGATCTTGCATAGAGAGTGGGTATTGTTGATATTCTTGTTGAAGACTCTTGCTGTGTAACTCATAGATTTGTTTATAGATGTCATAGTGGACTTGAAGTTTCGTTTTTTTCTACATTTACAGTTGGATAAATAATGAATACAGGCTTAACACTAGAACCGCCAGGCCTTTTTTACCCCCTATAACTGCCAGAGCCGAACGCTGTTTGGTGTCATTAGCATACAAATCGTCCCTATTAGCATGGCCATTCTCCTCCACAGCATCACCATCCAGCCAGAGCATCAGTTCATCCACTAGGTCATCATCAACCTACGCTATAAAGAAGTCAAAAAATGTATGAATTACGGATATATATTTTTTAATGGTTAATAAATTTGTTAGTATTGAAGGTTTCATCATACGAAAAAGACAACAAAGAATACATAGAAAATGAATAGACTGTAAACAGCGCGTATCTGCAGGTTTCTCCTGGGGGTTGTAGTGGGGCTATCGAGTTAATTTCAACGCCAATGCATATCTCTAGTCTCCTAGATTATTGGCATATACGATTTTTCTATAGGTGACATGAATAAGTTATAGAAAAACTGAGAGGACTTATTAGAAAAAGACAAGGTCCTATATGAATAGGCTGTGAACAGCGCGTCTTTGCACGTCTCTCCCGGGTGTTGTAGTGGAGCTAACGAGTTGATTTCAATGCCAATGCATATCTCTAGATTCCTAGATTATGGCATATAATTTCTCTATAGGTGATATGAATAAATTATCGAAAAACCAAGGAGTTATTAGAAAAAGACTAGGTCCGAAATGAATTGGCTTTGTGCAATTTAGTTTCTTTCCCTACATAAATAATGCAGATTTCCATTTTCCATTTCCATTTGATGAAAAAGCAGAATATCCTATTGAAAAAAAGAAACCTGTTTGATAAGTAGCCTATATCATTTGTATTGTGATTCAATAATAGCCTTATTACGTTTTCATTCATCTGGGAGTTTCCATTGTTGGCATGCATTCAGTGAGGGGTGATTCGCACCGGGTACCATTTGGGTACCATCGCTAAGTGGCGTGGGATGTTGGCCGATTAAGTCGGAAAACAGGATATAAAAAACAGGTACATTTCCTCTAAATAGTTTTCTGTTCATCAGTTTAGAATTCTGACAAAGGGAAATTTTTATATATGCCAATTTAGGAACATTCATTCTCAGGAGTTGATTCCAGGTGTGGCCTTCGCATTTCAATCAATCAAATTTATTTATAAAGCGCTTTTTACAACAGCAGTGGTCACAGAGTGCTTTACAGAGACACCCGGCCTTAAGGAGCAAACAACAGTAGTGTTGAATTTCAGTGGCTAGGAAAAACTCCCTAAGAAGGTCAAATTTTAGGAAGAAACCTAGTGAGGACCCAGGCTCAGAGGGGTGACCAGTCCTCTTCTGGCTGTGCCGGGTGAGATAATAAGAGTACAGCCCAATTTGCACAAGTGCGCAACAGAGAGTCAACAACAAGCCAGTGACTCTTCCCCCGAAAGGCATTGGAGGGAGGGCATCCCAGTGGCGACGAGAGCCCACCTGGCAAGACAGCAAGGGTGGACAGTATCAATCCTACTGGTCAACTTCACGCCCCTGGGCCAGGCTACACCTAATTATAAACCGTGCTGTAGAGATGAGTTTTTAGTAGACACTTTGCACTGAGTTTGCATTTCTAACCTTAATTGGCAGATCATTCCACAGGAGTGGAGCTCTATGAGAAAAGGCCCTGCCGCCAACTGTTTGTTTAGAAATTCTAGGTACAATTAAAAGGCCTGCAGTCTTGCGATCTAAGGTTACGTGTAGGTATATATGGCTGGATTATTTCAGCAAGGTAAGTAGGAGCAAGTCCATGTATTGATTTATAGGTTAAGAGTAAAACCTTAAAATCAGCCCTAACCCTAACAGGCAGCCAATGTAAGGACGCCAGGACAGGAGTAATGTGTTCAAATTGTTTTGTTCTAGTTAGGATTCTAGCAGCCGTGTGCAGCACTAATTGAAGTTTATTTATTAATTTGTCTGGATAACCAGAGAGAAGAGCATTGCAGTAATCTAATCTAGAAGTAACGAAAGCATGGATAAATCTTTCTGCATCAGTTTTTGATAGAAAATTTCTAATTTTTGCGATGTTTCGAAGATGAAAATAAGCAACTCTTGAGACATATTTTATATGTTCTTCAAAGGAGAGGTCAGGGTCAAGGGTAACGCCAAGGTTTTTTACAGTTTTTTGGGATACAACCATGCAGCCGTCGAGGTTCACAGTGAGATCTGCTAACAACGCTCTTTGTTTTTTGGGTCCTAAAAGGAGCATTTCTGTTTTATTTGAGTTTAAGAGCAAGAAATTCTCTGTCATCCACTTCCTAATATCTGAAACGCATGCTTCCAAAATAGCTAATTTAGGGGCTTCTCCATGCTTCATTGAAATATATAACTGTGTGTCATCAGCATAACAGTGAAAGCTAATATTGTGATTTCGGATTACATCGACCAGAGGGAGCATGTATAGTGAGAACAGTAATGGGCCCAGAACCGAGCCTTGAGGAACTCCAAAGCATACCTTTGACTTGTCAGAGGATATGCCATCCACACTAACAAACTGATATCTTTCAGATAAATAAGATTTAAACCAGGCTAGAACATGTCCACATAGCCCAATATTGGTTTCCAGTCTCTCTAAGAGAAGGGAGTGATCAATAGTGTCAAAAGCAGCACTAAGATCAAGAAGCAACAGGACGGATGCGGAACCTTTGTCTGAGGCCATTAGAAGGTCATTTGTTACCTTCACGAGTGCAGTCTCAGTACTATGATGGGATCTAAAACCGGACTGGAATATTTCATAAATGTTTTTTGTCTTTAGGAATGCATTCAGTTGTTGGGAAACACATTTTTCTAAGATTTTTGAGAGGAACGGGAGGTTCGATATTGGCCTATAATTGTTTAACATGTCGGGATCTAGATTAGATTTTTTTAGAAGAGGCTTAATTTCCGCAATTTTTAGTGAGTTTGGTACGCATCCGGAGGAAAGGGAGCAATTTATTATGTTCAGCATTGGCTGACCTAGCACAGGAAATAACTCCTTAAGTAATTTTGTAGGAATCGGGTCTAGCTGAGAGTTTGTGGGTTTAGAACTCATTACATATTTTGTAAATGTGTCGAGCAATACGGTATCAAAAAATTTAAGTGTCCCCATTGACACCTGGTCAGGGAGGTTCCGGAGATTTTGAGGACCATAACTATTTAAGGAGTCAGTTATTTGTTTTCTAATGGTGACGATCTTTTCATCAAAGTAGTTCATGTATTCATTACAACTAAAGTGAAGACCCACTTCACTTGCTAAGCTTTGCTTTTTTGTTAACTTTGCAACTGTATCAAAGAGAAATTTTGGATTGTTTTTGTTCGCCTCAATCAGGTTGGAGAAATAAGCTGATCGAGCAGACGTGAGTGATTTTCGGTATTGTACTGTACTGTCTATCCAGGCTAGTCTAAATACTTCCAACTTGGTGGAGTGCCACTTTCGCTCCAATTTTCTGGAGGCTTGCTTAAGTGCTCTAGTATTGTCGGTGTACCAAGGAGCAAGTTTCTTGTTGCGTATTTCTTTAGTTTTTAGTGGTGCAACTATGTCTAATGTATTTCGCAGTATTGAGTTTAGATCCTCGATTTGATCGTTTACAGATTTATTTACTCTGTCGTTAATGAGCGAACTTGTAAGAATATCAAGGAATTTATTTGTAGTCCGAGAATTTATAGTACGGCTTTTGAAACTCATTGTTTGGGGGGCAAGTGGTTTTCTTGTTTTAACGGTAAATATAATAAGACAGTGATCCGATAATCCAGGATTTTGGGGGTAAATTATTAGATCTACAATATCTATTTCTCGTGACAGGACTAAATCTAAGGTATGATTGTGGCAATGTGTTGGACCTGAGACATGTTGGATGAAACCCATTGAGTCAATTATGGCTTGAAAGGCTTTTTGAAGAGGATCATTGGGGTTTTCCATATGAATATTGAAATCGCCAAAAATTAGAATACTATCTGCCATGACTACAAGGTTAGACAAGAATTCTGGAAACTCATTGAGGAACAATGTGTATGGCCCGGGGGGCCTATAGTAGCTATGTAAAATGATTTATCGGCCTGGTTAACTTTCATGAGTAAAACTTTGAAAGAATGAAACTCTGTGATATGTTTGAGAGTAAGTTTATAAATTATATAAGTCCAAACGTAACTAGCGATCTAGTGCTGCCGTTTTGCGTCATTACATGCCAAAAAAAAGGGAGATAAGATAATTATCTTTCATTTTATTGTGTTTTATTTCTAGGTAGAAGAACCAAATTTTTGGGGGTGCCTATATTTTTTACCTTCTATTATTTAATTATTTCATTATTTTCAACCCAATACAGTGTCATTTGATAGTAAAGGCATTAAAGTATGAGGAAATACCATTGACACAATTCTTTATAATGCTTTCAAAAAAAAATCTTTATGCTGAATGGCAGAAATGTTTTCCGAAAGATATTCTTTTTGCCTTTCCAATAGATGAGTTTTTAAAATGTTGACCCAAAAGTCTGTTTTTATGTGTTTTTATTGAAGCCAAGGGGGTTGTGATTACCAGGATACATCATAATAGGTTGTATCTGTTACAGAAATGAATCTAGGACCCAAAATGTCCAAGTAGTGAAATCCGGCTGAAATCCCCAGTCTACGTAGGGTTCCAGCCAAATGACTACAGGGGGTAGGCATATCATTACAGATGGACAATGACCCAAAACAAGCTGCAAAAGCAATCCAGGAGTTTTTTAATTCAAAGAAGTGGTATATTCTGCAGGGGCCGAGTTAATCAACTGATCTCAACCCGATCGAGGATGCATTTCACTTGCTGAAGACAAAAGACAGAAAGACCCACAAACAAAAAACAACAGCAGATAGCTGCAGTAAAGACCTGGCAAAGCATCATAAAGGAGGAAACCCAGCATTTGATGTCCACGCATTCCAGACTTCAAGCAGACATTGCCTGCAAAGAATTCTCAACAATGTATTAAAATGTGTTTTTATGATTGCGTTAATTATTCACTCCAAAATGTCAGGTTCTCCTCAGAACTCAATTAATTGCAGTGTCTGCCAAAATGTTCATTCTTGTCTTCATGCGCAGAGCTAAAACTTTCCCTAGCCTCTGCCTTCTTGACCTTCAAAATAAATTGAAATTGACAAATAGAACTGAAGGCAACATGCACCTGGGTTAAGTGAATGAACCCACACATACAGTGGATATAAAAAGTCTACACAACCCTGTTAAAATGCCAGGTTCTTGTGATGTAAAAAGAAAAAAGTTTTCCACCTTTAATGTATAACGTGAACAATTCAATTGAAAAACAAACTGAAATCTTTGAAGGGGAAAAATTTAAAGATGCAAAACTCACAATAACCTGGTTGCATAAGAGTGCACACCCTTAAACTAATACTTTGTTGAATCACCTATTGATTTTATTACAACACTCTTTTTGGATAGGAGTCTATTAGCAGGGTACATCTTGACGTGGCAATATTTGCCCAGTTTTCTTTGCAAAAGTGCTCCAAATCTGTCAGAGTGCGAGGATATATCCTGTGCATAGCCCTCTTCAGATCACCCCACAAATGTTCAATTGGATTCAGGAATGGGCCGGGCCATTCCAAAACGTTGATCTTCTTCGGTTGAAGCCATGCTTTTGTGGATTTGGATGTGGGATTTTGTGTCGTTGCCGTGCTGAAAGGTGGAGTTCCTCTTTATCTTCAGCTTTCTAATGGACGCCTGAAGGTTTTGTTCCACAATTGCCTGGTATTTGGAACTCTTCATAAGTTCCTCCACCCTGACTAAGGCCTTGGTTCCAACTGAAGAAAAACAGCACCAAAGCATGATGCTGCCACCACCATGCTTCGCTGTGGGTATGGTGTTCTTTGGGTGATGTGCAGTGTTGTTTTTGCACCAAACATACCTTTTGGAATTATGGCCAAAAAGTTCAACCTTGGTTTCATCAGACCATAGCACATTTTCCCATGTACTTTTGGGGGACTTGATGTATGTTTTTGCAAACTTAAGCCGACTTGGATGTTTTTCTTTGTAAGAAAAGGCTTCTGTCTTGCCACCCTACCCAATAGTCCATTCATATGAAGAACACCGTAAATTGTTGTCACATGAAGCACACAGTCAGTACTTGCCAGAAATTCTTGCAGTACTTAATGTTGCTGTAGGCCTCTGGGAAGCCTCCCTGACCAGTTTTCTTGATGTTGATTAATTCCACAACCTATGTTATGCAGTAAAAAAAATTGTGTTAAGAAATACACAAACGACAGCTCTGGAAAAAATTAAGAGACCACTCCAAATTGAACGCTTCTGTTCCTCACTCAAAACTTTCCTTTTCAACATTTTTGGAAAGGAAAGAAAAAGGTGCAGTGGTCTCTTAATTGTATCCGGAGCTGTATGTAAGTGTATCACTACCATACATTAAGAGGCAGGCAGAAGGATACAGACTGACAATCCAACTGAAATGTGGTACAGCAACATAATGGGTTACAATAGCATGTCTGTAGTTCACTGAAACAATTTCAGCAGCTTGTCATAAATATACCTTGAAGCAAAAAGTGTTACAACACGTGCATTTACCACTTTATGCAATATTTCGTATGATCTCCAATAATCAAATATGTTTGTATTCAACGTGTGCAACACACAAAATGTGTGTTTGTATTCAGTGTGTTACTGTCAAACCTCAAATGGATAAAAACAAGAAAAGGAACCAGGTAAGCCTAGTTCTGCTGGCCTGCCAAAGTTTAGCCTAAACTGGATTTGATTCATGGTTTGCTATTTGTTTCAACAGAATATTCAATATATATAAACGTTAACATTCTGACTCAAACTGGGTTTCCCAGGCAGTTACCCTTCTGTCTCCAGCTCTTCACTTTGAGATATTGACCAGCTGATATACCAGCTAAAGTTCTAAAGACAATTTTAGATTGTGTCAGCAAAATTTCTGCCCCTATTTTAAAATGAAAAAAAGGAGAGAAATCGACTTTGATGTCCCCATTTAGATGGCAACGTAAATGTGTTAATTTGTGGGGAGGTGGAGTATGTGAGCTGGCCTACTTTTCTGTGAACATTCAGTTTCGTCACTGATTTTGGTATGTTGAATTTGGCCATCCCAACTGCATTTCCATCTAATAGTACTGTGGCATATTGTAATGAATCAAGGGGACAGAGGAGGATCCAAGTGCAGAGCACAGTGTTTATTTCAGAAAAACAAGGGAGATAGCAAGAATCGTGGTCAGCTGGCAGAAGTACACATCGGGCGAGGCAGTAGCGAAGTAGTGGACAGGCAAGGGTCAGATACGGGCGGGGGACACAGAACCAGGCGATGGTACCAGAGGGGCCAAGGCGAAAATACGTAGTCGGTGAGGTGTATCCAAAGCAAGGGTTGTAGGCAGGTATCCAGGTCTCTGTAACAATAAAGAAGTTCACACTAAGCACTTGGGGGGGGATGTCTGGCTTAAGTATCGTGATAGGTGGGAAACAACAAGCGACAGGTCCATCCATCCATTTTCTTCCGCTTATCCGGGGCGGGGTCACAGGGGCAGCAGTCTAAGCAGGGATGCCCAGACTTCCCTCTCCCTAGACACTTCCTCTAGCTCTTCTGGGGGGACACCGAGGCGTTCCCAGGCCAGCCGGGAGACATAGTCCCTCCAGCGTGTCCTAGGTCTTCCCCGGGGTTTCCTCCCGGTGGGACGGGCCCGGAACACCTTCCCAGGAAGGCGTTCAGCAGGCATCCGGAACAGATGCCCAAGCCACCTCAGCTGACCCTTCTCGATGTGGAGGAGCAGCAGCTCTACTCTGAGCTCCTCCTGGGTGACCGAGCTTCTCACCCTATCTCTAAGGGATCGCCCAGCCACCCTGCGGAGAAAGCTCATTTCGGCTGCCTGTATCCAGGATCTTGTCTTTTCGGTCATGACCCAAAGCTCATGACCATAGGTGAGAGTAGGAACGTAGATTGACTGGTAAATCGAGAGCTTCGCTATGCGGCTCAGCTCTTTCTTCACCATGACAGACCAATACATCGACCGCATTACTGCAGAAGCTGCACCGATCTGTCTATCAATCTTCCGTTCCATCCTTCCCTCACTCGTGAACAAGACCCCTAGATACTTAAACTCCTCCACTTGAGGCAAGAACTCTCCACCAACCTGAAGTGGGCAAGCCACCCTTTTCCGACTGAGGACCATGGCCTTGGATTTGGTGGTACTGATTTTCATCCCAACCGCTTCACACTCAGCTGCACACCGTCCCAGTGCATACTGAAGGTTCTGGTTTGAAGGGGCCAACCCGACTACATCATCCACAAAGAGCAGAGACGAAATCATGTGGTCCCCAAACCTGACACCCTCCGGCCCCTGGCTGCGCCTAGAAATTCTGTCCATAAAAATTACGAACAGAACTGGCAACAAAGGGTAGCCCTGCTGCCACGTGCACTGATGGACACCCTTGTGCTTGAACATGGTGTTCATTATGGACAAACCAGCCTGCCGCCTCTCACCATGGGCAACTCCAGAGTGGTGAAGAGTCCATCCTCTCTCAAGGAGTGTGGTTCCAGAGCCCAAGCTGTGCGTAGAGGTGATCCCGACTATCTGGTGACGGTGAATGCCAAGTCCTCTATAGAAAAGGCATGACACATCGCCTGGAAACAGGAAGTAGACCAGGCCTGCAGTGACATACCTTCCGTGAGGTGAGTGACCAGGCCAGTGCTGAGGGGTTGTCCATCCAGCGAATTAATCCTAAAGGGAGGTTGGACAGGGATTAATGTGACTCCCAATAGACGTACGAGCTGGACATCAATGAAACTGACTGCAGCCCCCGAGTCCATGAGAGCCGCTAGTTGTCTAGTCTGGATCCGGTTCCGGAGGGTAGCCGCAACGCTGATTTGACAGTTAGAAATGTTTAGGAGAACAGAAGCACCCACCCTGACCGCTGAGGAGGAAGCATGGTCCGGTGGTCTGGAGGGACAAACTGGGCATTGGCAAACGACATGGTCCCCTTCTCCGCAATACAGGCACAACCGCCCCCGAAACCATTGTTCCTTTTCGGTGGCTCAGAGGGGAGCACACCCCAGCTGCATGGGTTCCGGACCTCTGGGAGACGAGGTAACAGGTGGGACACCAGTGCGCGGCGGGTCCACGGAGGACCACACTAGTCGGCGGTCCGCCAACAAACAGTCAGTTGCGATAGACGCCTGTATGTATCGGTCGAGATCGGTGATGTCCCGTCTGCACGCTAGCTCCACCTGCAATTTCCATTTCAGCCCGTGGCAATATCCAGGGGAGTAAAGCAGGTTCGCTCCATCCACTTCCTGCTTCCAGAGTGCGGAACCCTAGTGCATACTCCGTTGCAGGGCGACGCCCTTGTTTGATGTCGTACAGCTCACCCCCGGTGGTACACCCGGAGGCCGAATGATCGAACACCTCCTTGAACAGCTCATGAAACCGGGATTCAGAGGCTAGCTCAGGACTGCGTGCATTCCACAGAACGGTGGCCCACTCAAGCACATTGCCAGTAAGTTGCGAAATTATAAAACCCACTCTGTTTTTATTGGATGCAAAGTCAGTGGTCAAGGTACAGGCTACACTGCATCAGGAACCCCTGGCATTTCCCTGGGGACCCGTCGTACTTGGTGGGCATTGTGACGGCAGGGGAAGACCGAGGGGAGGCTGTAGCAAACCTGGGGTTTATCTGGGGTAGCAGGTTGCATAGCTCATTGATCCTGTCCTCCTGCTGAGACAGGCACTGGTGCAGCTCTGAATCCATGGATCAGTGAGAGATTCTGTAATGAATCAAGGGCATGGAGTGAGATCCAAGTGCAGAGAACAGTGTTTAATTCGGAGACACAAAGGAAGTAACAGGAATTGTGGTCTTTAGGCAGGGTCGAGCACAACAGGCAGAAGTACAGGTCGGGTGAGGCAGTAGCGAAGTAGTGGATGAGCAAGGGTCAGATACAGGCGAGGGGAGCAGAACCAGGCGACGGTACCAGATGTAGTCAGTGAGCCAAAGCCAGAGTTGTAGGCAGGTATCCAGGTCACTGTAACAATAGGGAAGTTCAAACTAAGCAGACAATCAAACAATCTCTCACAAAGGTCTGGTGGGGACGTCTGGCTTAAGTACCGAGGCATACTGAGACAACAAGCGACTGGAGTTCTGGGTAAAATCAAT
The DNA here is from genome assembly GCF_011004845.1 of Esox lucius. Lineage (NCBI taxonomy): Eukaryota > Metazoa > Chordata > Actinopteri > Esociformes > Esocidae > Esox > Esox lucius. The sequence continues at coordinate 12,975,969 of NC_047585.1, forward strand.
ATTCAAGGGAATGAGACCTGCCCCTGTTGGCGTGGTCAGGTGCATGTGAGCGTGTGTTATGCAGGGGAGAGTATGGGGATCTTACACATATGTGTCCTTGTCAACATTTTGTACTTGCATCCTAAACATTCCCCTAATATTGAGTTTGTGCAGCCTTATGATATGTCGTTGTGTTCTATTGCCATAGAAAACCCGACTTCAGCTCAAACCCTGCAACCTGCAACAACCCAACCCCGGAATACAAACTTCCCTACTTCGACTGTTGCACCCGGTTAGTACAGTGTTAACTTTGGATAAAGGATTCACTGTCTTCTTCTAATATGATTATCTTTAATTACTTTCGTAGTCTATAAATATTTGGCTAAATAATGATATCATTGTCTCCTGTAGCGGATAGCTCTGTGTTGTTCTCCTGTGGAGGTCAACAGTGTCCAGCAGGTCAGGATTGTTCATCTGCCAACACCTGCTATGACCCTTGTCAGAGCTACACATCTCTAAATGACTCCTGGCGCTCCACCAATAATACCGACCAATCCAACCTACACTGTGACCAGAATCTGCAGTGGCAGGGCTGGTACCGGATGTTCCTAGAGGGCACAAGCGTGCGAATGCCAGATTACTGTGTACCGATGCAACGATGTGGAACGCATGCTCCAATGTGGATAGATGGAACTCATCCCTCTATCCAGGATAAGGTGGTCCAGAGGGGAGTCTGTGGTAGTTGGACTTCAGGATGTTGTACTTTTAGGTCAAATCCCATCCACATCAAAGCCTGTCCTGGAAACTACTATGTTTACAAATTTGTCTCTTCCAACGTCTGCTCTCTTGCTTACTGTGCAGGTAACTCATTCCCTTGTTATTCTATTTAAGCTGCTACAATACTTTGACAGATATATTCGTTAGCAGGTCTGCTTACGCTTGTCTGAAATATGACTCTAATCAGATACCAAGAGACGTGTAGGTACAGACACACTCTAACTCTGATCTGTCAAGAAGAGAAGGTTTGTAAGGCAGGCACGTATAGGTAGTTTCTGAAAATCATTCGTTATGGTCCTTGGTTTGGTATTTTAAATGCAGTCACCCCAAATGTATTTCCCTCTAATAGTGTCTAGTGTCATGTGTTCTTGTCCAAATGTTGTACTTGAAGATATCCTAACCATAGCCATCATTTTGAGTCTGTGCAGCCTTTTGATATTTCTTTGTGTTTGTGTTCCATTTCCATAGAAAACACAACTTCAGCTCAAAGAGTGCAACCTGCTACTACCCAACCAATGCAACCTGCAACTACCCAACCCCGAAATACAAACTTCCCTACTTCGACTGTTGCACCCGGTTAGTACAGTGTTAACTTTGGATAAAGGATTCACTGTCTTCTTCTAATATGATTATCTTTGTTATCATTATATGATACATTTAGCCAAATGGAAATATCAAGGAGTTTAACCAGAGTTAAATCATGACTTTTGTGGTTTATTACCAATTTGTGGTTTATTACTTTCGTTGTCTTTAAATATTTGGCTAAATAATGATATCATTGTCTCCTGTAGCGGATAGCTCTGTGTTGTTCTCCTGTGGAGGTCAACAGTGTCCAGCAGGTCAGGATTGTTCATCTGCCAACACCTGCTATGACCCTTGTCAGAACTACACATCTCTAAATGACTCCTGGCGCTCCACCAATAATACCGACCAATCCAACATACACTGTGACCAGAATCTGCAGTGGCAGGGCTGGTACCGGATGTTCCTAGAGGGCACAAGCGTGCGAATGCCAGATTACTGTGTACCGATGCAACGATGTGGAACGCATGCTCCAATGTGGATAGATGGAACTCATCCCTCTATCCTGGATAAGGTGGTCCAGAGGGGAGTCTGTGGTAGTTGGACTTCAGGATGTTGTACTTTTAGGTCAAATCCCATCCACATCAAAGCCTGTCCTGGAAACTACTATGTTTACAAATTTGTCTCTTCCAACGTCTGCTCTCTTGCTTACTGTGCAGGTAACTCATTCCCTTGTTATTCTATTTAAGCTGCTACAATACTTTGACAGATATATTCGTTAGCAGGTCTGCTTACGCTTGTCTGAAATATGACTCTAATCAGATACCAAGAGACGTGTAGGTACAGACACACTCTAACTCTGATCTGTCAAGAAGAGAAGGTTTGTAAGGCAGGCACGTATAGGTAGTTTCTGAAAATCATTCGTTATGGTCCTTGGTTTGGTATTTTAAATGCAGTCACCCCAAATGTATTTCCCTCTAATAGTGTCTAGTGTCATGTGTTCTTGTCAAAATGTTGTACTTGAAGATATCCTAACCATAGCCATCATTTTGAGTCTGTGCAGCCTTTTGATATTTCTTTGTGTTTGTGTTCCATTTCCATAGAAAACACAACTTCAGCTCAAAGAGTGCAACCTGCTACTACCCAACCAATGCAACCTGCAACTACCCAACCCCGAAATACAAACTTCCCTACTTCGACTGTTGCACCCGGTTAGTAAAGTGTTAACTTTGGATAAAGGATTCACTGTCTTCTTCTAATATGATTATCTTTGTTATCATTATATGATACATTTAGCCAAATGGAAATATCAAGGAGTTTAACCAGAGTTAAATCATGACTTTTGTGGTTTATTACCAATTTGTGGTTTATTACTTTCGTTGTCTTTAAATATTTGGCTAAATTATGATATCATTGTCTCCTGTAGCGGATAGCTCTGTGTTGTTCTCCTGTGGAGGTCAACAGTGTCCAGCAGGTCAGGATTGTTCATCTGCCAACACCTGCTATGACCCTTGTCAGAACTACACATCTCTAAATGACTCCTGGCGCTCCACCAATAATACCGACCAATCCAACGTACACTGTGACCAGTATCTGCAGTGGCAGGGCTGGTACCGGATGTTCCTAGAGGGCACAAGCGTGCGAATGCCAGATTACTGTGTACCGATGCAAAGATGTGGAACACATGCTCCAATGTGGATAGATGGAACTCATCCCTCTATCCTGGATAAGGTGGTCCAGAGGGGAGTCTGTGGTAGTTGGACTTCAGGATGTTGTACTTTTAGGTCAAATCCCATCCACATCAAAGCCTGTCCTGGAAACTACTATGTTTACAAATTTGTCTCTTCCATCGGCTGCTCTCTTGCTTACTGTGCAGGTAATTCATTCCCTTGTTATTCTATTTAAGCTGCTACAATACTTTGACAGATATATTCGTTAGCAGGTCTGCTTACGCTTGTCTGAAATATGACTCTAATCAGATACCAAGAGACGTGTAGGTACAGACATACTCTAACTCTGATCTGTCAAGAAGAGAAGGTTTGTAAGGCAGGCACGTATAGGTAGTTTCTGAAAATCATTCGTTATGGTCCTTGGTTTGGTATTTTAAATGCAGTCACCCCAAATGTATTTCCCTCTAATAGTGTCTAGTGTCATGTGTTCTTGTCAAAATGTTGTACTTGAAGATATCCTAACCATAGCCATCATTTTGAGTCTGTGCAGCCTTTTGATATTTCTTTGTGTTTGTGTTCCATTTCCATAGAAAACACAACTTCAGCTCAAAGAGTGCAACCTGCTACTACCCAACCAATGCAACCTGCAACTACCCAACCCCGAAATACAAACTTCCCTACTTCGACTGTTGCACCCGGTTAGTACAGTGTTAACTTTGGATAAAGGATTCACTGTCTTCTTCTAATATGATTATCTTTGTTATCATTATATGATACATTTAGCCAAATGGAAATATCAAGGAGTTTAACCAGAGTTAAATCATGACTTTTGTGGTTTATTACCAATTTGTGGTTTATTACTTTCGTTGTCTTTAAATATTTGGCTAAATTATGATATCATTGTCTCCTGTAGCGGATAGCTCTGTGTTGTTCTCCTGTGGAGGTCAACAGTGTCCAGCAGGTCAGGATTGTTCATCTGCCAACACCTGCTATGACCCTTGTCAGAACTACACATCTCTAAATGACTCCTGGCGCTCCACCAATAATACCGACCAATCCAACGTACACTGTGACCAGTATCTGCAGTGGCAGGGCTGGTACCGGATGTTCCTAGAGGGCACAAGCGTGCGAATGCCAGATTACTGTGTACCGATGCAAAGATGTGGAACACATGCTCCAATGTGGATAGATGGAACTCATCCCTCTATCCTGGATAAGGTGGTCCAGAGGGGAGTCTGTGGTAGTTGGACTTCAGGATGTTGTACTTTTAGGTCAAATCCCATCCACATCAAAGCCTGTCCTGGAAACTACTATGTTTACAAATTTGTCTCTTCCATCGGCTGCTCTCTTGCTTACTGTGCAGGTAATTCATTCCCTTGTTATTCTATTTAAGCTGCTACAATACTTTGACAGATATATTCGTTAGCAGGTCTGCTTACGCTTGTCTGAAATATGACTCTAATCAGATACCAAGAGACGTGTAGGTACAGACATACTCTAACTCTGATCTGTCAAGAAGAGAAGGTTTGTAAGGCAGGCACGTATAGGTAGTTTCTGAAAATCATTCGTTATGGTCCTTGGTTTGGTATTTTAAATGCAGTCACCCCAAATGTATTTCCCTCTAATAGTGTCTTGTGTCATGTGTTCTTGTCAAAATGTTGTACTTGAAGATATCCTAACCATAGCCATCATTTTGAGTCTGTGCAGCCTTTTGATATTTCTTTGTGTTTGTGTTCCATTTCCATAGAAAACACAACTTCAGCTCAAAGAGTGCAACCTGCTACTACCCAACCAATGCAACCTGCAACTACCCAACCCCGAAATACAAACTTCCCTACTTCGACTGTTGCACCCGGTTAGTACAGTGTTAACTTTGGATAAAGGATTCACTGTCTTCTTCAAATGTATTATCTGTGTTAACAGGCCTGCATACGCTTGTCTGAAATATTAATCTAATCAGATACCAAGAGACGTGTAGGTACAGACATACTCTAACTATCACAACGATGAATGAGTGGGGACCCAAATGCGGACACAGAGGCAGAGGAGGGCGGTCCAAAGTATTTATTGAACAACCAGGCAGTGGGCAGGCTCGTGGTGGGGGACAGGCAGTGTTCGTTATCGGACGATCAGATGGAGCCCAATCATGTAGAGATGTAGCCCAATCATATTGAAGTAGAAGGCAATGGTTTAGAAACCCATTCGAAAGACGCTATACAAAACCCATAAATTTAAATGCAAATTCAGTTTTTGGCCAGCTATGTAAACTCTGACTGATCCCGCAAAGGGTGTTCAACTAGTTATAGGCAATTCCTATTTGTTTTCTAATGCCTCTTAATATGAAAGAAATCAAAACTGATTTTGAGTAATCTAAAAGTTATGTTACTGATTACAAATGTGGGCAAGTAAATTGTAACTGTAACGGATTACATTTAAAAAGTAACCTACCCAACCCTGCTTATGGGTAGAAACGTTTAGGTAAAAAACGTTTACTGCTAACACAAGAGGATTACTGATCTTTTGTTGCCCCTGACCCAAGTGGGCAATTTCTTTTCAAAAACAATAAAATGTCTCAGTTTCAATATTTGATATTTTCTCTTTGTACCATTTTCTATTGAATGTAGGGTTCTAAATTATTTGCATTAATTGCATTTTATTAGCCTTTTTTATTTGAAATATTTGCCGGACCGCATAAGCGTAGCTATCCCTTGCTAAATAGTGTTGTGGTAAGAGAAGTGGACTTGTGAACTATAGGTCCTCATATCTCCTCACCAGCGAAGTGTGTATCATGAATGATTCCGTATAGACAAAAACTTTGCTGGCTAAAACTGTTAGTATCTACATTATAGTAAGCCTGAAATAAAACAGTTTACAGTAATACTGTGACTGTTTCTGGTGGATTTTCGAAGTGTGCATGCGTTTTGGGTCAGGATAGACAAACACATTTGCTGGCTTAACTTACAGTAATGTTATAGTAAGCCTTAACCGAAACTGTATACGGTTATATTGTGACTGTTTCTGGCATGGAAAATGTCATCTTCAGTCTCGCTAGCAATTGCTCAATTCTTATTATTATTCCTAGGAAGTTAGTAGATACTATTAAGCCTATTACTGGCTAATAAGCTGTTAAAACGGCCAGTGGCAAAAGCAATACAGTTCATTGATGCTATGGTGGAGGAAACATTAATAAGAAATTTTTAACGTCAGTTTAACACAATCCTCAATGGAGTCTAGCGACTGATAAAATATGTAATGCTCTGGCATAGTGGTTAAAGACAGTGCCTCTCGTGTGAAAGATCTATGTTCAAATCTATTGAGAGCAATGACACTTATTAATTATTTCTGGTAGATTCCACAATTCTCTTCTTTTCCTTTGATGAAAACTTAGTTATCATCTCCTTTATTGATAGTTATTGTATAAATGTCATTCACGAATGAAAGAAAAAAGTATGTTGTTTTGCCATGAAAGAAAAAAATACATTCTTATGCCACAAAATTAAATAGCTTTGGCAGACTTGCTAGTAATTGCTCAATTGTTATGACTATTCCAGTAAGTTAGTAGAGACCAGTAAAGCTTATTACTGAAAAATACACTGTTAAAATGGCCAGTGGCAAACAACATACATAGATGCTATTTCTGGTCTAAGTAAACTTAGTAAGAAACGTTAGTCAGTTTAACTGTATCAATGTCATTCACGAATGGCCAATTAACTATTAATACGGCCGGTGGCAAAAGATGATTTGTTCAGGATAGAAACAAGAGGCTATACTGACACCCAACAAACAAATATACAGCTCTGTGGGGTGATTTTTTTATATATATATATATATATATATATATATATATATATATAAAAATACTGAGGTAAAAACAGTAGTAGAACAGACCATTATAACTGCAATGCTGACCTGTGGCACAAAGATTTACAAGCTATATTTAACAATAGAATAACAGTTAAGCACTGTGACAGAATGAAAAAAGCTAATGTTAAAAACAGTAAGTAGAATATTTGGTACCAGGTAATGTGCAATATCAAGTATCAGAGGTATGAAATAGTATTTCCAAGCTATTATTAATAGAATAACAGTTAAGCACACTGATGAAATGAAAGTAGAATTTTGGTACTAGTTAATGTGCAATATCAAGTAACAGGTATGAAATAGGATTTACAAACTATAATAGAATCGTTAAGCACTGACAGAATGAAATAAGACAATACTCACGTTAAAATACAAAAAAAATGCTATTTCCACAGTGAACAGGGTGGATTTGGTGAGTGTAGTCTGGCACTTCTGGCTTCTTGATGTTACTGACTGCAGGAAAAAGAAAGTGTTCCAGTTCAGTGATGCTGGGGTGTCAGTAGTCAGCCTAGGTTCAAGGGGTCGGCTGTGGGTCCCTCTCAGCTGTGCGGCGCCTTTTTCCGCCTTCACGGTCAGATGCTCCTTTCAGGTAACGCACCTACAGGGGTTCCCAGAATAAAAGAATAAAGTAGTCAGTCCTGGTCCCTCAAATACTAAACTATGACATTTATATCTAGGTCTACTACATGTACAGGTGGCCCCAGTGGGAATTAAACCAACAACCACAGGTGTTGTTTGCAAGTTGTACCTCATTGCCCAGTGCGAGCAAACATCTTCAACATTGTCCCAACTTGCTTCACCTGCTCTTGAAGTGAGCGGCTGTCATCCGAAGCAACAAAATCAAAGTCATATGGTAATTCTGAACCTACATTACTCACAAAAAAGTATAATTTAAGAAAGAGTGCACGTTCTCACCTGCTCGTGCATTGCTTTCCCTCAGGGCTTGGTTCTCCTCCCTCATAGCTTGGTTTTCATTCTGGAGTCTCTGGAAATCTACATAAAAAAATTAAATAAATTAAAAAAACAACAACAACTAAAGGCACTATTTTCAATACTGTTAAAACACTGGACATTAAGACATAGGCCTAGAATATACCTTCATAACTGAAAACTTAATGCTGTACACGAGATGCCAGGGGCGTCCAAGGGCCAATAAGAAAGCGATGACTTTCTCCTATTGATAATCATTGACGTAAAAATACGTTTGAAGTAATTGCATACATTTAATGAATTGGACTTAAATGTAAGTCCAATTCATTGGCGCAACGTATGTACAAATGTTTAGCGCAACGTATTACATACCTCCAGCGTTTTCACCCATATGCTGCCAGGGTAAATTTGCTGCTTGGGGTGTAAAGCTTAGTACTTAACAAGCTGGGGGAACAAACATAACAGCTTCAATTTCACTGCAGAGATTGCATATTCAGTAATGAAACAATAATTGAACTGTGCAAAGCTAATGGAATGTACAACACACCTCGACACCTTTCATCCAGAAAGTCAAGTGCCCTAATGAAACACAGATTATGGATAAAAGGATTCCTCATCTTAAATAGAAGCAATAGTTTCCAAGACAAAAAACGTCACAAATAACATCACTTACTTGTACTCAAACTCTTGGATCTGTGGAGTCTGGATTACTAGGGAGAAACCTGGTTCTGAGAGAGGGAACAGAAATTTGAAAATCTAACAAAAGGTATAGTTTAGTTGCAGGATCACAAATTAAGCATCACAGCAATACATTTTACATACCAGCTCTGAAGTCTACAGATGGCTCAACATTGTCCTGGTTTTCTGGAATCGATGCAACTTCTGGAGCATGAGGCAGCACTGAAACCTCAGTACCAGGAACAATGTTTTCAAATCTCAAAAGAGGTTGTCAAAACGACAGCACTGCTGGTGCATCTGGAAGACTAGACTCCACTTCATCAGAAGAGGCCTGGGATCTGTACTTGGAATTTGAGATTCTCTTTCCTTTCTTGTCATCGTCCGTCATTTCAACGCTGGGACCTGTTTGGAAGCATACCAAATATCTCATCGCCTCTTGCCAAGATTCTAGATCAGGGAATAATGAATGAAAGAGTCAGTTATGCACCATAAACGGAAAGCCATTCCATGTTGATGTTCATTAACATGAGGATCTACTTGGTCAAAGTCGGGAATAACATTATCAGCCAAATGTGGAACAGTGATTTTTTTTTAAATAAAATGTATTAATTGAGTGTAGTGATTCAAGTGAACACAGAATTGTCCTCAAACATAAAAAGTACAGCAGTTCAGAGAATTAGAAATCACAATCGCCTTAAATCCAGTACAGTAGCAAAACAGCACAAAACTTGCTTGCCACGGCGCGTACTGTAACAAAGGCAAAACAGCATGTGCTAGCTAACACCTGCTGGCCACTCTAGCTCGATTTTGAGAGTAGCCTTGTATTTCAAAGCGGCTTGCCGCCAGATGGCTGCGGTCCATTAGACCGAGGCAACCGCCAGAGAAAATGAAGCAGTCGGACCGCTGGCTGATCGACGGCGGCATCTCGCAAAAAATGGGAGTGACTTATTCGCCGGCAAACGTTTCATCCCCGCCAGTAAGACGCACTTATAGCTTAGGGCCGGCGGCAAAAAGAAGACATGCAGATATTTTTTGCTATCTGGGCGCCCATATCAGCCTCTATTTCTAGATGTGTTGTAAAAAAATAATACGTAGTAATATAGAAAGGGCTTGCAACAGAACGATGCATTCACAACACAATTGGTGCATCTGGTCTGGCCAAGGAATAAGGCTTGTTTCAAAATGTTAACCTAGTCTTCTCTAAGTCAAAGGGACAACGTTTAAAGTGGAACAACAATAGCCTACCAAGTGACTGTCATTTAAAGCTTTCAACATGACGCAACCATATGATAGGGTTTTTGGACAGGGCGCCACTTGGCACCACGCTTTAATACATATGAAACACAAATTATCAAGCATTGAACTAATGAAATTAACAAATTAACCAGTGAATGGCAATGTGTTTATGCTGCATGTCATGCATTACCAAATGCATGCGGTTATCAAAATACTGTTGACTATTATAAAAAAATTGTCTTACACTTTTAGCTAAAATATTTGTTGGCAATAGCTCAACGTGTAGGCAATTGCTTTGGAAAGCCCGGGTTTGAGTCAGAGTGTTCACTCTCTTATATTCTGGTTTGAAACCCCATTGACTGGCACTGGGACTGTTATGTTCTAGGCTCCTTTAAGAGTCTACACAACTGAACGTCATGCGTTGGATGAAAATTAGTGTCACTGTTTGACATGTCCTTTTTGGCTGTGTTCTGACTAAAGCTATTATGTTCTATATCATGAAGCTTTGCCCATTGGGGCTTCAGTCGGTATCGGTGTACTCAGTCAGGTTGCTACTGGGCTTGATGTCTTCAGCCCACGCGATGGTTCCTCTGGGCCTGCTGCACATGCAGGGCCTACAGCGCTGGTTCGCACATCTCCAGTTAGATACGGTGCATCACAGGCAGGGCGGTGTCAGGTCTCTGCCCCTCCACCTGTTGGCGGTGCAGATCTGGGAATGGGCACAGGTGCACCTCAGGTGTCTGAGGGCCCTTCACATTCCCGGAGAGCTCAATGTGGGCGCAGACTTGCTGTCTCGGGGAGGTCCGCGGGACGACGAGAGGAGTCTTCATCCCGACATTGTAGCCAAGGTCTGGAGAAGTTTTGGGAAGGCACAGGTGGATCTGTTTGTGTCCCGGGAGGATAGGCACCGCCCCTTGTGGTTCTCTTCGTGTGCAAGACAGGCCACCGTTGGGCGTGGACGCGTTGGCTCACCAGCCGTGGCCGAGAGTACTGCTGTACGCGTTTCCCCCTCTCCAGTGTTTTATCCCTGTCATGTTGCTCATCCTGATCGCCCCTTTTCGCCCGTGTGCCCTTTGGTTTGTGGAGGTAGCCCAGATGGCGGTGGGGACGCCATGGCCGATCCCTTACCGCCATGGGGCATTGACAAAGGCGAAGGGCTCAATCGAGTAAGTGGCTCTTTGCCGTGGTTGGTATTCCGTGCCTGAGCCGTCCTGTTGGGCACTTCTCGTTGGTGAGATGGGCGACCGGGAGTACATCTTGGGCTTGCTCGCTTTGCCCTAAACCAACAGGAGCAAAGCCCTTATGGGCAAAGCTTCATGATATAGATATTGTTACTTTCGTAACTCCAGTTTTCTTGATTGGAGCGTCACCCCTAGGGGCTTCGCTCCTATTGGTTTACCCCTCTGCCAATAGGCAGTCACTGAAGATTTAAATATGCAAATCCCCCCTCTCATGGCCATCTGCCCCATGGCTATAAAATAAGTTGTCACACTCTGCTCAGTCTCCTGACATAACTTTCTTCATGAGAAAAGCAGTCAGAGACCGGTCGGAGCATGAACACTATGGGCAACGCCACCATTTTGGGTAACTATTGAACCCCCACATGGTGTCGTTATTATCCAATTAGTTGCTCACTGTGTGCAAATTGGTACTCAAGTTTAATTGGGAGACATAAGATGACAACCATTGGGAAAATCTGCGTCTTCGATAATACGCAGGAAATTGGACTACCAATGTTATAAGTTGCACTGAGTAAATACAGCTGAATGAAACAAAAACGGTGTCTCTTCATTTCAGGCTGCAAAACAACAAAATGTGTTTATTTTAAAGGGGGGTGATTATTTTCTTTTCCCACTGTATGTCATAAATGAAGTCACAGAGGGCACATAAAAATTGCATGCAAAACAAGGAATAACAAGGAAAAAAAAATTTGGGGATCTGTTCATGCAATGACAGAGAAAAGTAACAGCGATTCAGATGAAAGGTTCATTGGGACAATGGACATTTACAAGAAGTCCAAAGAAAGCACTAACATTATATGGGTGACCCCAGAAATAGAAGGCATTCCACTGAAAATTGAACTTGATACAGCATCAGCAGTATCTATTATCTCCACGGCAACCTACAAGCAACACGTGGATCAGAATTCCCTACCCAGACTAGATGACACCTTCGCTGCAATGGCTGGAGGGAAGATAGACCTAAAACAAACATATTTGTAGCTGCTGTTGAGGAGGTTTCAAAATAATATCTGATCATAAACACACACAAAGGCCTGTATAGATATAAAATACTTTTTGGTATTGCATCTGCCTCTGCAATTTGGCAACGCACTATGGATTCTACTGGGCATTCCAGGGACCCAATGCCTGTTTGATGAAATGATCATAACGCGATAGACAGATGAGAAACACTTGACTAACTTGGAGAGTGTCCTTAGGCGACTAGAGGAGAATGGGCTACAGGCAAACAGAAGTGTGAGTTTTTCCAGGACAGAATAGTTATCTGTGGACACGAAACTGACAGCAGTGGGCTACAAAAACCAAGACCGATGCGCTGGTCCAGGCACCACAGCCACAGAATAGGACACAAATGATGTCTTTCATGGGGCTGATCAACTATTATCGCAGTTTTCTTCCGAACCTCTCCTCAGTGCTGCAACCCTTAACCAGCTACTGAAAATGAACAAGAAATGGTCATGGACAGAACAGTGTAAGAAAGCTTTCCAAGACGCAAAATGTCTAATCATTCTGAACTTCCGGTGAAGCTGGCGTGTGATGCCTCTCCTTTTGGAATAGGGGCGGTTCTCTCATGTAGTAAAAGATGGATCAGAGAGACCAGTAGCTTTTGCTTCCAGGTCATTGAATTGTACAGAGAACTATTCCCAGATTGACAAGGAAGCACTGGCACTGGTCTGGGGTGTAAAAATAATTCCACACAAACATGAGACAAGATGAGACCCAATCTTGTCAGGAGTCTACGAATATGCCATGTCAGGCTGGCCAACAACCTGTAACAAAGATCTTACACCATACCTGCAGAGGCGAAATGAGAACTGTTCATCAAGGGTGCTTGCTGTGGGGGACAGAGTGATTATACCCAGGAAATGCCAAAGTCAGGTTTTGAAACAACTCCATGAGGGCCATGTGGGGACAGTGAAATTGAAACAGCTTGCACAAGGCCATTTCTGGTGGCCTAGGATAGACAAGCGGACAGAAGCCATGACAAAGAACTGTAACAAGTGTTTAGAAAACCAGACACTTGCCAGCCAACGGGATCCTGGCAGAGAACTCATGTTGATTACGCAGGACCTTTTGAGAAACACATGTTTATGGTTCAACCAACGCAACCTGCTACTACTCAACCGCAGATATCAAAGTTCCCTACTTCAACTCGTGGGCGACATGAGTCAAGGATTCAGTGCATACATACTGTGACCAATCTCTTTTTTCCTGGCTTTTTAATTGGTCAACACATCAGCTTAACTGACAATATGCTGGTTACTATCAGCATGTTGTTATAGAAATGTGTTGAATTAATGTGTTAGTGACTTCTACAGATGAGTAGGGGAGTAGAGAATTACTGGTTTAGTATTGGAATAATTTAAAAGGTACCAAACCTGTATTTTACCAAGCAGGAAGAATGCAAGTTATGTTAATGGTGTCACAAGTAAGAGGGAGAAAAGACATGGGTGGACAATTGAAATCAAGAGGTATTTGTAAAATGCAGGTGGGCAACCTGCATTTGGGTGAAAACTTGGGTGGAAAGTGAAACTGATTAGAGAAATTAACCTAACTGGTTTAGACCAGATTAACATGTATTGATGAAATGTCACTCATTCTGTGAGATGTTGTCACACCTTCTTACCAATACAAAGAGGAGGGATCTTGAACTGTTCTTCCGACAAACCCTCACTGATCTTGTGTTATTGTCTTTCTGTCTCATTTAGTAAATATTATATAACAAACTGTTATTTGTGTTTAAGAGCATTTTGATCTCTGTCTTACCTTTTTTAGTAAGAGTTATAATTGGTGAATTGTCATCACAATATCCTCTTGCTTAGTTTTTCAGAGGCCTCCCACACTTTCTCTTCTGGAGTAAATTTGTGCTCGTTTGTGAAGGGATAAGTACACATCATTGTATGAGATTCAGTTTTATGGCATTTCTTTCATGCAGTAGCCTTCATTTCTGAATAGACTGATGAGTTTCACAAGAAACGTATTTGTTTCTGCTCATTTTATGCCTGTAATCGAACCCACAATTGCTGATGCTCCAGATACTAAACTAGTCTAAAGGTCAGTTTTATTGCTTCTTTAATCAGCACAACAGCTTTCAGCTGTGCTAATAAAAATGGTTTTCGATCGATCATTTTAAATTGATAATCTTTAAATAACAAGCACAATGTGCCATTGGATCACAGGAGTGATGGTTCCTGATAATGGGCCTCTTCATGTATATGTAGATATTCCATTGAAAATCTGTTGTTTCCATCTACAATTATCATGTAAAACTTTAACAATGTTTACACTTTATTTCTGATCTATGTAAAGTTATTTTAGTGGACAACATTTTTTGTTTTTCTTTCAAAAACAAGGACATTTCTTTGACCCAAAACCTTGTAATGTATTACGATTACTGTAATTGTACATGTCCTCCTAAACCTGACTGTGAGCATTACTTGTGTTCAAAATAATCGGTGTGTTATGTACAGCATAGTGTATATTTAAATGTAGTCTGGACACGTCCAGTTGCACTGTATGATAACACTTTTTCCTGGTTTCCTTATTTTAGTGACAATGGGCAATGCCAGTGTGGTCTGTAATGAGACATCCATGACAGTGGTTTTGAAGAAGGCCTCCATGGTTGGTCTTAGTGAGGATCACCTGCGCCTCAGTGACCCATCCTGCAGCCTAAGCTCCAACAGCAGTCACATCTTCAGGACCATGGCCCTCAACGCCTGCGGCACCCAGTTGGAGGTTAGGGCTTACTGTATATCAGAGTATGTGAGTGGAGCGAGGAGTAGGGTGATCCCAATTTGTCAGGAGCGAGGAGTGTCATTTGAGTGGGCCAGAACACTCTCACTCATTAGCTCAAGTAGTGCTTAGAGTAGCGCTCACTTCGCATGGTCAGGGTATGCTCATCCCAGCATGCATTTTTATGACTCTTGTGTGTTACTTAGCTTGGTGCTTAAGCTCAAAGCTCATGTTTTTGAGACAAAACATGTAGCACAATAGATAGACCCCAGCCATCCAACTGGCTTTCAAGCCTCACTCTCACTCTCATTAACAGCAATCACTTCCACCCACCAAAAGGTTATACAACATCCACAATTACATCAAAGGGATCCCCCGTAATGACTGTTTTATTCCAACACTGACCACCTGAAAACATATCACACCAAACAATCTCAAATGATCAATAGTCTTCATCAGCAGCGCTGATTTTCTCTCTGCCTCAGCTTTACAATGCACCAACAGACAGCCATCATGCAAAACCTTTGCTTTGCTTTATCAATATCGCCAAACACTTGGAAAAAGACGGTGTGGTTGTTTGAAGGAGCACATTACGACGATACTTGAACAAAAATGAGCTGCCAGAAAGAAGCCTTTACTGCGCCAGTGCCACAAAAAAGCCTGGTTACAATTTGACCGACAGCACTTTGACACGCCTCACAGCTTCTGGCAAATAGACCTTTATGGTCAGAACCTTAAGCACTATGTTTGGAGAGGGATCAACAAGGCCTATAGTTAACAAAATACCATCCCCACTGTGTAGCATGGTGGTGGCTAACTGATGTTTTGGGGGGGTGTGAGGTCTGAAGGCACTGTGAATCTTATATGGCAAGATGAATGCAGCATGTTATCAGAAAATACTGGTAGACAATTTGCATTCTTCTGCACGAAAGCTGCGCATGGGACGCTCTTGGACTTTCCAAAACGACAGTGACCCTAACCACAAGGCCAAGTTGACCCTCCAGTGGTTAGAAGGTTCTGGAGTGGCCATCAGTCTCCTGAACTTAATATCATCGAGACACTCTGGGGAGATCTCAAACATGGGGTTGATGCAAGACGAACAAAGACAACCTTTGCATGACCTGGAGGCATTTTGCCAAGACAAATGGGCAGCTATACCACCTGCAAGAATTCTGAACCTCATAGACAACTATTACAAAAGACTGCAAGCTGTCATACATTTTTTCCGGGACTGTATATTACCAATTCTCCAAGGTTGTGCAAACCTTTGAGCACAACTGTAGCTCCGTCCCCTTCCTCAACGTTATGGCATTCACTCCCCTCCCCTGTATCTACACAACACTCCCCCCCATATTCAGAAAGCAACCCTAAGCTACCTTCCTTACTCCCCCTCATCCCCTTCTTACCCTTATCTAGCCCCACCCTCCTCGTTCCCTGATGTACACCTTCCACTTCCTTATCCCCACCACCCCTACTCGTACCCATAGACATCATATATAACTTTTGTACTATTATAATAAAATTACTATTATAAAAATTTTAATTACTACATGTTTTTTCTTTATGCCGGATAACAAGCATCTCTGAACTGACCACATTTCAGCCCTCTAGGTCACTTGAAATGACTTTAGAAACAACGGAGCCCTAGCACCAGGTCTTGTGAAGCGGTGTGCAAAAGCAGATCAATATAGAATGAAATTGAGTACTTTAGACCATTATTTGCCAAGGTATGGTCATGCGTATTGTAAAATGCCCTATGGAAACTCCCCATAGGACTTTGTCAGACAAAATGCTGACAATAAAATGCTCACTGTGGGGCAACCTCTTCGTGTAGAAGCATAATGAAATCAAATCAAATGAAAGACTATTTGGATTGTATGTCAGGGGTTCTGATATAGAATGACTACAAAAAATATGGAATAATTACACAAGTCTCTATTTTTAAACTATTATAAGAGTGACATTTATTTACACACCAAAATAGGTACATGATTCCCCTTTAAAAATATCAATAAATCATCAGGAACCAACCGGATTGAAAAGCATGTGCAACTTTGCTGGTTAGCAGCTAAACCGTAACGTTAGCTGCCATAGGTCTCACTCAAAGCTTATTGTTATTAGCCAGCAAATAACTACAACCACATCCACAAATATTGTAATTTAGACAAAAGATTAGTTGTCATAAAATCGTTATTGGTGTCAGTAAAACCTCTATAATCGAACAGCTCGTTTGTGATATCTGCCTTGATAACTTGCGCAAGTAGCCGTGATCCAACTATGCTGCACGATTTAGACCATACCATACCATACCATCTTCTTCCGCTTATCCGGGGCCGGGTCGCGGGGGCAGCAGTCTAAGCAGGGATGCCCAGACTTCCCTCTCCCCAGACACTTCCTCCAGCTCTTCCGGGGGGACACTGAGGCGTTCCCAGGCCAGCCGGGAGACATAGTCCCTCCAGCGTGTCCTAGGTCTTCCCCGGGGTCTCCTCCCGGTGGGACGGGACCGGAACACCTTCCCAGGAAGGCGTTCCTTAGGCATCCGAAAAAGATGCCCAAGCCACCTCAGCTGACCCCTCTCGATGTGGAGGAGCAGCGGCTCTACTCTGAGCTCCTCCCGGGTGACCGAGCTTCTCACCCTATCTCTAAGGGATCGCCCGGCCACCCTGCGGAGAAAGCTCATTTCGGCCGCCTGTATCCGGGATCTTGTCCTTTCGGTCATGACCCAAAGCTCATGACCATAGGTGAGAGTAGGAACGTAGATTGACTGGTAAATCGAGAGCTTCGCCTTGCGGCTCAGCTCTTTCTTCACCACGACAGACCGATACATCGACTGCATTACTGCAGAAGCTGCTCCGATCCGTCTGTCAATCTCCCGTTCCATCCTTCCCTCACTCGTGAACAAGACCCCTAGATACTTAAACTCCTCCACTTGAGGCAGGCACTCTCCACCAACCTGAAGTGGGCAAGCCACCCTTTTCCGACTGAGGATTTGGAGGTACTGATTTTCATCCCCACCGCTTCACACTCGGCTGCAAACCGTCCCAGCGCATGCTGAAGGTCCTGGTTAGAAGGGGCCAACACGACAACATCATCTGCAAAGAGCAGAGACGAAATTGTGTGGTCCCCAAACCTGACACCCTCCGGCCCCTGGCTGCGCCTAGAAATTCTGTCCATAAAAATTACGAACAGAACCGGTGACAAAGGGCAGCCCTGCCGGAGTCCAACATGCACTGTGAACAAGTCTGACTTACTGCCGGCAATGCGGACCAAGCTCCTGCTTCGGTTGTACAGGGACCTGACAGCCCTTAGCAAAGGACCCAGGACCCCATATTCCCCAAGCACCCTCCACAAGATGCCGCGAGGGACACAGTCGAATGCCTTCTCCAAATCCACAAAACACATGTGGATTGGTTGGGCAAACTCCCATGAACCCTCCAACACCCTGTAGAGGGTATAGAGCTGGTCCAGTGTTCCACGGCCCGGACGAAAACCACACTGTTCCTCCTGAATCCGAGGTTCTACTATCGGCCGTATTCTCCTCTCCAGAACCCTGGCATAGACTTTCCCGGGGAGGCTAAGAAGTGTGATCCCCCTATAGTTGGTTTAGACGATTTAGACGTTTTTAGAAAAGAAAAGCTGCAATTTCAACATTTTCAAGCATTCAGAATTATAGCCACGTTAATTACGTTTGTAAGAAACCAAACTGTTTGTAAATCCGTCAAGGTTTCAGCGAGATAAGAGTATTTGTGTTAGTGCTGATCACTCACCTTATATTAGGTACCACAGAGCCCGACAGGAAGCCTGCCTGTGACAAGATGGCCACCGGTGATGCCGGAAGTGACTGCGCCTTGAGACGTCTAGCCTTTAAATAGGATGTCTATGCTCGTACACACCATCTCTGGCGCATTCACAGCACAGGTGTGATAATCCACCGTACATGAACGCTACTCAAGGCGCATTGCTAACATACTCCACTGCGTACGTTATGTTTAAACGGATATTTAAAAGCTATGTCCAACAGGAGCCTGTCCGCGATAAAAAAAAAAATCTACCTGCATGGAAATACGTTGCCAAATGACGATTTTTACAACCACAATGAACATAGCGACAGAGGAGGAGGTACTGTTATTAATGCATGTCTTCGGAAAATGACAGAAAAGAACAGCAGCAACGCCAACGAAGATGGTACATTAGACAATTAAACGTTTTCATTGTGTACTACCACTAAGATGTTTCAGTCTCGCAGAACCTCCGAGGATCTTTGGTATTCTGCTCCATGATTTCTGTTGGTATTGCACCTGCGTATGCGTACACTCATGGCCTAGGCAGACGTGCACAAAGTACGGACCAAAGTAGGCAGGATTCGTGTGGCAGCCATGCTGCATATGCATACACATACTTAACGTGAAGTATTCACTATTTGAACAGATAACATTTCCTATTAGTAACGATAAAGTTTTATGTGTTCAAAAATGTTTTTCAGGAGGATGGTGACAACCTGATTTTCAGAAATGAGATCAGTTCCTTTGACAGTGCTGTAATAACCAGAAGGCAACAGGTGGAGATTGAGTTCTCCTGCATCTATCCCAAGAAGAGTAATGTCAGCCTGGAATTCCTGGTCCACAAAATTCCATATATTTTCAGAGAGAAGGGCTTTGGGAAGTTTACCTACCAGTTTGAGTTCTTCCAAAGCAGTCTTTTCAACATAATGGTGGATCCAGCGACTTACCCATTGGAGGTACGTATTTAGCATGGGGTACCTTATATATATTAATGGTGTTAAGACAATAATCTTTAAGACTCCAAGAATCATATACATTTCACAGTAAAAGCAAGTTGTATAAATACTTACGAATAGGGTAAGAGCACTCTTAGAAAAGAGGGTTCACTGAGGGCTAGATGGATGCTACCCATTGAAAATGGTTGTCTTTAACCTAGAAGTAAGGGTTCCACTAGAACCCTTACATTCTTCAAAGGTCCCACATTATGAATGATTCTACCAAGAACCCTCTATGATAGGATATTCCTAGAACCCTATTTGAATGGTTCTACCATTATTGTTTGTATTTAAAGTGTGTAGCGCCCTACAGTACATATTGTGTTCTTGGATGAACCATGTTACCATGCTTACTATTGTTATATAGGGTTCTAGACCCTTGTGTAGTCAGCAACTACAGACCAACATCAAATGTTGCCTTCATACAGTGGGTAAAATCATGGGGAAAAGTTTTTTCAAACAACTAAGCAATTTATCTAGCTCAAATGGTTACTTTGACACTTTCCAATCAAGATTTCGTACCCAACACAGCACTTCGACTGCCCTTATTAAAGTTTAAAACAGCATTCATCTAAACACTGATTCTGGTAAAACTTCAATCCTAGTGTTCGTCTACCTTAGTAGCGATGGGTAGTTAGTCAAACATTAGAATAACTGAAATCGGTGGCATCGTTAGCCCTGGGCATCCGGGGCTATAGCCCCAAATCTTTTTTTTTAATAGCCCATGATGTATTCATCACAGTATCTCACAAGAGTGAGTACACCCCTCACATTTGATTATATCTTTTCATGTGACAACACTGAAGAAATTACACTTTGCTACAATGTAAAGAAGTGAGTGTACAGCTTGTATAACAGTGTAAATTTGCTGTCCCCTCAAAATAACTCAACACACAGCCAATAATGTCTAAACCACTGGCAACAAAAGTGAGTACACCCCTAAGTAAAAAGTGTTAATATTTAGTGTGGCCACCATTATTTTCCAGCACTGGCTTAACCCTTTTGGGCATGGATTTCACCAGAGCTTTACGGGTTGCCACTGGAGTCCTCTTCCACTCCTCCATGACAACATCACGGAGCTGGTGGATGTTAGAGACCATGCGCTCCTCTACCTTCCGTTTGAGGATGCCCCACAGATGCTCACTGGGGTTTAGGTCTGGAGTCATGCTTGGCCAGTCCATCACCTATACCCTCAGCTTCTTTAGTAGGCCAGTGGTCGTCTTGGAGGTGGGTTTGGGCTCGTTATCATGTTGGAATACTGCCTTGCGGCCCAGTCTCTGAAAGGAGGGGATCATGCTCACAGTACATGTTGGCATTCATGGTTCCCTCAATGAACTGTAGCTCCCCAGTGCCGGCAGCACTCATGCAGCCCCAGACCATGACTTTCCCACCACCATGCTTGATTATAGGCTCTACACACTTGTCTTTGTGCTCCTCACCTGGTTGCCGTCACACACTCTTGACACCATCTGAACCAAATACATTTATCTTGGTCTCATCAGACCACAGGACATGGTTCCAGTAATCCATTTCCTTAGTCTGCTTGTCTTCAGCAATCTGGGATGACAGCCATGCAGACCAATTTGATGCAGTGTGCGGCGTATGGTCTGAGCACTGACAGGCAGACCCCCCACCCCTTCAACCTCTGCAGCAATGCTGGCAGCACTCATACGTTTATTTCCCAAAGACAACCTCTGGATATGACATTGAGCATGTGCACTCAACTTATTTGGTCGACCATGGCGAGGCCTGTTCTGAGTGGATCCTGTCCTGTGAAACCGCTGTATGGTCTTGGCCACCGTGCTGCAGCTCAGTTTCAGGGTCTTGGCAATCTTCTTATAGCATAGGCCATCTTTATGTAGAACCGCAATTCTTTTTTTCAGATCCTCAGAGTTCTTTGCCATGAGGTGCCACGTTGAACTTCCAGTGACCAGTATGAGGGAGTGTGAGAGCGATAACACCAAATTTAACACACCTGCTCCCCATTCACACCTGAGACCTTTTAACACTAACGAGTCACATGACACCGGAGGGGGAAAATTGCTCATCGGGCCCAATGTGGACATTTTCACTTAGGGGTGTACTCACTTTTGTTGCCAGTGGTTTAGGCATTAATGGCTGTGTGTTGAGTTATTTTGAGGGGACAGCAAATTTATACTGTTATACAAGCTGTACACTCACTACTTTATATTGTAGCAAATTGTCACTTCTTCTGTGTTGTCACATGAAAAGATATAATCAAATATTTGCAAAAATGTGAGGGGTGTACTCACCTCTGTGAGATACTGTATAATGTGGTAGCCCAGTCACTCAGAAGGACACTGTATTATATTAAACAAAACCCCTTTTCACCTTACAATTTACTTAATTCTCCCATTAATATTGATATAATTAAGGTGGTGTTTAAATGGATTTTCAAGAGGTTATTTAAGGTGTATTAATTGTAAATAAGGTGTAGATTAATAGATTAATGGATTACATGCATTGAATAAGGATAATTAAAGGGTAAAATCCCTTAAGGTGCGCTAAAATCCATTATTTATCCATTAATCTTATTGTGAATTATACTTGATTTTTACATTAAGGTGTAATATTTATAAATGTTCTACCATACCAACACCCATTAATATACACCTTAATCAATGCAACAGAGGGGTTATGTGCATGTATTAATGAGTAATTCCTGGAGAAGTAGTATTACTGAAGTACAAACCCGATTCCAGAAAAGTTGGGACACTGTACAATTCTGAATAAAAACAGAATGCAATAATGTGGATGTTTCAATTTTCAACATATTTCAACATATTATTCAGAATACAACCTAAACATATCAAATGTTTAAACTGAGAAAATGTATCACTTTAAGGGAAAAATAAGTTGATTGTAAATTTCATGGCATCAACACATAAAAAAGTTGGGACAAGGCCATGTTTACCACTGTGTGGCATCCCCTCTTCGTTTTATAACAGACTGCAATCGTCTGGGGACTGAGGAGACAAGTTGCTCAAGTTTATGAATAGGAATATTGTCCCATTCTTTTCTAATACAGGCTTCTTAGTTGCTCAACTGTCTTAGGTCATCTTTGTCGCACCTTCCTCTTTATGATGTGCCAAATGTTTTCTATGGGTGAAAGATCTGGACTGCAGGCTGCCCATTTCAGTACCCGGATCCTTCTTCTATGCAGCCATGACATTGTAATTGATGCAGTATGTGATCTGGCATTGTCATGTTGGAAAATGCAAGGTCTTCCCTGAAAGAGACAACGTCTGGATGGGAGCATATGTTGTTCCAGAACTTGGATATAACTGTCAGCATTGATGGTGCCTTTCCAGATGTGTAGACTGCCCATGCCACACGCACTCATGCAACCCCATACCATCAGAGATGCAGGCTTCTGAACTGAGCGCTGATAAAAACTTGGGTTGTCTTTGTCCTCTTTAGTCCAGATGACATGGCGTCCTAGTTTTCCAAAATGAACTTCAAATTTTGATTTCTGACCACAGAACACTTTTCCACTTTGCCACAGTCCATTTTAAATGATCCCTGGCCCAGAGAAAACGCCTGCGCTTCTGGATCCTGTTTAGATAGGGCTTCTTTTTTGACCTATAGAGTTTTAGCCAGGAACGGCGAATGGCACGGTGGATTGTGTTCACGACAATGTATTCTGGAAGTATTCCTGAGCCTATGTTGTAATTTCCATTAAAGTATCGTTCCTGTATGTGATGCAGTGCTGTCTGAGGGCCCGAAGATTACGGGCATCCAGTATGGTTTTCTGGCCTTGACCCTTACGCACAGAGATTGTTCCAGATTCTTAGAATCTTTGGATGATATTATGCACTGTAGATGACAATAACTTCAAACTCTTTGCAATTTTTTTCTGAGAAACTCCTTTCTGATATTGCTCCACTATTTTTCGCCGCAGCATTGGGGGAATTGGTGATCCATCTTGACTTGTGAGAGGCCCAGCCACTCTGAGAGGCTCTTTTTATACCTAATCATGTTGCCAATTGACATAATAAGTTGCAAATTGGTCCTCCAGCTGTTCCTTTTCTGTACATTTAACTTTTCCGGCCTCTTATTGCTACCTGTCCCAACTTTTTTGGAATGTGTCGCTCTCATGAAATCCAAAATGAGCCAATGTTTGGCATGACATTACAAAATGTCTCACTTTCAACATTTGATATGTTATCTATATTCTATTGTGAATTAAATATATGTTTATGAGATTTGGAAATTATTCCATTCCTTTTTTACTCACAATTTGTACAGTGTCCCAACTTTTTTGGAATCGGGTTTGTACAAATGGATTTTGAAGTACTACAAAATCCATTTCAGTTACTCCCGAACTCATACCGTGAAATATACTGAACGTGTACCATAAACTATCAATAAAGCTATAAAACAATAGTTAAGGAAGGTTCAAAATATATTTAATAATTTAATTGCACAATGTTTTCAAAATCACATCTGCTGGTATCTTACAACCATAGCAAAATATATTTCAAAAAATCCTATTAGCCAGTTCACCTATATGGGATATATTTTTGTATCAGTGATAATGAAAAGCATTTACAACCGGTGTTACAGTTTTGGGCTGGACCTCACGTGCCTCTGACTCTTCTTCTGCAAAGCTCTCTTTAGGTATCACTTTCTGTCTCACGCCTTCATTCTTTGTGTCTTGTACACCTCTTTTCATTGCCGTTTCCATCTTCCTCACATTCCTCCTTGTCCCTCTAAAGTCACCTTTCCTTTCTAAAACGGATTAAAAAACAAATAAGGACTTTTGATAGGCAATACAGTCACTCACAATGTAACCTAAAACAATTTTGTTCATGGATAATTGAAAAAATAGGTAAAGCCACATTGTAAGCCTAACAGAAAATAGCTCACTGTACATTTTCTTATCAAACAGTCCTACTGTAATTCCAGTCCAGTTTTGTCATCTGTCTGGACCCGACATTTGGGGTTATGTGCACCTGGACTCAGTTTTCGTTGATTATCGTTCACACCTGTTTTCACTTGTGTCTTATGTGTGTATATTAGGGTGGTCCTTAGTGGAATGTAAAAATGTTTCTTAGAATTTGAAATAAGGCACACTTGCATTTGATAGGTTTTGGTATAAAAGTAATATTAAAAAAGGTTTGTGGGTTTGCAATGAGTTTTAGAGATTGCTACCAGACATAACGTATATCAAAAAGGCAGAAAGTAAAGAAATGCTGTGTTTTTTACACACAAGTTCAACAACATTGTCTTTTTGAATTTAAGCTTTTTATTTCAAACACATGATCACACAAAGGTCTTGGTCAACATGCAAATGTTTAGGCCCTAGTTAAAGTTTTATTGATTCATGTTTGCCAATAGGCTAAAAATATGTTTTTCATTATAGAACACAAAAACAAGTTAGGAGCAAAAGGATCTGGCTCCATATATAATATATAAAATACAGTATAAGTACCTAATTAAAATTATTTTTGAGAATAATAATTTTTCCATACTACTAAAATAGTGCTCTGTCTTCTGATTTTGATTCAAACATTTCTGTTCTTATCATGCAGATGTTTAAAAATGTTGCATGCATGCGTGTTTTTTTTAATCAACCAATCTGCACTGTTTGGAAACAAAACACAAGGACTCCCACATCTGGTTAAAAGAAGCCAGTTATGTTCAGGGAACACTGAAACTGTTGAGCCACATTTTGCGGAATACATCTCAAGACATCTAGGCGACGGGTCAGACTAAGAGCGGTTCAAAACACCCCTTATTTTCTTGAGTTCCGTGACGTCGCCCGGTATGGCGCAGCCGGGGCCCCACCCTGGAGCCAGGCCCGGGGTTGGGGCTCGTACGTGAGCGCCTGGCTTAGCCCAAACGAGCGACATGGGGCCGCCTTCCCGTTGGCTCACCACCCACAGGAGGGACCATAGGGGTTGGTGCAGAAAGGATTGGGCGGCAGTCAAAGGCGGGGGCCTAGACAACCCAAACCCTGGACACGGAAACTTGCTCTCGGGACGTGGAACGTCACCTCGCTGGCGGGGAAGGAGCCTGAGATCGTGCGTGAGGTTGAAAGGTTCCGACTAGAGGTAGTCGGGATCACCTCTACGCAAGGCTTGGGCTCTGGAACCACACTCCTTGAGAGAGGATGGACTCTTCACCACTCTGGAGTTGTCCATGGTAAGAGGCGGCGGGCTGGTGTGGGTTTGCTTATAGTTCCCCAGCTCTGCCGCCATGTGTTGGAGTTTACCCCGGTGAACGAGAGGGTCGTTTCCCTGCGCCTACGGGTCGGGGATAGGTCTTTCACTGTTTGTGCCTACGGGCCGAACGACAGTGCAGAGTACCCGACCTTCTTGGAGTCTCTGGGAGGGGTGCTGGGAAGTGCTCCGACTGGGGACTCTATCGTTCTACTGGGGGACTTCAACGCCCACGTGGGCAACGACAGTGACACCTGGAGGGGTGTGATTGGGAGGAACGGCCCCCCTGATCTGAACCCGAGCGGCGTTCAGTTATTGGACTTCTGTGCTAGTCACAGTTTGTCCATAACGAACACCATGTTCAAGCATAAGGGTGTCCATCAGTGCACATGGCACCAGGACACCCTAGGCCGCAGGTCGATGATCGACTTTGTTGTCGTTTCATCTGACCTGCGGCCATATGTCTTGGACACTCGGGGGAAGAGAGGGGCGGAGCTGTCAACTGATCACCACCTGGTGGTGAGTTGGATCCGATGGCGGGGGAGGAAGCTGGACAGACTCGGCAGGCCCAAGCGTACTGTAAGGGTCTGCTGGGAACGTCTGGCCGAGTCTCCTGTCAGAGAGATCTTTAACTCCCACCTCCGGCAGAGCTTCGACTGGATCCCGAGGGAGGCTGGAGATATTGAGTCCGAGTGGACCATGTTCTCCACCGCCATTGTCGAAGCGGCCGCTCGGAGCTGTGGCCGTAAGGTCTCTGGCGGCAATCCCCAAACCCGGTGGTTGACACCGGAAGTAAGGGATCCCGTCAAGCTGAAGGAGGAGTCCTATCAGGCCTGGTTGGCTTGTGGGACTCCTGAGGCAGCTGACGGGTACCGACAGGCCAAGCGGACTGCAGCCCGGGTGGTTGTGGAGGCAAAAACTCGGGCCTGGGAGGAGTTTGGTGAGGCCATGGAGAAGGACTGTCAGCTGGCATCGAAGAGATTCTGGCAAACCGTCCGGCGCCTCAGGAGAGGGAAACAGTGCCCTACCAACGCTGTTTACAGTAGAGGTGGACAGCTGTTGACCTCAACTGGGGATGTCGTCGGGCGGTGGAAGGAGTACTTCGAGGATCTCCTCAATCCTGCTGTCACGTCTTCCATTGAGGAAGCAGAGGATAAGGGTTCAGAGGTGGCCTCGTCCATTAGCCGGGCTGAAGTCACTGAGGTGGTCAAGAAACTCCTCGGTGGCAAGGCACCAGGGGTGGATGAGATCCGCCCTGAGTACCTCAAGTCTCTGGATGTTGTGGGGCTGTCTTGGTTGACACGCCTGTGCAACATCGCGTGGCGGTCGGGGACAGTGCCTCTGGGATGGCAGACTGGGGTGGTGGTCCCTCTTTTTAAAATGGGGGACCGGAGGGTGTGTTCCAACTATAGGGGGATCACACTTCTCAGCCTCCCCGGGAAAGTCTATGCCAGGGTTCTGGAGAGGAGAACACGGCCGA
The DNA here is from genome assembly GCF_011004845.1 of Esox lucius. NCBI lineage: Eukaryota > Metazoa > Chordata > Actinopteri > Esociformes > Esocidae > Esox > Esox lucius. Next base: position 13,003,037 of record NC_047585.1, read on the forward strand.
TTAGTAGAATCTCGGATTCAGGAGGAACAGTGTGGTTTTCGTCCGGGCCGTGGAACACTGGACCAGCTCTATACCCTCTACGGGGTGTTGGAGGGTTCATGGGAGTTTGCCCAACCAGTCCACATGTGTTTTGTGGATTTGGAGAAGGCATTCGACTGTGTCCCTTGCGGCGTCCTGTTGAGGGTGCTTCGGGAATATGGGGTCCTGGGTCCTTTGCTAAGGGCTGTCATGTCCCTATACGACCGAAGCAGGAGCTTGGTCTGCATTGCCGGCAGTAAGTCAGACTTGTTCCCAGTGCATGTTGGACTCCGGCAGGGCTGCCCTTTGTCGCCGGTTCTGTTCATAATTTTTATGGACAGAATTTCTAGGCGCAGCCAGGGGCCGGAGGGTGTCAGGTTTGGGGACCACACAATTTCGTCTTTACTCTTTGCGGATGATGTTGTCGTGTTGGCCCCTTCAAACCAGGACCTTCAGCATGCACTGGGACGGTTTGCAGCAGAGTGTGAAGTGGTGGGGATGAGAATCAGTACCTCCAAATCCGAGGCCATGGTCCTCAGTCGGAAAAGGGTGGCTTGCTCACTTCAGGTTGGTGGAGAGTGCCTGCCTCAAGTGGAGGAGTTTAAGTCTCTAGGGGTCTTGTTCACGAGTGAGGGAAGGAAGGATGGAACGGGAGATTGACAGACGGATCGGTGCAGCTTCTGCAGTAATGCGGTCGATGTATCGGTCTGTCGTGGTGAAGAAAGAGCTGAGCCGTAAGATGAAGCTCTCGATTTACCGGTCAATCTACGTTCCTACTCTCACCTATGGTCATGAGCTTTGGGTCATGACCGAAAGGACAAGATCCCAGATACAGGCGGGCGAAATGAGCTTTCTCCGCAGGGTGGCTGGGCGATCCCTTAGAGAGAGGGTGAGAAGCTCGGTCACCCAGGAGGAGCTTGGAGTAGAGCCGCTGCTCCTCCACATCGAAAGGGGTCAGCTGGGGTGGCTTGGGCATCTGTTTCGGATGCCTCCGGAACGCCTTCCTGGGAAGGTGTTCCGGTCCCGTCCCACCGGGAGAAAACCCCGGGGAAGACCTAGGACACGCTGGAGGGACTATGTCTCCCGGCTGGCCTGGGAACGCCTCGGTGTCCCCCCGGAAGAGTTGGAGGAAGTGTCTGGGGAGAGGGAAGTCTGGGCATCTCTGCTTAGACTGCTGCCCCCGCGACCCGGCCCCGGATGAAGCGGAAGAAGATGACATGACACATCTCAAGACTGGGCATCTCATACACCTGTAATGTTATCTTATGTGAAAAATATACTTTTGTCAAACTTTGGGCTCTTACTCCAGATTCAGATGAGAGACCTCTGCTATTTTCAGGCAATGGTACTCTGTTCATGAAGTAAAAGCAAATACAATACCTTTCAATAAAATGCATGCACATGTAACACAACATCAAAGCGCTGTGGCTAGGCTGTATTGCTTCCTCCGCTGACAGTCCACACTGCCCTAGACTTGACTCGCACCCACGATCCTCTGCTTCGCCACACGTGACCGTTCCAACTGATTGAACTATAGAAAAGGTACTGATTGGATAGCCCCTCGGTGACATTTCAATCTAACTGTTGAGTGAGTTTAACCAGACAGAACAAGTGCAAGTATAGGCTATCCTTACAGCTTTTCTAATTATATTTTTGCTGCTTCATTAAGCTTGCACAGATTTTTTTTTACCTACACAATATTGAGGAAAAACAACTGATTTTAGCCAGCTCCTGCATTTGGCATTTATGAATTGCCTTTAAGAATCAGCTTCTAATAAATTGTCTGCCCATTCTTTTGAGATTGAGATGACTCCACATATCTGTGGAGGAATACCAAATAAACAAACCTTTTAAAAAGCATAAAGATTTTTTTAAATTTTAAAGTATTTTTCACAATACAATTTTAGATCTGGTGTGACGATGTCTTTAGTGCTTGCATAAATGGTTTTACCTTTGTTAATGTTGATTTAGTTCCCTATTTCATGACATTCTCTGTAATGACAACTGTTTCAAGTAATGAGAGATCACTGAGGCGTTTAAAAGGTAGTCTGTTATATGCACTATTGTTGCATATCAGCCATTTGAAAAAACCCTTAACCAACCATTCCAGCTTAGCTGCCCTCTGCTATCCACCCTTTCAGGTTTTATCATTTCCAGATTTGTCATTATTTAGCAGATAGCATTAGTCCCTCACTTTTATCCAAACAGAATTACTAAAGGAGTTACTGAATTACCTTTAATACTTTTTTTGTACTGCCTCCTTGTGAGAATAAAACCCACTGTTGCAGGTGGCACACATTACCAAATAGCAAAAGCTCTCTAAACATTTGTGACAGGACTATCTTTAGAAGAGGCAGACATGGAAGACATGCATTTCATAATCCTTGTGTCCTCTCCTTGTCTTTCTCAAAACATTGGATGAAAATTTGCATGGCCTCCTCCTTTGACCTACTGCGATGGGCTTTTAAAAGGAGATTAAAGGCACTATTACCTGTATTTTGTAAGATCAACAATGAGAAATCAGGTTTTTTTTTTTATAATTTCACAATAATAATGTAAAAAATAATAAAACTTAATAAAACAAATACAATCCCAGAAGCAGTTCTCCTTAAAGGTGTTCACATTTTAGGAGATTCTCATGTAGTCTGTGACTAGAGTTTTACTGATTAGCAATCATTCCTGGAAACCACAAATTAAGGAGTGTGAAAAGAGTACCAAGTCATTCCATCACCATTCTACATATATAGTATTCTGATCCATGCCTAAACCCTTCACCTCCTCTGCACCAGCTAACAGCCATCTACACATTTTTACAAACTTATTTTTCTACATTTTTAACTTGCTTCAACTTGAAAGTCAGACCTGGCAGCTATGAAAATGTACAGCATGTTGTGGTATCATTAGTTAGCTGCTACACACTCGCATGTAAGATAGATATACCATCATCATCAGTAGGTATATAATTATCATTAGCTACCTGCTTTTACCAGCAACAGTTGTATTCATAAATACATACAATACAGGCCTAGAAGAGTGAATGTCTCTTACTGACTGACTGTCTGACCTATGTTGTGGTTAGAGAAGCCGACTTGCAAGCTATTGGTTCCGCGATTTAATCTTCTTACAGTCAAAACAAAGTATGCGTTTAGATTTGTTCCGGATATAAAAAACTTGGCTTGCTATGACCTTCAGTATCTACATTATAGTTAGCCTAAAATAAAACTGTTTACAGCTATATTGCGACTGTTTCTGGTAGTATGCACCAATGCATGCTTTTTGGGTCAGGATAGTCAAAAACTTAGCTGGCTACTACATTCAATAACTGTTATAGTTAGCCTAAACAAAAACTGTTTACGGTAATACAGTTATACATCAATGTCATTCACGAATGAAAGAAAAACAAATGTTTTTGTGCCATGAAATTAACAAGCTATGGCAGTGAAAAGTTAATTGAATCCAGTGACATTTAATCATTTTAATTATGGGCTTTTACGCATGAGGGCATGCTTTTTGGGTCAGGATAGACAAAAACATAGCTGGCTACAACATTATAAGCTTCAACTAAAACTGTTCACGGTAATACAGTGTTGCGACTATTTCTGGTGGATTCCATGATTCTCTCGTCTTTTCACTTGACGAAAAAGTCAGTTTAAAAGAACGACAGCACGTTTAATAAAACCAGAGCACGTTTTATTAAACCAGAGCACACTTCATACAACGAGAGCACTTTTATATATATTTTTTTTTATCTATGTCACCTCCAGGGCTTATAGTTTACTGTTATATTGTAACTATTTCTGGTGGATTTTAAAATTATATCTTAGGTTTTGTTCAGGATAGACAAACACTTTGCTGACTACACGATTCTCGTCTTTTCATTGACGAAAAAGTCTGTTATCGTCACCTATATTGATACAGTAGTTTCTGTATCAATGTCATTAACGAATGGCTAATAAGCTGTTAAAACGGCCAGAGGCAAAAGCTATACAGTTCATAGATGCTATTTGTGGTGCAGGAAAACTGAATAAGAAATGTTACTCAGTTAAACACAATGGTTAATGATTAGTCTAAAGAAATATTGAAACTTGACATTATGTTAATGCGTGACAGAATAATATAAAGTCAAGAGGCTATACCGATACTCAGCAGATGTGTAGCTTGGTGGCATAGTGGTTAAAGACACAGCCTTTCACGTGGGCAAATCTTGGGAAGCCAAGAATGGTCACGTTTTTAATTGCGGACTGGTTGAACTTGGCTTGCCTGGATTCTTGTTTTTGTTTGTGTCTTTGTAGGTAAATAGTGTGCAATCGTACAGCTCAGGCAATCCCATCAGTACTACTAAAAGTTTGTAAGAAGTTTTCATCCATCTTTTTAAAAAGGGCTGCAAAAGCAGATAATGGAACTTTATTATTCTGGAACTAAAGATCTGTTCTTTTAACTGTAGGGAGAGCATTTCACAACCTACTATGCAAAGCCCTGTGATTGGTTAGTCCACTGCGATAGGTGCGGGTGATTTGTATAAAGTTAGAAAAATGTTCTTCGCCTCTCACGGATCCCATGCGTTGCCCAATAAGCCACTCGCTCACTCATTGAAATTAATTGAGCCATTGAGCCATCGCGAACATGCAACCAGGTTATTGTAAGGTTTTTATTTTTCATTTTTCTCCCTCGAAGATTTCAGTTTGTTTTTCAATTGAATTGTTCACATTATAGGTCACATTAAAAGTGGAAAAAGTTCTGACATGATTTATCTTTGTCTCATTCTTTTACATCACAAAAACCTTGCATTTTAACAGGGGTGTGTAGACTTTTTATATCTACTGTATATACTGTACATAAAATTAAAATAGTTGTTTTGCTTTCTATCCTGTTATACTTAATTCCACCCCTTCAGTTTGGTATTTTCTAATTATTTAACAATACCATCAAATGGCATGCATATATTTTTGGTAGGTTCTAGAGAAGGAATGGAAATATATATGTAAAAATAGTTTTACACACAGTAACACACAGTATTCAAGTGAAAATAAAATCTTAAAATACCTTTAAATAAAGTGGATATATGTAATGGCTTTTTGGTAACAATTTGCCTAGATGTATTAAGATTTAAGTGATTGATTTTGATCAATATTTTCTTCTGACAATAAAACATGAAATTTATTTAAGCACTTAAAATATTTTTTTTTCAAGAATTTGTGTTAAGGTGGTATGCTTATGTTGCAATTAGAATAGCCACTTTCAGCTGCAATACTTTTCAAAATGTACAAACAGAAATTCAAAAAAAAAAATAGAAAATGTGATTCCTTTTTGTACATGTTGGAGAAGCATATGCTATTAGGGCTTCAACGGAGATTCTGGAAGTGAGGGAGCCCTACTTTCTACTTTCCAGTTATGTCTAATGTTGCCAGTGGAATAATGGGATCTCAGCTACCCCTGGGTTTCACTTCGACCATATATGCAGGAGCTCAGCTCTTGCCCAAATTAACCCCTGTTTGTCGTGCATACAATATTATACAGGTGCATCTAAAAGAAATGTGTATTGTGGAAAAGTTCATTTTATTTCTGTAATTCAAATCAAAGTGACGTCCCCCTTTTATATTACATTACACATAAACTGACTTGACAGTTGTCCAGAAGACACTCATTGACATTCTCCACGAGGTGGGTAAGCCACAGAAGGTAATAGCTGCAAGGGTTGGCTATTCGTAGAATGCAAATTTTTTGAGATGCATCTGTATAAAATATCTAAATATGTTCCAAAATCTTGCTTCCTGCTAAACGCACCCCATTTCTATGTATTTGTTTCTGCTCTAATGCAACACCATTATTGCCAAAATATAATATTTTTTTTACATTACCTATGGTTCCAGGTGGATCTGCAGGAGATTGTCTACATGGAGATTGTGTCGACATCTTCTGTCCCAAACACTAAGATGTTTGTGGAGTCTTGCAAGGCCACGCCCTCAGACAACCCCAACGACTCCACGTACTACAGCATTATACAAAATGGGTCAGGGACAACTCACTCACTATTGTTTCACTGTGAAACAGTTTTGTTGGTGGATGTCTTAATGCGTTTGCTAAGAGATTGTCACGTTATTAAATTGACAAACATTTGCAGAGTGATAGATGGATTTTCAGAAACTCTAGTTCGATTTTACTTGATTTGCCAGAGCATGAATACCTAAATATGCCTTTTTATAACAAGTCTCTAGATCTACTAATGCAAACCATTTAAATACAGAATTTCAGCGTAAAACTTTTTAAACAGCTCTAATAGTTTTCCCTATCTATCTGTGATTAGTCTAGTTAGTGTAGTACAGTGTAGGCTCTGGAGGCTGGCTAGTTGTTTGAAAAGGTTGCATACATAGCATTTTGAACAGCAACATTGTCTAGATAAAAGCTTGCCTGATTACACCGGTGACATTTCTGAAATATAGCTTTCTTTATGGTCTGGCAATTAAAGGTTCCAGTTAACTCATTTGTCTTACTTTGCTTCTCCAGATGCACGAAGGATGAAACTGTCCAGATCTACCCCAGGTCTCAATCACAGTTTCGCTTTGCAATAGAAGCATTCAAGTTCATTGGGATGCATGACCAGGTAAATGCAGTGAGGTCTGTGTTGACTGTTGGAGTATTAGATCCAGTTATTGTTATGCTGGAGCAGGTACAGTGCTTTAGTCCCCTTCACTCTTTCCATATTTTGTTCTGTTATAGACTTAATTAATAATGTATAAAATATATTTACCCCCCCCCCCCATCAAGAATACCATACCCCATAATGAGAAAGTTATATAATTTTTTTAGAAATTTGTGCCAATTAATTAAAATGAAACATTTTTCTTTCCTTTCCCAAAAAGTTGAAAAGGAAAGGAAGGTGCAGTGGTCTCTTAATATTTTCCATAGCTGTATGTAGAGGATTTCTCAACATATATTTACATATGTGCCTTGAATATGTTCATGAAATATATAACTTGCACTTCTCACAATATCATAATACAATGCACGTCATATATTTTAACGTTGAATATTGTTTTAAAATAATGAAATATATGAATATGCAGTACTCATATTAGTACTTTATTAACCCATGGAAATAACCTTCAAGACATTATTTTCCAGAGAATCTCCTTTTTAATTAATTATTGTTGGCAAAATGGGGAGCAAACCAACATAACAACCAGTCTGGACCTTATTACATATTGTAACGTCTTCGAGGGTTAGGAGAAGCAGGAGGATGAGGCGATGCGTGTTTGTTGTGTTTAATATAGCAGCGAAGCTCAACAGCACTCATTGCATAAAGAGAGACAATAACACACAAAGACAGGGGAAGCAGAGGGAACATATATACTGGGGGGAATGATGAGGATGAGAACCAGGTGCACTAGATGAGGCACAGGTGAAATGCATAATGAGATGGACGGTGGTGTCAGAAGGCCGGTGACGTCGAACGCTGGAGCCTGTCTGCTGCAGGGGGAGGTGAGGCAGCAGAGGGCGCAGTTGTCACACATTACATTGATTTTTGTGAAAAGACAATTGTTATAATTTACTAACAAGACCTGATTTTTTAAATTGTACACTATGTATTTACCATAATATATATTAAATACATTGCAAATGCAAGTAAAGAAACAATAGGTTAGATTCAGTCATCTTAATTTAATAAGGAACTTTATTCACTGTATAATACAACTGCCATTGTGTCACAATATAATGATACATTTTTTGTAAATACTTTAAAGTTTTGACTTTAGTCACTGTCAAGCAGCATATAGCACCTTTTTCAGTTTCAATATAATGAAGCACTTTGTACTCCAAGTTTACTTTAAAAAAAGACTCATTATGAAAACAATATGCATACATTTTAACACGGTATCATGAATGCCATTCCTCTCTGTAAGAGTTGTTCAAAGAAACGACTAGATAACATAAAAAACACAAGACAGGAAGCAATACAAATATGGAAATATCAGTTAGATGTAAATGCTCAATGCATATAACCAACTATAATTGTCATTTATGTAAATATATTTGCATATATTAATACATATTAAAACATATTTGAAAATGGCCAAAATCGAATATGGGAATATATATGAAATATATGGCCATACATTAGTAACACATATTATACATATATCAGTATATGTTAAAAAAATATATAGGCACATATTAAAAATATGTTTTTGAAATGTTAATATATAATACGTCCGTGTGGGCACAGGGCCTGCTGGGATTCCTCAACTCTGTAGTGTCTCAAAATGTAACTTTTACCCCGCCCATATATGTATGGTTGAAATAACATGGGCAACAGAATGTTTATTAACGGAAGTAAAGTGTACACTTGTACAAAGATTACTGCAGATGGCTTGCTAATAGCTATACAACTTACCTATAATGAAAACAATGACTCCAATCACTCCATGGCTGGTTTGTTCTTTAGAAAACAATAACATAATACAATTATTCTCTTAAATATATGAGATTCATGGAATAACTGAGTGGATATGCACTGGTCAGCCATAACATTATGAGCACTGACAGGTGAAGTGAACAACTCTGATAATGTCATGGCACCTGTCAGTAGGTACGATATATTAGGCAGCAAGTGAACATTCTCAAAGTTGATGTGTTCGAAGCAGGAAAAATGGGCAAGCGTAAGGATCTGAGCAACTTTGACAAGGGCCAAATTGTGATGGCTAGGCAACTGGGTCAGAGCATCTCCAAAACTGCAGCCCATGTGGGGTGTTCCCGGTCTGCAGTGGTCTGTACCTATCAAAAGTGGTCCAAGGAAGGAAAAGCGGTGAACCGGCGACAGGGTCATGGGCGGCCAAGGCTCATTGATGAACATGCGAAGTGAAGGCTGGCCCGTGTGGTCCAATCCAACAGACGAGCTACTGTACCTCAAATTGCTGAAAAGGTTAATGCTGGTACTGATAGGAAGGTGTCAGAACACTCAGTGCATCGCAGTTTGTTGTGAATGGGGCTGCGTAGCCACAGACCAGTCAGGGTGCCCATGCTGACCCCTGTCCACTGTTGAAAGCGCCTACAATGGGCACGTGAGCATCAGAACTAGACCATGGAGCAATGGAGGAAGGTGGCCTGTTCTGATGAATCATGTTTTCTTTTACGCCACGTGTGTGTCGCTTACCTGGAGAACACATGGCACCAGGATGCACTAGGTTAGGGAGGCAAGCCAATGGAGGCAATGTGATGCTTTGGGCAATGTTCTTCCGGGAAACCTTGGGTCCTGCCATTCATGTGGATGTACCACCTACCTAAGCATTGTTGCAGACCATGTGCACCCTTTTATGGCAACTGTATTCCCTGATGGTTATTGGCCTCTTTCAGCCAGATTATGAGCCCTGCCACTAAACAAAAATGTCCAGGAATGGTTTGAGGAACACAACAATGAGTTTAAGTTGTTGACTTGGCCTCCAAATACCCCAGATCTCAATCCAATCAAGCATCTGTGGGATGTGCAGGACAAACAGGTCTGATCCAAAGCATCTGCTGCTAAGATGTTGGTGCCAGATAATACAGCACATCTTCAGAGGTCTAGTGGAGTCCATGCCTCAAAGGGTCAGGGCAGTTTTTGCAGCAACTGCCCTGACCTACACAATATTAGGCAGGATGTCATACTTTCATGGCTGATCAGTGTATATAGTTGTGTGATGGCTGAAAAGGTACAGAGTGAGTGGGAGACAAAGATTGGAATGTCTGAGAGGGGAATTGAACCTGAATCCAAATATTGAAGGTCCTGTATATTCCCACAAGACCAAAGGGCTTTTTGGTCTTTTATTGCGCAAGGGGTTGTCATATAGGATTACCCAAAAAGCATGTACTGATGCATACTTTGAAAATTCACCAGTAATAGTTGCAATATAACCTTAAAGTATTTTTAGGCTTACTATAACGTGGATTAATAATAATAGCTTCTCGACAGTAAATCATTTTGTCACACATTAACATTACGCCAAGTTTGAATAGAAGATGTAAACAACCTTTATTTACCTTAGTTTTGGGATTGCTGCCCTATCCAGAACAAAATAGGATTTCCTGTACCTGTTTACCTTGCAACTGTGCTTGCAATTGAGCATATGAAATGGAAGTGAAGCAAATTCAACACTCAGTTTAATCTAGCTGTGATTTAAGGAATTTATAGCAGTTAACATGGAAATATGAAATACCTTTCTATTATTGATAACAGACTACTTACTCTTGTGGAGATATTCAAATGTAATTACAATATGCATTTTCAAATGAAATCCAGTTCCATTACCTAGGATCATTAAACGTGACTTATAACCCAAACAGGTATACATCAGCTGTGCAGTGATCCTGTGTGAGGCGGGGAACCCCAACACTCGCTGCGATCAAGGCTGCATCAATGAAAACTCTATGACTACACCACCCCATAATCGCCTAGTCAGAGAGGCTGTTCTTGAGACTGCCACACACTACATCTCTCAGGGTCCATTGCGTATGAGGAGGAGCACAGACAGCAAAGGTGATCATGTAACCCTGTTATTTTTCAGTGTTTAGAGAAAACCTAGGCCTCACACAATGCTTACAATCAATATTTTGATACTGCCTTTCTCAGTTTATTCAAAATGTCCATATAAGTTTAGAGATTCCTTTATAACATAAAAATCATCATTTAGCAGACATGCTTATCCAGAGAGACAGTGCGTGTTAAAAAGTGGGACAAGCAAAGACATCAGTGGCAATTAAAACTCTTAGCAGTGTTGAGCAGGTTTCAGCATTCAAATATTATATACTATGTGACTTTAGCGCATATCCAGCACAGCAAAAACACTGCGAATGACTGCATTCTAGTAATGCAGATTTCCAGAATAGCTTATATCGGCTAAACCGCCAGATTCCACAGAACACAGTAAAATACTATTGTTGAATCAGTCGACAATGACATGACCAAATTCAAAACGGTTACTTTAATAGAAAGGTCCCGTTATCCATTTCAGATCTTTGAAAAAACAGCAAATGCCTTTCATGACTTACTGATTTTGGTTGACCTGCCACATTTTGCTTAACACAGTAATAACAAAGGGTGTGGCAAGCATAAACACAACGGGAATCACGACACATGATAACATGACCAAATTCAGTGATGCCCATCTAATTTTGGCTTAAAAAAACATACATAATCCAAAAATCAAGTTACCGATTTCAAATATAATTATATTGTGTTAAGTTAATGCATGCCAATGAAGGGTTTTTGAAGGGTTTCTACACTTAAGAGTTTCTGCCCAAATCATTCACATTCACTGCACATTTCTCAAGTGTAAACTTTTTTAACCCAGCATCTCAAGTGTAAACCTATTTAACCCAATTGGATCAAATAAGGAAAACAAAAAAAACCATAATATTGTATTTCATGGTATGAAAGCGTCATTTCATATTTTCTTATGTAATACAAATTCTGGTTTAAGTGTCAATATATACAAAATATGGCCAAAAGTATGTGGACACGCAACCATCACACCGATATGAGCTTGTTGAACCGTGTCTTTATGGACCGCGCTTTGTGCACAGATGCACAGTCATGCTGGAACAGAAAAGTGCCTTCCCCAAACTGTTCCCACAAAGTTGGATACACCCAATTGTCTACAATGTCTTTGTATCCTGTAGAAGTAAGAAGACTCTAGGTAGTATTCTCCTGGCATTTGCCACACCTAGGTTTGTCCATCAGACTTCCAGAGATTGAAGCTCCAGAGAACTTGTTTCTACTGCTTCAGAGTCCAGTGGAGACGTGCTTTACAACACTCCAGCCAACGCTTGGCATGGCGCGTGTTGATGGGAGACTTGCGTACAGCTGCTCGGCCATGGAAACCCATTTTGTGATGCTCCCAACGCAAAGTTCTTGTGATAATGTTGTTTCCAGAGGTAGTTTGGAACTCTCTGGTGAGTGAGGCAACAGATGATAGGCAAAAATTACATGCTATGCGCTTTAGCATTCACGGGAAATACTGAACATCTGATTTTTATTTCTAACCTGCAGAGGTCATTGTCACATTTTTAGAGTGTTTTGTAAAGCCTCTCAAATGAGGCTTCACAAAACACTGTGTTAACGCAAATGTTATGATTGTGTTTTGGAAAGCGTCGTTCTGCCTATCACTATCCATCAGTCCGCTGTGAGGCAAATTATTTTCAAATGTGTCAATGTACATGCTCTCCATTGTTTTCATTGTCTTTGCATGTGCCAATCAACATAATATTGAAAATGCCAGTGCCTAACAGTAAGACATCATTCATCTAAGTTGTGTAACAATGTGCTATATTACAGAACCAAATTAAATAGCATAGATTAACAAAAATATCACTGCATTCAATTGTAATGATAATCTCCATAACAGTCTGGTAACCATTTAATCTCAAACAGCCTCCTGAGAATATGCATTTACAACTTGAGTTCTACAGACCTGTTTAGAAGTAAATAAATGTACATGACAGAACGAACAACCAGACTAAACCCATTGTTTGCCTTTGGGTTTCACCTGATCGGGACAAAAATCCCAAGAATAAAACAATTTCCTATTGCCTAACCACTGATCCGCAGGTCACCCAAGATTACATTCTGCAGGTCATAAGATATTATGAATAGGCATTGCTGGTATCCTAAATGGAAATGGATAGTACCCGAAGAGATCATTCTGATTGTAAACAGAAATGATTCTGTTTATTCAGATGTTATAAAAACCTTCTTAGGGAGTTTTTCCTAGCCACTGAAATTCAACACTACTGTTGTTTGCTCCTTGGGGTTTAAGGCCGGGCGTCTCTGTAAAGCACTTTGTGACAACTGCTGTTGTAAAAAGGGCTTTATAAATATATTTTGATTGATTGATTGAAAAACCATAGTGAACATTCCCTGTGGATAGCAGTTAAAGTCACAGCAAGTAATGTAAAGAGATTGCAAGTGGTACAGATTTAGGATGTTTGCTATATTTGTTTGTCTTTGAAATAAGAGTCGGAGAGGAAAACAACCACAAACAGATTGTGCATTCATCACAAAATCTTAATAAATCTTAAGAAAAATGCATTATATATATTAATTATATTTGGTGTGGACAAATGTGCCTTTAATAAACATTGTTTAGGAGTGTGGGGACTTTATATCAGTAGATGTACATCATATTGTCTCCGTCTGAGAACTCTGAAACGTCTGCTTCTAACACATGTATTCTGTTTCCTCCAGCTGTTATGGCTTTGAACCTGAACTTGGTGTTCATCGCTGGTTGTCTCTTGGCAGCAGTCGCCATGGTCTCTGGAGTTGTCCTCTACAGATCCAGCAAGTCAAAGATCAAATATCAACCTCTCCCAACCAGCGAATAAGGTGCCAGGGTGGAATTATCTTGAAGTAATGATTTCTACATGGTTTCATGCAAAACCCAGTATTTGGTTTTGACACTCTTGGAGTTGGTGTTAAAAATTATATATATTCTTGTATACACTTGTAAACTCATAACTCTTATAGACAATTTTAAAGTTATTTTGTGAAAAAGTTATTACAAAAATGTAATTGTAGCCTGTCCATTTATGGATAAAATAGGTAGAAGGTAAAAGGTACTCTACCAGCTCAATCAGCACAAAAAGATTTGTATGATTTGATTTGACAACTAGAAAATTAGGAAATGTTATCTTATTAACCAAATAAATGAAGAACAAATCAAATAATAACATTAACATCTAATAACGTTCAGAAATAACTTTGTTAAACCAAAGACTATACTACATAGTGGAGAACTTTGTTGGGGCTAAATCTGCCTTCAAAAAAATCTTTATTGTCGAATAATTGAGGTTCTTTTCATATATATCATCAATGGGATTATATTCTGTACTAACAGGTTTAATGAGTAGAGAAATCGATTTACCACATTTACATGCACCATCATTATACTGTTTCTTGTTAAGGGATCTTACAGAACAAACATATTGGGCTCTGTTCCTGAATAATTATATCAATGTTATAGAAACCCCATTTATACTTAGATCAGTCCTTTGTACTGATCTAAGTATCAGATATTATTCCTGACCACCTACAGTAAGAAGGATGGCCTTGTCAGGCGTTGTGTTAGAATATCTTTTAACCCTAGACAGCTCTAGACATGGAAACAATATGTTATAATTAACCAAACATTTTGTTGAAGTTTTCAAGCGATATTTTGACATTTGTTAATGCCCACATGACTCGATTCCTTCAATTTAACATTATTTAATGGTATATATTCAGGTTTAGGGACAAACATAAGATTTCAAATTCATATTTTCCCTAAGAAAATGAAGGGTGCATATCCAGAAATATTTGGGATATTGGTAATGGGCTTTTGAGTTAATTATATTTGTTTAATTTGATGGTGTTATGATTTATATGACATATTTCAATAAAATAAGAACTTCCTTTTATTCAAAACCAAGGATATTTGTATATGAATGGTATATGGTATATGTAAAAAAAAATCTTCATTAAATTGGTAATTCAAATGAGCAAAGTTAATTTTCTTCTGTTTGAAAATGGAATGGAATTTCTAGCAAAAAGATGTGAGATTTACAGCAGGCCAACTGGACCACTCAGAGATTTTTTCTCCTTTAGTATGATTATCAATATTTGCCTAAAATTGTTTCAGAGGAAATATAATAATTATTATCCTCTATACTATCAGTTGACTTTGTGTAAGAGCTGAGAGGTGTAGTCTAGCAAATAACTTGTCTGAGTAACATTTGTGATTTTGCAACATTTCAAACAATGTTAGTTTTAGGTCATGCAAAGTCTTTGGTCGTCTTGTATGAACCGCATGTTTGAGATCTCCCCAGAGTGGCTCGATGATATTAAGGTCAGGAGTGATGGCCACTCCAGGACCTTCCCCTTTCTGCTGTAACCACTGGAGGGTCAACTTGGCCTTGGGCTTAGGATCATTGTCGTGCTGGAAAGTCCATGAGCGTCCCATGCGCAGCTTTCTTGCAGAAGAATGCAAATTGTCTGCCAGTATTTTCTGCTAACATGCTGCATTCATCTTGCCATAAATATTTACAAGATTCCCCATAACTTTAGAGCTCACATACCCTCAAAACATCAGTGAGCCACCACCATGCCCCAGAGTAGGGATGGTATTCTGTTCACTATAGGCCTTGTTGACCCCTCTCCAAACATTTGCGTGTCAACCACACAGCTTCCTCCATACCAGCCACCATTGAGCCGATGTTACATAAGAAAAACACCCTCTCCTTCGCATGTTATGTAGTTGCGTTCATGTGGTATCGGTTAACCGAATACTATTCAATTAACAACATACCATTCAGATAGTAAAATATGGTCCAATGCACATCCCTACTTTGGATATCTTTTTAGATCTTTTTCCATCTTTATAAAGTTCCATTACCAAGTTACCTTGTTACACAGGTCTTTTGACAGTTGTTTTCTGCTCCCCGTGGCTCATTGTCTAGCCTGCTCAGTGCATCCATGTGAAGGCTAACAACTCTTTTACTCTGTATACACCGACACTAATTGCTATTTAAAAAGTCACAGGTGTGGGAAAATCACCTTTAATTGCCATTTCCACCTGTGTGTGTCACCTTGTGTGTCTGTAATAAGGCCAATTATTCAAGGGTATTTTAACTTTTGATCTGCTATGGTATGCAAACTTATGAGCACAACTGTAAATAAAGCACTGCATTTTCTAATGTGTGTATTCAAACTACTTTGCCTAAGAAAGGTGATTTAAGTGACTTTGAACATGGCATGGTTGAGCCACATGTTTCTACCAAGTTGGCAGGTATGTCAACAGCGCCCAGATGGTCTATTTTTGGTGGATTTTATTTTCAAAGTATGCATCCTTTTGGGGTATCCATGCTTTTGGGGTAGTATAGACCATAACACTTTGTGCAGTAAAAGAGGAAAGGGTTTGCACAATGCTCTCATCTTTTCATTCGATAGAAAAGTCAGTTATCATCACCTACACTGATAGTTATAGCATTAATGTTTTTTATACCCTGGTTCTTGAAAATACTTCCTGTGGGAGTAGAAAAATACTGCTGGATTTTCAAACGTCCTCTAGGTGGCACTAAATCACATTCACTTATATTTGCTCTGCTAGAATCCAACGCGGTACAGAACAGAATTAATACTGAAGCTTATTGTTGCTTTTGATAGGAGTCTGAGAGGCAATTCGTTTTAGAGAATGGTAAATTGAAGGGAAGAACTTATGTAATTAGTAGGGATTGATATTAAGAAAGTCTTGTCAAATAATGAAAAAAAGAAAATTGGGCAATTTGGCTAATGGGATTCAGAAGCTCTGAAAAGGGCAAACTGAACACACTGAATTTTTGTTAGAATATCTAGAATGTCTAATAACAAACTGGCATTATGAAAATAGAAGATAGAAAAGTATTGTAACGTCCTAGGACAGAATGAGCTGGAGGCTTAATTGATATAACTAAATAATTGATTACTAAAACTGGGCAGCTATCGGCGTCTACACCAATATAGAATGCCTACGCACTAGAAAATAGTTCAGAAAGATGAATTCAGAAATAATTCTGTTTTGTAGAACCGATACAATATCCGCCCAAATGTAAAGTTTAGCGCTCTATTGCTAGTTTAGGCAACGCAGATTTAAGTAAAAAGATATTCGCCCGCATGTACTGATGACATTGTTTGTTCTAACATGGAAAAGTACAGAGTTAAATAGGAACGTAAAATAAGGTTTTGGTTTGAATTGCGCTGTTGAAATTAAGTTACTACGATATAAGGTTGGCTACATTAAAAAGTCCACACATGTTCTTAACAATGTGTGATATAATTGAAAGGCAAATGATTACTTGCTGTATTGTGGTATGTAAATCATTTTGTTCGTTGTTTTGTGTCACTGGAATGGAAGGTAAATATGATAGGTGAATATGGTTATACCAAGTAGTTATAAAGAAATAAGTATTTCAGTAAATTTCTCTTTAACATGCTTTGTATCAATTCCAAGTTGTTTTACAATTGTCCAGGATATTGTAATGTTCATACTGTTGGGGGGGGTTGGAGAGAACTACCCTTAGTTGACAATACCAAAGCAACAAGGTGAATGCACTGAAGCCACAGCGTATGCCAAAAGTTTAATAACTTTTTACATTTATTGCAGAATAAAGGACATTAAAAGAGAAGCATCGCCCAGTGTCCTAGTTTACCTCAAGTATGTAGTGATATAGATTTAGAATTATTTTAGATTCTGTCTAGGAAAGCTCAATACAATTTGAATTGTTAGTAATATTTATTTACAGTTGGCAGCAGCTCATACTTCTGGACAAACCTAAGCCACCATGCTTCAGAATTTCTAAGCAGTTTGAGCATGTCACAACATTCTGACATCTGCATCATAAGGAACTTTGGCTTGGGATGACCATGGAAACAATTGTATATTTAATCTGGAATTCCACAATTCTAGAAAGATTCAGCTTTATAATAATCATAAACTACTTAACCATTCTGAGAAGTAATTTTTTGGAAACACTGAATAGCTTTGGACTTGATACAATGCCAGTGAGATTTATTTTGGTTCTAGTTGTTGTGAACTTTATTCCTGACCAGGAAGAGTTTGATTCTGGCTACGGCTCTGACTTTGACTCTGATGCTGATGCCTTCATCCAGCTCAGATGTCCCCCATCTGTTCCTGTTCATCATAGAGCCCCAGTGGCCAGGAACCATGCCCCTCTCTAGAGGGCTGGGCTAAACCAGGCAGAGGCCCCGGCTAGGCAGGTTAGTGTCCCCGGTATCCCGGAATAGAGCCCTACTTTCCCAGGCAAGAAACTTTGTTTCTCCAGATAGAGCCCTAGGGTCCCAGGCTACAGACATTGGCTCCCAGGCTACAGACATTGGCTCCCAGGCTACAGACATAGGCTCCCTGACTACAGCCCCAGGCTCCCAGGCTACAGACAGAGGCTCCCAGACTACAGGCCCAGGCTCCCACAACAGAGCCCTAGATTTCCAGATAAGAGCCTTAGTTTCCCAGGCAAGACATTTTGCTTTTCCAGATAGAGCATGAGAATCTCCAGAGCACCAGCCCCAAAACATCAAAAGTCCTGAATTTGCCCAGCCCTCCACATTAATTACCTATAAGAGCATCCAGGAGTCATCTAGACCAGCAAAGCCTTGCCCAGCCAGGTCCCAGACCAGCAAGAGTGCCAGCAACAGCACATCCTCAAAGAGAAAGAGACCTATGGATAACCTTGGTAGGTACCCATTAAACCCCTAAAATGCTGCACAGCAACTGTGTTTTAAATGTACATGAATATGTGGTGCATAAGGCCAGTTGTAGCAGAGCTGCAGAATGGACCACTTCTGGAAACCCAGCAGGCCCACCGCCGGTGGACACCCCCTCTAAGATGGAGAAAGCATCAGAGAACTGTTCTCCCATCGCTAGAGTGACCACCCCTTGCAAGAAGCCCAGGGAGTCTGACCTTTCAACTAACCCAGGTCGCTGCAAGATCCCTTTAAAGGAGAGCAAATATGACCAAAACAATGTTTGACCCAAGTGTGCCTTCTGTTTCCCAGAAGAGGAACTGGGAAGAATCAGACCACAGCCCAGTAAGCATTGATTCTGAGTCAAATGGCATTGAACTCAAGAGGACAAGGTTCCACTAGAGTGAGTCCGTCAGCTGAACGTTTGAGTGCTGATGCTGATCCAACCACCTACGATCAGCATAGTCAACATATATTTCATTAATTCAGCCTCTGACTAGGCAACACAGATTCTAGAAAATAACTAAGAACACTGACAAATAAATGATGAAACAAATATGCCAGAAATATGAATTGCTGTTTGTTCATTTTTATATTTTAAGATAGTATAAAAATGTAAATAAAAAACGCAAAGGGGCTTTATTGCACTGCCATTTAAGCCTCAGACATTGTTAATCGGAATGGTGAACAATGGAACATCCAAACATGGGGTACAATTTTTCATAATCCAGACATTTTAACGTTCACTACTGCACCTATGTCAGCAGAGTTGTTTGGTCAAAGAGTCAATCCCTTTTTGTTTAGACTCAGGGATCTCTAACCCTGCTCCTGGAGAGCAACTGTCCTGGTGGTTTTCTACTCTAGTTTAGCACCCCTGATTCTAATAATAAGACAGTTAATAACTGATTTAGGCTGCATATACAAGGGGTTGAAGTGAAAACAATCAGGACAGTTGCTCTCCAGGACCAGGGTTGGAGAACCCTGCTTTAAGGGTATCAATTGCATTCACCACCATTTATTGTACCACAAACATACGAATGTCAACAATTTTTTTTTTTTTCCATGGAAGATTCGATACCCATCACTTCATCTACCAGGATTCTGGTATGTTCACTGAACTTTGATAGTTAATGTTAGCTAGTTGTATGTGGAAATTGTCAACTTATACTTCCTTAGGATTCTTTTTTTACTGAACTTCAAAAGGCCTCTCATGTCGCTATCTTGACAGGGCACATCTTATCAGTCCTTCTGGGGGTGATGCAGCCAAACACTAGCCTTGTGTTATCATAGTCCACTTAATTTTCTGGAAAAAGCACATTCTCCGGAGGCAAGACAAGGCTCTGCTGTGATGTCACGGGCGCAAGTTCTACATTTCCCCCCACTTCACCTCAACAGTTGCTAGGAGGAGAGCTGTGTTCCAGAGTTCTCTACGAGAACATGAAGTTTCCTCTCCGCTTCCTGGCTTGAGTCATTAATTCCAAGAACGCTAAGAACGTACCGGGATTCTGGTATGAAGGCGCCCTTTGCTCAGCTCCCTTATATACAGCTCCGGAACAAATTAAGAGAACCACTGCACTTTTTCCTTTCATGTCCAAAAATGTCAAAAGTAAGGATTTGAGTGAGGACCAGAATGGTTAAAATTAAGAGACTAGTGCAAATTGAACGCTTCTGTTCTTCTGTTCACTCAGGTGTACTAGGACCATGAAAGATGACATCGAACGAGTTCACGAGAACACAAGAATGGACAAAAACGAGAATTGATAAACATCAATTGTGTACCACAGCAGGAAGAAATTGTTTCGACTCTCAGGAGGAAGCAAACTGCTGGTTGGACCATCACTTTGATTTAACGCTCTTATTCTCATTTTTCTTTGCTGTACATGCTGCTTACAGCCTGGTCTCAATGGAATACGTAAACTAGTATAGGTAAATCTATGGCACCGGATTTATTTGTTAGGTTAGGCTAGATTACATTACGATGCGCTGCCAAAACGTATAATACATTACAAATTGGCTAAAACGTGAAATATGTTATTAATGCTATTAAAATAGGGATGCACCCAAAAAATATTGATAACAATAATAATAATATGAAAAAAATTATGACTCAGTGTTCGATGTTTTTCTTAGCCTTGCTAATTTTAGCTTAGGGTGCCTGGTTGCTAGGTATACAGAGCTAGTTTAAGTGTATTGCTTCTTTGCAATTTTCTTAGTGTATGCTCTAGTAAGGGGGGAATAGGCTCTGTGCACAAGCGTATGGACGAACTTCCGCTTTAGCCAGATGTCGGGATATCATTTTCCGGTTTACTTAAGGCAATCACCCGCGTTGCCCCCAAAATGTCAGTTTTTAGTAGATGTCTCCAAGACCTGCCTAAAATAAGCATTAGTGATGTCCATCTAATTGTTGGTGCCTGGTCCCCTGCTCCAACAAGCAAGCAGAACAAGGGATTCAAACTCTACGTATCAAGTTATCTGCACAACTACGGGGGTAAGTAGTTTACTGTGGTGTGCCGACCGGCTATCGGCTAAGCTAGTTAGCGACGTGTTCCTTTTTAGTGTAGTATTAGGCAGGACAATAGAGCGCATAAAAATAGCCTAAAAAACGGCAAAAGAACGCTGGCTGAGCTGGAACGCTAGCACGTCCCCATAGCAAGTGAACTGAAACGAACCTTCGTTCAGCCTCTTCTAACCTGAATGAAGCTTAAAATTCCATAGCCTCAAAAAAGCACCAAAACAGGTCTCCTCTTTTATTTTACTACTGTAACCTCATTTCACAACGAAACTGAAAAATAACAACTGGCATAGGAAGTAAACATCTGGTCCTATATGGTATTAATTGCGCTTAAACCTGTGTTACGTGGAAGTATATAAAAAAAAAATCGCCTTTTCTGACCATTTCTAGTCTAGCGTTTGAAGTCATTGAATGGCCCAAGTATATAAGTATCTAAAAAAATCACCTTTTCTGACTATTTCTAGTCTAGCGTTTGAGGTCATTGAATGGCGCAAGCCATGTTTTATTAAAAAGAGGACATTCTCCTGATTAAAATTATGCCCCACTTGTACCTTGAAACTTAAATGAGTCACGTACATTATATATATTTTTTCCCTACAACAGCATCACTCATCTTGTTGAGAGTTTAGGTGTTTACTAATGCGGATGAGTATTAGTAAGTAAACCGGAAACTGCAATGCAGACTTCTAGACAAAAGCGGAAGTTCCTCACTACGCTGGTGCACAGAGTCTATTAGCAGTTTGTTGTCCTGGGGCCGTATTCACAAAACATTTTATTTGACCCCTAGGAGGACTCCTAAACAGCACTAAAAGTTCCTAGCTAAGAGTTTCCTTTTAAAACCCATTCACAATGCTGCTAAGACCAACTTTTACTAAGGGATGTGGGGGATGTCTTAAGCTAAGAGATGTCATGTTCCACGAACAAGTTTACCTACTATGCCCACAGTGATTGGCTGATAGGGGAGGGGTCTCTGTCAATTAATTCATCATAGCAATGCTGTAGAAGGATGTGTCATGTAACCATATTGAAATAAAGATTTTCAAATAAAAATGTAGGCCAAGTGTCACGGATTAAACATGAAACCAAGAATTTACTGACAGTCAAGATATGTTCAGCTAATTGTCAGCCTCTTATATGTATGGCAGCTTGCAATGAAATACGTGTTCATCTTTTGATTCTTCAATAATTTGTGCAAATATGTGTCCCATCTACTGCACCAGTAGGTGGGTAAACTATGGCTTTGTTTCTTTGTAGTTGGCAAATATCATGAGGAAACCAAATTATTTGTCAAACGATGTGGAGTCTGGGAAGGGCATTTATTGTTTGATGTAATATTCTACTGACAGATGACTGAGATATACGTAGTTCGTCTGCTCTGCATAGCTGCATTTTACCTGTGGCCAAGTAGCGTAGACATGTCACAACCTGGATGTCTGTTTGTTGGTTAAGTGACAACATCCCTGACTAGCTCTACTATGATCATAATACCCTAATGATTAAGGCGATACCTAAAAGCTCAGTATCAATAACTGTTTCTAAAACATCGACCTGATTACAAGGCGGATTGCCGGCAGCAGCCCTTTTAGGATTGTTGGTGATTTGATATTTGTAAATTAGGAGATTTCACAGATTTAGGAGCTGGTTTTATCTCTCTAAAACGTTGACAAATATGCAACAGTCTTAGAAATATTCTTAGACCAAAAATGCACGAGTCCTAAAGGACTGACGTGCCTGATTTTCTTTTAAGAGTTACTCCTAAATCACCAAGTAAGGAGCTTCTTTTATTGTGAATATGGCCTCAGGACTCTAGCTGCTTCCATTTGCATACTAATGTTAGCTATATCTATCTATCTATATATATATATATACACACACACGTACACATACACACACACACAGCTCCGGAAAAAAGAAACCAGGCAAGCCTAGTTCAGCAATAGAAAGTATTGCCGCCTTGAGATTCAAACTCTGGTCACCCACGTGAAAGGCTGTGTCACTAACCACTACACCACAGAGCTCAACGTTGCATGGGTGTCAGTATAGGCTCTTGTGTCTATGAACAAATCCTCTTTTGCCACTGGCTGTTTTAACAGCTAATTGGCCATTCGTGAATTATATTGATACAGTTAAACTGACTAACGTTTCTTACTAAGTTTACCTCCACCACAAATAGCGTCTATGAACTGTTGCCACTGGCCGTTTGAACAGCTTATTAGCTAGTAATAGGCTTACTGGTATCTACTAACTTCTTAGGAATAATCATAAGAATTGAGAAATTGCTAGCAAGACTGAAGATGAACTTTTCCATGCCAGAAACAGTCGCAATATAACCGTATACAGATTTAGTTAAGGCTCACTGTAACATAACTACTGTAGCCTATGTTGTAACCAGCAAATATGTTTGTCTATCCTGACCCAAAATGCATGCATGGATGCATACTTAGAAAATCCACCAGAAACAGTTGCACTAGATCTGTGAACTGTTTTAGTTCAGGCTTACTATAATGTAGTCACTGGAGGTTTTAGACAGCAAAGTTTTCGTCTATACGGAATAATTCATAATACGTACTTCACCCGCGAGGAGATACAAACTCGGGACCTATAATTTGCAAGTCTGCTTCTCTAACCACTACGCTATTTAACAAGGGGTAGGCAGTCACTCACTAACTCACTAACTGACTCACTCAGTCAGTAAGAGACATTTGCTCTACTTGGCCGGCTCCGCTTACGCAGTCTAGCAAAAATTAAGACATCCAAAAATTCAGCGAAAAGATTCCAGTGTCTGTTAAATTCCAACACAGGCACACCACATTTTACAATGAGGTACTGATTAGGTGATTACCTGAACCAAATCTAATTCAGTAAGGAAAATGATAAAAAACCACTGCTTTGGTCATCACTATCCTCTTGCAATAGGACCAGCTGGATGGCAAAAACAGTGCAAGTAGTACCTCAAAAAAAAAAAAGAAAGCTTTGAGTGAGGAAAAGATTGGTTCAATTCTGGCTGTTTCCATCCTGAAAAAATTCAAAGACGACGGTTCATAAGAACAAGGTCATGTTACAGACATTGGGGACAACAAAGCTACAGACTGGCAGAGGGCGTAAACGACTTTCCACTGAGCGAGATGACTGTCAACTAATTAGAATGTCAGTCAACAACTGTAGGATGACATCAAGTGACCAACAAAAAGAGTGAGTTGACAGTCATCAATGTTTTAACTTTTGTATTTTGTAGTTGAAAAATGACCAGTTGTTATTTTCTACAAATAAATACTCTAAATGACAACATTTTATTTGGAATTTGGGAGTAATGTTGTCAGTAGTTTATAGGTTTTGAGTGAGGAACAGAAGGGGTTAAAATTAAGAGACCACTGCAAATTGAAACCTTCCTTTTCGACTTTTTTGGAAAGGAAAGAAAAAGGTGCAGTGGTCTCTTAATTTTTTCCGGAGCTGTATATCAGCCAATTCTCAAATCACATAGGCTGCTACCGTGATTCCAAACCTGGGGGGGCGTCAGAGTTTACAGGGGGTGCGCGTGATCTCATGTACTTTGAGGTCAAACATGCATAACATTTTCCACTATAATTTAATTGTAAAATTAATAAACTTTAAAATGTTATTAAAAAGTATATGCTTGCAATGCCAAGGCCCATCAAATAATTAATAATAATTGCAGAGAATCGTAAAAGCGGCAATTCCCCAGAAAATAAATGTGTGCATGTCAGTGACCCCCATTCAATCAGTTTCAGCTAGCACCTCGTTTTTCCTGCAGTCAGAGCATCACTATTTTATGAATAAAACATGTCTAAGACTCATCATCAACGTAGTAAGTAAGGCTATATCTCGAGAATTATCTTAATTTCAGTTTTATTGAAGGACAGGACAGGATGAGAAGCTAGCTAATGACAGCATGAAGCCAAGCAAAATGTGATGACACCAGGAAACAAAACACCAGGAGACTATTGGTGAAGGTATGGATTTTGGCTTGTGTGTTTTACTGGACAACTGTCAAGTCAGCAGTTTTCCCCATGAATGTAATTGTGTTTACTGAACTGGACTGAAGGCTCAGGGAGTTAATTAGCTGATTTGAGCTCTTCTCTGTATTACACATTTTTTATTCAAATATTTTGAGTTACTAGATTTTTTATTTGTAAGTTGTAATAAAGATTGGAACAAAAAAGACTTGAAATGTTTCACTTTGTGTAATGAATATAAAATATAGGAAGGTGTCACTTTTTGTTTGAATTATGGGATTTTCCACAATATCTTAAATAATTTTTTTTTGAGATACACCTGTATGTAACACTTAATTTCAGCACAACAGCACAAGGATTTAGCGAATGATTGCACTGGTCAACATTAGCTAAGGTTAAAAGTGATGTAGAGGGCGGTTTTCAAGATGGCGGCTTGAAGGGAGGTTGTGTGTAGTTGAGCGGTAGTGCTCCTTGATAAGTTTCCCTTCATTATTACTCGAATATTGTCATTTTAGCACGCTCATGTCTTGTACCTGCCATTATGAGTATAAATAACTACTTTTTGAGGCAGACAGAGAACATGCCACGTAAGAAAACGCCTATTGTTAACAGCTCTGACGAGGCCGAAGAGCGAGCCGACGTTGCTAATGCGAGCTCGTCCGGGTCCCCGCTCTCTGACGCGGTTGCGGAGATTACAGCTAATATCTCTAAGCTTATTGATGAAAAAATTTATCCGATATCACAGCTGTTACAACTGCATCGTTCTGAACTAGACGAGCATAGTAAGCGGATCAATGAAGCGGAGACGAGGATTTCTGTAATGGAGGACGAGGTAACTCCGATCAAGGCCAAACTGCAGTCCCTTGAGAAACTCGTACATGACATGGGCGAACGGGCTGACGACCTTGAAAACAGAGGAAGGAGGAAGAATATCCGCATTGTTGGATTACCTGAGGGCGTGGAGGGTGACAACCCAACACGGTTTTTTGAATCATGGCTCCCTAAGACTCTCTGTATTGCCTCGAAAGCGGGTCGTATAAAGCTAGAAAGAGCTCATCGATCTCTCGCTCCTAAACCTTCTTCTACGCAGAGACCGCGACCCATCTTGGTGAGAACTTCCAAGACAAACAGCGAGTGTTAAATGCCGCGCAGGAGCTGGGGATCAAAGGCTCCCCTTTGAAATTTGGAGACAACACGATTATGTTTTTTCAAGATTTTTCTGCATCTGTCCTTCGCAAACGCAAGATGTTTGACGAAGTTAAGAAACGGCTAAAATCCTTCGGTGCGGAATACAGGCAGATTTACCCTGCTCTACTCAAAGTGAACATCCGTGGCTCGGTGAAGGTGTTTCAAGAACCGGCTGCAGTGGAGGCGTTCCTAGATTCGCTGGAAGCGGATCCTGTCGGTGATACCTGACTGCCTGGTGTGCGCTGTGTACGCTCTTCAAGTGATCATACGCTGGTGCGGGTTTGGACATTGAGCATTTGATTATGGCATTGAAACGCATGCTTATTGAAGTGCTTATCAAGTTCTACGGTCATTAATGGTGCAAGGCACTACCGCTCGACGTTCTGGTGGTGGACAATCTTTCGTTTCCTTTTGTCGTTCGGAGACCTCTTTCACTGGGACTCACGTTATGCAACGGGAGGTAAAGTGTGTAATTTCGTTAATGTTCAATATTACCTGTTCAAGTTTTCTTTGTATTTTATTTTTTATTTTTTTTGGCTGCCACTTACACCATTCAAATTGTACATTTGGTCTACATTATGTATGATATACAATTGGAGTGATGAAGCTTAAAGTGTGTACGTGGAATGTTAATGGTATCCATACGCCTATTAAGAGAAGGAAAGTTTTAACCTTTTTAAAAAAGGAGGGGGTACAATTCGCTTTATTGCAGGAAACCCATTTAAATGATCAGGAACATGTTAAGCTATCACAGAGGGGGTTTGGCCAGGTCTTTTTTTCATCTTTCACTTCTAGGAGCAGAGGCGTAGTTATTTTCGTTAAGAAAGGTATGCCATTCCAATTAGTGGATGTTGTCAAGGACGCAAGAGGGCGCTATTTAATTGTAAAGGGAGTATTATATGGGGAAGAAATAGCTTTTTTGAACATATATTGGCCCCCTGGCCATCCAAGTGATTTTCTGACTACAGCGTTTGCCAAATTAGCAGAGTGGGGGGTTAAAACACTGTTTATTGGGGGAGATTTTAATTGTCATTTATGTCCCATTATAGATAAATTCCCAACAGGTAAATCATTATCAACCCAGGCTAAAACTGTTAGGGCTCTCTGTGAAGATTTTGATTATGTAGATATCTGGAGAGCCTGCCACCCTGCAGAACAGGAACCTTCTTTTCTAAAGTCCATAGCAGTTATTCTAGGATAGATTATTTATTTTCTCCAAAAAACATGCTACAGCATATAATGTCTTGCCATATAGGTAATATAGCTATATCCGACCATGCAGCAGTTTTTGCTGATTACTCCTTTGGGAACCAAAATATTACATCTAATATCTGGAGATTTCAACCATTCATTTTATCTGATAATAATTTTATATCATATTTTACAGAGGAGTTTAACTCTTTCATGACCATTAACTCTGCCTCAACTGAAGATTCATCTTTGCTATGGGAAACAGCCAAAGCTTTTTCTAGAGGTCTTATAATAGCATATACACTAAGTAAAAGACGCAGACAAGTCCAACAAAAAGAGATCCTAGAATCAAAGCTTAAGGATGCTGAGAGATTATATGTTAAAAAACCAACCCCTGGTAAAAT
This sequence comes from Esox lucius, assembly GCF_011004845.1. Lineage (NCBI taxonomy): Eukaryota > Metazoa > Chordata > Actinopteri > Esociformes > Esocidae > Esox > Esox lucius. Next base: position 13,030,565 of record NC_047585.1, read on the forward strand.
GAAGGAAATTTCAGCACTTAGATCTGCTTTAGATTCTCTTTTGACAAAGCAAGCAGAAATGAAGATTTGCTTCGCCAAACAGAAACTATACGAGCATGGGGATAAGGTGGGGAAATATTTAGCATTCTTAGCAAGGAAAAAATCTGACTCTCAATCTATTCTGTCCATTGTGGATAATAGCGGTAAACGTTTTTTTGACAGTTTATCTATTAATAATACATTTAAAGAATGGTTCGAGAATTTATATAGGTCAGAATTAGAAGGGGATTCAACGCAATCCACAGAGCATTTCTTCTCCACCCTCAATCTACCCAGTCTATCAGAAAATCAGGCCGCTTCCCTAAATACTCCTTTATCTAAAAAGGAAGTTCTAGATGCCATAAAAAGTTTGCAACCTGGGAAAGCACCTGGCCCAGATGGGCTTAGTACTGAATTTTATAAAGAATTTAGAGATTTATTAGTTGACCCTTTACTGAACATGCTCAATGAATCGTTTGTGAAAGGCCATTTGCCACGATCCATGAGAGAGGCGAATATATCTTTAATTTTGAAAAAAGGTAAACAAGCGGAAGACTGTTCGTCATACCGACCTATTTCATTACTTAATGTTGATCTAAAGATACTTTCTAAAATATTAGCAACCCGTTTAGAACGCCTTCTCCCCACTCTAATAAAGGATGACCAAACAGGCTTTATTGTTGGACGCAACTCTGTCAATAACATGCGCCGCCTGTTGAATGTGATACAGTTTGCTAAGCAGCAGTCAGTAGATGGTCTTGTGATTTCGCTAGATGCGGAGAAGGCTTTCGATCGCATTGAATGGCCCTACTTATTTCATACGTTGCGTAAATTCGGTCTCGGTGAGCACTTCATTAGGTGGATCAAATTATTATATAATGAACCTCTTAGTGCGGTGCTGACTAATGGATGCCGCTCCTCTGTATTCAGGGTTGGAAGGGGAACGAGACAAGGCTGCCCCTTATCCCCTCTCTTATTTGCGTTAATAATTGAACCGTTGGCAGAAGCAATAAGAACAAATAATGAAATTCGTGGTTTAACAATTGCAAATAATCAACATAAGATTGCCCTATATGCCGATGATATTTTGATATTCATGGTGAATCCCGATACCTCTACTCCAGCTCTTTTAGATACAATTGACAAATTCGGCTTTTTTTCAGGATATAAAATTAACTAAGACAAGTCAATGGCAATGCCTATAGGCAGCTTAAAACTAATACCCCAAACATTATCATCCTTCCCGTTTAGATGGGCCCCCGAAGGTTTTATATATTTGGGCATTAATGTTACCCCCTCCTTTGAACAGATGTATAAAGTAAACTTTCCTCCACTTTTTGAACGTATTCGGTTAGATTTAGAAAGGTGGAATGCCCTTCCTGTTTCTTGGTTGGGACGGATCTCCCTCCTGAAGATGAATATTCTTCCAAGATTACTTTACCCCATCCAAATGATTCCAATAAACTTTACCCATAAGATTGTTAAGAATTTGAATGGTTGGTTTAGTTCTTTTATATGGGCTAAAAAAAAAGCACGTATAAAACTTTCAACTTTAATGCTTCCATCTTCGGTAGGGGGTCTTGACCTTCCAGATATACGGAGATATCAGCTAAGTGTTCACTTGCGCTATATCTCTGACTGGATACATAGAGGGTCTAGTACAGTGTGGTTTGATATTGAAAGCTCACTTAGTAAACTTCCCTTAGTAAATTAGCTTTTTCTTAAAAAGTTGAAGTCCTTGAAAGTTGCTTGTAGTAACCCCATCACAATTAATGCTGTCAAGGCATGGAAAGTTATCAAGCGTCTGGAGGGTCGATCCTTAATTACCTCAACTTTAACTCCTATTTGTGATAACTATGACTTCTTGCCAGGGACTGTAGACCAACGTTTTCAAGTTTGGGCACACAAAGGTCTCAATACTTTACAGGATCTATTTGAGGGGGACACTTTAATGTCATTTGACCAATTATCCACCAAGTACAGTATCCCACGACAGGATTTTTTTCGTTATTTACAGTGGAGAGACTTTGTGAAAAAGGACACTACTTTGCTCACAAATCAAGGCATTTCGGCTGTGGAGAGACAACTTTTTTCACAAATGAACAGTTCTACAAGTTCCTTTTATAAGGTTCTCAAGGACTGTGGATCTTCAAATACGGATTTATTGAGGAGGACATGGGAAAGGACACTTGATGTACAAATCACAGACGACCAATGGGAGGAGGTATGGAAGAATGCAGGGACTTTAAGCATATGTAACAGGGTAAAAGCAATGCAGTTGAAAATCTTGCACAGAGCTCATATTTCTCCTTCGCGGAGGCACAAGTTTAAAGAAGACTGCTCGCCAATGTGCCCGAAATGTAAAACAGAAGAAGGAGATCTTATTCACTGTTTCTGGTCTTGTAGGGAGATTCAGAAGTTTTGGGTCATGGTTGAACAAGAACTTAATGCTATATTATCTATTAATATTGGCTACAGTCCAAAACACATGCTGCTTGGAATATACGACGACATGGTTTTAGACGAAAATAAAAAGTCACTCTGTAAGTTCCTAACATTCTGTATTCTTTTGAACTGGATAGTTGATAAAGCCCCTCCGAAGTCAATGTGGCACAGGGTTATAATAGAATATGTGTCATTAGATTATTTAACCTGTGCGTCTTATAATAAAGTTATCCTATTTTATAGAAGGTGGGACCCATTCCTGACATATATGGGATTGGATATATCCTCTATTCTCATTAGGGGGTTTGTTTGATGAGACTTAAGTTTGTAGCACATTGGTGCAAGGAAAGAAGAGAGGGGAGGAAAGGGAAAAAGGAGGAAGGGAAGGAAGAAGGGAAAGGGAAAAGGAGGAAGGGACAAAAAAAAAAAAAAAAAAAAAAAGATATATTGTCTGTAGGATTATACAACTGATGTACAGTGGTAAGCCAAATGTAATTTTTAATATTTTTTTTTTCTCTGTTCTGTTTGGTGTACATTTTGGTCTGTTTAAAATGTTTGAAAATTAATAAATATATTTCAAAAAAAAATAAAGTGATGTAGAGAAGTTTCGATGGTTACTTTCGTAACCCCAGTTCTATGAGTGGAGCGTCGCCCCTAGGGGCTTCGCTCCTATAGGTTAACCCTCTCTGCCAATAGGCAGTCACTGAAAATGTAAATATGCAAATAGCACCTCTCTAGGCCATTTGCCCCATGGCTATAAAAGAGGTGCTCACACCCCAATCTCCCTCCCGACATACCTTTCTTCACGAGAAAAGTCAGTCAATGACAGTTTAGGGCATGAACCCTATGGGTGACGCTCCACTCATAGAACTGGGGTTACAAGAGTAACCATCGTTCTATATAGTGAAGCTTTGCCCATAGGGGCTTCGCTTCTATTGGTTTAGGGCAAAGCGAGCGAGCCCAAGATGTATTCCCTGCCTGTCACCCACCTCACCTAAAAGATAAGTGCCAAACAGGACGGCCCAGGCGTGGAAACCACGACACAGAACCGCTTCCATCCTGCACCCACTAAGCACAAACGGTTGTGCATTGAACACAGCCCCCAAACGAATATACACACAGCACCAACCCACCAATCAGCCTCAAGGCCAGCCAGCAAGTAAAATCAGACAAACGGCAACGGGGTCCCCCAAGACGCGGCAGCACAAATGTCCCCCACCCCTACGCCCCTAAACAGTGCGGCAGAGGCTGCCACCCCACGTGTGGAGTGGGCCCAAACCCACTAGGCGTAGGAACACCACGTGACTTGTAGGAAAGATCAATCGCCTCACACAACCAGTGGGACAGACGCTGTTTCGACCATGGCTGGCCCACCTAGGGCTCTGACCTCTTAGCAGAGGTCAGAGCCAACCAAAGCGCAGTCTTAAGGGACAGCATCCACAATGGTATCTGATCTAGAGGTTCGAACGGCGCGTCGCACAGCGCCTCCAGAACCAAAGCCAAATCACACTGAGGCAACGTCCGCCTGGCCCCGGCCAGAAACCGTTTTACCAAGGGGTGGATAAACACAGACACTCCATTGAAACCCTCATGACACGCCGAGATTGCACATGTGTACACCTTGAGCTTTGCTGCTCAAAAAGACTCTGCAGGAACTACAGGACACTGCCCACGTCGCAACAGAGGGGGTCAACCCCCACATCCTCACACCAGCGGGCAGATACCCCAGCGGCTAGAATAGCTAGCTGAAGTAGAGGCTGCCATCGCACCCTGAATGGTCGTGACCACCTCCACAGTCAGTCCCTGACTCCGCAGCCTGGCCCTCTCAGGAGCCAAGCCTGCAGCGGCTGACCCAGTACAGGGAACGCCCCGATCGAGCCGTTCGCCTGCAACAATGCCCCATGGCGGTAAGGGATCGACCACGGCGTCCCCACCTCCATCTGGGCCGCCTCCGCAAACCACAGGGCACCCGGGTGAAAGGGGCCGATCAGTATGAGCGACAACCCCTCTGACCACACCCGAGACATGACAGGGAGAACGCACTGTAGAGGGGGAAACGCGTACAACAGTACTCTCGGCCACGGCCGGTGAGCGTCCGCGCCCACATTGAGCTCTCCGGGAATGTGAAGGACCCTCAGAGACCTGAGGTGCACCTGTGCCCATTCCCAAATCTGCACCGCCAACAGCTGGAGGGGCAGAGACCTGACCGCCGTGCGGTTGTCTCACCACACCAACACGTCCTGGCCCCGCAGGGCCGGTGCAGATGCAGCAACACGCGTCGGATCGTGTCCAACTCCAGCCAGTTGATGTGGCGCTCCTAAGGAGGCCACACGCCTCTGACCGAGCGCGACTGGCACGTTGCGCCCCAGCCCGTCAGGGACGCGTCCGTAAACACAGGGACTCAAACCGACACTCTGCCAATGGGAACCCCACGCAGCAGAGTGCGCAGGTTTCTCTAGAAAGCCAAATCCCGCTCCAACGAGACCGGGATCTCGACCAACCGTCACCGGTGGCTTTGAAGGCCCCTCATGTGTAGCAGACCCAGCGGAACCACTGCATGGGCCAACGACATCAGGCCCAGGAGAGACATGACCGCGTACACGGACACCGTGCGTGACGGCCGGACATGAGCCAAGGCCCGCAGAGTGGCCTCTCTCCGCACCTCGGATATCCGAGCCCTCATAGAGACTGTGGACAACTGGAGCCCCAGAAATACCACCAGTTGACTGGGCTGGGGGGCACTCTTTTTCCAGTTCACCGCAAAGCCCAGGCGAGTGAGTTGAGTCACTAACTGGAACGTGTGAACCCTTGCCTGTTCCGCCGAATGCGCCAGAACCAACAGGTCGTCCAGGTAGGCCAGAACCCTGACCTCCCAACGCTGCCTCTACGCACTTGGTGAAAGTGTTGGGTGCCAACGCGTACCCGAACGGAATCCTTGTGTACTCGTACGACCGAAACGGCCGCTTTGACACACATTTGTTCAAAACGCGCAAGTCCAGAATCGGCCGCATTTCACCCGTCTTTTTGGGCACCAGGAAGTAAGGGGAGTACAGCCCCTTCTCCCTCTGTCCCAACGGGACTAGGGACACAGCCCCCTTTTCTAGACTGTCCGCAATCTCCCCTTGCAGGGCAGCAACCTTCACAGGAGACATCATGACGGTCTCCACGACCCCCAAGAACAGGGGAGGCTGACAGTGAAACTGCAGTGCATACCCCTTCCTCAGCATCACGTCCAGCCACCCCAGCAGAGTGCATAGCCGACGCCACTCTGAGTAGAACAGCAAGAGCAGGCGAGCATGCAGCTGAGGGGCCGTGGTCAGCCACTGATTGTACGCGTCCTCCGCCCCGACCGCCGCAGGAGGGCTATCCATGAACAGCAACCCGCCCATGGCGGGGCCACCCCGAAAGGGAGAGGACGACGCATGCGTCACCTGTGTCGAGCCGTCCATCTCCCCACCGGTTACAGCCGTAACCAAGGAGACAGAGGCTCCAGCAGGCGGCGCACATGAGCACAGCAGACCTGACCTCACAGAGGGACGAGCAGGGAAATCTGTCACGTTCAATGGAAACCTGCCTGGACCCCCATCAAGTTTGATGGGGAGGGAAGTCACAGACTCATGGAGCCGGACACCCCCGACCTCAGGCAGAGACTGAGGGCAGGGAGACCGCCCACTAACCATACCCAGGCCTACAACGGCCGTCTGAAATGAAGGCTCACTCACATGTAAATAAGGTGACACACGGCTTTATTTACCAAACAAGAGGAGCTCCCCACCAAACGCACACAGGGTGGGGAAGCGTCCGAGGGACACTCCCCCCCAAAAAGTCAGGCACGCCGTTTCTTAAAAATAAACTTTCTCATGAAGAAAGAAGGGAGGCAGATTGGGGTTTAAGCACCTCTTTTATAGCCATGGGGCAGATGGCCTAGAGAGGTGCTATTTGCATATTTACATTTTCAGTGACTGCCTTTTGGCAGAGAGGGTAAACCAATTGGAGTGAAGCCCCTATGGGCAAAGCTTCACGATATAGAAACTTTAGTCTTTCATTAGACAGGCTATGTTGCAAATTAGCATGTACACTTTTGTAGGGGCAATTTAATCAAAAATGTTCGACATTCGACATCTTGATCTGACAAGATCTAAACGGTTATCAAAACGGCAAGGTAGCCTAAGTCTACAAGAAACACAGACCTTATTTGAAGCAATTCTAAAATCCCTTACGGGAAATATGAATGGGAAAAATGCTAAACAAACCAGAAACTAGCCATTTTAGCATTTTGCCATTACCCAGCAAGCAACACGTCAGTGGCCCACCGGTGGCACGCTAGCTTTCTGCCACTGCGGCCACCGAGCGTTTGTGCAAAGTGTCCGGCCGCTTTTTTTATGGCACGCGTTGCAGTCGGGCCACCGGTGGGCTTTGATTACAATGCCTTCTAACAATACCCTGATCAGTGGCTCACCAGCAGCCCAACTGCGGCTAGTTGCTTTCCTGCTCTAAAACCAGCGGGATGCCTCGCGCCCCAGTATTAGGTTTTATTTATAATAATCCTTTATAATAATTTTGGTCATATAACAAATGACAATTAACTGAATTAAATCTAAACAATTTATTTCAAATACTGCAAGATGCATACAGAAAAACATGCATTATAGAGCAAGCATACAAAATAAACCTGTGCAAATGAATTGAAATAAAAATAAAAATATTCAACAGTGCAAGAAAATGTGTCCAGCCACAGATATAGTACAATTACAGTATTTGAATGTGAAAAAGTACAAAATAAACATAATACAATACAAAATAAGCAAGGGCTAGAATAATATAATATACAAAAGTGTGACCTAGCAGCAATTGATAGTTATTGAATCATAGAGACATCAGTGCAATAAGCTTATGAATAGTGGCATAACAACTACAGTCAGAATTAAGAACATTCAAACAGAGCTATAAATATATTAAGAGGATAATGTGATCATATAACACTATAAATAGGAGCAGTTAAAAAAAAACATTTGAACTGCAGCTTAGCAGCAATATTGGTTGTGCTGGATATGTTATTCATATTCACCGTAGGTTCCTTGTACCGCCGTGACGCCTTCTCCCACCTGCACGGTCAGCTGCCCCTTTATGGTATCTGGGGACCTGGTTCTGGACAGCATCGTCAGTGGCATTCTGGCTGGAAGGAATCTTCCTTATGGCTCCTGTAATACAGTAATTAGATATTGTACATAAATGGTCTGACATGATTTTGAGAATTGAATGACATTCAAGACAAATTAAATGTTTCTTGAAGACAACATGCTAGCGCAAATATAGTCTTGTTTTTACCTGATTGTAGAGCCGGCTGTGCCCTCAGTTGACATTCTCTTCAGTCAGACGTTTATCAGAAGCTAAAAAGCACAATGAAATGTCAATAGCGTAATAGTGAAATAAATAAAACACCCATATACATGTAATTTCAGAAATGCTGTACAGTATAGCATTTTAATAAAGGGCACACGTTCAGACAAATGCAGTTTCATGAAGACAAGACGCTAGCGTAACTATAGTCTTGTTTTTACCTACTTGTAGAGCCAGCTGTGCCCTCAGCTTGACCTTCTCTTCAGTCAGCCACTTGATCTTCTCCAAATGTTCTGAAAGTAAAAACAGACAGTTAATTATTGAGTCCTAAATTTCTGGTTATTTTACACTCAGAACTCAAATCGCAGTGTCTGCCAAAATGTTCATTCTTAACTTCATATGCAGAGCTAAAACTTCCCCTCTCTGGTGCCTTGGAGTACTATGCTTGCTCCATCCTAAAAATAAACATAAAAGTTGGTGAACAGGTAAATATGGTGAAACCAAGTAAACATTGCAGCAATTACAAGATCAACATGTAATTCACATACCTCCAGGGCTGCAATCCACAGGGTTTTGTAGTGTAGATGTGCATCCTTGGGGTGGTAGGGGCCCATGCTGGAAAGTTTTTTTGCTCATCTGGTAATACACACGTCCAGTCTCTCACGTGTCTAGGAAAAGTTTTGTAAGCCTTTACCCTGAAAAACTAAACTACAGAAAACATTATCACCCGACAGCATAAGACACACACATGCGAGCTAAGAACAATGTTGATACACAAAGAGACCTCAGTAATTTAGCTAGTCTAGCTAAATTTACTGCCAAGAGTAACGTTATCCACATGATGTGGATAACGTTACACAAAGAAACACGATTTAGCTAACGTTACATATCAGTTTATAAAAGTTACAAGGAATAAGCACATATTATAACATTCAAACTTTTTGATACACTAAGAAACACGATTTAGACAAGTTAGCTACTGATGTTACCATACCTGTTCAACTGTTGATATGCGAAGAAGCAAAAAACATCCGAACATGTGGACACAAAAAGAAACACTAGGGTTTACTGTAGGTATTTCATCTCAGGCCAACGCTGTTTTTTTTCAAGCTCAGTTTCTATAAGTTGTTTTCCCGCCAATGGTTTAGAACTTGTGTTCAGCTACCAGTGACTTTGACTAAATAATTAGAATGTTAATATATTGCAAACAGCCCTTGTTTAATACAAAACTGCCATTACGTTCTTACTCAGTATCCTAACAACACTTAACGCTAGTTATTTATAATAGAACAGAACTCACCATAGCTATGTAGGTGACTCAGCGTTCAATAATTTTCAGTCCGATGTCCAAAAAAACCTTGATCTTCGTTTATTTCGGGGGTGTTCATCAAATTGTAGTAAAACAATGTCATAATGTTGTATTGTCCAATTCAGAGCATATAGCTTATACCTTACACACTTTGAACAAGAATTGTTCCTTTACCTGAACGAAAGAACCAAATGCATCGGAAAGGAGCCAGTTGAGGTGGTTTGGGCATCTGGTAAGGATGCCCCGAGGACTTTTCCCTAGGGAGGTGTTCCAGGCATGTCCAGCTGGGAGGAGACATCGGGGTAGGCCCAGGACTAGGTGGAGAGATTATATTTCGACACTGGCCTGGGAACGACTCAGGATCCCCCAGTCAGAGCTAGCAAATGTGGCTCGGGAAAGGGAAGTTTGGGGTCCCCTGCTGGAGCTGCTGTCCCCGCGACCCGATACCGGATAAGCGGATGAAGATGAGAGAGATGAGAAGAACCAAATGATCCTACTAGTTTTCACGGTACTACAGCGTGGGATTCCTGGCTTTCAAAATGGCGATTGTCTTGCCTTACATGCAATTCACATTCGCTATGGCGCCATGTACGGACACAGCGGTGTTTAAACACAGTAAAGGACTGTCCCCCATGAAGCATTAAAGTCGAGGCTATAGGTGTGTAGTTGACCTGGTACCATGCAGTGGAAAATGGCAATTAGTTTGGGAAAATATTATGGAAAGTAATGACGAGAGACGGCTGTTTCTATGTGTTTACTGTACATATTTACAGAAAGGCCCTTTACACTAGCAATAGTCAAAGTCTATTTTATTTATAAACTACCAATGTTGACCAAGATACTGTACACCAAGTTTAACAATATTAAAATAAAGTTCATACAAATAATCAGTACAAGAATAAAAGGAGTACAATAGAATTACTTGCGATTGCATGAAACGCATACTTGATCTTAAGAACGCTTAAATGGCCAGGGAACACAAACAAATGCATCAAGCAGTTCAGTGAGAGCTAACCACCTTGCGAACTACACGGCATAGCCTACAGTATTCTTGCTCAGATGTTCAGCACCACTGGCAAAATATCGCAAAGCACGACAAACTGCTCAACCAACCCAATCTTTTTTATCTATTGACCTTTTACCCAACTTTTCTACACCAGGACTTTTTTTGGACATAATTAATGGAACTACTCACCCCTGAACACAGAGGCTAAGTATTACTATGCCTTATCATTGTAATTGTTGTAGCTACAACACAGAGAACAATCGTCTTCAGGTAAAGATCGCAGAGTTATAGGCTCGGCTTCAGAGGCAAATGTCAGGCAAGGATTATGTTAGTGTAGATATTAGAAAAACTGCATCTGTGCCACCACGAAGAAACAATAGCGTTTGTTAGCCCCCGACACAGCTCCTGCAGCCAGGCAAGAACTTTCTCTTGGTCACTTGGAAGAAATGCCGCCGACCAGTTAAACCTGAGTCGTTGCTAGAGCCAACTGAGATTTTCAACAGGTTTTGCCTATTGGAGTCGGAGTCAAGGTACATTGACATTGACAGGAGTCTCACTCCTATAGCCTCACCATGAGATAGGGTGCAGGTCAGACCGCAGGCTGTTAGGCAGCCTGCTAGCGTAGTGGAGTCTGTGTTGTGGAAATATTGAACTAAGGTGCATTTGAGAAATGTCTGTCTTTCCATTGGCTGATATGTAAATCTGTACTTTGATTGTGACACACATGTCTGTATAATATCAGAGGATTATTAGGTATTTGGGCCATGTCCTCCTGCCTAGAAGGATGTATTCTTTGTCGTCCTATAGATGTATGAATGAGTTACTAGTTAAAGATGCCGAGAGGGGTCTGGTGTTTGTATAGGAGACATCCTTGACCGGCACAGGTGGATTAGAGGGGTACTCGTAAATATGTATAACCCTTTAGTGTCTCTGTTGACTATCCAGACATTGTGTCTCCTCAGGAGTTGAGAAGGATAAGGTGGGGGGACAGCCCGCTCTTTGGGGTAAACAGATGGCAGCATCTTAACACACCCCTTTTCTATGTAATAAATACGGATTGTTCATGTATGGAGTTAGAGACGCCTCGGATGATTATGTCTGTAAGCGTTTGACTCGTCTCTCTCATTTGCAAATTATTTAATAAACTGTTAATTTGTGCCAAGAGTATTTTGTCTCTGTACTTCCTTCTTAAAGAGTTCTGATCGAGAAAATGGCCATCACATCTGTCGATAGCATAGCCAGAGTAGTTAGTCTCAGTTTTATCTATAGCCACTGTGACTCGTTCCAGGCTAAAAAAGTTAAACAAGGTACTGCTAACAAAAACAACCTTATTAAGATAAAGCCTTCTTCCACCTCGGTCACAAATAAAAATTAAAATGACTGTATCACCTCACATCTCAAAATGGGACTCCTAAATGTTAGATCCCTTAGTAGGTGGTGTAGGGTATATTGTGTCAGAATGGTGATTTATGGCCCTGGGGGGCGGGACTTCCATATTGATGTGACAGGTGGGCGGGACATCCGGTTTGCATGGGTGGGACTTCCGGTATGACGTATGTTAGGGTGGGACTTCCGGAATGACGTATGTTAGGGTGGGACTTCCGTTATGACGTATGTTAGGGTGGGACTTCCGGTATGACGTATGTTAGGGTGGGACTTCCGGTATGACGTATGTTAGGGTGGGACTTCAGGAGTGACGTATGCATGTCCGGTGACTTTGTGATTTATGATTACATTGATGTGTCAGTGTTTGATGTTTTACAACGTCTGATGAGCAAACCAGACTAGTGTTATAACAGGTGGGTTATGTTTGATGATTAACAAATGGGGCTTAGGGTTCCGGAATGTTAAATTCCCAGGCAGTAAATAAGTGTTGTGTCAGCGGTAAGGTGTTTGGTGTACAGCAAATGGTGTTCGACAAATATAAAACCCGGGTGTTTTATCTTCTGACAAGTGTTACAACAGCTGGCATACAAACGGTGTTTGTTAACCTTTCATGTTTTATGGGTTGACTGGCGTGGTATGTGTATTTAAACCACGCCGACATCGTGGTTGGTCATTCAGTCTTGCCTGAGCAAACTTACCTACACATTACAAAACATGGAGGATTGTGCTGCTATCAATGTTTTGGTTGAAACACTGGTGAAAGCTAACATCTTAAACGCAGCTCAGCGATTTGGTAAGAAATTGCAAATGGACCGCAGAGATGCAATCAACATGCCAGCCCAGAAGAAACCGATGCAGAGTTTAACCCGAATCCATCAATTACACCCGGATATGGTGGCACAGGAGTGGAAATTGGATGATGGTCGGATCGGGGGATACATCATCAACCCAGAACAACCGGAGGTTGCATTTTATGAATTACCCGAAGGCCAAGTGTTTAAGGGTGGTGTGACTGATCAAATGGTTTTTAATGCCAGTTTATGGGCCACCTTTCGAAAAGTGTTTTATTTGGGGCCAAAACAAGGCCCACATAATACAGTAGATGTACTGTTTAAAGTTGTCGAGGGGCTGAAAGAGTATGACTCTGTCAGATTGGAGTTATTTCCATAAAATATCAGCGGGTTAGTTTGTGACTGCGGACTGATCGACTGACCTAAGACCCCGAAGCCCCGCCTTAAGCCAACACCTTCATCAGCACAGCATAAAAACCGACAGACCGCCGTTGACATTCAAGCAATCGGAAGATTTTACGAAACATGTCTCAAGATTACAACCAAGCGGTGATTGAAGAACCCAAGGCTGAGGACTGGCTGTGTGACGCCTGGGATGACAACGCTGAAGCCTTCTACGGAACCCCTGACCCAGACAGCTCGATTCCACCGGCATACCCGCAAGAAACTACCATTGGATTGACAGGGTTGGTGATCAACTAGGTCCTCTTAACCTGTCATACCTTTCCAATGCTAACAAGAGTTATCACAAAATGGACAAACAACTTGCACCAAAAATTTTAAAGATCATCAAAGCAACAATGGATATGATACTGGAAAACGTTGTTGGGGCTATTCTACAGAAAGCATGCATCGGATGCGAAGTGGACCACCCGAGCCAGACAAGACATTCATGTCTCGAACCGCCTGAGTATTTTTTTGAGGCCCATTATGATGACATTGTGGCGACAGTTTTAACACCGCGACTGAAACATGTGTTGGTCAAGGCTTTGAACTCATCTGGTTTTCACACAACGATGACTGATGTTCACGAGGCCGCTGAGAACTTTCTGCACGAGCTCAAGTTGGAGCCGAACAGGGATGAGTACATGGACAAATTTAATGAGGATGTTGTATGCGACGCAGCGGGGTCATGGTGTGATGAAAGCAAAGAGTCTGTTGTCTAAGGCCAGGGTAGCTTCAGTTCTCATGTTAACATGTATATAAACAAAGACTATGAGAAATCTGAATGTTTATGTAACTTTTCTGAATATATTGGTTGTGTAATTTCGAAAACTCAAATAAAACATTGTTAAACATGTATTCATTCTCATTATTGCTCGAACACTCTACGATGTCTGAACAGGTTATGAAAAGTATTTACTATGACCCGGCAAACCCTGGTGCTTATGTGGGTAGAGAGGGTTTGAAAAGAGCATACTTGGAAAAAACCGGGGAGATCCTCAAAAATGGTGAGGCCGATGACTGGCTGCTCGCCCAGGATGCATACATGCTACACAGGCCTGTAGCTATACATTTTAAAAGAAATAGAGTTATTGTTCATGATATGAATTCACAATTTCAGCTGGATTTGGTTGACATGAGTGCTTACAGCGTGGAAAACGATAACATGAAATTTATGTTAACATGCATAGATGTATTAAGCAAATACGCATGGATTCGCGTGCTGAGAAATAAAAGCGCTATAGAGGTAAAGCGAGCATTTGAAGACATTAAAAGAAGGAAGAACACCACAAAAAGTCCAAACGGACAAGGGGAAGGAGTTTTTTAATTCACATTTTGAAATGTTGATGAAGAAGTACAACATAAAACATTTTGCTACAGGAAATGATGTCAAAGCGAGTATCGTTGAGAGGTTTAATAAAACAATTAAATCACGAATGTGGAGGTATCTGACAGCAGCCAACACCCACCGCTATGTTGAGGTTATTCAAGATTTAGTTCGTGGGTACAACCATAGCTACCATCGGTCTATTAAGATGAAGCCTGCTGACGTTTGTGAAGAAAATGTTAGATTAGTTCTCAAGAACCTGTATGGCACAACATTAACGAGAAATGGTAATCAAAGCTACAAGTTCCAGGTTGGGGATACTGTGAGACTCAAAGCTGAGAGGTGCGTTTACAAAAGGCTATGAAAAAGTGTACACAGATGAATATTTTACAATACTGGAAAGCATTCCTCGGGTACCTCCTGTATATAGAATAAAAGATTACGATGGTGATGTGATAGTTGGGACCTTTTATGAACAGGAATTGCTGAAAATAATCGTGGCTAAGGATAAAACTTTTAAAGTGGAAGCAGTTTTGAATGAGAAAGTACAGAAAGGGAGGAAAATGTGTCTTGTGAAGTGGCTTGGTTGGCCTGAGAAATTCAACAGCTGGATTCCATCGGAACAAGTGGTTGACCTAGAAACTGGATAAAACTCCAGGATTTACAGGATCACGTCATTTACATTGACTGCGATCAGTATGGGTGACGGTGGCTTCTACATAACGTTGCCCAGTAACTCATCGAGACATGTCTATCCAAGCAACACGAGTTCGTGCTATACCACTAAATTTGCCAAAGGTATAGATTTGAAAGGCGATTGGGAAGTATCTTTGATAGAGTTCCAATACCTGCATACGTGGAAAACTTTTACACGGGGCGAAAACGCATTTGAACTACTTGACTTTAAAAACGACAAAACTTGGAAATATGAACTCGACACCGGTTATTACAGCAGCATATTAAAACTAGTGATAGAGCTCATCAGTCATATAAAAACACATGGTATATCGGTGGGGTACGATGAATTTAAAAATAGTGTGTTTCTAAAAGGTGAGCCCCAGTTTAGTTTGAAATTTAGCGCAAAACTGGAACAGATATTGGGGTTAAAACCAGGCGATTGGTGGTCCGCCACATGGTACGGAACATACCCCACAGATATTCTGGCGGGGTTTAACACCCTATACATCTACACAGATATAATTGATTATCAATGTGTTGGTGACAGTCATGTCCCACTGCTGCGAACTGTACATATTACAGGGAGAAAGAATGAAGTTGTCACAGTGACGTACGACAAGCCACACTACGTACCTCTTAGTAAGAGACAATTTGATGAGATCTGTATTGAAGTAAAATCTGATCAAAACCAGCTGGTTTCATTTGTAGTGGGGAAGGTGATTGCAAAATTACACTTCAGACCCGTCAAACAATCTTTTAGATTTTAAGATGCAGCCACAGAAGCTCTATGATGATCCTCAAAGGTATGTTGAATACTACACAACACAGGCCGGTAACGGTTTACCAGGGTATCATGGTAGCGCAGCAATGTATGGGGCCGGTCTAGAGGGACTTTTCCCGAGGGCTTTTCCGGATGGCAATACCTTTGTTGAAGCGCGGGTTCTCCATAGCAAAACCACATCTGAAGAGTGCGGCTAGAAATATAGTCGGCGATGTTGTCAACAGTGTTATGTCACGACAAACAAAACAGCAGGATGGTTCTGGATTGATGGTTATGTCTCGAGGTGTTATAAAAAGACCACCTGGTAGGCGGAGCCTACCCAAGAGTAAAAAACGCAAGAATGAGACAAAAACAAGAGCCAAGGTTAAAAGAGGACATACACCCCGGAGGACACTCAAAGGGAACACGACAAATCTGATTAAGAATATATTTTAGAGAGATGGCACTCCTACACCGTATGTCTGGCGAATGTATGAAGACAGAGTTGGATTTATTCACAGTTCCATTCACACAGACATCTATTGAGAAAAATAGATACATTGAAATACCGACCCTATCAGCAATATCAGACGCAGCCCCTCTGGAGTTCTTTATTGCCGGGAATGGCGAAGACTACGTTGATCTAAACAATACTTTGCTGTACCTACGTGTAAAAGTCACTAAACCGGACGGAACTAATATTGATGCCGGAGCACGTGTTGGGGTTATCAACTATCCGATAGCCACCCTATTTTCACAAGTGGATGTCTCCTTGGGTGATCGTTTAATTAGCCAGAGTAGCAACACATACCCCTACAGAGCCGTTATAGAGAGCATTCTGAATTATGGATGTGATACATTAAAGACACAGTTTTCAGCTGGGTTGTTTTACAAGGATGCCGCAGGTCACATGGATGTTACGGACCCTGCAGGCGAGAACGATGGACTTACGAAAAGGGCCGCCTATTCGGCGGATAGCACAACATTTGAAATGATCGGCCCTGTTCATAGCGATATCTTCTTTCAAGAGAAACTTATGTTAAACGGCGTTGACATAAAGGTTAGGATGGTGCGCGGTAAAGATGAGTTCTGCCTTATGGGGGTCGGGGATGTGCGTTATCGTTTGCATATACTATGAGCATCACTATTTGTCAAGAAAGTGTCTGTTTCGCCAGCCGTGAAACTTGGACACGCTCAAGCACTACTCTCAACCAATGCCAAGTACCCAATTGAAAGAGTGTGTATGAAGACGTTTAGTTTACCGGCTGGGGGTCGTGTTTGTAACCAGGAAAACCTATTTTTAGGACCTCTGCCAAAATGTATTGTAATCGGATTGGTGGACAATGACAGTTTTACCGGAAGTTACACAAAGAATCCATTTAATTTCAAACATTATAATTTGGAGTTTATGCCTATGTATGTAGATGGTCAGCAATTTCCTAGCAAACCATTCCAACCAAATTACACAACAGGGTCAGCAGTGCGTGAATTTTACCAATTGGCCTTAGCTTCAGGAAAACACCTAAAGGACCAAGCCTTGGCTATTGACAGGTCGGACTTCTTACACGGCTATGCCCTTTATGCATTCAACTGCGCGCCAGACGAGGAATGTGGTCAGCACATATCCTTGATCAAGTCAGGGAATGTACGACTTGAGATGAGGTTCAGACAACCACTACCCCACACAATTAATTTAGTTGTTTATTCAATCTTTGACTCCATTTTCGAAGTGTCAAACCGGCGACAAGTCATGGTTGACTACTATTAGGAGAACTGTGTGGAAATGAATACCGCAGAGTTGACCAGTGTGGTGAAACAATTTTCATCTAGGACCCACTTCTATGGTGTGCTGGCAAGTGACCAACTACCTAGGGTGCCTGTCCGAGATGTTGCATCAATGATGATTGTTAATACACACCCAAGCAATCAACCTGGGGAGCACTGGCTGGCTATTTACATAACGGATGATGGCATTGGAAGGTTTTATGACAGTTTTGGAAACCCCCCTGATTATACATATTTTCCCAAGTCAATCAAGGCCTTTCTGAAAACCTGTGAGAATGTGGAATACAGCTCAAAACAAGTACAGGACCTGGTTTCAACCACGTGTGGACAGCATTGTTTGTTCTCTCTCTTTCTAATGACAAAAGGTCTGAGTTATAAAGATTTTGTCTTTTTATGCTGATGATTTACGAGAAAATGATGCCCTAGTCTCAAAGTTTGTAGCTAAGATGTACCAGAGTAAGCGTGATAAGCAAATGTTTAATTGCATACAACATGCTCAATCTTGTGAAACGTTTAATTTGTGCCATGGTTGTTGAAGAAATAGAAAAGCCAATCACGTGTATGTCAACTTTATTATTCAAAAATAAAAACATTTGTAAAACCACATCAATGTTTACATAGTATTTTTCATACAACATTTATTCATGATAAAACAAACATACAATGTATCACAAATAAAATAAAAACACATTAAAATGGAAGCCATTGTGCGGGGTCCGTGGTATGAGGTTCAAAGAAAGCTTTGGTTGTTTGAAAACCAGTTGCTGGTGGTGTGGCTAAATCATCCATTGTGTCACCAGACTTTTGTTTATACAAATTGATTTTACCTCTTACATGCGCATTTGTAATAGTTGTAAAAGGCATGTTGAGACATGCCATGGCCTCTAAAAACACACCCCACCCCAACGGTCTTCTATCGTCAGCAATTTTATTGGTAGCTGTCACACTTTTAACAAGATCCAATAGGTGCGAGCCCTTGATTATCTCTCCTTTGAAAACGAATTCACCATTTGAATTCCATGAAGTCAAATCTTTAGACCTGTGCATTCTATTAAGAATATATTCAACATTCTTTCTACGCTTCACAGGCACATTATCCAAAATTTCATCAACAAGGTCAACATTTCGGTCAACAGTTTGCTTATTCTCAGTCACGTTTACTACAGCAGTCCCGGTCTCAGACCCGGGTAGACTTAAAGTCAGGGTGTTTGTATCAAGCCCCCCCTGGCGCACAACAGTCAAAAATCTTTGTCAAATGGCAGAGTATCTTTTAGCTTTCTCATGTAAATCCATATCAGGCTTCAACAGTATATTGCGAATCGATGAGTCCAAATCATTTTCAACAGACTGTCTTACATCGGTGTTAGTCGTTTTGGATTCCCGCAGTTTTTCTAACTGATGTTGTGGCACCAGAAACATTTTCTGAGCATGCTCCATGTTGTTTAACTCGATGCAATTAGACTGGTTAAGAATGGAACTGCAACGCTTAGTAACGGCAGTAGAAAACCTCCAGATTGGTTGATGGTTTTTCTTTTCCTTGCAACTGAAGTGTTCTTTCTAGACATGTATATAATTTTGGCTTTTTGTCTCTTTACTTTTCGGAGCTGCGACTCGGTTAAGGGTATATTACCGCGCCTTAGATTAAGCGCTATTTCACAGAGTGATAGAATGAGGTTGGTGGATGCTGATTCTAAAATAACTTTTCGTTGACTTGCCGGTGCCTTAAATATCATTTTCAAAAGTGGTAAATTTCTACGAATGCGTTTAGACATGATCAAACTTTCTTAGGAACGTACACGACAGGCCAATCCCCTGAAAACAACTCTGTTCTCAGACGGTAGTCTTCTGGTGTTGTAGCTTTAAAGTCAATAAGTAAATAACCAAAAGGTGGATGTGTTGCATCTTTAAAACTCTCCATGAAGAATCGAGAAAGACCGGAGTATATCTGTCTGCCTAAAATACAAATCTGCTGATTGTCGCGGGGGTTTTTAAACAAGATGAGGTAGTTTGTGTTCAAGTTAATAGTTCTACTAGATTTGCCTTTAACAAACATGTTTTGGACGAGGTAAATTGCACTCAGGTTACGGTGGTGTGAATATTGTGTGAAAACTCGCTCCATCTCCAAACTCTCTGATGCACTTTTCATTAAATCGTCAATAATTAAAAGGTTGTTTTTCTGAATCGGTAGCAGATTGTCATCACACAGCGATGTTGGTAGACCTTCTATGAAATGTATCTCCCTTACTTTCAACAGTTCGTCATACAGCGGTTGCCAACATGAATAAACCCAGACGATATTTTGAATTTCTTTGGAGAATACAACCTCTGCATTATCCAACAACATTTTCACAAAATATGTTTTACCAGAGTTATTGGGGCCACTAATGACACAGCTGAACGGGTGTTGTAGTCGCGGGTCAAAACAGCTATCCATCCTAGACTGTGGTTTAGTACCCATAAGGCCTTGTGCTGTAATCAGGGAGCAGTACACGCTTGTTGTACACAACTCTGAAATGCTTAGACACTACTCGGTTTTTCAACGTGAATGTTCTTTTATCTCTAGCAATTGTGTCTGCATTAGCAAGGACATGATCATCATCACCGCCCTCACCCCGTACAAAGTTGTCAACCAGTCGTGTCAGCGTCTCCAAATTAACAATGGCTGTGTTGTAGTTGTTGAGCGTAATGCCTTTTGCTTTGAGACAGGTCAGACCTTTAACGGTTTTGTAACCATATGTCTTTGACCCGCCACTAACAAATTGAGCTATGCGATCACCATCCGGTAACTCATCGGTCAAGTCACCCAAGAACGGGCCCAGTGGGGGGACCCAATCCCCATGGCGTGCGACAAAGATCACGGAATCAGTGTCTGTGTAGAGTACACGTCTATCCAACTTCTCCAAGAGTGAATACAACTCGAGTCTAGCATAAGCAGTTGTGAACGCGGCAATAAAAATGTTGCCGTTACGTGGTTTGATTGGTGTATGTTTTGTGTAACGCCACTGTACCATCGCAACAGTGTCTGAGATGAACGAGAAATAACCAACATCTATTTCACTGGAAAAAAGGTAGTGGCTAAACTCCTCCGGATCTGTAATTAACATTGTGTTCATAAGGTTAGTCCGATCACCCATCTTACCCCAAAGACTATTCATTGCCAATTTAGCTAAAGATCGCCTAGCACTGTTTACAACAATGTTTTCCTTGTCAAGCTGCACACCCTCCTTTTCATGATATTCACGGATATACCGGTCTTTAGCCTCATCGTCAACCACAGATGGTGGGAAGCCACTAGCTTCCTGCTTGTGCTTCAGGAATGTTCTCATGTAATCTGCAAAAAGATCATCTGATGTCCTGGTGAAATCCCAGACTTCAAATATTTCCACAATCCGATAACCTTTCTCAACAGCCTTGACCAGCTCAATAGAAACCCAGGTACCGGTTAAAGATCTTTCTGAATCAGTATGTGAACAATCAGTTACTCTGCACATAATCTACACAATGGAAAGAACAGCTTACCGCCAACCCTGTGTGGTAAAACGGGGTGATAAAGGCCTTTCGGTGGACACACTGTAGCCTTAACAAAACCAAAGTAGTTGTCTAGTGGTTTGAAATCTCGAAAGATTATGTCTGGATGCCCAATCGGATAAGTCTTTGTCTTGTTGCAGAATGAGTAAAGACTACAGACATCGTTATACTGAATAGTCTCCCCTTCTCGAGCCGTAAACTTCAGATGAATCGCGTTAGTACGACCACCAAAAAGAGCATCCCGAGGGTCAAGGTGCTCTGGAGCACCAAAGGTCTTCAAGAAAGCTTTGACATCTGCGGATGTGTTTTTAAGCCGGTTCCACTCACACTCCCATATGTATTGAACATGTACGTTGTGTTGTTCTTTCAAAGCCTCTAGCTTTGTCAACCATTGCTGGTGCATCAACCCATACTGAATCTTTGTCATTGGATTGATGCTGGTTGAACAATGACACTTTGGGTGACCGTGCCAGAAACAACCTAGAAATTCATAGACCGTGCTAAAACCATCGCGTTCAGCATAACCATCAACGTAGTAGGGACCGATTTTCACTTCACCCCTGTTCAGGGCGTGCTGTATTGATATATTCTTATCGGAGGCCACATATTCAAGCCACTGTATTGAGCTGTTTGAGAATGTCTTCTGACAACGGTTGTAGTTGTCTGAGGGGACCAATGCAATGGTGTCCTTGGTGAGGAATCTGTTGCAAAAGACTTTCATGCAAGCCGAAGCAATCGTAATTGACCGGAATGGGTCAACACCACCACACTCCAGGAACTCAAGTCTGTAGCGCATACAACCCTCTCTCAAGATGACCACATCATTCACGCAGTAAGCCTTTATTTCATCCTGCATGACAAAGGGGTCTGCGGAAACAGTTGCATACCATTGCAAAAACTCATCTTTTTCTTTAGCCATCATGGTATTCACACCATAGTAATGCGGTTCCGGATGGGGGCCAACATAGTTCTCATTCTCCTTGATGTTAAATTTGTAAGGAAAGTAGCCTTTTTTCGAATCCTTAAAACCCATAGCACGTGGCAAGGCCGACAGCTTCATAGGTAGAAAGCAATGACTATCAATGTATCTCTGATTGAATGTGCTGTCTGTAAAAATCATGAGCTTGCTACCATTAGCAATAAGTGTCGTGCCAATACCATTGATAGCAAGGTACTGCATCAAGATGTAACCATCGAAACCTTTAGAGTTGTGTGCTATAAATGTGTAGTCATTATATTTCGGTTGCCTAAACTTTTGAAAAAAAGCAGTGACACAACCATCTCTGGCTGAACACCACGTCTTGTTATCAAAGCTTATTGCACACACAAAATTTGCAGTGTGTACACCATTCACTGGATTGGCAATTGTCTCAAAATCATAAAATATGTAGCGCTCACTGGGGTCCTCGGGCTTGGAGGGTTTTATAAAACACTGATGATTCATTTCAAAAGCCAGATCCACATTACAATTGGGGCACATGTTAGCAATGCACCTGTGTGCTTTATAGTTGGTAATACTGACATTGTAATAGCGACCACAATCGACACAGTATTTCTTCTGGTCACACCTGCTAACCCAACGATCCACACTTTTGTGGTGCTTCAAACGTTTATGCTGGCTATAACAAAAATCTGAATAACATATTCATTTACAGTCAGGGCACTGCTTTGTGTTACGGGGTTGGGTATGACAATCTTCATGAAGACAGACACTACAGCTATGTTTACAACCATGATCACCACGTGTGTTGAAACCGGTATAGCACCAGTCACAAACATAAGACACACCCAGAAAACCCTTCAGATTCATGATACTGTAGAAATGGTTATCGTGTAAGTACATAAAGACAGTTCTAGGGTGGGTTTCCTCGCTGTTTTGAAACTTGGTAAAGTGACCATCCCGTGTTCGGTGAAAGACAACAATTTTACACCCTGTCATTTCTTCAAACCGAACAATATCTGTGAATGACACACATTCATCTAACGCTAAACCAGCCCCCTTATGTAGCTCACGACCACTAACCAGGGCCTCAGGATATGTGTACTGCGGGTTCAACATACCCATCAAACAAACAGAAAAACACGTAGAATCATTATTCACAGCCACATATAAATGTCTTCTTTTTTTATTGATAATCTGATCTATCAACAATGTTTGAGCTTTACGTCGCGGGGCACCACCCTCACGGTTTTTGACAATTTGTACCACCAGTTCTAGTGATTCATCAATCATAATCTCGGCATTACTCTGCATAACACTTTCAAGTAAATTACCAAACGTGCGTTCATTATATTCATCCGCTCTCATGGTCACATGTACGGGATCTATCAGAGATTCACCAATCAACTCAATCTGCAGAAGATCACCAGGCCCTTGTACAAAGTCTGAGGCTCTAACAATCAAATTATCCAAACCTGCCATAATACTTGCGTAGAATGTGCCAAAATCACCAACTTCACCAGTATTTTGTACATTTATCAACTGTCGTAATTCAACATTGTCAAACGCATTACGCTGTATAACTCTAACATCGCCATCACTGCACTGAGTTTGCATCAGAGAGCTCGAAGGAGTGTCAACTAGATTGTGTGAAAAATGGGGGCTACTAAGCTCGGTTAACAAGCCTTGTATCTGAGGATTATTGTGTGCATCGCTGTGTAACAAAGTAGCGGTTGGTTCATTTGTATTTTGGGGTATGGTCGATTGATTATTTGTAGAGGTTGTTGGCTGTTCCGTGTCTGGACTGTCGTTAGCATTATCTTTCGCCATTTCTCTGGTTTAACGTGTAAATAACAATCCACTTTTCAGATTTGAATATTCTAACTCAAACATACATTTACATACAGCGCAGTTTTGAAGAGTTGGCTGTATTACCTTCAGCTTTCAAGCCTGAAAGAAAACAAAAATCCCCTCACGCTGTGCAGCCACAAGGAAGGGTGTCCGTAACTGACCCCATTGTGGTAATGTACATTGTCTCATCACCCGGCTGTCCTCAATCTGTTGGAATATAGAATGTTGTACCAAGGGTCAGTATGCATAGTCATAATTGTTAATAACACTTTAGAACATGACTAAAAATGTCTGTAAATAATTAAACTTACACAAAGTATCTGCTCAGGTTGTGTAAGATCACAGTCTGACCACCCAGTCCAACTGACGCAGATGCTGTTGAGAATTTTACGTGTACCAGAATTTCTGAAGAAGGACGAGGATCCGGTCCAAATGGAAATTTAGCACAAAGATTTATTAATAAGAATTGATAAGTCA
Organism: Esox lucius; assembly: GCF_011004845.1. Lineage (NCBI taxonomy): Eukaryota > Metazoa > Chordata > Actinopteri > Esociformes > Esocidae > Esox > Esox lucius. The sequence continues at coordinate 13,054,650 of NC_047585.1, forward strand.
AAATACATGAAATACACTGCAGCGGTCAAATATTTGCTCATCCCTCGAGCTTCCACAAAATATTTGCGCCGAATAAAGATCGAACATTGGTTTTAATACTCCCGCCACAGGGGCGGTCACTTTTCACTCTCGTGAGTAAAACCCATCCTTGTTGGACGAATCTCTTGGTGCTCTCACTCTCAGTCATTGATCAACAGGTTATTTGCATACAGGTGTGAAATCTTAACCAGGTTAAAGTAATTTACATTCTATTGTCCTGACCTAGACTAGAACATCAGGGGGCTGGAGACAGAAGGTCTCTTTGTGCTGTATAGGAGGCAGTTTCATTTGTATGTTAATTGTGGGGTTTTAATCCTGTCTCTCTATCTGAGCCAGGTGTAAAGTCTGAGTGACTGTGGCTGAGTGTAATGTAAACATTTTATGGTTATTGTATTCAATCATATTTCCCTAACCTGGCTGCAGCATACAATTTAATAAAACAAAAACATAAGAATACATGGTTATTAAATCAGCATTATTTAAACTACATTTATCTCAACAATCCCCCGTTTCACACCATTTATGGTGTGAAAATAACTATAAATGTCACTGAGAATAAGATCATTACCTACGAAATATGACAAATGTAAACATCAATTATTGTAGACCAGTTGTAAAAAATACTTCATGGTAGATTGCTGGAAAGGAATGTAAACAAGTTGTAAAGAATAGAGTACACCATGATTTATACAAGAGATTCAGTTTCTTCTCCGACCTCGTTATCTGACTCCTCATCTTGCATCCAAGGTGCTAATGGTTGAATCTTTTAACTTGTTCACCGCATGGTCAACTAAGTACTCAGTCTCTCTCTGGACTCCAATTAGATCATCCCAAATGTACTGCTCCTCCAAATGTCAGATAGTCAGTTGTGAACCATTTCTTTGTAGACCGGTGTAACAGGACATAAAAATCTGATGTAACTTCCAAGGTGTTGTCCTTCATAGCTCCAATGCAGCCGTTGTTGTCTTCATTCCAGCTGCTTTGTCAGCCAGGCCAGGAGAATCTGTGTGTCCTCCCTTGTGAATGTCAAGATGACCAGTTCTAGCCAAAAGCTCCATAGCTGCAGGCTTTGAACTCCGAAGCCCTCCTGTAGAGTGTGTCGTCGATCTGCAGGTTCCTCTCTCAGCTACCTGGACAGCAGATGAGTTGTACCTGGTATGGCTCCAACCAGCGTAGCATGATGTTGTGGAATTGGTCTTTCCGCACCCCTGTAAACGTTGTCCCGAACCGGCGCTTTCCTTCGCCCCCATCTGATCGGTTGGAGGCTGCCTTCTCCATCTCATGGGAGAATCGTCAGGACTAGGATTAGTCCAGCTCACAGGAACCCAGGACCTCTCTGTAGATGTGCGGCGCCTCAGTGTAGACTCTGCTTGTAGCTGAAGACCAGTCTGTGTGGATGTGAGTGTGTGTTTGTGTGTCCATCTTATCTCTGCCCACCTGCCTCTTGTCCTTTAAGCCAAGCTCAGTCTCTGTGGGCTCCAACCAGTCGAATTGTTTTCAAATGTCCGGTACCTGAAGTGTGAATCATCCTTGAGAAGATTAGTTGTAACTACACAGTACACCATCACAAATAGGTCCAGTACATTAGCTTGTAACCCAGTTCCATCAAACACTCAAAACCGTATTCCCAATGTCTTTCTTCTTCCTTTGACTAAATAGATTAAACCAGTTGTAACAGTATTGTTAAAACATTAACATTTCTGGTGCTTCTGTTCTGCTAGTGTAGCAAAACAACAATTCCACTCTTTTCTATAGTTGGTTTACCAACCAACAAATAACAACAGTACATAAGTTCTCATTTCCCGTCACTGTTTCAATTACTCATCAGCTAAGATAGTTTGTTTACATTGAAGTATCACTCTCAAAAAGTAGTTCATGGACAGTTCTCAGTTCACCTATATAATTTACATCTGATTGTGTTGAATCAGAACTACAATCGAATTCACCATTGTTTCACTTAAATGATAAGAAATAAAAATAATGAAGAGGTATTGAATATGTAAATAAACCTGGAATTAGAATACCCAATTTGATGTCCCCATTGAGTCGGTTTCTCTCCTTAATAGCTCAAACAAGACAAAGACCTATTTCAAACAGCCCCCCACCCATTTCACTGGTTTTGTGTCAGTGAGTTGGGCACGCCATGGGGTCTGTACCTCTCTTTAAGCAGAATTACTTTCTCAGTATAAACATGTAACGAATAACCAAATGTGCTCCCTGCACCTTTTTACCCACTTATTCCCTAGTGGATGAGATTAAAAGGATTACTTCTAATCAAATTTCAAATACCTGAACAATCCCATCAAATTAGTTATTTTTGCTAAACCATTTCAAAATGGTAAGATGTATTCTACTCAACCATAACCATGTTAGATTTTGTATAAAACAAACTTTTCAGAAAACCGAATTAGATAAACTGTGAACGGACATTAAGGGATGTAGATTTTTTCAGCAACCAATTATCTGCTATAACTATGAAACAAAAAACAAAATTCTTCATGTAACTCTCTAAATATCTATTTAAATCCCTTTGAACTTTAAGTTAAACTCTTTTTCATTATAGACAATTATTTCCCCCTTTGCTTTTACGATCCAAGTGAAAGCAACAATCATTCAGTAAAAATTTTCTGATCGAAAATGTAACAAAAACAAATGAAAATGACAAAAACTTTATGTAAATCAGAAAATAAAACAAATATGCCACACGTTCGCTCGTGTGAAGGAACCCAGAAAACCTATAGGCCAAATTAGCATATACACATTTTGCATTTCCACAGGCAACGGCCAAACGAATTTGAGACTAAACAAACATCATGACTCAATTTACCTCCTAACGTCTAGGGCATTTTCTCAACTCCAGATGTATGTCTATGTTTTTCAAATTAGTGGCGGACAGCCAAAATTGCTACTTTCATGTATAGGTCATGCAAAGACATCAAATTTGTACTAGCAATTAACAATGTTGGATGACTTAAGGTCTCCACCCTTATTACAATTTGATTCGAAATCATAAATGTCAACATTAAAGCTACTGAGAGGAAAATGTATTTAGCTTCCACTTATTGTTTGATTATCCCAAAACTGAATATGCTTGTGTTGGTGAAATTACCATAGATGAGACCAGACTGAACACTTGAATGTAACCCTTAGTAATAGGTGATTTTGATTTGACCCCCCTTCCTGAAGCTCTGGGCTCCACACATTTATTATTTGTCATTAAAAAGGCCAACTGTTTGTTTATGGTCCTCAGTCTATACTATCAATTTAGCCTACAATGTTCGTTAACTGATGATTTTGAGTTAGTGTCCAACCCATCTTGTATTTTTGCAGATTGTAAAAATGTGCTAATCATTTTCTACACGACAATTAAACATTAGGGTGGAAATTAAGAAAACTCGTAAGAATGGTAATGTAGACAGAAACCAGATGCATGACATCACTAAAATCAAGGTACAATAAGTAATCCAAAGGAAACTCAATGTAGGCCTTAAACCCCTCCACATCTATACCCCATTTGTGCATTTGTCAATTTACCATTTTAGAATTTACTCCATTAACGAGTATCAGGCATTGGTTTGAAAACACCAGTATTTTCCCAGATATAATTGTAAATAAAAACAAAGTGAAACTATATTAATTAACCAAACTCAATTCAGCATTTAAAATACATTTACTTTTGATTGTGGGGAGTAAACTCGGTTTAGGTTTATTACCCTTTCAAGATTTATGACTATATTGGATTAAAATTCAGTCCTCTTGGGACACAGCGTGTCTCCTTAATGTTCAAGTTTATCACCATGTGGATAAACTTCATTCTACCACTTATTCAATATATGAGAGTGAAAATAATACGTTAACCATGAGACTATTTCACCAGATTAGAAAATAATTGTACCAAATTCTAATTCATCACTAGTATCCGACGTACCCACTTGTGCTAGCGAACAGCTCAGCACACAACAGTCAGGTACCACGTGGTAGGCCTTGATTAAGGCAGACCTACTTTTCCGTGAGACCCCCCTTGGGGCCTTACGGTTCTACACATTATCATCAACGCCTAAATAACATTCAAATGTTTCTTGAACTACATGTAATATTTAATTAAATAAGCTTGGCTATTACCGAGGAAGGTGATCAGGTTTCCTTGATAAGTTCCAGCTTCATGTAGAGGTAGATAAAGTTTAACTATATACAGGAGCACTCAACTTCTCCATCTCGCAGTCCAACTGCCTAAAATCCTGTACTAATCGCAACACAATAGGCTAGCTGCAAGGGAATGGTTGTCAGGACATGGAACAAAACGACATCATTCTATTTGCATGTGCTTATAACTAAAATACTCCAAAAATAACCTATAGTTTCCACACTTTCTCAAATCCCTCTATCAACTTCCACCCAACCCTCAAATCTGACATACTAAACCCAACCATATAGTTTGCTAAAGCATATGAAAACTGTACCTTCCCAAAGCTTCCATCAGTCACCACTTTCTACATAATGTAGCCTACGCCTTCCAAACAACTTAATATTATGCCTTCTGCAACTTTCATACGTTACCACGTCCATCTGCCTCCAAACAGCCTGCCAGGCCACGCATCCATCACCGAAAGGAAACGCCAGTCACCGGAAACCCTGATAAAACTCAAAAGAACACTTGTTCACATGTCCAAACAACTAAACACTTACTTTGTCGCCAAAGACGTACCACAACGCATTCCCAACATCAAACACATCAAACATATTAACAATTTACACTCCAAGTACACCCCAAACCCTAGTATTGAAACTGGTTTCGGCTGAAGTTACAATTTGTCCCTATATTCCTCTTCAATTTTTTGGAAATCCTATTCTTCCAGTCTTCTGTCATTTTGTTTGGGAATAACTCTAGGGGCTGTTTGTCCACCATTGTGCTATCCTAGACTGTGATCAGTAAGTGTTTTGAAACTAAAGATAATAAAAATCAAAGAGACCAGAAAGTTCTTAGAATAACAAATACAATTTTAAACAAAAATGTAAAATGAATCTATTGTGAGTTGCTAAATAAAATGAAATAAATGAAACTAGGGAGTTCTAAAAAATAACAAATAGATTCTAAACAGAAGCAGAAGAAATTAACCTATTGTGGAAACCTAGAAAAGAAATTAAAACAAAGCGTAAAATTGATCTAACTTGGATATTTAAATGAGCATGAATCTATGTTGAGATAAAAATTTGCTTAAAGAAATGAATGAAACTAGAAAATGTAAGTAATTAAGAAGAGGAATCTAAAGGCTGTGTACTAATTCAAGGAGGATACTAATTATAGGCTAATCTTAGTTTGGTGCCTGATTACACCTCTTTCTGTTACTTTTCCAGGTCTGATGTTCTAATGTTCACACTAATGGGGATCAGGGGATTCTGTCTGTAAATCCCAAGGGAGATTTATTAAATGTTTGCTCCTTTAACTACTAGTTGTTTTAACATTAGAGTATTGCCTATTTGGATTGTAGAATTTATTTTAGTTGGTTTGGATTGAGTAAATTAAGACAATTACACCATATTTCCAGTGTTACTTTTTGTTCATAAGAGGAAACAACTTCCTCACACAGGTCTAGACGCAGTCTGCTGCTCCAGTCCAATCACGATACACAATTAGTTTACACACACTTCCCCACCCCCTTTGCCACAGAGTAAAACTCAAAGATCTGTTTGTTTTCTTACACTTAATTCACTTAATATAGAGCCAAGCTTCTACCATTTTCACGCGGACACTTATACTTCGTGAATGTGTTACTTCAAACAGACCTTTCTGATAAGTTTTTTCAGTTTAAAAATCCTCCCCACATTCCCCAGTCACTACAGAATTGGCGCTAATGGACGCTTTCTTCTGTTTAAAACCACACTGCTTGAGCTCGCTCGCTCCCAATTCAACAACCCAATCTTATTTATGCAACTAGTTATTTACAGTTTATCACAACACACACTGCGCGAGTCGCTGCCACGGACTCAAATTATCAACACCATTCTATTTCAAAATATTTACAGTAGGCCTCTGTACATTTCCTAAGTGTATCTTCACACAATTCGCTATACCTATGTTCAAATTGATTCCTATTTCTGGCTATTAACACGAGGAAAAAAACTAGAGGCACTTCCAATGGCGCATCTACGTCCGTCGTCACGCCAACGTCAGCGTTACCAAGTCCTTACCTCCACAGCTCTAACGTAGATTACCTACAACTATTAAAGCTGGCTTTAAAAAACAGTGCTGCCACCCACTCTACGCAAACTCAAAATTTTACACAGGTTCAACAAGGTCTCCTTATGTCACCAGGTCTCGTTTAATTAGATCACATAAATTCAAGAATTTACCCAGCGCCAAGCCGGCAACACCGTTAAAAAAGTCTATGTTTTATCTTCGTGCCTAACAGAGTCAATTACTCTGTTGCCGCCTCGCGGTCTTTTTATTTAAAAATTTTTAGAGTCTAACTCCGCCGAGCTCATTCGGACTTCTAACGTTTACCCAATCCAGAATTTTAACGATTACTGAATCCAGACTTTTAACGTTTCCTAAAATTTTATAGGCATAACACGGTCTCGTCCTATAGATCACATAAATTAAAGAATGTATACATGCAACCAGGTCTCGTTTAAATAGATCACGTAAATTTCAGAATTTACACCGGTTCAACAAAGTCTCGTTTAAATAGATCACATACATCTAACAATGTATACGTGTACCCTAGTCGACTTCAGCGAACATCTAATGTGCACTTATACCAGGAACCCTTCCTCTGGCTTTTTAACTCTTTCTGTCTTTTTAAGCTTTACCCAGACAATCACAAACAATCACACACAATTCACAGACATTGCTTTTGACTTATCATTTTCAAAATAGTTTTCAATTGGATATTACTTTTACAGATTTTAATAGACTTACGAGTTGACGGCCGTTGACTCTTACATCTAATATTTCTACATAATCCTACGCCAAATTCGATTAAACAGGAATGGCTTACCTTTTTTAGATGGGCCCATGCAAGAGTCAAGCGGCGGCATCAACCTTTGAGTCCCTTCGAATCTACTCGTTCCTCCGTCCTCCTATCAGAAATCACGTGTACGGGGTCACCAATTGTTGAGAATTTTACGTGTACCAGAATTTCTGAAGAAGGACGAGGATCCGGTCCAAATGGAAATTTAGCACAAAGATTTATTAATAAGAATTGTTAAGTCAAAATACATGAAATACACTGCAGCGGTCAAATATTTGCTCATCCCTCGAGCTTCCACAAAATATTTGCGCCGAATAAAGATCGAACATTGGTTTTAATACTCCCGCCACAGGGGCGGTCACTTTTCACTCTCGTGAGTAAAAACCATCCTTGTTGGACGAATCTCTTGGTTTTCGCCATCCAATGAGGAAGGACGTGCTCTCACTCTCAGTCATTGATCAACAGGTTATTTGCATACAGGTGTGAAATCTTAACCAGGTTACAGTAATTTACATTCTATTGTCCTGACCTAGACTAGAACATCAGGGGGCTGGAGACAGAAGGTCTCTTTGTGCTGTATAGGAGGCAGTTTCATTTGTATGTTAATTGTGGGGTTTTAATCCTGTCTCTCTATCTGAGCCAGGTGTAAAGTCTGAGTGACTGTGGCTGAGTGTAATGTAAACTTTTTATGGTTATTGTATTCAATCATATTTCCCTAACCTGGCTGCAGCATACAATTTAATAAAACAAAAACATAAGAATACATGGTTATTAAATCAGCATTATTTAAACTACATGTATCTCCACAATGCCGGTCACTTGAACTAAATACAAATAGGATTAACAAGTGTATACAGGTAATTAAAGCTGATTAACAATAATGTCAAAAGTCTACTTACCAAGATTTGGAGGTCCAAAAATGTGTTTACCAAACACGGTCGGTGTTCAAATCCGCTCAACCTAAACCGGAGATTTAAACAGGCAATATGAAAGACAGCTAAAAATGAATGGATTGCGCAATTGTAAAATTGATTTACAAATTCTTAAAAAGTTGCATCACAATTCAAATAAATTACTTCAAATAAAATAACTTGTACTTAGAACAGAAACGATATACTCCACGCTTGAAACACCAGCTGTCTTTTGCGGATGCTGCGGGGTTTAATTACTATCTTCACATCGCAGCCGGGGCTCCTCCAGCAAGTCACGCCTCTTAACTTTGTCATTGGTTACATGTCATCGTTCTTCACGTTAGATTCAAATTGTGTTAGAACTATACATGCTGCAATGATACAAATTCAGGATAAAACTTAACTATTTAGTTCTGATTTTTGTAGCCACTTGGCAACCAAATATATTGCTATATCACGTCTGGTAGAACAGCCCTTCTCGTTAATTTTCGCGGCTCAGCCGTGACACACGTCATAGAATTGTATATATTAACGATAAACTCATCTGCTTACATATAAACGCTTGCTATTGTCACCATATCGCCATTAATCAGTTCAACATTTAACAAACACAGGACCATAATACAGCAATACAAAATCAGATGTCACGAGTTGTTCATTAAGAGAATGCAGCACATCTTCACCCGGAAGTGACAGCATAACCCCATACTAACACAAATACTATAGTATTTTTTTTAACCAACGTTGCCTATTATTAAACATATCTACCAATGTGTAGAAAACAATCTTGCGTTGATCTCTGTTATACAATTTCAAAAGACGCCTTTACGATTGTTTTAATTACCTGAAATAACCTAACAACGATTCCCCGTTGTTCATGCAAATTTATACGCGACCTTGCTGGTAACTTTGTAACGTTTTGCCTTATAATGCAACTTAGAAGTTAATGCTGACTTAACCATTTTTATTACAAAACTCAACATTGCTTTTTTGAAAGAAGCTTGTAGGATTCATCATACTGGGGAGCCAGGTCAAATCCATTGAAATACTCCAATAAATATAGGGAACAATATTCATTGCAAGTTCCTATTAAAGTGTTGAGAACATTTTCATTAGATTGTTTTCATAAGATTTTCATCTTAAATTAATTGTCTTGATCATACTTAAAGTGTTGCCACATAGAATAATTGTTTCACTACTATAAAACTGATGATTATGGAGAGAAGAAACTGTGGGAAACTGGATCAGTTCATTCATTTTGAGATTTGTGAAACAATCATTCAATATACAGTGCTCGAAGAAATGAAAGGAACATGCAATCATCACTGTCACGTCCTCCACATCCGCCTCCTCATTGTCCAGACCAGGCTTTTCTTCTCTCCTGTCTGTCTGTGTTTGGGTGCCGGATCCTGGTTGCTGCGATCCAGTTCCTGCTTTCCTCCACTATTCAAGTCTCCACACCTGCGGATCATCCCCTCATCAGCTCGCCATCAAATACCCTGGTTTCCCGTCCGCTCGTCACTAGATCGAGATTGTTTTTCACTACTAATATATGTATTTACAAGCAATGGAATCTGATTAGAGATATTAAATACTCGTAAGGGTTATATTCTCCTGCCCTAATTTCCTAGTTATGTCCTCATTCAAAGTGGTAAACCTTCATCACCTAACTACATTAGTTGGCAAAAGGAAATGTAAAACCTGTTGTCCAGATTAACTCCTTTGTTCTTTCAACAAGCATGTTATGTTTTTTTGTTCGCATTCATCCAAGCATTTGACACTGGTGTAAATTACACCCACTCCAAAACAGAAATATTTCCCCATGGCATTATGTGACCAACAGTCAGAGAATAGAATTCCTAGAAATGATTCCTAAATGCTGAGAACTAGTTGTTGGCAAACTGGAAATGTGACATTTTTGTTTTAAGTGTTGGGACAATCAGGTTGTGTTTGGGCAGACAAAGGTAACCCTTCCTTTTAAGTTTTGGATATCTTAAAAAATCTAAACATAAAACAAATTATCATAGGGTTCCCCAGGTGTCCGTGTCCTTCCTATATTCCAAGTAGCATCCTCAGTCAGGAATTCCATTGTTTGCAGAAAGAAATTAAGCCAAGGTCAGGGGTCAGAAAAGAAATGGGGAAACACGACTATAAAAAACAGTCATGGGTCAGCAAAGCACTCCAACAGCCCTAATGAAAAATAAAGGTTCTTAAAAGGACCTGTATATTATATTTTTCATATTACATGAGATAAAAATATTTTCAACACTTAATCACATGCATAGATTAAGTTTGAATCATGAATGAAGGTTGGGATAATTAAATATTTGTTAATGTGTGGTAACAGAATATTCATTTTTTTTCTTGAGGGCAGTTTAGCCATGAGCCAGTAGATATTACCTTTCTGTAAACTATCTATAATAGTATAATACAAACAACCTTTTTCTTTTTAAATGTGTACACACCCTCTCAACCTACCCCACCGACACACAAAGTCAAACTCTTTGCTGAAAAGTGCTGCCCATAGCATCATGATCAGCAGAAGGCACTGTGTCACCCACCATTGTAACTATTCAGTCTGCAAATCAATGGCATGACAGACTCTAAGCAGAACATTACTAAGCCTCCATTTGGCCATCCACAGCCCCGCCGAGCAATGAACCTCTTCATTAATTCATTTCAGTTCACTCTCTTCTTTGTTCATCACACTACTTTTAAAGGTACATATATATAAAGGCACAAACATGTATGATGTCACAAGATGCATGGCTGTGCCTGTCTTTTGATTCTGGTTGTCCCAGACTAAAAATAGTGGGATCTAACCAGCCTTCTTCACCGGCCCCATTGCATGTGCTGTACACGTTAGTGTTTAGGTCCTTGTGAGTCCTCAAGGGACTCGATTTCCAGAATGTTGTTTCATTTCATCTGAGTCTCTCCCTGGTTTGAGCTCCACTGACCACCCCGGAACACAATACCACAGCCAGAACCATCCACACACACACACCCCTCCCTAAACATTAACAGAACACGACACATACCTATATACATTCAGATATATTACTTTACATACTGTACATGCAACCACAAACACATACAGACAGGTGAAACATTAAGGAAAAAACGGCATAAATGAGTGTAGGAACATAACAAATGCAGATGCTTCCATACAGGTGTATTGAAAGAAACAATTAAGCAACTAACATTCTTTCATGCTCTGCAGAATACATTTTTGTCATTCTTATTTGTACTATCATCAGTAGTATGGTGCAGTGTTTAAAAACTCTTTGTACAAGACTCCAAACAGATCAAACTCATAAACTATTAAATCTTGAATTCAAAGCAACTGATTTGGCTTTCATTTAATTTGTAAACATCATTCACCAAAAGATCAATAATTCAACCACTAGGTTTTTGGTGAAATACAACAAGTATATTCATTAAGTCATCCAAATATAACATATTGCAATTCTTTCATTTAAGTCATTACAATACTCAGTTAGTCCAAGACCAAACAATGGGAGACACGTGTTTCAAAATCAATCAATCAAATTTACTTATAAAGCCCTTTTTTACAACAGCAGTTGTCACAAAGTGCTTTTACAGACACACCCGGCCTTAAACCCCAAGGAGCAAACGATAGTAATGTTGAATTTCTAGGAAAAACTCCCTAAGAAGGCCAAATTTTAGGAAGAAACCTAGAGAGGACCCAGGCTCAGAGGGGTGACCAGTCCTATTCTGGCTGTGCCCGGTGACATATAAAGATTCCAGTTGGAATAATTAATAAATGCATGTGGGCTAAATCCAGAGTCTATTTAAATTTAGACTAGGTCAGAAGTATGACCAGATGGACAAGGACAGGGAAAGCAATGGGCCCCCCAAACCAGGTACCCGCAGGTGTGGACCAGGACCTCATGTCCTCCTGAAGTTTAAAACGGGAGGAGAAAATGCATTTCTCATATCAACAAAGATTTTTAGTGGAGAAGGAGAACTTAGTGGGGAAGGGAACTGACCCAATCCCCCAGCACAATAGTATAGCAGTGTAAGACCTTGGAACTGAGACGGGGGGATCACTGTGACACTGTGGCCCTACCCAGGGGACGCCCCGGACAGGGCCCAACAGGCAAGAAATCAATCCAGCCACACTGCCAGGCATCAACCAAAGGGACACCCACCAACCGCAACCACCCTGAATGAGGGCCGAGTATTGCCAGCAGAGTACAGCCCAATTGCACAACTGTGCAACAGAGAGACAAAGTGCTTTAGGTAATATGTTACAGTTTATTTCCCCGTTTCCACATTAGGCAAAACTCCAACTGTACATTACTCATCACAACCGACAGAACATATTTTACATAATTTTTATCCCATAATCAAATGTGATCAGTGAAGACATCTTCTACAATCATTGATGAAAAAAACAGGAACTTTGAATGCAACATTAATTCTTTTGTCAAATAAATTGTAACAAATATTATCAGAAAGAAGTAAAAGACATGTCAATGTTTAGCACAAGATCCCGGATACAGGCGGCCGAAATGAGTTTTCTCCGCAGGGTGGCTGGGCGATCCCTTAGAGATAGGGTGAGAAGCTCGGTCACCCGGGAGGAGCTCAGAGTAGAGCCACTGCTCCTCCACATCGAGAGGGGTCAGCTGAGGTGGCTTGGGCATCTTTTTCGGATGCCTCCGGAACGCCTTCCTGGGAAGGTGTTCCGGTCCCGTCCCACCGGGAGGAGACCCCGGGGAAGACCTAGGACACGCTGGAGGGACTATGTCTCCCGGCTGGCCTGGGAACGCCTCGGTGTCCCCCCGGAAGAGCTAGAGGAAGTGTCTGGGGAGAGGGAAGTCTGGGCATCCCTGCTTAGACTGCTGCCCCCGCGACCCGGCCCCGGATAAGCGGAAGAAGATGGATGGATGGATGGATGTTTAGCACACACCACAACAATTTGCATCTATTCTGTCTTAAGCATTTGGCCATGATATCATGTCCATGTCACAATGAATACCTTCGTTTTGCCATGCACTGCGGGAAAAATATTTTTGGCATTGCAAACTCAAATGTGACGTTAGTCACTAGTGATGTCATGACATGTCTTATCCATGACCTGTAGGAGGGTAACATTCTCATGGGGATGACAGTCATAGACCTTCCACCTCCATATTGAAAAGGACATTTTGGGGCCAGGTCTAAGGTCAGGAATCAGGGATTGGCCCAAAACCCTTCCTGAAGCATCTCTGAGTGGTGGAACTTAACATTATAACATGCAATTTCATTGAGGAACTCAATGAGCAAGCAAGCAAGTTTATTTATTTAGCACAATTCATACATAGAAGCATTTCAATGTGCTTTACAATGAAAATAAAAATATGAAAAATGCAATAGAATAAACAAACAGATCGTTAAAGTTCTCTAACCACCTTCCAGGGGGAATCACCACCCCAATATCTCAGTCCTCACGCTCCAGAGCTTCGATAAACTTGTCAGTGCTTATGTGGGATAATCTCTGCATCGATGTCTTACCATGCTGTTTCCAGCCTGTCTAGAAGGGTTATATGATCTACAGCAGAGGTCTCAAACCGGTTCCACGGAGGGCCGTGTGTCTGCAGGTTTTTGGGTTTTTCTTTAAATCGGTTCCCAGTTCAGACCTAAACAACCAGGTGAGGGTAGAAACAAACGAACCAACCTAATTAGACAGTTAAGTACAAGGTGAGAGCGAACCTACAGACACTCGGCCCTCCGTGGAACCGGTTTGAGATCTCTGATCTACAGTGTTAAATGCAGCACAGAGATCTAATAGAACTGTTATTATATCCCAATCAGTATTCAGCCATATATAATTTAAAACTTTTATCAGAGACGTTTCAGTACTGTGGTGAGGAAGCCTGACTGAGAAACCGTCAGGCTTCCTTTTTTTTGGGTCTCAGAAACCGCTTGAGTCCACAAAGTTGATTGAAGACAATCTTCTCAATGATCGTGGCTATGAAGGGAGATTTGATACAGGTCTATAGTTGTTTAATATAGATGCATCCAGTATTCTCTTTATGAAAAGAGGCTTAATGGCAGCTGTTTTAGAGACGTTGGAAAAATGCTTGATGGCAGAGAACCATTAACTACTTGCGGTAGATTCATTGTTATGGAGATAACTGTTTTAAAAAAGTCAGATGGCATTGTGTCGAGACAACATGTGGAAGCTTAAAGTTTTTTAACTGTTTCTTCTAGGGATTTTTGATCAACTGTATTAAATTGTGTCATAATAACCAAGTTATGTCTTGGTGGTCGTGATGACGGTAAAGAGTCCTTGTTAGACTGTAGTTCTGATGGTTGTACAGTGGGGAGAACAAGTATTTGATACATTGCCGATATTGCAGGTTTTCCTACTTACAAAGCATGTAGAGGTCTGTCATTTTTATCATAGGTACACTTCAACTGTGAGAGACGGAATCTAAAACAAAAAGTCCAGAAAATCACATTGTATGATTTTTAAATAATTAATTTGCATTTTATTGCATGACATAAGTATTTGATCACCTACCATCCAGTAAGAATTCCGGCTCTCACAGACCTGTAAGTTTTTCTTTAAGAAGCCCTCCTGTTCACCACTCATTACCTGTATTAACTGCACCTGTTTGAAATCTTTACCTGTATAAAAGACACCTGTCCACACATTCAAACAGACTCCAACCTCTCCACAATGGCCAAGACCAGAGAGCTGTGTGAGGACATCAGAGATAAAATTGTAGACATGCACAAGGCTGGGATGGGCTACAGGACAATAGGCAAGCAGCTTGGTGGGAAGGCAACAACTGTTAATAGAAAATGGAAGAAGTTCAAGATCAATCTCGGTCAGCCTCCCTCAGTCTGGGGCTCCATGCAAGATCTCACCTTGTGGGGCATCTGTGAGTGCTGGAATTCTTAATTAATTATGTAAAAATCATACAAAGTGATTTTCTGGATTTTTGTTAGATTCAATCTTTCACAGTTGAAGTGTACCTATGATAAAAATTTGACCTCTACATGTAAACCTGCATAATCGGCAGTGTATGAAATACTTGTTCTCCCCACTGTAGTTCAAACATAGGCTTAAGCATTTACTTTGAGCCTTTTGAAAACATCCCAGAAAATACAGAATCTGCCGTAGTAGCATTTATTTGTTGTTGGCGATAGAATACATAGATGCAAGGTGTTAAACAGAAGGAGTTGGGCCAGGTCAGGCAGGTTGGTCAAAACCCACACAACTCAAGTCACATTCTCCATTTCCCCAGTATAATCAGATTTAACATTCATAATAACACATCACTCCCGACATTCCCCCAAGTGTTTAATTGGACTACATGTAGCAGGCAGACTACACGCTAACATAGCAATCTGACATGCTTTATCCTTTCCATTCTCCGTGAGTTGGGCTACAGTTTTGCTGCGTTTTATTAGGCATTTATGCAGGCAAAACATCCACGCAGGGTTGCCAAAGAAGTGCGGTGTGCTGCTGAAAGATCGTTATAATCTATTGCCAGGTGGCTGCTGTTGGTCAGAGGTCAATGTTGGAAGACAAGGCAGCTGCCAAACTGATGAGCAGCGAGCATGCTTGAGCCTGCTGTATTAGGTTCGTATGCACCTCTTCTTGAATTATGTAGCCTCCTAGAAACCATAGATTTGAATGGGCTTAATAAAGTAAATGTCTTCTTTCAACTCGTAAAACTAGCCCAATATACATGTGCTGGTCATATAATTAGAATATCATCAAAAAGTTGATTTATTTCAGTAATTCCATTCAAAAAGTGAAACTTGTATAATGTATACATTCATTCCACACAGACTGATGTATTTCAAGTGTTTTTTCTTTTAATTTTGATGATTATAATTGACAACTAATGAAAACCCCAAATTCAGTATTTCAGAAAATTAGAATATTGTGAAAAGGTTCAATATTGAAGACACCTGGTGCCACACTCTAATCAGCTAAGTAACTCTAAACACCTGCAAAGCCTTTAAAATGTCTCTGTCAAGTTCTGTAGGCTACACAATCATGGGGAAGACTGCTGACTTGACAGCTGTCTAAAAGATGACAACTGACACTTTGCACAAGGAGGGCAAGACACAAAAGGTCATAACTAAAGAGGCTGGCTGAGCTCTGTGTCTAAGCACATTAATAGGGGCGAAGGGAAGGAAAAGATGTGGTAGAAAAAAAGTGTACAAGCAACAATCCTCTCCGCACCCTGGAGAGGATTGTGAAACAAATCCCATTCAAAAATGTGGGGGAGATTCACAAAGAGTGGACTGCAACTGGAGTCAGTGCTTCAAGAACCATCACGCACAGACGTATGCAAGACATGGGTTTCAGCTGTCGCATTCCTTGTGTCAAGCCACTCTTGAACAAGACACAGCGTCTTGCCTGGGCTAAAGACAAAAAGGACTGGACTGCTGCTAAGTGGTCCAAAGTTATGTTCTCTGATGAAAGTACATTTTGCATTTCCTTTGGAAATCAAGGTCCCAGAGTCTGGAGGAAGAGAGGAAAGGCACAGAATCCACATTGCTTGAGGTCCAGTGTAAAGTTTCCACAGTGTTGGTCCACTGTGTTTTCTGAGGTCCAAGGTCAACAGTTTTTTAGAGCACTTCATGCTTCCTGCTGCTGACCAACTTTATGGAGAGGTAAATTTTATTTTCCAACAGGACTTGGCACCTGCACACAGTGCCAAAGCTACCAGTACCTGGTTTAAGGACCATGGTATCCCTGTTCTTAATTTGCCAGCAAACTCACCTGACCTTAACCCTATTGAAAATCTATGGGGTATTGTGAAGAGGAAGATGCGATACGCCAGACCCAACAATGCAGAAGAGCTGAAGGCCACTATCAGAGCAACCTGGGTTCTCATAACCTGAGCAGTGCCACAGACTGATCCACTCCATGCCACGCCGCATTGCTGCAGTAATTCAGGCAAAAGGAGCCCCAACTAAGTATTGAGTGCTGTACATGCTCATACTTTTCATGTTCATACTTTTCAGTTGGCCAACATTTCTAAAATAATTTTTGTGTATTGGTCTTACGTAATATTCTCATTTTTTGAGGTACTGAATTTGGGATTTTCATCACAATTAAAAGAAAAAACATTTGAAATATCAGTCTGTGTGGAATTAATGTAAATATTATACAAGTTTCACTTTTTGAATGGAATTACTGAAATAAATCAACTTTTTGAGGATATTCTAATTATATGACCAGCACCTGTATTAGACTATTTTATTTTTAGACACTAAGATCTGCTTTGTGATTTTGGAAAACTGCCTTGCACGTTTTATGCAGAATTTAATATCAATCAAATTCATCATGGCATAATATCGAGTAGGAGGAAATTGACCAGTATTTCCTATCTTGTCAACTGAGTTCATGGTCCCTGCAAATTCTTTCTAAAACCTCCTCAAGATCTTTATATATTAACCTGGCAATCTCACCAATACAAGTCAGATATTCTTTTGGGTTAATAGTGGTTGTGATGTGTCCAGTAACACTGTTTTCAGTGAGCACCAATGTAATTGAATGGGAACACCTCAATCTAACTGAAAGTCCCACCCCCATATTGCATTTGGATTGTGAGGATTAGAAAACAATAATTAACCCTTTGACACGTACGATCACACCAATGTGATCAGGCTAGAGTTGTCCCTGAAGAGTACATCACACCGGTGTGATTAGAATGTATTGTTAGAACGTAGCATAAGAACCCCTAGGTACGAGTAACGTCACATTCAGCTCAAACAGTGTTTATAACTTTATTTCCTGATTGTAATTGTTTGTAGACCACACTATGATATTAACCAGGTAGCAAGCATTGAAATCGGGACAAGAAGGGTTGTTTACGTACCAACACTAATACACAAATACGAATTATATTAGCGACTACTATAGAGCATCTTACCATTTCCTGGAAGAGCTGACAACCGGTCAAAACCATTGTAAAAACCTTCTAGAAGTCACATTACCCGTTTGAGGGCACCACTATGCTTTTTTATCAACCAAAGATAATCAAAGGTGAGGAACTCTGAGAGCTGATGGTCATTTACATATGCCAGTCTTTTGGACAGATTTGCCATCCTGGGAAAACTATGATTTGTCCCAATATATCACCAAAAATAACTATGATTTCAATAATATTAATAACACGCAATGAAAGCACTTGTGCTGAATACAGACACTTAATAAAGCATTTTTATGTTTAAAATGATTGCGACCCACCGCCCTTTGCCTCACAATAGTTTGATCCAGTGCTTAGCAGTGACACATCATCCATCTATAACTACAGTTCGAGTGTGTAGGCAGTTCCTGGATGACGAAGCCATTGATGCCATTGACTGGCCCTCAAGTTCCCCAGACCTGAATCCAATTGAGAACCTCTGTGACTTTATGTATCGTGCATCCGACGCCGCCAAGTAGCACCACAGACTGTCCAGGAGCTCACTGATGCCCTGATCCAGGTCTGGGAAGAGATCCTTCAGGACACCATCCACTCATCAGGAGCATGCCCAGACATTGTCGGGCCTGCATACAGGCACGTGGGGGCCTTACACACTACTGAGTTACTTTTTGAGTTGCAACAGCCTGTGAGTTAAATTGTTTATTTAGATTTTTGGTGTGAGTTTGAATACAGCCCTCAATCGGTTGATGATTTTGGTTTCCACAGACCATTGTTACATCATTTTGTTCTCAACAAATTACACAATGTACAGTCAAGATATGTATCTTTTTGATCGTTCATCAAAATATATGTTGTATGTCAATGAACACAAAAAAGTGTGTGCTATCAACTCACGTGTCTTCTGTGTCACGGTTGAGAGGCAGGACACGAGGCACAGAGCTGGAATACATCTTTTTAATGTAAATCTTGTCAACACAAAACAACAAAAGGAGAGTAAAACTGTGAACTAAAGAGCAGCAATCACAAAGTGAACCACAAACAATGACTGACAAATCAAAAGGCAAACCAGGGTAACTTAAATAGGGTCCCCAATCAGAGACAATAAGTTGCGGCTGCCACTGATTGGGGAGCACAGAAACAATAGTGCAGAGATGCCTAGAGGCATCCCCACGGTCAGGCCCTGGGTGTGGCCCCCCAGCGCATAGATGCCTAGAGGCACCCCAGAACCTGACAATCTGCCAATGGACACGTAAAAAACATCAGAATTGTCCTGTTCATTACAGGACATTTTGGAATGTTTGTCATTAAGACCCAACATCAACGTGTCAAGTCTCCACCTGT
Organism: Esox lucius; assembly: GCF_011004845.1. Lineage (NCBI taxonomy): Eukaryota > Metazoa > Chordata > Actinopteri > Esociformes > Esocidae > Esox > Esox lucius. Next base: position 13,073,817 of record NC_047585.1, read on the forward strand.
GTCACGTCCTGGCTGTGCCCCTAGCCATCTCTGCGCTGGGCTCGGGGCATAGCCAGGACAGGACAGGAGGTGGCCTTTAGCCACCTCTACTCCTTTTTTTGGTTTCCCCAATTGGAGGCAGGTGTTAGTCATTGCCTCCAATTGGGGACCCTATTTAAGTTTAGTTTGTAGGCCCCAAGGCGTGGTTCATTTTGGTTTTGTTATCCTGTGTAAGGAATACCCACGTCACTGGTTGCTGCCTTTTGTTTTGTTGGAGTCCTTCTTTACTTTTTCATTAAATATGGATTACCTTCCCTACCTTTACTCTGCGCCTGTGTCCTTTTCATCCCACGACCGTGACAGAATGAACCACCACAAAGGGACACGGCAGAAATGGACGGTAGGGGAACTCCTCGGTTGGCCTGACAGCGACACTGAGGAGGAGGAGGAGAACCCCTACCGTCCCCTGCGGCACACCGGGCCAACACAGCGTCCACCCACAAGGAGACGTCGAAAGAGGCGACGGAAGCAAACCTCCGTGTGTCCGCCCCAAGAATTTCTTGGGGGGGTGCCGTGGAGGCAAGCGGAGTGGCAGGACGCGGCCGTGCCACCCGTGCGCACGTGTGGGGTAGTCCAGGTGCCCCAGCCCTGCCCGTCGGGCAACAACGCCGGTGGGGCCTATGAGGGCTTTCCCTGATGTAGGGAGGTGCGAGGACTGGTGGGGCTGGTGGGACTGGTTCTCGCAGCCAGCGCCCCCTGCTGCCCGGGAGCCGCAGCCGGCGCCGCCAGCGCCCCACACTGCCCGGGAGCCGCAGCCAGTGCCCCCCGCTGCCCGGGAGCCGCAGCCAGCGCCCCCCGCTGCCCGGGAGCCGCAGCCAGCGCCCCCCGCTGCCCGGGAGCCGCAGCCAGCGCCCCCCGCTGCCCGGGAGCCGCAGCCAGCGCCCCCCGCTGCCCGGGAGCCGCAGCCAGCGCCCCCCGCTGCCCGGAAGCCGCAGCCTGCGCCCCCCGCTGCCCGGGAGCCGCAGCCAGCGCCGCCAGCGCCCCCCGCTGCCTGGGAGCCGCAGCCAGCGCCCCCCGCTGCCTGGGAGCAGCAGCCAGCGCCCCCCGCTGCCCGGGAGCCGCAGCCAGCGCTCCCCGCTCCCTGGGAGCCGCAGCCAGCGCCGCCAGCAACCCCTGCTGCTTGGGAGCCGCAGCCAGCGCCGCCAGCGCCCCCGGCTGCCCGGGAGCCGCAGCCAGCGTCCCCCGCTGCCTGGGAGCCGCAGCCAGCGCTCCCCGCTGCTTGGGAGCCGCAGCCAGCGTCCCCCGCTGCTTGGGAGCCGCAGCCAGCGTTCCCCGCTGCCTGGGAGCCGCAGTCAGCGCCGCCAGCGCCCCCCGCTGCCCAGTGGCCGCAGCCGCCAGCGCCCCCCGCTGCCCAGTGGCCGCAGCCGCCAGCGCCCCCCGCTGCCCAGTGGCCGCAGCCGCCAGCTCCTCCCGCTGCCCAGTGGCCGCAGCCGCCAGCTCCTCCCGCTGCCCAGTGGCCTCAGCCGCCAGCTCCTCCCGCTGCCCAGTGGCCTCAGCCGCCAGCTCCTCCCGCTGCCCAGTGGCCTCAGCCGCCAGCTCCTCCCGCTGCCCAGTGGCCGCAGCCGCCAGCAGGACCCGCCGTGGACTGGCCGCCGCCCAGGCCCGCGGATGACTGGCCGCCGCCGCCCGGGCCCGCGGATGACTGGCCGCCGCCGCCCGGGCCCGCGGATGACTGGCCGCCGCCGCCCGGGCCCGCGGATGACTGGCCGCCGCCGCCCGGGGCCGCGGATGACTGGCCGCCGCCGCCCGGGCCCGCGGATGACTGGCCGCCGCCGCCCGGGCCCGCGGATGACTGGCCGCCGCCGCCCGGGCCCGCGGATGACTGGCCGCCGCCGCCCGAGCCAGCGGATGACTGGTCGCCGCCGCCCGGGGCCGTGGATGACTGGCCGCCGCCGCCCGAGCCAGCGGTTGACTGGCCGCCCGAGGCCGCGGATGACTGGCCGCCGCCCGAGCCCGCGGTGGACTGGCCGCCTTGTCCCGCAGCGCCTTCACCTGCCCAGGAGCCCCCGCATCGTCCTACGGCGCCCTCGCCTGTCCCGGCCTCAGCGGCGCCCTCGCCTGTCCCGGCCTCAGCGGCGCCCTCGCCTGTCCCGGCCTCAGCGGCGCCCTCGCCTGTCCCGGCCTCAGCGGCGCCCTCGCCTGTCCCGGCTCTCCCTGACCCTCCGCCGGCTCTCCCTGACCCTCCGCAGGCTTCCCCGTCTCCGGCTCCTTCGCCGGCTCTCCCACAGGGTTCTGACCCTCCGCCGGCTCCCCCGGCTCCTGCTCCTCCACCGGCTCCTATTCCCCCGCCGGCTCCCCCGTCTCCTGCTCCTCCGCCGGCTCCTGCTCCCCCGCCGGCCGTCAACCCTCCGCCGGCTCCCCCGGCTCCTGCTCCTCCGCCGGCTGCCGACCTGCTGCCGGCTCCTATTCCTCCGCCGGCTCCCCTGTCTCCTATTCCTCCGCCGGCTCCCCCGGCTCCTACTCCTCCGCCGGCTCTTCCGCCGGCTCTTCCGCCGGCTCCGGACCCACCGCCGGCCCTTCCGCCGGCTCCGGACCCTCCGCCGGCTCCCCCGGCTCCTACTCCTCCGCCGGCTCTTCCGCCGGCTCCTGACCCTCCACCGGTTTCCCCGTCTCCTACTCCTCCGCCGGCTCTTCCGCGGGCTCCTGACCCTCCGCCGGCTCCCCCGTCTCCTATTCCTCCGCCGGCTCCTACTCCTCCGCCGGCTCTTCCGCCGGCTCCGGACCCTCCGCCGCCTCCCCCGGCTCCTGCTCCTCCGCCGGCTCCTATTCCCCCGCCGGCTCCCCCGTCTCCTACTCCTCCGCCGGCTCTCCCGCCGGCTCCGGACCCTCCGCCGCCTCCCCCGGCTCCTGCTCCTCCGCCGGCTCCTATTCCCCCGCCGGCTCCCCCGTCTCCTGCTCCTCCGCCGGCTCTTCCGCCGGCTCCTGACCCTCCGCCGGTTTCCCCGTCTCCTATTCCTCCACCGGCTCCCCCGGCTCCTGCTCCTCCGCCGGCTGTCGACCCTCCGCCGGTTCCCCCGGCTCCTGCTCCTCCGCCGGCTGTCGACCCGCCGCCGGCTCTCCTGCCGGTTCCTGTCCCTCCGCCGGCTCTCCCGTCTCCTGACCCTCTGCCTCCCTGGCCTGTCCCTGCGGCTCCGCCTCCCCGGCCTGTGCCGGCGGCTCCGGGCGCTGAGCCTCCGCCGGTCCGGGTGTGGTCGTCCCGGTCTTGCGGTCGGGAGCCCGCGCCTTTGGGGGGGGGTACTGTCACGTCCTGGCTGTGCCCCTAGCCATCTCTGCGCTGGGCTCGGGGCATAGCCAGGACAGGACAGGAGGTGGCCTTTAGCCACCTCTACTCCTTTTTTTGGTTTCCCCAATTGGAGGCAGGTGTTAGTCATTGCCTCCAATTGGGGACCCTATTTAAGTTTAGTTTGTAGGCCCCAAGGCGTGGTTCATTTTGGTTTTGTTATCCTGTGTAAGGAATACCCACGTCACTGGTTGCTGCCTTTTGTTTTGATGGAGTCCTTCTTTACTTTTTCATTAAATATGGATTACCTTCCCTACCTTTACTCTGCGCCTGTGTCCTTTTCATCCCACGACCGTGACAACCTGCTCCGATATGTAAAGCCAAAAGGGTCACAATCATGAGCTAAATCATTAATGGTAAACAATCCGAAATGTCCCCAAAGTACCAGTTTCTTGCATGGAAAAGCTTTCATTTCTCAGAACAAGAAAAGACTGACAAGTTTCTTAATACATTTTATGTTATTTCAATTTACAAAAATTAGCTTTTCTTCCAAACACAAGAAAAAGATTGTCTACTACGCTTCTTCTGTACATTCGTTTGGAAAGGAAGGAAAGGAAGTTGGAAAGATAACATGCATTGCTGCAAGATGTTTTTTGTGGGCATTTATCAAAGCATTTGACACTGGCGTACATTACACCCACTCAAAAAAAGAACATTTCCTTGTCAAATTATGTGACTAACAGTTAGAGAACAGGATTCCTAGAAATACTTAGCTAAAAGCTGAGAGCTACTTTTTGGCAAACTAGAAATGTGACATATTTGTTTCAAGTGCCGGAAAAATCAGGTTGTGGTTAAGCATGAAAAGGTAACCCTTCCATTTGAGTTCTACTAATATTTTAATTTCCAAATATAATGCTGTTGTTTTCATAGAAATCAGGTGGACTTACAGATATCGTCTGGATTCAGACGGTCCAAATAAATGTATTCATATGTATTCCACAGCGGCTGGGAGATCTGTGCAGAGATGCCCCAGATAGAGGTTTTCCAGATAAGAAAGGCAGGAGTGCCTTTTATACAGAATGAGCAGAGGAAGGAGGAAGAAGGGGGGCTACAATTAACAAAAAAATTATCAAAAGAGCTTATATTGTCTTGGGGTTCCCCAGGTGTTCTCCTTATATTATTGGACTATGTGGCAACCTTAGTCCAGAATACCATTGTCAGAAGGAAGTCAGTAAGGCAAGGTCAGGGGTCAGAAAAGAAATGGGGAGACTACAAAAAGTCATGAGAGAGCAAAGCAAAGCTATACGTTATGTTGTTACATAAAGTCTACCTACTTTTGATAGCATAAACCAGCATGTTATAGTAACTATAATATGTGTATTTACAAGCAATGGAATCAGATTAGAGATATTAAATACTCGTAAAGGTTATATTCTCCTGCCCTAATTTCCTAGTTGTGTCCTCATTAAAACTACATTAATTGGCAAAAGGAAATTCTAAACCTGTCTTATCCATGACCTGTAGGAGGGTGACATGCTCAAGGGGAGGACAGTCATAGACCTTCCACCTCCATATTGAAAAGGACATTATGGGGTCAGGTCTAGGGTCAGGAATCAGGGATTGGCCCAAAACCCTTCCTGAATCATCTCTGAATCTAACATTATAACATGCAATTTCATTGAGGAACTCAATGAGCAAGCAAGCACGTTTATTTATTTAGCACAATTCATACATAGAAGCATTTCAATGTGCTTTACAATTAAAATTAAAATATAAAAAATGCAAAAGAATAAAAAAAACTGTCAGATTGTCAGACTAATCACCCTCCAGGGGGACTCGCCACCCAAATATCTCAATGCTTGCACTCCAGCGCTAGGATGAACCTGTTAGTCCCTTTGTGATATAATCTCTGCATCAATGTCTTACTGGGCTGTTTCCAGGGGGACATTTATGCCATGTCTGTATGTGCATTTAATATTCATCTTCAATAAATTACAGTTCCCAGAACTGTTTACTGAACCACCACAATATCTCAGTCTTCACGCTCCAGAGCTTGGATAAACTCTTCAGTCCTTTTGTGAGATAATCTCTAAATCAATGTCTTACCAGGCTGTTTCCAGCCTGTCTAGAAGTGTTCTATGATCTACAGTGTTAAATGCAGCACTGAGATCTAAAAGAACTGTTATTTTATCCCAATCAGGTCTATAGTTGTTCAATATAGATGCATCCAGTATTCTCTTTTTGAAAAGAGGCTTAATGGCAGCTGTTTTAGAGACATTGGGAAAATGCTTGATGGCAGAGAACTATTAGATCAGTAGATCCATTGTTATAGCGATAACAATTGTTTAAAAAAAGTCAGATGGCATTTTTGTCGAGACAGCATATGGAAGCTTTAAGTTGTCCAACTGTTTCTTCCAGGGATTTTTGATCAACTGTATTAAATTGTGTCATAATAACCAAGTTATGTCTCGGTAGTCGTAGTGGCGGTACAGTGTCATTTGTTGACAAAGTAGTTCTGATGGTCTGTTTAATAATTTGGATATTTTTACTAAAGAAACATGCAAATTCATTACATTTCACAGTGGACATGAGTTCTGATGCTATCTGCTTTATTGGGATTGTAAGCTTGTCGACCATGACAAATAGAGTGCGAGTATTGTTGATATTCTTGTTAAACATCCCTGATAAATGTTGCTGTCTGGCCCTGTGTAATTCATTGTTGAAGCTACCAAGGCTTTGTTTATAGATGTCATAGTGGATTAGAAATTTTGTTTTCCTCCACTTACGTTCTGCTTTCCTACATTCTCTTTTCAGGGCACTTACCATCATGGTGGTTCTCCATGGTGCTTTCTGTTTGCTCATAGTTTTCTTTACCGATGCAACAGGATCCATGACATTCAATATTTGGGAGTTAAAATTATCCAGTAGTAAATCAACTGACTCAGCACTTGTTGGAGAGATAGCTATGGCTTCCATAAACTGAGCATTGGTACTCTCATTAATGTACCTTTTCTTAACAGAAACAGAGTTTGCCTGAACATCTAGCGTGATCAGTGATTCAAAAAAGACACAGAAATGATCAGACAGGGCATGGCAGACTTTAACCATGACAGAGGAAATGTGATTTAAAGGAAGAGGGTGAGTGTCGTGTAGGTGGGCATGGGAGTCGTTGAGCCCCCTGTATGGCAGGTGAAAAGGAACTTTAATAAGCTATTGAAACGACCTAATGTGCATACCACCGCGTATGCGACCGTGTATACGTCTATACGCGTATGCAACCGTGTATACGTGTATACGTGTATGCACCCATGTATACGCGTTCCTATACCCGTATACACGCCGCGTCAGTATACGCGCTCAGACGACTGCTTCAGTCTATGGGGGGTGGATTCTGCCACGGAGATGTAGATAAGCGACCTACCGTCAACTTGCTCCCATTTAACGTCGCCGTGAGCGAATCTCTTTGGCTTTACGTCGCCGTGAGTGAATCTCTTTAGGTCGGTGTTAAAAGTTTCATTTGTGCTGTTGCAGCGTTTTATATATTAGACATTTCATTTTAGCTGTCACCAGCCCCACAACCTGCTCCAAACTGCCTCAAAATAGGCTCAATCATTTATGCTCTGTTTGTGCCGCTGAAAGGTTTGTTTGCGCTTCTACAGTTTTTGGTACCTATTCCTACTGGATAGCGCACTGCCTTTACTCTCTTTCCACTATAGCCCTGTAACTATCCGTAAGAAAACAGTCGCAAAAACAAACCTTTATCGGCACAAAATGAGCACATATGATGGAGCCTATTGAGTGAATTTGACCTATAAATTATTTCATATCTAAAAAATTATAGCAGCACTTCTTTGCGGTTACAATTTTCATTTGGGCTGCTTCGGTGTTTTAAATATTAGATATTTAATTATAGGGTATGTTGTCACCAGCCCCCCCAACATGCTCAAAATTCCATCTAAATAGGCTCAATTGTTTGTTCTCCATTTGTAATGATTCAGCGTTTTATATCCTATTAGACATTTCATTTTAGGTTAGCAGCCCCTGAACCTGCTCCAAACTGCGTCAAAATAGGCTCAATCGTTTGCGCTCCGTTTGTGTCGCTAAAATTTTGTTTGTGCTGCTATAGCTTTTGGCAAATAGTCTACATTTCTCTTTCCCATAGACCTATAGCTCTGCTATACAGCTCCGGAAAAAATTAAGAGATCACTGCACCTTTTTCTTTCCTTTCCAAAAAAAGTTGAAAAGGAAGGATTTTACCGACCCAAACGAAGCACAAACGATTGAGCCTATTTTGAGTGAATTTGATCTATAACCTATTATTTAATATTTAAAATATGAAAGCAGCACAAAAACTATAACGGCACAAACAAATTCATTATGGGTGAATTTGGAGGATTTGGGGGGCGGAGTGACTATAAATTAACTATAAAATGTTTTTAGAATTAACTATAAAATATTTTTTGGGGCTAATACTTAAAATGACAGCAGCACAACTGGAGTAAAAGCGATTAAAGGTTTTATCTGTGTAAAGATGGTCCCCCATCCAGCGCAAATCTATGGCAAAATAGGCTTAATCGTTCGTGCTGGTTTGTGCCGTAAAATGTTTGGTTTGTGCTGCTAGATATATAATGATATTTTATAGGTAAAATTAACTCAAAATAGGCTCAACCATTTGTGCTCCTTTTGTGCCGATAAAGGTTTGTTATTACAACAGCTTTCTTACCACTGCTTTCTTACTGATAGTGACATAGCTATAGTGGAAAGAGAGTAAACAATTATTTTATTATTTGTAATTATTTTACAAATATGTTGTTATATCCCCATGATAGAAATGTTAAATCTTTATTTTGCTACACTCACGGCGGCGACGTTCAGACGTTGCACATTGTTAATCACTCACGGCGATACAATAATAAAAGCGTCTGCTGCATGATGTAAATGTTAAATCCATGATTGACTCCATTATGGCAGGTTGGCCCGGCCCTGATGCATGAATGCCACCCCAAACCATAATATAACTTCTCTTTGCTCTTTCTCTGCTTTAAGTGGCATCACAGTAAATCGGTATACGTAAGGAATAAGGCACAAGTGGGTTTGGTACATGATCATTGTACCACAGATAAGAACCTAAGTGTGATGCATCGTGCAGTGCCTTGACACAAGATATGGATATACCATGGATATAAGCAATTCTCACAAACCCCAGATATTTCTTTTCACTCTTATAAACCAATTACTAATTCAGTTAGACCTGGGTGTCTCTGTCCATGCCTGGCTGACCTTGGCAGTATATGTTTGTAGAACTGGTCAGCTTAATAAACCTCTGCATCATGCCTGCTCCAGATGTGGCTGATATTGCTACAGTTGTTCTAGCCCTTGGGAGTTGATATTGTGATTTTTACCATTTTTCATGTTTGTAAATTACCTGTTTGGTATACGCATTTCTGTGTTTCTCAATGTAATTTCTCATCTGAAAATTGGATTGGAGTGCAATGATTCCTTGAATGTATTATAATTTACAAGCTAATTTGAGCGCAAGGTTCAGAACGCATTTTGTTAATATTTAAGCAATGTTGCATTTTGGAATGCCGTATTGAAAATGTACAAGGATTAATTGAATCTCCTAAACAGATTTTCGAGTTGAGCACAATCTTATAGACTACAAAAGATATCTGAGGTGGATGACAGAATAATTATTTCCCAGTTCAATAAAAACCCCTTCTTGGCCAGATCAGTAAACCCTCAGCGACTTAAAAGAAAGATGGGAAGGGAGGAGTAATGAGAAGGTGAGCATCTGCTTATGAGCCAAAGCATACCACCTCTTCTGTGAAGCATGGTGGAGGCAGTGTTATGGCACCTCTTACAGACTCTACCTCATTTTGTATTTTTGTACTCTGTGTAACTGTATGTTGTCCTGCACGTTTGCGCTTTGTCTCGGCCAGGTCACCATTGCAAATGAGAATCTGTCTCAATCGGCCAACCTGGTTAAATAAAGGTTACATAAAAAATACAAATAAACTATTCTGTGAAGCATGGTAGAGGAAGTGTTATGGCACCTGTTCTGTGAAGCATGGTGGAGGAAGTGTTGTGGTTCTGTGAAGTGTGGTGGAGTAACTGTTGTGGCATGTGCATGTATGGCTGCCAATGATGTGACTGTAGAAAAAAGCACCTGTCAATCATCTGAGGGCAAACCTGAGGGCAAACCTGAGGGCAAAAGGCACCAAAAACCAGCAGGAACTGTAGAGGTTGTTTCCACATATGGGGAGGGGGGGATTATCCAGTGATATACTGTCAAACATGGCTTGACTGATGACCCCAGGCCTTCATGGCCATGCAAACTCTCCCCTTACAATGAAAAGTGTCTAGGCTCCAAGAGATATTTGGGACATAAAGTGTTAACTCAGGAACACTCCTTCAACTGGTAGTTATTCTAGTAGAATGGTGGTAGGAAGAACCAATATTCTATTTTTTATTAAATACACCTGTATACAATGCATAAAAAGGACATGTAAATTAATCCTGCGCAATAATGGCTGATCATGGTCCACAGGGATGTCTGGGCAGTGGTGGATAGGCCATAAATTGGAGTTTCAATACTTGGATTTACTGTCTTGATATTCTTCCAATATATATTGAACGTTCACAAGTTCGAATTTACAGTTCTCTATATAGGAGCAGTAGAAAAGAGTATGTTATTCTTAGAGGAATTAGATAACAAGTGCAGTATGCAATGAACAAACAAAAGTTGTAATCTGCTAAAGCCAAGGAAATTCACTCACGGCGACGTTAAGCCAAAGAAATTCACTCACGGCGACGTACAGCATAAAAGATTCACTCACGGCGACGTTAAATGGGAGCAAGTTGACGGTAGGTCGCTTATCTACATCTCCGTGGCAGAATCCACCCCCCATATATACATGGGTGTATACACGTATACACGGTTGCATACACGTATAGATGTATACACGGTCGCATACGCGGTGGTATGCACATTAGGTCGTTTCAATAGCTTATTAAAGTCCCTTTTCACCTGCCATACCCCCTGCTTGGGACAAGGACAACTTCTGGAAGCACTGGATGATTTTATTCAGGTGGTCAGGTGAGGGGGGCTGGATACTCTGCCTATGTGCGCTTTCCTTCTTGTTTGGGAATGGCATTCCAAGAGCGTGACATATGTTGGCACCCATCAGCTGGACATCCTACGGTATTTGGATGAACCCAATAAGATCTAGAGAGGGTCCAAAAAATATTGAAATTGTCAATAAACTTTATCCTGTGGTTGAGCCACGCTGGTGTCAGCCAAGTATTCTGCCCAAGGAGTCTTGGCAATAAAAAGAATACTGGAGTTGAAAGATGCTTATTTTCAGGATCTCAAAGCCACTTTTCCTTCGTAGAATGTAAAAAGACCCAGTGTGGACAATAATCAGAATGTTGCTTGGATGTGTAGAGAATGACTAGCAACTTTTCTGTTAGCTCTCTGACAGATTTGTCAGCCATGGTTAAGTTTTCAGTCTTTGCTAATCTGGTTATATTGTATGTAGGACCAAATGTGCCATAATATGAAATAAATAAATGAATAAATACATATATAAATAAATATATAATTATACATTGCATTTGCATTGTGTACACATGCATCATCCAGAGAGTTCATTTGGATGGTGTGAAGTTGTGAGATGTGGCGGGACCTCACCCATTTGTTAGTGGGTGTGATTTGACACTTGAGAACAAACTATCATATGACGGCTCTCAATCATGAAGCACACAAACGAGTTTCAGTGTTTCCTTGTTTGTTATGGATACTGTTATCGAAATTTTGAACTAAGGTACATTTGAGAAATGTCTGTCTTTCTATCACCTGGTATGTAACTCTGATCTTTGGTTGTGACACACGTCTGTATAAATATCAGAGCATCACTAGGAACTCTGGCCATCTGTTCCTCTGCCAAGACCAATAAGGGTATCTGTCCTTTGTTCCTTAGGAATGTAGGAGAGGGGGATCTGGTGTTTAGGGTCATTATTGACTGGTATCAGATTATAGGGTTACTCGTATTGTTTGTCCAGATGATGTAAGACTTCTTTAGAGTTCAAGAGGTTGCCCATGTGGGGGAGGACAGCCTGCCCCTTGTGTGAAGACTAGGTAGTAATAGAACAAATGGGAATGTGTTCTATTGAGTTAGGACAGCTGTACAGTAACTTGCCACACACCTTTAAAATGTAATAAACACGGACTGTTCATGTATCTACTTCAGAGATTCCTCAGATGATTATTCTGTAAGCGTTTGCCGCATCTCTCTATTTGCAAATAACAAGCAAACCATAATTAAAAAATTACATAAAAATGACGTTATTAAAAATATATAAATTTATACACTCACCTAAAGGATTATTAGGAACACCATACTAATACTGTGTTTGACCCCCTTTCGCCTTCAGAACTGCCTTAATTCTATGTGGCATTGATTCAACAAGGCGCTGAAAGCATTCTTTAGAAATGTTGGCCCATATTGATAGGATAGCATCTTGCAGTTGATGGAGATTTGTGGGATGCACATCCAGGGCACGAAGCTCCCGTTCCACCACATCCCAAAGATGCTCTATTGGGTTGAGATCTGGTGACAGTGGGGGCTATTTCAGTACAGTGAACTCATTGTCATATTCAAGAAACCAATTTGAAATGATTCGAGCTTTGTGACATGGTGCATGTTACAAAGGGATGGACATGGTCAGAAACAATGTTCAGATAGGCCGTGGCATTTAAACGATGCCCAATTGGCACTAAGGGGCCTAAAGTGTGCCAAGAAAACATCCCCCACACCATTACACCACCACCACCAGCCTGCACAGTGGTAACAAGGCATGATGGATCCATGTTCTCATTCTGTTTATGCCAAATTCTGACTCTACCATCTGAATGTCTCAACAGAAATCGAGACTCATCAGACAAGGCAACATTTTTCCAGTCTTCAACTGTCCAATTTTGGTGAGCTTGTGCAAATTGTAGCCTCTTTTTCCTATTTGTAGTGGAGATGAGTGGTACCTGGTGGGGTCTTCTGCTGTTGTAGCCCATCCGCCTCAAGGTTGTGCGTGTTGTGGCTTCACAAATGCATTGCTGCATACCTCGGTTGTAACAAGTGGTCATTTCAGTCAAAGTTGCTCTTCTATCAGCTTGAATCAGTCGGCCCATTCTCCTCTGACCACAGGACTGCCGCATACTGGATGTTTTTCCCTTTTCACACCATTCTTTGTAAACCCTCAAATTGGTTGTGCGTGAAAATTCCAGTAACTGAGCAGATTGTGAAATACTCAGACCGGCCCGTCAGGCACCAACAACCATGCCACGCTCAAAATTGCTTCAATCACCTTTCTTTCCCATTCTGACATTCAGTTTGGAGTTCAGGAGATTGTCTTGACCAGAACTACATCCCTAAATGCATTGAAGCAACTGCCATGTGATTGGTTGATTAAATAATTGCATTAATGAGAAATTGAACAGGTGTTCCTAATAATCCTTTAGGTGAGTGTATATATAAACATAGCATTTGCATTGTGTACATGCATGCAATAGACATTTCATTTGGATGGTGTGAAAGTTTTGCACAGTCCAAATGCAATAGATATTTAATTTGAATACTGTATATTATGTGTTGTCCAAACGCAATAGTCATTTCATTTGGATGGTGCAAACTTGTCTCTTTCGTCCAAATGCAATAGACATATAGTTCAAACATAGGCTTTAGCCTTTTCTTTGAGCCTTTTGAAAACATCCAGAAAAATACAGAATTTGCCGTAGTATAACTTTTTTTTGTTGGTGATAGAATACATAAATACAAGGTGTTGTGGAATCTGAGCATTAACAATTACAATATGAATGTACATTTCATTGGAAGTGCATGTGCCTAGATAATGAGAACAACAGAAACCTCTCTGTTTATCTCTCTGTAGGAATGTTTACGATGGTCATATGGCATGGGGGTTGACTTCTAAAGACGTGGTCTTAGTTAGAAACGCCCTTAATGTATAGGCTAGCTGGTAACCAACATTACAGGGAGAAGATAATGGAACGTTCACCGTATGACATCTGTGCTGCAATTTTCCAATAAACGTGAACGAACTTCTCCCTCGATTTGATACTGGTTCTACATTTTTTGACCACTATACGAAACCGCCGATTTCTAACACTTTGGTGCTGTGAGCCGTATGGTTGGAGATTTAGATTTTACCAAAAAAAAACTGTTTTTTGTTGTCCTGAGACGAAGCTGGCTGCGCGCACCCGCAACGGAGTCGGTCTTTGTCCCTGTTTCTTGCGAACAGCTGAATGGTTGGTGAGTCTGAAATCCACACCATTTAACGAACAAATCGAGTATTTCAAAAGCACAGTTAGTGATAGGAGACCTAGTTACTCCCTGACTAGGCCACGAATTGCAATCGTGTACAATATCTCTAGGGGTGGATAAATTGGAGAGAAGACCTAGTTACTCCCTGACTGGGCCACGAATTACATTGTGTAACGTGCAAAAATCTCTAGGGGTGGATAAATTGGAGATTAGCGCTAAACTGTATTTCGTTGATAATGCGAATTGCTTTAGGCGATTATACAGTGACTTGTACAAGTAAAATATAATGCCATCCAGTTGTACAAATACGACGGGAAGAGGAGTACAGCCTCAGGCATGACGCGTTCATTTTTAAATAGAATGGCGCGAATAGGATACCATCAAGAACGAAAAGGATCATTAACAACGATGCCTGGACTCGAAATGGACAGAAAGAAAAATAACGTTTTCCGGCTAAACAAGATGGATTCCGAGGAAGTTGAATACAGAAAGATGGAGCGTGTGGTACAGACGAAGAGAGAAGACAGAGAAAAGTTAAGATGGCCGAGAATGGACAACAGTCGAAAGGCGGTTCATTCTGTTTGACCACCTGGCTGACCGACAGTAGTCTCAAGATGGAGTCTCTCTTATGGGACCCTGGAATCATGGACGATACTAGAAACTGACGTGAGCTTTCATAATCATTCAATCAGAGTTCTTAAATGTTCATTTTCTAAAATGTATTGTACCTAACCATTAATTGAAGCTGGAACTTATCAAGGAAACCTGATCACCTTCCTCGGTAATAGCCAAGCTTATTTAATTAAATATTACATGCATTTTGAGAAGCACTTGAATGTTATATAGCATGTTTTAATAGGCATTCGAAATAGCATGTCTTGTTCTGTCATGCTTGAACATGTTCTAATAGGTATTCAAGAAATAACCTGTTTTGTTGTGCTTTGTCATGTGTACGTATGTAATTTTGAGTCGAGCGTATTTATTGCGTTGATGATAATGTTTAAAACCGTAAGGCCTCAGGAGGGGTTTCACAACAATGTACGTAGGCCTTAATCAAGGCCCACCACATGGTACTTGTCTGTTGCTTGCTGAGCTGTTCACTAGCACAAGTGAGTATGTCTGAAACCTAGTGATGAATTAGAATTTGGTACCATGATTTTCTAATCTGGTAAAATAGTATTGTGGTTGTCTTACAAAAGGTTAAGGTATTGTGTTTTCGCTCTAATTATATATTGTATAAGTGATATAATGAAGAATCCACATGGTTATAGTCTAACATTAAGGAGCCGCTGTGTCCCATGAGGACTGAATTTGAATCCAAAATAGCCATAGCCTTAAAAAAAGGGGTAATACAGTTAAAGCGAGTTTACTCCACACAAAATTAAGTGACCTATTTTTTAAATGCTGAATTGAGTTTGGTTAAATAATATAGTTTATCTTATTTGTATTTACCAACGAAAACTGGGATAATGCTTGTTTTTAAAACCAACGCCTGATACTCGTTAATGGAGTTCAAATTCTAAAATGGTAAATTGACTAATGAACAAATAGGGTATTGATGTAACAGTGTTTAAGGCCTACATTGAGTTTCCTTTGGATTACTTATTGTACCTTGATTTTAGTGATGTCATACATCTGTTTTCTGTCTGGATTGCCATTCTTAAGAGTTAATTTCCACCCTAATGTTGAGTTGTTGTATAGATAATGATAAGCACATTTTTACAAACTGTGAAAATATTAGATTGGTTGGACACTAAATCAAAATCTCCAGTTAACAAAGGATGTCGGTTAAATTGATAGGATAGTCTGAGGACCATAAACAAACATTTGGCCTTTTTAATGGATTACCATAAATGGGTGGAGCTCAGAGTAGCAACCTTTCCCATTACATCAGAGAAGCCTATTACTAAGGGTTAAATTCGAGTGTTCGGTCTGGTCTCATCTATGGTAATTTTATCAACAAACGCATATATAGTTTTGGGATAAACAAACATTAAGTGAAAGCTAAATATATTTTCCTCTCATTAGCTTTAATGTTGAAATGTATGATTTTGAAACCAACTGAAGTGTGGGTAGAGACCTAAAGTAACCCCCCATTGTTGATGATAGAACAAAGATAAAGCATTAAAGTTGTGATTTAGGGTTTGGCTGACCGCCCTTATTTGGTCAAAAAATTTATCTAACTTTGCGAATTCCCAAAAATTTAGGAGGTTACTCAAGACACTTTGTGTTTTTCATGAGGTAGTTTGGCCTTTGCCTGTAAAAATTCTAAAGTTGTATGCTGTAGCTATGCTAATACAATTGCCCTGGTGGTTGCAACAGGTAAACCACTGCACATGGGCTGGAGTTTTTCACTCCTACAATTTAGTTGCACAGCTTATCCCCTGGGGGCCAAACAATTTAGTTAGGCATGTGGCAAGAAACTACAGGATATTATAAATGCTTAATAGCCAATTTCACAGACCTGTGTGATGGTACTGTGGTAATGTCAAATTTGAGAGCTGTTTAGCTATGATGTAAAATTTGTTAATGGGTTATATGGTTTATAATTCCTTCGCACAAGCGACCGTGTTGCACATTGATGTCTTTGTTGGTGTTAGTGAATGTTAATGTTTAACTTGTTCACTTTGTTTTGATGAATATACAACTCCTTATCGAATGGATTATAGATCCATCCCTACTACCAATTCTCTATTTTTCATGTCTGTCCTGAAAAGATGGCCAGTGCAGGTTCAGGATGGCGCCTCCTGTGGTCGTATTTGTCATTGTTCTGCATTCATACATGGTGTCACTTTCCATTGACTTAATGAAGTGAAGGCAGGGGGATGTATGATATGATAATTGATTATGATTGGAAAGAGTTGAGTTTAAGGCTCAAGGCAAATCAAATTTGTATTTATAAGTAGTTTTGTAAAAAAAATTGTTTTTCCTGTTTGCATAGTTATAACAGAGCATTGGCATCTGTTATGTTTTCCATTTTCCATTTACAGGATGTTTTTAATTGGTTTATTTGGAGATTGTTTTGTTTGAGGTAAGGTCTAACATTCTAATGGTTAAATAGAATAGATCTAACCATTTCTGATTTGGCTAAGCAAAGTCATGTCTGACAATATTATTCCACTGCTGGTTGCTATTGGGCAATAATATAGCACAAGGAGTCAAACAACAACCAAGCCAGTTCTGGATGGAAAAGGAACTTTGACATAGACTTATGGAAACTTGTCTGAATAGGGTGTATGCTTCACTCTGAAGATGGAACTTCTGAGATCCACAAGTTTCAGGACTGATCTATTGTCTTCATTGTTGGGAGTTGACGGAACCATACCCAGTGGATGAAAGTCTGATGGACTGTTGAACCACACTAATCTTTGTTTTGTAGTTATACTTTCAACAGATCAGGACATCACAAACCCTTTTCTGATGATACATCACGTCACTGACTGGACACAGACAACTGAGTGTGGTCAGATCACTTGGCTTCACACTCCATTTCTAGATGAATCATCGACAGCGAGATGAGAGGAGAATCCACCGGAGTCCTGACTACACAAACTACAGGTCAGAGTACCACGGGCCAGTTGACTGGAAAGGTCACATGGTCCAAACACAGTGGAAGACACTGTTGTGGTGTTAATCTTGATTAAGTGAAGTTTTGGAAACTCACTTATCCATTATACACCTACACTGACTTGTTAGGACAACCAGGCAAATTGCTGGGTCCACATCACACTGACTGCAATAACTGATTTTGGAACTTTCATCACTGATGCAAGACAAAGAAACTGAAGACAAGAACTGAAGGACACTTGATTGAAAATTAACTTATTTCCTTACAATCTAAGATTTTCCTAAATAACTGATATGGTGAATTTCATATGTATGAAGGTTTGTTTCTCGCAAGACAGGTGGGAAACTGTACGATGACAATCCCAGTATTGGACTTCGGCGTATTTGTGATGATGCTTAATGATCTACATTATGATGGCTATCATGGTTTGTTTGGACAGTGAATTGTTCCCTATTATAGATGGTCCCTGACAAAGGTAGATGTTTTCCCTATTTTAAAGGTAGAAATCTGTCACAGGTACAACAGGATATGCGTAAGTCTTTTGTATGAATTTGTCGCATGGATCATGATACGGACAAGGGGGGTTTTGATTGTTCAATGGACTTTGGGGGAAATGTTTTAATCATGATGTCATGTTGAGTCTGATTTTCTGCTGAACACCGTTAACACTGATAATAACCTGTTGATGTCATGTTTCTTGACCTTTATAATCTTAGCTGGGGACGGGATTGATGACTGTCATACATTGAGTTAGGTGTCGGAGTGGGGTGTGTCAATTGTCTTGTTTAAATTAATTTTCATTTGAGGACAAATAAGACCTGGTTGGTCGGATACTCCTTTTGTCATTTGTAACATATGCGTATGGGCCTTTTCTTTTCATTAGGAATTGAATTGTAATGTTTTATCAAACATGTAATGTTTTTCTTTAAATGTTTGATAGGGGGGACTGTGGAATCTGAGCATTAACAATTACAATAGGAATGTACATTTCATTGGAAGTGCATGTGCCTAGATAATGAGAACAACAGAAACCTCTCTGTTTATCTCTCTGTAGGAATGTTTACGATGGTCATATGGCATGGGGGTTGACTTCTAAAGACATGGTCTTAGTTAGAAACGCCCTTAATGTATAGGCTAGCTGGTAACCAACATTACAGTGAGAAGATAATGGAACGTTCACCGTATGACATCTGTGCTGCAATTTTCCAATAAACGTGAGCGAACTTCTCCCTCGATTTGATACGGGTTCTACATTATTTGACCACTATACGAAACTGCTGATTTCTAACAGTGTTAAACATAGGGAGTTGGGCCAGGTCGTGCAGACTGGTCAATACCCACACAACTCAAGTCCCGTTCCCCATTTCGCTGTTATAATCAGATTTAACATTCATAATAACACATCACTCCCGACATCCCCCCAACATTTTAATTGGACTACATGCGATTTATTCGGCATTTATGCAGGCAAAACATTCACGTAGGGTTGCCAAAGAAGTGCAGTGTGCTACTGAAAGATCGTTATCATCTATTGCCAGGTTGCTACTGTTAGTCAGAGGTCAATGTTGGAATACAAGGCAAGCTGCCAAACTGGTGAGCAGCAAGCATACTGCTGTATTAGATTCATATGCACCCCTTCTTGAATTATGTAGCCCCCTAGAAACCATAGATTTGAATGATTCTTTTGAAAAAGAGTAAGATCTGCTATGTGATTTCGGAAAACTGCCTTGCAAGTTTACTGCAAAATTTATCATGGCATAATATCGAGTAGGAGGAAATTGACCAGTATTTCGTATCTTGTCAACCAAGTTCCTGGTCCCTGCAAATTCTTTCTAAAACCTTCTCAAGATCTTTATCCATTTACCTGGGAATCTCACCAATACAAGTCAGATATTCCTCTGGGTTAATACTGGTTGCGATGTGTCCAGTATCACTGTTCTCAGTGTGCACCAATGTGTTAACCCTTTGACAAGTACGATCACACCAGTGTGATCAGGCAAGAGTGGTCCCTGAACCATACGATCACACCGGTGATTAGAACTTATTGTTTAGAAAGCACCATTAGAACATATTTTTTAGAATGCACCATTAGAACGTATTGTTTAGAATGCACCGTTAGAACGTATTGTTTAGAATGCACCGTTAGAACGTATTGTTTAGAACACACCATTAGAATGTCTTGTTTAGAACACACCATTAGAACGTCTAGGTACGAGTGACGTAACAATGGCTGGTCAGACCGCGCTGTTATTTACTCACATTTCGCTCAAACAGTGTTTATAACTTTATTTCCTCACTGAAATTGTTTGTAGACCACACTGTGATATTAACCAGGTAGCAAGCATCAAATTGGGACAAGAAGGGTTACTTACGTACCAACAGGCAGGCAACCCTAATACACAAAAACAAATGGTATTAGCGACTACTATAGAGCATCTTACCATTTCCTGGAAGAGCTGACAACTGGTCAAAAAATTTGTAAAAACCTTCTAGAAGTCACATTACCCGTTTGAGGGCACCACTATGCTTTTTTATCAACCAAAGATAATCAAAGGTGAGGAACTCTGAGAGCTGATGGTCATTTACATATGCCAGTCTTTTGGACAGATTTACCATCCTGGGAAAACTATGATTTGTCCCAATATATCACCAAAAATAACTATGATTTAAAATATATTAATAACACACAGTGAAAGCATTTCTGCTGGATATGGACACCTAATAGCGCATTTTTATGTTTAAAATGATTGCGACCCGCCGCCCTTTGCCTCACAATAGTTTGATCCAGTGCTCAGAAGTGACACATCATGCATCTATAACTACAGTTCGTGTGTGGGAATCTGAGGGAGTCTGTTGGTGGCTGACTTTCAGTAACTAGTTCAAACAAAGGATGTTATTTTATTTTTTTTTACTTCTACTGCTCAATGCACATTTAGAACCAACACCAATCTTCATTTTCGCTGCACTGAATTACAGGTCTCACTTCAGCTAGCGGTTAGCTGACGTTTGCTAGCTAGCTACAGTTACACATTAACCAGCTTTTGCAGCTCTTTGAATTCAAGTCAATTAGAGAAGCTTGCAATACAATCTACAGTGGGGAGAACAAGTATTTGATACACTGCCGATTTAGCAGGTTTTCCCACTTACAAAACATGTAGAAGTCTGTCATTTTTATCATAGGTGCTCTTCAACTGTGAGTGACGGTATCTAAAACAAAAATCCAGAAAATCACTGTATGATTTTTAAGTAATTAGTTTACATTTTATTGCATGACATTTACAGTCAGGGAAGACAATACACATCTTTGAATAGCATTAGGGAGGCTGTGTTTGCTGCTTCAGCCAAAGTTGATAGTGAACAGATCAAGAAACTGACATATTGAAAAGAAGGTTATAATGGTCACACAATATTTTTGAAAAGACCCAAATTGTAATTAATTGTCATTTTGTGTTACTTGTTACATGACTTCACCAATTATTTTGTAAAGAAAATGTCAAATCACAAATATAATATAACTATACATCCCATTCATTCATTAAATGACTTGCATAAATACAGAGTGATGGAAGCTAAACCGTCTAAATAGGAGCAATCTATTTGCATGTTAACTGTGCATACACGGCAGCTAATGTTGCTAAAGTTGGTCAATGGTCTTTACTCTTGTGAAATAGCCTACTAAGGATGCCAGTTTTGTGGATGCTGCTGTTACTAATTTATCATTATTATTATAACTACATCATTTATTTTGCCTGAGTGAGATAAACATTGATATGAAATGAGCACTGCAGAGACTAGCAATCCAGAGGATTTCATCAGTCCAGTCGGTATGTTTAATGGCTTGCAACTATGAATGTCTGCATTTAGCTTCAAAGGGTGGCTTCGACAAGGGCATTCTATAAAAACGAAGGCCATCTTTTTTTGCATTCCTATTCTGGCACAATAATATATGTTTTTCCTAAAGTCAGAGGATCTTGCCCATTTCCCTAAACTTGTTCCTTGCAGTTTTCTGCCACCACCAAACTTAATTGTGACGTCCACTCCAAATGAGTCTATGGACTCCACAATATAAAAAAACCTACAGATGACAAGAGACATTCTTAAATGTCCTCAGCAAATTAATTTGAAAGGGGATAGCTAACAACTAGGCGTTTGTCTTGCTAGGCTGAACATATACTTTGATGCTAAATGTAGTTTTTAGTATGCCTGTTTTTTTTTTAAGCATAAAATATAAAGCACTTTTAATTGCCCCGTGTATGGAATATACAATCCAAATAAATAGCCATGCCTTTTACAGTTATTTGGTAATGTTAGATAGCTACTTACTATTTTGAGAGCTGGCCATTGGGCCACTCTAGCCTAGAGCGTCTTTTCCACATAATGTTTGGAATGTAAGAGAAGTCTCCGGCACCCCAGGAGTTATAAGGGGGGCGAAATCCGGATGATCAACCACACATCTTGCAACAAGTACAGCTTCAGGGCATGGGACATTCAGAGATGCAGGAATAGCATCAATGTCAATATTCAACCTCTAATTGTCTCTGTAGTCCCCTCCTTCAAACAGACTACCATCGTCCCTGTACCGAAGAAACCTTCCATCACCAGCCTGAAAAACAACTGCCCTGTAGCACTGACCTCCACCATCATGAAGCGCTTCGAGTGGCTGGTTAGAAATCCCCTCTGCTCCACCCTTCCTGACACCTTGGACTCCTTTCAATTTGCTTATCGCCCTAATAGATCTACTGATGATGCCATCACCCAGACGACACAAACCTCCCTCTCCCACCTGGAAAATACTGAACCTGAGCACTGGAGCCCCCCAGGGCTGCGTACTCAGTACCCTCCTGTACTCCCTGTTCACGCATGACTTTGTGGCCACACACAGCTCCAACATCATCCTCGAATTCACGGACAACACTACCATCCTGGGTCTCATTTACAACAACGATGAGGCCGTTTACAGAGAGGAGGTAAAGAACTTGGCTACATGGTGCCAGGACAACAACCTCTCTCTCAACGTCTTCAAGTCTAAAGAGATGATTGGGGACTTCAGGAAGTGGCAGGGGATCATGCCCCCATACTCATTGATGGAGCTGTGTAACTGGAATGAGTCTCCGAATTCAAGTTTCTCGGTGTGTTCATCACAGATGACCTCACTTCGTCCAGACAAGCAAGTTTGGCAATGAAAACTGCCCAAAAATGACCGTAATTCCTGAGGAGTCTCAAAGTTCTTTCAGGGATTGATGCTGGTTTACATTATGTATATTGTTACAATATCTATAATTTCAATACCACAACTAATATTGCTTTTAGTTTAAAGTACCTAGAAGAGCGAATGTGACTGACTATTACTGGTGGATTTTCGAATTATGTCTTAGGATTTCTTCAGGATAGACAAACACTTTGTTGGCTACACGATTCTCTCATCTTTTCACTTCACAAAATTCTGTTATCATCACCTATATTGATACAGTAGTTATTGTAACAATGTCATTCACAAATGGCTAATAAGCTGTTAAAATGGCCAGTGGCAAAAGACATACAGTTCATAAATGCTATTTGTGGTGGAGGAAAACATAATAAGAAACGTTACTCAGTTTAACACAATGGTTAATGGCGTCTAGCGACATATTACTTGCTAATAAGCTTTTAAAATGGCCAGTGGGGAATTTCATACAGTTCATACATACTACAGTATTTGTGGTGGAGGTAAACTTAATAAGAAACGTTTAACACAATGGTTAATGGTGTCTAATGAAATATTGAAACTCAGCATGATGTTAATGCTTGACAAAATGATATAATGTCAAGAGGCTACACTGACACCTGGTAAATGTACAGTTCTGTGGCATTGTGGTTAAAGACACTGCCTTTAACACATTTTATTCCTGGCTGGCTGAACTAGGTTTGCCTGGTTTCTTGTTAAACTGCTGCTAATGTACAATGTTATGTATATTATTGCTTCATCTTAATCCTATATTTTTGCTGTGTATATATTTTTCTTATTAATACTCACTGGATAGTTGTAGTGTGCTGTGCCACCATTCATAAGCTATTACACTCATACGAATCTACAATATTCAATAATTTTACCATTGCTGCTGGTTTACATTGTTATTTATATTACTGCCATTTTTCTTCTTCTTAACTCTCACTACGTAGTTGTCTGGTGCCATGTGACAAGAATTTCATTGCTCAGGATGACTGTGTTGTTCTGTGCATTTGACAAAAAAACCTTGAAACCTGACCACGATTTTGTCTCAATATGATAAGAGGAAAGGAACTAAGTGAATTTGAAAGAGGCAGTGTTATCGGGACACTTCCTTGCTGAGAATTCCCCAAGGGGATCACTGTATGGCTTTTATGAATATGAAAATGATGATGAATGAATCATACAGTATATCACAAAAGTGAGTACACCCTTCACATTTTTGCTCATATTTGATTATATCTTTTCATGTGACAACACTGAAGAAATTACATTTTGCTACAATGTAATGTAGTGAGTGTACAGCTTTTATCACAAGTGTAAATTTGCTGTCCCCTCAAAATAACACAACACACAGCCATTCATGTCTAAACCGCTGGCAACAAAGGTGAGTACACCCCAAAGTGAAAATGTCCAAACTGATTAGCCATTTTCCCTCCCCGGTGTCATGTGACTCATTAGTGTTACAAGGTCTCAGGTGTGAATGTGGAGCAGGTGTGTTAAATTTGGTGTCATCGCTCTCACACTCCCTCATACTGGTCATTAGAAGTTCAACATGGCACCTAATGGCAAAGAACACACTGAGGATCCGAAAAAAAGAATTGTTGCTCTACATAAAGATGACCTAGGCCACAGGTGTCAAACCAGTTCCACGGAGGGCCGAGTGTCTGCAGGTTTTCGCTCTCACCTTGTACCTGATTGGTTAATTAGTTCACTAATTGGTTAATTTCTACCCCCACCTGGTTGTTCAGGTCTGACCTGGGAACCAATTTAAAGGAAAACCCAAAGACCTGCAGACACTCGGCCCTCCGTGGAACCGGTTTGACACCCCTGACCTAGGCTATAAGAAGATTGCCAAGACCCTCAAACTGAGCTGCAGCACGGTGGCCTAGACCATACAGCGGTTTAACAGGACAGGTTCCACTCAGAAAGATGTTGAGTGCACATTCTCAGCGTCATATCCAGATGTTGTCTTTGGGATATAGACGTGTGAGTGCTGCCATCATTGTTGCAGAGGTTGAAGGGATGGGGGGGTCAACCTGTCAGTGCTCAGACCATATGCCGCACACTGCATCAAATTGGTCTGCATGGCTGTTGTCCAAGAAGGAAGCCACTTCTAAAGATGATGCACAAGAAAGCCTGCAAACAGTTTGCTGAAGACAAGCAGACTAAGGACATGGATTACTGGAACCGTGTTCTGTGGTCTGATGAGACCAAGATAAACGTATTTGGTTCAGATGGTGTCAAGCGTGTGTGGCGGCAACCAGGTGAGGAGTACAAAGACAAGTGTGTCTTGCCTACAGTCAAGCATGGTGGTGGGAGTGTCATGGTCTGGGGCTGCATGAGTGCTGCCAGCACTGGGCAGCTACAGTTAATTGAGGGAACCATGCCAACATGTACTGTTACATACTGAAGCAGAGCATGATCTCCTCCGTTCAGAGACTGGGCCGCAGGGCAATATTCCAACATGATAACGACCCCAAACGCACCTCCAAGACAAGCACTGCCTTGCTAAAGAAGCTGGGGGTAAAGGTGATGGACTGGCCAAGCATGTCTCCAGACCTAAACCCTATTGAGCATCTGTGGGGCATCCTCAAACGGAAGGTGGAAAAGCACGAGGTCTCTAACATCCACCAGCTCTGTGATGTCGTCATGGCGGAGTGGAAGAGGACTCCAGTGGCAACCTGTGAAGCTCTGGTGAACTCCATGCCCAAGATGGTTAAGGCAGTGCTGGAAAATGATGGTAGCCACACAAAATATTGACACTTTGGACCCAATTTGGACATTTTCACTTTGGGATGTACTCACTTTTGTTGCCAGCGGTTTAGACATTAATGGCTGTGTGTTGTGTTATTTTGAGTGGACAGCAAATTTACACTGTATATATATATATATATATAGTACAGTACAGGCCAAAGGTTTGGACACACCTGTTCATTCAATGCATTTTCTTTATTTTCATGACTATTTACATTGTAGATTCTCACTGAAGGCATCACAACTATGAATGAACACATATGGAATTATGTACCTAACAAAAAAGTGTGAAATAACTGAAAACATGTCTTATATTTTAGATTCCTCAAAGTAGCCACCCTTTGCTTTTTTGATAGTGCTGAAAACCCTTGGTGTTCTCTCAATGAGCTTCATGAGGTAGTCACCTGAAATGGTTTTCACTTCACAGGTGTGCCTTGTCAGGGTTAATTAGTGGAATTTTTCCCCTTATTGATGGGGTTAGGACCATCAGTTGTGTTGTGCAGAAGTCAGGTTGATACATAGCCGATAGCCCTATAACTGTTAGAATTCACATTATGGCAAGAACCAATCAGCTAAGTAAAGAGAAACGAGTGGCCATCATTACTTTAACAAATGAAGGTCAGTCCGAAAAATTGCGAAAACTTTGAATTTGTCCCCAAGTGCAGTCACAAAAACCATCAAGCGCTACAACGAAACTGGCTCACATGAGGACCGCCCCAAGGAAGGAAGACCAAGAGTCACCCCTGCTGCTGAGGTTAATCCGAGTCACCAGCCTCAGAAATCGCAGGTTAACAGCAGTTCAGATTAGAGACCAGCTGAATGCCACACAGAGTTCTAGCAGCAGACACATCTCTAGAACAACTGTTAAGAGGAGAATGCGCAAATCAGGCCTTCATGGTCAAGTAGCTGCTAGGAAACCACTGCTAAGGAGAGGCAACAAGCAGAAGAGATTTGTTTGGGCCAAAAAACACAAGGCATGTACTTTAAACAAGTGGAAATCTGTGCTTTGTTCTGATGAGTCCAAATTTGAGATCTTTGGTTCCATCCGCCGTGTCTTTGTGTGACACCGAAAAGGTGAACGGATGGATTCTACATGCCTGGTTCCCACCGTGATGCACGGAGGAGGAGGTGTGATGGTGCTTTGCTGGTGACACTGTTGGGGATTTATTCAAAATTGAAGGCATGCTGAACCAGCATGGCTACCACAGCATCCTGCAGCGACATGCCATCTCATCCGGTTTGCGTTTAGTTGAACCATCATTTATTTTTCAACAGGACAATGACCCCAAACACACCTCCAGGCTGTGTAAGGGCTATCTGACCAAGAAGGAGAGTGATGGAGTGCTGCGCCAGATGACCTGGCCTCCACAGTCACCGGACCTGAACCCAATCGAGATGGTTTGGGGTGAGCTGGACCGCAGAGTGAAGGCAAAAGGGCCAACAAGTGCTAAGCATCTCTGGCAACTCCTTCAAGACTGTTCGAAAACCATTTTAGGTGACTACCTCTTGAAGCTCATCAAGAGAATGCCAAGAGTGTGCAAAGCAGTAATCAGAGCCAAGGGTGGCTACTTTGAAGAAACTAGAATGTTTTCAGTTATTTCACACTTTTTTAGTACATAATTCCACATGTGTTCATTCATAGTTTTGATGCCTTCAGTGAGAATCTACAATGTAAATAGTCATGAAAATAAAGTAAACGCATTGAATGAGAAGGTGTGTCCAAACTTTTGGCCTGTACTGTATATACAGGTGCTGGTCATATAATTAGAATATCATCAAAAACTTGATTTATTTCACTAATTCCATTCAAAAAGTGAAACTGGTATAATGTATAAATTCATTCCATACAGACTGATATATTTCAAGTGTTTATTTCTTTTAATTTTGATGATTATAACTGACAACTAATGAAAACCCCAAATTCAGTATCTCAGAAAATTTGAATATTGTGAAAAGTTTCAATATTGAAGACACCTGGTGCCACACTCTAATCAGCTAATTAACTCAAAACACCTGCAAAGGCCTTTAAATGGTCTCTCAGTCTAGTTCTATAGGCTACACAATCATGGGGAAGACTGCTGACTTAACAGCTGTCCAAAAGACGACCATTGACATCTTGCACAAGGAGGGCAAGACACAAAAGGTCATTGCTAAAGAGGCTGGCTGTTCACAGAGCTCTGTGTCCAAGCACATTAATAGAGAGGCGAAGGGAAGGAAAAGATGTGGTAGAAAAAAAGTGTACAAGCAACAATCCTCTCCGCACCCTGGAGAGGATTGTGAAACAAAACCCATTCAAAAATGTGGGGGAGATTCACAAAGAGTGGACTGCAGCTGGAGTCAGTGCTTCAAGAACCATCACGCACAGACGTATGCAAGACATGGGTTTCAGCTGTCGCATTCTTTGTGTCAAGCCACTCTTGAACAAGAGACAGCGTAAGAAGTGTCTCGCCTGGGCTAAAGACAAAAAGGACTGGACTCCTGCTGAGTGGTCCAAAGTTATGTTCTCTGATGAAAGTAAATTTCCTTTGGAAATCAAGGTCCCAGAGTCTGGAGGAAGAGAGGAGAGGCACAGAATCCATGTTGCTTGAAGTCCAGTGTAAAGTTTCCACAGTCAGTGATGGTTTGGGGTGCCATGTCATCTGCTGGTGTTGGTCCACTGTGTTTTCTGAGGTCCAAGGTCAACGCAGTCGTCTACCAGGAAGTTTGAGAGCACTTCATGCTTCCTGCTACTGACCAACTTTATGGAGAAGCAGATTTCATTTTCCAACAGGACTTGGCACCTGCACACAGTGCCAAAGCTACCAGTGCCTGGTTTAAGGACCATGTTATCCCTGTTCTTAATTGGCCAGCAAACTCGACTGACCATAACCCTATAAAAAATCTATGGGGTATTGTGAAGAGGAAGATGCGATATGCCAGACCCAACAATGCAGAAGAGCTGAAGGCCACAATCAGAGCAACCTGGGCTCTCATAACACCTGAGCAGTGCCACAGACTGATTGACTCCATGCCACGCCGCATTGCTGCAGTAATTCAGGCTAAAGGAGGCCCAACTAAGTATTGAGTGCTGTACATGCTCATACTTTTCATGTTCATACTTTTCAGTTGGCCAAAATTTCTAAAAATCATTTTTTTTGTATTGGTCTTAAGTAATATTCAAATTTTCTGAGATATTGAATTTGGGATTTTCATTAGTTGTCAGGTATAATCATCACAATTAAAAGAAATAAGCATTTGAAATATATCAGTCTGTGTGCAATGAATGAATATAATATACAAGTTTCACTTTTTGAATGGAATTACTGACATAAATCTACTTTTTGATGATATTCTTATTAAATGACCAGCACCTGTATATATGTAAGTCATCTTCATTTCTTTTTTTTTTTTTTAAGTTGTGTCACAGACATACATTATTTTAATGTTATCTTTGTACTGTCAGAGTTTGTCTGAGTCAATTGTTTTTCTGGTTGTCTTGTCATTGCAAATATATCTTTTGTGCGTTGTTTTTAAAATTAATAGCTTTAGACAAAGAGGTCACAGACTGGGACTTGACCTTTTCCGTAACGTAACCTCCTTCTGTCATGACAAGCCCGGCTTAAAACCAGATATATCTTCCTCCTTTCTACCTTTACGTGCACTTGTATACCTGCATGACAGATTGAAGTCAACATTCATCACAGGTGAGTGAGATCTTAAAGAAACACTACACTGTAAAAAATATAGGTACAATGATTCTATATTACTTACTTTGATTTGTACTTACCTTGTCTGAGATGAAAGGATTGCTACAGTAGAATAATACTGTACTAGTTGTTAAGAGATACAGGGGTTGTTAAAGTAGACCAGTGGTTTCTAACATTTTATTAACAAGTTGATGGGATGTACACTTCTGCCCTTATTTATTTCTCCCTATTGCTTAATTGGTGTTAATGAACTCTGATGCAGAAATCAAATAATTGTTGTCTTGTTTTATGTCCAGCTAGAAATGTAGGTTTTTAATTTGAGAAATAAAATCATAGTTTGCATAGTTGTTTACCCATGCTTATAAAGAGTAATCATGACTCCTGTATTAAGCCCACCAAAACCCAAGTTACGTAATATCTCATATAATACGGCTTTAAAATAGTTGCGAAGAAGTTGAATAGTTTCTCAGTTGAAGTTGTATGAATTTATTAGCACCATTTTCTCATGTCAGCTAATATTTCATAAAATAAGCCAATAAGATTTAAACGTGTTAAAAAATTTACATTTTCTTTTACAACCCTGTTTCCAAAGTTTGGACGTTGCGTAAAATGCAAAGAAAAACTAAATACAATAATGTGCAAATCACTTAAACTCTATATTCAATAGAAAATAATAAAAAGACAACATATCAAACATTGAAACTGAAACATTTTATTGTTTCTTGAAAAATATATGCAGACTTTTCAAAAACATGCTCCATAAAGTTGGGACTGAAGCAACAAAAGACTGGAAAAGATCATTTATGCACAAAAAATGAAGCTGTCTGTATATGACAAAAATAATTAGGTATTCTGGACTAAAGAGAGGGGTCATCTGGCTTCTTATCAGTAGAGAGTACAAAAGCCAGCATCTGTGAGGGTATGGGGTGTGCCTTAGTGCATGTCACTATTAGTGGTGAACAATATAAACAGGTTTTGGGGCAACCATCCAGATTAAGTTTTTTTCAGAGAAGGCCTTGTTTGTTTCCGCAAGGCAATGCCAAACCACATTTTGGGCGTATTACAGTTGTCCTCATTAGATTGCATTCCCTGGCATATGACTGATCAAGCAAAAGAACTGTCTTTTATTTAACCCTCTGACAGCAAGAGTTTTCAAATCTGTCTTTCACCATCTTGACATTTTGTCTTCTAAAATGGTCATCATTTTATAGTAGGAGTCAGATTTTCTTTTAAACGCATGCGCACATATTTTGGTTTTATGTTGAAAAGGATAAGTAAAATATAATAGGTAGCCTGTTTTACATTACATTTGGATACCCCCAGGGGTTCAGAACAACTACAAGGTTTTGAATTTATAAAATAATAAAATGATTATGGAGTTCTTAAATAGGGGGTGCCTTTATTTCCTTTGGAATTCCCTACATGTGCCATATCTGGAAGTGGTGGAGGTTAGAACAGGGATGTTCCAGTCTTCCTTTGGATGGTTATATTCACATGTGACACTCTACACAACACAGCACTGCCACTGCCTACCGTACGGTTATATCAAGTTAACATATAGGCCTTGTAATTCCACTAAAATAATGCAAAATAATAAATAAAAAATTTCATAGAATGGCATTTAGGCTACACTTACCCTATTTTACAAATGCATCGATTCCATCCTGATACATTTTTTATCGTCTGAATGTTCAGACCCATTTTCACTATCCTCGTTCTCCATTTCTTTCGCCGTTTGGCCATTTCTATTTTCTCAAAACAATTGTTGGTAGCAACTGAATGCGTCTTCAATGCAATCCAAGTGCATAATGACTTTTTTGGGAGCATAAGTACACACGCCTCTCCCCCGGCACGCTCGCTCGCTCTTTTCTCACTCTTTTGGGGAGGGGGGTGACATGGATAGACTTCGCATTGGATTGGTTTATTATAGACTTCAAAAAACAGAATAAGATCAAGTATAATTTGTTAGGGCTGCTGCTGAAATCCTGAAGGACACACAATTTCTGATCATGATTGTGGGGCTTCTGGTTTACGAAAGTACACAAACGAGACGTTGTTATATGCAGCGGAATGTCGTTGTTCCCGTGGAAGAAGAATGAAGAATCTAACTTCTGCCGTCAATAGCACTCAGAGGGTTTTAGGGCAGTGATCATATGAAGCCATTTATTATCACAGTTGTTTGTTAAAATCATAATTATAACAGAAATCACCCAAATGGCCCTAATCAAAAATGTGCATATCCTTGAATGTTTGGCCTTGGTACAGACACACAAGGTGAAGAACTAAGGGTATGCAGACTTTTGAACAGGGGTCAGTTCATTTTGTTCTTTGATGCCATGTTTTGTTTCATGATTGTGCCATTCTGTTGTTACATATACAGTATAATTTTCCAAAGGTATGCAAACCTTTGAGCACAACTGTACAACAGCTTGGCTCCGTCATAAAAAAGTCGGGGTGCTCAACACATGACATATGACAAAGGAGACCCCGAACTGCTGAGCAGCTGAAATCCTATATGAAGCAAGAATAGGAATAGATTTCACTTTCAAAACAATAGCAACCAGTCTCTTCAGTTCCCAAGAACATACAATTCTGGGTGAAATCCTCTTTCCCCAGGTACAAACAAACAGCATAACTCAGAGGACTACAGTACACAGTAACTAGTCAACAGAAAAACAAGGCACCACAGCAATTCTTAAACACGTAAAACAGGTGAGACTCAATAGGAAAATGTGGTATAAGAATGAATGAAGAAAGGAAAAAACAACTGCACCTAAATTGTTCCAACATAATTGCCTATTCTTAGCAGGTATTTACATTCTTGTTACTATGTAGTTAGGTGGGAACTACCCTGTAAGTAACGGGTTGTAATTTGAAGGGTTTTCTTATCATTCTAGGAAGACCTTGATATCCACTACTCTCTGCAATGTATCTGTCAATTCAGCTACTATTGTCTTGATTGCATCACTTATGCACTGAGAGAACCACATGCAGCAAATATTCAGAGATTCTTACAAGGAAAGATGAATTATGTTTCTTGTCCAATGGTGCCCCCAAATGGTCAAATTGAGACATAGTTCATGCATTAGCTTGATTTATGACCCTGATTAAGAACCAAATTTGAGTTATGGAATATGTTGTTTGTAATGCATTTGGTACATCATAATACTGTTAAGGACATTAACGTCAATCAATTTGATCATATAATGAAATGTGATTAAATTGTCTTTACCATCAATTAACTTCTAATAGTCTTCTTAATGTTCAAATAAATTTGTAAAGCTTTTTGTTCCATACCTGATAGTGTGCCTTATACTGACTAGTTCTTCAGATAGTGTGGTTTGACTCAACATTAACTTTTCACATGGAGTACAAAATACACCATACTGTTAGACATTTTCCACTTTTGATCCGTGAACCAACTCATAAACCCGGAAAAGTGAGAAAAAAACTCTGGCCATTAATTAAAGTTAAATCCCCCTATTCAGTGGTTCCCAGCCTTTTTAATTTTCTGTACCACCAAAAAATGAAGTACCCCATCATGTTAATTTCACTAGTTTCACTATGGTGTCATGAGTGTTTTCAAGTACCCACTGTGGAGAGGCAACTTAATGCAAGCAACTTTTGCTTTAATTACAGCCATGAGTCCCTTTGAATACAACTCAACTTACTTTGCCCGCATAGACTGTGCAAAGTGTGTTCATTCTTCCTTACAGAATTGTTTAAGCTCAGTCAAATTGCATGGCTGTAAGGTGGTGGTCGAGTAGAGGAACCAGGATTGCATTCAATTAGTAGTTTTTAGTCAAACAAACAACAAATGCAAAACATAAACTGATATAAAGTAAAGTGCTGACGTACAGTGGATATAATAAAAGTCTACACACCCCTGTTAAAATGCCAGGTTCCTGTGATGTAAAAGAATGTGACAAAGATTCTTTGGCGGTATGTCACTGTAATGTTGGGACATTGTCATGTTGAAAAGTGAATCATCCCATGTTATTTTGCGTTGTCCGTTTTCTTTCCTGACATGTGCTTTAGTCCCTACTGAGGAGAAACATCCCACACCAGGATGCTGCCACAGCCATATTTTACTGCAAGTTTGGAGTTCTTTGGATTGGAAAGATGAATTCGGTTTTCGCCAGACATATTGTTTTGTTTTCAGGCCACATTGGTAAAGCTCACAATTGATTTGATGTTGTTTCTTTTGATGAGTGTTTCAAATTTCCATAACATTTCCATGAACATTTCCCCAAAAATTTTTTTAAGTATTTAACAGCCACACATTTCTATAAAAACAGTGGTGGGCTAGCTGAAAGGGTATATTTAACAGCAAAACATACCATTGTTTTCCAGTACATTTATATTTTGAACTTGAGGGGATTTGGTTCTCCAACCACTAGAAATGGATGACAATAGGGGGTGGCCAATAATAGGGGGACATTAGCTAAGGTCTGGGTGGTGCCATACAGTGTTGTCAACTTAGAGCCTTTGTCGCTAGACTTAGCGACTTTTCAGACACCCTTAGCAACTTTTAAAAAAAAAGCGACTGGACACAAATCTAGCAACTTTTTGTGGTGTTATTGGAGACTTGTTCTTACTCTTCTCAACGAGCAGCGAGTGCCGCCGTGGGCCCCTCCCCTATCTGAAAGCACTCACAGGCGGCCCAGTCCTCGCACAGCAGTTCCTCCGAGCTGCATTCAGAGCAGGAGATGTGAACTCCTCCGCCTCCAGACTGAAAATTTATCGCGCATGCGCTCCGCCAGAATGCCTCTTAAGTATCTTTTGCCGGTCCCAAGCCAGGATAAAGGAGTTTGGTTTAAAAAAAAAAAAAAAAAAAGAATCGACAGAAGAAAGTTAATTTGTAGTTCTAAACATATTTAGGGTGTTTTTACTCACTTTCTGTCTCTCCTACGACGT
The DNA here is from genome assembly GCF_011004845.1 of Esox lucius. Taxonomy (NCBI): domain Eukaryota; kingdom Metazoa; phylum Chordata; class Actinopteri; order Esociformes; family Esocidae; genus Esox; species Esox lucius. Next base: position 13,107,547 of record NC_047585.1, read on the forward strand.
TATAACTCTCCTACAGGCAGCGTCCATCACGTGCAGTTCTCTTAATCCATGACCAGGATGATGTCGCTCAAAATGTTTTTTTTTTCTAGCCTTTTGATTTTGACTTAAATAGTGCCCCATTAGTCACATCACTAGTCAAACAAAACCTGGAGATTAGTATCGCAAGCAGGTAAAGTTGTTAGTGGGAAGTGGTGCAGCCATGGAGTTTGACCAGGTCAAAACTAGACAAAAGCAGAGGTTGACGTCATGTGTGTAACTATAACGATCGGTCATATTTACTGTCCAATGACGGCGGAACTTCTCCTTTTAATGTTATGTTACATCCCACGTTTTTATTTTACCTAGAATATAAAATGTAGAAGATAGCAAATTCCTAAAGATATTTAGGCTATATTCCTTTCTTTCTAGATGACACCAAATTGGATTAATGTTACAATCATATTTTCAATATTCACAAATTGTAATAAAATGTCATCAAATATTCCTAAACGTTTGTGGATTGATCAGGTCCTTCCCAAACGTTAGTATCATATTGATGAGGTACAATATTTAGTGTATTTCTATTTCTTATTTAACATTAGTTTACTTGATGTGATTAACTGTTTTTTCGTTACAGAGTTAGGGCTCAGTATTCCAATGTCTATTCATTGTTTTATGACTTTTTCTTTGATTCATTTCTATTTAATTTTGATCAGTCAAACCCTAATGCATATTTTGACCACGTCTGTGGTTCTATTGACATTAAGATTGTACTATCATCAACAATGGGGGATGACTTTTGGCCCTTACTTCAGTTGGTTTGGAACGTTAAAGCCATTCAGAGGAAAATATATTTAGCTTTCATTTAATGTTTGAGTATCTTTGAGTAGCTCATGTTGAAGAAACCACAGATGATATCAGTCTGAACACAAATGTAACCCTTAGTGATGGGCTACCTTGATTTAAAGGGAAACAATGGTTGGGGCCATCCTAGGGGGTCTGCCCCCCTACCTGGAGCCCATGGCTTTGCCCAATTATGATCAGCCATAAATAAAGGCCAAATGCTTTGTTTATGTATATGAAATTAAGGTTTCCACACATTAAAATCTGACAGGGTCCTCAGACAATCTGTAGCAAGATATGTTATTCTTTCAACTTAGCCGGTCTAATATGGTTGAGGTATGTAAAAATGTGCTTGTCACATCTACACAGCAACTCAACATTAGGGTGGAAATTAAGAAAACTCTCAAGAATGGTGATATTGAGAGAAAACAGCTGTATGATGTCACTAAAATCAAGGTACAATAAGTAATCCAAAGGAAACTCAATGTAGGCCTTAAACACGGTTACATCAATACCCTAATTGTTCATTAGTGAATTTATCATTTTAGAATATAAACTCTATTAACGAGTATCAGGAGCCTGTTTAAAAACACAAGTATTATCTCAGTTATCATTGGTAAATACAAACAAAGAGAAACTACATTATTTAACCAAACTCAATTCACATCTCATTTTATTGTGAGGAGTAAACTCACTTCGGCTGTTTTACCCTCTTCATAGGCTATGACTATCCATCGGCCAGTGGCAAAAGCAATACACTTCATAGACGCTATGATGGAGATAAACTTAATAAGAAACATTAGTTTAACACAATCCTCAATGGAGTCTAGTGAGTGCAGAAATGTGTAATCCCGTGGCGTACTGGTTAAAGACACTGCCTCTCATGTGGAAGACCTACATTGGAATCTTTTGTGGGCATTTATTAATTATTTCTGGTAGATTCCACAATTCTCACGTCTTTTCACTTGATGAAAAAGTTAGTTATTGTCGCCTTTATTGATAGTTATGGTATAAATGTCATTCATGAATGAAAGAAAAATGTATGTTGTTTTGCAGTGAAATTTTAAAATAAGTTCTTATGCCATGAAATTAAATAGCTTTAGCAGACTCGCTAGCAATTGCTCAGTTCTTGTGACTATTACAGTAATTTAGTAAATCCCTCAATCAGAATCAGGGTTGGGTAGGTTGCTTTTTAAATGAAATCTTTTACATTTACTAGTAACATAATCTGATTACTTTTAGATTACTTTCACATTAAGAGGCATTGGAAAACAAATAGGAAAGCCTATAACCAACTGAACACCTTTTGCAGGATCAATCAATGTTAGAGTTTACGTAGCTGGCCAAAAGCAGAATTCACATTTTGCCTTATGGGTTGTGCAGGTTACATTGCCTTTGGAAATGGGTTTTTAAACCACTGCTTTTTACTTCACTACACGCTAAAGGTCTGTCAGATATTCAGTCATTCCAATTAATTAATTACTTTTTCAATTGAAGTAATCCAAAAGTAATAATGCAATTTTTTCAAAGGTATCTGTAATCTAATTACAATATTTTAGTTGGTAACGTAACAGATTACAGTTACTGTTTTTCTGTAATCCGTTACTCCCCAACTCTGATCAGAATAAATAAAACAACTATATGGGGTCACTAAGATGGTATGGTGTCTGTTTCAGTTAAACTCCTCTATTATGCCTCACTAGCGTTAACTGCGAGGACCACTCAGAACTCAGCCACGATTATTATGCCTCACTGCAACAAACCGTGAGGACCCCACAGAAACTACCTCAGGATTGGAATGCCATACTACAAACAAATGCAGCAGGGACTTCACGCGACTGCGGTGAAGTTGGCTTTATATTCAAAATTCAGACTTTGATCGTCAATACCTCATCAATGAAACAAAACAAAAAGACTTCAATTACATATTCTGAATCTGCTGGGAATAGCGAACAAGCAACAATCCCTGTTTTCTCTGTTGCGTAAAATTTTCCCTGGATTCTCTGCGTATTCCCTTTTAAGGGAGCGTGTTAAAAGTACATAATAAATGTAGTTTTTACTGACAAACGCCAATTGCATTGCAACCCAAAAAACATAAACCAATCAAACCAACTATAAAGCGCTCAAAATTCAGTGCCCTACCATGTACACGGTTGTTGTATTGCATTATTAAAAAAGTTAAAGTAAAAATACCTTTTATTAAAATAAAGGTCAATACTTCAGACCCAAGGTAACTTTGGTAATATATCGTCAGGGACAACTACCCTATCATGAGAATCATTCAGTATTATAATTTAGGAAATTATTTATATTATTTAAAACATTTTAATTCAGAGAAATGTCAATAGCTCGGACCCAATACATGTCAGTTGAAATAACCAACAGATATAGCTTCAGGGACAGCTGCTCAACCATCAATATTCCTTAGTTTAAAAAATTGTTTATGGAAATTGTTCATAGTTTTTAAAGCGTCTTTCATCACAGTTTCTCAATAGCTTGGACCCAATGAAACATACATGAAAATAATCAATTGATATAGCTTCAGGGAGAGCTGCTCAACTATCAGCCTCCTTTAGTTTGGTTATTTTTCAATGTAGGAAATTATTAATATATATTACTATATTACTAGTTTATAAAGCAATTTTTCATAAATGATGTTCAATTGCTCGGACCCAATAAAACTTAAATGGAAATAAGCATCTCATATAACTTCAGGGACAGCTTCTCTACCATTGATATCCTTTATTTTGGAAATACTTCAATTTGTGAAATAATTACTAGTTTATAAAGGATTTTTCATTCAAAACGTCTCAATAGCTCAGATGAAAAATTATTTAAAACCGATTAAGTGTTTCCAAAATTGAAATTTTTTATAACTAAAGAATGTTGATTGTACAGCAGTAAAACTAAATGATGTTCATGGTAGAACAGCTGTACCTGAAGCTGTTCAGGTAATAGCTCAGACCCATGTACGTTTCTTTGGGTCTGAGCTATTGAGCATTTTTGATGGAAAAATGCTTTTTAAACAAGTAATATATTCCAAATGTTTTAATTTTAAAAACAAAAAATACACTGGGGAGAGCAAGTATTTGATACACTGCCGCTTTAGCAGGTTTTCACACTTACAAAGCATGTAGAAGTCTGTAGTTTTTATCATTACTCTTCAACTGTGAGTGATGGAATCTAAAATAAAAATCCAGAAAATCACATTGTATGATATTTTAGACCTCTAAATGCTTAAGTAGGAAAACCTGCAAAATCGGCAGTGTATCAAATACTTCTTCTCCCCACTGTATTTCCATATACGTTTTATTGGGTCTGAGTTATTGAGCAGGTTTGATGGAAATTTTTTTATAAACCTCCAAAATTGAAATGTTTTTAAACTTAATGTTGATGGTACAGCAGCTGTCCCTGAAGCTCTTTCAGTTGATTATTCCCATGTAAGATTTATTGGGTCAGAGCTATTTAAGATTATTAATGAAAACATGCTTAATAAACTAGTAATAATTTCCAAAATTGAAAAATAGACAGACTAAAAGACGTTGATAGTAGAGCATCTGTCCCTGGAGCTATATCAGTTAACTATGTTAATCTTATTGGGTCTGAGCATTTTTTAAAGAAAAATGCCTTAAAAACTAGAAATAATGTCTAAAATGTAAAAGAATTGCGAAACTAAAGGATGTTGATAGTAGAGCAGGTCTTTGGGAAGCTATATCAGTTGGTTATTTCCATGTACATATTTCTTTTAGGTTCTAACTATTGAGCATTTTAGATTGAAAATTGCTCTACAAATTAGTAATAAATTCCAAATTTGAATAATAGCCAAACTAAAGGATGTTGATGGTTGAGCAGCTGTCCCTGAAGCAATATCAGCTGATTATTTCCATATAGGTTTTAGGGGGTCTGAGCCTTTGAACATAATTAATTATATTGTACTTTATTAACTAGTAATAATTTACTAAATTGAAAAAGAAAAATACATACTAAAGGATTTTGATGGTAGAGCAGCTCTCCCTGAAGCTATATCAGTGCTTATTTTCATATACGTTTCACTGGGCCCGAGCTATTAAGCATTTTTTATTGAAATATTCTTCATAAACTAGTAGTAATGTCCAAAATTTAACAATAGCCAAACTACAGGATGTTGATGGTAGAGCAGTTCTCCCTGAAGCGATATCAGTTGGTTATTTCCATATAGGTTTTATTGGGTCCAAGCTATTGAGCATTTTTGATGGATAATTACTTTATAAACGATTAATAATAAAAAAAAATGAAAGGATGTCGATGGTAGAGCATCTCTCCCTGAAGCTATATTGCTTGTTAATTTTGATATGAGCAATTGACGTTTACATAAACAACTGACGTTTTTCATCAACATGTCCAGATAATGGTGCACTTTTAAGTCGGTGCCTTAACCCCTTGCATTGTTGTAAAGCAGTTTTTCATGTTCTTTCGACTATGAAAGATTAATATGAACCAAAAATGAAAAACAAGGAGTGTTGCTTGTTCGCTACCGCCAGCAGATTCAGAATATGTAATTGCTGTCTTTGTGGCAGTTTTCGTTGATGAGGTATTGACAATCAAACTCCCAATCTTGAATATAAAGCTAACATTCCCACAGTTTTCACGCAACTAAGGTTTTGGCTTTAACTCTAGAGGAACACTATACAGTGTCCCGGTATTAAGTAAATGCCCCACTGCAAACAAATGCTGTGGGGACTGTCCAGGGAACAAAAGTCCGGGTTATAACTCCCGGGAACACAATAGGTCTAAATGCGTCCCGTTACCCTAAAGCTATACAAATGAGAACAGACACCTACCCTGTGCAGAACAAGTTCTGTTCAGTAATATCTCAATAGGACCTCCAACTGGTAGAACTGGATTTTGACCCTTTTAAGATTAATTCTAAACAGTCAATTAATTATTGTAACCAATTCATTTAATATTTAAACAGAGTATTACAACTACTGTACTAGTATCAAAGATAGAAAGGAAATTAAAAGCAACCCTTTTGTCTCTGCATTCGCTCTTTGTGACTGAAAACTATGAACAAGCTTGTTGCCTAATTACAGTCGCAAGCTTTCACAGAACATGACTTCCATTGAATGTGATTGCAAAACTATTTTCTGTTATTTAAACACATTTAACTTGTGAAAAACTGCTTTTACTCTGAAATAATCGGATCACAGATGGAAGCCAGTTAGCTTGATTTGTGATCTGGAAGGTGGTATACGTACAGTGAGGGAACAAATTATTTAATCTCCTGTTGATTTTGTACGTTTGCCCACTGACAAAGCAATGATCAGTCCATAATTTTATTGGTAGGTTAATTTGAACAGTAAGACACAAAATAACAACAAAGAAACCAAGAAAAACAATTGAATAAATTGATTTTCATTATAATGAGTGAAATAAGTATTTGATCCCCTTTCAATCAGAAAGATTTCTGGCTCCCAGGTGTCTTTTATACAGGTAATGAGCTGAGATTAGGAGCACATTCTTAAAGGGAGTGCTCCCAATATCAGATTGTTACCTGTGTAAAAGACTACTGGCCACAGAAGCAATCAATCAATCAGATTCCAAACTCTCCACCATGACCAAGACCAAAGAGCTGTCCAAGGATGTCAGGAACAAGATTGTAGACCTACACAAGGCTGGAATAGGCTACAAGACCATCGCCAAGCAGCTTGGTGAGAAGGTGACAACAGACGGACAGATAATTTCTTTGTCAGTGGGCAAACGTACAAAATCAGCAGGGGATCAAATATGTTTTTCCTCACTGTACCTCAGCAAGTTAACAGTTGCAATTCTAGGGGGTGGTGTGAACGTATTCCAATAATGTACTTTACCGTAATAATTCGAATGTAAATTTTTTTGCATAGATATTGTGGGTTACTGTGCATAAATAAAGCCAGAAAGGTCTGATTTTATGTGTTTTCATTTCATGCTGTAAGATAAAAGGTGAACATTTTGAAAGGGGGTGGTAACTTTCTATACCCACTATATGTATGTTTATAAGGCAATAGAAGTCATAAATCTTTGTAAAAGGTTTGGACAAAGTTTTTGGAATATGCCCTTGTTTTAAAAAGACTGCTGTAGTTGAGCATCTAATTTTGACTCAGTACCATGTTTCAAAATCTTTATCTTGTCCCTGCAGATTCCATTTTCTTTCAAACAGAACCATGGTGATCTTGTTGATTCTTTACATTCAAATGCTGACATTGGGTGAGTTAAAAAAAGTTTTTATCAACATTTACCTCACCATTGCTGTATCACTCTCCCCTTGCCTTCTGCTGCTTGGTGACTCACCTCTTATGTCATCACTGTCCTGGACTGTTTTAATAGTATCCAACATGGCAATTTTCTCAACCACATCAAAGGTCACAGACTTGATATTGTCAGCTCTGTCAGCCTTATCATAACCCACATAAATCCCTTATTGTTCCCGCTGTTCGACCAGAAGATTATTAATTTAACATTTTCTTCCAATGTACCACACAACACTGACATGCCCATCTCATTTGTAACATCAAAGCTGTTGACCCTCTCCAACTATGAGATGCCATCTGCTCTGCTCTCATGATTGATTCCACCCACAAATCACTTTAAGAACAAGCAAACCAGCTCAACGCCGCGTCACCCTCAACTCTCTGTGCCCCACTAAAAACTAGACATGTCTCTTTCACCTCCTCATCCCCCTGGTTTACATCGGAGCTCTGTACACCATGAAGCAAGTTGGTCGTCGCCTTGAATGCCGGGCAAGAAAATCGGGTCTCACTTTTCACAGTGAAGCCTACAAACTCCACCAGTTTACAGAGATGCTCTAAGTGCTACCAGGTCCTCCTACATCTCAATCATAATCAATTGCTTCAATATGAACTCCCGGACTTTGTTCAACCCTTCAATGACTCACTTTTTAGCCCCTCCGGTTGATTCTCCTTACATCACTAAACTCATGACTCATGAAAAATACTACCTGCTCTCTCGATCCTCTTTCCACAGTCCTGATTAAAGCCTCCAAACCTGCTCTCTGTCCACACATCACAAGCATAGTCAACCACCCCTTCACCAATGGTATTGTCCCCTCCTGCTACCAAGCTGCTGCTGACACACCCATCCTAAAGAAGTCTGGACTAGACAATCAGCCTTTACAATTTCCGCCCCATCTCCATCCTCCCCTTCCTGGCCAAATCTCTTGAAAGAGTTGTTGCCTCACAGCTCCAAACCTACCTCCTACAGGTGCTGGTCATAAAATTAGAATATCATAAAAAAGTTGATTTATTTCAGTAATCCCATTCAAAAAGTGAAACTTGTATTATGTATACATTCATTCCACTCAGACTAATATATTTCAAGCCTTCATTTCTTTAAATTTTGATGATTATAACTGACATCTAATGAAAACCCCAAATTCAGTATCTCAGAAAATTTGAATATGAAATTGTATATGAGCCTCATCAGTCTGGTTTCCGGACAATCCATAGCACAGAAACTGCACTCCTCAAAGTCGTCATGACCTTCTCCTCTTTGCTATTGTCAGTTCCCTCAACATCCTGATTCACCTTGACCTGAGTGCTGCCTTTGACACTGTTAAACACCAGATTCGGCTCACCAGGCTCGAGGGGCTGGGCGTTGAGAGAACTGCACTCTCCTGGCTGATCTCACTAACGGAACCCATTACATTTCACTCAAAGGCCTAAACTCAGATTCAGCCACAGCTACTCAAGATGTCCCCCAAGGCTCAGTACTTGGTCCTCTACTCTTCATCATCTTCATCCTTCCCCTTGGTCAAATCCTCTGACACTTCAACTTTAATTTCCACTGCAATACGCTATATAAATCTCACATCAACCCACCTCTGACCCACTTTCTGCCTGACAGCAAAAACAGCATGTCATTAAACAGTGACAAAAGCATCGATGACACCATTATTTTTCCATCACCCATGCATATATCCTTGGCATCATTCTGGACTTTACACTCTTCTTTGATCAGCACATTAAAAAGACTGTAAAATCTTCATTCTTCCATCTCCACAACATTGCCAAACTCAGACCTTCCCTCTCCTGTCCTGCTGCTAAAACCCTAATACATGCGTTCATAGACTCCCGTTTTGACTACTGTAACTCCCTACTCACTGGCATCAAATCTACATCCCTCCATAAGCTCCAAAAAGTTAAAAACTCTGCGGCCAAACTACTCACTCACACTAAGAAAATGGCATTTAAAGGTCAATTTCCCACACCTGTGGCTTTTAAATTGCAAATAGTGTATGTGTATAAATATTCAATGAGTTTGTTAGCTCTCACGTGGATGCACTGAGTAGGCTACATACTGAGCCATGGGGTTCAGAAGAAAACTGTCAAAAGAACTGCGTAACAAGGTAATGGATCATTATAAAGATGGAAAAAAATATAAAAAGATATCCAATGCCTTGCAAATGCCAGTCAGTACTGTTCAATCACTTATTAAGAAGTGGATCTCATGATACCCAGCCAATGTCAGGTAGACCAAGAAAGATTTCAGCCAAAACTGCCAGAAGAATTTTTGAGAATACAAAGAAAAACCCACATGTAACCTTAGGAAAAATACAGGCTGCTCTAGGAAAAGACGGTGTGGTTGTTTCAAGGAGCACAATATGAAGACACTTGAACAAAAATTTGCTGCATGGTTGAGTTGCCAGATGCCACAAAAAAGCCTGGATACAATATGCCCAACAACACCTTGACACGCCTCACAGTTCTGGCACACTGTAATTTGGAATGACAAGACCAAAATGGAGCTTCATGGTCACAACCATAAGCGCTATGTTTGGAGAGGTTTCAACAAGGCCTATAGTGAACAGAAAACCACCCTCACTGTGAAGCATGTGAAGCGTGGTTCACTGATGTTTTGGGGGGGGGGGGGCACTGGGAATCTTGTGAAAATTGACGGCAAGCTGAATGCAGCATGTTATCAGAAGTACTGGTAGACATTTTGCATTCTTCTGCACGAAAGCTGTGCATGGGACGCACTTGGACTTTCCAGCAAGACAACGACCCTAAGCAAAAGCCAAGTTGACCCCCTAATGGTTACAGCAGAAAAGTTCTGGAGTGACCATCACAATCTCCTGACCTTAATATCATCGAGCCACTCTGAGGAGTTATATGTCGTGGAGCTCCACACCCTAGAGGGGCTTTAGCTCCTAGTGGTTTACCCTCATAATGCAAGATGCAACAGCCAATCAGGGCACGCCTGCCCCTATATGAGCCCAGAGAACCTTTGGCTGTCTCTGTCTTCCCTGCATGATTCTGATAACCACTTGTTACAACCGAGGTATGCAGCAAAGCATTTGTGCAGCCACAACACGCACAACCTTGAGGCGGATGGGCTACAACAGCAGAAGATCCCACCGGGTACCACTCATCTCCACTACAAATAGGAAAAAGAGGCTAAAATTTGCACGAGCTCACCAAAATTGGACAGTTGAAGACTGGAAGAATGTTGCCTGGTCTAATGAGTCTCGATTTCTGTTGAGACGTTCAGATGGTAGAGTCAGAATTTGGCGTAAACAGAATGAGAACATGGATCCATGTTCTCATACTTTAGGACCTTTAGTGCCAATTGGGGATCGTTTGAATGCCACGGCTTACCTGAGAATTGTTTCTGACCATGTCCATCCCTTTATGACCACCATGTACCCATCCTCTGATGGCTACTTCCAGCAGGATAATGCACCATGTCACAAAGCTCGAATCATTTCAAATTGGTTTCTTGAACATGACAATGAATTCACTGTACTGAAATGGCCCCCACAGTCACCAGATCTCAACCCAATAGAGCATCTTTGGGATGTGGTGGAACGGGAGCTTCGTGCCCTGGATGTGCATCCCACAAATCTCCATCAACTGCAAGATGCTATCCTATCAATATGGGCCAACATTTCTAAAGAATGCTTTCAGCACCTTGAATCAATGCCACATAGAATTAAGGCAGTTCTGAAGGCGAAAGGGGGTCAAACACAGTATTAGTATGGTGTTCCTAATAATCCTTTAGGTGAGTATATAATGCTTCCGTGTGGGTTGACGCCACATGAAGACAACATAGAAGCAATTCAATTTTTTACAAATACAAATAAAAATGTATAAATACATTAGAATTAAAACAAAGACTAAAATTAAAACATCAATAAAACAAGAGGGACTGTAATCACCAGAGGTGGACTGTAACCACCATAACAATAAAACAAGAGGGACATCATAAGAAAACATAGACTAAGAGAATAGAAATAGACAAAAAAACGAAATGAAAACATAACTGGTAGATTCCGTAGTACACTGCGTGCACAGTTATTAGGCAAGTTAGTATTCTGATCGTATTATTATTTCTATGCACATTTTCCAACTCCAAACCATATAAACTGGAATGCTCATTGAATTCAATCATTTTCAGTTGATATGTTTTTGTGTAATGAGGGTGTGGCAACAGTGAATAACACATTTTATCAAGGTGTGCATAATTATTAGGCCTCAGGTAAAATGGGCCAAAAAAGAGATTCAACTGATACTGAAAAGTCATAAATTGTAAAATGTCATTCAGAAGGATGCAATACTCTTGAAATAGCTAGACTATTGAGGCGTGACCACCAGACACTAAAACATTTTGTTGCGAATCGTCAATTGGGGTGCAAAAAATGCATGGAGAAGAAAAGATGCAATTGAACTGCAAAAGACTTAATAATAGCTGCAAAAGACTTAATAATTACCAGGAACCAATTATCCTCCAGTGCCACCATATTCCAGAACTGCAACCTACCTGGAGTGTCCAGAAGTACAAGGTGTCAAGTGCTCAGAGACATGGCCAAGGTCAAGAAGGCTGAAAGAAGACCACCACTGAATAAGATTCACACATTGAAGCATATTGATTGGGCAAAGAAATACATAAAGACAGATTTTTCAAAGGTTTTATGGACAGATGAAATGAGTGAGTGTTGATGGACCAGATGGATGGGCCTGTGGCTGGATCACTAATGGACACAGGGCACCACTTCGAGTCAGGCGCCAGCCAGGTGGAGGAGGAGTACTGGTGTGGGCTGCTATCATTAAGGATGAGATAGTTGGACCTTTTCGGGTTAAAGACTATACCATACCTACTGCCAGTTTCTGGAAGATACTTTCTTCAAACAGTGGTATTAGAAGAAGTCTTCAGCATTCAAGAAGGCCTTGTACTTTATGCAGGACTCCACTGTTGGCTAGCAAGCAAGGGCCTCAAAGATGCCTGAATAATGACCTGGCCCCCTTCCATTCCTGACTTAAATCCTATTGAGAACTTATCAAACATGAGATTTACAGTTAGGGAAGACCATAAACCTCTTTGAACAGCATTTGGGAGGCTGGGGTTGCTGCTTCAGTGGAAGTTGATGGTGAACAGATCAAGAAACTGACAAATTCCATGGATGGCAGGGTCATGGCAGTTATTGAAAAGAAGGGTGGCTGAATAGTTTTCACTGAATAGTTTTGAAAGGCCAGAAATGTTCATTTTGTGTTACTTATTTGTTGCCCTTCCTTCAAAAAATGTTCAAGTGAGTTGAAGTTGCATAATAATTCTCCATACTAATTGTTGCCTAATAATTGTGCAATGTATTCCCCTGAGAAAGATAAAAACTAAATTTTACCTCAGGTTTGAGGTAAAATTATATTTTGGATTGACTGTGAGCATATAAATAAAATAAATCTTGAGGAATACGATTTGCCTAATAATTGTACACGCAGTGTAGATTCCATGAGGAAACTATAAATCCGTTAAAATCAGAAAATCAGAAATGTATTTGAGGCCTAAACCGTTTAATTATGTTTTTCAGAGCCATTTAAGTACTGTGGTGAGGTCATTTTTCGATGAGAACGCTTGAGTTTACAAAATTGCTGAGTTGATTGAAGACAACCATCTCAATGATCTTGCATAGAGTGTGGGTATTGTTGATATTCCTGTTGAAGACTCTTGCTGTGTAACTCATAGATTTGTTTACAGATGTCATAGTGGACTTGAAGTTTCGTTTTTTTCTACATTTACAGTTGGATAAATAATGAATACGGGCTTAACACTAGAACCGCCAGGCCTTTTTTACCCCCTATAAATGCCAGAGCCGAACGCTGTTTGGCGTCATTTGCATACAAATCGTCCCTATTAGCATGGCCATTCTCCTCCGCAGCATCACCATCCAGCCAGAGCATTAGTTCATCCACTAGGTCATCATCAACCTACGCTATATAGAAGTCAAAAAATTTATTAATTACGAATATATATTTTTTAATGGTTAATTAATTTGTTAGTTTTGAAGGTTTCATCATACGAAAAAGACGAAAAGGAATACATAGAAAAGGACGAGGTCCAATATGAATAGACTGTAAACAGTGCGTATCTGCAGGTTTCTACTGGGGGTTGTAGTGGGGCTATCGAGTTGATTTCAACGATTCCTAGATTATGGCATATAATTTCTCTATAGGTGATATAAATAAATTATCGAAAAACCAATGAATTGTTAGAAAAAGGTCCGAAAGAGGTCCGAAATGAATTGGCTTTGTGCAATTTAATTTCTTTACCTACATAGATAATGCAGATTTACATTTTCCATTTCCATTTGATGAATTAGCCTACACAATAAGCGGAATATCCTATTGAAAAAAAGAAACCTGTTTGATAAGTAGGCTATATCATTTGTATTGTGTTTCAATAATAGCCTTATTACGTTTTCATTCATCTGGGAGTATCCATTGTTGTCATGCATTCAGTGAGGGGTGAATAGCCCCGGGGACCATTTGGGTACCATCGCTAAGTGGCGTGGGATGTTGGCCGATTAAGTCGGAAAACAGGGTAAAAAAAACAGGTACATTTTCTCTAAATAGTTTTCTGTTCATCAGTTTAGAATTCTGAAAAAGGGAAATTTTTATATACGCCTATTTAGGAAAATTCATGGAAAAGCAATCCAGGAGTTAATTCAAAAGCAATCCAGGAGTTTTTTCATTCAAAGAAGTGGTATATTCTGCAGGGGCCGAGTTAATCAACTGATCTCAACCCGATCGAGGATGTATTTCACTTGCTGAAGACAAAAGACAGAAAGACCCACAAACAAAAAACAACTGAAGATAGCTGCAGTAAAGACCTGGCAAAGCATCACAAAGGAGGAAACCCAGCATTTGATGTCCATGCATTCCAGACTTCAAGCAGACATTGCCTGCAAAGGATTCTCAACAATGTATTAAAATGTGTATTTATGATTGCGTTAATTATTCACTCCAAAATGTCAGGTTCTCATCAGAACTCAATTAATTGCAGTGTCTGCCAAAATGTTCATTCTTGTCTCCATGCGCAGAGCTAAAACTTTCCCTAGCCTCTGCCTTCTTGACCTTCAAAATGAATTGAAATTGACAAATAAAACTGAAAGCAACATGCACCTGGGTTAATAGAATGAATCCACACATACAGTGGATAAAAAGTCTACACACCCCTGTTAAAATGCTAGGTTCTTGTGATGTAAAAAGAAAACAGTTTTCCACCTTTAATGTATAACGTGAACAATTAAATTGAAAAACAAACTGAAATCTTTGAAGGGGAAAAATTAAAAGATTCAAAACTCACAATAACCTGGTTGCATAAGTGTGCACACCCTTAAACTAATACTTTGTTGAATCACCTTTTGATTTTATTACAACACTCTTTTTGGGTAGGAGTCTATTAGCATGGTACACCTTGACGTGGCAATATTTGCCTAGTTTTCTTTGCAAAAGTGCTCCAAATCTGTCAGAGTGCGAGGATATCTCCTGTGCATAGCCCTCTTCAGATCACCCCACAGATGTTCAATTGGATTCAGGAATGGGCCGGGCCATTCCAAAACGTTGATCTTCTTCCGTTGAAGCCATGCTTTTGTGGATTTGGATGTGGGATTTTGTGTCGTTGCCGTGCTGAAAGGTGGAGTTCCTCTTTATCTTCAGCTTTCTAATGGACGCCTGAAGGTTTTGTTCCACAATTGCCTGGTATTTGGAACTCTTCATGAGTTCCTCCACCCTGACTAAGGCCTTGGTTCCAACTGAAGAAAAACAGCACCAAAGCATGATGCTGCCACCACCATGCTTCACTGTGGGTATGGTGTTCTTTGGGTGATGTGCAGTGTTGTTTTTGCACCAAACATACCTTTTGGAATTATGGCCAAAAAGTTCAACCTTGGTTTCATCAGACTATAGCACATTTTCCCATGTACTTTTGGGGGACTTGATGTATGTTTTTGCAAACTTAATTTTAAAATGAAAAAAAGGAGAGAAATCGACTTGGATGTCCCCATTTAGATGGCAACGTAAATGTGTTAATTTGTGGGGAGGTGGAGTATGTGAGCTGGCCTACTTTTCTGTGAATATTTTGGAAAATCATTCAATTTCGTCACTGATTTTGGTATGTTGAATTTGGCCATCCCAACTGCATTTTCATCTAATAGTACTGTGGCATATTGTAATGAATCAAGGGGACAGAGGAGGATCCAAGTGCAGAGCACAGTGTTTATTTCAGAGAAACAAGGGAGATAGCAAGAATCGTGGTCAGCTGGCAGAAGTACAGATCGGGCGAGGCAGTAGCGAAGTAGTGGACAGGCAAGGGTCAGATACGGACGGGGGACGCAGAACCAGGCGATGGTACCAGAGGGGCCAAGGCGAAAATACGTAGTCGGTGAGGTGTATCCAAAGCAAGGGTCGTAGGCAGGTATCCAGGTCTCTGTAACAATAGAGAAGTTCACACTAAGCACTTGGGGGGATGTCTGGCTTAAGTACCGTGACAGGTGGGAAACAACAAGCGACAGGTCCATCCATCCATCCATCTTCTTCCGCTTATCCGGGGCCGGGTCGCAGGGGCAGCAGTCTAAGCAGGGATGCCCAGACTTCCCTCTCCCTAGACACATCTCTAAGGGATCGCCCAGCCACCTTGCGGAGAAAGCTCATTTCGGCCGCCTGTATCCGGGATCTTGTCTTTTCGGTCATGACCCAAAGCTCATGACCATAGGTGAGAGTAGGAACGTAGATTGACTGGTAAATCGAGAGCTTCACTTTGCGGCTCAGCTCTTTCTTCACAGACCAATACATCGACCGCATTACTGCAGAAGCTGCACCGATCCGTCTGTCAATCTTCCGTTCCATCCTTCCCTCACTCGTGAACAAGACCTTAAACAAGATACTTAAACTCCTCCACTTGAGGCAAGAACTCTCCACCAACCTGAAGTGGGCAAGCCACCCTTTTCCGACTGAGGACCATGGCCTTGGATTTGGTGGTACTGATTTTCATCCCAACCGCTTCACACTCAGCTGCAAACCGTCCCAGTGCATACTGAAGGTTCTGGTTTGAAGGGGCCAACACGACAACATCATCTGCAAAGAGCAGAGACGAAATTGTGTGGTCCCCAAACCTGACACCCTCCGGCCCCTGGCTGCGCCTAGAAATTCTGTCCATAAAAATTACGAACAGAACTGGCGACAAAGGGTAGCCCTGCTGTCACGTGCACTGATGGACACCCTTATGCTTGAACATGGTGTTCGTTATAGACAAACTGTGACTAGCACAGAAGTCCAATAACTGAACACCGCTCGGGTTCAGATCAGGGGGGCCGTTCCTCCCAATCACGCCCCTCCAGGTGTCACTGTCGTTGCCCACGTGGGCGTTGAAGTCCCCCAGTAGAACGATAGAGTCCCCAGTCGGAGCACTTTCCAGCACCCCTCCCAGAGACTCCAAGAAGGTTGGGTACTCTGCACTGCCGTTTGGCCCGTAGGCACAAACAACAGTGAGAGACCTATCCCCGACCCATTGGCGCAGGGAAACGACCCTCGTTCACTGGGGTATACTCCAACACATGGCGGCAGAGTTGGGGGGCTATAAGCAAACCCACACCAGCCCGCTGCCTCTCACCATGGGCAACTCCAGAGTGGTGAAGAGTCCATCCTCTCTCAAGGAGTGTGGTTCCAGAGCCCAAGCCGTGCGTAGAGGTGATCCCGACTATCTCTAGTAGGAACCTCTCAACCTCACGCACAATCTCAAGCTCCTTCCCCGCAAGCGAGGTGACGTTCCACGTCCCTAGAGCTAGTTTCCATGTCCAGAGATCGGGTTGTCAAGGCCCCCGCCTTTGACTGCCACCCGATCCTCTACGCACCAACCCTTTATGGTCCCTCCTGCAGGTGGTGAGCCCATGGGAAGGTGGCCCCACATCGCTCCTGAGCCCGGCCGGACCCCGTGGTTAATCAATATTTAGCGGAATGAGACCTGCCTGCATGGGCGTGGCCAGGTGCCTGTGAGCATGTGTTGTGCTGGGGAGAGTGTGGGGCACTCATGGGAGTCACAGATCTTACAGTACCCCCCCTCCATGGGCGGCTCCCGATGCCTGTGGAAAAGGGAAAGGAGGATGAACCCGTGGGCATGGAGCAGGGCGAACTGGACGAGCGCCATGGAACTCCTGGACGTCACAAGACGGGACCCAGGACTGCTCATCCGAACCATAACCCACCCAGTCCACCAGGTACCACAACCCACCACCCCGGCACCGGGAATCCAAAATGGCTGCCACAACATGGACCAGATCCCCATCCACCACCAGCGGAGGAGCTGCCATTAGGGGCGCCACAGGGGGATGCAGAGGGCTGTACTAAAAACCAAGGACACACTGAAAGGGCGTTGAGACGGAGAGAGGAATTGATAATGGAATTCTGGGCATAGTCTGCCCAAGCGAGGTTGCGGCTCCAGTCGTGAGGTTGGCGAGAGCACTGCTGACAGAGACACTTCCCAATCTCCTGATTCAGGTGCTCCGTCTGTCCGTTGGTCTCCAGATGGTACACCGTGGAGAGACTGATGGACACACCTGGCTGTTCACAAAAGGCCTGCCAAACCCTTGAGGTTAATTGGGACCATCGTTCTGACACATTCTCTGGTATGCCAAACTGCCGGAACACCTGCTGAAACACACATTCCGCCATTTCCATCGCTGTGGGCAGGTGGGGAAGAGGGATTAATCGACACATTTTGGAGTGAACCCAGAGGACTCAGGTAAGTCAGTGATGAAATCTATCGTCAGGTGAGACCAGGGCTAATATGTTGTGGGTAAGGGTTCTAGCTTACCTGTGGGCAGCTGACATGGTTTCTTCTAACAGGCGCAGGTGGGACAGGATAGGACGTAGTCCCAAATGTCGTCGGCCAACGAGGACCACCAGTGTTGCCTTCTGAAAATTTTCGTGGTGCCTGTAATCCCGGGATGTCCAGACCCGAAGGACGTATGGCACCACTGCATAAGCTGAGCGCGAACCGAAGTAGGAACATAGGTCTTACCCAGGGGTGTGTCCGGTGGTGCTGGGTCTGATCATTGGATGGTGGCCTGGATGTCCCATCGCACTGATAGAGGAGGATGGGAGGATAGGGTCTGGAGCGGGATGAAAGGTTGGTGGGTCAAACTGTCAAGACAATGCATCGGCCTTGACATTACGTTTACCTGGTATGTAGGTGATGGTAAATCAATTACGTTTGGGCCAATTACGCACCAAAGTTACCTTGGTCATCCATCCCTAATCCTCCAGGGGTCAACACGGATCCGAGGAACCACACTATGGTGACATGGAACTCGCTTTTCTCCCACTTGACCTACAGGTGATGGGTGTGGAGCCAATGCAGGACCTGGCTCACGTGCAAGATGTGTTCCTGGAGAGAGTCAAAATAGATCAGGATATCATCTATATAGACAATGCCAAAGTGGTTGATTATGTCGACGAAGAGGTTGTTTATAAACGACTGAAACACAGCAGGTGCGTTCTTGAGCACATATGGCATCAGCAGGTACTCATAGTGACCCCTGGGGGTGATGAAAGTGGTTTTACATTCATCCCCCTCCTGTATCCGGATCAGGTTGTATGTGCCTCATAGGTCCAGTTTGGTGTATATGGAGGCTCTACCCACCTGTTCCAGGGCGGCTGGGATTATAGGCAGTGGGTACCGGTTCTTGATAGTCAGATAGTCCAGAGAGCGGGTTAATCGATGCAGGACCGGAGACCACCGTCCTTCTTTCCAACGAAAAAAAAGCTGGATGTGGCTTGAGACGTGCATTTCCTCTAGCATTTCATCTATGTGGTGATTCATGGCCTTTTGTTCAGGGATGGACAGAGGATAGATTCAACTCTTAGGTGGTGCCAGCCCCAGGAGGATGTATATCACGCAGTCATAGGGCCGATGAGGGGTAGAACAGAAGCCTTAGCCTTCGAAAACATATCCCAGTACTGATTATACACCGCAGAGATGGGACTGGTGACGGTGAATGCCAAGTCCTCTATAGAAAAGGCACAACACATCGCCTGGAAACAGGAAGGGTACCACTCCGTGAGGTGAGTGACCAGGCCAGTGCTGAGGGGTTGTCCATCCAGCGAATTAATCCTAAAGGGAGGTTGGACAGGGATTAATGTGACACCCAATAGACGTACGAGCTGGACATCAATGAAACTGACTGCAGCCCCCGAGTCCATGAGAGCTGCTAGTTGTCTAGTCTGGACCCGGTTCCGGAGGGTAGCCGGAACGCTTATTTGACAGTTAGAAATGTTTAGGAGAACAGAAGCATCCACCCTGACCGCTGAGGAGGAAGCATGGTCCGGCGGTCTGGAGGGACAAACTGGGCAGTGGCGAACGACATGGTCCCCTTCTCCGCAATACAGGCACAACCGCCCCAAAACCGTTGTTCGCTTTCGGTGGCTGAGAGGGGAGCACACCCCGGCTGCATGGGTTCCGGACCTCTGGGAGGCGAGGTAACAGGTGGCACCCCAGTGCACGCCGGGTCCACGGAGGACCACACCAGTCGGCGGTCCACCAACAAACAGTCAATGGCGATAGACGCCTGTATGTATCGGTCGAGATCAGTGATGTCCCGTCTGCACGCTAGCTCCGCCTGCAATTTCCATTTCAGCCCTTGGCAATACCCGGGGGAGTAAAGCAGGTTTGCTCCATCCACTTCCTGCTGCCAGAGTGCGGAACCCTAGTGCATACTCCGTTGCAGGGCGACGCCCTTGTTTGATGTTGTACATCTCATCCCCGGTGGTACGCCCAGAGGCGGAATGATCGAACATCTCCTTGAACAGCTCATGAAACCAGGATTCGGAGGCTAGCTCAGGACTGCGTGCGTTCCACAGAGCGGTGGCCCACTCCAGCACCTTGCCAGTAAGTTGCGAAATTATAAAACCCACTCTGTTTTTATTGGATGCAAAGTCAGTGGTCAAGGTACAGGCTACACTGCATCAGGAACCCCTGGCATTTCCCTGGGGACCCGTCATACTTGGTGGGCATAGCGACGGCAGACCGAGGGGAGGCTGTAGCAAACCTTGGGTTTATCTGGGGTAACAGGTTGCATAGCTGATTGATCCTGTCCTCCTGCTGAGACAGGCGCTGGTGCAGCTCTGAATCCATGGATCAGTGAGAGATTCTGTAATGAATCAAGGGCATGGAGTGAGATCCAAGTGCAGAGAACAGTGTTTAATTCGGAGACACAAAGGAAGTAACAGGAATTGTGGTCTTTAGGCAGGGTCGAGCACAACAGGCAGAAGTACAGGTCGGGCGAGGCAGTAGCGAAGTAGTGGATAGGCAAGGGTCAGATACAGGCGAGGGCAGCAGAACCAGGCAACGGTACCAGAGGGGCGAAGGCGAAAAGATGTAGTCAGTGAGGCATATCCAAAGCCAAAGTTGTAGGCAGGTATCCAGGTCACTGTAACAATAGAAGTTCAAACTAATCAGACAATCAAACAATCTCTCACAAAGGTCTGGTGGGGATGTCTGGCTTAAGTACAGAGGCATACCGAGACAACAAGCGACAGGTGTTCTGGGTTAAATCAATATTCAGGGGAATGAGACCTGCCCCTGTCGGCGTGGTCAGGTGCATGTGAGCGTGTGTTATGAAGGGGAGAGTGTGGGGATCTTACACATATGTGTCTTTGTCAACATTTTGTACTTGCATCTTAAACATTCCCCAAATATTGAGTATGTGCAGCCTTATGATATGTCATTGTGGTCTATTGCCATAGAAAACCCGACTTCAGCTCAAACCCTGCAACCTGCAAATTTCCAACCCCGGAATACAAACTTCCCTACTTCGACTGTTGCACCCGGTTAGTACAGTGTTAACTTTGGATAAAGGATTCACTGTCTTCTTCGAATATGATTATCTTTGTTATTATTATATGTTACATTTAGCCAAATGGAAATATCAAGAAGTTTAACCAATGTTAATTTATGACTTTTGTGTTCATTACCAATTTGTGGTTCATTACTTTCGTAGTCTATAAATATTTGGCTAAATAATGATATCATTGTCTCCTGTAGCGGATAGCTCTGTGTTGTTCTCCTGTGGAGGTCAACAGTGTCCAGCAGGTCAGGATTGTTCATCTGCCAACACCTGCTATGACCCTTGTCAGAGCTACACATCTCTAAATGACTCCTGGCGCTCCACCAATAATACCGACCAATCCAACGTACACTGTGACCAGAATCTGCAGTGGCAGGGCTGGTACCGGATGTTCCTAGAGGGCACAAGCGTGTGAATGCCAGATTACTGTGTACCGATACAACGATGTGGAACACATGCTCCAATGTGGATAGATGGAACTCATCCCTCTATCCAGGATAAGGTGGTCCAGAGGGGAGTCTGTGGTAGTTGGACTTCAGGATGTTGTACTTTTAGGTCAAATCCCATCCACATCAAAGCCTGTCCTGGAAACTACTATGTTTACAAATTTGTCACTTCCAACAACTGCTTTCTTGCTTACTGTGCAGGTAACTCATTCCCTTGTTATTCTATTTAAGCTGCTACAATACTTTGACAGATATATTCGTTAACAGGCCTGCTTACGCTTGTCTGAAATATGAGTCTAATCAGATACCAAGAGACGTGTAGGTACAGACATACTCTAACTCTGATCTGTCAAGAAGAGAAGGTTTGTAAGGCAGGCAGGTATAGGTAGTTTCTGAAAATCATTCATTATGGTCCTTGGTTTTGGTATTTTAAATGTGGTCACCCCAAATGTATTTCCCTCTAATAGTGTCTAGTGTCATGTGTCCTTGTCAACATTTTATACTTGCAGATATCCTAACCATTGCCATAATTTAGAGTTTGTGCATCCTTTTTGATATTTCTTTGTGTTCTATTGCCATAGAAAACACAACTTCAGCTCAAAGAGTGCAACCTGCTACTACCCAACCAATGCAACCTGCAACTACCCAACCCCAAAATACAAACTTCCCTACTTCGACTGTTGCACCCGGTTAGTAAAGTGTTAACTTTGGATAAAGGATTCACTGTCTTCTTCTAATATGATTATCTTTGTTATTTTTATATGTTACATTTAGCCAAATGGAAATATCAAGGAGTTTAACCAGAGTTAAATCATGACTTTTGTGGTTTATTACCAATTTGTGGTTCATTACTTTCGTAGTCTATAAATATTTGGCTAAATAATGATATCATTGTCTCCTGTAGCGGATAGCTCTGTGTTGTTCTCCTGTGGAGGTCAACAGTGTCCAGCAGGTCAGGATTGTTCATCTGCCAACACCTGCTATGACCCTTGTCAGAGCTACACATCTCTAAATGACTCTTGGCGCTCCACCAATAATACCGACCAATCCAACCTACACTGTGACCAGAATCTGCAGTGGCAGGGCTGGTACCGGATGTTCCTAGAGGGCACAAGCGTGCGAATGCCAGATTACTGTGTACCGATACAACGATGTGGAACACATGCTCCAATGTGGATAGATGGAACTCATCCCTCTATCCAGGATAAGGTGGTCCAGAGGGGAGTCTGTGGTAGTTGGACTTCAGGATGTTGTACTTTTAGGTCAAATCCCATCCACATCAAAGCCTGTCCTGGAAACTACTATGTTTACAAATTTGTCACTTCCAACAACTGCTTTCTTGCTTACTGTGCAGGTAACTCATTCCCTTGTTATTCTATTTAAGCTGCTACAATACTTTGACAGATATATTCGTTAACAGGCCTGCTTACGCTTGTCTGAAATATGAGTCTAATCAGATACCAAGAGACGTGTAGGTACAGACATACTCTAACTCTGATCTGTCAAGAAGAGAAGGTTTGTAAGGCAGGCAGGTATAGGTAGTTTCTGAAAATCATTCATTATGGTCCTTGGTTTTGGTATTTTAAATGTGGTCACCCCAAATGTATTTCCCTCTAATAGTGTCTAGTGTCATGTGTCCTTGTCAACATTTTATACTTGCAGATATCCTAACCATTGCCATAATTTAGAGTTTGTGCATCCTTTTTGATATTTCTTTGTGTTCTATTGCCATAGAAAACACAACTTCAGCTCAAAGAGTGCAACCTGCTACTACCCAACCAATGCAACCTGCAACTACCCAACCCCAAAATACAAACTTCCCTACTTCGACTGTTGCACCCGGTTAGTAAAGTGTTAACTTTGGATAAAGGATTCACTGTCTTCTTCTAATATGATTATCTTTGTTATTTTTATATGTTACATTTAGCCAAATGGAAATATCAAGGAGTTTAACCAGAGTTAAATCATGACTTTTGTGGTTTATTACCAATTTGTGGTTCATTACTTTCGTAGTCTATAAATATTTGGCTAAATAATGATATCATTGTCTCCTGTAGCGGATAGCTCTGTGTTGTTCTCCTGTGGAGCTCAACAGTGTCCAGCAGGTCAGGATTGTTCATCTGCCAACACCTGCTATGACCCTTGTCAGAGCTACACATCTCTAAATGACTCTTGGCGCTCCACCAATAATACCGACCAATCCAACCTACACTGTGACCAGAATCTGCAGTGGCAGGGCTGGTACCGGATGTTCCTAGAGGGCACAAGCGTGCGAATGCCAGATTACTGTGTACCGATACAACGATGTGGAACACATGCTCCAATGTGGATAGATGGAACTCATCCCTCTATCCAGGATAAGGTGGTCCAGAGGGGAGTCTGTGGTAGTTGGACTTCAGGATGTTGTACTTTTAGGTCAAATCCCATCCACATCAAAGCCTGTCCTGGAAACTACTATGTTTACAAATTTGTCACTTCCAACAACTGCCATCTTGCTTACTGTGCAGGTAACTCATTCCCTTGTTATTCTATTTATGCTGCTATAATACTTTGACAGATTCAGTGGGGAGAACACGGATTTGATACACTGCCGATTTTGCAGGTTTTCCCACTTACAAAGCATGTAGAAGTTTGCATTTTATTGCATGACATAAGTATTTGATCACCTACCTAACCATTAAGAATTCCGCCTCTCACAGACCTGTTAGTTTTTCTTTAAGAACCCCTCCTGTTCTCCACTCATTACCTGTATTAACTGCACCTGTTTGAACTCGTTACCTGGATAAAAGACACCTGTCCACACACTCAATCAAACAGACTCCAACCTTTCCACAATTTCCAAGACCAGAGAGCTGTGTAAGCACATCAGGGATAAAATTGTAGACTTGCACAAGGCTGGGATGGACTGCAGGACAATAGGCAAGCAGCTTGGTGAGAATGCAACAACTGTTGGCGCAATTATTAGAAAACGGAAGAAGTTCAAGATGACGGTCAATCTCCCTCGGTCTGGAGCTCCATGCAAGATCTCACCTCGTGGGGCATTAATGATCATTTTGAAGGTGAGGGATCAGCCCAGAACTACGCGGCAGGACCTGGTCAATGACCTGAAAAGAAGCTGGGACCACAATCTCAAAGAAAACCATTAGTAACATGTTATGCCGTCATGGATTAAAATCCTGCAGCGCACGCAAGGTACCCCTGCTCAAGCCAGCGCATGTCCAGGCCCGTCTGAAGTTTGCAATTTTCCATCTGGATGATTTACAGGAGGAATGGGAGAAGGTCATGTGGTCTGATGAGACTTAAATAGAGCTTTTTGGTCAAAACTCCACTTGCCGTGTTTGGAGGAAGAAGGAGGATGAGTACAACCCCAAGAACACCATCCCAACCGTGAAGCATGGAGGTGGAAACATCATTCTTTGGGGATTCTTTCCTGCAAAGGGGACAGGACGACTGCACCGTATTGAGGGGAGGATGGATGGGGCCATGTATCGCGAGATCTTGGCCAACAACCTCCTTCCCTCTGTAAGAGCATTGAAGATGGGTCGTGGCTGGGTCTTCCAGCATGACAACGACCCGAAACACACAGCCAGTGCAACTAAGGAGTGGCTCCGTAAGATGCATCTCAAGGTCCTGGAGTGGCCTAGCCAGTCTCCAGACCTGAACCCAATAGAAAATCTTTGGAGGGAGCTGAAAGTCCGTATTGCCCAGCTACAGCCCCGAACCCTGAAGGTCTGTATGGAGGAGTGGGCCAAAATCCCTGCTGCAGTGTGTGCAAACCTGATCAAGAACTACAGGAAACGTAGGATCTCTGTAATTGCAAACAAAGGTTTCTGTACCAAATATTAAGTTCTGCTTTTCTGATGCATCAAATACTTATGTCATGCAATAAAATGCAAATTCATTACTTAAATCATACAATGTGATTTTTCTGGATTTTTGTTTTAAATTCCATCACTCACAGTTGAAGAGTACCTATGATAAAAATTACAGACTTCTACTTGCTTTGTAAGGGGGAAAACCTGCAAAATCGGCAGTTTATCAAATACTTGTTCTCCCCACTGTAAATGTGGTCACCTCTACTGTATTTCCTTCTAATAATATCTAGTGTCATGTGTTCTTGTCAACATTTTGTACTTGAAGATATCCTAAACATTGCCATAATTTAGAGTTTGTGCAGCCTTTTGATATTTCTTTGTGTTCTATTGCCATAGAAAACACAACTTCAGCTCAAAGAGTGCAACCTGCTACTACCCAACCAATGCAACCTGTAACTACTCAACCCTGGAATACAAACTTCCCTATTTCGACTGTTGCACCCGGTTAGTACAGTGTTAACTTTGGATAAAGGATTGACTGTCTTCTTCAAATGTGATACCTTTGTTATTATTATATGTTACATTTAGCCAAATGGAAATATCAAGGAGTTAAACCAGAGTTAAATCATGACTTTTGTGGTTTATTACCAATTTGTGGTATATTTCTTTGGAAGTCTATAAATATTTGGCTAAATAATGATATCATTGTCTCCTGTAGCGGATAGCTCTGTGTTGTTCTCCTGTGGAGGTCAACAGTGTCCAGCAGGTCAGGATTGTTCATCTGCCAACACCTGCTATGACCCTTGTCAGAGCTACACATCCTTAAATGACTCCTGGCGCTCCACCAATAATACCGACCAATCCAACGTACACTGTGACCAGAATCTGCAGTGGCAGGGCTGGTACCGGATGTTCCTAGAGGGCACAAGCGTGCGAATGCCAGATTACTGTGTACCGATACAACGATGTGGAACACATGCTCCAATGTGGATAGATGGAACTCATCCCTCTATCCAGGATAAGGTGGTCCAGAGGGGAGTCTGTGGTAGTTGGACTTCAGGATGTTGTACTTTTAGGTCAAATCCCATCCACATCAAAGCCTGTCCTGGAAACTACTATGTTTACAAGTTTGTCACTTCCAACAACTGCTTTCTTGCTTACTGTGCAGGTAACTCATTCCCTTGTTATTCTATTTAAGCTGCTACAATACTTTGACAGATATATTCGTTAACAGGCCTGCTTACGCTTGTCTGAAATATGAGTCTAATCAGATACCAAGAGACGTGTAGGTACAGACATACTCTAACTCTGATCTGTCAAGAAGAGAAGGTTTGTAAGGCAGGCAGGTATAGGTAGTTTCTGAAAATCATTCATTATGGTCCTTGGTTTTGGTATTTTAAATGTGGTCACCCCAAATGTATTTCCCTCTAATAGTGTCTAGTGTCATGTGTCCTTGTCAACATTTTATACTTGCAGATATCCTAACCATTGCCATAATTTAGAGTTTGTGCATCCTTTTTGATATTTCTTTGTGTTCTATTGCCATAGAAAACACAACTTCAGCTCAAAGAGTGCAACCTGCTACTACCCAACCAATGCAACCTGCAACTACCCAACCCCAAAATACAAACTTCCCTACTTCGACTGTTGCACCCGGTTAGTAAAGTGTTAACTTTGGATAAAGGATTCACTGTCTTCTTCTAATATGATTATCTTTGTTATTTTTATATGTTACATTTAGCCAAATGGAAATATCAAGGAGTTTAACCAGAGTTAAATCATGACTTTTGTGGTTTATTACCAATTTGTGGTTCATTACTTTCGTAGTCTATAAATATTTGGCTAAATAATGATATCATTGTCTCCTGTAGCGGATAGCTCTGTGTTGTTCTCCTGTGGAGCTCAACAGTGTCCAGCAGGTCAGGATTGTTCATCTGCCAACACCTGCTATGACCCTTGTCAGAGCTACACATCTCTAAATGACTCTTGGCGCTCCACCAATAATACCGACCAATCCAACCTACACTGTGACCAGAATCTGCAGTGGCAGGGCTGGTACCGGATGTTCCTAGAGGGCACAAGCGTGCGAATGCCAGATTACTGTGTACCGATACAACGATGTGGAACACATGCTCCAATGTGGATAGATGGAACTCATCCCTCTATCCAGGATAAGGTGGTCCAGAGGGGAGTCTGTGGTAGTTGGACTTCAGGATGTTGTACTTTTAGGTCAAATCCCATCCACATCAAAGCCTGTCCTGGAAACTACTATGTTTACAAATTTGTCACTTCCAACAACTGCTTTCTTGCTTACTGTGCAGGTAACTCATTCCCTTGTTATTCTATTTAAGCTGCTACAATACTTTGACAGATATATTCGTTAACAGGCCTGCTTACGCTTGTCTGAAATATGAGTCTAATCAGATACCAAGAGACGTGTAGGTACAGACATACTCTAACTCTGATCTGTCAAGAAGAGAAGGTTTGTAAGGCAGGCAGGTATAGGTAGTTTCTGAAAATCATTCATTATGGTCCTTGGTTTTGGTATTTTAAATGTGGTCACCCCAAATGTATTTCCCTCTAATAGTGTCTAGTGTCATGTGTCCTTGTCAACATTTTATACTTGCAGATATCCTAACCATTGCCATAATTTAGAGTTTGTGCATCCTTTTTGATATTTCTTTGTGTTCTATTGCCATAGAAAACACAACTTCAGCTCAAAGAGTGCAACCTGCTACTACCCAACCAATGCAACCTGCAACTACCCAACCCCAAAATACAAACTTCCCTACTTCGACTGTTGCACCCGGTTAGTAAAGTGTTAACTTTGGATAAAGGATTCACTGTCTTCTTCTAATATGATTATCTTTGTTATTTTTATATGTTACATTTAGCCAAATGGAAATATCAAGGAGTTTAACCAGAGTTAAATCATGACTTTTGTGGTTTATTACCAATTTGTGGTTCATTACTTTCGTAGTCTATAAATATTTGGCTAAATAATGATATCATTGTCTCCTGTAGCGGATAGCTCTGTGTTGTTCTCCTGTGGAGCTCAACAGTGTCCAGCAGGTCAGGATTGTTCATCTGCCAACACCTGCTATGACCCTTGTCAGAGCTACACATCTCTAAATGACTCTTGGCGCTCCACCAATAATACCGACCAATCCAACCTACACTGTGACCAGAATCTGCAGTGGCAGGGCTGGTACCGGATGTTCCTAGAGGGCACAAGCGTGCGAATGCCAGATTACTGTGTACCGATACAACGATGTGGAACACATGCTCCAATGTGGATAGATGGAACTCATCCCTCTATCCAGGATAAGGTGGTCCAGAGGGGAGTCTGTGGTAGTTGGACTTCAGGATGTTGTACTTTTAGGTCAAATCCCATCCACATCAAAGCCTGTCCTGGAAACTACTATGTTTACAAATTTGTCACTTCCAACAACTGCCATCTTGCTTACTGTGCAGGTAACTCATTCCCTTGTTATTCTATTTATGCTGCTATAATACTTTGACAGATTCAGTGGGGAGAACACGGATTTGATACACTGCCGATTTTGCAGGTTTTCCCACTTACAAAGCATGTAGAAGTTTGCATTTTATTGCATGACATAAGTATTTGATCACCTACCTAACCATTAAGAATTCCGCCTCTCACAGACCTGTTAGTTTTTCTTTAAGAACCCCTCCTGTTCTCCACTCATTACCTGTATTAACTGCACCTGTTTGAACTCGTTACCTGGATAAAAGACACCTGTCCACACACTCAATCAAACAGACTCCAACCTTTCCACAATTTCCAAGACCAGAGAGCTGTGTAAGCACATCAGGGATAAAATTGTAGACTTGCACAAGGCTGGGATGGACTGCAGGACAATAGGCAAGCAGCTTGGTGAGAATGCAACAACTGTTGGCGCAATTATTAGAAAACGGAAGAAGTTCAAGATGACGGTCAATCTCCCTCGGTCTGGAGCTCCATGCAAGATCTCACCTCGTGGGGCATTAATGATCATTTTGAAGGTGAGGGATCAGCCCAGAACTACGCGGCAGGACCTGGTCAATGACCTGAAAAGAAGCTGGGACCACAATCTCAAAGAAAACCATTAGTAACATGTTATGCCGTCATGGATTAAAATCCTGCAGCGCACGCAAGGTACCCCTGCTCAAGCCAGCGCATGTCCAGGCCCGTCTGAAGTTTGCCAATGACCATCTGGATGATCTACAGGAGGAATGGGAGAAGGTCATGTGGTCTGATGAGACTTAAATAGAGCTTTTTGGTCAAAACTCCACTTGCCGTGTTTGGAGGAAGAAGGAGGATGAGTACAACCCCAAGAACACCATCCCAACCGTGAAGCATGGAGGTGGAAACATCATTCTTTGGGGATTCTTTCCTGCAAAGGGGACAGGACGACTGCACCGTATTGAGGGGAGGATGGATGGGGCAATGTATCGCGAGATCTTGGCCAACAACCTCCTTCCCTCTGTAAGAGCATTGAAGATAGGTCGTGGCTGGGTCTTCCAGCATGACAACGACCCGAAACACACAGCCAGTGCAACTAAGGAGTGGCTCCGTAAGATGCATCTCAAGGTCCTGGAGTGGCCTAGCCAGTCTCCAGACCTCAACCCAATAGAAAATCTTTGGAGGGAGCTGAAAGTCCGTATTGCCCAGCTACAGCCCCGAACCCTGAAGGTCTGTATGGAGGAGTGGGCCAAAATCCCTGCTGCAGTGTGTGCAAACCTGATCAAGAACTACAGGAAACGTAGGATCTCTGTAATTGCAAACAAAGGTTTCTGTACCAAATATTAAGTTCTGCTTTTCTGATGCATCAAATACTTATGTCATGCAATAAAATGCAAATTCATTACTTAAATCATACAATGTGATTTTTCTGGATTTTTGTTTTAAATTCCATCACTCACAGTTGAAGAGTACCTATGATAAAAATTACAGACTTCTACTTGCTTTGTAAGGGGGAAAACCTGCAAAATCGGCAGTTTATCAAATACTTGTTCTCCCCACTGTAAATGTGGTCACCTCTACTGTATTTCCTTCTAATAATATCTAGTGTCATGTGTTCTTGTCAACATTTTGTACTTGAAGATATCCTAAACATTGCCATAATTTAGAGTTTGTGCAGCCTTTTGATATTTCTTTGTGTTCTATTGCCATAGAAAACACAACTTCAGCTCAAAGAGTGCAACCTGCTACTACCCAACCCATGCAACCTGTAACTACTCAACCCTGGAATACAAACTTCCCTATTTCGACTGTTGCACCCGGTTAGTACAGTGTTAACTTTGGATAAAGGATTGACTGTCTTCTTCAAATGTGATACCTTTGTTATTATTATATGTTACATTTAGCCAAATGGAAATATCAAGGAGTTAAACCAGAGTTAAATCATGACTTTTGTGGTTTATTACCAATTTGTGGTATATTTCTTTGGAAGTCTATAAATATTTGGCTAAATAATGATATCATTGTCTCCTGTAGCGGATAGCTCTGTGTTGTTCTCCTGTGGAGGTCAACAGTGTCCAGCAGGTCAGGATTGTTCATCTGCCAACACCTGCTATGACCCTTGTCAGAGCTACACATCCTTAAATGACTCCTGGCGCTCCACCAATAATACCGACCAATCCAACGTACACTGTGACCAGAATCTGCAGTGGCAGGGCTGGTACCGGATGTTCCTAGAGGGCACAAGCGTGCGAATGCCAGATTACTGTGTACCGATACAACGATGTGGAACACATGCTCCAATGTGGATAGATGGAACTCATCCCTCTATCCAGGATAAGGTGGTCCAGAGGGGAGTCTGTGGTAGTTGGACTTCAGGATGTTGTACTTTTAGGTCAAATCCCATCCACATCAAAGCCTGTCCTGGAAACTACTATGTTTACAAATTTGTCTCTTCCATCGGCTGCTCTCTTGCTTACTGTGCAGGTAATTCATTCCCTTGTCATTCTCTTTAAGCTGCTGCAATACTTTAACAGATATATTCGTTAACAGGCCTGCTTACGCTTGTCTGAAATATGATTCTAATCAGATACCAAGAGACGTGTAGGTACAGACATACTCTAACTCTGATCTGTCAAGAAGAGAAGGTTTGTAAGGCAGGCAGGTATAGGTAGTTTCTGAAAATCATTCATTATGGTCCTTTGTTTTGATAATTTAAATGTGGTCACCCCAAATGTATTTCCCTCTAATAGTGTCTAGTTGCATGTGTCCTTGTCAACATTTTGTACTTGAAGATATACTAAACATAGCCATAATTTTGAGTCTGTGCAGCCTTTTGATATTTCTTTGTGTTTGTGTTCTATTGCCATAGAAAACACTACTTCAGCTCAAAGAGTGCATCCTGCTACTACCCAACCCCGGAATACAAACTTCCCTACTTCGACTGTTGCACTCGGTTAGTACAGTGTTAACTTTGGATAAAGGATTCACTGTCTTCTTTAAATATGATTATCTTTGTTAACAGGCCTGCATACGCTTGTCTGAAATATGAATCTAATCAGATTCCAAGAGACGTGAAGAAGAGAAGGTTTGTAGGGCAGGCAGGTATAGGTAGTTTCTAATTGAAGAGCATACTGCCAAACCCTGTGGATCTCCCACTGTCAGTTGCCTCAAAAGCATGCCCTCAGATGTGACATGCTATACACATTCAGAAAAGTTGTTCTTGAAGCAGGCTAGGCAGGTTCTCTAAGGACTCGAAGCAGTTAAGTTTGTTTATTATGTGAATATGGTGTCAACAGCTTTTGCCATGTCAACAAAACCAGGATTGGTAAATTCTCTGCATGTCATCTCCGCAAAAAAGCTATGTTGTGCACACTGTGTGAACAACACACATGCATGATAATAGGTGACCATTGTCACACCCTGTCACATCACTGTTTTGGTGAGTGTACCTACTTTCTGTGAAGAAAATCCATCTGTGTTTCTAGGTGTTGACATTTTGTTACATGGTACTGCAGCTATGTACCTTGCTAAACTAGGACCCACTATCCCAAAACATACCTTATATTGTGCTGTAGAATAAAATACTTTCATGACTACCAACACTAGGCTTGTAAATAGAATGGATAACATTTCGAGCTGAGCTGGAACATTAGCACAAGGCCTAGAATTAAAACAAACCTTCACCGAGTCTCTTGTGGCATGAATGACATTTTTTATTCAGTATTCCATAAATGGCACCAACAAAGGTCCCCTCTCTTCTACTTCTGTAATTTCATTCAATGACAAAAATGAACCAAAAAAGACAGGCAAGCCTAGTTCTGCCGGCCCACAATTAGAAGGGATGAATGTTGTTGTCCCTGGCTGGTTTCAATCTGCGGTTTTCTGTGTGGCAGATTGTTTCTTTAACCATTACCCTATTTTTACAGTTGTCATGTTGGACGTAATAAGTGTCTACTGGCGTAAATATCATCTGGATAAATATCTTGATCAACTTTATAAATAAATAGCATGTCATCTTTGCCACAACTTCCAAAAGCCCTAAAGAAGCCAAGGCAGAATCCTATAACATTTACTACGGTTCTTGGTCTTTGTTTTGCTGCCCCCAAATTGCTGCGCATCAAAGTGAAGTTACTGTTTACCACGCTGGAGTTTCTGTGTTAAGTAGTGATGGCCATTCAAGGCTTCATTAGCGTTAAAGCCATCATTGAAATGTATAAGGCAATATAGTGAACATATCTGTGAAAAAGAACAGACAAGAATAACATTGGAACGGATATTAAACATAAAATGTACAGTCTAGATTGTTAACTATATTAACTTATAGACATTTACTTTAAACTAAGAGTGCTGGTGTATAATTTGCGATTTGAATATCAATTGTTGGTGGCCCTAATAATCATGTTACATTCGTAAAATTTGTGTGCGGCTGTTCACGACTGCAAACGTGCATTCTCGTGCCTGGGGTTTCTGCACCGTTTTGACAATGTTGGTGGTTTAAAACAGACTACTGTATTAATGTACATGCAAAAAGCTATGGATATCTTGATTTGTATATACAACAATATCAATACCCTTTTTGAGAAATTGCCATTTATTTTTCAACAATGTTTTGAAGCAATTAGAAATGAATAAAATAAATAACAGAAAAGGTTAACACATCCTTTGATTTTGGGGTCATGTTCAGATAAACAGACAGATTCTGGAAGATCGAGGGTTATTGGATTAATTGGAATGACTGAATATCTGACAGACCTTTAGCTTGTAATGTAGAGATGTAGCCCAATCATATTGAAGTAGAAGGCAATGGTTTAGAAACCCATTCGAAAGACGCTATACAAAACCCATACACTTAAATGCAAATTCTGTTTTTGGCCAGCTATGTAAACTCTGACTGATCCCACAAAGGGTGTTCAACTAGTTATAGGCAATTCCTATTTGTTTTCTAATGCCTCTTAATATGAAAGAAATCAAAACTGATTTTGAGTAATCTAAACGTTTTGTTACTGATTACAAATGTGGGCAGGTAACTTGTAACTGTAACGGATTACATTTAAAAAGTAACCTACCCAACCCTGCTTATGGGTAGAAACGTTTAGGTAAAAAACTTTTACTGCTAACAAAAGAGGATTGCTGATCTTTTGTTGCCCCTGACCCAAGTGGGCAATTTCTTTTCAAAAACAATAAAATGTCTCAATATTTGATATTTTCTCTTTGTACCATTTTCTATTGAATGTAGGGTTTTAAATTATTTGCATTAATTAGCCTTTTTTATTTGAAATATTTGCCGGACCGCATAAGCGTAGCTATCCCTTGTTAAATAGTGTTGTGGTAAGAGAAGTGGACTTGTGAACTATAGGTCCTCATATCTCCTCACCAGCGAAGTGTGTATCATGAATTATTCCGTATAGACAAAATCTTTGCTGGCTAAAACTGTTAATATATACATTATAGTAAGCCTGAAATAAAACAGTTAGGGTTAGGATTAGTAATACTGCGACTGTTTCTGGTGGAATTTCGAAGTGTGCATCCGTTTTGGGTCAGGATAGACAAACACATTTGCTGGCTTAACTTACAGTAATGTTATAGTAAGCCTTAACTGAAACTGTATACGGTTATATTGCGACTGTTTCTGGCATGGAAAAGTTCATCTTCAGTCTCGCTAGCAATTGCTCAATTCTTATTATTATTCCTAGGAAGTTAGTAGATACTATTAAGCCTATTACTGGCTAATAAGCTGTTAAAACGGCCAGTGGCAAAAGCAATACAGTTCATTGATGCTATGGTGGAGGAAACATTAATAAGAAATGTTTAACGTCAGTTTAACACAATCCTCAATGGAGTCTAGCAACTGCTAAAACATGTAATGCTCTGGCATAGTGGTTAAAGACAGTGCCTCTCGTGTGAAAGATCTATGTTCAAATCTATTGAGATCAATGACACTTATTAATTATTTCTGGTAGATTCCACAATTCTCTTCTTTTCACTTGATGAAAAGTTAGTTATCATCACCTTTATTGATAATTATTGTATAAATGTCATTCACGAATGAAAGAAAAAAGTATGTTGTTTTGCCATGAAAGAAGAAAATACATTCTTATGCCACGAAATTAACTAGCTTTGGCAGACTTGCTAGTAATTGCTCAATTGTTATGACTATTCCAGTAAGTTAGTAGAGACCGGTAAAGCATATTACTGAATAATACACTGTTAAAATGGCCAGTAGCAAACGACATACATAGATTATATTTCTGGTCTAAGTAAACTTAGTAAGAAACGTTAGTCAGTTTAACTGTATCAATGTCATTCACGAATGGCCAATTAACTATTAATACGGCCGGTGGCAAAAGATGATTTGTTCAGGATAGAAACAAGAGGCTATACTGACACCCAACAAACAAATATACAGCTCTGTGGGGTGATTTTTATATATATATATATATATATATATAAAAATACTGAGGTAAAAACAGTAGTAGAACAGACCATTATAACTGCAATGCTGACCTGTAGCCCAAAGATTTACAAGCATATATTTAACAATTGAATAACAGTTTAGCACTGTGACAGAATAAAAAAAGCTAATGTTAAAAACAGTAAGTAGAATATTTGGTACCAGGTAATGTGCAATATCAAGTATCAGAGGTATGAAATAGTATTTCCAAGCTATTATTAATAGAATAACAGTTAAGCACACTGATGGAATGAAAGTATAATTTTGGTACTAGTTAATGTGCAATATCAAGTAACAGGTATGAAATAGGATTTACAAACTATAATAGAATCGTTAAGCACTGACGGAATGAAATAAGACTCAAGTTAAAATACAAAAAAAAGCTATTTCCACAGTGAACAGTGTGGATTGGGTAAGTGTAGTCTGGCACTTCTGGCTTCTTGATGTTACTGACTGCAGGATAAATAAAGTGTTCCAGTTGTCAGTGATGCTGGGGTGTCAGTAGTCAGCCTAGGTTTAAGGGGTCGGCTGTGGGTCCCTCTCAGCTGCGCGGCGCCTTTTTCCGCCTTCACGGTCAGATGCTCCTTTCAGGTAACGCACCTACAGGGGTTCCCAGAATAAAAGAATAAAGTAGTCAGTCCTGGTCCCTCAAATACTAAACTATGACATTTATATCTAGGTCTACTACATGTACAGGTGGCCCCAGTGGGAATTAAACCAACAACCATAGGTGTTGTTTGCAAGTTGTACCTGATTGCCCAGTGCGAGCAAACGTCTTCAACATTGTCCCTACTTGTTTCACCTGCTCTTGAAGTGAGCCGCTGTCATCCGAAGCTACAAAATGAAAGGCATATGGTCATTCTGAACCTATATTACACACAAAAAAGTATAATTTAAGAAAGAGGGCACATTCTCACCTGCTCGTGCATTGCTTTCCCTCAGGGCTTGGTTCTCCTCCCTCAGAGCTTGGTTTTCATTCTGGAGTCTCTGGAAATCTACATAAAAAAATTAAATAAATTAAAAGGCACTATTTTCAATACTGTTAAAACACTGGACATTAAGACATAGGCCTAGAATATACCTTCATAGCTGAAAACGTAATGCTGTACACGAGATGCCAGGGGAGTCCAAGGGCCAATAAGAAAGCGATGACTTTCTCCTATTGATAATCATTGACGTAAAAATATGCTTGAAGTAATAGCATACATTTAATGAATTGGACTTAAATGTAAGAGATTGCATATTCAGTAATGAAACAATAATTGAACTGTGCAAAGCTAATGGAATGTACAACACACCTCGACACCTTTCATCCAGAAAGTCAAGTGCCCTAATGAAACACTGATTATGGATAAAAGCATTCCTCATCTTAAATAGAAGCAATAGTTTCCAAGACAAAACACGTCACATATAACATCACTTACTTGTACTCAAACTCTTGGATCTGTGGAGTCTGGATTACTAAGGTGAAACCTGGTTCTGAGAGAGGGAACAGAAATTTGAAAATCTAACAAAGGGTATAGTTTAGTTACAGGATCACAAATTAAGCATCACAGCAATACATTTTACATACCAGCTCTGAAGTCTACAGATGGCTCAACATTTTCCTGGTTTTCTGGAATCGATGCAACTTCTGGAGCATGGGGCAGCACTGAAACCTCGGTACCAGGAACAATGTTTTCAAATCTCAAAAGAGGTTGTCGAAACGACAGCACTGCTGGTGCATCTGAAAGACTAGACTCCACTTCATCAGAAGAGGCCTGGGGTCTGTACTTGGAGTTTGAGATTCTCTTTCGCTTTCCTTTCTTGTCATCGTCCGTCATTTCAATGCTGGAACCTGTTTGGAAGCACACCAAATATCTCATCGCCTCTTGCCAAGATTCTAGATCAGGGAATAATGAATGAAAGAGTCAGTTATGCACAATAAACTGAAAGCCATTCCATGTTGATGTTCATTAACATGAGGATCTACTTGGTCAAAGTCAGGAATAACATTATCAGCCAAATGTGGAACAGTGAATTTTTTAAAAATAAAATGTATTCATTGAGTGTAGTGATTCAAGTGAACACAGAATTGTCCTCAAACATAAAAAGTACAGCAGTTCAAAGAATTAGAAATCACAATCGCCTTAAATCCAGTAAAGTAGCAAAACAGCACAAAACTTGCTTGCCACGGCGCGTACTGTAACAAAGACAAAACAGCATGTCCTAACTAACACTTGCTGGCCTCTCTAGCTCGATTTTGAGAGTAGCCTTGTATTTCAAAACGGCTTGCCGCCAGACGGCCGCGGCCCATTAGACCGAGGCAACCGCCAGAGAAAATGAAGCAGTCGGACCGGCATCTCGCAAAAAATGGGAGTGACTTATTCGGCGGCAAACGCCAGACGCACTTATAGCCGACAGCTTAGGGCCGGCGGCAAAAAGAAGCAATGCGGATATTTTTTGCTATCTGGGCGCCCATATCAGCCTCTATTTCTAGATGTGTTGTAAAAAAATAATACGTAGTAATATAGAAAGGTCTTGCAACAGAACGATGCATTCACAACACAATTGGTGCATCTGGTCTGGCCAAGGAATAAGGCTTGCTTCAAAATGTTAACCTAGTCTGCTTGAAGTCAAAGGGACAAAGTTTAAAAAGGAACAACAATAGCCTACCAAGCGACTGCCATTTAAAGCTTTCAACATGACGCAACCATATGATAGCGTTTTTGGACAGGGCGCCACTTGGCACCACACTTTAATACATATGAAACACTAATTATCGAGCATTGAACTAATGAAATTAACAAATTAACCAGTGAATGACAATGTGTTTATGCTGCATGTCATGCATTATCAAATGCATGCGGTTATCAAAATACTGTTGACTATTATGAAAAATTTTCTTACACTTTTAGCTAAAATATCTGTTGGCAATAGCTCAACATGTAGGCAATTGATTTGGAAAGCCCGGGTTTGAGTCAGAGTGTTCACTCTCTTATATTCTGGTTTGTTGAAACACTGGCAACGCTGCATTTTTAATTTCTCGTCAATTTATAGTATCACATCTTAAATTAAGCATTGTAGCCAACGTTTTTTAGAAGTCTAGCGTTTCTCAAATAGACGTTTATCAATCAGATGTATGATTAAGGAGTGATGAATGAAATCCGAAGCTTTGTTTGAACACATGTCCTTTTCGAAATGGACTGCAAATGTGAAACCCCATTGACTGGCACTGGGACTGTTACGTTCTAGGCTCCTTTAAGAGTCTACACAACTGAACGTCATGTGTTGGATGAAAATTAGTGTCACTGTTTGACATGTGCTTTTTGGCTGTGTTCTGACTAAAGCTATTACGTTCTATATCATGAAGCTTTGCCCATAGGGGCTTCAGTCGGTATCGGTGTACTCAGTCATGTCGCTACTGGGCTTGATGTCTTCAGCCCACGCGGTGGTTCCTCTGCGCCTGCTGCACATGCAAGGCCTACAGCGCTGGTTCGCACATCTCCAGTTAGATACGGTGCATCACAGGCAGGGCGGTGTCAGGTCTCTGCCCCTCCACCTGTTCGCGGTGCAGATCTGGCAATGGGCACAGGTGCACCTCAGGTGTCTGAGGGCCCTTCACATTCCCGGAGAGCTCAATGTGGGCGCAGACTTGCTGTCTCGGGGAGGTCCGCGGGACGACGAGACGAGTCTTCATCCCGACATTGTAGCCAAGGTCTGGAGAAGTTTTGGGAAGGCACAGGTGGATCTGTTTGTGTCCCGGGAGGATAGGCACCGCCCCTTGTGGTTTTCTCTTCGTGTGCAAGACAGGCCACCGTTGGGCGTGGACGCGTTGGCTCACCAGCCGTGGCCAAGAGTACTGCTGTACACGTTTCCCCCTCTCCAGTGTTTTATCCCTGTCATGTTGTTCATCCTGATTGCCCCTTTTCGGCCGTGTGCCCTTTGGTTTGCGGAGGCAGCCCAGATGGCGGTGGGGACGCCATGGCCGATCCCTTACCAATGGTTGAGCGGGACGTAAGTGGCTCCTTGCCGTGGTTGGTATTCCATGCCTGAGCCGTCCTGTTGGGCACTTATCTCGTTGGTGAGATGGGCGACCGGGAGTACATCTTGGGCTTGCTCGCTTTGCCCTAAACCAATAGGAGCAAAGCCCTTATGGGCAAAGCTTCACGATATTGATACTGTTACTTTTGTAACTCCAGTTCTATGAGTTGAGCGTCACCCCTAGGGGCTTCGCTCCTATTGGTTTACCCCTCTGCCAATAGGCAGTCACTGAAGATTTAAATATGCAAATCACACCTCTCATGGCCATCTCCCCCATGGCTATAAAAGAAGTTGTCACACACTGCTCAGTCTCCCGACATAACTTTCTTCACGAGAAAAGCAGTCAGAGACCGGTCAGAGCATGACTATCGAACCCCACATGGTGTCGTTATTATCCAATTAGTTGCTCACTGTCTGCAATTGGTACTCAAGTTTAATTGGGAGACATAAGATGACAACCATTGGGAAAATCTGCGTCTTCGATAATACGCAGGAAATTGGATTACCTGCGCTGAATGACTGGAGCAATACTTCATATTGAACAATGTTGCAGATAAAAAAAAAATATCAACGCTGCATAGCATAATTGGCCTGAAGACTTATGGTTTGCTCCGTGATTTGACTAGCTCCTTGAAGGTTTTAGTGGACTGTTTAGCCAGGGCAGGCTAAACCCTCGACTAAAACCTTTCAGGAGCTAGTGGATACCTTGAGTCATCTCTTCCTGAAGCCTCCTATCACAGCGGAATGATTTTGTTTTCATGAGAGAGATCAGAAAGAGGGAGAAAGCGTGAGTTGTTATAAAGCCGAGCTTAGGAAATTGTCGGGAACATTGTGAGTTTGGAAATAATCTGAATGATTCACACAGAGATTGATTTGTGTGTGGAGTACGACATGACTATATCCAGAAATGTTTGTTAACTGAGGAAAATGTATATTCGAAAAATCTTTGGAAATCTCTGTGACTGGAGATCGCATCCAGAGATGCGCTGGAATTGCAGAGAAGCAAGAATAATGCACCTGAGCTACTTTCCCCAATCCACAAACTTTAGGATCAGGGTCGACAGTGCCCTTGTGTGACATAAAAGTGCTACAGGTGTGACAGACAGGGACACAAAGCAGATGACTGCAGATTTAAGGACGAGATATAGATGGGTATGGGTATAGAAAAGAATCACCCCCCTTTAAAATAATCACATTTTGTTGCTTTGCAGCCTGAAATGAAAATGGACAAAAAAAAATACAACTTATAAAATCCAAGTGAAAGATATAATACCAACCAATTAAAAAACAGAATCACTGAGTTGGAAAAAGAATCACCCCCCTCCTAAAAATGACTTGTAAAGCCAACCAGGTGTAGTTAATCACCTTCTCAATAGCTCACAAAGCCAATTGACTTTCAACTGTGATCAGATGTGGTCATTTTAATTAGCTAAGAATGAAACAAGCTTTTCCTGTCCTGGTAGTGCAACTGAAGAAAATAATCAACTATGGGTGGCAAGGCATTGTCAAAAGAACTCCGGGATAAAGTTGTGGACAGGCACAAGTCAGGAGAATGATACAAAAAATGTTTGAAGCACAGTGAAGCCTAGAAGCACAGTGAAGTCTATTATTAAGAAGTGGAAGGTATTTGGTACAACACAGACCCTCCCTGGGTCAGGACGTCGCCCCAAACTGGATGAAAGAGCAAGGAGGAAACTGGTCAAGAGGCATACAACAACTCTGAAGCAGTTGCAGGAACTCATGACAATGAGTGGTCATTGTGTGCATGTGACAACAATATCACAAATTCTCCACAAATGTGGCTTGTGTGGGAGGGTTGCAAGAAAAAAGCCACTCAAGAAAGGCTGCATGCAGTTACGTCTGAGCTTTGCCAAAACACACCTTGAAGATTCTAAGACCATGTGGTCAGATGAGACCATAAAGGTGTTATGGTCAGATGAGACCATAAAGGTGTTATGGTCAGATGAGACCATAAAGGTGTTTTGGTCAGATGAGACCATAAAGGTGTTTTGGTCAGATGAGACCATAAAGGTGTTATGGTCAGATGAGACCATAAAGGTGTTTTGGTCAGATGAGACCATAAAGGTGTTTTGGTCAGATGAGACCATAAAGGTGTTTTGGTCAGATGAGACCATAAAGGTGTTTTGGTCAGATGAGACCATAAAGGTGTTTTGGTCAGATGAGACCATAAAGGTGTTATGGTCAGATGAGACCATAAAGGTGTTATGGTCAGATGAGACTAAAATTGAATTATTTGGCCTCAACACCAAATGATATGTCTGGCGAAAATCCAATACAGCTCACCATCCAAATAACACATTTCCTACAGTAAAGCATGGAGGTGGTAATATCATGTTATGGGGTTGTCAGGATAGAAGGAAAAAATGATGGGGCAAAATACTGTCAAATTCTTGAGGAAAATATGCTGTTCTCTGCCAGAAAGTTGTCAATGGGAAGAAGATTTACCTTCCAACATGACAATGACCCAAAGCACACAGCAAAAGTGACCACACAGTGGTTGAAGGAGAAAAAGGTGAATGTCCTTGCGTGGCCTAGTCAGAGCCCGGACTTAAACCCCATTGAAAATCTGTGGAATGACTTGAAGACAGCAGTCCACAAACGTCACCATCAAATTAAACTGAACTTGAGCAGTTCTGCAAAGAAGAGTGGTCAAATATTGCAACGTCTAGATGTGCAAAGTTAGTAGAGACATATCCCAACAGACTAAAGGCTGTAATTAAAGCAAAAGGTGGTTCAACAAAATACTGACACAAGGGGGTGATCCTTTTTCCAACTCAGTTATTGTTTTATTATTGTTTTTATTTTATGACATGTTGGTGTTATATCTTTCACTTGGATGTTATAAGTTGCACTGAGTAAATACAGCTGAATGAAACAAAAACTGTGTCTCTTCATCTCAGGCTGCAAAGCAACAAAATGTGATTATTTTAAAAGCGATTCTTTTCTATTCCCACTGTATGTCATAAATGCAGTCACAGAGGCCACATTAAAATTGCATGCAAAACAAGGAATAACAAGGAAAATAAAAAAAATTAAGGGATCTGTTCATGTAATGACAGAGAAAAGTAACAGCGATTCAGATGAAAGGTTCATTGGGACAATGGACATTTACAAAAAGTCCAAAGAAAGCACTAACATTATATGGGTGACCCCAGAAATAGAAGGCATTCCACTGAAACTGGAACTTGATACAGCATCAGCAGTATCCATTATCTCCACAGCAACCTACAAGCAACACGTGGATCAGAATTCCCTACCCAGACTAGATGACACCTTCGCTGCAATGGCTGGAGGGAAGATAGACCTAAAACAAACATATTTGTAGCTGCTATTGAGGAGGACTCAAAAGAATATCTGATCATAAACACTTGACTAACTTGGAGAGTGTCCTTTGGCGACTAGAGGAGAACGGGCTACAGGCAAACAGAAGTGTGAGTTTTTCCAGGACAGAATAGTTATCTGTGGACACGAAACTAACAGCAGTGGGCTACAAAACACAAGACCGATGCACTGGTCCAGGCACCACAGCCACAGAACAGGACACAACTGAAGTCTTTCATGGGGCTGATCAACTATTATCGCAGTTTTCTTCCGAACCTCTCCTCAGTGCTGCAACCCTTAACCAGCTACTGAAAATGAACAAGAAACGGTCATGGACAGAACAGTGTAAGACGCAAAATGTCTAATCATTCTGAACTTCCGGTGAAGCTGGCGTGTGATGCCTCTCCTTTTGGAGTAGGGGCGGTTCTCTCATGTAGTAAAAGATGGATCAGAGAGACCAGTAGCTTTTGCTTCCAGGTCATTGAATTGTACAGAGAAAACTATTCCCAGATTGACAAGGAAGCACTGGCACTGGTCTGGGGTGTAAAAATAATTCCACACAAACGTGAGACAAGATGAGACCCAATCTTGTCAGGAGTCTACGAATATGCCATGTCAGGCTGGCCAACGACCTGTAACAAAGATCTTACACCATACCTGCAGAGGCGAAATGAGAACTGTTCATCAAGGGTGCTTGCTGTGGGGGACAGAGAGTGATTATACCCAGGAAATGCCAAAGTCAGGTTTTGAAACAACTCCATGAGGGCCATGTGGGGACAGTGAAATTGAAACAGCTTGCACATGGCCATTTCTGGTGGCCTAGGATGGACAAGCGGATAGAAGCCATGACAAAGAACTGTAACAAGTGTTTAGAAAACCAGACACTTGCCAGCCAACGGGATCCTGGCAGAGAACTCATGTTGATTACGCAGGACCTTTTGAGAAACACATGTTTATGGTTCAACCAACGCAACCTGCTACTACTCAACCGCAGATATCAAAGTTCCCTACTTCAACTCGTGGGCGACTTGTGTCAAGGATTCAGTGCATACATACTTTGACCAAACTCTTTTTTCCTGGCTTTTTAATTGGTCAACACATCAGCTTAACTGACAATATGCTGATTACTATCAGCATGTTGTTATAGAAATTTGTTGAATTAATGTGTTAGTGACTTCTACAGATGAGTAGGGGAGTAGAGAATTACTGGTTTAGTATTGGGATAATTTAAAAGGTACCAAACCTGTATTTTACCAAGCAGGAAGAATGCAAGTTATGTTAATGGTGTCACAAGTAAGAGGGAGACAAGACATGGGTGGACAATTGAAATCAAGAGGTATTTGTAAAATGCAGGTGGGCAACCTGCATTTGAGTGAAACCTTGGGTGGAAAGTGAAACTGATTAGAGGAATTAACCTAACTGGTTTAGACCAGATTAACATGTATTGATGAAATGTCACTCATTCTGTGAGATGTTGTCACACCTTCTTACCTATACAAAGAGGAGGGATCTTGAACTGTTCTTCCGACAAACCCTCACTGATCTTGTGTTAGTGTCTTTCTGTCTCTATTAGCAAATATTATATAACAAACTGTTATTTGTGTTTAAGAGCATTTTGATCTCGGTCTTACCTTTTTTAGTAAGAGTTATAATTGGTGAATTGTCATCACAATATCCTCTTGCTCAGTTTTTCACTGAGGCCTCCCACACTTCTTTCTCTTCTGGAGTAAATGTGTGCTCGTTTGTGAAGGGAGAAGTACACATCATTGTATGAGATTTTCAGTTTTATGGCATTTCTTGCATGCAGTAGCCTTCATTTCTGAATAGACTGATGAGTTTCACAAGAAACGTATTTGTTTCTGCTCATTTTAAGCCTGTAATCGAACCCACAATTGCTGATGCTCCAGATACTAAACTAGTCTAAAGGTCAGTTTTATTGCTTCTTTAATCAGCACAACAGTTTTCAGCTGTGCTAATAAAAATGCAAAAGGGTTTTCGACTGATCATTTTATATTGATAATCTTGGATTAACAAGCACAATGTGCCATTGGATCACAGGAGTGATGGTTCCTGATAATGGGCCTCTTCATGTATATGTAGATATTCCATTGAATATCAGTTGTTTCCATCTACAATTATCATGTACAACTTTAACAATGTTTACACTTGTCACGGATGAGGTTGTGGTAGTAGAGAGACACAGGCGCAGAGTCAAGGTCGTCCCAGTAATCCATGTTTTAATGAAGAAAAAAAACCCAAATACAACAAACAAAAAGCAGCAACCAGAGCCGTGGGCTTAACTGAAAACAGGAAAACCAAAATGAACCACACCCACATGGCCAACACACTGAACTTAAATAGGGTCCCCAATTGGAGGCAATAACCAACACCTG
This sequence comes from Esox lucius, assembly GCF_011004845.1. NCBI lineage: Eukaryota > Metazoa > Chordata > Actinopteri > Esociformes > Esocidae > Esox > Esox lucius. The sequence continues at coordinate 13,152,454 of NC_047585.1, forward strand.
CCTCCAATTGGGGAAACCAAAAAGGATTAGAGGTGGCTAGATGCCACCTCCTGTCCTGTCCTGGCTATGCCCTGAGCCCAGCGCAGAGATGGCTAGGGGCACAGCCAGGACGTGACAACACTTTATTTCTGATCTATGTAATGTTATTTTAGTGGACAAAAACAAGGACATTTCTTTGACCCAAAACCTTTGAACTATAGTGTAAATGTATTATGATTACTGTAATTGTACATGTCCTCCTAAACCTGACTGAGCATTCCTTGTGTTCAAAATAATCGGTGTGTTATGTACAGCATAGTGTATATTTAAATGTAGTCTGGACACGTCCAGTTGCACTGTATGATAACACTTTTTCCTGGTTTCCTTATTTTAGTGACAATGGGCAATGCCAGTGTGGTCTGTAATGAGACATCCATGACAGTGGTTTTGAAGAAGGCCTCCATGGTTGGTCTTAGTGAGGATCACCTGCGCCTCAGTGACCCATCCTGCAGCCTAAGCTCCAACAGCAGTCACATCTTCAGGACCATGGCCCTCAACGCCTGCGGCACCCAGTTGGAGGTTAGGGCTTACTGTATGTCACAGTATGTGAGTGGAGCGAGGAGTAGAGTGATCCCAATTTGACAGGAGCGAGGAGTGTTATTTGAGTGGGCCAGAACGCTCTCACTCATTAGCTCAAGTAGCGCTCAGAGTAGCGCTCACTTCGCATGGTCAGGGCATGCTCATCCCAGCATGCATTTTTATGACTCTTGTGTGTTACTTAGCTTGGTGCTTAAGCTCTCATGGAGTTAACTAAATACTTTAATAAAGAAACTGATTAAATCCACAGGTGAAAAATAAAGAACTTCCAGGAATGAGGATAACAAAGAACAGGAGAGGGGGTGCAGTGATGTAGTAACCACAAATAAAGAATCATTGTGGAATTCCGTTTAAATTACTTTGCTATAGACACACCATGCAAGCGCACACAGACAAACCATGCGGTGTCACAATGAGTAAAGACCTGCCAACCCGGTGAGACAAAACATGTAGCACAATAGATAGACCCCAGCCATCCAACTGGCTTTCAAGCCTCACTCTCACTCTCATAAACAGCAATCACTTCCACCCACCAAAAGGTTTTACATCATCCACAATTACATCAAAGGGATCCCCTGTAATGACTCTTTTATTCCAACACTGACCACCTGAAAACATATCACACCTAACAATTTCAAATGATCAATAGTCTTCACCAGCAGCACTTTTTCTCTCTGCCTCAGCTTTACAATGCACCAACAGACAGCCATCATGCAAAACCTTTGCTTTGCTTTATCTATATCGCCAAACGCTTTCCTCAACACCGCTGATAACATGGGGTAAACCAACCTACAGTGTGCTCATACGTTTGAATACCCTGGCAGAAATTTTGCCATTGATTTTGAAAATATGACTGATCATGCAAAAAAAGTGTTTTATTTAAGGATAGTGATCATATGAAGCCCTTTATTATCACATAGTTGTTTGGCTCCTTTTTAAATTATAGTGATAACAGAAATCACCCAAATGGCCCTGATCAAAACTTTACATACCCTTGAATGTTTGACACACAAGGTGACACACACACAGGTGAAAATGGCAATTAAAGGTGAATTTCCCACCCCTGTGGTGGGAAATTCAGTTAAACTTCAGTTAGTGTCCGTGTATAAATAGTCAATGAGGTTGTTAGCTCTTACGTGGATGCACTGAGCAGAATGGATACTGAGCCATGGGGAGCAGAAAAGAACTGTCAAAAGACCCACGTAACTAGGTAATGGAACTTCATAGAGATGGAAAGGATATAAAAATATATCAAATTCCTTGGAAATTCCAGTCAGTATTGTTAAATCAATTATTAAGAAGTGGAAAATTCAGGGATCTCTTGATACCAAGACAAGGTCAGGTAGACCAAGAAAGATTTCAGCCAAAACTGCCAGAATAATTTTTCAGGATACAAACAAAAATCCACAGGTAACCTCAGGAGAAATACAGGCAGCTCTGGAAAAAGACGGTGTGGTTGTTTCAAGGAGCACATTACGACGATACTTGAACCAAAATGAGCTGCATGGTCGAGTTGCCAGAAAGAAGCCTTTACTGCGCCAATGCCACAAAAAAGCCTGGTTACAATTTGCCTGACAGCACTTTGACACGCCTCACAGCTTCTGGCAAATAGAGCTTTATGGTCACAACCTTAAGCACTATGCTTGGAGAGGGATCAACAAGGCCTATAGTTAACAGAATACCATCCCCACTGTGTAGCATGGTGGTGGCTAACTGATGTTTTGGGGGGGTGTGAGGTCTGAAGGCACTGTGAATCTTATATGGCAAGATGAATGCAGCATGTTATCAGAAAATACTGGTAGACAATTTGCATTCTTCTGCACATGAAAGCTGCGCATGGGACGCTTTTGGACTTTCCAAAACGACAGTGACCCTAACCACAAGGCCAAGTTGACCCTCCAGTGGTTAGAACAGAAAAAGGTGAAGGTCCTGGAGTGGCCATCAGAGTCTCCTGACCTTAATATCATCGAGCCACTCTGGGGAGATCTCAAACATGGGGTTGATGCAAGACGAACAAAGACAACCTTTGCATGACCTGGAGGCATTTTGCCAAGACGAATGGGCAGCTATACCACCTGCAAGAATTCTGAGCCTCATAGACAACTATTACAAAAGACTGCAAGCTGTCATAATTTTTTTCCGGAACTGTATATTATCAATTCTCCAAGGTTGTGCAAACCTTTGAGCACAACTGTAGCTCCGTCCTCTTCCTCAACGTTATGGCATTCACTCCCCTCCCCTGTATCTACCCAACACTCCTCCCCACATTCAGAAAGCAACCCTAAGCTACCTTCCTTACTCCCCCTCATCCCCTTCTTACCCTTATCTAGCCCCACCCTCCTCGTTCCCTGATGTACACCTTCCACTTCCGTATTCCCACCACCCCTACTCGTACCCACCATCTCTGGCGCATTCACAGCACAGGTATGATCATCCACCGTACATGAACGCTACTCAAGGCGCATTGCTAACATACTCCACTGCGTACGTTATGTCTAAACGGATATTTAAAAGCTATGTCCAACAGGAGCCAGTCCGCGATAAAAAAAAAATCTACCTGCATGGAAATACGTTGCCAAATAACGATTTTTTACAACCACAATGAACATAGCGACAGAGGAGGAGGTACTGTTATTAATGCATGTCTTCGGTAAATGACAGAAAAGAACAGCAGCAACGCCAACGAAGATGGTGCATTGGACAATTAAACGTTTTCATTGTGTACTACCACTAAGATGTTTCAGTCTCGCAGAACCTCAGAGGATCTTTGGTATTCTGCTCCATGATTTCTGTTGGTATTGCACCTGCGTATGCGTACACTCATGGCCTAGGCAGACGTGCACAAATTACGGACCAAAGTAGGCAGGATTCGTGTGGCAGCCATGCTGCATATGCATACACATACTTAACGTGAAGTATTCACTATTAGAACCGATAACATTTCCTATTAGTAACGATAGTTTTACTCAATGTGTTCAAAAATGTTTTTCAGGAGGATGGTGACAACCTGATTTTCAGAAATGAGATCAGTTCCTTTGACAGTGCTGTAATAACCAGAAGGCAACAGGTGGAGATTGAGTTCTCCTGCATCTATCCCAAGAAGAGTAATGTCAGCCTGGAATTCCTGGTCCACAAAATTCCATATATTTTCAGAGAGAAGGGCTTTGGGAAGTTTACCTACCAGTTTGAGTTCTTCCAAAGCAGTCTTTTCAACATAATGGTGGATCCAGCGACTTACCCATTGGAGGTACGTATTTAGCATGGAGTACCTTATATATATTAATGGTGTTAAGACAATAATCTTTAAGACTCCAAGAATCATATACATTTTACAGTAAAAGCAAGTTGTATAAATACTTACGAATAGGGTAAGAGCACTCTTAGAAAAGAGGGTTCACTGAGGGCTAGATGGATGCTACCCATTGAAAATGGTTGTCTTTAACCTAGAAGTAAGGGTTCCACTAGAACCCTTACATTCTTCAAAGGTCCCACATTATGAATGATTCTACCAAGAACCCTCTATGATAGGATATTCCTAGAACCCTATTTGAATGGTTCTACCATTATTATTTGTATTTATAGTGTGTAGCGCCCTACAGTACATATTGTGTTCTTGGAAGAACCATGTTACCATGCTTACTATTGTTATATAGGGTTCTAGACCCTTGTGTAGTCAGCAACTACAGACCAACATCAAATGTTGCCTTCATACAGTGGGTAAAATCATGGGAAAACGTTTTTTCAAACAACTAAGCAATTTATCTAGCTCAAATGGTTACTTTGACACTTTCCAATCAGGATTTCGTACCCAACACAGCACTAAGACTGCCCTTATTAAAGTTTAAAACAACATTCATCTAAACACTGATTCTGGTAAAACGTCAATCCTAGTGTTCGTCTACCTTAGTAGCGATGGGTAGTTAGTCAAACATTAGAATAACTGAAATCAGTGGCACCGTTAGCCCTGGGCATCCGGGGCTATAGCCCCGAATCTTTTATGAATAGCCACGGATCTCAAACTGACCAAAAAATAAAAAAAAAAATAGCCCATGATGTATTCATCACAGTATCTTACAAGAGTGAGTACACCCCTCACATTTGATTATATCTTTTCATGTGACAACACTGAAGAAATGACACTTGCTACAATGTAAAGTAGTGAGTGTACAGCTTGTATAACAGTGTAAATTTGCTGTCCCCTCAAAATAACTCAACACACAGCCATTAATGTCTAAACCGCTGGCAACAAAAGTGAGTACACCCCTAAGTGAAAAGTGTCAATATTTAGTGTGGCCACCATTATTTTCCAGCACTGGCTTAACCCTTTTGGGCATGGATTTCACCAGAGCTTCCTCTTCCACTCCTCCATGACAACATCACGGAGCTGGTGGATGTTAGAGACCATGCGCTCCTCTACCTTCCGTTTGAGGATGCCCCACAGATGCTCACTGGGGTTTAGGTCTGGAGACATGCTTGGCCAGTCCATCACCTATACCCTCAGCTTCTTTAGTAAGCCAGTGGTCGTCTTGGAGGTGGGTTTGGGCTCGTTATCATGTTGGAATACTGCCTAGCGGCCCAGTCTCTGAAAGGAGGGGATCATGCTCACAGTACATGTTGGCATTCATGGTTCCCTCAATGAACTGTAGCTCCCCAGTGCCGGCAGCACTCATGCAGCCCCTGACCATGACACTCCCACCACCATGCTTGACTGTAGGCAAGACACACTTGTCTTTGTACTCCTCACCTGGTTGCCGTCACACACTCTTGACACCATTTGAACCAAATACATTTATCTTGGTCTCATCAGACCACAGGACATGGTTCCAGTAATCCATGTCCTTAGTCTGCTTGTCTTCAGCAATCTGGGATGACAGCCATGCAGACCAATTTGATGCAGTGTGCGGCGTATGGTCTGAGCACTGACAGGCTGACCCCCCACCCCTTCAACCTCTGCAGCAATGCTGGCAGCACTCATACGTTTATTTCCCAAAGACAACCTCTGGATATGACATTGAGCATGTGCACTCAACTTATTTGGTCGACCATGGCGAGGCCTGTTCTGAGTGGATCCTGTCCTGTGAAACCGCTGTATGGTCTTGGCCACCGTGCTGCAGCTCAGTTTCAGGGTCTTGGCAATCTTCTTATAGCATAGGACATCTTTATGTAGAGCAGCAATTCTTTTTTTCAGATCCTCAGAGAGTTCTTTGCCATGAGGTGCCACGTTGAACTTCCATTGACCAGTATGAGGGCGTGTGAGAGCGATAACACCAAATTTAACACACCTGCTCCCCATTCACACCTGAGACCTTTTAACACTAACGAGTCACATGACACCGGAGAGGGAAAATTGCTCATCGGGCCCAATTTGGACATTTTCACTTAGGGGTGTACTCACTTTTGTTGCCAGTGGTTTAGGCATTAATGGCTGTGTGTTGAGTTATTTTGAGGGGACAGCAAATTTACACTGTTATACAAGCTGTACACTCACTACTTTATATTGTAGCAAATTGTCACTTCTTCTGTGTTGTCACATGAAAAGATATAATCAAATATTTGCAAAAATGTGAGGGGTGTACTCACCTCTGTGAGATACTGTATTATGTGCTAGCCCAGTCACTCAGAAGGACACTGTATTATATTAAACAAAACCCCTTTTCACCTTACAATTTACTTAATTCACCCATTAATATTGATATAATTAAGGTGGTGTTTAAATGGATTTTCAAGAGGTTATTTAAGGTGTATTAATTGTAAATAAGGTGTAGATTAATGGATTACGTGCATTGAATAAGGATAATTAAAGGGTAAAATCCCTTAAGGTGCGCTAAAATCCATTATTTATCCATTAATCTTATCGTGAATTATACTTGATTTGTATATTAAGGTTAAATGTTCTACCATACCAACACCCCTTAATATACACCTTAATCAATGCAACAGAGGGGTTATGTGCATGGATTAATGAGTAATTCCTGGAAAAGTAGTATTTCTGAAGTACAAACCCGATTCCATTAAAGTTGGGACACTGTACGATTCTGAATAAAAACAGAATTCAATAATGTGGAAGTTTCAATTTTCAATATTTTATTCAGAATACAACCTAGATGACATATTAAATGTTTAAACTGAGAAAATGTATCACTTTAAGGGAAAAAATAAGTTGATTGTAAATTTCATGGCATCAACACATAAAAAAGTTGAGACAAGGCCATGTTTACCACTGTGTGGCATCCCCTCTTCGTTTTATAACAGACTGCAAACGTCTGGGGACTGAGGAGACAAGTTGCTCAAGTTTATGAATAGGAATATTGTCCCATTCTTGTCTAATACAGGCTTCTAGTTGCTCAACTGTCTTAGGTCTTCTTTGTCGCACCTTCCTCTTTATGATGCACCAAATGTTTTCTATGGGTGAAAGATCTGGACTGCAGGCTGGCCATTTCAGTACCCGGATCCTTCTTCTATGCAGCCATGACATTGTAATTGATGCAGTATGTGGTCTGGCATTGTCATGTTGGAAAATGCAAGGTCTTTCCTGAAAGAGACAACTTCTGGATGGGAGCATATGTTGTTCCAGAACTTGGATATAACTGTCAGCATTGATGGTGCCTTTCCAGATGTGTAGGCTGCCCAGGCCACACGCACTCATGCAACCCCATACCATCAGATATGCAGGCTTCTGAACTGAGCACTGATAAAAACTTGGGTTGTCCTTGTCCTCTTTAGTCCAGATGACATGGCGTCCCAGTTTTCCAAAATGAACTTCAAATTTTGATTTGTCTGACCACAGAACACTTTTCCACTTTGCCACAGTCCATTTTAAATGATCCCTGGCCCAGAGAAAACGCCTGCGCTTCTGGATCCTGTTTAGATAGGGCTTCTTTTTTGACCTATAGAGTTTTAGCCGGCAACGGCGAATGACACGGTGGATTGTGTTCACGACAATGTATTCTGGAAGTATTCCTGAGCCTATGTTGTGATTTCCATTAAAGAATCATTCCTGAATGTGATGCAGTGCTGTCTGAGGGCCCGAAGATCACGGGCATCCAGTATGGTTTTCCGGCCTTGACCCTTACGCACAGAGATTGTTCCAGATTCTCAGAATCTTTGGATGATATTATGCACTGTAGATGACAATAACTTCAAACTCTTTTCTGAGAAACTTTTTTGGAATGTGTAGCTCTCATGAAATCCAAAATGAGCCAATATTTGGCATGACATTACAAAATGTCTCACTTTCAACATTCGATATGTTATCTATATTCTATTGTGAATTAAATATAAGTTTATGAGATTTGGAAATTATTCCATTCCTTTTTTACTCACAATTTGTACAGTGTCCCAACTTTTTTGGAATCGGGTTTGTACAAATGGATGTTGAAGTACTACAAAATCCATTTCAGTTACTCCTGAACTCATACCGTGAAATATACTGAACGTGTACCATAAACTATCAATAAAGCTATAAAACAATAGTTAAGGAAGGTTCAAAATATATTTAATAATTGAATTGCACAATGTCTTCAAAATCACATCTGCTGGTATCTTACAACCATAGCAAAATATATTTAAAAAAATCCTATTAGCCAGTTCACCTATATGGGATATATTTTTGTATCAGTGATAATGAAAAGCATTTACAACCGGTGTTACAGTTTTGGGCTGGACCTCACGTGCCTCTGACTCTTCTTCTGCAAAGCTCTCTTTAGGTATCACTTTCTGTCTCACGCCTTCATTCTTTGTGTCTTGTACACCTCTTTTCATTGCCGTTTCCATCTTCCTCTCATTCCTCCTTGTCCCTCTAAAGTCATCTTTCCTTTCTAAAACAGATTAAAAAACAAATAAGGACTTTTGATAGGCAATACAGTCACTCACAATGTAATCTAAAACAATTTTGTTCATGGATAATTGAAAAAATAGGTAAAGCCACATTGTAAGCCTAACAGAAAATAGCTGACTGTACATTTCCTTATCAAACAGTCCTACTGTAATTCCAGTCCAGTTTTGTCATCTGTCTGGACCCGACATTTGGGGTTATGTGCACCTGGACTCAGTTTTCGTTGATTATCGTTCACACCTGTTTTCACTTGTGTCTTATGTGTGTATATTAGGGTGGTCCTTAGTGGAATGTAAAAATGTTTCTTAGAATTTGAAATAAGGCACACATGCATTTAAAAGGTTTTGGTATAAAAGTAATATTAAAAAAGGTTTGTGGGTTTGCAATGAGTTTTAGAGATTGCTACCAGACATAACGTATATCAAAAAGGCAGAAAGTAAAGAAATGCTGTGTTTTTTATACACAAGTTCAACAACATTGTCTTTTTGAATTTAAGCTTTTTATTTCAAACACATGATCACACAAAGGTCTTGGTCAACATGCAAATGTTTAGGCCCTAGTTAAAGTTTTATTGATTCATGTTTGCCAATAGGCTAAAAATATGTTTTTCATTATAGAACACAAAAACAAGTTAGGAGCAAAAGGATCTGGCTCCATATATAATATATAAAATACAGTATAAGTACCTAATTAAAATAATTTTTCCATACTACTAAAATAGTGCTCTGTCTTCTGATTTTGATTCAAACATTTCTGTTCTTATCATGCAGATGTTTAAAAATGTTGCATGCATGCATGTCTTTTTGAATCAACCAATCTGCACTGTTTGGAAACAAAACACAAGGACTCCCACATCTGGTTAAAAGAAGCCAGTTATGTTCAGGGAACACTGAAACTGTTGAGCCACATTTTGCGGAATACATCTTAAGACTGGGCATCTCATACACCTGTAATGTTATCTTATGTGAAAAATATACTTTTGTCAAACTTTGGGCTCTTACTCCAGATTCAGATGAGAGACCTCTGCTATTTTCAGGCAATGGTACTCTGTTTATGAAGTAAAAGCAAATAAAATGCTTTTCAATAAAATGCATGCACATGTAACACAACGTCAAAGCGCTGTGGCTAGGCTGTATTGCTTCCTCCGCTGACAGTCCACACTGCCCTAGACTTGACTCGCACCCACGATCCTCTGCTTCGCAACACGTGACCGTTCCAACTGTTATATTGTAACTATTTCTGGTGGATTTTCCAATTATATCTTAGGATTTGTTCAGGATAGACAAACACTTTGCTGACTACACGATTCTCGTCTTTTCACTTGACGAACAAGTCTGTTATCGTCACCTATATTGATACAGTAGTTTCTGTATCAATGTCATTAACGAATGGCTAATAAGCTGTTAAAACGGCCAGAGGCAAAAGCTATACAGTTCATAGATGCTATTTGTGGTGCAGGAAAACTGAATAAGAAATGTTACTCAGTTTAACACAATGGTTAATGATTAGTCTAAAGAAATATTCAAACTTGACATTATGTTAATGCGTGACAGAATTATATAATGTCAAGAGGCTATACCGATACTCAGCAGATGTGTAGCTTGGTGGCATAGTGGTTAAAGACACAGCCTTTCACGTGGGCAAATGATCAAGTTTTTAATTGCGGACTGGCTGAACTTGGCTTGTCTGGATTCTTGTTTTTGTTCGTGTCTTTTTAGGTAAATAGCGTGCAATCGTACAGCTCAGGGAATCCCATCAGTACTACTAAAAGTTTGTAAGAAGTTTTCATCCATCTTTTTAAAAAGGGCTGCAAAAGCAGATAATGGAACTTTATTATTCTGGAACTAAAGTTCTGTACTGTAAGGAGAGCATTTCACAACCAACTATGCAAAGCCCTGTGATTGGTTAGTCCACTGCGATAGGTGCGGGTGATTTGTATAAAGTTAGAAACATTTTCTTTGCCTCTCACGGATCCCATGCGTTGCCCAATAAGCCACTCGCTCACCACACTTCCCTTCATTGAAATTAATTGAGCCATTGAGCCATCGCGAACATGCAACCAGGTTATTGTAAGGTTTTTATTTTTCTCCCTCGAAGATTTCAGTTTGTTTTTCAATTTAATTGTTCACATTATAGGTCACATTAAAAGTTGAAAAAGTTCTGACATGATTTATCTTTGTCTCATTCTTTTATATCACAAAAACCTTGCATTTTAACAGGGGTGTGTAGACTTTTTATATCTGCTGTATATACTGTACATAAAATGTCTATCCTGTTATGCTTAATTCCACCCCTTCAGTTTGGTATTTTCTAATTATTTAACAATACCATCAAATGGCTTGCATATATTTTTGGTAGGTTCCAGAGAAGGAATGGAAATATGTAAAAATTTGGACCAAATTATATCTCAGATTTTAGTTTTACACACAGTAACACACAGTATTCAAGTGAAAATAAAATCTTAAAATACCTTTAAATAAGGTGGATATATCTAATGGCCTTTTGGTAACAATTTGCCTAGATGTATTAAGATTTAAGTGATTGATTTTGATCAATATTTTCTTCTGACAATAAAACATGGAATTTATTTAAGCACTTAAAATTGTTTTTTTTTCAAAGATTTGTGTTAAGGTGGTATGCTGATGTTGCAATTAGAATCACCACTTTCAGCTGCAATACTTTTCAAAATGTACAAACAGAAATTCAAAAAAAAATTGAAAATGTGATTCCTTATTGTACATGTTGGAGAAGCATATGCTATTAGGGCTTCAACTGAGATTCTGGAAGTGAGGGAGCCCTACTTTCTACTTTCCAGTTATGTCTAATGTTGCCAGTGGAATAATGGGAGCTCAGCTACCCCTGGGTTTCACTTCGACCATATATGCAGGAGCTCAGCTCTTGCCCAAATTAACCCCTGTTTGTCGTGCATACAATATTATACAGGTGCATCTAAAAGAAATGTATATTGTGGAAAAGTTCATTTTATTTCTGTAATTCAAATCAAAGTGACGCCCTCATATATTACATTACACAAACTGACTTGACAGTTGTCCAGAAGACACTCATTGACATCCTCCACGAGGTGGGTAAGCCACAGAAGGTAATAGCTGCAAGGGTTGGCTATTCGCAAAATGCAAATTTTTTGAGATGCATCTGTATAAAATATCTAAATATGTTCCAAAATCTTGCTTCCTGCTAAACGCACCCCATTTCTATTTATTTGTTTCTGCTCTAATGCAACACCATTATTGCCAATATAAAATGTTTTTTTTTTACATTACCTATGGTTCCAGGTGGATCTGCAGGAGATTGTCTACATGGAGATTGTGTCGACATCTTCTGTCCCAAACACTAAGATGTTTGTGGAGTCTTGCAAGGCCACGCCCTCAGACAACCCCAACGACTCCACGTACTACAGCATTATACAAAATGGGTCAGGGACAACTCACTCACTATTGTTTCACTGTGAAACAGTTTTGTTGGTGCATGTCTTAATGCGTTTGCTAAGAGATTGTCACGTTATTAAATTGACAAACATTTGCAGAGTGATAGATGGATTTTCAGAAACCCGTGTTCGATTTTACTTGATTTGCCAGAGCATGAATACCTAAATATGCCTTATTATAACAAGTCTCTAGATCTACTAATGCAAACCATTTAAATACAGAATTTCAGCGTAAAACTTTTTAAACAGCTCTAATAGCTTTCCCTATCTATCTGTGATTAGTCTAGTTAGTGTAGTACAGTGTAGCCTCTGGAGGCTGGCTAGTTGTTTGAAAAGGTTGCATACATAGCATTTTGAACAGCAACATTGTCTAGATAAAAGCTTGCCTCATTACACCGGTGACATTTCTGAAATATAGCTTTCTTTATGGTCTGGCAATTAAAGGTTCCAGTTCACTCATTTGTCTTACTTTGCTTCTCCAGATGCACAAAGGATGAAACTGTCCAGATCTACCCCAGGTCTCAATCACAGTTTCGCTTTGCAATAGAAGCATTCAAGTTCATTGGGATGCATGACCAGGTAAATGCAGTGAGGTCTGTGTTGACTGTTGGAGTATTAGATCCAGTTATTGTTATGCTGGAGCAGGTACAGTGCTTTAGTCCCCTTCACTCTTTCCATATTTTGTTCTGTTATAGACTTAATTAATAATGTATAAAATATATTTACCCCCCCCCCATCAAGAATACCATACCCCATAATGAGAAAGTTATATAATTTTTTTAGAAATTTGTGCCAATTTATTAAAAAAAAACATTTTTCTTTCCTTTCCCAAAAAGTTGAAAAGGAAAGGAAGGTGCAGTGGTCTCTTAATATTTTCCATAGCTGTATGTAGAGGATTTCTCAACATATATTTACATATGTGCCTTGAATATTTTCATATATTTTAACGTTGAATATTGTGTTAAAATAATGAAATATATGAATATGCAGTACTCATATTAGTACTTTATTAACCCATGGAAATAACCTTCAATACATTATTTTCCAGACAATCTCCTTTTTAATTAATTATCGTTGGCAAAATGGGGAGCAAACCAACATAACAACCAGTCTAGACCTTATTACATATTGTAACGGCTTTGAGGGAAGGAGAAGCAGGAGAATGAGGCGATGCGTTTGTTGTGTTTAATATAGCAGCGAAGATCAACATCACTCATTGCATAAAGAGAGACATTAACACACAAAGACAGGGGAAGCAGAGGGAACAAATATACTGGGGGGAATGATGAGGATGAGAACCAGGTGCGCTAAACAAGACACAGGTGAAATGCATGATGAGATGGACGGTGAGAGGGCGCCGTTGTCACACATATTACATTGATTTCTGTGAAAAGACAAGACCTGATTTTTAAATTGTACACTATGTATTTACCATAATATATATTAAATACATTGTAAATACAAGTAAAGAAACAATAGGTTAGATTCAGTCATCTTAATTTAATAAGGAACTTTATTCACTGTATAATACAACTGCCATTGTGTCAAAATATAATGATACATTTTTTGTAAATACTCCAAAGTTTTGACTTTAGTCACTGTCAAGAAGCATATAGCACCTTTTTCAGTTTCAATATAATGAAGCACTTTGTACTCCAAGTTTACTTTAAAAAAAGACTCATTATGAAAACAATATGCATACATTTTAACACAGTATCATGAATGCCATTCCTCTCTGTAAGAGTTGTTCAAAGAAACGACTAGATAACATAATAAACACAAGACAGGAAGCAATATAATTATGTAAATATATCAGTTAGATGTAAATGCTAAATGCATATTACCAACTATAATTTTGTCATTTATGTAAATATATTTGCATATATTAATACATATTAAAACATATTTGAAAACGGCCAAAAACGAATATGGGAATATATATGAAATATATGGCCATACATTAGTAATACATATTATACATATATCAGTATATGTAAAAAAAAAAAATATAGGCACATATTAAAAATATATGTTTTTGAAATGTCAATATATAATACTTCCGTGTGGGCACAGGGCCTGCTGGGATTCCTCAACTCTGTAGTGTAAAATAACTTTTACCCCGCCCATACATGTATGGCTGAAATAACATGGGCAACAGAATGTTTATTAACGGAAGTAAAGTGTACACTTTACTGTAGATGGCTAGCTAATAGCTATACAGCTTACCTATAACGAAAACAATGACTCTAATCACTCCATGGCTGGTTTGTTCTTTAGAAAACAATAACAGTATAAAAAGGTCACATAATACAATTATTCTCTTAAATATATGAGATTCATTGAATAATTCATTGAATGAGTGGATATGCACTGATCAGCCATAACATTATGAGCACTGACAGGTGAAGTGAACAACTCTGATAATGTCGTGGCACCTGTCAGTAGGTACGATATATTAGGCAGCAAGTGAACATTATGTCCTCAAAGTTGATGTGTTCGAAGCAGGAAAAATGGGCAAGCGTAAGGATCTGAGCAACTTTGACAAGGGCCAAATTGTGATGGCTAGGCAACTGGGTCAGAGCATCTCCAAAACTGCAGCCCATGTGGGGTGTTCCCGGTCTGGAGTGGTCAGTACCTATCAAAAGTGGTCCAAGGAAGGAAAAGCGGTGAACCGGCGACAGAGTCATGGACAGCCAAGGCTCATTGATGAACATGCGAAGTGAAGGCTGGCCTGTGTGGTCCAATCCAACAGACAAGCTACTGTAGCTCAAATTGCTGAAAAGGTTAATGCTGGTACTGATAGAAAGGTGTCAGAACACACAGTGCATCGCAGTTTGTTGTGTATGGGGCTGCGTAGCCACAGACCAGTCAGGGTGCCCATGCTGACCCCTGTCCACTGCTGAAAGCGCCTACAATGGGCACGTGAGCATCAGAACTAGACCATGGAGCAGTGGAAGAAGGTGGCCTGTTCTGATGAATCACATTTTCTTTTACACCACGTGTGTGTTGCTTACCTGGAGAACACGTGGCACCAGGATGCACTATGGGAAGGACGCAAGTCAATGGAGGCATTGTGATGCTTTGGGCAATGTTCTTCCGGGAAACCTTGGGTCCTGTCATTCATGTGGATGTTACTTTGACATGTACCACCTACCTAAGCATTGTTGCAGACCATGTGCACCCTTTTATGGCAACTGTATTCCCTGATGGTTATTGGCCTCTTTCAGCCAGATTATGAGCCCTGCCACAAAGCAAAAATGTCCAGGAATGGTTTGAGGAACACAACAATGAGTTTAAGTTGTTGATTTGGCCTCCAGATTCCCCAGATCTCAACCCAATCAAGCATCTGTGGCATGTGCAGGACAAACAGGTCTGATCCAAAGCATCTGCTGCTAAGATGTTGGTGCCAGATAATACAGCACATCTTCAGAGGTCTAGTGGAGTCCATGCCTCAAAGGGTCAGGGCAGTTTTTGCAGCAACTTCCCTGACCTACACAATATTAGGCAGGATGTCATACTTTCATGGCTGATCAGTGTATATTGTGTGATGGCTGAAAAGGTACAGAGTGAGTCGGAGACAAAGATTGGAATGTCTGAGAGGGGAATTGAACCTGGATCCAAATATTGAAGGTCCTGTATATTCCCACAAGACCAAAGGGCTTTTTGGTCTTTTATTGCGCAAGGGGTTGTCATATAGGATTACCCAAAATGTACTGATGCATACTTTGAAAATTCGCCAGTAATTGTCACAATATAACCTTAAAGTTTTTTTTTAGGCTTACTATTACGTGGATTAATAATAATAGCTTCTCGACAGTAAATCATTTTGTCACACATTAACATTACGCCAAGTTTGAATAGAAGATGTAAACAACCTTTATTTACCTTAGTTTTGGGATTGCTGCCCTATCCAGAAAATTTTTTGATTTCCTGTACCTGTTTACCTTGCAACTGTGCTTGCAATTGAGCATTTGAAATGGAAGTGAAGCAAATTCAACACTCAGTTTAATTTAGCTGTGATTTAAGGAATTTATAGCGGTTAACATGGAAATATGAAATACCTTTCTATAATTGATAACAGACTACTTACTCTTGTGGAGATATTCAAATGTAATTACAATATGCATTTTCAAATGAAATCCAGTTCCATTACCTAGGATCATTAAACGTGACTTATAACCCAAACAGGTATACATCAGCTGTGCAGTGATCCTGTGTGAGGCGGGGAACCCCAACACTCGCTGCGATCAAGGCTGCATCAATGAAAACTCTATGACTACACCACCCCATAATCGCCTAGTCAGAGAGGCTGTTCTTGAGACCGCCACACACTACATCTCTCAGGGTCCATTGCGTATGAGGAGGAGCACAGACAGCAAAGGTGATCATGTAACCCTGTTATTTTTCAGTGTTTAGAGAAAACCTAGGCCTCACACAATGCTTATAATCAATATTTTGATACTGCCTTTCTCAGTTTATTCAAAATGTTCATATAAGTTTAGAGATTCCTTTATAACATTAAAATCTTCATCATTTAGCAGACTTGCTTATCCAGAGAGACAGTGCGTGTTAAAAAGTGGGACAAGCAAAGACATCAGTAGCAATTAAATCTCTTAGCAGTGTTGAGCAGGTTTCAGCATTCAAATATTATATACTATGTGACTTTAGCGCATATCCAGCTCAGCAAAAACACTGCGAATGACTGCATTCTAGTAATGCAGATTACCCGAATAGCTTATATCGGCTAAACCGCCAGATTCCACAGAACACAGTAAAATACTATTGTTGAATCAGTCGACAATGACATGACCAAATTCAAAACAGTTTCTTTTGTATAGAAAGGTCCCGTTATCCATTTCAGATCTTGGAAAAAACAGCAAATGCCTTTCTTGACTTATTTTGGTTGACCTACCACATTTTGCTTAACACCGTAATAACAAATGGTGTGGCAAGCATAAACACAACGGGAATCACGTGACACATGATTACATGACCAAATTCAGTGATGCCCATCTAATTTTGGGCTTAAAAAAAACATTATACATAATCCAAAGATCAAGTTACCGATTTCAAATATAATCATATTGTGTTAAGTTAATGCATGCCAATGAAGGGTTTTTGAAGGGTTTCTGCACTAAAGGGTTTCTGCCCAAATGATTCACATTCACTGCACATTAACCCAGCAAGTGTAGACCTATTTAACCCAATTATAAAAAAATACATAATATTGTATTTCATGGTATGAAAGCGTCATTTAATATTTTCTTATGTAATACAAATTCTGGTTTAATTGTCAATATATACATTATATGGCCAAAAGTATGTGGACACGCAACCATCACACCGATATGAGCTTGTTGAACTGTGTCTTTATGGACCGCGCTTTGTGCACAGATGCACAGTCATGCTGGAACAGAAAAGTGTCTTCCCCAAACTGTTGCCACAAAGTTGGAAGCACCCAATTGTCTACAATGTCTTTGTATCCTGTAGAAGTAAGAATACTCTTCACTAGAACTA
Organism: Esox lucius; assembly: GCF_011004845.1. Taxonomy (NCBI): domain Eukaryota; kingdom Metazoa; phylum Chordata; class Actinopteri; order Esociformes; family Esocidae; genus Esox; species Esox lucius. Next base: position 13,169,826 of record NC_047585.1, read on the forward strand.
AGGGGGCTAGCCCGAACCCTGAAAAACTGCCCCTGACCCTTATCCCTCCTCCACCAAACTTTACAGTAGGCACTATGCATTCAGGTAGGTAGTGTTCTCCTGGCATTTGCCACACCCAGATTTGTCCATCAGACTTCCAGAGATTGAAGCTCCAGAGAACTTGTTTCTACTGCTTCGGAGTCCAGTGGAGACGTGCTTTACAACACTCCAGCCAACGCTTGGCATGGCGCGTGTTGATGGGAGGCTCGCGTACCGCTGCTCGGCCATGGAAACCCATTTTCGCAAAGTTCTTGTGATAATGTTGCTTCCAGAGGTAGTTTGGAACTCTGTGGTGAGTGAGGCAACAGATGATAGGCAAAAATTACATGCTATGCGCTTTAGCATTCACAGGAAATACTGAACATCAGATTTTTATTTCTAACCTGCAGATGTCATTGTCACATTTTTAGAGTGTTTTGTAAATCCTCTCAAATGAGGCTTCACAAAACACTGTTAACGTAAATGTTATGATTGTCTCAGTGTTTTGGAAAGCGTCGTTCCGCCTATCACTATCCATCAGTCCACTGTGAGGCAAATTATTTTCAAGTTTGTCAATTTACATGCTCTCCATTTGCTAAGTATTGCTTTATTTGTCTTTGCATGTGCCAATCAACATAATATTGAAAATGCCAGTGCCTAACAGTAAGGCATCATTCATCCAAGTTGTGTAACAATGTGCTATATTACAGAACCAAATTAAATAGCATAGATTAACAAAAATATCACTGCATTCAATTGTAATGATAATCTCCATAACAGTCTGGTAACCATTTAATCTTGAACAGCTTCCTGAGGATATGCATTTACAACTTCTTGAGTTCTACAGAGCTGTTTAGAAGTAAATAAACGTACATGACAGAACAAACAACCAGACTAAACCCATTGTTTGCCTTCGGGTTTCACCTGATCGGGACAAAAATCCCAAGAATAAAACAATTTCCTATTGCCTAACCACTGATCCGCAGGTCACCCAAGATTACATTCTGGAGGTCATAAGATATTATGAATAGGCATTGCTGGTATCCTAAATTGAAATGGATACTAACCACAGATGGATAGTACCAGAAGAGATAATTCTGATTATAAAAATTATTCAGATGGTACAAAAACCATAGTGAACATTCCCTGTGGATAGCAGTTAAAGTCCCAGCAAGTCATGTAAAGATAGGCTTTGTTCAGAGATTGCAAGTGGTACAGATTTAGGATGTTTGCTAAATCTGTTTGTCTTTGAAATAAGAGTCGGAGAGGAAAACAACCACAAACAGATTGCGCATTCATCACAAAATCTTAATAAATCTTAATAAAAATGCATTATTATATTAATTATATTTGGTGTGGACAAATGTGCCTTTAATAAACATTGTCTAGGAGTGTGGGGACATTATATCAGTGGATGTACATCATATTGGCTCTGTCAGAGAACTCTGAAACGTCTGCTTCTAACACATGTATTCCGTTTCCTCCAGCTGTTATGGCTTTGAACCTGAACTTGGTGTTCATCGCTAGTTGTCTCTTGGCAGCAGTCGCCATGGTCTCTGGAGTTGTCCTCTACAGATCCAGCAAGTCAAAGATCAAATATCAACCTCTCCCAACCAGCGAATAAGGTGCCAGGGTGGAATTATCTTGAAGTGATGATTTCTACATGGTTTCATGCAAAACCCAATATTTGGTTTTGACACTCTTGGAGTTGGTGTTATAAAGAATATATATTCTTGTATACACTTGTAAACTCTTAACTCTTATAAACAACTTTAAAGTTATTTTGTGAAAAAGTTATTACAAAAATGTAATTGTAGCCTGTCCATTTATGGATAAAATAGGTAGAAGGTAAAAGGTACTCTACCAGCTCAATCAGCACCAAAAGATTTGTATGATTTGATTTGACTAATGAGGAAATGTTTTATTATTAACCAAATAAATGAAGAACAAATCAAATAATAACATTAACATCTAATAACGTTCAGAAATAACTTTGTTAAAGCAAAGACTATACTACATAGTGGAGCACTTTGTTTGGGCTAAATCTACCTTCACTAAGATCTTTTTGTCTCTAATAATTATGGGATTATATTCTGTACTAACAGGTTTAACGAGTAGAGAAATCGATTTACCACATTTACATGCACCATCATTATACTGTTTCTTGTTTAGGGATCTTGCAGAGCATAAACATATTGGGCTCTGTTCCTGAATAATATATCAATGTTATAGAAACCCCATTTATACTTAGATCAGTCCTTTGTACTGATCTAAGTATCAGATATTATTCCTGACCACCTACAGTAAGAAGGTTGGCCTTGTCAGGCGTTGTGTTAGAATACCTTTTAACCCTCAATTTAACATTATTTAATGGTCTATATTCAGGTTGAGGGACAAACATAAGGTTTCAGATTTTCCCTAAGAAAATGAAGGGTGCATATCCAGAAATATTTGGGATATTGGTAAGGGGCTTTTAAGTCAATTATATTTGTTTAATTTGATGGTGTTATGATTTATATTACATATTTGAATAAAATAAGAACTTCCTTTTATTCAAAACCAAGGATATTTGTATATGAATGGTATATGGTATATGTAAAAAAAAAGCTTCATTAAATTTGTAATTCAAATGAGCAAAGTTTATTTTCTTCTGTTTGAAAATGGAATGGAATTTCTAGCAAAAAGATGTGAGATTTACAGCAGGCCAACTGGACCACTCAGAAATGTTTTCTCCTTTAGTATGATTATCAATATTGGCCTAAAATTGTTTCAGAGGAAATATAATTATTATTTTCCTCTATACTATCAGTTGACTTTGTGTAAGAGCTGAGAGGTGTAGTCTAGCAAATTACTTGTCTGAGTAGTCAGGGACCAAATAAACATTTGTGATTTCGCAACATTTCAAACAATGTTAGTTTTAGTAGGCTTAATAAATAGCCCCTTTTAACTTTTATGGGATTTGTTAAAATACTCAGACAGATCATTTTTTTTACACAGCTTATACTCTGAGTTCATGCATATATAGCTCTAGTATAGTAGGATGGCCTTCCTGTTCTGCTCATTTCACTTACTCTTCGTTCGGGTATATCTAAATCAAGTGGTGCCACCTACAGGCCAACTCTCGTAACATCTCCCTTCACATAAGTGAAAAGGCAATTCTCTCAGAGCTATTACACGTAAATAGTTGGTACTTATAGTAGCTGCTGTCTTAACAATGAACATTAAGTCAAATAAACATTTCTTAGAGATATTAAATATAACTGGTTGGACCTGACGGTTGCTACTTACTAAACACTGTTACTAAACAAGTAAACCTTGTATTTATGTTCTCTTTTTTTTCTCCAAATTGTCTATACTTGTCCATTCGATCAAGCCACAAAATCTTTGGTATATTTGTCCGGTGGCTTGATGTTGGACCTGGTTCTGGTCCGCCGGCGACCTTGAGGTGCAGGGCCTGCAGCCTATACCATGTCTTCAGCCATTGGCGGAGCAACTTCAGCCCCAACACATCTCCCCCATTCGTCATCCCCATCGTGGTTGTCAGGCAGCGAAGGCCTGAGTGTCATTCAGACATTCGAAAAGGACTGAAAGTCCAGAGAAGCGTGGGCCATTGTCTGAGATGACCTTGTGAGGTACGCCATGCCGGCTAAACTGATGTTTGCAGCGATGGATGACAGTAGGTGCAGTGGTGCCCTCCAGGAGTCCTTGTAGTAGTCAACCATTATGGGGTAGTATGAATATGTCCATGCCAGCCTCTGACCACAGGAGTTTAGGGAGATAATGGGGAGGGAGTGATTCTGTTTTCTCCTCTAAAGGGTGTTACACATGCTACAGTTAGTTCCGGGAATAATTGGACACTGACACAAGTTTTGTTATTTTGGCTGTTTACCAATAATATTTTCAAGTTACAGTTAAATAATGATTATGGGCTTTAAGTGCAGTCTTTTAGCTTTAATTTGAGGGTATTCACATCCAAATTTAAGGATGCGTTTAGGAATTACAGCTCTTTAATATGTAGCCCCCTCTTTTTCAAGGGACTCAAAAGCTGTTTCGTGGACAAGTGAGGGCTATTCCTTCATTATTTCTTCATCAATGAAGCAGGTAAAGGGTCTGGAGTTGATTCCAGGTGTGGCATTTGCATTTGGAAACTGTGCTGTGAACCCACAACTTGCGGTCAAAGGAACTCCCAGTGCAATGATCTCAATGTGATCAAGTATGCATTTCACTTACTGAAGACAAAACTTGAGGCAGAAAGTTCCATGAACAAAAACTGAAGACAGCTGCAGTAAAGGCCTGGCAAACCCGCAGTGTTTGGTGATGTCCATGTGTTCCAGACTTCTAAGCAGTTATTGCCTGCAAATGATTCTTGACAAAGCATTTAAAATGAAAATTGTATTTATGCTTGTGGTAATTTATCCTATTACATTTGAGCCCCTTCGACGACTGCATGGTCGTATCCCAAAAAACTAAGAAACCTTGGCGTTACCCTTGACCCTGACCTCTCCTTTGATGAACATATAAAATATGCTTATTTTCATCTTCGAAACATTGCAAAAAATCTGAAACTTTTTATCAAAAACTGTTGCAGAAAAACAAATCCATGCTTTTGTTATTTCTAGACTAGATTACTGCAATGCTCTACTTTCTGGTTAGCCTGACAAATCAATAAATAAACTTCAATTAGTACTGCACACAGCTGTCTTGCCAGGTGGGCTCTCATCGCCACTGGGATGCCCTCCCTCCAATGCCTCTTGGGGGCGGAGTAAATGGCTTGTTGTTGTCTCTCTATTGCGCACTTGTGCAATTGGGCCGTACTCTGCTGGCATTACTCGGCCCTCATTCAGGTTGGTTGCGGTTGGTGGGTGTCCCTTTGGTTGATGCTTGGCAATGTGGTTGGATTGATTTCCTGCCTGTTGGGCTCTGTCCGGGGCCTCCCCCAGATAGGGCCACAGTGTTGCCGGACCCTCCTGTCTCAGTCCCAAGGTCTTACGCTGCTATATTATTGTGCTGGGGGAGTAGGGTCAGTTCTCCTTCTCCACTAAGTTATCCTTTTCCACTATACTGTCCCTGTCCAAAGTCATGATGATGATGATCTGGACTAAGTTTAAATAGACTCTAGACTCAGCCCACATTATTATTTATTCATTGTAATCTTAATATGTTCACCCGTCACAGCCAGAAGAGGACTAGTCACCCCTCTGAGCCTGGGTCCTCTCTAGGTTTCTTCCTAAATGTTGGCATTCTTAGGGAGTTTTTCCTAGCCACTGAAATTCAACACTACTGTTGTTTGCTCCTTGGGGTTTAAGGCCAGGTGTCTCTGTAAAGCACTTTGTGACAACTGCTGATGTAAAAAGGGCTTGATAAATACATTTGATTGATACTCCAGCGAGTGGCATTGGAGACGTCTGGCCCTAGAAGCCGGCAAAGTTACTGAATTCCCTCAGATGAGAACCAATATCTTTATTAGAAAACACCATTGGGTTAAACTAAAGGAGTTACACAGTCTTTAAACACCCTCGCCCTGCAGAGTGAGCCTCTCACAATCCGTGCGGCATTGTCGATTGGGTCTTCCAAATGTGCCAGTCTTACGAAGAATTCAGTGACCATGCGAATTTAGTGTGCCTGTTGAAAGTGCACATGTGCAGCTTTCTAAAATTCCTTTCTGTCAGATGGAGCGTGTTGGTATCTCGTGCAATTGTGGCTCCTCACTCCCGACACTGAAAGTGTTCCAGAAAGCATCTGAGGCCTCATGTATCCATCTTGCGTACGCACGAAAACACGGCGTACGCCAGCTTTCACGTTCACGGTCAGATGTACTAACAGTGAAATTAACGTAAGAATGTGCGTTCTTCCACGTAAACTTCAGGCCTGGCGTACGTACATTTTTGTGATTTTTGTCCGTTGGCAACTCATAGAGGCAATAAAGTGAAGTGGCAAACATTACACTACAAACTGTTCTATCGCACCTGCCAGATATTGCTTATAATTTGTAATTGATAAATTATTTGCCATATTATTGTCACACGAGTCTTATTAAAATATTCTATTAATTATGCAATTAAGTAAGAACATATATAAAGGATGTGAAAATTGATACAACCCGTCTAGCAATGGCAGCTTTGGCTTTATTTTCAATGGACAAATCCGGAGAGAACGAGTTTTTAGGGACCACAGTGATTTTCTGGCCCACGATGATGACTGGCTTATCAGCCGTTTCAGATTTCCAAGGGCTATACTCTTGGAGCTCTGCGCTGAGTTGGGTCCGAATTTGGAAAGAGAGACAGTGAGGAGCCACGCATTACCCGTTCCTTAACAGGTGCTTACTATACTTGGTTTCCTAGCAACCGGTTCTTTCCAAAGAGAACTGGCAGACCGCTCAGGAATAAGCCAGTCGTGTTTGAGCCGTGCAATGCCCCTTGGTGATGGCCCTAACAATTTGCTGTTGTGACTCCAGAACAGCATGCGTCAAGACACGGCCAGATGGACGGGCTTCAGCACTGGGGGGGAACATTAGAGACACGGGAGACGCGGGACTGAATGGGCTCTGGCTGCTCAGGTGGTGCGGACTCTGAGTGCGTGCCAGTGGACGTTCCTGCGGTTCCTAAGTCCAAATAAATACAGGCACATCTTAACAGTAATTTGAGTCTGTTCCTTATTAATGGGAACACGCATTTGCAATAAAAGCAGTGGATACGTAAAATCTCTGGTGTACTTTTTGCTATATTGCATGCATTTTAAAATTAAACGGTGGCTGGCTATATATATCAAAGTTAAGGAAATACATTTGAGTCACCTTGCTGGCAGTCCTGTAGTATATCCGAGTCTCCTACATCAGCGGATACGATTCCAGAGATTAACGTGTCTCCTACAATAGAGGCAACTCTCTGATCAAAGGGTGCAAGTTCATCGGTCCCTGTACCACCGCCTGTTCTGCCCACACTTTGTCGGTGCGCAGCAGTTCTCCGCTTAACTTCCACCTTTATGTCTGACCATTTCTTCTTCAGTTCATTTACGGTGCGACTCTCAGATCCCACCGCGTTGACCGCATCAGACAAACTCGACCACTCTTTTTTCTTTCTTTTGTTATTAATTCCAGAGGACAGATTTCCAAATATTTTTTTTCTTTCTTGTTTCTACCTCTGATAGTAGCACCTCTAAATCGTTTTCAGTGAAATTTCGTTTCTTGCTTGCTTTAGCCATGTTCTTGCAGGTTTCTTTTGCCAAATTGGACTAATTACCATATTTAAATTAATTTAATTGAGGGAGGAGACAGGGTGTGGTGTGGTGCTCGTGCATGTGTGCTCAATTTCGCGTTAATTGGCATTTACAAAGAGAATGGCCCTCATTTATCATTCTTGCGTAGAAACGGGCGTATATGTTGGCGTAAGATTTTGCTTACACTCCTCTCATCGCCTGATTTATGAAACTGTGCGTACCTTTAAAATCCAGGTGTACGCAATACCTTCCCTTGATAAATGCCGCGGATGAAAACGATCGTCATTAGAATAACACGCCCCTATATATTCAAGTCTCCGCTTCCCCCACCCCCTCATTTTACGCCATGGACACACGGAAGACGGCAAAAAAGTGAAACTTCTCTGACGTGGAGATTGAGACGATCACCAGGGAGGTAGAAAGAAATAAAATTGTTTCATTTGGCAGTTTAAAAAGCGGAATAAAAGATGATGATGTGATGTGGAGTACCATTCATTCTGCATGACAATTTGTAATATTCGTCTTATTATTTCATGATATTTATCAATGACGTTTATTGTTATTTAGAAGAAGAATGTCGTTATTATTATTATTTCTATTATTGTCTAAAAGAAGAAGAATGTCATTTTTATTATTTTGTCAGTCTGAATTATATTTTGATAATTCAAAGCCTTTTATTACTGAACCCAGTCCATGCGCAACTGCCGGGCCTAACCCTGAAACGTAATGTAAAGCGCACAGACTCGCATCTGAAGGAATACATATAAGTCAAATGCTTTGGTAAAGTCACACAAATGAAACCTTGAAGTCCATGTTGCACAAAAATAAACACTGAAGTTTGTAATTATGTTGTTGTTGTTTTTTACAGTAGGTCATATATCACATCTTTTAGTTTGTCAGTGCGTTAGGATTTTCTTTTCTGCGCTGTTAAGGTTTCATTTCTCTCCGCCATGTCCATGTGCAATATTTTGTTGTCATCCATCCACCAAAGATCACTCCAAATATAACTATTAATACTGTTTTATTTTCAGTTTACATCTCTGCACTGGCATAACATCAGTGCACGAGGGAACTGCAGCAGGGGCTGAGTATACGGCTACAAATGTTTTACTTGAGACAGGTCAAAATAAAAGTCCCGTCTCTTCACACATGCGCACAATTAACTCTTGCACAATTTTGGGTATACAACAGTCAGTATCATAATTAAACAACATAATATAACATAAATGATGAGAACATATAACTCAACATGCGCATTTCCGCACTAACTCAAAACGTGCGTACACCACCTCCTGAGCTGGCGTAGGATTTGAGAGTGCCGTACGCCAACGTCCATATTGATAAATCTCAAAGTCACCGTGGTTTTGGGTGTACGCCAGGTGTACGCTGGAAATTTGGTGTACGTACTTTTGATAAATGAGGGCCAATGTATGTGGAATGCTGCGTACGCAGAGATTCATACATCAGATTATTTTGGTGCTTACGCACATTTATAGCTTTGTCCGTAGGCAATGTTTTAGAATGAATTCAACGCAAGTCTTTGTACATGAGGCCCCTGGTTATTTAAACTTGTTTGCTCTGTAATATAAGCTTGTAGTATTTGTGATCCATGGATTATCTTTTTTACAACAGCCGCAAAAAGAAAATATGTTCTGTTGGTTAACATACGTGTAAGTAGTATTGTTCCAATGACAAATGCCATGTTAACATTAGCTAGCACAGCCAGTCAAAGCAACTGGTGATCTAACGTTGGCCAGCTAATAAAATTTGTTTCACTGTTTTCTATACAGTGGGGAGACCAAGTATTTGATACACTGCCGATTTTATTACTTTCAAAGCATGTAGAGGTCTGTAATTTTTATCATAGGTACACTTCAACTGTGAGAGACGTAATCTAAAAAGAAAATCCAGAAACTCACATTGTATGATTTTTAAATAATTTATTTGCATTTTATTGCATGACATAAGTATCTGATCAGCTACCAACCAGTAAAAATTCCAGCTCTCACTGACATGTTAGTTTTTCTTTAAGAAGCCCTCCTGTTCTCAACTCATTACCTGTATTTACTGCACCTGTTTGAACTTGTTACCTGTATAAAAGACACCTGTCCACACACTCAATCAAACAGACTCCAACCTCTCCAAATGGCCAAGACCAGAGAGCTCTGTAAGGAAATCAGGGATAAAATTGTAGACTTGCACAAGGCTGGGATGGGCTACAGGACAATAGGCAAGCAGCTTGGTGAGAAGGCAACAACTGTTGGCGCAATTATTAGAAAAAAGTTCAAGTTGACGGTCAATCTCCCTCGGTCTGGGGCTCCATGCAAGATCTCACCTCGTGGGGCATCAATGATGGGGGATCAGCCCAGAACTACACGGCAGGACCTGGTCAATGACTTGAAGAGAGCTTGGATTAAAATCCAGCAGCGCACACAAGGTCCCCCTGCTCAAGCCTGCGCATGTCCAGGCCCGTCTGAAGTTTGCCAATGACCATCTGGATAATCCAGAGGAGGAATGGGAGAAGGTCATGTGGTTTGCTAATACAAAAATTTGGTCTAAACTCCACTTGCCGTGTTTGGAGGAAGAAGAAGGATGAGTACAACCCCAAGAACACCATCCCAACCGTGAAGCATGGAGGTGGAAACATCATTCTTTGTGGATGCTTTTCTGCAAAGGGGACAGGACGACTGCACCGTATTGAGGGGAGGATGGATGGGGCCATGCATCACAAGATCTTGGCCAACAACCTCCTTCCCTCAGTAAGAGTATTGAAGATGGGTGGGTCTTCCAGCATGACAACGACCCGAAACACACAGCCAGGGCAACTAAGGAGTGGCTCTGTAAGAAGCATCTCAAGGTCCTGGAGTGGCCTAGCCAGTCTCCAGTCCTGAACTCAATAGAAAATATTTGGAGGGAGCTGAAAGTCCGTATTGCCCAGTGAAAGCCCCAAAACTTGAAGGATCTGCAGAAGGTCTGTATGGAGGAGTGGGCCAAAATCCCTGCTGCAGTGTGTGCAAACCTGGTCAAGAACTACAGGAAATGTATGATCTCTGTAATTGCAAACAAAGGTTTCTGTAACAAATATTAAGTTCTGCTTTTCTGATGTCTCAAATTTCTGATGTCATGCAATAAAATGCAAATTAATTACTTAAAAATCATACAATGTGATTTTCTGGATTTTTGTTTTAGTTTCTGTCACTCTCAGTTGAAGAGTACTTATGATAGAAATTACAGACTTCAACATGCTTTCTAAGTGTGAAAACCAGCATAATAGGCAGTGTATCAAATACTTGTTCTCCACACTGTATTTACAAGCTACACCTATGGAAAATGTTGAATATATTATCTGAATACATTGTATGTCAAACTGTTGCAATTGCCTGCATAAAAAAATTGATAAAAAATGTATTGATATAAACATTGTGTTGGTGTTGTTTTTTGCAGAAGCAAGAATACTGTACCTTTGTAGGTTTGATGACATGTATTTCAACACCTAAATGGTGTATTTCAACATAAATGTCAGTAATGAGGCACATTTTCAAGGTGCTGGTTGCAACAAGTCATTATTTTGGACTGTGTACATTAATTGTTTTATGCAGTATGTTTAGCATATATGCCTCAGGGTGAAATACCAGTTTTTATAGTTCTGTGGTGCAAATATGGATAAAGTTAAGCGTTAGTGTATATTTTTGCTGGACCACGTAAGCAGAGCTGGGTAAGAAGAGCAAATGTCATCGACCAACCCACCCAGCCTCCCATCCTTGTTATATAGCATAGTGTTAAGAGAAGTGGACTTATGATCTATAGGTCCCGAGATCGTAACTCTTCGTAGGCGTAGTATGCATTATGATTTATTCCGTATAGACCAACTTTGCTGGCTAAAACCGTTAGTATCTACATTATGGTAAGCCTGAAATAAAACAGTTTACGATTATATTGAGACAGTTTATAAGTACGCATCCGTGCATGCGTTTTGGGTCAGGATAGACAAACACATTTGCTAGTTTAACAACGTAGTTATGAAATCTTAAGCCTTAACAGAAACTGTATATCGTTAAATTGCGACTGTTTCTGGCATGGAATAGTTCATTTTCAGTCTCGCTAGCAATTGCTCAATTCTTATGATTATTCCTAGGAAGTTAATAGATACTAGTAAGCCTATTTAACACAATCCTCAATGGAGTCTAGCGACTGCTGAAACTTGTAATGCCAATGAAAAAGTCACCTTTATTGATACTTGTATCAATGTATGTATAAACGTCATTCACGAATGAAAGAGAAAAGTATGTTGTTTTGCCATGAAATTAAATAGCTTTGGCAGACTTGCTAGCAATTGCTCAATTCCTATGACCATTCCAGTAAGTTAGTAGATACCGGTAAAGCTTATTACTGGCTAATACGCTGTTAAAACGGCCAATGGCAAATGCAATTCATAGACGCTAATTGTTGTAGAGGTAAACTTTGTAAGAAACGTTAAGTCAGTTTAACTGTATCAATTCCATTCACGAATGGCCAACACATTCAACGGGTTCAATTCAATCCGGATAATATTTTCATTAATCAAAGACGGAGACAGCATTTCTGCAAGGCACCGTCAAATTACACAGTACCTACATTTACCAAATTCATAGAGTTAATTGTCCTCTCCCTCACCATCATATGTAATAAGTTTAATTCAATGTGGATGTTATTTTCATTCATTAAAGAGAGGAACACTATTTCCGCCAGGCACCGTCAAAATATGTGTCCCCCTGTCAATCAAAATACATAGCACTTAATTTTTCCATATCTCTTACATATATTTATTCTCTACCTTACCAACACATTCAATATGTTTTTAATTCATTCATAATACATTTATTAATGAGGGGGACACCATTTCGCCAGAATGATATGCTCCTGAAAAAAAAAAAACTATTCAATGTTGGTGAGATATCCTGGTGGATTGATGATTGGGGGGGGAGGGGGTCTTCCAGTAAATATTTATTGTTCATTTAACATTATTCAGCTACCCATAAGCAAGATAAATATATAAGCCTGTTTCCAAAAACGCTGGGACACTGTAAAATGCTAATATAAAAGGAATGCAATGATGTGTAAATCCTTTATCCCTATTTGTATTTGAAAATAGTACAAATACAAAATATCAAATGTTAAAACTGAGAAATGTTACTGTTTTTGGACATATAAATGCCCATTTCTATTTGATGCTAGCAACATGTCTCAAAAAAGTTGGGACAGGGGCATGTTAACCAGTGTTACATCACCTTTTAATAATACTCTGTAAGCGTTTGGGAACAAAGGACACCTGTAGCTTTGAAGGTGATACGTTTTACCATTCTTGCTTGATATAAGATTTCAGCTGCTCAACATTTCGGGGTCTCCTTTTTCATATTTTTTATTTAATGAAGCGCCAAATGTTTTCAGTAGGTGACAGGTCAGGACTGCAGTCAGGGCAGTTTAGCACCCAGTCTCTTTTACTACACAGCCATGTGGTTGTAATACATGCAGAGTGTGGCTTGGCATTGTCTTGCTGAAATAAGCATGGCCTTCCCAGAAAAAGACTTGATCTGGATGGCAGCATGTGTTTCTCCAAAACCTGTATATATTGGTCAGCATTAATGGTGCCTTCACAGAGGTGCAGGTCACCCATGCCATGTGCATTAATGCATCCCCGTACCATCATGGATGCTGGATTTTGAACTGTGCACTGATACAAACCTGGATGGTCCCTCTCCTCTTTAGCCAGGAGGATGCAGCGTCCTTGATTCACAAACAGAATTTCAATTCAGTATATTTATTGACCACAGAACAGTTTTCCACTTTGCCTCAGCCCATCATAAATAAGCTTGGGCCCAGAGAAGACGGCGATGTTTCTGGATCTTGTTTATATATGGTTTCCTTCTTTTCATGGTAGAATTTTAACTTGCATTTGTCAATGCAGCGATGTACTGAGTTCACAGACAATGGTTTTCAAAAGTATTCCTGAGCCCACGCAGTGATGTCCACTACAGAATTGTCTGTTTTTAATGAAGTGCTGCCTGAGGGCCCAAAGATTACAGTCATCCAATACTGGTTTTCTGCGTTTCCATTGCATACAGAGATTTCTCTGGATTCTCTGAATCTTTTAAGGCAACTATGTACCATGGATGATGAGATCCCCACACTCTCTGCAATTTTATATTGAGCAACATTATTCTTTAATTGTTGCACTATTACACAGTGTTCCAACTTTCAACTTGATTCAAAATACATTTCCGGCATCAAAATGTATTTCAAAATGTATAAATTCATTAAATGTGTCCAAGTGTATTTCACTGACAAACATGGTCTCATTACAATATGTATTTTTCTGGGTAAATACATTACTAAGTAAATACATTTTTGGGTAAATACATTTTTCATAATGATATGTATTTACTGGGAATGACAAAAGTGTATTTGCTTTAACTACATGTTGAAAAAGCACTCGAGTTTGATCATGCTTGTACCAATTATGTAAAATTAAATGGTATTTTGTTTCATGATTAAAATTGTCCGCAGGGTGGCTGGGAGATCCCTGAAATGAAAGATCACATAGGTGTGTAAAGTACAAAGTAAAAGTACTCAACTGGGTTTGGCTGTGTTCACCAGTTCAGGGAAGTATCTAATTAAGATCTAAGTAACCAGGTAAAGGGAGTTCAAAACTAACCAGTGATCAATAAAATAAAAAGGAAGTGTGTAAATTAAGGTCACTGGTTAGTTATGAACTGTGTTTAGGTAATTTAGCTCATCCTCAGCAACTTCACAAAACTGGTGAACACAGCCAAATATTCTACTTTTTACGCCACTGCATAGAAGATAGCCATGGCTAATTATTCTTTTGTTTACATTTCTAAATAATGACAACATACAGTAAGAGGAAAAAAGTATTTTATCCCCTGCTGATATGGTACATTTGCCCAATGACAAAGAAATTATCAGTCTATAATTTTAATGGAAGGTTTAATTGAACAGTGAGACAGAACAAAAACAAATCAAGAAAAACATGTCAAAAATGTTTAAATGATTTGCATTTTAAATGAGTGAAATAAGTATTAGACCCCTCGCAATCAGAAATATTTCTGGCTCCCAGGTGTCTTCTATACAGGTAACGAGCTGAGATTAAGAGCACACTTAAAGGGAGTGCTCCTAATCTCAGCTTGTTACTTGTATAAAAGACACTTGTCCACAGAAGCAATCAGATTCCAAACTCTCCACCTTGGCCAAGTCCAGAGCTGTCCATGTATGTCAGGGACAAGATTGTAGACCTACACAAGGCTGGAATGGGACCATTGCCAAGCAGCTTGGTGAGAAGGTGACAACAGTTGGTGCGATTATTTGCAAATGGAAGAAACACAAAATAACTTTCAATCTCCCTCAGTCTGGGACTCCAAGCAAGATCTCACCTCGTAGAGTTGCAATGATCATGAGAACGGTGAGGAATCAGCCCAGAACTACACGGGAGGATCTTGTCAGTGATCTCAAGACAGCTGGGACCGTAGTCATCAAGAAAACAATTGGTCACACACTACGCCGTGAAGGACTGAAATCCTGCAGTGCCTGCATGGTCCCCCTGCTAAAGAAAACATGTACAGGCCCATCTAAAGTTTACCAATGAACATCTGAATGATTCAGAGCAGAACTGGGGGAAAGTGTTGTGGTCAGATGAGACCAAAATCGAGCTCTTGGGCATCAACTCAACTCGCCGTGTTTGGAGGAGGAATACTGCCTATGACCCCAAGAACACCATCCCCACCGTCAAACATGATGGTGGAAACATTATGCTTTGGGGGTGTTTTTCTGCTTAGGGGACAGGACAACTTCACTGCATCAAAGGGACAATAGACGGGGCCATGTACCGTCAAATCTTGGGTGAGAACCTCCTTCCTCACCCAGGGCATTGAGAATGGGTCGTGGATAGGTATTCCAGGATGACAATGACCCAAAACACGGCCAAGGCAACAAAGGAGTGACTCAAGAAGAAGCACATTATGGTCCTGGAGTGGCCTATCCAGTCTCCAGACCTTAATCTCATAGAAAATCTGTGGAGGGAGCTGAAGGTTTGAGTTGCCAAACATCAGCCTCGAAACCTTAATGACTTGGACACATCCCTCCTGAGATGTGTGCCAACCTGGTGGCCAACTACAAGAAACGTCTGACCTCTGTGATTGCCAACAAGGGTTTTGACACCAAGTACTAAGTCATGTTTTGCAGAGGGGTCAAATCATTATTTCACTCATTAAAATGCAAATCATAACATTTGACATGCGTTTTTCTGGATTTTTCTGTTGTTATTCTGTCTCTCACAGAACATATTGGATAGTGCTGTTGACAGTCAGGGTGATTTTATTCAAGCCTCATCTTAGAACTACTAGGAATAAACATTTTCATCATTAGAAATTATTTTCAATTGTATCACATGTAGTTCTATCCAAAGTGGGGGACAGTGTTTGTTTTAGGGCATGTTTTGGGATCCGCTTTGAGTTTGTTATGTAATGCACTGAGCTTAAATGTTGTCACCGCTGGCACAAAGTTGTCACACAGCTGCTATTTAGTGTGGCTGATTTTAACATCAATATCTAACATTGTGCCTCTCATTTGTAACATTAACCAGCTTTATTATCTGCCACTGAAAGTGGTCATAACTTTATTAATGAGCAAACTGGAAGAGGAACTTGGTCACATGAAGCTTGGAGATAATTTTGGTTATCCCACTCCATGTGCAGCTAGATAAAAGGCCATCAGTGTGTGTTCCATTTTTTTACATGACCTCAGATGTTATACATGACTGCCCTCTCCTGGAAAAGTAAAATACTAATTCTAAACATCCAATCTATCAGTGCTGTGCATAGCCTGTCAAGTCATATCTCAGTATCCTCCAGTTTTAAACTTTAGGAGAACATGAGGTCCTGGTTCACACCTGCGGAGTACCTGGTTTAGGGGGCCCGTTGCTGTCCCTGTCCTTGTCCACCTGGTCATACTTTTGACCTAGTCTAAAATCAAATAGACTCTGGATTTAGCCCAGAGAAATGTATTAATGATTCCAATTGGACTCTTAATATCTCACCCGGCACAGCCAGAAGAGGACTGGTCGCCCCTCTGAGCCTGGGTCCTCTATAGGTTTCTTCCTAAAATTCGGCCTTGTTAGGGAGTTTTTCCAAGCCCCTGAAATTCAACACTTCTGTTGCTTGCTCCTTGGGGTTTAAGGCTGGGTGTCTGTAAAGCACTTTGTGACAACTGCTGTTGTAAAAAGGGCTTTATAAATACATTTGATTGATTGATATTTGATATGAAAATGTATGTTAATGATTGTTTTCAAAAACAAAAATCCAGATTGACCAATGATTACAGGGAATCACAAAAATGACATTTCTGAAATTATAAATGTGCCTCTCTAAATGTCACTTAATGCTGTGGACCTTAACAATGGCCCAGGACCAGTGGGAAGACAACAGCTTTATAAACATAACATATTTTATAGTATGAGGTTCTTTCCTTCATACAGATCATTCTTATGACTCCAAACCAACTGCTGTTTTGAGTTTCCAAAGACACAACAAGTCTCTATTTCATATGACAACAAAACCTGGTTCCAATCCAAGTGCCAAGGCCGTTAAAAAAATGACAAGCATATATATACTGGCTGCTCTCAATAATGGTTTTCCTCTGTCTGTTTTCCCAAAAAAATGATATTAGCATAGATAGAGTCTAACTGTAGATTTCTCTACTCGAAGAGTCAACCAATTTCTGTAATCTGTGGACCCTACGTCTTTGGCACGTATATGCTTGGTTTAAGATCAGATAAAAGAGCAATTAGCACCACATCGCAATTAGCAAATGTCACGTTCACAAAGATTTCTTCTCAGTAGAGAACGCTATGTTGACAGTTTTGCCCATACTCACTCATTTACTTTTATTAGCAATTTCTTCTCCTGTTTTCTGACTGGCATAGAGTTGGTGTTTAAGGACTAGTGATTCAACAAAACAAAAGGGAAGTGCTAGAAACTATCCGTGAGTGGTCAGAAATATAGGACTGTATTATACTTGGCATGGCATGGCATCATCTACCGCTTATCCGGGGCCGGGTCGCGGGGGCAGCAGTCTAAGCAGGGATGCCCAGACCTCCCTCTCCCCAGACACTTCCTCCAGCTCTTCCGGGGGGACACCGAGGCGTTCCCAGGCCAGCCGGGAGACATAGTCCCTCCAGCGTGTCCTAGGTCTTCCCCGGGGTCTCCTCCCGGTGGGACGGGACCGGAACACCTTCCCAGGAAGGCGTTCCGGAGGCATCCGAAACAGATGCCCAAGCCACCTCAGCTGACCCCTCTCGATGTGGAGGAGCAGCGGCTCTACTCTGAGCTCCTCCCGGGTGACCGAGCTTCTCACACTATCTCTAAGGGATCGCCCAGCCACCCTGCGGAGAAAGCTCATTTCGGCCGCCTGTATCCGGGATCTTGTCCTTTCGGTCATGACCCAAAGCTCATGACCATAGGTGAGAGTAGGAACGTAGATTGACCGGTAAATCGAGAGTAAAACGTAGATTGACCTTTCTTCACCACGACAGACAGATACATCGACCGCATTACTGCAGAAGCTGCACCGATCCGTCTGTCAATCTCCCGTTCCATCCTTCCCTCACTTGTGAACAAGACCCCTAGATACTTAAACTCCTCCACTTGAGGCAGGTACTCTCCACCAACCTGAAGTGGGCAAACCACCCTTTTCCGACTGAGGACCATGGCCTCTGATTTTCATCCCCACTGCTTCACACTCGGCTGCAAACCGTCCAAGTGCATGCTGAAGGTCCTGGGTTGAAGGGGCCAACACGACAACATCATCCACAAAGAGCAGAGACGAAATCGTGTGGTCCCCAAACCTGACATCCTCCGGCCCCTGGCTGCGCCTAGATATTCTGTCCATAAAAATTACGAACAGAACCGGCGACAAAGGGCAGCCCTGCCGGAGTCCAACATGCACTGGGAACAAGTCTGACTTACTGCCGGCAATGCGGACCAAGCTCCTGCTTCGGTCGTACAGGGACCTGACAGCCCTTAGCAAAGGACCCAGGACCCCATATTCTCGAAGCACCCTCCACAGGATGCCACGAGGGACACAGTCGAATGCCTTTTCCAAATCCACAAAACACATGTGGATTGGTTGGGCAAACTCCCATGAACCCTCCATCACCCTGTAGAGGGTATAGAGCTGGTCCAGTGTTCCACGGCCTGGACGAAAACCACACTGTTCCTCCTGAATCTGAGGTTCTACTATCGGCCGTAGTCTCCTCTCCAGAACCCTGGCATAGACTTTCCCAGGGAGGCTGAGCAGTGTGATCCCCCAGAATCTCTTCGAGGCCAGCCGATAGTCCTTCTCCATGGCCTCACCAAACTCCTCCCAGGCCCGAGTTTTTGCCTCCACAACCACCCGGGCTGCAGTCCGCTTGGCCTGTCAGTACCCGTCAGCTGCCTCAGGAGTCCCACAAGCCAACCAGGCCTGATAGGACTCCTTCTTCAGCTTGACAGCATCCCTTACTTCCGGTGTCCACCACCGGGTTCTGGGATTGCTGCCTCGACAGGCACCGGAGACCTTATGGCCACAGCTCAGAGCGGCTGCTTTGACAATGGCGGTGGAGAACATGGTCCACTCGGACTCAATATCTCCAGCCTCCCTCGGGATCCAGTCGAAGCTCTGCCGGAGGTGGGAGTTAAAGATCTCTCTGACAGGAGACTCGGCCAGACGTTCCCAGCAGACCCTTACAGTACGCTTGGGCCTGCGGAGTCTGTCCAGCTTCCTCCTCCGCCATCGGATCCAACTCACCACCAGGTGGTGATCAGTTGACAGCTCCGCCCCTCTCTTCACCAGAGTGTCCAAGACATACGGCCGCAGGTCATATGAAACGACAACAAAGTCGATCATCGACCTGCGGCCTAGGGTGTCCTGGTGCCACGTGCACTGATGGACACCCTTATGCTTGAACATGGTGTTGGTTATGGACAAACTGTGACTAGCACAGAAGTCCAATAACTGGGTTCAGATCAGGGGGGCCGTTCCTCCCAATCACGCCCCTCCAGGTGTCACTGTCGTTGCCCACGTGGGCGTTGAAGTCCCCCAGTCGAACGATAGAGTCCCCAGTCGGAGCACTTTCCAGCACCCCTCCCAGAGACTCCAAGAAGGTCGGGTACTCTGCACTGCCGTTCGGCCGGTAGGCACAAACAACAGTGAGAGACCTATCCCCGACCCGTAGGCGCAGGGAAACGACCCTCTCGTTCACCGGGGTAAACTCCAGCACATGGCCGCAGAGCTGGGGAGCTATAAGCAAACCCACACCAACCCGCCGCCTCTCACCATTGGCAACTCCAGAGTGGTGAAGAGTCGATCCTCTCTCAAGGAGTGTGGTTCCAGAGCTCAAGCCGTGTGTAGAGGTGATCCCGACTACCTCTAGTCGGAACCTCTCAACCTCACGCACGATCTCAGGCTCCTTCCCCGCCAGCGAGGTGACGTTCCACGTCCCTAGAGCTAGTTTCCATGTCCAGGGATCGGGTTGTCTAGGCCCCCGCCTTTGACTGCCGCCCAATCCTCTCCGCACCGGCCCCTTATGGTCCCTCCTGTGGGTGGTGAGCCCACGGGAGGGTGTATTATACTTTACCTATAAAATAAAAGGTGAAAAAGTAATATATTTTTCACCTTTTAGGATTCTTATGAATAAATCCAACTAAAAGTATACAGCATGAACGCCAAATGGTTGCAAGGTGTACATTTCCTGAAGTTTGCCATGGCCTTAAGAGTTGTGTATAGAGTTGTGTGCTTGGTTTGCGCTCAGACGCTTGTCCAATTAGCACCTCTCTTAGACAAGTCCTGATAAGGAATAGTCCCACTTTCTCATTGACTCCCTCATTGACTTTTACTAACGGTTTCATCTTGCATTTTCAGATTGGCTAAGAGGTCGCTATTAGCATCCATCAACTGAGCAAGTTTGTTTACCACAGTTCAACAGGTTTTTACTTATCTGTTGCCCTACTAGTGATATTTAAGTTCTTAAAGTGATTGCCTGATTCTTGAAGGTCATAACTGTCGCTCCATTTGTTAGGTCTTTGTCATTCCCTGTGGTGATAAATGAAAAATAGATTTTACATGCTACTTACCTACATGTTATATCCCAATGAAACAAAGCTCAAAAAGGATGGCCAAAATATAGTTCTTTAATGCTGAGATGGGGGGGGGGGGCTCAAAATATATTACTTTTTCACCTTTTATTTTTATTTTACAGATAAAGAATAATGGTCTTATATTTCTGAGAATTAAATATTGCTTATTACCTGTGTAGTTCATTTTCTAGTTTTCATTTTAATTTAGACTTGCAATAACCACAAAACAAAGCCACAGTACCACCGCAACAAAACATAAACAATTATCCAGACAGTGGTGTGGACAAACTAATATAGGATCCCCAATTAGAGGCAACGATTTACAGCTGACTCTAATTGGTGTAAACAAAAAGCGTCAGCACAGAGATGCATACAAGCATCTCTCCTGCCATGTCCTGACTATGACACCCAGACCAGCACAGAGGTAATAGGGGCATCCTCATAGCCAGGACCTGACCCTAACAACATTTTTAGGGTTACATGCTCAGCAGTTCCACCTTCCTCCTTGCAGATGTATGACTAACCAAGTAATATTCAGGGATCCCTTACAGAACAGACAGGTTAAATAATGGTAAAATATATTTGGAACAAGCAATAAACTTCTAAGTGTACGTGGTACCAGAGCCCCCTAGGCCGAAGGTCGATGATTGATTTTGTGATCGTGTCATCAGATCTGAGACCGCATGTTTGGACACTCAGGTAAAGAGAGGGGCGGAGCTGTCAACCGATCACCATCTGGTGGTGAGTTGGGTCAGGGGGTGGGGGACTCTAGACAGACCGGGAAAACCCAAACGGGTAGTGCGGTTGAACTGGGAACGTCTGGAGGAAGCCCCCGTCCGAAAGATCTTCAACTCACACCTTCGGTGGAGCTTTTCTGGCAACCTGTGGAGGTTGGGGGCATTGAACCTGAGTGGGCGATGTTCAAAGCCTCCATTGCGGAAGCTGCGGTGGGGAGCTGTGGTCTTAAGGTAGGGGTGTAACGATCCATCTACTACATCGATGTATCGATTTATATTCCTATGATCCAACTACATCGATCTGTGCTCAGCAAGTTGGCCTTCCGGACGACATATATCGATCTAACATCGTTTTAAAATGTAATCAATCGATTGTATCGATACTAGGAAATAACCCATTGGATTTAAGCACGTCAGACTTTATAGGAATGTTTTTTCTTAGCACTTTTAATGATAAAGGCGATAAACGTTACTCGATTCAGTCTGCCTATCCGTGACGTCATCACCCCGGGACAGCAGCAGCGCAAAGACAACAAAACATAGCATGGCAGAAGGCAGAGGAGAAGCCGACAAACGAGAAATTATCAAGCCACGATTGCGGTCCAGTGTGTGGAAAGTGTTGGTTGCACTTCATTTTTGATATTAATACTGTATTTGTATTATTTCTATGTTGAAAAACAACAGCAAAAGTAGCAGGTAAACCTACTGTTAATTCAACCTGAAGAGATGTTGGTTGCACTTTATTTTTGATATTAATATAGTAGTATTTTTATGTTGAAAAACAACAGCAAAAGTAGCAGGTAAACCTACTGTTAATTCAACCTGAAGAGATGTTGGTTGCACTTTATTTTTGATATTAATATAGTAGTATTTTTATGTTGAAAAACAACAGCAAAAGTAGCAGGTAAACCTACTGTTAATTCAACCTGAAGAGATGTTGGTTGCACTTTATTTTTTGATATTAATATAGTAGTATTTTATGTTGAAAAACAACAGCAAAAGTAGCAGGTAAACCTACTGTTAATTCAACCTGAAGAGATGTTGGTTGCACTTTATTTTTGATAGTAATATAGTAGTATTTTTATGTTGAAAAACAAAAGAACAAGTAGCAGATAAACCTACTGTTGAAATGTTGGTTGCACTTACTGTACTTTTATTGAAAATGTATTGAATATTGAAAATGAGAGCAGAACATTTTAACTTCCTGTTAATTCAACCTAAAGTGTTGGTTGCACTTTATTCAAATAAAATGTGAATGCATTTGCCATTAATTGTTGTTTCCTTGTTTGTTTATATCCATAATAAATTGATACCTGATTCTCTTACAAGAAACAACTGGAATCTAGGAAACTTCACCTGCACTGTCCAGTATCCAGGTATTTATTTCAATCAAATGGGTTGAATTTTTGGCTGAAAAGATACTGAATCGATTTCAAGTCACTGAATCGTTTCGGATCGTATCATTCTAAATGAACCATTATCGGCCTTGAATCGTATCGACAACCACGAATCGTGGTTAAAATGAATCGTTACACCCCTATCTAAAGGTCTTAGGTGCATCAAGGGGCGGTAACCCTCGAACACCCTGGTGGACACCGGTGGTCAGGGAAGCCGTCGGACTGAAGAAGGAGGCCTTCCGGGATATGTTATCCCGGAGGACTCTGGAGACGGTTGCAGTGTACCGACAGACCCGAAGGGCTGCGACCTCTGCTGTGAAAGAGGCAAAACAGCAGGTGTGGGAGGAGTTTGGGGAAGCCATGGAGAAGGACTTTTGGCCGGCACCAATGTGTTTCTGGAAAACCGTCCGCCACCTCAGGAGGGGAAAACGGGGAACTATCCAAGCTTTGTACAGTAAGGATGGGACACTGTTGACCTCAACTGAGGAGGTAATTGGGCGATGGAAGGAACACTTTGAGGAACTCCTAAATCCCACTAACACGCCCTCTATAGTGGAGGCAGAGCTGGAGGCTGATGGGGAAGCATCGTCAATCTCCATGGCAGAAGTCACTGAGGTATTCAAACAACTCCACAGTGGCAAAGCTCAGGGGATTGACGAGATCCGTCCAGAAATGTTGAAAGCTTTGGGTGTGGAGGGGATGTCTTGGATGACACACCTCTTCAACATTGCGTGGGAGTCGGGGAAAGTGCCTAAGGAGTGGCGGACCGGGGTTGTGGTTCCCCTGTTCAAAAAGGGGGACCAGAGGGTGTGTGCCAATTACAGGGGTATCACACTTCTCAGCCTCCCTGGGAAAGGTACTGGAAAGGAGGGTTCGGCAGATAGTCAAACCTCAGATTGAAGAGGAACAATGGGGATTCCGTCCTGGTCGCGGAACAACCGACCAGCTCTTTACTCTTGCAATGACCCTGGAGGGGGCCTGGGAATATGCCCATCCAGTCTACATGTGTTTTGTGGATCTGGAGAAGGCGTATGACCGGGTCCCCCGGGAGATACTGTGGGAGGTGCTGCGGGAGTATGGGGTGAGGAGGTCCCTTCTGAGGGCTATCCAATCCCTGTACGTCCAAAGTGAGAGCTGTGTTCGGGTTCTCGGTAGTAAGTCGGACTCGTTCCAAGTGGGGATTGGCCTCCGCCAGGGCTGCGCTTTGTCATCAATCCTGTTTGTAACTTTTATGGACAGGATATCGAGGCGTAGTCGGGGTGGGGAGGGGTTGCAGTTCGGTGTCCTGGGGATCTCATCGCTGCTTTTTGCGGATGATGTCGTCCTGATGGCATCAACGGTCTGTGACCTTCAGCACTCACTGGACCGGTTCGCAGCCGAGTGCAAAGCTGTTGGGATGAGGATTAGCACCTCTAAATCTGAGGCCATGGTTCTCAGCAGGAAACCGATGAAGTGCCAACTCCGGGTAGGGAATGAGGCGTTACCCCAAGTAAAGGAGTTCTAGTATCTCAGGGTCTTGTTCGCGAGTGAGGGGACAATGGAACGGGAGAAAGCTCTCGATATACCGGTCAATTTTCCTTCCTACCCTCACCTATGGTCATGAAGGCTGGGTCATGACCGAAAGAACAAGATCGCGAAAACAAGCGGCTGAAATGGGTTTTCTCAGAAGGGTGGCTGGCTTCTCCCTTAGGGATAGGGTGAGAAGCTCAGCCATCCGTGAGGAACTCGGAGTAGAGCCGCTGCTCCTTTGCATCAAAAAACCGACGCAAATCTGTCTGCGTGGAGGGTTTATCTGGCAACCAGCTATGTTTACGAAACTGTTGCTCAAGTTAGCTAGTATAGACTACGAGCTCAAACAAAATGCCAGCAGGTTCTATTAGCTGCTGCAAACCGCCAAAAATCTGTCTTCGAGGAGGATTTATCCGGCAACCGGTTTTGTTTATAAAACTGTAGCCCACGTTAGCTAGTATAAACTATTAGTTCAAACAAAAATGCCAACAAGTTGTATTAGCTGCTGGTAACCTGACACAAATCTGTCTATTAGGAGGATTTATCCAGCAACTGACTGTGTTTTGGAATGTGGGATTTATTGCTACCCAATGCCACCAAGAATCGTGATGTGTCCGTGGAAGAGAACAGTTTTGGAAACCTTCCATGTCCGCAAAGAAACTGGAAGAAGCAGGGGCCAGATCGGGACCAAATGGACAATTCTCAATTTTGTAAGTAGGCATGTAATAGCTATTTGCATAATTTTTTTGTATGTCCCGTTCTCCCGGAATAGCATCGGGAGGTACTGAAATTATTACTACGACGGAGCATTGGCACGATTTTAATACTGTTGGGAACAGCCATGACAGTTATTTTCCCTGGCATAACATTCCGCACTAACGGCCTGTCTTTTACACAATGAGCTACTTTTTATTTTATTAACACAATAGGGGGACTACACATTCTTGAAACATTTGAAAAATGTCCATAAATTGTGCTTTTTGCTAAACTCCAATGAGGTCAGCACTGTAGTTCAGCTGTTTTGAAACAGCACCGCGCTGTCAGCTCGAGTCCGGAGGTTTACGGTAAGGTAGTGAATTGTTTACGAACATATAGTTTGGTTTCACGTAGAACATAACCATTGATTCAATGCACGTTTTGGCATAGTTTTTTCAGGAGAACATAGGAAGACCTACAGTATCTCACAAAAGTGAGTACACCCCTCACATTTCTGTAAATATTTGATTATGTGACAACATTGAAGAAATGACACATTGCTACAATGTAAAGTAGTGAGTTTACAGCTTGTATAACAGTGTAAATTTGCTCTCCCCTCTAAATAACTCAACACACAGCCATTAATGTCTAAACCGCTGGCAACAAAGGTGAGTACACCCCTAAGTGAAAATGTCCAAATTGGGTCCAGACCTTGACACTCCCACCACCATGTTTGACTGTAGGCAAGACACACTTGTCTTTGTACTCCTCACCTGGTTGCCGCCACACATGCTTGACACCATCTGAACCAAATAAGTTTATCTTTGTCTCATCTGACCACAGGACATGGTTCCAGTAATCTATGTCCTAAGTCTGCTTGTCTTCAGCAAACTGTTTGCTTTCTTGTGCATCATCTTTAGAAGAGGCTTCCTTCTGGGACGACAGCCATGCAGACCAATTTGATGCAGTGTGCGACGTATGGTCTGAGCACTGATAGGCTGATCCCCCACCCCTTCAACCTCTGCAGCAATGCTGGTAGCACTCATACATCTATTTCCCAAAGACCACCTCTGGATATGAAGCCAAGCACGTGCACTCAACTTCTTTGGTCGACCATGGTGAGGCCTGTTCTGAGTGGAACCTGTCCTGTTAAACCGCTGTATGTTCTTGGCCACCGTGCTGCAGCTCAGTTTCAGGGTCTTGGCAATCTTCTTATAGCCTAGGCCATTTTTATGTAGAGCAACAATTATTTTTTTCAGATCCTCAGAGAGTTCTTTGCCATGAGGTGCCATGTTGAACTTCCAGTGACCAGTATGAGAGAGTGTGAGAGCGATAACACCACATTTAACACACCTGTTCCCCATTCACACCTGAGACCTTGTAACACTAATGAGTCACGTGACACTGGGGAGGGAAAATGGCTATTTGGGCCCAATTTGGACATTTTCACTTGGGGGTGTACTCACTTTTGTTGCCAGCGGTTTAGACATTAATGACTGTGTGTTGATTTATTTTGAGGGGAGAGCAAATTTACACTGTTATACAAGCTGTACACTCACTTACATTGTAGCAATGTGTCATTTCTACAGTGTTGTCACATAATCAAATATTTACAGAAATGTGAAGGGTGTACTCACTTTTGTGAGATACTGTATATCAATACCCCATGGCCTTCCCATTTTGGAAATCCAAATGTATCATATATTTTCAAACCCTAGATCAGTTGCTCCATTCAGTTCCATTTTAGCCCAGAGAGATACTGCAGGAAAAATCAAACAAAAAATCTCTATGAACTAGGATTATACTAGATTATCTGTAAATAGGCCCCAGGTTCAAAAAGAGCCAACTCTTCCTTTAATCTAACAGGAAATTAGTCAAAGCTGTTTGTTGCAACTAACAAGGTCAATAATTGAAAAAGTCAAAATTCAGGTCAGGAGCAAAAAATATACAATGGACACAAATATGTGCATGGGAGCAGTAATGTTCACAAACTGCATTTAATGTAATTATTTTAGAAATGTCAGGGAATTAAGAATATCTTCATTGAAATAGATGTTACCCTGCCAGACAGTTTTTCAGAACATACACAAAGTTAAACAATCAGTGTCCACCACTGTGTCCCAAATGAAATTTTTGCTTCCATTTTATGTAAAAACACAACAGTGTTCATTACAAACAAGTTATTTTCCCCAAAAAAATATAATTTATGTTATTTACTTGAGAAAAACAATGAGCTTTATGTCTAAAATAGTAGCAAATTGACCTTTTATTACCTTAATTACTTCTGAAATGAGATGCTCCGGGAAAGGGACAGGCCAGGCACAGATGAACTCAGCACATCTTGTCATGTCACAGAGGCCATATTCATTGATTTTTACCAAGGTCTTTGGCCTAGTTGGTCATCTCGTTCTCTTAGATAAACGGAAGGTGCTTGGGTTTGCACAAATGCCTTGGAAATGGTTTTCTAGGTAATAATTTAAATCATAGTTTTTTTTACTGCAATTCACGTTTCAGACGAAATACAGAGAAATACTGCAAACAATATTGCATAATGAAAAGAACAGTGTTCTGCATTCAAATCCATTATTTGTAAGTTATATTAATTTCTATTCCTTTAATTCTATCTAATAGAAAAGGCACAAATAAATAAAAAAAGATGCTGGGCCCTAAAAATACAAAGTGTCTGCTGCTAGGTTCAATACTTTCCCCATTGTTATTCTGTACTCCTGTTAACCATGCATTATCACTAGACACATCTCCCTGTCAATCTTGATCACTGGTCCTCTGGGCTCCAGCTCCTTGTCTTCCCTAATGAACAGTGGTACAAGTCTCATTTGATTCAAACATTCTGAAAGCAGTTGGCCAGGGGCTAAGGTGATTCAAAGGTTTTTGGGTCTCTTGTCCGTCTTTCGAACTGAACACGGTGGGGGTGGGGACCTGGGACTCTGGACAGTCAGGCTGTGGACAGTCAGTGGCAGCTAAATTTGGGAGTGAGGGGGATCAGGTTCCCTCTCTGAACACACATGATCCTGTCCTAGTTACTCGAGCTGTGTCCCCTCTCATACCACCATAGTCCCTCAGAGAGCTGTTCGCTCACACAGTGACTTCAGACCCTCCGACGGTGCTTAGTCACTCAGGCTTTAGTAGCGCTTTTATTGCCACAGGTTATCCCATTCTGTCTCTCTTTGGCCAGGCTCAATCTCCACCATCTTCTCTGGGACTTGGCTACCTTCTCTGTCTCTCAACATCCCCCAACTCCCCCACCCCCCACAGCACACAGTGGGTGGGACAGACTTCTCGCGGACCCACCATGTTTCTGGTTCTGGTCGTGACGCCGGAACTCAGGGAGTTCTTGGCCAGGGCAAGGGGTGGAGCTGTCCGCCTCATCCAGGTGCAGATCCAGAACGGTGAGTGCCCCTGGGGACCCAGATGGGGTCAGGGGTGAATGGGATGGGAGGAGGAGTTTTGGTATGGTATAGTGGATTACTAGTCATTTGAGAAATTATTGATTGCGATTTTCCATTTTTATGTGATTAAACTGTTCTAACTGTATGTTTATTTGTGTGTTAAAAGTAGGGGCCAGGCTTGGTCACCTTTCCATGTGCATCAAGGTTTTGGGTTGTTTTGCCATTTATGTCCCTTAATGATTAACGTTTTTGGTGTGTGTGGGAGCTAGCCGTGATGTCTGTTGGTCTTCCGTTCTATCCCTGGTTTTTGTGAGGCTAATGGAGACATTGTTGAGTTGAACAAAAAACAAACATTTCCCAATATGTTGAGAACCTGTGACATATCTTTGTACAGATGGTGTTTGGTCATTCATTTGAGACTGACTGCAAAAGAGACTGTACTCAACTTTGTAATGCTGGGCAAGTTGTCAAGGTTTATCCCATTGATCAAGTTGAATTTCAGAACGGTTTGAGGAAAGGATAGAAAGTATCATCTGAGCCTCACTGGACTCACTGTATAATACACATTTAGAGAAAAACAGGAAAAGGTTGAATGCACAAAGACGTTTGTTTTGAAAGTTCATATTGACCCAGGTGTTTCAGGAGGGATTAATGAATTTGATCACTACTTGATAGTCCTTTAGAATTTTGTCCGATGCCAAATTATCTAAGATATTAAGGTGCTGAAAGTTGTCATCTTTTGCTTCCTCCAACATACCATTAAGCAGTAATTTCTTAATGGTTCAGAGCAATAGAAAATATATCCTTACAAACAGGGTTTAAAAAAAGTGTCCTATATTATAGAGCTCAATTCTATGAAGTAGATTGTTATGTTTGAAATGACACCCATGCTGTTTTCAATAGCATGCTGTGTCTCACCTGACAGTGGGTAAAACACAAAAACATCAGATGATCTAAGATCTAAGCTGTTTGTTGGCACTATCACTCACAACTGTTTTCCAGTTAAGAAACCATGTCTCATGGTATGGTGGGGTATGCAAAATAGGTCAAAGTTGAGCGCTTTTATCACTTTAATGTTTTGGCATTCAAATCCCCAAATCCCTTTCCTGTACACCTATTCCATGGGCAAACATGCAGGCTATTGGACAGTTTTTTTTAAAGGGAGCTTTTGAACGTTAACTGAATTCACATTAAAAAGTGATAGAATCCAAATGAGTCTACCCAGCCTACCCAGATGGCTCCGTTACATTTTCCAACTGATGCAACTATTGTGGCATTTAACGCGAATGGTAAGAGTGCCTTTCATTTTCATTCATGCCTTCCATTCGGTGAACTTGAACAACATAGACTGAATCCTTAACCATCCAGCTACCAGAACTTACTCTAATGTTCATTGGGCCATCCGTAAGCTGAGGTGCCATGTCAGATAAGTCTTAAAATTCATGATTTGTTTTCCAAAAAGCAACTACCACATGGGCAAAGCAGCTGTTCATCAGCTGTGTGAAAGCTATAAAGCATTCAGGCTATGTGCCAGACTGTGTGTGTTCCGCGGCGCGTGAGGCAACGAGATGGCCTGTGAGGTTCTAGGGACATTTTATTGATGTACAGTCTGGGATGTTTACATCGTGTCTGGGACATCTTGTCTGGGCCTATCATCACTGACACTGGCCGTTTGTCATTCTCCAGACATCTAAGACCTCGCTATCTGACTGATAGGGCCATGACGCCTGGCTCTTATTGGGCTGTGCCTGGGCAATTTGAGGGCTATGTCTTTGACATCTGGGCCTGCCTCCAGGAACCATTCGGGCCAACAGTCTGAAGCGTTTGACTGCACTGTGTTTTAGATCCTGTTTGAGGCGTGTTGAGTCCGCTGTTGTTGTTTTTTCCTGGAGGTTGTTTGGCTATTAGGCTACTTGGGGGTTTATCTTAATTGTTTGGGCTGTTAGGCTTCTGTTTTGCTGTTCTCTGATATTTTCATGTCAATGTTTAAAGAAAAATAGGATATCTAAAATGTTTTCATCACTGACCTATGGAAAACAGCCTAAGTGTGTCATTTTTGTTTCTGTCAACTCATTGGGTGATTTTATAAGTCACAATCTCTTTGTCTGGTGTCCTCGACTGATCCCACACTATTATGGTAGTGAAAACTCTCAGCTGTCAGCAATATGACAATAGGAGTTCTGCAAGAGTCTGTGTGGGAGAGCGATTGGGGCAGGGAGAGAGAGTTAGATAGAATGGCTGATGGAAAGTGTGTCTGTGAATAGGAATGTGTTTGAGCTCAGAATAGCAACTGCACTAAGAGATGGTCAGGAAATCTGCCTGCAACTCCCAAGGACATTGGACTTTCGGGCTGTGTGTGCATGCAGTCTTAACCCTGTGAGACCCCTGTGAAAAAATATAGCCCTTCAGACACCAAAAATTCTGATAATTATTTTCCTAATTGATCTTTTGATCAATCAGATATGCCCTGAAATAGATATGAAAATATGTTATGTGATTAGCCAAACTCAAGTGAACATCGATCACTTGATCATGTTTTTATGTTATTGAGAATGATCTCAGAGCTCCATTAAGAACAGGACAGCCATGGAGCCTACTAGCAATTGTGGACAGATCTTACCTAATGACAGCTCTCAGCTCTAAATGTCCAGCAAGATTAATATTACCTTGAAGTTGATTTAAGTGTTAATACACCTTTAAACCAAGTGTTTCTGACACTTTTATCCAGAGCAACTTTCAGTGGTGAATAAATACATTCCCATCACTTTTTACTCTTGCCCTGAGGAAGTCAAGCTCACAAACCTGTCGTTACAAGTGCCATACTCTATCAACTGAGCCATGCAATATCATCTGACATAGTAGAGGGTGAAAGACGAGAAGACACTCGAGGGTAGAGTGTGGAATGAAAGAGATGATGAATGATGTCATCACTGCAAAATAAATGTTTTTACCAAAAGAAATGAAAATAAATGGTTGAATCAAGCAAAAACATCTGCCAATGGGATTAGAAAATTTTGCTTGTTACACATCCTGAAAAGGAGCAACATAGTCAAATTCAGACAGAGCTTGACTCTTAGAATAATACAATGTGATTTTTAAAGAAATATAATTTTCTATCATCAAGGTATGTAATCAGATATCTGCAGTTATTGGTTGTACTACAGTGGCGTTGGTGGAATTGAGTGCTTGCATCTGTATCTAATTAAAGTTTAAAGCATAGGTCAAGGTGTGTGATGAGTTGGGCTGTGTTTTTCAGAGCAGTTGGTGCTTGGGGCATTCAGAGAGGTGAAACAGAGCTGGGACCAGGACTATGACCACTTCCTACTTCCTCTACTGGATGACCACGAGCCATGCTACGTCCTGTACCGCCTTGACTCCCAGAATGCACAAGGATATGAGTGGATCTTCATCTCCTGGTCCCCTGACCAGTCTCCAGTATGTCCATGTTGGAACCTAGTGACACATAGGGTTGTGTTTAAACACGTTTGACTTATCCATGTCTTGTTTACCCACTGATGTCCAATACAGGTGAGACAGAAAATGCTGTATGCTGCCACCCGTGCCACAGTGAAGAAAGAGTTTGGTGGCGGTCATGTGAAGGACGAGATGTTTGGCACGGTGGAGGTACAGTTACATCCCAATCGAAGACTCTTTGATGTCCTCTGGACATAGTAAGGCTCCTCTTACAGACTTCCCTAAATCTTGTTTGCTCTCATTAGGAGGACATCTGTCTGGAGGGGTACCGGCGCCATGTGTCGTCTAGCTCCGGCCCTGCCCCGCTCACAGCTGCCGAACAGGAGCTGCAGAGAATCAAAATCAATGAGGTGAGGTGGCCAAGCACCTACGGCGATGTCGTCACAGCTTACAGTAGTGTATGTGTATAGTATTCACCCGCTGTTAACGTTTGTTCACAGAGGCTAACTTTGTTGTCGCTACTTTTCTAGGGCAGGGTGAAGCAGGTGAGTTGTTATGACAGACATGCTTGTCCCTGTGTACCACATTTGTTTTCACAAGTTGAGAACAGAACAGAGTGTTCCCCCATTAATCAAAGCAAAGAGGCAAGCTAGTTTCCCGTAAACAATGGCCATGCTTCTTCAGGGACCCCGCATGATTGACCACTGGGATGAAGTCAAACCGGTTGGTCAACGGCTAATCCTAGCACACTAAATACCCCCACAGACAACTGAATGAGCCAGCTACTAAATGCTTAATAATTGTAAACTAAATAGAAAGTTAGAATTACACAACAGATTTGAGATCGCTTTTCCTTTTCTGAAGGGCGGTCAGAGGAATGAGATTCTGGGGATAAATGTGCATCTTTACAGACTGCAGGTGTTGTGTATGTTTGTGCATGATTACCATTGTGTACATGTCCTTGTGTGAGTGAATTTTAGTCTGGCTAATCCCTGGTCACTTAATTTTCTTTCAAATAATAAATGTGGGTATTTTGTGGGAATGCTGCCCCCTGCAGGTGAAAATGGAGATCAGCGTGGAGAGTAAACAGCAAAACCTACAAGGCCTTGCTTTCCCCCTGCAAGAGACAGCCAAACGGGCTCTGAAACAACTTGCACAGAAACACGTCAACTACATACAGCTGGTGAGCCTCACAGAAATGCTGCGGTTACTCACCCATATAAAGAACTAGAACTATATTTTGCAGCTAAATTCTCCATGTGCTGACCCATGTATTTTGACCAAAAGCCCACTCAGCCATAAAGTAATCTTAGTAGTACCTGTGTAATATTTGTGTTGTTGCAGAAATTGGACACAGAGAAAGAGACAATAGAACTGGTCCATTCTGAACCAACAGAAACCAGTGGGCTGCCTTGCAGAGTCCCAACGGATACACCCAGATACCACTTCTTCCTGTATAAACATTACCATGAAGGAGACTACTTGGAATCTGTGGGTCAGTCTCAGTCATTACTGTCTTGATTATTCTACCACTTCATTTATTTAATCTGATCATTATTCATGGCAATAATATTGAAAAAGTGTAACCTTCACCAGAATGTCAAAAAATATTTTGTTCAGTCCTCTTCCAGAATATCAAAAATATTTTGTCCAATCCTCTACCAGAATATCAAAAAATATTTTGTCCAGTCCTCTACCAGAATATCAAAAAACATTTTGTCCAATCCTCTACCAGAATATCAAAAAATATTTTGTCCAGTCCTCTACCAGAATATCAAAACATTTTTTTTTTGCTCCCCAGTGTTCATCTACTCCATGCCAGGGTACACCGTTAGCATTAAAGAGCGGATGCTGTACTCTAGTTGTAAGATTCGACTGCTTGATGAGGTGGAGAAAGATTACCACCTGGAGGTTGCCAAGAAGGTGATGACCTCGAGTACATACAATGCACAATGTACTAATTGTATTTCTCGTTATATAATAATTCCCTGACTTACTGAAAGTGTGCATTTATTAGAAGTTATCTTCTCTACAGATTGAGATCGACAATGGGGATGAGTTGACAGAGGAGTTCCTGTACAGTGAGGTCCATCCTAAGCAGCACGCCTTCAAACAGGCCTTTGCCAAACCTCGTGGCCCCGCAGGAAAAAGAGGTAGCAAGCGTCTCATCAAAGATCCAGCGACTGGGGAGAGAAGGCCGGAGACCTAGAGAGGACAGAGCTTGGTCATCTCCCTGCCACTAGCCAGCCCCCAGCCCTGAATCCTCCCTCTATCCCCACGCCCTCTATTGCCATGCCCTCTATCGCTACGCCCTCTATTGCCACGCCCTCTATCGCCACGCCCTCTGGCAGCTAGTTTGGCAATGAGGAAGTGACAGGAGGAGAACATGCTCCTGGCATTTTTATTTTCACATCCTTTGCTTGTGTTTTAACAGTTTGTCGTTAATGTACGTGCCTTTCATGAGCACCATCTATAAGATAAACTTAAATTAATTTGTCTTTTCTCTTTTCATGTCACTCTAAAACACAAACTCTAACACACTGACACATGCAGGCACACATTTACTGACAAACATGAAAGGCCCATGGGTCGTATTAAAGATACCTCTGCCAAGTTTCCCTAAAGTGTTGTCCATACCATGCTCGTCACCACTAAATATTTTGTTTCAAATATGTTTGTAAAAAAAAGCTAATATGAATGAGAGGAATTCTGAATAAAATAAAATGTGTTATAATGTGTTGTAGAAAAAATGTCTAAAAGACTGTTTGTTATAGACGTGTTTGTTCAGTGGGTGAAGGTGTGGTATAGTAACCCCAGATGTAGAATTATAAATAATGAGGTGTCAAACATGGAAGTCCATTGTCCCCATATTTATTCGTTATACTGTTTGAAATGCTAGCTGCTGAAGAGGCACAACAAGTAATAAACACAAGGTTCAGAAAATCTAAGTGTTGAAAACAAAGGTCACCATGCAAGTTTTCTAGTAAGTCCAAATTTGAATTACTTTGCTGCCTCATTGAGGACCTAGATAAACTTTCCAATCTTTCTGGACTAAAACCCAGTCATGATAAAATGCACATTGGATCATTAAAAGGTACAAGATTTAAATTGCATTGTGGTCCTGTCAGGTGGGCTAATGGTGAAGTGGATATCCTTGGTAAACATATACCAAAAACATACAGATCTCACCACTAATATCTTTGATAGGAAAATTGGCAAAGTAAAAGGACTATCTAACAATTTTGGTAAAGTTGCCTTGGTCTACCAAGGTCTACAAAGGCAACTTTACCAACATTTTTAGATACAGTCCTTTCCAAAGCTTCAATTTCCTATTTACTTTGTCAATTTTCCTTGGTGATCTCACAATTCACTGATTCATTCATGGCACTACCTAAACCCAGATAATATTTTATTAAAGTAATGTAGTTAAAAAAACAATGTTTCTTTGTTTGGATTGGTAAACCAGATGTTAAACTGGCATATTTATACAACAAATATGAGTTGGGAGGAGTTATTAAATGTCTGGGCTATAAATCATTCTCCAAAATGATTTTCAAGCAGGCTAATAAGAGAGCCTCATCCAATGTTTAAAAGGGGGCTCTTTCCACAGAACTAAACGTGTCATTTTAAATGGATGAATGATGGAATACTGCTTAAAACATCTACCTTTTTAAATGAATCCAAACAGATTTGGTTACAATTCCAGTTCTATCTTCTAGAAGATCCCGATCAGATATTAGAGCAAATAATATGGCTAAATTGAAATACATTAACAGAAGGTAAAACCAATTTTCAAAGAAAAAAATGTATAAGAAAGGTATCAAGTTTGTTATCAAGACATAACTTGTACAGACAGTAAAATTCTTCCTTACAAGCAACTCTTTGAGGTAAATGGAGAATCATTTTTGGTTCAAAAGTATATTCAGATCATTGCAGCTCTGCCACAAGAATGGAAGCTGAAATTTAAACTACAAAACAGGATTGAATTACCCAGACTGCCACCTTGAGGTCAACTACTGGAGGAACTGGTATCAAAAGACAACTATGTGGAAGTGGTATCCCTTACACAGCTCCGAAAAACATTAAGAGACCACTGCACATTTTTGAAAAGGAAAGTTTTGAGTGAGGAACAGAAGCGTTCAATTTGCAGTGGTCTCTTAATTTTAACCCTTGTGTTCCTCACTCAAAAACTTCCTTTTCAACCTTTTTTGGAAAGGAAAGAAAAAAGTGCAGTTGTCTCATTTTTTTCCAGATCACTGTGCTGCGGTCGCCGCTATCCATGATAGTTTTTAGTTTGATTGCGAGTGTGTGTCTGTGTGAGGTGGGTGTGTATGGGGGGTGTAGGTGTGCACCCATTTGAAAAATACAAAGTTGAAATTATGTTAATGTAGATGGTTTACAGATAGATAACCAAAAACTACATTCAGGGAGCTCCCATATTAGGACTAAACGTTGAAAAGTCGTTGCTTACATGATTTTGCTCAGTGGGTAGAAATATGCAGATGGGACCGATCGTAATAATGTCAATGTCATCAATAACTGAGGGGGCCCAGGCAAATATATTATCGGGGGGCCCAGGATTCCTAACCACGTATCTGCACATATAAACAACATATTAAACATCCAGCCCAAAAATTTGAGGTTTAAAAATGAGTATGTTATTTGCAAAAGTCTCTGAATGCATATTCTGCAAGTAATTTCTCATTAACTGAATTAACTATTAGCATTAGTCACACAGTGTCAGAGAAAATGACATGACATTTGCTATTGACATGCTAGCACTGAATACAGGCACACCAACCCGGACCCCTAGCAATTGTGACCTGATGTTTCTGAACTAAAGCAACGTATTATATTCTGTCATCGTGTCTTGTGACGCTACTTTAACAGAATTCTGCCGATGAGGTCTTTGCCTGTCCTGGGAATACACAATAAACAAGTATGAAGCCTTTCATTAATTAAATTAACTGATTTGATGATTTAATATTAATGTGATCAAAGATAACTTGGCCTGTACACCTGTGTATTTCCAAATTCATTCAGCAGATTTGGTTCCAAAGCTTTTCTTAAACGGAAGCAAATGAAACGATAAAGAGAAAGACTCAAAGCTAAAACATAGAGTATAAGAATCAGCTGAATTTATAAACACCGAGTCGGGTCAGGACTGATGATTAACTTATTTACAGCTTAACTCAACAGTTTGTTTCAAATCTTACCCTACTGAACCAGTCCATCATAGAGACGAAGATCTATATTACTGGAAATAGCTCAAGCATTCCGCATATCCATTATTCTAGTGATTCAATTCCTAGAACGAGTAGAGGGCAGGCTGCCGGCTCGGTAGGCGGGGATAAGCGCACCATGTTTCTTGGAAAGTAGCTAGGGGGAAGGTACAGTCGGATTCCTAGTAGAGCAGCGAGCACAGCAGACCGACGGGCTACAAAATGACAATGAACATAGATTCGTCACCAGGAATGATCTTTTTCACACGGGCTTTCACAATCACAGGTTTTTAAAATAAAATATAAAGGTTTGGAGCCAAATTAAAACAGGAGAAGTTGCGGCTCCGCATGACGTCAGAGGCGCTGGTGTGCTGAACCGTTCTCAGAATAGAATTCTTGGAATTGGTGAATTTTAAAAGCAAATCCCCAATCTCTCCTTCACACGCTTTCAACCCATTCTCGAGAGAACACTCAACGCACTGCATCTCCGTATTTATTGTCTGACTAAATTATACATTACATTGTTTTTCAATTCGTTAATCATTGTCAGAAAGTCTATTAACATATCGGATATTCGGACCCGTTTTCTCTTATTCCCTGAACTGCTGCGTGGGAAATTAATAAAAATAAAATAATTCCTTTGTTTCGACCGGCTATAGTTTCGCTAAAGCTTGCATTGTGGACGATTGCGGGCAATCGAAGACCATAATGATTCTTTGTGTTCAAGGGTAAGTTCTCATTCTTTTGTTAATGTTTGATGTCATCATGTTGATATAAGAAAACTATCCAAAATGACAAATGCCAAAGAAGTTGAGTTTATCTTTGCCGTAACATGACCTAAACATTTATTGCAATATGTTAATCTCAGACAATATACCGAATTTAATATGATCCATGTGGATGTTTATTAAATCGAAACGGATTTAAGGGTAAAAAACGTTTTTTGTCCCCCTTCTATTGGTATTTTTTATGTATTTGTCTTCCCATTTAAATGAATCGAATACGGCAGTTTAATTAGGCCTACTTTAAGTATTATTTTTTACTGTATGTCAGGCGTGTAACACTATCATTTATAACTATAGGCTAAATATATGATTTTTTGAAGCATTGTTTAATCAAAGACAATTTAGTGAAGTAATAATAATTTTACAATGTTTTCCCCACTTAATTTATGTACTACCACCAAGCGACAATTAGCAATAGAAGCATTAGTTAAAATCAATGCTTACAAGCTCTTCATCAAAACATAGCTCAAAACCAGAGGTTAGTTAAAACAGGCACATTAATGACATAAACCAACTAAAAGGGTAGGATTAGCTAATCATCCCTGTATGCTAGAGTCAGCCTATACATTCGGGTCTATATCAGTAATTTTCAAAGTCGTAACACTATACAGCGGAGTGAAACACGTTAGACTATTTTTTCTATTTTTATTTTAACTATTAATCTATACAATATATTCTATGCTTAGTTTAATGTCTAGCATTAAACATAATATACATATCTAAATTCTGAAAACATCTAAACTAAATCTATAAATCACTACTTTGACAAGTCAACTTAATTAAGCACATTACAATAAATATAAAGCAGTATACGAGACTTGCATAACGTTCTATTATTTATAAGCAGTTCAATGTAACAAAACTTGTATAACCCCTAAAAATAAATTTAAGGTGTTTTTCATGGTTGCAAACGGTAGTGCTTTTCGTGGCTATGACAACATAAAGATATTGTGACTATTTTTAACATTGTCTTTGGAAGGTGTTTTATGTAGCCTGGAAAATGCACTTATGTGGATTAATTTCATAAAATTGCCTATTTAAACAGATAAATTCTCGTTTCAGAACATGTCAATAAATTCACACAACAGTTTGCTTAATGTGAAAGCCCCCTTGTCCCTGTCAGTGTTAAACCGAGGGAGGCAAGGAGCCGTCTAAGTTTTAATGTCAAGATGTTAAGTCTAGTAAAGCCACCACTCCCAAATGACCAGTAGTTTGAGGCCCCAAAAAAAGTGGATTAATTGGCCTATGACAGTGTCAGGATTATCCAATAAAAGGATGATGTAATGAATGGTTTAACCTGTCGGGAAAGCCTATACACCCTGCCTGCCCCAGGTCCTGTGCTCATTACTGCTGTATTTTTTTGTACAGCCCCAGGCCGCTGCTGTCTGGTACATCCACAGAGGGTCCCTTAGGTATGCTGACAGGGAGCGTCTCCTCCCCTCACTGCCTTCACAGCACCCCCACTCAGTGGGACCCCACAAAAGACCTGTGCACCATTGCCAACAACTTCTTCTACCTTGACACCTCAGGTAATGCAAATGCAACGTTCAAACTGTCAGCCAGTCCAACTCTGTGAAACACTGTGTTGATTGATGTTGAAATGATCTTCATTATTGCGTTTCAATTTCACCATTCTACTCTAGCTGTATTGCTTAAATCTACACCATCGAATAAGTGAATAACCATTGACTTATCACTCTCACTCTAAAGGCTGGTACTGGGGAGCAATCACGGCGGGTCAGGCTCACTCAGCCCTCCAGGCTGCAGCAGAAGGGGCATTTCTGATTCGAGACAGCAGCCACCCCCTTTACATGCTGACCCTGTCAGTCAGGACGGCACGCGGACCCACCAGCATACGCATCCAGTACAGCGGAGCGCGGTTTCTGCTTGACTCCAGCTCACCCGCCCGGCCCAGCTTGCTGTCCTTCCCCGACGTGCCCAGCCTGATCCAGTACTACGTGGGGCCGGGGAGGAAGGTGGATCAAGGAAAGGCGGAGGAGACGCATGGCGGCAAGCACCAACAGAGGCCGGCTCAGGAGAACACGATAGTGCTGAAGCTCAAGCGGGCCCTTCTCAAGCCCCAGGCCTTCCCCTCCCTACAGCACCTGGCACGCCTCACTATCAACCGCAGCACAGACTGTCCCGACCAGCTGCCTCTGCCATGCCCACTTGTGCGATTTCTGCGGGACTACCCCTTTCAGGTATGAGGACATTCTGGTCTGAACAGCGGCGGTGAACTCAGTTAAATCATTCTACTGAACCTTGGGGGGAAATAAGTCACTGGCTAAATTGAACAGTTCAACCAGACTTTGAGGGAAAGAGGTCCCGGTCAGCTGGAAACCAACAGAGCCCCATAGGACATGTGCTTGTTTATAAAACCATGTTTAGGAAAAAGCCTCTCAGAAAACACTGTCTGGTTTTGGATTTCTCAGAGGGAAGTGGGTTTCTGCGTATCTCGCCGCAGGAGATTCACTGGAAACCCAAATGCGGTGCTAAGTGTTGTGACTCCTGGTGCTGAGGGATACGGGAGCAGCCTCCGTTCTCCCCGCCCATCGTGCTGTGGGCACACTGTCTATCCTGTTTCTGAGCAGTGAATCGTTTCCCAGTAAGATGTACCTTCAGTGTTTTGTCATTTCATTTTTTTATTTGTCCTATTTTTTACCCCCCACTCTGTACATATTCCCTTTTCTATATGTATATAAAAACACAATATTCAAAATGAATCCAACTCTTTTGTCTTCAACGCCCCGTTGTCTTCTCGTGTTTCGAATTCCAGAAGAAACTCTATAGGCCTGACTGTGCAGAGGGAAACCCCAGTGGGTTGCATGGTGTAGTGTGCCCACTCTGGGTTTGTAAGTCAACATCCGAGGTTACCTTCATAACAGACGGCGGGCCGAGCCTCACACTCACTCACGGCAAACTACGTGTACAGCAGGATCTAGGAGGTGGCCGAGGCACTCAGAGGAGGGCTGGATCCAATGTGTTTTTGTGTAAGAGGGGAATCTGAGTCAGCGGGCGAGTCAGTGGGAGGAGGGGGAATCAGTCGATTCGCAGAACTATTGCACGTTTCCTGGGAGGGTGAAATTCTAAGAGGGAGGATTCTAAGTAAAGCCTCTCAGTAATTACCTTCAGCCTAGTGCTCTCTCTCTCTCTCTCTCCCCCTCTCTCTCTCCCTCCCTCCCTCCCTCCCTACCATTTACTCTTATTGCCACACAAACACACATTAGCAGCCACATTAATGTCCCCAGGTAAAAATTTATATACAATATATGTTTGTTGGGGTTTGTGAGTTTGAACTTTTATGGGGGGGACTGGTACGCATGCGTACGGGGCGGGGGGATGGAGGTGTTGGGGCTCTGGTAGGTCGGCCAGGGGCCACGGAAACAGGATCCAGATCTCAGGCGGTCTCTAAATGCTGGTCCTAGTCTTGATATATGTCGCGTTGTCATTTTCAAGGACGCAGAACCGAGGCCTAGGAGGGACAAACAACATTGAACAGCACGTTTGCTCACACTCCATTAAAGAGGCAGGTATGTTGTAGATGTCACCGAGACACAGCGGTCTGCTGATTTGCGTCCGACCTGCCGGTGAAATCGTGGTGTGTGTGGACGTAGCGTAGCCCTCGTTCACCGCCCTCTGCCCACAGCTGAATGAACGGTGGATGACGTGGGTCAACTTCCAAGTACACACGACTGATGGAGAGGAGAAAACAGGAAAATACAGAAGTGACACTTCAACAACAGAGATTAAGTACTGACACGATGACTATGCAGAAAGCTTCTTGGTGTGGGCCACAAAATGGCACATCGAAATGAATGAATACAGGCAGTTTCCTGTAAAAAATAACCCCTGAGGCATTCACACACAGAGTCCCCGTTATTACCCGTTATTCGACAGGAGCTGTGGAGCCAGGGTTAGAATGTGTCTTATCACCTGCATTCCATCAACACCTCCATCCAAAGCATCATGATCCTCAAACCTGGAAAGGGGCAACAATGAGGATTATTGATAGCACATACCTGTCAAACTCATTTTAAGAGTGTTTGTTTGTGAAGTGCGTCCGAGACGACAGAGATGGAAAGAGGCCTGAAATGTGTATCAGTCCAATCAGTGTGTCTGTGGCAGCATGGGCAGCGTCATCGAGCCCACCTTGAGGTTAAGTAGTCAGGGCTGTGTTGAACATTCAGGAGCCAGGTTTTCAAATAAAAAAGGGCATCTTTCATATATTGATTGATTTTTAAAGAAATGTTTATTTGTTTGTGCTAGGCCTATTTATTTCCGCAACATTTACATATTTAGAGTTAATTGTGTAAGTATACTTTATCACATTTTATAGTGGTTCAATCTGGAACTAAAATGTGTTACTTGGGATGTTCTGACAATGATTTACACAAAATGACAATGTTCGTAAAACCAAAAGTATATTATCTTTTTTTAAATGATTTTTATCATAAGACCTAATTTTCCACTTACCTTTGTTGTTGCAAATTCTGAGATTTTTTAGATTTATTTGGCTTTCTAGTTTACTTAAATCAACTTCTTTTTTTTTTTTTACAAACATTGACTTAAGTGTCACATGATCTCACATTATATACACCAGTTACTGGAAGGTCCTAGAGAGTCAATCGTGGCTGCTGTCCAAGCGCTTTGCCCTTTTTACAAATGCTGATGTAAAAAGGGCTTTATAAATAAATGTCATTGATTGATGGACTGATTGGTTTTTACACCATAAACCCTCCACTATAGAAACACTGAAAGAACACGCCACAATCACGACTCTGCCTAAAGTCACTGAGCATAATATCCCCGTTATAAAGCATGGTGTTATCAGCACTTTGCTATTGGGATGCTTTTCATTGGCATTGATTGACAAAATTAGGGATTAGAAAATCTTGGAGGAAAAGCCTGCAAGATACCTTGGACTGGGCTGGGGGGTTCACCTTTCAGCAAGACAGAGATTCCAAACACACAAGTCAAGGTTACACTGGAGTGGTTTAACAACAACAAACTGAGTGTCCTAGAATGGCCCAGTGAAAGCCCCAGACCTCAATCCAATTCAGAATCTGTGGCAAGAAAATACATTTTGTTTTTGACTGAATGGTTCACCACAGAGATTTTTGTACATATTCAACATTTGGAAGCATAATAAGCAGCATAGTTTTCAAACGTCTATGTGATTTCTGAGTGGCTGTTTTATAACCCAGACCATTCAGGGGGTGGAGCACCAAACTGTGAGCTGTCCTTTGGGTTGATAACTGA
Organism: Esox lucius; assembly: GCF_011004845.1. Lineage (NCBI taxonomy): Eukaryota > Metazoa > Chordata > Actinopteri > Esociformes > Esocidae > Esox > Esox lucius. The sequence goes on from NC_047585.1 coordinate 13,212,648, forward strand.
TATAAATTTGCTAGTTGGTAAAAAATTCTATTGTAAAGTCATTCTAATGTTTTATAATATCAGAATACAGACGAATATCAACATTTCCATGTTTGAAGGATAGCAGATATCCTTCATGGGTCAAGGGAGTTGGGCCAGCAACAGAAGGGTCACGGTTTCTAATCCTAGTTCAACCTGCCGTTTGCCCTTGATCAAAAGGGTAAGTGTTTGGGCACTGATAGACCCTGTGCGTGAAAGTAATCAATGTCACTATAAATAGAGTTGCATCCCTTCTGATGACTTGGTTGGTTGTGTCCAACTGGGTCATCAGAAAGGAACAGCCAATGAAGTTGGAAGTCCTACCCAGTTCACGACATTACCATGGTGGATGAACTGAAATGGCGACATCATGCTTGAACACATTTGCTCTAACCATCTCTGAGTGTGTGACTGAAAGCTCATCTCACTTATGGACTTCAGGATCCAGAGATGCCATATCCTCCGAGAACAGGTACGGAGGGTTGCTGACTAAAACTGAGACCGGACTGCACATTCTCACAATCATGTCTGCATCTAAAACATAAAAACAACCACACTCGATTAGTCTTTTCGAAAACAATGTCATAATATCCCTCCTGTCCCCATTGACCTTACCTCTTATTACATCCATATGGTGAACCTCGAGTCGGTCCTGGAGCCCCAAACTGTAACATGCAGAGTTCTGTGGTCACATTACAAGAAAAAAATACAACTATTTCAATCTTGTGTTTTGATATTTACCTATGTGCGTTTTCCACTGTGAGTTCCACAGCATCTTTGTTTTTATCCAAAGCGATCGCTCTGAGCTGAGAGAGAGAGAGAGAAACTGAGATGTGGGAGTTTTTTGAGTCATGGAGCTCATAGGTCCAGGAACATAATAGGAAAGTAAGAGCAAGAAGAGCTCACCTGTGGAAGGGAGTTAAGCAAACTGAGGGAGATGGCACCAGTGCCACAGCCCACTTCAAGGCATCGAAGATTGGCCTCCTCACTAACTCCAGTCCCCTGCTTCACTTGGAGATCTGCAAGCATTAGGCCAACCAGCTCCTGCTCAAACAGACGCACAGCCACAGTGGTGTCTCTAAACTGTAATTTCAGAAGTCACAGAATGGACTATATTTTGAGTGTGTGTTGGTGTGTATTCTCCCACACCTCAGTTTCAGGTCGAGGAATGAACACCGGAGGACTCATCTTAAGGGTCAGATCTCGAAAATCCCACTCTTCAATCACATACTGCACCGGCATTCTGAACACACAGCACAACTCACTTGTTCATATGATGGGGGCTACATTATGCACCAGAGTTGTGGTTATTCACTGAGACAGAACAACAGGTCAAGTCACAGTCGGACTGGAGAATTTATCATGGAATCAATCGCATTTAAACGTGTTTTGTACCATTCAATTAATTCCGTTCCAGCCATTGTTATGAGCCTGTCCTCCCCAATTAAGGTGCCACCAGCCTCCTGTAGACTGTAGCATGTGAAATCTAAAATACACTATGTACCTGGTAAGACGTCTGGTACAGAGCTTCCATGTCTGCTCCATCTGTTTGTGTGTCAGGAATTCAGCCAGTCTGTCCTGCCCAAGGCTCTCTAACTAGGAGGAAAGAGGTAGTGTGATATGGAAGACAACCACAGAGAAGGTTAGACGGTCCATTACTTAACATTTCTCATAATGGGGTCAATTAAAGCCATCTGCTATTTCATGTAGTCAAGTGGGTGGGACTTTTTAGATGAACCGGTTTGACATGGCTCTAATGCGTCATAATGAATTTCCTCATCTGGTCAAGCAATAATCCTTCTTACCACATTGCTTCCTTAATCAGAAAGCACTCACCATACCTACTACCTACCTGTACGCTGGAGAGTGAATTCATCAAAGAACAACCATGACTTAACTTGTAGACACTTCACCCAGCACAAAAGGTTAATGGAGTGTGACAAGACAATACCACCCTTTCAGTTATCCTAATTATCTACCACGGACAGTGCTGAAGAAATTAGCACGACCCACTCTGGGTCCCTTGGCCACGTTCCTGGAAACTCACTGTTTTAACGCCCAGCAAATGTGCAATGATATATTGGCTGGACAGACGTGGTTCTGAGACACCTCGCAGCTGGAAATGTCTTGTCCATAACGTGACACATTCCTGCACAGTGAGTCTGTAGTCTGTAGGTATGGCTGGGATGCATTCAGCCACACCAGGAGAATGAAATGTGTACAACCGCTGAAGAAAGACAGGAAGAGACGTAGAGAACAATAGAGTGAATCAGTAATTTATTTTACGATGAATTTGTAACTTCAAGTCGCACTTCAACTTGCAATCCACATGCAACACCTTTTTAGAAAAGTAATATGCATTCACCTTGTGTCCAATACACCGGACTATAAGTGGGTCAACGCGGTTATAAAATCCATTCAATGATCTTCGTAATCTTATCCACATAGTCCACTTGTCTGAGACAAAAGATCAACACTTGCATCCGTTGACGTATAAACGTTTAGAGATCAAACGTAGCTACTTTGAAAGTATTTATAACAAATAACTTGCGACAAAATGTATTTAAATAAGTTGACTTTACACAATTGAAATCATTCGTTAAGAGTGTATTCACTTCCGGTCTTCGTTAACTGTTTTCAGAATAAAGGTACTCAGATTCCTAATTAAAATCTACTATATCATGTCGATTAAATTAGAATCAGGAACAGTTATCGTATATTTTGAAGAAGTAACAAATTGCATAATATTCAAATTTCAACATACATCTGATTAACAGATTTTAATTTTATTTCACATTAACAGAGTTCATGTCCTAAAGCTGACTTCCATCGACTGTACTGGAACGTACCAACCATCTACGCTAATGTGCAGCGCAAATAAGTGATGTTCGTGAACTGATCAATAGCGCAGGTTTGTTGTTATGTTAGCTACATGCTATCTAGCATAACTCGTTTACGATTATATAGTACGTTGCGATATATTTTGTGAATGACATTTGAACCGATAGATTGCAAGAAAGGGTATGTGTGTTTGTTCACACAGCTGTCAGAGAGCTGACTAGTCTAAAGCTTACATAGCCGGCTTGAGATGGCTAGCTGGCTTGTTAGAGTGCTGTACTGTTGACTGTCAAAAACAACAACCCCACCCCTCAGTCAGAACACCACGTATAATAGTTCACTAACAGGATGATTACTTGGATAACTGGATGTCTTCACATTTTCTGGGAAGAGATTTTGAAGCATTAGGGATTGCTGTTTTTCTTTGTTTACTAGCTATCTTAGCTAGCTAAAGTGTAAAGTGCTGTTAAACGTCTTCATGGGGATGAGTCGAATAGAGTGCATATTTTTTAGTGAGTTCCACCCCACACTGGGACCAAAGATTACCTACCAGGTACAGTATATATTTTTTGAAAAGTTCTACATTGGTTTCACATTCACTTTGACCTCCGTCACATCGTCGTTTTGTGACCTATCCTCCCCAGGTTCCGGAGGAGTACATATCACGAGAGCTTTTTGACACTGTACAAGTGTACATCATTACCAAACCAGAACTGCAGAACAAACTCATCACTGTGTATGTACACTTGGATAGTTACATGACGTTTTTAATTGACCAGTTTTAACAGCCTGTCTTATTTTTGATCCACTAATTATTTTATATGTTAACTTGTGGTTCCGGTACTGCTATGTTTAATGTCTCCTATGTCTTGGATGTAGAACGGCGATGGGGAAAAAGTTAATTGGTTGTCCGGTATGCATTGAGCACAAAAAGTACAGCCGCAATGCTCTGCTCTTTAATCTTGGCCTTGTGTGCGATGCACGGACCAAGACCTGTGCCCTGGAGCCGATTGTCAAGAAGCTCTCCGGATACCTCACAACGCTGGAGGTCAGAGTGATAAGCTGGGTCTAGTGTTTTTAAAAATGACTATGTCAGATTGCCAAAAAGGATACCTAGAAGTGAGTGCTCATTTGTCTTTGATTTGCAGCTGGAGAGTGGTTTCATATCTAACGAGGAGAGCAAACAAAAACTACTACCCATCATGTCCACGTTGTTGGAGGAGCTCAATGCTACCGGCGCCTCCACCTTACCCATCGGTAAGACCCTGCCGCGTGGGAGACAATAGCCAGAAGGTCAAACCCGAATATCTCACACTGTGCTTTCCTCCCTGTTGTTCAGACGAGTCCAACACGATCAACCTGAAGCTAATAGAGCAGCGCAGGGACCCTCTGATCGTTCAGGAGTATGACGTCCCAGTGTTCACTCACTGCAAGGACCACTTCATCAAATCCCAGTGGGATCTGACCACCCAACAGGTAGTCTTCCCAACACACTGGCCACGGCTAGCCATCACCCAGAAGGTGGCACGTTATGCTTTTGTAGTCTGTCCATGAGAAATGACTTACAGTAGTCTAGTGACTGTGGTGGCTGAGAAAAAAGGGTTTCAGAGAAACAGGGATCAGCCTTCATGGGGTACAGCCATGCGTCTGTATCAAATTAGAGCACTGCACGAAATAAGGTTGAAATGTGCTGAATTCTATTGTAGATCCTGGCCTACATTGATGGGTTCCGGCACATCCAGAAGATATCAGCAGAAGCGGATGTTGAACTTAATCTCGTCCGTATTGCCGTGCAGAATTTGCTGTGAGTACTCCGAAACTGATAATATGATGGGGAGGAAGAGGAAATGTTTTCCCCACGAAAACATGGTATATTCACATTCTAACAGAACCATTTCTTCACAGTTACTATGGTGTCGTAACCTTGGTGTCAATATTCCAGGTAATGAAACCCTCAGATATATGGTCTTTCTTTTCATGCTGTTTGTGTGCATTCCGGACCTCTGTGGAATAACTTTGTGTTGTGCCCTTCAGTACTCCAACGTGTATTGCACAACACCCAAAGTCCAGAGCCTGATAGATGACACGTCCATTCAGGAGGAATGTCTCAGCTACGTCACCAAACAAGGTAACCCGTCTGTTTGGGGAAACGGTGGTACGAAGCGGTGCCGGCCTTTGTTTGACCCCTCATCCCGCCTGTGTTTCAGGACAGAAAAGGGCCTGTTTGAGGGATGTGTTCCAGCTGTACTGCGGCCTGACTCCAGGCACAACTGTCCGTGACCTTTGCTCCCGCTACTCACAACAGCTGCAGAGGGTGGACGAGAGGTGAGTCAAGGGTCCTTCGCGTCAACGCGTCATTTTCAGGGGGCCTGACACGGACAAAAGCATGGTGTGTGTGGCTGTGCGTAGGAGTGTCTAAAACGCTACCATTTCTTGGAGTTGATGTCATGCAATGTTTAACAGGAGGCTGATCCAGTATGGGCTGATGAAGTCTCTGATTCGCCGACTCCAGAAGTATCCTGTTAAAGTTCTCAGAGACGAGAGGAGCCGCCCGCCACGCCTTTACACGGGTTGCCACAGTTACGATGAAATCTGCTGCAAGACTGGTATGTTGGAAGGCGTCTCTAATGTCCAGACATCTGTTTTTATTGTAATCACAATAGTGTCTAGCAGGATAAATCATTAGAGGATATATTATGGATAAATAATATCAGTGTGTTCTTGTAACAACGGATAATGTTTCTGTCTGTAGGAATGAGCTACAAAGAGCTAGATGAGCGTTTGGAGAATGACCCTAACATAATTGTGTGCTGGAAGTGAAACACTGGCTTACAGCAACTGCACTACAACTGACTTTATGCAGATGGAGCAAGCAAACCTTGACAGACTGACAAAAACAAGGTCCCATTGTACTGAAACCGAGGCTTCCTGCTGTATTCTCTCTAAAGCACTAAACTGTCTGCTGCCTAGGATTGACAAAAACTGGTGCCAACTCAGCCGAAGATTCTATAAACTCACTCCCAATATTGCTGTGATTATGTGTGGCCTTAATGTGAAGGGTTCTGGAAATGATCAGTGGATTCTGTGGAGAGATGTATGAAACCAATCTGTTTTCTTCTATCCGGCTCTTTAATTCAGAACAAGGAATGTGAGAATTCTGGGGGTGAAAAAGCATGTATGTATGCATTTATTTACTGATTGCTGCTGTTTTATCTTGCTCACCTCACCTAGGTTGAATAGTATTGGGCTATTGCAGAAACTGTTTGTGTACCAACACTTTGCACTAATAAAGCTGCAGTTGTTGATTTCAGTGACCCCACTGTCTGATTGCTACTGTTTTATCTTGCTCACCTCGCCTAGGCTGGAGAGTATTGGGCTATTATTCGTCAACACTTCCTCTCTGCCTTTAAGAGCGAACAATAACATGACACACAAGGGTAGTTTTGATGTCCTCCACCCTGTATGTCGTCACTAGCTTTTTTGTTACAAACTGATAAACCTATAGAGTTGAAACCAAACTTCGTTTGGATCCTTGGTGCGCCTTAACACTAGCCAAGCCAAAGCAGAATTTTCTCTTCCTGGGGTAAACAAAACTTTACTTACAACACAATTATGACACACTGAGTGAACAATCAGCTCCGTGAATTCAACCCCACTGTTAACCACAAGCTAAGACCAAACCTTAAATGTATATAAAAGTGCACGCTTTCGTTTCTCATCCCACTTCGTAACTCTAGAAAACCTTTGTTCCTCTGGTGGTCATGGTGGCTATTTTGCGCATGCGTTTGTTTCCAGTATCCATACCAACCACGAGAAGTGGTTTGTAAAGTAAGTACATCGATCTACATTAGTCTGTTCTGTAACGGTCTATTCCAAGGGTTTTCGCGCAGTTTCTCTCGAATCAACGTTTTTCAATACAGGAAAATACACTTTACGTGGGTATGGAAACATCTGTTCTTTTTCCCGGAGAGGCTGAAGGATATGTCCAAAATTTAGAAACGTTCACACTCAGGGACGTAGGCTCTCCAAGGTACTGTAACGTTGTCAGTATAGCTTGCTGGTTACAGTAGATAACTAGCTAGCTACTGTACTTTAGCTAGCCAATTAAAAATAATGTTCCATTAATTGCTTACTATTTGATTGGCAGGTGGTTCAGACAACATGAGTACATAGAGAAACTGAACATGCAAGCAATATTGAACGCTTCAGCCACAGAGGACGAGTTCATCAAAGAGTTCCTTGTTTCACTGGGAAAGGTAGAACATGCCTTACAAAGCTGTCGTCTTTGTTTTTTTATGGCCAAAAAAGACCACTGCACATATTTACCTTAAAATGTTCCCTGACTATTCATTGTAATCACAGATCCCCACCTTGGTCCATGAGATGATTCTGGTGGAGCTTTGGAAACATAAGATCTTTCCTATCCTCTGTCAGCTCCAGGACTTCAATCCAAAAAGCACATTTCCTTTGTACATGGTGGTGAGTACATGCAGTATACTGTGGAAACAACTTCAGATAATGAGCACTGCTTGTTGTACCTGCACTTCAAATAATTTCCACGCTATCTCTGCAGATACACCATGAGGCTACAATCATCAATCTGCTTGAGACCATCATGTTTCATAAGGTATTTCTACCCTGCATCGGTACCAGCACAGGTATACAGTTGTGCTCAAAAGTTTGCACTCCAGAACCTTCACCTTTTTCTGCTGTAACCACTGGAGGGTCAACTTGGCCTTGGGTTTAGGGTCATTGTCGTGCTGGAAAGTCCAAGAGCGTCCCATGCGCAGCTTTCGTGCAGAAGAATGCAAATTGTCTGCCAGTATTTTCTGATAACATGCTGCTTTCATCTTGCCATCAATTTTCACAAGATTCCCTGTGCCTATAGAGCTCACCCCCCCCCCCCCCAAAACATCAGTGAGCCACCACCATGCCTCACAGTGGGGAAGGGTATTCTGTTCACTATAGGCCTTGTTGACCCCTCTCCAAATATAGTGTTTATGGTTGTGACCATAAAGTTATATTTTGGTCTTGTCACTCCGAATCAGTGTGCCAGAAGCTGTGAGGCGTGTCAAGGTTTTGTTGGGCATATTGTTACCAGCTTTTTTGTGGCATTGGCGCAGTAAAGGCTTCTTTCTGGCAACACGACCATGCAGCTCATTTTTGTTCAAGTGTCGTTGTATTGAGCTCCTTGAAACAACCACACAGTCTTTATCCAGAGCAGCCTGTATTTCTCCTGGGGTTACCTGTCAGGTTTTTCTTTGTATCCCAAATAATTATTCTGGCAGTTTTGGCTGACATCTTTCTTGGTCAACCTGACCTTGGCTTGGTATCATGAGATCCCAGATTTTCTACTTCTTAATAAGTGATTGAACAGTACTGACTGGCATTTGCAAGGCTTTGTATATGTTTTTATATCCTTTTCCATCTTTATAATGTTCCATTACCTTGTTACGCAGGTCTTTAGACAGTTGTTTTCTGCTCTCCATGGCTCAGTATGTCAGTGCATCCACATGAGGGCTAACAAACTCATTGACTATTTCTACACAGCCACTAATTGCAATTGTAAAAAGCTACAGGTGTGGGAAATTCGCCTTTAATTGCCATTTTCACCTGTGTGTGTCTATAACAAGGACGAACATTCAAGGGTATGTAAACTTTCGATCAGGGCCATTTGGGTGGTTTCTGTTATCATTATGATTTTAAAAGGAGCCAAACAACTGCGATAATAAATGGCTTCATATGGTCACTATTCACTATTCTTTGCATGATCAGTCATATTTTCAAAATCAATGCCAAAATGTCACAATTTCTGCCAGGGTATGCAAACTTATGAGCACAACTGTATGTATCAGACATTGCCTGAACACAACATGGAAATACGACTTGTTTCCACGTGTGCTGGTCACAGGACTCGTGCGAAGCGGCGGATGACTCAGTCCTGGACCTGGTGGACTACTGCCACCGCAAACTAACCCTTCTGGCCAACAGAGCGTCCAGGGATGACAATGCAAGCCCTTGCAAACGGATTCCCTCAGAGAGTAAAGATCTGTCTTCTATCCAGGTACATAGGGGGATTCCAATATACAGAAGCTGTTTGGGTTTCAGCTGAAGCGTTATAATCAGCCTGTTAGAGAAGTAGATTGGCTTCAGGTCATTTGTGTGAATTTTAAATGGTTTGTTGTGCGGTGCGTGCGAGGCAGGATTTGCAGGGGCAGAACTCAGCATTAGAGTTTGACATCTCCCTCAAGGCTGTGTCCGTCCTGCGCTACATCACGGAACACTCTGACAGGTGGGAGTGTTGCATTCACATCGTTTTTCAAATTCCTTGAATTGTGGGTGCTAATATACGACCTGCATATGTTTTTTTTTTTTAAGGTTTGAGAGAATTGCTTAATATACTTTAAGATGATTGGAACCAAATACAATCTCTGTGTCCACCTAATTTATAATCACCTACACAAAGGTTTGATAGTAAGGACTTTTCCCAAAAACGTTTGATGGGACCAAATTGTTTACTAATTTAGACTGAGGAAACATGTAAAATATCTTGTTGGCTTTTTGAACCTAGTTGATGACCAAATGTACCCCCCCTCCCCCAAAATGACATTGACACCAGTGCCTAAACATCTTTTATTTTTTCACACACAGCATCAGTGTAATCAATAGGATGCTGTGTACACATAACCTGCCCTGCGTGTTGGTACAGCTGATAGAGCACAGCCCCTGGAGTCACTATTCTGAAGGTTGGTCACTGGACACGCATACATGCAAATGGACAAAATATATTGAACACATAACACACGTCCATATTTAGGGGTTAATAAGATAACAAAACATTGACCGCATTTTCTCTACATATTACATAGTTGTATTCGCTCCTACCTGTCCTTTGTCTCCCTCTACAGGCAATATGGAGAAGTACATCAATGGAAAATGGCAGAAGATTCCACCCGAAGACCATCTGAAGATGACTAAATTGGATGGCCAAATCTGGATTGCTCTGTACAACCTGGTGCTGAAGGAAGACTGCCAAAGGAAATATGACTTCAATAACTTCAACAAGAACCAGCTCTTAAAGGTAGACTACAGTAGCCTCAGCCACTGCAGGGACTTATTTAACCATATGTAGTCAAAATCATCCCTTTAAAGCCTGTGGGGAACAGACAATGGCTTACCCTGAAATTAACAGCATTACAAGTTTTATTTTTAATTTGTCTAAACATTGTAACAAATCAAGTTTGTTTAGCACTGGTAAATACATTGCACTTCAAATGAGTACAGTCAACAGTCACCAATAAGCCCTCCATCCTCAACAGGTCCCACATGTAACACATTCAGCACGTCACCTATCAACTGCAAATTAGGTGATTGGAAGGCTGTTTTGTCCACAAAGTTGAATTTGTCTTGGGACAGTGCTCTAATGGTGATCTGGGTACCATTTATTCCTCCAGATGTTTTAGGAACCCATTGATGGTAAAGAAAACCTCTTTAATCTAGCTTGTTGTGCAATTGGGTATGAAGAGTGTAGGTGACTGTTTGCAAAGGATTACACACAAAACATATAGATAAATCAGCTAGCTCATCCTGAGAGAACCTAGTAGTTTTCAAATTCTAATGCAATATCTGCTGAGCCTGGATTTGTTCTTTATACAAAAAGTCCCGTCTTTCTCTAAAATCACGTATCCATGGATCTGGGTACGTTTTTAGAGAAATAGCTTAAGTATGGAATATTCCCCTCGCAGGGTTCCATCACTGTGTAGTGGAAGACATCAGCCAAACTAAGTAACCGGCATTAAGCCTCTTAAGGGATGTGACCAGGAACCCAATGGCCTCTGAAACAGCTTCAAAGAAGGCCAACTATCTCTGCATTATTCCATCAATCAGGTGTTTATGATAGAGTGGCAAGACACAAAGCACCCCTGACTAAACAGCATTTGGCATACTGCCTAAAGGGCTCTGAGAGCAAAGATTCTCAGAAAAATCTCACAAAATACCCAATTTGCACACTGCCCTCTCGCTCAACTGACAAATTGCTCAATCTCTGGCAAGCCCTGCCTTGTGTGCACACTGCCTGCTTGGGGGGCGTGTCTTCCTAATTCATGCCAGCGGCAACCAGGAATAAGTATTTATTATTTGTGTGACTCCACTACTAAAAATGTTTTATGTATCAACGCAATGTCAAGTCAAGGATTTGTCAGTGTTCAAATAGCAATTTACGTTTTACGTCATGCATGTACAGTTAAGCCCAAAAGTATTCATACCCATGCCAAATTTTTAGCCATAGTAAATTTTTATTTGACCAATAGGTTTCTTCTGGCTGGAAATGACATAAACAAGTGACAAAACATGGTATATTGTGCTGGAGATACAAATGAATCTCCAGCACAAGGTCTTACCGTGTTTTGCCACTTGTTTATGTCATTTCCAGGCAGAAGAAAAATTCACTATAGCTCAAAATTTGGCACAGGTATGAATACTTTTGGGCTTAACTGTATAACTCACCCGGGATCCCAATGATCTCAAGAAACATTCTTCCATTCATCCATTTTTAGAATTATATCTTTGTATGAGGCCAGAGACGCATCATAAATAATGGGGAAACCGGACACCGCAATAATACGTTTCTCGCCCATGTATTAAGCTAGTTAGCGAGATTTAAGCTAGCGGGTAGAAAAGATAAGGTACTTCAAGATGCAGAAAACATCTACCCTGCCATTGGTAGTCATAAACTCTATCACTGCTCCCTTGCTGGAAATTAGCATTAAGTTGAACATTTCTCAACTGTCGCTGCCACTAGGAGAGTTTATCTCTAAGCGGCGCTCTGCCCATTGTCGCCAAGATTCACTGACTCTGGTTGGAAATTAATGGCAGCGTGCCTGTTTGTATCGCTAGTGAGCGGGCAGTGTGCACATAGGGTTAGTTCTAAATGCCAAGCAAAATGTCTGGAAAATACAAAGTACCTGGGGTATTGTGTGTAGATTAATAGGATTATATTATTGTAGCTTAAATCTATAACACAAGGAAATGTGGAGAAAGAGACTGAATACTTTCTCATGGCGCTGTATATCAACAATAGCTTACAACGGCAAAAATTACTCATATTCATATAACACACACTGGTGGAAATGAATCCCAGGGATGATTTACTCACAGATGTGTGCTCATGCATGGTTGATGAATGAGGCTTCTGGTGCTTTCTACTGTAGTCGCTTCTAGAACCTCATGGTCCGGGACGGTTTTAGGCATAAGCAACATAAGCAGTCGCTTGCGGCCCCGACTGCTAGGGGGCCCTGGCCATTAGAAGCCGCTAGGGGAAGAGGCCCCAAATATAATTTTGCTTAGAGCCCCCAAGGGGTTAGATCTGGCACTGCTTATGGTTAAAACTATAGCTCGGAGAGATTGTCTGTGGAAGACCATTGTCCTTGAATGTTATCTGATCTCCCCTCTGATTGGAGGACAGATGAATTATCCAGACAGTGTTTTGACCAAGGTGTTTCCTCTCACTATTATTTCCTAGACCATCTCTCCTTCCTGATCCTATGAGCAGATAAAATTATAAGACTCTAAGAACTTTGTGGCACATTGCATAGGGGTTCTATTTAACAGATGATCGTGTTAAGGTGGTCTTTTTAACATTCCATCATGTATAAGCAGCCTCTATAACACCATCATGTTAAAGTGATCTATTTAACAGACCATCGTGTTCAAAGGTCAAAAGGTTCAAAGGGGATTTATTTGTCATTTGCAATAACAAGTAATGGCAATGAAATGCTTGGTTTACCTACTCCCGACAGTGCAGGTAAAAGGTAACAGTAATAATAATTTAAAAATAAAAAAGAATCACAATCAATCAATAATATCACTATACAAAAATACAAATCACTAATAATAACTATACAACCATAGTGCAATGTGAAGGTGACCGGTGTGCATGGACTATGGATGGAAGGGAAGAGGGGTTCCCGAGTTGAGCAGCCTTAGGAAAGAAGCCTGTTTGAAATGTTCAAGCCTGTTTGTTTTGGACTGGATACTCCTGTATCTTCTGCTTGACAGTCCATGGCGTGGGTGGCTGGGATCTGTAATGATCCGTTTGCTCTTCTTCCTACATCTCTCTGTGTAGAGATCCTGCAAGGATGGCAGGTCAGACATTGTGAGGAGCTCGGCTGTTTTAATCACCCTCTGAAGTGCTTAACGGTCGAGGGTGGTGCGGCTGCCATACCAGGCAGTGACACAGCCGGTCAGGATAATTTTGACAGTGCATCTGTAGAAGTTGGAGAGTATCCTAGAATCCATGCCAAATCTCCTTAATCGGCGTAGGAAGAAGAGCCGTTTCCTGGCCTCCTTCACCAGGACGTTAGAGTGATGAGACCAGGTCAAGTCATCACTGATGTTGACAACGAGGAACCGTATGTTGTGAACTCTCTCTACTGCAGACCCATTGATGTGTATGAGGATGTGGTCTCCCCTCCACTGCTTCCTGTGATCAACAATATTCTCCTTCGTTTTGCTGATATTGAGCTGGAGGTTGTTATCCTGACACCACAAAGTCAGTGACCTTACTTCATCTCTATAGGCTGACTCGTCGTTATCAGAGATCAGGCTTATGATGGTGGTGTCATCAACAAACCTAATGATGGTGTTGGAGTTGCCAGGCAGTCGTGGGTGAAGACAGAGTACAGGAGCAGGCTCAGCACACAGCCCTGGGGGGGTACCAGCACTGAGAGTCAGTGAGGAGGAGGTGGTGTTGCCCATCCGCAACACCTGGGGTCTGCCCGTCAAGAAGTTCAGGATCCATCTGAACATAGTGGGGTCGAGTCTCAGATCCCTGAGCTTAACTGCCAGCTTGTGGGGCACAATGGTGTCGAATGCTGAGCTATAGTCAATGAACAGCATTCTCACATACAGCTCCGGAAAAAATTAAGAGACCACTGTACCTTTTTCTTTCCTTTTCAAAAAAGTTGAAAAGGAATGTTTTGAGTGAGGAATGTGTTCCTTTTGTCCAGATGAAAGTGTGCAGAGTGGGGGGTCAGAGCAATGGTGTCCTCTGTGGATCTGTTTTGTCTGTAAGCAAAATGTAGCCGTTAAGGTGGACTGTTTAACATGCCATTATGTTAAGGTGGTCTATTTGACAGACCATTGTGTTAAGGTGGTGGGTTTAAACACAGCATCATCATAAGTTGATCTATTTTACAGATCATTGTGTTATTATGGTCTGTTTAACAGACAGTGTGCAAACAAGAGAAGTCTCACTCAAACTGAAAATCCTTTTGTTTGTAGCTACGTGGTTTCCTGACTGAGGTGTTAATTGACCAGCTGCCCAACCTGCTGGAGCTCCAGCGCTTCCTCAGTCACCTGTCTGTCACAGACCCTGCCCCCCCAAAGAAAGACCTCATTTTGGAACAGGTGAGGAACACAAAGATTTGACATACACTATATGGCCAAAGGTATGTTGACACCACTGGAAATTATTGAGTTCAGGTGTTTCAGCCACACCCATTGATCACAGGTGCATAAAATCCAGCACATAAACCATGAAATTTCCATATGCAATAATTGACCGTACATTGGGTCGTACTTAAGAGCTCACTGACTTTAAATGTGCCACAAGTCACAAGTCAGTTCATGAAATTCCTGCCCTACTAGATTTGTTCCGGTCAACTGTAAGTGCTATAATTGTGAAGTGGAAGCATCTATGAGCAACAACAGCCCAACCACAAAGTGGTAGACCATGCAAACTCACAGCGTGGGGCTGCAGATTGCTGAAGAGCGTAGTGCATAAAAATCGCCTATCATCTGTTGTATCGCTCATTAGAGTTCCAAACTGCCTCCGGAAGCAACATCAGCACAAGAACTGTGCGTCAGGAGCTTCATGAAATGGGTTTCCATGGCCAAGCAGCTGTACACAAGCCTCACATCAACATGCGCAATGCCAAGCATCGGCTAGAGTGGTGTCAAGCACGCTACCACTGGACTCGCTTGAAACGTGTTCTCTGGAGTGACGAATCACGCTTCAATATCTGGCAGTCTGATAGACGAATCTGTGTGTGGCATATGCCAGGGAAACGCTACCTACTGGAATGCTGAGTGCGTACTGTAAAGTTTAGTGGAGGAGGGATAATGGTCTGGGTCTGTGTTTCAGGGTTGGGTTAGCTGCCTTAGTACCAGTGAAGGGTCATCTTAATGCTACAGGATACAAAGACATTTTAGAAAGTTTGGGGAAGGCCCTTTCCTGTCTCAGCATGACTGTCCCCCCTGTGGGCAAAACTGGTTCCATAAAGACATAGTTTGACGATGTTGATGTGGAGGAACTCTGCACAGAGCCCTGACCTCAACCCCATTGAACACCTTTGGGATGAATTGGAACGGCGACTGCAGGTCAAGCCTTCTCATCCAACATCAGTGCCTGACCTCACAAATGTTATTTTGGTTGAATGGGCACATATTCCCACAGACACTTCAAGATCTTATGGAAAGCCTTCCCAGAAGGGTGGCGGCTGTTAATGCTGCAAAGGGGGTGGGGCAACTCCATTTTCTTGCCCATGGTTTTGGAATGGGTTGTCCAACAAACTCATATAGGTGTGATGGTCGGGTGTCCACATATTCTTTGGCCATATAGTTTACTTTATTTAACCCCATAAATCAAATATACATTTCAAAAGGACTTTAAACATTTCTTCACACTGTATGCAAGGATATATAGGGGTTCTACACTGTGAGGCTACCCAGAGGAGTACCGCGCTAGCCACTTTGACCCATGCTTGTAGGCCTGCCATTTGACTCCCACATTTAGTACCATTTTAGTAACGGACGTTTTTCAGCAGTAACATGATGGGTTGATACTTGATCTATTTCAACAAAGGCCTACTTCATGTAGTGGTAGATTGAGCACCCCACTTCCAGAATGAGCATGCCTTAACGGTAAAGGTGACAGTGTCCTTGCCAGCAGAAGCATTCTGATTCGTGGAATGAGAGATACAGGTCAAAATAATTTATTGCAGCGAGTGTCCCCTCCAGCCTGAGGCCAGTTCAGTGCTGTTGTGATGGCCTTTGATATTGGGACACAAGCACAATTCATTTCTGTCCTCCTTGTAGATTCCAGAGATGTGGAACAGCATCATGCGGTCCAATACAGGGAAGTGGAAGGCCATTGCCAAGTATCAAGTGAAGGAAATGTTTAACCCTTCTGAGAAAGACCTGAGACAACAAGCATCCAGGTAATAAAGGGGTCAATGAACTGACTGACTGGGGAATTGAACATTGGAAGATCATTACTCATACAATTCTGGATCTTTCTGTCTGTCTTTTACAATCTTCACTGCCTTTGTATTTGAATCATCTTTATCTAGACTGGCCCAGACCTACAACCTGGACGTGATGGAGTGTTTAATCCCAGAAAAGCCCAAGTGTGGAGTCTGTGGAGCAGAAGCTTCTAAGAGATGCTCTCGCTGCCAGGGAGAATGGTACTGCCGGAGGTACAACCAGTAACAGTGTAGCACTATACAGGGAATTGTCTCCCCTTAAAGAAATACGCATCAACAGAACTGCCACTTTTATTCCAAATGTCACACTGGTCTCGCAATGAAACACATACTCGAGAACTCAAAATACTTATTAAAAGGGCCAATAGTTTTATTCACAGGTTGACTGTGTACAGCTGAATTCTAAGCGGTGTTGCTCTTTCCTTGTAGGGAATGCCAGGTGAAGCATTGGCCTAAACACAAGGTTGCCTGCCAGCTGATGGCTGAAGCCACAGAGAAGCTCCAGAAAGACTTAACTGTGAACCCTACAGAGGCCGAGGCAAATATAATGGATAGTTTGGACTGAGTCAATGGTAGATCTCCTGTCTGATTTTTATTTGGGATGGGATCAAATTCTATTGTTATGACTATGGACTGTTCTTGTAAACTGTTTTGAGGATTGTTTGTTTCAATTAAATTCTAATTTCTAAATTGTATTAATGCAAACATGGAAAGCTTTATTCAGTTCCAACAGCATTCTAACTTGAGTTTAGAAGGGTTAAGGTAATTAACTGCTAAGCCTTCGGTATCAAGCAGAGTTGAAATCCTCTTGATCTCAGACAAGTTGACAGTGAGTTGAATTTACATGTTGTACCTGGGAAGGAGAACTCAAAACCTGCAAATGAAATTGTGATAATTGGCTCCTTGTTTATTTAGCAACATGCTAGACAATTATAAGGAAAAGGTATATCCTTCTTGTATACATACTTTTTAACAGGAAAATCCTGAATTCATGTCTCCTGGTGTTTTGACTCATCTTGGTCTTGATCCCAGGATCAGTATCTATTATGTTAGGGTTACAGCGATGTATCCATTTCTCCAGATTGTATTTCAGAGTAACTTAACCCAGTTTATTGTTTAAACTCTGCTTATCCCACTTAAAGATGGTGTGTCTACCATATTGTTTTTCTTAACACAAACTGTTAAAACATTAATTAAAACAGTCGATTGCTGATTGAACAAACAAAATGTATCCATATACATAAACATATCGTTTTTAATTGAATGTCACCGCTAAATCAAGTAGCCTAAATATGTAGTGTCCTATGTGGCGGTGAAGGGAGGGGGTGGGGGATTCACACGCTTGCCCCGCTCTTCAAGACTCAGAAGCACCCCCTATACGAAAAAAGTCCGGATGTGAAAATTATAGGCTGCTCTGAACTTTCTCTTCTTTCGTTTATGTTCGATTCTTGCTGTAACACATGTTAAGGTGTTCGAACTATCTGATGGGATGCTTACAGTAAACATTCTGCAAAAAATCTTGGTTTTGGTATTTCAGTTATGTAGCCGATGATAGCCTACATTGTTTCCAGTCGCAAAGCTGCACACCTCCGCTCCGTTATTCGTAATTACTTCTATGGAAACTTCGTAAAATTGAAGAACGTCGGAGACAAGGCATCGCCCGCTTTTTGGGTGGATGGCTGTTTTGGTGAGTTTAACCTATCATGTTATTTACTTGGTATTAACATAAAGAAAACCACTGAGCTTCTCGAAATGAATTATTCTGGATTCGTCCCATGCTTGTGTTCTAGGCTACCATCATGAATCCTCATCTGGGATGCTCAACATACAGCCGGCGTGCAGCTGATAGTTTTCTTGATATGTTCAAAGGATGGATGTTTGTGTTTTCGGCTATGTAATTGTATCTATTATGTAATTGCAGTTACATTTTAATTTCCTTAAAGTATCATTGTTTATAGCAAGGCTCCAAGAGAAAAAACTGTCCCGTTAGAAAAAATGTATTCGAAGTTGACAGTTGTATTATATTGGTGCAGATAATCGAGGAATTATTTTAATAGGAGAACTATATAGAGGATAGTTAATTTGTATGTAATTTGCTACAATACTCATTTTACAAAATAGTGACATAAATCTATAGCCTGGGAGGATTTCCACACAGTTACCAGCTAAAATAATACACTTAAAGTGAAGGCCCATGTCCTGTCCTTTAATATTTGATTGTATTTGATTAATAATATTGTGGGCATTGCCTTGATCACAGGTGTGAAGTGCGGCCCTCTGTGAAGAAGGAACCGAAGCAGTGACTGACATAATGTCTTGGGGCGAGTTTATTGAGCTACGTGATTTAAGGCTGCATGACCATGAACAGATCGAACTGACCAGCTGTGAGGTGCCTCGCTCACCACCTCGCTTGGAGCGGGCTAATGCCCTGCGTATCAGCCCGGGGAAGGTCCCAGAGCTACTCAGCCGAGTGGGAATCATTAGACTGCTGGGGGACAGCCTGGACTCTAGGCTCACAGATGAGAGGGGAGAGGGGCATGACTTTCAGCCCTGCAGCCATGCCCAGCCCACCTGGTGTGACCTGTGTGGAGACTTCATCTGGGGAGTGTACAAGCAGAGCCTGCGCTGTGCCAGTGAGTCTGCTTGCTGGGCATGATTTACATTCAGGGATGCACCAATCCGATACTGGCCAAAAATACGGGATCGAATATCGGCGACAACGATTTTATGTAATGAACTGATGCCACGAAACAGTTTGTATTAAGAAACGCTGTAATAACTTGTTTACGCCGGTCGACCGGAAACATGCGGGTTATGCCTAGTAAACTCAAATAGAACCACAATCATGTCTGGTATCACTCTACACTTGAAACAGACAGTTTCAAACTTTGCAAAGCATGTCTTTCAAGAGGTGACAGTAGAGAAGCTTAGGCTAGCTAATTAACCCATGCTAGTTAACGCCAGATAGCTAATTCAGCTAAAGCTAGTTAACGATAGGCTAATTGAAAAACGTCACTTCTCGAAATCCATTCAGATTCATCGCTGAATAGCAAGCCTATCTGGTGTTGTATTGTCTTTCCTTTGCCAGGTCACATGGAACTTCACAACTTTAAATATCACGATGTTTTTTTAAATTTATTTTTAATATCGATATCAAAAAACTGTATTCACTTTAAGGAAAGTATATAGCTTTAGCTTTCTAAATTTCCACAAATGCTTTTTTAGTTACATTTCAACGTATTCTAATAAGATTTTTTTAAAATGGGGTTTAAGTTTAACAATCTTAAAAAATATATTATAGGCCTATATGAAATTGAGAAAGTTGTTAATAAAACATTGTATGAAAAAAAGCAAATTTCAACAAAATCAAAATGGCGATATTGGATCAGTACTCTGTCTTGGCAGATACTCAAAGTTCAGTACCCAGTGGTATCGGTGCATCCCTACTTGTCATGTGTTAGTTAGAGGCATTAGACTGATATTTTTTTCTGCTTGAGTATTAGTCAGGATGATGATTACTTTACTGCGTTTGCAGCTACACTGCCTTTGCAGCTAACTAGGGCTACAAAAACATTATTACTGTGTCTGCGTAGGATGTATTTCTGTTCAGTTTTGTGATATGTGCCACGTTGTTTAGGTTTTAATCACTGTTTCTCGTAATGGTCTTAAGTGTTTATCTGTAGGCCTGAATTGGCGTTAATATGAGTATCTGCAAAGAGGGACCATTAAGGAGCAAAGGACCACAAAATACAAGACACCTGGTATCAGTCAGCAGCTGTATCTACAGTTTGTTCATGAACAGTGTTGAAATGTCCCTAGTGTTTTCCATTGTTACGCTATACCTTTGCTACAACTGGGCTGTTGTAGATGCTTTCCTCTTCTTGGGTAATTTCTCGCGTTTACACTATCCACTTCCTTTCCTGTGGCTGAAACTTGCCCTTTGTAATTAAGTGAAGATTAGATGAGCTCCACGGTTTGGCATGTCTTTTACTGTATTTCCTAGACTGTGTTATTTCCTGTGGAACTGTGCTCCATTCCTTGGGCAGTGAAATATTGTTTCTATTGACATAGCATTTTACTACCTGATGTATTCCTTGCTGTAGCACCCCCTTATTTCACTGCACATTTCTTTGGCCAGTGTAGGCATAGAATACAATGGTTTTTTTAAACACAGTGGATTCCAACTCCTACTGACAAATCTGTAAATATCAGGACAGGACATTGTTGCAAGTATTGACTCAGTGTGGTTTGTGAGACACTTGTTTATTACTCTGGACGGAAGATATCAGCAAAGTTATCTAAATAGAGCTATGCTGTAAGAGCCCTTGTGTAACAACTTACACCTGTAGTTGTCTCTGACACCTAAAATAGTGACCATTGTAAATCAGACACATAAGTCTTGCATTTCATTACAACATTTCACATAAATTATTTGTAGTCATGTTTTACTAATGGATATCTTGGGGGATACTATGTGCACGTCTTAAGCATTTGGAAATGGGTATGCTGGTTAAATCTCCTTTATAGTAATCACTATACAGTCTAGCAGTCCAACAGACCAAACTGAGTTCTAATAAGTCAGTGACAAGTTATCTTATAATGATTCAACTTGTAATAAGTCCATGTGGCCAGTGGAGGACAGCAGTCAATTTTAAATACCACATTTTTAAAAAACTGCAGGGATGACCCAAAGCTAAAACATATTTTTTTGTGCCAGTCATCTATTAGGTCTTAGTAACTACAACTTGTTCTGTTCTATAAGTCCTATTTTTCTTTCTTTTCTTACAGATTGCAGATTCACATGTCACTACAGATGTCGAGCTCTTATCCAGCTTGATTGCAGTTTGGATCGTAGCTCCATAGTTGAACAAACATGTGTTTTGGTCGAACACACCATAGAGACCGATACAAATGTGGTAAGAAATACATTAACTGATACAATGTCATTATGTGCGCTCTTCTCAACCTTTCGTTCTCTGGGAAGGTAATGTGGAATCTGTAGACTTGAGGCCACTTGGTGTCTACAGCCCCCCTCCCGGTTAGATCAGTTCCTTTGTCATAACCCTTATTTTGACGAAATTAGCCTTATTTCTTTGCCTATTTTCTTCTTTAAACTTTTCCTGTTCTTTTAAACCCCTAGGCCCGGTTATTGGTCATTCTTGTCCTGTTTTCACGGGAATCCTCTATGCTCATCTAAGCTATCATGTGAATTCTGTTCTCACGTTGAGGATAGGAGAAGTGCTATGATTTCATTCGAGCAGCCTAATTATTTCCCCTCCGCGCCCAATCATGTCCCGTTTCTCTGGTTTTGTGTATTTTCTAATTTTAACGGCCTGGGTGGGGCCTCTGTATGCCTGGGGCTGGTGGAAAGGCGGGGGCTGATACGCATCCTGTTCTCTGTGTGAGAAGCTGAAACGTGGCCATATCGTACAGGAAATAAGACAGAAACGCGCTTTTGAACAACATTCTCGGAGTTTACAGCGATAGGCCTTCTAGCTATACCAGCATTAGTATTACTTTGCAATCTGAGTTTCCAGTGTATTAACGCGGTATACACGTGTCTAATTAATTAAACGAACTCTTATCTGCTCTCAAATTAGATGCTACTTCACCAATTGTAGCGAGTATAAAGGATACATACATCTTCCAGTACGTCTGATTTTACAACATTGATCATGAAAGACGCAGTTATTAGTTCGGATAAAAGTCCGTCCTTCGAGAAGACGTGGGGAAGCTCCACCAGTAGCGGATACTGCAGTGGGGACTCGGATTCGGAGTTCGAGCAGTATTTCACTGCTCGTACATCGTTCATTCGCAAACCCAAGCAAGAGAAGGTGAGCGGAGAACATTTGTCAAGCACTTGAATGAGAGTATGAAAAAGTCGTTGACTTCCTTCGTGGGTCTTTATTATTATTCATGCAAAATACTATACTATACTGTTTGTAGCTTTCTTGATATTTGCAATGATTTGTTATTTACGAATAATGTTACTGTAAATAGGTAGGCCTAAGTCTATATATTTCAGCATTTCCCGAACTAGGGATTGCGATCATGAGAGACATTTTTAAAACTTTAAGAGAAAGAGAAACTGTAAAACTGTAACTGTAAAATCTTACAGAACCTAAATATTATTACATACCAGTAAAACAATCAACACGTTGACCAATTAAGTAAACACTGGTCATTAAATGTGTCGTAGTGGGGTCACTAGCCAAAACATTATGGGACTTCCTGGTCTATTTTACATAACATATTGACGAAAAATACAATCAGAAGTTTTCGAGGAACTGTCATGTCCTTTGGTTCTGAAATGTTTTTTGGGACCTAATGTACTTCTGGTATTATAATGATGAATACATTATAGGCCTAGCCTGTATTTCTCGTATGATGATGATGACTACAAAAGGCCCAGCCTATATTTCACATGATGATGATGATTACTACTAAAGGCCTAGCCTGTACTTGTCTTATTTTAATGACTGCCAAGCCTACACTGATGATGAGAACCTCTCAAGGGCTTAGTGACACACCTATAATCATCCTCAAGTTTCGCAAGAAACACTAGTCATGTACTGTTTTTCTTAGGAACATTTTAAATACAAATTACTTAATTCCCCATTGCTTCACACTCATACCTAAGCAAACACCAGAAAGCTGGCACACACAAGCCTGCATGCATATCGCTGGAGGTTGTATTCAGTGGACTATTACACATAATTGGAATTGCAAAGTTGTCTCACATGTCACTACTCATATTCCTATAGCATCTTGAATAATACATTAGATATTGCTGTAAGACACAGTACAGTAGATGTCAGTAACAACCCAGTAACATGACTAACGTCCTTAGTAGACTGATGTCTCTCATTTTGTGATTACCTGTTTACTAGTTAAAGAAGTAACTACTTAGTTAGCGGTGGCTAAACTCAATAATGACATTTAAAAAAACAAGCATGGACTAGTTTTTCCTGGCCCATGTGCTCTTTTCCAAGTGAGGTTCCATAAAGCTGTAAAATAGGGAAATTCTCCTTTAACTGCAGGACATGGATTCAGCAGCGTTGGAGTCTGTATTAGATTTCTGGTTATTAATCAGATTTTGCGCAGCTTGACATTGATTTATGTTGTTGTGGTGCTCCGTTAATTTGGGCCAGTTCATTTCTCCAAAGTGTAAACATCAGCTAACTGCTAATTTGGAAAATAATCTAGTTATGAATGACATGCCACCAATACCAATGAATTATGTGTTCACATGTTTTTCCAACTGAATTGCAGTTGTTTCTGTTGCAGAATGAGGGTTTGAGAATTTGTCCCAAAGGACCTATCATGTTAGGTGCCGATGTTGGCACGTGGCAAGGGGATTTATGAGTATTGATCCCCCTCAGCTACTGTCAACGCAACAATTTGAGGCTAGTTGGTTTCCTAATTGATACAGGAAGAGATGAGTGCTGTGCGTCACATGCCTTGGATGACATTCTTACACAGGAAGTGAGGAATGACCATAAGACCCAGAAAATGCATATGTGGTGATTAGAGTCTATGGGAGACTTAGAAATGTCTTGCAGTTGCTTGAGGCCAAATGTGCCTTGCTTAAAGATGACAGAGATTTTCTGAAGATAAGGCAGCTGACCCCAAAGGCTGTGCCTGTAAATCAGAGGATGGCTTTGTGTCCGACTAAGGGGGGGGGGGGGGGGGTAGGAGGCAGTTATTTTTAAATGAACACAGCTTTGAGGAATGCTTTCAGACATTACAAACAGCTGCATGTCCCCTAATGGCGCCTCCCTACAGAGAGAGGAGGAGTTGAGGAACTGGGATTGGTCAGCGCTGACATCATTGTTCTCCGTTGGGCTAAGGCTACGTTGACAGGAATTTGGGAATCTGATGCAACCACAGATGACTGAGAAAATAGTGAAGCTTACAGGAAGTTAGAGATGGGATGCATAGGCAGCTTGTCTCAAATATAATAGAAGTACTGAATTTTGTTTTTCTTAACTCTTTATCATAGGGATGCACTGATACCACTTTTTCTTTCTCAGTACAAAATCTGAGTACTGAACTTTGATTATCTGTCTACCTATTGTATGTCAAATTAACAACTTTCACAATATTTAACTCTATTGATTTTCATTAAACAGATTTTGTCCAAGCTTCCTTAATTACATTTTAGGGTCAATTTATTAATATGTTATACATCCTCAACTGTCCTCCTTGCTGTATCAATTTTCTTTCTTTTCATTATAGATTTTTGCCATCTATATTCCTACATTACCTATTTCTAACTCTACGCTGAAAACATTCAAGTTGGCCCTCTGCTGACACCTGGTGGTAAAATGAAAATAACATGGCTGCTTCAACAAACCCAGCCAATGAATGGATAATTTAAATATTGACCCTTCTCTCAATCTGGTCAGGATGAACAGGTCGAATCAGGGAAGCAGCAGGAGCTGTCAGTCGCAGAGATACAGCAGAAGGTCAAGGAGTACAATGCTCAAATCAACAGCAACCTGTTCATGAACCTAGTGAGTAGAAAGACATTGCTTTTATGCAATTCTATTTAGTATTTACACCCTAATCACACTAGTACCACTGTCTGTATTACTATGTTCTTTCACTTTTACAATATTCCGCAATCCAACATGGCGATAGTGTGGTTACGTGAATACACAGTGTGAGTGTGTATTATTGTGTGTTCATTGCATTCAACAGAACAAAGATGGCTCCTACACTGGCTTCATAAAGGTCCAGTTCAAGCTTGTACGGCCTGTGTCAGTTCCCCCACCAAGGAAGGGTACTGCAACACAGGATAGTGTGTGCAAGAAAAGTGGAGTGAAGCGTCGCACCTCTTTCTACCTGCCCAAGGATACTTCCAAACACCTACACATCAGCTCCCGCACACGCGCTCGAGAGGTCATCGAAGCTTTACTGAAGAAGTTCACCGTGGTGGACAACCCTGGCAAGTTTGCTTTGTTTGAGCGCACTGAGCGCCATGGCCAAGGTAAGCCTGTCTATGTTACCTGTTTTTTTTTGTGGCTGACATCACACTGATGAATACTAAGAGGGTTCTGGCATCACATTGATAGATACTAAGAGGACCCTAGAATCATAATGATAAATACTAAGAGGTCCTTGGTATCACAATAATGAATATTAAGAGTTACAAGGCATCACACTGATAAATACTAAGATGTTGCTGGTACCACATTGATAAATACTAAGAGGTCCCTGGTATCACATTGATGAATACTAAAGGTCCCTGGTATCACATTCATAGATAGTGTGTGTACAGTGCCATCATTTGATTGATTCCATTGTTTCTCTTTGTCTTTCTTTCTGTATTTCTCTCAGTGTTCCTGCGTAAGCTGTCAGATGAAGAGTGTCCCCTCCACCTGCGTCTGTGCGCTGGACCGAACGAGAAAACACTCAGTTTGGTATTGAAGGAGAATGAGACTGGAGAAGTCAACGTGAGTATTGAACTTTCAGTGGGTGTTCCATCTCAAACCACCATATGACGCTGTGCAGCACAAACCAATGCTTTTTTCTCCATCCTCTCCATTTAGTGGGATGCCTTCTCTATGCCAGAGCTAAAGAACTTTCTCCGCATGCTACAGCGTGAGGAGGAGGAGCATGTCAAGCAGATTATGCAGCGCTATGCTCTAGCACGCACCAGGATGCAGGAGGCCCAAGCTGCCACTTCTGCCTCTGGTGGTTCCACACCAGGCTGAGAAACACCAGACCTGTGGGATGACCTGCACACCTGGCTGACAACCATCAGAAGATGACCAGTCACTGCATCCAAAGATCCTAGTGAACACAACTCGACACCTCCCTCAAAGGAGGAGACTGAAAGAGCGAATGAGAGCGAGAGGGCAAGCACGTGTGAGTGTGAGAGAGATCAGAAGTGCCGTACACCTGGAGAGTCTGTTGTGCCTTTTTTTCTAGAGAGAGAATGAGAGTTGAGAGCGACTATGTGAAACTGTGGCTGATGAGACTGGCTTTGTTCAGTACGTCCTCATTATGGGGCCGCCGTTTGGCTATCCTGGGACAGCTGCCTGATTTGTAATGTTTATCACTTGTAGTTCTTGCTAGCAGTAGGGCCTATAGATAAACAATATTTCTAAGACATCAGTGTAAGGTTAAGCTTTTTGCTGCCAGTAACGCTGTTGTTAATGTGTAATGACAAATAAACTTGAATTTAGCCAAGTCATAAGGCCCTGCAGTAAGGTACCTATTAAACCTAAGGAAATGTTTGAACAAATTCAGGTTTTTTCTGCTTTAGTATTTTCAGACCCTATGCTAGTAACATTATCAAGTGATGGGCAATATCAGTCAGGTTTCCATTGGACTCCAAAGTCTCTGCCACATACCTTCTGCATATCCGTCCTGGGGTGGATGTTACTCTTTTTGCTGTCCCTTTATGAGACTGAATGGGTATACCCCATGTGTGGGGAGTACTGAGAATGTCAATTAAGATGAATTCCCAGGTCAATTTAATTGATTAAGGAATCATCCTGAAACTGAAACACTTTGAACTGGAAGCTAATGCTTTTTATGGAATGTTATGTTTGTATCGTTTTTTTCATGTTCTTTGTTGGATTCTCTTATTAAAGCAACCACAAACTGAGTGGTGTGCTTGTTCTTGACTATGCTCTTCAATTTCACATTCTCTGTTAAAAAAAAATTAAATAATAATGTGCACTGTTAAAAATAAATGTTTTTCACAAAATGGTTAAGTTGTATTGTTGTTGCGGTGGAGCGACATGTTGTGTCGACTAAATAAAGAAATGTACACGTGTAACATTAAACATGGAGGGTTTCTTGGTAGGAGTATTCCATTGGATGCATTATTTACCTTCAATGCTCTTCATAGGAACTATTCCTAACTTGGCAGTTACGACAATACACTTATTTTCTCTGTGGTAGTGTAAAGGTGTAATAAGAGAGGATGCTTGTTGATGGACAGAAAAACGCTTTGTCAAGCCAACAATCAAAGCCTTACATTCTGTAATCCTCTGGCTGCATTGTAGCTGACTCATGCGCAAGGTCAGCTGACTGTTAGACAGCGTCCGTTCTATCGTTAGACCAGACGTCACGTTAGTATGCTTGTTTTGGGACTGTAGATAGCTAGCTAACTAGGTATCTAATAACAACAGTGCATTTGATAAACACTACAGCACCCAAAACGAAGAATTCCATATGAGCACTGAATCCTGAGCAGTATTCACTTCGCTTATAGAAGGAATATGTTTCTGTGAGTGCTGTCAATATAAACCGCTAGCTAATTGAGCTAACGTCTGCTACTGAAGCTAGCTGGTTAGCTACGCAACTTAGCTGTCCAGCTAATGGTTTAACGTTAGTAAGCTAGCATAGCAAACAGACAGCGAACTACAAGGTTAGATAGCCAAATTTTAGCTAGCTTTGGTTGATAATGTTACCCGTTTAAATAGGTTTACTATAGCCTGAATTTATTTGTAACATTTGGATGACTCACGTTAACTAGCTAACTACTCTGTAGCTACTACTACGGCTAACTCCCGTTTAAACATTTCAATTTCGGGTAGTTAGCTAACGCGTTATATATAACATTTGAAAGCCAAGAAACTAGTTATCTATGTATGTGACTAACCTTTCTAGTTACATATTTAGCAATGTGGTCACATTGTGTAGCTTTAGTTACCGACGTTTGGTGTGTGTGGTTATATTAGAACCAGTTAAAGCTACAGTAATGTTAACTATGGCTCCCTTGTTTTCAGATCGAAAGCAGTAGAGAACTGACTGGTTTGCTGGCCGGGTGACATACTCGTTACCTAGGGCGTTTTCTGTCAAAGGGATAATGTCCCATCATTGAAGATGGGAGGCAGTGGATCCAAGGTGAAAGGTGCTTGGCCATTTGCTGGTTCAGGAGCTGGAGGTGATTCAGGCAGTGAGGGACAAGAAGACCAGGCTGTGGCCCGACTGAAAGGGACCAGAAAAGCAACTCCATTTATTTTCACAAGACGGAGGTAATATAGTGTCAAATGCAATGATATGTATGTGGTATGTATTCAATCTACAACATGGTAACTCCTTGTGAGCTAAACATTTGTCCGTTAACTAAATTTGTCCGT
Source organism: Esox lucius (assembly GCF_011004845.1). Lineage (NCBI taxonomy): Eukaryota > Metazoa > Chordata > Actinopteri > Esociformes > Esocidae > Esox > Esox lucius. The sequence goes on from NC_047585.1 coordinate 13,240,867, forward strand.
CTTGTGTTGATAGTTCTCTTTACTATGATGAGGATGGAGACTTGGCTCACGAATTCTATGAAGAGACTGTGGTGACAAAAAATGGCCGTAAGAGATCCAAGCTGAAGAGGATTCAGAAGAACCTCATACCTCAGGTGAGCTTATTTGAAGTAGACAATAACACTGTGTTTGAAAGGTTTGCCCTTTTATTTATTTTTATTTTTTAAGAGTTAATAGCACAAGTATTGTTGTTTGTTTGCAGGGAATTGTGAAGCTAAACCACCCCCGGATCCATGTAGATTTCCCTGTCATCCTCTGTGAGGTGTGAATCACACTGTACTGCTTTAACGTGAAAAAGACACATCACTCAGTCTGCTCCACACTACAACTGCTCGATCCTGAAATGTTTCTCAGAAGATTGACGGAGGACTGTCAACATTTCAAAGCTGTGGACAGACCACGGAGCTATGTTGCAGAAAGAAAGAAAGAAAGGGGAGGCAGAATTTATGTTTTTGTGAAAGATAGAGGATAGAATTAAAGTTCTGCCTTCTATGACATATGTAGAGAAGCGTCTGTTTGCATATATGCATTGTGTGTGAGTGTGAGTGTGTGTGTGTGTGTGTGTGTGTGTGAAAGGTAGCTCTAGGTAAGGCAACATACATTATATGAAGACCCACCGTGTATATGTTGACCTTGTTCATGTTGTAATATTATCTAAGTCTGCCTCTGTGATTGGAGCCCAGACCTGCACTAGTGAACTTTTAATGTGAATTCATTTAAAAAATCTGTCTGAGTTGGAAATACTTGAATAAAAGATTTACCAGGCTGAAACACTCCTTAGGCAACCCTTTTTTACCCTGTTTCACCACTGGGGCTCAATTGTCAGCGCATGGTGCTTGCAACTAGTATGGAAAAGTATGCATTCACTGTATTGTAAGTCAGGGTCAATAACAAAATCTGCTAAATTACAAAAATATGAATGTAACAGTGTGGTCACAATGACACAGTTTTTATAACTTGGATTTGTGTAATGACTACTCTGAAGCCTTTCTACGTAACTGTTCATCACTGTCCCATAAAGCTCTCACTGATGGATCTTACTTACAGATTTTACTTCAGTTTAGACCGCACTTATGGGTTTCAGTTTTGATTCTCAAGTTCCAGGGTCATTCATCTTTTGTGCCCTTTTTTGGGATGATGATGTTCTATTATGATGTGAATTAGATATCTTGTTGATCTAGAATCTCACTGACATTCAGAAAGTAAGGATGGTGAACATTTTCTAAAGGTTATCGAGTGCAGAGTCTCATGGTTGTGCTCTAATAGCATTGGTCTGGCTACAGGCAGTAACAGGCCTGTGGCCCCTGTAAGTGCATGGAATGTGGGTGGGTGTGGTTCAGGGTTAGAGGTCAGGGACTTTGATGTATTCTGCCCTTTGATGTTTTGCTTAACAACTTAATCTAAATACCAGTTTATTTGTGAATGAGTTAATGAGCGTGTTTGAGGGGAAAACTTTTTTTTTGTAAATAAAGCATTTTGTCACATGCTCTGCAATTTAAACGGTACCCTGTGTGGGTTACAGAGTACAGTCCTATGGTCCCTGGTTTCCTGACTGCGTATGATTGAGGTGACAGGGTGTGTGTTTCCAGTTCCCTACATTGTTATCACTTCCTGGTGGTGCCTGAAGCCTAATGATGTAATGTCCAGTTGTCAAGGGTCAGAGGGAAGCTCACAAGGAGGGAAACTGGGGTTGGATTCACACCCCAGCGAACAAAACACACAAGCAGGTGAGTCAGCAGGGCTTGGAGAACAAACAGCGGAACAGCATCCAGGATGAGGCCTCAATTCCAGGGTTTTTGTTCAATCATGTGCTTTTAGAACCAAAATATCACATGCTCCCTTTAGGCGTACATTTTGTTGGCTGTGTTTTTTAACTATTCATGCCAGCTTCCAACTGCAGCATAGTCTTGAGTGTATCCATGATCTTGCCAACATCACAGCATGTGGTAGTTGGTTGGGTCACTGAGCCACTGCCAATGACAGCCATCACAATCTTCCTGGAGCGGTGACATCTGCATGCCAGATGCCTGTGTCGGGACAGAGTTGAAGTGCTCCTGGTCCTAGATATATCATGCTTACATAAAGTTAAACAAAAGGATAGGCTTTGGCAGGCTGTCTTCACCACTTGTTCGTCCTACATACATTCATTTATGAAGAGGTTTTAAATGGGGTTAACTTTCAGTCTCAAATGTTTTTGATGTATAGGCTATTAGTATAATGTGTAATGAACAGTTATATTAATGTATGCCTAATACTTTGGTTGACATTGTATGTTATTCGTAACTGCTTGCCATCAACCGTTTATAAACCTCTAAACTGAGCATATCAATTTGACTATGACGAAATCATGTAACTTTTTTGGGGAGGGCACGACATGCTCAGGATATTGGTCGTTTATTGGGCTCTATAGCAGTTGCTGAAATAAGACAACAAAACTATCTGATTTCAATTAATAGTTGTAGCAAACGTTCTAGACCATGTATTTAGCCGTATATTCCGTTAAAAACTGGAAAGAAAAAATATTGTAGATATTTAGTCCTTAATCAAAAGTTTACACAGTGATAACAGAGTACCCCCTACACGGCTAGAAGTACAGTTCTTTTCGCCACTCCCCTCTTCCTACTGAATGGAACATCCTGAAGAGGTCCCGTCTCAAACTAGTTTAGTTGGGCAGGCGTTGCATGCTACTAAACTGACAACCGGAGGTACGGTGCACGGTCGCTGTAAGTTATTATTGAAATAATATTTGCCATAGGCAAATTAAGTACAAGTGTTTATTTTGTTTTACGTGTTGTAGCAGGGATCATTTAAAAGTTGTTGTTGTTGGAAGAAGTTCCTTTCATTCATTGTTTTTCATGTATCTTGAGGACAGATAAATGTGGTTTGAAATAGTGGACTAAATCTTTTGGGAATGCTTCCTCATTCTGCTATACAAGGTATGTTACTATATGTTTTTTTATTGTATTCTACAACTATGAAAACGCAGTCCTGAGCAAAAGGTGGGTGTTACGCACAGCAACAGTTCAATTGTGAGTTTTCAAAGAAACGTAAACCGCTGCTAAATCTGTTTTCCCATCTAACTGATTTCTTTCAGTAAATAGTAAGTAAATCGTTTTAATGAGCAGTGGTATTGCTTCTGGTCTTGTGGCATGCCGAAGTCTGCTTCTTAATGCATTATTAATAAAGATTTGCTGTATAGACTAAGCCAGCTGAACTGAAGACCGTTCTTTATACCCACTGCATGTTTTGTGAGCCCTTCACTCTTCATTACAACTTTTCTGGGCATCAGAATGTATTGAAGAAATCAAATTATGACATATGATGTTCACGCCATTTAAATTTGCCCCTTTTTACAGGACAGGAGAGCAGAGAGTGAAAATACTTTCTCTCATCACTCAAGTCATGTTGCATTGGACTGTATTGGCAGATTGGAAAGTTTTGCTGTTGGTGACACTTACATGGGAATGCTTCTGTGATGAGGAACTGAAGCCCACGAGATGGCCACTGTATCCCCAAAAGCCATTGGTTTTGGCCTGGAATGCTCCGACAGAAGAATGCCGTCCACGGCACAGCATTATATTTCAGCTGGATCAGTTCCAGATTGTGGCGTCTCCCAACGAAGGCTTTGTCCGCCAGAACCTCACCATCTTTTACAAGGACCGCTTAGGGTTGTACCCCTACTATGATGAGCATGATGGCACTGCCATGAACGGTGGGCTTCCACAGGTTACCAGTCTCACCCAGCACCTTAGCAAGGTGCCAGACGGGATTCAGTATTACATACGGGAAGCAGAGGCCAAGGGACTGGCAGTTATTGACTGGGAGGAGTGGAGACCATTGTGGATCCGCAACTGGGACGTCAAGAATGTGTACCGCAGCCGGTCTAAGCAGCTGGTGGCCCAAAAGAACCCAACCTGGCCTTCAGAGCGTGTGGCTAAGGTAGCCCAGCAAGAGTTTGAGATGTCAGCCCGGAGGTTTATGCTGGAGACCCTACGGCTGGCCAAGAGCCTCCGGCCCAACCAGCTCTGGGGTTTCTACCTGTTCCCAGACTGCTACAACCATGACTACAAGATCACTCTGGAGAACTATACCGGCCGCTGCCCTGACGTGGAGGTGGCCCGGAATGAAAAGCTGAAATGGCTTTGGACTGAGAGCACGGCCCTGTTCCCTTCTGTCTACATGGGTACTATGCTACGCTCTTTGCCCTCGGGTCGGCAGTTTGTCCGAAACCGGGTGAAGGAGGGGATGCGTCTGGCGTCAAGTGGAGAGGGGCTGGCACGTCCTGTCTTTGTGTACGCCAAGCCCACCTATGTCAACGTACTGGACCTGCTGACAGAGGTGAGGGGTTTGTATCAAATCAAACTTTATTAAACATTTCTTACAAAATGCATTTCAAGGTGCTTTAACAGATAAAAGTCAGAATAGAAACAGTTAATAAATAATATTTTGATACATTGTATGAATTACAGTGATATACATTAAAGATATACATTAAATTAATATTAATATTAAGACAGTCAGAAGAAATTATTTTAGAAAGTCAGGCTAAAAGGGTGCATTTGAAGAGTATGTGTCAGTAGTATTTTTGACTCTTCAGATCATCTGGCAAGCTGTTCTAAGGGGCATAGTGACTGAAAGAGGCTTCACCATAAGTTTTGGTTCTGAAGTTATTTTAGAAATAGGTTTGGTTTATAAACACTCTTTTTTTCTGTGTCTGTGCGAGCGCTATGGGGGCTTCTTTAATTAACTTTTATTAAAAAGTGTATCTCTGTTATCTGGGGTGGCAGCCCTTTCCTGCAGGATGGGTGTGAGTCACCACCCTGTAGTGCATTTCCTTACCTCGGTATGCACAGATAAGAAGTGGCCACATACTCAGCAATACCAAGTGCATCAAGGTTAATTTCTGCTTCTGCTAATTTCTGACTTGTCCTGACTTCTTTGTAATAAATCACCAATGACTTTCTTCCTGCAGACCGACCTGGTCTCCACCATCGGGGAGAGTGTGGCTTTGGGGGCCGCAGGCATCATCCTCTGGGGAGATCACACGTATGCAGGCAGCAAGGCAAGTGTCCACACTATTACCCACAAGTCTCATGAAAATCACTACAAATCGGCGAGTGAACGACCCACAAGACCTCACTTAATGTCAAAGTATTGCAGCAGTCAGTCATGACTCGCTCATTGGCTCTCGCCAGCTGATTATCAGTGGCATGCTCTGGTAGCAGCCCGTATTCCATCCTTTCAGTTACCATGGTTTGCGAGTGTTTGTTCAGGTGGATCCTTGGAAATGTTGAAATTGGAGTGACATGGTAAACAATTGGAGGGCCGTGTACCTCAACCTTTGAACCCACTGTGTGTGTTTCTCTCCAGGCCAGCTGCAAAAACCTGAATGAGTACCTCCGTGGCCCGCTTGGCCGGTACCTACTCAATGTCTCCACTGCGGCAGAGCTGTGCAGCCAGACGCTGTGCGGCTCCCGTGGACGCTGCCTCCGCCGGCACGCCGACACTGACACCTACCTGCACCTCAGCCCCCACAACCACAGCATAGAGGCACTGGCAAATGGCACGCTCAGGATTCAAGGTCAGCTTGGCGAAGAGGAGGCCGCGGGCTTCCGTAGGGACTTCTGGTGCCAGTGCTATGCTGGCTTCAAGGGAGGTGGCTGCAGCCAGAAAGACCCTCTACAGCAAAGAGGGAGTGCGCCTCCGTCCATGAATTCGCGGGGGAGCTGCGTGCTAGTACTACTCGTCACACTGCTGTTCTGAGCGCATGCGTCGCAATGCGACTACCCTCAGTGGATAGAATTTTTACTGTTAGATGACAAACCAAACAAGCACACAGACATTACATACAGACTTTAGGGCTGAAGTCCACGCTGTGGTCCATATTGCTGTATGGTTAAATCAACACTATGGAACTACCAGCTTTATGGCACTTAGTGTGTTTTCTTAATTTTTTGACAATAGAGGGCTCGCTGGAAGTAACCTTGTTTACATTGCTCTCTCTCTTTGTTTCCTTCCCACCCGCGCTCTCTCCCTTTCTCTTTCCCTGTCATTTTCTCATGGATACTGAGTCTATATTTTTACGTGGAAATTAATTGTGGTTTTCAAATGAATTTTTGATGTATGTAAAGGTTTGTGTTATGTGTATGTGCCAACATGAGCCATCTGCACTCCATCCTTAGAATAGAAAAAAAATAGTTATTAGTGCCTTGACACAGATATTTTTTATCTTGAAGTAAATCTGAGTATTTATATGAATGTGTTTTCACATTTAAACAAATGTTTGTTGTCAAATTTATGCCAAAACACACTACTGTTTTCCTCTTAAATATGTACTATGTTTCAGACCCTCAAAATAAATCACAGCTGTAAGAACACCCAACACAATCTCAGATTCAATCAGTCACTGTGACACCCTGTCTAACACCGCAAAGAAAAAGTAAAAATTACACTACAGTGTTAGCTGTCAGTGTTCTGGTTTATTAGTGGTTCTTTAAATTTTCAACTTACTGTTCTTGATTCCTGGGAGTAAACATGATATACACTCTGCTCAGTAGGCCTAGACCTATAATACAAACTACTTCTGGGACAGGATTTGCCTGGCACAACATGTTACTTAAAGGACTACCCCTTCCCCCTTTAATTGTTAGGTGCTGCTGGCCAAAAGTTATTTTCAACTCTTTTAAGTCTTTAGCAATTCCAGTTTCCAGGAAGCTGAGACATTACCTAAAATTATGGAAAGACAGTGCTGAGGGGAAGTCTCCACATATCTATACATCCTTGAAAAACGGTTTAGAGTTTTCCCATCCTTGCTGGTGGACTGCAGGATCTCCTCAGGATTTGGGGTCAAAACAGACATTTGCTGAGACATTGACTTAGCCTATGCCTACAAAGCCAAACAGTTATACTTGCATGGTTGGGGTCAAACCAATGTACTTTGAATAGGGTTTCAAAATGGTTGCCTGGCCTCATCATCCCCAGGGGCACCTTGAGGTAGTTGCCCAGAGAGTGTGTTCCTTTCTCGCATGTCCGGATTTCAGTACAGACATCTTGGTTATGATAAATATTGCCTGCACTTCCAAAACTGTAATTTTTTGACAGTGTCCATGGCCTGTTCTGAACATTCTATTACTGTGCTCCTTCTACCTGTAATTAAATAAAGATAAAATCAATAATGGATAAGGATATGGGTGGCTGGGAATGTTTTGGTCCTTAACTTGCACTATACATCTGAAAATTTATGGATTAATAGGAATTGTGGTAATCTGTTTCTTTTGAAGTTGTGATTGTGTTTTAACTTCTGTGTGCTGCTTCAGTGGATATAAAAAGTCTACACACCCCTGTTAAAATACCAGGTTCTTGTGATGTAAAAGAATAAGACAAAGATAAATCATGTCAGAACTTTTTCCACCTTTAATGTTACCTATAACATGAACAATTCAATTGAAAAACAAACTGAAATCTTTGAGGGGGAAATTTTTTTAATAAACAACTCACAATAACCTGGTTGCATAAGTATGCACACCCTTAAACTAATACTTTGTTGAAGCACCTTTTGATTTTATTACAGCGCTCAGTCTTTTTGGGTAGGAGACTATTAGCATGGCACATCTTGACGTGTCAATATTTGCCCACTCTTTACAAAAGCGCTCCAAATCTGTCAGATTGCGAGGACATCTCTTGTGCACAGCCCTCTTCAGATCACCCCAGAGATGTTGAATTGGATTCAGGTCTGGGCTCTGGCTGGGCCATTCCAAAACCTTAATCTTCTTCTGGAGAAACCATGCTTTTGTGGATTTGGATGTGTGCTTTGGGTCGTTGTCGTGCTGAAAGGTGAACTTCATCTTCAGCTTTCTAATGGACGACTGAAGGTTTTGTGCCAAAATTGCCTGGTATTTGGAACTGTTCATAATTCCCTCTACCCTGACTAAGTCCCCAGTTCCAGCTGAAGAAAAACATCCCCAAAGAATGATGCTGCCACCATCATGCTTCACTGTGGGTATGGTGTTCTTTGGGGGATGTGCAGTGTTGTTTTTGTGTCAAACATACCTTTTGGAATTATGGCCAAAAAGTTCAACCTTGGTTTCTTCAGACCATAACACATTTTCCCACGTGCTTTTGGGGGACTTGATGTTTGTTTTTGCAAACTTCAGCTGGGCTTGGATGTTTTTCTTTGTAAGAAAAGGCTTCCGTCTTGCCACCCTACCCCATAGCCCATTCATATGAAGAATACGGGAGATTGTTGTCACATGTAGCACACAGCCAGTACTCGCCAGAAATTCCTGCAGTTCCTTTAATGTTGCTTTAGGCCTCTTGGAAGCCTCTCTGACCAGTTTTCTTCTTGTCTTTTCATCAATTCTGGAGGGATTTTTTGGTAATGTCTCTGTTGTGCCATATTTTCTGCACATGATGATGACTGTCTTCACTGTGTTCCAAGGTATATCTAATGCTTTAGAAATTCTTTTGTACCCTCCTCCTGACTGATATCTTTCAACAATGAGATTCCTCTGATGCTTTGGAAGCTCTCTGTGGACCTTTTGCTCTGAGATGCAACTAAGAAAATGTCAGGAAAATCCTTCTAGAACAGCTGAACTTTATGATGGCAGGTGTGTAATGACTTCTATTTAACATGAGTTTGGATGTGATTGGTTAAAGGTTTTTATTTAAAAATGTTTCCCCTCGAAGATTTCAGTTTGTTTTTCAATTGAATTGTTCCAATTATTGGTCACATTAAAAGTGGAAAAAGGTCTGACATGATTTATCTTTGTCTCATTCTTTTTCATTAAAAACACCAGGCATTTTAACAGGGGTGTGTGACTTTTTATATCCATTGTACATTTGGCCAGGTCCCTCTTGGATTTTTTATTTTTTTAAAATTAAAATGTTAAGGAATTGATTGAATAAGAACCATAACGTGGCATACCAAGGTGAAATTATATTTATATTTGAGATTCAACAGACATTCACATTCATACCTTTGTTCAGGCTCCCTTCTAAATTTAGGGACTGTGGTAAAAGAGTAAACCAGGTATTTGCCGAAATGTCAGCCGACGATTATAGGATTTAAAATTACTCTCATCAACACCAATCCACATGCTAAATACAATACCAGATTTCATTTGGTCAAAAAGGCATATATTGATTTATTCATAATCAATAAATCAATGGAAACATGTTAAATCATATACTGCTCTGGAAAAAATTAAGAGACCACTGCACCTTATTGTTTACTTTCCAAAAATGTTGAAAAAGGAGGTTTTCAGTGAGGAACAGAAGGGTTAAAATTAAGAGACCATTGCAAATTGAACGCTTCTGTTCCTCACTCAAAACATTCCTTTTCAACTTTTTCTGAGCTGTATATCTTAAATAGCTTTTTCAATAATGGTTATAGAAACTTCAAACTTGATGCATATCATTCTAAAAATAGCTTGCCTACTTGTTTTGGTGAGAAATGTTATGGATTCATTAATAATCAATAAATCAATGGAAACACTTTTATTTCTGCATATCTTCAATATCCTTTTCAAAAATAGTCATAGAAAAGTATATCCTGGTCCATTGCGCTCTAAAAATTACAGGCCTACTTGTTCAATAATTTCTTTGGTGGAAAAAGCCTTTATGGATTTTTTTTATAATCAATAAATAAATTAAAACACGTTTTATTTTGTATATCATAAATATATTTCCCAATAATGGTCACAGAAACTCCAAAGCTGATGTATATAATTTTTGGATTTTTTACAACAGCAGTTGTCCCAAAGTGCTTTTACAGAGACACCCGGCCTTAAACCCCAAGGAGCAAACCACAGTAGTGTTGAATTTCAGTGGCTTGGAAACTCCCTAAGAAGGCCGAATTTTAGGAAGAAACCTAGAGAGGACCCAGGCTCAGAGGGGTGACCAGTCCTCTTCTGGCTGTGCCGGGTGAGATATTAAGAGCCCAATTGGAATAATTAATAAATGCATGTGGGCTAAATCCAGAGTCTATTTAAATTTAGACTAGGTCAGATGGACAAGGACAGGGACAGCAACGGGCCCCCCAAACCAGGTACTCTGCAGGTGTGGACCAGGACCTCATGTCCCCCTAAAGTTTAAAACGGGAGGAGACTGGGAAAATTCAGAAAATGCATTCCTCATATCAACAACGATTTATATTGGAGAATGAGAACTTAGTGGGGAAAGAGAACTGACCCAATCCCCCAGCACAATAGTATAGCAGCGTAAGACCTTGGAACTGATACGGGGGGGTCCGGCGACACTGTGGCCTGACCCGGGGGAGGCCCGGGACAGGGCCCAACAGGCAGGAAATCAATCCACCCACATTGCCAGGCATCAACCAAAGGGACACCCACCAACCGCAACCCCCCTGAATGAGGGCCGAGTACTGCAGCAGAGTACAGCCCAATTGCACAAGTGTGCAACAGAGTGACAACAACAAGCCAGTGACTCTTCCCCCGAAAGGCATTGGAGGGAGTGGCGACGAGAGCCCACCTGGCGAGACAGCAAGGGTGGACAGTATAAAGTCTACTGGTCACCTTCACGCCCCCGGCCCAAGCTACACCTAATTATAAACCGTGCTGTAGAGATGAGTTTTTAGTAGACACTTGAAAGTTTGCACTGAGTTTGCATTCCTAACCTTAATTGGCAGATCATTCCACAGTAGTGGAGCTCTATGAGAAAAGGCCCTGCCACCAGCTGTTTGTTTAGAAATTCTAGGTACAATTAAAAGGCCTGCATCTTGCGATCTAAGGTTACGTGTAGGTATGTATTGCTGGATCATTTCAACAAGGTAAGTAGGAGCAAGTCCATGTATTGATTTATAGGTTAAGAGTAAAACCTTAAAATCAGCCCTAACCCTAACAGGCAGCCAGCGTAAGGATGCCAGGACAGGAGTAATGTGTTCAAATTTTTTGTTCTAGTTAGGATTCTAGCAGCCGTGTACAACACTAATTTAAGTTTATTTATTGATTTGTCAGGGTAACCGGAAAGAAGAGCATTGCAGTAATCTAGTCTAGAAGTAACGAAAGCATGGATTAGTTTTTCTGCATCAGTTTTGATATTTTATATGTTCTTCAAAGGAGAAGTCAGGGTCAAGGGTAACGCCTAGGTTTTTTACAGTTTTTTGGGATATGACCATGCAGCCGTCGAGGTTCACAGTGAGATCTGCTAACAACGCTCTTTGTTTCTTGGGTCCTAAAACGAGCATTTCTGTTTTTCTTGAGTTTAAGAGCAAGATGTTCTCTGTCATCCACTTCCTAATATCTGAAATGCATGCTTCCAAAGTAGCTAATTTTGGGCCTTCTCCATGCTTCATTGAAATATATAACTGTGTATCATCAGCATAACAATGAAAATTTACATTGTGATTTCGGATTACATCGCCCAGATGGAGCATATATAGTGAGAACAATAATGGGCCCAGAACCGAGGCTTGAGGAACACCAAAGCATACCTTTGACTTGTCAGAGGATATGCCATCCACACTAACAAACTGATAACTTTCAGATAAATAAGATTTAAACCAGGCTAGAACATGTCCACGTAGCCCAATATGGGTTTCCAGTCTCTCTAAGAGAAGGGAGTGATCAATAGTGTCAAAAGCAGCACTAAGATCAAGAAGCAACAGAACAGATGCAGAACCTTTGTCTGAGGCCATTAGAAGGTCATTTGTTACCTTCACGAGTGCAGTCTCAGTACTATGATGGGATCTGAAACCGGACTGGAGGATTTCATAAATGTTATTTGTCTTCAGGAAGGCATTCAGTTGTTGGGAAACACATTTTTCTAAGATTTCTAAGAGGAACGGGTAGGGCAGCTATTTTTAGAATTATATGCATCAAGTTGGAAGTTTCTATAACCAATATTGGAAAATATATTGAAGATATACAGAATTAAACGTGTTTCCATTGATTTATTGATTATTAATAAATCCATAATTATGATTTTACTAAAACCCTGGTTGAACAAGTAGGCCAGCAATTTTTTGAATAATATGCATCAGGTTTGAAGTTTCTAGGACCAATATTGAAAAAGAAATGGAAGAAATGCTGAATTAAACGTGTTTCCATTAAGTTATGGTTAATAAATCAATAAATCTTTTATGACCATATGAAATGTGATATAGTATTTAGCATGTTGACTGATGTTGATGAGAGTCATTAAGAATTCTATATTCCTCCGCTGACATTTCGGCAAGTACTTGGTTTACTCTTTTACCAGAGTACTTAAATGTGGAAGGGAGTCTGTTGGATCTCGAATATAAACCTAATTTCACCTCGCTACGAGGAATTAGGTTTGCTTTGGACGTGTCTTGAGATCGACCTGTCCTGAGTCTTCTTGGAATTCCTGCAATTAGCGATTATTTGTTTATATACTTGTTTATTGACTTGGGGGCATATATGCTAAATCTAAATATTTCAGCTGAATTCCTGGTCATTTTATAGTATTTTCTGACCAAACGAAAAATATACAAACACTCTCGCAATCTCCTTAGCTCAATATGGCCCACTGTCACTCCCATTATAATCATGTATAATCATATACCGCCACTCCCCTTTCTCGCTAGATGAATAGTCTGTTCAAACCTGCATTTACTGTTTGGCATTTCACATTCACAGTTTGATTCTCTAAGGAGAGTCAGTGTTTACCGCTTGTGATAGTATTTTTTAGAGCTAAATCAATTTGTTCCTGTATCTTTAACAAAATCTACTGGAAAGAACCCTCCGCCTCGCTCCGTTTTTGATTGGCGTTTGACAAATTCTTTCTTCTGGTTTAAGTGCGCTCGGTTTAGTTTGCGTGGTGAACGGAGTATAAACTTTAAATCCGCGAACCTTGGCGGATTTTTAGACTACAAAAATCCAACCCGCGTATTTCTCCATACGATTTCCCGTCCTCTCCTTCCCTAGAAAAGGGAAGTTAGTTATCAGGTCATGCGATAGCAATCACAGTTCTCCATGGTGAATTGACTTGTAAAACAACGTTTTGCCCACCAAACCGATGATATGGGTAAGTAGACGATCAAAGAGATGTTATTTTGGGGATATTGCTGTAGCTACTTTAATGGTTTGGCTGTGCATATTAGCATTATTTCTCATGATACTAAGTTGACTTGTGAATAATACATCTTGAATATGTATATTTACACAGTATATTTTTGATTAATTGTTCACATGTCAACAATCTATTTTGTGTTCTCTTTCTCTGCAGGTATAATGCACATTTTCTTTTGGGTGCTGTTTCTCTGTGAGAATGTGGTCAGTATTCTTGGAAGTGAGCAGGAAAAGGCGTCCCTCCCTACACTGGCCCAGGTGCCCTTTCTCACTGTGTGGAATGCCCCCACTGGCCAGTGTAAGACCCGCTATGGGGTGGACCTGGACCTTGGAGTATTCAACATAGTCAGCAATCAGAACCAGAGCTTCATGGGTGACAACATCACCATCTTCTACAAGGCTAAACTGGGGCTGTACCCAGAATATGTCCAGAGACAGGCTGTCAACGGCGGGGTGCCGCAGAACGCCAGTCTGCCGGAGCACCTCAGGACAGCCACTGAGAACATCCAGACCTACATCCCCGACAGAGACTTCCAAGGTCTGGCTGTGGTGGACTGGGAGAGCTGGAGGCCAGTGTGGGAGCGCAACTGGGAGAACATGAATGTTTACTGGGAGGGCTCCAGGGCTTTAGTGAAGGCCAAGCACCCAGACTGGAGCCCTGCTCAGGTGGAGGTGGTGGCCCGCCAAGAGTTCCAGGTGGCGGCTCGGGACTTCATGGAGGGCACCCTGCGGCTAGGGGGCTCCCAGAGGCCCAGAGGGATGTGGGGCTTTTATGGTTTCCCTTGCTGCTATAACTACTACAAAAACACGACAGGTAACTATACCGGCGAGTGTCCCCAGATCGAGTCCAAGAGAAACGACGCTCTGTTCTGGCTTTGGAATGCCTCCTCGGCCCTCTACCCTGACATCTACCTAGACGTGGCGATGCGTGGCCTCGGCGATGTCGTCCGCCGCTACACAAACCACCGTGTTATGGAGGCCATGAGGGTGGGGGCCCAGGTGACCCCCAACCCCCCCCCCTATTTATCCCTACGCTCGCATCGTTTACACCTACTCCCTGGAGTTCCTGTCTGAGGCAGGTGCCCCGCCAGTTCAGTGGTGATGTCCATCTCGTGTTGGTGCAGTACTAGAAGTTAACATATGTTTACACCACATACTCACCTCTGACCGTTGCTTTGTAGATGACCCTGGTCTACTCTATCGGAGAGAGCGCTGCGCTGGGATCTGCAGGGATTGTACTGTGGGGAGACAACGCATACTCCAAATCGAAGGTGCCCCATACTTAGAACTCAGCTCATTCAGTGAAAACGCCCAGACAGGGGAGTGATTATTCTTAGTAATTTTTTTTTGTTTTCCAGATTAACTGCGAGGCAGTCAAAAACTACCTGGATGGAACCTTGGGCCCTTACCTGGTTAATGTGACCACAGCAGCGACTCTGTGCAGCCGGACTGTGTGCTCCTCTCACGGCCGGTGTCAGAGGAGAGACAGAAGCTCCACGACCTACCTCCATCTGGACCCGAGGGCCTGGACCATTGTGTCTGACAAGAGGGCAGAGGGAGGGCAGAGCTACAGGGTGCTGGGAAAACTGAACCAATATGAGGCTGTGGCCATGCGGACCCACTTCCAGTGCCTGTGTTATCCTGGTTGGGGAGGCGAGAACTGCTCCAAGCGTCTGTCGTAGTGAGACACAGAATCTCCATGGTTACACTACAACGTAAACATGGTCTTACCTTAGAAAGAATTGGACCAGAGTATTGCTTATAGTGCCTTACGCAAGGTTTTTGAGAGAAACATTTTATTTCTTTATTAATAATTTTTCTTTGACAATGATTATTTGAAGTTAGTTAGAATTGTCTCATTTCGGGGGTTTGGTCAAGCTTTTCCTGATCTTTACCAAGGGTGCTAATACTTGTGGAGGGCACTATATATCCAAACCTGAGACAATGTATATCATGGATATAAGTAGTGTTGTTGCATTACCAAGCTTCATTCTGACTGGCCCATGCTTCCTCCTGTCTGCCTGTGACCAGCTCATTTGTACATTTATGCATCATGTCTGTTTGGGAAATAGTTCCTAGACATTCTACAAAGCTGTAAATCTAATATCATTAAATGACAATACATTGCAGGATTATTCTTCGTGGTTCAAGCACTTTGTTTCAGTTTAACATAATCCATAATTTCAGGATTATAACATATCTTTAAAGCCTATAAGAACCTAGATCAGTACCAAATGCAGTGTGGCATAATTGTTTGTTTGATGTTTTTATGTTTCAATCAAAATGTTATTTAATGTACTGCTTGCTACTTTATGAAATAATGTAATCCAACAAATACTTGATCTACTATGCTTATTATTTACATTGTTGTGAAAGACACATGCATATATTTTTTTTCAGTTCATTGTTGAGCAGTCCAATTGCATGTGAATTGACCCTGGGCCTGCTGCTATAGAATCTCATACACTGGACGGTCTGGCCGATGGTAAGCGACTGAATTCTGCGTGGCTGGGGGTTTGTATGGTCCTTAAGTCTCCAGGCTGGCATGCCCAACTGCTTTAGCTGTATCAGGGGGTCGAGCGCTCAGGTGGAGGTGGTGGCCCGCCAAGAGTTCCAGGTGGCGGCTCGGGCCTTCATGGAGGGCACCCTGCGGCTGGGGGGCTGTGAGAGGCCAGAGGGATGTGGGGCTTTTATGGTTTCCCTTGCTGCTATAACTACTACAAAAACACGACAAGTAACTATACTGGCGAGTGTCCCCAGATCGAGTCCAAGAGAAACAACGCTCTGTTCTGGCTTTGGAACGCCTCCTTGACCCTCTACCCTGACATGTTGATGTTCCGTGACCAGTCCTTAGTCATGTGGACAACAAGGAACTACTGACTACTGTTGTAGTGCACAGTTACTTGAACCAACATACATTGCTTTTAAATGACAGTGAATGATGTGCTGAAACAATCATTGTAATGTAGTACAGGATGTGGTCCGAAACTATTTGAACACATTTACTTAAAATACCACAATATTAAGCCACAGTGGACCACAAGTTTGATATTATAATTTGGTATGTTAAAGATACACAGGGACCATTCAAAGAAATGCTTTCATACCAGATCCCTCACGACAATAACAGAATAAATAAAATTGTTTATAAAGTGAACTCATTAAGAAATATAGTAGTGAAGCAATACTTTAAAGCAAAGTAGTTTGCATAAAAATAACATTCACAATATACATCAGCCATAACATTATGACCCCCTGCCTAAAATTGTGTAGGTCTCCCTTTTGCTGCCAAAACACCTCTGACTCGTCGAGGCATGGACACCACTAGACCTCTGAAGGTGTGCTGTGGTATCTGGCACAAAGACATTAGCAGGAGGTCCTGTAAGCTGTGACGTGGGGCCTCCATGGATTGGACATGTTTTTTTCAGCACATCCCACAGATGCTCAATTGGATTGAGATATGGGGAATTTAGAGGCCAAGTCAACACCTTGAACTCTTTGTGTTCCTCAAACCATTCCTGAACCGTTTTTGCTTTGTGGCAGGGTGCATTATGTTGCTGAAAGAGGCCAATGCCATCAGGGAATACTGTTGCCATGAAAGGGTGCACATGGTCTACAACAATACTCAGGTAGGTGGTAATTGTCCAAGTTACATCCACATGAATGGCAGGACCCAAGGGTTCCCAGCAGAACATTGTCCCAAGCATCACAATGCCTCCGCTGGCTTGCCTCCTTCCCATAGTGTATCCTGGTGCCATGTGTTCTCCAGGTAAGAGGTTTGTGTGCGTACACAAACCTAGCCATCCACATAATGTAAAAGGAAAACGTGATTCATCAGACCAGGCCACCGTCTTCCATTGCTCCGTGGTCCAGTTGTGATGCTCACGTGCCCATTGTAAGCACCTTCGGCAGTGGACAGGGGTCAGCATGGGCACCCTGACTGGTCTGTGGCTATGCAGCCCCATACACCATTGTTTCTTAATCCTGGTGCTTGAGACCCAAAGGGGTGCATGTTTTTGTTTTTGCCCAAGCACTCACACACCTGATTTTGCCCCCTTTTATAATGAGCTGAACTCAAAGATCTAAAACTTTCTCTATGTACACAAAAGGCAGTAACTTGTAACAATAACGGATTACGTTTAAAAAGTAACCTACCCAACCCTGCCCATACCATTACACCACCAGCCTGAACTGATAGAAGGCAGGATGGATCTATGCTTTCATGTTGTTTATGCCAAATTCTGACCCTCCCATCAGACATTGAGACTCATCAGACCAGGCAATGTTTTTCCAATCTTCTCTTGTCCAATTTTTGCGGACCCATGCAAATTGTAGCCTCAGTTTCCTGTTCTTAGCTGACAGGATTGGCACCCAGTGTGGTCTTCTGCAGCTGTAGCCCATCTGCTTCAAGGTTCGATGTGTTGTGCGTTCAGGGTTGCTCTTCAGCATACCTTGTTTGTAACAAGTGGTTATTTGAGTTGCTGTTGCCTTTCTATCAGCTCAAATCAGTCTGGCATTTCTCCTCTGACCTCTGCCATCAGCAAGGAATTTTTTGCCCAGAGAACTGTCGCTCACTGGATGTTTTCTCTTTTTTGGACAAATTCTCTGTATACCCTAGAGATAGTTGTGCAGGATAATCCCAGTAGATCAGCACTTTCTGAAATAATCAAACCAGCCTGTCTGGCACTTCCCCATTTTGATGCTTGGTTTCAACTTCAGCAGATCGTCTTGACCATGTTTTAATCCCAAAATGCATTGAGTTGGTGCCACGTGATTAGATGTTGTAGTAGTGTTGACAAGCAGTTGATTAGATGTTTGTGTTAACAAGCAGTTGAAAAGGTGTACCTAATGAAGTGGCCGATGAGTTTGGAACAAAGGTCTGCAAGACGTTAACTGCTGCAAATGGAGGATTCTTTGATGAAAGCAAAGTTTGAAGCACACATTATTTTAATTATAATTCAAATTTAAAAACATTTCTATTGTGTATTTATTTAGCTATATTTGCCATTCATACTAATTTCATGTATGTTTCTTTGGAAAACAAGGAGATTTCTAAGTAACCCCAAACTTTTGAATGGTGGTGTATTTGCACTACACATACACAAAACATAAGCAAATATGAAGTGGTGAGTTCAGTGCTTACATTATATGGGGATGTTGAAATTATGCATTACAAAACAGTACAAAATGCTTTATGTGGATGTTGGGATTATGGTGATATGGTTAGGTTTTTAGTTATGATTAGAGTTAGATTTTGGGGTTTTAAAGGTTAGAGTTATTATTGGATAAGTAGTTAGGGGAAATATGACTTTCAGTAAAAACAAATGTTGATCTGAAAAATACTGTAAAAGTGTGAGAGACTGAAAAGGTGTCTTAATATAGTTTTTTTTTTGTTGAGATTGTTTTTGCGTCCCTCAGATTTTCATGCAGCCTCTTCCAAAGGTCTAAGACATTGTGGCTAAAAGGGGCCTAAAATGTCTTCACAATACATCAGAAGAACAGTAGCAAATACAAACAGTCTCTGAATCTGCTGGTATGGCTCTCATGCTCCAGTACTCCAACTTCTTCATTCTTCGTAAGAGGGAGGCGTGCTGCTGTTGCGCACTCTTGACAACATATTGATGTTGCATGACAGGTCCTCAGCTGACTCTGTTATGCGGTTGATGTAGATGGGGTTGTTCCCTCTTTTGCCCTGCTTCCGCTAGTCAGATATCCTCTGCTTTGTTTTGCTGACACTGAGGGAGATGTTGTTGACCACGATGCTTACCTCCTATGTGTAGTTTGTTTTCTGTTATCAAGCCTACCTCTGCTGAACTGTACCTCCCGGATTTTGGAAGCCTTATACCCTTATTACTCATCAACCATGGACTCCCATTAGAAAAACATTGTTGTCCACTCGTTATAACAGAGGAGGGCGATGTTGAGTCCTGACATAATTCGGTGGGTATTCTGCCTTGGGTCTGTGACCACCAGGTGGAGGTATGGAGAAATTCAAACTAAAACGAGCTTTGCGTGTAAGCCGCTATGCTACACATCAAAGTAAATTAAGTGTCTCTTTACTAAACAACTCTTTACAAGCCCACAAATGTAATGGAATCCGTCTGTTTAAGTGTTGAAAGTACTTGTTGTTTTGAACTAATAGGTAGCCACTGTCTCTTCTTTGGAACTGTGTTGATCCTGATGACCTTGACTGATTTCCACGCAGTATGTAAGACTCTGTCTCATCTGATAGCTGGTGCTCCAAAGCAGTGTATTGGGCAGTCATTTGACTGCTTGGAGGAATTGGGAGGAGTCTCGCTGATTCCCTTGTCCCTTTTATCACTGCTCACTGGATTGGGGGGAAATGAGGAATAGATAGGAGCTATTTTTCAAAAGAGTGACACAACCAAGACTGCCTTTCCACACAATCTTATTCCCCTACATTGCCTATTGAGCTCGGACCTGACAAAGCAAGTTGATGTTGTAACAGACAAATCAAACTGTTCCTTCAACTTGGGTCATTCCTTTCTCCTCATCCCCGGACCATGTGCTGCTGACCTGTAGGTAGATAAGCTATAATAATGAGTTGCCACGGTGAACGTTTATCTAGTTCCCGCTGGAAACACAAATTCCCAAATGAGTGGCCCTCTCCGACTGACCTCTGTCTGGCTGTTCCAATGAGCAGGTACCCGGCTCTCAATCTCTATCTATCCTCCCATCTCCACGTTTCTTCATTTTGGCGCCTCGCTCTGTTACCCCTTTGTGGTTACACCCGACCCGACCCAACCCCCCTCCCCTCCATCCCCTGCTGCTGGGCCTAGAGATCGTCTAGGGGATTCTTGGTGTAATAAGCCGTTTGTCACGCTCTCTGTCTGTGTCCTTCAAAAGAGTCAAGAACTCTGATCAGGCTTCACGGAGCTCTGTGATTCCTCTGTATGTCTGCAGATATGTGTTGTCCCTTATATCAGTGAGCAAGCCCCTGGTTTAGTACAGCAGTCGTGGCTGTATGCGAACCGCGAACACGCCGGCTCCAGTGATCTGTGCCAATGTCATCCAGGATTTGCACAGTAGGCCGATGCCAAACGAGCAATTGTTTCATCCATACGAAACGCATGAGCAGTCCAGTTCGTTTGCACTGAGATACAGTTCAAGTTTCCCCCTGAATCAGGCTGAGACGCGTGTGGTGGCTGTCACAGCAAATGTTCCCTGAATCATTATATATCCATGAAATATATGTAAATGATATCGGGACTGAAAGCTAGTGAGAAAGTGGAAAGGGGGGAACGGCATCGCGAGACAGGTCACATCGTCCTATTTCTCAGAGACGTTGCTCTGATTGCTCTCCACTAAATAGCCATTTACGTAACAGCAGACTCTATGAAAAACACACAGACCCTATCTGGCTGTTGTGTCGTAGTGTCGTATTATCAACCCAACAGCTCAATGCACAACTGTCTCAAGATATTCCTTTTTTTTTTTCTTCATATAAGATAAACGAATGCCCTTGTACAATCTCTCTCTGGGATTGGAGGCGTGTGGATCTCTGCGAGTGCCGGTTTGCACAAACGGGTTTGTTTGTATTTCTGCCTGTGTGTGTGTGTTGAGGACATGCTGTCTCTGCAGTATGTCCTGATGAGAGGTGACCTGACAGACTGTCCCATGTGACTTATCCTCCGATGAGCAGCTATTCTCAAGCCCTCCACCCTGCCAGACCCCATTAGAGCTTAGACACACAGACACACAGACACACAGGTGGCTTTAACTGAAGCCTGACAATAAGCTGGTAGTCATTTATTTAGAAAGCACAGCAGCCAATCAATTGCTAATAGAACATACTTTCTCCAACCAGTGGCCAATCAAGTTATCACAATGTGCCATCTACTCCTAGCAACCAACAATCAATTGCTTACAAAAGGTCTCATTATAATGTTGCTCTGGATAAAATGGAATTACACTGTTTCCATGGACACATACTGATGTTTCTAGGTGGGCAATATATAAGTAACTAAATGAGTAAGAAAATAACCCCAGTTTAAGCATTCATTTAACCCTACGGCCTTTTAGCCAAAGAGGAAAACTTGCACTTTGAGATCAGTCATTTATTTTGTAATTAATTTAAATGTGATTTCTTTTTGTAAGCAGATAATCCATTTGAGCGTTTTCATTTTACTGCATTTTGATCTAAGCTCATTTGAATAAACATTTTTCTCCATATTAGTCTGGGTAATGAAGTGGATCTCAGAAGAGAAAAGCTTTTGTTAAGTGAGGAGGCTCTTGGTGGCAGCAAAATGGAGCAGAGGACTGACTTGGTCACCTCACCATGGGGAAATGCTGATTTGATTCTAGATGGGAGCTGCCGAAGAATATGAATAACGGCTCGTAATTTGCTACAAAGTAGGAAGAATATAGAGTGGATATCTTATCATCAACCTAGAGTGACAGACCTTAAAACACAACTCATCACATACAATTGAACGCCTACAGCCCATATGTAAATTATCATAAGATGGCTGCCACTGCATAGCATTTTCTTTGTTTTTCAGACAGTGTCTCAAGAGTAAAGGAGAATTTCAACAATGTTCAACTTGATCTAAGATAGTTCATCACCCTGTAAGAAATATATGCATAAATTCTAACTCATGGTTCACTTATCTTTAAACAACCATACTAACTCTGGTTGTCTTTTGCCTCAGCTAGCTACAGATCTATAGAAGTAATCAGTGCATGTGAGTGTGTAAAAATAGAAATCTACTTGAAAGTTACTTGATTTGATATTGCTTAGAGGCAGTGGTGTCGGACCAGGGGGGAAAAGGGGTACTAAGTATATAGGGCCCTAACATGATTTACATGACCAGGAACCATCTAACATCAATTTGACAAAAGCGAAATTCGACTATAATATAATATTGATCCTGTGTGTTGGAAGGCCTTAGTGTCCAACAGTATTGATCCTGTATTTTGGAGGGGCCTTAGTGTCCAACAGTATTGATCCTGTATTTTGGAGGGGCCTTAGTGTCAAACAGTATTGATCCTGTATTTTGGAGGGGCCTTAGTCTCCAACAGTATTGATCCTGTATTTTGGAGGGGCCTTAGTCTCCAACAGTATTGATCCTGTATTTTGGAGGGGCCTTAGTCTCCAACAGTATTGATCCTGTATTTTGGAGGGGCCTTAGTCTCCAACAGTATTGATCCTGTATTTTGGAGGGGCCTTAGTCTCCAACAGTATTGATCCTGTATGTTGGAGGGCCTTAGTCTCCAACAGTATTGATCTTGTATGTTGGAGGGCCTTAGTGTCCAACAGTATTGATCTTGTATGTTGGAGGGGCCTTAGTGTCCAACAGTATTGATCCTGTATTTTGGAGGGGCCTTAGTGTCCAACAGTATTGATCCTGGATTTTGGAGGGGCCTTAGTCTCCAACAGTATTGATCCTGTATTTTGGAGGGGCCTTAGTCTCCAACAGTATTGATCCTGTATTTTGGAGGGGCCTTAGTCTCCAACAGTATTGATCCTGTATTTTGGAGGGGCCTTAGTCTCCAACAGTATTGATCCTGTATTTTGGAGGGGCCTTAGTCTCCAACAGTATTGATCCTGTATTTTGGAGGGGCCTTAGTCTCCAACAGTATTGATCCTGTATTTTGGAGGGGCCTTAGTCTCCAACAGTATTGATCCTGTATGTTGGAGGGCCTTAGTCCCCAACAGTATTGATCTTGTATGTTGGAGGGCCTTAGTGTCCAACAGTATTGATCTTGTATGTTGGAGGGGCCTTAGTGTCCAACAGTATTGATCCTGTATTTTGGAGGGGCCTTAGTGTCCAACAGTATTGATCCTGGATTTTGGAGGGGCCTTAGTCTCCAACAGTATTGATCCTGTATTTTGGAGGGGCCTTAGTCTCCAACAGTATTGATCCTGTATTTTGGAGGGGCCTTAGTCTCCAACAGTATTGATCCTGTATTTTGGAGGGGCCTTAGTCTCCAACAGTATTGATCCTGTATTTTGGAGGGGCCTTAGTCTCCAACAGTATTGATCCTGTATTTTGGAGGGGCCTTAGTCTCCAACAGTATTGATCCTGTATTTTGGAGGGGCCTTAGTCTCCAACAGTATTGATCCTGTATGTTGGAGGGCCTTAGTCTCCAACAGTATTGATCTTGTATGTTGGAGGGCCTTAGTGTCCAACAGTATTGATCTTGTATGTTGGAGGGGCCTTAGTGTCCAACAGTATTGATCCTGTATTTTGGAGGGGCCTTAGTCTCCAACAGTATTGATCCTGTATTTTGGAGGGGCCTTAGTCTCCAACAGTATTGATCCTGTATTTTGGAGGGGCCTTAGTCTCCAACAGTATTGATCCTGTATGTTGGAGGGCCTTAGTCTCCAACAGTATTGATCTTGTATGTTGGAGGGGCCTTAGTGTCCAACAGTATTGATCTTGTATGTTGGAGGGGCCTTAGTGTGCTACAGTATTGACCATGTATCTCGGAGGGGCTTTAGTGTGCTACAGTATGAGTTTTCAAATGAACTAAATCCTGACACTTGCCTTGGCCTTGGGGACTCAAGAATCTAGTGGTAGAAAATTCACACCACAAACAGCATGCAGCTTTGTAACATCCCGACCGCATACTATGGTATGTCCTTTATGTCTTTAAAGAAGTAATGGATCTCAATCCACCAGCTGTTACTGTTCCAACCAGGGAATGAGGGGGAGAGAGAGGGGGAGAGAGATTAGAATAATTACATTTGAATGTTTCTGTACCCACACTTTCCCCCCACAATTCTGTCAAATTTTGTCAGTCATCTTATCATGGTTTTGATTTAATTCTTGGAGATTCAGTTTGCCTTGCGCATTTAATTAACTTAAAGCCCCTCCAAACATAACTGAGAGAAAGAAAATCTCTTTCAGAGCACACAATAAACGTTTTTTGTATATTAGCAGAGAGCACAGCTGTTTGGAAGATTCCTAGACCATTCTCAACAAGCCATGTCTAGTAATTATGACTGTTATGGAGTATATTAACTGTAGACACACATTTTAAATAGCATAACATGTACCATTTACTTCACTTAAATTAAACACACACACACATTTGTTTTCCTATTCTCGTGGAGATCAGAGAAAGCATTCAGATTTTCCTTTCCCTTAACCCGTAGTGTAATTCATACCCTAATCCTAACCATAAGATAACCTCTCTAACCTAATCTTAATGCTTAAACTAGACCTATAACTAAGTGGATCTATAACTAAAAGGATCATACACACCCACACGTTTGTTTTATTTCCAGAAATCCAATATCCCTATTCCCTAACATTAATCCTAACCTTAACCTCAAGCTAACCTTTATTCCTAAACTTAATTTAGTCCTAATGCCTAAACCTAAAATTAACGCTGAATTCTAACACTATAACCCCAATTGTACATTTTACTCTAAACTACCCCCTGAAAACAGATTTCCTAGTGGTGACTAGCTAAAAAACCTTGTTGGGGACCAAATTGTCTTTACCAGGACCCCACATGTATTGTTTGACCTGGACCACACACGCATACACAAACGCACGCTTTCAAACATATGGGTCCTATTCTAACATACTGTACAAATGAACACACACATTCTTATTTAAATTCAGTATTAGTACAGGAACCTCAAGAATGCCTGTTGTTCGGTCTCAACAGAAATGTCACACTTACATTGTAACCTTTACTAGAGCACGTTATCTGCTCTGATAGCGAGGCCGAGCTGGGACGGGGACCACAGCGACGCGATTGGATTTGAAAGGTCCCTGTCGGAGTCATGCCCGCGGGCTATCTCCCCTTCACAGTTCAGCAACACCAGCGCTACGGCAACCAAGCCGTCCGCACCACACACCACTTTGGAAAGTTCCAAGGATCCGATCTGTCCCAGTGGATCTGTGTCTCCCTGCACAGCATCAGCACTCAATTAATCTACTGTGGCTGCCTTGAAAACGGAAGACCCAATTCGTGAGCGTGCGTGCATGTGTGTGCTAGAGAGAGAAGAGGGGAAGAGACATTAGTCTATAAGGAGTGAAATCACTGTTAACACATGGGTGTGTTGATGTTTTTAGTCCTAATTATAAGTGACCTGTGGGTTGGGTGAGCGTGGAGTTGGGAGGAGGATGAAACAGGCAACAGGGAGGTTTCTGGAAGTGCTGACATGCTTACCTGTCACAACAGGAAAACTCTTCTGGAATGTGGTCATCTCCCATGATAAAGAACTGTTGGTGCAGTACATAGAATGGGACAGCCTCCATATATGGAGAGTGGCCATATAGATTTTTTCATAACATTTCTACAGAGGGTGTAATAGAAACAGCTAAAAGATTAAATAATAATAATTGTTAAACTGTGTTCTCTCTCAAGGAGAGTTGTGTGATGTGGCGAGGCAAGCATTACTAGATGATGCTGCCCTGGTTGGACTTCTGACCATGTGTGGTGTGGCGCCACCACCGATTTAAACCGATGTATGAAAATATTGCTCGGCTGTGAATGTTCTTTCATTAATATTCAGTCTCAAGCTTCAATTGAATGACAGCGAATTGGTTCTGTAGTCAATACTGAACATTCAAATCACTGCCAACATATACGGTCTGACAGAAATTATCATTCTGTTCATTCTCCATGATGCCTATCACTGTGAAAATGTAATTCTCTATCCATATTCTTACTCGAGCTTCTGCGCCCTAGCAGGGAAAGATCTCGCTCTACTCCTATTTGATCAGCAGGGGGCAGTGGTAGTCAGGTGAAACTGTCTGCTGATGTTTTCTGCAGGTAGATTGTCTCACTAGTGCTGCTTGGGTGAGGCCCCTACTGTTTTTCCCAACCAGTTGCCAGTCACAGCAGTGTTCGCCACCTTATCTTTTACCTAAAGCCCCCAATACATCAGTATGTTATCATACGGAGAAATACCCCTGTATCAAGATTGTTAACAGGGATAGTTAGTGTACATGTTTTTAGAACTCAGATGTGGCTTTTGAGTCTTCTTCAATTTAGCTAATGCAGTTAATGCTGTAAAATGTTGGTTTTGTCCAGATGTTGAAGGGTTCCCAATGGATTCCAATCCAAATGGAATGTCTCCAGGAAAGGGTTCTTATGTAACAAATCATAGGGTAACACTTTATTTGGGTAGTCAATCTAGATGCCTTACAGACTTTCTACAGACTATCAATAACATTTCAGTTTACTATCTAAAAACATTAACCCTAGCCTTAAACCTCATCCTATCCTTAACCTTAACACTCTCCATAACACTTACCCTAACACTGTAAACCCAACCCTAACCATAGCAAGCAAATACTGTCAATTATTTATCTACTAATACTTACCCTAACATTCAACTGTATCCTATCCCTCAACTTTCCCTAACCCTTACCTTAACACTTACTGTAAGGCCCCCCCTAACCTTAACCTTTCTTAGTTTTCTATGTTTTTGACAGGTTATTGACAGTATGAATGTCTGCAGAGCATCTACATATGGTCATTTTGACTATCCAAATAAAGCATAAAGATTTAAGAATATTGTCCTTATGTATTACCATATGTGTTCGTCTTTTCAGGGCTAGATTTATGGGGGCCCCAAGCAAGAACTGACAGGGGATAGAATTATATTATTTATTTGAACCCAGGCTGCATTTTCATGCCTTCATTTTCAAGTAGGGCACAACAAGATCTCACAAACTCACTGTCAAAATGTAATTTTGTACCCAGGAGACTTGCTCGGAACTGTAACCCGAATTCCAGTGGTGATCTCCATTTCAATGTACTTACACAATGTATCACACACCCTTATCACACACCTTTACCCATATGTAACACTGAACATTTGAATTTCCACATAAGTGTGAACCTGTTCATATTCTTCTTTAATTGAAACATAGACATCTTAATGACTGTCAGAATTAGCTACAGTATCAGGGCTGTGATGGTGTTGCTGCTGTGACATTCTGTCTGCTTGCAATTGTTCTAAGGGTCTGTTGCTAAACGCTGGCTCCTGGGCTGCTTTACCCAGCCACTGTGCAAATCCCTGATTTCACCACCTGTTTCCTAGACAACCAACAACTGTTTAAAGGAGCAGTTCGGCTTATTGACCGCTTGCCCTTGACCAGGACCACTCTCACACCGTGAAGCTGTGATTAGGCCCTTTTCTTTAACAGCACTTCAGGTCCTTCTGGGAAGAGACAGGCAGCATGGAAAACACCCTGGTTTTAGAGTTATCATCAAGTTTGCGTCAATCAACGTGTCTGGGTATGCTTCATGATGGTGGGCCAAATGTGGCTTTGTTCACTCTAGGAGCCATGTTCCTTTAAGTGTGTGACAGTATCCAAGACACTGCATTACTTGATGACATCTACACCCTCTCTCAGATGACAAGAATATCATATTGCCAGTGGAAGACATTCAACCCCTCTTATCTCACTTTATGGAGTTCTCCGTCTCTGTCTCTCATTCCTCGCTTTGCCTTCTCTCCTAATATCAACCCAGAGCCTGATGTCTTAATCTGGCCCCCAATCTTTTCTTTCCTGCTCATAATTACACTGTGATGGTTCTAACAGGTGAACCCAGTCAAGCAAGACTAATGGGATTTCTCCCCACAGTGTCGCAGCACAATTTTACTCTGTCAGGAAGAACCTCCTCCATATTGGGTTTTACAACTCGAAAGGAAAAAGGCATAGAGGAAGAGAAATGTAAATGACGTGTGCCGGGACTGCAGATGTATATTTGAGCCCTGTCTGACCAAACCAGTCAAGCCAAGTCAAGGTCACTCAAACATAATAGCCACCCTGAATCCTTTCCAACTCCCTCTCTGTCCACTTTCAATTTCTCTTCATCTTTTGCTTTTTTCTGCCTCTGTCTCGTGCACTCACTTCTTCTGTCCTCTCCCTGATTGGGCGGCAGACAGCGTGTAAGTGCTCTATCCCGAAGAAGTCTATGAGAGCCCCGGTGATTGGCTGTGCTCTCCAGCACTGTTCACAATCGATTAAGGCTCGGCGCACTCCCACTAACAGCTTTTCCCTGCTGCTTCTGTGGCTTTGATACCATCACAACTTAACCCCTGAACTCTATCCTACCCCTTTCTCCTCCACCTCCCTCCCTTCTTCTCAGACTGGAACTCGATCACCCAGCGAAGCCTCTTTCAGCATCTCCTCACCCCCTCCTTGTCTGGCTGCTCGCCTTTCTCTCGCTCTGCTCTCCTCATTCGTAGTTCTTCACCTCCGTTCAGCCCTCTGCTCTCCTTACTCACCCTGTTCTGTCACCCTTCATTTCCCTCGTTATTCTATCCTCCTTCCCCTGAGAGATACCGAATTTACAGATAGATAGAGACCGAGAGATACAGGCGAATATGGAGATAGACAGTGACAGATACAGATACTATGAAAAGAAAGACAGAAACTGAGACGGGGAGAGACACAGTAAGAGAAAGACAGACTTAGAGATGTTGAGACAGATAAAGATACAGGAAGATAGAGATAAAGATACAGAGAGAGTTACAGAGACAGACAGAGTTATAGAGACAGACAGAGTTATAGAGACAGAAAGAGTTACAGAGACAGAGAGAGTTACAGAGACAGAGAGAGTTACAGAGACAGAGAGAGGTACAGAGACAGAGGGAGTTACAGAGACAGAGAGAGGTACAGAGACAGAAAGAGTCACAGAGACAGAGAGAGTTACAGAGACAGAAAGAGTCACAGAGACAGAGAGAGTTACAGAGACAGAGAGAGTTACAGAGACAGAGATACAGGTAGAGAGAGTTACAGAGACAGAGAGAGTTACAGAGACAGAGAGAGTTACAGAGACAGAGAGAGGTACAGAGACAGAGAGAGTTACAGAGACAGAGAGAGGTACAGAGACAGAAAGAGTCACAGAGACAGAGAGAGTTACAGAGACAGAGAGTTACAGAGACAGAGATACAGGTAGAGAGAGTTACAGAGACAGAGAGAGTTACAGAGACAGAGAGAGGTACAGAGACAGAGAGAGGTACAGAGACAGAGAGAGTTACAGAGACAGAGAGAGGTACAGAAACAGAAAGAGTCACAGAGACAGAGAGAGTTACAGAGACAGAGAGAGTTACAGAGACAGAGAGAGGTACAGAAACAGAAAGAGTCACAGAGACAGAGAGAGATACAGAGACAGAGATACAGGTAGAGAGAGTTACAGAGACAGAGAGAGTTACAGAGACAGAGAGAGTTAGAGACAGAGAGAGTTACAGAGACAGAGAGAGTTACAGAGACAGAGAGAGTTACAGAGACAGATAGAGTTACAGAGACAGAGAGAGTTAGAGACAGAGAGAGTTACAGAGACAGAGAGAGTTACAGAGACAGAGAGAGTTACAGAGACAGAGATACAGGTAGAGAGAGTTACAGAGACAGAGAGAGTTACAGAGACAGATAGAGTTGCAGAGACAGAGAGAGTTACAGAGACAGAGATACAGGTAGAGAGAGTTACAGAGACAGAGAGAGTTAGAGACAGAGAGAGTTACAGAGACAGAGAGAGTTACAGAGACAGAGGGAGTTACAGAGACAGATAGAGTTACAGAGACAGATAGAGTTGCAGAGACAGAGAGAGTTACAGAGACAGAGATACAGGTAGAGAGAGTTACAGAGACAGAGAGAGTTACAGAGACAGAAAGAGTTACAGAGACAGAGAGAGTTACAGAGACAGAGAGAGTTACAGAGACAGAGAGAGTTACAGAGACAGAGATACAGGTAGAGAGAGATACAGTGACAGAGAGATACAAACAGAGGGAGAAAGGGAGATGTGTTTTTACCAAGTCGTGACAGACATGACAACAAGCAGCACAGGTGCCATTATGTTTGATATCTGATTATGTTGATGTGTTTGCTCTGGTGTGTGTGGTTAAGTGTGCCTGTATTTGTTAGTGTGGGTAATGTGTACGTGTATTCGTTTTACCCATCCTACCCTATTCTTTGGGGTTAATGTTGTGTGACTAAAGATAACTATCAGAAAATAAATACACTGCCGATAGCTTTACTTGCGTTTCTTTTCTCCCCCCACTCAGATAATTTACAGGCTATTAATGCATTACTCAGTTCCTGCCTTTCTCCCCCCCCACTCCTCTCTCCAGACTGTGTGTCCTCGGGGGAAAAGGAACAGAATACCCCTCTTTTCTTACAAGTAACAGGGAAAAATTGGCAAAATGTTGCAGCTTTATTTATAAGAAACGTTCAGTTCAAATGTAAGAGATTTCGAATTCCCAGCTTTTTGTTCGGCATCGTTGTTTGTGTGGAGGTCAGTGTAAGTGGAGCATTGCCTGAAGAAAATGTATTTTTTTCCCAGTGTTTTTTATTATCAAAAAGCAGTGAACCATTCACTTAGAAACACAAAGATCTACGTGGAGAGAGACCAATGGCTCCATCTACCCAGACAGAATGTTCTTTTCTTTCTCTCTTCTCTTTTGTGGTTCCTAAAAAAAACTAAGTGCCATTTAACTTTGCCGCTTGTCTCAGAACTGCCCCAGAAGACTTGCCTCAGCTCTGCTTTTTTTTCTGTTAGGTTGTGTTTAGGTGTTGTGGTGTTCATTATGTATGTTAGGCTATGCTAGTTAATCCTGCTGGTCTTATAGCTGATGCCCAGCCCTGCTAGGGAATCAGACACAAGCTCTGTCTATGGGAACTGGTGCTTTCTCTGTCTATGGGAGCTGGAGCCAGGCCTCAAATATGGGCGAGGAAGTCCAATGAAGGCTCTGCTGAGTGGTGCTAGGGTGTAGTTTGTTTTAGAATCTGTCTGTATTTGTCTTGGCATGCCTTTTCTACCAGCAACACCCGAAAGGGACGCCTTTCTGGCCATGGTGTACTGTGTCCTAAGCAGTACCGTGCACAGGCCTTTTGAGAGGCATTTTCTGAAACTGAAGAAAATGCTCACAAGGACAGACGATGTGTCGGAGTGTGTGATACGCATAAAGAGTGTCTATCCCCTGAACTAAAGTTCTTCCACTGAAAGTCAAAGAAAATAAGCAATACTGAACTATTTTAGGAGCATATACAGTTTTGAATGGTATAACTAATTATTTAATATTAGGTACGTTCAAATGTTTGGGGTCAATTAGAAATGTACTTGATTTCCATGAAAACACACAAGAAATGAGTGTGAATAGGAAATAGTTTTGTAATGAATGTGTCCTAATTTGTGAAAAATAAAACAATGTTCCAACAGGTGTACTTTTAACATTGCTACATTAGAGTGTGTTTAAGGATTGCAATGTACACTAGGTATGCTAAGAGTATATTCTGGTGTTGAAAAGTTTGTATGTTTAGGTGCATCTCAAAAAATTTGATTATTGAGTAAGAGTTAATTTCTTTCCATAATTCAAATCAAATCATATATTCTAGATTCATTACACATAAAGTGAAACATTTAAAAACTTTTTTGTTTCAGTCTTGATGATGACGGCTTACAGCTCTTGGAAATCAACATTCCAGTATCTGGACGCCTTGGAGACCGGTGTGGGGTCAGTGATGTCCCCGAGCTTAGGCTCTCCACCAAAGTTGCGTCCATGCGCCTACTACTCCCGGAAGTTAACACCAGCCGAAAACAACAATGACGTGGGCGATCAGTTACTGGAAGAAGACTCTGGGGGCCTGGCTGGAGGGCGCCCAACACCCTGCACTCATCCTTACAGACCATCGTAACTTGGTGTACATTGGAGTTCCATGTTACGATGGTCTGTAAGGATGCCAGGTGGGCTCTATTCTTCACCGGGTTTGACTACATCTTGTCCCACTGACACGGGTCCAAGAACGTCAAGCCCAACACCCTGTCATGCCAGCCTGAGGCAGATGAGACCCAGGGACCCAAAGCCATCCTACACCCCTGCCCCCCCACCCCTCCACACAAATGGTAGTACCAGTCATGAGGACATACAGCATGCCCCTCTGGGGAGGTCTGCTCCGGCTCAGGGTCCAGAGGGGCGTGTTTATGTCCCAGAGGAGATATGCCATCGGCTGCTGGCGTGGGCCCACACCTCACCGTCCTCTGGTCACCCGGGAATCTGTAGGACCATCACTACCCTTGCAGAGAAGTATTGGTGGACCATACTGGCGAGGGATGTGAGGACCTACCTCACCTCCTACCCCACGTGTGCCCAGACACCCCCCTTATAAAACGCCCAGACATCCCCCTTACAGTCATCTCCAATCCCTGCCGGTGGCACAGCGACCATGGTCCCATCTGTCCATTGACTTTATCACAGACCTTTCCGGAATCAGATGGTGTACCACCATCCTGGTCATTGTGAACTGATTCTCCAAGGATTCTCCAATTTTACTTGCCCCTTCACCTGCCCTGCTGGAAGCCTGGGGCGATGTTTGTGGGGCCCTTTAAAGTCCTGAGGTGGGTGAACAGGGTGTCTTACAGGTTGCTGCTACCCACAAATTAGTCCACCATGTTCTTCATGTCTCCCTCCATAGACCGGTGGTGGCTTGTCCCCTCTATGAGGCTGGAGTCAGTGACGTCCCTCCGCCCCCCTGGACATCGAGGGGGCTCCGCCGTTCTCGGCTCATGACGTGCTGGATTCGAGGCGCCGGGGAAGGCAACTCCAGTACCTTGTTGAGTGGGAGGGGTATGGACCCGAGGAGCGGAGCTGGGTGCCGGCCCGGGATCTGGACCCTTCGCTGGCCATCGACTTCCACCGCTGTTGTCCCTACTGGCCTGCTTTGCTTCTGCTTTCTCGTGGCCGGCCCCGAGGCTGGCATCTTCGGTTTGTCAGTCTATATGTGTTGTAAAGCCCAGTGTTTATAGAGTTGGTAAGTTAATATCAGTGTCCAGGTGTTGTAGCGTTCAGTATAAGTTATACGTTATTGTGTTCAGTATTTATGTTTGGGTGTTTTATAAGTTATTGTGTTCAGTATTTATGTTTGGATGTTTTATATGTTATTGTGTTCAGTATTTATGTTTGGGTGTTTTATATGTTATTGTGTTCAGTATTTATGTTTGGGTATTTCAGTGCATAATGTGTGTTGTGTTGACAGGATGAATCGTCAGTGAAAACAGGACTATGAAGGACTATGTGAAAGATGTAATCATCTTCTCTTTGGTATAATTAGAGGGCTCTCCACTCTCCTCATGTCATTTTCCATGGGCAGAACAAAATTACCACCTCACAGGTGACACACAGGACCACTACGAATATCTGAAATCCTGAAAAAAGCAGAAACATATTTACACACAATCAGCTTCCTAGCGTTCTGTGTCTCCCACAGAGTTTTAGGGGTAATGCAATTAATTGCAGCTCTTAGTCCCACTCTCTGCAGGACACCTATCTAAACTCTCCTGTAGGCGGCAGACAGGTTGGTGTTAATGGAGGGAAAAGGGCACCCTGCTTTACTCTCAGCAGACATGACCTCCAGCCTTGAGGGTATGCCCGGCTCACTGACACTTTGGAGGGAGACATAGGGATCTGTAGTGGGCCATGCTGGTATATGGCTGTCCTCTCCTCAGAGCTTTAATCACAGTAGTCTGCGTGTCACTGCCCTCTGCTCTAATTGGCCTGTCACTCTCCATGCACTGGAGGGAGGGGCTGTCCTTTGTAAGGCTGCCATGACGACTAGGCCATTTAATGAGAGGGAGCACGCTGTGACTAATGACATCTCTGAGCCCATCGGATATACAGCAAATGGACAATTTGCTGCATCTCTCTTTCTCTCTCACACACACACATACAGACACTAACAAACAATATACACTTACCTTCAGTCACATACACAACATCAATTTAGAAATGTATTGACTGACTGAAATACAATTCCTTTTGGCCCTAGCTGTGACTCCAACGCCAGCTTTTGAAGTCTGTCTGCAGACATTAGTCATGTACTGTAGTTGCAGGTCATATTTGCATTATCTAATAGCTTATTGGCGATACTCTAAGAGGCTATTATGTATACGACATGCCTTCATTGACTGTTAGGTGGGTCATTGGCCACAAGAGTAATGTTGAACATCTATAGGGAAATAGTCCATGATGTGGATGGGCTGGCAAGATTTAAGAGTGGGTGTGATGAGGAGGACAGACAGCGCATCACTCTGATTAGTGGGAAAGGAAAAATGCATTAAGTGTGGATCGTCTCTCTTTATGCTGTTGATTGGTCCACTAGATACCAGGCCACATCATGGCCAATAAGTACCAGTCATGCTTTGAACATAACACATCCAACATAGAGCAGGATGATTATACGTGTCTTGAAAACCAAGCTGTTTGACCACTCCAAAGTCATGCTCGAAAAATCACTAAGTTACTGCAAATGATGGTTAAGGATTCTAAGGTGTTCTAAACCAGATCCTGTCGAATCCTGTCAAACCTTTTACAAATTAATGTGTTTCTCAGCATCACTGTATCTTTTAAGATTCCTCAATATTAGGAGAAAGCCAAAAGAGATCCTTTTTATCCCAATATCTTAACCCATTACGGGGTTATAAGGCACCAAACACTGTTCCTTTGGGACAAGGAACCAATCAGAGGACACCAAGCACAACCGAGATTTAGTGTGTCAACAAGCTAGTGTGTTGACATTAAGTAATTGTCTCTGGTCCCCTAACAGTTCAAGGTAGTGATGAGAACTACAGCAGATTCACACAACTCAATTGCTGGCTGAAAACGTATTTCTACCTCTCACGGAAGATAGAATGTGTTGATAAGGGTCTCTCTTCTAGGGATAGGGAAAAAGAGCATTGCCTGACCTACAGAAGAGCGACAGACTCCATCAAAGCTGGAGTGGTGCTTTCCTTTTATCCACCATCACAAACAAGAGCCTAACTCCTCTAGCCTCCTCTAACGTAGGGTGCAAATCAGGCAGCAGGAGTCTTTCAGCAGCATTATCAGTGGAGTGAACTCAGTTTTCCGCATTGAGACTGTGACTGTGCCTTGAAATATGTTGAGCAAAGCTAAACCTGATGGGATTCACCTTAGCAATCTTACTGGTATAAACCTGTCGACCCATTTCTAAAATTAATAAAAAGACAGTGGTGATAACTCACATCTCAAAATGGGATTACATACGGTATGTTAGATGCCTAACTTCAAAGGCAGTAACCGTTAATGAACTAATCACTGATCATGTATTTGATTGGCCTATGTGAAACCTGGCATAAGCATGATGCATTGGCATGCACTAAATGAGGCTTCTCCTGCTTACACTACTGACCATATCCTCTGCTCACTCCCATGGGCCTAGGTGTTGCAAACATTTTTGCTAACACATTTTAATTACGCAAACAAAGTTTATGTTACTTATATAAAAATATTTAAAAGTTCCCAGGACCATTTATAGTGTTCATCACTAAGTATCCTACATTTTTACTGGACTTCTTAGCCAAGGCAGATGATATTAATATTTTTGACAACTTTAATTTTCACAGTGAGTCGACTGACCCACTTTAAAAAGTCTATGGAGCTGCAGTTTGACTGTGTATTTTGTCTAATGTCTTAGGACCAAGACATTGCCAGATACGTTGGATCTAGTTTTGTCTCATGGAATTAAATCTAAGGGCTGTTTTTGCAGAACTACCGATAATAAGAGTACCTTCTTATTATGTTTACTGTGGCAACAACTAATTCACTTGGACCTAAACCAAGGTCTCTCAAAGGATGTGCTATATATTCTTGGACAACATAAAGATTCCTGGATGTCTTTCTCCTGGATGTCCAGACTCCACCCACATACTGAAAGATGTGAGAGAAAATCTGTTAAGATTTAACAGAAAGGTTAGACAACTTAACCAAGAATCTAACCTAAACCTACAAAATATCCTATATGGCAACGCAATGCTAAAAAATTAATAAAGCAAGCTTTTAGAAAGGTGGAATAGAAATATAATTTTTCCAGCCTGATTAAGGAGAATGAAAACAATCTAATACGTTTTTGATAAAGTCTTGGGGAAGTTCAGCTTTAATGGCTGGCTCTTTGTTGTCCCTGTCGAAGCGTGTGTAGAACCTGTTCAAGTCATTGGTAAAGGAGATGTTGCTGGCTGTGCAGGTAGGGTTCTTTGGCTGGTAGTCTGTGATGGCTTGGATGCCTGGCCACGAGTCGTGTTTGAAGTGCTCCTGAATCTGCAGTTTGTGGTCATTTTTAACCCCTTTTCAGGTTGGCCCTGGATGAGCTGTAGGCCTCTGCATCGCTGGATCTATAAGCAGCATTGCGTGCCTTTAGCAGTTGTCGGACCTCTGTTCATCCACGGCTTCTGGTTGGGGAAGGTCTTTATTCGTTTATGGATGGTTATATTGTTGATGCAGATGTTGATGTAATCCAGAATGGAGGAAGCATATGTTTTAATGTCCGTATGGGAGTCAAGTATTGAGTAGCAAACAAACTCCAGTCTATGTGTTGAAACTGGTGCTGAAGAATTGTTTCTGACCCCTCTGGTCACATTTTGCCTGTCCTCACTGATGGTTTCATATTTTTAATGAAACCATCAGTAAATATTTTGGGATTTGGAACACTGAAAGGTGATCAGACTGTCCCAGGCGGGGGAGGGGAATGGCTTTGTAAGCCTCCGGAATGTTTGTATACACATCTAGTGTATTGGCTCCTCTGGTGGGGCAGGAGACATATTGGTGGAATTTAGGAAAAACTGTTTTCAGATTTGAATGGTTAAAATCCCCTGCAATCACAAAAACACCTAAAGGCAGCCTGCAGTTCTTTCATTGCTAGTTTACCATTAGAATCCGGGAGTATGTAGGCTGCATTAACAACAATAGATGTAAACTACTGAGGCAAGTAAAAAG
This sequence comes from Esox lucius, assembly GCF_011004845.1. NCBI lineage: Eukaryota > Metazoa > Chordata > Actinopteri > Esociformes > Esocidae > Esox > Esox lucius. Next base: position 13,277,671 of record NC_047585.1, read on the forward strand.
GCCTGCATCTGATCATCAGGTACTCTAGATTGGTTGAGCAGTGACTCACTGGTTAATTATGTTTTGTTTACATAAATGCACAGCCCACCTCCTCTGGACTTACCAGAGTCGTCCTCGATCTGCTGTGAAAACGTTGCCCCCTTCCAGCTCTATTACGTTGTCAGGTTTGCAGGGTTTTTCCTGGCTCAGAATGGGCCTTTGGGGGGCGACTACGCATTACAGTAAGCATGATCAGTCCGCGTACAGTAAAGGCAATTAGTTACTTTATGACAGAAATGATTTTCTTGTTATTTCCGACCATTTGATAAACAAAAATGTCTATCATGCTTGAATAAATGAAACCCCCTTAACAAAACTGGTGAATTTTTTAAATGTTGTTACAACATTGGAAGGGAGTTAGATTGAGGGACAGGGGTGTGGGTTGGGAGAGGCAGGCAGTTGCAGAGGTCACTTCCTGCTTCAGAGCATTTCACCCTCTTTTTTATGAACTAAATAAAAGGATCTGACAAGGCCACGGTAGTCTATAGGACTGATATGACCTAAAATCGAAATAACGTTTAATTGAAAATGTTAACACGATTACGATTAATGAACAATTACTTTGATTCTATTTTTTTTTTTATAATGTGAAGTTTACATTGTAACATTAAGAAATGTGCTATATTAAGTTATATTATTTATATAGCACCTTTATAAACACATGTAACAATGAGCAGAACAAGAACATCAGCACAGAAAAGAAAAGGAGAATAAAAATTATCATTTATGACAGTTACAAAGAAACACAGGAAGAATATAGCAGCCAGACACCACCCAGAAATCCCCAATGAGATTATTGAATATTAGAGCATTGTGTCTGTTAAGCTGATGTGCACTTACCGATTGCAATGTGCAGCCTGTGTCCAAAACGCAGCTGCCGTGTCCATCCATTGAGCTGTGCAGCTTTGACCACATTAGCGCCGTTGTCTGTCGTTATGGCCCTGAGGTTCACGCAGAAAGCATATCTCTCAGGCCCTGTGCAATCATCGCTGATGTGTGATCGACTGGAAAATATACCGTCCCAAGGCATCTGTTGCACAGCTTCCATTCATCGTCAATGTAATGCAAAGTAAGGCTCAAGAATGCGTCCATCGTCCTACTTGATCAGAGATCAGATGTGGCTGCAAAGTGCTGAACAGACCTCAGTTCAGCAGCTACCTTTTTACGACATGTTTTGTACATGTTGGGCAGCGCAGTTTGGGAAAGATATGGTCACAGTTTGAGAGTTTTGTTGAGGTGTTTAAAACCATTGTGCTCCACTGTAGCTATGGGAGCCATATCATTCGCGATGCAGTAACAAATGGCGTCAGTTAATTCTTTCCATCTTGAATCCTTTTCGTAATGTGTAGCATTTGGAAAAGCTTGTGTTATCGACATCTGCTTTGTGGAGACGCTTGTTGCTGTTCATGTTTGGTAACGTGATTGTGCTCCAAGTGTGGAAACAGATTGGTAGTATTCCCTTTGATCACTGTTTTTCTATGTTTACATTTGACTTCATTTTGTTAGGTCTCGTCTTTACTGAAGCCAGAATGTGTCTCAACGACGGACACTGCGTTTTACTTTGGGACAAGTTGCTCTGTTTACTCTGCGTTTGTGTTCTCCTCCATGTTGCTTCCATGCTGCTGACAGGACGGGGCGGAGTCACGTGACTACATACGCGGTAGTTTGTTTTTACGGGGAAAGTATTAGGAAAAACCAAAATAACCGACATATGAACATTTAGTTGGTTAGAGGATCTGACTAGCCTTCGGTTTAGGGCCTACTTGTTCAACAGTTGTTTGATAAATTGCTATTAAACACATTCGGAGAGGATTTGAAATGCTATTTTGGCGCTGGCAATTTTCCTTTGGCGCTTTCTAAAACCTCTGGTGGGGGGGCGCCAAGAATTGCTCTTACAGGAAAGCCACGTTTCCGAGGAAATCCTGACGCTGCAATCCATAATACATTTTTGTGAGATTATTCTCAGTCGTATTTGGTCCATTTCGTTCGCCAGTGTCTGTACGTTAACAAGGAAAAGGCTAGGTAGTGAAGGCCGATAGGGGGCTAGCATTAGCCTTGCCTGGTGGCCTCCATGTTTCCCATCCCTTTGTTTATGATTTCGAAGCCGCCTCTAGGCACTTCCTGTCAGCGATGTGAATAGTGTCTCCCAGGGCATCTTCGTGATCTACGGTGGGAGCTGGAAGTTGTCAAAAACTGAATGTGCATCGTTGCATTTTTACAGTTGTTACATACACATTTTTACCTCTGGGACCTCATTGCTGCAATCTCTGCATCCCGGTTGCACATAATACCTTACTCGTTCAATTTGCCTCGATTGCACATCTAGAATCCCATTTAGAACTGCTATCTGTGCCCGCACAACTATTATCCCACCTGTAACATACACTATTCTTAATACTTGTACATTTTCTGCCCTCCTCTATTACCTTAATTGCACATTTGGTATTGCCGTTTGAACTGCATTTGCCTCCATTGCACAACTATATATTCCACTTCCACTAATATAAATATACTTGATTCTCGTAAATACTGCCCTCTTCTGTTTGCAATTCTGGTTAGATGCTAACTGCATTTCTTTGTACTGTACTTGTTCAATGACAATAAATCTAATCTAATGACCATTAGCAAACATATTCTGTCCTAAATGTGCATATTTTGCAGAATGTCAGTTGTTCTGACATGTAATTGGAATGAAAACCTATATTGGCCTATGCAGACAAGTTCTTATCTGGTTTAGATCCTATCTATTGGAATTATTTATTATTTATCCACAGTTTTTATCTGTGGATGGTCTGTTCACCTACAAATCAAAGGTCATTTTTCATGTGCCTCAAGGTTTATTCTGGGGCCACTTTCATTTTACAGTGTTCTGGAAACATGTCAGTTTTCACTAAACTGTAAAATGTCATGAAACATGGCAAAGCTTATCCTGGCTTTCAGTTAAGCCTTGGATTATTTAAAGGGATAAATCATATTATCGGAATTATTACTTACAATCTGTCTTGTCACCATGAGTTGAACTGGGTAACTTGATGGAACTGCATTCACCTTTACTCCTCTTCTAAGTGAACGTGGGTCATGATCCTCTTCAGTAAAATGTTTCTCGCATACTTGTATGTCTCAATTGATTCTCCCACATCATGGTAATTTATGGCAATAAGCCATAATTTACACAACTGTGTATTAAGATATGGCAATGAGTGAAACTCAAGTCTCCGCTCCCACATCCCTTGTACCTTTCTTAGCAAACAAAACATGACCATGGCATTTTCCACAATTACAAATATAATGCGGAAGTCCACCGATAGAAATGGGCCAGCTAAGCGAAGCTACCGGTCTTCACATAGCTTGTTGAGGTTGAGCTTCACACTCACCTTGATGACATCATTGCCGAACAGAAGCTTTGTGTGGTGGCTATAGGAAATAGTATGATAGTGCCAGTTTGAATTCACCCAAATCCGCCGGTTGTTTCGTCAGAATACAGTTTAAAAAAATCAATGCTAGCTCGACGGATTATCAAATGAAGTTTGAAGTGTTTTGGATTGTTTCCACTTGCAATGTAGCTTTGGTAAAATAGAATGCACTTTTTCCATTCATGTATTTGGACAATGCTAATGATGCTAATTACGGACTGGGACAAAGCTGAATAATGGATTGTTTTATAAAATGACAATGTGCCTTCAGGAACAACTCAGGGTTATTGGACTTTTATGATTTTTGGACAAAGCATTGGGTGGACTTTTTATCAACTCTCCTGTATTGGCTTCATTATCTATGACCTACTCTCCTGTATTAGTCCTATTATCTATGACCTACTCTCTTGTATTAGTCCTATTATCTATGATCTACTCTCTTGTATTAGTCATATTATCTATGACCTACTCTACTGTATTTGTCTTATTATCTATGACCTACTCTCTTGTATTAGTCCAATTATCTATGACCTACTCTCTTATATTAGTCATATTATCTATGACCTACTCTACTGTATTTGTCTTATTATCTATGACCTACTCTCCAGTATTAGTCCTATTATCTATGACCTACTCTATTGTATTTGTCTTATTATCTATGACCTACTCTTTTGTATTAGTCCTATAATCTATGACCTACTCTCTTGTATTAGTCCTAATATCTATGACCTACTTTACTGTATTAGCCTTATTATGTATGACCTACTCTCCTGTATTAACTCTACTGTACAGACCTATGCTGTACAAACGTACATCTATACACTTCGACAGCATTTCTCAAACCTAAAATAAGGGACTAGCAGTTGTTTCACAGTTTTATAGTTGCCCTCACCAAGCTCATTTGGTTCAATCCAGGGAGTGATAATTAATTGATAAGGTGAATCAGGCATGCTATCTCTGGTAGAGTTTAAAACTACTGAACAGCTGGCAGTTTCGAGGACAGGTTTGAGAACCACCCGCGCTGCAGTCACCAGACCACGGGCCGCCTAACTGTACCTAGAACAGCTGGAGGCAGCACTTTCCCTTACTGGGCCTAATTTTGTGGAATGATTTGCCAATCCATGTGAAACATGCAGAATCAGTCTCAACATTTTAGAAGGGTCATCTCTTCAGCACAGGTTTTGACAAAGTGTAGTCTAGCCCAGGGGCATGAAGGTGAACAGCAAGGGACTGAAAAACGAATCACCCTTGCTGTCTCTACCTGGCAGGCTTTCTATCTCCAATGCCATACACTCTCTGCAGTGCAATCATGGACACTTAGCCACTAGTTTGCCATACAAGAGGATGCATCACAAAATGTCAGCCCCGAGTTGAGTCTATGATGAGCTCTTTCTGTTCGGCTTTGTGCCCACTGGGGGTCGGGTGATGGGAGAGAACTTTGTGGTCTATACCTGGCCTTTCTCAGGGGTGGTTGTTGCAGGGCCGCCGGATTATGCAAATGCTAGGGGCTCCGTCCATCAAGGGACCCCCAAATGGGTGAGGATTATATATATATTTTACTAATACTATTTTAATACAATTAATTCGAAATATTACAAAAAAGTGGAACCCCCCACCACAACATAACTACAGTTTATTAGGCCATATATTCTGTGCTGCCCTCAGTGTCGCCCCGCCCCAGCGCATCAATCGCCTCCCACCCTGCTCTCAGTTAGACTTACCTGATTGTGGGGGATGGGCGAGGTCAGTTATCTAGTGAGTGACACTGAATGTGAGACATTATAAATTAGCATCAGTAGCTTACTTCAAACAATGGTGCCCAGGAAAGTAAAAGAAGAGAAGAGGAGGAAAAACGGGATGAGGGCAGAATAATGTAATGTGATGAATGAATAGTTGTTTTAATTGCATTGTAGTTACCAATGGAGCAGTGTTACTACTAGCTAGCTTACTTTGGATGTTACTAGTAATGTTCGCTAATTGAAATAGATACCTAGCTAGAGTTTTTCACTTATTTACCTATACCTTAAATTCCTTAAGGAATGTTGGAAAGACTATTCAGGTGAATTAAGATTCAGGTGTTTTGGGAATAACCTAACCTGTAACATAATTTTGAGAAATACGCTTTTTCTTTCGCGTGTGCTGCACTAACTAGCCACTGTCGACCTCAAGAATGCTAGGTGTAATTACACTTGCTATTTCTGTTTAGGCTATAATGTGGCTTCGGTGCTATTACTGTATAGTTTCACCACCAGCAGCTTTTTTATTAATATAATGATACACCCAATCGCCACATACTCCTCGCTTCAGATGCAAATTTGAAATATTTGAATCCCACCCCTGCAAATCCTGGGCCACCTGCAGACACCTTCTGTACCTCAGCACAGCCCAACGATGCATCATCAAGTGCTCCTGTCCCCTCTACCTCAGCACAGCCCAACGATGCAGCATTAGGTGCTCCTGTCCCCTCTCCCTCAGCACAGCCCAGTGATGCAGCATCAAACACTCCTGTCCCCTCTCCCTCAGCACAGCCCAGTGATGCAGCATCAAACACTCCTGTCCCCTCTCTCTCAGCACAGCCCAGTGATGCAGAATCAAGCATCTACACAAAGGCTGCACCAATAAACCCTACTGACTGGCCATCTGTTTTAACTGATAAAGTAGGAACAGGGTTTGTTCTCTGAGGACCATATCAAATAAAAAACAGTTTTACGTTTCTGAAACAAAAAGACGGGAGAAGGTGTCATCAGCATGACTATTTCAATAGTCTTAGTCGATGGAGAAAGAAATCTAAAAAAGCTGCAAGAAAGAAACATTGTTAAATAGCTTAGTGGTTAGAGAAGTGGACCTGCAAGCTCTAGGTTCCCGCGATGAAATCTCCTCACAGTCAAAACAAAGTATGCATTTAGATTTGTTCCAGATATATATATATTTTTTGCTGGCTATAACCTTCAGTATCTACAGTATAGTAAGCCTAAAATAACTGTTTACGGTTATATTGCGACTGTTTCTGGTAGATTTTTGAAGTACGCATCCGTTCATGCTTTTTGGGTCAGGATAGACAAAAACTCTTCTGGCTACAACATTCAGTAGCTACGTTGTAGTAAGCCTCAACGAAAACTATTTACGGTTATACAGTATTGCGACTATTTCTGGTGGATTCCATGATTGTCTCATCTTTTCACTTGACGAAGAAGTCAGTTATCGTCACCTAGTGATGGCCATTCAAGGCCTCATTTGTGTTATTTTAGCACTCAGAGTTTCTTTATCACAATAAAAGCCATCATTGAAATGTATAAGGGAATATAGTTAACAATCTAGTCTGTGAAAAAGAACAGACAAGAATAACATTGGAATGGACATTAAACATAAAATGTACAGACTAGATTGTTAAATATATTACCTTATATATTTCAATGATGGCTTTTATTTTGAAAAAGAAAATCTGAGTTAGCACTGCTAGCATAATATCCGGCTGCAAGAAGCCCGAATGGCCATCACTACGTCACCTTTTTCATTAGTTGTCAGTTATAATCATCACAATTAAAATAAATAACCACTCGAAATACACTCACCTAAAGGATTATTAGGAACACCTGTTCAATTTCTCATTAATGCAATTGTCTAATCAACCAATCACATGGCAGTTGCTTGAATGCATTTAGGGGTGTGGTCCTGGTCAAGACAATCTCCTGAACTCCAAACTGAATGTCAGAATGGGAAAGAAAGGTGATTTAAGCAATTTTGAGCGTGGCATGGTTGTTGGTGCCAGACGGGCCGGTCTGAGTATTTCACAATCTGCTCAGTTACTGGGATTTTCACGCACAACCATTTCTAGGGTTTACAAAGAATGGTGTGAAAAGGGGAAAAATCCAGTATGCAGCAGTCCTGTGGGTGAAAATGCCTTGTTGATGCTAGAGGTCAGAGGATAATGGGCCAACTGATTCAAGCTGATGGAAGAGCAACTTTGACAGAAATAACCACTTGTTACAACCGAGGTATGCAACAAAGCATTTGTGAAGCCACAACACGCACAACCTTGAGGCAGATGGGCTACAACAGCAGAAGACCCCACCGGGTACCACTCATCTCCACTACAAATAGGAAAAAGAGGCTACAATTTGCACAGGCTCACCAAAATTGGACAGTTTGAAGACTGGAAGAATGTTGCCTGGTCTGATGAGTCTCGATTTCTGTTGAGACATTCAGATGGTAGAGTCAGAATTTGGCGTGAACAGAATGAGAACATGGATCCATCATGCCTTGTTACCACTGTGCAGGCTGGTGGTGGTGGTGGTGTAATGGTGTGGGGGATGTTTTCTTGGCACACTTTAGGCCCCTTCGTGCCAATTGGGCATCGTTTAAATGCCACAACCTACCTGAGCATTGATTCTGACCATGTCCATCCCTTTATGACCACCATGTACCCATCCTCTGATGGCTACTTCCAGCAGGATAATGCACCATGTCACAAAGCTCGAATTATTTCAAATTGGTTTCTTGAACATGACAATGAGTTCACTGTACTGAAAGGGCCCCCACAGTCACCAGATCTCAACCCAATAGAGCATCTTTGGGATGTGGTGGAACGGGAGCTTCGTGCCCTGGATGTGCACCCCACAAATATCCATCAACTGCAAGATGCTATCCTATCAATATGGGCCAACATTTCTAAAGAATGCTTTCAGCACCTTGTTGAATCAATGTCACGTAGAATTAAGGCAATTCTGATGGCGAAATGGGGTCTAATACAGTATTAGTATGGTGTTCCTAATAATCCTTTAGGTGAGTGTATATCAGTCTGTGTGGAATGAATGTACACATTATACAAGTTTCACTTCTTGAATGGAATTACTGAAATAAATCAACTTTTTGATTATATTCTAATTTTATGACCAGCACCTGTATATTGATAGATACTGTATCAATGTCATTCATGAATTGTTAGTTAGCTGTTAAAATGGCCAGAGGAGTTTTTCAGGATAGACAAAAACTTTGCTGGATAAAACCTTCTGTAGCCAGGTTATAAGCCAAAAATGAAACTGTTTACTGTTATATTGCAACTATTTCTAGTGGATTTTCCAAATTATATTTTAGGATTTGTTCAGTATAGAAAAAAAACTTTGCTGACTACATGATTCTCTCGTCTTTTCACTTGAAGAAAAAGTCAGTTATTGTCACCTATATTGATATAGTAGTCATTGTATCAATGTCATTCACAAATGGCTAATAAGCTGTTAAAACGGCTAGTTGCAAAAGCCGTAGTTCATAGACACTATTTGTGGTGGAGGTAAAGTTAATATGAAATGTTCACGATGATCACGAAGATGCTTCGGGAAATGCTATTCGCATCATTGACTGGAAGTGCCTGGAGGCTGCGTCGAGATTGTTAACAAAGGTGTGGGAAGCATGGAGGTCTCCGGGCTAGGCTTAAGCTCGCCACCAATCGGCCTTCACTAACTAGCTTATTCCTCGCAAACGTACGGTCACTGGCGAACAAAATGGACGAAATATGACTGAGAATAATCTCACAAAAATGGATTATGGATTACAGCGTCATGAGTTTCTTGGAAACATATCTTAAGTTAACAACAACATCGTATTCTGGGATGATCGGGATGGTGGGGGAATTCCGGTAAGACCAGAGGAGGTGGGCTGTACATTTATGTAAACAAAACATGTTGTACAAACACTAACTTTACTGGGAGTCACTGCTCAACCAATCTGGAGTACCTGATTATTAGGTGCAGGCCTTTTTACTTGCCTCGGGAGTTCACATCTATTGTTGTTACTGCTGTCTACATACCCCTGGATGCTAACACTAAACTAGCAATGAAATAACTGCAGTCTGCCATTAGCAAACAGCAGATGGAACACCCAGATGGTGTTTTTGCAGTTGCAGGGGATTTCAACCATTCAAATCTGAAAACAGTTTTTCCCAAATTCCACCAAAATGTCTTCTGCCCCACCAGACGAGACAATACACTAGACCATGTGTATACAAACATTCCGGAGGCTTACAAAGCCATTCCCCTCCCCCACCTGGGACAGTCTGATTACCTTTCACTGTTTTCACTTCCTAAGTATTTACCCCTCATTAAACATATGAAACCATCAGTGAGGACAGGTGAAGTGTGACCAGAGGGGTCAGACTCACTTCTACAGCACCAGTTTCAATACACAGACTGGAGGTTGTTTGTCACTCAAGCCACCCTTGACTCCCATACGGACATTGATACATATGCTTCCTTCAGTTTGGATTACATCAACATCTGCATCAACAATGTCACCACCCATAAACTAATAAACACCTTCCCCAACCAGAAGCCGTGGATGAACAGGGAGGTCCAACAACTGCTAAAGGCACGCATTGCTGCTTTCCGATCCAACGATGCGGAGGCCTACAGCTCACCCAGGGCCAACCCGAAAAGGGGCATCAAGATGGCAAAAAATTACCACAAACTGTGGATTGAGGAGCACTTCAACAACAATTCCGAGCCCTAACGCATGTGGCAGGGCATCCAAGCCATCACAGACTACTGGCCCTACCCCCATAGCCAGCGATGTCTCCTATACCGACGAGTTAAACAAGTTCAGTGCTCTTTTCGACAGGGACAACAAAGAGCCAGCCATTAAAGCTGATCTCCCCCGAGACTATCCACCGCAGAAGTGTGGTCTGCACTGAGCAGGGTGATGCACGTAAGTCTGCTTGTCCTGATGGTGTCCGTGCTCAGAGCTTGTGCTAGGCAGTTATCTGAGGTCTTTACTGACATTTTCAACATGTCACTGGCCAAGGCGGTGGTCCCAACGTGCTTCAAGACTGCAACCATTGTGCCAGTGCTGAAGCAGTCGACCGCGTCTAGCCTGAATGACTTCCGACCTGTCGCACTCACCCCCACAATCATGAAGTGCTTCAAAAGACTAGTTCTGGCTCATCTTACGTCCTGCCTCCCACCAACACTGGATCCCTAACAGTTTGCCTACCGGTCAAACAGGTCGACAGAGGAAGTCATCTCCTCAGCTTTACACTCTGCCCTGATTTACCGGGACAAAACCAACACCTATGTGAGAATGCTATTCATAGACTGTAGCTCAGCATTCAACCTCTAGGCTGGTCAACAAACTCCATAACCGGGGGATTAGACCCTCCATTTACAACTGGACGTTAGACTTCCTAACCAACAGATTCCAGTCTGTCAGGTTAGAAAACTTTGCCTCCTCCACCCTGATCCTAAACAATGGTGTTCCAAAGGCTGCATGCTGAGCCCCATCCTGTACTCGCCTCTTCACCCACGACTGCGTTCCTGTACACAGTTCTCCAGCCCAAGCGGTGTCTGCATTGGGTGCGTGGCATCATCAGAGATCCTTCACACCCATGCCACAAACTGCTTGCCCTCCTACCATCAGGCAGGCAGTACACATCTTTTCGCTCTCAGGAACAGTTTCTTCCAGTTGTAACATGTACGTGTCTACCTCGGGAACCTCATTGCTGCTATACCAGCAATTCAGTTGCACATGCCACCTGCACCTTCAATTTGCCTGGACTGCACTTTTAGAATTGCCGTTTCTACTTGCATTTGCCTCATTGCACAACTATTAATTTCCCACTTCTACATGAATCTAATCTAATTAGAGTGTCTAGTTTGAGAAACTGACACCTCACAGGTCCTCAACTGGCAGCTTCATTAAATAGCAAAACACCAGTCTCATCGTCAACAGTGAAGAGGTGACACTGGGATGCTGACCTACTAGGCAAAGTTGCAGAGAAAATCTCAGACTGGCCAATAAAAATGTAATATTAAGATGGGTAAAATAACACAGACACTAGATAAGTGTTCCCTGTAGATGAATCATGCGGGTCATAGTACCATCCATAGCATCATTTAAGTGGGAGCTGTCTGGGGCATACGTGGTTCTACCTGTAACTTTATGGATGCTTGAGTTGTGCTGGAGTTCTCCGGAGGTTCTCCATAGTTCTCCGCAGGTACTTTTTGTCAATATAGCAATGGAGAGTAGGCATTAATTTTGTAGAATGTGGAGATCATTTTTAGTGAGACAAGAATTTGGTTGTTACCAACAATCCTTCAGGAAAGCTTCTGTTGTCAGGGCCCCACTTGAAACCTGTTGAAACCACATTCAAGCCTGAACATCAAAGGATAAAACCTTGAAAATCTTAGATGTAAATCAAATGCTGGATCAAATGCCTGTACACCCTGAAGCTCTACAGAAGATGGGCTGATGTGTGTTTTACACAGTAGCCTGAAGCCTATTTTACACATATTGTACTTGGGTAGCACTTATTGTACTTGGAGCCTTGATCAAGAGCACAACGGTAGAACTATGGGATCAGAGACCAGCAGTCTTCTATTTAGATTGACATGGACTATAAATAGACACTGACAGTTATAGTGGTAATTTAAAGGGAGACATTTAAGGGCTGAGACACACCTGGTCTGATGGACCAACTTGGAAAATGACAGCTCCTGCACTTATTTAATCTCAAGTCAAGCATCTTCCATAATTTATTATAAAACACTATGTATAATACACTGCTTTTTAAACTGAAAATTGTTTATTTAGGGACAAATTTAAACATATTCTAAAAATGCAGTTGATTGCAATTAACTATAAAACATCTAGGTCATTAGAACATGTGATCTTAAAAGGATGAACTCTTATATTGTCTAACAGGCATAGCCAGAAAAGGATTGGCCACCCTGTAGAGCAGGGCTGCCCAACCCTGTTCCTGGAGGTTTTCTCTTCTACTCCATTTGTGACTAACCTGATTAATCTTTTCATCCAGTAAATTATTAGAATCAGGTGTGCTAAATTAGAGATATAGGGAAAACCTACAGGACAGTAGATCTCCAGGAACAGGATTGGGAAGCCCTGCTGTAGGCCCAATCCTAATATCCACACTCACAGACTTTGAGGGCTTAGGGCTGTCACACTGTCATATCACCAAGTGCGCAAGGGCTCTCTCACAGACATTTTGAGCCCTTTATGCACCCTATACATAAGTCTGCATTTCCATAGACTTTGCCTGAGGGAACTGCCCACAGTTTATAACGTTGTGTCTTGAAACACAGGGTTTACCAGGGGAAGTCCGGAAGCGAGAGTAAAATCCCGGCAAACCCGCTTTATTAGAGAATAAAGAAGAACGGTAAACAACACTCCATTAACAAGGATTTAAGATGGCACATAGAACATATGAAATCAGAGGACTGTAATCACCTTATTACACACCTAGTTTATTCAACTATTTATTTTAGTTTTTGCTGTTTTTACCAGAAATAGTACATAGATTATTGACAAATACAGATTATTATTGACAATTACTCATCAACTCTGTAGGACAAGAGTCTGCAAGACATATAAATCAGGTAGTCGGCCTATTAGGTGCCTTGGCTGCGAAGAAAGTAAAAAACGTCAAATAAAATGTCCCAAACCCACAATATTGTGCAACTTGTTTCAGCATCGTCAAGTTAACGTGATAATGTCCCAAGTGCTGTCCAATGACTATTTCTAGCATTTTGAGCCTTTGCAGCCTCTTGCACTCAATCACTTACCAGGTGACGTCAGTTAAGTCTGTGAGGGTTCAGGGCTTAGGGTTTAGGGAGGACATTGGGATTGGGCCTTAGAGACTAGAGCCCTACTCTTTAGCTTTTTCTTCACAATTCTGACTTTTCTAAGGAGATTTTCCCACCGCTGTGTATCAACAGCTGATTACTTGCACTTTGAGGTTTAAACTGGGTATTTAAATAAGCACTTTATTTAATTTGATAGCTGAGGCCTTTTAAAGCAAATCTGATTGAAATAATGAGAATGGTATTAAAGTGTGCATGGGGAGTATGAGTGTGCAGAAATGGGCATTGTCAAAAGGTGAAATTGGACAACACAGGAACATTTTAAGGGAATAGCAGTGCAGGACAGGCTCATCGTGGAGGATGTTGTTGGAAGAAAGCTCTACTTTTTCAACGAGGCCTGAGAAGACAATTATCTAATAACGTCAGACAAATTATCAAAGAATGATTAAGTCCAAGCAAGAAGCGAAATTGATTGTAAATGTATTATTGTGAAATTTTTTGTCTCTGAGTGACTTAACATAAAAGAACATTGACACTGAGCTACTGGTTCTTGCAGAGGAAACCGTCAGCAGAAGGGCGAGAACACTTGGGACATATCTGGTGATTGGGGTTCTGTTTTTCACACTGCCAAGATTAGGAAAAAAACAACATTACAATGAATATCAATTCAATTAAAACAAAATGAATAATTTAGTCAAAAATGAAATTAATTTAAACATTATTATAACAATACATTTTTTAAAGTCTTTAGATATTAGGCCCGTCCTTCTGGCAGTCTGGTTGGCAAAATGGTTATTCAAGGATTCCTCAGTCCCTCTTATCCCATAGTGTTCTAAGTGTATCTCTTCAACTAGAGACAGGAGAAGCTCTCCACCACTCTAGCTTATGTTGCCCCTGTAGTAGCAACTAGTCCAGACCCGGTGGCAAGGGGGGCATTGCCCCGCCAGCAAAAATGCTTTGCCCTCCAAAAATAGTTTGGGTTAGATGTTTCCCAATATTATACTTAACTAATTACTGTTGGGAATGTAGCTCTCTTGGCTTCATCTGCAAATGCAATGGAGAATGTGCTTTATTATCTGTTTTGAGTATTCAATGAGTTGCCATGGTTCTGTGATAGGCTTCTCTAGATCATATGTTATAATTGTCTTTTGCCATCTCATTCTGTAGGTGGCGCTGACAGCCAAGCTGGACATGTGCTCCTCAGTTGTGAATGTCTGATGCTCAACCCTGACACTTACAGTAGGCTACATATGTGGCTGCACATCTGCTGCACTGCGTCCAACGCAACATCTGTGTGAGCGAAAATTTCCTCTAAAGTGAGTAGTAAAAAAAGGTTATCTAAATCCTCCAGCTTTGCCTCGAACCCAACCGCACCTAACCCAGTATAATAATCCCTGGTACAACTCACTGAAACGTGTGTGTAATGGGGGTCCTTTCAAAATGACACAGTGCTGACTATTCTAAAAGTTATATTTCAATGCTTGTAATAGATGATGCCATATATACCCTCAATTCATTATGAATAGTTTTTGACATCCCAGATCTGAAAGAGGGTAGTGGTTTCTAGTTATTTCTGAAGTGGAACTTTGACACTATTTGTGCCTTCTGAAAGCTAATGGTTGTAAGCCCAAAAATGCAGCAGAATTGATTAATCCCCTCTTACTTTTTAATTATACTGTTTCATTACGCAGACTTTAATCCATTACATGATCAATGCAATGTTTTCTCGGAAGTTGGTATATGATATTGGCAGTTATTTGCTCCTCGCATTTGTCATGCTTTTTACATGATTTATGTTCTTCCGGTCATTGTACCCGCCTTTCTTACAAGGCTCAGACTTCCCAAAAAGAAGGCAAGGCAAGCAATACAATCAATGTTGGTGCTGCTGGCACACTGAGGCAAGCTAATATCGTTTGCTAGTTAGCTAATTGCTAATTAGCAAAATGCAGTGCAAAGCAAAAATAGTTTTACAACCAAGAACAATATAAAATGTAGTTCTGTCTCCTGTATTTTGAAGAAACTCAAGCCCTATATGTGTGTAACAAGTGTTAATAGAAAATAATTATGAGTCCAGTGTTCCTTATTACAGTGATGACTCTGGGAGGGACACTGTTTTCAGTAGGTTTTTCTGACTAAAAATATTAAATAAATAGAATGACAGATATGGGAAATTTGGACAGGATTAACAAAAATGATGTGATGATTTGTGCTTGTGCATGTAATTACATACATTTTACGTTAATATTATTACACAGCACACTGAATTTTAATAAACTTTGACAATATATCCCTATGATAACCCATTCTTGTGACAAACCGGTTTTCCACTGCTGTTTCTGGGGAGTGTTGTTAGGATGTGGTAGATTCCGGTACAACTGTTAGCCTCATTCTTTACAAATAGACTGATTACCATAATTGCCTCCTCACCAAGATGCTTATCTAGAATTAACATGCTTGTAATATCCAACCCAGGATGCAAACAGTTGGAAACTCCCAGGTCTTGCTGTGGCCTGCAGTAAATCAGCAGTTATAATGTTTTGCTAAACCATCTCTACAGTGAATATGAATGAAGGACACAGGATTTCATTTTGTATTGGGCTCTGATGTCAAACTAAAACGCTGCTCTTTTAATACCTTCCTCAGTCAATCAATAGCATTTATTTCATAAAGCCCTTTTTACATCAGCAGTTGTCACAAAGTGCTTGTACAGATACCCAGCCTGAATCCCCAGAAATCATGAATCATGAAATCATGAAATCATCAAGAATTGATGCGCAGTGACTAAGAACCTAGGACAAAACCAAGATAGGAGCCAGACTCTGAGGGGTGGCTAGTCATCTTATGGCTGTACCGGGTACATTCCTGTAAGAAAGTCTGTCAAAACTTAGCTCCCGCCCACCAGCCTGTGAAAATATTCATGATATTGGGTAAAGAGGATTCTGCTCCGTCATCCACTTTAGGGGACATTGTTTGTGATGTTGTTTGTGCGTCTTTGACAAACCGTGAGTTACCTAAGAGTTAGGAACTATTAAAAAATGATTGGTCAAGAAATATTTGGTTTAATTACGACATAGGTTGACCTGATATCTTTGCTGTGTTTGGTGACAAGACTCACCTAACGTAGCCGTTCGCCGTTGATTTGACTAACCCTCCAAGTCCAGAAAATCATTATACTGCAGTTACATAGTAGTTGTTTGCCTTTTGCCGCCGCTGATGTAAAATGTGTGTTAGATAAAGTTAGCAAAGATTCAATGTTGTGTGAAAGGTTTTGAGGTGCTCTTAATGTTACATGCATTCGGGGAGATGTACATCAGGAGTGCAGCATGTGAACGAGGGACAGTGTGGCACCTATTGGCGCTGGCAACTTCAATTAGTAATTAGTGTACTTGGTGCAGAGATGTATGTGTATATACATGAGTATATGCTGTTAAGGTTTATGTGTGTATATATATATATATATATATATATATATATATATATAATGGATTATTAGGAACACCATACTAATACTGTGTTTGACCCCCTTTTGCCTTCATAACTGCCTTAATTCTACATGGCATTGTTTCAACAAGGTGCTGAAAGCATTCTTCAGAAATGTTGGCCCATATTGATAGGATAGCATCTTGCAGTTGATGGAGATTTGTGGGATGCACATCCAGGGCACAAAGCTCCCGTTCCACCACATCCCAAAGATGCTCTATTGGGTTGAGATCTGGTGAATGTGGGGGCCATTTCATTACAGTGAACTCATTGTCATGTTCAAGAAACCAATTTGAAATGATTCGAGCTTTGTGTCATGGTGCATTATCCTGCTGGAAGTAGCCATCAGAGGATGGGTACATGGTGGTCATAAAGGGATGGACATGGTCAGAAACAATGCTCAGGTAGGTTGTGGCATTTAAACGATGCCCAATTGGCACTGAGTGTGCCAAGAAAACATCCCCCACACCATTACACCACCACCATCAGTCTGCACAGTGGTAACAAGGCATGATGGATCCATGTTCTCATTCTGTTTACACCAAATTCTGACTCTACCATCTGAATGTCTCAACAGAAATCGAAACTCATTAGACCAGGCAACATTCTTCCAGTCTTCAACTGTCAAATTTTGGTGAGCTCGTGCAAATTGTAGCCTCTTTTTCCTATTTGTAGTGGAGATGAGTGGTACCTGGTGGGGTCTTCTGCTGTTGTAGCCCATCCGCCTCAAGGTTGTGTGTGTTGTTGCTTAAAAAATGCTTTGCCGCATACCTCGGTTGTAACAAGTGGTTATTTCAGTCAAAGTTGCTCTTCTATCAGCTTGAATCAGTCGGCCCATTCTCCTCTGACCTCTAGCATCAACAAGGCATTTTTGCCCACAGGACTGCCGCATACTGGATGTTTTTCCGTTTTCACACCATTCTTTGTAAACCCTAGAAATGGTTGTGCGTGAAAATCCCAGTAACTGAGCAGATTGTGAAATACTCAGACCACCTTTATTTCCCATTCTGACATTCACTTTGGAGGTCAGGAGAATGTCTTGACCAGGACCACACCCCAAAATGCATTGAAGCAACTGCCATGTGATTGGTTGATTAGATAATTGCATTTATGAGAAATTGAACAGGTGTTCCTAATAATCCTTTAGGTGAGTGTATATATACACACAGTGGATATAAAAAGTCTACACACCCCTGTGAAATCCCAATCCCAACAATGAGATCCCTCTGATGCTTTGGAAGCTCTCTGCGGACCATGGCTTTTGCTCTGAGATGCAACTCAGAATGCAACTTCTTTGGTTGACTATGGCGAGGCCTGTTCTGAGTGGAACCTGTCCTGTTAAACCACTGTATGGTCTTGGTCACCGTGCTGCAGCTCAGTTTTAGGGTCTTGGCAATCTTCTTATAGCCTAGGCCATCTTAGGCCATCTATGTAGAGCAACAATAATTTTTTGTAGATTCTCAGAGAGTTCTTTGCCATGAGGTGCCATGTTGAACTTCCAGTGACCAGTATGAGGGAGTGTGAGAGCGATAACACCAAATTTAACACACCTGCTCCCCATTCACACCTGAGACCTTGTATCACTAACGAGTCACATGACACCGGGGAGGGAAAATTGCTAATTGGGCCCAATTTGTACTCACTTTTGTTACCAGTGGTTTAGACATTAATGTCTGTGTGTTGTGTTATTTTGAGGGGAAAGCTGTTATGCAAGCTGTACACTCACTACTTTACATTGTAGCAAAGTGTCATTTCTTCAGTGTTGTCACATGAAAAGATATAATCAAAAATCTTTACAAAAATGTGAGGGGTGTATTCACTTTTGTGAGATACTGTATGTGTGTGTGTATGTGTATATATAAACAGTCATGCCAGATGTTTAAACCCATGTTAGCTGCTACAGAGAGAGGATTGTAGCCCACTACATTCAACATGATCGTAGCTATAGACATATTGTTATTGATACGAGTTAGTGACACTTTCTCCCTTTTGTTTCATTCAAAGAACCACAAGCCTACACAGCTACCGTTGTCCTAACAGCCCCAACTGCCCATGTGCCTAAGTTCACGATGAAGAACCCAGAATTTCATCCTGTTCTCCGCTGTAGAGTCCTGACCGATGCCCCAGGGGCGAATGCCAGTTATCCACCAACACCTACAGTAGTCCTACTACATATTACAGTCCTTTGCTGAACCCTCAGCCACAATTCCTTTTAGGGCCACATCATATTCAGATGACTTTCAAGTCAATAAATACAGATGCTATAGAGCTATGCTAATGTGCTATGCTACAGTGCCATGTCCTGAGTCTTTAGGCAGAATCTGGTTCCACTGGACAACCAGATGGGCTTTGGGCCGTGACCGTATCATCATGCCTCAACTAGTTGAGCTACACAACCAGGAGCACTTTGGACAGGAGGTCCTGAGACATGGTCCAAGGGCTCATGTCCTCATAAGGTTCAACAAGACACCAGAAAGATTACAGAGCATTCATTGGATCTAAAAGGATGGAATCCGGTCCCCCGTTACATAAACTAATGCAACAGAAACGATTGGGACTGAGACAGAATAGATTGACCCTGGTCCCCCGGCAACATAATAGTAGCATAAAACTAGTGACTGAGACGGGGTCTGCTGACACTGTGGCGCCATCTAAATATAGTCTAAAATGCTATATTTCACTTTTAAAACCATAGTAAAATACTGCTCTGTTAATACTGTACTGAAATAATGCTCTTTTAATACTTTAAAGCTGCCTAACTAGATTGGGAAAGGACCACTCAGACAATGAAGTTTTCTAAGCCCATAATAAGGGTGATGTGGACTGATATCTCTGAAGGTCATCAGGAACCTTCACAGTCCATGTAGCCTTTGAGAATCGATAATGACATGAACACTGAGGCTGGTTTAATGGTGTGTGAAGGGATAGTTATGTCAGGTTGTTACATTTGGAAATGGTGCATGGATCATATCAGCGCATTGAGATCTGACTGCTGTGGCCGATCCAACACTGAACTCTGAACCTGCCGGAGATGCTCATCAGATAAGCAGAATCCATCACAATGACAGTTGGGGGGGGGGGGACATCTGGCCATTACAGGCCAAATGAGACGTCTAGATCTAGCGTTAGCCAAACTGGATACAACCTGGTTGTTATTGAGGTTAATCATATGGCTACAGTGTACAGAAGTAACTGACTGTAGTTGGGTTGGGTAACCTGGCAACACACGCCAGACCATCGTTGGAACACTGTCTTTTCTTAGAGGTGAATTTTACCGTTATGGATTTTGTGCTGCCACTGTTGCATTGAATTAGTGTGACCAAACAGGCGTGCGGAGGGAAATGGGGCTGTTCTCCGAGTGAATTATACGCAGTCACACACTCAATTTACCCTTGCAAACCTATTTAGGAAGGAGCAGGCATGGAGACATACAAGCAGACCCAGATGCAGCGCAGGCGCATGCTCTCAGTACTAGTTTGAGGTGATCAAATCTGCTATTTTTTGTTTTTACATCAGATTCGGATTAAGTCGTATTTCAGTCCGTGACATCAGGAAATGAACAAAGCTCAGATGAAAGAGAAAGCACCTGAAAGGCAGTCACATCGGTGTTTCATAATGTGATTGACAGGCGTGGAACTCAACATGTGGTACCGGTTTCATTAAATATTAATTACGAAGAGAGTTAGAATATATGCGTGATTGTTCATGATCCACAACGAACGTATTACACGAGTGACCCTATTTAACATGGTACGTCACAGACGACGGCAGGCAGTGTGCTCTTCAGTTTTCTGGTGTGTTATTGTTGGACGACTACCCAAAGCATGCTAATGTGATATCAGTTAAAATATTAGTCTTCATTTCACAGGCAATGAATCGTCAAGGTGTCTCTGCCTCCAGTCCCTGTCCCGCG
This sequence comes from Esox lucius, assembly GCF_011004845.1. Lineage (NCBI taxonomy): Eukaryota > Metazoa > Chordata > Actinopteri > Esociformes > Esocidae > Esox > Esox lucius. The sequence continues at coordinate 13,298,100 of NC_047585.1, forward strand.
GCATAGCAGACAGCTGTTTGAAATTAGATCCCACACTGGGTTAGGCCTGCTTGTATGTTACCGCTAGCTGGAGTAATGTTGATCGCTTCGTAACCCAATGAGCAGTCTATCATGGCACAGCGGGCTCATCGAAATGTGACCGTAGTGAAGTGTGCGCATAGTGTTTAATAGCCAATCCTTTAGCTGAGACATTTTGACGATGAGCTGTGATGCTCACCTCATCAAGTGGTTTGAAATGGTCTTTCACCATGACATAGCCTGCTGTTTAGTGGCGCCTATGTGCTACTCTCACTCGTGTGTTCTTAACATCTTGAGATGGGGCGACGATTAAAAGTCAAAGCCACGTGAACGGCTGCCTGATGACTCAAACGGAAGTCAGAATTTCAGAAACAATATCATTCACAACATATTTTCGTTGGAGACTTCGTCTATTAACATTTTAATTATGCGTAAGTTTCAAATATCACTTAACAGACCCCCATCGTGAGTTTTTTTTTTTGCGGGTAATTTCAGTACTCACTGTGTTCCAGAATGTTACTATGACGTCACAATACATTTCATCCACAGTTGTTCTATATGACTGTATCTAGCTAGCAAACGTCAGCTAACTGCTAGCTAACAAAGTGTGACCTGTAATTCAGTGCAGCGAAAATGAAGACTAGTGATGGTTATAAATGTATAACGTCTTATGTCTTATTGTATTGAGCGGTAGAAGTAAAGAAATGTCTAACACATCCTTTGTTTGAACTAGTAACTGAAGTCAGCCGTCAACAACATACTCCCTCAGATTCTCACACACTCACTATAGTTATTTATTGCCTATATGATGTGCCACTGCTGATGACAGGATCAAACCATTGTGACACAAAGGGCAGGGGGTCACAATGTTTTGAAACTAATTGTTGCCACCTGTTCAGTCTGTTGAGTCAGTCAACCCAGAGTTGTGGTTTCAGTTTGTTAACCCTGCTTTCTAAAATACCCCCAATACATCTGACACAAAAATGAATGATATTAGCGACTAGAACATCTTACCATTTCCTGGGAGAGCTGACAACCGGTCAAAATCATAGTGTAAAAACTTTCTAGAAGTTACGTTACCTGTTACGTTACCTGAGCTAGCATGGGAGAAAATTGCTGACCAAGACAATGCGTGAGTAATAATTGAAAATAAAGAAAGGTCACATCTTGAGTGTTCCACTCTGTAAACATTTATATCATGTGTGTGGGTGTAATATCAAGTTCAGAGTTTATTTATCAAATGCACCAAATAACACAGCATCATTCTGATCAGTGACATTCTTGTGACTTAGTGCACATCTACGTAGTAAGAATTAAGAAATATATAAAGCAAAAATATTGCAGTAATATACATAAAAATTTAAACTATCAGCAATTATAAAGAAAGTAGAATGGTAAATATGAACAATATGGGTAGAAGTATTGAATATTATAAATATAATATGAGTGTAATATGCCTATGAATGGTACATACAAAATAATATTCTAATGTACATTAAATGTACATAGAAAGACATCAGAGCATTTGGAATGTTCATGTGTGATCTGTATGATCATAGATCAGTGTTGCTGGTTGAGGAGCCTTATGGACTTGGGTAAAAAAAACTATGGGTCTGGAACTGTGTGCTCCGATGCTCTGGTAGTGTCTACCAGATGGCAGCAGTGTGAACAGACCATAGCCTTGGTGGCTTTAATCTTTGATGACGATCTGTGCTTTCCTAAGGCATCGTGTATGGTAGATGCCTTGCATGGAGGGTAAATGCCTTGCACGGATGGAAGATGGCAGCTGATGACGTGCCCCGCAGACCTCACCACCCTCTGGAGGGACTTGCGATCGGAGCGCCTGCCGTACCAGGCAGTAATGCAGCCTGAGAGGATGCTCTTAGTGCTGAACCTGTTGAAGTTGGTGAGAGTTTTTACAGACATGCCAAACTTCTTGAGTCACCTCAGGAAGTGTAGTTGCTTTGGGGCAGTTTTCACTGCCGAATTCGCTTGCCTGGACCAAGTGTGGTCATCTATCTATGCAGGTGCAACCCAAATAGCACAAAACGGAGTTGGCAGTAACTGAAGATAAAATAAAAATATATATTTCAAACAGAAAGAGTATAATATCAGTTCAAGCAATTATGATGCTGTTTAGCCTCACCTACCTAAATAAACACATTTCAGGGGCTACATGCAGCATATATTTAAGTAGTAAGTGAAATTTTCTAAGCATAAAATAAGTACAATTCTCAAAAAACAATTATTTGTTGGCCTATATGCACATTAATGCTGTGGAAAGACTTCCTGTTCACATAATCTCTTTAATTTACTGAAGGAGCTCTGATAGGAGTATCAGTGTCATCTGTGCAGCCAATCACCAAAGGAAACCCAAAAATATTAACTGATTAGTACTTCAAGTCTCAAAGCTTCATACTAAATAAACGGATTACTGCTTAGACTGATACCTGCAATTCTGTGGAATAATTCTTTCAGGAGTCTTTTGGGTCTGTGACTCGGGAACACTACAAAAGTGTACTGAAAACGTTTCAGTTCAAGAGTCACAACTCTGACAGCCCAACAGAGACGGTTGCCTTGGACATATGCTCAGAGTCACCGATGTTATACAGAAGACTGCCACATAAAGAATTTGTTCCGAACTGAAAGCATGCCCACGATGTATCATAATAACGATATGAGGGCTGAGAATATTGTTAAGATTAATGATTGATTGTGCAGAAAAACGGTAATGCTCAAAGAGATAATCATTAGGGAATGATAAAACATTCAAGTGGGGTCTGATCACTCTATCCCAACAGAGATTTCAGCAGGGTATTTTTGCTTCAAGTGGCTCTTCGATCTGCGTGGTCTGACCAGTGATTTTTCTGTCACTCCTACCTAAACGTTCTAAAGGTACATTCTAACAATACATTCCAATCACGACAGTGTGATCGTATGCTTCAGGGACCCCTCTAGCCTGATCACACTGGTGTGATCGTACACTTCAGGGACCCCTCTAGCCTGATCACACTGGTGTGATCGTAAGCTTCAGGGACCCCTCTAGCCTGGTCACACTGGTGTGATCGTATGCTTCAGGGACCCCTCTAGCCTGGTCACACTGGTCTGATCGTACGCTTCAGGGACCCCTCTAGCCTGGTCACACTGGTGTGATCGTACGCTTCAGGGACCCCTCTAGCCTGATCACACTGGTGTGATCGTAAGCTTCAGGGACCCCTCTAGCCTGGTCACACTGGTGTGATCGTATGCTTCAGGGACCCCTCTAGCCTGGTCACACTGGTCTGATCGTACGCTTCAGGGACCCCTCTAGCCTGGTCACACTGGTGTGATCGTACGCTTCAGGGACCCCTCTAGCCTGATCACACTGGTGTGATCGTACGCTTCAGGGACCCTTCTAGCCTGATCACACTGGTGTGATCGTACGCTTCAGGGACCCCTCTAGCCTGGTCACACTGGTGTGATCGTATGCTTCAGGGACCCTTCTAGCCTGGTCACACTGGTGTGATCATATGCTTCAGGGACCCTTCTAGCCTGGTCACACTGGTGATATTTTACGCTTCAGGGACCCCTCTAGCCTGGTCACACTGGTGTGATCGTAAGCTTCAGGGACCCCTCTAGCCTGGTCACACTGATGTGATCGTACGCTTCAGGGACCCCTCTAGCCTGGTCACACTGGTGTGATCGTATGCTTCAGGGACCCCTCTAGCCTGGTCACACTGGTGTGATCGTATGCTTCAGGGACCCCTCTAGCCTGATCACACTGGTGTGATCGTAAGCTTCAGGGACCCCTCTAGCCTGGTCACACTGGTGTGATCGTATGCTTCAGGGACCCCTCTAGCCTGGTCACACTGGTCTGATCGTACGCTTCAGGGACCCCTCTAGCCTGGTCACACTGGTGTGATCGTACGCTTCAGGGACCCCTCTAGCCTGATCACACTGGTGTGATCGTAAGCTTCAGGGACCCCTCTAGCCTGGTCACACTGGTGTGATCGTATGCTTCAGGGACCCCTCTAGCCTGGTCACACTGGTCTGATCGTACGCTTCAGGGACCCCTCTAGCCTGGTCACACTGGTGTGATCGTACGCTTCAGGGACCCCTCTAGCCTGATCACACTGGTGTGATCGTACGCTTCAGGGACCCTTCTAGCCTGATCACACTGGTGTGATCGTACGCTTCAGGGACCCCTCTAGCCTGGTCACACTGGTGTGATCGTATGCTTCAGGGACCCTTCTAGCCTGGTCACACTGGTGTGATCATATGCTTCAGGGACCCTTCTAGCCTGGTCACACTGGTGATATTTTACGCTTCAGGGACCCCTCTAGCCTGGTCACACTGGTGTGATCGTAAGCTTCAGGGACCCCTCTAGCCTGGTCACACTGATGTGATCGTACGCTTCAGGGACCCCTCTAGCCTGGTCACACTGGTGTGATCGTATGCTTCAGGGACCCCTCTAGCCTGGTCACACTGGTGTGATCGTATGCTTCAGGGACCACCTCTAGCCTGGTCACACTGGTGTGATCGTACGCTTCAGGGACCCCTCTAGCCTGGTCTCACTGGGGTGATTGTACGCTTCAGGGACCCCTCTAGCCTGATCACACTGGTGTGATCGTACATGTCAAAGGGTTAAAGACTTGATGTCAGAATGAGGGATGTCATGCAAAACAGCCAATGATAAGTTGTTGTTTCACCTGTGTGGGTTCTGGCTCTATCCCAACCACTCGATTTCTGGGGCCAATCAGAAGGGACCCATTGGTTTCTGGGACCAATCAGAAAGGACCCTTTGGGTTCTGAGACCAATAAGACTGTACTTATTGGTCTGACTATGGATTGGTTGGAAAATGCTCTGAAAATCTCCCACTTACTAGCAAAACGATTTTCTCATTGCTTCCTAAGGATTATGATGTTAGTCCATTTATGTAAAGCCAGCCAGTGAAATGAGTTAGTCCTTTGGTTATAGTTTTGTTGACTGGCTCACTATCATAAATAGAGAGCAGTTTTAGCTTACTAGCAATCAATAAAAGAAAACCTTCTGAATACATGAATATTCATCTCCTCATCGGTGCCAATTTAACAGTGCTTTAAACATGTATTATTTAGGGTTAGAAAAGAACTACATAATAATTGTTTGGACAGAAAAGAATGCTGGTTAAATTCTTCTGAAAAGTGACATGGCTTATTGATTTCTTCAACACTTAATTATAATAGACAGCAGAATAGTTACCATGGTCACAGCGCTACTGTGCAGGTGACAAGGTGAAGCATTTTGTCAGAAAGGTTCTGAACAGAGTTGTCCGTGCTCTGCTCCTCGATTGAATCGGACTGCTTGTTTAACATGAAATATAATCACAATCCTCAGAAACAGCCTTGCAGCAGTGGCTGTCAACAGAAAGCAAACCTACGTTGGAAAACCCCAAAAATGAATGGAATAAGCTGCAATGGAATAATATGAGATGTAGGCTATACCAACCACATACATGGGCAGACGCATTTGTGTGCTTATTAGGCCTAATGAAGATACCTATAGTGGCCACATTTAACACGACAGGTAACAGAGAAGGTCTGGGTCTACACTGACAGTGCCAAATGGTGGCATTTAATGCAGTGCTTTGCGTCATCAAATGCTAACATTTGTCTTGCATCTCCAACTGTAATCCCTCAAAGTTAAATGGCCATACACTTAAAATACAGCAAAATGACACATTTCCTAAACATCACTAAGGTTGATACTGTTCACTTCGCTACGATTTGGCTGTTTGTACATTACAGCCCTTCTCTGACATGCTCCTGCTTGTATACTGTTTAAGCCAGAACCATCATGAGATGTGTGCAAACCTGGTGGCCAACTACAAGAAACGTCTGACCTCTGTGATTGCCAACAAGGGTTTTACCACCAAGTACTAAGTCATGTTTTGCAGAGGGGTCGAATACTTATTTCACTCATTAAAATGCAAATCAATTTATGTGTTTTTCTGGATAGTTTTTTTGTTATTCAGTCTCTCACTGTTCAGATAAACCTACCATTAAAATTATAAACTGATCAAACGTACAAAATCAGCATGGGATAAAAAAAAATATTCCCTGTGTGTTTTGTATCCTCTGCCTGTATTACTGACAACATTTTTGCCTGCCCCTTGGTCTGTGTCTCTTCACTTCATTGAATTAAAGTTTTAGCGCTTTGTGCTTGTGTCACACAGGGGCGCCGTATAAGGGGGGAAAGTTAGGACAATTCCAAGGCTCCACAGTCAGTCAATTCCATGACTGACAGGGGCCCCAAAAAATAGGTAACAGCAGCGCAGAGGGGGCCCTATAAGATATTTTGGCGGCGCCCCTGTCTACACAGCCTCCATGTTACATTCATTAAAGCATGTATTTGGTCTGGGAAAAGGTACTTGTCACTTTCATGGGACATTGTCAACATTCTGACAACAACATCATGACACCATTTTGAAATCATGACATTTATTCTCTATGAATGCAACAATACAATGTTGACATATATTTCACAAATATTACAAGTACATGCTGTAATGTAAACACAAGTACTTTGACCACATTCCAAACAAGTTAGACAGAAAGTACAGTATAAAAGATCCTCTACTTCTCTTCAAGCTTGAACCGTTACCATTCAGTAATAGCTACTTTAGTAACCACACTAGTGTTTTTTTCAGGAGTGAAAGTTATAATGATAACCACAATAATGTTTTTATTTTTTATACCTTTTATCCAGGTGTTTTCAAATAAATGAATAAATGTTTAATGAAGGCAGTTCTTGGGCAAGGTTTTTCCACAGCTTTAGGTGAGAGTTAGTTGGAAAAAGTAATATCTTGAGTGGAAAAAGATGTATTGATGATTGAACTCCATATTGATAAACAGTGAGCCTATCAAAATACTACAATAAAACTACTGTATTACATGTTCACGGCATATACATTTGAATGAAAATGGGTAGCAGGCATTTACCCTCCAAATTATGTTTTGGTTCGACGAGAACAGCAAGGTGGTAGATACAGACATCAAAATTATTGGCACCGTAGTTAAACTTGATATAAATAAAAACAATTCATTGTAATTTTCCACTGAGTGGAATATATGATATACTTAATCAATCATTCCAGGGAAACAAGTCATTTAGCACTCTGCTTTCAGAGCCACTTACAGTAACATGTCTGTTCATGCGTTTTCATCCTTTTTTGTAATGGCTCCGCGAGACATAAATCCACAACACTGATGTCGCGCCATCCTCTAATGAGAAAGATGGACAGTATTTCCCCAAAAAATAAGTGTCAGTTATCGACACATTTGTTTTCAGTACTTTGTCCTTTTGCTAGGATTACAGCACTGAGACGTTTCTTCCCAAAAATGGACACAGAACATTTTTTTTCAGACACAGAACATTTGAGATCTTTCAATCAGTGCTCTTCTGATTAATCCACAAGGTTTAAATGGGATGCAAGTCTAGAGATTGAGATGGACATTGTTGCTTTTGTTGTGAATGAATAATATTTAACTGACTTTGACATTTGCCGGGGATCATTAGATAATATTAGTTACTTCTGTCTTATAAGTTGGTAGGTGGTAGCTAAATCACATCTAACTATTTGACCCATACTTTGTTAACAACAGGTGTAGACTAGTGAAAAGCTTGTTTACAAGCCGTTTTCACCCTAAAAAACATCATAAATAAAACACATACAGGTATAAAATTATCCTGCTACAGTGTTAATGCTGTTGGGTGTGAGGTGTTTTAGGTTTATGTATATGGGTAAGAGTAGTAGATAATAAATAAGCAGCATCACTCTACTGTATGATGAAGAGTTCAAGGGCAATGCATTGAATCTTCATGTTCCTCAAACCGTTCCCAAACAATGTGTGCAATGTGGCAGGACTCCTTATCCTCCTGAAAGAGTCCACTGCCATCAGGGAATACCGTTGACATGAAGGGGAGTATCTGGTCTGCAACGATGTTCAGGTAGGTTCAGGTAGGTGGCACGTGGCCTCCCACTAGAACATTGCCCAGAGCTTCACACTCCTTCCACAGGCTTGTCATCTTCCCACAGTGCATCCTGGTGCCATCACTTCCCCAGGTTAACGGCGCACACATACACGGCCGTCCACGTGATGTAAAAGAAAGCGGGACTCATCAGAACAGGCAACCTTTTTTCACAGCTACCAGTTCACTTGCCCATTGTAGGCGCTTTCGACAGTGGACAGTGGTCATCATGGGCACATGCTCCATACACAGCAGGGTGCGATGCACTGTGTGTTGTGACACATTCCTCCCGTAACCATCATTAAAACATTTTGTGACTTGTGCCACAGTAGACCTTCTGTCAGTTCGGACCAGATGGGATAGCCTTATTTTCCCTCGCACATCGACGAGGCTTGGGTGCCCAACACCCTGTCACCTGTTTGTGTTTTTTCCCTCCTCAGACCACAGTCAGTAGGTACTCACCACTGCTGACCAGGAGGACCCCACAAGCCTTGTCATTTCAGAGATGCTCTGACCCAGTCATCTGGCCATAACGATTTGGCCCTTGTCAAAGTCACTCAGGTCTTTACTCCTGGCCATTTCTCCTGCATGCAACATGTTGACTACGAGAACTGATTTTCACTTAACATCTAATCTACCCAGTCCTTAATATGTGCTCTTGTTAGGGGATGATCAGCAATATTCGCTTTACCTGTGGTCATAATGTTCTGGCTCATCAGTGTATAGTCAGTACTGAAGGGATAGTCCAAAAAAATTAAGTTAAAGAGATGACTTTCAGGAACATGTACATGTCGTCTGTTTATGACACTCACAAGCTTTGTAGTATTGGTTAAAGAGGGACTGTCAGAAAATCACTATTCAAAGCAATGCTTGTCTTCCTTTCAACTGAATTATTACTTGATGATCTGAGATTTTCATGGGTTTTAATCAATAACTGCCTTTTTGAAGCATCAACTCCAGACCTAAATTTCAATTCTGTTTATGTACCTTCACATATTCACAGTATATGTCTGGGAGTAGCGTAAATGCCAAATATCTATAGGGAGTGGATAAAATAACAGAAATACCACATGGAAAAGGACTGTTACTTTGAAGTAACTAAATCATATTTACAAAAGCAGCTGCAGATGTCACATTAGGTTGAGTGCCGTTTTGAAGAACATATGTCAATGTGCATATATATATATATAGAATGTGTATGTGTGTGTTTGTGTGTGTTTGTGTGTATGTTGAAGTTGAAGCTGACTGAAAGGGATAGACGGACTCTTAATAGGATTTTTGCTCAACGCCTTAAAAGCACAGCCTCGAACAATCCACAGAATTGAATTAGCACCTCTGTGACCCAGTCTCTGTAAAAACTGTACTGTAGGTTGTGAGCTTCATAAAGCTTGAATTTATGGGAGGGCTGCCATTCGGTCGATAGTAGAACCTCGGATTCAGGAGGAACAGTGTGGTTTTTGTCCGGGCCGTGGAACACTGGACCAGCTCTATACCCTCTACGGGGTGCTGGAGGTATCATGGGAGTTTGCCCAACCAATCCACATGTGTTTTGTGGATTTGGAGAAGGCATTCGACTGTGTCCCTCGCGGCATCCTGTGGAGAATGCTTAGGGAATATGGGGTCCTGGGTCCTTTGCTAAGGGCTTTCAGGTCCCTGTACGACCGAAGCAGGAGCTTGGTCCGTATTGCCGGCAGTAAGTCAGACTTGTTCCCAGTGCATGTTAGACTCCGGCAGGGCTGCCCTTTTGTGCCGGTTCTGTTCGTTATCTAGGCACAGCCAGGGCCCGGAGGGTGTCAGGTTTGTGGACCACACGATTTCGTCTCTGCTCTTTGCAGATGATGTTGTCATGTTGGCCCCTTCAAACAGGACCTTCAGCAAGTAATGCGGTCGATTTATCGGTCTGTCGTGGTGAAGAAAGAGCTGAGCCGCAAGGCGAAGCTCTCGATTTACCGGTCAATCTACGTTCCTACTCTCACCTATGGTCATGAGCTTTGGGTCATGACCGAAAGGACAAGATCCCGGATACAGGCGGCCGAAATGAGCTTTCTCCGCAGGGTGGCTGGGCGATCCTTTAGAGATAGGGTGAAAAGCTTGGTCACCCGGGAGGAGCTCAAAGTAGAGCCGCTGCTCCTCCACATCGAGAGGGGTCAGCTAAGGTGGCTTGGGCATCTATTTCGGATGCCTCCGGAACGCCTTCCTGGGAAGGTGTTCCGGTCCCGTCCCACCGGGAAAAGGAGACCCCGGGGAAGACCTGGTACACGCTGGAGGGTCTATGTCTCCCGGCTGGCCTGGGAACGCCTCGGTGTCCCCCCAGAAGAGCTGGAGGAAGTGTCTAGGGAGAGGGAAGTCTGGGCATGTCTGCTTAGACTGCTGCCCCCGCGACCCGGCCCCGGATAAGCGGAAGAAAATGATGTTGATGATGATGGCTGCCATTCAAAAACCATTGTATCCAAGGCCAACGTACCAAGACGCTTAACTTGGTGCACCAAAAACTGGACTCCTGAGTGATCTGAAAAAGTGGTTTAAGTAATCTTTCTCCCCATTTACTACATCAGGACATGTTTACATTTGGAGAAAGCAAAAGGATGCCTTCAACCCACAATGTCTGCTGCCAAGTATGATTGATCTTATGAGGCCATGTTACAGGACCAGGTTCAGCCTGTGGTAAAGACACTGTCACCTCATGATGTTCCAATGTTCCCAGATGTTAATGCGTCCACACACACTGCTAAACTAATTAAAGAGTGGTTTTATGAACACTAGGATGACGTCAATTGCCTTTGATAGCCTCTCCAATCACCGGACCTAAACGTTGAACAGTTCTGGAGTGCAGAGTGTGAAGTAGATAATCACCTCCCTCATTCTTCAAAGTGGAGGGTTTTCTTCTTGAAGAATGGTGCAATATCCAAGTACACACAGCTCTTGGACCTATGGATGTATGACAGCATTCCAAGAAGGCAAAGGGTAGGTATACTCCTTATTATGTCCTTGTTATTAAAATATCATCAGGTGTTTCTGTTATTTTGTCCACCATCTGCATATATCAAATAGTTGTTTCTTAAAATACAATATTACAGGTGCTGGTCATAAAATTTGAATATCATCAAAAAGTTGATTAATTTCAGTAATTCCATTCAAAAAGGGAAACTTTTATAAGATATTCATTCATTACACACAAACTGATATATTTCAAATGTTTATTTATTTTAGTTGTGATGATTATAACTGACAAATAATGAAAATCCCAAATTCAGTATCTCAGAAAATTAGAATATTACTTAAGACCAATACAAAAAAAGGATTTTTAGAAATGTTGGCCAACTGAAAAGTATGAACATGAAAAGTATGAGCATGTACAGCACTCAATACTTAGCTGGGGCTCCTTTTGTCTGAATTAATGCAGCAATGCGGCGTGGCATGGAGTCGATCACTCTGTGGCACTGCTCAGGTGTTATGTGAGCCCATGTCGCTCTGATAGTAACCTTCAGGTCTTATGCATTGTCGGGTCTGGCATATCACATCTTCCTCTTCACAATACCCCAGAGATTTTCTATAGGGTTAAGGTCAGGCGAGTTTGCTGGCCAATTAAGAACAGGGATACCATGTCCTTAAACCAGGTACTGGTAGCTTTGGCACTGTGTGCAGGTGCCAAGTCCTGTTGGAAAATGAAATCTGCATCTCCATAAAGTTGGTCAGCAGCAGGTTATGTCCATTTTGTCTTTAGCCCAGGCGAGACGCTTCTGACGCTGTTTCTTGTTCAAGAGTGGCTTGACACAAGGAATGCGACAGCTGAAACCCATGTCGTGCGTACGCCTGTGCGTCGTGGTTCTTGAAGCACTGACTCCAGCTGCAGTCCACTCTTTGGGAATCTCCCCCACATTTTTGAATGGGTTTTGTTTCACAATCCTCTCCAGGGTGTGGTTATCCCTATTGCTTGTACACTTTTTTCTACCACATCGTTTCCTTCCCTTCTCCTCTCTATTAATGTGTTTGGACACAGAGCTCTGTGAACAGCCAGCCTCTTTAGCTATGACCTTTTGTGTCTTGCCCTCCTTGTGCAAGGTGTCAATGGTCGTCTTTTGGACAGCTGTCAAGTCAGCAGTCTTCCCCATGTGTTGCCTACAGAACTAGACTGAATTAGCATTTAAAGGCCTTTGCAGGTGTTTTGGGTTAATTAGCTGATTAGAGTGTGGCACCAGGTGTCTTCAATATTGAACCTTTTCACAATATTCAAATTTTCTGAGATACTGAATTTGGGGTTTTCATTAGTTATATTATATATTAGTCAGTTATAATCATCAAAATTAAAAGAAATAAACACTTGAAATATATCAGTCTGTGTGGAATGAATGTATAATTTATACAAGTTTCACTTTTTGAATGGAATTACTGAAATAAATCAACTTTTTGATGATATTCAAATTTCATGACCAGCACCTGTATATTCCTTGATGGACCATGTTGTGACTTTGTAAATTCAATTAAATTAGGGTATAATAAATTGTATAAAATAGCTTTCAATAAAAAAGTGATCGATTCCAGAATTGAGAGGCTGGTGTGGAAAATAATCTGTGGTTTGAGTGGCTAGTGCCAGTTACAAATGGTGTTGTAGGTTGTCAAGATGGTCAAAAGGCTGTTGCTGTAGCACTTGGAGAATTTGAGAACTAAGCTAATTGATGTGTTAATTGATATATCCTCTACTCTCTCAACTTCCGCCCCCTCAATGTGGATGTGGCCCTTCTAGCCCCGCCTCCTCCTCCTTTGTTCACGATCAGCTGCTTGTTGTCTTATCACCACACCGTCAGGTCCCTGACCTCCTCCCTGCAGGTTGTCTCATCATTGGTAATATGACCTAACAACTGTGTGTTGTCATCAGAGTTGATGACAGTGTTCGAGTCATTCATGTATGCAACTAGGTAGTTGTCCCCAACTATGAAACTGGAGAGGAGAATATGGATCTCTGTGTGTCTGTCACACACCATGTCACCAGCACCACTAGGCTGATTTAAACTAAATATTTTTGAATGATTCATGGTGTTATAGAGATCTGGCGTCTAGCAATATATCCATGTATCAGTACATGTGCCACTTAATGCCTGATTAAAGCACAATCAGATTTCAGTTAAATAAAGTGCAATTTGTGAAATCAACACCAGACACCTACTATTACAGACTAAAACACTGTCATTGCCTCCTTTAGTGCATCTGCAAGGGGTGTATTCTTTCTGGCAAATGTTTCATCAGAGATTTTATATTGGCCTCATTCTGGATTGTTTGCTTCTGATTAATGTTTGAATATACCAATAGATATACATGTGTGACAATAATAACAGGGGGTGTTGGTGGAAATATAATGTTCACTGATTCTCCCATGGCACTAATCTCTCGTGCCCTTGCAAGAAGTCCAGTCTGGCTTTTGCATGATCAAGGCGACCTAATCATTCCCAGCTTCCAGTTGATTTATTCATCCCCTTTCCTCCCCTCTGTAACAAACAATGCATGTGTGAAGTAATATAGGTGTAGATGTAAGAAATCAATAATGCATGTAAGTTCCTCTGGTTAAGAGTGTCAGAAAAATGAATACAATTAAAAGAATATCCTACTCCAGTGTAATCTCACGGTACTTCACTGTATGACTCTGTAGACCCAGAGGTCCATCAGTCTGTAGTTAGCTCAACACAGGGCCATAGGCCAATTCAATTCCATCTTCAATTTGAGTTTGTTTTATAGAACAGTTACTACTTCAGTGTTTTCCGAAATGGGGTCTCGATGGAATTATTATTTAAGTCTGTGAAAGCTCACAGGTTGGTCACAGGCATGTTGCGGTGACACATCCCTGTAATGGATATTCATATATCCAAAAAAAGGTCTTGGGAGACCTCATTCAAAATGTAGATCTTGTGAGTTCTTAATGGAACATAAATATTATCAATTCCTTATAGAACCATGTTAATATATAGCCTAATGCTAGGATTACATATGTGTATACATGTGCTCAACAAAATGTGACATTCCAAAACTGCTAGCAGACAACTGCTGTTAATCTCAAATATTTTGCACATGATTTACTAAGGATTTTATTATTCTGATGTTCACCATATTTGTATTTCACCATATTTTAGAGATAAAAGCTGGGCTAACAAGTCTCCATATGAGAAAGTTGTGATGAGACTACCATACACTGTATGTGGTATTACTTTATGTTCCACTTAATCTAGTTCTTCCCTGACCTAGATTAATACTAGTCCTGGTTTACTAACACTGGTGAATGGATAGTTCATATTGGTCATGTTTTTTGGCTAATATGTGATGTTATTGTTTTAGTTTACCTTACCTTACTGATCACAAGCAACTGTGCTGGGCTCTCTTTAAAGATGAATAGGAGCTGGATAGATGGTATTAGCCATAAATGGTATTTAGAGTGAATCTTGAAGAGACAGATTTAGATTAACTCCTTAATGTTCTGTATAAAATACATTGATCACATGATCACATTGCTTTTCATTTTAAGCGAAATTACTGATGACATATACTACCGTTTAAAAGTTTGGGGTCGCTTAGAAATGTCATTTTCTTCCATGAAAATATAAATGAAATTAGTTTGAATAGGAAAAATAGCCAACGTAATGGGACATATAGTTAACATGGTTGCAAATAATTATTTCTAATTGAAATAATAATTGTAATCTGTTTCTCAAACAAGACATTGTAATGTATTTGTACTATTGCTCAGTTGTGCACCGGGGCCTCCCACTCCTCTTTTGGTTCAGGTTGGAGACAGTTTGCTCTGTTCTGTGAAAGGAGTAGTACAAAGCGTTGTACGAGATATTCCATTTCTTGACAATTTTTCTCATGGAATAGCATTAATTTCTCAGAACAAAAATAGACTGACGACTTTCAGAAGAAAGTTATTTGTTTCAGCCATTTGGAGCCTGAAATCAAACCCACAATTGCTGATGCTCCAGATACTGAACTAGTCTAACAAAGGCCAGTTCTATTGCATCTTTAATCAGCACTACCTTTTTCAGTTTTTTTGTAGCTGGAAAATCAGCTGTTTCCAGCTACAATAGTCATTATCAATATTACCAGTGTCTACAGTGCTATTTTAATGGACAAAAAAATGGCTTTTCTTTTAGAAAACAAGGACATTTCTAAGTGACACCCAGCTTTTGACTGGTAGTGTATGTATTACAGGTTGTGAAATCCTTAATCTATTTTCTCTTCCCCTGTCTGGCAGCCATCCAATGATTCCAGACAAAAGGATTTCACTTTGTTCTTAGTGGCATTGGATACTATTTTGGTGATGGTTTTACTAAGGTTATAAAATAATAATGTTAAGTTGGTTTAATGATGCCATCTTCTCTAAGAGCTAGAAACACAAATTATATACATCACAAAAGCATTTCAAAAAGGCTATACTTTTCAAAAACACCAAAGTAAGTAAATGTGTCATATGCCAACATTTTACAACACAATAATGCCACCACTCACCAAATGGGTGTCAGAAGCTACGGAATTATTATAGAATCTTCCGCTGAACAGTTTAATATGAAGCAGGTACTGTAATGTTTTTCATTACTAGTTCAGAGTAGCTCAAGGTTTGGATCTATTTTCACAGATTCACTTTTGCTTCTTGAAGATGATTTTCATCTACACCCTCCATTTCCTCAGACACCTGGCAATTAAGTATAAAGACAAACAGATTGAAATAATGAACATTTTATTAAAATCTCTTCACAGAAATAAACTCCAATTTCATTGCAGATGTAAGAAAAAGAATATATGAAGAATTCTTTTTTTCATAGTCAACTATTAATATTCATGGGTGAGTTGTTTTAAGAGACATTTGCAACTGAACATATCTTGAAGCAACACTTTAAAGTTGTTTAAGTTTTTTATTAACATACATTCATGCCTTAAAACATTTTTATGAGCTTTGTTTTTTGTAGATGTATAGTTTGTCAACTGGAAATGTAGATCTTATGACAAAGAAAGGCAGGATGATTAGTCTCAGATATAACTACCACCCTATTTAGTCCTGTCCAGAATGCTTTGCATTATTATACTGTATTATATAGTACTACCCTATCTTGCCCTGTCCTGAATGTTTTGTAATATTTTGTATGATATAGTACTACCCTAACTTGCCCTGTCCTGAATGTTGTGTAATATTTTGTATGATATAATACTGCACACCTAATCTTAATTTTAACTGGAAAGATCTAGAAAATGGGTAGGATAGGGTCTTCTTTTACTATGTTTAAATCCAGTTTAGAATTGTTTTGCAATTCAATGTTGTGTAAATTAACAAAATTATTATTTAATGGACAAACATGTTTCAGTTGCCTATTCATCGCTTCAACTCTGATCGACAAAAGAAAAAAACAATCAAACGTGTGTAAAATAATTGTACTAATATAGTATGTCGAATTTTGCCATTTCCATCCATATACACATTGCACATTAAAATGAATGGACAAAAAAAAAAGTGTCCCTTTGCATATTAACATTTGAAAATAAAATGAATCGTCCATAGATTTTTAACTGAATTAATCAACTGAGTATTGAAACACGTTATGTTAGAAAGGCCTACATCATAGTTTTAGTATAAGCTATTTCAAATAACTAGGTTATAATACCACAGAAGAGTGAGAGCTGAAACGTCACAATGCACAGGTAAATGAATTGTCAGTGCCTTGCAGTTGCATTTTGTGAAAAGCAATCATTAACAACATGGATTTAGTGATAGTTCCAAAGCCGAATACAACATCACTGCTCTGGGCACACTTTCTTTTTAAGCCACATGAAAGGGGTGAGCCCAATAATTTGGCCAGGGCCTGAGGCAGCAAGGCACCCCAAAACCATAATGCCACCATCTCCATGCTTTGCAGCTGGTATGTGGTTCTTCCTTTCAAAGGCAATGTTTGTTTTTTCGCCAAACATGATGTCTGGCATTGCCGCCAAACAACTGAATCATCTGTCCTCAGTTTGTTTGTAGTTTTTGTAGTTTTGGTCTTTACCTAGGTTTTGTCTGGCAAACGTCAGTCGTGTATTGATATTATTTCCGTCAGTTGTGTCCTTCCATGTAGGCCATGTAAGTTTGTGCAGTCTCTTTCTGAAATTTGACTCATGCAGTTTGACAGTGATTGTGGCTAAGATTCCTTGGTGATATCTTGGGGATCTTAGAGACATATAAGAGCATCTTTCAGTCAGTTGTTGGGCTGAATTTGATGTTATGACCTGTCCAATATAGATTGCCGGTGGATTTTCTCTGTTTGTATATGATCTGTTACAGTGGAATGATATATTTTTAATTGCTTGGAAATGGCTTTTAACCCCTCCCAGGATCATAGGGACCAATAATCTTTCTTCTTATGGTCTTGGTTAGGTCTATTGACCTTGGCACTCACCCATTTAGTTTCAAACACACCAGATGAGGTTTCTAATCTTTATGGAACGTTGGAGCACTTCATATGCCATAAAAATTGTAGATACTCCCATGTTTGTTGATGGAATTCCTTGTTTATAAAATAATATATTTTGCAGAAGCTAAGAACACTCCATTGTTTTGAGCCCAATAGCGTTGTCAAGTTAACAGCTATCTGACTAATGCCAAAGGCAAGGGTCAACAGATAATGGAACCCAGGTCAACACCCTTTAAGGCAATTGTGCAAACCACTACACCAGCTTACATTTCTATATAAATGTTAATTATGTTGTTGTTATTGTGATCATGACTTAAATGTTATTTTGATATAGGTAAGTTGGTTATTTACTCAGAAAAACTAAATCTGTATTTTGTGAGGATTACTTTTAGGCCTTATGGCCTATTTGAATAAATGATCTTATGATACAAATATATACACACACATTATTATGCATTACATTATATATTACATTAGTACTGTCACACACAATAATTAATCATGATTTATTGAAATTAAACACCA
This sequence comes from Esox lucius, assembly GCF_011004845.1. Classification (NCBI taxonomy): domain Eukaryota; kingdom Metazoa; phylum Chordata; class Actinopteri; order Esociformes; family Esocidae; genus Esox; species Esox lucius. The sequence continues at coordinate 13,316,058 of NC_047585.1, forward strand.
TTTCTGAATATGTAATTTTTTTCATCTGAAATAAAGATTTTTCTGTTTAAAAATTAGTGCATTATGTGAAAGACATGCAATGTCTTTGTTGTAAACTATGGACAGTGCTTAACTTGAAATTAAATAAGTGCAGGAGTTGTCTTTTCTCAAATCGGTCCATTAGATTAGGGTTTGTCATGGCCCATAAATTTCTCCTCTCAAATTACCACAATAACTGGCAGCATCTATTTGTAGCCCATGTAAATCTAAATAGAAGGTTGCTGTTCTCTGATCCCAAAATTCTATCTTCTCCTACCATTGTGCACATGAACCATTCTTCTCACCTCAAGAACCTGTTATGGAAATTTACTGAGCTAATGTATTGATTAATTGGACCATTGTATAGGGGAGCAAAAAATCACTAGCTGAGTACTGGGTTGATAGTAATGTAATAAGTCCATGTATTTAGACAGTAGGAAAATGCAAGATGTGCTAATGGAGAGCTAAACTCATCAAAAGAACATGCCTAGGCTGATTAAGACCAGACAGACGTTTTGCTCAAAGGTCAGCTATTTTGTTAGATGTTGTCACACCTTCTTGCCTATACAGAAGGATGTTTTAGCTGTGCCACAGAGACATTTCACTGATCACTTTGTTGCTGGGATTTCTCTCTCCTTGCAAGTTAATAAAACTGTTGTTGTGTCAGAGACTTCTGATCTCTGTCTTGCCTACCACTGTTTTGCCAAAGTGGTCTCAGGGGACTACGTAGACGATTTAACGTAAATCCACGGCACCCGTTTTCGTATGATATGTTATGCTACGTTAGGTTACATTACAATGTGCAACCAAAATGTATAACACATTACGAATTGGCTAAAACGTAACATAGAGCTCCGGAAAGAATTAAGACACCACTGCACCTTTTTCTTTCCTTTCCAAAAAAGTTGAAAAGGATGGTTTTGAGTGAGGAACAGAAGGGTTAAAATTAAGAGACCACTGCAAATTGAACACTTCTTTTCCTCACTCAAAACCTTCCTTTTACACTTTTTTGGAAAGGAAAGAAAAAGGTGCAGTGGTCTCTTAATTTTTTCCAGAGCTGTATCTTACGAATGCTATTACAACTTATAATATGTTACGAACGCTATCAAAACTTATAATATGAATGTCCGAAAAACTCGCTGCTTAGTTAGTGTTTCAGCTTCTCCCTCTAAGGCTGATGTGGCCCTGGCCTGTCCCTCTGGCCGTCCCCCCACCCTACCGTGTTGTTCCACTACCAGCAGCAGCGTCCCTCTCAGCAGCCCCTCTGGCAGGGTCAGTGGCAGCAGACCTAGTTCCCGGTCGGAGATTTTACCACACGACAGTCTTCCTCAATGAAAATCTGCCGATCACTCCTTTACACCACCCTGTATACACTGATGCAATGCAAAACATTAATGTACAAATATTTAGAGATGGTGTAGATTACCAAATCGAACCCAAAATGTTTCCTAATTGTTGCCCAGTTAATTTGTTAGCTAGAGATTTGATGACACAGTTGGGGATTACTTTAGAACGTTCTGACAAAGGCACAAGAATCAAAAGAAGTGTCATAAGAAGCATTTCAAAAGAAGCAGTTAGACATTGTGTGGAGCCTGCTTATCATTACTATTCATGGGACTTAGGAAGTACAGGGCCAAGAGCTTTTCACAGGATTTGAAAAAAAAAAAAGAAGGAAGAAAAAGGCGTTAGTTTCAGAATGTCAGGATGGAGAGTTTGAGGAAGTAATTTGAAGATGAAGGAAGATGGACTTCTGATGTATACGGTTGTTTCGGAAAGGTATTGGAGGTATCAGAACCATTGATCAAGTGGTCAAATACAGTGTAGAGACGGTCAACCATTACGATCTATGGGCAGATGTAACGGTGTTCGGACGAGCAGTCTAATTTCTTGTCTGGTAAATATCTCTGTTGGAGCTACTGGTGGTATGACTTCCGTTTTTAAGCATTGTTAGAAAAAAGCATTGTTGTTCCACTTCCAGATAGCCCTTGCAGCACTCCCACCCCTCCAGTTAAAATGGCCAACTTTTGACGGTCAACCTATGGTGGGTTCGATTCATGCAGGATTTTAAAAAGCTCTCTATTGGTTTGATGACGAGTTTCTGTGCAAATGTCCATGCGAAGTATGAGGGTGGGGTCTTGTTTTTTCTTCAAAGTAGAGGGGTTGGACCCCCGTATTTCCCTCGCTAAACCTGTGTTTAGTAGGTGGGAGAGCTTAGGTCCGTGGGTTAGCGGTGTGAAGCCTCGGATTGGGTTCCGGGCAACGTAGAGGGAGTGGAACTAGTGATCAAGAGCTAAGGGTCTGACAGGATTACAGAGGATCTCACAGACCTCGCCAGGCTCAATATCTACTAATTTCAGAAGCTGTTTAATGGTGCAAAGTGTATATGCCAAGGTTTGCCTAAATATTTATTTCCAAAAATGTATTGCACTTACACATTTGGTATACAAAGTTGGACATAAACTAGAAACCTTCAGGTAATAACGTGTTTTAATGGGCATTCAACATAATCGTCAGTTTTTGTTTTGTCATGTTTGATGTACACTAGAGCCGAATGCATTTACTGCATGGTTAATGTCAGTCTATTCAGTAAGGGCCCCATTATTCAAGAGGAAGGGCTACACCAAATAGAACATGGGGAGACCTAAACCGATTGACACATTTGAGATTTGTAATGGGATACAATAATAACTTTCATCTCGATTAAAATATTAGCTTGATGGTTTTCTTTCAAAATTGAAATATTGGGTTTTCTCTCTCCTTGCTTGGATACAGACCGAGTGGTAGAATGAATGGATGCAGGTGTCACCCCTCCCTCTGGTGCTGATCCTTCCCCTGGCTTGTCACACCTCCAGCGGTCTATGTTGCCGGCCTTTTAGTCGCCACCATTTCCCATCCATCTTGAACGCACCCTGGACTGTCCTGTTTCATTACTCACACCTGGTTCTCATTACCCAATCATTACATGTATAAATGTTCCCTCTGTTTCCCCATGTCCTTGTGCTGTATTGTGAATGTGAAATGTCCAGTTCTGTTTTAACTTCAGACCAGCCACATAGCTGTAGCTCTGTATCCAGGAAGTGTCCCATTATCTCATCTTTTGTTTGTGTATGCTGCCCTTTAGCAGCCCTTTTCTTTATAGGTGGTTAACTCTCCTCCAGTGTGCTTTGGGAGGTTGGAAATAAACCTGTTGTTTTCATCACCATCCCTTCCCAGTCACTGTGACAACACATGTTATAATCTTTAAAAGTTTATGAAATCGCAGAGTCCCACAAGGCTTGAATTAAAATCCAAAAGATCATATACATAGGGAGAAATGTTGAGTTGCTTTGTGGTTCTGACAAGCCTTTTTTTACTGTTGCAAAAGGGTTGGAATTTTGGGTTAGCCCAACCGTCACAACTCTTTCAAAAGGAAAACTGAAACAGATTTGAAGGATTTCCCTAAAATTTAGGATAGGTTATGTGGTTTCTAATTCCATCACTTGAGTGACTGCGTTGAACATGTTGGGAAATTGTTACTGTTGGATGTTTTTTGTACCTGTTGACTTAGACTTTGGAAAATCTGTTATACAACACATTATTGAATGGATTTCAGATCTGTCCCAGGTAGCAGTGCCTATTCCCATCTACATTCTGGTATTGTGGCTTCATTTGTCTTTATTCTGCTTTCTCGTGTCGTTTTATGACTAATGTAGTGAAAGCAGGGGGGATGTACGATATGTATGATGATCATAAATGATTAGGGTTTGAAAGAGCTGAGCTTAGAGCTCAAGTGAATCTAATTGCTACATGCAAAGGATTACTTAAATCAAAATCTGGCTTGCGTGGTTATAAACGGAACATTGGCATTTGTATTGTGGCTTGTATTTTCCATTCCCAGGATTTGTTTTATTTGTTATTGTTTTGTTTAATGTAAGGTTTAACTTTTTAATGGTTGAATAGAATAGATCTAACCTTTTTTTTTATTTGGCTAAGCCAAGTCAAGTCTTAACAGACAATGAAATCTTATTCCACTGCCAGTTGCTATGAGACATAAATATAGCAAAAGGAATCAAACATCAACCTAACAGGTTCTGGATGGAAAGGAACATTTGACATAGATAATTATGGAAACCTATCTTAATAAGGTGTCACCTTCACCCTAATGATGGGATCTATGAGATCCACACTTTTTCAGGACTGATCTATTGTCTCCATTTTTGGGAGGGATGAAACGATACTTGGTGAATGAATTCCTGTTGATCTGTTGTAGGGTATTAATTGTTTGTTTTGAAGTTATAAGGTCAACAGAATTGGAACGTCACAAACCCCTTTCTGCTGATACATCACGTCGCAGACTAGAAACGGGCAAATGAGCGTCAGAGCAGCCCTACCCACACTCATCAAGGCCCACTGCATGACATCAAACCAGGTGATTGGGTAGTCATTAAAGGAGTCATTAAAGGAGCAAACTGGTGCCATTTGATTCTGAGTATTATCATTGGTTTACAAATAGTGTGGACCTTCAACCTACACTATGATCATTTTAGTGAAATTGTAAGTGTAAGATGAAACAAGCTGAGAGATTCGAGCACACCATGACAAAAGGCCTAAATGACAAATGCACATAGAACTCAAATCAGAATAGAAAAACACCTTTATTGTGAATAACTGTTCTCCAGATGGCGATTGTTATATAGCAACCAACCCTGTCTGGAAAGATAAATGGTATTGGACCCACTTAAACACAAGAGGGAGCGCTATGTTGCCTTCATCATACTATTTCTCCAACTATGTGAATAGATGGAGATGTCGTGATAATTATTGTACTGTGATAATTATATGTGACTAAAGACTATCAGTCATGACAAACGCAACACCCCTTACCGACCACCTGACCACCCTAAAGGTAGACCCGCTAAGATACGCTCCGTGACACTTGCACTCACCACGACAGTTTCTACACATGCACCATGTCACCCTAAACAAAGTAAAGTAAGAAGAGTGCTGTTAGAGCCGGACAACATAGCCCTTAGGATAATGGTTGACGATGCAAGGCCCGAGAACATGACTAACTGTTGGATTTGCCAACACATACCAACATCCTCATGTTCCCCAATGTTCACCCCTGTTCCATTTTCAGTAGCAGACATGGTTGGTCGAAGGTGGCTGCACAAATGGCCACAACAGATAAGGACTGTTATACCCTGTTGGCAACTCCTGTCCAGCTGAGTAATGACAAATTAGATTTGGCCTGTAAGTGGATAGCAGCATTTAACAACCACCTTCTTCCTATGGGAGTGAACATATCTACATTGTTTAGGCTAACTTACAATGAGCAGATAGATAGGAGCTTTGCCGGAGCAGGTCTATATAGTCTGTGGTGGGGAAGCATACAAAATAGAAGGTAGTTAGATATGATCTTAGCCTCCCAAGGAGGTGTAGGCAAGGTGGCAAGGTCTGAGTGTTGTTCCTTTATTTCTGATGCATCAGACAAGGTAATTAACTTAGTGCATGAAACCAATAAGGGAATTGCAGAGCTTCACATAGTCCATGGGTGGGATCCATTCTCTATGGTTGATCATATGGGGCATGACAATATTCTAGATTTTAATTGCTGTCTTTGCTGTTATTGCCTTCTTGCTTGCTTGTTGTATGTTCATTTCTTGTTTAATAAAAGCATGTGCTTCTAAGGTTATGACAGACATGGTGGTCCAGACACATGCCAACGATGACCCAGAACCAGGCACTCCTGGTTTCACTCCAGGTTTTGTTCCCTAATTATTGGAATTACCATACTGGTATTGAACACAATGTTTAGGGTATTGATTGTAGTGGACTAAAGCTTAGTAATTTGATGCTTGACTATCTGTCAGTAAATCGTTTAAGAGTTAACAGTAAGTGTTGCTTAAATGTCAAAAGGGCAGAGTTTTATGGAAATTTACTGAGCAAATCTATTGATTAATTGGACTAATGTATAAGGTAGCAAGAAATCACTAGATGAGTAGTGGGTTGATAGTAATGTACTGAGTCCATGTATTTAGACAGTAGGAAAATGCAAGATGTGCTAACGGAGAGCTATGATTTGCTGTGATTTCTCTCTCCTTGCAAGTAAACAAAACTGCTGTTGTGTCAGAGAATTTTGATCGCTGTCTTGCCTACCACTGTTTTACTTTATTTCCATCACAAACTTTATTTCCATCACAAACCCTCCATGCAATTATATATACACTGATGAGCCAAAACATTATGACCACCTGCCTAATACGCTGTTGGTCCACTGCGTGCCGCCAAAACAGCGCTGACCCACCGAGGCATGGACTGAATGGTATCTGGCACAGAGACATTAGCAGCAAATCCTTTGAGTCCTGTAAGTTGCGAGGTGGAGCCACTGTGGATAAGACTTGTTGGTCCAGCACATCCCACTGATGGTAAATCGGATTGAAATCTGGGGAATTTGGAGGCCAGTCAGGGAATACCATTGCCATGAAAGGCTATACCTGGTCTGCAACAATGTTTAGGTATGTGGCACCGTTCACGTGTAGTGAAAGAAAGCGGGGCTCATCGGACCAGATGACCTTCTTCCACTGCTCCAAGGTCCAGTTCCAACACACGTGTGCCCATTGTAGTCGCTTTCGACTGTGGACAGGGATCATCGTGGGCACTGACCGGTCTGGGGCTACGCAGCCCCATATGCAGCAGTGTGCAGTGCACTGTGTGTTGACACACATTCCTCCCGCAACCATCATTAACATTTTCTGTGACTTATGCCACAGTAGACCTTTGGTCGATTTGGACCAGACAGGATAGCGTTCGTTGTCCTCGCACATCGTAAAGCCTTAGGTGCCCGACCCCCTCCCACTGGTTCAGGGTTTGTCCCTCCTCAGATCCCTGTTGGTAGGTACTCCCCACTGCTGACAGGGAGCACCCCACAAGCCTTGTCATTTCAGAGATGTATGGCCATAACAATTTCGACCTTGTCAAAGTCACTCAGGTCGTTACTCCTGGCCATTTCTCCTGCATCCAACATGTTGACTAGAATAACTGATTGTTTGCTTGCCATCTAATCTACCCAGACCTTGACATGTGCCCTTGTTAGGAGATTATCAAAGTTATTCAATTCACCTGCGAGTGGTCATAATGTTTTGGCTCATCAGTGTATGTAAAGAGATCCCCCTGGAACCATTATATCCCAAAAACGAGTCATTTCACAAGTGGGGCAAGCCTAGTTTAGCCAACCCGTGATTAGAAATTAGTAAGTGATTACTGTAGAAGGCTAGCTAACAGCTAGCCTATAGTAGCTATAATGAAAACATTTACCCCAAATTGGTCCTTGTCGGTGCAGTTCGTCCATCGCCAAATAAACATGTTTCATTTTAGGCTTACTATAATGTAGCTACTGAAGCTTGTGGCCATCAAAGTTTTAGCTTATCCTGAACAAATCCTAATGCCAATTTCTAGTCCGTGGCAAGCTTCAAACCCTGGTCATTTGTATGCATGTTCACATCTCTAACCACTACGCTAGCTTGTAGCCTACATGGGACCTGGAACTAGGTCCCTACATTACCTATTATCAAGGGGTGGTCACTCAGGCACTCAGTTAGAGACATTCGCTCTGCTTGGCCGGCTCCGCTTACATGGTCCGGCATAGATTGGTATCTACATGTAGATACCAATCTACTACATGAAACAACAGGGACGTCGTTTGGCTTAGGCATCCGCGGCTGTAGCCCCAGATCTTTTATGAATAGCCCCAGATCTTAATTCATTTTATTTAAAAAAAAAAATATTATAATAAAAAAACATATCTGCGGACACGAAGATTATATCTGCGGACACGAAGATTGAAATTAGACATCCAATGGCTCTATCAAACATGGACAACTATAACTACACCAAAACGACTTGTAGCATGATTGGCATAACATGGAGGCTTTGACAAAGCTCTTGCTTGCCCTTCTCTACACATTCTCACATGTGTGTTGTTTAGCAAGCCAGGGTGAAATGCCCCATCAACATAGTGTCACAGTCTGTACATCACTTGGTACGCACTTTTCAGGGACCCATTTTGGCTCGACTGTGTAGGGATATCTTTACGTAAATTAATAAATATGAAGAGATGTATTAACATATGTATATAAATGATGTTAAAGCACGACAGCGTATTGTTTCATATTGTTATGACTGATTGACATTTCGGTAACGACCCATCGTCCACTTCATTGTGATTTAACTACTTTTGTCCCTTGTTCCACTGCAGCTGGATTTGTTGCTGTCATTGCTGTCTGTGAGGCCCTTTGGGTTTAGAACCTCCCTGCACTTTAAACTTTTCTTTTGCAATGTTTGTCCTTTACTCTGAATGTATTATCTGCTCTCTTTTATTCTTTTGAGTGTGAATAGGTAAACTTAATTAAACTTTATTTAACCCAAAATATGATTACTGATTTAAAGGCACAAGTACTTTAACATCCTAATGGAGAGATCCCGCCCCCAGGATCATTGGCTAAAGGCGTTGAACATCTATATAGCCTTCTTCTTGGGTATACCTCTACCAACTTTACACACTTGGATTTGGTCAGTTTCTCCCATTCTTCCTTGTAGATCCTTTCAAGCTCTGTCAAACTGGATGTCAGTGAACTTCAATCTCCAGGTCTCCCCACAGATGTTCAGCGGAGTTCAGGTCCGGGCTTTATTTGGGCCCCTCAAGCTTTGTCACTGACTTGTCCCGAATCCACTACAGCATTGACTTGGCTGTCTGCTTTGGTTGTTTTTGTGCTGGAAGATAAACCTTCATCCAAATCTGAGGTCCTGTGTTGTCTGGATTAGGTTTTCCTCAAGGACCTCTTTGTGTTTTGCTCCATTCATCTTTCCCTCAATCCCGGGTGCTGAAAATCATCCCTGTAGCATAAGGATCCTGCCACCATGTTTCACTGTAGGGATGGTATTAGCCAAAAGATCAGCTATACCTTGTCTTTTGTCAGACATAGTGTTTGGCATTCAGTCCTTATAGTTTGATTTTGGTCTCATTAATACAGAGAATCTTTTCCCTCATGCAGTTAGTCCTTCAGACGGTATGTCATATTCCTTCCGTTTCCGTTCATATTCCTTAAATCAGGAGTGGCTTCTCTTCATATTCTTTACTTGGGAGTGGCAAGTCCATCTTGCAGGTTCTCCTATCTCCGCAGATAAACTCTGAAGCTCTGTTAGAGTGGCCATTCGGTTCTTGGTCTCTAAGTTACTAAGTTTGGCCAGACGGCCAGCTCTAGGAAGATTCAACACAAATCGTAGATGTCTATGAAGAGTACCTTGGACCTCATGACTTATTTTCAGCTCTGACATTCCCCGTGAAGTTTGGCATTCTTTATAGCCATGTGTGTCTCTAAAAATGTCCAATCAATTGAATTTGTCCCTGGGTGGCAAATGGTAGGAATACTTATGTGCATGAATTATAGCGTAAAAAAATACTAGTGAGAAACAACAGACAGAGATGATTCCTTGTTGTTTAGTTCCATCATTCATTATCCACATGTCCCATTGCATGTTTTTTTGTTGATTGCTTGGTCCTCTTAATCGTTCACTCTAGGAAGAATCTTTCTCTTGTCTATTTAGATTTCATTAAACCTTCATATTCTATTTTTATATGTGTCACAAAAGAGGACAAGGTACAAATTCTATACGATTTTGAACATAAACTTAATTTATTGCCACTATATTTGTACAAAAATGAAATAATTTATGTAACTTTTGTTCTGACCATATTGCAATTTACTTGATGCACCACAGAATGAATCGCAGCCAGAAACATGCATTATTTCATCCTTTTGGTTGATTGGAAGTGCCTAATCAAGACGTTGGTAACAACCATGTGTTGCAGAAAAATAATAAAAACGTTATTTTGAGATTAGATTAAATAGTTCAATAGACTCTGCACCAGCGTAGTGACGAACTTCCACTTTTGTCTGGAAGTCGGTATTGCAGTTTCCGGTTTACTTACTAATACTCATCCGCATTAGTAAACACCTAAACTCACAACAAGATGAGTGATGCTGTTGTACGGAAAAAAAATATATATAATGTATGTGACTCATTTAAGTTTCAAGGTACAAGTGGGGCATCATTTTAATCAGGAGAATGTCCTCTTTTTAATAAAATATGGCTTGCGCCATTCAATGACTTCAAACGCTAGACTAGAAATATTCAGAAAAAAGGATTTTTTATATACTTCCACGTAACGCAGGTTTAAGTGCAATTAATATCATATAGGACCAGATGTTTACTTCCTATGCCAGTTGTTATTTTTCAGTTTCTTTGTGAAATGAGGTTACAGTAGTAAAATAAATGAGGAGACCTGTTTTGGTGCTTTTTTGAGGCTATGGAATTTTAAGCTTCATTCAGGTTAGAAGAGGCTGAACGAAGGTTCGTTTCAGTTCACTTGCTATAGGGACACGCTAGCGTTCCAGCTCAGCCAGCGTTCTTTTGCCGTTTTTGAGGCTAGGGTGAATTTGTATGCGTTCTATTGTCCTGCCTAATACTACACTAAAAAGGAACACGTCGCTAACTTGCTTAGCTGATAGCCAGCCGGCACACCACAGTAAACTACTTACCCTCATAGTTGTGCAGATAACTCGATACGTAGAGTTTGAATCCCTTGTTCCGCTTGTTTGTTGGAGCAGGGGACCAGGCATCAACAATTCGATGGACATCACTAATGCTTATTTTGGTCTTGGAGACATCTACTAAAAACTGAAATTTTGGGCGACGCGTGTGATCGCCTTAAGTAAACCGGAAAATGATATGCCGACATCTGGCTAAAGCAGAAGTTCGTCCATACGCTTGTGCACAGAGCCTATATGTGGACTAATGCATTTTTATACATTGACCAGTATATTGTGGATTTCTACTGGTGCAGGGTTTAAAATTTGAGGTAAGAATAGGCTTCTTTCATAGAGAGAGCAGGGCATCACATTGGAATAAAGTAACTAGGTCAGAATCAAGGCCATGAAGAATAATTGAAAATGATTGGTTCACACAATCAATTCATATACATTTTTTGAAGTTCTAGCCTAACCCACTTGGTGTGCGGGAATAGTTAGTCATATGAGAAAGCAGGATGAGTGAAGATAGATTGATACAGTAAATGGCCATATTCTCACAAGGAGGCAGGGATCAGTTTTGATTAATTTTCTGACACAGTGATGAGCTGGAATCTGGGGGAAAAAAATTGTCAGTTGTGCTCATTCTCTGCTCGTTAGCTGGGCATGCGCGACACCCGATGCACGCCTTAATGCATCTTTTCATTTTCCTGTGACATAGTGCACGGAAGAACCCATTGCTTGTAATGCAAATTGCAAAACCATTCACTCTCGCGTCCATATCGTTTAAATTATTATTTTATAATGACATTTAAGATGAGAATGAATAACCCCGCTACAATGACACTCAATTTGGAAATCGTTTATTCACAAGAACTGCAATTAATTGAAATGACATCACATCAAAAATGGAAATTAGCTATTAAAATGCAGCAGACTTGTGCCACTTGTGAATTTTGATGAAGCTGTTGTGTTAAGTTAGGTACACCTTACATTCACTTTAATTATGTGCTCTAACAGGATTTCAAAAGATAGTTAAAATCTCTTCCTCCATCACTGTTTGCAGAACATTTACATCAGTTTAGGTTTCTACCATTTGTGATGTTGCTTAGTGGTCAGCGTGTGTGTGTTTATGTGTGAGTGTGTGTATGTGACAAAACATATTCACCACAACACTATTTTAGCCTTTTGAGCTTACTTTAAAGGTGCTTCACATTGTTGAATATTTGCACTGTCCTGTTAAAAGTCCCAGTGAAAGGATTATGTCTCACAGCATCAGTTACCTGCCGGTGTTGTGACTGGCATTTGCCTACACATTCCTATGCAGCCTATAAGTGAAGCTGAATCTCCACTGTGTTCTGGAGCATCATTGGAAGAGGGAAATTTGTTTTGAATGAACAACGTTCTTGTAATTCACCTTCCACCCACACGGGGGAGAAATCCCATGTTGAGCACCTTTTTCAGTTACCAAACACACAACAGGGTTCACTTAACTACCCTCGCTATGACCGTAATAAATGTGGGAGTTTGTAAATGTAGTTACGTAGGCCGATCCTTCAGTAGCGACCATCAGTCGAACAAATAAACAAACGGGCGAGTGTGAGCTGACATTACTGGCAGGCACATTCAAATCCACCGCAACTCTCTGCCAGGTTAGTAATTGCTCTTTTTATGGTGGTAATTATTTCCTCTAAGGTGCGCACTGTTGCACAATGCAATTATACATGTGCTGCTATCTCAGAGCGGAGAGAAAGAATGGGGGTGTTTTCAAAATCCTCGCTCTCTGTGTGTGTGTGTGTGTGTGTGTGTGTGTGTGCGTGCGCGTGTATGTTTGCATGTGTGTGTGTGTCCATGTGCACCTGTGTGTGTGTCTGTGTATGTGCACGTGGGTGTCTGTGTGCGCGTGTGTCTGTGTGTGCACACATTTGTGGGAGAGCGAACATCGGAGTAGCAGTGTATCCGCGTGTAGATTCCACAGGTTCTTGCCAGCACATAAATATTTAGGATCTGTTAAATGTAGGTTGTGTATTCGTGCCATTCCTGTATATAATAACTCTGTGTGTTATGTAATGATCAATGTTTTGTATAAACGCCAGGTCGGGAAACTGCTGCTTTTTCTCAGCATCTAACGGGTGTCCTAACAGACTCCTAAATCCTATGAGTTTTGCTGTATGGCTCATTTGTGCGTCAGGCCTCGGTCAGCCTTATTCATAGAGTGGAAGGGAAGGCATGTTCGAAGGCAAGTCCTCCGAGACACCGTAGGTCAGAACTCCAGACACATCCTCTATTCTGGTCCCGTCCTCTATATTTACATCTCCTCTGTTTGTTTCTCGCTGTTTGTCCTAGACGGACCGACCTGCCGGAACATTGCACCGGCTGGCGAGCACCGGCGAGCAAACACCTCTCGCCGATAAGGCTGGGATGCTCTGCACTCAACGTCCACTGGCGTTGCTCAGGCGTCGTGACCAAGCCAGACGGCGCTCCATGGAGGAGGAGGGGAAGGGGGTTCACAGCGTAGCCTATCATGTGGACGATTTAGCAACATTTTGCAGAAACGATCCAGAGTAGGATCAAAGGAGATGTTTTATTTGGTTATGGTTCATTTAAATGTTAGTGTCTTTGTGCACATGTGAGTCCGGGCATAACTGCTCGCTTGGGTTCATGTCTGTGCTCTTTATTATTTCATGGTTTTACCTAAGCAGGACACATTGTCAGAAATGAGAAAACCGCTTGTTCAAGCAGAGCTATGTTGCTTTGTTATCTTTTTTTCTAAGACTGCTTTTATACAGATGGCCAAATTCAGATTTTCTTTCCAATAATTTGTCTTCTGACCAATTAGATTAGCTCTGTAAAAGATCTGATGTGAAACGATCTGATGTCATCGTTGAAAAGACAAATCTATCAGTGGATAGATAAAAGGGTCGGATTTGGTCCTGTTGGATTTGGAGATGTGATAATTGTCCTATCCTTTATCTAGTTGCATAACCTAATTTCCACAGATACCATCTCCAGGGGAAGATGTTTCCTCCTGTTTTTTCACAGCTCCACATTCAGTCCAGCTGGAAGCTATATTTATCATATTTTCCCTGTTAACATTCAGAGAATTTGTAATCATAATTCAACCTGAGATTTGCTGAGCAGCTCTCAATTAACCCTGCTCCCCTCTTTCTTTGACCTCATCAGTAATGCCATTAAACTCTTTTGGTCACCAGGGCCCTGTGCTGCCTGACTGTGTGGGCAAGAGAGGGAGAGAGAGAGAGGGAGGAGAGTCAGCGAGAGCTTGTGCTGGAGATGACAGTATTGTGAGCATATATACGTGTGGGTGTTTGTGTTTCTTATGCGCCGGGCGGTGTGTTTGTTGAAGTCGAGAAAGGTCTTCTGCTGGTAATTTCAGCCTGGCTATATTGTTATTATCTGTAGCTAAATTCTGTCACCCCTCTGGCTGCTCCGTTCAAATGACCTCTGCCTGGACGTGTTACGTCTCTTTATATAGAGTGTGTTTTAGGATGACTGCATGTGTGTTTATCTGGTATGTGTGTGTGTGTATGTGTGTGAGGGTGTGTGTGTGTGTGTGTGTGTGTGTGTGTGGAGGTATGCATTAGCTTGCTCAACACAGAGGCGAACAGAGCCAGACTGAACAGTCTGATATTGTGCAGTGTGTGCTGCCATAACCCATTTGACCAAAAGGTCTGATCCCCACCAGCCAGGCTCGTTTACAGCTTAGAGACGTGGAATGGTCTGTGTCCGCCCTGTCCTCTATGTCTGTCTTTGTGTGTGTGTGTGTGTGCGCGTAAGCATGTTTGAGATTCCCATTCTCCGTCTTCCAAGTGAGTGTGTGCGCTCGTGCGCAACATCCTTGCAATCCATTATGATATTGCTTATAGCAGTTCATATTATAATAGTCACGAGTCACGACTACCGCCTCATCTGTTGAATATCAGACATGCTGGTGATCAATCATCAGAAATGCCCTTGTGTATGACTTCATAGCAGTCCACTGTAATGTTCACATAGTTATAGTGAGCCGTTTAGTTCGACCAAAACGATTCAGGGGATCTTAAGTGTCCTGCGTGGCCGAAGCAACCTAGTTATTTTGCCCGGTACATGTCACAGACCTACACAGGGAGCAGATCGAACGGTGGCGTTACATTGAATACCGCGCACACATTTACTGCTGTCGTATCATCTGAAAACTGACAGCGGTCATTTGAGCTGAAGCATGACTGCCGTATTGGACACAATTCGGCTACTCCATGTTTACCGGTGTAATTGCACTGTTAATGTATCCTAGCGAGTAAATATAATTATAATGAAATAAATGTCCGCCTTAAGAGCCAGACTAAGTGGCCCCTATCAGACTGTTCTATTCTTAAGTCATTACAGCGTATTTCCTTCTCTGTCCCTCACTTTGTTGAAGATAATCAGGATAAGAGACGGGGAGGGGGGTGCGGGGTTAGAAAGGGAGCGTATGGCTGGCTGGTGCTATTCAATTAGGTTGCTGGAGCTCCTTGTCAGCATTTGATAAGATAAAGGTGGAGGGAGCTTGTTAACATGAAGCCTTGCTGGGAGTTTCATCTGTGATGTGACTTCTCAGCTGCCCAACCAACTCCTCCAAAGGCTGTAGTCCAGGGAGGCAACTATGGCGTGACCGAGTTAATTTGGTGACACCTCTGTTGACATTCAAGCCTGTGCTGTCTGGCTCAGACACAGACAGAAGCATGGGCAAACAGTATACTGATGAAAGGCAAACTCCTGGCACATCCTGGCTGGAGGTGATGGGTTTGGATGTCATCAGGATTCTTTTTAAACACACCATTATCCTTTCACCTTCTGTCACGGCCTCTCACCATCGATGCTGATGACAAGCAAAGATAAACAGAGGTCTCTCCATTACAAACGCCCTGGTTTTTTTAATATCTTTTGAGGTCAACATTGTTAAAATAAGTCGTTGTAAGTGGAAGTAGACTAATATAAATGTTTAGCTAGTTGATTTGAACTCATGGCCCTGTGTAGATCAGTTGGTAGGACATAGCATTTCAGTGAAAAGGCGGTGGGTTAATATCCCACAGAAGCCCAGCAATAAAAAGTCTGAACATTTATACATTCACTACTGTAAGTCAGTCTACTTAAGATCTTCTGCTAAATTACTCAAATGTTCAAAGTAAATGTAATGGTTTAGCCAACATAAATAGCTCAACAATTTGAACAATGATTGGGTACATTTTTACAAAGACATTGAATTAACATAAGAATGACTATTAAAAGCTTATAGATAGACAACAACCATTTCGCCACACAGAATCTATCACAGTAATCTGAACATAGATCCTGAACAGCAAGCTTAGTAAAGGCCTGACTGAACAGCTTCCACGTGAGTACAAATGACCAAATCACCACACGGGTGCCGTTGTCTCTGTAATTGTAATCCTTTGTGCCAATGAAAGAGCAAAGCTATGTTTGTTTGTTAATTAAAACGGCAATCACATTTTTCCCTTAAAATGGCTGCTGGAAGGGCCTCTGTTCAATTCAATCAAGTCAGAAGTGCCCCCCTCCCCTGCACCCCAATACACAAACAACTGTGGGGGGGACAAAATCGTATAAATCCTTGTGGTTGTTGATTGCCTGCTACAGTTGGGATTTTTTTTATTTGGTAAACAGTGGCTTTTGTGCGGGCCATTTGAGGTGCTGGGAGGAGGGGACCAAAGGGGCAGGAATGGATTAAATAAATACAGTTTTTCTGGTCTCGTGTTGGCACTTGTCGTGCACTTAATTTGAAGCAGTAATTAACTTCAGAAATCTCTAGGCGTTTCCAAGCGTTCTTGGGATTTTTGGCAGATAATTCAGAGTGCATGCTGATAGGACCACGGTACTTAAATGCCCCCTCTAGCCAATTTTGCCTCTTGTTTTTTCTTGGGGGAGAAATGCACTCTGCGAAGAATGTAAGAACTGACGGATGATGCTGAATCATGCTACTATTGCACAGGGCTCCAGCGCAGCAGGTGGTGTCCTTCCCATGTTGTTTGTTTGTGGGGCTGCCATAATACCATGGAAGTAGCTAGCTGGCGAACGTAGGCAAGGACACTGTAACTGACAGTGTTATGTTCAATGTTTACTGGTAATGGTTAGCCAATTTTGAAATCACCTACGTACTTCACATGGGAAATCATTTAGGAGTTGTTATACAGCACAAAATCTAGCACAAAATAAACAGACATGACTTGAATCCATACCAATGAAATGTCCTATATCAGGAAAACAAAATATTCAAAATTGGGAATACTTCGGGTTTATCTGGAACAACATATCTCCAGTCTAAAGAGGTCTGTTGGCCATCCTTGGACATCACTGCTAATCACCCGGTTTGTGTGTCGAAATTGTTGTTTGACTTCAGTGGTTTGGCATTACAGGAAGTGTGTGAGCACCAGGGGGGAGGATGGTTATTGATTGAAATGTCTCTTCTGTTCTAGTCTTTCCTTTGACTTTACACAAGAAATGTTGTTCACCTGCCACTGGATATCGGCCTGCTGTACTGGGAGGACATATTGCAAGCCCTAAACAAAGGCAAACACCACACACAAATAAACCTATCTGCATACTGTAACAAAACATCCAAGCCACATCTTAACTATTTTAACATCACATAATGGTTTTAAGGATACAGGGTGTCCATTCAGACCTCAACAAAAAAGACACCACTGTTTCTTTAAGAGAAATCAATTACTAGGTAATTACTTAGTTAATAGGTTGTGCCTTTTGTTATTTAAATTATAATTAACTGACGAAAGTTTGCACTCAATAAGTCATTATGAAATTGAATGTTAACTAAATGGGTCTTGAAAATATTGTCTGTGCCATCTCTTTTGAATTAATCACTACCTAAATATGTAGGGATTGATCATTTATATATACATACTATACACTTGACTTGTAATTTTACTGAATAAAAATGGTACACTGAACTGCCTTTCTGTTTGATATTTTATTTTAGAACACTTCCATACAAAATTATCATCAATTGTTGTAAGGTGACATTGGTTTTATGTTTGGAAATATTTGGAAGAAAATAAACTACAATATGTTGCCCTTTCGCCTTCAGAACTGCCTTAATTCTATGTGGCATTGATTCAACAAGGTGCTGAAAGCATTCTTTAGAAATGTTGGCCCATATTGATAGGATAGCATCTTGCAGTTGATGGAGATTTGTGGGATGCACATCCAGGGCATGAAGCTCCCGTTCCACCACATCCCAAAGATGCTCTATTGGGTTGAGATCTGGTGACTGTGGGGGCCATTTCAGTACAGTGAACTCATTGTCATGTTCAAGAAACCAATTTGAAATTATTCAAGCTTTGTGACATGGTGCATTATCCTGCTGGAAGTAGCCATCAGAGGATGGGTACATGGTGGTCATAAAGGGATGGACATGGTCAGAAACAATGCTAAGGTAGGCCATGGCATTTAAACCATGCCCAATTGGCACTAAGGGGCCTAAAGTGTGCCAAGAAAACATCCCCCACACCATTACACCACCACCACCAACCTGAACAGTGGTAACATGATGGATCCATGTTCTCATTCTGTTTACGCCAAATTCTGACTCTACCATCTGAATGTCTCAACAGAAATCGAGACTCATCAGACCAGGCAACATTCTTCCAGTCTTCAACTGTCCAATTTTGGTGAGCTTGTGCAAATTGTAGCCTCTTTTTCCTATTTGTAGTGGAGATGAGTGGTACCCGGTGGGGTCTTCTGCTGTTGTAGCCCATCCGCCTCAAGGTTGTGCGTGTTGTGGCTTCACAAATGCATTGCTGCATACCTCGGTTGTAACGAGTGGTTATTTCAGTCAAAGTTGCTCTTCTATCAGCTTGAATCAGTCGGCCCATTCTCCTCTGACCTGTAGCATCAACAAGGCATTTTCGCCCACAGGACTGCCGCATACTGGATGTTTTTCCCTTTTCACACCATGCTTAAATCACCTTTCTTTCCCATTCTGACATTCAGTTTGGAGTTCAGGAGATTGTCTTGACCAGGACAACACCCCTAAATGCATTGAAGCAACTGCCATGTGATTGGTTGATTAGATAATGGCATTAATGAGAAATTGAACAGATATTCCTAATAATCCTTTAGGTGAGTGTATACCCAATGGGATCTAGGAGCTCCCAGTTTTCACAGATGAAAGAAATTGCCCTAACAAGGACACAAATAAAATTACCATTGACATACAATTGAAGTTGCTGTTAAATGTTTTGGGTAAAAACTCCACTATTGATAGATGTGTACTGTTTGAAGGAGCTACAGAGCAAAGTTGCTGAGAGTGGAGTAATGGTGCACCATTCAACCATATCACAAGCTATTCATAAAACAATTATTTGAGGATGGCAAGCAAGAATCACATTTTTTGAAAATACTATCTGAATGCATGGGAGTGGACCAACTGCAATATGGAAAAAGGCTTTGAGGGCAGATGAGACCAAAATAGATCTTTATAGACAAAACTCAAAGCACAATGGCCCTCATTTATCATTCTTGCGTAGAAACGGGCGTATATGTTGGCGTAAGATTTTGCTTACACTCCTCTCATCACCTGATTTATGAAACTGTGCGTACCTTTAAAATCCAGGTGTATGCAATACCTTCCCTTGATAAATGCCGCGGATGAAAACGATCGTCATTAGAATAACACGCCCCTATATATTCAAGTCTCCGCTTCCCCCACGCCCTCATTTTACGCCATGGACACACGGAAGACGGCAAAAAGGAGGGAGGTAGAAAGAAATAAAATTGTTTCATTTGGCAGTTTAAAAAGCAGAATAAAAGATGATGATGTGATGTGAAGTACCATTCATTCACATTAATAACTGCATGACAATTTGTAATATTCGTCTTATTATTTCATGATATTTATCAATGACGTTTTTTGTTATTTAGAAGAAGAATGTCGTTATTATTATTATTTCTATTATTGTCTAAAAGAAGAAGAATGTCATTTTTATTATTTTGTCAGTCTGAATTATATTTTGGTAATTCAAAGCCTTTTATTACTGAACCCAGTCCATGCGCAACTGCCGGGCCTAACCCTGAAACGTCATGTAAAGCGCACAGACTCGCATCTGAAGGAATACATATAAGTCAAATGCTTTGGTAAAGTCACACAAATGAAACCTTGAAGTCCATGTTGCACAAAAATAAACACTGAAGTTTGTAATTATGTTGTTGTTTTTTTTTTACAGTAGGTCATAATATATCACATCTTTTAGTTTGTCAGTGCGTTAGGATTTTCTTTTCTGCGCTGTTAAGGTTTCATTTCTCTCCGCCATGTCCATGTGCAATATTTTGTTGTCATCCATCCACCAAAGATCACTCCAAATATAACTATTAATACTGTTTTATTTTCAGTTTACATCTCTGCACTGGCATAACATCAGTGCACGAGGGAACTGCAGCAGGGGCTGAGTATACGGCTACACATTTTTTACTTGAGACAGGTCAAAATAAAAGTCCCGTCTCTTCACACATGCGCACAATTAACTCTTGCACAATTTTGGGTATACAACAGTCAGTATCATAATTAAACAACATAATATAACATAAATGATGAGAACATATAACTCAACATGCGCATTTCCGCACTAACTCAAAACGTGCGTACACCACCTCCTGAGCTGGCGTAGGATTTGAGAGTGCCGTACGCCAACATCCATATTGATAAATCTCAAAGTCACCGTGGTTTTGGGTGTACGCCAGGTGTACGCTGGAAATTTGGTGTACGCACTTTTGATAAATGAGGGCCAATGTGTGGCACAATACTAACATTGCCTATGCTTCAAGACAAAGAAACCCTACACTAAAGAATGGTGGTGGCAACATCATGCTGTGGGGATGCTTGTCATCAGCTGGTGATGAATGCCAAAGCAACATTGGAGTGGCTTCTTTAAACAATGGTTGATGTCCTGTAAAAGCCTATTCAAATTCCTGATCTTAAGTCTCACCAACCTGTACACCATGATGCAAATCTTTGCACACTCTGACACTGTTCATACTTTATTGTTGTTACAGCAGAAGGTGGTTCTACCAAACATTAATGTGAATTAATATGAAACTAACATAAAATCTATGTCAAAAATAAATATAATAAATATAATAGATATTTAAATATCTCAGATTTAAAATAAAATTTGAAACTGAACATTTCATTGTATCATTTGTATTGTAGTTGAATAAAAACACCTGACATGATTAAAAATGAATCATCAGTAATTGTATTCTGATAATGTCTGTCATCATCAGAATACATGGGTAAATTGCTAAGAAACAATTTGTATACTTTAATACGAGTTAAATACAACTAAGTAATTTTTTTAACATTGTGAAAAAATGACTCAAAACAAACCCCTCAAAAACTGCAACCAAAGAGTATGTAGTGTTAAATGTTTGATGTAGTAATTTCGAGCAAATATTATGGGCTAAAATAAAAACATTTGTGCTTTATTTGAGCTATTTAATCTGGATTTATATACATTTGCCAACCAAAAATTTAAAATTGGATAGATTTGTCAATAGTTCAATTGGTGGTCAATGTGGTGCTCTTTATTTTCAGGCCTAGATAATGTCATCTAAATATCAATTATTAAAACTCAACAGCTAATGGGTGGACCAAAGCATTATCTCAAGGTAGAAGAAACCAAATACATTGCTGATGTAGATAATTACTTCTACCTTTTGCTAAAACAACAATGTAAATCATGTAAATTGCCACTCAAAGATTCAGTATTATGCAATAAATATTGCAATTCCCCATGCTAAATTTGCCAAAACACTGGAAACTAATTATACCATGACCAGGGAAATAAATACATAGTACCAATAGTTATTTTATATTATGCCAGCATGTGGCTGAATAAATAACACTGTGAAGTCAGGTCATCTAATAATAACTTACTCTTCATTAATTTCATGCATGAACCCATCACTAACCACTGGCACCCGTAATGACCATTCTCATACAGATGCCGTATCTACATCTGAGCCAGTTTCACAAAGTTGGGAAATCCTTGCAACAGCAATATGGTCAAATTAAGCGTGGCATCTGTAGGTTTATTATTGAGTGAAAGTGGTTAATTACAGTGTCTTAGTATCTGTTGTCCTCCGTGCCCCATTTGCTGGCCCCGCCCCCACCTCTTTTGTGCAGAGACTCCGTAGGTCACGGAAAAGTTCCTTTGACTGGCAGCATTGCTCCTTTTTTGCAGTGAGATGATAAGAATGCTGTGTGTTCTGCATACGTCTTCCATCTCTTCCCTCAGACACATTGCGTAGAAAAGCTGTTAATGTCATTTCAATATCTTTTTAAAACTAGAAAAACAGTTAAATCCCGGCAAGAAACTTTATACGGAGAGGAGAAGGAGCAAAGAGAAGGAAAATCTGAGACAAAGGGTGTGTGCGTGTGTGCGTGTGTGGGGGGGGGGCATGTGCATGCACGTGTGAGTGTTTGTGTGTGCGTGTGTGTTTCAGAGAGGTGTTATGTAACCTGGTAGTTTGATCTGGCCTAGTCATTAACCTGGGATTAGCCTGGCAGAGCTAGGAGTCAGAGGTCATAGGGATGGAGAGCCACCCAGCCAGCACAAGCTGGTATTACCAACCCTGAAATTGAAACTTAATGGTTCCCTCTAATCTTTATGAAATGGAAATTCCCCCTTGGCGCAAGGGACTTTGTGTGTGCGTGTGTGTGTGTGTGTGATGAATAGGTATGTACAAGATTATATTGTGAGTATTAAAAGTAAAGAAATCTCTACCGATCAGGGAAGGTGAGCGTAATACTTATGGCTTGCATATTGTTTACATTTGACATAAGACTTAAACATGATAGATGTGATGTTATTTACATTTTAGAAAAGGGACACCATGTTGTCATGCTAAATATTCACATAGGAAAGAATAGAGTTGAGTCCAGAACATGTAGGCTGAGATGTTGTGTGGAGTGCTGGGGAGCTGGGAGGAAGGAGTTTGAAGGGGGCAGAATTAGTTTTATGAGGGTAATTGATGCTGTACTGGAGGAGAAGAGGGGCAAAGCAGGCATGAAATTGGGCGGGGGATCAGATCTGTATCGGAGCGTGTGGGAGAGCAGCAGCGGGGGTGTCGGGGTGGGGGTCTGCCACCCTAGAATGGCTGGATTATAGGCTCCTTTCAGCACTGAGGTACAGTTAAGAGCCAATTTTATTCTCTAGTAAACCAATCAATGGAAGGACCCTGTGTCCTATCAGAGTAAAGTTTAGGGAGTAAGAGCAGGGCTGTTGGGGAAAGTCAATAAAGACAATTCTGCTTATTACAGTGGAACAGTGTTTGGTGCACAGTGATGGGCTTGTGAAGCCCAAGATCAGCATACAACAGATAGCAGAACAGAAAAGCAACACCACAGAGACATATGCAATTAGACCAAATGAAGTTAAAATGGACACTGTGCCACCCTGTATTGTATGATGGCCGGAAAATAATCAGGCAAATAAACACATGCGGTTCGAACACCCATAGCCGTTGGCACTTGATTGTTGGCACTAAAACCAATATGGACAATTTACGGCGTACATGAGTCAACCCTGATGGTTTTGGAAATGGAATGGCTACTCATCCCGTAGGCAAATCAATAACATTACTGATATTCTCTCATTTTACTGAATTACATGTTGTACACTAACATTTTGTTGTGTTTGTTGTTTTATTTTAAAGCACTGACACTAAGTTATTGTTAGATGAAATTGGTTTTATGATGGGAAATATTTTGAAGAAAAATAACAATTAAAATATGTTTCTTGCATAAATATTCAACCCCATGTGCAGTGGAAACTCCCTGTTTACTAGGATGAAAGAAATTGCCCTAACAAGAACACAGATAAGTTAACATTGGCCTCCACCTATGAACAATTAAAGTTGCTGTCAAATGTTGTTTGGAAAGAAAAAAACACTGTTGAAACATCATTGCTCAGGCTAGGAGTCTGAAGAATAATTAAGACCATAGCACATTCTACAGAAAGCTAACGTAATCCATAGATTAGGAGAAGGATACAAAATAACATCCAAATAAAATTGTTAACAAACAAATTGCTTTGCTGGGTAGGGCATGTTGTCTTTTGGGGTGGCTTCCTGGTGGCAATTGCTGGCGGTTGTAATTACACCCTTCTATTGTCTTTGGCAGCAGTGTCACTGGGGCCAAGTGTTAGTTAAAGCAGCACCGCTTGGGGTTTCCCTGTTTTTTTTTTACCTTTGTAGCTTTTGTTTCCTCTTCTCTCACCTTTTAAACTTCTCCCACAGAATGTTCTACTGCTTTTCTTCCAACTTCTTCCCTGAGCAGCTCCTTGGGAAGCTGCTGGTTGCCCCTGGATGGGAATGGCCCTGCTGGTTGCCCCTGGATGGGAATGAACCTGCTGGTTGCCCCTGGATGGGAATGGCCCTGCTGGTTGTCCCTGGATGGGAATGGACCTGCTGGTTGCCCCTGGAATGTTTCTGAAAGTATCAGACTTTTTTGTGGCTGCGACACTGAAGCAGCAGACACGGGGAATGTTGCCCCATTGTATCTAAGCAATATGGCGAGAGGGTCTGGTGTATGGCCATTGAACCACAGCTAAGAGCTGTCATAGTCACAAGGCATCACCAAGTGCATGGACATGTATTTTTCAGGGAATGCCTTGCTTATTTCAGCAAGACAATGCCAAACCCCATTCTGCACCTATTACAGCAGTATGGCTCTGTAGTAAGAGTCCAGGTGCTTAACTGGCCTGCCTGCAGTCCGGACCTGTCACTCATTGAAAACATTTGGCGCATTATGAAATAAAAAATATGACAGAGGAGACCCCAAAGTGTTGAGCAGCTGAAATCCTATATCAATCAAGAAGGGATAAACATTTTAAAACTGTGGCAATTGGTCTCCACAGTTCCCAAAAGATTAGAGAGTGTTGTTAAAAGAAGAGGAGATGCAACACAGCAACAAACATGCCCCTTTCCCATATTTTTGAAAGGTGTTGCTGGCATCAAATTCAAAATGGGCATATACTGTATATTGCCAATATTACTGTATATCAGGTTCAACATTTAACATGTTGTCTTTATACTCTTTTCAATTAAATGTTGGGATTCAATGATTTGCACATCATTGTATTCTGTTTTTATTAGCATTTTACACAGTGTCACAACTTTCATCGGACAAGGCGACCTTCTTCCATTGATCCAAGCTCACTCTCCCACTGTAGGTTATTTCGATAGTGGACATGGTTCATCATGGGACCTGTTCCACAGTAGACCTTCTGTCGGTTCAGACCAGATGGGATAGCCTTCGTTACCCTTGTGCATCCATGAGCATGGGGCACCCTAGACCCTGTTGCTGGTTTGTGCTTTGTCCTTCCTCGCACCATTGTCAGTGGGTACTAACTGCTGTTGACCGGGAGCACCCTCAAGCCTTGCCGCATCGGAGATGCTCTGACCCAGTCGTCTGGCCATAACAATGTGGCCCTTGTTAAAGTCCCTCCGGTCTTTACTCCTACTAATTTCTCCTGCATCCAAAACGCTGACTATAAAAACTGATCGTTCGCTTATCATCTAATCTATGTCTTTGTTAGGAAAGGATCAATGTTATTCGCTTCACCTGTTTTGGCTCATCAGTGTATATGAGTAGAGAAAAGGTAAGTTTACAAAAGGTAAGGTTACAAAACAATTGTTAAGTTGTTTTCAATATAAGCATTGTTTGTTAAAAGCAATTACTTATACTTTTTTTCTTGATGTTACACCTCTAAAATGTTTTGGGCCAATGTTTGTACCTAAAATGTTTGTTCCTATTTAAATCTGTTCAATGCATGCAAGTACTATTACAGCACCATTGACAGCAATGTTATGGAATAAATGAATAGAGTACTACTAAGCTCAGTATGTGATTCATTTAAACTAAAATTGCAGATATTCTTACTCAGTCACACTCAGCGACTCGAAAGCATTTCGGTTACAGCACAAAATGCCAGAACGAAACCTGTGTAGGCCCTACCATGGTACCTCTCTGTAAAGACATGCCATGTCTGAAATGGGACTAACGTCCATTAATAGGCGACCAGAACTGTCAGTCAAATAATCTCAAAATAAATTAGTTCAGCCTGTCTGTCTACAACTCTCCTAAGAAAATACATTATAATTTGTTTAATACCATTAACAAGAAATTTACTAGAAATAAAATGCATCTTGCTACCAAATGGAATAAAAATAGTCACCAAATGGAATAAAAAAATATAAATCCATGATTTTAATTGTCCAGAAATACTGAACATTTTATGTTGGCGCAGAAAGGGTGCAGTTCCTTCTTGATGGACCACGTTCTCAGCAGTATGAAAGGTCATCGCGGCTATCGACACATTACTGTAGCAGCATTGTATGTCTGAAAATGTTGTAAGTTGGAGATTGATGAAAATATATATATAGTTTTTCTACACTATATAAAGCTCAATATGCATGTTGTGGTCCACGTGAATAATAATGATTGAGCAAGAAAAGCACATATTACACGTTTCTGTAGCTGAGGCAGTTCATTCAACCGTGCTAACTGGAAAGGAAAATGCATAGGTCTACCTTCACTAAAATCCAATATTCCATTGGATAACTCTTTCAGGTACATAGTATCCCTTTTGTCAGTTTATCGATTATGCTAGCCGCATTAATGTTAGCTGACACTTGGCTGGGGGGTGACATTGCACATTACAGAGCAGGGGCGGACTGGGACATAAATCGGCACTGTAGCCACACCAAACCATGTCACGCCAGCCCAGATGTAATACAAAATATTTGTAATTAAAAAAGCATAAATACAATAGGAGACATGTAGTAGCTTACAATATGTACATGCCACTGCAAATACTGACATTGCAAAATTACAGCAGCTATGGGTTTCTCTTGGGCTTGGTCACCCAGATCATCCCTTGCTACCAATTTCCCCTCACCACTGCTGTTCTAAGAATTCCACTTGGCTGCTGTTGTCATCTGTCCTCATCCTGGCTCATCTCAAAGGTGAAGGTAAAACATGTCATTAGATTTTTTTAAAGTGAATATATAGTAGTAGAACCACTCACTCTGGCCCTTCCCTTAAAAAGATTGTGTTGGTTTGTCATAATGCAGATAATATGTGTGAGACTGGAGGAAAAAAGTTAAACAAAGTAATATGTTATACTTAATTATTGCATAGAATGACACCTAGCTTCAGCTACTGTTCAGTCAGATGTCCTGAGGAATAGCATAAAATCAATGCCATTTTGGCACTGCCTTTCCGTTTTATGAATTATTGTCTTTTTTGAGTGAAGGAGAATTAGCATAACTAACTGTCAAATCAGGTCCCACTCTCTTTGATGCGCATTTGACCTTGACCGTGAATTTGAACAACCTCAGCTCAGCAAATCAGATAATCAGGCCGGCCAATTTTGTTGGTTAACCAAAAGCTTAATATAGATTATTATGACAGAAAGATGGTGCAAGTAATCAAGCTCAAAATTAAAACTCCCATGGTCCACTGGCCTGTCAAAACAATAAAAAAAAAAGTAACTATTTTTGAGGGGACCAGCCCATCTCATATGCCAGAAATGCCGGATTGCAAATCCGCCCATGTTACAGAGTGAAAAATGTCGTTGCAGGTTTACGAACAAAGGGCTCCTCGTGGGCTGAATTCTCAGTTTGTTTGATCTCATTGTGGCCGTGGGTGTATTGTTGCAGGCCTGACAGTGTTGGCAGGCTATTAAACCATAGAGGGTACATCTCATCGGGATTCAGGGGCTGTCGCCCTCTGAAGAAGAGGGGGAATTGGCTGCCAATCCCTAATTAATCAACTCTGCTCCTCAACCCCCACTCTGACCGTGGGTTTGTGATCAATAGCTATTGTGGCGCTGCCTTCAGATGGAAACCATTCAGATTTATCTGCTAATATTCTGGGTGATAGCCAATGCCGGACTGGAGATGACAGAGGGCTCAAAGCCCATTACCTGCTTATTTACTGATTTACATTTAACTGTTGCCGCATCCCAGCGCTGTGTGTCGTACACACAGCAACCAATGGGGACTGTCTCCAGCCCTTCCTTAGGACATGTCAAGGACAAACCAGCGGGAAATTGTCTGCATGTGTCTTGATTTCCTCTTGTTTTATACATGGGAATGTGTCTGGGTGTGACTGTCCATGTGAATGTATGTGTTTGTGAAAGTACTCTGCAATCTGTGCTGTATAGTACTTAAAATTAGCATTTACAACATTAATAGGCACAAATACACATATACAGTATAGTACTGTATACACACACACACACACACACACACATACAAATCATTCTTATTCACATGAGTCTTTTTTTTTTGTATTTTATGTTTAAAAATACCTGAGCAAAATGTCCTTTTTACTCAGCATGTTTTATTTCTAATCCTGATTAAATGCTTTCCTCTCTAGCTTCCTGCCTAAGACGGGGCCCTCACCCCTGACCAATCAGACGTTAGCTACAGCAGCACCCCGCAGGCACAGCCTGCCCATCCATCAGCCACTGTTTGACATCTTCTTGGTATTATCCAGAATGATCTGCAGTCAGGGCTTGTGACAGACATGTCTTTAAGTCACTTCAGACAAGTCTAACTCAAGTCTCTAGTCACTGCATGCAAGTCTGAGTCAAGTCTCAAATATTTTAAGCACTAAAGGCTATAGTTATAGTCTATTTGTCACGGCTTCGGGGTTTGGGAACAAGGAGGAGCAGGAGAAGGCGTGGTAGAAGGATATTTAATGGTATCCAGGAGAAATATACAATATATATATAGTACGAAGCGTCGCACAGCTCTTTGTCACAGTCGGAGACAATCACACACAAAGACAGGGGGAGCAGAGGGAACATATATACCGGGGGGAAACAGCGATGATGAGGAACAGGTGCACTAAACGGGACACAGGTGAAATGAATGATGAGACGGTGGTGTCAGAAGGCCGGTGACGTCGACCGCTGGGGCCCGCCCACTGCAGGGGGAGGTGAACCAGCAGAGGTCGCAGTTGTCACAGTACCCCCCCCCTGACGTGCGGCCCCAGCCGCGCGACGACGCCGGCCTCGGGGCCGACCCGGGGGGCGCGGAGCAGGGCGGTCCGGCCGACGCCGATGGAAGTCGCGGACAAGGACGGGAGCCAGGACGTCCTTCACCGGAACCCAGCTCCGCTCCTCCGGGCCGTACCCCTCCCACTCCACGAGGTACTGGAGGCCCCCCGCCCGGCGCCTCGAGTCAATGATGGAGCGGACAGAGTACGCCGGGGCCCCCTCGATGTCCAGAGGGGGAGGGGGCACCTCCCGCACCTCACACCCCTGGAGGGGACCATCCACCACCGGCCTGAGGAGAGACACATGAAACGAGGGGTTAATACGGTAGTCGGGGGGAAGGCGTAACCGATATGTTACCTCGTTGACTCTCCTCAGGACTTTAAAAGGCCCCACAAACCGCGGGGCCAGCTTCCGGCAGGGCAGGCGGAGGGGCAGGTCCCTGGACGAGAGCCAGACCCGGTCGCCCGGCCGATACACCGGGGCCTCCCCGCGGTGGCGGTCTGCATTGGTCTTTTGACGGCGGACAGCGAGCCGGAGGCGGGATTGTACTGCCTCCCATGTGCCCGCTGCCCGCCGGAACCAGTCGTCCACCGCAGGGGTACCGGTCTGGCTCGGCGTCCACGGCGCCAGGACCGGCTGGTAGCCCAGGACGCACTGGAAAGGCGTCACGCCCGTGGAGGAGTGGTGCAGAGAATTCAGTGCGTATTCTGCCCACGGCAGAAACTCTGCCCACTCCCCCGGCCGGTCCTGGCAGTAGGACCGGAGGAACCTACCCACTTCTTGATTGACCCGTTCCACCTGCCCGTTGGACTGGGGATGGTAGCCCGAGGTCAGGCTGACCGAGATCCCCAGGTGCTGCATAAATGCCTTCCACACCCTAGACGTGAATTGGGGACCCCGGTCAGACACAATGTCCTCGGGCACCCCATAGTGCCGGAAGACGTGTGTGAACAGGGCCTCCGCGGTCTGCAGGGCAGTAGGAAGGCCGGGCAGAGGCAAGAGGCGGCAGGACTTCGAGAACCGATCCACAACGACCAGGATGGTGGTATGGCCCTGGGAAGGGGGGAGATCTGTCAAGAAATCAACAGAAATGTGGGACCATGGTCGTTGTGGAATGGGCAAGGGGTGCAACTTGCCCACAGGTAGGTGCCGGGGTGCCTTACTCTGGGCACACACCGAGCAGGAAGAGACGTATACCCTCACGTCCTTGGCTAAAGTGGGCCACCAGTACTTACCGGCCAGGGCACGCACTGTTGGCCCGATGCCAGGATGACCGGAGGAGGGAGATGTATGCGCCCAGTAGATGAGGCGGTCGCGGACAGACGCCGGCACATACGTACGGCCCTCAGGGCATGTGGGCGGAGAGGGCTCGTCGCGCTGCGCTCCGGCGGTGTCCGCGTCCAGTTCCCATACCACCGGTGCCACGATGCATGACTCCGGGAGCACGGGAGCATCATCCACTGGCCTCTCCTCCGTGTCATGCTGGCGGGACAGCGCGTCAGCCCCGACGTTCTTACTCCCCGGCCTGTAGGTGAGAGTAAACACAAACCGGGTGAAGAACATAGCCCACCTTGCCTGGCGAGGGGTCAGCCTCCTCGCTGCCCGCATGTACTCCAGGTTCCGGTGGTCAGTCCAGACGAGGAAAGGGTGTTTAGCCCCCTCTAACCAGTGCCTCCACGCCGACAGAGCTCGAACCACGGCCAGCAGCTCACGATCACCAATGTCGTAGTTCCGCTCCGCCGCACTGAGCTTCTGGGAGAAGAAGGCACAGGGACGGAGCGTGTTACGACACCCCGTCCGTTGGGAGAGGATGGCACCGAGCCCACAATCGGACGCGTCCACCTCCACGATGAACTGGAGCGACGGGTCGGGATGGGCCAGGACCGGAGCGGTGGTGAAACGGTGTTTCAGTTCCACAAACGCCCGCTCCGCGTCCACGGTCCACCGCAACCGGGTCGCCCCCCCCTTCAGAAGGGAGGTGATCGGAGCCGCTACCTGGCTAAAACCCCGGATAAACCTCCTATAGTAATTAGAGAAGCCTAAGAAACGTTGCACGTCCTTAACCGTGGTTGGGGTCGGCCAATTACGCACGGCGTCAATGTGAGGCTCCTCCATAGCCACACCTGTGCTGGAAAAGCGATAACCCAGGAAGGACACAGACGACTGGAAAAACAGACACTTCTCGGCTTTCACGTACAGGTCATGCTCCAGCAGTCGAGCCAGCACTCTGCGCACTAACGAGACATGTTTGGCGCGGGTGGCAGTGAATATCAAGATGTCATCAATATACACTACCACTCCTTCGCACAACAAGTCCCGGAATACGTCGTTGACGAAGGACTGGAAGACTGAAGGAGCATTCATCAACCCGTACGGCATCACTAAATACTCGTAATGGCCAGACGTGGTACTAAAAGCGGTTTTCCACTCGTCTCCTTCCCGGATACGCACCAGGTTATAGGCACTCCTGAGGTCTAATTTAGTGAAAAAGCGGGCCCCGTGCATCCTCTCCACCTCCGCAGAGATCAAAGGGAGAGGGTAGCGGAACGGAATGGTGATCTTGTTCAGCGCCCGGTAATCGATGCACGGGCGCAAACCACCGTCCTTCTTTTTCACAAAAAAGAAACTCGAGGAGACCTGTGACTTGGAGGGCCTGATGTAGCCCTGTTCCAACGCTTCCGTAACGTAGGCGTTCATAGTCTCCGTTTCGGTGCGGGACAGTGGATACACGTGACCCTTCGGGAGTGCGGCTCCGTCAACGAGGTCTATCGCACAATCCCCCAGCCGGTGTGGTGGCAACACAGCAGCCTTGGCTTTGGAGAAAACCGTAGCCAAGTCCCTGTATTCGGGGGGAATGGGCACGGCGGGCGCACTGTCTGGACTTTCCACCGAGGTCGAGCCAACGGAAACACCCAAACACCTACCCTGGCACTTCCGCGACCACCCCGACAGACGTCGACTAGACCAGGAGATGAAGGGGTCGTGTAGGGACAACCAGGGGAAACCTAAAACGACCGGGAACGTGGGAGAGTCGATGATGTGGAATGTAATGGTTTCGCTGTGTCGGCTGTCGGTAATCAGGAGGAGGGGAACAGTGCAACTCGTGACCAGACCTGACCCTAGTGGCCGGCTGTCTAAAGCTCTCACGGGCAGGGGGGTGTCAAGGTCCTGGAGGGGTATGTGCGACCGTAGGGCAAAAGACCTATCCATGAAATTCCCGGCTGCGCCTGAGTCTACCAGCGCCTTACACCGGGCAAGCAGCGGAAATCCGGGGAACCTAACAGGGACAGTGCACATAGAGAGGGAAGAGGTTAGTGGCGAATGTGCATGTGCTACCTGGGGTGATGCGGAAGTGCCCTGCCTGTCGCCTCTTGACTCAGGGAAGGAGGTGCGGTGTGGTGCAGTATTACGGCCTCGTTGCCCCCTGGAGGCACTCCGCACCTGCCCTCCCCGACGTCTGCCCGGCAGTGCAGCCGCCCCCAATTCCACGGGGACGGCGGTGACGGGTTGGCAGGGTGGAACGGGCGGGCCTCTACCGGGACGTCCTCGGGCAGCTAGCAGGTTGTCGAGACGGATGGAGATGTCCGCCAGTTGGTCAAAGGAGAGGGACACGTCTCGACAAGCCAGCTCCCTCCGGACGTCCTCGCGTAGGCTACACCGGTAGTGGTCGATCAGAGCCCGCTCGTTCCACCCCGATCCCGCTGCCAGGGTCCGGAACTCCAGAGCGAACTCCTGCGCCGATCTCGTCTCCTGCCGTAGGTGGAACAGTCGTTCACCCGCCTCTCTCCCTTCGTGCGGATGGTCAAACACGACTCGGAAGCGGCGGGTGAACTCAGCGTAGCTGCCCTGGGTGGGCTGCTCGAAGTTCCAAACGGCGGTGGCCCACTCCAGGGCTTTCCCGGACAGGCAGGAGACGAGTGAAGAGATCTTCTGGGCTTCGGTCGGCGCAGGATACATTGCCTGGAGCGCGATGTCCAGTTGCAGCAGGAAACCCTGGCAGCGGTCCGCCGCCCCGTCGTAGGCCCTGGGTAGCGGAATGGCCATCGCTCCCGTGCTGGGCGGCGTGGCTTGGGAAGGCGTAGAGACGGCCGGTGCTGCGGGGTTCCGCTGGCTCAGCTCTAGGCGCTGCACCGCTTTCAGTACGCTGTCCATTGCAGCGCCTAGGCTGGCCAGCATTGTTGAGTGTACTTGGACTGCCTCCGCAACACCGACCTCGCCTGTGGCTCCTTCAGGCTCCATATCCTTGTTGTAGTTTAGGTGTGTGATTCTGTCACGGCTTCGGGGTTTGGGAACAAGGAGGAGCAGGAGAAGGCGTGGTAGAAGGATATTTAATGGTATCCAGGAGAAATATACAATATATATATAGTACGAAGCGTCGCACAGCTCTTTGTCACAGTCGGAGACAATCACACACAAAGACAGGGGGAGCAGAGGGAACATATATACCGGGGGGAAACAGCGATGATGAGGAACAGGTGCACTAAACGGGACACAGGTGAAATGAATGATGAGACGGTGGTGTCAGAAGGCCGGTGACGTCGACCGCTGGGGCCCGCCCACTGCAGGGGGAGGTGAACCAGCAGAGGTCGCAGTTGTCACACTATTAGTCCAAAGGAAGTCCTTTCAACTTAAGGTGCACTTTTTGGGGATTACTGTTAGTTTTATGGGCTATTTTAAATCAGCAGTTGATAAACTAGTACACTAATACTTAATTGTAACATTTAATGTTTAATTGAAGTATGATCATGTTGAGGCTGGGGCCGGTCTATTCTATCTACTCTTCTATCTGGCATTGGCCAAACTGTCTATTTAACATAGTTTAGCCATGAGCTAACAGCTCTTTGTGTTCTGTTTGGTTATATGTTGGCTAGATATTAGCTACTGTAACTAATTAGCTGGAGATTAGAAAATTAGATTAGAAACAAGCCCAATTCTTGACATCTTTAGGCTTCTCACTGAATGTAAAAAATCTTTGTTGCCAAATGCTATTACAAATGGAACAGATGCACTATCGCTAACGTTACCTAGGTGACTTTCAAATGTAATCGCTTGAGCTACCAGACCAGAACAAAGCGTGAAGGCAGGTTTTTTCCCTTAGTTTTAGCCATTCTAAATTTACCTTTCCAATGACTACAAGTCCTAGTCAAGTCTTAAGTCCTTGGAACTGTTATGCAAGTCATGTCACAAGTCAATTTATTGGTGACTTAAGTGTGACTTGGGTCCAAGTCTGCAACATGAGACACCAACTCTGGCTTGTGAAAAAGGATGCTTAGCATCAACACAAACAAAGGACCAGGCACCAGAAGTAAAAAGCCCTTTCAGCTGTTGAGAGAGGACACAGATTTAGAAACAGTTCGGCTCCACTGGTTGGTGGTCAAGTGGAATGTCCCTGTAGGTGCCAGAAAGGTAAAGCTAAGAGACATATGATGATTGACTCTATTGTTATGTGCCCAATGTCCAAGAAAAAAAGCTAAAACTGTGATCTGTATGTTCTAGGCATGACCCCGGCTCTAGCGGCTAAGGGTATACAGGCCCTGGAAGTTTATTTGGATTCAATGGTTTCTAATGACTGTTTTTTATTTTACTTCTCTCAAAATAAACTGTAGGAGTCATTTTTTCCCTGGTCAGTTCAAGCAGGGGATTTTGTGCCAAGCTCTCTGCTTCCAATCACTATCCACCCACAATTGAAAGGAGTTCTGTTATCAAAGCATCGTAGGTGGGATTTGAGACGTTTCTATGTTTATGCTGTGTTGCTTGATTTCAACGGCTGGATTGTTTCTGGTGATTGCGGAGGAGGTTTTTCCTGACGTTATCGCTGTGCTAATCAGTGGGAGATGATTAGGAGAGCTGGCCTGGGATACAGAGTCGACACCCTAATGATTATCCAAAGTGAGAGGTATTCACACGCTCAGGAGGAGGATCGCACCGGGCAACACACTGAATGAGGCTGCCCAAACAATCACCCTTGTTGTGGGAATCTAATTTGCTTATTTGTTTTTATCTTTATATTTTCATTCTGAGACTTTCTCACTCTAATACATTTTCCCAAATCCTTCTCATAAAAATTAGTCCTTAGTGTGTCAACTCGGGATCCAAGGCTAGCATTCTCAATCATCTGCTGATCAGAACAGAGATAAAGTAAGAAAAAAAAATCCTTTCACAACCACGGGAAACAATCCTGCCACCTTGGTTTAGCAAAAGACCATATAGGCGGTTAAGCTACAGACTGTTACTTCAAAGATTCTGAGTTTGAATCCATTGAGAGAATAAACATGTCTTCAAGCTTTCCCCTTAACAGTCAAAATGAATAACTCATCTTAACTGTTAACTTAATTGCTAACCTTAAATAGCCTGAATGAATACCTAATCCAAACCATCCCTGAAATAGTGCCATTTTCTGCTCATCGTTAGGCAGGGGTCGTACAAATCGTCGTAAAAATTTCACTCACAGACATTTATCTCCCCTTCTATAATGTCTAAATCTAGTGAATTGCAACATCTGTTAACATGAATTTGTGATACCTTGTTGCCTAAAAACACAAACACACACACATTTTAATCCGCTTTTGATTCAAGTCTTAATCTCCAGTGTGTCTCTATGCAAAGATGTCCCGCCTTCCACCCGGCTTAGTAGTACACAGTACACCAGACTGCGATTGGTCCGTTATGATAAGCAACATATTTGGTTGGCTGAGGCTTGATATCTCTGAGATAAAGGTTGGTCTATGTAATTGTGTGGGCTATCAGAACTTGATGTTTTTCCAAAATGAAAAGGCCTTATGTTTGTCGGCAGATAAAAAGAAAGGGCTGCTGGTGTGCGTATGTGCCACTGCAGATGTCTTCACCATAGGCCCAATAGTTTAAATGAGATAAGCGCTAAACTGTGGATACTACATATTCAACCACTAAGGCCTGCATGTGTAGTTGTATGTGGGGAGCAAGAAATAACCAGTAAACACCACAGATCAACAGACAAGATCACCTCACACCATTTCCACCTTGGTGGAGGGACCATTTTTGGCTCTATTGGACCAACAGACCCTGGTCTACTGTCTTTTTGACAGATAATTTATCAGCGTCAATAAAAGGTTCCATTGTTCTAAATATAGGAACTATACTATTATTGTCAGCCCTGAAACCCCCAGAAGGGGGATGCTTTATTGAAATGGAGATCCCTGCAGATGCATAACACACAATTGTGTTGTTGCTTTGTACACAAAGAAACAATAAGCATTTGTAAATTGCTTCTGTAGATATTGCCAGCTTTGTCTTTTGTGTGTGTGTTTGTCTGTAGGTCGTCAAGGCTTTCTGAGACATGGACACAGTAATATCAAGCACACGCAATGCACATGGTGTGTTTAATGCGACCAGCACAGTCCCTCCCCGTATGTGTGACAGGCTCCTTTGGGAGGATAAGAAAGCATCTGCCCCCCTCTGTTTGTCTTCCATTTTCCTCTGTCTGTCAGACATATTCCTGGGAAATAGCCCAAACAGGGATGGAAGAAAGCTGGGTGGGGGAGTGAGGGAGAGAGAGAGGGAGATGAAGGGGCAGAGATGGAGGAAGAGAAGGTGAGGTAGATGGAGGGAGATGGTTCAGACACAGAGAGAAATGAAGAGGGAGAGAGGTAGTTGGAGAGAGAGAAGGGAGATAGATAGGGAGAGCTGTGGCCAGATGTATCTAACTGAAGAGAGATGGTGTTTGAGAGGCTGAATCCGACTGACTCATTTTTATTTCCCAATTATATTAATGAGACACAGGTGTGTGTGTGTGTGTGTGTGTGTGTATACATGTGGGGAACTGAAGTCCCCACAAAAATGAACAAAACCGACAAAAGGTTTTTTCGGCAGGTCTGTTCTAGGGGATATTCAATTTTGGGCAAGAACTGTTTTTTTTAAATGCACTGCTTTGCCTATTTTGTATCCTAGAGATGGACAAAAAAAAGTATGCATTTGTATTTTATTTTACAGCCAGCCAAGAAGAGTGAATGTCTCTGACTGACTGACTGACTTACTGACTGAGTGACTGACCGAAAGGAAAATAAAGCTTCATTGGCTGATCTGTCCATGAAAGCAGGAAATTCACCACAAATGCAGTCCTGTCAATAAGGCCTTTGATATGCAGAGCTAACGTCCAACATTGTGGAACGCCTTTTGTGTCTTTTCGTCTCAAAATTGACCCGTTAAATGACACAATTGAACATGCTGAATAACCCTATTGACCAATCAGCACTTAAATCTGATCTATCATGACTGAACTATTAACATCTACATCATTGTTTATACGTAGGGATTACACTATCATTCATAATGCATAATGCATATGTCACAGTGATTGATCGGTACATATTATGCCAGGAAAGTTGTGTTCCACACCTTGCAGGAAAGCCAGCAATGGTACACTTGTCATGGCTGGAAGGAACGGATAAAACTCCAATTCCCTTCCTTGAGGTAGCTAGGACTGCTGGCCAGAAAAACTTTACTAAAAAGCTAGCTGATACATGCAAACAACGGTTTCACTTAACAAATATATAGCTATCGATACAAAATAATGTTTTTTATCTTGGAAAGGTGGCCAGGAAAAACGAATGTGGTATATCACCAATATGGCATTGCAATATCATTAAAGATGTCTACTGGCTAATAGTTATCTAGACATGGCCCACAAATAACTGTTGAAATGTAATCACCCCTGCGTGATGATAGACGAGTATGGATTAAGATTTGAGTAAGAGTTAGGTTAAGGTGACGTTTAAGTTTTACATCAGTGGGTTTCAGCTCCCCACATGGATAATGTGTGTGTGGGTTTTTATGTATATGTTTGTATGGTAATGAAATAAGAGCATTTGTATGTATGCATGTACATATGTACAGTGTGTATAGATAGTCACCGCCCCTTTTCCAAATGTTGATCTTATGTTGCCTTACAGCCTGAAATGAAAACACGTAAAATCAGACTTTTACGGTTTTATTTAAACACAGTAACCCACAATATCCTAGTGGAAAAAGAAAATCTAAAAACGTGTGAAATTAATTACAATTAAAACACCCTACCTGTGTAAACGAACACCCCCCTTAGAGTTGCCATTGCAAACTTGTTGAGGTACATATAACCAATCACCTTCCAGATCACAAATCAAGATTATTGGTCACTGTAGTGATTTTGATGAGTTTAGAATAAAAGCAGTTGTTTACAGAGGACACCACTGCATAGTAGTGCAATTCGAAGCAAAGAATCCACTATGGGCGGAAATGTACTTCTAGGTCTAAGATCAAAGAGATAAAGTTGTGGAAAGACACAAGTCAGGGGATGGATATAAATTACTT
Source organism: Esox lucius (assembly GCF_011004845.1). NCBI lineage: Eukaryota > Metazoa > Chordata > Actinopteri > Esociformes > Esocidae > Esox > Esox lucius. Next base: position 13,354,045 of record NC_047585.1, read on the forward strand.
AAAAGACTGTCTATCCATTGGAAAACAATGAAGACCATTATTGTGAAGTGGAAGGCGTGTGGCCCCACCCAGACCTTACACAGATCAGGCCGTCCCTCCTAACTGGATGAGGAGACTCATCAGAGAGGCTACCTAGAAGCCAATGGTAACTTCTAGCAAAGGCTAGTGACCTCAATATCACAAGCGCTCCACAAATCTGACATCTATGACAGGGTGGCAAGACAAAAAAAGGCAACATCAATCTCATTTGAGTTTTGCCAAAATGCACATTATTCATTCCATGGCCAAATGGCAATAGGCCCTGTGGTCAGATGAGACCAAAATTGAACTTTTTGACCTGAAGCTGAAAATGGAAAGATGGTTCACATTCCAACATGACAATGGCCTAAAGCACACCGCCAAATCAACCGTACTGTGGCTTTGCATACTAAGGTATGCAAAGTTAGTAGAGACATATTGAAACAGACTCATGGCTGTAATTCAAGCAAAAGGTGGTTCCACTAAATATTTTACTATTTTACTTATTTAATTGTCAGTGTTTTTAGATTTTTCTTTCACTTGGATACTGTGTAAAAGTCTGCTTTTATGTGTTTTCATTTCAGGCAGTAAGGCAACAAAACATTTTGAAACGGGAGTGGTGACTTTCCATGACTATGAAGTAAAGAAAGGAAAAGTCTTCCTTGTGGGGAAATTATTATAGGTCCTGTAGTAAAAATGAATATGCATAATGCATATGTATAAAGTCATCATTGGTCTATAAAATCATTGTTGAATATGTCTAAAATCATCATTGCATATGTATGTCTAATTATACACATATTACCTGTGACCGTGGCACATGGTTGAGCACTGCTAGTACAACACCAGGCTGTGGTTTGAGTCCCACAGGGGACTATTATGACAAATATTAAAATGTTTGTGCTCACCCTGAAAAAAACATTTAAAAGCCGTTTTAGTTTTGGAGTAATAGTTGCAACTGGGACATCCTGACACTTGTAGGTTCGTGATCTAGAAAAGTGCAGAGCACAACCTTACCTCACACAGAGGAAGTGCAGGACTAGCCGACTCCTTCCACTTATCTAGCATTCCTTACAACCACTCCCTGAGCTATTCGTTGTTTGTTGACCGTACCACCACAAAAATAAAACACTCAGCCCAGTTAAATCTCTTCTCCCTTCTGGCTCCTCAACAATGGAAACAGCTTCCCATTGAAGCCTAGTCTGGCATAGCCAGGCCCTGGGTAACAACACAAGGTCTTGTAACAATGTTAGCTTTTTTCACACATTTTCTTCAGACCAACTACTCTCAAAACAAATCATACATTTGTGGTGGTGTTGAAACTTTGGGGCAAGAATTGTGTTATGCGAAATGTAGTTGTTTTCTCAAGCGCTAGCGGAAGGTCACTTTCCTCTGTGTTTAATTTCCCATACCTCCCCCCCATGTGTTGTACAGACATCTTAACAGCCATTCACAGTTTGTGGAAGTAGCAGTTTTCCTTTAAAGATTACTTGCAGATCGTCCCTCAATGCTTGCAATTTCTATAACTTTTTGTTTTGCTTTCCTTCTAGCACTGACTTCTCTGCTTGCTACTTTACTGAGTTGTACGATCGTTCCAACTAGTCATCTTGAAATGTTTGGATAACCAGTAAGTCACTCTGGGTAAGATCGTCTGCTATATGTCTAAAATAGAAAAGAAAATGGAAAATGACTTAGGATAATGCTTAAGGTTAATGCTTGGGGTTTGGGGTTAAAGATAAGGGGAGGGATAATGTTTGGTTTAGCGTTGTGTCTAAGGTTAGAGCTAAGGGAAAACAGGTTCACTGGCCCTCATTTATCAATCTTGCTAGAAACGGGCGTATATGTTGGCGTAAGATTTTGCTTACACTCTTCTCATCGCCTGATTTATGAAACTGTGCGTACCTTTAAAATCCAGGTGTACGCAATACCTTCCCTTGATAAATGCCGCGGCTGAAAACGATCGTCATTAGAATAACACGCCCCTATATATTCAAGTCTCCGCTTCCCCCACGCCCTCATTTTACGCCATGGACACACGGAAGACGGCAAAAAAGAGAAACTTCTCTGACGTGGAGATTGAGACGATCACCAGGGAGGTAGAAAGAAATAAAATTGTTTCATTTGGTAGTTTAAAAAGCGGAATAAAAGATGATGATGTGATGTGGAGTACCATTCATTCACATTAATAACTGCATGACAATTTGTAATATTCGTCTTATTATTTCATGATATTTATCAATGACGTGTATTGTTATTTAGAAGAAGAATATCGTTATTATTATTATTTCTATTATTGTCTAAAAGAAGAAGAATGTCATTTTTATTATTTTGTCAGTCTGAATTATATTTTGGTAATTCAAAGCCTTTTATTACTGAACCCAGTCCATGCGCAACTGCCGGGCCTAACCCTGAAACATCATGTAAAGCGCACAGGCTTGCATCTGAAGGAATACATATAAGTCAAATGCTTTGGTAAAGTCACACAAATGAAACCTTGAAGTCCATGTTGCACAAAAATAAACACTGAAGTTTGTAATTATGTTGTTGTTGTTTTTTTACAGTAGGTCATAATATATCACATCTTTTAGTTTGTCAGTGCGTTAGGATTTTCTTTTCTGCGCTGTTAAGGTTTCATTTCTCTCCGCCATGTCCATGTGCAATATTTTGTTGTCATCCATCCACCAAAGATCACTCCAAATATAACTATTAATACTGTTTTATTTTCAGTTTACATCTCTGCACTGGCATAACATCAGTGCACGAGGGAACTGCAGCAGGGGCTGAGTATACGGCTACACATTTTTTACTTGAGACAGGTCAAAATAAAAGTCCCGTCTCTTCACACATGCGCACAATTAACTCTTGCACAATTTTGGGTATACAACAGTCAGTATCATAATTAAACAACATAATATAACATAAATGATGAGAACATATAACTCAACATGCGCATTTCCGCACTAACTCAAAACGTGCGTACACCACCTCCTGAGCTGGCGTAGGATTTGAGAGTGCCGTACGCCAACGTCCATATTGATAAATCTCAAAGTCACCGTGGTTTTGGGTGTACGCCAGGTGTACGCTGGAAATTTGGTGTACGCACTTTTGATAAATGAGGGCCACTGTGTCTAAAACATGCTTGCGAAAGCCCAACACATCAACATCTGCGCTCCTGCCTTCTACTAGACCAGAGCTTAATTCTAATAAATGTTAGTATGCAGAATGACATTGTGCACTTGCCTCCAATCAGGCCTATTCCATACGTTTTCTGACCCCACTTTGTGTCTGAATGGAGAACTGTGTCAGTCAGTGTGTCAGTCAGTGTGTCAGTCAGTGTGTATGACAGTGTGTGTATGACAGTGTGTGTATGTCAGTGTGTCAGTCAGTGTGTATGACAGTGTGTGTATGACAGTGTGTGTATGTCAGTGTGTCAGTCAGTGTGTCAGTCAGTGTGTATGACAGTGTGTCAGTCAGTGTGTCAGTCAGTGTGTATGACAGTGTGTCAGTCAGTGTGTCAGTCAGTGTGTATGACAGTGTGTGTATGTCAGTGTGTCAGTCAGTGTGTATGACAGTGTGTGTATGACAGTGTGTGTATGACAGTGTGTCAGTCAGTGTGTCAGTCAGTGTGTATGACAGTGTGTCAGTCAGTGTGTCAGTCAGTGTGTATGACAGTGTGTCAGTCAGTGTGTCAGTCAGTGTGTATGACAGTGTGTCAGTCAGTGTGTCAGTCAGTGTGTATGACAGTGTGTGTATGTCAGTGTGTCAGTCAGTGTGTCAGTCAGTGTGTATGACAGTGTGTCAGTCAGTGTGTCAGTCAGTGTGTGTATGTCAGTGTGTCAGTCAGTGTGTATGACAGTGTGTCAGTCAGTGTGTGTATGACAGTGTGTGTATGACAGTGTGTGTATGACAGTGTGTCAGTCAGTGTGTGTATGACAGTGTGTCAGTCAGTGTGTGTATGACAGTGTGTGTATGACAGTGTGTGTATGACAGTGTGTGTATGACAGTGTGTCAGTCAGTGTGTGTATGACAGTGTGTATTTGTGTGTCAGTCAGTGTGTGTATGACATTGGGTGTATGACAGTGTGTATTTGTGTGTCAGTCTCTGCGTGACAGACTGTGTAGAAGAAGAATAAGCTCCAGACTTTTCTCTTATCTATTAATTCCTTCATTAAGCCCTTATCATTGGGTTTTAATGCTAATTAAGATGCTCTTTAATGTGATGACAGGGCGGGTAAGAGCCTCTGAGCCCCACACGCTTTCACTGTGCATGTGGAGAGTCCCAAGCGGGGAGGAGCATCCCACGAACAGACAGGAACACCCTCTCCCTCAATCCAACCAATCACAAGGCTCTGACCAGTTGTGGTTTCTCTGGGCTTAAGTAATTCACCTTTAATAACACTGGTGAATCTTTCCCTGATCATAACACAATGTAGTATTTTGTCGATTTCATTACAGATGCTGTAGCTGCACGTTTGCTGGTAAATAGAAGCTAATTTTGCAAGAATACAGCAGCTCACACTGTGCCGATCAGCAATTCAATTTCATGTTAATTCAATTCAGATGAGTTCATTTGATTTGGTTCTTTTGTCAATATAATTGTCACATGGCTGTTAACAAAAAGACCCAGCTAGACTTCCAAAGCCAAAAAGCATTCAGGACTAGACTTAGCTAACACTGGCACAAAAGGAAAAGCTCCATATTTGAGAGATTGGTGTGTGAGAATCCTTGAGAAGGACAGTCTGGCATTTTTTCAGTCTTAAGACCTACTGCTGTTATAGGATAAATGAAGGTCATGGACAATAAATCCTCTGTTTGTAGTTCTGTACAGTGTAAGCACAGACTGAAATTATTCCTACCCATTCATCAATATACATTGGGGAGAAGTATTTGATACACTGCCGATTTTCCATGTTTTCCCACATACAAAGCATGTAGAAGCATGTCTGTCATTTTTATCTTAGGTACTCTTCAACTGTGATTGATGGAATCTAAAAAAGAAAATCTAGAAAATCACATTGTATGATTTTTAAGTAATTAATCAGCATTTTATTGCATGACATAAGTATTTGATACATCAGAAAAGCAGAACTTAATGTTTGGTACAGAAACCTTTGTTTGCCATTACAGAGATCATACATTTCCTGTAGTTCTTGACCAGGTTTGCACACACTGCAGCAGGGATTTGGGCAACCAGATCCTTCAGTTTTCGGGGCTGTCGCTGGGCAATATGGACTTTCAGCTCCCCCCAAAGATTTTCTATTGGGTTCAGGTCTGGAGACTGGCTAGGCCACTCCAGGACCTTGAGATGCTTCTTACAGAGCCACTCCTTAGTTGCCCTGGCTGCGTGTTTCAGGTCGTTGTCATGTTGGAACACCCAGCCACAACTCATCTTGAATGCTCTTAGTGAGGGAATGAGGTTGTTGGCCAAGATCTGGGCTGATCCCTCACCTTCCTTATGATCATTGATGCCCCACGAGGTGAGATCTTGCATGGAGCCCCAGACCGAGGGAGATTGACCATCATCTTGAACTTCTCACATTTTCTAATAATTGCGCCAACAGTTGTTGCCTTCTCAACAAGCTGCTTGCCTATTGTCCTGTAGCCCATCCCAGCCTTGTGCAGGTCTACAATTTTATCCTTGATGTCCTTACACAGCTCTCTGGTCTTGGCCATTGTGGAGAAGTTGGAGTCTGTTTGATTGAATGTCTGGACAGGTGTCTTTTATACAGGTAACAAGTTCAAACAGGTGCAGTTAATACAGGTAATGAGTGGAGAACAGGAGGGCTCCTTAAAGAAAAACTAACAAGTCTGTGAGAGCCGGAATTCTTACTGGTTGGTAGGTGATCAAATACTTATGTCATGCAATAAAATGAAGATCAATTATTTAATAATCATACAATGTGATTTTCTGGATTTTTGTTTTAGCTTCCGTCTCTCACAGTTGAAGTGTACCTGTGATAAAAATGACAGACTTCTACATGTTTTGTAAGTGGGAAAGCCTGCACAATCGGCAGTGTATCAAATACTCCCCACTGTAGTATTAAGGGATACCTAATGGTCAATAATAAATGACTAGAAATCATGTTAATTTATTATTATGAATATAATTTATTATATAAAAAGAAGACAGACTATTATTAACAATGTTTTAAGCTAGAACTCCGGCTTTGTCTTTAACCTAGCATTTGGCAAATGAATGCAGGGTCAGAGTGAAGAGCTATTAGCTTTAAGTTATAAATAGCTCTCATTGATAAGTGTGCCATTTGCAGCCCAAGCTGATAGACGTTTACAGGGATGTGACAGCTTGGGAAAGGATGATGTGATTGGACGCAAGACTTTGTGTTTTCTTGAGCAACTGGTTGCCAACACAGGGGCATGTCAGGTAACAGGGAGATAAAGAGACAGAGAGGTATAGAAAGAGACAGTGGAGGAGATGGGGGGAAGCAGCAGGAGAGAAGTGTATGATGAGTTCAAAACTCAGATGAAGTATCTAGTAAGAGGCAGCTGTGCATTTGGTCTATGGTAAACTGAAAGCAATAAACAAAAGATGGAAACTCCAGGTTTTCCTCTCTATTGCTCTCCCCTTCCTTTATCACTCGCTCTATGACTCTTTTAGTGTACTGCTGCTGTCCTCCCATCTCTCCCTCTCTGTATACCCCTTTTTCCAACTTGCATGCGTTAGGGGGATTTCCTGAAGACCAAAGAGGCCATTACCCAGGGGTCATTAGATCTCTAGTAGAGCATGGAAACACTGCGTATCTTTTTTTTCAACATGTACATTGTGTGTGTGTGTGTGTGTGTGTGTGCGTTTATAAACACATTCTGCTTCAATCTTTTATTTTTGGAGATGTTTTTCTGTTTTGTGTATGATTGTGTATTTTGTGTCTAGTGTGTGTTTGATATGTTGTGTCTAGTGTGTGTTTGTGTGTGAGTGTACGTGTGCATGTGTGTGTGTGTGTGTGTGTGCATGCAGAGGCTGGGTCATTAATTGCTTTACAAGCGTAGTTCCTTCGTGCTCAGACTAGGAGTGGGGGAAGTGACTCATCATCAGGATTAAATATTCTGACATTTGAGCATAAAAATCCCAGCATGCTCTGCAGCAAGCGCATGACTGGGACAGAAATTCAACCCAGGCATTTCAAACACACTGGCACGATTTCTTCCTCAAAGACCCCAATAATAATTGTTGTGCAAACAAACACAAAAAAACTGGACCAATCCAAAATACCAGTTCATCCCTGCCAGCAACCCAATAATGCTCTGTGTGTAGTTAAAAAGTAAAGAAAACACCAAACCTATGTGTAACAGTACATGTACAATAATATGGTATAAGAGTGGTCTACAGTGTGTGCATTTGGGGAGACAAATATATTTAAGTAATTCATTGAATAATGTGTAAGCAAACAGATTCCAGGTGTTGACTATGCCTCCTACAGTACATACTGTAACTGAATGGGGTTACCATGTTCACCTGATTAACTTACTCCATGTTAAATTCCTTCACAGCATCCCTTTGGGCAGGATGTGGACGCCTAGGGAATACACACCCAGGATTATTAAACCGGAATCAGATCAGGGTCAGAAGATAAGACGCCGATACGGAAGGGTTACACACGTAATTGTCCAGAAAACAAGAGTACCCAGCAGTAGGTGGTCAGACCTGTGGAACCGTCACATGAATTACTTACTATTTTATATCCTGCGTGGCAGAACACCAGCGCACAGGCCACAGAAGGAGGCGGAGGGGGGAGGCACTGTGGTAAGGGGAGAGAGATGGATAAGGAGGTGAGAGATAAGGCTGTCTGTGTGAGTGTCTGCGCGTGCGTGTGTTTGCCCGGCTGGCTTGCTGTCTGAGTGGGTGTTGGGTGTGTGTGTTGGCGACGTCCCCTGGGCCAGAAGACAGGGGAAACAAGGTGTGATTAATTCCTCCCTGACTGTGTGGGGGAAGCACTCTCCTGAAAGTGCTGGAAGGACAGGGAGGATGGAGTCGACAGAATAGCAAGGCCCTGTTTCCCTTCCGCTCCACTCCCCGGATCGATAGCGTATTGGCCGGGGCATCTTTTTAAGACGGCCTACCTGTCCAATGAGAGGGGGCGGGGTGGGGAGCGGAGGCCCGGTCCGTGTCTGCTCCCTGCCCTCTATAGAATCAATGGGGCTTGAGGACGTTGATCTGTTTTCACCCAGCCCATCTGATTGCTCGTTTGATCGATCCTTACAAATGAAAAAGTGTTTTGCTACAATTTCAGTGGGCTGATTCGCTAGCATCTCAGTGGGCTGATTCGCTAGCATCTCAGTGGGCTGATTCGCTAGCATCTCAGTGGGCTGATTCGCTAGCATCTCAGTGGGCTGATTCGCTAGCATCTCAGTGGGCTGATTCGCTAACATCTCAGTGGGCTAATTTGCTAGTATCTCAATGGACTGATTTGCTTGGATCCCAACTGGCTGATTTGCTAGCATCTCAGTGGGGGCTATAATATCAAGTCCCTCCAGTGACAAACCAGCCCCCTGTCACCAGTCAAAAATCATTGCTACAACAATTTAAGTTGTAACAAGGCTCTGCAATTAATGACTTGTTTTATAGTAACGGAGCATGCCAATCGTCCCTCGCACAGATCCATCAGCTTGATCAGATTTTAAATAGTGAGTGCAGAATACCACTTCATTAGGCGTACAGCATGCCACTTCAATTTCCTACTGCCAAACATATCACATATTGTGGTGGACTAAAGAAAACCTTGAATCTGCAGGTTCATAAATATGAATGCTGTCAAATTGTCCTGGACTAGAATCATGTTGATCTGGCATGGCACTGTGCGACTGTACAAAGGAGAAAATAGTCAGGAAAGGCAAATAACCCCTCCACTCGTCCACACAAAAGCAATCATGCTGTTAGCTCCTCAGTGCCTCACACACGGAACCATTATCTCAGGGGAAAGTCATTCATTATGCTATTAATGGTCAGGCAATGGTATAATTCCATACATGTAATTTTCTTTTCCCTCTTTTACTGCTGGCAGAATGGAACCGCCTACATGCACAGAAAAACACACAAAAAAAAACATAAGCCTACCAACACACGCTTTTCACATGGCACCTCTCCGCCAGAGCTGTCTAACGGGAAAATTTATTCAACAGACATTTTTGTCCAAATGTTGGGTTTATTACATGGTATTTGTATGTGACATTCTCCCTCCAGAGGCCCCCTGTGTGAGGATGCAGTCAGGTTGAAGCTGCCTGTCTGAAAGCCTCTACACACAGCAGCTCTCTGTGTGATGGAGTCAGATACTTCGCAGTGACTCACAATTAGAATGGTTCAGAGTGACAGTTGCATTCATCTCTCTCTCTCTTTTGGCCCCGTGGGCCAGGTGGTTCGCGTACGTTTTAAGGGAAGGATACAGAAATCCGGGTGACTGTGAGTCAGCAGAAGTGGTCGACGTCTGGGCATGTGACTCACTTCACTTATTCACAGGCTTTCGATGTTGTTGCCGTTAATATTGTGACGTGAAATGTGCCAATGTGAATGAGACTGCATCACGAGAGTGTCAAGTAAAGCCGCCGTCCCGTTAGGAATAATTAATCAACTCCTCTGCATGTCTTAACTGCTGTGGGGCTATCTGACTGGCTCGGTCTAGCCAGAAACTGTCTCTAGACGGGGGTTAGGGAGCGAGAGAGAGAAACGTTACCTTATCAAGCTAACAAATGCGTTTGTCCAGCTTGGTAAACAAACAGAAACATTGTGGTGCGGCGATTGACAACAAAAGGCTCCTCTCTCTGTGTTGAACATCCTAACGGGTTCTTCCTACCAGAGCTCTCTCATCTCCATGACTACCTGTCATTGACTGGCAGGGCTGCTGCACAGCACAGAAACCCTGTGGAGCGCTGGCTGTTTGCGTCTGTAAAGAGAGCACCTGCATGTCCCTCACTGATCCACTGAACCAGTGATGCCTGAGGGAGAAGGGAGACATCCGCTTGTACCCCCCCCCCAGAGAGAAACAGAGGGATACAGACCGCCTGGGGACTGCCACAGGGGCCAGAGGCCTTCTGCTTTTCTCTTGATTGGGAGACAGACAGACAGACAGACATTCACATGTCCAGCATCTTGGCGTTTGAAGAACATGCCGGAATGTATTAGGTAGAGTTCAGTGAGGGTTGTAGTTGGGGGGAACAACCCCCTGATCGGGGTTGGTAGCAAAAGCATCAAAACATACTGTGTGTACAGTTTTTGAAAGAATTGTTAATTGGTAACCCAAGAAAGGTGTGAGATGCAAACCCAGATTTGAACTTCAAACATTCTATCAACAAGCACAACTATCTATTGCACCACAAATTCTCATCCAATAATACATCAAAACACTTGTGTATGAACATCAAACATTCAATATAAACAACTGTGTTTAAAATGAATCGTTTTTCAACACAAGCCTCAAAAGTTTCAGAAAGCCTTAGTTGCCCTTTACTAGATAGGGCCAGGATAGCCTCCGACAAGTTATCCCAATAATAAGGAGAACCTGTTGTATAACTACGTATGTTCAGCAGAGCTACTAGGCGGTGAAGAAGGGTGCCATTTAAATATTGTGTTGATGAGGACAGGCTTGTGGCTAATAAAGAGTGGATGCAGGGGGATCCATGACCATATATGGAGTTCTTTGCTAATGGCCGCATTCCAGTTTAGGCCATTATATGCAGTTCCTTCTCCTGAGATGCTTTTCAACAAAAACGTCTGAGCCCATATAAAGTATATGAATGTTCAGTTGCAAGGCTATGTTCTAGTACTGAAAAAATAATAATAATACCGTACAGTAGTTCTTCTTGTTGGTTAAAGCCATAGTCACTGTGATTTTTAAATCAGCTATATCAGTTTGTACATGAATTATTTTGTTTTGAAGAGGCGACAAAACAAATCAGTGGACGGTTTGTGTCACACTGTTTTTTTTTATTGTTTTCCAGCAACAGCTGGCTGTAAAACATTTTCTTGCTCCTACCAAGCTTTGCTGGCATCTTTGTTGAGAAAGCATCTGAAGTTAATGAAGTTGCTGACAAAACTATCTACTAGCAAGACTAACTTGCTAACTCTGCATGTCATATTCTACTTATTATTGTTATTATTCTGTTATTGTTTAGCATAACATTTTTGTCTGGCTTATTGAAAATCAGTCTGTAGATCAACACATCCGCCATGTTTTCAAACAGCATTTTCAACCAGCACCAACTGACACATGAGTCTACTGGCATTATGTTAATATACAAGGCCTTGCACCAACAACAGAGAACTGGCTTTAAGAAAACTCATAATGATGTTAACTAGCAGCTACTAACTTATTAACAGTAGGACGCTAGCTTTATTGGAAAGTATTTATATCTGTGTGCTGCAATGGTTAGCCCAATCCCTTTCGTTTTATATGAAGTAGCTTTGACTGAGTTGCTGGTCGTAAGGAACAACGCTGTGTTACATCCAACCACTGAAATATATGTTCGCAAGGTGTAACTTATCTCTTGCATGTTTTAGCACGGCACCGTGGTCACGCCCCTACTGGGGTAAGGAAGTAAAAATTCCTTGAAATCCTCCATGGGCATCCCTTCAGATTAGCCGCAAATTTACCTTTTTAAAACATATGTTCATTCTCTAAAATGTAATTAAATGTAATGACCATATTGTGTCATATAATTTGAAGTGTTTAATAGATATTATGTGGGTGACATTGTTATCAACATACTTACAATATTTATGGTTTTGGGTTCAATGTGCGCTATTAGCATGCTAACCATCACTAGCATTAACTGCAGTTATTAATGGGAAAAGCTTATATATTTGCTAGTTGCTATTGCTTGAAGTCAAGATTGTGTTGATGAGGAAAGGCTTGTGGCTTATAAAGAGTGGATGCAGGTGGGCCCATGACCATTGATTTAAATGGCAAAAGATTACGTCCTTAATCCAGTTGTGCACAGGTGCAAGAAAAGGTCACTATGCAGTGTGGATGTATTAAGTAACAGACGTGCAGTTATTAACATCCCTCAGTGTATTCGTAGGATTTAGTATTGGCATTCTAGCCCTATGTCAGCGTATTGTGTAGCCTACATATTCCTTGCAAAAAGTCAACATGAAACGATAGATGAAAATAGTCAAAGTCAAAGGCAGTTAATATTTCTGCAGTTTTGTTATGTTTGAGTTATAATAGATAAGATTTGTATTTCCAAAATCCAAAAAGTAATGGTATTATATTGCGCTTAGCAAGTCTGGCTTTAAATGTGACAAGAAGTTAAAGGATGAGAACGCAAACCAAATTTGATCACTTATGCATATAGAGGATAGTCACCGGCTAATGTGAAAGTTGGCCTGTCTGAAAGGTTAACTAATTTACATTTTTGACCTTGAATCTGGATAAGCATTTGTTGGGAAGGGACAGTGCCCATTGAAAAAGCATTGTTTATCACAGATAAAAGTTATCTTTCAGTGTAACTGTGGTGTAAGCCATCAGTCGTAATGCAAGGCCTCATGTGCAGGCCAAATTGACTACATTTATTTCAATGCTATTTGGAAAAATAATCATTTGGTTGTGTAATTTCATTACTTTTGTTATTGTAGAATATCTGGTCCTGTGTGCTTGTATGAAACATTGATTATTATTAAAAGGGATATTTTATCTCATTTTAATATGACTAAAGTATGCCTTTTGGATACCTGAGAATCTGCTATTTCAGATTGTATAGAGTATGTGTATAATATGTACATATAAATATCCAAATGTAGGCCTATTTCCTGCAAATGACTCTGTAGTAAAGTTGTAAAAAGACACTTTGACACTCTGGGAAAATAAAGACATACTCTTAAAACAGCTTTTAACACAAACAATTCTAATAAAATGCATTTAATTGACCTATTTAGGGAAAATCAAGTACAGAGGGGCATATAACTTTAAGAATTTCAGATATAGTCACATTTATTATACATTTTTAATTAAGTTTGAGTCCATATGACTCACTTGGCCTTTTCTTGCACTAAGCTCTCCTCCCAAAACGTCTATAGTAATCTACACTGGGATCTGGTGGAGCATCTGGATATGTCTATTTCCATGGCCTGGTATTAGGTCAAACAACTAAAGAGAGCACAGGGGTTCCATGCAGTGACTGAGTTTCAGAACCACATAATAAATACTTCGAAATGTTAGGGGTTTATAGACTCCAAGGACAACTGTCATTCACTACCGATATTTGTAACTAGTGACTTGAACTCAAACAAATGCAACCTTTGAGATCAATAGCAACAGCTGACAGAGAAAAAAAATTTTTAATGTTGCATTCTACTTGCCATCTTGTTTATTAACATCGGGCCAAACTCCTAAGTAACTAGAACGAATTTGGTTTAAGGGAAGCCCTAAGGAACTTTAGTGTTGGAGAATGCTTACACTTTAGTTAATTTATTCCCCCTCTAGAGTAATGCCTGTAATTACCAAAATAAGGCCTTCGTTTGTGTTCATAATCTGTGAGTTTACCCAGTCTGTCTCCGTGGGAACCAAGGAGAGACAATAGAGAGCACAGGACGCAGGAGAGTCAGACGTGCGCCCTCGTCTGTCGCTAGGAATATTGGAGCGAATGTGTCGTCTTCTGTTCACGCGGTCCGTTTGTAACATTTGAGAGCGAGCGAGAGTAGCAAATGTGCAAGGCGGGGAGAGGGAGGGAGGAGAGCGAGTGCGCAAATAAGGCACAGCAGCACCAGCGGCGGCAGCAGCGTCAATGCATCTGTGACTCTTCGAATCGGTTGTCTCGAGCTGCCAATCCTCTGTACATTTCAGATTGAGATTTCACAGGCTAAGATCTTGAGGACCCCTCGCCATCAACCGACACACTTCCCGGAGCTCAGTGTTTAATGTTAGCTCGGCTGTAAGAGACTATTCTAACGGCCCTGTTCTATTTATCCCAGTTTCTTCAATATTTAATGGAAAATGGCGAACTGCGCTCAGTCCTATGGTATCTTCTGTCTGTTCTCAATCCAAACTATACTCATCATTAGCGTCTCTTCTCCCGCAACGGGGAACCACCGCTTCCCCCAACATTACACGTAAGTACCATTTGGGGTGAGAAGGAAACGGGGCTACTGCCGAGAGCGCAGAACTGGGACAGGTGGCCCAAAACCTGCTGTTTACTAAAAGGTGCGATAGTCGCGCGATGCTGCCTGTCTCATGTTGAAACAGAAACGCAGTATCTGTCTCTAAATCATGCCTGAGCTAGGCTACGATACAGATGTATCTGTACGCACGAATGGAATTGTAGCAATGGCAATCTAGCGAATCCGTCTCTATACAGCTTCCCCCCTTCGGTTGCCCATATACTTGATTATAAGTGCATGTTGCCAGCATGGATATATGCATGGGCTACCAATGGCACGGAACAGGTGCTCCCTATAATAGCATGGGCATTTAATTATTCAGCATGTCTTAGAATTAGATACTATTTCAAGTCAGTACAGGTCTCCTGTGTGTTTTGGGTTTCTTCTGTTTTCTTAACAGTTAAACATACAGTTGATATACTGTTGCGATCTAACCAATGTATAATGCTAATCCTGTTAAACTCTCACATTCAAAGTAGGCTAAAGCTTAACTGTCAAGCCCCTCGATTGGCACTTGCCGTGTGGCCGTTTACATATAAATGCACATTTTCAATAAATGTAGATAAAGCAGTAACGTGTCATGCCCTAACCCATAACACAGTATAACCGGAGGGAAAGTGCCCGCGCGAGGATGTCCAATATAGCCCTCCCATTGCGCGGTGGCACTCTCGCGCCTTTCACAACACAAGCGTGAAGGAGAACACTTCAATTCATGCACGAATATATATAGGCTTATATTCTTTCCTCGACCTTAATCGAATGAAAACTAATGCTATTTCGCACAAACCCAAGACTGTTAGAAGACTAACGTTTAAACTAATTACCTAGTTACCTAGGTTTCAGCTAGATGGTCAGATATAATTCGATAAATTAACAGTATTTTATTATCTGGATATAAGGATATAAGGCCCCCCAGAGCCTAAATGCAGTATTTGTCCCTTATTACCAACTTTTGAAAAATTGTAATAAAACGCCATTTGGCGTGTTAATCGGGCATTTATTGGTGTCTGACCTATAGCTTAGATGGTTTTTAATTCAATCCATATGTTGCCTTGGTTTGGAGCTGTTTCTGCACCTCTTGTGCCAGGGAGAATTTCTAACCCTGGACCTAATAAAGCTCTTTCCATGTTGCTTCAAGTATTCAAATAATATGAGCTACAGAACTGTAGCCTATATCCAAGGACAGAACAGTGTGTCATAGGGGGTGACACATTTCATGTTTGGGCAAATTGTTCTTATTATTGGGAGGATCAATGCTTCTAACATTCTAAAATTAAGGATAACAAGTCTGCCTGTCTCTCCTCGCTCCTACGCCCTTGCCTATATATATTTTTTCAGCTCTAACTAAAGACCCCCTTCCCTCTTTAAATCCAGAAGTTGGTTTTGGTATTGCTAGCCATTCTCTCATGAATTTTATCAGTCTATCCAAACACAGCAATTATTCAGATGTCGTGTTAATTTATAATTATCAAAATGATTAATATCGCTTTCAGAATATGGGATAATTTTGTTTGACTGTATAACATGAACACAGATATTGTGAAGTGTGCTGATTGCTAGGTGTTATATCGATATATTATAATTAGGTGTGCTTGCCATAGTCATCTTATTATTGTATGCATTTCTTTACATTGCTCTACAGCCAAACCAATTAAATATATAAAGACGAAACAACTTCCTGACTGTGGTGACTCCAGTTGCTTCAGAAGATTGTTTTGACATAATTTATACAATTTTAATTATAACGATATTTTAACAAGCTCGCAATGCATTTCAATGGGGGAAAAGATACCATAGACTTTAATGGAGACAAAACCAAGAATTCTATATTTTTCTCATGCTACACTATTCAAGCAAACAACTATTTTCACAATTAATTGACCCTGAAACAATATCTCAAGAACCGTTCAAGCTAGAAAGACCAACTTTGTTTCACATGTTTAGGCTATCCCAACTTAAAACTTTCACTACATTGTTTTTCAGAATTAATATAAATTAAGCTATCAATTGTATCTATTTAACCTTCCAAGCTCAAAACCCCAAGCCAACTTGGTTTTCACATGATTAGGCTATCATCTACCAACTTTAATGTCTTAAACCTTTTCAATATAAACTAGCTAGCAAACACACCACATTTACTTCTGTAGATGTATTGTCTAGCTATTTATTATTATTTAATTTGGTAACATTCTCTTTAGGTTCATCCCTTACTTTACTCCAGTTCCAAAACCAGCCCCACCCCTGTCAATGCACTGTTTGTAAGACAAAGCAATACTCTCTTTGAGCTCTGTCATTGTTTATCTCCTAATAAGAACACGTATAGCCTAATTCAAACTCATGCTATAGGTGTTATCCTCTGAGTCGGACATTATAGCCTATGACATATTAAGCTACTGACTGTGTATGTGGGCAATAAGTTATCTGGCTATCAGGCCTGCTTCGGAGGCTATTTGTAGCCGAGAGCTGTGTACTGGACCATCGCAGGATTTATTACGCCGATTCTCACAGAAACAACTCTGTCAAGATATTCTCGATATAGCTGTGTTATGCTTCTCTGCCCAATATAAATGTAAGCATTTACTAATCATTATGCTATCTTGTCTGAATAGACATAAAAGGCACATTTTATATTGTTATTGACATGATGGCCAGTTGCATAACCAGAAGGCGTGCCTGGTTTTACATTAAGCCTATGAGTTCACCCTCAGAAAATAAATGAAGGCATTTATTAGAGTCTATTAAGACTGTCAAGGTCAATCACAGTTAGCTGCAGTGCTAACACAGACATGTCTGATAGCTTTTAAACTGGAACTAAAATAGTGCTAATGAGTCTTCAAAGTGAAAATAGAGAACCACACTGAAGAGATATGTACAATGTGACATTGGTTAATTCTGAGGAACCCAAGTGTTTGGATGTTGACGTCGGTGTGTGTGTGTGTGTGTGTGTTGAACATCAGGTTATTGGTTATTTATTTAAATACATTCCATATGTTGAATAAGCATACGAGTAGTCCATCTTTGATTATGAAATACTTTTTAACCCCTTTTTTAATTTTACCTTAAAATCCTACTTGCAACTCAGATAATAACTTGCAGTTGTTTTCCTTCCAACTTGATGGATATTTGGGAAATTACAGAGCTCTACCAAAATGTTCAGAAAGGCCAAATAAGGTCATACCAATTGAATTTCAAATGGCAATATCATGTTCACCATCCTCATCAATATTACCTACGTTACTTTATATTTTCTATTACTTTTATTGGACAGTAAGCAGTGTTAAATGGAAAAAATATCAATCAAAATTGAACGGTTAATGCTCATTTGTGAATCCTAACATGAGTGTTCCATGACAGTTCTATTAATGTTTGTTTAGGTGGTGCATAGTACAATAACACAACCTACTCCAAATGAAATAGCACTCCTTTCCCAAGATGACATCAACAGTTTAATTATGGCTTGAAGTTTTAATATGCTTTGCAAATTGTTGTCTGTCAAGCTATCCCAGAGTGAAACCAAAATGGATTATGTTTAGGGTTAGGGTTAGATGATTACGTTTATTTACGGATTCTGAGTGGTTGAGTTTAGAATTATGTTTGGGAAAGGCAAAATGAAGCAACACATTTGTAACTCACATGGGAGTGCAACCTCAAAGCTGATGCCTGTGTCTACAACCCTCTTGATGGGCTGCCAGCCTACTAGAAGTTAGTGTAACTCTGGTTTTCCCTAGTGGACAGTATAGCTGTTTGGTTTGACCATGTCCAAATGTAATCTAGTACCTGCAAAATTGTCACGTCTTGGCAAATCCTGTAACATAACGGGCTGCTTCACCTGACAGAATGGCTGGGCTGTTAGGTTGATACTGTATTTAAATCGGTTTTGTTTCTGGCCTTGAACAACAGGCCCAGTAAATGTATTACAATCACTTAGGGATATTTCATGAATTGCAGCCCTACTTCTAGGCCTATTCATACACTTCCATTATCGTGTAGCCTAATTATTTATTCTTGGCTCATACAAACGTGATTTATAAAAAAGCCTTTTGATTTAATATCCAACATCCCAAATTAAGGTCAACATTGGCTTAACTTAGACGTCAGATAAGTCCACCATAGACTGAGCACTGTGGCATTTCTGAGGTTAATGTACATGTCATCTACGCACGGTTCATTTGGTTACTTGATACAGTTTACATAAGTTGCCTTAACCCCTGCAGTCACACTGTAATTGTTTTTTTTAGCTGCATCGTTATGTGTGAGCCATTGTGTATGAAAATAAACATTTGACCCCATTAGTTTAAAATCCATGTATGCCCTTTCTTTCACTGGTGTTGATCAAGTGCTAATGAATTTCAGAGAGGGACCAAAAGCTTGTGTGTGAGTGTCTATGGTCTATGTGTGGTGTTTTTGTGTATTTTAGTATAGTATGTGTGTACATCATTAGATTTTTTTTTCTGTCAATGTGCAAGTGTGTGTGTCTAGGATAGGATAGTAGTCAAGCAATATAAGAAGGAATGTGTTCAGCTTGGGGAGAGAGGTATTGTCACTAGCTGTTAGCATCAGTGCATTCTGCTCCACTGTGGTCTCACTTTAAGCCTGTTTTCACTTCATTGCTAGGTGACCTTTTCATAGTCAGCGAGCTTTGTTCAGCACGCTGCTTCACACAATCCTCTCAGAGGCACTCCTCTGTTCTTCTCTTGCTCTCAGGGTATATCTCCTATTATTAACAACATACATTATGAT
The DNA here is from genome assembly GCF_011004845.1 of Esox lucius. Lineage (NCBI taxonomy): Eukaryota > Metazoa > Chordata > Actinopteri > Esociformes > Esocidae > Esox > Esox lucius. Next base: position 13,372,906 of record NC_047585.1, read on the forward strand.
ACACATTCATACATGTGACTAATATTTCAACGTATGACTGTTCTCACCGTCTCATGGACCAACATTATCTTTCATTCCTATTCCTGTCATCGGGCCTGGTTACCATGTTAACTTCAGGCTCCAGGTCTTTTTGCAGACACATTACCTAATAGATCTGTCTTCTCCTGTTTTACTAAAGAATCTGACATTTAATGCTGACATTTTTCTGTCATGTTATTATTAAGGGACGGCGTTGTGCTGTTGATGGGTGTGATTAGCTATCAGCCGTGTCTAATGGGCCTGTGCTAGATGGCTCAGAGTTGGCTGCTATCCTCTCATCAAAGTACCACCACCAAAAGCACCACAGGAGAAAGGGAACAGTGCCATGTCTGTATAATGTGTGGTGACCTTTTCCTTAACATTTGCACGTAGCTTAGTTTTTATTATTATTCTTTTAATTATTATAATATTTTTTTAAGTATGTAGGTTAATGTAATCATTTCTCATTCAAGCCCAATGGTTCCTGAGTGGGGAGGGGACTCCACACAATGTTGCTAACTTGCAGCTTGTGAACCTCTTGATCCATCAGGTCATTTGTAGGCTTTCCAAGAGATATACTGTGATGAGCTCCAGACGTTTGATCTCTTAATTCCAGACTTGGCTCCATCCGATGAGAGCTCCTCCTGCTTATTGTGCACTTCTGTCAGGCGTGCAGCTTTTTGATTACAGACCCTTTTAGGCGCCACTGCTGATCCAGGCCCATCCAACACCACACACACTTCGGCGCCGTCCAAACAGAACCCTACCGGGATGAGTAATGTCTGGATGGGGCGCTGATGAATAAAAACTGACGCTGGGAGAGAAAGACGTTGAGAGCTGTGGGGAAGTGGGGGACAGGGGGACAAAGTGACACGCAGACTGACTGATAGACACAGACTGACTGACAGACACAGACTGACTGACAGACACAGACTGACTAACAGACACAGACTGACTGACAGACACAGACTGACTAACAGACACAGACTGACTGACAGACCCAGACTGACTCGCTGTCATGCGCGTCACGTACTGCATGAGGTTCAGCGAGGGAAGGGAGTGTTTGTCTTTTCAAACCCTTTCCCAAATCCTAATATTAATAAAAGGCTACGCTAACGGCTGTGTGTCTTTGTTTCCACAGAATGATGCACTGGGCCGATCGCATTGAGAAGGATCTGGAGAGGACTCTGCAACTCATCACTGGAACCCAGCAGATGAGAGGGGTATGTACACAAGAACTTGACTGTCTCGCTCATGCTCTCTCTCTTTCTACCTTAACTCCCTCTACCTTCCTTCCTCGCACTCTCTTTGTCTTTCTTTGAAGCCAGGCAAACAGTGGTATTGTTTCCGGGCCAAATGGAAACATGAGACGATCAGTTTGTTTGTGTTCTCTGGAGACTACACACATCTGTGTCTCTTTCTGTTCTGTGGTTGTGTGGGGGCCACCAGAGTGCTGAGGCAGCAGATGGTTTGGCTGTGTTAAACTGACAGACCTCTAGCCGGTTTCCAACGTTCACTGTGCTTCCAGGGCCAGAAATGGACCCGGATCTAATGCTTCGCTGTACGTCCGACACAATGATTCAGCCAGGCCACGCCCGAGGTGGTTGTAGCAGTTGCCACGGGGATGGTAATGGCTGTGGCGTCTTCATGGTAGTGACATCAATTTATGGCTGACCGGGTACTTGGAGGGTTTTCGGAAAGTGGGCGTGTCAGAAAAAGTGGGTAGATCAACTTCGGTATAGATGACACAATTTTGATTTGAGTGATGTTGTTTACAGCTACTTACCATGAGACTAGGGTTTTGAAAAGAGTTGTAGTTCACTGTTTTTACCAACGTTACATTATCAGTTAATATGAAACTGAAAATTGTAAACATGTGCTTACTGTGACTGTCATCCCGATATGTTAGGTACTACCAAACGCGACAGCAGGACAGCAGCATTCACCTAGCAGGTCAAGTTCTCTGTTCACAAGTCAAGTGCTCTGCTTTCTCGAAAATGTACGTTATTTCATGATTAAGTCAATTTCTTTGCATCCTTCTCAGTCTCTCTAACTTTGTTACTTCGACAAAGTAGGCTAATATAGTGGTTAGTTGGTTATAATATAACAGGTATCACACTAATTATATTCAATGCTATTCCAGGCATAAGCAACATAAGCGGTTGATTAGGGCCCCCAACTGCTAAGGGGTGTCCGACTGCTAGGGAGCCCCTGATCGATAGGGGAGAGGGGGCCCCAAATACAATTTTGCTTAGGGCCCCCAAAAGGCTAGAGCTGGCACTGCTGTAGGCTAATAGCTAGATCGAAGCAAGAAGCCTTGTTAGTTGGTGTAGCTAGTTATTCATTATATGACGACTGATTATTTGTTTTCTAAGCGACATTTCATATTTGCTAGCTAGGAACTTACTTTAAGAGCTAGATTGTCACAACTTCTACTCCTTATAGTCCTTTAGATGTTGCTCCACGTTCTTTATGAACTTATCTCATTCCCAGACACGTCCATCCCAAATTTGTTGAAGGTCTGGTGGACCCTTGCTTCAATGTTATGTAGCCTATAACAACACCGCCAGAAATCTGTGGCTTGAATGCCATTGCCTCAATCTACTAACTTGAACGACCAATCTCCAGAGTATGTGAACAGACTGAAATATCTTTAATTAACTTTTACATAAGTAACATTACTGGCCTAGGAAACTGCTCAAGTTAAAGTAAAATGTAGATCAATTAAAAAGTACTTAAAGTAAAAGTTATTTAGTCAATTTTTTAATAATTAGCTATTTTCACTATTGTTACGTAAATGTTAAATATTATCTTTCACATGCAATAAATATAAGAAGGGAAGAGAGGCAATACATATACAGTATGAACTGCATTTATTGTATGTAATACAAAACAAACCATATGCGTTATTATAAGTCTTTAAGAGCTCAGTATGTGTTTGCAATGTTATTGAATAATTTTTCCATCTCAGAAGACAAATCAAATGACTTAAGTTAGTGCCTATGTAATAGGTGTGAAATGGCTTCTTAGTTAATGATTTGCGGCATAAGCATTTCAATCGGTGACGTCACTCGCTCTGAGACCTTGAAGTAATTGTGGGGAGTTGGTAGCATTGCTTTGTATGTGACAGCTGCCATTGTGTTCAGAGGAATGCTCGTTCAATCTCCATGTGGGGCGTTTGGACAGCGAAGGGGCTAGCTACACAAATTTTTCAAAAGTCATCTATAGTGATAAAAAAATATAGGCCTAGCTATATTAATTTATTTTTCACACTTCTGTTGATCTGCCCATTTCTTTCAACATGTCCATTTTCAGACACACTCCATACTGCGATGATTATGGTGATTCTGGATGAGTAATGTTCAGGTTGTGTCATGGCTAGCTACTGTAGCTGCCTGGATTGCTAAATTTTTTATTTGAAATGATGTAACAGAAAGGTAAATACTGCTGTTTTGGAGATGTCCGATAGGCTCTGCGACCATACTGGGCCACTGCACATGTATGGTTCCTGCAGCCAAAGCATCTCCCAGGTTAGCTGCTGGTAATGATGGATCAACTAGCATACAGAGGAGTAGCTACTGTAGAGGAACTGGAGAAAGCAAAGGGCTGAGTTTTCAGGCTGTATCACAGGACGTATTTCTCCCTTGCTGTAACCCTGAATGTGCCATCAATGTCTTGTGTGGTTTGTTCTGTCTGTTATCCCTAACCATTTATAATTGCTTTGTATCCACATGTATAATTATACTGTATTTGAAATAATGTAAAATTCAGTGTCTGTGTGTTTGGGCAGAGCATTGACAATGGTGGTGATTGGTTGATCTGACCGTCTATAGACACAACAATTCTTTGTACCGATCCACACTATTAAAATGTACCATGTTCTGTAGTTACAAGTTGTTTGGTTACATTTACATTGCTTGCATACAGTACATTGTTGAGTTGAAACAGCTTGCAGGATTATTTTGGTTCTGATATTGCAGTACACTTGATTTAAGGTCATGAGACATAAGTTAATTTTTTTTAACAATCAACGGGTACATTTGAAATTTGTCTACAGCCAAAAAGTCCAGATATGTAAGCAAAAAAATTACCTCAGCTTAGGGCTCATTCCACAGCAAGCTTGAAATGTTGTGGATGGAGACAGCATTTGTGGGTTGTCAACACTGACTGAGACATGTTTGTGAGCTGCCTGAACCCATGTGTGGCTACTGGTGCCATAGATGCATCTAGCAAATACATCAATTGCTCTTGCTATTTACTCATATGAATACAGGCTTTGATGTTCTTACTTTTTGTCAATGTTTATTGAATAGGGGTGTGTATTTTGTGCAAGCAAATATGTCAATTCAATGCATATTAGTTTGTTTTGGCACTGTCAGATGGAATGGGATTGATTTTATGTTGTGGGAGTATTTCATCTGATTCGGTATTCGTTTGCGTCAATACGGTTTTACCGTAATTAAAGTGTAGTTGCACGAATGTGTGTATGAGGCTCGAAGTGTGTGTTTGCTAGCACATTTGCCAAATGGGAAGGCTATGTTGGCCTGACTGTCCGGTATGTGTGTTATATTTGCATGTGTGTGTTAGTCTAATGCCTTGCAAACACAATTTTCATTATATTTATTGAAGATACGTTTGACGTAATCCATGCACCACAGAAATGAATTGCTACGTGTTGTTTCTCTACATTCGAAACGGCATTGCAAAGCCAAGCTGGACCGCTACAACACGTGCGGCGTACAGAGCGCAATACCTTGCGCGGACCCTGGTCTAGCAGGAATTATAGGTGAATAGATCAGGGGCTCTGGTTTTTTGGTCAATTTGAGATTGTTGGGGCTATTCAGGCCTAACGACGCCACTGGTGCAGATTGCTTTCCATTATAATAATTTGACATCCGCCGGAATGTACAGGTTGTCCAAACCGTCGCTTACGTATCTCCGAGGCCGTGGACACGTGGGGTAGTGAGTTGGTGTAGAATAACATTTATTGCACCCCCAAACCCAAGTCATCACATGGTGTGGTAAATGGCCCGGCGTGCCTGGAAAAGCTATTTTCTAAATGGATGCGTCTCTCCGTGCGTGTGTCCGATATAAATCTTCTAAGGGCTACGGCGGCTGGTGACGACTCCGCCTCCCTCTGCATCGCTGGCCTCTTCGTGCACAGTTTATTGTCACGGTTAAAAAACAACTACAGCCAAAAAACAGTGATGAGTTGGCGAATGATTAATCCGTTTGTCTTGTGCTGAGAGATTGGAGTTGGGAAGTTGAATGTAATCGGATGTATTCTGTTCTGTTGTGGGTATTTAGTGAGTGAGAGATGGAGGGAAAGACAGCCATTCAGAGTGAACGGAGAAAGAGAAGAGCAGGGATGGTTTATGAAGAAGGTAAACACAGGAAGTAGAGAGGGTAGTGGCGTTTAGAATAGGAGAATATTTGGGTGAGGGATGGAGGATTTGACAGCAAGAACAGACATCTGATGAATGTGGGCATATTTATAGAGACAGAATTGGAGATGTGTATGATTTGAGAGAAAGAGAGAGAGAGAGAGAGAAGAGTTTGGAGTTACAGAGAGAGGAGACCTGTGAAAGGAGAGCTAGAGGGGGAGATAGAGAGAGATAGAGCGTCTAATAAAGAAGGATGGATGCTCTGTTCCTCATTATAATCCTGGTGGCTGATTGTGATTTGTTGTTCTGAGCGAGGCTGCTGGGCTGGACACTGGCATTCCTTTCTCATATCCAGCTTAGTCAGACTGGTTTGATAAGCACAGAGTAGGATTACACCCACATACTGCCATGATGGCCTGAAGTACACTAACTCTGTTTTTATTACAAACACACGGTTATTGCCGATAGTTCACCACCTTCTCTAAAGAGTCTAATAAACGGTAAAGCATTGTAACGTATGTTGTGATCCTAATTCATTACAATCAGGAAGTCCTGATCAGCATTCGTTATTTAGGCTCAAACACATGACTGCTCTTTAACCCCACACTGGCATGGTACCGGTACTATACCACACTGGCATGATACCAATTTTACCACACCCTGGCCTGGAACTAATATTAATACACACACTAATACACAATACTAATACACACTCCATCCCTCAACTAGTACTAATAAACACACTGGCATGGTACCAATACTAATATACACATGCACATGGTACAAATACTATACCTCACACTGACATGGTACCAATAATATACCACATGCTGGAATTGTACCAGTACTATACCCTATACCACACCATGGCATGGTACCAATACTATACTCTATACCACACCCTGACATTGTACCAATACTATACCCTATACCACACCCTGACATGGTACCAATACTATACCACACCCTGACATAGTACCAGTACTATACCACACCCTGACATGGTACCAATACTGTACCCTATACCACACCCTGACATGGTACCAATACTATACCACACCCTGACATGGTACCAATACTATACCACACACTGGCATGGTACCAATACTATACCACACACTGGCATGGTACCAATACTATACCACACATTGGCATGGTACCAATACCATACCACACACTGGCATGGTACCAATACCATACCACACACTGGCATGGTACCAATACTATACCACACACTGGCATGGTATCAATACTATACCACACACTGGCATGGTACCAATACTATACCACACATTGGCATGGTACCAATACCATACCACACACTGGCATGGTACCAATACTATACCACACACTGGCATGGTACCAATACCATACCACACACTGGCATGGTACCAATACTATACCACACACTGGCATGGTCCCAATACTATACCAGTCATTAGCATGGGACCAACACTGTTTTACACACTGGGATGGTAACATCCCTCTCCTCTCCCCTTCCTTCACTGCAACATCCAAAGACACAGGCTCTGTATCAGTAGCCTTTAGTACACTGTCTCCATCCCTCCATCCCTCACACCCTCCACACCACCTCTCTTTCGTATGTCTACTGAATGAAGTCCTGCAGCAGCAGACTGGACAGACCCTAGAGTCTCCTTCCCCAGTATCTGTCTGAGAGACTAAATCACTAAGCTCCAGTATCCAGCCCAGGGCAAGGATGAGGCACGAAACACAGTTAAAGAACTCAAATTAAAGCTGATAAATTGAGCAAAATGAGCTGGATACAAATACAGAGAGGAGAGTGTGTGTGTGTGTGTGTGTGTGTGTGTGTGTGGTCAGTGGTTTCGGGTTAGTCCTAAGCCCCCATGTGTCGCTACAGGTTTATCCAATCCTAACATGAGCAGCCAGTCTGTTCTGTGTCTCTGGGTTTGTCTGTAATGTGTGTTTTTTACTGCAAATTTGTTCAGCTATGTGGTGTAAATGGATGTAATTGCGAGTGACGTCGATCTATTTACATTTGTTCTTCCGAAAACATTATTGCCTCCATACTGTAGGGAGCATTTTCTTCTCTAGGTAGAGGCTCAAGTCTACCCCATCAACAAAAACAGTGGATCTAAATTCTGAAGTCCTGGTGGATTACTGACTATCGCTGACTCCAGCTCTTTCCCGTAATCTGACTCTGAGGCCCAACGCCATACTAGACACCATCCACTTAATTCAGTAGCCCCACCCCTCTCTCTAAAGCTGACCTTAGCTGAAGTCACATGCACTCACTCACACACACACACACACACACTCACACACATACACACAGTGTGCTGTGCTGTTTCTTCAGCGTACATTGGCGATGATGTAACTTCTGATCAATGTAATTGGTTCCTTGATTTAATAGCTCTTACTCCTGAAGACAATTTACAGAAAAAGCTGAGTGCCGCTCCCCACTGTAAGCAATTACCTTTAAAGGAAAAAAGAGCTCTGACCTAACCTCCCTCCGCTTCCTTCACTGTTCCTCTGCCACCTCTCCCTCTCTCCCCCCTCTCTGTCTCCCCCCGTTTCTGGATCTCTCCCTCTCTCTCTCTCTCCCTCTTCCCTCTCATCTCTTTTTTGGTCTCCTCTGTCTTGTGTGTTTTGTGAACCTATAGATATTTGGCTTTAAGGTTTCACGCACGCTCCAGTGGGGATCCAATCCATAGGATATAAAGCTGACACTGTTTAGTAATGTAGAGACGAGAACAATCTCACTTCATCTCTCTCTGAGTGTCTCTCTCTCTTTCCTTCTCTCTCTGTTAGTATATAAACAAGTAGAAAATAAGAAAGGTATAATAAATAACTTAACTATATAACAAACATATAACATATAACAAAATTGAAAAAAAAATCATATTGAATGTTATGTTATATGGCATGGGTCTAAATAAGTCCCTGATTAGAGAAAGAACAGAGTGGACCAGGCATCAAGGTCCAGAGTTGAGTTTGAGGGTTATAAGCTGTGTATTGAGCAAATGGTTTTGAGTATGAATGGGAAGGGAAAATATATAGATTCATATTGTTTATGTTTCCAACATCCTGTGTGCTCCACTGGTTGCCCTTTTTTCACGGCAAATGGTAAAACATTTGGTCGATATGTTTGTACATTGCAGCATTTTTCCTAACAGACCTAGGAGTTTTTTAAAGATGCATTCTAGGATTTTTTTCACTGGTTGTAAAAGGGGCACTTTTGAGACGCTATCTGCAGTATGATAGTGATTCTACTTTTTATGTAAGGAATAAACACAGATGTTCTGGACATCACCTTGGAAATAATGAATGACACAATAAGGGGTTGTGTTAGGATTCCAGCTGCTCAACAGTTTTGGGTCTCCTTTGTCATATTTTTCATTTCATAATGCGCCACATGTTTTCAATGGGAGACAGGCCTGTACTGCAGGCAGTCTCTTTTACTACGGAGCCATGCTGTTGTAATACGTGCAGAATGTGGTTTGGCATTGTTTTGCTGAAATAAGCAATGCCTCCCCTGAAAAAGACGTCATCAGGATGGCGGCATATGTTGCTCCAAAACCTGTATATATTGTTCAGCATTAATGGGGCCTTCACAGATGTGCATGTCACCAATGACATGTGCACAAATGCACCCCCATACCATCACGGAGGTTGGCTTTTGAACTGTGCGCTGATAACAAGCAGGATGGTTCATCTCCTTTTTAGTCCAGACGACGCTGTGTCTATGATTCCCAAAAATAATTTTAAAACATTGATTTGTCAGACCACAGGACAGTTTTCCACTTCACCTCAGTCCATTTTAAATGAGCTCGGGCCCAGAGAAGGCACAGACATTTCTGGATCTTGTTTATGTATGGTTTCTTTGCATGGTTGAGTTTTCACTTTCATTTGTGGATGCAGTGACTTACTGTGTTCACAGACAATAGTTTTCGGAAGTGTTCCTGAGCCCATCCATTGATGCCCACAACAGAATCATTTTGTTTTTAATGCAGTGCCGCCTTAGGGCCCGAAGATCATGGCCATCCAATATTGTTTTTCGTCCTTGTCCCTTGCATACAGAGATTTCTGTGTTGTACATTATCTTACAAAAATAATGTACTGTAGGTGACGAAATCCCCAAACTATTTGCAATTTTAAGTTGAGAAACATTATGCTTAAATTCTTGCACTATCCCTGCACAGTTTTTCACAGAGTGGTGAACCCTTTCCCATCTATATTCCTGAATGACTCATCCTCTTTGGGATGCTCTTTTTGTACCCATCATGTTACTGGCCTGTTGCCAATTAACCTAATTAGTTGCCCATTAGTCCACCAGGTTTTTTTTAGCATTACACAACTTTTCCAGTCTTTTGTTGCCTTTGTGCCAGGTTTGTTTTTAACATGTTGCTGCCATCAAATTCAAAATGGGCATAAATTTTTCTAGGAACAATAAACATTTTCAGTTTCAAAATTTTATATGTTGTCTTTGTACTCTTTTTTGAATTGAATATAGGGTTTAAATGATTAGCACATTACTGCATTTAGTTTTTCTTTTCTAATTTTTCTTTATTTTACATTTTACACAGCGTCTCAACTTTTTTGAAAATGGGGTTGTATTACCATATCATTATTACATTCATACTGTTTCAGGTTTTCTTTGCTACAGATTCTACCCAGTCCCTCATCCCACTATTTCTACAGTTCTATATAAATTATGATTGACTGGCTTGTCTGTAGCAACCAAAACATGAGAAAGCATTATCACTAATGAAACATACCAATATAAACAAACACATATCATTTCTCCTACAGTAGTAAGTGGTTGCTTATGTTGTTGTTTGTTCCTTTTAAGCTTTTAAATTGATCTAATTGTCTCACGTGTGGAATGGTGTGATGTGCTGACAAGAGAAGGACTGACGTTACCCACCTGCAGACAATTTCCTAGGAGAAATGATAGGTGTTAGTTTATATTGATATGTTTTATTTGGGATTATGTGTTTTCATTTTGTTGCTACAGAAACGACCAATTTTACATAGGGCTTATTTACATTACAATACATTTTCCGGCATATCGAAGAAGACTCAATACGTTAGATTATTTTGTTGCGTAAATTTGCAGATTGATAGCTTGTGACGACACCATCCGAGGAACTGTATCAAGTTCCAATGCAGTAACGGTACATTTTCCCTCAATTGTCGCCCGTGGTCATGTGGTACGTGTGGTATGTCTTGAACATGCTGGTGTAAATTCAAATGCTAAGGAAATTATTATGCGAAATATGATAATTCTATCTAGCATTTTATTAGTTGTCTGAATTTAAATAAGCCCATATTCTGCGTTATCTCAAGAGCCAAAGGCTATCTTCAGTGAGTTTTGTTTTAGTCCCAGTGGTCTGGAGGTCAGTCACTGCTTACTCATTGTTTAGGGCAATATAGCATTCTTATCTGCTCTGTTTTGGGAAGATGTTTCCAGTGTATCAATTAGTTAGATGTTTTTTAATCCATTGGTTGGCTCTACCTTTGTTGGTCTCTTAGGACTCTGTAGGGTGTGTTTGTGTTTGGTAATAGAGGCCCAAAACTAGCTGGCTGAGGGAACCTTTGTCTAGGTTAAGGAAGGTTTTGTGAAAAACTTTCCTTTAGATTGTTGTAGAATTTAAATTATCTTTATGTCTTTTCTAAATTAACGAATAGTCTTAATTGTCCCAATCATTTTTCATTGGTTAGTGGATTCTATAATTGATTGGAAAACCTTTAGCCAGATGGTTATTGGGATGGCTCCTTCTTGCCTTGTCCCTCAGTTCTTTCACAGCCTGAGGTGCTAATGATGTTCAGGGCAAAGTCGACGTAACTCTGTGCGCTTCAGAGCCACAGTGGCTGTGGAGAATGTGTATGTGCAGTCCTGGCATCTGGATATGTTTTGGATCAACATCACTTTTGTCACTGACATTCACTGTCAGGGCCTGCTGTAGGCCCTCTGTGGCGTGGGACAGAAGCACTGCATCTGCAAATAGTAGACATTTTAGGTTGAGGCTGCATGCGGCAGACTTTTCCAGTGCCTTTGCCTGCTTGTTTATATGAATGTTGAAGAGAGAAGACCTGAGGCTGCAACCCTGTGCCACCCCCCTGGCCTTAAGAGAAGAAATGCGTCTGTTGAAAATGTTGTTTGGATTTCTTTGTCCTTCATGTATTTTTCTGCTATTTTAACGTTTCCCTATAATAAACACATTGTTTCAGATCTGTGTCTTTGGTTGGATATGTTTTTCAATCTTTTTGCAGTCTAAAAAGAACATTTGTCATTGTTGTTGTTTTTTGTTGTTTTACTGCTTGTATTATTTCAAATGTGTTTCCAGGGAAACCTTTAGTCCAAGAAGTGAGCCTCCAAGGATTGTATATTTGTTTTGGCCAATCGTTCTTTGGTAAGTTTGTGCGTTATCTGCTTTCCATCTATCGCTTTTCTCTGAAGTTTGCTGTCTGCTGGGCTTTGATTCCTCATGGTTGAATATTTCTCCGTCTAAGGAGGTTGTGACTTCGCCGTGGTCTGAAATTGGTGTTAATGGGCTGAGTGTGAGCACTCTGAGAGACTCCGGTTTGTGGTCAGTGATGATGCAGTCCACGCTACTGCTGCCAGGGTCTGAGGTGTATGTGTATCTACGGTACGGGCAAACCCAGCGTGCGACACAGCTGCAGGAGTCGTGACCTGTTTTGCAGGTTGTGTTATCGTAGATGTGTCCAAGGTGGCACGTTTTTCAGGGAATGTGTCCCCGTGTGGTGAGCGTGTCACATTCTTGTCAGGCTGTGGCCACTATGTCAGAACAGGACGTGCACTTGATACACGCACCTTCAGTCGCCAGACGGGGGTTGGGCTGGTCTCTCCCCCGTTTCTCTCTCTCTCTCTCTCTTTCTCTGTGATTCTCTCTGGCTCTGTATCTCTATTATCAGGCTTCTAATGCTATGCACTGGGAGCCCGCTGCTGAAGATGTCAGAGTTCATCCCTTAGCACTTAGGTGTGTGTGTGTGTTGTGTCTCTTTGTGTGATAACTAACAGAATGCTGGCGTCCTTTTTCTGTTAAAGTACAACAACAACAAAAAAACGATCAAATTGAACTGGGTGGCAAACAGACTCTTCACAGAGGCTCATCAAACAAGCAGATAGCTGGGTTGGGGGTGCAGACGTTGGTCTGCCTGTCTGAGAGATGGTAAACAGCATTATTCTCCGACACATTCACACTCCACAGAGAAATGGAAGGGAACACAGACACACTCGTTTCATTTCCCAGTATTTATTGGCTTTCTGACAAAGGTCTGCAAAGATTCCTGGGGTACCTGTTTTGAAGGCTTGGCTGTGCTTTTGTGGTTGTGAAATTGCATTTATTACCAAACTGCATACAAGAAACCTGAACATTGTCCTTACAAACCACAGTTAATGACAAATATCCATAAACATTTGAGCTTTGATTAAAAATGTTTGCATTATATAAAAACATGTACGTTAAATGAACTGGTATTCGATTCATACAATAAGAACTGCACATATTGTTGAATAATTCTGTCTAGATTATACTTTTAATAATACCATAGATTGAAGTCCTCTGCTAACGTCGGTCTTCATTCCACGTATTGTAACGTCATTCCAGATCGCTGACCCACTGTGTCCAACAGCTCGTTGTTGACATGTCTGCAGAGCTTAGGCGACTTGTTCTGTTCCCTGAGCAAAGCCAAGCAACTGAAATCAATAGGGCGGATTTCAGGACACTGCCTACTCTGTGGCCAGTTGCCAGCCGGGGCTGTTATGTCATTTCTGGACACATAATAAACATCTTACATCACGTGTTTCCCTGTTTGATTCCAGCATACCCAGTTTCCATAAAATGTTTTTTTTTTCAAAGTAGCTTTACTGAATGTTAGGCCAGTATATATCTCCTTCAAATCATGACCGGCAAGCCTCATTTAGCATCGCTCATGGCTGTGTGTAGCCCACTCTATGAAGTTCAGTAACTAATGGTAGTTTTTGGGGGGCGGGCAGATATGTGTAGCTAATGACTGCTTGATGAATGCGATGGGAGCTGTGCACACATTGATCCTGCTGCTTTTGGTTCCTCTCGGGTATAAAGAGCATGTTGCATTCTGTTAAGGGGAGAGAATTTACTAGAATATGTCCAAATGGGATTAGAAGGCTGTTAAAAACCTACTGGCTGTCAAAGGAGGAGCTTGTCTCCTCTCCTCTCCCCTTCACCTAACCTGGAACACAACGGATATCTGCACTCTATGTGTGTGTGTGTGTGTGTCTGTGTGTGTGTGTGTCTGTGTGTGTGTGTCTGTGTGTGTGTGTGTGTGTGCAGGTGTGTTTAAATTCCAGCTTGTGTGTGAACAAAGGCTGATGTCTCTGTGAAACAGCTCACATTCTTCCAGGCGTGACACAGCAGGTGGCAAATTACAGGTGCAAAATCAGACAAACATATATTTACTAACATGTTATATATATATATATATATATATATATATATATATATATACATATGTGAAATGTATATTTTTTTATATTTTTGAAGTTTTGTGAAATGCTGTTTTGTGCAATATATATGAACTGGCACCATAATAAAGCATTAAAATAATGGCCTGTTGAAATCAACCAGGGTTTACACATTTCAGATTCAAATGTTTTATTAAGAAGCATTAACAGTTCCAAAAGTGGTTATTTCTTGCATTTATTTTTTTACACATGACATCATGCAATATGATTATCTTAAATAGGACATAATGTTGCATGAATGTTCATATAAAACGGGAAGGAATTGTGGTTCTAGTAAATGTTTCCAACTGATTCATCACCGGTTTGAGGTGGTGTGGCCCAAACTAATACAGATGTACATTTCCCGGAGCATTTTGGGGATTTAATCATGTAGGCTATACTAATTTCATCGGAAAAGGGTATTTGAAGCAGTACTGGCCCATTTTATTCTTCATCTTTCTCTTTATCTCTTTATCTATCTCTTTCACACTTTCTTTATCCTCCTCTCTCTCTTTCTGTGTGATGGACAGTTTGTTCCCCTCCCCCACAATTCTCTCCTCGCTTTTCCTCTCCTCTATAGCCCTCTCCTCGCCTCTCCCCTCCTTTCCTCTGGCTCCAAGCTAGACCCGTTCTCATCTTTGCCTCTGGCCCTATTCCCAGGGTTTGGTTGTTTGATGGGATTTGTGCTCTGGCATTAGAATCGGTGCATTACACACGCACACACGCACAAACACACACACACGCATGCACAAACACACACACACACCACCCCTACCGCACATGACAAAAAACACACATGCGACCCTCACACATGGCAGAATCTTACCACAAACCCGGACACTAAACGTGTGTATAGGCCCACTGCGTGCACACGCTAATGCACAACTGGGCGGACACACCAATTCATAGTTTTGATTCTGTTCTAAGCCGTGTCCACACCCACACATTCTATCCACATGACATTATCACAGATACGTTGTGTCTCCCGGGTGGCGTAGCGGTCTATGGTGCTCTTTCTGACCACCGCAGTCGAGGTTTGAGCCGTGCCGGTGCTTCTAGCATGTGCCGTGTGCAACGCAGATTGGCCAGCCTCGCCCCAAGGATGACTTGATGCTGCTATAAAAATAAGCCTCAATGTCAAGCACTGGCGTAACGTAGTTACTCACAACAACAATGTTCCTTTGATGCCAGGAGTACTTTTTGTAGTTGATCGAAGTTGATTGATAGTGCCACACAAATCCTTTCCCTAACTGGGACAGGGTAGCTAGCTGCGGGGTTGGTCGATCCTTCCTCACAGTTTTCAGCTTTTCTTCAAAGGTCCTACTCGAAAAAGGCTTTGCCAGTAAATCCGTAGATGTTGCTATGTTACGTGCTAGCTAGTTTTACTTCAGTTAGCCAACTAGCCCTCCGAGCACACAACAAGAAATGCTAATGTGGCTAGGAAAGCTAGAAGGCTTCGGCTTGTCAAAGGATTCATCCAAACATGGCAAACTGATTGGTTAAAGAATATGACAATCAACAGCATCATCCCCATTTGCTTCAACAGCAGAGGAGATTCCCTTGAAATTCTGATGACCTCAGGGTAGATTTTCACTCAGAGACAGCACAGGTGAAAAACTCAGATTTATCTGAGGTGCACTGGAAACAGCGCAACTGTGAATAGCAATGAAATTACGTTAATAGACTGAGGGGAACGAACTTTGTAAAATACATTAATGAAAATAAATTCTGACATCACTAGGCCAGCAGAGAAGGCCTGGCTGGCCCTGACGACCCTCCTCTGGATTTGACATTGGACCACAACATATATACTACCCAGCAATCAACATTGCATATCGTATATGAACAAAATATCAAAGAAAATAAGAAATTACTCATTTAGTTGAGTAGTTTATTATAGTTTATCTATAGTTTTTATAGTTCATGCAAAATAAGGCTATCATTTTGTTTTAGATTGCTAGTGACGATTTTACCCAAGGAAATGTAAAGCGTGATGTAGAAGGATTATAATTTTCGAGCGCAACAATATTAAACGGCACCAGTTCTGATTTCACAAGAGTTCTTTGAATACAGGTGTATTTCTGAGGTAGCAAACAAGAACTTGTTCTTTGCCCAACACATTGATGGAGGGCCCGCACTCTATATGGGCCCTCCAACCCAACGTGCCCCAGTGAAACTGCAATGTCTATATTTACGCCTGTTTTCAAGGTGCAAACGTCCCACCTCGCCTATTCCAATACTAGTGCTTGGTCAAACGTGCAACATTTTAACTTGCTGTGATAATTGTTGATCTGTGGCAAAGTCTCATTATTTTCCAAAATGCAGTTGTTGTTCCCCCTTCCCAGAAATGTTGTTGATGTTAATTACTGCAACGCACCGAAAGTTATTACGTAACTGACATTAATATTCCAGGAACACTCTGATAAAAAAAATAAAAACACAACAACAGTAAATTAAAATGCAGCGTAAGTAGGCCTTATATGTCTCCGTGTCTCAGGACAGCCTTTCCTGGAAACCTTCCTGGCAGAATTACCATTGTTGTCAGCAATTAACTCACCTAACCCAGCAGAGACTCTTTAACCTTCAACGTCACACCTATTCTTCTTTTGGCTGAATTAAAATAATTACTATTCACAAAGGATGGGAAATCTGAGAATGTCTATCTGAGGTGGTTAGGTTGTTTTGTCTGAGTTGTGAAACGATAAGAACACCCCAGCAGAATTCCTACAGCATGACTTCTCCCCACGCTTCCAGACTAATGTCAGCAGTTGACTTAAGTGAACGAGACATAATGCAAGCCTGGCTGTATGTCAATCATGAACACACACATTCGTGCACGTCCAATAACGTGGACGATTTATGCGAACAGTACACAGGCCAATGTGATTTTTAGAAAGAAAATAAATGTCAGTTTCATAGTTTGCCGTTTTCATGCAAATGTGTTTGATTGCGTTAGTATTAGCGTCTAAGCTTGTTGCCATTAAAATGCGTTGTCGCTGGCACATTACTGTTTCACAGTAGCCCCTCATTTGGTAACTATAGATTAGGGTTTACTGTATGGAGTTAATAGCATACTTTTGTCTTGTTTGCACATCTGTGTTAGCATATTCAATGTGTAATCTGTAAGTGCTCTGTTTCACGTGCATGTGTGTGTGTGTGACGTCCGGACCACCAGGCTCATTTCACCCACACATGCAGACATCAAAGGAAGGCTGAATTAACCCTGCGTGTCGGCCCGCTCTGCCCACCATCCGCAATTTCACATCTCTGCAGCTCCACGAGGCCCCAAAACTCCCAGTGCCCATTCATATTGAAATGAACAGATGGAGTATTGCCCTGCTGCCAATCGCTATCCGTCGCTGAAGAAAGATAAGAACTTCAAAAGAAGCAGATAAATTCCGAACCTGTTTTGCGGCATTTCGGTTCCATGATGGGTAAAGTGCGGCCTATCACATTTCACTGTGAAAGTGCAGGTCAAGTGCAGGTGTCTTGTGTTTTTCCATTCCGGTCCTGTTGCTGAGGTTATCCCATTGTCTTAGATTCATGTAGTGATTCATGCTGATTAGTTCAGCAGTCGTCCACATCTCCCGACACCCGTAATTGCATTACGTCCACAAGCTCTCGATGTGGTGTCATTGTGTGTGTGTGTGCGCGTGTTTTGATTGGTGAGTGTTTACGGCCTTCTTTTACTTCCTATCTATCCCTTTCACATTTTCACCTCGCCTTGGCAAGCTAATTTCATTTCGTATCGCATATTGATCGGGTCAACTTCAATTTCCCCCGGCTGTGTGAATGGATGGCGAAAGGAACTAAAAACATGTACATGAGAACGGCGATGATGACGAAGGTGATGGCGGTTGAGTTTTTGATGATCTACTGTGATGGTTGTAATGCTGATTTTAGCAGTACCTGGCGGGGGGGGTGGGGTTCCTGGAAGGGGAGCGAGGCTATAGACCAGCTGAAAGAGTAAGTGTTTTCCTATCTGCATTCTGCGGTCTTTACTCTTCTGTGACAGCCATTCAGTAAACACATTTATTTTTCATTAATCTAGCCGGTCCTCTCGCTAACTGCCTCACTTCCTGCTCCCCCCTATAGAAGAGTAATTGCAGACAAGTTTTCATGTGTTGGTATTGCTATATAGCTCTCTCTCTCAAACACACACACAACACACACACAGCAAACACTCTTAGATTAGATGACACACTGCTGATCTGACCTGATGGAGCAAAGGGAGAAGCTGTTGCAATCTTTTAAAGTAATCTCACTTAATCTTGACCCTTTCTAGAATGTACCGTCCCACAGTGGCATCCCTTCTTGACGTTCGTGTCCGGCTCGGGAAGAGAGTTATGTTGTTGCTAACTACGGCAGTGTGTTGGGGGACATTGGAGAAATGAAACGGGAGACAGTGTCACCCTGTGTCGTGGAAAAAAGAAGGCTGTGTGTTTGTGTGTGTGTGTGTGTGTGTGTGTCCTGCTTTGGGTCAGTACTCTGTGTACCACATGACTGTGAACACTGGGCCGTATGTAACGAAGCCTAGTGCTCCCTAAACCCTCCTCTTATGAATTATTCAACTGTGGTGGCCTGAACTGCTGTGTGTGTGTGTGTGTGTGTGTGTTGTGCTTTTGTGTGTGTGTATTTTGTGTGCAGGTACTCCCGATAAAAATTACGTAGCTTGACTAGACTGGAAAGGGATGAATCTGTTTGTATTGGATAGGATTTAGAATAAGCAGGATAAACCAAGTCAACTGAGCACTGATTGAGCTGTATAATGTAATGTATGTGTGTGTGTGTTTGTTTGTGTGTTGGTGTGTGTGTGGCAGAGAGATAGGGAGGGGTAGGGCGATACAGGCTAATAGCGGAATCCCTCTTTTTGCCTTATGTTGTGTTTTATTTGGCCAGAGGTTTTGGCCTTTGAGGAGGTGGGGTGAGGTGAATGCTATCTGTCTATTTGTGGGCTGTGGATGGCCTTCAGAGACCTGTACTGTTAAATTCACTGTTAAATACTTCAAGCTTTCTGCGGGGATTCTCCAGTGTGCTGCCCCTGGACTACCAGCCCGTCAATATAGGACCCGCGCCTATACACACACACGCGCGCCCAAACACACACACACACACACACACAGAAACATGCATTTACCAGTGTCTTTAGTGCATTAGACATTTAGTACATCCGTCTTAAGATAGCCAGGTGGGACAACCAAACAACCCAGTAAATGTAAATACAATTTACCCAATGAATTACCTATCGGAAAGGCAGTGCTGGAAGCAAGAAAAAAATCGAATGCAAATTGTGAGCATTAGTTCACCAAAGCAACAGGGGTGGGAGGCGTGGGTGGGGGCGGGGGAGGCGGGGGTGGGGGTGGGGGCGGGGGTGGTGGAGGCGGGGGTGACGGACACACAAACACTGGACTTCTTTTTTTTTTTTATTTCCGGAAGATGTCTGTTATTGATCAGTTGCGATGTGAATGTAGTGTTAGTACGTGGCATCCCTTCAAAGTCTTCTTTAAATACATTGTGAGTCTCTGTGGCGTTTAAATGAGCAGTGAGACGCTTTTAGGCACCGGTTGGAGTGACTCATGTTTGGAGTGTCTGTGGGAGTTGTTTGCCAGGGTTGAGGTCAACCAAGCTCTTCTGCTTCCGACAACATCGTTGCTTCTGTCGCATTGCTGCCATCTCAGTGTATTAGGAATTCTGTGTTGTCTGGACATTTTCTGGTTAGTCATTGTGCTCTAGTTATTGCTACAGTAGGTCAACTTTCCTCTGATACAAACGTAGCTTTTAATTTTGGCCAAGATTTCTATTTCATGTAAATGAAGGTATAACAGTTGGCATTAGACAGGTGTTTGACATTCTTTACTGTTATTTTGACAGGCAATTATTCTAAGAACACATTCTTATTTACAGCAATAACATGGGAGCAACTGTGGGTTTTTCACTTTGTTAGGGGGGGGGGTGTCTCACAACAAACCTTTTCAATATTATTCTACCTTGAGCTCTAGATTATAAATGGTAGCGCTGGATACATAGAATATAGTGCGGCGAGTGTTCATAGAGTCACGCTCAGTTTAATGTCTGTCTGCTTCTCTCTCAGACACAGGCCTCGGTAGACAGCCTCAGCAGTGGAAATTGAAACTTACAGCTTGAAGAAGGAGTATTTTCTGAAACGTCTGCGTTTGTAGTGTTGGGAAATTGTGCACTAAAGCAGAAACTTTGTAGTCTGTAAGAGGATCATGTTTCACTGCTATCGTTTAGGCGGTCACACACACGGACCTGCCGTAATAAACAGCACGTACAGGCTCATTCACACATTCTATTCATGAACACCTTCCCCATGGGAATCGAATTCATGACCTTGGCGTCGTTGGCACCTTGTCAACTGAACCGCACAGAACGAGTGTCAGAGTGTGTGCGCGCTTGTGCTTCCGCGCATCCAAATGAGGGTGTGCGTGCAAATGGTTAAAGGGGAAAAGTAGTTAATCATTTTTTTTGGTTTGTTTGTGTTTTTATGAGCGCGGTGCAGCTATTCAGCTCCTGTGGGTGTGAATCCTGTGATAACATGGTTACCAGGCCTGCCATTGATCCCCACTTTAGCTGCGTGTTTTTCCAGAGCTTTTTCAAAGAGCAGTTGTGGTTCAAGGAATTGATTGTTACACCATTGCAGAAACTCTGTACAAATGCTGATTGACAGGCCCGTCTTTTAAGGTTGTCTTTATTTAATCCACACAACTTTGGGATTGAGGTCCTCTCTTTGGGCTTTCAAATCTTCTGTACTTTCAAATTCTGTCTGTCTTTCAACTAAACTCAATGAATTTTCTATTCAAAGAATATGGCTGGTGATATTGCCGTTCAAATTAGAGGTTTTTTGGTCTGCCTTCAGGATTGTCAAGCTAACAAAGGCGTCTGAAAGCCTGGAATAATACCTCACTCAGTTCTATTCTCTTAACAAGTTGCCTTATTACCATGAGTCTGTAGGCCCCAGATATCCATGACAGGCACTTTTTTCATGTCATGCCTGAATGTGAGCAATTAAAAAAGAGACTCACATCACAGATGTTAACTTGATGTGTGTTATTCTTAGTTGAGAAAAACTCTTCCTGTGGAAAAGTCTAGTTGAAACACGTCACAGTTGTCCTGATGTTTGCGTAGATTTGCTCCAATGTGTCGTTTGTCGAGGCTTGTCCGTGTCCTGAGTGTTAACTAAGAATCTCACATGTTTTCACTATTTAACCTGACCTGATGCCAACATGAGCCTTGGCCTTCTCATTTTTAATGGATGCGTAATTGGTTGCTGTTGTAAATGATCGAAGAGCTAAGAGCAATCCAATTGCAGGCAACAATCAGTTGGATTCTGATTGGAGTGATTGGGCCAGTTATGTGGAAACCGTGCCTTCCCTTAACCTGTACAGTTACACTGTGTCCTGTTTCTGCTCGCTGAAACTGTCGCAACCCTTGGCTGGAGGACATTTTGGGTCAACTTCAGTTTGGACATCTTTCAAATAGACGATGGCTGTCCTCCGAGAGGCAGGTTCCCCCCGGCATTAAGGATGGTACTGAGCACAGTGGTTGTTGGTGGGGGATGTCCAGCAGAGTGGTTGAACCTTCTCTCTGTCTCCACATCAGCGAGTGGATAGCCAGCGTTTATCTGCAGGCCCAGCTGGACAGGCGGAAACGAATGATCATTTACTTTGACGACATAATCAGGCTTCACGCTGTCCCCCGATACCAAATTGCCGCGTTTATTCCTCAAAAGGTCCCTCTGTCTCATCTCTCCCTACCGATTCTCTCACCAACTCGTCGTCTGACGCTCCTCCCCCAACCGTCTCTCATTCAGGTCATTTTCTGTTATCGGTCATTAAGTGCCGGGTTTCCATGGAAACAGCCAGTTTGGAGAGAGACCGGCGGGCGAGGTGTAGGAACGGCCTGTGTTCAGTACGGCGACGGCGTCTCCTCCCCGCGATCTTGTCTGGTGTCACTCCTCCTTCGGCGCTCCGGCAGCTGTGCGGGGGGGGGGGGGGGATTTGTGGATGCTTCTACGGGAAGACCGCAGGCATCTCCGGCTTATCTGGAGCACTCCGCGGAGAGGAGGGGGCCGGGGCTGGTGCACGAGCATGGCACGCGCGTTGGCGTGGCGCGCTGAGGTGGAGCGCACGCAGCACCAGTTCCCCCTCTCCCCCGGTGTGGCCGGGCCCGTAATGCCATCACTTTTAAGAGCAGTGACCCCGTTGGCAGGTTACACAGGGAGCCGTGGTGGGGTAATTAGGCCCCGGCCTGGGTGTAATGACTCACTGTGGAGCTCCTCTCTATCAGGTCCCGCAGACAGCCAGATGGGGACGGGGGGAGTCTGAGAGCAGGCCTACAGGACAATATACATTAGGTTATCGCTCTCTCCCTCTCCTTGTCTCTATCTCACCCCGTCTCTCTCCCTGTCTTCGTCTCACCAATGGGAGGTGAAGCAGCGTTTCTGAGTCAGTGAAAAACCCCTATCGCTTATCGGAAGGCACCAGGGTTAAATGTTCAATCTGGGGAATTTGGAACGTAAGTTGAATTGTCTCGGAAACCTCCGTTCTCCCCATCCCTTCTTCTTTGCGAGCACCGAGATACGGGGAGAGTGTGGCAGCGGAGGCACAAAATGGCTGTCATATTGCCTGTCACTCAGGTGGGGGCCAGGCTTATGCTTTCAGACCTCCACTCAACAATGAACGGATTATAAGAAATAACAGCTCTTTTTTCCCCTTACGTCAAAGTCATTGCTCACAGACGGGAAGGACACCAATTAGCCGGCAATCATTTTACGTAACCTAACTACTTTCTGATCATGTGGTTGGAAGCTTTTTGGGGCATGGGGTATGAGGCTGTTACTGTGGTAATGTGGCCCCTTGTATAATCTTTGTATCCTCTTGTTCCATAACACGGTCCTACTGACCCCTTTCCCAGTATTTGAATACCACCGTCAAATCCCCAGTCCCAAAAATTCTCCCTACAACTGTACACTTAATTATTGCCTAGAGTGAAAAGTGCTTACTTTCATCTTGTTACTTATGTTCTATTTCCTGATTTAAAATCAAATTTATTAGAGAGATTAGATTAGGGATTAGCCCTGCTTTAATTTGCAGAGAGGGCTATTATAACAAAGCTTGCATTCCTTTAAACCTGCACAGGGTTATTTGGGAGTGTTCAGTTATTGGGACGACCCAGGATAGGACCTCAGAGATTAGACAGAACAAAATAACAAAATTACAGAAGGACAGGTCACAAGTCAACAGGCTGTGTCTCAAATATATATCACCAAATAACCAAACCATTGGTGGTGGATGAGGTGCGTGCTGTGAGGGTCTAGAAAGAAAAATCCTATATAGCAATAAATTATAGGGTGAACTTCACCTTAGGGCTCCGGTTAAGAGAAGTGTTCTTTGAATGGGATGTCATTTGAGGCACAGCCATGGTCACTTTGGACATATAATGTCAGCCAGGTCGGAAAGCAGTCAGAGGAGATCTAGATAAGCCAGTCGAATCGAAACTGTCCCTGCTTCCGAAAGGACCTTAAGTGGAGAGATTGACTGGAGCACATGGGCTCAGCCCTCCGACGGACAGGTGGAGCGGAGGCCTGATTGGAAGGGAGGGTGGGTGAAGGCAGGAGGAGAGTCCACACGGCCATGAAGGGTGATGAAGGGGAGCCGGCGATGCCTGGGAGTGATAGAGGGAAGGAGCGACCAGCCGGTCTTAACACGGCCGACAGCGGAGGCGCGCTGGGATCGTTCAGTCAGGGTGATGGACAAGTGCCAGCCTTCATCAGTGGTGGGAAGTGGAGCAGTGATTAGGGAGATGAGGAGGAAGTGGAGGAGACGCCAAGCAGAGAGCCCTCACCCCCGGGCCATGTCTCACACACACACACACACACACACACAAACACGTATGTAGATCCACAAGCGCCTCATGTCTACCAGAGGTTGTCTTACTGTCTTACTGCTAGGCAGCAGCTCTGGGATGACGTGACAGGCTGGAAATTGACATTTGTATGATCGTGGGTTAGATGTGGCTTCTAGCTGAAGCATTACAGTGACAGTATAAGGTCAGAATCTTTAGAATGACCATGTAAGATCAGAACCATTAGAATGACCATGTAAGCTCTGAACCATTAGAATGACCATGTAAGATCTGAACCATTAGAATGACCATGTAAGATCAGAACCATTAGAATGACCATATAAGATCAGAACCATTTGAATGACCATGTAAGATCAGAACCATTAGAATGACCATGTAAGATCAGAACCATTAGAATGACCATGTAAGATCAGAACCATTAGAATGACCATGTAAGATCAGAACCATTAGAATGACCATATAAGATCAGAACCATTAGAATGACCATGTAAGATCTGGTTTGGGAGATAGAATAAGAGGGGATGATGAAAAGTGGAAGGATGAGAGCGAGAGAGAGAGACAGAGGGGGATCGAAGAAACACAGAGAGGCTATTTTGTTGATGTCTATTTGAGAAAATCTGCCCGGATGGAAAAAAAACAATTCCGTACCATCAGCAAGTTAATAAAAATAGTGTAGTTTATCTCTGTCTGAAAGAGTCAGTACTCTGGGATGGTTGGGGAGAGGAGGATACTGCTGCTTCACATTCCACTCTCCCTCTCTCTCTCTCTGTCTCCCCCTCTCTCTCTCTCTCTCTCCATCTCTCTTTCTCTCTTTCTGTCTCCCCCCCTCTCTCTCTCTCCATCTCTCTTTCTCTCTCTCTGTCTCCCCCCCCCCTCCCTCTCTCCCTCTCTCCCTCTCTCCCTCTCTCCCCCTCTCTCGCTCATTTTCTCTCTGGCTACTTTCTCACAATAAGGCGGATGGGAGTTTATCTGTCTGGGAGTTAAATAAAGTCTGTCTGCTTGGCTGTGGGGGAGTATGTTGAATAGAACACTGTATGTTGCATTTCTATGTCCCATTGATTTTTCTGACAGGGGATCATTAATGAATAGCTATAAAGTAGTTCCAGTGACTGCTTCCAGCTTCATCTGTCCATCTGGCCTCGTTTGTCAGTCTGTGTGTTTGCATGTGGGTGTCTTGGGGAGGTTGTCAGACGCTATTAGAGAGCCTCTCCGCGTGGTTTGGGGAGTTTCATTTCGGTCTGGCTTTATTGAACGAGATCTGAATGAGGAGTTGTGTCCTTATTACGAGCTGTCTGCTCCGAAGTCGAGCCTGATTAAATGCCGGCCGGAGGAGGATGTATGCGAACCATCTCTGGCCGGTGTCAGCGGTCCCATGCTGTCAGAGCTGTCCTGAATGGATGTTGGTCTGGCTGGCGGACAGGTGATACTGATGTATACTCGTACTGAGGGGGTGTGGACATACAGGTTGATACCGTGCCTGGCCCGGCCTTGGTTCTGCTAGGTAGATCTGACAGGAGGTTGGCTCTGCAGTGGTTTAACTGTGTGTGTGTGTGTGTAGATGTGTGTGTGTGTATGCGTGACAGACTTGTGTACTTTGTTCAGACCTGTCTTTATCCTGGCTGACAGTCCCTCTGATCATGTTACGCATCATGTTCTCTCTCCTTCTCCTCTCTCCTCCTCCCTCCTCTCTCCCTTCTCTGTTTACAAGGTCTCTAATCTACCCTTCTCCCCGAGGGGTTAGTGTGTGTAAATATTACACTTTTGTTTCCTGTGATGAGAGTGCATCATGCCCAGTGAACCAGAAACCACTCCTCTTTACTGGACCGTTTGAGTCCGATCGTTGAATTGTTTTTCGGGTCCTTTGCATGTCAATCTAAAGTACTAAGTTCCCTCGCTGCGCCCATGCATTCCCTGCAGGTTTGGCTGTGACTGACTGGCCGTGTATACGTCCACGCATGGGGACGAATGCATCATGCAAGTTGATTGACTTAGTGTATGTGGCTGAGTAGAATTCTCTTCCTCGTCTCAACGTCGGAGCGTAACACTTTGAATGACACATTAGGGCCAGTCAACTATCCTACCCTGTCTCTTGGAACTCCTCGGGAGCGAAAGCCACGTCAGCGACCCTGCCAGTTCTGTCACGACCTCTCCGTCTTATTGAACCCTGACGGTCGGCCCTGGCGTTTCTTTTCGAGGGTTGATTCTTATCGAGCTCTTCCAGGGACCCGGCGCCCTCCCCTCGCCTGTGTCCTCTCTTATTGAACTGTTCCCAGGGCCTGTGGATGCCGCTTTGGTCTGCTCGGCGGAGCCCACTAATATTCCTTAATGATGTGGCATCTGTCTCTGTCACCCTCGGTCGTCCTGTTGTGGCTGACTTCACGGAGCGATAAGCAGTCCTGTCTCTTAGACACAGACTCAGGGACAATAACACCTCAGCCCGCCACTGGAGAAAACACCAGAAAAAGCCTAAATAACAACAACTCTCTTTTCAACATATCCAGAGGCGAGTGTAATTTATTTATTTTCCTTATCGTCTGTCTGTTTGCGAATTACCACATTTCGACGGTGACAGAATAATTGGAGTTTGTTTTTGTTGAGGACGGGGAACGTGGAGGTGTTGTTGGGATAATTTTGTGGCTTTGACAGCTCTTAAGGAACCAGGGTTCACGGAGGGCGAGAGGCGGCGGGTTGTGATTGGACAAGCTGAGAAGTCCGACTCCCTGATTGGGTGACGGTGGAGTTAGCCCCGTGGGACGGCCTTGTCTTGACAGTGATTCTCTGGAGTGACTCCACCCCTCTCTTCCCATCTGTGTGTTTACAGTCACCCACTCTGAGCTTGGCACACAGGAACCAGCTATCATTGCTAATGATCAGTGTGAGTGTGACTGCACATGTCTGTGTTTGTTTGTTTGTGTGTGTGTGTCACTGTCATGGCTGCCAGGGAGAGCATGTTGGCTCAGATGCTGTGTTAGTGTAGCGACCAGCCAGCTCCATTGGTCCTATCCACACTACAAAGCCACCACAACTGCCAGTTTGTTCCTCTGCTATGTAAATGACGTACCCAGGAAACTGTCTGGTCGTCTTTAGTCTCCTAAAGGAATACAAACAAATCAGGTCTTTGTCATGCTTCCCGTGGGGTTTTTGGAGAATTTTCTAATAGTGTAAACAGATTGGGTGGGACACAGATTAGAAAACCACACATAATGTTTAATTGAGAGCATACAGAATTGTTTTTAGGTTATTTGCCAATTTGCTAAAATATCATTTATTTGAGGAAACCTCAAAACACCAATATAATATTTTATGTCGAACACTCAACATAATCAGCTGGGTACTGGGTCTATCAGAACCTCCAGGACCCCAGGGTGATAATCTGCTGGGTACTGATTCTATCTGAATATCCAGGACCCCAGGGTGATAATCTGCTGGGTACTGATTCTATCTGAATATCCAGGACCCCAGGGTGATAATCAGCTGGGTACTGGGTCTATCAGAACCTCCAGGACCCTAGGGTGATAATCAGCTGGGTACTGGGTCTATCAGAAACTCCAGGACCCCAGGGTGATAATCAGCTGGGTACTGAGTCTGTCAGAACCTCCAGGACCCCAGAGTGATGATCAGCTGGGTACTGGTTCTATCAGAACCTCAGAGACCCTGTAAACGATCCCATAGTTTCCACACCAGTAGCTACACAACGGTTTAGGTCATTGGATGAATAACAGGTGAAGCGGCGTGTCCTCAGACGCTTGACACCTGCCACACACCGGTGCAACCACGTATTTGACGAGAGTTAATCTACTCTCACGCGCCGGTGCTCCTATTACACTAATCTGGTGAGCACCGCCAGAGCTCCGCCCAGGCAGAGCATGGGATCGGTGAGAGGCGTCCCGAGGCGTCACTGACTCCCAGCGGGTTCACTGACTCCCAGCGGGTTCTCTGACTCCCAGCCCATATTGAGCTGTTTTCCAAGCACGGAGAACCCCTGGGCAGACTGTTTGGGGAAGCCTGCCTGGCGTCGAGGCTGGGACTTCACGGCCGTGATTCAGTTGTGTATCAGCTGCATCACGGATACATGTCTTTTCGCTGCAAAGTCGGTTTAATTCACACATTTCATTAGAGCTTCTGCCACCACTATGACACATCTAATATATGCCCCCCTCTGGCAGTACCAATTTCAGCAGTATGCAATTTTCCCTTTCAGCATACATCTAAAAATAAATCACCGGCTATATCTGGGTTTGGCTACAGTTAAAGTAATGAATGCTGCTGAGAGCATGTCAATACGGTTTTGGGAGGAAAAGTGCACACAATGCTGTATGCAAATATCAGTCTCAGAAAACTCAAAGAAAATTGAATATATATTTTTAAATGCATTTTACTTACTGCATTTTTCTGACTGCATTTTACTCACTTTACCATGTTTCCCTTGCCCATATAAATTGCTCCCCCGCCCCTGAATAGTATATGTTCTATATTCAGATAGTGTCATGGACAAATGCAGGAGTTTGTTGACACCTATCTGAACGTCTAGTGATCCGGTTCAGTTTACTGATCAGACCTACTCCCCTGAATATGTTCACTCTCACTTGAATATCAAAGAAGCTAAAAACTATAAATGTTTCATTTTATCACCACCCTAAGGCAACATTTATAGGATTCAAGGAAATTAGCAGCAAAAATGGTTATGACTTCACTTCATGCCATCTTGAATATAATTGGAGAAAACTAGCTTGAAAACTCCAACATTTTCTCAGTGCTCCATGGCAAAATAAAGCATCCCACAGGCTTCTTGGGTATGGATGTGGGTACGCAGGCCTAAATTAACTTAATATCTTTTGTTTGGCTTCACCAGAATCTCATCCATGTTCTGGTATATGCTAGAATCTCCTGCCTCTTAGATGGATCTCTGAAAAGCACCTGAACATGATTTTAGTCTGGCGTTTGTTCTCATAGTGGTCCATCCTGTAAGTAACTACAGAAGACTGGAATCTCCTCAGATCCACCGTGGCCCGTCATGAGCTGTCAATCACTCACTTCCGCTAGCTAATGACCATTCCCCACAGTTTATGGTTTAGATTTCTGTATGGTTGACAGCACATACCAATCCCCGATCAGAGTGTGGCGTGGGCTCCTATCCCACTGGCGAATGCTGAAGTGGGTCCCAAATGGAACCCTATGTAGTGCATTACCTTTGACTTGTAGGTACCAGTTGATCAATGCCCAGGTCAGAGTGCTGTCCTAATCATTACATTCACTCTTCGTCTGTCTTCATCTCTGCAGTTGTCTCTCTGTCTTTTTCTCTGTTTGTATCCCTCTCTTTTTCTCTATATCTGTATCTCTCTCTCTCTTGGTCTCTCTCTTTTTGTCTTTTATCTCTCTCTCTCTCCTTTGGTTTCTGTTTGTCTCAGTCTCTCTCAGTCTCTCATGCTCAAAGATTCAGACGGGGTTATAGTAGTCTAGTGAGCCTGACTGTAGGACCAGTTTGTGAATGCTCACTGTGGATATGGCCCTCCAGGAGAGGGTGCTAGCTGCAGTCTAGTAGCAACCATGAATCTCTCAAAAGACAAACAACATGCACGATCTTGAAGGTCTCTCTCATCTGTCGCTTTTGTTTACTTTCTGAATGGCATCTCCAAGCTTGTAGATGGTCTGTAATGGCAGCTGTACGGTTTCCATGAATCTCAGCAACGCCGAATAGGCCCACGAAGCACTGCCGCACATCAAGGGAATTAATATTGATTTAAAAACAAATTCGACATGGTTTTTAAATCGACATGAAAAATGCAACACTTAATAGAGTGAGGAGTTTGCAGTGTGTCAATGGAGCGGAGCAAACTTCACTCTAGTTTTATGGTTTAATAAGATCCGCTAATGGCTTCTACCACCTTGAGAAAAGCCCTCATCTCAAATGGCCTGTGTGGGTGTGTGGGTATGTGTGTGTGCGCGAGCGTCTGTTTGTGTGTGTGTGTGTGTGTGTGAACGTGCACAATGATTCACATGATTATTGCTCTTTCGCTGCAAGGGTTGTCTTTTATACTGGGAGGGCTAATGTGTGAGGACTTGTGGGGTTTATATGAGCATGTTAATGTGTGTGTGTGTGTGTATATATGTATGTGTGTGTGTGTGTCAGTGGATCGTCGAGTTAAAGTCAAATGACTTCACCTGGGTGGGTAATTCAAGTTTAAAATGAAGGATACCAAAAAAAAGCGTTGAAATAGAAACACCTGTATGTTTTATACCACAGCCACTAGATGAGTCATTAAGGAGAGGATACATCAGGTCAGTATCTGGATCTCCTTTGGGAAAGAGAGCCTCCGACCTCAATGTGACCTTCTGGTAAAAATGAATTCAGAACATTTAGGCTTACAATGATTTCACCGCCTTTTGTCGCCTCACTGTGATCTGTCAGAGGACTGGTGCCACGGCAACGCCACGGGCTGTCTAGTCGGCACGGGGAGGTTAGTGACGTTCTTGGCTCGTCTCTATGGGCACGGGGAAGCACAGTTAACCACTAGTCTCTGGCTCTCTGCCCAGACGCCTTTTAGCCTGACAGAGATGGATCGTGGGTGATAGGCTGACATTTTCCTTTTCTAATCACTATGTTCTGAACGCTTACAGGATTTCATAAAAAATAGCTCAATAGCGCCGCATTACCTGTCCATGGCTTTTCAGGACGTACGGCAGGAATTTAATTTAGCCCACCTGTAATTAGGTTGTAGCAATGCGCCAGCTGAGAGGTGGAAATCAGCGGATGGCATTTTCACACGTTGTCTTGAAGGAGGCCACGAGGCTCCTCCATTCGGCCCCCGACTCGTTGTGTTAAAGCGGTTTACGATGTAGTGGTCTATAGAAGCCCGGCAACGCTTAGCGAGGGTTAGGTTTTGCGGTGTGAATGTGTTTTCGACATCGTGTAGTGTCTTAGACGTCGGCCAGTATCAGTGTTCAACCCCAGGGAGGCGGTCCGCTGTGGAACACGGAGGCTGGCTGTCCGTCTGAGGACCGGCCCAAGAACTACTGCTAACGAGTGGCTAATCTTCCCCAACACTGTGTCTGGCTGGGTCTGAAATGGACTCTCTAGCCAGTAGGCCAGAGGTAGTTTTTGCAAGTCTATGAGGATGTACACAGCTTGTTAGTGTGGCCAAACGTGACCCATGATGTATGTCCTCACATTTCTCTTAAGGGTCTAGGGCATTTTGCCCGTGTTTGCGTTTAGTGACTGACACTACGTCACTTTACAAATGACCTCAGTTGGTTGGGGCGCGCTGTTCGTTAACGGCACGGCCATCCTGCCAGCTGGTGCAAATGACTGGGTACAGTGGGGACAACAAGTATTTGATACACTGCCGATTTTGCGGGTTTTCCCACTTACAAAGCATGTAGAAGTCTGTAATTTTTATCATAGTACTCTTCAACTGTGAGTGACTGAATCTAAAACAAAAATCCAGAAAATCACATTGTATGAGTTTCAGCTAATTAATATGCATGATATTTGATACATCAGAAAAGCAGAACTTAATATTTGGTACAGAAACCTTTGTTTGCAATTACAGAGATCATACATTTCCTGTAGTTATTGACCAGGTTTGCACACACTGTAGCAGGGATTTTGTCCCACTCCTCCATACAGACCTTCTCCAGATCCTTCAGGTTTCGGGGCTGTCGCTGGGCAATACGGACTTTCAGCTCCCTCCAAAGATTTTCTATTGGGTTCAGGTCTGGTGACTTGTTGGCCAAGATCTCGCGATACATGAACCAATCCATCCTCCCCTCAATATGGTGCAGTTGTCCTGTACCCTTTGCAGAAAAGCATCCCCAAAGAATGATGTTTCCACCTCCATGCTTCACGGTTGGGATGGTGTTCTTGGGGTTGTGCTCATCCTTCTTCTTCCTCCAAACACGGTGAGTGGAGTTTAAACCAAAAAGCTAAATTTGTGTCTTATCAGACCACATGATCTTCTCCCATTCCTCCTCTGGATCATCCAGATGGTCATTGGCGAACTTCAGACGGGCCTGGAGATGCGCTGGCTTGAGCAGGGGGACCTTGTGTGCGCTGCAGGATTTTAATCCATGACGGCGTAGTGTGTTACTAATAGTTTTCAATGAGACTGTGGTCCCAGCTTTTTTTAGGTCATTGACCAGGTCCTGCCATGTAGTTCTGGGCTGATCCCTCACCTTCCTCATGATTATTGATGCCCCACAGGTGAGATCTTGGAGCCCCAGACCGAGGGAGATTGACCGTCATCTTCTTCCATTTTCTAATAACTGCGCCAACAATTGTTGCCTTCTCACCAGGCTGCTTGCCTATTGTCCTGTAGCCCATCCCAGCCTTGTGCAGGTCTACAATTTTATCCCTGATGTCCGTACACAGCTCTCTGGTTTTGGCCATTGTGGACAGGTGTCTTTTATACAGGTAACAAGTTCAAACAGGTGCAGTTAATACAGGTAATGAGTGGAGAACAGGGGGGGCATGTTAAAGAAAAACGAAAAAGTCTGTGAGAGTCGGAAATCTTACTGGTTGGTAAGTGATCAAATGTCATGCAATAAAATGCAAATGAATTATTTAAAAATCATACAATGTGATTTTCTGGATTTTTGTTTTAGATTCCGTCTCTCCCAGTTGAAGTGTACCTATGATATAAATTACAGACCTCTACATGCTTTGTAAGTGGGAAAACCTGCAAAATCTGCAGTGTATCAAAAACTTGTTGTCGCCACTGTATGTGTGACGGTGTGTGATGAAAATGGACGGCACGCAGCAACGCCTGGCGTTTCCGTGGCCCCTTTCGAAATAAACAACGGCTCTTAGTGAGCCGTCTGCCTATCAGCGGATGTTTTGGACGCAGGGTTTTGACTTCCCTGTTCTCTTTTGCAGATCTACAATGAGAAGAAGAGCCAGTTTGACATCAAGCGGAACAACCCAAAGGACCTGGTGGAGAGAGTGGCACGGGACATCGCCAAGCTGCTCACCGGCAAGAAGAAAGCCTTAGAGGTAATGAACCCGGCATGAATCCGGCATGTTCCACAGAGGAACATGCCGGAAGTGTTAGTTCTACGCTCCTTGAAGGGTCGGAGGGTTTGTGAAGGGAATGGAGTATTCTTGAAGATTGCTGCGATGTTCAGTTGACTGTAGGGCAATTTAGAAAGGTTACTTTTGAGGGGTCATTATGTCCTGACAAGCTCTCTGATTGGTTGCGATTCTTACACCCAACACAGATTTTCACTCACCTCCTGAAGAGAGAGAACAGAATGGATATATATAATCCTTGTGGAAGATAATGTTAAGCAGCTGGATGGATTCACTCCCATCCATAAAAAGTTTATACAAACAGAACACAGAGGCCCCTGCTGTATTTGACCATCTAACGAAGCAATTCATTCATTTCTTTTGACCAAATCAGCTGTGCAGTCATATCCGCAGGGCACTATTAAAGCATTAATTTATACACATCTAGATGTGTTCATCAGAGTTTGTAGTCCTTTAAATTAGAGTTAATTTGGTTTATGTCGTAGGCGAATGTCCTTTGAATCCATTTAGTTCATATTAATCATTCCCAAAAAATTGCATGCTATTTAAACTGAGGGTAAACACACACACAGTAGATATAGAATAGACCTAAATACTGCAGAGTGGAGTCAAACAGCTCTTAGGTCCAAGAAAAATATAGAGATAGAGATGTAGAAAGAAACGAAGACAGGGAGGGATAAAGACAGGGAGGGACAAATACAGAGAGAGACAAAGACAGGGAGGGACAAAGACAGGGAGGGACAAAGACAGGGAGGGACAAAGACAGAGAGAGACAAAGACAGGGAGGGACAAAGACAGGGAGAGACAAAGACAGGGAGGGACAAAGACAGGGAGGGACAAAGACAGGGAGGGACAAAGACAGGGAGAGACAAAGACAGGGAGAGACAAAGACAGGGAGGGACAAAGACAGGGAGAGACAAAGACAGGGGGACAGAGAGAGGGACAGAGAGACAGAGAGGGTGTGTGGTGAATGCTCCCTCTTTCCTAACCTCTGTACAGCCCTCAAAGGGGCCTTGTAGGTAAAGGTCCTGTGGTTTTCATCAGCCAAGTTTCTTAAAAGGACTGTTGAGGGCACATCTTAAATGGGACAGAGCAGTGTCTCTTGTAGAAAGACAGACAGATGGGTACTGGTTACTGTATCACTGGTTACTGTGGCACTGGTTACTGTGGCACTGGTTACTGTAGCACTGGTTACTGTAGCACTGGTTACTATAGCGCAGACCTTAAAGATGAACCATAGAGTTTTTGTGTAATTTCAGTCAGTAGCTGTGAAACTGTTACCAATGAGCCAAAATGGATCCCCAGTTTTCTTTTTCTGTGTACTTCACCAATTGTAAACACTATTTTTTTTATCGATTTCTTTGACAGGTCACAAATCCATTTTGACATTTCTTATGATTTTGGTGTGCGTCGGTTGCCGGAGAGCGTCTTTAAAGGTGAATGGTATTAGAATGTGCTCAGTGATTGACACTGGGCATTGGAGTGAAATTGAAAAGGCACCGATCCTCCTTCCCCCGTTTCGGCCGGGGTACATTTAGTGCATGTGACCGTGCCCACGCCTCTCCCTTCCTCTGTATCTCTGTGCCCATAGTGCCCGTTCCCCCCGCTAGCTTAACCTTCCGGTCCATGCTGTCACCTTGCATCTCGTCTCCACCGCTCACTCAGGAGGAAGGAGAGGAAATGATTTGAAAACAAAGACAAAGGATGGGGGAAAAAATCCCTCAGGCTCGGGAAAATCCGAGAAGTTCAAAGACTACAAAAAAAAGAGCAACAAGGAATGGAGAGAAGGAATGGAGAGAAGGAATGGAGAGAAGGAATGGAGAGAAGGAGAGATGGAGAGAAGGGTGACTGAGAGGTTGAAACTGTGAGAGAGGAAGGGCAAAGATGAGAGGGCCAATGAGAAAAGAGAAGGGAAGGATACGGGACGGAGGAATATGCTGAAGGAGGAAAAGATGAAGATAGCCAGGGAGTCATTTTGTGGTCATTTAAGAACACAAGGCTCATAAAACCACGTATAAAACAGTTCATTGGTTCAATTTCGCCACATTATACATTCTGGCACTAAACAGAAATGTCATGACCTTAGCTGAATCATTTCAACTCCAGTAGGTATTCAAAAACAGAGTGAAGTGGAACCAGTCTCATTATGCGGAGTCTAGATAAGCAGGTCTCAAACTCATATTAGGTTTATGTGAGCATCGCTGTATGCTGCTTATTAGTCCAGACAATTTCTGCTTCCTCCTTAATGGTTATTTACTCCCATGCATTCGGAAGGTTTTTAATCCAGCGCAGTAATCAGAATGGGAGCTGGAAATAGCTGGACACTTGGTTTATGCAAATGCCAACTATTTACTCCTTCCCTAGGGTGGGCTTACTGTGAGGCGAACTGTGGAGGGAGCATGTTTTATTGTACTGATGAACAAAAAACCATGACTCTGAGCGCTTACTCCTGGTAAAGGAAACGGCCTGAAAAAACGGACTCCCCCACTCAGTCGTGTGATATTGAATGTCTGATCATTGTGGCATGAGAGACCCAATCTTTCCAGCTCACCCATTTCAGTCATTTAGCAGGCGCACTTATCCAGAGTGTCAGGCTCAAGGATACCACAACATTTTTGTTTTACCTTGTCGGCTAGGGGATTAGATTGATCGCTAGCTACCCTGCTGACCCGTTTCCTGCTTTCTTCTACCTCTTTCATGTTGTTGGCAGCATTCGGCAGAAGTCAATCAGGTCTAAATACAGAAGTTGCATCACTCCACCCATGTTAGCCGTTAGATTTAACAAGCTGGCTGGCTGTGCCAGGAGCTCCTTCAGAATGATGCTCTAGACCTAGGGATGATATAAAGGCAGCTCAGCATTTTTTTTAATCATGCTCTGCCATCAAGGCAGAAATTATACCATTGGCTGATTCAGTGTTGAGGGCGGAGCATCCATTTAAAACATGCTGCTATACCGACAGGCTGTTTGACCAGGGTTAGTTCTTGTACCCTTTACCCTTACCCTAACCGCGTTCCCCTAACCCTAACCTAAACCTAACCCCTAACCCTAACCTAAACCTAAACCTAAACCTAACCCGAACCCTTTGGTATCCGTTAACCCTTTACCTTAACAGCTTTACATTACAGATTCAGTGGGGTGACTTCAGAGCAGGGCCGTTAACTCATCACCGAGTCAACCAATCGCATCACTTCCGCCTTCGGGGCGCATCTGCCTCCAGAACAAGATTCATGAGGAAAATGGCTAGCCTGCTAAATAGAGCGGAGACAGGGAGCAGTGATATGTGTGTATGTGTGTGTGCGCAAATGACTGTGTTTCTTCTTGTGTACGCCTGTGTGTTTCACAATTGTGCGTGTCTGTGCGTGCGCGTGCGTGTCTGCCACAATGTTATCTGAGCGGCGGGGGCACACACCTGCGCAACGCTACGAGAGGCGGGTGTTTGACAGCCTTTTTAGAGCCGGCATGAAAGAGAACCGAATCCTTCGTGTAACCTGTCATGTGTACAAAACGCCGGGCAGGAGTGATTTCTCTCAGAGCGATCTGGGCCTGCCTCTCTCTAACCAGGGTTCCTTTGATTCTTCCTCCTCTCCTGGTGCTCTGTCATGGCAGCAGCCGGAAGGTTCCGTCTGTGTCCCTGTGAACCCGGGGGCCTCGTGGATGTTTCGCGACATCCTCCGGGGCTGTCGGTCAAAACTAGTGAGCCGCACGGGCAGCATCACGGAGGTGTCGATCGGGTGCCGCTGGCTGGGATTGACGGAAGCACAACAGTGTGGCGTCTGACCCCGAAACCGAAACGTCCATTGTGAAAAGTCCAGCTGCGATTTCACTGAAGGACCTGATGGGATTGAAGACGGCGACAGCATTGATTTAATCCAGGCCTGCACTGATCCATTGTAATGAACACTGGCCTCCGGGCTGCTTCGGCCGATGTACATATTATCACTTTTCCTGGGTGTCTATTTAAATGGTTGCGGGGATTAAACCTTTTGTTACAACGGAAATGTAGAGTAAGTTCTTTGACGACAAGTTGGAACCGTTGCTGTCAGCGATCCTTGGTTCCAGCTTACGCTTTGTGACTCGACTACTACATCCAGGTGGCCTTCACAAAGTAGAAAAGGAAAATTTGAAGAGGAATCTTCAGAGGGTGTTGGCGAAAGGCGAGTGTGTCGGGCTGAGGATACCATAGCTGCCAGCTCAAGTTTAGTCCTGAAGTTTGTGTTAGGATACTATGAGGTTGGATTAGGTCAGGGCCGGAGCCGATTCATGAGGGGGTCACACTGGCGTGCGGGGGGGGGGGGGGGGGGGCTTGGATTGGGTTCGGGGGTGGTGTTGTATTCGAAGGGGAGTCGGCTGGAATAGTGCTGACATGACGGAGACACTCTGTGACTACGCCGTCAACCTGATTGCCACGGTGAGGGAAAGCAGGAGCTCCGACTGGACACCGTGCGGGGACGGCAGAATCCAGCTTGACAGAATTAGTCAGTCACCCCGGCGCGGCCAGTGAGCTGACCATGGAAAGCAAGTAGACGCGGACGAGGCCGGGGCGGGGGCGTAGGGGATGCGGCTCTGTGTCATCTGTCATGGGGTTTCGCCAAGGCTCACATGCGCAGAACGAACATGCACTCGCGCACGTACTCATGCATTGGCTAAATCCTGCCTGCCTTGCCGCATGCATGCACACAGACTCAACCACCCACGTGCAAATAGAATCCAGGAAGCCACGCCTAAGAGAGGCATATCGGTGATAGTATCGGGCAGCCCAGCGATTTCCGAGATGCCTTGGCACCTCGCTTTGATTGAATGGTCACCTGGCAAAAGTCACCATTTTAAAATAGACACATTTAGCCTTCCCTGCTTTAAACAGCCGCAGACAAAAATATATGCCGTTATACAATTGCGTCACTACTACTTTGTTATTTAGTCGAGATTTCCAGTGTTTTCCGAGTGGAATAGCCCTCGGTGGAACAGACCAGATGGAGAAGTGTCTGATTGAGTGTTGGTTGTGGTTCAGTTGGTGCTGTTGGGGAGGAGGGCTCATCTGGAGGAACGGGTGTGGGGCTGACTGTTGGCTATGACACTTAAACCGTCAGGTGTTTGCTTCTCATCCTGAGCCTCAGGTGACAGCTGAACGATGGTGTTAGCAAGTTGGCTCTGGAGAAGGGCTGTGTTAGCAAGTTGGCTCTGGAGAAGGGCTGTGTTAGCAAGTTGGCTCTGGAGAACAATTGTGTTAGCCGGTTGGCTCTGGAGAAGGGCTGTGTTAGCAGGTTGGCTTTGGAGAACAATTGTGTTAGCAGGTTGGCTCTGGAGAACAATTGTGTTTGCAGGTTGGCTTTGGAGAACAATTGTGTTAGCAGGTTGGCTCTGGAGAACATTTGTGTCAGCAGGTTGGCTCTGGAGAACAATTGTGTTAGCAGGTTGGCTCTGGAGAACAATTGTGTTAGCAGGTTGGCTCTGGAGAACAATTGTGTTAGCAGGTTGGCTCTGGTGAAAGATTTTGTTAACAGGTTGGCTTTGGAGAACAATTGTGTTAGCAGGTTGGCTCTGGAGAACAATTGTGTTAGCAGGTTGGCTCTGGAGAAGGGCTGTGTTAGCAGGTTGGCTTTGGAGAACAATTGTGTTAGCAGGTTGGCTCTGGAGAACAATTGTATTAGCAGGTTGGCTTTGGAGAACAATTGTGTTAGCAGGTTGGCACTGGAGAACATTTGTGGTAGCAGGTTGGCTCTGGAGAACAATTGTGTTAGCAGGTTGGCTCTGGAGAACAATTGTGTTAGCAGGTTTCCTCCAGAGAACGATTGTGTTAGCAGGTTGGCTTTTTATCTGTTTCATCAGAGTGTCCTAGTAGTCTGGACTTGTTGTTTTTCAGAGGCAGGTATTACACAGAATGCACAGACTATTCCTAACAGCACAAACATGACAGCAGCTGGCAAATTCACAATGAACAATGAACGGACCATCCGGAAGCAATTATGTCTCTCCTGTTGGCATTAAACGTGCAGTCCTGTATTATCACCCATTAAAAGTACCAAGCTCCTTCAAAAACATACTGTTCTAAATAGAAAATCTCACCTTGGCTTTAAGTAAACCTACCTCAACCATTTTTTTCACCTAATGTTTCTCACCACCCAATTCTGTTACCGTAATTCCCTGTTTATAACCCGCACCATGAATTGTATAGCTTTGTGTATATACAAACCCAAGTATTAACCACATTTGCCCGGGGAATTACAACTCATACATACATTCTACAAACCCAATTCCCAAAAAGTTGGGACACTGTACAATTGTGAATAAAAACAGAATGCAATGATGTGGAAGTTTCAAATTTCAATATTTTATTCAGAATAAAACATAGATGACATATCAAATGTTTAAACTGAGAAAATGTATCACTTTAATGGAAAAGTAAGTTGATTTTAAATTTATGGCATCAACACAATTTGGGACAAGGCCATGTTTACCACTGTGTGGCATCCCCTCTTCTTTTTATAACAGACTGCAAAGTTTATTAATAGGAACGTTGTCCCATTCTTGTCTAATACAGGCTTCTAGTTGCTCAACTGTCTTAGGTCTTCTTTGTCGCACCTTCCTCTTTATGATGTGCCAAATGTTTTCTATTGGTGAAAGATCTGGACTGAAAGCTGGCCATTTCAGTACCCGGATCCTTCTTCTATGCAGCCATGATGCAGTATGTGGTCTGGCATTGTCATGTTGGAAGATGCAAGGTCTTCCCTGAAAGAGACGACGTCTGGATGGGAGCATATGTTGTTCTAGAACTTGGATATAACTGTCAGCTTTGATGGTGCCTTTCCAGAATGTGTAGCTCTCATGAAATCCAAAATGAGCCAATATTTGGCATGACATTACAAAATGTCTCACTTTCAACATTCAATATTGTTATCTATATTCTATTGAAAATTAAATATAAGTTTATGAGATTTGTAAATTATTCCATTCCTTTTTTACTCACAATTTGTACAGTGTCCCAACTTTTTTGGAATCGGGTTTGTACATTAATATTAAACATTTCTCATAGGACACTACCAAAATGTATTTGTTGATTAAATAAACATGTTTTTGAAAACCCTGTAATGTTAGTTGTATCATATTCTCTACATGAGTTCCTGAGACCTCTATGTCATCAAGCAATCATCTGTGAAACGGTTCGCTGTGGATGCTGTTTTAAAAATGTAAACTTGTGTATTAGCCGCTGTGTTTGAAAATGTTTTCAAAATCTGTGTAGAAGCCCAGGTTTATAAATGGGGATATAATTGGAAATTCCAGTAAATAATATGCTATTATGCCTTGTGTTGTGGCAGCAACTCCTCAATTGGTACAGATTGGCCCAGATGATGATGCCTCTTACTTCCTCCAAGCATGTCTAACCAAACCGTTCAGATTATTTTCACACTACTCGCTCTGCCGGGAAATGTTGAGTTGGTGCAAGTGGGCTTGAGGGAATGTTTTCAACCATGATTGAGACTACAAGTGCCCATCCTACCACAAGGAGTTACTGGACGTGACAAGGCAACTCTGTCCAACTTCCACCTTTCCACACCAGGCAGCACTGACACAAATGTCCCCTGGGCGCCCATGCATTATGACAAAATGATCATCCTTAGCTGATGATCTTAACAGATTTCATGAACTTCCCAATACCATTTGGATTCATACAGACCAATGTCCTCTACTCTTTATATTGGAATTTGTCAGGGGTCAATTACAGCAGCAGTTTAAGGCCACATGAAACGGTTTCATCTCCAAAGTTTTGCCAATGCTCCAAATGTTTCCTGAAATAGATCCTCAAAAGGAACTAGGCCACGATTTGCCAGTTTCTGGCCCAGAGAAAGTTTGTGAGAGGCTGACCTTGTGGACCTAATGCCCTCACTTGGGGCCTTACACAACAAATCCCAGATTTTTAACCTCGCTCGGACATTGCGTGCAACTCAGTGGTAGCCGCTAGCCCTTGGCGTGGCTTGTGCACATTTAGGCAGCTTAATGACTTACAAGAACCCAATAATGAGTGTGTAAGTGCGGCGCTCTGGAAATGTCAAATGGGGTTGAATATCTTATGAACCTAATCAGTGGCTCAAACTACAACATGCCTGTTTAAGTCTTTAAGGTCACTTTGTTTTGTGTATGCTTTGAGAGAGACAAGAAGGAAGAAGTGTATTACCTCCCAAATGAGAGTAGTTGGTGGAGCCTGTGAGAAAGCAATTTAGTTTTCTATTTCCTGCAGGCAGTTAGAGAGGCAGTTCTAGTGCTCGTGTCCCATCAGGACCCCAAAAGAACGGGGGAAGTAGGCCGCGATGACTCTCCTTGGGCAGAAATAGTGGAGATAGCTTCTCAGCTCGCCTCAAAACACTGATTGGTAAAAAGAATTGAATCAGAATTATTTTTAGATGATTCCATTAGTTTCCAGTGGGTTCGTTAGGAAAAGCCAGAATGAGTCCTGGACAATAATGTGGCGTATGGTGTCTTCAGGACAGTGCTGGGAGATGGACTGACTGACTGTTCTTTGTAAGGTAAGTTAGTGTAAACACTATCAATCTCACACTCTTAGCCTGAAGTTGAGGGAAACACCAGTCTGCATTGACACATGCACGCACACACAGACACACACACATATCATCCCTTTTCCTCTGCAAACACTGTCGCATTCCCCTGGCCCTTGTCATTCAGATCTATGAACCTCCATTAGCAACCATCTGTTACAACCTGCAGCAGCAAAGCCATTACACCTCTCCCCCTCTCTCTTTCTCCCTCCCACCCCCTCTCTCTTTCTCCCTCCCCCTCTCTTGCCTCCCCCTCTCCATTTTACCCTCTCGCTTCCCCGCTCTCTCAATCACTCAGACGCACTCGTTCACTCACACTCTCTCCATTTTACCCTCTTACGTGCGCAAACACACGCACATGCACAAATTCATTAACTGACGAATACACAGACAGGCACGTAACCTTCCTAAAGTCATACCTGCTTAACCTTCAGGAGAGATGAGAGAGGCTCACCTCCAGAGCCTTATGTGATAACGCGAGTGAACACAAAGCCACCGGAGATTGTGATGACTCTCTATTCAGAGGTCACAGCAACACACACAGAGATAGGTCAGAACATGATAAATACACAAGATTTTATCTGCACATTATTCTATCTGGTATTGGGCCGTTCCATCCCTCGCTTCCGCGGAGAAAGGTCACGGTATCCCACTCACTGGGACTCGGCAGAATTTAACGTCGGAGAAATGTCAGGATCTGTTCGGATCTGTTTGCGGCAGCGCTGCCTCAAGCAGCCTTCCTCAATCTTCACTGCACACTTATTTGACTCAGACTCTCAGTGTACCTATTCTAGTTCCGTTTGAATGCGGCAGCCTTTTTTGTAACCACGTTCCAATCCAGAGGAATGTTTCTCTTTGCTTGGTGTGTTCCAGTCGCGCGCACAATCACTCATTAAATTGACTGTGTGTGTGGCAGACAAGCTGGGGGAGGATGTTGTGTGTGTGGGGGGCTGGGTTGATTCTCTGTCTACTCATCAGAGTTTTCGTTAAAAGGAGAAAATGGTTCCTGTGTTTGAGCAACTCATTCACGTCCTGTAGCAACGGCATCTGCCTCATTCCTTCATCTCCCCGTCAGCCACAGACAAATGAATGGAAATGACTACTTTGTGCTTTTTTTTACACAGCCGTCTTCCCGAGATGCATAAAACATATTTCTCTATGCGGTCTCCAGTGTGTGATTTTACATCTGCAGAGACAGTGAGAGAGAGAAGGGGAGAGGAAAAACACTTGAGTTGTGGAATGGTTTTGCTGCTGAAACGCAAAAAAAAAAAATCAGCGGTGTGGCTGTGCTTGTCAGTTGGTTATTTTTTCGCCTGGAGGGTACAATTGAAAAAGATCATTTCATATGAAAGGGGCTTTTCAAAACGTCTTTGCAATTGAATAGAAAATATATGTGTTATGTCTGTATGTGCAAGAACAATGAAATTGTCACTTTGCCCATAATACTGCCTTGTGCTCCTTTAATACAGTTTATGAGTGACTGGATCAGTGTTAATGACCTTAATCGAGATATTTCCATACTATCCATTGGGGTGAGGTTTATTATGTGTTCTTTTTGGCGTATGGTGTGATCCTGGTATGTAATCACTACCTCGTCCTAATGATGTGCGACCCCCCCCCCCCCCCCACTGACAATTACCAGCACAAAGGCCATCCAGTTACCTTCTGCCTCCATCCAGTTACCTTCTGCCTCCATCCAGTTACCTTCTGCCTCCATCCAGTTACCTTCTGCCTCCATCCGCCTTCTGTGATTGGGTGAAATGTGATGGCATCATTTATTAAATATCAACTAATATTACTTTTACGATACCGTGTAGCAAAATTGAAAGAATCATTTGTTAAAGCGAACATGTGTTTTCGTTCACCATAAATTACGTAGCCAGTTCAGCCAAGAAACCAGAGTGGTAACTGGTCGGTGTTGAATCAGCTGATCTCTCCTATCACAATGTCAGATTTATACGTGTCTATTTAAACGTCAGGTTACTCAGTCTAACATGCGGATGGTCATACTAACATGCAAGTCAAATCCACCTTCCACCCCTGGCTCCACCTGTTTGGTTCTGGGTTTCCTTTGTGGGGGGGATCAGTACTGCGTACCTTGCTCATTGCCTATGAGGATTGTTATTAATAATATTACGGTGATTTTATTGTTGGTAGAATTGTATACACGATAATGTGAAGGCAATGAGTAACCCCAGAAGAACCCCAGAACCTAATGCTAAGACATTGTATGTACATTGCTGTGCACAAATTCTCAAAAAACTTGTTCAACTAATACGTGGTGTTTTCTGTCTGAACTAATAGAAGCCTGTAATTTGATATATAAATACGACAGAGTGTATGTTGGTCTAATGTCCAGAGCCTGATTCTAATCCCGGGAAACAGTATGTTCATTCCAAGCAGATGGCAGGCCCGGGTCTGTCTAGACACTCCTCCTGGTCTCCTGGTGCAGACAACCAGACAGATTATGGGATAGTACCTTGAAACGAAACTGTTAAACGACAGTTCTGTGATCAGGGATGTTCAACTATTTTCACAGTATGGGGCACCACACAGACACACTCAGAGACAGTTACACACACACACACACACAGAGACACTGTCTTTCATGTGTGTGTGTGTGTGTGTGTGTGTGTGACCTGGGGAGAGTGTTTGATGAGCGAGGCCCTTTCACTACATGTCTGTTCCCACAGCAACACATGGCCCTTTGATTCTCATTCGAACTGCTGAGTTCAGCTGCGCAGAGGCACTAAACGGAACAAACTCGTGTCGGCCGTCAGAATCACAGCTTCAACAGACCATACAGCCCTGGATGATACCTCTAAAGAAAGCTCAGATCCCGGTGAACAGTGCCGTAGCTGAAAGCGGATCAGTCCCGGCCTGGAGAGCCTGTTGCCCTCAGATAGGTCGGTGCCACTGCTTCCTACCTAACAGCCCGTCGGCAGTTTCAATAGGAAAAGCAGCGGTGCATTACGGCCACACCTGAGCAGACTGGGCTCGGACAGACAAGCTATGGTTCACCGAGGCACTCGGCTACAAAGAAACCGCTTAGTTTCCGTGGAGTCGAAGCCACCATACTTCAGCAGTGGAGGATGGACGGCCTGGGCGAACGGCTGAGCGTCACCGGAACGTGGATTCACCGGGGGGCCTCCGGGAATGCTCAGGGAAGTCTGCGACGCATGGCTTCCCCTGAGAGACTCGCTGTGCAACAAAACCCCAGGAGAAACGGGGAGGAGGGGTTTTGGGGTGCGTGCAGAAACGAGGGAGTTTTGGAGAAAGGCTGAGGGATGGGAAGAAACGGGACGTGAATGGGGGAGTCAGATAGGATTGGGTGGAGAGAATGGTGATCCCGGGATCCACAGCAGGAATGTAGGTGGATGCCAGCTTAAGCTGGTTTCCCACTGTTGAAGAATTGTTATCACATTAATGTACTCAGTCTCTGCGCCGAGCCCACACCGACAGAATACGGGCGAGAGAGAGATAGATAGTGAGAGAGAATGAGAGAGTGATAGAGAGAGATGCTAGTGTTTGGTAAAGCAAAGGAATCAGAGGTTGCCGCATTTGGCTCTTTCATCAGAGCGAGTGGTTAA
The DNA here is from genome assembly GCF_011004845.1 of Esox lucius. Taxonomy (NCBI): domain Eukaryota; kingdom Metazoa; phylum Chordata; class Actinopteri; order Esociformes; family Esocidae; genus Esox; species Esox lucius. The sequence continues at coordinate 13,417,846 of NC_047585.1, forward strand.
TCTGCGCCGGGCCCTGCCTTATCAGAAACCATACCAGCTCAGCCTGGCCCTGCCCACAGAGAACACATGCCTCTGCTACACACACACACACACACACACCTCCCTCGCCTCCCAACCTCCCAGGGCCACTGGAGAAGGTGGCAGCAGATTGATTTATTATTTTTCTCCTTTGCGTTTCTCAGCAGGTTGCGTTTCTCAGCAGGTTGCGTTCATTCGCAGCGGGCTGTCAGTTATCCCCTCACGTGTGCGGTAGAAGGCGTTTGGAATGTGTCTGGGCGAGCCGCACCACCTCATCTACAACAGAGACTTCGGGAGGCCGCACCTCTCCGAGGCGACGGCGTGGGCCCTGTTCTCTGAGGCAAATGTCTGGAACAACATTGATGACAGTTTTTTCCTGCCCAAGACCTGAGTCTGGTCAGGGCGACTCACGCAGGACAAAAGGAGACGGGAATCCTTTTTCTCTTCCTCGTTGTGGTATCATCACTGGTGCTGGTGAAATAATATGAACGTGAGTCAGTGTAGGTGGGCCCTCTTCTTGGTCTCCAGAGCCGCTCGGCACGTAGATAATTTGAACCACGCTGCGGACCGGAGAGGACCCAGCGACTCTGCCATTAGGGATGTTTTTGGTCAGGGTTGCCAAACTCTCCACACCCCACCGAGCTTCCTATCAGTTAAAGCCCAACGCTTCGTTCTCGTGACGGTTTCTGCCCGCACTGTCTTGAGATTTGACAGGCTGTCATGAAAAGATTGCATCATTCCAAGTGATTAACTGTCTGTCTCTGTGACTGGCAGGTGTTTTTCTAGCGGGCCAATGAGTTGGGGGGGGCGTTTGGTTTGAAAAACAGGAAGCCATGTTGACTGTCTGACTGACGGGCAGACGGTTGGACTGCTCCGTCTCCCGACATGGGAAAATATTTCATTTGTTTATCAACCGTTTATTTCCAAGCCTTAATTAACCATTCAGTACAGTCCAGCCGCAGGGGTTGATTTGCATAGGAAACATCTTTCATCGTCTTCCATTTGTATCCATCGTCTTCCATCGTCTTCCATTTATTTCCACCGTCTTCCATTTGTTTCCATCGTCTTCCATTTGTTTCCATCGTCTTCCATCGTCTTCCATTTGTTTCCATCGTCTTCCATCGTCTTCCATTTATTTCCACCGTCTTCCATTTGTTTCCATCGTCTTCCATCGTCTTCCATTTGTTTCCATCGTCTTCCATCGTCTTCCATTTGTTTCCATTGTCTTCTATTGTCTTTCATTTGTTTCCATTGTCTTCTATTGTCTTTCATTTGTTTCCATCGTCTTCTATTGTCTTCCATTTGTTTCCATCATCTTCTATTGTCTTCCATTTGTTTCCATCGTCTTCCATTTGTTTCCATCGTCTTCCATCGTCTTCCGTTTGTTTCCATCGTCTTCCATCGTCTTCCATTTGTTTCCATCGTCTTCCATCATCTTCCATTGCTCAAGTGACTGAGAAGGAAAGGCGTGGGGGGAAGGAGGGGACGATAAGGCTAGCTGGGAGACAAGAAACAGTTGAGGAGAATACCAAATGTTGACCTTGGGAATTAACCTCTGTGAGGTGGGTCTCCTGCATCCCTGTCACGCTGTCTTTCTCTCTGTCTCTCTCTTTCTCTCTCTCTCTCTCTCTCTCCTTTCCCTTTTAATCTAAGTGACTCCAGATGAAGGCAGTGGTGTCGACTTCTCTCCGTTTTTCTCCCCCCTCTTTGATACACATTAATCCCTATCATTGATTACAAACTTACAAGCTTAGGTTCAGCTTATCACAATAAGCCTCTACCTACTTTAACCTCCCAACAGCGTCATGCATCATCGCATACAGTATATCTCATTCCAGCACATCAGGTATCACCGCAGTCGTACACCACTTGACTTTGTGCTCCTGTAAATAGGACACTCTTCAACAGTGCGTTATACTGTATGTACTCACAGCGGCGCATCTTCCTGTTTGGTTTAAAACTTCCCCCAATGTTCTATTTAGGAGAAAAAACTGAAAGGAGACCACCGCGAAAGGCAGCGGCGAACACAGAGCCTGTTAACTGAGGGTGGAGGAGTACACCCGTTCATTCAAATTGGTGCTAATGGCTGACTATTTAAGAGGCAATTAATTGCTTTGGGCCAAATGCACAGCGGCGGTTAGCGCTGTCACAATATTCCCATGAACTGACTGTGTGTGAACGGACTGCAGACGGTGGTGGGGTGTGGAGGGGTTAGTCCGTGTTACCTGGTGTAACTCTGGGTCTGGATTTGGCCTCTAAGTAAATGGAATCCTCAGAACGGGAGATAGTAAAGGGTGTCCGGACACATGAGGCGCAAAGCATGATGGGAACGGACAGGGTTGTAATGAATCCGACGTGTTCTGTCCAGTAGCTGGTGCTTCTCCTCAAGTCTATTAGTTATCTCAGTAGAGTCAATCTACCTTGTCATTTTCAATTGATTTCAGTTTGGCTTTTCCTTTTTCCCTTTTCTTTCAGTCTTTGTCTTTCTCTCAGTGTGAATTCCTAGCCTCTCTCAGGGCCTGCCAGTCCTCTTCTCTATTTTCCCCTCTGACTATACTTTGTCACTCATTCCTTATGTGTGCGTGTGTGTTTGTGTGTGCGCGTGCGTGTGGATGCCTGGGAGATCAATTTTGGGCCTGCACACACACCGAGAGTAGCAGCTGGCTGAATCGGACCGATCGATCAAGCACAGAGCATTTACCCTACCAGACTGCTGGGCCCTTGTGCACAGAGATTATTTCCAAATTATTACAGGAGGCAGATGCTTGTCAAGAGATGCTCTCTGTCAAGGTTAGACTACTGGAGTGCTACATTCTCTCTTTCTGCAACTCTCCCTCCTGCACTCTTTCTCCTTCCTGCCTCTTCCTGTCTTCCTTTCTCTCTCTCACACTCCACTTTATTTTCTTTCTCATCCTTTTTTCCTCTTTTCTTTCCCTTCTCCCTTTTCCCCTTTCTCTGTCTCCCCCATCCAGTTCCCCCTCTGTTCTTATCTCTCCTCTTCTTCCATTTTTCACATTCTTCCCTTTCCTTCTTTTAGTTGGTTTCTTTATCTTGTTGTTTTGTTCCCTAGAAGATGAGATAGCAACTTATAGGTGAGAAGATAAAAGCTGTAGATTACATCTCATTCAGGAAAATTAGAAATATGAAATGTCATTCTCCAAATGGGTTCCACAAAGGAACACAGAGATTGGCCTGTGTATCACCAGTTTGATGATTGTGTCATGCTATTGTGAATACATCAACAATCTTCAGTCTGTTTTAAAAGGTTTTTCTCAAATGGGTTTGTTTGTCTTGGCACCATTAAATAAGGTCGTTCAGATGTGTCCGACAGCCCTACGTGGGCCTCAATGTGGAATTGCTGTCCACAATGCTTTGAAAAGAATTCAGAAACCAGGAAGGATGTTTAAGTTAGGTCCATTTCATATGATTTTGTTTGTTTACTGTTGCCATCTAATAAGATATTTATATGTATATTTTTACCCTTGTTAACCTGTAGAATTAAATGAAAAAATGTGGCTATATGTCTTACTGGCCCCAAAAACTAAAATAAAATATATTTTTATGAGATGGCATTAAACAACCTTCCAGGACACAAGCTCAAATTGCAAAGATGTAAAATATAATGTATGGTACCCAGATTCAACAAAAGTAATTAAAAACTATAGAAATTATCTCTAACTATAGTAACAATCAAACTTAAATGGACAACATAAGATTTTACCTTTCTTAAAACAGATATGATTATACTTAGTTGAGAGGCCACTATTTCATTGGACTGACCACAGAGACTGATCAGCTCTCTGTCCTCTGAGCAACACATTGGCAAATATCTGTGTTAAGATAAAAATGTGTCCCACTATGAGAAAAAGAAAATGGGCTTGTCCCAATTCTAGGAGAGGATGTAGCATTTGTTCATGTTGAGAGCCATAAATCCACCTCAGCATAGCAGCAAGATGCAAGCACCTTTGTTGCAGGCGCTAGACACCCCTGCTTCATTTGCCGTCACTCTGAGCCAGACCAAATCGATTATTTCTCCTCATAGGCCAGGAAATCTAAGCTGGCGCTCCTTTGGCAAATGACGTCACAGATTTCACACCCTTCATCCAAGCTCCTAACAGACAGCATGCTGTCAATAGGCTGCTCCCAGGAGCCGTCCAGGAACCGATGTCATGAACCAAGACTACATTAACCATTCTGCTTGTGGGTGTAAAGACTACATTAATCAGTTAGGTGGTGGATGTGCACATGTTATTAGTAGGTATCTTCCAAATATTACTTTACTAATCTGTCTCACGTATTAATCACACAGGCCTAATGTGTTAGAATTCCCCTGAAAACCCAAAACCCTACAATAGCAATGCAATTTGGACATTTCAAAGGTAAAACATGAGGAATCCTTTGCAATGCTGATGACCTACTTTGAATGACTGTATTGGTGGTTTAGTGCATTCGTGGTGTGAATTGTTCATGAGACAATGGCCTGTGTGTGTGTTTTGGGGGGTGGGTGTATGGCAAACTGGCGGCCTTGCGTGATCTCTGTGCGTATAATGATAGATTAGAGAGGCCTGTCAGCGATGGAGCTTTCCGGTAGGTGCTTAAGTGACATCCCACTTGGATCTCCGTCTCTCAGCTAAAACAGATCTTCACACAGAAAATATATATATCGAGAGGGGAGAAGGAGGGAGGCGGCGGGATGAAGACAAGGGGGAGAGGGTGAGGAGCAGAAGCGAGTGGGATTAATTGCTCACCCAGAAGAGGAAGATAACATCAGATGTGTAAAACCCATCCCAACTAATGCTGTCATTTCATGGACCAGCATAATAGAAATGGAGGAAGAAATAATAGCTCCCTCTCTCTCTTGGAGAACTGGGAGCTGAGATAAAGTGTCTTACTGTTTTATGTTTTCTAAGTTAGTGATGGCTGGGGAGTTCTCTGTCTCTCTCTGTTTACAGGGTTCTCTGCATCTGGTGCGTGACTTTATTTGAACGAGGAAGTGTGTTTGTATTTGGTACCACGCACGGAACCACTCCTGCCCTCGTTTTACTGCCTAGTGCCGTGGAACTCTCGCGCTAGTTCTTACCTTGGTGACCTGCCACCTGCTGGTCTCTCCGTCGTCCCCCCTCCACCCGCAGCTTGGCTTGCCCCCCCCCCCCAGTATCTGTCAGAAACTCGCTCGCGTTCCTCAAGGCTTCAAATTTAATTTGGTTTCAATCTGGTGTAATTGCTTTGAGAGGCGGCTGCGTCTGCATGTTGCCGGGGTCCCGTCCGTCTGCTGGAGGACAGCGCACGTACATGCGCGTGCGCGGGGTATAGCTCGTATGCGACATCTCCAACAATAGCCCGGGTGGACACACACTGTCACTGATACAATTTGTCAAACAGCCAGCAGCTGTCAACTCTCCCCGAGCCCCGTCACAATGGTCCCGTCAGGCGACGCGCAGGACAAACCGCACCTTTCCCTTCCTTCGGGAATCTGAATACAGACATCAGGAAATATCTCCGGTTTTGTAGCTCGTCACAACCTTTCGTTGAATATGTAACCCTTTCATTCTTCTATCAGGGATCTGAGACAACATGGCAGATGATTGAAGTAAAGGCCATAAAATGGGTGGCAGAAATAAACAGTTTGCCCTTGAGCTGCAGACGATACTGAGGTGAGGGGGGGGGGGCTAAGCCGATGCTCTGAGATAACACCGGGCCGGCTCTATATTAAAGACAGCTACTGCCCGTTTTCTCTCTCCTGTCTTTCTCTTGCTTTCTCTGCTTCTGCCTCCACCACATTATGACGGTACACAACTCCGCGTCCCTTCGTTGTGGCATTCTCTGAGCTCGTCTGGTGAATGCATGAATGTAAATGTGGTGTGGAATACATGTGAACAGGATTGATGTTCATCAGCAAGAGTCTTCTGAAGCCCCGAGTGTGTGTGATGAGCTTGTCAAAGATTCATCACTCGGGCGCTTGGTGGTATAGCATTTATCAACGTATGTGTGAAAGGGAATTGAGGTGGATGTACAGTGAGGGAAAACATTATTTGATCCCCAGCTGATTTTGTACGTTTGCCCACTGACATAATTTTAATGGCAGGTTTATTTGAACAGTGAGAGACAGAATAACAACAGCAAAACATTTATAAACTGATTTGCATTTTAATGAGTGAAATAAGTATTTGATCCCCTCTCATTCAGAAAGATTTCTGGCTCCCAGGTGTCTTTTATACAGGTAACAAGCTGAGATTAGGAGCAAACTCTTAAAGGGAGTGCTCCTAATCTCAGCATGGAACCTGTATAAAAGACCCCTGTCCACTGAAGCAATCAATCAATCAGATTCCAAACTCTCCACCTTGGCCGAGACCAAAGAGCTGTCCAAGGATGTCAGGGACAAGATTGTAGACCTATACAAGGCTGGAATGGGCTACAAGACCATCGCCAAGCAGCTTGGTGAGAGGGTGACAACAGTTGGTGCGATTATTCGCAAATGGAAGAAACACAAAATAACTGTCCATCTCCCTTGGTCTGGGGCGCCATGCAAGTTCTCACCTCGTGGAGTCACAATGATCATGAGAACGGTGAGGAATCAGCCCAGAACTACACAGGAGGATCTTGTCAATGATCTCAAGGTAGCTGGGACCATAGTCACCAAGAAAACAATTGGTCACACGCTACGCCGTGAAGGACTGAAATCCTGCAGCGCCCGCAAAGTCCCCCTGCTCAGGAAAGCACATGAAGTTTGCAATGAAGATCTGAATGCTTCAGAGTTGAACTGGGTGAAAGTGTTTTGGTCAGATGAGACCAAAATCGAGCTCTTTGGCATCAATTCAACTCGTTGTGTTTGGAGGAGGAGGAATGCTGCCAATGACCCCAAGAACACCATCCCCACCGTCAAACATGGAGGTTGAAACTTTGCTTTGGGGGTGTTTTTCTGCTAAGGGGATAGGACAACTTCATTGCATCAAAGGGACGGATGGGCAATGTTCCATCAAATCTTGGGTGAGAACCTCCTGGATGGGTATTCCAGCATGAAAATGACCCAAAACACATGACCAAGGCAACAAAGGAGTTGCTCAAGAAGAAGCACATTAATGTCCTGGAGTGGCCTAGCCAGTCTCCAGACCTTAATCCCATAGAAAATCTGTGGAGGGAGCTGGAGGTTTGAGTTGCCAAACATCAGCCTTGAAACCTTAATGACTTGGAGAATATCTGCAAAGAGGAGTGGGACAAAATCCCTCCTGAGATGTGTGCAAACCTGGTGGCCAACTACAAGAAATGTCTGACCTCTGTGATTGCTAACAAGGGTTTTGCCACCAAGTACTAAGTCATGTTTTGCAGAGTGGTCAAATACTTATTTTACTCATTAAAATGCAAATCAATGTATAACATTTCTGAATTTGTTTTGTAATTTTTGTTTATTCTGTCTTTCACTGTTCAAATAAACCTAACATTAAAATGATGGACTGATCATTTCTTTGTCAGTGGGCAAACATACAAAATCAGCAGGGGATCAAATAAATTGTTCACTCACTGTATAGCATTTACCAACATATTTGTGAAGGGGAAATTGAGGAGGGTGTATAGTATTTTCCTTCTGATCTGTGATGGGGAATTCAGGTGGGTATATAGCAGTTACCAATGTATGTGTGAAGGGGTATTGAGGTGGGTGTATTGCATTTAACTCCATGTGTGTGAAGGGAAATTGAGGTGGATGTGTAGCATTTACCGTAATTCCCTGTTTATAACCAGCACCGTGTATAAACCGCACCATTAATATTATAGCTTTGTGTTTAAAGAATAGTTTGGAGTGGATGTCACGGTTACGTCAATGCAGTTGCGTGCATATTGTGGTGGTAGAAAACTGGGAAGGAGTGGATGGAGTATTGTATTAGCCCTACAGTTACAGCATGACACAATATGTATAATAGTTCTAACATACATTAAACAATTAAACATATTTAATATGAACCCAGCCATGCCAGTGCAGAGTGCTGTCAGTAGGCCTATTTAGTGTAAAACCCCCTATTATTGGCATTTGCCAACAGCAGTTTTGTACTATACTTCTTGCGCTGAGAAATTATTTGATCAAGTTTTCAATGTTTAGTGATTATTAGTAACATAGAAATGTTAACTAGCATGTTATTAATTTGTCATTTCTGAAATGTTAAACCAATTAGTCCACAGTTCTCTAAACTAGTTCCCTACATTAGCTAACATCCAAACTAACAACCGATATAGCAGAAATAGTCACAATATAACCTTAAACAGCTTTATTTTAGGCTTACTTTTAAGTGGCTTCTGAAGCTTGTACCCAGCAAAGTTCTGCATACTTTGTTCTGTCACTCACTCAGTAAGAGACATTCACTCTTCTTGGCCGGCTCCTCTTACGCAGTCCGGCAAAAATGGTGTTGAGCTAGCTGAAATGGAATATTTAATGGAGGGATGTTAGCTATTAGTTGTTTGCTATTTTGCAGCTGTTAACTAGCATGTCATTAACACCAATGTTATCATATTTTCTACCTGAGTTTCTGAGACCTCTATGTTGTCAAGCAATCATTTGTGAAGAAGTTTGCCGGTGGAAACAGTTTTCAAAATGTAAACTCGTATTAGCCACAACTATGTATTAGCTGCTGTGATTGAAAAAAAAATCTAAATCTGTATATAAGCCGCTGTTGATAAACAGGAAATGAGGGTACCTACGTATGTGTGAAGGGGGTATTGAGGTGGGTGTATAGCATGTATCTACATATGTGTGAAGGGGGTATTGAGGTGGGTGTATAGCATGTATCTACATATGTGTGAAGGGGGTATTGAGGTGGGTGTATAGCATGTATCTACATATGTGTGAAGGGGTTATTGAGGTGGGTGTATAGCATGTATCTACATATGTGTGAAGGGGGTATTGAGGTGGGTGTATAGCATGTATCTACTTATGTGTGAAGGGGGTATTGAGGTGGGTGTATAGCATGTATCTACATATGTGTGAAGGGGGTATTGAGGTGGGTGTATAGCATTTACGCATATAGTATCTTATATGCATACGCCTACCAGTATTATAAATAATTATAATAATGTAATCCACATCTGGCAGTCATTGAACCAAGTCAAATTCCCAGTATGTGTTTAAAGGGGATTCTGATTATCAGACTACATCAAATCAAGTGTAAGGTAATAACAATGTATTTGCATATGATATCTGTAATTAGGACCCAGGGGGAAGCAGCTTAAGTTAATTTGAGACCCGTTAGTATAAAAGCTATTCCACTATTCAAAATAAATCCCCCATTTCAGACTCAAAGGAATAACCACTAATCAATAATCAATAAATTCTTATGACATGGCACGTGACATCTGGATGTTAAAGATAGCTAGCCAGAATTTTCAAACTGTTCATTAATGTAGAAAGCCACCATCATGAATTGTAGAGTTTGCGTGTTTGTGACAGACAAGTGCACATTGAAATGAAAACATATTTAGAAGACCTGGAGAAATCTGGGCATTTTATAATTTTACAATTTCTCATTTAATCTATAGTGTTGCTAAAGATTTGAAATGCAAAAGTGCAATGGAAATTTCAAACCAGTGAAGGATTGTTTTCAGTATTCAGTATTTCATGTTTTCCATCAATACCATTTATTGACTGAGTTAAAAATGTGTCAACATTGTTCAAGTGCTAAATAGAAGTCAGTGAAAGTTTTGGAGCCCAGCATCCTCTTAAGATGAGCGGGTCGAGGCTAGGGCGGAAAGACGTGGTCAGAGGATGGTAAGATCATGATTGAGTCAGCTGTAGTGGGCAAGTCTGGGAAAACAGTCTTATAGCCTCTGGGCTTCTCCTCTTCCATTCGACGTGACACCCACTTGGGTGATGCCTCATCAGCTCTGGGGGTCAGAAAGCTCACCACACAAAGTTCACAATAGTAGCCAGTTGTCGTCATTACAAGCCATCTTCCTCGATGCTGCTGTATTATACTCCAGCTCCTCTCCGGGACTGGCAGCTATGTGAAACAGAAGTTCTGGTACTAGGGCATTCATGAAAAATTGGGAAGCGCTTATGTTACAACCCTGTGTTACTACATTGTATTAATATTTAAATGAGTCTGAAATAAGGAATTGAATCAGAATGGTTTGAAAATATTTTGGCTGAAATGGTATGTGCTGAAATGTTACATGTGAAAAGATAAGGGTCAGTAGTATTCTGGAAGTTGTCAAGGACCTAGCTCCAAGGGGAAGCAGGTTCCACCGTTGTGAAAAACATTATTTTCACCTCTTTCCTCCTACTGTTACACTGTTACACATTGTTACACTGTAACTAAAATGTTTTAAAAGTGGTCACTTAAATGTATATTAAGCTGCTTTCTCCTGGATAAGCACATCAGAAATACATAGATCCATCTACTCCGTCATCTGGGACACACTGGGCCCACTCCAGTTTGCACACCGCCTCAACAGATCCACAGATGACGCAACCTCTATTGCACTCCACGCTGCCCCACTCCCATCTGGGCAAGAGAATGCTTAGAGGATCAACAGCACAACTCCTTCCGAGCTCATCGCTACGGTCCTTCTGCCACTGGGTCCTGGACTTCCCAGGCCGCCCACTGGTGGTAAGAGCTCACATCCGCCGTGCTCCCTGTGAATATGTGGGCCCCTCAAAGGCCCATGCTTAGTCCGCTCTGGTATTCCTTGTTCGCCCACGACTACTTGGCCTTTATGACTCGATCCGCGTAATACTGACGACACTGCGATGGTCGGCCTAGTCACCGCTGACGATGAGGCAGCTTACCTGGAGGAGGTCAGACAACAATATCTCTAACTCGACCATATGAAGGGAGATGATGCGAAGGAGCTGATGGTGGATACTGTAAATGGAGAGCCAAACACGCTCCCGTTCGCGTACACAGGGCTGAAGTGGAGCAGGTAAGGAGGTATGTTCCCCGGCGTCCACACCACTTAGGAATGAACACGGTCGGCACACACTGAGCTGTGAAGAAAGCACGTCAGATTCTCTTCCCCTTAAGGGCGGCTGACAAGATTTGTCATGGCCCCCTCAGAACCTCAGAAAGTTCTGCAGCTGCATCACCGAGAGCATTTTCACAGGCTTCATCGTTGCATGGAATGGCAACTACACCGCCTTTGAGCACAAGGCACTTCAGGCTTGGTAGACATAACAGGGCAAAGCTCCTAGCCGTCCAGGACCTATACACCAGGCGGTGTCAGTGGATGGCTCTGGATATTTTCACGGCAAGTGGTACAGCTTCTATCCCAAAGCTGTAAGACGGTTAGACATGACTGATGATTACTCAATGGCCACCTGGACTATCCATATTATCCCCTTTTTGCTTTAACCCTTTAGCAGTGACGTTATGCACACGCATTGGACTCTACACCCAATCTCACACACACTGGACTCACATACACTCACTCTCTGGACTTACACTGGACTCACATACACTCACACTCACTCTCTGGACTCACACTGGACTCACATACACTCACTCTCTGGACTCACACTGGACTCACATACACTCACACTCACTCTCTGGACTCACACTGGACTCACATACACTCACTCTCTGGACTCACACTGGACTCACATACACTCACTCTCTGGACTCACACTGGACTCACATACACTCACTCTCTGGACTCACATACACTCACTCTCTGGACTCACACTGGACTCACATACACTCACTCTCTGGACTCACACTGGACTCACATACACTCACTCTCTGGATTCACACTGGACTCACATACACTCACTCTCTGGACACTGGAATCTGGACTCTTATTAAACACACAGACATCACATATACTGCTGCTACTGTTTATTATCTATCTAGTTGTTTAGTCCACTTAGCTCCACATGTATGTATATAAACCCAACTACCTCATACTCCTGTATGTCAACTCAGTACTGGGACTTCTGTTTATTTTGTACCTCAAACTCCTGTATATGAACTCAGTACGGGGACTTCCTGTTTGTATTGTACCTCATGCTCCTGTATATGAACTCAGTACGGCGACTTCTTGTTTATATTGTACCTCATACTCTTGTATATCAACTCAGTACTGTTTATGTTGTCGTTATTTGTAGTTCTGTGTGCTACTTTTTGGATGTACATTTGTGTCTATTTCTATCTCTTTCTCTTACTTGCTTACTTGCTCAATGCAGAAGGGTTTTATAGCATTTTTTTCCTAAGCATATCACAAATAAATTGCTCCTGGGTAGGTAGATTATGGGTATTATAAATATACTAAAATGGCCAGTGTTTAATGACAGGGTTTGCTTCATTACAGTGGTGTTTACCAGGCCGTAGCCTATTTAACCCTGATATGTGGATTCAACAGTTGTGGATCCCTGTAGTTACATGTGATAGGGTCACATTTCATGGGTAATTAACATGGTATTTAACAAGTACATTTAAAAACTGTGAGGACAAAAACATTAGTTAAACAGTTAGAGAATGTTTAATAGCATCACTAGTTAGATGTTTTGTATAACAATCAGTATGTACATTAACATTCCTTGTTCCGCTTGTGTAATAACTGGTTCTTCAACAACTATATTACCATCTGGTAACACTGTAATACCTATATAATGACTGTAGTTGCTACAATAATTACTGTGTTAGATATAAAGTATGTAGGGCAACTTAATTTAAATACTGGTTGTGTTTTATTGTGTGTATGGAAGGGTGTGTATGTACATTTGTTGGTACTTTGTGTTTGCATGGATGAAGGCTGTGTGCTCTGGTAGCGGGTGTTTCTGAGTGTGTATCTCTGTCAGACTAATATAGAGTGTTAGAAGATGCAATGAAATGACAGCCTGTGTTCCTCCTCTGTATTCCGGTTCTCATCAGGTTGTGTAGTTGCGTCTGTTTGTTCATGTCGCTGCAGATGCTAGGAGCAGAGTTGATCAAGGAGGCCTCACTCTTCTGTTCTCCTGTCACCCCTGTCTGTCCCTGTCTCTCACACTCCCCCCTCTCTTTCTCTCTCTCTCTCTCTCTCTCTTTGCATAGTCCCCCCTCCCCTCACTCTCTGCCTTAATTCAAATTCTTATTCAAAATGCTTCAGTGGAATGAAATTTAGTACAAATATTGCCAGAGCAAAGGGATCCACCTACAAATTATGAATATGACTGAAAACTACCATCCAGTGCTGCTTGAACATGCGTGAATCCTGCAGGGATGGTCATTCTTTTTGTATAACATTTTAAAATAAACTCATAAAATCCTTATCTTAACCCCAATAAATAAAGACATTACAAATATAGGACACAAATAAAAATGTTTGATTTATTTTCATAGTATATGGAGAAATGTTGTTAATTCAACCAAAACTCAGATTTCATGTGTGCAAAAATATGTGAACCCCTTCATTCAATAGCTAGCAGGACCTTAATTAGCTGCAATAACTTGGATTAAATGTGTCCTATAGCCACTTATTAGCCTCTGACATATTTTTTGAGGGATTTTTGACCACTCTTTTAAGGGGTGTCAGGCATGTCCTGCCTGCTTCAGGTCCTGCCACAGCATCTCGTTTGGATTAAGGTCAGGATTTGGCCGATCCAAAACACAAATCTTCTTTCTTCTGAGCAGTTCTTTGAGAGACTTGCTTGAAATCTTTGGGTTGTTGTTTTGTTGGAAGACCTATTTTGGCTCAGTTTTAGCTCCTTGACGGATGACCTGATTCAAGAATCTCCTGGTAAACCTCACAATACATGGTATCCTGACCAGAATCGGGCCCAGATCTTGACATTCCCACCACTATGTTGGACTGTTAGGATAAGGTTCTTTTGGTAGTTGGCTGTGATGTTTTTTCACCAAATGTAGTGTATTTGTTTGTGATCAAAAGGTCAATGTTTTACTTATCTGTCCAGTAAATGGACTTCCAGAAACCTTGAAGTTTATCCAGGTGGTCTCTGGAAAAGTTAAAATGGGCAATTTGTTTCTTTTTTGACAGCAGAGGCTTCTTCTTAGCAACCTTCCAATTAATTGCCATTTCGACCAAGTGTTCTTATTTTTGCAAAGGAGGTCTGCAAGTCCTCCTAGGACATGGTCCTCAGTCGGAAAAGGGTGGCTTGCCCACTTCAGGTTGGTGGAGAGTGCCTGCCTCAAGTGGAGGAGTTTAAGTATCTAGGGGTCTTGTTCACGAGTGAGGGAAGGATGGAACGGGAGATTGACAGACGGATCGGTGCAGCTTCTGCAGTAATGCAGTCGATGTATCGGTCTGTCGTGGTGAAGAAAGAGCTGAGCCGCAAGGCGAAGCTCTCGATTTACCAGTCAATCTACGTTCCTACTCTCACCTATGGTCATGAGCTTTGGGTCATGACCGAAAGGACAAGATCCCGGATACAGGCGGCCGAAATGAGTTTTCTCCGCAGGGTGGCTGGGCGATCCCTTAGAGATAGGGTGAGAAGCTCGGTCACCCGGGAGGAGCTCAGAGTAGAGCCACTGCTCCTCCACATCGAGAGGGGTCAGCTGAGGTGGCTTGGGCATCTTTTTCGGATGCCTCCGGAACGCCTTCCTGGGAAGGTGTTCCGGTCCCGTCCCACCGGGAGGAGACCCCGGGGAAGACCTAGGACACGCTGGAGGGACTATGTCTCCCGGCTGGCCTGGGAACGCCTCGGTGTCCCCCCGGAAGAGCTAGAGGAAGTGTCTGGGGAGAGGGAAGTCTGGGCATCCCTGCTTAGACTGCTGCCCCCGCGACCCGGCCCCGGATAAGCGGAAGAAGATGGATGGTTGGATGGAGGTCTGCAAGTCTCCAGATGTTATTGTTTGCATTAACATTTACCTGATTTATTATGTTTATTGTGGTTCTTGGGGATATGTTGGAAGGCCAACCACTTCTAGGCCGAGTTGCTTTTGTCTTAAATACTTTGTAAAGGGATTTTGGCTCATAGTGGACTGATAGAGCTCAGATCTTTTTGAGATGGTTGTATATCCTTTCCCAGACTAATGTGCTGTCACTACCCTCTTCCTGATGTCCTCTGCGGTTTTCTCTCCTCTCAGCTTGGTGTATTTTGCGTTCACATGTATGGGTAACGCCAAATTGACTAAGGTTTGTGTTTCTGATCAGATTCCCGCTCTAACTATTTCCTAAAGATCCCTCCTTTGATTGGTTCATTTGGTACCCAATTACACTGCTCAAAAAAATTAAGGGAACACTTAAAACACATCGTGTCTCGATGAATGAAATATGAAAATGTTAAAGATTAAAATCTTTACTGTACATTGTGTGATTTGTTGAGAACAAAATTACGTAATAAAGGTCATTGGAAACCAAAACCACTAACTGATTGAGGGCTGAATTCAAACTCGCACCAAAAATCAAAGTAAACATTTGAAATCACAGGCTGTTTCAACGGCCCGTGAATTTCATTATTGCACCACATAATGTGACTCAGTAGTATGTATGGTCCCCACAAGCCGGTATGCAACGTTTGGGCATGCTCCTAATGAGACGGTGGATGGGGTCCTGAGGGCCAGTCAATAGCATCAATGCCTCCATCATCCAGGACCTGCCCACACACTCTGGCCACATGCGACATTGTCCCACACCAGGGGGAACCCAGGGCCCACTACACTAGTGCAAGGTCTGACGATGGGTCTGAGGATTTCATCACGGTACCTAACAGCAGTCAGGGCTAGCACGGATATACCTTCCCAGACCATCACTGACCCACCGCCAAACCGGTCATGCTGGATGATGTAGCAGGCAGCATAACATTCACCACGACATCTCCAGACTCTTTCACGTCTGTCACGTGCTCTGTGTGAACCTGCTCTAATCTTTGAAAAGAATGGGGCGCCAATGATGTACCGGAGTTCTGGTGTTTTCTGGCACCAATCAAGCTACACAGTGCTGGGCTGTGAGCACAGGTCCTACTAGGATGTCGGGCTCTCATGCCACCCTCATGGAGTCCGTTTCTGACAGTTTGGTTAGAAACATGCACACCAGTAGCCCACTGGAGGTCATTTTGTAGGGCTCTGGAAGTGCTTTTCCTGTTCCTCCTCGTACAAAAAAGCAAATACTGGTCCTGCTGTTGGGTTGATGATTTTCTACGGCCCTATCCAGCTGTCCTCATCTAACTCCCATCTCCTGGTATCTCCTCCATGCTCTTGAATAATAAAGCAAACCCTCTTGCAACGGCATGTATGGATTTACCATCCTGGAGGAGCTGGACTACCTGTGCAACCTGAATGGGCTGCAGGTACCGCCTCATGCTACCAGTAGTGACAAGGACACTAGCAAAATGCAAAGCTTGAGAAGAATCACTCAGGAAAGATAACGAGAAAGCAATTGTCTGTGGCCACCACCTGCAAAACGATTCCTTTTTGGGGGTTGACTTGCTGTTGCTTCTCCAGTGTATTTGTTGTCACTTTAATCTGCCTCAAACCAGGTGACAATCGCTTATGCATCCAAACTGGACAGTTAGAAAAAATTTATTCTACTTACCTATGTATTTAACCAATGCAACTTGGGGTTCATTTATTTTTGCACCTGTGCTAATTCCTGTTTAATTTTGTTTTTCTTCTACACACATGATTTCCTCTGAACCAACATATGGAATTGGTAACTATAAATCTGTTACGTCTGATTAAATAAAGATTTCAAGGTGAACACAAAAAAAAACTACAATTGCACATACTTTCAAAGAAGCACTGTACTAAACAACAATACATACTGTAGTTTTAATAACAAAAGATGAAATAGTATAATTCTATTAATTCAAATCTGTCTCTGGCTGATGCAGGTGCCTGCAACAAACAAAACCGGCAGGTCAACTAGTTAGTCAGCAGAATTGTTAACACCTGTAGTACAGGATAAAAAAGCAGCCATATGCACTCTCTCATTGTCAGAGGCTTTTCACCAGACATGCTCCAGAGAACCAGCATGTATTGTTTTTCCTCTGCGCTCTCTCTCTCTGTCTCTCTTTCTTTCTCTCTGTCTCTCTCTCCGTGTGCATCTTTGTCACCTACATGGTCGATACCCACACGTCAACCTGCTGGGTTGTTGGAACACAACAACAAATGTGGTTTTAAAATGATGCCCTTGGGCTTTCTCTCAGTGATGCCAGTGACAAGCATCTAGGCCCTGAGTTTGAAGTTTGGGCATGTCTGGTACTATTCTGCCAAACGGAGGTGCGTTTCAGAGCCTACCCAACAACCTAGCACTGAGGAGACACTGACATGGTGTTGAGGCTTAGGTTGAGGTGAGACTGACTGACATGGTGCTGAGGTTTAGGTCCAGGTCAGACTGACTCACATAGTGTTGAGGTGATACTGACTGACATGGTGTCAAGCTTTAGTTCAGCCGTCTCACCCTCGGGGCTCTCTGGAGATCTGTCCGTATACCACAATAAGGTGTGTGTTTGTGTGAGTGTGTGTGTTCGTGTAAGTGTGTGTGCGTGTGCATGTGTCATCCTGGTTTCACTGTGCATGTGGTGCTAAAAGTCCCAATAATGATAGTAAAAATCTTTTTTGGGTTTAGTATTAGGTTGTAGGTAATAGGTTCATGCTGGTTGTATTACACTTAATGACTTCCTACAATATAGGTTTCTAATCCATGGCTGTTTATTATCTACAATAAAGAAAATATTTTGATTTGGTTTTGTCTTTACATAAAACACAAAACTATGTCATATTTCTAGTCGTTCCAACTTATTTACCTACTCCTTTTTTAGTTTCTTTTCTGAAGGAGGACTGTTTTGTCCTGTTGCTTCAAAACAAAAGACATTCTGCTTGCAAGAAATAACGTTTGAATTTTTTTAAAATACACTACCGTTCCAAAGTTTGGGGCCAAAAAAAAAGTGTAATGCACAGACTAGATGCGTTGCCTGTATGAATCATATGGCCTGCCCCATGGATCATATGGCCTACCTTATGAATTATATGGACTACTTGTATGAATCATATTTCTTACCTTTATGAGTCATAATTTCTAACTGTATGAATCATATGACCTACCGGTTTAAATAATTTGGCCAACAGGTGTGGATCATTTGTCCTGCCTGTATGAATCTTGTGTCCTACCTGATTGAATCATATTTCCAACCTGTTTGAACCATATGTCCTACCTGTATGAATAATTTGGTTTACCTGTTTGAGCTGTATCGTCTACCTGTTTTAATTATATGCCCTACATGTATGGGTATTATGGCCTGCCTGTTTGAATCATATGGACATGTATGAATCATAGAGCCTACCTATATGAATCTTATGGCCTAAGTATATGAATCAGAGGGTTGCCAAACTTGCCAACATTGTTTTCCTCCTCAAATCTATTCCACACAATATGTTGCCTCCTCATATGATAGTGTTAAAGGCAGTGCCTCGTCTCATACTGGTCTAGACCAATCAATGTGTATGTCATTTGTTTTCACTGTGGAAGCTAGGTGAATTGCAGCAAAAACTGTTTACATTCAAACCAACTCTCCACAATCGTAAATTCACTGAAGCCCCATTACAAAACCAACTTGCTCTTGCCCTGCTTCTGTAGGATGTTTCACTTACATTTTTGGTTGACCAGCTTACAAAAGTTTCAAAACCTATATTTTATGATATTTTTAAGATGTTTTATAGCATTTTAGATTACTTAATCATTCCCTACTCTATTCAGTGCTTGTTTTTTTTTTCTTGAACAGAAGTTGAAATGTGTTGAATATGACAAAAAACAGAGGGATTTAGCTTGCCCTATTCTCATCGAGTCTCATGGCTTATTTAGTGATGCTTCACAACAGCTGTTGACCAATAGAAATGTAATATTTTAGAATGTGCTTTTGATGCGCCCAAAATCCTTCTCATGAATGATGGTCCTGAAACACTTATTATGGCAGATTTATTATGGGATTTATGGATTTCCCAAAAATATACAAATCTGTTTTGTACCATCAATCTGACCACCAAAGTCGAGATCCTAGTCAAGCTGACCAGCACAGTCCAGATCCTACATTTAATTACATTTGCAAACAATTCCAACTGGTAGTTGCTCAGTTGAATGATGAATAGGATCACAATGTTCTGTTCTTGAAGGACTTTGTGAAACCATGTGATCTTCCTGTCGTTCAGTTCAGAAACATTTGTGGCTTAATGAGGAAATTGTGTGTTCTTCTGGAACTACATCTCACATAGAAAAAGACTACATCTCCTAATAGCCCCTCTGGCCTGGAAGGATTTTCTGGTGTGTCTGGATAGATAGCCGACAGCATTAAAGAGGCCTATTTAGAGAACTGAATTACGTACTGTAAGTGTATTGGATCAGCTAAAGTTGATGGATTCAACCTGGAGGAGGAATGTCATGTGGAAGGCCAGACTAGTGGATTGTCCCTCTATGGCACAGCCACTGGGTTGGATAAAGTTTCTTAACAGAATATTTGTCATGATAGTTTGAGACTGGTCATTTCAGCCAGGCAAGTGCTTTTGCTCCAGTACAGATAAACACTCACCTAAAGGATTATTAGGAACACCTGTTCAATTTCTCATTAATGCAATTATCTAATCAACCAATCACATGGCAGTTGCTTTAATGCATTTAGGGGTGTGGTCCTGCTCAAGACAATCTCCTGAACTCCAAACTGAATGTCAGAATGGGAAAGAAAGGTGATTTAAGCAATTTTGAGCTTGGCATGATTGTTGGTGACAGACGGGCCGGTCTGAGTGTTTCACAATCTGCTCAGTTACTGGGATTTTCACGCACAACCATTTCTAGGGTTTACAAAGAATGGTGTGAAAAGGGAAAAACATCCAGTATGCGGCAGTCCTGTGGGTGAAAATGCCTTGTTGATGCTAGAGGTCAGAGGAGAATGGGCCGACTGATTCAAGCTGATAGAAGAGCAACTTCTGAAATAACCACTCATTACAACCGAGGTATGCAGCAAAGCATTTGTGAAGCCACAACACGCACAACCTTGAGGCGGATGGGCTACAACAGCAGAAGACCCCACCGGGTACCACTCATCTCCACTACAAATAGGAAAAAGAGGCTACAATTTGCACGAGCTCACCAAAATTGGACAGTTGAAGACTGGAAGAATGTTGCCTGGTCTGATGAGTCTCGATTTCTGTTGAGACATTCAGATGGTAGAGTCAGAATTTGGCGTAAACAGAATGAGAACATGGATCCATCATGTTACCACTGTTCAGGCTGGTGGTGGTGGTGTAATGGTGTGGGGGATGTTTTCTTGGCACACTTTAGGCCCTTTAGTGCCAATTGGGCATGGTTTAAATGCCACGGCCTACCTGAGCATTGTTTCTGACCATGTCCATCCCTTTATGACCACCATGTACCCATCCTCTGATGGCTACTTCCAGCAGGATAAAGAACCATGTCACAAAGCTCGAATCATTTCAAATTGCTTTCTTGAACATGACAATGAGTTCACTGTACTAAAATGGCCCCCACAGTCACCAGATCTCAACCCAATAGAGCATCTTTGGGATGTGGTGGAACAGGAGCTTCGTGCCCTGGATGTGCATGCCACAAATCTCCATCAACTGCAAGATGCTATCCTATCAATATGGGCCAACATTTCTAAAGAATGCTTTCAGCAATTTGTTGAATCAATGCCACGTAGAATTAAGGCAGTTCTGAAGGCGAAAGGGGGTCAAACACAGTATTAGTATGGTGTTCCTAATAATCCTTTAGGTGAGTGTATTGTTGCATTCAGATAAAGTAGTTCCAACAGTCTGCCTCAGTCTTCTCTGCTGTAAAGAGCCGCTACCCCCGATTATTTCAAAACAGCTGTGATCCTATTGAGCTAGTTATTCTAAATGAGTTCTGCTCATGTTCTAGATGCGGAATGCTTGCGATGGTGCTCTTTTATAGAGAGCTTGCATTTTACTGTAAGATTCTGCTTTTCTAAAACCTGCTGTTCTGGCCATTCTCGTAAAGCTAGCTTGAAAGCTAGCTAGTATTCAGATGTGTAAGCTGACATTTCATAAAGACACCAGAATTGAAAGCCGCTGTTGTTCTACGCAAAGCTGCTGTTTAAGAATGGAAAGCTGAAATGGGAGTGCGTAGACACCTTTGAACACTATTCAGATTTTCTGCTTTGGAAAGCTGTTCTTTCACTGGTTCCATGGTGGATGGATGGCAACATGTTGCTTGGTCCGTTACAGTATGAGGTCTCCGTGGAATTGGCAGAAAGGGAGAGAGTGCAGGAGCATGTAACGACGAGGAGCGTAACGACTAGGAGTGCCAAGTGCAACAGAGAGTGTTACCATCGCCGTAGTTGAGGGAGGGGGGGATTAGATGAAAACAAAGACCGGGATTATCTCCGGGCTACAATACCACTACGCACAGCCTCTTCAGAACGGGCCCTCAAAAGGCCTCCTAGGATCACCGAACAAAGACGGGGTCTCCCACCCACAGCCGCAGGGTCTCTCTGCCAGCCTACAGAGCCGGCTCCAAAGAACTACAATGCCCAGCCGCCTGTGGGATGGCAGCCGGGGACCTTGGATTAAGGGTCATTATTTCCTCTCATTATGGACGTTCCTTTTGTTGCATCCCTCAGAGGAGAGAAAAGCGCAGCCATGTTATCACTGGCCACTCAGCACGATGACGACAAACTTCACATTGGATGCCCTCTAATTATGGGGCTTAGTCTGGTTATGGGAACACGCATGACATTGTGCCAACACATGAGGTCCCTGCTCTGTTCCCACTAGCGCTCATTTCAAGGGTGGACAACACAAATGGATGGAACTGTTATTTACGTGCATCTATGTTCTCTCAGAGAGTAATCCATGGTTGGATCATGGATTGACAGTCGTCTCTGTTGTTGTTTGTTTTAGTAAGTCACTTCACGTGGCCAGAGGTCTGGCTGTTAGATTGGGATGATGATAGACATTGAAGGCGGCCAAGGATGGACCCTGCTGATAGGTGGAAAGTGATATAAGACAGATGGGGAGCATTGGAGACAGCTAAGCTAGAGGAAGAGATAGACGGGTGGGGATATGGACGGACGGAGGTAGGTAGGGAGGGAGGGAGGGAGGGAGGAGGGGGACAGAGAGAGAGTGCTGGTCGGAGATGTTTTAAATTCTGGTGCCGACAGTCCCTCCATCTGTCATTGTGGTGCTAGGTTCTGACTCAGTGATTTCTGTGATTGGCCCTAATCCCAGCCAAGTGCCAGTAGAGAGACAGACAGAATAAAGAGCTTAGACTCCCTCTCTGTCAAAATGGGAGTGTTCAGTCTGGGTTGCAGACTGTACTGGCTGTTACTAAGAACCACTGGGCCGGACCTGACCACTGGAGCTCCCCTTATGGATCCTGGGTAATATGACACACAGGCACCTAATTAGTGGTAGTAACACTGTATTATCACAATAATTATTACATGTATTATTTGGCAAACGTGTTTACGCAAAGCACCTTTCAGTCACGTCTGACAATGCTGCTGACCAACCTGTTTAGCCTTATGTGGAGGCAGTGCGTGAAAGCCCAGTCAAACCGTGGGAGTGGCGGCGTCAAAGGCAAGGAGGAAAATCTGCATTCTTTTGGGGCTCGCCTAACAGCGGGGAAGTTACTGAAGCCCCGCAAGCCATCATGCTTGTGTTAAGGGCCCTGGTGTCATTGTCGTCCGATGTGTGTCCCCCAGACACGGTGTTGAGAGGTCAATCACAAGGTGTTGAGGGCCTCAATTTACCACCGCTGCAATCACGCTAGGCCTCAAGCGCCGGTTGTTTTGTTGAGTGGCCTGGCGTTCACACACATTACGCGCCGGTGTTTCTCGAGATTGCCCTCGTGATCAACCCAGACGACAGCGTGTCGGGCTGAGTGCGCCTAATGTCTCGCTGGCCAGCTGGGCGGCTGGCTGGAGGTTTAGACTCGAGGACCCTGGCTCAACGGCAGCAATCAGACGAACCACTGGCCGGCACACCGGGTGAGACGGCGAGGCGTGCCGTTTGTGTAGCTCAATGCAGCGTGACACGGATGGTCTCTGGTGTGCTGTCACTCCTCTAAAAATAACATGACTTTGAGTGATTAAACCGCTCGCTCCCCTTCAGAACCCAGCAAACAGAGCCGTCGTGAATATTAAAGATGCTAATCGCCTCACGCTGTGCTTTGCCTTAGCGTTTTTTTGTTGTTTTGTTTCAGTTGACAAGTGATTGAGAGAGAGAGACTAGCCCTTTGTACAAGGCAGGCTCCCATGAACATCACAGACAGGGCCCAAGCTTAGGCCACTCATGAGCCATCCGGCAGAATCATGTCAAGTCACTTTGGTGCTACGTTTCTACTGTCAGCTAGTCTACCATCTACACTGTGCGGTTTCGGCTCGACGTACACTACCGGTCAAAAGTCTGGGAGATGTCCTTGTTTTCTATGAAAACAAACACGAAATGAGTAGGAAAATGAATAGGAATTATTGCCATTGACAAGGTTGGAAATTATGATTTTTAATTGAAATTGTAATTGTATCCTTCAAACTTAGTTTTTGTCAAAGAATCCTAAATTTGCAGCAATTACAGCCTGCCAGACGTTTGGCATTCTAGTTGTCTGTTTGTTGAGGTAATCTGAAGAGATTTCATCCCGTGCTTCCTGAAGCACCTCCCACAGGTTGGATTGGCACTTACATGCCATACGGGTAAGCTGCTCCCACAGCAGCTCTAAAGAGTTGAGATCCGGTGACTGTGCTGGCCGCTACTTTACGGATAGAATACCAGCTGACTTCTTCTTCCCATAATAGTTCTTATATAGTTTGGAGCTGTGCTTTGGGTCATTGTCCTGTGTAGTAGCCTTTTCCAATCAGACCTTTATTCCCAATTGCTACTAATGTTGGTTGAGCTGGATATAGCTTGACGCGTGCAGTTGGTTGTAAAGATGGGTAGAAAGAAGTTGATTCAGTCGGTCCAATGACCATTTATTGTTAATGATGAAGAATGTTAACAAATCTTGAGGTAAATAAAATAAACAATTAAATTAAAGTAGTCTCTTCTCTTCATATGGTAGCAAAGGGCTTTTCACGTCATGGCACCACAGAGCACACCACCACACGGTCAAAAGACTGTTTGCCCTCTCAGCCACACACCAATACTGGGCTTCCTGTCTTTAAGGCCATTCCCCTTGGGCTCCACATTCAGCCTCCTAACCGTCCTTTAGGTGGCAGTAGACAGACCTGTTGCCACTCACACATTCATCCAGAACACACACGCATACACTACTATTCACAAGAAAGAAACATGAAATTAATTCAAAGCTCAAGTTGGCTCCTACATCCTGTTTAACACTAGGACCGCCAGGCCTTTTTTACCCCCTTTAACCGCCAGATCCGAACGCCGTTTGGCGTCATTAGCATACGAATCCTCCCTATTAGCATGGACATTCTCCTCCGCAGCGTCACCATCCAGCCAGAGCATCAGTTCATCTACTGAGTCGTCATCAAACTATATAGAAGTATAAAAAATAATGAATTACAGAATGTGTTGGTTTTAAATGGTAAATGAATTTGAAAAATGTGAAAAATGTATCATACGGAAAAAAAGAATAGACAGAACGATTATTTTTAAGAACACAGGCTATAGTATTTGAATTTGTTTATTAGGCCCTACAAATGTAAACAATTAAAAAATGACAACCCTTCAATTATTCTAAGGTAAATCCTTTAATATTTAGTTTTCATTTTGATGAAGTACAAGGTAAAATAAGAGACATTATCGACCAGTTTGCGACAATCAAAGGATATGCGTTTGAATAGTCTACATAGGCCTAAAGCACGGTTGCTTGATAAACACGATACATATTCAAAGAATGAATAACACATATGCTACAGCCTATTCATAGAAATAAAAATGATAAAGTTGATAACATTTATTTGACCCAAATCGTGCCATCTCTTCCAGACTCCAATCTCACAGGGGTCACTGTTGATTTGTTCCTTTTTTTTTGTGAGGAGGCTCAGGCATTGGTGGTGGCGGTTCAATATCTGAATCAGATGAAGACCTGGCATCCGACAGGTCAGTTTCAAGATCTATTTCTGATCTTCCAACTGACTCCATCTCATCTAAATCTTGCAGCATCTGCAATTCTGTCAGGGCGTCAAATCGTGGGGTTTGGTTTGCCATTGTGAACTAAACACTGTTAATTGTGTCTGAGTTGTGTCTGACTTGCTCACCGAGTTCAGATTATATACACTTTCTACCCTCATCATCACACTTCAGTCACATGCATAGGTGTGTCTGGGTTGATGAGGGGTTATCGCCCATTCATCCACTGACATCATTGCTATTCCCTTGCTATTCATGAGATTCGATTAGACCAGGTTCCTGAGGTAGACATGTACGTGTAACAAATGAAAAAGAATGTAAACAACATGTATGCAATTTCTTAATCTTCAGTAAAATAAGCAGAGAAAAATCTAAGATTTTGGATATGATGCGTGTTCGATTTAGTTTAGCTTTTTCTCCTAAAATAAAAACAGTAATGCCTTTGTTGAATTGGTGAGTGGTGACTGCTAAACAATATCCTTGGTATTTCGTTAAGTGAATACTTTTTTAGGATAATACATTTGTAGGTTTACATTTGATGAATTAACCTACACAATAAGCTGAATCTCCTATTGTAAAACGATAACGTGTGATAAATAGCCTATATCGTTTGTATTATGTTTCAATAATAGCCTAATTAAGCCATTTTGAAGTTATTCAAATTCAACCATGGTCTGATCATCCTTCTGGGAGTATTGTGCATTCATCCATTGATGTCAGGCATTCAGTGAGGGGTGATTAGTGCCTGGGTACCATTTGGGTACCAACGCTAAGTGGCGTGGGTTGTTGGTGGGTTAAGTAGGAAAACAGGGTATAAAAGATAAATTGTCTCTAAACTGACAAACTTTTTCTGTTCATCAGTTTAGAATTCTGACAACGGAACAATGTAATATACGCCTATTTAGGAAAAGTCATGGAAGGAGGAGGGTGTAGCTTTCAAATGGCAGTTTTATTTTAATTACAAACTCAAACGGCAATTGGCATAGGCATTTGGTGGTTCTAGTATTAAGGAGGAAATTGGCTCCAATCAAGTGCCGTCCACAGGGTATGGCATGACATTGCAAAATGGATAGCCTTGCTTCTTCAAGATCCCTTCTACCCTGTACAAATATCCCACTTTACCACCACCAAAGCACCCCCAGAACATCACGTTGCCTCCACCATGCTTGACAGATGGCGTCAAGCACTCCTCCAGCATCTTTTAATTTGGTCTGCGTCTGATGCTTGTTCTTCTTTGTGATCCAGACACCTCAAAACGTTATTCATCAATCAGTCAAATGTATTTATAAAGCCCTTTTTACATCAGCAGTTGTCACAATGTGCTTTTACAAAACACCCAGCCTGAAATCCCAAGGAGCAAGCAACAATAATGTTGAAGCACAGTGGGTAGGAGAAACTCCCTAAAAGGGGCCGAAATTTTGGAAGAAACCTAGAGAGGAACCAGGCTCATTTGATCATTTTAAGAGTAGGGTTATCAGACTGGCCGCTGGTATCTTCAGGTATCATCTTGATCTGCAACATAGCCAGGAGGACTTTGGGCAGTGGCAGCAATGAGTCTTTAGAGCCTGGTACTCTGGAGGTTTTACAAGGTTTTACCTTGGGGCTGAAACAGGGGGCTCCAGTGACACTGTGGCCCATTCCAGAAGAGGCCCTGAACAGGGCCCAACAGACAGGAAGTAATCTGTCCATTTTACTTTTTTCCAGTCTTCCTCTGTCCATCTTAATCTTTTTATTTATTCGCCAGTTTAAAATATACCTTTTTCTTTGCAATGCCAGAATTTTGTCAATTTCCTTCTCATACGCTGCAGGATATTCCACTGATTCCATCACACGGTCAACATCTATGACAACACTGTACATCTCTTGTCCCCCGACAACGTTTTGAACAGTATCCAAGTCTGGGGTTTCCTCGTCATTGTCCGATTAATCTTCCGAGCCTGAGAGGGTAATGGCGTTATTGTGCTCCAGAAAGTATTCTCCCACAACTTGTTCCCACTCAGATTTGTAAACAACGCCAGCTAAATTCTGGGCAGTGATTGAAAGCTCTAGCAATGCATTCGCATTTATCCATGTTTGAAATTCCCGGGATCACAATGATACTGACCAAATAGTTGTATTATTAACTGGTGACTTGATAGACCAATCAGATCTCAGTATGTCAGCATGTCTCGCCCCTTCATTATCTCAGCCAATACAGGAAAAGTTTAGTGTATTTTCCGCTGGTTTAACAAGTGGTTTGAGTTTTACATTTTATTCAAACTTACACTTCCCATACTAGTTAGTTATTAAGTCACATTAAAGTTCACAACTTCAAGAAGGCATTTCTGGAAAAAAGACAATGTCCCAGCACATGTTTTTTGTCTTACAAACAGCTCTCTTGAAAAGTAGTGACATGACTTAAGCCCAGTTTCTTGAATTCTGTCACATTTGTCCTCTTGCCCAGTTGTTCACTGCGGCCTCCCACTCCTGTTTCTATTCAGGTTAGAGACAGTTTCTCCTGTTCTGTGAAGCGAGTAGTACACAGTGTTGTGTGAAATCATCAGTTTCTTGTCAATTTCTCACATGGAATAGCTTTCATTTCTCAGAACAGGAATAGACTGGTTTAGATTGTGTCAGAGATGGTAAAACATTTTGGATGGGTTGGACTGTACTGTGTACATAGTAGTTAGAGTGTCCATGTCTCTGCCTCGGAATTGTCACTTGGCTTATCTCTGCTGTGCCTTGCTGATTTCACAATGCTCACCCCGTTGCACTAATGCTCACCCCGTTGCACTAACGCTCACTCCATTGCACTAATGCTCACCCCGTTGCACTAATGCTCACCCTGTTGCAATAACGCTCACCCCGTCGCATTAACGCTCACCCTGTTGCACTAACGCTCACCCCGTCGCACTAACGCTCACCCCGTTGCACTAATGCTCACCCTGTTGCAATAACGCTCACCCCGTCGCATTAACGCTCACCCTGTTGCACTAACGCTCACCCCGTCGCACTAACGCTCACCCCGTTGCACTAATGCTCACCTTGTTGCACTAACGCTCACCCCGTTGCACCTCCTCCCCCACTCCCCTCAGTCTGATTCATGGACTGTTTGTGTCTCATCTGTCTGGGCCAACACACAGGAAGGAAAGACACATGAAGACGCATGGCTGTTTCGGTGCAGGGAGGGACTGCTTTAAGCTGCCACTGGAGAAATATGGAAGAACAGTGCTTAGATGAGGACAGAGGATCCCTACTGAGATGAAGACAGAGGGACACTACTGAGATGAAGACAGAGGGACACTACTGAGATGAAGACAGTGGAACACTACTAAGATGAAGACAGAAGGACACTACTGAGATGAAGACAGGAGGACACTACTGAGATGAAGACAGAAGGACACTACTGAGATGAAGACAGAAGGACACTACTGAGATGAAGACAGGAGGACACTACTGAGATGAAGACAGAGGGACACTACTGAGATGAAGACAGAAGGACACTACGGAGATGAAGACAGAGGAACACTACTGAGATGAAGACAGTGGAACACTACTGAGATGAAGACAGAGGGACACTACTGAGATGAAGACAGAGGGACAATACTGAAATGAAGACAGTGGAACACTACTGAGATGAAGACAGAGGGACATTACTGAGATGAAGACAGAGGGACACTACTGAGATGAAGACAGAGGGACATTACTGACATGAAGACAGAGGGACACTACTGAGATGAAGACAGAGGGACACTACTGAGATGAAGACAGAGGGACACTACTGAGATGAAGACAGTGGAACACTACTGAGATGAAGACAGAGGGACATTACTGAGATGAAGACAGAGGGTATGCAGACTTTTGAACAGGGGTCAGTTCTTTTTTTCTTTGTTGCCATGTTTTGTTTTATGATTGTGCCATTCTGTTATGACCTACAGTTGAATGGTAATCCCAAAAGAAATAAAAGACGTGTTTTGCCTGCTCACTCAGGTTTTCTTTACAAATGGTACATATATTACCAATTCTCCAAGGGTATGCAAACTTTTGACCACCACTGTAATTGTTTCACTGGTTCAACATCTTATTGGCAGTGAATAATTAAAGTCTCCATTTCATTGTTTCTTCAGTCAGGTGATTCATGTATTGAATGTTAATACACTCTGGCTCATGACTGCATAAAAAACCTAATTAGTCTGACATTCAGCTATTATGTTTCTCCATCAGGTTTCGTGACATCATAAACAGATGACAGTATAACTACTACTTACAGGCTACTAGGAGTAGTTCAGTATGTCTGGGATTTGGTAGGAGTAGTTCAGTATGTCTGGGGTTTGGTAGGAGTAATTCAGTATGTCTGGGGTTTTCTAGGAGTAGTTCAGTATGTCTGGGGTTTTCTAGGAGTAGTTCAGTATGTCTGGGCTTTTCTAGGAGTAGTTCAGTATGTCTGGGCTTTTCTAGGAGTAGTTCAGTATGTCTGGGGTTTGTTAGGAGTAGTTCAGTATGTCTGGGGTTTTCTAGGAGTAGTTCAGTATATCTGGGGTTTGTTAGGAGTAGTTCAGTATGTCCGGGGTTTGGTAGGAGTAGGTCTGGCTATTTCTGGCCAGCTCAGTGGGTGGATCTTAGTCATGGGGGCGTGTCTTAATGTAAGGGGATGGGCCTTCAGACAGAAATAGGACACTTCTGACTGTAACGAGTTGATGACTTTTCCTGTCTTTTCACAGAATAAAACCCTCTTCTCATGTGCTAGGGGAATATGGTTCCTTTGATGTCATACCAGAAATGAAAGTCCTCTTAGTGGGAGTCAAAATAGGGTTTGTACTTTTCGAGCCCAGGGACTGTGTTGCTGGCTGGGGGGTAATTCTGGGATGGGAACCAGATCGCCCCCTAGAGGCGTGCTTGTGATTGAAGTTTCAGAAGAGAGGAAACCTAGATATAGTATTAAAGCAGAGGCACGGTGTACTGTAGACACACAGGAAAGAGACTCACTCCTCTAGAGTTTAACTCTATTTTGGTGACATGATATTTTGGGTCGCCTATAAGCGTTCACATAGCCACTACTCCATGTTATGTTCCCTGTGCAATTAATTATGAACGACCTATAGAATAATTATGCAATAAGTTCCGAGGAGGTGTCATGGCTACGGCCAAGACAGAGTGCCTGAGAGCCTTTAGCCATGGCATATTGACCATATTACACCCCCCAGAGGTATTATTGCTATTACAAACTTTATTGCTTTATTGTGATTATAAACTAGTTACCAGGGTAATCACAAAACCGAAACAATATTTGGTGAAATACGTGTGTAGTTTCATCTGAATGAAGAAACGCCTCACTGAACTCCCCTAGCAACGACAATGCATTTGACAGGTTTAAAAAACCTGTACAGTGAAAATCTAAGTTCAGAATCTGTCACCTCTTATCCAAAGAATGTTGTTGAATTTGTGGCTAAAGCTTAAAGAGATGGGGAAAAAAACTGTAAAATACCCCCAACTCAAGTATGTCTCCAACAGAAAATGTGAAAAAGTCTATTCACATGAATAATTGTATTTCGGTCCGGAAACATCTGGAAACAAATGTTGTATGTTATTCAATGAGCGTCACCTTCTCTAATCCACTGACTCTGAATACTCCTTGGAAAGAATAGGTTGTAATCACAGTTCCATTTTCCATTTGAAACACACAGCATCAACTTTGCTATGTGTGTAGCACCGTTTTGCCACAGTAGATGGTATGAAATCTTAGTCATTAAGCTTGTGCTTTACAGAAATCAAACTCCCCTGACAGTTAGGAGAAATGTGTAAGCCCATTGAGGAGCATGCTGAGTTTGGCACCAGTCACTGCCTCTTGAATTATACAGTCTGTGAACAGCTGTCAGCTCACTCAGTGTTTTCCCTTGAGAGGAGATTGGCTCTGCAAGGCGGTCTTCCACAAACACTAAGGTGACCAGCTATTCTGGGACATTTCAATATTTTAAATACATTTTTGGGGTGCGATGGTAGGAAAAATATATAGATTAGTGTTAACATTTTAACTGCTTTTTTTCCCAATGTGTGTTCTTATACAGAAAGTATTTGTGTACTTTACATTTCTCTCAGGGTTGCACATTTCTCAAAGAATTGTCATTGGACCTAATTGTCTTGTTGTTTAAATACAACATCAACTGTGATTTCTCTGGCATTTTACATTTTCAAATTTTTTTTTTTCACAAAAACAGACAAGGATAGCTTAAATCAGGAACAAGCAAAATTACATCTTTCCTTGTAAAACAGGGAGGTCTGGTCACCTTAAGACACACTCACACACATTACCATATAAACACTGACCCAGCAGACCATTCTATTGCCGTTTGATCCTGACCTTTGCTTCCTGTGTGTTTCCTCTGTAGAGGCTGGCCAGGGAAGCGGAACAGTTGCAGACAGAACATGTCTGGAAGGACGGTATCAAGGTAAAGTCAGAACCTGTCTTTTCTCTCTCTCTTTCTCTCTCTCTTCATTTTCTCTCTTTATCTTTCATTTTATCCACCAAAGTAACAAAACATGTTTTTGTTCTCTTGTAAATGTCAATGCTATCAGTATCACAGACACATGTCCACACGCGTACTGTACACCAGCCTGAATAAAGATGTGTGTGTTTGGGTATTTAATATTTAATAACGTACAACAGCTTATTTCTATGGTCAGTGTGTGTTGTGCCTGAAAGGCCAAAGCAGGTTGAACTTTGTATTTCTTGAAACCTCCTGATACCTGACCTTTAAAACAGTTGAACACTTCTCCCTGGAAATATCTACATCTTTGGACGCTTGGGTGCAACTTGGCTTGTGTGTTTGTGTGTGTGTGTTTTCACCTAACGTACGCGCTCCACTGACTCCACGGGTTTTAAACACACAGACGCCCTGCATAACACACACTTGCTGACACTCAACCTCACAACCAAACACCCGACATATATACACACATCCACACACAAACACACACGCACAGATAGACCCTCCTTCCCTACTGTGGTATCCTGTCTCCAGGGAGACAAGCTCGCTGTCATGGTACACTTCCCACAAATGGATTTTTTAACCCCACGCCTCCTGGGGGATATTTGAGAAAAGGATTTAACTGATTTAAAACGAATAATTATGAGCACTACTTCCCGGCAAAGTGCATTTTTATTCATGGTCGCTTTCACTCCGAAGCCATAGTGTCTGGGTGGCTGTGCGTGCCCCCCCCCCCCCCCCCCCCCCCCCCGGTCTGCTGTGACCGTCTCCGCTAGGTCTGTCAGAGAAGCTGTCCACCTCGCTCAGAGTTGACCAGGACTGATGCCTTCCTCTCCGTCTGCCCGCGTAAACCTGGTCAGCTCTGATGTAGCTCGATCGGTGGTGCGCCCATGTGGGTAGTCGGGCTCGGGTCACACTGGTCTCCCACGGCACACCTGTTCATACGTTACTGCAGCCAATGCGGCTTTACTGCCTATTCGAGTGGAAAAGCCAAGTCTCTCTCCACCTCCTCTCTCACGCCCTCTCCTCTCTCTCTCCACCTCCTCTCTCACGCCATCTCCTCTCTCACGCCACCTCCTCTCTCACTCCACCTCCCCTCTCACGCCATCTCCTCTCTCACTCCACCTCCTCTCTCACTCCACCTCCTGTCTTTCCTTCCGTCTGACCGTCTCCCCGTCCTCCACCTTACTCTTATCTCTCAGTGCCTTTAATCAGCCATGAAAACAGTTAGAAAATATCATATTGTTGCAAAAACCGCAAATGAATTCTAATGGCGCTACTCCATTAATAATGTATTGAGTTGATTTCATTTGCCTTTCTAATTAGAGCAGGTAATGAATCTCGGCAGGGGTGACTGTGAAGCCATGAAAAAAAAACGCAACAGCGCCGCGGGTAGGAGGGCGGGAAGACAAGAGGAGGGAGAGGGGGAGAGAGGGGAGAAAGGAGAGAGAGGGGAGAAGCAGATATGCCACGTTCCCTGTGAGAAGATTTTTCCTGTTTGTAGATTTGGTGCTTTTCTAATTTCCTTTTTGGATGAACACTCGGCTGAGTGACACTGTAATTAGATTAGGACGGCATGCTCTTTGGGCATATTAGGAGTAGCACAGAGCATCTTAAACTAACGGGAGGAGCAAGCTGTCATGCGCCCACAGAAAGGTGTTTATGAAAGAGAGACAGCAGACTGTGTGTTTTGTAGCGCGCGCAGATGACAGAGAGGAAAAAGAGAGAAAGATGTATAGGGGAAGTCATGTTGTGTGTGTGGGTGTGTGTGTGTGTTTACTAATGCTCTTTTCCCTACCTGCTCTAGCCCATCTGCTCTGTTCAGTAACACAGGTGACATCACTCGACTCAATGACACGGCGGTTGACTCCGTCTCTGGACTGCTGCTGTAGCATCTGTTGCAGCAGAAACGAAAGAAGCCCGCTTCACTTCCCTTCCTGTCGTAACCGTAGCCGCGGCACCCACAATACGGCCGCGCCGACGGTCCGACTTTCTGAACGCCGGGCGGTTGGTCAGCGCAATAACTGTTGTGACGATCGTTCTGGGTTTTAAATCCATTGGAATGAAATGGTGTGTGAAATAGACATTACAGTGTTTGATGGCTCCTGATTTCTCAAGGTCATGGGCCCATCCTATCCTGGTTCTGTCAGGCTCACTTCCCTGATCAGGCCATTGTATTGGCTCTGGGAAAGACATTCAGAACATTCTATTCAGTCTCTTCCTGAAGAAGTGGGTCTCCAGGGCCATGGAGCCAGTGACAAACACATCCAGCCTATGAAGCATTTCACAAAAACACAGTCATATTCGATATAGATGTTTAAATATTACAGAACAATAGTATTGCATATTGGAAGGGTAGAAATATGAACGGGAAAGAAAGCTCGGAAGATATGACCTTAGTGCACCTCAAAAATCATTATCTAGTTGTAAATGTCATTTCAGGCAGTCTTCTATATGGGGGAGTGACTTATTCAGAGCAATCTTGTTGACCATGCGTGTTATTGAATAACATTTCTGTTCTGTCTCTGCAGCTTGCAGGTACTATTACCAGCATCAGTAATGTAACAAGTACAATTACCAGCATCATTATAGTAACAAGTACTTTTACCACCATCAGTAATGTAACCAGTCTTATTACCTGCATCAGTAATATAACAAGTCTTATTACCTGCATCAGTAATATAACAAGTACTCTTACCAGCATCAGTAATGTAACAAGTAAAATTACCAAAATCAGTAATGTAATAAGTACAATTACCAGCATCAGTAATGTGACAAGTACTATTACCACATCAGTAATGTACTGTTACCAGCATCAGTAATGTAAGAAGTACTTTTACCACCATCATTAATGCGACAAGTACTATTACCACCATCTGTAATGTAACCAGTCTTATTACCTGCATCAGTAATGTAACAAGTACTATTACCAGCATCAGTAATGCAACAAGTACTATAACCAGCATCAGTAATGTAACAAGTACTATTACCACATTCACTAATGTAACAGTTACTATTACAACCATCAGTAATGTAACAAGTACTATAACCACCATCAGTAATGTAACAAGTACTATAACCACCATCAGTAATGTAACAAGTACTATTACCACTGTCAGTAATGTAACATGTACTATTACCACTATCAGTAACGTAACAGGTACTATTACCTACATTAGTAATGTAGCAAGTACTATTACCACCACCAGTAATGTCACAAGTACTATTATCAGCATCAGTAATGTAACAAGTAATATTAACACCATCAGTGATGTTACAAGTACTATTAGCAGCATCAGTAATCTTACAAGTACTATTCCCAGCCTCAGTAATGCAACAAGTACTATTACCACCATATGTAATGTAACAAGTACTATTACCGCCATCAGTTATGTGACAAGTACTATTACCACCCTCACTAATGTAACAAGTACTAGTACAACCATCAGTAATGTAACAAGTACAATAACCACCATCACTAATGTATCAGATACTATTACCACTATGGGTAATATAACAATTACTATTACCAGCATCAATTATGTAACAAGTTTTATAACCACCATCAGTAATGTGACAAGTACTATTACCACCTTTACTAATGTAGCAAGTACTATTACAACCATCAGTTAAGTAACAAGTACTATAACCCCCATCAGTAATTTAACAATTACTTTTACCTGCATTAGTAGTGTAACCAGTACTATAACCACCATCAGTAATGTAACAAGTACTATTACCTGCATTAGTAGTGTCACAAGTACTATAACCACCATCAGTAATGTGACATGTACTATTACCACATTTACTAATGTAACAAGTACTATTACAACCATCAGTTAAGTAACAAGTACTATAACCCACATCAGTAATGTAATAAGTACTATAACCACTATCAGAAATGTAACAGGTACTGTTACCAATATTGGTACTTTAACAGGTACTATTTCCACACTCAGTAATGTGACAAGTACTATTACAACCATCAGTAATATATCAAGTACAATAACCACCACCAGTAATGTAACAGGTACTATTACCACTATCAGTAATGTAATAAGTTCTATTACCACCATCACTAATGGAAAATATACTATTACCATAATCAGTAATGTAACAAGTACTATTACCACCATCAGTAATGTGGCATCTACTATTACCACCTTTAGTAATGTAACAGGTACTATTTCCACTATCTGTAATTTAACAGGTACTATAACCACCCTGAGAAATGTAACAAGTATGCTTACCACTATTGGTAATGTTACAAGTACTAATACCACCATCAGTTAATTTGATAAGTACTATTACCACCTCCACTAATGTAACAAGTACTATAACCACCATCAGTAATGTAACATGTACTATTACCACTATGGGCAATGTGACAAGTACTATTACCAGCATCAGTAATGTGACAAGTACTATTACCACCATCAGTAATTTAAAAGATACTTTTACCATTATCAGTAATTTAACAAGTACCATTACCAGCATCAGTAATGCAACAAGTACAATTACCACCCCCGGTAATGTAACAGGTACTACTACCACTATTGGTAATGTAACATGTACTATTACCAGCATCAGTAATGTAGCAAGTACTATTTCCACCACATATAATGTGACACATACTATAACCACCATCAGAAATGTAAGAGGTACTATTACCACCATCTGTAATGTCACAAGTACTTCTACCACTATTGTTAATGTAACAAGTGCTATTAATACCATCAGTTATGTGAGAAGTACTATTACCACCTTCACTAATGTAACAAGTACTATTATAGCCATCAGTAATGCAACTAGTACAATTACCACCCCCAGTAATGTAACAGGTACTACTACCACTATTGGTAATCTAACATGTACTGTTACCAGCATCAGTAATGTAGCAAGTACTATTTCCACCATCTGTAATGTCACAAGTACTTTTACCACTATTGTTAATGTAACAAGTGCTATTAATACCATGTGTAATGTAACAAGTCCTTTTACCACCATCAGCAATGTAACAATGCCGGTGACCCGCCACCTACCCATTGATACCTCTCTTAGCATCACACCAGGTGGCCTGCCGTGGTAACTGCACGCTGACATTAAACCGCCATTGACTTAAACAGGGGCGTTTATGCTAATCCTTCTACTCCTATGGGCTGAATGGATGGAATGCCAGGCTCTGGACACATGAACTCATGACATGGTGGTCCAAATAATTCCTGGTGTCTGTGGGGCTGTGGATTGGCAAGACATCGACAGGGCAGGTCGGTGAGAGACTTGGTGAACGGAGAAGAAAGAGAAGAGGAGAGAGGGAGGAAGACGTGCACTTTCCATCAGGACGTGATGTGTCAGCCGCTGTACGTTTGAAATGCATTAGTCCTAATAGCCGTGCCATTAGGGCGGGAGAGAGAGAGGGGGAGAGAGGGGGAGAGAGGCACTCCACTGACGGGCAACCGTGGAGAAATGCAGAGAGAATGGGGGAGAGGGGACGAGTGAGAGAGAGAGAGCGAAGGTGAGCGTGTGTGTGAACGAGGGAGACGATTTTAAGAGGGAAAGGGTTGAGAGACAGATAAAAAGAGGGAGAGAGATAGAGGAGGAGAGATGGAGCGGGAGAAGGCACCGTCTTCCAGGCCATTTACTGTAATCATCACCCTCAAATAAATCACGCCTTTCATCATGGGCCAAGAAAGTGTGTGTCTGTGCGAGTGTGTTTGTGCATGTATGTGTGTGTGTTTCCCTTACTTGTGAGGACCTCAAAAGAGTAATGAAACCAATAACATGACATTGTGCTTTTCCACAGGAGGACAAATGCTGTTTTAGGGTAGGAGTTAGGGTTAGAGTTAGACTTATGGTTAGGTTTAGGGTTTGGTATATACATCTATATACATCTTTGTGTGCATATTGCTATACTTTAGAGTTAAAGAAATCCTCACGGTATGGTAACCCAGGGACAGAGGACATTTTGCCAGCCGCGCAAAATAAACTAAATAGCTATTTTTGGCCAGTGTTAAGGTAAGTTTAAGTGCAGTATTGAGCTGTGGGTTTAGTATTGTTCAGGGGTTTATGGTTAGGTTTACAGTGACGGGAGGGGGGGTGGGGGGTTTGGAGTTACGGTTCAAGTTAGGAGTTATGGAAAGCAAGATTTGTTTATGGGACTACATTTTTGTCCTCTCAAGTAAATCAAGGGTGTGTGGTGGTTTTACAGAGTGTGTGTTTATTGCGTTTCACTGTGTCAGTATTCATGGCATAGCATAACATTTTGTGAACATATATCATTTATTGTTAATCTCAACGGTCGCCAAATTTACATAAACATTACTTAAAAAACATCTCGTTGGCTGATTAGGTGCCCTGGTGACATGATCCAGTCATAATAGCAGCCTGCCCCCCAGTGGTCAGGTTAGGGGTTGACACTCCTGTTTGTTTCCTTGACCACGTCAGGCCTCCTTATAATGCCTCTATTGGAGATAATTGGCCCTTCAAGGAAAATGAGGGTGAATCATTGTGGCGGGCGGACGGCTCTCAGCCCAGCCCTCGGAGCGGAGCGGCGCGCGCGGCTCCATTAGCCCCAGAATACATTAGTCTTATAAGGGCTGTCTTCAAGGGACCACAATCAGGTGTACGAGACGAACTCCAAAGGACTCGTCACCGGGCTTCTGTTTCATCTCGTCCATCCGCTCTCAAGCGCCCGCATTATCGGGCTTTTCCTTTCTCTCTGTTTCGTTCCTGGAGCTTTTTGAAGACCCTGTGTTCTTCCCTGGACAGATTAAGAGAGACAGAAAGATGGACCGTCAGTGCAATCATTTTTTCCGTTTCATGTTTCAGATGAATCGTTTCCTTACTTCTGAAATAAGAAAATGGTCCCTACTCGGCGCATTATGAGCCGCATGTTAAAACGCCACACCTTTCTGGCATGAGATAATAGAACTGGGTAGCCTACTGCTTTGAGCCTGCTATTAAATAAATAACGTCCATTTCACTGGAATGTTTATTTGAATGTGGGATTAGCGGGTCGTTAGTATATCACTTCCTCCTTTTGTGTATCAAATAATCCATGTTCAGCTCTTCCCAGGGACTGCGAAGGCTTTGTCTGAGTTGGGCCAGTTTTGTACTGTTTCAGCACATTTATGTGTGCCAGAACCCAACCTTTTAGAAAGGCCTCGATCGCAGGAGTTGCAGAAGAGGAGGGAGTGGAGAGGTGTCTTTAAATACACAGTACGTATTTCAAACACTGATAAGCAAAAACACATTGTATAATCACAAATAAACCACTTCTATTTTCTTTGTGAGTGTTTCCATTTCCTGTGGCTGTGCTGAGAAGGGAGGCAGAGCGCTAGCTGCCTGCAGAGAGCCTAATGGGACTCCAGACAGTGTTATTGCTGAATCCCGCTCCATGTTACGGACGTCCGTCTGTTCACCACTGGAGGGAAAGGAATGGTAGAAAGTGGGAAGAGGGCAGGAGAAACTGACACATTCTACAGTTTAGCGAAGCCAAAATACCTTTAAAATCTGATGGTCCAGATTCCTCAGAGAGAAAAAGATTGGATCCCGTCTGGCTGCTGTGTACAGAACTGAGATGAGTCTTCATGCAGCTATCACCCAGTGACTATGCATGACATACTTACTTTTCATAACACTCCTTATACTATTCATAACACACTTACTACTATTCATAACACACCTAATGGTATTCATAACACACCTACTACTATTCATAACACACCGCCTACTATTCATAACACAGCTTATGCTATTCATAACACACCGCCTACTATTCATAGCACACCGCCTACTATTCATAACACACCTACTACTATTCATAACACATCTACTACTATTCATATCACACCTACTACTATTCATTAAACACCTTCTACTATTTAATCTCCTGAGATCCTATGTCCGCATATGAGGACACCATGTTTTAGGCTTCCTGCACCATGTACTCAATTCTGCTTAACTTAAACCTATTGTCCTTATTAAAGGACAGTTGTCTGCACCATGATTAGATATAAAAAAATGCATACTTTATCAAAGTTCAGGTCTTAGGAGGTTAAAGCAGACATCCTACTATACATAACACATGCACTACTATTTATATTACACCTACTATTATTCAACACACTTTCTACTATTCATTACACACATACTACTATTTATTACAGCTACTATTTATAACACAGCTACTATTCATAGCACCCGCTACTATTCATAACACACCTAATACGTTTCATAACATACCTACTTTTCATAACACACGTCCCGCTATTCATAACACACCTACTACTATTAATAACACACATGCTAGTCTTCCTAACACCTACTATTATTTATAACACACCACATTATTTATAACTACTATTCATACAACACCTGCTATTATTTTTTACACAGCTACTACTATTCGTAACACATGCTATTATTCATAACACACCTCTTACTATACATAACCCACCTATTACTATTCATAACACATCTCTTACTATTCATAACCCACCTGCTACTATTCATAACACACCTGCTACTATTCATAACCCAACTGCTACTATTAATAACACACCTACTGTGTGTGTGTGAGAGAGAATTCTACACTGCTGAGAAGATGATGCATAGCAACTGGAAGATTCAGAGAGTTTGTTGTTTGGTAATGTGCCACTCCACAGTCCAACTCAAACATCTCGACTGTCACCCTTCAGCTTGTCTCTCTCCTGCTGACCACTCCCCCCCTCCTCTCCTCTCCTCCACCTGGTGACCACCCAACCCACAACACTCTCTGCTCATCTACCCCTCAATCATCCTCCTCACCCAGCTCACCTCTCTGTCCTCTCCTCCTCCTAATCACCTCCTCCTCCTGCCCTCCCCTCATCCTCTCCTTCCTGGCTCTCTCTGCAGCTGGGCTCTTTGCTGCAGCCTGCTTTGTTTGCTCTCTGGTTGCCGGGGTGACCCCAGAGTTTTGTAATTTCAGCTTCTTGATTGCAAGCCCTACTGTAATTTGCTTAAGTATCACTCTTCAAGGTAGAAACACTCTTTTCTCCATTTTCTTTCTTTCTTTCTTTCTTTATCTCTCTAATTTTCCTGCTCTCTTTGGTACTCTCTTGTCGCGTTGCTTCTCTGAAATGATGAGAGAGAGACAGACAGAGACGCAGGGCACAAGTGGTCTCAAACATGCTGTCTTACACTCATCTAAGAGACCATGGACAACGTTAGAGTACCAAAGATAGAGACTGTGAGAGAACTACGGTGAGTCGTCACCAAGGGGGAGAGATGGAGAGACAGAATCACAGAGAGATTTATATTAGAGAAAGTTAAACGGAGAGAACGAGTGAGAAAGTGTGTGAGAGAGAGATTGGAGGGGACTGTACGACAAGCCACGGTGATGTGAAGCGTTGCATTAGCCCGGAGCTGAGCGTGAGCAAGCGAGAGAGAAAGGAGTGGCTCCCATGCCGTGTCTAAACCCCTATCGATCCCCCAACCCCACCGGGATAGCAATCAATAGCCAAAGAAATCCAGCAGGCCACACTCCAGAGCGCATTTCCCCATCTCAACATGACCAACACCCATGAAATGTTATTTCAAAGAAAGAGCCTGCCCCCCCCCCAGCCCCCCGGCTAACTGGTTTGGGAGGGGGATGAGTGGCAGCACCCACAGGATGTCAGTCATCCTCATAGAGGTTTGGGCTTTTTAAAAAGAAATGTTCACTATCCAGTTGGGTTGCTGATCGTGTGTTGTCATCTGATGTTTAGGGATCACTTCTGTGGTGTGTATAATAATAAATCATTATTATTTTGTTATTCATTTTGTTAGCGGTAGGGCGTTGCGCGAACAAAATCATGTGGTTTTGGATCTCACGGGTGGCACTGCTAAAAATTGACTCATTAATTTCTGCAAGTGACCCTGGATAAGAGTGTCTGTACATGACATATGTAAATGACTTATAGAAATGACTAATGAC
Source organism: Esox lucius (assembly GCF_011004845.1). Lineage (NCBI taxonomy): Eukaryota > Metazoa > Chordata > Actinopteri > Esociformes > Esocidae > Esox > Esox lucius. The sequence goes on from NC_047585.1 coordinate 13,459,257, forward strand.
TAATGTAAAAGACATAGCAGAATGCATATTGTCAATGTTAATTATGTTTAATATCTTCCCACTGTGTTGAGTTGATAGCTGTATATCACTGCTGGATGATCTCATGGTTTCAGTCCTTAGGCCCTTTGTAGCGTCTTATGTTAGCATATTTCCATGGCTAGTCAGAATATCCCTACATTTTGCATTTCCCTGTTGTCCGCTTTTACCGTGACTCACGGACTAACCCAAACTATGACAACAATGTTTATTTACTTTAAATGTTGTAGCTATCAATTGTCTCATTAATAGTCATCCATCTTAGCTTAATTCATTTCTCTAGAAGGGCCCAGGTTATTTTTCTGCCCATGATTGCAGGTTTGGTCGGTGTCGACCATTTTCAGAATGCCCAAGTGCCCGAGGCGTATTCAGAAAAGGTTTTATTTCCAGGGACAGAAATAGGTTGGATAAAGGGTTTGAGGGTTAGCATTTTTTTTGTGTGTGACTCCTGTCCTTGGTTGGCTCTTGCTATATGTCTTGGAGAAGGTTTCGGTCTGATTTGAATGTTTGAATCATTGTGAAGTATCGCCGTGAGGGACAGAGCGGCATATGATGGAAATGATTACAGGGTCGAAAATAACAGGTTTCTCTTGGCCAGCGCTGATTGTTGATTGGCCACTCTCAGTCAGCCACTGAAGAGGGGGTGGGGGCTCCCCAACACTCTCACAGACTTGCCGTTGTAAAAACAGCAAAACAAATTGCGACAAAACTGAAAATCTTGCATCCAGTTGTCCTGAAGACAATTGAACCATGAAGTTGTTTGTCCGGATAAGAGTTCTAATGTCAGACAGTGGTGTAATATGAAAGTGCCCTGCGATTGGTTGGAGTAGCTCCGGTTGCACTGCAAGCCTGCCTGCGATTGGTCACTGCCGTCTTCAGAGGCCTGGGCCGCGTCCTGACAGGATCCAAGCGCATCCGGCCTGAACAAGAACTGCACGGCCTCCTGTCATCCATACACAATACTTGGGATAGCAGTAATATTGTTTGGGCCTTGTTTATCTAATTCGTCTTTATTCGGTGTTAGAGCGTCTCTGTCCTGCCGCTCCTCTGCTGATCAGATCGAAGCGGGCGTTGGCGTGTGCGTGAGCCGCGTTGGATAGGCCCTTTATCTGGCAGTGTGTCCGTGCAGTGTGCCGATGCTATCGGGGCTAAAGCCGGCTCCTCAATGGAGCCCTGTCACCCAACAATGGGGAGCTGCATTACCCAGAGTGCAGCAGGACAAAGCCTCCGCTCCTTATCGCAGGATTGGAATATTCACAGACTGATTTAACTGCTTTTTTCACCAAAGGGATCTGACAGCCACTGAGAAAGAGCAACAAGGGGAGACAAGGGAGGTAGGGGGAGGCAGGGGGGGAGGCAGGGGGGAGGCAGGGGGGAGGCCGGGGGGCGTAGACGTGGATTCAGGTCTTGTGTCTATCCAGCTGTTATAAAAAGACGAGTGGGAGTGATAACAAGAGAGAGACAGAGTGAGAGACAGAGAGAGAGGGAACATAATCAGAACACTAAAAGGATGCATTAGACCACCATTAAAATACAGGAAGTGTGCACTCGTGAGCGTGGCTTAAGACACTGAGGTTGAACCCAGAAGAGGATATGAAATGCAAGGCACATTCTTCAGTCTATTTTTTCCTGGCAGTACCATTTCAGGTTTTGTAATGGGCATTAATGGCGACGCAAAATTGCCTCTCTCGATTTTCTCGGTTCTTTTTTCTTTTCCCTTGCTGCCGGTCCGCAGACTCCCCTCCCCACGGGGCTTTGAAGTGAATGCGGGGTCCGAGGACGGACCGCCGCCTGTACGCACGGCAAGACGAGGGGCATCGAGTGACGCGCGCGGAGAATGCTGAATTTGCACTGTGTACTAAAGCTTTAATCTTAGGACATATTTGTTTATTGGCATACAAATGAACATGTGCATGGAGCTGTGCATGGACACCGTGGTCTCTGCAGTTCCCTAATCGCTTAAAGCCCGGAGACAGCCGGCATGCCAATGAGAGCCCCTCCCTCCACTCCCTCCCCCTCTCCATCCATCATGCACTGCTTTATCTGAGGAGAAGCCACAAACAGTTATTTCCTTCCTTCTACTCTCCCTTTCCCTCTCCCCCTGTGTCTTCCTCCACCTCTCTTTCACTATTTCTCTCCATTTTGCTCCGCTCCCATTCTACTTTGGTTGCCCTTCTTCTAATCCTTTCATTACATTGTCCGTTTTTAATGGTCTTTTTATCGCGGCACAGAGTCATCATCAGTACATCATCATAAATACAGTATATATTGTACATATGACAGAATTAAGAGGCCTGGGATGGCAGGTTGCCATATCACACTAATCTCCCCAGAGGATACAGCCAAATGAAACTTTAAAAAACCTTGTATTTCAGCTGACAAATTAGAACTTTCTTGTGGTGTTTTCAATATTTTTTCCACTACAGTCCCTGCATTGAATGTCCTCGACAAACCTCCACTTTATATCATCAAGGCCTCGTGAAAATAGCCAGGCGACCTGCACTTAAAGACGGGGGTTGCACTCAAGTCCTCTTTTTGTGTTCCCATGATGGCGTATAACTGTCCCTGTGTATGTACCGTCATTTGGTCTGCGTTACTCCGGCTGCACTACAGAGTCCATTTCATTTCATTTTATTCAAAAAGGATTCGGATATTTGAATCTCCAATTTCACCCTAGATGTTCCCTGACGGAAAACCTTGCCACCCTTACCAAAATGTCCCTTGTTGATAATCCACGTCACCGTTTACTTTTTCCCTTGCTGCAGAAACGTTTCCGCTGTAGCAAATTGGCTTTAATTAAGGTCTGACCTTGGTACCATCAAGGAAGTACTGTAAATGTAAGCCAAAGGAGGAAATGATTTGCCCTCCAGAATGAATATATCTTAACAGTAAACCTTTTGACTTATGCAGCACATAAAGTGCATATACATATATCTATACATATATGACAATATATCTAGGATTTCAGTCAAATGAGAAGTATTGCCTCATTAAACTATTGTAAACATATCACTGACTTCCATGTATACAAACATACATAGTCTAGTTCTAGTAACACATTTTTCTGCAAAGACATTATTGGAAGGATATCTTCTTAAATTTATGGAATAACTCATTATTCTGCAACAAATAAAGAGCAATAATTAATGCAAACAATTTTACTGACTCAAAAACACTTGAAACAACTCAAATGCTATGTATTTGTCCAATTAAATCAGTTATTACAGGATTGACTGTTAATCAGAAGAAAAACAAATCGAACTTGTGTGAACATGACAACTCTCACAACATTTTGTAGATAGCTAGAAACATTATTAATCTTGTAGTGGGGCTATATTTTTTTAAATTACATATTGAATATACTTTTTTACATTTATTTTTATACTGATACAAATCAATATAGTTTATGGGAGCCATACATCATATCAAATAAGGCTGATGGAACATATCTGAATGTTTAGCTATACACATTTTAGCAAAGTGTTGTGCACAGGATACATGTGAAAGTCAAAATATAGACTAATAAGCAAGTAGGCAATGCAAAGCCTTCTGTATACACGTTATCATTTTAGCAGTTTAATTGACATGGATGGAAATATCAGATTGAAATGTAGGGAAACGAGTGTAGTACAGAAGATTCAAATATGTTTAGATAGTTGACAAATACCCACTTCTCCAGGCACCACACCCCTGGTCTTTACCTGTGTGTATATATTGGCATGGTGCGCTATCTGATGTATTTTGATGTTCATAGTATTTCTCTACGGTCTGTAATTTGCACCATAGTGAACCAAGTCAATCCTTTGCCACCAAATTAGAGAACAGTCAGAGAGGAATCCTTGGAATGACCTGGGCACAGCTTTTATTTTCCACCCATAGTAGCATTGCAACATTGGGATGAGAAAGAAAACTTAATCTGCTAATGCCCATTCATGCTCTTGATTGGACAAGAAAAACTATAAGAAGCTCTTTCTAAAATCCTCCTATTCAATTATGGTAGTTATACAAGACTTCCGTCACAAAGATAATTTTGTGTCGTCCCTTTTTTGTCAACCAAAATTGTAAATAGTTTTCATTTAGTTATTGTCTATTCTGAATCTATTTAGTCTGTTATCTCATCTCGTCAATTTTTGTTGGTGAAACTTACACTGTATTAAACAAACGCGTCATCCCCGCCAACTGGCTCTAGGTCACTGCCTCATAGTACAGCTCATTGCGGTCAGGAGTCAGTGTGTTGCCAGATGGGGCGGTTTCTCGCCCAATTAGACTCGTTTTAATCACAGTGTGCGGGCCAAAATGGCCTTGGGCCATTCGATTTACAGATAGGCTTGAATTGTAAAAATATTTTTGGAGTCTGCGGGTGATTGTGCGGTATACTGTCCAATTAAATTTGGCAACCCTGTCAGATTGAATGTGGATTGCGTGTTGCCCAGGACTCTGGTAGAGGCAGGTATGACTTGACATAGCATCGTCTGAGGTGGATGGGAGGGACGTCTGACAGGGTTGCCTCTTCTCATTCGTCTCCTTGTGAGGGTTCAGGCACCTGCAGGCTCTGTTGCGATTATCGGACAGGCAATGAGCTCGCTGGCAAACATGTATTGGTTTGAGCGGGGTTTGGTTAGAAGCGGGACCACTCGGCCGGATGTGGGTGGAAGGGGAGGAGAGAGCCGTTTAAACACGTTCAGAGGTGCACACCAGTCGTCCGGTCACCCAGTCCACATGGCCAAGTTCCTCAAAATCACAACGTTTCAGACGTGACCGTGCCCTGTCTCGCAAGGATCACCACAGATCACGTTCTCAAATGTCAATTCGGTTCAGGTGAGCAGATTGTTTGGAGAGGGCGTGCACTGTACTGTCGGTTTTAACTGGACAGAAGTAGTTGACACTCTTGTCTTTTAAAACAGTGATTTGTTTGCAAGGCGGGATTTTCAGCTGGAAAGAAATGTCAGATGGATGATCATGTGAGTGGTGTGCACCTTTAAGAAGTAAAAACATTATCAACACCAATTCAAAACGTCCTTGTGAGGGACAATGATACATTTCACATATTGTACTGTCTGTCATAGAGGTATCATCAAAAGGCAATGTTAGACCTCCTGTGTCTCAAGACTATGATTATTTCAGCTAGCATAATTTAACTAGGTACTCCTATTGAGGTTTCACTGTTCCTGTTTATAAAAAGAAGACCTGCTGTTCAAACGAAATGAGAACATGTAAATGAAATGAAACATGCCATTTTATTTCAGATGTTTTATGGGGATTTCTCTCCTACTGGAAATCGGTCCGTGTTTCTTCTTTTGCTATGAAGTAGGTCATTGCTCATCCATCAATTCATAAACTGTGTTCTAGTCAATATAACATTTCCCATTGGCTTCTGCTAAGATAGTTGAGATATATAGCACATGAAATTACCAGAATGTTTGTATGAACAACTGCCTAGTGTTTTTCAGGGTTTTGGATCAGTTAGATTTAGGCAAATGTTTAGAGAGACAGGTTGACAGATAGAGAAGCATAGACAGAAAAGTGGAGGGAGAGAGAGGAGAAATGGAGCGAGCAAAAGAGAGAAGAGGTGGATGGAGAGAAATGAGAAATGGAGAGAGAGAAAGAGTGAGAAGAGGTAAAGGGAGAGAACTGGTGAGAGAAAGAGAGAGTGGGAAAAGGTTGAAGGAGAGATGGGAAAGGATGGAGAGAGGCCGGTCGAATGACTGGAAAGGAGCAAGGCAGGCAGATAACTGCCAGGCTGTTAATACTGTAGCTACCCAACAGCTTACACAAGCATTCATTCTCTGCAGACCAATCACATTGGCTTTGTGTTGTGTAAGGTCCTGACCAATGAGCAGAGTGTGTGCGGGCTTCTGCGTGTGTGTGTGAGAGAGAGAACTGTGTGACATGCGTACAATTACAAAGTCATTAGCAGGTGTCCCGAGGAGATATGGATACGACTGTAATCTTTCCACACATGATGAAGGGCTCGTCTGCGATTTAAATGTCAAACTGTCTCAACTTGTCTTGTGAGTGCGCTCAACATGTCCCCCTAGAGTTAGCATAGCCCACGACCCAGGCCCACACTGAGTCCTCCAACCTGACACGAGGAAGCGGAAACATACCACCTGTGGTCTGAAATATTTTGTATCGGTCCACACAATGTAAATCAAACATGGCTCGGTATGAGGATATTCCAGAACAGCTCCTCCAATAACCCATCTCTGATCCCTTGTAGGCGATGTCGTTGCGACTTTAGTTACCCAAGCTCCTGGGCAGAAACATGTCAGTCGGGTGTAACGGTCATGTCACACCGAAGTGGGCATTTGCAGGCTGTCAAATTAAATGCACTCCTTTGTTGTAAAGTGGTAAGAAAATAAATATATAAATGAAGACGTGTCAGTCAGTTTAACATTTTCAAAGGGTTATTATGACAGTTTCAGCTACTTAAGACATTGACTCAAATGTAAGTTTTCCTTTTTAATTTCCAGAAAACCAAATAAAGACCAATTTATTCTGTCAGTGTGTGGCATCTGGGCACAGGAGCTCTATGCCTTAAAGGGTAAACGAGCTTTCAGCAGCCACATTTTCATTGTTAGATTGTGCACTGTTGAGAGGTGTCACTGATTTCCATCCCTATTTAGCTGTTTCCATTCCTATTTATTTACCTGTTTTTGCCAGTGACTCCTGTCACTTCTCCAGGGGAGCCTGGTTCTCCACAAGGCTATTACCTGTCATAGGGGATAGAAACGTAAGAATCCCCAGAATCTCCCATGAAGATTCACAGGTAGAATGTGTTAATATGTTGTGGTAGCAGTTACTGATAGACAAATTGATAAGACAAGCGGCCCGCAGACAAACAGACATACAGAAAGACCAATAGGCAGGCATACGGACAGACAGGCAGACAGGGAGACAGACAGATGGGGAGACAGACAGACAAACAGGCCAACAGTCAAGCAGACAGACAGATGGGGAGACAGACAGAAAGATAGAAAGGAAGCCCAACAGACAAGCAGGCAGACAGACGGCGAGACAGACAGAAAGACCAATAGGAAGGCATACAGACAAACAGGGAGACAGACATAAAAGAAGACAGACAGACAGGCAGGTAGACAGACAGTGGTGGACATGGTAAGGAGACACAAAGTCACATTGTGGTTTTGAGCAGAGGGGACCGTTTCTATAGCAACAGTGGGCATCTAACCTGGCGCTGGATTCACTCCAATCTGAAATTGGGAGAGAGAGATGGGGAACGATGAAGATAAGACAGGAAGGAGAGGAGGAGGAGGAGGAGGAAGAGGTGAGAATTAGAAGACAGAGATAAGGGTGGGGAGACCGGGGAGATGGGAGATGGGGGAGGGGAGAGAGAACGGGCTAGGGATGATCACATGACCTCAGTATTTGTTTGAAATGTGTTGGTCCACTCAGCAAGATAGATTCAATTTATTGATACCATTTAGTGTTTGTGTGAAGGATGTGTGTCTGTGTGTGTGTGTGTGAGAGGGTTTGTGAGGGTTTGTGCACATGCAGCACTGCCATTCTATCAGAGTGTTTCTGTGTGTCTATGTGTGTTTAGCTGTTTGTTTTTTGGCAATGTGTGTATTAGATGTGTGTTTAAGACCCCTGGCCTGTAGGGACCCCGGACCAGCCAGACCAGATGGCCTTCCAGTCTGGGGGATCTGACGGGACCCACAGGGGCCGAGGATGCAGCTCCATATAGACTGTACGGCTGCCTAAACGGCGGAAGTGAAACCTCTTAGTGCACACGCGTGTTTGTGTCTTTTTATGTGTGTGTGTGAAATGTACATTTTGAGAGCACTCTCGTTGTTAGGCAATATGACAAATGTGACATTAAGGAATAAACGTGGTCTAAACCCAAGTTGTTAACTCATCTGAAGCCCTGAGGAGATCCGAGACTCAGTCCTGGACCCGGTCAGCATGAAGCCAGTACCAACACAGATCAATACCTCGGCCGTCACTAGACAGAGCAACGCTGCCTCCCCCGCTCCCTCTCAGTCTCCACAGAGCCCCTGCTATTTTTAGCCCGGTCGGCGCCCCACCTCCCCCGACACCACAACCTCCCCCACATTTGCACTCTTCACTACCTGCGCGGCCATTCCTGAGGCTCTCATTGTCTTACAGTTTACATCCCCGATGCCCCAAACCTTGGCATTGAGCATTGAAAGGAGGCAATGTCATTGTGTTCTGGTACGGCTGCATAACAGGCCCGAGACCATCTGGACACCCAGCGCCCTGCTTCCCTGTCTGGAGGCCCCCCGTGTCCGCCGAGGCCTCGTGTTCACTGTCAATGGGAGTTTGGGTCAGGCGAGCGACTTTGCGGGTTCTGCTAACGGGTGAGTTGCCCCTGGTTTGAGATGCCGGTCACGGTCACGTTCTGTCTGGTGTGTCTCGGCGACGGGGAGGCAAAGGGGGAGGGAGGGAGAGGTGGCAGAGAAAGCGAGAGAGCTAGTGTAGGTGTGTGTGCGTGTGTGTCTGTGCAGTGGGCTCTCTCAGCCTCTCCTCTGCTGTCAGAGCCTGACCAGAGCACCTCCACGGGGGGAGAGCCACTCACTCCAGTGCCCTTGAGAGCGCCGTCCTCAACAAGGCTCCCTCCGAATGGTAATGAGGAAGGCCCCTCGGACGGACGCGGCGGCCCTTGCGAGGCCCGCCCACGCGCCCACCTCCACTGAAGGTATGGCGGGGACTGAGAGGGCGTGCAGGGAGAACGCCGTCCGTGAACTTGGCTTCTGCGCTGCCCCATCCTCTCTCTCTACCTTTCCTTCTCTGAGACGAGAGGCGCGCCATTTACCAGGAACTCGTCAGACAATAACCAGCGAATAAGAATGCTTCGGAACCGTGCCAGCTCCTTCCAGTCCTCTCCTGATATAGCACCGCTTACAGCCATCCTAAATCCGACACCTGACCCTTTACACACAACCCTGCGTTGCGTGGTACAGTGCGTCACACATCGCAACAATACTCCAAAGCACCTAGCCGTCTCGAGACAAATTCCCTCAGAATAAGCGGGTCCGCTGAATGACACAAACGCAGAGGATAATCGCGCGCCGCACTGCGTCGGTAGCGCAGGTCGAACGCCACTCCGTAGAGTTCCACTGCACAAAACACAGTCTTTCATCACACTACCTCCTTAGTGTTCTGTGATGCTGATTATATTCTCATGCTGTCTAGTGTCTGAATATAACCTTGATATTTCCATACAGATCTGCCAGTGGGAGAGCACAAAGGATGTAGCCATTAACTGCTGTAGCTTCTCTCATCACCTGTCTCTTCGCCTTTCTTTTCCGCGCAGGAGAGCGACATGGAGTACTATGATTCGAAAGCGGATTCGGACTATGTGAGTACAGTGGTGTTTGTTCTCCCGGTCCTGACGACCCTGCTCCCTGTGCGTCTTGTTAAACCCCCCAAACCCACCCCCCCCACCTCCGGTCACGGGCCTTGGGGTTGTCTGTTTGTGTTGGTGCGCTGGTGACACTCCCGTGGCTGTGACTGTGTGTGTCGGACCTGGGTCCAGCACCGTTGCATGTGAACGCGCTCCCACTTCCTGTCCTCCCGAGAGCCTGACTGCGGAGTGTTCCTACCCTAATCCCAAAACCTAGTACCTAACCCTAACCGTGCCTAACCCTAACCGTGCCTGACCCTAACCGCGCCTAACCCCACCAGTTCCTAACCCCACCCGAACCTAACCCCACCCGTACCTAACCTCTCCGTCAAATCAGCTGTTCAATACCTAGTACCTAACCCCAACCTTTCAGTGCCAAGGGTACTTGGCAATACAGGATCACTGAGTTAGCCAGCTAACTAGCCTAAATATCTTGAAATCCGTGTTTATATTGTCGATTGATAAGGTTGATACGGGCTCGGTCATATTTGGTGGTTCTCCAACCTCTCTTGACCCAGCTCTGAACTAGCTCATCACCTAATCGAGGGTGGGGTAATTAGATGACCAGTTGAAATGGGCGAGCAAACTTTGAAGTAGTTCAAAAGAGCAGAGTGGAGGTTTGAGAATGCTTGGCCCATCTGAGACGGCGAATGAAAACACCTACGTAGAATATATTTAACATTCAACGGTTCCGGTATTACCGGATGTTTCTGAGAGACAGCTGACTCATTGATTCTGCCATGTGGTACAGCTAGCCCACAGATGTGATCACTTCCCTACGGTGAACAAACCTTCAGTGGCGGTCTAAAAGTCAGGGGAGCAATCCTGCCTCTACCACTACCATCTTAAGAACAAATGTGGACTGTGCACTTCTCCTACCAAGAGATTCAGTCACCCCTAATCCTGGAGGATGTTGTAACTGGTATTCAACAGAACTGGATTTAAAGAAAATTGAACTCTCAGAAAAAAACATCAATACCTGTCAGTTACAGACCCCCCCCCCCCCCCCCCCCCATATATGTGACGCATGTTCTAACAGTGTCTTGGCCTGTCACTGTTCCAGGAATAGTCATTAGTCCTTTCAGAGGAGATGCCGTTCAGGTCACCCCTCCTTTTTGTGCTGCCAAGCCACCTGATTGATTGGCTATCAGAACCAAACGCAAGAGTTCTCTCGATCGCCCAAGCACAAGTAGAAACTAAGGAATAAGGAAAAAATAGAAGGAAGAGAGGGTGTGACGGAGTAGAGAAATTGAGGAACAGAGACAAGGAGAAGAGAGATGGAGAGAGAGAGAAGAGAGAAGGCATTTGGAGACGGACAGAGAGTGTAGCTAGCTGTGCTATAAATCACGGTGTGATTTTCTCTGTGTGCGAGGCGACCCTGTTGTGATTAATGACACGGCGCTTTAGGGCCTGTCAGCACGTCTAATTGGAGGACATCGGTCATCATTAACATGGCCGCCGCTGAAGCCGTGCCTCTGACACGCCCTGTGACCCTTGGCCCCGCCCCCTCCTGCCCAGCACATCGCCAGAGGGCATCCAGAGGACACTCCCCAGTATGCACCTGACCGGGTTGAATTCGAAACAAACACAACCATACCCTTTGACTTGTTGAGCGAAAGACAACTACCTTGATTCCAGAGATGTTGTAACTTTCCACAGAGGTTGATTTGTGCTGATGAAGAGGTAAGTAACGATTATCAAGAGGTGCTCTCAGAGGAGCGTTGAGATTCTCCTCAACCATTCCTCCATCCCAGAACAACTGCTTTCACGATCATGTCCCTCCAGCCCCTCCTCTTTTCCCTAAAACCCTCTGATTATGCCACACCCTCTCTCCTGTTATTGGTGCCCAGGTTCCACTATCCCTCCGATTGGCCCTCAGCCGTGTACTGGCCCTTTAATGTCCACAACCCCGCCTTGTCTGTCTGTCTAATCCGTCCCTCTAATCCGTCCCTCCTCTGTCGACAGTCATCATAATGCCCAATAGATTACAGTCTGGGTCCTACCTCTCCAGGCATACTGTAGAAAAAGAGTGACCATTCATATTCATAGGATTATTTTTGGTCGGTGAGTGCAGAGACACTGGTGTGGATGGCTAAGTTTTAGAGATGATGAGATTAATAACATCTCATGTTAGAACCATATTAGAGATGATAGGATTAATAACATCTGATGTTAGGACTGTCTCAGAGATGTTTGGATTAATGAAATCTCAATTGTAAAATAATCTAAGACATGATGGGATTATTAACATTCTATAATTCCTTTAATCTCTATTTTATAATTGAGATTGTATTAACCCCAATTTCTCAGATCATCCTAGCATTAACAATCTAATTATAGGACTTTCTGTTTTATATATGATGGGATTAATAACATGTTAGGACTATTTGTCTAAAATATGTTGGGATTAAAACCATGTTAGGACTATCTGTCTAAAATATGTTGAGATTCATAACGTGATATAGTCATATCTGTTTTAACAACATTATGGGATAAATAAAATGTAAGGGTTACCTGTCTAAACTAAATGAAGTGTTTAATAACATGTTAGGACTATCTGACTAACAGTTGATGGGATTATCATCACCATATTAGGATTATATATCTAGAAAATTATGTGATTAACAAGCCATGCTAGGACTGTGTCCAGGTCTATCCTCCTAGTCGTGCCCTGGTTTTTGGACAAGGTCCTTAATATATGTTTATTTTCTAAGGACTAAGAAACACACACACACACACACGAAAGGTTAAGGCATAGCCCTGGCCAGTCGCCACAGCCCCAGCAACACTTAATTGGCCATCCGTAGAATAATATGCTATTGATTTTAAAGTTTAATATTGACCAGTGTTGGGGAAAGATGTCTCTGCACAAATTACCTAGATGAAAAAGAGACGGTAGTCCCTCCTCAGTTGAAGATTGTTACTTTCGCTTCAGCAGAGAACAGACAATGCTCACCCTGGATGAAATTGCAACATTCTCTGCTACGCATTATCTCAACCTGGCTGGGGGTGAAATACCTATGAATTGTAAACAACGTTCCAAGGTAACCGTTTGGCAATGAGCAAGGTGCAGAGACATAGGCCACCTAGCTGCAGCACTGTCGGTTTTCTATCTTTGCGTTGCATTTGACATATTTTATTTTTCGTTTGTTTTAAGATTTGCTATCATGGGATGTATGACAAAAAAGAATCCCACATGACATCAAAGGGATGAGCCGGGCCAAAAACAACAGTGTGGTCATGGTCGTTGACCTGAATAGATGAACGTGGAAATAAAAGAGTCTTCAAAATGTCATTCCTGGCCTCTCCAACCTTTTAATTAAACTTTGAGAATGGGGAGATAAAATTAACAAATTGGGTAATGAAACGAGCAAAACAGGTGGTGGATGGCTGAAGAAAATGAACCAATCAGTCTTCCCTGTGTGAATTTATTTAGCTTCTAATTAGAAGCTGCCTTGGTTAATTATGATTGGGCTCTTCGAGGGAAAAAAAGAGGCCCTAACTGAAATGACAGCCAGGCAGAGAGTTAAACAAACACAAAGACAGTCCCTACAGTACACTGCTGAAGCACCAGGGGATCGAAAATCCTTTACCTATTTGATGAACTGGCATCTATAGTAACAGCCAATCACATTCTCTGTTATTGATGAACTGGCATCTGCAGTAACAGCCAATACATTCTCTGTTATTGATGAACTGGCATCTACAGTAATAGCCAATCACATTCTCTATCATTGATTAACTGGCATCTACTGTAACAGCCAATCACATTCTCTGTTATTGATAAACTGGCATCTACCGTAACAGTCAATCACATTCTCAATTATTGATGAACTCACATCTACAGTAAAAGCCAATCACATTATCTGTTATTGATGAACTTGCATCTACAGTAAAAGCTAGTTACCTTCTCGGTTTCTAATGAACTAGCGTCTACAGTAAAAGCTAGTCACCTTCTCTGTTACTGATGAACTAGCATCTACAGTAAAAGCTAGTCCCCTTCTCTGTTATTGAGGAACTAGCATTTAGAGTAAGAGCTAGTCACCTTCTCTGTTACTGATGAACTAGCATCTACAGTAAAAGCTAGTCACCTTCTCTGTTATTGAGGAAGTAGCATTTATAGTAAGAGCTAGTCACCTTCTCTGTTACTGATGAACTAGCGTCTACAGTAAAAGCTAGTCACCTTCTCTGTTATTGATGAACTAGCATCTACAGTAAAAGCCAGTCATCTTCTGTGTTATTAATGCATTTGCATATATAGTAACAGCTAGTCACCTTCTCTGTTACTGATGAACTAGCATCTACAGTAAAAGCTAGTCCCCTTCTCTGTTATTGAGGAAGTAGCATTTATAGTAAGAGCTAGTCACCTTCTCTGTTACTGATGAACCAGCATATATAGTAACAGCTAGTCACCTTCTCTGTTACTGATGGACTAACATCTACAGTAAAAGCTAGTCACCTTCTCTGTTACTGAGGAACTACCATCTACAGTAAAAGCTAGTCACCTTCTCTGTTACTGATTAACTAGCATCTGTTAGCCAATCACCTTCATTCCTTCAGTCAATTAATCTAATTTATAAAGCACTTTTACATCAGCTGTTGTCACAAGGTTCTTGTAAAGATGCTATTCCCAAAACCCCAGCGTGTTCAACTGCAAGAAATTGACACACAGTGACTAGAACAAGTGGGTTGGAACTAATGCATTGGAACCAATGTAACCATATACTCTAGTGAGCCGATCACCTTCACTGTAACTAATACAATAGCATTTCTAATCCAATCTCATTAAGTAATAATCCACAGCTCTAACACTAAGACCTTTATCGTACCTCACGCTTTCCGAGTATTCCTAATCCACTTTCTCTTTAAATGATAAGGTGGTATCTCTAACCCGATCAACCTCAACTCATATATCCTACCTAATCACCCACGCCAGCGAGCTGCCCTTAACACAATGTCTTGATGGGACTGCATCAGTAACCTAATGGGGTGATTGTCTTTGATAGACCATGGTCCAGCTGTAACCCTCTCCCCCTTGCTGATGCAAATGAATATTAACTATGAACAGTACAGCACGTCTCTGCTGTAAAATAACAAGACTAGTATTATACTTTTCAACCAATCGTCTTCCACTGCGCTGGCCGCTCTGACACTGTCACCAGTGATATTAGCGTTGGCCGTTTTTGAGTGGGGAGGTTTAACAGTGTAATGCAGTTAGTAATGATTGGCAGGGAAAGAGGGAGAAAACGATTTGCGAAACTTTAACTGAACGGGTTTTCGACTGAACAAAAAGATGAGTTATAGGAGCTGTAGGAGGCAGTTTAAGAGATATACTGAAATTGAAGTGGCCGGCAAAATGTAATTGTCGAGGTATTACAGTGGTAATTGTTAGGTACGTGTTGAGCGGATGGAATTCAGAAATGAGGATTGTCAAGACTGGTAAGGTTTTTGTATAAGTCTGAATATTAAAGAGGAAAACTGACACATATAAAAGCAGTAGCGCAAGAATATAAACTGTGGTGAGCCTGTGAGACATGTTGTCTAACCATGCATTGGAGGGGGACTCCCATGTTTCTATTGTCCTCATTTGACATTTGCTGCTTTGTGAGTTTAATGTGTTGGACCACTACACAAACAGATCCGCATTTTCACCCAAAAATGGATGACTGAAGTCTCCTCATCGGTGGGGAAAGTATTTATGCTCGGTTAACGCTTTGTGTTGTGTTGGGTGCCCTAAGGTAGAGTTGACACCAGTACGAAAGACATTTGGTTGCAGTAAGTAACTAATGAGAAACCAGGCTACTCCACCTTGCTGTCTGATCTAAAGTAACAGGCATGGACTTAGTGCAGAGGCTTCTTGTTTATGTGGGAGGCAACAAAAGCTTTGATTAAATAGTGCTGGTTGTTAGTTATTGTCGGGATTAATTTGTGTGTTTTTGTATAAGTCTGAATGTTAAAGAGGAAAGCTAACACATTTAAAAGGAATGGCGCAAGGATATAACTTGCGTTGAGCCTGTGAGACATGTTGTCTAACCATGCATGGGAGGGGGACATCACCCAATGGGCTGTACTGAAGATATATACGCCTGAGCTCAACTTTGAATGGAGAGCTCCTGACCTGACTCCACAAAGAGTGTTGTTAATTGCTCCAGGTTTGCAAATCTAGTCTCCCTGACTTCTCTGGTTAGAATTTCTGCAACAGAGTGGCTTAGAAAGCTTCTGTTATTTATTTAGCAGAGTTTAGTAAAGATTTGTTTTGTGTATTTATGTCAACCTCCCATTCACAAATGAACCTGTACTGTCTGAGTATGAGAGCTGGTTAAGTGTGCCTGCATGTGTTTCCTGTATGGTGACATGTGGTCCTGATCTGGGCCCCCCCCCAGGTCCAAGCATTGACATTTTAGTGGACCCTCATCCATCCTTTCTCCTCTTCCCTTCCTTACCAACAGCAGCTTTTAATTGCATTTTAACAGACAATTAACGCTGGGCCATAAATCAATTCCTACACAGGGCATGACTTTTGAATTTTATTTTGCGGGGGACGGGTTAAACGTATGTGTTTATCACGGTGAAACCAGCTAACCCTGGCTACTCTGACGAATGATGTTCTGTGAAACTGTATCCCTGTGCAATGTACTGTATGTATGTGTTTCAGTATTTGGTTTGTTGTTTTATTTTTGTTCTGCCTGCCGCCACCCCTCCCCACTTCTCTTCGGATGTGTGAGTATTTTGGGTTCAGTTCACATGCACTGACATGTGTCTGCCAGTTCTATACAACATAGGAATATGTTGTAGATAGGCAATTTGTAGATGTTTCTACTTTTCCTCATGTAATGCAATGCGGATGGACAGTGTGTGTTTTTCCTCTAGGTGTGTGGGCCGACTTCTCTCCTATGTTATCGCAGAATCCTATATTCTGTCATTCTGCATCCTGCGGCGTCCCTCACAGATAAATGATCGAGCTCAGCCGGAGGATGTGTTTAGATCTAGCGCTTATTTCTTTTCACAGGATTGGCTGTTGAAAAGGAAAGGTAGCTAATAAAGATTGAATCCTAAATGTCACATTCGCAGGGAAAGTTTGACTCCCATGTTTCTATTGTCCTCATTTGACATTTGCTGCTTTGTGAGTTTAATGTGTTGGACCACTACACAAACAGATCTGCCTTTTCGCCCAAAAATGGATGACTGAAGTCTCCTCGTTGTTGGGGAACGTATTTATGCTCGGTATAACGCTTTGTGTTGTGTTGGGTGCCCTAAGGTAGAGTTGAAACCAGTACGAAAGACATTTGGTTGCAGTAAGTAACTAATGAGAAACCAGGCTACTCCACCTTGCTGTCTGATCTAAAGTAACAGGCATGGACTTAGTGCAGAGGCTTCTTGTTTATGTGGGAGGCAACAAAAGCTTTGATTAAATAGTGCTGGTTGTTAGTTATTGTCGGGATTAATTTGTGCGCCACCTCGATGAGTGTGTGATAGCCATCTCGGACTCTAATTGATTCTCACTGTTTTGTGTCTGCTTTGATACCCGCTGTTGCTTTGTGACGAGGCGGAGAATAGAAAAGAAAATCCAAACCCAGTCTAAAAGCCTTTGTAATTGCTGTGTTTGTAGTTGAATCCAAAAGTGCGCACGCGTGTTTGGCTGTGCATGCTCTTGTGCGTCTATGCCTGAGTGTGTTGGTGTTTGTTTCCAGCTGTACGGGGCGGATATCTGTTTGTCTGTACTTGGAGCCGTCTGTTTCATTGTGTTTGCCCGTCCGTGTCTCTACAGACCGAGGACGGGGACGGGGAGGAGAACCTGATGGAGAATCCCTACTCCATGAAGCTGGAGTTTGTGGACGATCCAAACTTCCCGAATAAAAAGGTCAATTACTCCTACAGCGCCGTCCAAATCCCTACGGACATCTATAAAGGCTGTAAGTACCAAGCCCTGTATTCACCCACACACACACGATCAGATGAACACACAAGCACACACATCCTCACACCGTCTCTTTCTCTCTTTCTGTCTCCCTAACACACATACAGAGACACCAATTTGCTACAGTGCTGTGCTCCGACTCCATTAATAGGATCCATACAGCGTTATTATTAGACACGTTCTAACAGGATAAAATGTGAGGCCCCGGTCTTGTTTCTGAGGGGGCCCTGATGTGTGTCTGTCAGAGTGAGGCCACCCCCCCTCCTGGTTCTTCCAGAATCTGTCCTGAAGACACTCCCTTTTCCTCTGCTCTTTAGTCCTTGACATTTCACCTGTAAGGGTGTGTTGTCTGTGGAAATACCTGTAAGATACAACCATGTTTCCAAAACAGTTGTGAAATACACATACATGATGTGCAAATCATATATACCCTACATTCAATAGGAAATAGTACAAAGACAACATATCAAATGTTGAAACTAAGACATTTTATTGTTTCTTGAAAAAAACAGTATATGCCAACTTTGAATTTGATGCCAGCAACACTTTTCAAAAAAGCTGGGACAGGGGCAATACATGTTGTGTAATGCTAAACAATAAACCTGGTGGAACATATCATTTAATTAGGTTAATTGGCAACAGGTTAGTAACATGATTGGGTTCAAAAAGAGCATCTCAGAGAGGATGAGTCTTTCAGAATTAAAGATGGGGAGGTGAAAGACTGCACAGGCAAATAGTCCAACAATTTAAAAATAACGTTTCTCAACATAAAATAGCAAAGGGTTTGGGGATCTCTTCACCCACTGTAGATAATATCATTGAAAGATTCAGAGAATCCGGAGAAATCTCTGTATGCAAAGGACAAGGCTGAAAACCAATATTGGATGACCATGATCTTCAGGCCCTCAGATGGCACTGCATTAAAAACAGACATGATTTTGTAGTGGACATCACTGCATTCTGTTTTTATTTGGAGCATCCCAACATTTTATGAAACATGGTTGTATTATAATACATGGCAATGGTGTTGTCTCTGTTTGTATGTGTGTGTGTGTGTGTGCGTGTGTGTCTGTGTGTGTATATCTGCGTATGTTTATGTCTCTTTGTGTGTGTATGTCTCGGCATGTTTGCATGTATCTGCGTGTGTGTATGTGTCTCTCTGTGTATGTGTGTCTTTTTGTGTTTTTGTGTGTCTCTCTGTGTGGGTGTGTGATCCAGATCTTTGTGTACATGTGAGGACACCAATATAGTAATATAGTTCTCCTTCTCCACTATGTCGTTGTTGATATGAGGAATGCATTTTCTGAAATTTCCTAGTCTCCTCCCGTTTTAAACTTTAGGAGTACATGAGATCCTGGTCCACACCTGGTTTTGTACCTGGTTTTTTTCTGGGCCCGTTGCTGTCCCTGTTCTTGTCCATCTGGTCATACTTCTGACCTAGTCTAAATTTAAATAGACTCTGGATTTAGCCCACATGCATTTATAAATTATTCCAATTGGACTCTTAATATCTCACCTGGCACAGCCAAAAGAGGACTGGTCACCCCTCTGAGCCTGGGTCCTCTCTAGGTTTCTTCCTAAATTTCGGTCTTCTTAGGGAGTTTTTCCTAGCCACTGAAATTCAACACTACTGTTGTTTGCTCCTTGGGGTTTAAGGCCGGGTGTTTCTATAAAAGCACTTTATGACAACTGCTGTTGTAAAAAGGGCTTCATAAATAAATTTGATTGATTGATAAAACCTGACAAATTGGTCCCCACTAAATTTTTTTTGTCAGGTCCCCTCTAGACAGAATGTGATTTCTGACTTGGGGGTTAGGTTTCAAGCAAAACATTTTAGCTTTAGGTATTACGGGTTAGGTGTTAGGGCTAGGTTAAGTTTAAACAAAAAGGTTTGGTTATTGAGGTTAGGATTGCATAAGGGTTATGGTTACAATTAGAAAAACAAATGTTTGTGTGTGGTTGTGTGGGCAGATTCCCGTCGTCCTGGTTACCTTACTCAGTCTGGCACCTCACGGTTCCACTGGCGGAATGTCCTCTTTGGGACTTGTCCAGAAATGGAGTAAAACTGAACACATGTACCTGCTGGGGCTTTAATCTCCCAGTCAACCTCTTCTCTCTCTGTCATCGGTCTCTCTCTCAGCCTTCTCCTCACTCTCATCCCTCTTTCTCTCAGTAATCTCTCTTCTCTCTCTCATCCCTCTTCTCTCTTTGTCATACCTCTTCTCTTTGTCATCCCTCTTCTCTTTGTTATCCCTCTTGTCTTTCTCATCCCTCTTCTCTCTTTGTCATCCCTCTTCTCTCTTTGTTATCCCTCTTCTCTCTTTGTTATCCCTCTTCTCTCTTTGTCATCCCTCTTCTCTTTGTCATCCCTCTTCTCTTTGTCATACCTGATCTCTCTCTTTGTCATTGTTCTTCTCTCTCTCATCTCTTCTCTCTCTGTCATCCCACTTCTCTCTCATCCCTCCTCTCTCATCCCTCTTCTCTCTAATCCCACTTCTCTCTCTTTGTCATCCTCCTCTCTCTGTCATCACTCTTTCTCTCAGCCAACCCTCTTCTCTCTTTTCTTTCTCTCAGTTTTCTCTGTCATGCCATTCTAATTTTGTTGTACTTGGATTTGTCCACTTTCCATTTCTGGCTGCTCCTCAAACAATCAATTAATTTTGCATTGACAGACAGACCACCTTTTCCAACCATTTTATTTGCCATCTTCCACTTCAGAGCCCTTGTTCCAAGAAACCAGGTTACTTCAGAGACGCAGAGGTCATCCACCAGGTTTATAAAAAAGGGTTCCCAGCAGCCTCTCTGGGCCAATTTCGTCAGAGTTAGCGGTTTCTTATTCGTGAGGAGGAGGGGTCAAAGAGTTTGAATTGCCAACAATAGAGCAATCAGTCCAGTCTGTTGTTCCTGCACACGTTTTGTGCCGGCCCCGGATTCTCTCAAGGATATGCCTTCACTGGGCCTTGTCTAGGAAGAAAGGCTTTCTGATTGAGCCTTCGGGGGATTGCACTGTAGAAGCGTAGTACTACAATGGAATACTCTGAGAGGATGTTCATTTTTGAGAGTTTTGCTCTCCCTAAAATGTTTACTGTTGATGTGAGCGAATCGAGTCCCTCTGCATAGTCTGCCATGGATAGATTGGCCTGGCTACTCCAGTTTTGGCACCGGCTCTGTGTTGAGAATGCTGTTTGAGAGCTCTTATTTCGTTTTTACTTAATTGTTCCATAAAATGCAGTGGTCATAATGTGGGTGTCAGTCATACCCACACTCGTGTGTTTCATTTAGTAACTTATAGCTTGTGTAAGTAACACACATTTGAGATATATCCTAACCACTTATTTGGACATTGAGTTAGCAGTAGAATACAATGATATGTCCAGTGGTATTACCACAGATGGACAGGGAGGCAGTTATCCCAGCGGATGTATGAATCTCAAGCATCAGGTCATAATTTCCACTCCCCACAGCGACACAAAGCCCAGTGGCGAGGATGTGGAAGCCTTTGGAGGGAGATGGAACTGAGCCGACATTCAGATGGATATCCCATCGATCAAATATCTGATTTCAGGGAAGAAAAAAAATTCAGAAGAGTGAAATACCCAAATATAAGGGACTACTTTGTTTTAAGAATAGTTGTTGTTTA
The DNA here is from genome assembly GCF_011004845.1 of Esox lucius. NCBI lineage: Eukaryota > Metazoa > Chordata > Actinopteri > Esociformes > Esocidae > Esox > Esox lucius. The sequence goes on from NC_047585.1 coordinate 13,480,236, forward strand.
GAAGGAGTGCAGGGAAATCTAGTCATTGAACACTTCATAGAAACATGCTAGAACACGCCAATACCGGAGTATGGAATATTGCTAGATTCTGCCTGGCTTTGCCCATCTCAGTTCGTAGGTTCTGCTCCCGTTAGAACCAAACGCTTTTGGGCCAACTGTTAATTTAGTTGTAAAAAATGGTTGTATACTATAGAACATAAAGTCATGTTATTAGGAATAAGTCACTCAAATACTCAGTCTTCATAAACATCAAGCGTACATATCTAGGATGAGTTTTACCTTTTAGATTGCATTTAATGCAGACAGGGGTTCTGTTCCTTGATCAGCGCACCTAATCTGAGAAACATGATCCAGTTGCCCCCAGGGATCAAAAGTTAAAATCTGGAGACAGAAAAGACTATTACCCCCCCCTGATACGCTTCCCTCTGGGCGGAGGTGGCAGAGGAAGCTGACACGGAGCAATCCGGGTGGAAAGTCTGCCTGTGGGTCTGGGCTTATTAGACAAGCTTGAAGTACTGGCACAGTCATGAGTGAACAGGAGAAGCTGCCCAGTCGACCCGGAGAGAAGCAGAACAGCCAGAGGAGAGGGTAGGGGTCAGCACAAGGGAACGAAAGCCTGGAACTATGTGAGTCCGGGAGACAGTAGGATTAGAGTGCCATCTTCACGGTGGTGTGCTGAAACTCGGCGTTAGTGGTCTGGCTGAGTTGCGGACGGCGAAAATGCTGTTTATTACGAGCACTCATCCCCTGTATAGTCGAAGGGGTTGTTATTGTAGGGCTTTGATAATGAATGTCTTAGAGAAGAGCGCTGAACCAGGAAACTTTGGTAATATGATTAGTTTTCCGTTCTATTTGAGGGTCGGGAGAAAGAGAGCGTTTTCCGCACGACGAGGAGTTTTCACAATTGCGCGTCGGGCATGGTTATGATACGGCTGCTACAGGGTTTCACACAGGGGAGATGGACCCAATAGACATAGACAAGGAGGAGAAAAGGATAGTTGGATGAGTTGGGGGCAGGGCTGGGGGGTGGGGGGGGGGGTTGGGGGCTTGCGAGAGAGTCACTTTAATAATAGAAAGCGTTTAGAGAGAAAAGGGTTTTTCGTGTTTTATTGTGTTCCTTTCAGACGCTAAATGAGGCAGCGTCCGCGTCCTGGTTTGATTTGTCTGCCAGGGCCCATGTCCATTTATTGAGATGGAGAGTGTTCCCTGGGCGCAGTAATGAACCATTTTATGATTCATTATCCCACTGCTGATTCCTGCTGCCAAGACTGCAAACTTTCTAATTAGCTCAGGTCAAACATTCACGCGGTTTTCTTCTAATTATCGGCGCCTATTAAAGAGTGGGCAATGCCAAGGCGGAATACATTAATGTGGGTGGGGCCGTTGCACTGTGGAGATTAAAAACAAAAAGAAATCCCCAAAATATCCCTGTGGTGGGTGAATATTGGGCTTGTTTTGCAGGAACAAACTGCAGGGAGGGATTTTGTATGAATAATCTTTGGGGACCAGCTCAGGGGAATACAATCTCCCAGGGAATCGCAGAGAAAGTGGCTGAAGGGAGGTAAATAACCGCTGAGAAACAATCCCATCGTGCACCTCCTCTCATGGGTCCATCTCTAGTTTCCCACCCGGGTAAAGGCTTACTGCAACAGGGCCGCGCAGCCGACGGTGTTAGCAGCTCCTGCGTGGTACGTTAGACGGCGACAGCGCAACCGGTTCCCTCCTACTTTCTGTTGCCTTTCATGTAGGACGTAGCTGGTTAAACACACTTTATTTACAGCGCTGTCGTCAAACGAGCTGAAGAAGAAAGAAAAACGAGTCTTCCTTTAGCATTGAAGTTGGAATTCGCCCGCATTCAGGGCCTTTTTTCCCTCTGTTCGGGGCTGTGATGTTGTCTTTCTATTATACTGCCTCGGCAGGGTGGAAATGGGCTGTGAGAATAGAATGGTGAGCAGTGACTAATTATGTGTGCAGTTGAAAGAGTGGGTGAAGTGAAGCTTTGGTGGTTGAACTGAATGGAAGGATTAATCCTCTTCTCCTGTGGAGGGAGGCGGCTGTCGCCCTCTCGCTCGCGTTCTCTTCCAGCTAATAAGACATAGGGGAGAGAGACGGAGGAAACAAACATCAATGCCCGGACCACCGGCTTTTAAAACATGTTCCCTGTCTTTGACTATTAGCTCCTGCAGTCAATCATGATGGAACATGTGCCATGTCAAGGAGAGACTGGGGCAGAGACAAGAGACAAGAAGAAAGAGTTGAAACAGATGCTGGGAGACAGTACAGATACTATGCAACAGTACAGAGACTAGGCATCAGTACAGATACTAGGAAACAGTACAGATACTAGGAAACAGTACAGGGATGAGGAGACAGAGACAGTACAAACACCAGAATACAGAGAGAGGACAGAGACTAGAAGAAAGTACAGACTAGAAGAAAATACAGAGACTGAGGGAAAGAGGCATTGCAGAGACTGGAAGACCAAGATTAGAAGACCGAGACAGTACAGATACTAGACAACAGAGACAGTACTGAGACTAGACGGTACAGAGACAGTACAGAGACTAGACACATGAGACAGTACTGAGACTAGACGGTACAGAGACAGTACAGAGACTAGACTGTACAGAGACAGTACAGAGACTAGACAACAGAGACAGTACTGAGACTAGACAACAGAGACCCGACAACAGAGACAGTACAGAGACCAGACAACAGAGACAATACTGAGACTAGACTGTACAGAGACAGTACAGAGACTAGACAACAGAGACAGTACTGAGACTAGACAACAGAGACTAGACAACAGAGACAGTACAGAGACTAGACAACAGAGACAGTACAGAGACATTACAGAGACTAGACAACAGAGACAGTACAGAGACTAGACAACATAGACAGTACAGAGACTAGACAACAGAGACAGTACAGAGACTAGACAACAGAGACAGTACAGAGACTAGACAACAGAGACAGTACACAGACTAAGAGACAGAGACTAAAACCGAAGGAGAGATTGGTATCACAGAGGTTTCAGTAGAACAAAACAGTCTGTGAAGCATTACCATATTCAATGAAGCATTCTCAGAGATATGTCTGCTGGCGCTGCCTGGTACAGTAACACAAACCAGCCCTCTTGTGCAGACATCAGAAGGAAAGGAGAACTGATGGGGGTTTGGGGTCGTTCACTTAGGAAACCAACTAGTAGAAACAATTATCAGACCAGTGTTCTACATTTCAGAGGAACGCCGCGGTGCATGAGCTAAATTGCACAGCAGTGCCGCTGGCTGAAACGAGGGATATCATTTAGGCAAAACGAACTGTAAAATACATTTAAATGACTTCTAAAGGTTTATGTGCCTCCCTGTTTTCATCCACCTGCGCACCTCAGGCTGAAACAGACACACATCCAATGGCTGAAACAGACACGCCGTCGCCCAGCACACCACGCTACGTCTTGCTCAACATCAAGCCAGATTTAAGGAACGAGAGACAGAGAGAGAGAGGAGAAAAAGCCAAAGTGATTTGTAAAAAGAAATGAGCGTAGGGAGAGAAGGGATTTTAAAAGTCTGTTTTTCACTCTGAGGGAGAAGACAGCTGAAATCAAAACACAAGGCTGTATTTATACATCTAGCGTTCCTGTTGATTTCCTCCGCTCCGTCTTCCGCCCCCATGCTCCCCCATCTCCCACCCTTCCCTTACCCCCAAAGTCTGTGCCCAGTCAAGGGGCGCTATCGTTTACCAACACGCTAATGAGAACAGTCAGCACACCAGACTCCACTTCACTCACCACCAAGCTCAAAAATTACTATTTCATTTGATTAGTATTGACTGAATCACCTTAATTAGAAAAAGTCTTTAGGCGGAGGAGGGTTAATATATCATTCAATATTAATGATTGTTGGGAGACACTCTGGGTTGGATTTTGTCTCCACAATTGGAGGCAGTTCAGGAGCAGGACTCACGGATTCAATCAGAAACACATAAATAATACTTTTCCAGCGTTTTATGAACACAATTTATGTACCTGATCACTTATATTAGTAAAGGTGTTACTAGGTTGTTTGTGTGATTAATATTATTTGAGTTCAATGCGGTTTTACTTTGGAATACCAGAGCATTGGAATACCAGGTGTTAGAAAATGGCCAACCCCTCTTTCTGAAAAAATAGCATTAGCATAATTAGAAAGTGTCCTTTTAAACATCTGAGTTTGTGTCAACCTTCTTCTTCTCTCTCCAAATGTGGATGATAACATGAATTCCTTCAGAGTGCCCAGACCTTGTTTTCCAAAGTCTTTGTAGATGATTGAGGTGGTGCCAGTTCCAGCCATTTGTTTTTCATGTGCGGGATGAAAGGTTTGTAAGTCCAGGGCTTTAAGCATCGAGCCAGACCAGAGGAGCGGAGACAGCCTTGGAGAGAAAGAAATAGAGACATGGATGTCGTGTTCTAAGTAGAAGGATTCGAGCGGGGCATTTCTATTAAAACATTTTGTTTTATCCTTGTTTGATTTCGGTGGACTAAGTCATTAAATTCCCCCCAAAAATAAGCCAATACGCCAGTGTAGTAAAAACATCCCTCCTGTGTTGTTCAAATGTGTCCTGTATGTGTATGTTACAAGGTACTCGTCTACTGCAGTGTTGGATTACTGTTCTATTATCAAAGCCATGCAGCTGGCTCTTGGCCACTCTTCAAAGGAACGGCATAAAGATCTTTATGAAGATGACGACAGTGATAATGGTTATTACTCATGGGAAGGTCTTGTCTGTTTAATAGACTTCTATCATCCCAAATGGATTTGTTATGAGGGATCGTTTGTATTCCCCAGTGTCATACTATACCGTGCACGCCTTTGTCGGTGCCAGTGTGTGTGGTAGCCTACTATAATGCTGGATTAATATTAAGAAGAAGGAAGAGATCCATTTTATTTTGATGGCTGTTCATCAGAGCCATCTACACATTCCCGGCAGTGTGAATTATGTGTGGATGTGGGTGTGTGTGTGTGTGTGTGTGTGGGTGTTGGGTGGGGGAAGGCGGAGACCGTTGCGTGTCTGTGCGTGTGTGTGCGTGTGTGTGTAAGCGATGGTGTGACACGGGGAAGCTTCATAAATCCCACTCATAATTGTGTCTCTACTTGGTGTGCAGTCCTGCTCCATAAAGGGGCAAAGCCAAGGGTGCTCTAAATGTCAGGGGAGCAGCGGACTGATGAATCACCTTTTAAAAGACATCAGAGCGCCCTGTTTCACGTTGAAAGATGAGACCGACACAGCACTCAGGGCCTCCGTCCGCCCGCCTGGGCGCGTTTCCCCCAGGTGCAGGGACGCTTTTCTTTTTAACCCACTGTCCTGAGAAGACCAGGCACATTCTGACTGTATAAATCACTGAGAATTAGTCAGCTTGGCGCTCTCTTATTGGCGATGCGCTCGTAGTTCTCCCAAGGTGACTCGCGTGTCCCTGTGTGTGTTGGCCTGGAGTGAGGTCAGAGGTCCGAAAAAGGAAAAGTTCTTGGTTGTGTGAGGGAAGTTCCTAATTAAGACCCAAACGACCTCCCATTACCTGGTGATTAGGTTTTAATTAGGAAATTCCCTCGCCTGGTGAACATGGCCAAAGATTTTTTGAACCTTTGAGTTTGGTCAGCTGCAGGCAGGTGGGCAGGTGGGGCTGAACCTGTGCAGAGCACATGCCGTTTTGCTATCTAGTGCCCTTTCCATCTGACGCGTGCCCTTCCGCCCTGGCGACGTATCCTCACACATCGACGGGAAAGCGCATCACTCTCTCCAACACACTGTCCGTCCGTGTGAGACGACATCTCCGCCCACTTCAGATTCAGCCCAAGGTCTGTGCACGGTACTGGTCGGCTGACATGACATTAGAGGTAGTTCACATCTGCATACTTCTGATCTTCTGGGTGTCTGTTAGCCAGTGGTAGTTAATGTACATACAATTCCACCTACTCACACAAACCCACACTCAGGGGTCATTTGTGTTCAAGTGGACCTATTAATCTAGCCCATGATTCAACTGTGCCACTATTAATATCTTAAAATGTTGAACATATGGTACCTTGAGAAGGTTTAGTCTTGACAAAGAATTTATTCTTTGTCAATAGTTACAGTACCTAAAACTGTTCATACACGTGTGTGGGAAGTGGTTCCTCTCCTTGGCGGGTCTCCTTAGTTGTGCTCTCAGGTGGTCTCCTTGACCTTGGTCCACTTTCGACCGAGCGGGCATTCCAGGCTTGGGGCATCAGTACAGTAGATAAGAGCTCTGCCTGATACTAGGTCCCAGACCCAAGAAACCAGCAGCCCACTGAGGTGGCCCATGATGAGCCTAAAGCCTGACACGTTGTTTGAAGAAATGGAAATACACAGTGCAATATAGTCTGTTTTGTCATGGTGTATTTCACAGTTGAGGGGAAGAGTTGCTGGATATTTATTTATATATTTAGCTCTGGGTTTTAGTTATTTTAGGTCTGTCTTTTGTGAGGAATCTCTTTCACCCCTCCCCATCTCTCTCCCCCCTCTCTCTGTCTCTTCTAGAATTGTTTTTGGGTCTGGGTATATATATTAAAATATCAATTTTGGCGGTCTTATCGACCCTAGGTTCCAACTGGCTTGCTCATCCCTGCTACTCACCCCGTAAAAAAAGTATATTTAAGTGCTGTAGTTTGTAAATGTATGCAATCAATAATGTATGTAGGTCCTGAGACTTGTGTCAGCTAAATTTATTGATATTGAAAATGATTTGTCTCTTATGTAGTCATACATTTGACAGGAAGTTTGGAAGTGCAGCTCAGTTTCCACCTCATTTTTAGGGCAGTGTGCACATGGTCTTCTCACCAGAGCCCTCAACAGTAAGTCATAGTGGTCAGGTACTCTGGCTGTTTAGGGCAAGGTATCATTACAGTTTACTCAGTTTTTTTGTTTTGTTTAATTCTTTGTAATGTGTCAAACAGCTATGGATTTGCATTCTATTAGTGTGAGGATAATGTACAGAATTCTCAATTGGGTGTCCTCTCCTTCCCTTCACCCTCTTTCTCCTCTCTTCATCTGTCCCTCCCTCTCTATCTCTATCTCATCCTCTTGTTCCAAGACTCCCCTTCTCTCCCTCTCTCCCTCCGTTTTTCCATCATTCTATTTTTCAATTTGAAGGGCTTTATTGACTTGGGAAAACTTTCTTTACATTGCCAAAGCAAGGGGAAAATAACAAATAAAAATAATAAGTAACAAAAGAGGAGGGAAGAAAACATCAGAAATTACATTACACATGAAAGTTTCAAAAGGATAAAAGCTTTTCAAACTTTATATCAGCTATGTGCAGTGTACAAATACTTCAAGTATGAATGACTTGAGGAAAATAAAGAGATAAATATTGGTTATGTTTACAGTGTTTTTTGTGCTCCAACGGTTGCCCTTTTCTCATAGCAAAGGGTCACAAATCTTGCTGCTGTGATTGCACAATGCAGTACTCTGCCTAGCAGAAGCGCAAGTCTATCATTGTTTGATTTGTTTTGAAGTTATTTGTGGGTCTGTACGGTCTATGGGAAATATGTCTCCTTCTTTCTCTCTCTCTATTTCTCACAATTCCCTCTCTCCCTCCTCCTTTTATTCTTCCATGTTGTGTCTGCGAATTTAGTGGAAAACATGTTGCAGCTCTTCCCTTGGTGACAAAAACAATTACGCTCTCTGCTCTTACCCTCCAGTCCTGGTTAGTGCTGGGGTGTGTGTGTATGTGTTTGCGTTTGAGTGTGCACGTGTGTGTGTGTGTGTACTTGGTTTGTTTCAAGGCAATAGACTGCAGGACTTTCACTAACAGTTAGATTGTTTGAATTTTGGAGACTTGTATAAACTGTCTTCAGTGTAGCTATCAAACTCTGACAGTGAATTTAATTGTTTCTGGGAAAGTCAACAACAGAGTTCTTCATTTTTAAACAGAACAATGTGAGTACTTTCACATTTGTGTTAATGGTACAGCAAATGTAGTATGCGAGGGGTGTGTGAGACTATGGGGTCCGGGCAGGTCCAGCTACTTCATTTTGTTACACAGTTACACTGAGCAGTAATTGAAAATCATGCGAAAAGTGGATAATGATCTTTTATTTGTGTGAAACGCAAACAAGAGAGGGTGAAAAGCTGGACGTGATGGTCCAGGGCCTTATCTGGCTGTGGTTGGCTGAGTAATTAAATCAGAAATGCCAGTGAAGCTCTCCTCAGCTCAGCATCTTGTCCTGTTTCTCTTTTAATCAGGCACACATTAAACCTCTGATTGTGCGCCCCATCTTCTGACTCCTTCTCAGCTATTAAACAAGAACCAAAGTCCTTTCTCTGTGCCCCCTGCTGAAGGGTGTGGATGTTGAGGTGGACGGCATTTGAGCCTGCACAGGATGCAACGCAATAAAGTACTAGAAAGACAGGTATAGTTGAGGTATAATACTGAAATATTTTCTCTGTGATAGCAGCTTGAAAGTGGGGGAGGAGAAGGCGGGGTTAGAGCAGAGTTAAGGGGCTATTATAGCACTCAGAGGAAAACTGAAAGAGAAATATATGGATGCCGCATCTTAATCAGTTATCTGGCATTTTCCAACCGACCAGGAAATTCAAATGTTTCCTGTATGTTATGTTTGGTAACACCTTATTTTGAGATTCCCTAAAAGTGTCTGTAGATGTGCTACGGATTACTGTGACTACTGACTATCAGTAACATTTTATCTACTAACCTTGACATTAGCTTTTATCCTTACCTTAACCCATACCCTAAACCTTCTTCTAAACCTAACCCAAACTTTAGCAAGCAATTACTTATCAACAGACTGTTTGATTAATATCTGTTGACAGTATTCCTATCTGCAGAACATCTGCGGATAGAAATGGGACTCTCAAAATAGTGTAACCTTATCATTTAAGTCCCAGAATATGTCATTTCCAATTAATAATGATAGACTTTGCACTAATAAAATTGTACCAACCTCTATAATGATTTACGGACCACATAAGTCCACACTTCTTGTTTTCGTTTGTCAATGTGTGAGAAAGGTAGAGAAGCGATGTAGAGGCGGTAGAGTTTGCTGATATTCTCCATTTGTGGTTGAATGGGTGACGAATGCCTCCTACAGGTCCATCCATCCATTCATTAAAGTACTATTGACCCGGGAAGATATTTATAGCTCTGACCTTAAGGTACACACACCACTGATGAACAGACACACAAGCTGTTTTCATGCTGTCCGTGGGGAAAAACTGTAACGGGAGCAGAAATAGCAGCATGTTCTCCCTGTATTCAAATACACCATGGTCCAAAATACTGCCTCCTCACACTCAGTGACACATGACCTCCGTCAAGGACATGCAGGATCTCTCTCCATCTCTCTCTCTCTCTCTCTCTCTCTCGCTCTCGCTCTCTCTCAAATGAATGCCTCCAAGTAAGCGCCAGCTGACTGCGTGTATACCTTCTTAAGGAGTCAGACCACACTGCCAGAGTGGACAAGGTTATTCAGGGGGATGTTACCTTGTCGTACCTCTTCATTATCTTGGCCACACAGCGTAAGGGTTTGTGTTCTGTCTCAACCTCATGGTGGTCGTCATGGTTATTTAGATTGTAGTGTACTGATGTGTCTGAAGGTCTCTTGTCTCTGTCGGTCTACAGCACCGGTCATCCTGAATGAGCTAAACTGGACCCAGTCTTTGGAGAAAGTGTTCATTGATAATCGCCGGGAGGACAGCTCTCTGCGGTGGCAGGTGTTCGGCAGCGCCACAGGGGTCACGAGATATTACCCAGGTACGTCCAGTGTTAATAAGTGTATACTGATCATCGTTGTGAGACTTGAGCTGAGGAATGACGTTTGCATTTCTCCCATTTTCAGCCGCTCCGTGGAGCAGTACACAGAATAAGATTGACCTGTATGATGTCCGCAGACGGCCGTGGTGAGGACTGTTTCCTTCATCTGTCATACTGTAGACACCCAACAGGTTTTCATACTGTAGACACCCAACAGGTTTTCATACTGTAGACACCCAACAGGTGTTCATACTGTAGACACCCAACAGGTTTTCATACTGTAGACACCCAACAGGTTTTCAAACTGTAGAGGCCCAACAGGTTTTCATACTGTAGAGGCCAAACAGGTTTTCTTTACTGTAGAGGCTCAACAGGTTTTCATACTGTAGACACCCAACAGGTTTTCATACTGTAGACACCCAACAGGTTTTCATACTGTAGAGGCCAAACAGGTTTTCTTTACTGTAGAGGCTCAACAGTTTTTCATACTGTAGAGGCCCAAAAGGTTTTCATACTGTAGACACCCAACAGGTTTTCATACTGTAGAGGCTCAACAGGTTTTCATACTGTAGAGGCCAAATAGGTTTTCTTTACTGTAGAGGCCCAAAAGGTTTTCATACTGTAGAGTCCCAACAGTTTTTCAGACAGTAGTGGCCCAACAGCTTTTCATACTATAGAGGCCCGACAACTTTTCATACTGTAGACACCCAACAGGTTTTCATACTGTAGAGGCCCAACAGGTTTTCTTTACTGTAGTAGCCCAAAAGGTTTTCTTTACTGTAGATGCCCGACAGGTTTTCTTTACTGTAGAGGGGCCCAACAGGTTTTGATACTGTAGAGGCCCTAACAGGTTTTGATACTGTAGTGACCCAACAGGTTTTCACACTGTAGAGGCCCAAAAGGTTTTCATACTGTAGAGGCCCAAAAGGTTTTCATACTGTAGAGGCCCAACAGGTTTTCATACTGTAGAGGCCAAATAGGTTTTCTTTACTGTAGAGGCCCAAAAGGTTTTCATACTGTAGAGTCCCAACAGGTTTTCAGACAGTAGTGGCCCAACAGCTTTTCATACTATAGAGGCCCGACAACTTTTCATACTGTAGACACCCAACAGGTTTTCATACTGTAGAGGCCCAACAGGTTTTCTTTACTGTAGTAGCCCAAAAGGTTTTCTTTACTGTAGATGCCCGACAGGTTTTCTTTACTGTAGAGGGGCCCAACAGGTTTTGATACTGTAGAGGCCCTAACAGGTTTTGATACTGTAGTGACCCAACAGGTTTTCACACTGTAGAGGCCCAAAAGGTTTTCATACTGTAGAGGCCCAAAAGGTTTTCATACTGTAGAGGCCCAACAGGTTTTCATACTGTAGAGGCCCAAAAGGTTTTCATACTGTAGAGGCCCAAAAGGTTTTCATACTGTAGAGGCCCAACAGGTTTTCATACTGTTGAGGCCCAACAGGTTTTCATACTGTAGACACCCAACAGGTTTTCATACTGTAGAGGCCCAACAGAATTTGCCTTAATTCACACATGATTCTGTCTAATGTAAAGTTTCCTACTGATTCCTGCATCCAGAATATTTCTTTCAACCTAGGACAATAGTATTGTGAATGAAAATATGTGTTTAATGTTTTATGATACACTGAAAATATAGTGCCCTCCATTAATGTGTAACATTGTGGTAAATAAGAGCAAAATGGGCTGTGATCTTTTTAAATTTTTAGTTTTTCCTGCTGATCTTTCAAACCTTTTAGTAAAGTGAATTATTTTTCTCAAATAGACGTGTGCCACAATTGTTGCCCCCCCCTTCATGTAATACTGTGTGCAACCTCCCTTTGTCAGGGTAACCGCTCTGAGTCTTCTCCTGTAATGCGTAATGAGGTGGGAGAACACATGGGAAGAGATCTGAAACCATTCCACCATACAGAATCTCTCCAGATCTTTCAGATTCTACAGATGACTCTCCTCTTCAGCTCATCCCAAAGGTTTTCTATGGGGATTAGGTCAGGCGATGGCAAAACCTTGATTCTGTGGTCAGTGAACCATTTTCGTGTAAATTTTGCTTTGGATCGTCTTGCTGGAAATCCAACCAGGGCCCAGTTTAAGCTTCCTGGCAGAGGCAGTCAGGTTTGATTTAATACCTGCTGGAGTCCATGATACCATGTATCCTAACAAGTTGTCCAGGGCCTTTGAAAGAAAAACAGACCCACAACATCAAAGGTCCACCACCATACTTCAGAGTGGGGATGAGGTACTTTTCTGACTATGCCAAACTCAGCTCTGGTGTTTGTTTCCAAAAAGCTCACCTGACCATATAATCTTGTCCCATTGAAAGTTCCAGTAACGCCTGGCAAACTGTAGGTGCTGAGTTTGTTGTTTGATGACAGCAAAGGCTTTTTTATGGCAACCCTCCCAAAAATACATGTGGTTATGTAGGTGTCTGATTGTAGTTTTGGATACATTCTGTCCCCAAGATCCAACAAATGACTGCAGTTCTCCAGCAGTGATCCTTGGAGTTTCTTCAGCCACTCAAGCCACCCTGGGGTCAATATAAAAAAACTGGATATTGTTAACTTCTCCAATATCTTTAAACTTCTTGATTATTGCCCTGATAGTGGAAATGGGCATTTTCAAACCTTGAGCAAGCAAGCAAGTTTATTTATATAGCATGATTCATACATAGAAGCACTGTATTATCTGGACTTTCATAGTGATGGGAATTTGGCCTGTGTGTCAATTCATGTGAACACAGTCAAACAAGATGCCATGGCTAACCACTTATTGTTCCTAATCACTCAGGTGAACTTTAAAATGTAAAATAGGGGGAATAATGGAAATATAAATCAGTTAGATTTTACTTACAATAATTTCTAGAGGTGCCAATCATTCTGGCATAATTTGGAGAAAGATATTTAATTAATTTCACATTTCTTTTCAATAACTTTTCTTTAACTGAAGATACAATTTGTGTTAATATTTTGAATGAAAGACCTTGAGGATAAACAGCAAAAAAGAATTCATAGCATGTTTGGATCATATTAACCAAGTGTGCCAACATTAGTGGAGGGCACTGTATTCCCCCCATTTTAGGTGGGATGGTTCACTTGACATTTATTTTTAGTCTGTTGTGTTAATTTAAATCTTTGTTACATCCACGAGAGAGATGGCAATTCTTGGCATTACTTCTATATTTTAGTCTGTTGACGGTGTCTGACAGGTGTGGACTGAAGTGTCAATGCTGAACAGAGTTTTCAATGTTGTTCAAGCAGACCTACAGGAGGCAGATAAATTAGAAAGAACATTTAGACAAAGACAGCATATTAAGTTTGTCAAAGTCAACAATTTGGTTGATTAAAGTCTACAATTACATTTAAGAAGATTAACAGACAACAAAAATGAAATTTTTCTTCACAGCCCATTTTGCTCATTTTTACCAAGGGTGTCAATATTAGTGGAGGGCACTGTTTCAGTTCATTTCAGTGTCCATGACTGGAACCAATTCTATGGAACGCCAGATGTTCTGTTTTCAAATATTAAAGTCCTACATATTTTACATGGATGATGGTAGAATACTGTCAGTTTATTGTAATGTGTACTCTGATGTGACCAATCCTATACTGTGTTCCTGCATGCTTCGGTTTGCTATAGAGCTACGTTGTCCCTCCCAGAGCTTAATAGAATAGTGCTCTACTTTGTTTCAAGCCTTTCAGGTTAAAGCATTATCTAACCCCTATTTATCTCAGAGAATAAATTCTCTTCAACTACAGCGACCGCAGCCAAGTGGCAAATAAGATAGGTAGTAAAAGCATTGCTGCACTGTGTTATTAAGTGTTCACCTGCCATTTGGCTTGTGACTCCCTGACGTGTGTCAGATCTCTGCAAAGGTCAGAGACTCACAGAGGCTGGCAGTTTGAAGTTTTCAACAGCACCGGGGTGTGAGGCCAGAACCCCCCCCCCGTTCCCCTCCATCCTTCTATCCTGCCTCTCTCTACCTGTCACTGTCACATCAGCTCTGTGGAAGAGCTGCCTGTTGCTTGGTTACAGATTAAAGCACAATCGACACAGTCATGACAGCCGTGGTGATTAGAGTTGATGGTGGTTTCTGTCCTAGTCTGTCTGTCTATCTGTTTGTCCCTACGTCTTTGGCCTGTTTGACTGTTCCAGGTCAGATGTTGAATGGACAGAGGGGCAATGTACAATGACTCAAACAGTAAACCGTCACTCGTATATTTTGAGTGCTGAGCAATTAGGGCTTTTCAAGGTCGCTTTGGTTTCCGTTACACAATAAATGTGATTTTCTGTAACATTTTAGCATTTTTATTTCATACATTTTACATAGCATTTTTATTTCGTTTTCCTATCAGAAAGAAAACACATTAGGAACGTTCTCTTTATTAAGAGTGCCCTGTTGACATAGATAAAAGGCATGCATAATACCCACCAAAAATTAACAAAAACACCAAGCATTTCAGATTTCAACATTTAAACAGCAAGCACACAGGGAAACATTAAAAGCAAGTACATTTCTCCCCAGGAGAAACCTCCAGCAATGCATTAACTCATTGAAATTCTCATTTAGTCTGCGTAAATATTCAAATTCAAATTCTGTGGAACATGCTCATTTAAGGCAGCCTTTCCTGTCTTTGAAATTAGTTTGCGTATAGTTATTAATTAATCTTGTGTGTTATATGTCATTGTTTTTATTTTAATAATTTATGTTAGATATACTGGTTTATGCAAACAGAATACCTTTTGGTATTTCCTGGGTGTTAAAATTCTACGATATTCATTCAATTTGTCTTAATAATCGAGCATTAAACAGTGTAGGGAATCATCATTCAATCTGAATTGCTTTCATATATACGTTTTAGTATAACTTTCCAGAGTTAGTTTGGAAGCATTGTTTTTGTATTTCAGCTAACTTTCACAAGGTGGGAGTGAACTGGGGATGTAGACTTTGGGAATGTTTCACAGACAGAGATTAGGCTTTGTGTTGAACTAAAAAAATAAAACTCAAATGCACGTTTGTAAAAAAAACGTGATTTTTTTTAGGATTTAGCTTAATCTGTGTTTGTGAAACCAGCCCATTATGTCTGAATTATGGGTCTTTGAAAATGCACCTATTTAACATCTAAAGGCCTTTTCACGACTGGCCCTGGGCTTGATTCTGTATTCACAAAAGGTTTATTAACTCAGGGCATGTGAATAATCTTACATGTGCTACAATGTGATCAATGTTACTCTCCCATGATTGAATTAATGACTTTCTGAAATTGGTTTATCAAGATGCCCACCCTGTCAGCATTTGCTTTGACAACTTCATTAATACTATGCGAAGAAAGAGAAAAACGACGTTGTGAAAATATGAACATGAGGTAGAAAATGTGACTAGTTCGACCTTTTATCTTTTAAAATAGTTCCTAGATTTATTTCAAAAGCTAGCTACAATAGCTACTTTGCTCAGATAAAGCCGGTATACTGAAACGACTAAAGTTTGCTGTGTGAAAGGATACGAAACAGAACTACAGTGTAGCTGTTGGTAATGGTGTGCGTCACGAGTGTAATGTAAATTAAGTGAAGGTAGTGGCACACAGTTTTTCCACACATCCAGTCTTACATCCAATATGACAAATTTTTTGTGTTAAAGCTACCATTGCAACAGTACTTCTTTATCTGTGATTATAGCGCTGAAGAAAATCTTTGACAGTTCGTTTTTGAGTTTTTTCCAAAATGCATAACGAAATAATGACATTAACAAAATAATTTTATGGGGTGGTTGTGTCCATTACCGTAATGACTATTATTTAACATGATTTATTCAGAATTCTTTTTTTAAATAAATTACATTGTATTTCATTACTTCATTATTTAATGAAAGTCAGTATTCTCTTATATGCTTATATTACCAGCCCCTACTGTAGCCAGACATCCATGCAATGTTATTTCTTCACTTAACTCATGTATTTTGGTAGGCGAAGAGTGGAGAGCTACATACAGTGGGGAGAACAAGTATTTGATACACCGCTGATTTTGCAGGTTTTCCTACTTACAAAGCATGTAGAGGTCTGTAATTTTTATCATATATACACTTCAACTGTGAGAGACGGAATCTAAAACAAAAATCCAGAATATCACATTGTATGGTTTTTAAATAATTAATTTGCATTCTATTGCATGACATAAGTATTTGATCACCTACCAACCACTAAGAATTCCGGCTCTCACAGACCTGTTAGTTTTTCTTTAAGAAGCCCTCCTGTTCTCCACTCATTACCTGTATTAACTGCACTTGTTTGAACTTGTTACCTGTATAAAAGACACCTGTCCAGACACTCAATCCAACAGACTCCGACCTCTCCACAATGGCCAAGTCCAGAGAGCTGTGTAAGGACATCAGGGATAAAATTGTAGACCTGCACAAGGCTGGGATTGGCTACAGGACAATAGGCAAGCAGCTTGGTGAGAAGGCAACAACTGTGGGCGCAATTATTAGAAAATGGAAGAAGTTCAAGATGACGGTCAATTTTCGTCAGTCTGGGGCTCCATGCAAGATCTCACCTTGTGTGGCATCATTGATCATGAGGAAGGTGAGAGATCAGCCCAGAACTACACGGCAGAACCTGGTCAATGACCTGAAGAGAGCTGGGTCCACAGTCTCAAACAAAACCATTAGTAACACACTACGCCGTCATGGATTAAAATCCTCCAGTGCACGCAAGGTCCCCCTGCTCAAGCCAGCCCATGTCCAGGCCCGTCTGAAGTTTGCCAATGACCATCTGGATGATCCAGAGGAGGAATGGGAGTAGGTAATTTGGTCTGATGAGACAAAAATAGAGCTTTTTGGTCGAAACTCCACTTGCCGTGTTTGGAGGAAGAAGAAGGATGAGTACAACCCCAAGAACACCATCCCAACCATGAAACATGGAGGTGCAAACATCATTCTTTGTGGATGCTTTTCTGCAAAGGGGACAGGACAACTGCACTGTATTGAGGGTAGGATGGATGGGGCATGTATCGCAAGATCTTGGCCAACAACCTCCTTCCCTCAGTAAGAGCATAAAAGATGGGTCGTGGCTGGGTCTTCCAGCATGATAACGACCCGAAACACACAGCCAGGGCAACTAAGGAGTGGCTCTGTAAGAAGCATCTCAAGGTCCTGGAGTGGCCTAGCCAGTCTCCAGACCTGAACCCAATAGAAAATCTTTGGAGGGAACTGAAAGTCTGTATTGCCCAGCGACAGCCCCGAAACCTGAAGGATCTGGAGAAGGTCTGTATGGAGGAGTGGGCCAAAATCCCTGCTGCAGTGTGTGCAAACCTGGTCAAGAACTACAGGAAACGTATGATCTCTGTAATTGCAAACAAAGGTTTCTGTCCCAAATATTAAGTTCTGGTTTTCTGATGTATCAAATACTTATGTCATGCAATAAAATGCTAATTAATTGCTTAGAAATCATACAATGTTATTTTCAGGATTTTTGTTTTATATTCCATCACTCACAGTTGAAGAGTACCTATGATACAAATTACAGATTTCTACATGCTTTGTAAGTGGGAAAACCTGCAAAACTGGCAGTGTATCAAATACTTGTTATCTCCACTGTAGTAGTAATGGAGGTGTAGGTGACTTGTTTTAAAATCACTTTTCATTGTATTGATATTTCTTTGGGAGTAACTTCAACGTTATATGTAGAAAAAATAAACAGTCATTGCTCAGATCATTTATTTCTATTTTTAATTCTCTCAAGTGTCTTAGACTTTTGCACATTACTGTATGTACGAACTATTTGAAAGTGGCCTTGGACAGACAGATAATTTACACAATCAAAATGGAGTGTGGGGGGACAACAAGACATCGACCGCCCGTACATTAATCCCTCAGTAGGAGCCAAACCTCCTTTAAACCCAGAGATTCGCAAGATGTGTGGGCCAGGCTGAACTTCAGCGTTTTTTCCCCGCCGTGCCAGAATGAAGACATAACGAGGCTCTTCCTGACAGACTAATTAGGTAAGCACCCGGGGAGGAAGTGTCTGTCTGGCACACCTGGGCTTTCGCATGGTACCTGTAGTACGACACCTCCGCTAATTGGGTGGTTTGTGTTAACACCCCGCTACAGCGCACCGCTGCTAACCAGTTAAAAGGAAGACTGCACCGTCTGTGTTTTCATTTAGTGCCTTCCATTTCAGCCACTGTTAAGACAAGCCATTTCGATTCCCTCACTCATGAGAGGAGTCTTCCTCAAGGCAACAGAAGGAGCGTGGATCTGAAGAGGGTAGAAAGACATGACAAGGGTAGACAGGGCTGGATGTTTTCCGCTGAGGAGCACCATGTCGCCCCCTGGTCGTCCGTGCTTGTCACTGTCATTTCTCCACGGCTTCTTTCCTCCGCCTGTTGGTCTTCCGACTCTCCCTCGGTCCCACCCAGAAAGCGCTTGTGTCCTGTTGCCTAGCAACCGGTGCCAATGCCGTGTTTGAGTGGCGGGGTCGTGACGGGGGTCTCATGATGTGCCAGGTCATGCTTGTGCGATGACGGTCTAACAGGCTGTCTCCGGTTGTAACGTCCTCTGGAGAGGTCAGCCAATCATTGGCGGGGATGGGGGGCTACAAGACAATCAACTTTGTGTTTGCTGACATCAATACATAGAGATTCTCATAAGGGGAATGGCTGTCACTCACGCAGTGGTAAATACAACACATGTGTGAATGTGAACACGCAACCTTTCACACAGACAAGTGCCAGTAAAGCATTTTCCCTAGATTGAATCCTGACCCGGCAAGGCGAAAAATCTGTTGTCGTTCTGTCCTTGAGCAAGACAGTTAATGCTAACTGCTCCTGTAAGTCATTCAGGATAAGAACGTCTGCCAAATTACTTCAACACAGGAGATGAACAGGAGAGCAGCCAAATGATCCCCATCGCTCTACTTCGTCAGACACGTCCTCTCTTGGTGCGCAACAGTTTGCAATTAGATCCACAGATGCGATCACAGGAAAACCGTCCTATCCCTAACATCATGCTGAAATGTGATCCGCCAGAGGAACTGAAAGGAAGCCTAGCATGCACAGTTTGTGGCCTGAAAGACCTCAACCTTTTGTTGGAATACGTTTAACCTGACCTTTAGATGTGTCTACTGGGGACGTCCTCTTTGTGTGTGTGTGTTTGTGTCCTTTGAGGAAAATTTGGTAAAGAGATTTACTGAGGATGTTCCGTGTCTCAACCCACAGGGTTCCTCCGTCTATCTGCCTGTATGCTGTGCTCCCATGGAAACGTCCTTAATGGTCCGGTCAACGCACTTAGTTGTTACCAATTGGCTCTGAATTACTTCTTTTTTTTTAAATACATTATGTCAATTCTAATGTCTGTTAAGTTATTCAAAGCACTTCAGGGAAATGAGGGATGGAGAAATAGAAAGAGAGAAAGGGAAATAGAAAAAAAGAGGGAGGGTAAAAAAGCGCACATGTGTGCGCCAGAGAGAAGGATAGAAAGAAATACAGATAGACAGGCATGGAGTTGTGTTAGCCAAGCGTTACAGAGATCCCATTACCTTCCAGAGTCAGTACCGCATGCAGGGCCATAACAGATATTGATTTCTCTGAAAAGTCAATCTACCTTCTCAGTAAATATTTTGGCTGCTGGTCAATCCCGGCCAAGAGCTGAGCCTCACAAAATGCCATGGCCCAAAAGCCTGAATTCATTGGGCTTCATTCTATCCTTGTGCTGTCTCCACTACAGTGTGAATTATCCAACTTAACCAATCCCCTTAAATTCCCCATGATGTCTTTAGGTAACCTACAATATATTGTATTTGTTATTATTTTTGACCAGGGCTGCCTCTTATGGCCCTTGTGGCACTCAGTCTGCGCGGGCATTCTGTAGACATTTTTAGGTATTTACATACACAGCCCTGATTGGCTAATAGCATGGCCTCTTTCATGAAACTTTCAAGGGCCAAGAAGAACAAGAAATGGACTTTAGACTGGTGGAAATCTGTCCTTTGGCGAGAGTCCAAATTTGAGAAATGTTCTTCCAACCAGTGTCTTTGTAAGACAAAGAGTAGATGGAACGTATTATGTCTGCAAGTGTGGTTCCCACCAGTGAATCATGGAGGAGGGTTTGTGATTGTGTGGGGGTGCTTTACTGGTTACACTGTTGTTTATTTAGTTCAAATTTAAGGCACACTCAACTTTCATGGCTGCCACAGTATTCTGCAGCAATACACCGTCCCATATGTATATATGTATACTTCAGAGATACTGCTTAAATGTTTGAATTCAGTTTTCAGATATTATACATTCAGCGTAGCATATACATTATTTATAATATTTTGTACTACGGGCATGACCTGAAATATGGAAATGTGAGTCAGGATATCAACCCCCTCAAATAATCAACAAAGAGTCCAAAAAATATAAGGCAGACAACATCTCTTTCTCCTGCAGGCTCTCTGGGCCACATCCTTCTATATTTTTATCTAAATTTAATCTCCATTCCCCAGCCACAACTACTGCATTAAGAGAGCAGCACTCCATAAAATAATAAGCCCATCATGACAATACCCCCCCGTTAATATTCCCACATTCATAGGATGTACATACCAAACACCCAGAGATACTTAAACTTACAGAATGTAATATCTACACGCAGTACAATACGTGCATTCACAAATAAAAACACGAGACGAATACCGATGTATTTTAGAAACATACTGTCCAACTCACGGGCATTTTCACACACCCGCTCATATATGCCTGCGCGCCATACAAGCTCCCTGGGACATTTAATGTGTGGTGTTTTATCATTGTGTGTTATCTATCTGAAATGTAGTAGGATAATTCCCCCTCCCCCACACCCGCGATTCAAATGTAACACACGGAGCGCTCAGGGAAAACGGGTCAGGGTGAATAAACGCTATCTCCCGGGAGTGTTAGCCCCCAGGCCCGGTTAATGTATTGATTTTACAGCGCTGCTCCGTGATAAAACTATTTCATGAATTCCAATGAGTCTTCTACCGGGCTGCCATGAAGGGACAGAAACACAATCACTGTCACACAGAATGTTGTCATTGTGTTCCACTGGTTGTGTAATGTGTTAGTTTTAAGATGCGGGGGGGGAGGGGGTCTCTCAGCCTTAATCTGCTGTCATTTAGTGCCGTGCCCTCTCGACGCTGCCTTGAAACCTGCAGCTGAAACGAATCATTTTGACTGTTTAATGTTATCGTGAAAGCACCTGTTCACTCGGTTTTCATGAAGGCTGGCGCTGCTTGAAACATTGGTCAGTGCAGCCACCCCATGGACACAGTTCTACGTCGTGCGCGCACTTAGGATTCACTGAGAGGACGTTGTTAAAGACCAGGGTGTTATTGCATTATGTAAAGTCGTTTCCATTAAAAACTGTGGGAGAGGTTTGGGGGGAGTTGGGGCGGGCTTACGCAGGAGGTGTGCAAAGCGGCTAATGGCCTTTTCGTTGGTGGCAAATGGTGTTGTTAGAACAGGGTGGTGGACTGGGGCTGGCGGGGACAGGCGAGATGCCGGACTCAGTTCGGCACCAGCCAGGTCCATCTGCTCGTCACCTGGCCTTGGCACGCAGGAGACCGGGTAATGACAGGGAAAGAATGGCATCAGCAGGCAGGAGCCCAGAGGTAATTACAGACTGGAACCCATGCAGAAACAACACATCTGGATCCACCGGGCCAGTGTGGGAGGATGCCACGTAGCAGGGCATATCAGCCTGGATCCATGATGGTTTATCTGTCATACCGGGAAGCGGCTCTACGTCAGCCTGGAGATTGGAGGGGGAACAAATCAACCCCACTCAACTCTTTTCACCCCCCCCCCCATGCTTGAAGGCAAAAAGGAAGACAATTCACTTTTAGGAGTGGAGAGACACACAGAGAGAGAGTCAGAAGCAGCAGGACAATCTGAGGAAATATCAGCCGTGGCAGCACTATAACTTCTGTTGCAAGTGATCCCCCCCCAGCGTCACACACTCTTCATCTTCTTTTAAACTCCTCTTAAAGCTCTGGAGAGATAGTCTCTCTAGGAGTCACACATTGTTTCCCCTTGAGACATATGATATAGGCATTGGACTGTGTGATCTGAATGTGGGGCAGCTGAGGTTGAACCAGTAATAGAAGTCTGCTGTGCTCCGTCATTAACATTTAGCCCATGAATAACGTCAGCCACATTAAAGCACTGGAGTCCACTGTGAGAATGAGAAAAGTTGGACGATTTAATGGAAGCCTCCAGCAACTCAGTCGGCCCCACTCAGGTTTGAGGCCTTCTTTAAATGGCCCTTGCTTGAATGTCTGGCCTGAGCTATCTCAAGTCTCCCAGGACGGAGATGTGGTTTCAATTCTGACTGGGTTTTGGTGCGTCGATGGCCGCTTTCACAACTCCATTTCACCACAAAATGGAGCTATCGCCGCTTGCAGTCTAACTCTCTCCTTCTCCCTCCCCTCCCCTCTCTCCCCACACACTGCTCTCTTAAATTAAGAGTTGTGTAATTAAATTGATAAAAGTCATGCCAATACGCTTCGTGGGTCCGGACCTGATTCAGAATGCCACACAGCTGTGGAGAGTCTCCGAAGTTCTACCTTTGATGTGGCGTTCTCTATTATTGAAAATAATTGGATTTCCCCCTCCCATCCCCCACACACTTGTGCCCGTTCTGGGCATGCTCAGTTAATCGACCTCTCGAGTGTCTGCATGCAGCGGCGGTGGTGCCGGCCGGCCCGCCTTTGTTCCTCCCTGTGAGGTTTCAGAAGGGCTTGCGGAAGCGGAAGAGTGAGGTCCTGGTTGTGATTGAAGCAGGGATTTGGCTCACAGCGGTGCCGGGACACAGCGGCAGAACAGAGTTCAGGGGTCACGGTGCAGGTTGGAGTTGCGGCGAGGTGCCTGGCAGAAAAGTACGGGACTTGGGGGAACAGCAACAGCAAGGCCCAGTGGATCTCACTTCCTCTTTACTTCTCTATCGGCTTGGCCCGGCTCACTGGCGCATAGGCAGCTGGCCGACATCCACACACGGCGGAACTGCTGATAATCAGCAGGAAGAGACCCCTGATTATTGGACGGCTTCTACTTCAAGACGCCCGCTAACCACTCGGCCTTCTCTGCTTGCTCCTCAGAATGCCAAGCGAACTAAATGCTAGCATTTTAACACCCTCGCGCCCCACCCTCCGGCAAACTATGGAGAAGGTCTATAACGTTACATCAATCTCTGCTCCATTTGTGTCAGGTGTAATGTGATTTTAATTGCTGTTGGAAGGGAATGAGTGGCTTATGATTTGCCTCTATATGTCAGCCTCTATCAGCTGTGGACAGACATTTGTTTTCTCAAGCAGAAAACTAATAATATTTAAATGTACTTCAGATTATCTAAAGTGGAATGTAATACAAAATACATTTTATTGTGTTTTATTATCATTTAGTTTATGAAATACAATTTAAAAAACATCAAAATGTCTAGCATCTTGTTGTTTCTGCTCTGCCACAGACATGCCTACCAGTTTTACTGACAAACCCACACAAATAAACATACACTACTGTTCAAATGTTTGGGGTCACTTAGAAATGTCTTTGTTTACCATTAAAACATACACGGCATTAGTATGAATAGGAGATATTGCCACTGTCACGGTTGGAAATAATGATTTTTACAATAATTATTCAAACGTTGCTTTCGTTCAAGAATCCTCCATTTGCAGCAATTACAGCCTTGCAGACCTTTGGCATTCTAGTTGTCAGTTTCTTGAGGTAATCTTAAGAGATTGTCCCAATGCTTCCTGAAGAATCTCCCACAAGTTGGATTGGCTTGATGGGCACTTATGTACCATACCGTCAAGCTGCTCCCACAAAAGCTCAATAGGGTTCAGATCTGGTGACTGTGTTGGCCACTCTGTTATAGACAGAATACCAGCTGACTGCTTCTTCCCTAAATAATTCTTATATAGTTGGGAGCTGTGCTTTGGGTCATTGACCTGTTGTAGAAGGAAATTGGCTTCAATCAAGCGCCCGCCACAGGATATGGCATGGTTTTGTAAAATGGAGTGATAGCCTTCCTTTTTCAAGATTCCTTTTACAGTACCCTGTGCTAATCTCCCACTTTACCACCACCAAAGCACCCCCAGACCATCAAATTGCCTCCATCATGCTTGACAGGTGGAGTCAAGCACTCCTCCACCATCTTTTCATTTGGTCCGCGTTTGATGAATGTCCTTTGTGATCCGAACACCTCACACTTAGATTTGTCTTTACATAACACTTTTTTTTTCTATCTTCCTCTGTCCAGTGTCTATGTTCTTTTTCCCCTCTCAATAATGTATTTTCTGCATTCCGGAGTTGCCTCTTCACTGTTGTCTTTGAGACTGGTGTTTTGCGGGTACTATTTAATGAACCTGCCAGTTGAGGACCTGTGAAGCATCTGTTTCCCAAACCAGACACTTTATTGAATTTGTCCTCTTGCTCAGTTTTGAACGAGGGCCTCCCACCCCCCCCCCCCCCCCCTATTATTTTGGTGAGAGCTAGTTTGTGCTGTTCGGTGAAGGGAGTAGTACACGTTGTATGAGATCTTCAGTTTCTTGGCGATTTCTTGCATGGAATAGCCTTTTGTTCTCAGAACAAGAATAGACTGATGAGTTTCAGAAGAAAGTTTTTTGTTCCTGGCCATTTTGAGCCTGTAATCGAACCCACAATTGCTGATGCTCCAGATACTCAAATAGTCTAAAGAAAGACAGTCTTATTGCTTCTTTAATCAGCACAACAGTTTTCAGCTGTGCTAACATAATTGCAAAAGGGTTTTCTAATGTTCAGTTTGCCTTTTAAAATGATTAACATGGATTAGCAAACACAATGTGCAATTGGAACACAGGACTGATGGTTGCTGATAATGGGCCTCTATACACCTATGTACATACTCCAATAGAAATCTGCCATTTCCAGCTACAATAGTCATTTACAACATTAAAAATGTCTACACGTTTTCTGATCAATTTGATGTCATTTTAATGGACAAAAGATGTGCTTTTCTTTTGAAAACAAGGACACTTCTGAGTGACCCCAAAACGTTTGTACGGTATTGTATATAGCACACAACCCCAATTGTAACTATCACCCTAAACCTCCTGAGATAAAAATTGTTCTCTTCAGAGGACAACCAAAATGTCCACCAACTGGTCGTCATTTAGTTACAACACTGTTTAATACTAACATACAATTCAATTAAACATTTTAAATGCTAGTATACATGTGGCTAGACAGCGACGTTGCCTATGACCACCACTGACACGGACTAGTACCTCGCTAGCTGCTTTGCCCTAGACTTAGGTAGGCCTGGCATTTGACACACACATTCACACCCCATATCTGCTCTATTTTGGAAGTCGTATGGCAACTGTGGCATGATGTTGCTAAGCAGCTCGTGTCTCTGGCTGACAATGGGACCGGCAGAGTAAATCATTTGTTTGACGGCGGGCTGAGTCATAAGGGGAATATTAGCCATCAGCACTAGTTCTTACAACCCCATTTCCAAAAAAGTTTGGACGCTGCGTAAAATTTAAATGAGAACAGAATGCAATGATGTGCAAATAACTTTGACCCTATATTCAATAAAATAATTGTACAAAGACAAATCAGTGGGTAACATGCCCACTGAATTTAATGCCAGCAACACGTTTCAAAAAAGTTGGGACACAGGCAGCAAAAGACTGGAAAGAATAATTAAGAATAATGTTTCTCAACATAAAATTGCAAAGAGTTTGTGGTTATCATCATCTACAGTACATAATATCATTAACATATTCAGAGAATCTGGGCCAAAAACCAATATTGGATGGCCGTGACCTTTGTGGCCTCAGGCGGCACTGTATAAAAAACAGACACGATTCTGTAGTGGACATCACTGCATGGGCACAAGAACTTCTGAAAACCACTGTCTGTGAACACTGTTTGTCGCTGCATCCACAAATAAAAGATAAAACTCAACTGTGCAAAGAAGAAACCATATAAACAAGATCTAGAACTATTGCAGTCTGCTCTGGGCCTGAGCTCATTTAAGATGGACTGAGGCAAAGTGGAAAACTGTCCTGTGGTCTGATGAACTACAGTCTGAAATTATTTTTGAGAATCATGGATGCCGAGTCCTCTGGACTAAAGAGGAGAGGAACCATCCGGCTTGTTATCAGCACACAGTTCAAAAGCTAGCATCTGTGATTGTATTAGTGCATTAGTGCACATGACATGGGTGACTTGCACATCTGTGAAGGCACCATTAATGCTTAACAATATATACAGGTTTTGGAGCAGCATATGCTGCCATCCAGACAACGTCTTTTTCAGGAAAGGCCTTGCTTTTAGCAAGACAATGCCAAAACACATTCTGCCCGTATTACGACAGCATGGCTCCGTTGTAAGAGTCCGGGCGCTAAACTGGCCTGCCTGCAGACCAGACATGTCTCCTATTGAAAACATATGTTGCATTATGAAAAGTAAAATATCACAAAGGCGACCCAGAGCTGTTGAGCAGCTGAAATCCTATATCGAGCAAGAATGGGAATATATTCCACTTTGAAAACTACATCAACTGGTCTCCTCAGTTCCCAAACGCTTACTTTGGGAACTGAGGTGTATTGTTAAAAGAAGTGATGATGCAACACACTGGTAAACATGCACCTGCCCCAACACTGTTGCTGGCATCATTAAAAATGGGCATGTATTTCTCCAGAAACAATACAATTTCTCAGTTTCCACATTTGATGTGTTGTCTTTGTACTATTTTCAGTTAAATATAGGGATAAATGATTTGCACATCAGTGCATTCTGTTTTTATTCGCATTTTACGCAGAGTCCCAACTTTTTTGGAAACAGGGTTAGATATAACTGACCAAGATGCTTAGCTCTGAACCAACAGTGCCTGTCTTCCAGCTCAACCTGGTAGACATGGCCGAAATATTTTTTTCCCAGAGACAAAAAATACATTAGAACAGTTTACACAAAAACACAGCATTCAGGATATTCAGACGAGAGATATAGAGGTCCAGGTTGCTCACCAAAGTGTTACTCCAAGCACACTTTACCTGCATTAACCTGAGCTAAAACGAGACCCCATTCAAGCTTCCCTCAACCAGTCCCAACAAAGCTTCCAATCCATTTAGACACAGCTCTTTCAAGCTTACACTGCATTTCAGCACTTACTCTGACCTGGTCGTTACATATGAACATAGCCCAGCTTATTGTAACCTAGGATTCACATTGAATCTTGCAGTTCATTAAGGCACAATGAAGACTAAGACAATTTGTTAAAGCCTTCTTCCCTTTTTGAACAGGTACATCCAGGGAGCGTCATCTCCCAAGGACATGGTCATCATTGTGGATGTGTGAGTATCTAGACGTTTCGTCTTTCCTCCAGCACTCCTTCCTTCTTCCTCTAGTTCTCTTTCAGCCCATGGGCGGCAGCAGGGAAGATCTCTTGTGCCACCTATTGGTTCACTGGGTATCTACGTGTCTGATAAAAGGAGAATCTCGATTATTTTTATCTCCACAGACCTCTCGCTATTATACGCGTGTTACGGAGGTACAATGCCAAGATTAGTGTTTTGAATGCACGCTGAAAGCCACTGTGTTTGGGACACGGGAGGATTGTGACGCTTGTTTGTATGTCAACATATGCATCTTCATCTTCACCAGCCAAGGGTTTGTCTCTGTCTGGAGGGGTGTCAAGATGGGTGCCGTTTAGATTAGAGCGTACGGCTCAACGGTAACCGTCGGCCTGTGTTCTGTGTCGTGGTGTTTCCATCTGTAGGAGCGGCAGTGTCAGCGGACTCACTCTGAAGCTGATGAAGAACTCGGTGGTGAAGATGCTGGATACGCTGTCTGACGACGACTACGTGAATGTGGCCAGGGTGAGTGTCCGGGCTCAGAAGGCTACGATGGCTCTGGTTCTGTCGTACGGCTTGCGGTGACTACATCATGCCACACAACCAAAATGACCGTCCTGACAATCCTGGACTATGGCCACATAGTTTTCAGGATTGCCAATGAAAGTTCCTTATTATATTAGATATAACTTAACCACACCACCATCCCCTCTTTGGCAGTCCTTTAAACATGTGTGACGTGAACTTTGCACTGTAGTTAGCTGCATAAACTACACCAGACCCTTTTAGGTAAGTTTCATTAACGTCTGTTATTCCAGTAGAAACTCCTTAAATACACACTTCTTTTGCCTGTTATTCATTTTAGTTCTCCCCAACCGATTAGATTTGTATGTTTATTTTCAGTGTACATATTGTTTATTATGTGATTCTATGGATTGTCCTCTGATTTGTTTTTTCCAAGGAAGTCATTGAAATAAGAACTGATGCTCAACTGGCTTACCTGGTTAAATACTCCAATACTATTCACTTGCACTCAATTACACACAAAAGATATGTCACTCATCAATATCAAATGACCTTAACATGGCTGTCAACGCGACATAAGCACAATGTTGGTTTGTAAGTCGCGAAGAAACTTTCACCCAGGTCTCGATCACGTAGTCAGTGGTAATGGCATCGTTGTGCTGTAAAAACCTCTTAGCCTCATGGGGATGATCTAATCCTTCGGTGTTGCAACCTCTTAGTCTCAGTGTGATTAAGCCAGTCTATCTGTCCTCCACTGACTCTGTGCATTCCAGGGTTTTAATTAGGTGAATGATGCATTCTCATTCACTGCCTACGAATGCATGCATGCACATACCCAAGACACACACACACACACACACACACACTGCTTGGGTAGCCCTGTTGGGAGACTTGGGTGGGTAATCCTCAATAATCCAGTGCTTTTAGTCAGTGTAAATCCCAGCTCTAAGAGGCTGAAATGAGCATGGTAATCTGGGTGGGAACGAGGCTGATTTCCACCAATATAAAAAAAGAAGAGGTCTGAAGTACAGATGACGTAGCTTAATTCCAGACATTTGGTGACAGTAGGAAAATAACGCTGCAGCAACAGGAAATGTGAATTGTGACGTGGATTGCAAAATTGAAAAAGGGTAAATCAAGTCTGTAAAAAAGGCCACAGTAAACATTTCCCCCACCCTCCACGAATGGTGCAGTTCCGCCTTTTGTCAGTTGAGATGTCGCAGGTGACTAACGAGTCCGTTAATCACCTGGGGCCAATCAGTGTAATTTAGTAAATGCCAGATGCATCATTCACCCATGTTTAGTCAAAATCATCAGAGATATCGTATAGGTTAACTAGACTCATATCCATGATATCAAATATCAGATTCAAATATAACATGCTCCTATTATGCTGGTGTTTGTGTGTGTCTGTTGGTCTGCTTATATAATTCACCTACAGTAATGGTGTTCATACAGTGGTTATTCAAATCCTGTGCAATTTCATCCAAATATTCTGAATATTCCCTTTATTATAAAAAAAAATACTAATTGCAGATGCAAATATTACAACTGTTTATATTTCAACCTTTGATGCAACAAACTGTAATTACCTTTATAACAGAAGTGATGCATTTGATTACATACATTTGCAATTTTTATATCATAGTCTGTGACATGGTGATTTTTCTGTCAATCTGACTGTTATCGTTTAGATAATTGTTCTGCTATAGTTTAGTTAATTTTTGCCGTTAATAAACAAACATCAAACTATACAAGCAGGAATATATCTCTGCTTTTCGTGCGGCCAAATATTTCACCTACGTTATGCTATCATTCTGTCTTGAAAATGTCAACGGATTTTAAAGTTGACCTTCAACAAGAAAGGCCATTAAAAATGTGACATTACAGACATCGCTGTTCGATGCTAATCATACGCAGACACACTATTTATTTCTGTTTGGCGCAGACATACCCACACACACACACACCCACACACACACCCACCCACACACCCACCCACACACACACCCACACACACACACACACCCACACACCCACCCACCCACACACACACCCACACACACACATGTGCATGCATGCACACGCACGCACACACAAGCGCACACACACAAACACACACACACACACACACACACACACACACACACACACATGCGGTCACACACACACACATGCGGTCACACAAGTCCAGGACTAATTGTAATTTTGCCAAGGAGATGAGATCTTGGCTGAATTGATATTATCGTGGGTGGGTGATTGTTCTTGGTTTGCGTTGGAAATCCAGGTGCACCTGTTCTTTATGTGGAACGATGAAATTATCAATGTTTATTGCCAAAGTGCCACAGAGCTGCCCACAGCTGCAAATTTCCATTCCTTGTCCTGTCTCTCTCACACACACACAAGCACTACAGATGGAGCGGCACTCACTCAATGCCAGCAGCTGAGCAGCGTGGTCAAAACCAGGCAAGTTAAATGGACAGCTCCTCATTACCGTCCGTCTTCTCTTTCTCTCACAGTTTAGCGAGAAGGCCGAGGCGGTGGTCCCCTGCTTTAAGACCTTGGTCCAGGCCAACAAGAGAAACAAGAACATCTTCAAGGAGTCCATCATGAACATGCACGCCAAAGGAACAACCGACTACAAGTCTGGCTTCCAGTTCGCCTTCGAACAGCTGCTCAATGTAAGCGCGCCAGCCGTCGGTTAGTCAGGCGCTGTGGGGTGCATGTCAGGATGTTCAGTTAGCTTAGGTCCTCTGCGAAACGGCACGAGCCATCCGAATAAGTGTGGACGGTGAAGCTGCTCTTCCCGATGTCTGGGTGTACGATGTGAGGATTTCGCCTCGTCTGAAAGGAGCCCACAAGGGAGGCCGTTCAGTCTGCCTTATTAGGAAACGGCGCGGCAGTGAAATGTTGGCACCCGTTCGGTACGGCCAGGTGTCGGTCGTTCCCCTCCGCGTGCCGCTCCTCCCCGTCGGCCCGGCTGCACGGGCGCTGCTTCAACTCGGCTCCGTGTGCCCCGGTATTTTTTCGGAGGCTGCCACACTAATGGGCTCTGATGGGGTGATTGATGACAGAAGCCCAGAGAGCGTCAGCCGCAGACACTTGATATTCCTCTGGTGGCCCGGGAGGCACGGAGCCTACCGCTCAGCCTAGCCCGAACCCGGCCTGCCCACCCTCCGACCCCCCCCCAACCCGCCCCCAGCAGATTGAGAAATAAAAGTGCCTTTTAATCAGTGTCTGTCGCGCGTTCCCCGTGATTGGTGGCAGAAGCACAATAAAAATGTATAATTGTGGCAATATTATTTATCTTTATTAGAATCTTGTCAGAGTGACACGCCGCCGGGCCGCATATCAATGGCAGCTGTCAGGCAGACAGACCGGGGGAGGGAGGAGAGGAGGGGAGGGAGAGTGGGGGCTACGCCTAGAAGCCAATCCATATCGCCGCGGAATGCTAAGAACAAACGTCTCAGCGTGGTACGCGTTCGTCCGCCGGATATATCACCCTGCGCACAGAGATAGGTCCGCTTCAAGCCCAGATAGGTGGACACATTGTGTGCCACGCTCGCAGCTACCAGATAGTGCCAAAAGTTGTTCGAAGGCGAACTGGAAGACAGACTTGTCCTTCGCTCAAGCGCTCCTCTGACCTGTGACGAACCGAGCTGCCGGTGTGATTTCCTGGAAGGAGAGGCGATGCTTCACCGTGTCTTCATGTCTGATCTGCTCCACCATTCCTGGACGGGCCCTCCCCCCCCCCCACACTAATCACTGTCTCTTTCTCTTTGTGTCCGTCTCTGCGTCGCTTGCCCCTCCCTCCCCGGTGACCCTCCTCTCTGCCGGTTGGGCAGGACACCGGAGCCCCCAGGGCGGGCTGCAATAAGATGATAATGATGTTTACCGATGGGGGGGAGGATCGTGCTCAGGACATCTTTGAGAAGTACAACTGGCCCAACAAAACTGTGAGTCACCTCCCACCCCCCACCCCAAAAGACAATGACCTATTCATCACCCCTTGCCTTCCAATGAATCAGTAGTCCATGAGCTGTTGGACCAGCGTTCACACCTCTCCCAATCTCTTCTTCGTCTTTAATAAATATTTAGTCTTTATCAGATTATATATGTCAACAGCTAGATGATGCAGCTAGATACAACACGTCCATCCTTGGACATAGTAGATCCGGTGTCTTTTTCTAGATTTTAATCCACATTGTTTCTCTGTCTCTTTATCTCTCTGCCATTCTGTTCCTGTCCCTCCCTATCATCTCTTTGTTTCTGTCTCTTGTCTTGTTGCTGCTGGTGTTAACAGCTCTGACCTGCTGACTAATTAGCCACTTTATCATCTGAGACCATGAAATTACAGCCAGCACATGCCCTCCCTCACTCACCCGCTGTCTTTCTCTCTGCCCCCCCCCCTAACAATTTTTTCGGTTGCACACGCAAATGGTGGACCGCTATGCCTTCTACGTGAGAAGAATGTTGTTTCTACTCAGTCTGTCTTTTCCCCTCAGATTCGAGTATTTACCTTTTCGGTAGGGCAGCATAACTATGATGTCACACCTCTGCAGTGGATTGCCTGCGCCAATAAAGGTGAGTGGAAAGGGTGTACCCATGGACCCCAAAGACATGGGAGATGATCTTGTCCTTCCTGACCCTCGGCCCTCATGGCCGTGCAAGTCCTGACTGAACTGTAAACGGATGAAGAATGTTTAGGTTTTTTGGTTTTTGGTTCTTTATTTTTCCCTTTTTCTGTTTACTTTTTCCTGGAGACTTTCTCTCCCTCTCTCTCTCCCTCCTTCCCTCTCTGGTCAGATGGTTTCTTTGTCGTGCTGAGCGTTCTCCTCCTCCAGTCCCACCTATAGAAGGCTGGTTTGTTCATTTTCAGTGGAGCCTTCAGAGTGCTTCAGAAGTGCCTGCCTTCCTACAAGTTGTAATTAATTATCGGGCGGAGTCTGGCTGCGGTGATAACGATGGCTGCCATCTTGCAGTAAGGCAGGGGAGCATGGGGAGAAGTCCAGGATTACTCCTCTGTGCCCACGTGCCACTCACGCTAATCATTAGCAATGCACCAAAGCAATGGCCGACCTAAGACAATGGTTATTGATGCTCTCTGTGGAGCTGTCCTTTTCCATATACTAGTGCATATGGCTCTTCTTTGGTATCGCACACAAACAGACACCGACACCCCGTCAGAACCCCTCACCCGGAACACAGACTTACACGCGTGTGGATCCTCCCTTCGCAAATACATTACACGCCCAACTCCCACTCGACGGGTCGTACCGTTTGCTCGGCCTGAGGTCCCTTCTGAAGCCGAATCTCGACTCCCTTCTGACTCATTACGGTCCTCTCTCTCGCGGCTGAAGACCCGCAGACCTTGGGTGCATGTTTGTTCGTTTCCACATCTGTTTCATTTGCCACTGCCTTCGTTCGTTTCCACATCCGTTTCATTTGCCACTGCCTTCGTTCGTTTCCACATACGTTTCATTTGCCACTGCCTTCGTTCGTTTCACCATCCTTTTCATTTGCCACTGCCTTCGTTCATTTCCACATCCGTTTCATTTGCCACTGCCTTCGTTCATTTCCACATCTGTTTCATTTGCCACTGCCTTCGTTCGTTTCCACATCCATTTCATTTGCCACTGCCTTCGTTCGCTCCCTGCCCTGTGGCTGCATTCTCACTGCGCCCCCCCCCCCCCCAAAAAAAAAAAGAAAACACAAAGGACTTTGGGAGCGTTCCTATTCTGAACAGACTAGTTGCAGGAAGCGTGCAGGCACTTGTGATCGCGTGTCTTCGTGAAAGAAATGACAGTCACTCTTGCCTCCTAACATTGTCAGGATGCTGTCTCTGTTTGGCAAGATTTTGTGTAAACACGCTGTGGTTTAATAAGTCAGGGGGTGGCACTAACTGCCCCAGAGAGACAGAGAGGAGCCGTTCTTTTCTCCATCCCTAATCAGCACGCCTGCTCTGCCACTCTTAGCACGAGGACCTTGTGCAAACAGATTGCACCATTACGTTGATGTACGGTACATTTTACGCAATCACTGCAATCCATGAAATAAGCAGGCGGAGAGTTTCTGTTCTATCTGTTACGAGACACAAGTGCAGATGTTTACTGTGATGTTAATGCCAGACATGCTGCATGGAAATGGGTTGCAGCAGATGTAGTCAGATGGAAGGTGTTTTAGCTTCCTGTACTTCTGTCATGTTGTCGGTTGTCATGATAAATGTTTGCGGATCTACCTTGCACACTGTTTATAATGCCAAAATGTTCAGCCAAAACTATAGCCAGAATACCGCTGACAATGTTCTTCTCAAATATTGAATGTTTTCTTTTCTTAACTGGCCCTAGGTGGACTATGAATACAATCTGCAGTCCATGTTGATGTTGTACTGTTCAGTGAAAATGAATTCTCTGTCAAAGTGTGCTTGTTGCTATCCTGTGAACACTTAGCTAAAGCTAAACATCAGTATCTTCTTTGGTGGTTGATGTACCTCCTGCTTCCTGTTTCTGAAGTTGGTGAATTCCAATGCATGTGACCAACCAGTAGCTCTGTAACCTAGTTTGAACGAGTGTTGATTCCGCTGCAGCGCATATGAGACATATTCTGTCTAAACGAGGCCTGAGGCGCAGCAGGAATATCCTCAATAACACTCTCAGACACATTACATGTATATCCTGCAATTTACAGCCACCAGGTGATCTAAGGTCAATGACCAGTGACCCTAGTCTTCGGCATAAACCCTGATCCCAATAAATCGCACAGTACACATGCGCGCACATGCGCATACGCACACATCTATCTACAGGACAGCAAATTAGATAATTACCTATACATGTAATGGGCTATTTCCCTGTAGAGAGCAATCAGTATTCTGCAAAGGAATCACATTGAAATGATTACTTGATAGGCTCTGATTTGCTTGAGATGATTACACTTGGCTAGATTGTTGTGTTATTTCCCCTATGGTTATTAAGTCCAATAGAGCAGTTATCACTGAGGTTGGTTAGCACTGAGGTTGCTTACCACTGAGTTGGTTAGCACTGAGGTTGGTTAACACTTAGGGTTGGTTGTCACTGAAGTTGGTTATCACTGTGGCGATTAACACTGATGTTGTTTATCCCTGAGATTGATTATCATTGAAGTTTTCTATCCCTGAGGTTGATTATTACTGAGGGAAGTCAACACTGAGTTTGGTTATCATTGTCTGATTAACACTGAGGTTGGTTAACACTGTTTGGTAATCACTGAGGTTGGTTATGACTTTCATTGTTTAACACAGAGGTTGGTTATCATTTTGGTTTATAAACACTGAGGTTGGTTATGACTGTGGTTGGTAATTACTAATGTTGGTTATGACCTTGGTTGGTTAACTCTACATACAGGTTGGTTAACACTGTTTGGTTATCTCTGAGGTTGGTTGTCACTGAGTTTGGTTGTCACTGAGTTTGGTTTTCACTGATGTTGGTTATCATTGAGGTTGGTTGCCACTGTTTTTGGTAATCACCCTGTTGGTTATCACTGTACAGCCGCTGAACAGATTCTCTTATTTTCCTATCTTCAGGCTTCTACTACGAGATTCCATCCATTGGAGCAATTCGGATAAACACACAGGTGAGATCTCCTCCAGTGTGTGTGTGTGTGTGTGTGTGTGTGTGTGTGTCTATAGGTATGCGCAAATACGCAGAATTGTGTGTCCTGATGACATAATATTTTTTTAAGGGGTATGTTTTTTTTTCCTTTGGAGTTCATCACACTTTACTACCGTTAATGTATTTCTGTATGTCCTGAAAAGAAGAGCATGATTTGGAAAGACAAGTGCAAAGGAGTAACAGAGATTTACTGAAAAAGCAGGTCTCCCAGTTGCCTAGCTGGTCTGAGGCAGCTCACTGAGTTGCGGGGGGGGGGGGGGGGGGGGGGCTTTCAGACCTGTTCTATCTAATCCACCTAGTCCCGACTGCACAGACATACAGACACCTCCGGCCCCACCCCCCTCCCCACGCCAGCCTCTACATTCAAGCACCTCCGGCCTCACACCCCTTCCCACACCACCCTCTACATCCAGGCACCTCCAGCCCAACACCCCTCTCCACACCACCCTCTACACCCAGGCACCTCCAGCCCAACACCCCTCTCCACACCACCCTCTACATCCAGGCACCTCCAGCCCAACACCCCTCTCCACACCACCCTCTACATCCAGGCACCTCCAGCCCAACACCCCTCCCCACACCACCCTCTACATCCAGGCACCTCCAGCCCAACACCCCTCCCCACACCACCCTCTACAACCAGGCACCTCCAGCCCAACACCCCTCCCCACACCACCCTCTACATCCAGGCACCTCCAGCCCAACACCCCTCCCCACACCACCCTCTACATCCAGGCACCTCCAGCCCAACACCCCTCCCCACACCACCCTCTACATCCAGACACCTCCAGCCCAACACCCCTCCCCACACCACCCTCTACATCCAGGCACCTCCAGCCCAACACCCCTCCCCACACCACCCTCTACATCCAGGCACCTCCAGCCCAACACCCCTCCCCACACCACCCTCTACATCCAGGCACCTCCAGCCCAACACCCCTCTCCACACCACCCTCTACATCCAGGCACCTCCAGCCCAACACCCCTCCCCACACCACCCTCTACATCCAGGCACCTCCAGCCCAACACCCCTCCCCACACCACCCTCTACATCCAGACACCTCCAGCCCAACACCCCTCCCCACACCACCCTCTACATCCAGGCACCTCCAGCCCAACACCCCTCCCCACACCACCCGCTACATCCAGGCACCTCCAGCCCAACACCCCTCCCCACACCACCCTCTACATCCAGGCACCTCCAGCCCAACACCCCTCCCCACACCACCCTCTACATCCAGGCACCTCCAGCCCAACACCCCTCCCCACACCACCCTCTACATCCAGGCACCTCCAGCCCAACACCCCTCCCCACACCACCCTCTACATCCAGGCACTGCACGGTCCCGCAGCCCCTTGGGATCACCTAATTCCAGCTGTAGGAAGCACACCGGGGGCAGGGCGGGGGAGGGGGGGGTTCACTGAGCCACCAGGGTCCTGTGAATAGACTGTCAGCTGTTCCATTAACTCTGCCATAATTATATTGCGAGAACTGCCACTTATTCTAATAGGTTTCCTACAGCAGGTGTGTGACAGCACTGGTCTAGGAGCTTTAGAAACACCTGGGATTCGCTGTGTACATTATTATCCCCCATCATGCAACATCACATGGTAACACACTGTATGGTTGTCAGAGCATCCTGTGCATTAAAGACCACAGTGTTGATTTATGACGGATACATATTCAGCTCCCAATACCATTAAGTGTGTGTTGAGTTGTTAGACACTTCGGCTCTGAACCCATTTCACTCCTAAGTAATGTGTGCCCCAGGTGAGATACAACAAGGGACCAAAAGACTATAGTATAGCACTGTAGAAGTATTACTATAATATATAACCCCATTTCCAAAAGATTTGGGACGTATAGAAAAACTGAATGCAGTGCTGTGCAAATCATTTAAACCCAATAGTCAATAGAAGATAGTACAAAGACAACATATCAAATGTTGAAACGGAAAAATTGTATTCTTTCTTGAAAAACATGTGCTGCTTTGAATTTGATGCCAGAAAACATGTTTTATAAAAGCTGGGACAGGGGCAACAAAAGACTGGAAAAGTTGTGTAATACTAAAAACCTGGTGGAACATCTCAACTAATTAGGTTAAGTGGCAACAGCTCAGTAACAAGATTGGGTATAAAAAGAGAATCCCAGAGAGGATGAGTCTTTCAGAAGTAAAGATGGGGTGGGGTTCACCACTCTGTGAAAGACTGTGTGGCTATTAAATGTGAATTTCCCACACCTGTGGCTTTTTAAATTGCAATTAGTGTCTGTGTAGAAATTGTCAGTGAGTTTGTTAGCTGTAACATGGATGCACTGAGCAGAATAGTTACTGAGCAACAAGGTAATGGAACTTTATAAAGATGGTAAAGGATATAAAAAGATATCCAAAGCCTTTCAAATGCCAGCCAGTTCAATCACTTATTAAGAAGTGGAAAATTCTGGGATCTCTTGATACCAAACCAAGGTCAGGTAGACCAAGAAAGATTTCAGCCAAAACTGCCAGAAGAATTGTTCAGGATACAAAGAAAAACCCACAGGTAACCTCAGGAAGAATAAAGGCTGCTGTGGAAAAAGGTGAGGTTGTTTCAAGGAGCACAATATGACGATACTTGAACAAAAATGTGCTACATGGTCACAACCATAAGTGCTATATTTGGAGAGGGGTCAACAAGGCCTATAGAGAACAGAATACCATCCCCACTGTGAAGCATGGTGGTGGCTCACTGATGTTTTGGGTTGTGTGAGCTCTAAAAGCATGGGGAATCTTGTGAGAATTGATGGCAAGATGAATGCAGCATGTTATAAGAAAATACTGGCAGAAAATGTGCATTTTTCTGCACGAAACCCGCGCATGGGACGCTCTTGGACTTTCCAGCACAACAATGACCCTAAGCACAAGGCCAAGTTGACCCTCCAGAGGTTACAGCAGAAAAGGTGAAGGTTCTGGAGTGGCCATCACCGTCTCCTGACCTTAATATCATCGAGCCACAATGGGGAGATCTCAAACGTGCGTTTCATGCAAGACAACCAAGACTCATGGGCAGCTATATCACCTGCAAGAATTCGGGGCTCATAGAAAACTATTACAAAAGACTGCTCGCTGTCATTGATGCTGAAGGGGGCAGCACACAGTATGAAGAATTAAGGGTATGGAGACATTTGAACAGGGGTCAGTTCATTTTTTTTCCTTTGTTGCCATGTTTTGTTTTATGATTGTGCCATTCTGTTATGATCTACAGTTGAATGTGAATCCCACTAATGTTTTCTTGACAATATTAGCAATTCTCCAAGGGTATGCAAACTTTTGAGTTTGGGGTTCTCATCATCTACAGTACATAATATCATTCAAATATTCAAAGAATCCAGAGAAATCTCTGTACCCAAGGGATAGGGCCAAAAACCAATATTGGATGGCTGTGATCTTCGGGCCCTCAGGCAGCATTAAAAACAGACCCAATTCTGTAGTGGAAATCACTGGATGGGCTCAGGAACACTTCCGAAAACCATTGTCTGTGAACACAGTTTGTCGCTGCATCCACAAATGCAAGTTAAAACTCTGTCATGCAAAGAAGAAAGATATAAACAACATTCAGAAATGCCACTACTTTCTCTCAAGCCAAATTAATTTAAGATGGACTGAGGTGAAGTGGAAAACTGTCCTGTGGTCTGACAAATCAAAATCTGAAATTATTTTTGGGAATCATGGACTTCCGAGCTAAAAAGGATAGGGACCATCCGGCTTGTTATTAGCGCCCAGTTAAAATGCCAGCATCCGTGATTTTATAGAGGTGCATTAGTGCACATGGCATGGGAGACTTGCACATCTGTGAAGACACCATTAATGCTGAACAATATATACAGGTTTTGGAGCAACATATGCTGCCATCCAGACAAATGTCTTTTTCCAGGGAAAGTCTTGGTTATTTCAGCAAGACAATGCTAAACCACATTCTGCATGCATTACAACAGCATTGCTCCTTAGTAAAAGAGTCTGGGTGCTAAAATGGCCTGCCTGCAGTCCAGGCCCTGTCACCCATTGAAAACATTTGGTGAATTATGAAACGAAAAATATGACAAAAATACACCCCCTCATACTCATACTTTCCCCCAACCATAAACCACCCTGGACTAACTAATACTATTCGGGTCTCATTCGAGAAAAGGGAAGATGAAGAAGAGTCATATTATTGTATGAATTCAGTCTTGTAAACAAGACAGGATTCTACACAGTGCCCCTTTAATGCTGGAGGGGGTGTGATGTACAGATACAGCCCTAAGCCGTGGTATATTGGTGATAAACCACAAACACCAGAGGCACTGTATTGCTAATATACACTGGTTACAAACACAAATAGAACAGCAGTATCCCTGTGGTATACAGTCTTATATACCACAGCTTTCAGCCAATCAGCATCAAACCGCCCACTTAATATAATATACACACTAACACTAGTGTTTGATTCTAGGATCTTTTGTTGTATTATCTTTTTTGTGATCTTTTCTTATCTTGTTTGGGCTTACTTCTTGAGGTAATCTCTCGTGGACTGGCTACGTAAACATATTGGTACTGAAGATCTGTCACGATACAATGGGATGCGTGAGATAACAAGCCGCATTAGTTCCGGCGCTTTGGACAAATCTGAATTTCGAAGGTGTTAGCATCTTTGGAATTGGGATAGGGTGGGGAAATCTTGGCCCATAGGCTTGCTCATCATTTTCAAAGAGAGAGGGTGGAGCTCTTCTTTCCGGTTCCTATCTCTTCTCTTAAGTCATGGACACAGAACTTACTCCAGCATCTGACCAAACACAGCAGACTTAAGTTGAGGGTTTACCAAGAAATAAGGCAGGTGCCTGAACGGCTTGGTTCAAATATCCTCTTTTGATAATGTGTTAACAACACAACAAAATGCGTGCTCGTAGCGTGTGGTTGCTTCACTCTTGCCAGGTACAGCATGGGGCAAAAGATGAAGGAAAATGGCCAAGGAATATACTTATTAATCAATGCATTGTATTTTGCAGTGGTTCCCAACCTTTTTGCCAGACCGCGTAAGCAGAGCTGGCCTAGAAGAGCGAATGTCCCTTCCTGACTGAGTGTGTTTGTGTGTGTGTGTGTGTGTGTGTGTGTGCGTGTGTGAGTGAGTGAGTGAGTGCCGGCCTGACTGACTGTCTGACTACCCTTTGTTAAATAGCGCAATGGTTAGAGACACGGACTACAGCACAACAGGTCTTGTGTTCACCTCCCGTCACTGTCGAAACATATTATGCCTCAGGATAGACAAAAACTTGGCTGGCTACAACCTTCAGTAGCTAAGTTATAAGAAGCCTAAAATGAAACTGTTTACTGTTATATTGCAAATAATTCTGGTGGATTTTCTAATTATGACAGGATTTGATCAGGATAGACAAATACTTTGCTGACCACACGATTCTCTTGTTTTTTCACTTGACGAAAAAGTCTGTTATCGTCACTTATATTGACACTGTAGTCTCTTATCAATGTCATTCACAAATGGCTAATAAGCTGTTAAAACTGCCAGTGGCAAAAGCAATACAGTTCATAGGTGCTATTTGTGGTGGAGGAAAACTTGTGGCATAGTGTTTAAAGAAACAGCTTTTCATGTGGGTGACCTGGTTTCGAATCTCGGGAGGGCAACAATGATTAACGCTTTTTACTGCGGGCCGGCTGAACTAGGCTTGCCTGGTTTCTTGTTCATTTACATGAGAATTTAGGAGTACCCCTGAGGAGTACCCCTGAATTAACCCCTCATGTTAATTTTACTAGTAAGGCTATGGTGTCATGAATGTTTTCAAGTACCCCCTGTGGAGAGACCAAGTACCCCCTGGGGTCCTAGTACCCCTGATCTAGTGTATACAGCATACGACAAAATCACATAGTTAGTACTATACAATGGATATGTGAACATACTGTTGCATAGCATTCCACTGTATACGATAAACAGTAAATGTAGTATTATATAGTCAAGAGTAATGCTATTGCATGATCTATTTGACAGTGTAAGGACAGACAGGTTGATTGACAGTTTATTAGTTGATTGGTCTGACTTACGGTCGGGATCACGGTCGGTACTGCACCACTAAAAACTAAAGAAATACGCAATAAGAAACTTGCTCCTTGGTACACCGACAATACTAGAGCACTTAAGCAAGCCTCCAGAAAATTGGAGCGAAAGTGGCGCTCCACCAAGTTGGAAGTATTTAGACTAGCCTGGATAGACAGTACACTACAATACCGAAAATCACTCACGTCTGCTCGATCAGCTTATTTCTCCAACCTGATTGAGGTGAACAAAAACAATCCAAAATTTCTCTTTGATACAGTTGCAAAGTTAACAAAAAAGCAAAGCTTATCAAGTGAAGTGTGTCTTCACTTTAGTTGTAATGAATACATTAACTTTATTTATGAAATGTATTTATTATTCTAATTGGACTCTTAATATCTCACCCGGCACAGCCAGAAGAGGACTGGTCACCCCTCTGAGCCTGGGTCCTCTCTAGGTTTCTTCCTAAAATTCGGCCTTTTTTTAGCCACTGAAATCCAACACTACTGTTGTTTGCTCTTTGGGGTTTAAGGCCGGGTGTCTCTGTAAAGCACTTTGTGACAACTGCTGTTGTAAAAAGGGCTTTATAAATACATTTGATTGATTGATTGATCATGGTAAGTCATTACCAACAGAATCATTGGCTTGGACCCTGGCTCATGGTCTCTACTCTTTACAGTACATGCACAGGGGCTCTGGTTTCATCGGACCTCCTCAGCCTTTCTTCTACTTCTGACTTTGCTATTTGCTGGATTGTTCTAGTCAGGTGGAAAATGTCCCCCACATCCCATGAAAAGGTCTACCTGTCACCGTCCTGATGAAAGATCTCCCTGTGGCGCATTTCGCCAGAGTTTTAGCCAGCTAATAATAGAATAGGTTACGCCTGTCAGCCCCTCAGTTTTCAGCCCAGTAATAACAAACGGTCAAAGGCCTAACACTAGAACAACACTGTTCACACCGGGCCACGCAGCTGGTCAGTATCAGACCCTTATGGTCGAGTTATGCTGTGATATTATTCCGTTTAAAGGTGGCATAATTAACTGGGCATAAATAAGACCTATTTCACATGGAACTTCTCTAATCTGCTTTACTGATTGATAGATAGATAGATGGATAAAAATGTATGGAATTTCTCTATGATCCTCACCTCTTATTGTCACATGACGGAGTTGGTGAAACAGTCGGCAGTGTTTCCTTGTGTTTATTTTGAACAGGACCAAGATGGACCAATACTGTAGGTACCACTCACAGATGGAATCAACATACTGAGGTCCCAAACGTTTCCATCTCCGATTCAAGCCATGCGAGCCGTGTCACGGCATCACACACTGTTCATTGACTTTGCGTCCCGGAAACGGCATCCTATAGAACAATAAGAAAATTAAAAAAAACACACAGGTCATAGTTATAAAACAAACTTATGGAAAGGAGAACATGACAAATGTGACAAATCACTTGTGACTTAACCCTTCACCCTTTTCTTGATACACAGACAGGTGTTTTTTCCCTCCTCTGTCGTGGACACGGAGCCAGTAGGAGATTGCCTTGTTTGTGCCACGTTCCGCTGCCACTCCTAATATGTTTTTAATAGCTGCTTCATAATGATGAATAACAGCCCTGAATGAAGGACCGCAGGCTTTACTGCTCCTCGGGGCCGGGACTGTTCTACTGTTGGCTTTTCCGACGAGGAGAACACTTGTCAGGGTCTTGTAGTTTTACAATGAATAAGGTTGACATGCTCTTACAGCTCACTGTTAACAACCCCCGGAGTAAGACTATAAACCGATAGGTGCTGTGTGGTTGTGTTGCTGTGTGGATGTGTTGCTGTGTGGATGTGTTGCTGTGTGGATGTGTTGCGGTGTGGATGTGTTGCTGTGTGGCTGTGTTGCGGTGTAGATGTGTTGCTGTGTGGATGTGTTGCTGTGTGGTTGTGTTGCTGTGTGGTTGTGTTGCTGTGTGGTTGTGTTGCTGTGTGGATGTGTTGCTGTGTGGATGTGTTGCTGTGTGGATGTGTTGCTGTGTGGATGTGTTGCTGTGTGGATGTGTTGCTGTGTGGATGTGTTGGTCGCTGCTTTGACA
The DNA here is from genome assembly GCF_011004845.1 of Esox lucius. Lineage (NCBI taxonomy): Eukaryota > Metazoa > Chordata > Actinopteri > Esociformes > Esocidae > Esox > Esox lucius. Next base: position 13,523,680 of record NC_047585.1, read on the forward strand.
TGTGTGTTTGTGTGTCATTGTGTCACAGGAGTACCTGGATGTTCTGGGTCGGCCTATGGTTCTGGCGGGGCCAAGGGCCAAACAGGTCCAGTGGACCAATGTGTACCAAGATGCTCTTGTAAGACACATTCATACCGAAGATTAGCAACACAATGTCCACATCACATTACAGAACACTTCTTTAAATATTAAAACCACTGAAATGTCAGTACCCACTACCCAGATGCCAGTTAAAGCCTTTGGATAATAACACAAACGTTAACCCAACCTTGTGAATACTAATGTTGATTTTACTGTGTTGTTTGTTTGTTTAGACTCTAGGTCTGGTCATTACTGGGACCATGCCAGTCTTCAACCTAACGGCTGATGCTAACTCACAGGTAAATAATCAACCAGATTAAGGCTTAACACTGCTTAACGAATCAATAGACTTGCCACTGCATAGTTAATCTTCAAAAATGGTGTGTGGGGAAATGGTGTGTGGGGAAATGGTGTGTGGGGAAATGGTGTGTGGCTTTTTTGACAATCAAAGGTCCCCATTCATTTGCATCAGTAGTAAGCCACGACATCGATAAATACTCCCCATTTGAAAACCACTGCTTTCAGTACATTGTGAAACAACTGGAATCCCAACTAGCCAGCAGTCCCTTTCTCTGGAAGTCCTAATGTTGACCATCAGTCATGCCTAATGTTGTACCGATGCATCGCCTGACCGACTGACTGTCCATGGGGCAACACTGACCCCCTGAGGTGACAATGGGCCCAGCAGCTCAGATCATCCAACTACGCTAGCCACTTGTGCATTATTCAAACTGTCAAGCCTAAGCAAACCATAGTACTGGGTTGGGCTAAGTATACAGTACATTTTATAAGCCTGTGATTCTAGCGACTATAGTGGATGCTGTGTTACTTCACTTGCCACTGTGGATCTACTGTCTGAGTCCAGCATCGTTTAATGTGTCGTTTAATGTAATTCACATGCAGCACATGTTTAGCCGTGTTGCTCAGCTCCCACAGAACCAACGTTTAAAACCCAAACAGAAAATATTGATTCTTGAGAAGAGCACAGGCTTAAAAAGCAGACTGATGCTGCTATGACAAATTGACTCAGTTCCTGGGCGTAGATATACATTAATCAGATGCTACACACGGTAATAAGTCACAGATGGCGAGGACAGCTTTTCTGCAGTCTAGCGGCCGTGTGGGATGCCTGTGTGTGTGTGTGCGCACGGGTGCATGCGTGCTTGTGCGCGCGCGGCCTCTGGCTGTGGTTGTTAATGTGACAAGCTGACTGATTGTGTGATGACATGGCCACTGAGAGACGTGCAGATGCTCATATATCTGCTTAGGATCCAGGAACTATAATGTCGTTCCGCAGACTCAGCTCGTCCTCGGCGTCATGGGAGTGGATGTGGCGATCAGCGAAATTAAGAAAAAGACGCCAACATACAGGGTGAGAATGTTTCTCATAACCGCACGCACACATACCCACCACAACCATGGTAAAATAATGTCTTCCCCTTTTTTTTCTCCGATTGAAGTCTTTCTTTTCTCCCTAAAGCTTGGAGCTAACGGTTATACCTTTGCAATAGACCAAAATGGCTATTTACTTCTTCACCCCAACCTGCAGCCGAAGGTAAGATCTGCTTTTCTATGCTCCGCCCCCTACTGACCCTTCTGGACTCTTCTAGATAATTATTCCGCTTTGGATTTGACTTCAATAACCATTTACTTTCTGAGCAGTTCAATAAAACGTGTTTGAACACTGTACTTTGTACACAAGCCCGATTGGTGTTCTTCTACTGTGCTATTGCTACAGCTTGATTGGCCGAGAGGCAGTAACATGTTCCCCAATGTGTTCAAAGCCGGGGAATGCGTCTAACTGCTAAATTCACTTCTCCCACTGGGTTATGAATACAGCATTAGGATACCTGCTCTCCTCATTCCAATGCTGCATTCGTAACCAAGTAGGTGGTGATATACTGATATTCCTGCGGCCTGATTGGCTCGCTCTCTCCTTCAGATCATTAACTTCATAGAGCCTGTCACTTTGGACTTCCTGGATGCTGAGCTGATGGACAGCAAAAAAGAAGAGGTAACTAGGGCACTCAGCAGAACACCCACACCTCAACAATGCAGTTACTATAAATGGATGACACTGGTTCCATGACCAAACTGTCCAATGAAATGTCACAGTGGATCTTTGTCAAGGAATATACAAGTAATTATCCATTTCTCCTTGTACTCTTCCTCTTACTCTCCAATGTTTCCACCTGCTCTCTCTCCCTCTCCATCTCTTTTTCTCTCTCTCCCAGATCCGTCGAGAAATGATTGATAGCAAATCTGGGCAAAGGAAAATCAAGACCCTCATTAAGTCAGTTGATGAGGCAAGTCTTCAATACCCGAGCCTCTGCCATCATCCGTACTGCTAGCATCCTGAAAACCCCCAGTCATGGCTGCCGTTCAACATTTAGCTGTAGTTCGTGTTTGTGCTTTAGACAGGGCCTCTGCTGCAGGCCGGTGATATGATGCCGTTGTCTGATTTCAGAGGTACATCGATGAGGCTATCCGGACATACGCCTGGACTCCGGTAGAGGGCACGGACTACAGGTGGGTGATGAACTAACCTCCACCTGGCTCATACTCCCAACAAAAAAAGATGGAAGAAAAAGATGGAAGAAGAAAACCTTGAATGTACTTTGGTTGCAATATAATGATGCCAGGACTAAGACGGATTCTGAAATGATGACTGATCCAACACATAAGCCTGGACATAAGAGTGCCTTTATCTGACCTTGAGCTGACCCGGTAAATTAGATCTATATGCTTTGGATCTATAAGTTCACTTCCGACAAGTGTGGAGGTGTTTATGAATTCAGTGATGTGGGCTCCATCTATCAACCAGGAATATCCACAAAATCTATTACGGAATTGACTCCGGTCATTCATTTGCCTGCTGTCTGTGTAGTGAATAATTTACCAGAACCTCCACAAACTAAGATACTTTACACTCTTCATGAAAATAACTGCAGCAAGAAGAATGTTAACTGCATTCTTTATTCAATTTTCTCATCACTAATTTTAAACATTTGAAGATGTGTTACAATGACTTTTCCCACAGGCAACACTTTACATTCAATGATATTCATTAGTGTTAGAACTGCTGACACTGGGATGTTGAGTTTTTTTTTTGTACCTCTATTGGCCAGAAGCCAGATGTTGGTTTCTGTGAAGACAGATGACACAGTCGCTCTCCAATTCTAACAGTTTTTGTGTGTTGTAGGTTGTTTACACCTCTGGATTAGAGAGTACTGTTACGTTTGTCTAAGGCAGAGTGTTTGTGTGCGTGTGTGATCCACGTATATGTGCATGTGTACACGATCATGGTAAAACCTGAAAAATACACTGATGAGCCAAAACATTATGACCACCTGCCTAATAATGCTGTTGGTCCTCCGCGTGCCGCCAAAACAGCCCTGATCCACCGTGGACACCCACTGAAGGTGTGCTGTGGTATCTGGCACCAAGACATCATCAGCAGATCCTTCAAGTCCTTAAGTTGCAAGGTGGAACCGCCGGGGATCGGACTTGTTTGTCCAGCACGTCCCACAGATGCTCAATTGGATTGAGATCTGAGGAGTTTGGAGGACAGGGCAACACGTTAAACTCTTCATTATGTTTCTCAAATTATTCCTGAACAATGTGTGCAGTATGGCAGGGTGCATTATCCTGCTGAAAGAGGCCTCTGCCATCAGGGAAAACCGTTGCCATGAAGGAGGGTACCTGGTCTGCAACAGTGTTTAGGTAGGTGGCAGGTGGCAAATTGATGTCCACATGAGTGCCCAGACCCAGGGTTTCCCAGCAGAACATTGCCCAGAGCATCACACTCCCTCCACTGGATTGTCGTCTTCCCACAGTGCATCCTGGTGCCATCACTTCCCAGGTAAACGCTGCACATGTACATAACCTTTCACGTGATGTAAAAGAAAACAGGACTCATCAGACCAGACAACCTTCTTCCGCTGCTCCAAGGTCCAGTTCTGACACTCGCGTGGCCGTTGTGGGCACTTTTGACTGTGGACAGGGGTCATCATGGGCCCTCTGACTAGTTTCAGCTACTCAGCCCCATATGCAGCAGGGTGCGATACACTGTGTGTTGTGACACATTCCTCCAGTAACCATCATTACAATGTTCTGTGACTTGTGCCACAGTAGACCTTCTGTCGGTTCTGACCAGACGGGATAGACTTGGTTGCCCTCGCGCCCAACAACCGGTTTATGGTTTGTCCCTCCTCAGACCACAGTCAGTAGGTCCTCACCACTGCTGACCAGGAGCACCCCACAAACCTTGCCGATTCAGAGATGCTCTGACCCAGTCATCTGGCCATAACAATTTGGATATTATCAATGTCGCTCAGGTCTTTACTCCTGCCCATTTCTCCTGCACCAAACACATTGACTAACCTGATTGTTTGCTTACCATCTAATCTACCCAGACCTTGACACGTGCCCTTGTTAGGAGATGATCAACGTTATTCGCTTCACCTGTGAGTGGTCAGAATGTTTTGGATCATCAGTGTAGGTCCCCGCAAGTTTTTGTTTAGAGTTATGTTTGTGTATCCACGGATAAGTGATAAAACGCTGATGTGATGTTGTCGCGTGTCCTCCTTACAGTCTAGGGCTGGTGTTGCCCACGTACAGTGAGAACCACATCAAGGCCAACCTGAGTGACCAGATCCTGCAGGTGCAGTGTAAGTAACAGGACACCCAACGATAGGTCTCTCTCTCTCTCTAAAACATGACCTCAGGCTCCCCTTACTAAGTCCTGCGTCCTGGGTCTCCGGTGAACGTCGTCGCAGGGATGATCGGAGTTGAGCGCTCCTCTTTTCCCCCCTCCCTCCTCTCCCTTGTGACAGGGTCATGCTGGGGACAAACTGTTCCTCTCCTCTACTGCCCAACACCCCACCCCCCAACCCCACCCCTCTCCTGTCTTCATGCTGTGCTGTATCCTATGGTGATTCTTTTTTTTCTTCACAAGCGTTGAAGAAAAAACCTGAAATGACAGAAAGGTGAAAGCCGTGGTTTTACTGTGTTATTAAGGTGAAAATAATGGTGGCCATGTGCTATTATTTTTCTTTGCCAAATGCTCTCGCCTCTTCTCCACCATCAAGCAATGATTCTGAAGCATCCATCTGGTTTTTTAGTTTTCCAAACCCGTGAAAACAGGCATGATTTTCACTTTCTTTTGTGTTTTGCTTTTGTTGTAATTTTCTGTTATCTTTTGGTTGAGTTCCTAGATGTGTTTATTTTCTGTTGGACTGCTTCTTCTTGTTCTTTCGTGCTCAGCTTTGGAATCATTCAGTTGATAAACTCCCACGAGCCGGGTAGAGGATCTGTCCTTCCTCCGTGGGAGTTTGGGTTCAGCGGGTCTGAATGGGGACACGTTGTCTCTCCCATTCTTTCGTTCTCCAGACCCTGTTGGTCCACTCTTTTCCTGGTTCATTCTGGTTCCGTTTCCTTTGGGTTCCTCTTTGTTTAACTTCTGTAGTGCTGTATTTGTCTTTTAACGTTTCTTGTTCGTTTTCTGTTCCTCAGCTTTTCTGATTTTCTTTTTCCTCATTCGATTTGGTTTCTTGTTTGCTCTTGTCGCAAAAAAGGTGTTTGTTCTTCATTTCTATCCTTTCTCTTCGGTTTGACTTAATTGGTTTCTTTCTTTTTGAGAAAGCAATATTTTTATTCAAATAATAATTGAATAAAATATTGTCTGTGACCCCCTCCTCCTCCTACCCCCTACCCCCTGTTTCTTTTCTTGCTCTCTACTTCTCTGACGGATCCACACAGTTCCATACACCAAGGGCAAGTATACTCCATATTGGTCCACGTCCCCTGTCCTTTATCTCCTCTTCCCTTCCGCTGCCTCCTCCCACACCTCTCGTCCTGAACCTCCCCCCACCCTCACCTGTCCCAACCTGCTTGCTGTTCCTGCCCGTCTTATCTTCAAGACCCTCTTCTTCCTCCTCCTCCTCACTCTCCACCCACCCACCCTCCTGCTGCGGCTCAGACCCCATCTCTCCCACGATGGCTCCTCCAGGCTCCACCCCCACATCTCTGGTGCTCCTCCGGTCACGCTCAGGTCACCAACACCTCCAGACACCCAACCAAGACAGATAATGTCCATGTACCCTGTTAAAACCTTGTGTTTTGTTCTCTATGTGGATAGCTCTCTAGTCTAAAACTGTCTCACCTGACTATCCGTTTCGCTTTCTCTCTTCCTTTCTCCTCTCCCACCACCTCTCTATTTCTTCCTCTTTCTGTCTCTCTTCATCTCTCTCCAAGTGTCATTGTAGCTGAAAATATGTATTATCTCTCACACCAGTGTGCAGGAGTTTAGGGAGCCGTGATCCGTCCTCCGTATGAACTATCCTCCAACTAGAGAGGGCCAGCCTCCCTGTAACCATTAAGCATATTTACTTCAAATGTAGTTTAACATTGTTTTATATTACCTAATGCTCTGAGTCTGTAGTGCAACTACGAATATTACCACATCATTATTGTCATACACAATAGGATTTGGATATGCTAGCTTGACTTAGCCTCTTGCATTTTAGCCAGTAGCTGACCAGTAGCTGGCCAGGTGATTTATTCCCTGTGTTAGTTTTACTAGGGTAACTTTTCCATGTTAGCTTTAAGGATTTTGCTTCTATAGAGCAACAGATGGTGTTAGCCCCCGTAAGTTGTCCCCAGGCCAGTTAGCAAAGTTAGCTGTGCTGCTGACGGACCTGTTCTGCTGCGGGCCAACCTGGTCCTCTGTCTCAATGTCGGGTACGTGGCGGGGTGCCCCTTTGGTGCCCGCCTCGCGTGTCCCCCTCCCTTCCCCCCCACCGTAACCCCCTGTCTCCATCGGCTTGTCTCCCCGTCAGGCCTCAGACTGCCGGGGGAATGGCCCTCCTCTTCCTCCTCCAAACAACCATGACCCGGAAGTGCACGGCATTGTGGGCGCAAACACTAACTGGGCACTGGTAGAGCCATAGTCAGGCCAGTCACACATTCATTTGAGTGCCTCCTTTTCTTTTACCTTACCGCGCTCCATGGAGATGGTCTGAAACATAGAAGAAGTCCGACACGAAGGTCAGCAGAATTGGAGATAAATGTAAAGCTGTTGGGTCAAGATGAAAAGTAGTTTGACAGCTGAACAGAGGTAAATCACGTTGCCCTTTAATATGCCCTTCACAATGCAATGCATTTCCCCCGATTGAGTGTCTCTTGGAGCCTCGTCCCCTGCCAGTCTGAGGGCTCAACACCTCCATCAGGACCCCTGCGCCACCCACCTCCCCATGCAATAGTTGGCCATGTTGATGCCTGCCTGTGAAAACGCACTCATTACAAGCGAATCAGTCTGAGAACTCGCTTCCCGCCACGGTGTGAGATGGAAGTCAGTTCTCCGACATGACAAAAGAAACAGTTAACGCCAAAAATAAATCAGAATCAAATCAAAACAGTTGGATTTATCTGTTGCTGATTCCTCAGTGGCGGTGAACTAAAGTGGAAAACGAGAGTGCTGGTTGAAACTGTTAAAGGCGGAGTCAGGTTGCATCTGAGGCACCATATTGGCTAACGCTGGTGTATCCCCCATGACTCCTCTTCGGTGTTGCTATGGTAACTCCCCTTCCACGTTCCCTGCACCCCTGAAGAACAGCCGCTGTATACCCAGAACCCCCCACTGCTATGCTCGTGGCTCTTCCCAGATAATCTTCCCCTTTCTGTTGCAGATTTTGAATCACTGCTGCCAAACAGTTTTGAGTCTGAAGGACATGTGTTCATAGCTCCCAGGTAGCTCTGTGTGAATGCTTGGTGTGCTCCCATTTGTTCTACTGGTTCTCACTGTAGTTTCTCCGCCACTTTCAGACAGAAGCATTACCCTTTTATTCACCATCATCATCATGTTCCGATCCCCAAAAACGACGTCTTTTTTATGTCAGTCACACGTCTCATTTATATCCGATGGCTGTGAGTGTTTGACTGTGACTTCTGAGTGTTTTGTTCTTGTGTCGTCACCGTCGCTTGTCCCCCCGGACGCCCTGGTTTCACTTCTTTCTATTCTTTATCAACAAAGTGAGGTGTAAGATGACACCCGTGTTATTATTTCGATATTTCTGAAAATGGTCACGTTTTGAATAGCCATACCTTTGCCCTCCCCCCCTCCCCTCGCCCCCATCCTGAAACAGACACTTCCTGACCCTGAAGTCTTCCACCCCCATCCCACTGCCACCGTAGCACACGCCCTGTGAATGTCGCCCCGTTGGGCTCTGCATGGTTTGGTGCATTTGCGTACTGCTGCATATGACTGCTGCATACACTGAATATCATCTGAACGACGGAATACGGACTGGCCATTACGTTAAGAAACCCTTTCTAACGTGTGTAACGAAAGGGGAATGAAATCTCGCACTATGCAGGTTTTCTGGTTGTCAGAATCAGACCTTCCTTCTGTTACGATCCCGGCCCTGTCCTGACAGGCCGATGAGTGCATTCACTCAAGCCGCAGCAAGCGTATGCTGTGTTTCGCCACCCTTTCTTGTCTTCAAATTTCACTCTCGTCAGCATGCTTGAATATTGCAACAACCGCAGGACATGCATGCATACACGTTCAAGAGTTGGTGTGCTGTGAGACTGCTTGGACTGTGTTGTAAATACACTACTGTTAAAATGTTTGGGGTCAAGTGTCCTTGTTTTCCATGAGAACATACATACAATTTGTTTGAATAGGAAATGTAGCAAATTAAATAGGAAATATTGTCATTGACAATGTTAGAAATAATGATTTTGTAATTGAAATAATAATTGTGTTCTTTAAATTGCTTTCGTCAAAGAATCCTCAATTTGCAACAATAACAGCCTTGCAGAACTTTGGCATTTTAGTTGTCAATGTGTTGAGGTAATCTGAAGAGATTTCACTCAATGCTTCCTGAAGCACCTCCCACAAGTTGGACTGGCTTAATGGGCACTTCTTATGGTCAAGTTGCTCCCACAACCGCTCAGTAGGGTTGAGATCCACTCTCTTATAGACAGAATAGCACCTCACTGTTTCTTCCCTAAATAATTTTTGCATAGTTTGGGATTGACTGCTTGAGTATCACAAAGAAGAACACTCGTCAGATGCAGACCAAATGAAAAGATGCAGGAGGATTGCTTGACACCATCTGCCAAGCCTGGTGGAGGCAATGTGATGGTCTGGGGGTGCTTAGGTGGTTAAGTGGGAGATTTGTTGTAGGAGGAAATTGGCTCCAATCAAGCGCCGTCTACAGGGTATGGCATGGTGTTGCAAAATGGAGTGATGAACTTCCTTCTACAAGATCCCTTTCACCCTGTACAAATCTCCCACTTAACCACCTAAGCACCCCCAGACCATCACATTGCCTCCACCAGGCTTGACAGATGGTGTCAAGCAATCCTCCTGCGTCTTTTCATTTGGTCTGCATCTGACGAGTGTTCTTCTTTGTGATACTCAAACTTAAATTTCGATTGATCTGTTCATGACACTTTTTTCCAATCTTCCTCTCTCTAGTGTCTGTGTTCTTCGGCCAATAAAAATATTAAGTTGGGCTAGTCTGAGATATGGCTTTTTCTTTGCAACTCTGCAAATAATCCCAGAGTCGCCTTTTTCCTGTTGATGTTGAGACTGGTGTTTTGCGGTAACTATTTAATGAAACTGCCAGTTGAGGAACTGCGAGGCTTCTGTTTCTTAAACTAGACACTATTATGTATTTGTCCTCTTGCTTAGTTGTGAACCGGGGCCTCCCAATCCTCTTTCTATTCTGTTTAGAGCCAGTTTGCGCTGTTCTGTGAAGGGAGTAGTACACAGCATTGTTCGAGATCTTGAGTTTCTTTGAATTTCCTCAAAGAAAGTTTTTTGTTTCTGGCCATTTTGAGGCTGTAATCGAACTCACAATTGCTGATGCTCCAGATACTCAGCTAATTTAAAGAAGGCCAGTTTTATTGCTTCTTTAATCAGCACAACAGTGTTTAACTGTGCCAGAAAATTGGAAAAGGGATTTCTAATGATCAATTAGCATTTTAAAATTATGAACTTGGATTAGCAAACACAACATGCCATTGGTACACAGGAGTGATGGTTGCTGATAATGGGCCTCTGTATGCCTATGTAGATACTCAATTGAAAATCTGCCATTTCCAGCTACAATTGTCATTTACAATATTAACAGTGTCCACACTGTATTTCTGACCAATTTGATGTTATTTTTATAAACATATTTTTTTATTTTCTTTCGAAAACAAGGACATTTATAAGTGACCCCAAACTTTGGAATGGTAGCGTAAGTATTAGATGTATTCAGTAAGCTCTGCCCCTGCTCAAAGGATAGAAGAGGCCCGCAGGCGACTAAACATCTGTGTTGTCGGGGCGACAAACTGACGCTGCCGACTGTCTGTCCACAGGGAATACTGCAACGAGCTGGAGCTCTCCAACAACAACACAGAGTTTCTTCTCAACTTCATCGCCCTCATGGAGAAGGTGACTCCCGACTCCAAACAATGTGAGTTCCTCCACGTTGACAGGAATCCTGGTTTTAACAACTGACTGTTGGCATAAAGAGGAAACTTGTCACTACCTATTCCACTTGAATCATTTAAATTACCGGCTGGCAGGATGGTGCTCACAGAGGTTCTTTTCAATGAGAACATTTCAGAAAGCAACTAGCTTGCATCGACAACAGATCTTTTGGTGAAACCATTGCAACAGTTTATGTCCTCAAAATGTCCCGCTTGATTCCTTAAGAGAGTTGTCTGTTGGAAAGAAGACCCATCCGTGACATTTGGTTTACCCCACTTAAAACTAGCCCCTCGACTTCCTCCATTTCCGGAACTAACTCAGTACTTGTGGAAATGTTATGGCTGGATCGGAATTATTTACAGTGTTGCCATTTTCCACTATGTAAAGTGTTTTTGATTCAACAATTACATTCTACAACTTTCTTAAAAATCACAATGCCTCTTAAGCACACCCTTTCTTCACTGTGGTGTAATCCAGGTGACAGCCTGCTCCTTCACAACCTCATCCTGGACACTGGCATCATCAGACAGCTGGTGGAGAAGGTGTGGAAGACCAAAGACCTTGCATCGTGAGTAGAGAGCTGTATGTGTGCACTGCCTGTCATATCAGGAGTCTGCCAAGTCTACTTCCTGTATTCTTCGGCTTATGTTCTGTGTTGCAGATATGGCTTTTTGGCAGTGTTTGCTGCAACAGACGGAGGAATTACCAGAGTTTATCCCAACAAGTGAGTACAGACTTAATCTACAACTTTGCCTCTGAGTTGTACATATACCACATCGGCTGTGCATGTAAAGCCTCATAAATGTTTGTTTGGAAGGATCCAATTTCAAGAGCCAAAGTCTAAAGCTGTAAAATGTATTGTCTTGCTTGTTAAACATGAGAAAATAACTGCACAGCTTTCCACAAAGATTAGAAACTTGGTTTGATTTGGTCTTAACCATATAGGTGTTTGGTAAAATAACATGCCAAGATCAAAAGCCCTATCCAAGGCTAACAAAAGAAAGATTATTGATGCCTATGATCCTGGTAGTGGTTACACGTCCATTTCTAAGCAGTTCCAAGTACACTGTCTAACAGATCATCTACAAACGGAGATAACTCCAGACCACTGGCAATCTACACAGAACAGGTAAAATTCACCATATTCAGCCCAAGGGCTTGTTGAAGTCTCTAAGAAACCCTGAGTTACATCAAGTAATCCAGAGGCTTCTCTTGACTCAATCAAATTCGGAGTGCTTGAGTCACCTGTCAGAAAGACACTACAAAAACTTGGTCTACATGGAATGTCTGAAAAAGAAGAAGCCTGTGAACAATGTGTTATGGAGAGACAAGTCTAATTTTGAGTTTTTTTAGTTTGTCGAAATGAACATCGTAATTGAACAGAAGAACCTTATGTCAACCTTAAAGAATGGAGGCCATGTAATTATGGATTGGGGCTGCTTTGGTGGCTCAGGGCCAATTTGCCATCTTTGAGTCAACCATGAATTCCATATTGTACAAGCAAATTTCCAAGTAGAATGTTGGGCCATCTGTCAAAAAGCTGGAGAGAACATGGGTCTTGCAAGAGGAAAACATTTCCAAAACACACGAGCAGTGATACAACATAATGGCTCAAAAATAAGTAATGGAGTTATGGAATTGCTGAGTCAAACCCAGATCTCAAACATTTCAAAATGCAGCTTGGGACTGAAGCAGCCTTGCATGCAAGAAAGCCCTTGGATATGATACAGTTGAAGCAATAATGTAAAGAAAGGGCAGAAATTCCTCCCAGTCAATGTAAGAAACTGATAGACAGTTACAACAAATGTCTAGATTAAGTTATTAAGTTATTTCAGAAAAACGGGGGTAACACAAGCTATTGAAGCAATGCGTTGTATTTACTTTTTACGCACTCTATAACTGCTTTTTGATCAATTTTAATTGCATAAATGGTTTGAAAGTATACATTTTGGTGAGTTTGTTTTAAAATTGGGTTACCTTTATGAGTTAATGTAGTTTAGAATGTAATATAGCTCAAATATACTTGGGTCCAAATATATTCTAAAAGACAACTTTCCTGGGGTCGAGCTTACTTTTTCACATGAGTATATATGACAGTGTAGTAGCTTTTTGCTCTGGCTTGCATCACCTTCCTTTTTCCCCCTCAGGGCTGCTGAGACCTGGGAGGAGGACCCCGAGCCGTTTAACGCCAGTTATTACCGGCGTAGTCTGGACAACAAAGGCTACATCTTCAGAGCACCTTATCGTTCCCGTAAGTAGTCATCTGTCAGGCCATCGCCCAGGCTGCATGGGCTCTGTTTTCATCCTGACCCCCTCCCTGATCTTCCTTCTCCACCCTTCATGTCTCCCCAGCCTCCTCCTCCGCCTCCTCAATGAATGACGACCTGCTGAACCAAGAGAACGACACCATTGGGATCCTGGTCAGCACTGCAGTGGAGATCACGGTTGGAGGGAAAACCCTGAAACCTGCTGGTGAGCTGTCCTCCACACATCACCCACTCTGGGAGCGAAGGTTTCGTTAGTGTTAGTGGAAGCCTCTGGTGGAGACTTTGAACATAGTTGCTTAACTAGGTCCAGGTATGGAGTATCAAAACAACACTATGGTCTGTTGCTCCCCTGGAAAATTAGGTTGGATTTTAAAGGGACAAAAGTGTTTGACAGTATAAAAAACATTTATTTGGGAATATTTACTGTGAATGTTTTTCCCATTATGTATGAATAAGTGGTCGGAGTAAAACTGGACCTTGAGACCTGGGTGACCAAATTCAAGACCCTGGCTAGTAATTTCACCAGTTCAAGTGACAACCGTCAATTACAACAAACGGTAAGCAACATTAGGACACCCAGAAACTGAAAATATTCAAGAGACACTGAACCCTGCGGGGGACTTTGTTGATGTGTATTGTGTCTGAAAGATTTCTAAGGCAGTAAGATGGGTTTCAAACATAAACTTTGGGTCTAACCTTTTGGAACCCCTCCATTTTTTCCAGTTTTTATTGAAATTCACAAAGTTGAATGTCTTAATATACTCTGAAATTACAGCATAGAACAAGTAAACAATTGGAGACAAAAAAGCTATTATGGAATCACTTAGTTTAACAAAATTTAATTGAAGGTTTGTACTCATCAAATGAGCAACCTTTTGCAGATATTACAGCCAAAAACACTTGTGGCATTCTTTTTACAATAGAAATAAAATATTGTTTGGAACATTCTTCCAAACAGTGTTGCAAAAGTTCCCAGAAATGTTTGGCACTTGATAGGTTGCTTTGCTTTCACCCTTCGGCCCAGTTCATCCCCAACCAGCTCGATGGGGTGTAAGTCGGGAGACTGTGCTGGCCATTCCATGATTTGAAGTCTACTGTCTTGTACTTTTCTTCTAAGGTAGTTCTGACATGGCCTGGTGGTATGTTTTGGGTCATTATCTTGCTCTAGGATGAACCCCTAACCAACTAGGTGTACACCAGAGGGTATTGTATAGTGCTGCAAAATGCTGTGTTAGCTGGTTTGGTTCAGGGTGTCACTCAATCTGTGCGAGTTGCCAACTCTGGATCCAGCAAAAAAGCCCCAGACCATAATGCTCACTACTCTATGTTTGACAGACGTCCATTGGCAGTGCTTCATGGCCCAGACAAGCCTCTTTTTCTTATTTTGGCATCTTAACAATGGCTTTCTTACTGCCACTCGACCTGTCAAACCTGTAGCTCGAAGTCTTCGCTTCGCAGTTCAAACAGAGACTTGCTTATTTTAACTAGTGTTACACAGCTGTGCTTGAAACTGCTGTCCTGTGAGCCACCTATCACACCAGCTGTTGACTCTCAGAAACGTCCTGTCACAGTTTTCTCTAGTTTTCAAGTGCCTTATGATCATGTAGGATACTGTACTCACTGACATTTTGACTTTCTTTGCAATTACTCTGAAGGAAAGACTACACTTTTAAGGGTTATAACAGTCAGTCTGTCTTCATATGTTAATTGCCTTTTTTTTCGCCATTATGATAGCAATGTACTACTTCCTGCCATACAATTCTGTCCAAATAATGTTTAAGAGGGTGTAGAAACACAGTCTGTTCCAACACTGTTTATATACAAAGAACAAAAAGTTGGGACAGTTGGGAATTGTTGGGATCAACTTGACTGACAGCAATGTTTACTTCAATTTCAGCAGAACTGCTGTAAGTTGTTAACCCATTCCTTGTTCCCTGTACACCAAAAAGCACATAGCACATACATTATATCAATGTGTGTATTGAAGGGCCAGTGAGATCTGAAAAATGTATGTAGTCATGTTTTGTTTAATTTCGTTAAGACTCCATGTTGTACCGATTGCGCTAAAAGTCAATTTTGATGTCTTTCAGCGATGTTCCAATCAGCAGAAATATTGATAAAAGGTTTCATGATTCTTTCTTTTTCTAAAAAAAAACAAACTCTAAAGCACTGTGTATGAGTCTCGCTAATTGAAATCCATGGCTATAGTAATTAATGATTGAGATCTGTCACAAGCAATCTACTGTACAATGCCTACTCTTTTTAAACATGGTTACTTTGCTGTTATGGCAACAAACTGGGGCATGTTTACCAGTGACATCTGATGTAGTTTTTCTTGGGTGCATTACTGGCAATGGCACCTAGCAAACGAAAAGAGCGTTTTTCTGCGTTGACTTGTAATTACTACAGAAAGGTAGAGAACACCACATGGGCATGATCAACTTTGGTTTTTGAAATATGTCAATTGTTTAAAAGTATATTTTTATCTTCTAAAAATGATTGTTGTCTCTGATTTATGACACAAATGTATCATTGTTTACATGAGTACTTGGTATATTAAGTAGTTGTGCTATGGTGAAATGTCCTATGAAGTTTGTTTTCAGCTGGCCCTTCATGATTATTTGTTTTTTAGCAGTGTGCACCATCCGACAGCTGTGAGATGGACTGCGACTACAACTCTGAAGTAAGATTGCGATGGATGTTACTGTCGTGTTTACAATGGTACAATATGCACGAAGCTCAGACATACAGTACTCAAGACTTAAACAGAATTCCAGTTGGGGTTGTCACTGTTGTCCATCTGTCCCCTGCAGGATCTTCTCTGTTACCTATTGGATGATGGAGGTTTTCTGATTATGTCCAATCAGAAGGAGCACTCGAACAAGGTGACCTGTCCTAAAAGTTAATACAGAGCTCAGTCTCGACTTACATCTGGGTTTATGTTGCGTAACTCTGTAAAACATTTTTTGTAATATTTTCATTAGGTTGGCATGTTCATCACTGAAGCGGATCAGTACCTTATGCATGCTCTCTACAACAACTCCCTTTACAACCGAAAGCAGTCCCTTGACTACCAGTCTGTTTGTGAACCTGTGCCAACCAGCAACACCGGGGCTGCACCAAGAGGAGTGTTTGTGGTAAGGACAATCTTGGCTGCAGCCTTTAGAACTCTCTAGAGTCATTGACCTTCTTTATCCTTTGAAGAACAGTTGACATATGGATTGTTTCAAGATGGGCTCCATAAATAATTCAACGATTTGATACAGTGATTTAAAACCTTTGTAGGTTCCTCCCCAAAACATCAAAAACAAATTGTCCCAATTACAGCGAACTGGGTCTTTACTGCTAACAAATTGTAAAAACATAACTTGGCCAACAAAAAGTGTTTAAGGAAGGTTGCAAAATCTGAAAAGGTTGCATTCTAACAGAATGTCGCAGAAATGGCACTCCGCTTACCGTTTAGTCAGAAGATAAATATTATAAATAGAAATAATCTTGTTGACGTTGTACCCGAAATCCATGATCATTTTGTATTTTAGTGACTGTATAAAATAAAATGTGTTTGCATCAAATTCTAATAAAAGTCCTAGCGCTCTTTTATAGGACAATGGTCTCTGAAGAAAATGGTCTCTGAAGAGTGTGACCTGATTGATATATTACTTGGCTGTAAAGCCATATAACTTTTTTTATTTGCTATATTTACTTTTACAGAGAGTAGAAGTGTTAATGACTGTATCCTGGCAACATCTGACCGTCTGTCCCATCATGTTCATCGAATCATTCAAAGCTTCTAATTGGCTAATTTCCCCCCTGTCCTCCTCCAATGTCGTTGCTGTAAATTAGCAAACTAACCTGGCAATTTATTTGTAAAGATGAAATCAAGCAAATAACAATAACATATTAATGTCTCCTCCTTGTCCCCTCAATGTGGTCAGCCGACCATTGCAGACTTTGTGAACCTGGCCTGGTGGACATCAGCCGCCGCCTGGTAAGACCAGAGAATACAAGAATACCACAAGGTCCTTAAAAGCTGCAAAACCCACATCCTTAAATGTCCAATTTGTTTCATTCCACTGCTTTTCCAGGTCCTTATTTCAGCAGCTGCTTTATGGAATGGCCTACCACAGTTGGTTTGTGACAGGTGGGTACAAAGCCATGACATCTGGTTTCTTCATATCAGAGATGTTCAGAGATATTTATATACAGAACCAGTCAAAACTTTGGACACACCTACTCATTCAAGGATATTTCTACTTTCCACATTGTAGAACAATAGGGAAGACATCAGAACTATGAAATAACACTTGGAATAATGTAGTAACCAGTAAGTAGCTATTATTTTACAATGTGCAAAATAGTAAAACAAATAAATACACTTGAATAAGTAGGTGTGTCTAAACTGTCTACTGGTACTGTGTATATATAATGTGTGTATGTACAGTGGGGAGAACAAGTATTTGATACACTGCCGATTCTGCAGGTTTTCCTACTTACAAAGCATGTAGAGGTCTGTAATTGTTATCATTGGTACACTTCAACTGTGAGAGACGGAATCTAAAACAAAAACCCAGATAATCACATTGTATGATTTTTTAATAATTAATTTGCATTTTATTGCATGATATAACATGCAAAAATCACCTACCAACCAGTAAGAATTCCGGCTCTCACAGACCTGTTAGTTGTTCTTTAAGAAGCCCTAAACACACTACGCCATCATGGATTAAAATCCTGCAGCGCATGCAAGGTCCCTCTGCTCAAGCCAGCACATGTCCAGGCCTGTCTGAAGTTTGCCAATGAGCATCTGGATGATCCAGAGGAGGAATGTGAGAAGGTCATGTTGTCTGATGAGACAAAAATAGAGCTTTTTGGTCTAAACTCCACTCGCCGTGTTTGGAGAAAGAAGAAGGATGAGTACAACACCAAGAACACCATCCCAACCGTGAAGCATGAAGGTGGAAACATCATTTTTTGGGGATGCTTTTCTGAAAAGGGGACAGGACGACTGCACCGTATTGAGGGGAGGATGGATGGGGCCATGTATCGTGAGATCTTGGCCAACAACTTCCTTCTCTCAGTAAGAGTATTGAAGATGAGTCATGGCTGAGTCTTCCAGCATGACAACGACCAGAAACACACAGCCAGGGCAACTAAGGAGTGGCTCCTTAAGAAACATCTCAAGGTCCTGGAGTGGCTTAGCCAGTCTCCAGACCTGAACCCAAAAGAAAATCTTTGGAGGGAGCTGAAAGTCCGTATTGCCCAGCGACAGCCCCGAAACCTGAAAGATCTGGAGAAGGTCTGTATGGAGGAGTGGGCCAAAATCCCTGCTGCAGTGTGTGCAAACCTGGTCAAGAACTACAGGAAACGTATGATCTCTGTAATTGCAAACAAAGGATTCTGTACCAAATATTAAGTTCTGCTTTTCTGATGTATCAAATACAAATCAAATTAATTACTTAAAAATCATACAATATGATTTTCTGGATTTTTGTTTTAGATTCCGTCAATCACAGTTGAAGAGTACCTATAATAAAAATGATAGACTTCTACATGCTTTGTAAGTGGGAAAACCTGCAAAAGCAGTGTATCAAATACTTGTTCTCCCCACTTTGTGTTTTCTCCCCCATTGATTTACAGCAATTCCAACACTACATCATACTAGTGATAAACAGCACCTGTACATCAAGGTGTTTTGTCTGCATGTGTTCTAGATGAGGTGGAGGCTGAGGGGACGGACTCCAAGGAGACCAGCTGTGTGACGATACAGACACAGTTTTACTTCACTAACGTCAGCAGCTCCTACGGCATCATGCAGGACTGTGGAAACTGCTCCAGGTGACTGCACTGGGCCCGCGCAACCCATACCCCCACACGCCAACCCATACCCACACACGCCAACCCATACCCCCACACGCCAACCCATACGCCCACACACCAACCCATACCCCCACACGCCAACCCATACCCCCACACGCCAACCCATACCCCCACACACCAACCCATACGCCCACACACACCAACCCACACACCAACCCATACCCCCACACGCCAACCCATACGCCCACACATACCAATCCATACCTCCACACGCCAACCCATACCCCCACACGCCAACCCATACCCCCACACACCAACCCATACGCCCACACACACCAACCCACACACCAACCCATACCCCCACACGCCAACCCATACCCCCACACACCAACCCATACGCCCACACACACCAACCCATACGCCCACACACACCAACCCACACACCAACCCATACCCCCACACGCCAACCCATACGCCCACACACCAACCCATACGCCCACACACACCAACCCACACACCAACCCATACCCCCACACGCCAACCCACACACCAACCCATACCCCCACATGCCAACCCATACACCCACACATACCAATCCATACCCCCACATGCCAACCCATACACCCACACATACCAATCCATACCCCCACACACCAACCCATACCCCCACACGCCAACCCATACCCCCACACGCCAACCCATACCCCCACACGCCAACCCATACCCCCACACGCCAACCCATACCCCCACACGCCAACCCATACCCCCACACGCCAACCCATACGCCCACACACACCAACCCACACACCAACCCATACCCCCACACGCCAACCCATACACCCACACATACCAATCCATACCCCCACACGCCAACCCATACCCCCACACGCCAACCCATAATTAAATTGGGACGTCGTTAAGTAAATGAGCCCGGGAAGACTGTCCCGTGGAGCCGATCCAACGGTAAACAAGCCTGTTATGTAAAGAAAGTTTGTTGTTGACGCAGTCTGGCTCTCTTCTTCTAACTCTCTGTCTATCTCGGGCACCCTGTATCGCTCTCTCTTGCTTTCCTTCCCTTACTCTCCCTGTCTGTTTCTCACTCTCCCTGCCTGCAGGCTGATCCATGCCAGGAAGTTAAACAACACAAACCTACTGTTTGTGGTGGCAGAGAAGTTGCCCTGCAATGCCTGTGAGGCGGAGAAATTGTCCCAGGTGGAGACTGAATGTATCCTTACCCAGCACACTTGCCTTGAGGAATGATCCCCCTCCCGTTTGTCTCTATCATCAAAGACCTGTTTCCATGTGGCAAACCTCTAAATCCAACTCACTGGTAATATCAAACCATGTGTTTCAGGGCTTGGTTCTGTTCGACCCTTGCTCTCTGACTGTATCTGGTCGGTGGCATGTTTTTCTCTGTTTAATGTTTTAGCGTGGCATAATGTAAACCCAGGGGCTCTTTGAGAATTACCACATTGGCAACGCATCATTCTTTAACCAGGGCTCTTCTAGTCAAGGACCTGAACCCTTCGTGTGACGACATGAGCGCGGCGCGGTATCGAAAAGGGCCCACCGTGTGCTACGACTACAACATCACTGTAAGACTCCCGGACTGAACACAGGCCCCTTTACAATCCCTCCCAAACGCATGCAGCCCAATATGACACGATCTGTCGTAGGGTCGCATGTACGTACACATGCATTGTGTGTTTTCTAAATGTTTCCAGTACGACTCTAAAAACATGTCCTTTCCCTTCCAGGAGAACACATCGGACTGTGGGCGGGGCTACTCTTTCCGGCCATCCGTCCATACCCTGCTCACGATCCAGCTCATCCTCCTCTACCCAATCGCCGGCCCCCATATTCTGCCCCTCCTACTTTAATTCTGCTCCTTTCTGCACTCCCCAGCTCTTTGTCCATCCTGAACACCCCCTCCCAACCCCCCACCCCCCCCCCCCCCTCCCCCCCAGTGCCCTGTCCCTGCTCTAGTCATAGGTAATTGAGGGACTTCCTGTCACCGCAACTTGGAAGCCCTGAGTACCGCGCTACTCTACCCAGCTAGCTTCGATTGTTGTTGCTTAGTGACAGTTGCAGGACCTTGCACGTCCTTCAGCGGGTTACATGCCTTCATCCATGTGAAGAGATTGAGAAGGCGGTGCTCAACCAATCAACAGAGGCTACATCAGAAAAAGAAAAAAAGACCCCACTCTCCCATTTGCATCAACAGGACGAGAGACAAGTGAAAAGACACAGAAAAAAATGACTAGTTGGATGCCATGCCGCGGAGCCTTAGCCGTCATGGACATTGCGGAGTTTAGCTTGTCTCTTTCCGCCGCGGTTAGTCGAGACAGGATGAAGAGATGTGGCCTCTGTCTGTCTCCCTCCTCAGATCTGCCTTCTCACAGGTCTCTTATTCGCCTCGCATAGTGGGCTACTGTGCTGACCATTCTACCACATATCTACTAGAACAAGAAGATTAAGGGGTGAAAAAAAAAGAACATACATCAACATACAATTTTAAACTGTTCAAGTGATGAGTATTCGAAGCTAATGTTAGGGTATCATTTGCAATGGAAGTTTTTAGGTGTTACATTAAGTTATTTATGCACTATATCTACTTCTTGCCAAAATGAGATAGACTTTTAATGTGGTCTTATTTTTATAGCCAAATTAGTGAGAAACCTAGAAAGGGAAGCTAGAGGAATAGTGTTAAGAATAACCGTTAGAAAGCGGCTAAAAACAGATTCTGTTTCTACATCTCTATCTTGTTCTTTAAGTTTGAAATTGTTCGGCTCCGGAAAAACAGTAATGTATTTGATATAATTGCAACAAAGATAGAAAAATCCGTAACTATTCTACAAAATAGTAGAATAAAAATCGGACATTTAACTGAAGAAATGAATAGGTCATTATGTGAATCAGACAAATGTTTACTTCCTTGCAAACACACAGGATATATCTAATAATAGCCTCCTCCTGTTTTGTCATGAATCAACATTTAGCCTCAGTAAGTCTGAATGTTTGGGCTTCATTGCTGTAGATGTTGTACATTACCATCCTAATCCTGAGCAATGGATCATCGTAACCACGGCTACGGATGGATGACGTGAAGACCCTAGTGAACGCTGACCCTCTACCCACCCTCATACGGCTGCTCCACTCGGTCTGCCGATCTTCCCGGGACTTGTATTTCTATCTATAATCGATGTCACAACAGCAGATAATACACAAACATATTCCAGCTAGCCCATTGGGTCCCAGTGGCAGGTGGGTTTCAGCATGTATCAACTTAGAAAGGTGCTGTGTAACGTTGGACCGTATGTCAATGGGGGATTTCCCCTCATTAGAAACGGCAGACGAGGCCGCTACTGCTCATGGGTGAGCTGCAGTCTGGGTGTCACATCCGTTGTTCTGATCAATCTGAAGTGAAATGTCATTTGACTCCCGTGTTCAGGAGCCACTCTCTGTTATCGTAGTGCCTTGAAGCACTTTGTTTTGGGAAGCATTGGCTATAGAGTTACTGTACAGTACCTTTATAGAACAGCAACCCTAATGTCAATTAAGCTATGGGATCTGTAGAGCCAATCTATTGGCTGTATATCTATGGTAGCTTTATGGCAACACCATAATGACTATTATATTAGATTATATTATAGCTTGATGTAGACATCTGACTGCCCGGGGCTACTGGCTGCTGTGCCCGATAGAGTTGTTGTACAGTACCTGTAGAGCCATTTAGAGCTACACCATCAGTATAGCCACTTGACTGGCCATAGAGCTACCTTTACAGGGCCACCTGACTGCTATTGTTGCATTTTTCCGCCTGAACTGTGTGCGTCTGTGTTTGTGTATGGGTGTGTGTTTGTGGTAACCCTCGAAGGGATTGTCTTTAAAAACCGGGTTGAGAGAATGCCGAATAACAGTTGTGGTAGCGTAGCTGTTTGTTGTTTGAATTCCGAATGGACAAAGTGTTATATCAGATGTTGTTATGAGGAGAGAAAAAAAAAATGATTTTACAAAAAAAACTAAAGAAAATCCACTCCATTTTTATTCTGACCAGTTTGCTAAATATGTCATTGTGAGGGAGCTGCATATTATATGTTGGCCCTGCATTCACAGAGGTGTTCAAAAGAATGTTAATAATGACAGTGTGTTTCTGTTGCAAGGGCAACACAGTGACTAAGCCTCTTTAAATGCCTTGGTGTTCCTTCAAGCTCCAATTCAGTGTGTTCTCCTGATCACACATACACTATACACGCGCACACACACGTTCATAAACACGGTGAGCCTGCTAAATATTCACTTCTCTCCACAGACTTTCCCCACCTGGAATGTTAAGCTGGATTTAATGGGGTTTAGGTTTTTTTGATGTGTCCATCTGTCAATATAATGTGGCCGGAGTGTCTTCTAGATACAGTGTGCGACGTGGATTCCTGCTCAGAAGGAGGACTTACAACATGTAACTGTGAATCTGTTGACTCTAAATCCCTTCCCCACTGTCTCTGTTGGTGAACACGTCATAATCTAAACTTCAAAACATAATTTCCTGTAACCATAGCAACACACACACACACACACACACACATACACACACACACACACAGTGTACGTAGAACTGTATCATTTTTTGGCAAGATAAAATGTTCAGGAACTGAATCATTATCTCAAAGAAATGCTGAACCATGTAGACATTTGCAATGTGATGTTTCTAATTGTCTTCTGTTGATACACCATTTTCCAAATTCCTCTTCTACCCCAATACATTCTATCGTTTTATTCCATATCAGCACTGACCTGTCTCTCTCTAGGTCTCTACATTCATTCGCTCAGTCAGCGAAGGCTGCAAGTACCTGTGGAAACACCCCCTGTGACCTAGTCCATTAGCCTGGCGAAGCAGTCAACACAGCTCCAACACACATACCGAAACACACGTATACAGACACACACACAGTCCAGCCATGCTGTTACACACTCATGCACATACACCGTTAACACCAACGCTTAAATATAGACAGGGGATGTTCCGCTTCAGACTCAAGTAAGCCACAATGTTGTCTGCTCCCCCTTTGGGAGGTCAAAGGTCAGTTCAGGGAGTGGGTGTCCACAGAGCAGAATAGGACTGGGTCAAACAGAAGGTCAAAGAATCATGGGTAATTCTGCACATCCCAGAAGAGCACAGAAAAGTGTGCTAAGGGACACAGGTGTGTTTCATGTGGTTTCACGCATTTACTTTTTGCCAAAAAAAGAAAAAGAAAAAAAGGAGCTTAGGGTGAGAGGGTGGGGTATATGTAAGGGCCCGCCCCAAAGGGAGGGCCTTCATGTGGCCCCTCCTCTGCCCCTTCCTACCCTTCCCGTGTCCGTGCGTCACTGTGGGAAAGATGTGTGTGATTCTGTAGTCTATAGTCTGGTGCCATGTGACCATGTTTGACAGATGTGTAAAAAAAAAAAAAATCACTAACAAAAAAACCAGTAAAATCCGTCAATTATTAAGTGAAGTAAAAAATAGGAATAAAGTCAAGATAAGTTTGAGATCTGAAATCAATTGTTTTTTATTTATTTTTGTTACATTTTTGTGAGAGTGTACGTGTGTGAGTGTGTATGTGTGCGTGTGTGTTTGCACAGAAGATTTAGCTCCCTGTCTGGGCATTGGTCCATGTTGCTCCATTCTTTTGTACAGATGAAGCTAAAAAAAGAAAAGAGAGCACAATTTGTAAAATATTGTGTCTGTGACTCCTTGTAAAATATTTTCAAATTGTTTATTACAGAGAATCAGTTATTAAATAATGTTCATATTTTTCACTTCATTTCATTGTGTGGTGTTTATTTTTGCATCTCTGAAAACAGGAGGACAGGGAAATATATTGGCATCAAACGAACAATAAACATATTAATAATGCCCTTTTTACACATCCCCAAAGCACAATTCAGGCTGACAAGAACCCTCTCCACTAGCGGTTGACAAATAGGGCACAACATACAGTATTATGTAGATAAATACATAAAATAAAAAGTTACGGGGCTCAAGTAGGTACTTAACATTTAATTATTATTCATATAGTGTTTTTAATCCATAGACATCCCAGTGTCACCACATAAAATCACAACATGTGGAGAAAGTCGGTGACAGCCCTGTGCCATGTGGCTGGGTCATCCAGATAGCATGGATGTCCCGCCCCCTTCATCACCACAACCGTGTGATTGGCCAGCCCCCTTAGGTTCTTCAGAGAGACCTCCCCAAGCTCTGTATCCTGGTCGCCATAGACAATCAGAGATGGTGTCTGGGAATACATTTGCAAGTGTTAATCAATACCACACACTCCGTGTTCCTACGCTCGCTTAGAGGGCACATGCCCGGTAAACTGAGCCCTACGACCAAGCCTCATCTGGCCTGATGTCTCCTAGCCATCCCTGTCCAAAGTTCACTTGGTTTTGTGGTTCCTATTTACTACTGAGGTGTCTGAATTTTTAACCCACTGTTCAACTCAATGTTTGAATACCTTGAAGAACGATTTGGCAAATTTACTTCTACAATCTCTATCTGGCCCACCGCCCTGGAGCCCAGCAATTCTCTGGGTGTCTTCCTAGTGCCCTTCCTTTCTAGGGAGACTACCCTACTCACTGAGCTTCCACATCATATTGCTTGCTCTTTGCTGTTTTAAGCTAACTATCTGCAAAAAGCTATTTGTGACCACTGCTGATCTAAAAATCAGTATGAAAATATGCTGTATGAATAACATGATGATTAAATCCGAAATAGCCTTTGAAAGCAGAATTTTCTCTTCTGTGATCCAAGCCAAAGTCACAGAGAGCAAAATTACTAACCATCACAAAGCAAAGCCAATATTTTCAACTAACCACAGAAGAGACAGGGAACAGATATTCCCTCAGCACACACACACCTGTATGCCTCTGTACTGCTCTGGTGTGAACTTCTCCGTGCAGATGGGAGCCACAGGGATGTAGGCCCGGACCAGAGCCTCATGCTGGAAGAGGAAGGGCAGGGAGTACATGCCACTCAGTGAGGGACTGACCACCACCACTGGCCCCTCCCCCAGTGCGTCACACACGCGTTTCAGGAAGTCACCGGGAGCCAGCTCCCCCACGGCAGCAGGCGCCACAGCTGCCTTAGACCGGCCAAAACCTACAGGTTGGGGAGGGGAAAAGATGGGTCGGTGAATATGTCATACGGGTAGGAGAGGGGAAAAGATGGGTCGGTGAATAAGTCATACGGGTAGGAGAGGGGAAAAGATGGGTCGGTGAATAAGTCATACGGGTAGGAGAGGGGAAAAGATGGGTCGGTGAATAAGTCATACGGGTAGGAGAGGGGGAAAGACGGGTCGGTGAATAAGTCATACGGGTAGGAGAGGGGAAAAGATGGGTCGGTGAATATGTCATACGGGTAGGAGAGGGGAAAAGATGGGTCGGTGAATAAGTCTTACAGGTAGGAGAGGGGAAAAGTTGGGTCGGTGAATAAGTCATACGGGTAGGAGAGGGGGAAAGACGGGTCGGTGAATAAGTCATACGGGTAGGAGAGGGGAAAAGATGGGTCGGTGAATATGTCATACGGGTAGGAGAGGGGAAAAGATGGGTCGGTGAATAAGTCATACGAGTAGGAGAGGGGGAAAGACGGGTCGGTGAATAAGTCATACGGGTAGGAGAGGGGGAAAGATGGGTCGGTGAATAAGTCTTACAGGTAGGAGAGGGGAAAAGATGGGTCGGTGAATAAGTCATACGGGTAGGAGAGGGGAAAAGATGGGTCGGTGAATAAGTCATACGGGTAGGAGAGGGGGAAAGACGGGTCGGTGAATAAGTCATACGGGTAGGAGAGGGGAAAAGATGGGTCGGTGAATAAGTCATACGGGTAGGAGAGGGGAAAAGATGGGTCGGTGAATATGTCATAGGGGTTTGTTGCTTAATTTTCAACTAATCTACAACTTTGCATCATTTCCAACCGAAGCTCACCTGGTAGGTCAATGGCCACGGCACGACAGCCAGCTTTGGCCAGGGTGTCCAGTGTGCCTATAGTGAGCCAGTTCTCAGATGAGAATCGGATACCATGCAGAAGCAAGACAGACAGATTGACTTCACCTGTGGCCGGTTCAGCTTGTCTGTAAAAAATAGGGGCCTTGCAGGTTTCTATGTTCAAGGTTCCTTCTGTCATTTTAGCAGCACACATCCTATTTGAGAGGTTTTAAAAACAATTAAAAATTAGCCTTAAAGGATAACATTTTATACATGAAAAAAGCATTGATTCGTCATAAAAAAAAACCAGCCTGCATTTACTCCAAACATGTGACAGTTTAAAGGTAATTTCAGGTGACGCTTCAGTTAACCCTAAAGTAAAGTCACGGCACCACACCATTGTATAATGTGGAGATTTGTAAAAAGGTACATATTAAAAGTACTCGGCTGTGGTCACCAGTTTTGGGAAGTTCCAAATTATGACCTAAATGAACAGGTAAAGAGAGTTCCCTGGTCAGTCTTAATTAGAAACGTCCCTAAACGGGTGACCTCAGCCGAGTAATTTTGCTTTGTACCTTTATCTCTGGGTTGAGTTAAGTGGGTTATACGGCCAAAGTCTGGGTCATTTCCATAAAATATAATAACTGCCTGTTTAAGTTTTATTCGCACAGAAAGACATTGTATACAAATGTATAACACTACAGACATTACACATATGTTGCATGCTCCTTGGGGTTGGGTATTTCGTAAAAGCACTTTGTGACAAAGGCTGGTGTAAAAAGGGCTTTATAAATAAATTTTTGTTCCATTGCAGTTCAATCATATTTAACGTCAGTGTGTAATTTACAGTTTTTGTGCTTACCAAATTAAACGTATCCTACGGATAATACCGTCAAAAGCGAAACTTACAAATCAAAGTGTGCATTATTGCCGACAAGTTACCTTTAACATGTTGAAACACATTTATTGACAATCATATCATTACCCTACATGTCAACGCGTGTTAAGACATATTTACCTTAACGCTTTCTGTTGGATTTCTTTCTGAAGTGTGCAGGCTCAGTATTTTCACTCCTTCCCGGAAAAAACAGTGTATCTATATTCTACGACGCCAAATTTTCGATCATCAGGATTATACTGACGTCCAGTGGTGGATACACGTATTGCCAGTGATTTACAGAGGAAAGCAGGGTTACGTTGATATTGGCTACATTTCATTAATGAGTAATGTACATATCGATTGGTTGTCTAGTTGGTGTAAGCTCCACTGTTTGATTAAGCTTTTGAATGTTCACGTGTGGGTGGACGGGATAAAGTCGTTAAATTCACACAGATTTCGTAACTCTGTTTTTTCCGTCCAACAAACAACACAAATTATATTTGTACAGGATTCTTAATTTCCTAGAAACGCAACAGGGAACTCGGGGAAATCACACGCCCACACTAAATAGGCCTCCTGCGTAGTCTAGCTTTCATAATTTTTTTTTTCCATCTGCTCTCGATCTGCTTCTTTCAAGTATTGCGCACAGTCTCTTTCTTACCCGATAACCATGAAACTCCATATTTCGTGTGTTCTTCTGGCGTTATGGGGAGGATTTGTCACTGGTAAGAAAATAGGTTTGTTCTAATTGTATTTTGCTTTGTGTTATAGAAAAAATGAAAATTTTGTGCAGTTTGTAAAATTGTTTTGTGTGTATTGTATTTTTTCTTGGAAGACTTGATGAGACTTATGTGAGATTGGATTTAATGATTTGATGTTCTACTGTTCTGACCATTTTTCATTAGCTCATGGTATTGCTGGATCAGTTTAGTTTACCCAGTTACTTAACAAATGACTGAAGCAAAAAGGTTTAAGTGCCATTGTAGTTTTGTATTAATTCTTATTTTACTGAATTACGGTTGTTGTCAAAGTTAGAATCTGACTCTTGTCCATCAGTGAAGGCTTCACAAAACAATTGCGTTAGTCCAAAGGTCTTATGTGCTCAGTCCAGCCTTAACAAAAAAAATGTGGTTCAGGATAGCTGACACACAAACATCTGGGCAACCAACTCAATCCAGTCAGATTTTAGACGGAAAGATTTCCCAGCCAATAGGACTGTGTGTTTGTGTTTGGCCGTAGCGTCCCGCAGTTCTCTAAATGACTTCCAGCGTTCTGAGGGAAGAGAGCTGGTTCCTACCTCCTGGAACACTGCACGGACTCTGATTCTCCCAGGGCTGACATTGGAGGAGTGTGCTAGACGATGCTCACACATGCTGGACTGCAGGTACCCCATTGTACACATTATCAGAAACACCTAGAAATGCTGGTGGTTTAGGTGTTGGAATAATCCCAAATATGTGTCTTTGAGTGTCAGTCAGTCATGTAAACTCTTTTCACCAGAGCCTTCAACTACGAGACACGACCCGTCATTACCTGTAAACAGCTGCCGTGGGTGGAGGATGGCAACAATGCAGAGGTCAAAAGGAACGTTAACTGTGACCTGTATGAAAAGAAGGGTAGGCTTTGAGGTCAAAGTTGTCTTTCATTTAAGTTCCAAGTGAATTCATCATTTTGCATTCATCGTGTTGCTGGCATGTTTCCCTCTGACATGCAGTCTATGTAAGGAAGTGCATTGTGGGTAAAGGGGAAGACTACCGAGGCAAGGTTTCCACAACGAAAAGTGGCCATACTTGTCAACAGTGGTGGTCTAAGTTCCCACATGATCACAGGTACGATCTTCCCGTTGATTTCTGGGAGTAGACGTTTGTCAAGCGTGAACCAATGGATATAATGATAACAAATATGTCTCTCCAAAACACATTCGGATTCTCTACCTATCATAGATGGACTCCAACAGCTACAAATGGCTTGGAGCTGAATTACTGCAGGAACCCAGATGGGGACCGTATTGGGCCATGGTGCTACACGACTGATCCAGAACGCCGCTACGAGAGCTGCAATATTCCCCACTGCAAAGATGGTACATGTGGCTCTGTACAACATTCTAGTGATTAAAGGATCACATACTTTTCTAAAAGAAAATCAAATGACACTATGGGCCAGATTCACATATAAAAAAGACTAAGCCTAGTCCTGGACAAACATTTTTTTTTACTCCAAGACTACAATGATCTTAATTTTTAGTTCAGGACACGACTGCCTGCAAAACCACCCCTATAGTGAGGAGAATAAGTATTTGATAAACTGCCAATTTTGCAGATTTTCCCACATACAGAGCATGTATAAGTCTGTAATTGTTATCATAGGTACTCTTCAACTGTGAGTGGCGGAATCTAAAACTCACAGTTGATCCCACACTGCAGCAGGGATTTTGGCCCACTCCTCCATACAGACCTTCTCCAGATCTTTCAGGTTTTGGGGCTGTCGCTGGGCAATACGGGCTTTCAGCTCCCTCCAAAGATTTTCTATTGGGTTCAGGTCTGGAGACTGGCTAGGCCACTCCAGGACCTTGAGATGCTTCTTATGGAGCCACTCCTTAGTTGCCCAGGCTGTGTGTTTCGGGTTGTTGTCATGCTGGAAGACCCAGCCACTACCCATCTTCAATGCTCTTACTGAGGGAAGGAGGTTGTTGGCCAAGATCTCACGATTCATGGCCCCATCCATCCTCCCCTCAATATGGTGCAGTCGTCCTGTCCCCTTTACAGAAAAGCATCCCCAAAGAATGATGTTTCCACCTCCATGCTTCACGGTTGGGATGGTGTTCTTGGGGTTGTACTCATCCTTCTTCTTCCTCCAAACACGGCAAGTGAGTTTAGAGCAAAAAGCTCTATTTTTGTCTCATCAGATCACATGACCTTCTCCCATTCCTCCTCTGGATCATCCAGATGGTCATTGGCAAACTTCAGACGGGACTGGACATGCGCTGGCATAAGTAGGGGGACCTTGGGTGCGCTGCAAGATTTTAATCCATCATGGCGTATTGTGTTACTAATGGTTTTCTTTGAGACTGTGGTCCCAGTTCTCTTCAGGTCATTGACCAGGTCCTGCCGTGTAGTTCTGATCCCTCACCTTCCTCATGATCATTGATGCCCCACGAGTTGAGATCTTGCATGGTGCCAGACCGAGGGAGATTGACCGTCATCTTGAAATTCTTTCATTTTCTAATAATTGCGCCAACAGTTGTTGCCTTCTCACCAAGCTGCTTGCCTATTGTCCTGTAGCCCATCCCAGCCTTGCGCAGGTCTACAAAAGCAGGTCTTGGCCATTGTGGAGAGGTTGGAGTCTGTTTGATTGAGTGTGTGGACTGGTGTCTTTTATACAGGTAACGAGTTCAAACAGGTGCAGTTAATACAGGTAATGAGTGGAGAACAGGAGGGCTTCTTAAAGAAAAACAAACAGGTCTGTGAGAGCCGGAATTCTTACTGGTTGGTAGATGATCAAATACTTATGTCATGCAATAAAATGCAAATTAATTATTTAAAAATCATACAATGTGATTTTCTGGATTTTTGTTTTAGATTCCGTCTCTCACAGTTGAAGTGTACCTATGATACAAATTACAGACCTCTACATGCTTTGTAAGAAAACCTGCAAAATCGGGAGTGTATCAAATACTTGTTCTCCCCACTATATGTGTTCATGATTTATTGTAGTGTATTTATTATATTTGATTTGTGTATTAGTTAATGGACATGCACTGCAAACAATGCTTCCTATCAATTCAGTTATAAAAAATGGAATTAGAAATAAATGGCTTGAATTAAGCAAAACAGATTTGGCAATGGGGTGAGAAAACGTTCCTTTTGTTTACAGACAGCATATTCTGTAAACAGGATACAAAGCTGGGTCTGTTTCATGATAGCAAAACATCAGCTTGCAAAGTATTCTTTTATATAAATATTATTTTTCGGGGGGGTGGGGTGTGAACAGAGGTGTGTATAACCTGTAATGGTGAGGACTACAGGGGCCAGGTTGACCACACCGTGAGCGGCAGAGAGTGCCAACGCTGGGACCAGCAGCACCCTCACCAACACATCTACCAGCCTGAGAAGTATGCTCATCTACCCGCCGCTGTCACCACCCCCGCCACCAAGACGCTCCTTTCACAGGCTCCTCATTATATACATGCCTATCATGTTTCCTGACAGACGTACTTCTCTGTAGTCATTGTGTTCTGCTGTCAGAGAGTCAAGAAACCTCTCTATTTCCAACGTGTTCACGAGTTCATGATGTTGTGCTGGAATGCTGTGCATGCGCTGTCCAGGTATCCGGATAAGAGCTTGGATGACAACTACTGCCGGAACCCAGACGCCTCACCTGTCCCCTGGTGTTACACCACTGACCCTGCTATGGAGAGAGAGAGCTGCGAGATCAGCAAGTGTTGTATGTCACTCCCTCATACTTCATCTCTTTCTTTCTTCTCTAGATGTCCGTGTCACTCCCTCATACTTCATCTCTTTCTTTCTTTTGTAGCTGCGGTTGTAAAGAGACGCCTCCGGTCCAGCTACACCACACACTGTTTCCGTGGCCGTGGGGAAGATTACCGCGGTAAAGTAAACGAAACGACTGGTGCCATCCCCTGTCAGCGTTGGGACAGTCAGCACCCCCATGAACATCCCTTCTACCCAAAGACCTATGAATGCAAGTAAGTAACCACTTCTACCCAAACACCTATGAATGCAAGGAAGTAACCCCTTCTACCCAAACACCTATGAATGCAAGTAAGTAACCACTTCTACCCAAACACCTATGAATGCAAGGAAGTAACCCCTTCTACCCAAACACCTATGAATGCAAGTAAGTAACCACTTCTACCCAAACACCTATGAATGCAAGGAAGTAACCCCTTCTACCCAAACACCTATGAATGCAAGGAAGTAACCCCTTCTACCCAAACACCTATGAATGCAGGTAAGACAGAGCAACTGGACAATAGAGGGCTAGATGGATAAGGGTGGGGAGGATGGTTAGATGGGTGTGCAGAGGATGATGCTGAGCAGGATGAAGTAGGAAGGATGGTTTTGTGTGCCAAACACTGTCAAAAATGAGGTGTTGAATCTACTTCTGAAAAGAATAACCTTAAGCACAGTACAGTGATACCCAACCTTAACCCAGACCTAAACATTTTAGTTTTCTAACCTTAACCCCAATACCTAATCTCACCCTTATAATAAATGTGTTAAAATACGATACAATTTAGATTTTGTAGCTCATTGCCCAGGTTGTTCTTTAAGGCTTTATCAAATTTATTTATAAATCCCTTTTAACATCAGCAGTTGTCAAAAAGTGCTTTTACAAAACACCCAGCCTGAAAAACCAAGGAGCAAGCAACAACAGTATTGAAGTTCAGTGGCAAGCAAAAACTCCCAAAGAGGGCTGAAATTTAGGAAGAAACTTAGAGAGGAACCAGGTGTCTTTGAAGAATCATTCATTATTAAGACTTACTGCCTTAGCATTCCCCCACTTTTCTTTTAGCTACATATTTTTGAAAAAGGCAGATATTTCACAATAGCCTTTACCACTATCAAAGTTGGCCGTCCATGTTCAACGCCTGTTGAAAATTCATATTTATTGAAAGTAAATAACTATATATTTTGCTTATCCTGTACTTAAAGTAATAATAATACTACATTCACAAAATATGGTACAAACAAAAAATCTAACTAAATCACATATTCCATTCACTTTTTAACAACACAGATGAATCACAAAATGGCTGACATTCTTGGTTGTTTTTTAAAAGACAGTGGTCTAACTCCCTGCTGACAAATAGTTCCAGAACCATCTTACATCACTCTTTACTCTGTCATTCACATATTGCTGCACTGTCCCAATCTCATGTTAGATTTTTTAAATTAAATATCCAATGTAAACAACAGCCAAAAAATTATACAGCAATTAAGATGCTTATTTTTTTCCTTCCATTCTCTTTTCCCTTATTACAGTCCCCCGAATCAGGCCTGAAAGCCTGATGAACCAAGGCCTTTTCCAACATTATAGAACTCTAATGAGCCTAAGCCAGAAAACAAGCCAGATTTGTTTTTATTGTTGGACCTTTCCCTAGACAATATTGTTGTTTTGCTGAAGTTAAACATGCCATTAGTTTTATACTGGTGTTGACCAAAACACTGCAGACTGCAGCCGGCAGAGTGAAGAGAAAAGGAACCTTGAGTTAAGAATAGTGAAGAGTTTAAAACAAACTACAAATATAATCAGCAACTTTTGTACATTTTCATTTGTATAAATTTTTTTGCAAATAATTGGAAATTTTGGGTAGTGTTTGTAGATTGATGGCAATTTTTTTTTAATCAATTATAAATGAAGTCAATAACACAACATAATGTGGTGAAAGTGAAGTAGTCTTAATACTTTCTGAATACATTCTATAACCCCATTTTCTAAAATGTTGGGACGCTGCGTTACTTGTAAATAAAAGAAAATGCAATGATGTGAAAATCATTTAACCTCCTATAATCAATATAAAATAGTACATAGACAAAATATAAAATGTTGAAATTGAGGCATTTTATTGTTTCTTGAAAAATATAAGCCCACTTTGAATTTGATGTCAGCAACATGTTTAAAAAAAGACAGAGGCAACAAAAGACTGGAAAAGCTGTATAGTGCTAAAACTTAAACCGGGTGGAATATCACACAACTAATTAGGTCAATTAGCAACAGGTCAGTAACATGATTGGATATTAAAAGATCATTCCTGAGAGGATGGGTCTGTCAGAAGTGAAAATGGGGAGGGGCTAACTACTCTGTGAGGGGCACTGTGTGCAAATAGTGCAACAATTTAAGAATAATGTTTCTCAATGTAAAATTGCGAAGCGTTTGGGGATCTCATCTATGATACATAATATTATTAAATGATTCAGAAAATCTGGACAAATCTCTGTATGCAAGGGACAAGGCCGAAAACCAATTTTTGGATGGCTGTGATCTTCGGGCCTTCAGTTGGTACTGCATTAAAACGTTTTTGTAGTGGAAATCACTGCATGGGCTCAGGATCACTTCCGAAAACATTGTCTGTAAACACAGTATGTCGCTGCACCCAGAAATGGAAGTTAAAACTCCACCATCCAAAGAAGAAACCAGATAAATCAATATCCATATCCGCTGCCGCTTTCTCTGGGCCTGAGCTAATTTAAGATGGACTGAGGCAAAGTGGAAAACTGTCCTGTGGTCTGACCAATCAAAGTTTACATTTTTTGGGGGGGATCATGGATGTTACATCCTCCGGACTGAAGAGGAGAGCTTCTTATCAGCGCACAGTTCAAAATGATATGGGGGTGCACATGGCATGGGTGAATGGTACATCCGTGAAGGTACCATTAATGCTGAACAAAATTTATACGTTTTGGAGCAACATATGCTGCCAACCAGACAACATATTTTTCCGGGAAGGCCTTGCTCATTTCAGCAAGACAATGCCAAACTACATTCTGCATGTATTACAACAGCAAGGCTCCGTAGTAAGATAGTCTGGGTGCTAAACTGGCCTGCCTGCGGTCCAGACCTGTCACCCATTGAAAACATTTGGTACATTTTGAAACAAGAAAGACGACAAAGGATACCTCTAACTGTTGAGCAGTTGAAATCCTATATCATGCATGAATGAGAATATATTTCACTTTCAAAACTACAGCAATTGGTCTACTCATTTCACAAACACTTACAGAGTGTTGTTAAAAGAAGAGGTGATGCAACACAGTGGTAAACATGCCCCAGTGTTGCTGGCATACATTTTTTATTTGGCATGTATTTTTCTAAAACAATAACATTTCTCAGTTTCAACATTTGATATGTTTTCTTTGTACTGTTTTCATTTAAATGTAGGGATACATGTTTTGCAGATTATTGCATTTTATTTTTATTTGCAGCCCAACTTTTTTGGAAATGAGGCTGTATATTAATAAAATGTTTATATATATATTCTTCTATAAAAATTGGTTAGACTTGTAGTATTGTGTCTTCACTACCCAGAGTCAATGCTTAGTGGAGGCACCTAAAAGTCTGTACATTATTTAGAAGAATACTCTACTAAACTGTAATTCTTAAGCAAACATATGGATTCCAATCACAACCACACACTCCAAACCAATTCATTTTGCATTAGTATCTTGAGATTTTGTTTTACTCTGCCAGAAATCTGTCAGAATTATGCAGTTTATAACAACAACAAATTTAGCAAATTCATAGGGTAGGGGAATTCTTAATGGCTGTTCCTGTGTTAAAAATAGTGATTTTGCATCCGATTTTCAGATTTTGGGATATTTTTCAACTAGAACTTCCATACTTTCATAAAATGTACAAATAATTTTAAAATAATTGATATAAATACTTGATTTATATAATTTGATCCCAACTCCGTCAACTAGACCTAGCAAAAATGTTGTCATTGTTAGCATATTTCATGTAGACATTCAACCATTAACTTTCCATGTTGAATCATATATCATTCAAAAGCTTGTTTTCCAGAGCACATCTTTAGCTAATCCAAACGTCTACATCCTTTGTAAATCTGGTGTTTTGTGTTGAAAGAGGCATCATCCTTATTTCTGGAAAGTACATAATAATTGCATTAGCTAATCTTTATCAGTCATTTTCTCAAAATGACATGTTTTCCATGTGCCAATCCATTTTTCTCAGTCTTCAATGGAGATACATTCACAATATTCCACACACAGGCTCTTAGGCCTTATAGCCTTTTTTTGAATATCTTGTGTCATTTAGATTTTAAGTGTCATTTTGTCTGTAAATTTAGGCAAAATATGCATCTGCCATACATATGAATATTGTTTTTTAAATTATTTCATGAAATAACAATATTTTGATAAACTGTTCTGTAAAAGTCTGACCATGATATGGTCGTGATATGAAAATTAGTGAATATTTAAGAATGTTTAGCCTCATTGGCATATTTTAATAGTTAAATAAATAAAACGTGTAATACTAAAATATCTTGTATTTCTGAATACTTACAACTACTTCATCAAAATCAAGGGCTGAGGGGGCATCTTTTTCCCCTGAGAAAGAGTGGGAGGGTGCTTAGGGAATGTCTACTTGGCTTTTGGAGTGCTGCCCAGAAATATAATGGATCAGCCAATGAATTTGGAATTCCCATCCAGCTGGCTACAATGAGATGGTTGTAGACCTCAATCGCACATCCCATGCTTAACTGCCTTTTGGCCACTAGAGGGCATTATCTACCTCTGTGGCAGCACCTTTGAGGACACTTACATTTAGGGTAAAAAATATATATAATTCAACTACTGTGAATTAGATTGCAATTAAATTCTATCAATCACCCAAATAACTTTATATATCCCAAAAAACATGAATATGTGGCAGACTCTGGAGGTGAATTCGGTCATAGTTGGTAGGTGATCAGTGAGGATATTCATGTCAAAATTGGTTTCACCATTTTAGCACACAACCTCATCTATTAAATATGCTGGAGGGGATATGAGGGACATGTATTGCTACCACTGGAACCCGCTCACTTGTCTTCATTGATGATGTTCTTGCTGACTGCAGTGGAAGAATAAACTCATTCAATGGCACTTCATCATATAGCAACAAAATTACTTCAAACATAATGCCATTGCAATTAGGGGTTTTTCAGGGCAGAGTGATGAGTTGACTGACCAAGTCAATCCCCAGATTTAATTTGAACATGATCCATTTGAACATGGCTT
This sequence comes from Esox lucius, assembly GCF_011004845.1. Classification (NCBI taxonomy): domain Eukaryota; kingdom Metazoa; phylum Chordata; class Actinopteri; order Esociformes; family Esocidae; genus Esox; species Esox lucius. The sequence goes on from NC_047585.1 coordinate 13,560,937, forward strand.
TAATTAGCTGAAGATAACACATAAGGTTGAAAGTCAAACTACTGATTATGGTAGCATCACCGTAGAATATGTTCAGTGACTGGCAAATTCAAGTGGTCACAGATTTGAGGTAGTTATTGCATGCAAAGGATGCAACGAATTTGTCCCAACACTTTTGGTGCCCTGAAATTATGCAACTCAGCATTAAAAGTGTTGTTATTTTTCTAATGGTAAAACCAACACGTGAACAGATACTCTCAAATAAAAGGAGAGGATTTGTATTTTAAACTCCTAGTAATTGTTTGATGTTAAATCTGAACATTAGTGTATAAAGCCAAAAGAACAAAAAACTGCTTCAATGTCACAATACTTACAGAGGGCATGCACTGTACAACCCCATGCCAAGATGAATGTTGGAGAATATGTTTTATTATTTATTTTCTAATTTTAGTATTATTATCATCACAAATGTAATCAACAATAACTTATTTAAATACTGAATGGAAAAATGCATTTTCCATTTCATGTTATTACAGATGTTTTTAATAACTTGTAAAGTGATTATAAACTTGGGATTATAAACATTTGAGTGAGAGGAAGCACAAATACCACAGTCAGTCAGCCTACTGACCCCATTAGACTGGCTTTGAATTGCAGGATCAGAAGTTTGTTCCATAAAAGGTCAGATCTGCTCTTGTTATTCACACAGTACACTGGTTTTTCATGTTATAATGAATAAGACATTATTATAATTTTGCTTTCAGTAGTTCTCCTTAATTCACTCTGATGCATTCTAGTTTCAACGTGAGCAGGCGTGTGTGTGACCTTGTCAAAAAAGAAGTATACTTACGTTTTTTAGTTTGGAAACTCTTGTTGTTGTATTTTAGTACAATACAACTTCAGTGGTTCCAAAATAACACTCTTAAGTATATTTCTGTTTTTGAGTATGGTCATCATCTGAACGTGGCAAATGCTTTTTCATATGGTCATCATCTGAATGTGACAAATGCTTTTTCATTAGGGTGTACATTCCAGAGTAAAAGCACTTGAATAAATTATTCAAATTCAAGCAATAAAAATTTGAATCAGCCAAATAAGAATAGCTGTAAAGCAAATGTTTCATAGTTCATATATTCCTTAATGAACTCTTTCAGTGATTTCATGTTTAACATTGTTTAATGTATTTCTTCATTGGGATTTACCAGCTTTTACAGGATTTAATGAGCACAGTGCTTAATCCACCAGAAGTGACTAGAGGTAGAACTCCTAGCATTGCAAAGTTCTGCATTTGCCTCATTTAGAGAGCTATTGGTCAATTCATCCTAGATCCATTCATCATGACCCATTACATATCATGCTGCTTTATACTAATATGTACATTACTCTCTGAACTACTTTATAGTTTATATCGTTTTATAGTTTTTCCATTTCAATTCATCCTATAATAATAGTTTTATAGTATATATTAGTTGTTTTACATCTCTGTGTTTTGTGTTCTCTACTTATTGCTTATGCTAATTGCTACACCATTGTTCCCAGGGGCCTGGAGGAGAACTACTGTCGTAACCCAGATGGATCCGAGGCTCCCTGGTGCTTCACGTCTGTGCCTGAGATGAGGACCGCTCTCTGCTTACAGATCAAACGCTGTGCAGATGACATTGAAGCCGAGGGTACCCTGCCCTCTGCTGTTCATAGGGAACCAGCACTTTCTCCATGCAATCTTGTTTCTTTGAACACAGAACCGTCTTCAGTCAGATTTGGGGTCATGTCCTGTCAGAAAGCAAAATAAATTCAAATTGTTTGAATTGAAAAGCACTGAAGAATTGGAATTAGGATTGTAGTTAGTTATTGAGAGAAATCCCAATGGAATTCACCCCCTGGTTTTCTCCCTCTCACACCCCAGATTGCTACCATGAAAATGGTAAGAACTACAGGGGCGTAGTCCGAAAGACACGCAAGGGCATCGTCTGCCAGAACTGGAGTGTCAACATGCCTCACAAAACAAAGTATGACAAATGTCTGTTAATTCAACAAAGAAATATATCATGAATTGATCTAAAGGCAAGTTAGTTTGGTTCTGTTGCACATCTTTTGTTGTTATGGTCGCGTTGGAGTGTCTCTGCATAGGTCGGTTCAGTCTATGCTGGTTTTCCAGGATAAACCCAGCAACCCACCCTGAGGCAAACCTGACAGAGAACTACTGCCGGAACCCAGATGGCGACCAACACGGACCCTGGTGTTACACCACGGACCCCAAAACAGAGTTTGACTACTGCGCCATAAAGCAATGCGGTAAGTAGTCCCCTCGTTCCAGGCCTCCTTGCCCTCAGGCCTCACAGTTCTCTCTTATCGTTCTTCTCTGGGATTTTACCTTGTTAACACTTAAATACTCTTCCCCGTGATAATCATGGTGACTTTCTACAAGTTGGTGGGCTTGGGCGGTCCGGAGGGCTAAGCGAGTCCACGCGTACTGCAGCCACATTGTTCTGAACCCGACAAACTGCTCTGTTTTACAAAAGAAAACTCACTCCTTTACCTTTCAGATAAAACATAGAATTGGCCCCAAATATATCTTTAAAAATATATATATATAATAATAATAATAATAATAATAATATATATATATATTATAAAGCTCTTTTCATACATTTAGCTGAATGCACTAATCCCTCCTGGGTTTAGCTCTGTGTTGTGATGAGTGATTGAATGATTATTCTGCTTATTGTTATTTGAACAGCTGGAGAGAAAGTGTCCATCATTGAGCCAGCAGGTGAGTTGCTAATGGGATCTGGAAGTGGATTTACATAAATACTTTTTCTAATTAAAGTGTGTGGTTTGTGTGTTGTGTGTGTGTGTGTGTGTGTACAATCTCTTAATGTACCAACCTGGCAGGGAATAAAAAAATCCCAGCACGAATAGTTAAATATGAAAAATGTTATGGTGTGGGGACCTTGTGTAGGTCCTCAGTATGAAAAAGGCTTTTCCTATCTTAGAGGTTAATTTTAGGCAAACATTTACGATCGTGGTTTAGGTTTAGGATTAGAAATTGGGTTTAGGATTAAGAGTTAGAGTTAGGATTGGAGTTAGTTTGTAGGGGTTTAGGTTAATTTAAGGTTAGGGTTTGGGAAAATGGGAATTTTATTATGGGAATAACATTTTGTCTCATAGGAATAGATATTCCCAAAATGTGTGTGTTTGTGTGTGTGTACACACAGAAAAGGTGGAGTTTAATGAGTGTGGGAAGAGAGATGATCGTATAGTGAGGAAGCTGCGTATTGTTGGCGGGGTTCCTGGGAACTCTCCCTGGACAGTCAGCCTCAGAGACAGGTAAGTCTGACACGGTCAGTCTTTACGGATGCCGTTTTCTCCTTCTCAGGCTTTGTAATGGAATCTCTCTGTCACTCTCTTTCTCTCAGTATGATTGCTCTCAAGAGCTATCTCCCTCTCTTTATCCTTTTCTCTCTCTCTCTCTCTCTTTTTCCAGTGTGCATACCTAAACAGATGAACGTCTTAGGGGAATTGTCTGATTCATTCATTCATTCATTGTAATAAAGTCTGTGGTTTTGATGCTGTTGCAAATGGGTCAATATTCAGCACAGCATATAGCTATAAAGAATGTAAAGAATTGTATTCACACAGCTTTGTTTGACATGACCTAACAATATTAATGTATTGAAATCATTGAGTTGTTGTATGTCCAAACTTAGCATCACTGAAAGAATGTCAGCAAACATCTGTCTAACCTTTCTCTTGTTGTATGTAGGAAAGGAAACCATTTCTGTGGAGGGTCCCTGGTTAGCTCCAAGTGGGTGATCAGCACTAAGCAGTGTTTCTCTTCTTGGTATGCTATATTAGTTATTAGTTCAAATCACTCAATCAACAACATAGATCAGAATACAGTAAAACCTGAGACCTTTTAACAGACCCAGTGTTTGAGAAAACAAGCCTAAAATTACCTGAAATAGTATAAACCCTGGAATATGATGCGATGGTCAGACACTGTGCATGTTCTCTTTGGCAGTTATGTAGACCTTCCAGGTTACTCAGCCATGATGGGGACATTGTTCCGTAACCCGCAGGAAGGAGAGGCCAAACCGCAGACTATCTCCCTGACCAAGATCGTATGTGGACCTTCAGAGTCCCAGCTGGTCATGCTGCAACTGCAACAGTCCGTACACACACACACACAGACATACTCACACGCACACTCACATTCACACACACACACACACTCACATTCACACACACACACACACAGCATGATGTTAACATTTACCACACGAACATTGATGTCCTCTAAAATAAATTTACATAACCATCTCCAACGTGTTCCTTCCCATTTGATTTTATAGCAAATCTATTTAAATCCAAGTTCTAATCTTCATTATACTCTTCTTCAGCCCAGCCCAGTTTAACGAGCGGGTGTCTCAGATTTGCTTGCCCCCTGAACGCTACATAGTTCCGGATGAAACCTTGTGTGAGATTGCAGGCTGGGGAGAAACAAAAGGTAAAGTTGAGCTTGTCTCACAATTGTAACATGACAATATATTTTAGGTCATGGGGTAGGAAACTATAATTGGGTCGATACCACCCGAGTTGGAGGGAGAAATGGCTCTAGCGACACTTTTTAAAGGGTCAGGAGTCACAGTAGAGACCAGAGTGTCAAGAAGCAGTATGGGTCTATAAGTATAAGTCGTATATGATGAAATTGGGAGAAAAAGGGGTCAAACTGGGTGGGATCTGTAACGCCTTGTTACATCCCTGCATATTTATCAGTATCAGTGTTGATACTTCACCCACCTGCAAATTTCCCGTTGTACAATAAGGTCCTTTAAATAAGACCACCCTATGGCTGCATAATGACAAGTTTCCTGATCTGTCGCAGGTCAGATAGCATGGCAAGGAGAAACCTAGGACCCTAACTCATGACAAAGTTTCTTCAGTGAAAACATCTCTGCCCTTAGAAGTAAAGTCTCTGTTTTGTTAATGTAGCGTGGAAACGAGACAGCTTTTCAGATGCTGAACCAACAGATGGTGTTTTTATTTCCAGTACTGTTCAGCAAATGCCCAGCTCCCTCTCTCATTCTGACCCCCCACCCCCCACCTGCCCTCTCTTTTTCAGGCACTTCAGTGAATGACTCTGTGCTAAACGTAGCTCAAGTACCAGTTCTGAGCAACAAAGACTGTAACAAATACTTCCGGGGTCGTGTCCGGGAGAACGAGATGTGCACCAACTCCTTCCATGGTGGGGTGGGTGCCTGTGAGGTAGGTTGAGGTCAGATATGTTTGTGCGGCAGACGATTCGTCTCCGGGGTTGTGCGGACCGTTTCTATGACGGAGACGACGCCTGACCACAATAAAATGACAAGCTTAAGGACGACTTGATTTGATCCTTTAAGGAATTTGTTCTGTGATGCAGAAGACCCGCGCCGCACTTTGAAAAATGCCACACGTGCTGTGTACCAATCGTCCTGACAGTGATCTGACTCTGATCAACAGAGAGACTACGGAGGCCCGCTGGCCTGTCAGAACAGTGACTGCTGGGTATTGGAGGGAGTGATCATCCCCATGAGGCGCTGTGGACACCCGGGTCAGCCCAACATCTTCATCCGAGTCTCTGTCTACGTGGACTGGATTAAGAAGGTCATGGAGATGGCTTAGTCAAAGATGTACCACACCAACCACTGAATGGCTGTAGGTTCTGTTGGACAACCATATAGTAAAGTTAGAGTCCTTAGTTGAAACAATGACAGAGCCTTCCACCTGTGTTTGGGGTAAACTTCAGGGATGACCCTGGAGTCTGTTTCAACAATAAACCTCTGGATGCGTGGACTGACCAACATCGTTGGTCATCGTTGATTTCAACATCGTAGTTTTAACCATGTTTTTAGGACACAGTGTTTATTTATTACAAACACTGGAGGGAAAACACAAGCTAGTGTATTTGGCTTTCATGGGTTATGACAGTAGAACTGAGCTCATGAGGCATTTATATATATTTTTTCATATATTTTCCAGAAATCGATGTAGCATCTAAGGATTTCAGCTTTAATTGACTTTCAATCTCCTTTCTATTGCTCTAATTAGGTGACCCCCTAATAGTGATCCATGACCATCTACCCACCATTTTATGTCATCCGTATTTGTTTTTGTAATACTCTGTTGTGTGTTCTACCCACATTCCTATGGCCAAAATATATTGTGTAAATAGCCATGTTTTCCCAATTGTCTGTCTGCAATCAAACCCAATATGAGCCATTAAGAATAACATTTGAAATCATATTTTTTTGGGGGTAGCGATTCATATATGAGATCCTTAGACATTATTGAACCTGGCCACAGTGACCTTAGGATGTTCATGTAAAGGACATGCCTTCTTAACATCATGTTTCCCAGAGCCTTCAATAAAACTGCTGACCGCCAGTCCCTGCACCACCACCCCTCCCCTCCAGTATCCAATGGAACTCCAAAATACCTTCTTTGCCCCCCAGCCTCTAAAGAAATCCCTCCTCTGCCTGTCTTTTTGATGCCTGCCCCCACCTCTAAAGACATGCCTTTGTGCCTTATGCAGAACTGTATGCGCTGCACATTCTTTCTGGTTCTATAGGAGGATTTTTGTAACTCGGTCCTGATGAGCCCACGGAATTCAGCTTAAATAAACCTCAAGATCAGAGTCCAACAGAATCACAGACAGACCAGCGCGCTGACAGCCAGTGGACTGACTCTATCTCCCTCTCTCTTCTCTCCCTCTCTTTAACACTACTCACACAAAACACACACACATTGACACATGTTTGGGTACTTTCTTGTTAATAACAAATAAATATAGGTACTCACCCATAGCCCAACATTTACATATTAATCATACAAATATATTCACATATAAAACCAAGATAAACTAACAGACTATGGTGTAATTAGTTTGACATATTTGCTGATTTAACAGGCTTTGATCTGTTTAAGTGACAGTTGGTTGTACTTTCCAGAAATTATGTTTACAATAAATGACTAATCAAATATTCATATGACTTAATTTAGGTTCAACTGTAGATTAGCCTTGAGTAAGGGTTTATAAATGAGTAACATCATGCCATCTTCTAATTTCAATTTTGGGATTGTTTTATATGATGCAGCAAATTTCAGACTTCTTAAAATGTCAATTTTACATGTTTCTTCCTTTTAATATGGACTTGGAGGATGTTATGGGGGGAAAGTATCTATTAAGTTCGGGTAATTTCCAATCACTCGAACTTTTTCACATGAATACCATTAGCCGTGTGTATTCGAAAAGCCTTGTATTTCCGTCATGCGTTGTAAATTTCGATCTATTTGAAGAGAATTTTAGAAACTATTTTCATGCTACTAGTGTAGCCTAGTATATGATGCCCACCTCTCACAAGTGGGTGGTCCACTGAGCAAGGGGCGTGTTCGACTGTTTCACCCCTCCTACCCACCCCCACCGCTCTCCTGGAGCATGGTTTAATAGAGAAAGTATGCAATGTTCATATGCTCCAGCTCCAACCCCCATCATACTTCAACTAGGGTTTCGTGACTAAACGAGGAAACGACAGACAAACGTAAGGGATCACACACAGACTGGCCGAGATAGAGGGAAGGAGGGAGGGTCAGAGGGAGAGAGAAAAAGAGGGCAGAAAGAAAGAAGACAGATTGGCAGTTCATTCCATGCTAAACTTCATTCAAGGCGACTGTAAAATTAAGAAATCTTAAAAATATAAAAAGGTAGGTGAAATATTTCACAAGTACTTAACCGGCTATTGTTTCATTTTCTACCATAATTCTTCCTGTTTATTTCTTCTTAAATCGGATGAATGGGTTACCACTCAATCGTGTATTCTGACCATTCAGATCAAGTAAAAAGGTTAAACTGTCCTTCGAAACTATTCGATAAGATTTGCTCTCTCCCTGCATCATCTGTGTCTTGCTGTGTGTGTCTTGCTGTAAACACATGGGTTTCGGCTTTTGCACCGGTGCTAAGGTAAAATCAACGACTCCATACAGATTATGTAATAACTGTACAATTAATTGAATATCCAAATCAAACATTTGTTTTTCTGTCTGTCTATAGGCTTGATATAAAAGATTAAAATGCACAAATAGTTGATATTTGTCTTGTGTGATCTAGAGTGTAGCGCATATAACAGCCCTATGTTATGTTCTGCTCCCTATGCAGCAGTCCACTACTAACCTACAGAAACAGAATGTTATGGTGGTGGTAATAGTGTCTCTATTGATAGTATTAGACTACTATCCGTAATAGTTGAGTGATAGTTTTAAAGTTTAATTTTAAAGATGTGAATATTTGAGTGTAAGCTCCCTGCCACACATTTTGGTAGTTTTAAAAGAATGCACAGAATGTGTGTTTATGGTTGCAATTGCCGCCCATATGGAAAAAAGTACATTCAGTCCCTCGTAGTTCACTGCCAAAAAACTAAGTTAAACGAATCGTTTAATGCTATGCAAAAGTATACGTTCACATACTTCATGTGTGTTTAGAAACATTGTAGCCTGCTCCTGCGGACAGACAATTTCAGCTGCCAACTTCCTGTTTTGATGCAGCTGTTGGTGAAGAAAAGCTGTAGTTTATCAATTCAGTAACTATGATTGGAAAACAATTTTGTATTGGTCTGTACATGACCTTGAGCTTGACATTCGGAATTTGATTTGTGCTGTCTATCGAATAATCAGTCAAAATAAATTATAGGAATGAAACGCATAATTCGGTTACATTTAGTTTACGTGTTTATTTAAATGTTTATTTTTTATTGAAACGGTACAATAAAATATATCAAGTGTATCAAGTGAAATGAACAAAAGTAGCCTTTAGTTATTTGTGAAATCAACGAAACTATTAAGTGTAGCAGCTAAATAGCATAGAATATTAGCTTCCACCATCTGTATGCAAAGTGCAGACAAGACATGATTTTATTTGGAAGGTGATATTTGATTAATGGCTATCTGAGCTCAAGTGACAAATACAAAGTAATTGAGAAGCTCATGCTGAAAGCATTGTATACTCACATACTCTCACAAATATGCCAACATACACACATGTAACCTGTATATACAGCTGCAGGCATAACCAATAGTGACCAGTAGAGACTGGATAGAGGATGGGTTAGATCTAAATGTTGGATTGGATATTGAGTTGTGAATATCTGTGCTACTTATAGTTACTGCCGACTAAGCTCATATTTCACAACGTACGCCAAACCCCTGTCTGTGTCCAAATGAACCTGCGATGGCTTCTGCCAAGGGTTCCATTTGGCAGTTCTCACGCTTGCTGTGTGACTGAATGCAAGACGAAAGCAGTGTGGTCCTTTATTAAGATTTTATGGGGTGAACAGGGAAAGGGGAACGTTTGTATAAACTTGTTGAGCTGGAAGTCAAATCGGTACAATGCAAAGATCATTGCAAGATAGTATGCGCGTGTACAGTTTTGAACAGTACGCCTAGACAGACTCAGAAGAGATCATACCACAGAGACTGTACCTGAGGCCCTTTTTTACTTTCCAGGCAACGCAAACCTTGTCATTCAGGGCTACGCCTGCCCCTCCCCTGCCCCCCTCCCCAACGAGGCCTGAGCACTGGGCGTCAATGCCCACACCCTCCTCTCACTGCACTGGTGAACATCACACGCAGGGATGAGCGGGACCAAGGAGCCGTCACCACAGCCAGGCGCGGCCCCTGCTTCCACCCCTCCACGCAGGGGCCGGGGACGCCCACGGAAACAGCAACAGGTGGGAGCAAAACAGGCGCCACCGATGACACTCATACACCCACTTCGCGCAGGACTACACCTGACCACAGCAACTGGAATAAAAAAAACTGACATGGCTGTTTAGGTCATCAGGGAGTCCTCATTGTGGTTATATGCTCTCCCCAGGAGCCCACGGGGCCCCCGGCCCCAAAGAGGCCCAGAGGACGACCCAGAGGAAGCAAGAACAAGGGTCCTAGGGCCACACCCAAGGTAAGATCATCATCTAATGTTAATGGATACAGTTATTATGAAATATGTGATTAACAGAAAGTACCCAGTGAAGAATATGGGTATAACAGGAAATATCTACTGCAGGAATGAAGTTATGAGTACAATTAGAAAAATACAACTTCTTCAGCTCTAAAGGTTCTTTTTATGCACAATATAAAACCTTTGAGTTAGGTGTGATGTTCTTGGCTTGTCATGTAGGACTGCTTTTGTAGCACACAGCATATTGGCTAGTGTGGGGTTTTCAGTGTAACATTTCTGGTGTCAATTTGGTAATATAAAACTGTGTAGAGTTGAAGTACCATTCAGCAGTGTAAAAGAACCCCAGTGTTGCTGTTAAAGTGGAACAAAGGCACATTTAGAAAATGTGGCTGTGCCTAAACCTGCCTAACGTTGTGATGGACTGTCAGTCAAATTGTGCACCCCTCTCACTCACAGAGAACGTGGTGGAGGGACAGTGCTACATCCCTGTCATAGACCCCTCCGCCCCTCCATCTCCCTACTAAAAACAACCTTATCAAATACAGTAACCATGAAAATAAATACACATTCTGTGTCAGCAAACGTGGTATTATAAAATCAATTGTGAGAAATGATGTCTACCTTTTTTGAATGCATTTGAGTCATGTTGACAAGTTTACCTTCTCTGCCTTGCAACTGGCCTACGCTATAAAATGTACTTGTGTCAAACAACACATTATTGGTACTAGTCACTTAAACCCACTATCAGCGTTCAAAATACCCTCCAAAACAACAACAGTCAGAAGCAAAATATATATATATTCAAATAATAATAATTCCATCTGAATGAAATAACTCCATGTTCTGTCATCATAAACCTTTGCTCGGGTAGTGCATAGCCTTCTGCATCCCCAGTAAGCACTGTCTGTTGTCGACTGAAAAGATGTCAGGATGGGTCCCATCAGCGTCATCCCCATACGAATGTTATAGTTACAACTTGCAGATGTCCCTTGAATGCATAACAACATGCCAGTATGCGTGACCAAGAACACCTCTGCTGTGTCTAGCGAGGTGCCATTGGGAATGCATGGGGATGCCGATAATGTTACGGTAGTCTAGCCTTTTAGGCAATTGTAATGGCATATATAACAAACCAATAAACCACTATGACTCGTTGACTGTCATTCCAAACAACTCAAACAACAGTCATTATCGCCCAACTAAAGTACTGAGTCTCCCAAAAAAGAATGTACACTCCTTCTGTATTTGACTCATCCTCCATCATTTGGACCCTCATATGCGCTTGACTCATCCTCCATCATTTGGAGCCTCATATGCGCTTGACTCATCCTCCATCATTTGGACCCTCATGTGCATTTGTCTCATCCTCCATCATTTGGACCCTCATATGCAGTAGGGATTCCTGAGAGTTTAGAACACGTTCCTGATCCTGAATTGAAACAACATTTCATGGATTTCTTCACATTCAGTTTTAATATATCACAGGCTGTCATTCACTCTTGGTAAATTATAAACTTTCACCATAGTGTAGCTCATGTAAATGGCTACCCAGTTTTTCAGCTAGCCACTAGGACATGGTAAGATACTTTGTGGGTCAGTGTTTTCAGAGGACCGCTGGTTCTCCAGACAGTGTAATAAGCTAATACTATAATTAATAGTGTGTAGACATGCCAAAACATCTCTTTTCTTCAGAACAGAGTTTAAGCAGAGGAGTTGTAATGTCTTTATTGACAACATTTTGTTAATACAGCACACTACTCCCAAAAAAGTATTACACTTAATTTACTGCAATGTTGCCAACTAACACATGAAACTACCAACTCTCTGAAATATATTTTATTGGAAAGAAAAACAAAACGTTGAAATGCACAAACCACGCCTTCCGCAAGTGATTTGGGAGAGGTTTCTAGAAATGTAACCACACAAATTTAAACCTTTTTTGAAATACAGTAATTTCCAGACCTCCAAGGAGGTTTCACAAAATTTGGAGGTATTGCCTCGTATGACTAAACATCCAAAGACATCCAAACTGCACTAATTGTGAACCAGCTATGGACTGTGACTGTGTTTTGGTTCAGGTTTGATCCAGTTCAGACATATTTGACTATGATAAATTGTTGGCATGACAGAAAGGTATGCAGATATGTTCTGGGTGAAACCTTTTGTTCAGCATATTTTTATTGAGCTTTGAAGTCTTTAATTTAGGCTTCAGAGAAAGAAAAAAAATCTGACAGAAAACGTAAATTGTCACAATCAAAACAAATTGTCTCAGAATAATGTTTCCCTAATTTAGAGTGATGGATGAGTTGCACCAGAAGTGTGCTATTTCAGAGACACATTTAGAAATGTTTACATTTTCCCCATTATTTCATATACAGAGATGAACTGAAATCATGCCCATCATCATCCCAGCAAGCTCTCTTGCAGGTTTTATGTTTGAAAACTTAGTTTAATTATGCACATTAATTGATAAATGAATCTATAAATAACAAATTCTTCAAAACTATTATTTTCTTTTACTTGGACGGTTTAAATGTTTAAGGTAGTTTTCAGTGTGAATGCAAGTGTATAAAAATGCCCAAAATCTCCAACCTGGTTTGATTTCATTAGGAATCACTATCGCTTAGCAAGCCATATTAATGTCACATGAAAACCTGATGTGGTCTGTAAAATATTTATACAATTAACTATTAATAAACAAACTATATTTGACTGTATACTACTTTCAGGCCCCTTGATTGTGTTTTGTAGGTTGTGATGAATCAAGTCACTCCTTTTTAGTGATTCAAGAGTGATTTTGACATGTTGAATTTCATTGTTTAAATGTCTGGCAGCAATGACTTTTTAAATGGCTTGGCAAATGAATGCTATTTATTTACTGGTGAATTTTATGGCACAGCTATATAGAAGCAAAACATACGGTACTCATATCCTTTGCACTGAAGTTCTTGGATGATATGTCTTCATTACCCTCACAGCTGTCAAGTCAAAGCAGCTCACAGTCAGGTTAAAGCTGTAACTAGACCTTGTTTTAAACTGATCAAGAAAAACTCTTTATTTGTATGCCTACCAGTAAAAAAGGTATTTGTTTGAAGAACCCTTTTACATGTTTCTGTCACAAATGACAGCAATAACCCCCTATGCTGAAGAGGAATCATGACATTGTTCTCTGGTAGGGAGTCTTGCATGCGCTGGATGTTATTGACTCAAATTAACAAAATGTGTCAAGATTCAGTAAAAAAAGTTAATCTGCAGTACTTGTAATGTGGTAAATAAATTAATTTGAATCAGACATTTTTTAAGGAGCTAATGGGATGAAACAATATTTGAATCAAAGGGAACACAGTCGTGAGTGTTACTGGGAACTCTATAATTCCAGTCCTGGATAGTCCAAACATTCCAGGTTTTATTTTTTTTAAGGTTCTTCAAAGATGCCTCAGTATGCAGATACCATGAAAGTGTTCTCCTGAATGCATTGCTCTTCAGAGTTTCACTATTTTATTATTTTATTTTCACCGTACGTCTACATAATAACACAATACAATAATAACCTCTTTATTATCTGTTCATTCTGTGTTAGAAAGTGGAACAGGTTGGAGAGAAAAGACCTCGGGGCCGACCAAGGAAATGGGTATGAAACCAACACACATGCGCTCACCCATCCATACAGATCTATTGACCATAGGCTCCAACACCACTTCATATTCTACCTATGTAAACCTCCAGTAGAGCCCTCTGGTTTTCATTGATTATCTGGAGGAACCTCCCTTCACCTGATGTCCTTTGTTGAAATCAGTCACTGATTACAAGACAAACACCCCAGCCATTCAGCATTGGAGTTGCCCACCACTAAGCTATGCAGCGAGGACTGTTGACTGATTGATTAAACAGCCTTTCTCCAATGTTTTTCTCTCTTCTCTTTCTGTCACTTTTATTCTCCTCCGCAGCCCCAGAAAGTAGTTCAAGAAGTAGTGCAGGAACTGCCGGTAAGAGACATTATTAGTACAATTTAATTGGTAATATTGTGTGTTGTTTTTCCTTTTCTTGAGAATTGTTCTCTATTCTTACCTATTGCCCTCGAGCACTACAGTCACTGAGGTGAATATACAGTTAGACCTGAGCACAGGTGGAGCTTACCAGAAACTTCCGTTCATACTGCGCCTTCTTTAAAAATAAAATCTACGGATTACGCCAAACGCTGGCAAAAAGAGGCCCATGTCACTCAACATCCTCATCCATCTTATCACAATCTTCACTGTAGAACCGACTTTCAAAGAAGTTAAAACATATTAAGAACTGAAACCGTTAGACAGGCTCCCTTCTTTCAGACGCAGACACGCTAAGGGGAAGAATGAGTCAATGCTCAGAGGGGAAACCTGATACAACCGCTCTCTTCCTCTGTCTTCTTGGTTTCCTGACATAACCGTCTTGTCCCTGTAGCATTTCTTGGTCTCACAGCCAGGCCTATTTCCACATATGTGCAGAATCACTCCTTTACACTCATACAAGTATATCATTACTCATTACAAATACGCTAGGACGCAAGCAAGCACTCTCTCTTTCTCTCTGTCATTGACACACACCCATTGGCTGGCAAAAGAAACACGTAGCTCTGGCCAAATGGCATGGCAATGAACATTGCTTCCCCACAACGAGCCTCCCTCAGACAAATTCTCAAACACAACCGCATGCTAATTGTTGCGATTGTTCCCAAAAAAAAGATGGGATAGAGCCAGAACCGGTAAAGTAGTGTTTTTAAAATGTTTCCTTGACTCTGACCCTCTGATTGGTTAGCCACCATACAATTGCTGAGAACTTGTTTTTTTTTCGTACAACCAAAAACAACAAAAATATTAGTTGGAACGAAAGAGCAGCATAGATCTACTCACCAGGCACTCATTTCCATATGCGTTCATCTTTCAACAGGGTACTTCAGAAGAAACTGAGGAGGGTCCCTCAAAGACCCAGTCTCTGCTCGCGGCTTCAGCATCTCAGGCGCCAACCCAGGAATAGACAATATGTCAAACAGAACTACCTCAAGGTTTGGGAAGAGACATGGATGTGTACAGTCCAACCTCCACTGTCATAAGGATTCCAAAACAACCCGTAATAGCCCCCCTGCCTTTTAGAACAGTCAGTCAGATTTAGTTACTCTGCCTACAGTCTTTCTAGCTCTGAAGCTTGGTTAATTAGGAAAATTGCTTGGGTCAGTTGATTGATAATTTAGGATTTGTTCAATGGGTGAAGCTATTCAGTTTGACTGCCCTAACCCCATCTCATGAATGAGATTAGTTGATGCAGTGTGTGTGTGTGTGGGTGTGTGTGTGGGTGTGTGTGTCTTCATGTGTGTGTGTGTGTGTGTGTACTTGTGTGTGTGTGTGGGGGGGTGGTGTGTGTGTGTGTGTGGGTGGTGTGTGTGGTGTGTGTGTGTGTGGGTGGTGTGTGTCTGCATGCGTGTTGGTGTGTGTGTGTGTGAGTGGGATGGTGGGGAGGGGGTTTAAAGAAAAGGATGCATCTTCTGACAATTTAAATCACGTTACTTCACAGTCATCTTTTCGATCTGTTATCCCCCCGAACTCCAACGCAGACGCCTGTCCTGATTGTGAAAAACCTGGGTACATTTTGTTACATATGCTGTACATCGAAATGGGAATACATTTGACATTACCGTTAAAATGAACACAATCAACAATCACATGACAACCCACCACACTCAGGTTCGGTTTCTAATGCATTTCATACTCATTCAAACCTCAGGTATTCTTTTTGCCTTCAGCTGTGCATATATCTATTCAGGTGCGATTCATGTTTCATTTTACTCAGTTATGATGTTATGCTATTTTTATTGTGTTTTTCTGATGTGTTTCTGACATTCACAATATGACTTGACACACATTAACCTCATGCAGACCACAATTCACCTCAGTCCCCTTGCCTTTTACTCTACCTCAGTCACAAAAAGGCAGAGGAGAACTATAGCCTGTACCCCCCAAAAAAACGAACACATACATACACACACACAAACACACACACACAACTACTCAGGACAGTCCCATACACACTGTACCCACTAGCCTCACACTCTGCCTTAAACTTTTCCTTCAACTTCAATGCTAAATTGTGAGTCCCAGCAGAATCCTTTAGTGGTAATGTTCTGATGAAATACCTGACATTAGACTTGGTTAATCTAACTGGGTTCAAAGTGACCTAATATTGTACTGTTTACTGTAGCTGGTACGCCTGGCTTTTAAAAATGTTTATATCCCAACCTCTGTGAACCCTGGCTTTTTAGGTAAGATACATTGTCATTATTTCATTTCAGGTTTTCACTTTCCCACTACAGATGGGGTCATTCTCATGAAACCGATATTTGACTAAAACATTCTCAGTGTTTCACATGTCTTAATGGATCTTGGAGATGCCATTTGTACTTATCTATTTAATAGATATTATTTCTTTCCTTTTTTTTTTTATCAGATATTAGTAATAGTAAAAAAAAAAAATGTTTTAAACATTGCTCCACTGATTTAAAGACCTGTGTAAAATATAAAACTAAACACATTTTAAAAGTAAATACATAAATAATAATCAAAGTTAATCAGACTTTTTTCCTACTTTACACGTGTCTCCATTTTGTTAATGAGACGGCCAAGTGGGGGGTGTTTGAGAATTAATTATTGAGACGTGTGAATCATTTGTCTACATTTTCACAGGATGTCCTATGACAATTCGACGTCAACATGTAGTGTTTTGGACGTTATTCATTTTATAAATTAAATGTAAACTTCAACAAATATGCCATTTATAAATGCCTTAGTATAACTTATAGACAGACTACAGTCATTTATTTTGTGTTTGTTTTTCAAAGTAATTATATTACAAGAATCTGTTTGGGATGTTTTTCAGTAATGAGAATATTGGTTGAAAATATAAAAACATCTGTTAATGTTTGTTTGACACTTTCCCTGAAAAAAGAGAGGTCTTAGTTCCTAAATCACTTGCTACAGACATATTGAAACTTGTTTCATGAGAATCACCCAGATCTGTTCAATCATTCTTACCCTTTGATTAATTTATGTCAGTGAAGTAAGTGTGGGACGAGAAATAGTGAAAGTTAACACTTCAAATTTCACCGTAATGTATTTCTGAAGTGGACTTATCTTTTTCTAGAGAATGTCCAAGTGTCTAGTTTCTCTGTCAGTTGCAAGTTAGTGTGTTTTTTTTGTTGTTGTTTTTTTAACAGAGACTCTCTCTCTTTGCCATGTACCCTGTGGACTACCTCTGAAACCAGTCTGCTTTAACCCTCATTGGGGTGACTGACTGGTTTTAGCTACTTTGCTTGTCCTCTGCAATCTTATTATAGCTATGGAACAAATACATCAGTGGTCCATTCATCTCACTATGTTCATAACAGCATACTGTCTAGATAAATTAACCCAAAGTACTGTACTAGGATGTCAATAAAAGTGCCTCTTAAGCTACCCAGTCATACCTCAGCCCTATCATGATATCCACTATCTGTGTTATATTGACAGTGTTGCTTTATGACCTTACTGTTAGCGACATATATATTCAGTATATATACATTTAAGTTTGTTTCATGTACTTGTTTTTATGCCTTCTGCACAAGGGTTTTTAAATACTGAATAGTGTAGTTAGGTTGTCTTATCGTGTAACATTTCCAGTTTTCTGGCTTTGTGTTTGTGATCCATTCAAAAAGTCCCCTTTTGGTTTCAGCCTGATCATGTACTGTATGATTATTTGTGTTCATTTCAGTCAACTGTAACTTGAATCCACAAAAGGCTGTCATCAAGTTGGCCTGTGATCTGTCTCCCATCATGGTGTGTTTGCATGAGTACAGAGGTGATACCCGGGTCTCTTACCAATAAAAGTGTCACATCTTCTTGTTTGTCCTGATTACAATCAACAAATGTCTATAGAATCGGTAGTCGTCAAAATGCTTTGGCCTAACTGCTGTACTTTGTGTACCAGTAGAAACCAGTGCAGCTGTTTTATTACTTGTTCTAATATGTTCAGGGCAAAAGTGGAGATGAAGAACACGTGTGGACTGGGGTGGGGGGTGGTACAGTACAGTAGTATACACTAGCTGGGTTACAGTTCCTCAGGAATTGTCCTGTAGCAACAAGAGCCCTCCACATCGTCTTATATTACATTGTAGTTCTCCAAAGTGCAGAACGTCCATTAGCATTGTCGGCACATGTCTCTAGTCGACCGCCATTATAGATACGCCACAACAGCGACATTCGGCAGTACCTCTTCTGAGGACTCGAGTCAAACGTGGTTTTCTACTTTTAGCAGCAAAATACGAACATGTCATAATAAATACGTTCTAGATACAGTTTTCATTAGAGAAGGGTGTAGAGTGGAGTTCCAGGGTTCTGCCCCCAATATCACTTTACAACAGACAGAGAAAATGTACAATGCACAAGTATTTGTCCAACAAATAACAACCAGTGTAAAATCACTTGTTCAAGACTAGTTCACGTTGCCATGTATCCCACCACAGTTAGTGAAGACCAAAACCATAGGCAATGTGCAATTATCAAAAAAACTTGCAGAACCTCATGTCCTAAACACTATGAAGCCTGTGCTACAACTTTGGTCAGAATTCCCTCAACCAACTCCAGTGTTCCTTTTTTTTTTTCCTGAGTGACAAATCTCCATGATGGGACTGTTAGCCCAGTTTCCTCCCATGCAGGGAAGAGTGCTGTTATGCATTGAGAACGTTGGCTACGTCAGTGAAGACCAGGCGACTGGGCCTCTGCGTTGTACCCTGGGAGGTCGTCTACAGGAGGGAGGAAAACACACCATGATACATACAAGACATATCAGCCATCCAACAAACTGTCATATAAACCTAACATTTGCAAACAATGAATCGTGGACTTGCTGATTTTCTTAACATTTGTTTTAGTATGTAGCATTGGGAAAGAAAAAAATTACTTTATATATCTACTGTACCATTACTGGAAATAGCTAATTATGTATTTTTAGTGAAACATGTAGATAAGATGGGAATCAAAGGGGGAAATCAAGGAATGTATTGCTTTAGGAGGACACCTTATAGGAGCAGTGAAATGATAGTAATAGGCAGTGATAAATGACTTGATGGCTCAGACAAAATGAGGAAAAAGTGTTCTGTTGTGTGTACACTTTAGTGTGGTGTTCTTTTTTAAACTTTGAAAGTGTTGTGTGAGTTCATGGTAAAGGGTTGTAAACACAGAAAAGTACACACGGAGTATGTGAGTGTTCTGGAATGGGATAGCTTAAGGAAAGCGGAACAACAGACAAATTATACTTTACCATTTTCGACTCATTACCATTTTATCTACTGTCAAAACTTAAAAAATAATATGAAGGAAAAAGTTAATTAATATGAGTGAGGAATATCAACTGATAATGTAAACACTGTAATCTCTAAAGTATGTAGGAAAATTATGTGGATTCTTTGGGCTGGCAGATTTATGAAACCCTTGTAGATAAGTACAGATCAAAACCAGTAAGATGAGTGTAAAGCAGTGAACAGTTAGATCTCAGCAGCAGATTAAAGAGAAGTCTGAACATAATGTAACCACCAAGACTACTGTTTATCATCACCGATCTAGTAGATCACCTGAATCATTTAATCTGACACAAAAGTGTTTCAAGTCTGTAGCGTATTTACACTTGGATGAAGAAAAGGTTCAAAAAGCGTTGTTTTGCTGTCCCCATGGGATTATACTTTCTGTTTTCAGGTAGAGCTCTTGTGGGTTCCATGTAGAACCTACTGTGTAAAGGGTTGTGCCAGGAACCCAAATTAGTTCTACCTCAAACTAAAAAGGTTATACCTGGAACCCAAAAAAATATTACTGAAAGGGTGGACATGGCTAGCCAAAGAATATAATTTAGTACCTTGTTATTGGGTCCTGCAACATTGCCATCACGGTTATGATCAAGCAGTTCTTGTTCCAGGTCATCCTGTTCTTCTGCCGGGTCAAAGCTGTACATTGGCATCAACTGGTGCCTCAGTTTCTCCAACCTGGACAGTGATCACAGGGCAGAAGGAAATAAATTGTCAGGGAATTTTTGTCAATGCTGATATTGTCTTGAACTCTTAAATAATGAGCATAAATTCTAATTCAATGAACTACTTTGCAATTAAAGTACATTTCCTCACCTCTTCCGTTTCCTGATATACAGCATCTAGGAGTGGGCGACCGTGGGGCACAGGGAGACACACAGATTGTTAATTCGATAAAAGGGCCAACAGCAAGTCATTCCTGCTGTACACCACCAAGACCCCTTATTCTGTAGACACGGAAAATAGACCAAGACTAAAGTGGTCGCTTTCTTACCACGACCAACGCCAGGCCAATCACAGTGATGATGCCAAAGGGCACCAGCACCATGCCCATCCCAGCGCCCTCCAGGTTCAGCTGTGCCGGCTCGGTGGCATTGAAGCTTGTCCCGTTGGCCGTCGTTACAGTTATGGCGGTAGCCGCGAGAGCTGTCCTGGACGCGGTGATGTTGTCCCGCTCCATTCTCGTGTCCGTGGTGAGGGTGACAAGGGGGGTCACAGCGGTGGCATTCATGCCGGAGACCGTGGAGATAAAGCTGACGGGGGTCTCGGCCGTGGTTGGATCCATGATTTTAGCTAAGGGGTGGGGGACAACCAAGAATGTGTAGAGTTGTGTAGCTGAGCCAAAAATGCTGCGTATGCCTCAATGGGCCTCTTTTCTGGACGTAAGTCTCCCTTGTGTGATAAGAAAGACAGAAAGTTTCTCTATGGATTGAGGTCGGCCTGTGGGAATGCATTAAACAACCCCCAGAGTAGTCACTCCAGGCAGAACCTACAAGCAGATAATTTAACAACATGAAATACATTTGTGTACAAACAATTTGCTAAAATAAATGTTAGGCACACTACAATAGCATATTGTGTTTTCAATGTCTAGCACATAACAATAGCATGTAGTATGGATCTTGCTTGGTTGGGGGTTGGTTTTGTGTGTGTGTGTTTGTGTATATATGTGTATGTGTGGGCATTTGTGCACACATAAGCATGTGTATGACAGGCCACAAACTTCCTTCCTTCCACAAACGGTTTGGAAAGAGTTGGAAGAGGTTTAGGTGGGTAGCATGTTAGAAGTCTTTCTTGATTTTGAATGTTGAAACAAACTGCCACAAAGAAACACAATCTATAAATACCAAACTACAGTGGATATCAAACATCTACAGACCAGTACTGCCAATAAATGCTGCTTTTCATAATGTAAAGGCTGAAATCAGGAAAAATCATGCCAGTTTTTTTATTTATTTATTTATTTACCATTTTTACAGTTAGATTTTGACTTGTAACCCAAAAGAAAAATCGAATTAATAATTTATCTGAAAAATGATATACAATTAACAACTGTCAACACCTTGTTTGCACCTCTTGCTTGTTTTACAGCAGTATGTTTGTTTGGATAGGTCTCTATAGACTTTCATCCCACTCCTCCTTTCTCAACGAAACTGGAGTGGGATCTCATGTGCACAGCCCTCTTTGATGTTTTACAGGATAGAGGTCCGGGCTCTGACTGGTCCATTCCAGGACATCAGTCATCATTTTCGAAAGTGGTTGATTTGGTTATGTGCTTCAGATCAGTGTTGTGTTGAAAGGTGACATTTTATTCTTTATTCTTTAATTATGCTGGCTTTTGCACCAAACAGTTTTTTCAGAATCATAGTTAGAATTTTAGTCATTTTGTATGATGGTAGAGGTTGGGGTCTGCCAACTTTTTTCTGCAGAAGGAAATTGCAATACTGTTTATTTTTTAAGAAAGGTTTATGATTTGTTACATTCGGTTACCTTAATCAACTAATGTGGTTTCATTTAAGTGTGTCCAAATTTGTTGAAAAGACAACTTTTCAGGGGGTATGCACATAACACGACTGTATCTCGGCACTGTCCAACCAAGAAAACAAAGAAAATCCTACGGCAATAGTTGCATTTATTTAGGACTAATAAGAATCACTTCAATTAATGTTAGGTTCTATGATTTTCAGCAATGTGATGGAATAAATAAAAACTCAGTCATAACCCCTTTTATAGAAGAACTGACTGTTCAAATTTTTCTGAGAAATGATCTATTCATTTTTCACTTAAATATTGTTGGTTACAAGATATTTGCATTTAGATTTTTGCTATCCACTGTACTTAAAATATTATAATTTGTTTCACAAGGCTCAGTACATTATTTTTTCTCCTTTAACACCTGTGTTTGTAGGAGTAGGTGAAATTCGTTCCCACCCTTGATTCCATCAGGTTGAATCCAATAGCCAGTTGTGCCAACAGGGCAGCCGTGGGCGTTATGGGCAGGATGTGGGCACCAAAAGCAGAGATGGCAGAACAAAGCACATAGAATACAGAGGAAAACCAACCCCCAGACATTCAGCACAATGAATGAAACGATGTGTCGAAAGGTCTGTGTCACTGCCAAATGTGTCTCCATATGAGTACAACTAGACAAATACCACACACGCAGAAAGACTTTAGCCTGTGATGATCTATGAAGAATGTATTCTTTATTAAAAGCTTGTGAATCTTTCATTAAGCTTATACAACATAACATTTGGAATGTAAGCAAATGCAGAATAATGGGTAAAGTCACTCACTCTAAAACATTGATGAAAATGAGCAAAAAAGCTCATATTTTATGCAAAAAATTATTTGGGAAAACTATCGTATTTTGTACTAACACAATGGCTCAAATTCATTATTGTTTTACGGGTAATATACAGCTCCAGAAAAAATGTAGAGACCACTGAACCTCTTTTCCAATAAAGTAGAAAAAGAAAGTTTTGAGGAAAGTTTTGGGAAAGGAAAGAAAAAGGTGCAGTGGTCTCTTCATTTTTTCCAGAGCTGTATATTCAGTGGGGAGAACAAGTATTTGATACACTGCCGATTTTGCAGGTTTTCCCACTTTTTCCCACAAAGCATGTAGTAGTCTGTAATTTTTAATCACAGGTACTCTTCAATTGTGAGTGAAGGAATCTTAAACAAAAATCCAGAAAATCACATTGTATGATTTTTAAGTAATTAATTTGCATTTTATTGCATGACATAAGTATTTGATCAGAATTCCAGTTCTCACAGACATGTTAGTTTTTTTTTTTGAGAAGCCCTCCTGTTCTTCACTCATTACCTGTATTAACTGCACCTGATTGAACTTGTTACCTGTATAAAAGACACCTGTCCACACACTCAATCAAACAGACTCCAACCTCTCCACAATGGCCAAGACCAGAGAGCTGTGTAAGGACATCAGGGATAAAATTGGAGACCTGCACAAGGCTGGGATGGGCTACAGGGCAATAGGCATGCAGCTTGGTGAGAAGGCAAAAACTGCTGGCGCAATTGTTAGGAAATGGAAGAAGTTCAAGATGACGGTCAATCTCCCTCGGTCTGGGGCTCCATGCAAGATCTCACCTTGTGGGGCATCAATTATCATGAGGAAGGTGAGGGATCAGCCCAGAACTACACAGCAGGACCTGGTCGACCTGAAGAGAGCTGGGACCACAGTCTCAAAGAAAACCATTAGTAACACATTACGCCGTCATGGATTAAAATCCTGCAGTGCACGCAAGGTCCCCCTGCTCAAGCCAGCGCATGTCCAGGCCTCTCTGAAGTTTGTCAATGACCATCTGGATGATCCAGAGGAGGAATGGGAGAAGGTCATGTGGTCTGATGAGACAAAAATAGAGTTTTTTGGTCTAAACTCCACTCGCCATGTTTGGAGGAAGAAGAAGGATGAGTACAATCCCAAGAACACCATCCCAACCGTGAAGCATGGAGGTGGAAACATCATTCTTTGGGGATGCTTTTCTGCAAAGGGGACAGGACGACTGTACTGTATTGAGGGGAGGATGGATGGGGCCATGTATTGCCAGATCTTGGCCAACAACCTCAGTAAGAGCATTGAAGATAAGTCGTGGCTGGGTCTTCCAGCATGACAACAACCGGAAACACACAGCCAGGGCAACTAAGGGGGGGCTCTGTATGAAGCATCTCATGTTATGGGTAGGCTCTGTTTTCCCTGTCCCAGCCTATTTTCCTCTTCCCCTTTTCCTTGTGTGTGTTCTGTGTTTGTCTCCACCTGCTGTGCAAGTGTTGCGCTCACAGAGGATCCTGGCCAAGGGGCGTGGCC
This sequence comes from Esox lucius, assembly GCF_011004845.1. Taxonomy (NCBI): domain Eukaryota; kingdom Metazoa; phylum Chordata; class Actinopteri; order Esociformes; family Esocidae; genus Esox; species Esox lucius. Next base: position 13,585,093 of record NC_047585.1, read on the forward strand.
ACTTTCTCCTGCTCTGTTTCCAGCCAGCTGCAGCACATTTCCATTAATCAACCAGCAGATATCAACCCGGGCTGTTCACCTCTTCAGCGCCAGTTCGTTACAACATTACCTGTGGTAAATTGGCTCTGCAACCCTCAGTCATCCCGCGCCTAGTCCCTCTGCGCTCTAATCTGCTTTATTCCTGTGTGCCTGTCTCAGCATCTGAGCCACAAACCAGAGCCTAACAGAACGAACTGGCCAAACAATGGACTCAGCTGAGACACCACACGGGGCAAAAGGAGATGGCGTACAGCGCGCCATCCACTCCCAGGGAGTTCTGTTGGGACAACACGACCAACTAATCCGGTCCCTACTGGATAACAACCAGCGTTTGTTGGATCAAGTGTCCCAGCTCACGTCTCAGGTAGCTAACCTGGTAAGCCTTAATACCCATCCTCCCCCTGCTCCTTCTCTGCCTGTTCCTCCAGTTTCTTCAGGCTCGGCTACCGCTCCTGCCCTCCGGGAACCCTCTGTTACCTTGCCTGAACCCTTCACCGGGGAACTGAACAAGTGCTGTGGTTTCCTGCTCCAGTGCCGCCTGGTGTTTCAACAGAAACCCTATCCTTCTCCACAGACACCTCAAAGGTACAATACGCACTGGGATTACTTATAGGCAAAGCTCTGACTTGGGCAGAGGCAGTTGGTTCCAATCAGCAGATTTCAGGTCTCTCATTTGATGATTTCTCTTCACAATTAAAAATTGTGTTTGATCACCCGGACCATGCCGGTAACACCGCCAAAAGACTCCTGAAGCTAAGGCAGGGCACTGGTAGCGTGGCCGAATACTCCATTGATTTCTGGACCTTGGCGGCCGATTCCAAGTGGAATGAGGAGGCTCTCCAAGGAGCGTTTGTTAATGGTTTGATTGATATGAGATGAGCCTACGGACCTTTTGTCTCTCGTTTCCCTAGCCATACGGATAGACAACAGGCTACGGGAGAGGGGCGGTCGGGCTCGTGCCACTGGTGGAGATTCTCCACCCTCTTCATGTCAAATCACACCTTCAGTTGGACATTGATCACCCCCTTCGGCTCCCCCTCCAGGGATCCAGACGAGCCCATGCAGCTGGGCCGAGCTCAACTGTCCCCCGTTGAGAGATTACAGAGGATGCAGGCGGGGGAATGCTTGTACTGTGGGGATGCCACTCATTTTCTCGTCAACTGCCCGGTTCACCCAAAAGTCAAGGCTCGCAGGTAAGAGTGGGCGTACTTGCGAGTCCTGCACCTAAGTCAGGACCTACAGCTCCCCGACTAGTCATCCCAGCTACTGTTCAGTTCAGGAGTCAATCACTCCCATTAACCGCACTCATAGACTCTGGGGCCGAGGACAGTTTCCTCAATGCCGATCTAGTCGGACAGGCGGAGATCCCTGTTAAGCCCCTACCGTCTCCCATTATCATCACTGCCATCGATGGCCATCATATTGCCAAAATCACTCACAAAACAGTCCCCGTTTCACTCGTTCTGTCCGGTAATCATAGAGAAACCATTCAGTTTAAAGTAGTTTCCTCCTCTGCTCCCCGCTGATCCTTGGGTTCCCCTGGCCTAGCCTTCACAACCCCCATATCGACTGGCAGAACCACAAAATCCACAGTTGGAGCACTCACTGTCATTCCGCGTGTCTCGGTCTGCTATTCCGCCCTCTGCAGGTTCCCCTGCTCCTCCGGTTAAACCACCTGACCTCTCGTCTGTCCCCGAGGAATATCTGGACCTAGCTGAAGTGTTCAGCAAATCTAAGGCTGTTTCACTACCACCACACAGACCGTACGATTGCGCAATAAAGCTACTGCCTGGAGCCCCTCTGCCATCTAGTCGGCTCTTTAATCTGTCCTGTCCAGAAAGGGAAGCTATGGGAACCTACATAGGCGACTCTAGCCTCTGGCATTATCCGTCCCTCGTCCTCTTCTGTTGGTGCTGGTTTCTTTTTCGTGGAAAAGAAGGGCAAGATGTTACGTCCCTGCATCGACTACAGAGGACTTAATAACATCAGGGTCAAGAATACGTATCCCCTGCCTCTCATCAACTCTGCATTCGAACCACTTCAGGGAGCCACAGTGTTTTCTAAACTGGACCTGCGTAACGCCTACCACCTCGTCCGGATCAGACAAGGGGACGAATGGAAAACGGCGTTTAATACCCCTCTCGGTCATTTTGAGTGTCATGCCATTCGGTCTTACCAATGCCCCAGCGGTTTTTCAGGCCATGGTCAACGATATTTTGAGAGATTTCCTTCACCATTTTGTGTTTGTCTAATTAGATGATATATTGATCTTTTCCAAGTCCCAGGATGAACATGTCTCCCACGTCTGTCTGGTCCTCCAACGACTCTTGGAGAACAAACTGTATGTGAAATCTGAGTAGTGCGAGTTTCACCAGCAATCCGTCCCATTCTTGGGTTTTATAATCAAACAGGGACAAGTGTCACCAGATCCAGAAAAAATCAAGGCAGTTACCGAGTGGCCCATGCCGACGTCGCGGAAACTGCTGCAACGCTTCCTAGGCTTCGCCAATTTCTATCGCCGCTTCAACAAGGATTTCAGCCGAGTTGTAGCTCCCCTGACCAAGCTCACCTCCCCCAAGGTTCTGTTTCTCTGGACGTCAGAAGCTGAGTCTGCCGTGAGTACTCTTAAGGAACTGTTTTCCACCTTTCCTGTTTTGATTCATCCTGATACCAGCTTACAGTCTGTTGTGGAGGGGGATGCTTCTGATTCTGGGGTGGGAGCGGTTCTCTCTCAACGCTCCCCCGCAGACCAGAAGCTCCATCCGGTGGCCTTTTCTTCCAATAAATTATCCCCCGCAGAAAAGAACTACGACATGGGGAACCGGGAGCTACTAGCGGTCAAGTTGGCCTTGGAGGAGTGGAGACACTGGCTAGACGGAACAAAGCAGCCCTTTATAGTCTGGACAGATCACAAAAACTTGGCCTACATCCAGTCTACCAGATGGGCGCTGTTCTTCAGCAGGTTCAATTTCATATTATCCTACCGTCCTGGCACCCATATCAAGCCTGATGCTCTCTCTCGCCAGTTTACAGACACAGAAGATACCGGTGACCCTGAAGCCATCCTGCCTGCTTCCTGTTTGGTGGCGGCAGTCCACTGGGAGATAGAGTCCCTCGTCAGATCAGCACGAGTCGGAACCTGGACCGGCCGATGGACCCCCCCAACCTCCTCCATGTCCCCTCAGCCGTACGGCCTCAAGTACTAAACTGGGTCCACACCTCTCGCTTCTCCTGTCACCCCGGGAGTAACCGAACACGGTCACTTCTGAGGAGACACTTCTGGTGGCCATCCTTTGAGGCCGACGTCCGGGTGTATGTGGCGGCCTGCACTATCTGTGCCCGGAACAAGACCTCCCACCGGTCTCCCTCGGGCCTGCTGCTGCCTCTCCCAGTCCCCAGTTGTCCCTGGGCTCATGTGGCCTTGGACTTTGTCACCGGACTTCCCCAGTCTGAAGGTAACGACACAATACTGACCATCGTGGACAGATTCTCTAAATCTGCTCATTTTGTTGCGTTACCGAAATTACCGTCTGCCAGTGAGACAGCTGACCTCTTTGTCCTACATGTATTCCGTCCCCATGGAATACCTGAGGACATAGTTTCAGATAGGGGCCCACAGTTTGTTTCTCGAGTGTGGAAGGAGTTCTGTTCTGCTCTGCCTCTGTTAGTCTCTCTTCAGGTTTCCATCCCCAGTCCAGTGGCCAGACTGAGAGAACTAATCAGTACCTGGAGGCTGCTATTCACTGTGTGACAGCCCAGAATCCTTCTACCTGGGCAAAACAGCTTCCGTGGGTCGAATACGCCCACAACTCCCTCACCTCCTCTGCCACCGGCCTCTCCCCATTTGAGGCCTCTTTGGGATACCAACCGCCTTTGTTTCCATCGCAGGAAAAGGATCTGGCTGTCCCGTCTGTTCAGGACAACCTTCGTCACTGCCACAAGGTGTGGGAGGATACCCTTGAAGCCCATCTCCGAAACGCAGAGCGGAACAAGAAGGTGGCGGACAGGCACAGGGTGGCTGCTCCCCAGTACCAACCTGGACAGAGAGTCTGGCTCTCCTCCAGTAACATCCCCCTGCACACTGAATCCCGTAAGTTGTCGCCCCAGGTTTTGGGTCCCTTCGAGATCGAGTCCATCAACCCATCAGCCATTCAGTTGAAGCAGCCCCGTTCTATGAGGGTCCATCCGACCTTCCATGTGTCCCAGCTGAAGCCGGTCATCGCCAGTCCCCTGTGTCTGCTTGTGGATCCCCCTCCTCCGCCACGCACGATCAACGATCATCCAGCTTACACAGTTCGGAGACTGCTGGACGTCCGGAAACGCGGGAGGGGGTTCCAGTACCTGGTGGACTGGGAGGGTTATGGGCCCGAGGAGAGGACCTGGATCCCCAGGCGTTTTATTCTGGACCCTCAGATGGTGAAGGACTTCCATAGGGACCACCCTGGCAGGCCGAGTGGGTTGCTGGGTGGCGCCGGTTGAGGGGGGGTACTGTTATGGGTAGGCTCTGTTTTCCCTGTCCCAGCCTGTTTTCCTCTTCCCCTTTTCCTTGTGTGTATTGTCTGTGTTTGTCTCCACCTGCTGAGCAAGTGTCGCGCTCACATAGGATCCTGGCCAAGGGGCGTGGCCACTCTTTCCTGCTCTGTTTCCAGCCAGCTGCAGCACATTTCCATTAATCAACCAACAGATATCAACCCGGGCTGTTCACCTCTTCAGCGCCAGTTCGTTACAACATTACCCGTGGTAACTTGGCTCTGCAACCCTCAGTCATCCCGCGCCTAGTCTCTATGCGCGCTAACCTGCTTTATTCCTGTGTGCCTGTCTCAGCATCTGAGCCACAAACCAGAGCCTAACATCTCAAGGTCCTGGAGTGGCCTAGCCAGTCTCCAGACCTGAACCCAATCGAAAATCTTTGGAGGGAGCTGAAAGTCTGTATTGCCCAGTGATAGCCCCGAAACCTGAATGATCTGGAGAAGGTCTGTATGGAGGAGTGGGCCAAAATCCCTGCAGCAGTGTATGCAAACCTGGTCAAGAACTATAGGAAATGTATGATATCTGTAATTGCAAACAAAGATTTCTGTACCAAATATTAAGTTCTGCTTCTCTGATGTATCAAATACTTATGTCATGCAATAAAATGCTAATTAATTACTTAAAAATCATACAAGGTGATTTTCTGGATTTTTGTTTTAGATTCCGTCACTTGCAGTTGAAGTATACCTATGATAAAAATTATTGACTTCTACATGCTTTGTAAGTGGGAAAACCTGCTAAATCTGCAGTGTATCAAATACTTCTTCTCCCCACTGTATGCCATGTGCACTATTGCACCCCCGTACCATCACAGATGCTGGCTTTGGCACTGTGCACTGATAACAAGCCAGATATTCTCTCTCCTCTTTAGCCTGGATGACACCGTGTCCATGATTTTAATTTGTGAGACCACAAGACAGTTTTCCATTACAGGGTTTCTTGATCTTTTTTATATATGGCTTCTTCTTAGCATGGTAGAGTTCTAACTTGCATTTGTGGATGCAGCGACATACTGTGTCCATAGAAAACGGTTTTCAGAAGTGTTCCTGAGAAGTGCAATTATGTCGACTACAGAATCGTGTCTGTTTTAATGCAAAGGGCCCAAAAGTCATGGCCATCCAATATTTGTCTTCGGCCTTGTCCCTTGTGTACAGAGGTTACTCCAGATTCAGAAAAAAAATATATGATATTTTTCCCATAGATGAGTTTCCCAAACTCTTGGCAATTTTGTGTCGTGAACTTGTGAAACGTTATTCTTGAATTGTAGCACTATTTCCTTCCCAGAGTGGTGAACCCATCCTCACTTCTGACAGGCCCATTCTCTCTGGAATTATCTTTTAATACCCAATCATGTAACTGACCTGTTGCCAATTGACCAAATTTAGTTTTTTAGCATTACACGTTTCCAGTCTTTTTGTGCCTGTCCCAGCTTTTTTTAAACGTGTTGCTGGCATCAAATTCAAAATGAGCATGTATTTTCCAAGAAATAATGACATTTCTCAGTTTCAACATTTGATATGTGGTCTTGGTATACCATTTTCTATTGAATATAGAGTTTAAATAATTCACACATCATTGCATTCTGTTTTTGTTTACATTTTACACAGCATCTCAACTATTTTCATGGAAAACAAGGAGATATCTAAGTGATGCAAGTGCGACTTCCTTACTCTCACAATGAGGTAGTTGGTAATGGAAGTAAAGAAAAATCCTAAAGCCGCAGTTGAAAAGTTACCGAACTTGGTTGCATCTTGAGGACACAAAGTCTCCAAATCTACAATCACATCCTCATGTCAATAGAGGTAAATAACCTATTTGTAAAAGTTGCCAGAAAAAAACATTATTGAGACCAACAAATGTTTGCTAAACGGCATGCTTTAGCAAAACGTTTAGAACTGTTTTGCTGAACAACAAATCTTCGCTTGACAGAATGAGCACTTGGATTAGGTGCTATGGTCAGGTGAAACTCTAAAAGAGTTAGAGCTCTTTTACTATTCACGCAACCAGTGGGATTGGTGTTGAAAGGATGCATAAAAGAGTATAAAACATACTGGAAAGTACAGTGATGGATTTTTGATACTATGGAGCTTCTTTGTTCCACTTGACTTGTTAGGGTCAATTGAATCATGAAGTACCAGGACATTTTAGCCTGGTCTCCTCAGCCAGAAGGCTGTTTGCACATCGAAATCCACAAAGAAATGGTTAATTGACATGAAAATGTAGCAATGCCTATCTCAGTCTCCAGATTTGAATCCTATTGAAAACATGTGGTTTGAATTGAAGAGGGCAGTCCATAAGCGCAGACTGGAGGATGTCAAAGATCTGGAAATATTCTGTATGGAGGAATGGTATTTGATCCTTTCCAATGTGTCCAATCTCATAAAATAATTATTTGAAAAAACCCTGGTCAAGGAGAGGTTGCCAATCATTTTTAAAATATATTGGAAAATACATTTATGATCTAGGAACTGTCATTTTAGTTGATACCCTTCAAAGTAAAATATATTTAGAAAATGACAATATAGCTCATTACCTGTGTTGTTTATTTCATACAACCTTTTTTGCTAATCTCTTTCAAGGGTGCAACTAACTTTGGGGATGACTATATTTTTTTGGACAATAGTATAGCAGACATGACAGTACTGTCACAGTATCCTGGGTCCCACCCCCAGCCTGTCTGTCTGTCTGTTCACCTAATAAGCAACATGTGCAGTATGAGCTCTCAACCAATAAAAACCCAGAGCCAGTCTCAGCCTTTGTCACTGTCCAATAAGAAATCAAACACAGAAAGGCAAAGACAGTCCAAATAACACTTTCACAGCATTACATTTATAACTGATGGTCTCACTGACGCCATGGAATGTTGTTGCAAGGTGATCATCCCTCTGTAACTCAGTGAGTATAAATAAATAAAGGCCTTTAAATCCTGCCAACGTGACATGCAAGTTAATGCCGTCCCAGATTAGTGCTGTATGTACCTACCTTTCCTTGATGTGATGACAGAAGCGTTAGGCAGCCAGATGGAGGAGGGGTAATGTCTAAGGAAGAAGGAACGCCCCCCCCCCTTCAACCCCCTCCCCCCCAGCTTCTCCCTGCTCCTCAACAGTGACACAGGCAGCTGCTCCACAGACCGATGGGCTGTTTACATGGAAACCATACTCGTTCTCACGCTGCTCTCCTTCGCACAAAGCAACCCTGCCCCGGGTTGCTTCCAAATGATTGCCCGTCTGCCTCTATGTCTCCTGGCCACACATCTATTCCCCTAGCCGGTGCACTGTTGATGTTTTTAGACAACAACAGCAGCTCCAAGGATGCCGCAACCAGAGCCCTGTGATCCAAATGCCCTCAACCCTGCTGTGATAGGTCGAATGGTGTGCAAGCCGCAGCTGCCGTTGGCTCCCTGAACTGTCCATCTGGCTTTATGGGAATGCGAATGGGCTTTATTGGTTGGGGGCGTCAGGCCAATGCGTGGGATTACATCCGGGTGGCTAGCCTGTGGGAATTAACACTTTGATGTCACTTCCTCTCAAAGCAAGGGACTGGAGATCCTCAGGGAGGCCTATAGGTACTTTCACTCAAAAGAAATTTGTTGGAGAACATTTTGTTGTTGTTGTTGTCATTTAGAGAAATACCACAAATGAGATACTTCATTTACAAAAAAGCCAGCCTAAATAAATGAGGTGCAACACCCACGGTCACAGTCACATATTTATGTGAAGCTACATATTAATGTCTCAAAGACAAATAGACGGCAAATGCCTTGTTTAATCAGCATACATGGTGAAAACAGTTAAAGTAACCCACACTGTCAACATTGACCCCAATCTTCTTTGTAGTCTTTGGTTTGCTTAGCTCATATTGAAGGAATACCTGGTCATCATGGCCACAAATTGTGAGAAGAAAATGTTGTTTTTAATGATGAAATATCATTATACAAGCCGTTCATTGAGACTAAATTAAAATAGTTCTTGATTGGATTTTGTCAAAGACTAGTCTAACCTTACCTTCCTAATCAATAGTTCCATCGTCTTTATCGGCCTCCTTCATCATCTGTTCCTCCTCTAACTCATTTAATGGTTCTCTTGCGTTCATCAACACATTCCTGAAAAATTGTGCTGCTTTGTTGCTGAATATAATTGGCATTAAAATGAATCTATGGAACAGTCTGGGGGAAAACTAAACTGACACCAAGCCCTAGTTTCTGTAAGGCTGGGCTTACTTCAGGGTATTGCACTCAACTTATCCCTTGGCCTCTTTGTCGAAAACTTTGAAAGCAGCTCAAAGCTTGGCATCCTGGCCCTTCGTCCATTCATGAACCAATGTCATCCAACCCAAGAAGCTCTAACAGTTAAAAGCACCTTTGCCTGTGATGATACCAAAAGAGGAGATAATAATGATATTACAACAAGCAATCTGTCTATTGGAAACAATTATGAGAATGCATCATTCTTCATTATACAATTTTCTTTAAATGTACTTTGAATAAATTGAAATGAGGAGAGAGTTAAGACGGTCTTTAAAGTAGCAGGGGAATAGGTGTAATTTTTACAGTGTGGTTGATCTCTATTAGCTATAGGGAATGTCTTTGACAAAGACAGATGAACTGGATCTGAGGACCAGCGCTTGTATGTCAGAAGTGAAACACTGACATCTAGTGATGACAGAGAAATCTTACAAATTTCATCTCAACCTGTCACTACAATGCCACACTTTTCAGGTCTAGCTCTCAAAAAAAGTGTTCTTAATTGAAAATGTGAGAATAGTGCAACTCTATAATAGTGCAACGGTAGATTAGCAGACACAAGGTGGTGGGGTATCACAAGGTGGTGGGGTATCACAAGGTGGTGGGGTATCTGGTCTAAATACCATGCCTAAGAGCTGTTCTTGGACAAGACACCTTGCGGGGTGTCTGGGTATAGCACTTAGTCCTGTTTTATTGGCCATATACCACAAACCACTGAGATGCCTTATTGTTATTATGAACTAATTAACAACACAATTAGAACAGTACGGAAAGGTTTTGCAGACATGGAATAAACTTAGTCCTGGACACAAAAAAAAACAAGCTCCATGGGGATTTCCATGGTTATGACTTTTTACTGCTCTAAGTGTGTTGGTAACTGGTTTATAAGATTAATAAATCTCAGGGGTTTGCGAGGTATTATATTATGTATTATATAACATTCTCTCATGCGTAATTGCTTACATATACAGTGGGGCAAAAAAGTATTTAGTCAGCCACCAATTGTGTAAGTTCTCCCACTTAAAAAGATTAATAAAAAATCCTACAATGTGATTTTCAATGTGATCTCTGCCAATCAGCATTTTGGATTTGAACCTCCACATAATACCACATCAGTGACGCTGGATAACACTGTAATAATTAGTCAAAAAATACAAACCAGTTTCCAGAAAAGTTTGGAAACTTAGGAAAATGCAAATAAAAACAAAATGCAATAATGTGCAAATCATTTAATCTATATATTTAATTGAAAGAAGTACAAAAGACAACATATCAAATGTTGAAATTGAGAAATGTTATTATATTTGGAAAAATACATGCTATTTTGAATGATGCCCGTCAACACAATTCAAAACGTTGGGACAGAGGAATCTTAAGCATTGTGTTGCATCACCTCTTCTTTCAACAATACTTTCTAAGTGTTTGGGAACTGAGGAGACCATTTGCTGTGGTTTTGAAAGCGGATTGTTGTCCCATTCTTGCTTGATATAGGATTGCAGCTGCTCAACATTTCAGGGTTTCCTTCGCAGTATTTGTCATTTCATAATGTGCCAAATGTTTTCAATGGGTGGTAGGTTTGGACTGCAGGCAAGCCAGTTTCTTTTACTATGGAGCCATGCTGTTGTAATATGTGCAGAATGTGGCTTGGCATTGTCTTGCTGAAAATACATTCTCTGGATGGCAGCATATGTTGCTCCAAAACCTGTATATATTGTTCAGCATTAATGGTGCCTTCACAGAAGTGCAAGTCACCCATGCCATGTGCACTAATGCACCCCTATACCATCACGGATGTTGGCTTTTGCACTGTGCGCAGATAAGAAGCCAGATGGTCCCTCTCATCTTTAGCCTGGAGGATGCAGCATCCATAATAAATGTTGATTTGTCAGACCACAGGACAGTTTTCCACTGTCCTGTGTACACTGCCTCAGTACATCAAAAATGAGCTTGAGCCTAGAGAAGGTGTTGGCATTTCTGGATTTTGTTTATGTATGGTTCCTTCTTTGCATGGTAGAGTTTTAACTTGCATTTGTGGATGCAGTGACATACTGTGTTCACACACAATGGTTTTTGGAAGTATTTCTGAGCCCATGCATTGATTTCCACTACATAATCATGTCGGTTTTTAATGCATTACCGCCTGAGGGCCCACCCAATCTTGGTTTTCAGCCTTGTCCCTTGCGTACAAAGATTACTCTAGATTCTCAAAATCTTTTAATGATAAAAGATTACTGTAGTAATCTTGCAGTTTTCTTGCAATTTTACGTTATGATATATTATTCTTGAATTGTGGCACTATTTGCCCACGCAGGCTTTCACAGAGTGGTGAACCCCTCCCCATCCTCACTTCTGACAGACCCATCCTCTCTGGAATGATCATTTAATACCCATTCATGTTACTGACCTGTTGCCAATTGAACTAATTAGTTGTGTGATATTGCACCAGGTTTAGTTTTTTAGCAATGCAAAACGCTTCCAGTCTTTTGCTGCATCTGCACAAGCTTTTTTGAAACGTGCTGCTAAAATAAAATTCAAAATGAGCATGTCTTTTGGTAGTCCAGTATATTTCTTAGTTCCAACATTTGATATGCTGTCTTGGTACTATTTGCTATTGAATAAAGGATTCAAATGATTTGCACATCATTGCATTCTGTTTTTCGTTACATTTTATACAACCGTTTTGGGAACAGGGCTTTAGTTAGGAAAGAGTATGTCAAGCAAATAATACACTGTGGTTCCATTAAATAGAGGCCATATTATGAAAGATATATTTACCATCTTTGTCCACATCTTTGGCCATCTGAAGGAGCTCCCTTTTGGTAGGATTAATACCCATTAAGCTCATCAGTCACTCCAGTTCTTGTCTTCACAGTTCCTTTTCCTTCCACATCAAACATCTCAGACATCTTTATACTCAGTAATCAGCTCTGCTGATAAAACGGTTGCCTTTGGGTGGGCAGGGATTTTTAAATATAAATATATATATTGTTGGAACTGAAACATAAAATATTTTGATGATTTAATTGTATTTCTTATCTCTGGCAGTAATTAACACGCTCTAATACACTTTCATGTTCATGCCAAAACATTTCTTACATTAAAAAGACGACCCAATACTGTCAAATTCTAGAACACCATGTTAATACTTTCTAATGTTTACTCACCTTGTTGACGTCATGTTGAAAAATTTACTGGAGACAAACTCTATGTTTGATATTACTCAAGAATCTCTCTTACCATTCCCTTGGGTTAAGTGTACAAGGAGACCTTTTATGGTATTTAAGCTAAGGGATGGGGCTCACACTTTGTTCAAGAGGCATCTGTTCTGTATTTGCTGAGATCATAGTGCCAAGAGAATCGTTGTTAGCACTGGTATACATATGTGTGTAAAACATGTGATTACATCTCATATAATATTACCAGCATGCCAATTTGTCAATGAAAATATTTGTGATTAATAATGATTAGGAATGTAAATATACATGTATGTTAGTAAATACCAAATAAGGTTCTACATAATAAGGTTCCTTCATGCCATTAGCTTTCAGCAGCTCCCTTTACAGCAGGTGCTGTGCAGTCCCGAGTGAAATCTCTTTAGTACAGTGTACCAAATAAGGAAGGGAATTAGAGCATTAGTTATTTCTAATAGTACAGGAGTTCAATTAAACCGAAGAAGCTCCACAGGGAACATTTAGAATATTCTACTTTATTCTAACATGGTTCACAGTCATCACTAGTAAGACAAAGCCTTAGGCTAATAGATTATTTGTTACAAGATAAGAACACATTTAATGAAGTAGTGTTCTACTTTTTCTTACTTATCTCTTTCTCTTTTTTCATTTGTCATGAGAATGAGACCATCTTCCTGTACCCTCAAAGAAACCACATGTAAATGTTCTGGTACATACGGTGGGGAGAACAAGTATTTGATACACTACAGATTTCGCAGGTTTTCCTACTTACAAAGCATGTACATTTTTGTAATTTTTATCATAGGTACACTTCAACTGTGAGTGACGGATTCTAAAACAAAAATCCAGAAAATCACATTGTATGATTTTTAAATAATGAATTTGCATTTTATTGCATGACATAAGTATTTGATCACCTACCAACCAGTAAGAATTCCGGCTCTCACAGACCTGTTAGTTTTTCTTTAAGAAGCCCTCCTGTTCTCCACTCATTACCTGTATTAACTGCACCTGTTTGAACTTGTTACCTGTATAAAAGACACCTGTCCACACATTCAATCAAACAGACTCCAATCTCTCCACAATGGCCAAGACCAGAAACCTGTGTAAGGACATCAGGGATAAAATTGTAGACCTGCACAAGGCTGGGATGGGCTACAGGACAATAGACAAGCAGCTTGGTGAGAAGGCAACAACTGTTGGCGCAATTATTAGGAAATGGAAGAAGTTCAAGATGACGGTCAATCTCCCTCGGTCTGAGGCTCCATGCAAGAGCTCACCTCGTGGGGCATCAATGATCATGAGGAAGGTGAGGGATCAGCCCAGAAATACACGGCGGGACCTGGTCAATGACCTGAAGATACCTGGGACCACAGTCTCAAAGAAAACCATTAGTTTTTACCACAGTCTCAAAGAAAACCATTAGACCATCTGGATGATCCAGAGGAGGAATGGGAGTGGTTTGCTAAGACAAAAATTAAGCTTTTTGGTCTAAACTCCACTCGCTGTGTTTGGAGGAAGAAGAAGGATGAGTACAACCCCAAGAACACCATCCCAACCGTGAAGCATGGAGGTGGAAACATAATTTTTTGGGGATGCTTTTCTGCAAAGGGGACAGGACGACTGCACCGTATTGAGGGTAGGATGGATGGGGCCATGTATTGCGAGATCTTGGCCAACAACCTCCTTCCCTCGGTAATAGCATTGAAGATGGGTCGTGGCTGGGTCTTCCAGCATGACAACGACCAGAAACACACAGGCAGGGCAACTAAGGAGTGGCTCCGTAAGAAGCATCTCAAGGTCCTGGAGTGGCCTAGCCAGTCTCCAGACCTGAACCCAAAAGAAAATCTTTGGAGGGAGCTGAAAGTCTGTATTGCCCAGCACCTCCCCGAAACCTGAAGTATCTGGAGAAGGTCTGTATGGAGAAGTGGGCCAAAATCCCTGCTGCAGTGTGTGCAAACCTGGTCAAGAACTACAAGAACTACAGAAGGTTTCTGTACCAAATATTAAGTTCTGCTTCTCTGATGTATCAAATACTTATGTCATGCAATAAAATGCAAATTAATTTCTTAGAAATCATACAATGTGATTTTCTGGATTTTTGTTTTAGATTCCGTCACTCACAGTTGAAGAGTACCTATGATAAGAATTACAGACTTCTACATGCTTTGTAAGTGGGAAAACCTGCAAAATCGGCAGTGTATCAAATACTTGTTCTCCCCACTGTATATTATACTATGTAATTATATTATATGGGCACTGCACAAATCAGTTTTAAAAGCAAGGATGCTTACACCTCCAGGGATCCAAATTTGATTCCTGTGGTAGTCCAGTATGAATATTATAATAGAGGCCAGATTTACGCAGAGCTCTTGATATGATTAATCTGGGCACCATTACACAACTCCCAACCACTGAACTCTGTAGCTCCTTATAAGTGATTGTTTGGTCTTTATGTGGTTTCTTCCATAAGTATCCTTGCTAGAGCGTTGGGTTTTGAGGGACACATTATTTTGCAGTGTCTGGCTGGTGTGATTCAACTGCACATACTGAAATATCCAAACAGGTATATATTATGTTGCAACCTATCCTAATCCTAATCTATGAACTAATACTTTATCTTTGCTTAATCTTCTTCAATGCTCTAGAGGCCTATGTTAAGTCAACTTGTTAGGGCAAATGTTTTCATCTGTGTAAACTGGGAGCTTCCACTGCTCTGGTTGAATACTTATGCAAGCAATATATTTCAATGTTTTTATTTGTCAAATATTACTCAACATTAAAAATTATCACCATATCATAATTGATTCTGAGCATCAGTGTTTCAAAATAAAATATTCAACGGAACAAAGTTTTACCATGTACCATTCGTAATTTAATAATATGAGAAAATCTGTAAGGGGTTTGAATACTTTTACAATGCACTTTATATATCTGAATCCAACTGGCCATGCCTTTCACAAGCTGAACACCATAATGAAGGAAGAATGCCCTTAAACAAGCAGGAAGATGGCTGTAGTACAGGCCTGGAAAAGCATCATCAGGGAACATACCCAGAATCTTGTAATGTCTACAGGTCGCAGACTTCAGGCTATCATTGGTTATGCAACAGATTAATAAACATGACTACTTGATTGTACATAATGTTACTCTGCCACAATATTTTTGGCTCACTAAAATGGGGGATTATGTACACTGTGTTGTGATTTTGAAAACTGATCACATTCAATTTAATCTGAAATCACTTAAAACTCAAAGTACTGGAATACAGAATATGTTAACAATGTGCAAAACAAATACGGGTGGGAAATGTTTTCATATTAAACTAGTCACAGTTAGTCTCTATGAGCCGAAACTGAGCATCCATTTCCAATGCAGGAGTCTCATAGGGCTGTGTTCGTAGTACTGCAAAACATGTTTTCAATTCTTCACAGATTTTGGGCACACCAGACATTAACACAACCATGTGAACACACACACACTCCTGTTTACTTTCATTTTTTCCATGACCAAAATATATTCCCATAAAATTATATTTCAACTAACCCTTAACCCTATCACTAATCCCAAACAACTCAGCCTAATCCCAAACAACTCACTTTTGACCATAATCTAAACTTCACCATAACTTCTCATAACATTATTACACTAAAACAAACCACTACAACTAATTGTAACAGACAAACATATATACACTATGCATACAGTACCAGTCAATAGTTTGGACAAACCTACTCAATCAAGGTTCTTTTCTCTGTTTTAATATTTTCCACAATGTAGAATAATAGTAAAGACAACAAAACTATGAAATACCACATATGGAATCAGGGAGCAAACAATAAAGTGTTAAACAAATCAAAATACATTTCACGTTATAGATTCTTCAAAGTAGCCACCCTTGAAGACATTTCAATTCACAGGTGTGCCTTGTTAAAAGTTAATTTGTGGAATTTCTTTCCTTAATGTATTAGGGTGGATACACAGAATACAATTATTAAGAACAGCTCAAATAATAGAAATGACAAGCCTTCATTACTTCAAGATATGAAGGTCAGTCAATCCAGGAAAATTTCAAGTGCAGTCGCAAAAACCCATTAAGCGCTATGATGAAACTGTCTCTTACAAGGACCACCACAGGAAAGGAAGACCCAGAGATACCTCTGATAAGAGTTACCAGCCTCAGAAATCGGAAAATTAACTGCTCCTCAGATTGCTGCACAAATAAATGATTCAGAGAGTTCAAGTAACAGACACATCAACAACTGTTCAGAAGAGGACTGCGTGAATCAGGCCCAATTCCAAGGAGACTAGCATGGGCCAAGAAACACGAGGAATGGACATTAGACAGGTGGAAATCTGTCCTTTGTTCAGAATGGAGTGCTGCATCAGATGTCCTGGACACCACAATCACTCAACCTAAGCCCAATTGAGATGGTTTGAGATGAGTTGGACCACAGAGTGAAGGAAAAGAAGACAAAAATTATGTTGGAAGTCCGTCAAAAGTGATGGAAAAGCATTCCAGATGACTACCTCATGAAGCGGGTAAGAGAATGCCAAGAGTGTACAAGCTCTCATCAAGGCAAAGGGTGGCTACTTTGAAGAACCTCAAATGTATGATACATTTATCTTGATTTGTTTAAAACCTTTTGGGTTTCTACATTACTCCATATAAGTTATTTCATAGTTTTGATGTCTTCACTATTATTCTGCAATGTGGATAATAGTAAAAAATAGAGGGAATACACTTGAATGAGTAGGAGTGTCAACATTTTTGACTGGTACTCTCTTTTTACATATATATATATATAGGAGCTGTGAGGCATCTGTTTCTCAAACTAGACACTCTAATGTATTTATCCTCTTGCACAGTTCTGCATCAGGACCTCACACTCCTTTCTATTGTTGTCAGAGCCAGTTTACACTGTTCCGTGAAGGGAATAGAACACAATGTTGTACGAGATCATCAGTTTCTTGGCTATTTTTCACATGGATAGCTTTCATTTCTCAGAACAAGAATAGACTGACAAGTTTCAGAAGAAGGTTATTTGTTTCTGGACATATTGAGCCTGTAATCAAACCCATAATTGCTGATGCTTCAGATACTCAACTAGTCTATTGAAGGCCAATTTTACAGCTTCTTCATTCAACAGTTTTCAGCTATGCTAACATAATTGCTAAAGGGTTTTCCAATGATCACATAGCATTTTAAAATAATAAACTTGGATTAGTAAACACAGGGTCCCACTGAAACACAGGACTAATGGTTGCTGATAATTGGCCTATGTACGCCTATGCAGATATTCTATTAAAATCTGCCATTTACAGCTACAGTAGTCATATACAACTAACAATGTCTACACTGTATTTCTGATCAATTTGATATTATTTTAATGGATAAAAAATGTACTTTTATTTCAAAACCCAGGAAATGTCCCCAAACTTTTGAACTGTATACCCCAGCGATCATATATATATATATATATACACACACACACACACACACACACACACTAATGGGCATATTACACATACGGACAAATACAGGCACATATACAAATACACACATACATGTGTGTGTGCGTGCATATTTATATTTTATTTATATATATATATATATATATATATATATATATATATATATATATATATATATATATATATATATATATATATATATACCTGTAGTAGCTGAGTATAGAATATATATTTCAGGAAGTAATATAACCAGAATATGAAAATAATTTCATAATTTCCATTGATTAATGGGCCTACTGTATTATTTTTTTCTAAACGAATGCTAAATCTGATTTTGAACGAGTGCTGCTGCAGAGCGTGGGGTTTCCCATAGCTGATTGCAGGGTTACCGCGCCCATCTCGCCGTTCGATGGCCGGGTGAAGAGAGTGATTAGCTACCGAGAAAGACTCTAAGGCGGTTAAGGGGAATGAAATATAAATCGGTTAAAGGCAGTATTGGAAACCGATTATTGAGAGTGCCTGTACCCGCAGCTGTGATCTGTGTCCCGTCATCATCAGGGAGTGGTGTGATTTGTCTTACCCCTGTCGGGTTGGTCCAGATTGTTGAAAAAGCTCGCTGGGTACGTTCGGGAAGGGTTGCGCCTCTGAAACCTAGCTAGTTTGCAAGCTAGCGGTTCACGGGTGTTCGTTGATGCGTGGATTGGAGGGATACACCGTTACCTTTTCCAGTCAATGCCAAAAAACCCAAAGCCTACGTCAACTGAGAAAAGGGTAAGAGAAGGTGCAATAATAAACATTAAAAAAACTAAGTGGGATTCTTGGTCGATTTGTCGAGATTAGCCGACCGCCTGGGGTGGGGGTAACGTTGGCTAAATTTAGCTTAGCCAAGAGAACTCTGCTTTCCAGTTGAAAGGTAGCTAACTAGCAAACTCAGCTTGCTAGTTAAAACGTTACATTACTGTCGAACCCAATTCCCGCATGTGTATTAAAATGCTTCAGAAAAGTAATATTTATTAAATGTACAGCTTCTAGGTATAGTAGTTCCATTTTCCCTGTCGGACTGCAGGGGACCTGGTGACTAACAGCAAGCTCTCGCTACAGTAATTTCCTAATTTTAGCTAGCTCTCCTGAAGTTAATTGTGGCCTAAATGCAACCGCTAACGTTAGCTAGCTGGTTATCGAGCCAATTTGGATAGCTAACGTCATCGGACTTGTTAATTAGAAGGCTATCTTGCCATTCCCCCGGCCCCGTGCGTATGTTTGAGCTCTTGTGTTAAAACAAGTTGATGCATGATTAATAACGGTAGGTATCTAGGGTCGTTCTAAAGTATGACCACTTGCATTTGGCAACCTACCTTAATTTGTTTGTTAGCACCACAGCTGACTAGCCAATGTTAGCTAGATGTCTCTTACCTAGTTAACTAGATGGTTACCCGTTAACTTACACTAGCTCAAGTAGTGTCATTTATCCTGCACATTAAATGTAGATAGTTAATACAATTGGTTTGGTATGTTCTAGGTGTACATCTTAATCAAATTAAATGACTCCTACTGCTGGCTTTAACGAGATGGCTACTATTAGCTAACAAGGTAATTGGATTTTCTTGCCAGCAACACTTGGATACGTTTTCCTTGAGCGACACACGTCCAGCACTGGGTGATAGGAATGCGGGAACAGTTCTATATTTTGTTCTATACTATATTTTGGTGCGATTCTCGTCCGACACTACTTTCTGAAAATCCCCAGCGGACACTGCTGAAAAACTACTCGTCGGATGCAACGTTACTGTCGCTAGCTTGTGAATTTATGCTGCTGGCTAGTATGTCAGTTATAGAACTCGGTTATTTGGTTAAAAACGTATTTTTATGAAATACATTTGTTTGGATCTACATCTCGTGGCATATTCACATTTTTTAAATATTTCGATTTACATGCACTTTGTTTGCACGTTTAACATGCATTACACTAGACCATTGCTAGTTAGCTTCAGTTCTTCAACCCTAGGCCTACAGCAAGCGGCAGCGAACAAGATGGCGTTTGGTGCCTGTCTCATAGGTTTCCATCGCATCGATGCAAGACAATTCCAATGCAATCTGTTGGGGCTTTAGTAGTGGACAGTTGACTGGATTGGTATTGGTAGCTTTCCACTCTTTTGTTCAATTGTGCGAAATAGTATTTCGATGAAAATGACATGAGAAAGTTGGATCAGTGTTCAGAAAGAGCGGGGAGTTCTAGCATTTGCAAGTGTATCAACAATAAACAAATGTGGCAACCTAATCTGATAACCAACGGAGAATTCTCCAGCAGGTTATTTACAGATGGCATTCAAATTCGATCCAAATAATACTCTTGCGTTGCAGGCAAATCTTGGTACCACTACATTTGAGTAAATTACTGTTTCCTTCAGTGCAACCAAATTAGAAACACATGAATTTTCCATTGGTGCGCCTAGGTGTGTTAATTCCAAAATATCAACTAAAAGCTGTATAGTTAAACAGAAGTCTTGTGAACGTGCATGAACAGCTCTCTAAACTACACCCATTTGTATCTAAATATTGTACTGTGCGACATGGAATTTCATGGCAGCAATGAACCTAGAAACAATCTAATAGCTAGCTATATATTTCTGCGTCAATTTTCTTCTATGCCTGAATTCCTAAACGTATGCAGAAACATTTTCCTTTTAATAACAGTTCAGTGTAGAACCATAACGAATGGTCTGCCAAACCAGGGTGAATGTTCAGTAGCTTGTATGTGTATTGTATTTAATCATATTTTCATGACTAACATAAGTTAACCCCCACCACCCATGCCACCCTAGGTCTTTTAAGCATCAGTTCATTTTGATAAAGGACCACATTGATAGCCGTTTTGTGCCAGAATTAACTCTACTTTTTGTATCTTGTGTGGAAATGACTAATGCGTACATTTTTTCCCCCTCAGTTGAATACAGCTTGTTGACCCCGGTTTTGGCTTTTGACAGCTGTTTTCCTGTTAGTGTGCATAGATGGGATTAAAGATTTACTGTCTGGATTTGAGCTTTTAGGATTAAAGGCTTGTTCAGTGATACTGCTGGTTATGGTATTTTCTATGATCCAGCTTTAGCCATATGAAATTTGTTGCACTGATATTATACTATCAAGCTCTCAACAACATATAAACCTAGATGTGTTCTCTAAGTGCTTTATTATGCAATGGCTAGAAAGTAGTTATTTGAGAAAAGGCTAAATAAAGATCTGAAATTTGAAATGCTGCTTGGTAAAAAGATAATGGACAAAAAGAAACCCAAACAGTGTTGAAAAAGATTTTGCACTGAAAGGTGAAGTCTGCATGCATGGGGAAAAAGACAGGAAAACATTAATGGTTAAAAGAAACAATGTCCTTTTACTGGAAGTATTATTTTTAAGACGCTGTTATCATAAGTTTTCAAATTTCATAAAAGCCTTAGTTGTTGCTTTCATTTCTACTGTTCCTCCGCCCAAACCATTTTGGAACTACTGCTGTTTTTGGTGAACAGCAGACTCCAGCAGTCAGTAAGCCACACCTCCAGGCTATTTGCCACAACTCCCTGTTTACCATCATGCAGTCAGCTGACCCCGATCAGGCGCTTTGAGAAATAATCAAGTGGCAGAAGAACACCCATTACAGTAAGGAATTATGGGTGGACTCCGCATGTAGTTCACTCACATTGCACACATTGTTTATTGTTTTCTTACCTTAAGGTTGAGTGCAGAGACGAAGTGGCTGCGACCTAGGTTTTTAAGCTTTGCCTTCTGAAATGTGTGCCTAAACAGGCTCAAAATAACGTGACAACCAGGCTTTGACATGAAACTCCATGAACAAGGTCCTTGGACAAATTAAGTTTTTAAGTACACTTTATCACGGCAAAATTAATGGTGACATCCCATGACCCACATTCTGATATAACAGTAATTAGTGCTTTGTAATGAATTTTTGCCCTAGGTCTAACATTTCCCTCTTGATTTGCAACGTTACTCACTCTTCTCGTATTACATGGATCATATCGGGCCAAGGTTCCTCCTTGATGTCTTCAGGAAGGATGTGCAGAAAATGAATAATGGACTTAACAATGAAATGTACATCTGCAAGATTATAAGATAAATGGGCATTAGCTAACTAAATGACCGTTAGGTATTCTTGTAAACCCCGACAATCGGTCAGGAAAACAATGGCGTGGATGGGCCATCTTCACACAGATCCCTCTCATAACCAATTATGGGGCAAGCAAGGCAGAATGTCTTGATAAAAAAAAAAATGCACTTGCAGGCAAAACCTTTTGCAGTGGTTTTAATGAAGGTAGTTTGTGTAAACTAGTAACTTGTGAAATGCTCTCATTAAAAAAAGCTTTGTGATCTAGCTGCTATTTAGCATTTCAATGATGGTTGTAATCTAGTCAAATGGGCTGTGACAGAATGTCCATTTTCAAATGGTGGAACTATTACATACATGCGTGTTGTGCTGGGACATTGAAAAGTTGGGAGGCAACCCAGATTTCTAGAGACTATAGGTTAGCCAATCAGAGAGGGCCATTGAAGACGAAATAAACAATTGGAGGCTGTACTGAGTGAAATCATAAGTTAAAGTGATGGCCTTAACTAGGAGGATGAATTGGGGATAAAATGGGACATGCTTATTTCGGTTTCCTTCACAAATGCAGATGTGGATAGTCTCTTTTTGTAATTCACACTGCTTTATTCTCTATCAAATATCCTGAATGGTGGAAAAATGTACTTCTGTAATCAGATATTCATGTTGCCTTACCAATGTGTGCTAGCAGTTATTTAGGAGACTTTATCTTGGTGCAGTATTTCCCCTATAATAAATCAGATTGATGATGGGCAGTGCCAGCATATCAGACACTGCTGAGTGCTATGGTTACTGCCTTAGCTGGGCTCAAGGACTAGGGCCTATCAGTGTATGTTTTCTACAACCATGTTTGGAATTACTCAACAAAAAAAACACTAGCTCAATGTTTAAACTAATGTTTTGGTTTAAAAAAAGAAGTGCCCTAAATGTGATCAGCTGGGATCGATCTAAGTGATTTGTTAATCACTTGGCGGTTGGGACGACAGTTGCCAAACCCAGTAAGCATCCAGTGGATTGGGGTCAGGATAATGGATGCCTTTCAGGTCATCGGTACAGTCATGTCTTTACAGGATTTGGCTGCAGGGGCTAAATGAAGTGTGTCAGAATTATGCCAATGACATTGAGGTGAGAAGATGGGACTATAAGCCTTCATCACGTTTGTGACTGTAGGGGCCCGGTAAGGTGATGTAATGAGTAGGGCCGGCAATTGCCAGGGATCTCATGATACGAAATTATCATAATGCTTTGGGCCTGTTCACATTAACAAGGTTTATTATCAACGTGTTGATTGAAATAATAATGAACCAGTACAAATACAATAAGGTTTCATCCCAATAACATTAGAATAATGCATATTTATACTTTACTATTCACATGTTTGGCAGGCAATGTAAAACGTTGGCCATAGATGTGACACATGCACGTGGAGCGCTTTGCCAATATAAAGAAATGGTCTCTGTGCTGTCCTTTGCCATAATTGTAAAATGTTCAAGTATTTTGTTCAAAATTGTTAATCTCAATGAATCATTCACTGTGTGAATACACCCCTTAGTTTCCAATACAATCTGTACTGTAATCTTCTGGGAGAGCTACACTGGCCAGGCAAAAAGGGCGACTAATGTTGCCTATTGGAGTGTGGGCTTGCCAAAGACAAAGCAAAATGATCAGTGCTGATGTAGTTTTATCTATGTAACTACAGCACAATAGTTGTCATGTAGCCAAATTACTACACGGTATGTTCTCATGTGAAAGTGGTTCCTACTTCTTTTCTGGATAGCTGTTTACTGTGCTGGCTGTTATTTTTCTGAATGTATTTTTTGCCAATGTAGTCCGTATGTGCATCTATCACGCATAGGTGTCAATATCTTATTCCTTGAAAAGTAAGCCTGCTTCCTGACCGACTTTGGCCTATTTTTGAAAGACAGGTGAATTCATGTATCATGTGTTTTTCTTTTCTGGAACAGACTTGTCAGTCTTTTGGCTAAATTAGGCCACTTTAATTGATCTGTTTGATATTGACAGTGGATTCATTTTGAAGTTAGGCTACTTTTATTCATGTTGTACTTCACTTACTGTTCATTGTTTAGTATCGTAGACCATGTCTGAAGGATGTAATTTCTGTTGTGAGACTGAAACTCTTCTTCCTTCCTCTTTCAGATCAAGTGTCCCGGCAGCAGGAGAAAGGCAGAAATACTAGCAGGCCAAAATGAGTGAACTTGACCAGTTACGCCAAGAGGCTGAGCAGCTCAAAAACCAGATCAGAGTGAGTTGTCTGTTCCCCATCTACCATTAATGGGCAGGGTCCTAACCATGGGACAATGGTATCAAAACAAAGCCATCAGATTTTCTGAAAATGTTATGTCAACCAGTTGGTGTGAGGGTTTAATTGTCATCCAACTTTTGCAGGATGCCAGGAAAGCATGTGCCGATGCCACACTATCACAGGTACTAATGAATCTGTCTCTTTGATCGAGGAATATCTGTGCGATCTGTTAGTGATATCATTATGTAACATGTTTTTATGTTCTGCAGATCACAGCCAATATTGATCCCGTTGGCCGTATTCAGATGCGTACACGGCGAACACTGAGGGGACATTTGGCTAAGATCTATGCCATGCACTGGGGCACTGATTCCAGGTAAACACAAGTACATATTTTTAAAGGCCCAGTGTTTTCAGGGGTTTTTGTATTTGAAAATATATAAATGTAAAAATCGATGCTCGATAGATCACTCTGAAATTACAATTATGATAATGCCCTTTTTGTTTGTAAGCGGTTTGTAGGCGCATGGAATTTCAGCCTCTTTGGGTCAGGTGTTTCCTTTAGCCAACTGCATAAACCACAAAGATGATTTGCTTTGAACAGACAAATTACTGTTCACCTGGGTACAGGTTGGTCTTCAGACCGTTATGTTAGCCAATTAGTCTCTGTACGTAAAAATCTTTGCATTTGTTTGCTAACTCCCATATGATCCGATTCACATTCTGGTGTGTCCATATGGTAAATAATTATTGGGAAATAGTTTTTTTACTGAACTAGGGCTTTAAGGTAGTTCCTTCTCTATAAAAGTCTTCCTTTTTAAGGTTTTGCATTGACAAAATAATTCAATTTGTCAGATGTAAAGTTTGGTGTGGTAGCATGTATATTTGGATGGCCCTTGGCTTGAATGGGTGATATGATTTCAAATGTAAGTAGGTGTTATGACTAAGCATGTTTCTATTATTGTCATTTCTTAGATTTGGCCCCAGGTTACAAGGCAAAAGCCTTCTTGATCAATTGCTGTTAGTTTGCTGTTCTGTACATAATGTAGTTATTGTTCCAAATGTGTTCTTTTTTAAACAACAATGTCTTATAGGGCAACCGTTATTCCATGACTAACTCATTCTGCTCTTTCTCACAGGCTCCTGGTCAGTGCCTCCCAAGATGGTAAACTCATTATTTGGGACAGCTACACCACAAACAAGGTCAGACTCAGGGGCTCAAATGTCATTGCTTGTTGGGAGAACAACATTTCTGTTGCACTTATAGGCATTGCTTTCAGTCCCTTCAACAGTTATACTTTTTTTAATATATAAATATATATATATATATATACACACACACACACACACACACACACACACAGTGGCCACACCTATTCAGTCAAAGATATTATTTATCCTATTTTCCACATTGTAGAGTAATAGTTACGATGTCAAAATTATGAAATATCACATTGAGTCGTGTAGTAAGCAAAAGGTGTTAAACAAGTCACAGTATATTTATCATTTTGATTCTTCAAAGTAGCCACCCTTTGCCTTGATGACAGCTTTGCACACTTATCATTATCAACCACTCCATGCAGCACTCCATCACTGGTCAGATAACCCTTACACTGCCTGGAGGTGTGTTTTGTTTAATTGACTTGTTAAAAAACAAATTATACTCCCACTAAGCGCAAACAAGATGGCGGGCGTATCGCTGCAGAATCCTGTGGTAGCCATGCTGATTGAGTGTGCCTTTAATTCTAAATAAATCAGTGTCACCAGCAAAGCACCCCCACACCATCATACCACCTCGATGCTTCACTGTGAAAAGTACACTTCTGAAGATCATCCATTCAAACATTGCGACCGGAGGACCGATTTTCACCAGTCAAATGTCAATTTCTCATATTTCTTGGCCTAAGCAAGTCTCTTCTTATTGGTGTCCTTCAATCGTGTTTTCTTTGCATCCATTCTACCATAAAGGCCTGATTAACGCAGTCTCCTCTGAACAGTTGATCTGTCTGTTACTTCAGCTCCATGAAGCAAATTATTTGGTCTGCAGTCTGAGGTGCTGTTAATAGTAGCAGATCTTGACTTATTCTCTGCAGCAGAGGTAACTCTGGGTCTTCTGTTCGTATGGCGGTCCTACTGAGAGCCAGTTTCATCATAGCGCTTGAATGTGTTTTTGCATCTGCAACTCTCAAAGTTCTTGATTTTCTGAATTAACTGACCTGTCCTGAAGTAATAATGGACTGTTTCTCTTTGCTTATTAGAGCTGTTCTTATATGGACTACAACAATACATACATAATGGTCTTCTGTATATGAACCCTACCTTGTCACAACAAAACAGATTAGCACAAAAGCATTAAGAAGGAAAAATTCCACATTAACTTTTAATGAGGCACCCCTGTTAATTGAAATGCATTCTAGCTAATGACCTCATGAATCTGGTTGAGAGAATGCAAAAGTTGTCATCACTGCAAAGGGTGTCTACTTGAAAGAATCCCCAATGTGAAATGTTTTGATTTTTGAACAAAACATTTGTTTTGAACACTTTTTGTTTTCTACATGGTTCTGTGTGTTATTTCATAGTTTTGATGTCAAAATTATCCTTGAACAAGTGGGTGTCCAAACTTTTGACTTGCTGTATTAGTTTGCTCCCTGTTACAATCGATTATTATTTGAGGTGACTGGCTGTTCTCCTCATCAGGTCCATGCCATTCCTCTGCGCTCTTCCTGGGTTATGACCTGCTCATATGCACCGTCAGGAAACTATGTGGCCTGTGGAGGTCTGGACAACATTTGCTCCATCTACAACCTGAAGACAAGGGAGGGGAATGTACGCGTGAGCCGGGAGCTTGCTGGGCACACAGGTGGAGTAATGATGGGTTATGTTGGGGGGCATCTTTTATGTTTTGTACCTCATTAAATCTCTTTCATACCTTTTCTATTTAACCACATTTTTAGTTCCTGTTTAGTTTCATAACAACCAAATTACATGTTAAATTCCAGGGTATCTTTCCTGCTGTCGCTTTGTTGATGACAACCAGATTATTACCAGCTCTGGAGACACCACCTGGTAAGGAAAGGAATTCCTTCTGTAGGGAGGCAGCGCTACTGTCACTGGTCCACTTTTCATTCCTCTGAAGTATTACATGTGGAATTTGTATAGAAATTATTTATCCATATATGTATGTGTTTTTTTTCAGTGCCCTTTGGGACATTGAGACTGGCCAGCAGACAACCACATTTGCTGGGCACAGTGGCGACGTCATGAGCCTCTCATTGGCCCCTGACACCAGGCTATTTGTTCTCGGGGCCTGTGATGCCTCTGCCAAACTGTGGGATGTCAGAGAGGGCATGTGCAGACAGACTTTCACTGGGCATGAGTCTGACATCAATGCCATATGTGTAAGGGCAGCATCCTGTTATTCTCCTGTTGGCCTTTATATGACTTTGTCTATATTAGATTAAATATCAGTTATTTGGTCCCATAATTTTTTTTGTGCTTTGATACAAATTATGGTTCAGTTACATTTTGATTTGTTTTACAATATATCTCAGTTTGTTCAGATGTTGTATTTTTGGTCTTTTGTAGTTCTTCCCCAATGGCAATGCCTTTTGTACGGGCTCTGATGATG
Organism: Esox lucius; assembly: GCF_011004845.1. Lineage (NCBI taxonomy): Eukaryota > Metazoa > Chordata > Actinopteri > Esociformes > Esocidae > Esox > Esox lucius. Next base: position 13,612,570 of record NC_047585.1, read on the forward strand.
CCACCTGCAGACTCTTTGACCTTCGTGCCGACCAGGAGCTGATGTGCTACTCGCATGACAACATCATCTGTGGCATCACCTCTGTTGCTTTCTCCAAGAGTGGTCGTCTCCTCCTGGCTGGATATGACGACTTCAACTGCAATGTGTGGGACACACTGAAGGCAGACCGTGCTGGTGGGTCACCGAGAACACCCCAGAGAGACACCAGAGTCTCGTTTTCACTGCAGTTAGTTAGGAGAGGTTTTGCCTTGAACTCTTCCGGGAGTGGCCACTTTGTTTCATCAGTTTGGACTGGTGTGAACGGTCTCCGCACGCAGTTCACTTAAAACTGACAGTCTGATTCCACTTAAAAATGACTTGCATGAACACGTGGTTCCATTTAGGCTTTTTCATTTGACAACAGATGCAAAATGAACTACTAAACACAATTCTGATTTTAACAAAAGCTCAGGACTTTTGTTAAACATTTATCTCATAAGTGCAAACATTCTGAAAAACTATATCCATCTACCATAAACAATCATGTTTCATGCTTTACATTTAAAGTATCTACAATATAACATAATTGAACTGCGTCATTCCCAGGGTTGTGTGAATCCCAGCACATTCCTTAGGCCAGGGGTAGACAACTAGATTCAGAAGAGGGTTGATTTGTTAGAGCTTTTGTTTGGAGGACAGGAACATAGCTACAATCAGCATTTGAAGTTGTACACTGCATTATATACAGCCTGAACTGAGAGATTTTTTTGAAAACAAAAGATTTCAAATATTTATTCAGATCGCAATGTCTCATTATTTATAGGAACACTATATATATTTATAGTGTGTGTATATATATTTATTTTACGTTATAGTGTGGTGGGACCTTGGCCAATGCCTCAGGCTAATATTATGTTGTTCTAGGTGTGTTGGCTGGACATGACAACCGTGTGAGCTGCCTGGGTGTCACTGATGATGGCATGGCTGTTGCAACAGGATCCTGGGACAGTTTTCTGAAGATCTGGAATTGATTCCTGAAGGTGCGTACCTGTTTGCTGTGCAGTTTCCCTGGACTTGTCTCAGGGCCTGCCAGATGTTTCACAAGGTTTGTTTTAACCCTAAAATGGCACACCAGATTTAATTTATTGAAGGCTTGATGCGCTTGAATCAGGTGTGCTTGATTAGTGGTAAACAAGTTTGAGAAACATTTAAGTAAAGCATTCTTCACTGGACCCCCAACCCTTTGCCTCAACCTTAGTTTTAAGTTGCATGTTTGAGTTTATCAACCAGCTAATTCTTTGGTGTCCTAGATTAGGGTTGGTCTGAAAGCTACATGGTGGCAGGTGCAAGGTTGGGCAGCTCTGATTCAGTATATTTGAGCTCTGACCCATTTCTGTTTTTCTTCAGAAGTCATTTGAACTTCCAAAGTTGACTGGAAGACCAATTGCAACAACTTGAGAATGTTAAATTTCACAGCATCTTCTTCACAACCACCGTTTTAAAACTGACGTGGACACCACAAAAACGAAAGGGAACCAATGCCTTTCCTACACAAAGAAGAGCACAATTGTTTATTCACCTAGTTAAAAAGATTGATGTCCTGTGGTATCAAATCAAAAAACTTGTGCATTCTTCTTGGACCATTTTTATGTTACCTTGAAATGAGAAAACAACACTATCATCCCCTGCAAATGTATGTGTCTTGAAAGCAAATGTTGGAGCATAATTGTACAAATTATTTAACTTTTTTTTTTGGTTGTTGAAGAATTATTCTCTGATGGTTTGTTAGTTTTATTCAATGGCTTTTGTTCATGTCATGTTTTCTCAGTGGTTTTAGATATGTTTAAAATTAAAGCTTGTCATTTTAATCCAATTTAATCATGTAAGAAAGATTAGACAAAATAAAACAAGCAGAAAGCATGAAAGCAAAAGCTAGACCAGATTACATGAGCAGCTTTCAGAAAATTTCAATGATGTATTTATATACTAGCTGTTTTTGTTTCATCACAGCTTTTTTTTTTTTTTTTTTTTTTTTTTTTGCACAAAAAGAAATTTTGCTTCTCAACTAATACTGTGTTAACTAACCGACCACATGCTATAAATTGTGATGAATGCTCATTCCAATACAAAAGGAGTTATGAGTAAGGTCATTTCAGTTAACCCCTTAACTCTTTTCTTATCTGGGTGGGGACTAGGGATTTAGGGTGGGTTCTGTGATTTGTGGCAAGTCAGGATTTGGTTAAATGGATTGGATTTTTTAGGTGTACACTTATTCTCGGTGACAGCTCACACCTTTCCTGTGCTTGGAACTGCAGTTGCTATTCTGTGAATGAAATGTACAAATCAATGTCTGAAAATAATGATCTGATATTTTTTTTTTTTTTGTCTGCCATGGATTAATTTAGGTGTGCATGCTGTAGAATTGCTTTCCAAGGTGCACAGATGTAAGGCATCTGTCTGTTTCATAAGGATAATAACCTGTTAACTTCGATTTTATCTTTTTTCAAGTTATTTTGGGCTACAATCTGCATACAATATGTACTTATACTGGCAAAGCTATGCACCAGAGTAAGTGAAAGTGAAGAATGAATTTCCTATTGACTGCAGGCTCCATGTGAAACATGCTTACCAGTTCTAATGCCAACTTTTATAATTCATAACGGAATGATTGCGAAAACCCCATCTTGTTTTTGAACAGACCTCACAATCTCACTTAAATTTTTACACCCAGTTTAACAAAAACATGTTCTCAGATTTCTGTCCATAATAAATGTAATGTAATTTTTTTTTTGGTCTTAACTCAAATAGCATCTTAATGGCAGACCATTTTTCACTGTATACAGAAGCACTTTCTTTAATAGTTGACATTTTTCACTTTTTGTTTTCTCTAATGTACAATTAATGTGATGTATTTGTGTGTGGCCACAAGTAAAATGAATTGCAATTCAATTGAGATGGATTCCCTTTTCGCTTTCCATTGATAAGGTAGAGCTCAGCACCCTTGTACCCTTTTCACCTTTTGTATTTTATTTCATTATGTTGGTGTTCCACAGCGAGCTGGATGCAAGATAGATACTGTACTAAAATGTACTGTTATTGAAAAAATGTAATAAAAAGCTGTTTGAGACGTCTTTCTTGTTAACTTATTTCCATGACATGTTTTACATGTACATTATCAGATGCACATATCCAGTGTGACATTTTCACCATTGCAAATGATAAGATAAAAGAATCCTAAATCAAACATTACTGTTCCAACAAAAGAATTGAGTAAGACAAACTTTAGGTGAAAGTCTACACCTTGTGTATTTTTGCTGTCTTAAAATTCAAAAGATTGTAGTGTTTAAGATGTGCATAATTCACGTTTTCAATGCTGATTCATTTGGAAAATATTTCAGAATGACTAAGAAATGCAAAATTTCAAATGCACTGATTGTCTTTAATACCTGAGGGTTATTTCATTCTGAAAGCGCATTTGACAGTCATTATACATTTGGAAAAATATCTGATACCTTTGCACAACTCCTAATCTAAAATGTATCCACTGTTTTTGTCAATTTCTCAGTAAATTGGAATATCTATTTTTAACAGATTTAAATCGTTGTGGAGGCTCTTTTGGGAAAACTGATTATCTCTTGGGAAAATGTTGATGTCTTTTGGTGTTAAAATGTTTGTCCTTTTGATTCTTTAAAATAGTTAACCTGGTTTTAGGATTTCATAAATGTGTGGCAGGTTCTTCTGCATGGGCTATGCTCACTAGTGATGGCCATTCGAGGCTTCATTACCGTTCTTCTAGCAGCAGGATATTATGCTAGCAGCGCTAACTCAGATTTTATTTTTCGAAAAAAAAAGCTATCATGTAAACATATAAGGCAATATAGTTAATCTTGTCGGTACATTTCATGTTTGACTGTTCCAATGTTGTTCTTGTCTGTTCTTTTAAACAGACTAGATTAACTATATTGCCGTGTAAATTTCAATTATGGCTTTTATTTAGAAAAAAACAACCTGAGTGCTGCTAGCATAATATCCTGCTGCTAAAATAACGCGAATGAAGCCTCGCTTGGCCATCACTAATGCTCACTTCTATTTTGATCCTAACACATTAATCAGTTACTGTATAAGCATGTACCCGTAAGTAAATTTCTACCATCACTATTCTTAGAAATGCAATTGAGAAATAACAATCACATTTTGAATCAAAAGCAATAGAACACAGAAATAACATTTGTCTTCCGGGTCTGGATTACATTTAGGTATGTTGTCGGTTATCTTGACATGGTTTTTCCTGAATTGTCTTGTCGTCACCGACTTGACCACGTGGGTCTTCCATTCGACTTTAAAACATAACCAACCTCAACCTAATTCTTTAACCTAATGCTAAAAGCTAATGTGGAGTTCAGAATTGATGGCTATATGAAAGCCATTTGCGAGACAGGAAGGCGTAAAGTGGTTCGTTAGAAATACTGGTCTAATTCAATATGGTAAGCATTACGAATCTTTTCGGTGAGTCGACGGCTCGTTTGGCTCCCCATTCTAAATTATTGGAAACAACCACAGAACTAGCTACTAAAAATAACAACTCTCAAATGTAAACCAGTAAAATACGGATAGATTTATATGACTGAGTACAATGCACGTTCAAATAAATCTACTAGCCTTACCTGCCCCTAATACTTTGTTTGACTGACAGTTTATTTACTTGACATTATCCTACTGGAAAAACACAAAGATGCCCCGCCCAAGATTATTTTTCTCTATTTATGATATGCAATTTTTCATGGATAATTGGGATAACTGCACAAACATAAAAAAAAAAGCTATTCATATGGAGTCAAAATAACCGCTCTATTCACCAATACAATTGGGTTCCCAATGTTCAAGATAAAGAGCTGTTCTTCGTTCGCGAGGGAGTAAGGTGAGGCCAGGCCGTAATATTGATAGACTACGGATATCTGTGGTTACCATTTACGCAATGACTAATATATATAATATAAATATGTTTTACGAAATCACAGTAAACATATGGTAGAATTTGTACGGAATTTCGGGTTTATCCGTTTTTATTTCTAGATGTTCAACACGCCCCCTCCAAATGCAATAATGACGTACTTCCTCCATGACTTTGATAATGCCATTTTGATCTGAAACAACAGCGGTATTTATTTTCGTCGCAGATGTTTTTGAGCGTATACATTTGCTTTCAAATCGTTATGCTGCATACATACTAGATTATAATTACTCATTTAATACTTAAAGATAATTGTAAGATTGCGCTGTTTCAGTTTTCCTCAACATAATTTCAACTTTTAGGGGCAACACGGCATGAGACGCCGTTAGCTCATCCAAAGCTACATTGCTAATACGAGGTCGTCGTCCGGTGTAACCTAACAAAGGAACGCTAGTGGGAGTACATTACTGTGGAAACCATTGAGGTTCGTGTGCTTACTTCATACGACATCTAGCTACGTCATTATAATACATTTTCACTTAAGCGGTGTTCGTTGTAACACTGTATTTCTTTTTGCGTAACTGCGTTACTGACGAATATTTTTTATCAGCACACATCGTCGGGTATAAACAAGGGGTTTAGGAGCTAACTTTTCATATTGAGCACAAGGTTTTTTCCGACCAAGGAAAGGCGTTGTGGGTAAAATGGCAGAGGTGTACATTCGCGTAGCCGAAGAGGAGAATGAGGAGCCCATGGAAATTCCATCCGAGGATGATGGTACCGTGTTGCTTTCTACGGTAGCGGCTCAGTTTCCTGGGGCTTGCGGCCTGCGTTTCAGGAGTCCTGTTTCGCAGTGCATGAGAGGGGTCCGTTTGGTTGAAGGGATTCTTCATGCTCCGGAGAATGGTTGGGGCAATCTGGTCTATGTCGTCAATTATCCTAAAGGTATGTTGGCGTTTCCTTTTGATATATACCTCGGTGGCATTTTTTTACTACCCTATATTATAGTACACTCAATTTGTCAGTATAGAAAATATTACCTAGTTACTGTATATGTAAAACATGGAATGAGTATCTAATAGAATGTTTGTCTCAAGTGTTCCAACAGCGATTGAATGATGATCCCTACCACCCTGTTTCAGACAACAAAAGGAAAATGGAAGAGATTGATGCTGCATCTGCTGTGAAAATGAAGAGGGGTGACATGAAGACATCTGATCTTATTGTACTGGGGTTGCCATGGAAGACAACGGAGCAGGACCTGAAAGATTACTTCAGCACCTTTGGAGAAGTGATCATGGTGCAGGTAGTGTCCCATTAGACATTCAAGTGTTGCAGATGACTAATGTGCAGTTTAGGTAGCTACCCTTTCTATCCTGGTACATGTATGGCGCCTTCACTTAACAGTCCTTTGTTACAGGTGAAACGAGACGTAAAGACTGGAAACTCAAAAGGATTTGGCTTTGTGAGGTTTACGGAGTATGAAACCCAAGACAAAGTGATCTCTCAACGCCACATGATTGATGGGAGATGGTGCGACTGCAAACTTCCTAACTCAAAGGTCAGTATTTGTTTCTTTGTGGAACGTTGGTCATTAAAGGACCTTTTCACATTCTAAGCTTGATTTTTAGATGGTTCCTAGCCCTCATCATTGTCTGTGGGTTAATAATCTTGAATACATTATGAACTTCAGTTTACTTAAGCCATCATTGCTAGCCAAAAATGAGTGTTTTTTTTAAAGAATGTTATACCAAAATGAATGGCAAGTAACGTGGGTGACATTGGTCCAGATATGAGATTGAATTATGGCGATTTTATATTTTAACAGTAAATAGTAACGACATACTCACTCCCCCATTCCTTCCATTAATAATTTTTCTAGCTAGCAGAGGCTGAAGTTATTTGATCTGATGGCTATTTAAATAACAGAACTGTGGATTTGTTTCTCTTGGCCCATGGATTATATTTAGACAGAGGGAACCATGTAACAAAGTCGTAATTCTTCCCCCATTGCCACTGTGTTAAAGTGGAAGCCTTTTTAACCTTTATTAAAACAGCAAGGCCCAGATGAGCCCATGAGGAGCAGGAAAGTGTTTGTAGGCCGGTGTACTGAAGACATGACTGCCGATGAGCTGCGGCAGTTCTTCATGCAGTACGGCGAGGTGACAGACGTCTTCATCCCTAAGCCCTTCCGTGCTTTTGCCTTCGTCAGCTTTGCCGATGATCAAGTAAGAGCCGCGGCGAATTGGAACTCCTATTTGCCACCTGCTGAATTGCCTGCTGGTAATGTCACCCTGACACACATGTCTGTCCTCTCTAGGTGGCCAGTTCCTTATGTGGAGAAGACCTGATTATTAAGGGGGTCAGCGTGCACATCTCAAACGCTGAGCCAAAACACGGCAGTAGGCAGATGATGGAGCGAGCAGGGCGGTTCGGGAACGGGTTTGGGGCTCAGGGCTTCGGTAGTAACCGCACAGGGTTAGGCAGCAGTGCCAGCACTAACATGGCTAATTTTGGCAACTTTAGCCTGAACCCTGCCATGATGGCTGCGGCTCAGGCTGCCCTGCAGAGCAGCTGGGGGATGATGGGGATGTTGGCTAGCCAGCAAGGGCAGACCGCCACCTCAGGCACCACCTCCACAGGGCAGGCCAGCTCCACCAGGGATCAGACCTACAGCGCAGGCAACAGCAATTATGGCACCAGCTCAGCCAGTTTAGGGTGGGGTACGGGTTCTAACTCAACAACCAGTGGTAGTGGGTTTAGTTCAGGATTTGGCTCCAGTATGGAGTCCAAGTCTTCCGGGTGGGGTATGTAAGTGAAATAGTTTGTATGGTAAGTATTGTGAGATGTCTTTTTTTCAACTCCATTTCTGGTGTTATACGTATCTAATAACTAAACGCTTTTGTGAAAGAGGTTTTGTACATTCGGGGAGAAAGTGCTCAAGATCTAATTTAGAAAGTGTTTGAAGTGAATTGTTTGCCAGGGTGTTCAGCTTCAGTGCTACTTTTTTCCAGTTGATTTGTTCTTAAGTTTATATCCAGAATTATTTTCAACTGGATTCTTGAATGCATGTATTGTGAGTTTATGTTTCTGAAAAGTGCATGAGAAATCACTATGGTTCACTATCCTTCCATATATTTGACAACAATCTTGCATTGGAAAGAATCTGGTTGAAACTGAAATGTTTTAAGTGCAACTTTATTTTCAGTCAAGTTCAATGGAAAAGCCTTCACTACAATCTCTTCTGCAGTTTACCTCTCTTCCATTTTCCCGGGAAGAAGCTCCTCTTTGGCAGCATTCTTTGGGTGATGTCAATATCACTCTCCCCATCTGTAAATGCTTTGCCATCAAAGAACGGCTTCACTCCGCATGTTCTAAGAGACGGTGGGTGTTTCATTTTTATCCACTTTTTAATGGAAAGAACTGCGCAACTGACATTTTAAGAACTCATGAGTGCGATTGAGGATGGCTTGTGGCGAAGGGTGAATCGATGAGTGAGCGAACGGAGAGAAAAAGAAAGCGTGAAACGGACTGGTTGTGCGATGAAAGAGCCCAATTTTGACTGCTTTTGTGAGTGTGAATGGAAGCTGCAGATGCTACGAGCTCCTCCCCCTAAAAATGGACTTTCATTTACTAGTACTTCAAGATCTTTTTTTATCTTGCAATTTTTCCTACCCTCATTATATTTATCAAGTGCGGAAGTAGTACCCAAATGTAGTGTGGAATGTTGTGCTGAATATGTCTTGCTTATATAACCTACCTGACCTGAATGCTGTATGGTGTGTGGTTTCTTTCCTTGTCATTGATGCTCTGTAAGTTGTGAACTTGATGTGGATGACACCTGCTGAGGACACTGGGGACGTGAGTGTTGGTGTGAGAACGTGGAGTGGTGTGGTTGTCAAATGTTTCCCGGCGTGATTCTCCGTGTGTTCCAACGGTGATTTAGACATGTCACATGAAGAGTTCTCTAATAAAACTTTGAATAGATATGTTTATTTGAATACTGGTTACTTGGTGTCATTTGAATTGTCCCCCCAAAAAATCTAATTTAATTCACATATCTAGGGACCTTGGACACTGCTGGGCGAGGTTTCCATCTGAACCCAGACTGGAGTCAGTGTCCTGAAGGATGAAGACTGAAGTCCTCACAGGCTTGAAATGGGGTCTCGTTTTTTTTTTGCCAACAAAAAGGGTAGTAAGTTTGGATAATGTGTCCTAATCTGTCAGTCCTGATAACATACGTTGAGTGGAATTGGCTTCGTTTAAAAAAAGAGGAATTATTTCAGGGCCAGGAACTCTGATGTGACAAACGCGTAGTATTTCAGATGTTCTCACTGAAATTGTGCCCATGTGTTCCAGCATGCCTCAATGCTGACGCTATGTGGGGAAAACACCTAGTTGTCTTTTCAAAATGTTTTCAGCATTTTTGGGTCGATTTCACAGATTTAAGCCTAGTCCTGCATAAAAGGGGGAAAAAGTGTCCAAGAAAAGGCTTAATCTGTGTCCATGAAATCAGACAGTTATGTATAGATATGTATTTGTAGAGAAAGTTGGGAACTGCTGTTTTCAGGCGATAAAGAATCTCACTGTACCGCATGATGGATGATGAGTTCAATAAATCTTTTCTACAAGTTGGTTGAGCCATTGGATGCCCTTTAATGTGCAATATTGAAGTACACAAGCTATTATTTGGTCATAACTGCAAAAAATAACCTGCTAATTTAGTGCTATGTAGCCTCCTGTCATTCTAGCAAGTAGTTCCTTTCTACTCCATTGCTTCTGTCTCTGTGTCCTTATTCTTCCTCTTCACTCCGCTCTTCTTCATGTCTTTCTGCTCTTGGTTGGTGCTGGTAATCTCTTCACTCTTCCTTTGTATGAAGTCATACTGAGAAAAAATAAATGCACCAAGTTTGACACTTAATATGGTATCACTGGAAATACTGTGGGGTCTGATTCTAAATAACACAGAGGGAGGGTAACATTTTTACTCTCAAAACAGTCGGAAAAGCTAATGTATATGAACTGACATTATATACAGTAGGAGCCATTACCCACCAGTGCTGTACTTCGACGAGCCACTAGCTTCACGTCCTCCATAGATACTGTGCTTCTTTTAGCATGCCTACAGAAATGACCCATTTGTACTCATGGACTATGAAACAACTGATAAATTATGAAACATGGTATTGCCTTAATATTGGTTATACATGTGAAATTCTAATGAACTCACTGTTTACAACACCCTGCAAACCATTTGATTCCAAACACTTTTTCATAGCTCCTGAATAATAATATAAGAACTTGCACACTGAATTACCGGGGGGGGGGCCTGGTAATCAAACCTGTTACAGGCATCTTTTCAGTCGAAATAAACAAAGATGAATCGATGTAAACTGGATGAAGACATTTTACCTTGCAAAGGCCTCCAAGTCCTTCGCAAAAACATCTTGAAAGACAAAAAGAATGCGGTTAAAATTTGAATCATACAAACCGAACCAGTGTCATTGACTTCCACTCCTCCCTCGTCTGTTATTTTGGATGAAGTATTTTCAACATGCTGTGATTTATTCAACTTCTACAGCACTTTTCAATATAAAAAAATAACCACAAAGTGCTTGGAAAAAGCAAAAATGACTACAATAGTAGGTCTTGACTAAAATCCTCTGACAGAGCTGAAGGCCCCCAGTTGTCAGAGCGACCATCAAGAGAAACATGGCCGGAGCGGAGAGAGGACAAATCGGCTCAACAATGGAGCAGCCCATCCAGTTCTTGGTCTCACCAGCACACTGCCATCCAACAGTGACCTCTCCAAAGTTGTTCACCCTCCACTCAAATCCCATCCTCCTTGAAGTCTGGCCCTATTCTGAAGGACTCTAAGTCGCTCAACAAGCTCATCACAACCATTCAATTCTCTCAAAACTACAGATACATTCCGGATTGGATCTGAATGTCCTTAATTTCAGTCCTTTGTAGATGTCCAGATAATAGGTGAAAGCTCAGTGCAACTGTTGAAAAGAAAAAAATGTACTAGCTCCAATTAGTTGATTGCAGAAAATTAACATTTCTGTTAAATTTTTACAGATGAAAGAAAATAAGATACAACTGATCAGCATTTCATAGGTAAATAAAAAAATATTTTAAGAAAAATGCACAAAAATACATGAACCAATAAAAAGCTGTTGAAATAACAGTGATCAGCCTAGGCTGCCATAATGGTGCCATGGCAACCGATGATGTACTCTGACTGCAGTGTTATGGAGAGGCTAACATGCATCCACCCACTGCAGAGGTAAACTGCAACCAGGAATGGTACCAGCTGCCACCTGCTCCCCATCAAGGTCCAACATGACAAGGACTAGAAAGAGTGTCATGATTGGTGTCCCCTCTGACCGGGTCACCCACTTCTCAATAATTCTCTGGCCAGTTAGGTATCTCACAAAAGTGAAAACACCCCTCACATTTTTGCAAATATTTGATTATATCTTTTCATGTGACAACACTGAAAACAATGCTACAATGTAAAGTAGTGAGTGTACAGCTTGTACAGTGTAAATTTGCTGTCCTTCAAAATAACACAACAAACAGCCATTAATGTCTAAACCGCTGGTAAAAAAAAGTGAGTACACCCCTAAGTTTAAATGTCCAAATTGGGCCCAAAGGTCAATATTTTGTGTGGCCACCATTATTTTCCAGCACTGCCTGAACCCTCTTGGGCATGGGGTTCACCAGAGCTTCATAGGTTGCCACTGGAGTCCTCTTCCACTCCTCCATGATGACATCATGGAGCTGATGGAAGTTATAGACCTTGCGCTCCTCCATGTTCCCTCTGAGGATGCCCCACAGATGCTCAATGGGGTTTAGGTCTGGAGACATGCTATACCCTCAGCTTCTTTAGCAGGGCAGTGGTCGTCTTGGAGGTGTGTTTGGGGTCGTTATCATGTTGGAATACTGCCCTGTGGCCCAGTCTCCAAAGGGAGGGGATCATGCTCTGGTTCAGTATGTCACAGTACACGTTGGCATTGATGGTTCCCTTAATGAACTTTAGCTCCCCAGTGCCGGTAGCACTCATGCAGCCCCAGACCATGAAACTCCCACCACCTTGCTTGACTGTAGGCAAGACACACTTGTCTTTGTTCTCCTCACCTGGTTTCCACCACACACGCTTGTCACCATCTGAACCAAATACGTTTATCTTGGTCTCATCAGACCACAGGACATGGTTCCAGTATGCGGCGTATGGTCTGAGCACTGACAGGCTGACCCCCCACCCCTTCAACCTCTGCAGCAATGCACTCACACGTCTATTTCCAAAAGACAACCTCTGGGTATGACGCTGAGCACGTGCATTCAACTTTGGTCGACCATGGCGAGGCCTGTTCTGAGTGGAACCTGTCCTGTTAAACCGCTGTATGGTCTTGGCCACCATGCCGCAGCTCAGTTTCAGGGTCTTGGCAACCTTCTTATAGCCTAGGCCATCTTTATGTAGAGCAACAATAATTTTTTTCAGATCCTCAGAAAGTTCTTTGCCATGGAGGTGCCATGGTAAACTTCCAGTGACCAGTATGAGAGCGATAACACCAAATTTAACACACCTTCTCCCCATTCACACCAGAGAACTTGTAACACTAACGAGTCACATGACACCAGGGAGGGAAAATGGCTAATTGGGCCCAATTTGGACATTTCCACTTAGAGGTGTACTCACTTTTGTTGCCAGCGGTTTAGACATTAATGGCTGTGTGTTGAGTTATTTTGAGAGGTCAGCAAATTTACACTGTTATACAAGCTGTACACTACTTTAAATTGTAGCAATGTGTCATTTCTTCAGTGTTGCCACATGAAAAGATATAACCAAATATTAGCAAAAATGTCAGGGATGTACTCACTTTTGTGAGATACTGTATACAGTACTGGTCAGTCAGAACCAAAGGAACAGTTTCCCTATGTAGTAGCTTCAGTAACAGGCCATCTATCCCACAGCGACTAAGAAGACGACGCTAACTACATCAAGTCTCATAACTACTCATCCCTACATCTACACTGATGAGTATTTCGGTGATAGATGAATGATTCATTGAATGTATGTATGAAATGTGTAAGGAGACGGCTTGGAGGAAATGACGGTAACGGTTAACGTTTTTCTTGTACACATACCCAGATGATGCATGCATATCATTCAATGGAATGGTGATGTGGGAACATTACTATGAATACTATATTTATATTTTATATGCAAGTATTGTTACACATGCTAATGTCTTGGCATGCGCATGAATCGATTGGAGAAGACGCAATAATATATTTCCGTTACCGTATAGGCAGCAAAACATTTAATTTCAAAACGTGTTATCCATCTTTTTAAATAGGAAATATTTATTCCATCACTTTTAAGTTCATGACTGACCAAAATAATTTTTCTCATCCACCTGCAGCAAACAAATTGCGAGTGATTTTAAAACACAGAATATGTTATACAATAACATCACAGTACAGAATCGCAATAGCAATGTAATCATGACAACCGTGAGAATGTAGAATCGAATGAGAATTCTACATTCTTCTCCCTGTTTCTGACACTGCCAACCCAAAAGTTGAGACCATAGACAATAGAAGACAAAATATACTTACCACACTGCCGGAACGTCGTTTCAGATATGGCTGCTATAACCTGTCGACTGAATTCCATCTGGTGATTCTCACCAAGGCTTTGACACAGTCTTCCAACTGTATGGTGGACTGCTGCTTTCAGTCTCTACAGTACAATTATAGTGAAAATGTGTAAATGTTAGATAAGTTCATCCTTACTTCGCTGAAAACACCACGTACTTCAAAGACAAGTATAAAAAACAGCATAAAGCAATGCAATGAGTTGCAAAGGCCAAAGGTGTACCTGAAGTTGCCTTTCCTCCTCGTCCATATTTGTTGACATTTTCTCATAACACTGCCACGTTAGCAATCTAGCTAGATAATTGGATATGGTTAACTAGAGGAATACAGTTTTCATCCAGATATGTTAAAACAGAAAACTTTTGAAAATGCTAAATAATTCATCTGCTGTGAACATGGACCTTAAAGACAAATACAGTTAGAAAGTTGCGCGCTTATACAGGCGGATGGTGTCATTAAATCAAGCTTAACATCCTGTTAACCTACAGCACCTCCTGCTGGGTTGGAGTTTCGAATTAATACAATACAAGAGACGTTTCTGGTCAAATTCTTTATTCGTGGTTTTTGTTAAGAAATCTAGTGTATATATACACAGAATACACAGTGTTGTAGATTCACAATTATTTTGATACTCAATACAGACATTTGTGATTGGAGAATATGTATTTTATAAAAATGAGGTGGTAGAAGTTCAAAATATGGTAAAAGCATGATCAAGCACTTCTTTTATATACTTGTTTGCAGACTTTATCCTCACAGGTAATTTCCTAAAAAAGAGATGTGATGCATTACAGTCAGTCCTACTAGCCAATATCATAAATGTGGTTAAAACTTAGATATGAGGAGCCTAGATGCAAAATACCAGATGGAGCTTATCTCCTTCTATCCAGTGTGTCCACCCTCTGTTCTTCTTCTCTCCCTTCTGAACACACACCAGTTTATCATTTTCCCAGTTGACCACAGTCTGTTGCAAAGGAATTATGTACTGTAGTTACTTTACCAGTAACTGAATTTTGCCTGCCCTGAATATCCCCCCGAACACTTCAAAATGCTGCAAAGAGCAACATTACAAAATAGTTCTATTTATCATGACAAACATACAACCCCAAATAAAGACATACCATTATCAGAACAGTAAAACATATGTAACCCCAAATAAAGACATACCATTATCAGAACAGTAAAACATACGTAACCCCAAATAAAGACATACCATTATCAGAACAGTAAAACATACGTAACCCCAAATAAAGACATACCATTATCAGAACAGTAAATTACACGTTTTACCTTGACCTTTCTGTTATCCATTGCCCTGGTCACCTCATCAAACTCCTCCCCAATCTTGAATGAGACTGTGTAGTTCTTGAAGGAGGTGAAGGTTTTGATGGTGAAGGAGTCCCCGTCTTGTTCAATCACTTTCTGAGGTTTCAACATGTTTGCAATCTTCCGTGTCGCAAAATCAATTCCTAAAAGGACATACAGTCTACATGTGACAAAAATAGACTATATGCAGAGAGGCTGAATATTGAGGAAATTTACATTTAAGGTAACTGTGACACAGGTGCCCCAGTTGTGCCTACATGTCATTTTAAAATCCAGTCCATATACCGGTAATAAGAAACATTTTATTAAATGCGTTTTGAATTACTGACAAAAATAAGTTATTCAAAATATTATTATTTAAATGAACAGAAAATGTAACTTACCAAGTGCTACCATGTAACTTTCAAAGTTGTCATTACTAATAATGTCCCATGTTCCGCTAAAATTGGTAGGCATGGTGGATGCTGGCGTAGGACTGTCAAGAATTCAATTGAAAGTATCTGTTGAAATTAATCCATTTAAAGGATGTGGGATGTCTTGTGCCATTGTGTGTTAAATAGGGCAGGGGTTAACTTTTGTACTAGATTTCTATTTTGGACCATAGAGTGGAAAAAGCCCAGTGGGTGGAATATGACCTTTTGCACAAATGTATGAGGAAATAACAACATTTGTGATAAGAAATCACTGCCAATATAATGGGCTGTGGCCTAATGCATCAAGCATATGAGCACACTCTTCAGTTGCTCTCTCCAATTATGTAAAGGGTCGCTTTAAGGAATGACTTGGGCCTACAGTTTAATTCAAGGTTGTTAAAGCAGACACATTCAAATTCAACTCTATAACTCTAAAATGTACCAAAATAGGACAAAACTGTAACTTTTCTTACTTTTTGTCTGTACAAGGGTGAATTAAAGTGAAGAAATTCATTATGATGCTGAAAATAATCAGAAACCTAGCCAAAACCGTAAGCTTCCCAAAATCAACAGTTTGGTACATTATTGAAAAGAAACCACTAGATAAATGAGCAATGGCAAATGGTTTTGTAAGCCAAGGAAGACATGTACAGTGATTGAATGCTCACCACAATGAGAAACAAAATCTGAACAATCTACTGAAAGTAGAATTGAATGTGTTAAGACACTAAAATACACAGAAGACTTTACATACAGAACTACCGAGGCTACTGTGCAAAGCAAACCACTATCAATCAATCAATCAAATGTATTTATAAAGCCCTTTTTACAAAACAGCAGTTGTCACAAAGTGCTTTTACAGAGATACCCGGCCTTAAACCCCAAGGAGCAAACAACAGTAGTGTTGTTACAATACCCAAAAATCCTACGGAGTTCTGACAAAAAGGTATTCTGCACACATTAGAAAACATATCTCAGCATTCCAACTGATTTCTGAAATATGATGAAAGGAGTGTTATGGTTTGGTTGTTTATGATTACCACTGGAACTGGTTCACATATCCTTATTGATGAGCAGCAAAAGTCTAGAGTGTAGAGAAACATATTTTCTGCTAAAGCAAATGCCTCCAAACTCTTGGCCTTCAAACTCAAAATTCTTTATAGACAATGGAATCTGGATGCAAGCATACTACCAAAGTAACTATTGTTTTCTGGGACCAAAAACTGCACACGTTCTTAACTGACCAAGCATTCCTCCAGATTTAAATCCAAAAATACCTCAAAACATATGAAGAAGACTTGTTAGATGACCAGAGAAGATACCCAGCGTCTGGTGAGATTAATGCGTTGCTTCAGGCAGTTACTGCAGGCAAAGGATATTCAACCAAATACTAAAAATAACAAAAATTAAGAGAACACTGTACTTTAACTTGAGTGCCTTCAAAAATATGGACCATATGCAGTGTCTTTGGAAAGTATTCAGACCCCTTCAGTTTCTTCAGGTTTTGTTTTCAGCTGTGAAATAAAACTTTAATTTAGAAAATATCAATTTTTTGCATCCAATTGATGAAGCAGAAACAAATTCTATACACTTGTGACAATTTGACACTCCAAATTCAGCTCAGATACATCCTCTGTCCATTGATCATCCTTGAGATTTCTCTAGAGATTGAATGTGTAAAATTCAATTGATTGGATATGATTTAGAAAGGCACAAACCAAGGTCCAATGAACTCTCTGTGGTCCTCAAAGATGTCATCAAGGCATTGCACTGGAGTGAGTCAAAAAACACATTCAGACATAATGGAGCGCAGTGGGCCCCTAGTGAACTAGAAGACATTTGGAATCACCTAGACTTCCTACAAGCAGGGCCTTGGTCAGGGAGGTGACCAAGATCCCAATGTCAACTCTTCAGTGTTTTTGGCAGAGATCAGAGAACCTGCCAGAAGGACAACCATCTCTGCAGCACTCCATCAATCAGTCCTGTATAGTGTTGTCTGAATTTTCTTTCTCCATTTTTGCCAGGCCGCGAATGTCTCTTATTGAGTGAATGCCTATTTTTAAATAGTGTATTGTTTAGAGATGTGGACTGCCACTCAGTTGACTGGGGTTTGATCCTTGTTATGGACCAAACTAAGTAGGCATTAGGATTGCTTCAGTAGCTATATTACAGTAAGCCAAAAGGAAAAGTGTTTACGGTTAAGTTGAGATGGACGAACTGCACCAACAAGTCATTATTTTCATTATAGGTAGTATACAGCTGTTAGCAGTGGCGTTGTTAGGCCTGGGCGTTCGGGCACTAGCCCTGGATCTTTTATGAATTGCCCCAGATCTCAAATGTCCCCCCCCCCCCCAAAAAAAATTGGCCCTGATCTATTAATCTATAATTCCGATCAATCGCGTATTATGACAATGTAGACATGAAAGGCCGCTAGCATGTACATTTACATCAAGTATATTCTGTTTACGGTTATATTATGATGGACGAACTGCACCTACAAGCAGCGGGCGTAGCGTATACTGACTTCTTATGGATGCGTAGGAATGTAGTACAGTGAACATATATCCAATATACATCATTTCTGTGGTAGATAAAGCATGCAAAAAGTAGCATACAAAAGCCTATCGCATATTTATTACAAACACAACGTATGACATAGCTCTGATTTGCTGGTTATTTAGAACCTCGTGTTACTTCACTTCAGTCAAATATTTTTGCCTGCCAGAATATTCAATCCCCCTCCCCCCCCAAAGCAAAATTATATTTCCATAGGCTTAACATTACTTCCGAAATACATTATGAAACGAACTCATCAAAAAAAACATTTGTCCAACCAAATAAACATCGTCGGGCAGCAGACAAAACTGCCAGCTCTGCTGGTGCCCTTCCAGAATTTGAAAGATTTTGAAAGCAACTGGATCCTCCATGGTAAGGACTACAGGTGATGGTCATAGAATTTTAATATCATCAAAAAGTTTATTTCAGTAATTCCATTAAAAAAGGGAAACTTGTATACTGTATACACACAGACTGATATATTTCAAGTGTTTATTTCTTTTAATTTTGATGATTATAACTGACAACTAATGAAAACCCCAAATTCAGTATCTCAGAAAATTTGAATATTGTGAAAATGTTCAATATTGAAGACACCTGGTGCCACATTCTAATCAGTTAATTAACCCAAAACACCTGCAAAGGCCTTTAAATGGTCTCTCAGTCTAGTTCTGTAGGCAACACAATCATGGGGAAGACTGCTGACAAAGACAGCTGTCCAAAAGACGACCATTGACACCTTGCACGAGGAGGGCAAGACACAAAAGGTCATAGCTAAAGAGGCTGGCTGTTCACAGAGCTCTGTGTCCAAGCACATTAATAGAGAGGCGAAGGGAAGGAAAATATGTGGTAGAAAAAAGTGTACAAGCAATAGGGATAACCGCACCCTGGAGAGGATTGTGAAACAAAACCCATTAAAAAATGTGGGGGAGATTCACAAAGAGTGGACTGCAGCTGGAGTCAGTGCTTCAAGAACCACCACGCACAGACGTATGCAAGACATGGGTTTCAGCTGTCGCATTCCTTGTGTCAAGCCACTCTTGAACAAGACACAGCATCAGAAGCGTCTCGCCTGGGCTAAAGACAAAAAGGACTGGACTGCTCCTGATTTATGTTCTCTCATGAAAGTACATTCTGCATTTCCTTTGGAAATTAAGGTCCCAGAGTCTGGAGGAAGTGAGGAGAGGCACAGAATCCACGTTGCTTGAAGTCCAGTGTAAAGTTTCCACAGTCAGTGATGGTTTGGGGTGCCATGTCATCTGCTGGTGCTGGTCCACTGTGTTTTCTGAGGTCCAAGGTCAACGCAGCCATCTACCAGGAAGTTTTAAAGCACTTCATGCTTCCTGCTGCTGACCAACTTTATGGAGATGCAGATTTCATTTTCCAACAGGACTTGGCACCTGCACACAGTGCCAAAGCTACCAGTACCTGGTTCAAGGACCATGTTATCCCTATTCTTAATTGGCCAGCAAACTCGCCTGACCTTAACCCTATAGAAAATCTATGGGGTATTGTGAAGAGGAAGATGCGATACGCCAGACCCAACAATGCAGAAGAGCTGAAGGCCACTTTCAGAGCAACCGGGGCTCTCATAACACCTGAGCAGTGCCACAGACTGATCCACTCCATGCCACGCCGCATTGCTGCAGTAATTCAGGCAAAAGGAGCCCCAACTAAGTATTGAGTGCTGTACATGCTCATACTTTTCATGTTCATACTTTTCTGTTGGCCAACATCTCTAAAAATATTTTTTTTGTATTGATCTTATAATATAATGTAATATTCTAATTTTCTGAGATACTGCATTTGGGATTTTCATTAGTTGTCAGTTATAATCATCTCAATTAAAAGAAATAAACATTTGAAATATATCTGTCTGTATGAATGAATATAATATACAAGTTTCACTTTTGGAATGGAATTACTGAAATAAATAAACTTTTTGATGATATTCTAATTTTATGACCAGCACCTGTAGGTACCTCCATTCGTAGAGACTGTAACAGGGTAGGTTGGGGTAGTTCTAAGACTTTGTTTCCAATGTATCTACATGGTATTAGACAGGGATGGGCAGTATTTATGAAAAGGCAGAAAAGGCATCCATACCTGAAGAAGAAGGTCAAGGTGAGAAACGTGAACTTGGCATCTTTGGAGCAGTATCAAGCACCTTTTTGGAGGTTTAACACAATCATCCCATCCTCAGCTCCAGTAGAGTGTTTATTTTCCTTTGCTGGACTGATCAACCGGCCCCATCAACAACGTCTAAATGCAACACCTTTTGAAAAATGTATTGTGCTTAAAGGCATCAGTAGCTAAAGAGACCTCTGCAATGTAGGCCACAGGTCACACTCTCATTCAGTACACTCCCTATCTCACACACACTCACTCAATCACATGCTTACCTTCTCACCCACACTCGCGCATAAGTTTGACTGTTTTTGGTAGAACCTATGAACTGTTTTGGAATACCTGGTCTGTAGTATTCTCTATGGTAGTATTCTCTATGGTAGTATTCTCTATGGTAGTATTCTCTAAGGGAGTATAAGTAAATGTTCTTACTACACTATTAATGTGTATCTCTATACTTATATTCTGCATCTTTCAATAGAGTCAGTCGTTGGAGTTGGGTTAATACTCCTTGACAAGTTCTGTTGCTACTTTCTGATTACGTTTCTGGCTACATTTAAAATCAAAACATAGTGATCATTTAATAATTGTTGACAAAGTGCTGAAATGTTGGTTTTCAACTTCCAAATAGGTGTTCAATGATTGATAAATAAATAATTGATTGCTAAATGATTGTACCCTAATTGTGGCTGTTTAATATCCTATTAAAAAGTAGCTGTTTTATAGGATCATGATTTTGCATACCATTGCATGAATGACTGCCTGACACATAATTTATTATAATATTTATGAATAACAATCAAATGATTAATAACTTAGAAACGAGTTGCTATGAATAAAGCTGCCATCATTGTCTTCTTATGAATGTCTGTCATTGAGTCAGTGTTGCAAAGTAGCCCCTTCATTACCAAACACCAAGTAAATAATAGAGGATACAATTATGAGTCATTAGCTAAATCCCAGGATTTTCATTATTTTCTAGGAGGGTCACATTGACCTGTCTGCGATATTGGGGGAGGGGGGGGGTCATGACCCCCCGTCCCCCCTAATTCTACACCCCTGATTACAGTATACCTACTTCTCCGGGCACCACTATACCACTTTATTACAATATAACCACTTCTCTGGTTACCACTACACCACTGCCTACAAGGACCATTTCGATGTACATAGTGTAGTTCACATAGCGTAGTGGTCGGCTATAGAACTGTTAGTGTTTTCTAAGGAAACAAACCAGCCATGGAGGGATTTGAATCATTCCTTTCATTATATGTACTAGCTATTAGTAAGCTATATACAGTAATCTCTTTTTAATTTAATATATTGAATATAGTGTTGCGATCTTGTTATACCTTTTGAGTTTTGACTAATTGGTTTGTCAATGCAGGAAGTAAACAGACACTTCCTCTCTACACACGTCACATGCACCCACATCCGCTGTTTAAATAGCGTAGTGGTTAAAAACACCGTCTGTCACATAGGAAACCACGGATCGAATCCAGCTTGGGCAACAGCATTCTGTCCTTCTAAGTGTGGGCCTGCTGAAGTAGGCTTGCCTGGTTTCTTGTTTTCAAATTGGCACACAGTTCTGAAAACATGTTTTCACTCTGTCAGTAAATAGATGGCAAAATAAGAACACAACACAATATAGAGAAAGTGAAGTGTTCTGTACTTTCTTAAGACCTTATAAAATGCATCCTGTGTTGTTCAGTGGCCTCACCTAAGCATGAAATCATCACGGCTTTTGCATTTTCCTGTGTTGTTCAGGTGAAGAAATCTGATCCCTGTTGGCTTCACGTGGACATAACCCAGGGGATGATGAGAACCGGAGCAGGGGGATCATTTTCACAGTGCTTAGAACTGGAACGGATGTGTCATCTAAACCTATCGTCTCTCACGCCTTTTACACAGAATCTTCAAAATATTAGAGGACAATGCTACATTATGCCTTAGTATATGTAGCATATCATACCAGCAGATGGCTTCCAAGGGATCAAAGGTTAAAATAGTAAGTATTGTAGGTCGACTGGTCTGATTGTATGTTGTTTTTTCTTTACATGTCTGAAATGGTTGCCACCCTTGATAAAGAAGCGGAAAGAAGACTGTATTGAGTAATGTACTGAATGCTAATTTCTTTTAGAAATATATTCTTTTATTCTAATAAAATTGGTCATAGGAAGAGATTTTTTAATATATAATCAAAAAAACCTAAGGTAAGAAAAATACTTGAACCTCGGTTTTCAATATTCCAGCATCCTCTTTTTGTGAATATAACAACACTGAGCGTTTATGAGATTGGAGATCCTATTAGGAGACATCTTAGATCATTCATTCATACAGAATTTTCCAGAACCTTGATATCCTTACTCTGCACTTTTCCAGGAATGTTCCATGGGTCCAGAGAGTGTACTAGGAATGTAAAACTATATACAGTTAGGTCCAGAAATAATTGGACACTGTGAAAAGTTTTGTTATTTTGGCTGTTTTGGCTGCCAGAAGTATATTCAAGTTACAGTTAAATGATGAATAAGGGGCTTAAAGTGCAGTCTTTTAGCTTTAATTTGGGGGTATTCACATTCAAATTGGAGGAAAAGTTTAGGAATTAAAGTTCTTTAATATGTAGCTCCCTGTTTTTTAAGGGATCAAAAGTAATTGGACAGCTGACTCTAAAACTGTTTCATGGACAGTTGTGGGCTATTCCTTCATTATTTCTTCATCAATTAAGCAGGTAAAAGGTCTGGAGTTGATTTCAGGTGTGGAATTCGCATTTGGAAGCTGTTGCTGTGAACCCACGACATGCGGTCAAAGAAGCTCTCAATGC
Organism: Esox lucius; assembly: GCF_011004845.1. NCBI lineage: Eukaryota > Metazoa > Chordata > Actinopteri > Esociformes > Esocidae > Esox > Esox lucius. Next base: position 13,635,410 of record NC_047585.1, read on the forward strand.
AAGTGAAACAGGCCATCACGAGAAGTGTTTCAGAGCTACACCCAAGTCTAGCTCTGCAACACAAAAAAGCCTGGACATCCACGGAAGACAACAGTAGTGGATGATTGTAGGGTCCTTTCCATGGTAAAGAAAAACACCTTCACAACATCCATCCAAGTGAACAACATTATACAGGAGGTAGGCATATCATTATCCATGTCTACCAATTAGAGAAGACTTCACGAGAGCAAAACATAGGGTTCACCACAAGGTGCAAACCATTCATAAGCCTCAAGAATAGAAAGGCCAGATTAGATTTAGCCAAAAAACATCTAAAAAAGCCATCCCAGTTCTGGAACAGCATTCTTTGGATAGATGAAATTAAGGTCAGCCTATACCAGAATGATGGGAAGAAGTATGGAGAAAGCTTGGAACGGCTTATGATCCAAAGCATACAACAGACCACATCATGTGTAAAACACGGTGGAGGCAGTGTGATGGCATGATCATGCATGGCTTCCAATGGCACTGGGTCACTAGTGTTTATTGATGATGTGACAGAAGACCGAAGCAGCCGGATTAATTCTAATATTGTCTGCTCAGATTCAGCCAAATATAGTGAAGTTGATTGAACTTGTTCACGAGTGAGGGAAGGATGGAACGGGATATTGACAGACGGATCAGTGCAGCTTCTGCAGTAATGCGGTCGATGTATCGGTCTGTCGTGGTGAAGAAAGAGCTGAGCCGCAAGGCGAAGTTCTCGATTTACTGGTCAATCTACGTTCCTACTCTCACCTATGGTCATGAGCTTTGGGTCATGACCGAAAGGACAAGATCCCGGATACAGGCGGCCGAAATGAGCTTTCTCCGCAGGGTGGCTGGGCGATCCCTTAGAGATAGGGTGATCCGGGAGGAGCTCAGAGTAGAGCCGCTGCTCCTCCACATCGAGAGGGGTCAGCTGAGGTGGCTTGGGCATCTGTTTCGGATGCCTCCGGAACGCCTTCCTGGGAAGGTGTTCCGGTCCCGTCCCACCGGGAGGAGACCCCGGGAAGACCTAGGACACGCTGGAGGGACTATGTCTCCCGGCTGGCCTGGGAACGCCTCGGTGGCCCCCCGGAAGAGCTGGAGGAAGTGTCTGGGGAGAGGGAAGTCTGGGCATCCCTGCTTAGACTGCTGCCCCCGCGACCCGGCCCCAGATAAGCGGAAGATGATGGATGGATGGATGGATGATTGAACGGTGCTTCACTTCACAGATGGACAATGACACAAAACATACTGCGAAAGCAACCCAGGAGTTTTTTAAGGCAAATAAGCGTAATGTTCTGCAATGGCCAAGTTAATCACCTCATCTCAACCTGATCAAGCATGCATTTCACTTGCTGAAGAAAAAACTTAAAGCAGAAAGACCCATGAACAAACAACATCTGAAGACAGCTTCAGTAAAGGCCTGGCAAAGCATCACAAAATAGAAAACCCAGCGTTTGGTGATGTCCATGTGTTCCAGACTTCAAGCAGTCATTGCTTGCAAAGGATTCTCAACTAAGTATTAAAAATGAATATTTTATTTATGATTGTGTTAATTTGTCCAATTACATTTGAGCCCCTGAAATAAGGGGACTGTGTCTGAAAATGGTTGCAATTCCTAAATGTTTCACACAATATTTTTGTTCAACCCCTTGAATTAAAGCTTAAAGTCTTCACTTGAATTGCATATCGCGTTGTTTAATTTCAAATCCATTGTGTTGGCGTACAGAGCCAAACTGGCTTGGTGATATTTACATACACAGCTCTGACTGGCTGATAGGATGATCTACAACACACACCCATTACCATTGGTCTATTTTAATTTCAGTTTGACATTTAATGATCTAGGCCAAAGGTTCCATTCCACCAGAACAGGTTAACCTCATCATACGTTGAAATATCATCAAGAAAAGTTTTTTAACTGCACTGCCCTTTAAACATGACATGCTTTTTTCTTATCGACTAATTGTGTACAAAACAGTAACACATATAAATAAACAAGTAAAATATTGAGCTACTGTTATTTATTTAATTTAGTTTTTAATCTTTAATCTTTGTTAAGGATTATAATAATTTGGGGGATGTTTTTACATAACTATATACATACTAGTAGAAAGTATATGTTTATATACAATGCCTTTTGACACATTATTATGAAACTAACTGTAGTGTTGTAACCTTTTATTTTCAGTCAAATTATTAATGCTATCTTTGTGGCACTAGTTCTCTTCCCTCAATTGTATGTGCTAACCAGGTAAGCAAACCTGACATTACATTATGCATACATTTTGCTACTGAAAGCAATCAATTTGAATTCATTTTGACTGCATCTTACATGTATGTTCATGTTAAGTTCCTGATTGAGATTTGAAATCCCTCAGACCCAAATCATCTCGATTCTGCCACCAGCCTCTTCTGAACAATCTCACTGCCTTTATTGTCTTATCCTTCATGGCTACAGGTAGGCTATAGATCCTCTTATCATACAGTACATTCTGTTTTGTACTGGGCAACTCTCTCTCACTCATATACACACACACACACACACATATACACAACCCTGTTTCCCAAAAAGTTGGGACACTGCGTAAAATGTAAATAGAAATAATTTAAACCTTATATTCAATACAAAATAGTACAAAGGCAACCTATCAAATGTTGAAACTGAGACATTTTATTGTTTCTTGAAAAATATATGCCCACTTTAAATTTGATGTAAGCAACATGTTTCAAAGAAGTTGGGACAGAGGCAACAAAAGACTATAAAAGTAACCTGGTGGAATATCACAACTAATTATGTCAATTGGCAACAGGTCAGTAACTTTATTGGTTATTAAAACGTTAGTCCAGAGAGGATGAGTCTTTCAGAAGTGAGGAAGGGAAGGGTTCACCACTCTGTGAAAAACTGTGTGGGCGCTCAGGCAGCATTACATTAAAAACAGACACAATTCTATAGTGAAAATCTCTGCATGAGGAACACTTCCGAAAGCCATTGTCTGTGAACACAGTATGTCGCTACATCCACAAATGCAAGTTAAAACTACCATGCAAAGAAGAAACCATACATAAACAACATCCAGAAATGCTGTCACCTTCTCTGGGCCCAAGCTCATTTAAGTGTAAAACTGTCCTGTGGTCTGACAAATAAAAATGATAAATTATTATCAGGAATCATGGATGCCGCATACGCCAGACTGGCTTCTTATCAGCACAAAGTTCAAAAGCCAGCATTAGTGCACATAACATGGGTGACTTTCACATCTGTGAAGGCACTATTAATGCTGAACAATATTATGCAGGTTTTGGAGCAACATATGCTGCCCTCCATATTAAGTCTTTTTCAGGGGAGGCCTTGCTTATTTCAGCAAGACAATGCCAAACCACATTCTGCACATATTACAACAGCATGGCTCCGTAGTAAAAGAGACCAGGTGCTAAACTGGCCTGCCTGCCTTCCAGACCTACCAACCATTGAAAACATTTGGTGCATTATGAAACAAAAATGACAAAGGAGACCCCGAAATGTTGAGCAGCTGAAATCCTATTTGAAGCAAGAATGTGAATACAGTTCATTTTCAATACTACAGAAATTGGACTCCTCAGTTCCCAAACGCTTACAGAGTATTGTTGAAAGAAGAAGTGATGCAACACAGTAGTAAACATGCCCCTGTTCCAACTTTTTTGAAACATGTTGCCGGCATCAGATTCAAAATGGGCATGTATTTCCCCCCCCCAAAAAAATATAATCAGTTTCGTCATTTGATATGTTGTACTATTTTAATTAAAAATAGGGATAAATGATTTGCACATCATTGCATTCTGTTTTTATTTGCACTTCACACAGCATCCCACATTTTTTTGAAACAGGGTTATACACATACACTGCTCCAAAAAATTAAGGGAATACTGAAATCACACCTCAGTTCTTGATGAAGGATATATATTAAAGATCAAAATCTTTAGTGTGCATTGTATAATTTGTTGAGAAGAAATTATGTTACAACAGTCAATGGAAACTAAAACCACCAACTAACTGAAGGCTTGATTCAAACTTACACCGAAAACCAAAGAACATTTGAAATCACAGGCTGTTCCCACTTGGGTGAATTTCTTCACGGCAACTCATATTGTGTCTCAGTAGTGTGTATGGACCCCACCTGCCTGGATGCACTCCTGACAATGTCTGGGCATGCTCCTGATGATACAGTGGATGGTGTCCTGGCGGATCTCCTCCCAGACCTGGATCAGGGCATTAATAAGCTCCTGGACAGTCTGTGGTGCTACTTGGCTGCAGCGGATGCATCGATTCATAATGTCCCAGAGGTTCTCAATTGGATTCAGGTCTGGGGAACGTGAGGGCCGGTCAATGGCATCAATGCCTTCATCATCCAGGAACTGTTTACACACTCTGGCCACATGAGGCCAGGCATTGTCCTGCATCAGGAAAAACCCAGGGCCCACTGCACCAGTGTAAGGTCTGACGATGGGTTTGAGGATTTCATCCCCATACATAACAGCAGTCAGGGTACTGTTGGCTAGCATGAGGAGGTCTGTGCGACCCTCCAAGCGTATACCTCCTCAGACCATCACTGACCCACCACCAAACTGGTCATGCTGGATGATGTTGCAGGCAACATAAAGTTCACCACGGCGTCCCCAGACTCTTTCATGTCTGTCACATGTCCTCAGTGTGAACCTGATCAGTGTGAACTGGGCACCAACGCCGGACCTGCCAATTCTGGTGTTATCTGGCAAAAGCCAATCAAGCTGCACTGTGCAAGGCTCTGCCAGGGCTCCACCTGTTCCTCCTTGCACATAGGGGCAGATACCGGTCCTTCCGCTGGGTTTATGATCTTCTACAGTCCTGTCCAGCTTTTCTCATGTAACGCCCAGTCTGCTGATATCTCCTCCATGCTCTTGAGACAGTACCAGGAAACACAGCAAACCTTCTTGCGAAGGCACGTATGGATGTGCCAGCCTGGAGGAACTGGACTACCTGTGCAACCTGAATGGGCTACAGGTACCGCCTCATGCTACCAGTAGTGACAAGGACACTAGCAAAAAGCAAAGCTAGTGAAGAATCAGTCAGGAAGGATCATGAGAGAGCAATTGTCTGTGGCCACCACCTGCAAAACCATTCCCTTTTTGGGGGTTGTCTTGCTGTTGTCTCTCCAGTGTACCTATTGTCACTTTCATTTGCACCAAAACAGCTGATTTACAATCGCTTATGGACAGATTGATATCCCTGAATTTAATTGGCTTAGTTTTATATTGTGATGATCACATGTGATGATCCCTTAATTTTTTTGAGAGTGTTATTATAACTATTTACTATAGGTTTAATTGGTTGTGCTCTCAATTGTGTGGCTTTTAACAAAAGCAATGTTTAATCTTTATTTTTTACCAGGTTAATAATTAGATGACTTGGTTATGATGAAGTAGATATTACTGTAGGAATATGCTATTTATTCTGGTCTTATAATAGAATCAGATTGGGACATTGCGTTAATTTCAACAATCTTAAAGGGAGACAGTTGAGGATACAGTCTCATAAACAACGGCAATCAGCCAATCAGCATTCAGGATTCAAATCCCATGGTTTATACATAAGCAATAAGTCAATCAAATTCAGTCAATCAAATGTATTTATAATGCCCTGTTTACATCAGCAGTTGTCACAAAACACCCGGCCTTAAACCCCAAGGAGCAAACAAAAATAGTGTTGAATTTCAGTGGGTAGGAAAAACTCCCTAAGAAGGCTGACATTTAGGAAGAAACCTAGAGAGGAACCAGGCTCAGAGGGGTGACCAGACCTCTTCTGGCTGTGCCGGGTGAACATATTAAGAGTACAAGTTGTAATAATAAATGCATGTCAAGAAGGGGCTGTGGTCGATGGCCAATATACCATGGCTAAGAGATGTTCTTATGCACAACGCATTCCAAAGCTCTTAGCTGGGGTATATCGGCAATACATCACAAACCCCCGAGATGCCTTGTTGCACCGGTTAACAATGTAATAACAGCAAAAAAAAAAAGGTGTATGTTTTGTCATACCCTTGGTATACGATGTGATTTGATTTTTCCTTTATCCAATATTACCAAAACACAATAGCTAAAAGGCTTATTACCTAAGTATACACTGTGTATACAAGTTTAAGTCATTAAAAAACAAATGACATATCACACATTTCCAAATACTAAAAGATTATTTTTGATTGATGGAACAATGCCTCTTGGCTGCAGGTTTTGCGGTCACATTCACACTGATGGATCCAGTGCCACAGAGATTCAGGGCAGCCTACCACGCATTTGGACTTCTGTCATTCGGCCAGGGACTGTGCACCATGGCCCTGACTCTGACGGCACAACAGTGTGTAAGTACAGCTGTTGGTATATTTGGACACACTTTTGCAATAGAATTACTTGGGGATGGGACATCTTCTCCATTGTCAGAAGCAGAATCATCTTTAACAACTACCAACATTTACATACAGATTTTTTTCTGTGACTAATGGTGCTGCTATTGGTAAACAACATATAGAGACAGCACATAAAACAATATATGCAAAGAGGACAAACAGTTATTTAATTTTGGGTGAAAGAAATCCCTCTTTTTTGTTGTTTCCAAAATGTAGCAAGCAAATACACCAACAGGCAAGCAGTGTCCAGTAGATTGAGGCAAACTCACAGTGCTTTTATTGTGGTGTTGGTCAAGGTTTTATTATGGTGTTGGTCAAGGTTTTATTATGGTGTTGGTCAAGGTTTTATTATGGTGTTGGTCAAGGTTTTATTGTGGTGTTGTTCATGGTTTTATTGCTCTGAAAAAAATGACACATCAAGCCTTTAAATATTTCTGCAGGTGAAAACAACTCCGGAGCTGTACTATTTGTCCAGTATTCTATCGTTAGCTTGTATCCTGAGTACTGGTAGGTCTTCGTCACAGTACTCGACACACTTTTTTTTTTTAGGAGAGGACTAATTATGCACTTACAACTGATTTGTATATTTCTTTCCAGCCTTCTTCTTGATGAAAGGAGGACTCTGGGTAACAACCCAAAGGCTATCCTTGCTTGGCCAGAGAGGGAACAATATCTAACAAGTCCAATCTACTCTAGGTTGCTATTAGATACTCCACAGAACCAATCATCCATTATTGATGCCTTTTACAGGCTACTGCTATCATGTGTTATTGTTATACAGTATGTTGTAGTATGTGTGACTTACTCCTGAAATATTTTGTTTCATACACTGGAACAAAATAGTATCCATCTCTAGAGTAAATCTCTTTGTATTCTGTTTAAATGGCCACCACTGTCATCAAGTCAGCATATAGGGCTTCCCATTTCTTTGATGAAGCAAAAGCCGTATCTAGCCCCCCAGAAATACAGAGGTCATAAGTCGCAGAAACCCAACCCCTGAGAAAATTTGAATTCCATAATTTAAATGTATATCATTTTTGAGAGTTCAGAGAGCAATGTTATGAATGTTATAATCATATTGAAAGTAGATCATGTTTTGTCAACATATGTTCAACTTACCTACAATGCTTTAATGCCTTTGATTTCAAAGTTGATATCAATGTTTAATTAATGCAAAGAGAAACTTCTGCCCTTTAAACACTTGAATCAATACAAAACACTTTGAAGAAAAATATTGAAGTTAATCACAGTAGAGAAATACATTACAAGAGTGTCAATTTGGGATGTATATATGTTCAAGTCAAAGATATAGCAAATACTTTCTGTGCCCACTGCCTGTCCCTTTCTCTTTGTTTCCTCTCTGGACACAACTGAAATAATATAGTGGGGAGAACAAGTATTTGATATACTGCCTATTTAGCAGGTTTTCCTACTTACAAAGCATGTAGAGGTCTGTAAATTGTATCATAGGTTCACTTTAACTGTGAGAGACAGCATTTAAAACAAAAATCCAGAAAATCACATTGCATGATTTTTAAATAATGAATTTGCATTCTATTGCATGACATAAGTATTTGATCACCTACCAACCAGTTAGAATTCCAACTCTCACAGACATGTTAGTTTTTTTTTGAGAAGCCCTCCTGTTCTCCACTCATTACCTGTATTAACTGCACCTGTTTGAACTTGTCACCTGTATAAAAGACACCAGTCCACACACTCAATCAAACAGATTCCAACCTCTCCACAATGGCCAAGACCAGAGAGCTGTGTAAGGACATCAGGGATAAAACTGGAGACCTGCACAAGGCTGGGATGGGCTACAGGACAATAGGCAAGCAGCTTGGTGAGAAGGCAACAACTGTTGGCGCAATTATTAGAAAATGGAAGAAGTTCAAGATGACGGTCAATTAAAATCCTACAGCGCACACAAGGTCCCCCTGCTCAAGCCAGCGCATGTCCAGGCCCGTCTGAAGTTTGCCATTGACTGTCTGGATGACCCAGAGGAGGAATGGGAGAAGGTCATGTGGTCTGATGAGACAAAAATTGAGCTTTTTGGTCTAAACTCCACTCACCGTGTTTGGAGGAAGAAGAATGATGAGTACATCCCCAAGAACACCATCCCAACCGTGAAGCATGGAGGTGGAAACATCATTCTTTGGGGATGCTTTTCTGCAAAGGGGACAGGACGACTGCACCGTATTGAGGGGAGGATATATGGGGCCATGTATCGCGAGATCTTGGCCAACAACCTCCTTCCCTCAGTAAGAGCATTGAAGATGGGTCGTGGCTGGGTCTTCCAGCATGACAACGATCCGAAACACACAGCCAGGGCAACTAAGGAGTGGCTCCGTAAGAAGCATCTCAAGGTCCTGGAGTGGCTTAGCCAGTCTCCAGGCCTGAACCCAATAGAAAATCTTTGGAGGGAGCTGAAAGTCTGTATTGCCCAGCGACAGCCCCGAAACCTGAAGGATCTGGAGAAGGTCTGTATGGAGGAGTGGGCCAAAATCCCTGCTGCAGTGTGTGCAAACCTGGTCAAGAACTACAGGAAACGTATGATCTCTGTAATTGCAAACAAAGGTTTCTGTACCAAATAATAAGTTCTGCTTTTCTGATGTATCAAATACTTATGTCATGCAATATCATGCAAATTAATTAGCTGAAACTCATACAATGTGATTTTCAGGATTTTTGTTTTAGATTCCGTCACTCACAGTTGAAGAGTACCTATGATAGAAATTACAGACTTCTACCTAATTTGTAAGTGGGAAAACCTGCACAATCGGCAGTGTATCAAATACTTGTTCTCCCAACTGTATATTTAAATACAAATTCATTGTATTACATACAGCATGTGAGATGTAGATTGTATAAGTTCTAAAATGTATGTGTTAGGAAGAGCATGTATAGTCGTATCATTTATAAATAATTGGATGTTTGGATCAGAAGTTTCATTTTGATCTATCAAATAACTGATGGACACATTTGGTTTATTGGATGAACAGAAAATGTGCAATATGCATCAAAATGAAATTAGACAGGTGCATAGATTTGGGCATCCCAAATGAAAAATCACATCAATATTTAGTAGAGCCTCCTTTTGCAAAAATAACAGCCTCTAGACGCTTCCTATAGCCTCTAATGCGTGTCTGGATTCTGGATGAAGGTATTTTGGACCATTCCAAAATATCTGCAGTTCAGTTAGGTTTGATGGTTGCTGAGCATGGACAGCCTGCTTCAAATCATCCCACAGATTCTCAATGATATTCAGGTCTGGGGACTGGGATGGCCATTCCAGAACTTTGTACTTGTTCCTCTGCATTAATGGCCGGGTAGATTTTGAGCAGTGTTTTGGGTCGTTGTCTTGTTGAAATATCCAGCCCCGGCGTAATGTCAACTTTGTGACTGATTCTTCAACATTATTCTCAACAATCTGTTGATATCGAGTGGAATCCATGCGACCCTCAACTTTAACACAATTCCCAGTACAAGCACTGGCTACACAGCCCCACAGCATGATGGAACCTCCACCAAATTTGACTGTGGGTAGCAAGTGTTTTTCTTGAAACGCTGTGTTCTTTTGCCGCCATGCCCCTTGTTATGACCAAATAACTCAATCTTTGTTTGATCAGTCCACAGCACCCTCATTCCAAAATGAAGCTGGCTTGTCCAAATGTGCATTTGCATACCTCAAGCGACTCTGTTTGTGGCGTGTGTGCAGAAAAGGCTTCTTCCGCATCACTCTCCCGTACAGCTTCTCCTTGTGCGAAGTGCTCTGAATTGTTGAACGATGCACAGTGACACCATCTGCAGCAAGATGATGTTGTAGGTCTTTGGAGGTGGTCTGTTTTTGACCATTCTCACCATCCTTCGCCTTTGCCTCTAAGATATTTTACTTGGCCTGTCACTTCTGGCCTTAACAAGAACTGTGCCTGTGGTCTTCCATTTCCTCACTATGTTCCTCACAGTGGACACTGACAGCTTAAATCTCTGCGATAGCTTTTTGTAGCCTTCCCCTAAACCCTAATGTTGAATAATTTTTGTTTTCAGGTCATTTGAGAGTTGTTTTGAGGCCCCCATGTTGCCACGCTTCAGAGGAGAGTCAAAGAGAACAACAACTTGCAATTGGCCACCTTAAATACCTTTTCTCATGATTGGATGCACTTGTCTTTGAAGTTCAAGGATTAATGAGCTCACCAAACTAATTGTGGGTTCCAATTAATCAGTGCTAAGTAGTTACAGGTATTCAAATCAACAAAATGACATGGGTGCCCAAATCTTTGCATAGCCTATTTTTCACATTGATTTAATTTCATACAACTTAATATTGCTACAGTAAAACTCTTTGTCTGGAAAATACCCCAGTACTCAGCTTTTATTCGAAAATGAATGGCATGCCACTGTGATAATTTTCTGTGACGACAGAGTAAATTATTATGCAGCCTCAGAGGGGTGCCTAAACTTTTTCATACCACTGTATATGTAATTAATATATGTTCAGTAAAATTGGACAAGACTGCAATATTCGCCAATTCTTCATTTCAGAACTGTTCAAGCTCTGTTACAATTGCTCATGGGCTGCACTCTTCAGGTCATTCCACAGATTCTCAATGGAGTTTAAATGGTTGCTTTGGCAGTGTGCTTTTGGTCATTGTCATGTTGAAGCATGAACCATCTTCCCATTTTCAACTTCCTGTCAGAGGGCCGCAGGTTCTCCTCAAGAATCTGTTGGTATTTTGAACTCTCCATTTTCCCTTCTATCCTGACTCTAGTCCCGGCAGAAGAGAAACACCCCCATAACAGGACGCTGCCACTGCCGTGCTTTAATGTAGTCTTTATTTGAGGAGTGTGTTTTTTTTCTTGCCACCATCCCATAGAGGCCAGATTTGTGGAGTGCTTGAGATATTGTGGTCACATGCACACACTGACCCGTCTTTGCCATAAAGACCTGAAGCTCTTTCAAAGTTGCCATTGCCTTCTAGATACCCTCTCTGATCAGTTTCCTCCTTAACCAGTCATCCAGTTAGGAGGGACGGCCTGATCTGTGTAAGGTCTGGGTGGGGCCACACGCCTTCCACTTCTCAATAATGGTCTTAACTGTGTTCCAAAGGAAAGACGAAGTCTTTAAAAAAAAAAATCCCCTGACTTGTCTTTCCACAACTTCATCTCTTAGATGTAGAAGTACATTTCTGCCCATAGTGGATTCTTTGCTTTGAATTGCACTATTATGCAGTCCTCTATGAATTAATGCTTTAATTTCTGAACTTATCAAAATCACTACAATTACAGATAGAGGCGAATTAGCTTGATTTGTGATCTGGAAGTTGTTTGGTTATAACTCAGACAATTTGCAATTGCAATGCTAAAGAGAGTGGGGGAGTTCCCATATCAAAATAAACTATTTTACGGTTTTCATTAGAATAAATTTTCACACCTTTTAATTTTTTTTCACTTGATATGGTGGGTTACTGTGCGTAAATAAAGCAGGAAAAGTCAGATTTTATGTGGTTTCATTTCAGGTTATAAGGCAACAAAAGGTGAACATTTTGAAAGGGGTGGTCACTTTCTATACCCACTGTATCTAACATCTTCACAAACATTGTAGAAGTTCCCACCCAAATGATGTCTGTATTGGCTAAATCTAGTGGTCCATTCAGATGAATGACTGACTGAAATATCCAATTGTCTTTCTTGACAATATTTGCTATACTCTCATGTCCATCACCAACTTTGTCTCTGGTTTTCCCATAGTGCAGCTTTTTTGAGGTGGAAATCTTTTCATTCCATTTCCAGTTTCGGTCAAGAAAATAAACTCAGTGTTAATCACTGCATTGATGTAATGACATTTTACAAAGTATCATTCTACCCTTGTAATTCACTGGAATGCAGTTGACACTAGTCAAGATGTCATGGACTGAGGCTCAATATAAAAGTAGCTATCACTAAGGTTTTCATTGAAGCCCATTTGGTTCAATGAGTTAATAAGGCAACCAGCTCAGACAATACAAAAATATCACCAGAGTTTAGATGATATCCAGAGATTAATGACATTTCACCGGTTACAGAAAAGTCATTGTCAACTAACAAAACGTATGTGAATTCTCCAACTACCCATCAGGCTTGACCTCTTTGTCAACAGAATTTGACTAACTTCACAAAACGACTATTCCCTATTCCGAACACTGTCAAAGGACCTCTGCATGAACTCTGCTAAAAGAAGCCAGCAGCTGGTGATCATGAATTCTGTGAAATCTTAGCTTTATATTTGTTTTACCAGTTGCCCACTATTATTATGTGTATAAAGAATGTGAAATACAGAGGACATAACCGCGGAGTCCTCAGCGGTGGCTACGGCCCTAGCTGAAGCACCGCCACTATGCCCCGTCGGTTGAGACTGGGAGGCTCCAACGTACGGTGCTTACAATCCTTGCATGGCTCTCAACCTAACGTTGATTTTATAATCAATCAGGTTAAAAATGCGTATACACAGTTTAAGCAAGCCCACCATGTTCTTCTACAGCATGCTTCAGATTGTAATCAAAGTAAACACTGCAGAAAGGGCTGTGAAAGATGTTGTTTATTGTGTTTTATTTGTGACTGTTACATTGATTTTATATCAGTTTGTAGAAAAGTGTGTTTTCGGTCCACAGAACAATAGTGAAAACTTAATTCATAGTGTTTGGACACTAAAATGATCAAGAACAAACCCACTTTCACTTACAGCATTCAGAATGATCAAGTGCTATACATTTTTATGTACAAACATAAAATTGAAAGCTAATTAAAATGTTTTTCTGAGGCACCATAACCTTCATCTAATAAAAGTATATTAACATACACCTCTCTGTATAATGAATTAAGGCAAACAGTGTAGAGGTTAGACCAAACCTATTCAACCTTTTTTAAACGTCATTATCCTAAAAAAGGCACTTTATGAAAGTCCCATTCAATTCACAAATAAAACATCTATGAACTCAGTTACAGACTTTAAAATCAGACAGAATAAGGTGCACACCTGTGTGAATGCTAGTAAATAGCAACCCAAAAAAGATAGGAGATGCAGTATTACAAAATATTAAAGAGCTACGTTTTGGATGGACAAGTTCCGTAGACTTCTTGTAAGCACCACTTAACTTACATTAAAAGAGGAAGTATCAAGAAATACTGTGGCTGGCTCATTAGGAAATACAACCTAAAATACATTAGGGAAGCCTGTGGAAAATGTTCACAGATATTTTGCTACATCATACTTTTTCCATTTTTATCCAAACACAAATTAAAAATAAAATCAGCAAAGGATCAGAATAAGCTTTTTAGGTGTTTAAATGTACTGAACAATGCATTATAATAATAAATTGTACAATACATTATAGTCATAGGGTCACAACTCAATGAACACATTGCTATTGCTTACATCTTTCCACTACAGTCATTATCAATTCACCATAGGGCCGCCTTTTCTTTAAACATTTCTACTTTTATATGCTTTTCAAGGTTTAAAGTTGCATTTCAACAATATTATTCTATGGTTGTTCCATGGCAAATTAGTAGCATTATATGAAAATATAAAATGTGTAAAACTAAAGCATACAGTTTCTTTATACTGTAATAGTTTTTTCATATCCACTTGGCTTTCCTGAGATGTTCAATTGGCAAATATACACAGTCATACAGTGGAAAATACACACACACACACGTTTGTATGGCTATCCTCATGGGGACCAGAAAATAGAAATTGCATGCTCCTTTGCCGTAATCCTAACCTCAATAAACTAACATTTATGCCTAAACCTTACCTAGATGTAATGCTTAACCTTAACCAACAACGCCTGGACCTTAAAGAAACTCCAATTCTAACTCTAAAATTAATTGTAAGTTTGACCCTGAGCCGGAAATTGACTTTTTCCTCATGGGGACCGGCAATTTTTTCTGGTTTTACTATACTCATGGGGACATTTGATCCCCATGAGTATAGTTAGACCACACACACACACACACACACACACACACACACACACACCACACACACACACACACACACACACACACACACACACACACACACACACACACACACACACACACACACACACACACACACACACACACACACACACACACACACACACACACACACACACACACACACACACACACACACACACACACACACACACACACACACACACACACACACACACACACACACACACACACACACACACACAATATTCAAAATGAAAGACCATTTGAAAAAAAAAAAAGTAAGTACAGTCAAGTACAAGTTTGCTAATCACAAAAGACGCTGGCATCTGTAGTGGTACTTCATAAGGTAACACCACTGTTCAGTCATTTACAGCTACAGAAAAATACCCTGACTATTTGTACCCAAACTGCCAAAAAGTACAAATGTGCTTATTTTTAGGGCACTATTACAGTGACAAAGCTGACCATTACTTTTAGGTGCCAAAACACAAGGTAGCTCAGTGTTGTCTTAGGACTACAATATTAACCATAGCTCTTTGTCACATGCTCTTATGTCAGCCTTCATAAAGACTTCAGAACTGGCACTGGAGATGACCAAACAATTACATATCCAGACCAAAGCACAGAAACTGGTACAATACATCCACTCATGTGTGGCCAACAGTAACTAACTGAAAGCCAATGGTAACAACCTTTATACTCCGAATATTGGGTATAAAAGTATACCATCATTATAGATTAAGATATTTGCAATTGCAACCAAAACAGTACCAACCATGCGAGAACAAATCGCTCTCTCTCAAGGTACATAACATGTATTTTCCTAAATCTTATAAGCCATGGTCCCTAACAGTCCCCTTTCTTTCCTAGTCTAAAGTTGCCCAGAATCAATAATTATTTACCTTACATTCTTGGTCACAATACAGCAAAGTAGTAAAATTGCAGCAAATCATTTTATTTCCATGTAAAAATACTAAATAACTTCTTTGCTGCAGTAGCGTAGACCTAAAAGCAGTCCCTCCCTATCCTAAAAGAGCATCGTAGTCTATATACCAGACTAGAGTGCCGCTGGTCGGATGGATCCCGGTGACGGGCCAGCTGTTTGGTTTGTCCTTGACTCGGCTAAGTTGGGTGATCAGCTCATGTTTGCTCTTGCCCATCGTCAGGATGGCAACTTTCTGGGCCCGGTTGATAGCCCTGAGGGTGAGGCTCATGCGCTGGTGAGGCTTGGCCGGACTCTCGGTGAGGGCTACCAAACTGTTCCCGTGGGCTTCCAGCTTGCTGCCCGGGAACAGGGAGGCGGTGTGCCCATCGTGGCCAACTCCCAGCAGGACAAAGTGGAACCTGGAGCCGTTCACCAGCTGGCTGATCTCTCGCTCGTAGAGCAGCGCCCCACCGTCCTCCTCCACACACAACCGCTGGTTCATCTGCACCGGCATGGGGTGGATGTTGAAGTAGGGCATCTTCACGTGCTGGAGCAGGTGGTCATGCACGGTGCGGAAATTGGAGTCCAGCTCCGTGAGAGGCACGCATCGCTCGTCCACCATCCACACGTGGGTGTCCCTCCAGGGGAAAGTGTACTGGTGTTGCGCCAGCCGCTGGAAAAGAGCTAAGGGGCTGGAGCCCCCAGACAGGGCCAGGTGGAAGCGACCACTTTCCCTTACCGCTTTCTCCGCCGCGGCTTGCAGGTCGTCGGCCAGCCTGACGATGAGCTCCTCGGACCAGGCGGATACCATGTCGTTGTTGCGGTACTTACCCTGCATCACCTGGAAGCTCTGCCCCCCAGACCCGCCCGTGAAATCCTGGTTGATGAAGACCAACGCGTCGTTAGCGAATGTCACCTTTCGTCCCAACAGTTTAAAGTCCAGCATGTTGCCGTTTTCCACACCGCCAGGGTAGATCCGGGGGGGCGCTTTGGCCAGGCTGTGCAGGAGAGGTGTCCAGAAACCCCAAGAGGCCAGCAAGTTCTCGGCACTGATGAAGCTGTCCTTCCGGCCCTGGAAGATTTGCGAAATGAGCTCCGCGTAAGCCTCCCTCTGCACCATTGGTGTCAGGATGTAGTAGTTGGAGATCGGCATCCCTAAAACGTTAATGTCTTTTTGTTCTGTCACTTCTTTCCACTCTGTGTCCATCAGGTCCGGCTTGAACAGGTTCTTACTCACAAGAATGGCTGGGTACTGCAGGGCGCCGTGGCCGAAGTAGAAGATGATCTGCTTGGGCTTGCAGTGGACGCTGTCGTGTTTCTGGACACAGAAGATGTCATTCTTGAACAAAATGCGAGCATAGCCCAAACGCTCATCCAGCATCTTCCCCGAGGTCAGGATGATTGGCATCCCCTCGTACTGGGCCATGTTAATATACACCATGATACCTGAAATAGGAGGGACTTAGACTTTGAACAAATAGTACAATTGCCTACAAAAAAAACAACAGGTGTATTATATGTTTTACCTGGGGTTGTAAAATTATTAAAACCTTGTATGGAGTTGCCAAATGTAATTGACAAGAACGTTTTTGGTTTAATATTAACACTCAATACCTGGTCCCATTGTTTTCTATAACCTAATGGATATGGTTTTGGGATGATTCATTGCATTTTTATACAGAAAAGAATAGTGCACTCAAATCACAGTTACCTCTAAAATCACCTTAGTGATTCCTATTTGACAATACAAATTCTCCCTTGCTTCCAGGCTACTTCTTAAATTCACACACAAGAGACTCAAAGAGAAAACATCCTATAGAGTCTAGACTAGAGATTCTCAACTCGGAGCCAGGGGATTTAGAGGACTGCTTGTTTTCTATTCTACCTGGTAGTTGCAACTGTAGTCCCAGGTCTATATCAATCCCTGATTGGAGGGCTGCAGTGAAAACCAGTAGACCTGTAGTCCCAAGGCACTGAATTAAGAATTGCTGCAATCGACAAACAAACAATCTGATGACACTTACCAGCGAAGGTGGGAGTGAGACTGTAGTGACCCTTTGTCTTGTTCAGTTCTTGCTCTACCTCTTCATTGTAGGACTTGTACTGTCCGATGACAGCGCAGTGACTCTCCAGGTGCTCCAAGGCACTGAAGATCTTCAGCTTGTTCTTGAGAACCTCCTTAGCATCGCTAAGGTTGGCTGGGAGCCCCATGGTCAGCAGGGTCAGGACCTCGGTCAGGTGGTTCTGAATCACGTCTCTGATCACACCATACTGGTCATAGAAGGGAATGCGGCCTGTGACGAAGGAGAGGGAAATCTAAAAGTCGTGACATGATGTTATGGTCACCATCATCTTTCAGTAGGTTGGCTACTGCTCCTAGGAAACTGTGTAATCTGTAGTTTCCTGGGACCACACCCACCTTTTGCATCCAGGGTCTCCTTCAGTACAATCTCTACTCTCTCAATGTGATGCTTGTTCCAGATAGGATCCAGATGCTTGCTGTTCTCCCTTCTGAATGGCAAAATCTTAGAAACAACCTTTTGAGTACAGAAGCAACCCATTCAATTTAAACAAAGTGCGGCGTCAAGGGCAACGTTTTCGGTTAAATTGCACTGTTATGGTGGGACTGACACATTACCTGCTTGCCTAAATAGTGGTCGATCCTGTACATCTCCTCATCCCTGAGGGAGGATGCCAGCTGAGCAGACAGTAGCTGGGCACTACTGAAATCATGGCCAAACGGCTTCTCCAGCACCACCCTCAACCACACCCCTTCAGCCGGCCTGCAGCTGGCGTTGATCTTCTCAGCGACATCTGCATAAGCAAAGGCCGGCACCGAAAGGTAGAATAGCCGGCCTGCCTCCGCGATGCCCTCCCCTTTGGGGTGCTCGGACAGGTGCTTGCCCAGGGCCTGGTAGTCCTCTACGGTCTTCAGCTGCCGATACTCGGCCAGCTTCAGGAACTGCTCTTTAACCAGGGCACAGCGCTCCTCCGACAGATCCCGGGGACAGCTCACTCTCTTTAGTGCCTCAAACAGGATTGGCGCAGCCTTGTCCTTCGGCGACAGGCCCCCGCCATAAAAGGAGAAGGTGTAGCCACTACTCACCTGGTTGGCATACAGGTGGAAGAAGCCCTGCCACAGGTACTTCTTAGCCAGGTCACCCGTGGCTCCGACGATGACCACTGACACATGGCCCAGCTTCGGTGCTCCCTTGGCCTCCTGGCTCTCATTGGCTTGGACTCTCTGTACACACACATTCGCCATGAGCAGCAGGGCTGCCCACACAACCTTCAACATTCTCTGGCACAGCACAGAACAGCTCCTAGAGGAGAGAGACAGGGCACAGTCAAATAGGAAATGTTTTAGTTATACACAAAAACCGACAGAATGATGCTGGTGGGAGTCACTTATTTTACTACGTATGTTTACACATAATCGGTGAGGTACTTGGTGTGATGGTGCCACTACTGGTAGACAACATGTACAGAGATGGTATACAAAATCATGAGACTGAGACGTTAGTATATAATATACATGTAGTGCACCCAGTTTACAGTTTCAGAATAGTATATCTACCATACAGTTCATGAGTATTTTGAGTTTTATCTTTGTACTTCAGCACCCCACCCATCCATGGCTACCACTGGAACTGGCTCACTTGTCTTCATTGATCATGTAACTGCTAAACTGCCAAATACCTAAATGCACATGAGCATGCGTTTTACTTGCTGAAGAAAAACACTGATAGCAAATATGTCCTGATATAAAATAGAACTGAAAATAACTGCAGTAGAATTACCAGATAAGATACCCAGCATCTGGGGATGTCTAGGGGTCTATAAGATAGAAAATAATTACCTACCCTCTAAAATATAGGGACTAAGTATAAAAAGGGTTGTTATTCCTACATGGTTTATGGATGTAAATACCGTTGTTAAACCTGACATTATGAACTTTGACCTCTTAGTCATTGTTTAAATTTGAATACAATGTGCTGGAGTAGGCTACAGAGACAAAACAACAAAAGTTGTGTCACAGTCCAAATACTTATGTAGATGCAGGAAGATGTGCAGAGTTCAATAAAAGGTTGACTACAGATCTGGTTTGGATTGTTAAGTGTTATTTACGTTTTGAACAGATGACCACAGCGGCTGATTCAACAGTTTAAAACAGACTGACGGCAGTCATGAGTTGGTTTACTGCCAATGCAAGCAGGATGTATAGATTACTGTTAGTACTGTGAAATATTTGGTTTGTGGGCAGAGAAGGTTAACAACTAAACTTTTCTGCCCACAGAAATACTAAACTAAAAATATGGAAACGGTCACCAGATACAGGGAGATAGATAACTCACTGGATGTATAAATGCAAAGCGTCAGGTATTCATTTCTAATTGCCAAAGAGAGAGGAATCCCATTGGCTAAGCAGTGGAACTGGGCTGACATTCAGGTTGATCTCACTAATGAAACATCACAATACAGTTTTTTTGTTCTAAGAAGTGTAATATGTTACAGGGTAGACTTAGAATTCACCCTTTGCCAAATTCTCTAAAAATTGCATTGTTTAGGAGTGAAGGACAAGCAGAGTTACTGCACACACACCATTTACAGAGTAGGTGTTTCCTAACAGAAACATACTACAATGAGCAAATATTGACCAACAACATTTCGCTAGCTCATGCTTGGTTGTCCGATGTTCCATTCCATTTACGTCACCAGCTTGAAATTGGAAACTACAGCTTCTGTACTATATTGCTTAAGATATATAAATATTTGCCGTCACCAAGCCACCTTTTGCGGCTTTCCCTAGTACAGGAAGTTCCTGATAATACTACCAGCTCCATGCATATACAGTTTCATGCAGATTCAATACCAATCTCCACCCGTTTCTACTTCACCAATCGCCTTTTAATTCCTAATTATCAATAAAAGCCTTGCAAAAAAACAAAAAAATTATGAAGAACAGGGCCTAGTTATGTAAGGTAACCTTCCTATTCAAGTCAATCCCACAATTACCCTTCTAAATGCATGTTTCATAGGTTAATCTATGGGTCAAAAGTCTTCATTCATTGTAATAGAGGAGACTTTGTCAGTAAAGAACAAGCCAATAAACATTTCTACCAGGGAACCTCACTGTACAGTATGATCACGATTCTATGGTTCTGTTACCCCATGTACTGCAATTCGATAATGTGAGGTATTTCGCGTCTGTGGACTACAGCCTGAACATAGCTCACTGGAAAGTCCTGATTGATGGTTGCTGCAGAGATGGTTGTCCTTCTGGCAGTTTCTCCCATATCTGGCTTTTTGGCCTTTGCTTTCACATGCACTGAGTGGGACCTTACACAGACAGGCTTGTGTCTAAATCATGTCCAAACATATGAATCTGCTTCAGGTGGACTCCAATCAAGATCTACAGATGTCAAAGATGATCAAAGGACACTGCTTCTCAGCTCAATTTGGAGTGTCATGGCAAAGGGTCTGAAGAAGTTGCGTACATTATATGTTTTTCAGTTGTTCATTTTCAATAAAATGACATAAATGTCTAAAAACATGCTTTTGCTTTGTCAATACAGGGTGTGTGTGTGTGTGTAGATTGGTGGCAAGAAAAAATTATAAACTCAGTAACACAACCAAATGTGGAAAAGGTGAAGGTGTCTGAATATGTTCCAAAGCCACTGGATGAGAATGTCACACTGTCACTTCAATATTTTCCCTATCAATAATTTCAAAATTATTCATATGCACGTTATATTTGGTACCGTGCGTACATGTTTTGAGCTTGAAGGGTAGATACAGTGGGATCAACAATGGTTTCTAGATTGAACCCCCTCAACAGAGTAAAGTCAACATTGACAAAACAAACAAATGAGGCATCTACCGTAAATGGTTTGCGTAACTGAACCTGAAATGACAGTATGTATATTGATTCAGGATTAACAAACGACAAAGGTCATTTCTACAAAAGAATTCTCCTGAGAATCAGATACTAATGGTAAGAATATACTTTCTTAACCCCAAAAAGAAAGAATGGTACAAGCAGGAGTAATGTAATTTAGAAATTGTTGGAATGCAATACACCTACATAAAAATTATTATTCTTTATGTTTTTAGATATAAGTGAAGATTTGGTAGTGGTGCTGTCCAAACAACCTAGATCAGAGCTTTGACTAGAGGATTGAGAGTCTTATAGCCTTATAAAACCATTTGGAATGAAGATTACCATTCCAGAGACATTCAGCATGAACACCTGTAAATGTATAATTTATTGAATTAGGATTAGAATTATTGCCAAAGACTTGCTCTGCAGCAAAGTTTCTGTTGGCTTTGAAGCTTTACCAAAGTGTCATGGATATCCTTTTCTTAATCATTTACCTTTATAGATACAAGTCCCAAGTGTCAAAATTATAATCCTCCTCAGGACATGTACTTGCCTATCCAGAAAAAAAAAAGCATGAATATATAGAACTGTATACAGGACGACTCATTTACGAATGTGAGGAATGAACTTGGTCCATCCGGAGTACAAAATACCCTACTATAAATGCATCTATTGTATTACGTTTAAACTCATGATAAATGCAGCACTAACAAAACATTAAATTCATTATTTCTCTGAAGTGATATTATAGCAAAAAACGATGTCCCCTAGCAGTTTACAGAATAACAACACTGTTCACATTGTTGATTCAGTCTTCCTCTAGGGACATCACAGAGTTGCAAAAGTCAACCAGATGATCAAAGGATGGGCATTGGCTTGCCACAAACATACCATCCTAGAATGATACTGTAGCAGCCTTGCACCCAATACATGTGTAACTTCTCAGAAACTCAAGATTGTTAATTACTTGAAAATGTAGGCCAATCAAGCCCTGAAGCCTGGATCTCAACTCCAGAACAGCACATGATTGTTAAACTATTTAGGATAAACAGGGTTTAAAGACTTCAGTAATAAATGCTAAATAATAGCAGGCTGATGGATAATTGTTTCTATTATTTTCTGGATTATAAAAATCCAATAAATAAAAGGGACAAAGCCTCTCAAATATGATGCACTTGTCCTCTCTGCAGTAACATACGGCTTTGCATTGTCACGTGAAGGGCCTATTGAAAACCCATGTGCGCTAATGTGCATGGCCATCACTATCTAGACCCATACAATAGGTCTGACAGTTCCACCTGCTTTAGCCACAGCACGCCATGGATGAATACAATGTTATTTGACAACAGACTTTCTGGCCATTTACACATTACAATAAAGCCCACTTGCTATACCAGAAAACGTATTCAAACAAACCTAGTAGGAATAATAAAACAAAATCTGGAAACAGAAATGTAGCCTACCTGTTACCTACACAGCCGAGTTCGATGAATGATTGCATCGTTCGATATTTGTGTCAAGAGATACTTCCTAGAGGAGTCACGTGACTTCACAGGCTTAAAGGAGTATTTCACTTATTTTCAGTTGATGTAAAATAGTTCTTGAACGTCAAAAAAAATCTGTTCAAAGACAAACAACAATCCATGGTTCAGTTCACTTTTTAAAGCTAGAAAAGTTACTTTAGGCAGCTAAATAAACAATGAACATGTAAAAAAATTTGCAGTACCAGTCAAAGTTTGGATATACTAATTAAAGTGTTAATTAGTATATCCAATAAACTCAAAAATTAGTGAATGATAGTAATATTTTGGCAGCAGATGTTATTGTGTGGTACAAAATACCTTTCTAGGTTGCAACTGCCCAGAGGGTCCCACAATACACACTGAGTTTACATAATTCACTCAGAATGCTGCTTTATTTTCAGAAAAGACCTGGGAAGATTAACTGCCTTGATTCATTAGGTTTCACTGCCTTACTCGTGGACACAATAGCATAATTTCACTGTACAGGCCCTGGATTCAATCCAGCAACCTTCGGGTTACTAGTTAAAGGCTCTAACCACAAGGTTATATCTTGAGAACCCTGAAGGTATGGAATGCCAAGGTCATTGGCTGACCGTTGGGAGCACAAGGCTAGCGGCTGGTTGGAAACAGGGGTTGATTTGGCTGTTAGCTGCAGGAGGAGGGTGTGGCATGACAAACTCTTTTAGGGACTGCCTTAGAACTAACAGGCAGGCTGTGACCGGATAGCTCCATGCCAATGATAGAAAGGCTTTGCTGGGAGAAAGTTTTGACTGTAGTTATATAGTATATGCATATATACTAAACATAGTATAACATTTTAATCTAAAAATTCTAAACCGTAAGTTTAGTCAAAAACACATTACAATTTTTGTTCCTGTAAAAATCAAGTCTTGCTAATTTAATTTGATTTTAATGGAAATTTGACACGAAGAAATAGAGTGGTTGTTGACTTGGATGCAATATATTTAAACTGAGTATTTCATTTGTTCAATGTGTGTGACTAAAATGACAGCCAACCTGTTTTCAATATTTGTTTGTGAAAGAGGTTACTGGAATTTGAAACTATTTAGGCTATGAAGTAACTGAATTTCCTTCTGGAAAATCAATAAATTGAATGAAATGATAAACAATTATTAAATTACCCTATTCAGAGAATAAACAAAAAATTTTCCCATTCATTCATATAATTCGTTTATTTCATTAATTTCTCTGCTGGGACATGATTCATGTAACGTTGAGCTCACTATTCATCTGCATTTCCCATTTCTCCAACTCCTACATATGACTGCCATCTGCTGGTATACACAGTTATATCTGACATCCAACTGAGTCACTCAGGTCCTCCTGCCTTCTTTTTAAAGAAATTGTTTGCAGGCATTTCATGCTTTATTGGACTGGAAAATGGTGGCATACAGTACACAGTAGGTTGAGTTGAAATCCAGTATAGGCTGCTGGACCATCTTAGGCCACTTGATTTTCTTATACAATAGTATAGCCTACACAGTAAAGATAAAACAACTAGATTACAAAGATGATAAAAGTTCTGGCATACATTAAACAATGATCTACGTGTTGCATACTTATAAAAAACTTTATTAGACTATGATCCTTATCTTTTATACTAATAAACAAACTACATTCATCTATGATCCTTGTCTTATATACTAATAAACAAACTACATTAAACAATGATCCATGTCTTATATACTAATAAACAAACTACATTTAACAATGATCCATGTCTTATATACTAATAAACAAACTACATTAAACAATGATCCAAGTCTTATATACTAATAAACTAACTACATTAAACAATGATCCATGTCTTATATACTAATTAACAATCTACATTAAACAATGATCCATGTCTTATATACTAATTAACAATCTACATTAAACTATGATCCATGTCTTACATACTAATAGTCAAACTACAATATACTATGATCCATGTCTTATATACTAATAATCAATCTACAATATACTATGATCCATGTCTTATATACTAATAACCAAAGTACAATATACTATGATCCATGTCTTATATACTAATAGTCAAACTACAATATACTATGATCCATGTCTTATATACTAATAATCAATCTACAATATACTATGATCCATGTCTTATATACTAATAACCAAAGTACAATATACTATGATCCATGTCTTATATACTAATAGCTAAACTACAATATACTATGATCCATGTCTTATATACTAATAACCAAACTACAATATACTATGATCCATGTCTTATATACTAATAATCAAACTACAATATACTATGATCCATGTCTTATATACTAATAATCAAACTACAATATACTATGATCCATGTCTTATATACTAATAACCAAACTACAATATACTATGATCCATGTCTTATATACTAATAATCAAACTACAATATACTATGATCCATGTCTTATATACTAATAATCAAACTACAATATACTATGATCCATGTCTTATATACTAATAGCCAAACTACAATATACTATGATCCATGTCTTATATACTAATAACCCAACTACAATATACTATGATCCATGCCTCATATAATAATATACAAACTGATATTGGGCATAATAGTGAATTCCATATTCTTTAGGAATTCGTAATCGGGTATGCTCCTGAACAAGTAGCCATTCAATTAAGCCAACCCCCCCCCCCCCAACCCCCGCAAGCCCCCCCCCCCCACCCCCCCCCCACCACCCCCCGAGACATACACCTTTTCTGAACCTAAATAATGACTTTTAAGATATTCACGAGAATATTTGGTTTCGTACCCAGACTCGTATGTAGCTACAGCCGTCTCTGTTCGTAGCTCGTCGGCTGATCAGCTGCCTCATGCCATCATTCAGTGTATATGGGACCAGGAGCAGGTGCCTTTTTGGCCAACTGGCCGTCCGGACCACAGTGCGTGTTAGCTCATGGGCCTGGGTACCTACTTTTTACAGTACTTGGACAGTTGGTAACACGTGACCGTATTCAACAAGTCTCGCAGCAACCTGTCTGCAATACTTCACAACTACCAGCCTGCGTAATGCAACGTTATCCCTCAAAGCCCCTCGTTAACTTGCAATGGTACAAACGCTATTTAACAGATTTGCCTTTAACACTACATTTCACACACCCACCCACGCACACGCTCACACTCTCACAGCTATAGGATAGGTCCATTGGCCCTTACCCAGAGCCCCCTCCTCCAAAGTAGTGTAGGTCTTTCACTGTGAAATGTAAACAGTAAACAGGACAGAGCTTCCTGAGTGTGTGTGAGAATGCGTTTCTGTGTATCTGTGTGTGTGTGTGTGTGTGTGTGAATGGGCCCATGCAGAGCCTTCTAGCCCAGCTGTCGCTGCCACATCCCAAGACTGAAGAGCCTGAGCGAGACACATGCTGGAAGGCGGCTGTGCGCTATCCCCTCCTCCCCCCAGGCCTCCCATCCAGCCCCTGGCTTCCTTCCTCCTCTTTGTTCAGGCTTCAGGGCAGACTTGGTCAAGCTGAGCACACAGACCAACGCATATGAATGGGTGCTCTCGTCCTTATTAGACTCCCTTTGCCAAAACCCACCACATGTGCTATGACTCTCCCACCAAACCATATTTTACTTTCAGTTTTGCATTGATTTTCACACCCCAGTTGTTTCCCAGATGAGGATTTGTCAGATCTGGGGTTTGGAAAACACCTAAATGCATTAACCTCTATTCAGCTTAACCAAACAGGTCGAGAGGATGATGGAATAAAGTAAAGGACAAGATTTTAAAAAAAAACTAATAATAACTACTGTTGTGTTAATTATGTTTATAATTTGTGTGGTATTCTTTCTAGCTCTGACTTTTATTGATTAGAGTGTATTTATTACTATTGAGTTATGTGCTCTGACTAACTTCTCAAATCTTACGCATTAATTACAAATCACTCTGGATAAGAGAGTTTGCTAAATGAATAAACTGTTAACTGTAGCGTTGCATTTTAACTCTCAAATCGAACATTTCGTTTAGAATTGTGTTATGCTTTATTATTTGGGTGTGTTGTCATGTAATCCTTTCTTCTTGTTATGTATTTTGTATTACTTTAGATTTGACTGAAGAGGGGGATTTCAAAGTGTTGCCCTAACCTGGTTTTAAAGTTGACACTCACCATGACTGTGTCCTGTCTAAATAGTTATATCACTCATTGGAGTCTTTCATTTCCCAAACCACCAATCAGTCCTGATAGGTAGGGTCAGCAGATGCTGACAGGAAAACTGTTGAAAGCATGAAGTCATTGTAAAACATTTCCCATGTGTGAGTAATGGATAGTGTGTTTGAACTCAATGCTCACATATTTTGTATCCATGGAGTGAAAACATGTCAGAACAGGCTCTTTCCTTTGTTTATCCTCCTGCTACCCTCCCCAAAAAAGTAAAACATACTATGACTCCCGCCCAAATTCCAGTTGTGAGATGTAGTGTTGTGAGGGGTGGTGAAAAGACTTGGGTTTCAGTGTGAGAAAGAGGGTGAGCGCCATTACTACATACCACAGATGGACATCCATAGGTACTTATCCATGGGCCTGGCCTATTTGTTAGACTGGAGCAAGTGTATTGAAGGGGAAGCTTTGTCAGTGTGAAAAATAAAACGCCTCTGTGATTGGTTTCTATTGACAATATATTACTAGTCATCATTTTAAGGATCTTTATCAGAACATATGCTTATGTGCGTGTAAACTAAACAGCAAAATATTTTCTGACAAAACTATACCCAAGTGTATTGAGGACTTGATAAGCTGAGAAGCTTCCCCTTCAATACATTTGCTTCAGCCTAACAAAAAGGCTAGGCCTCATTGACTAGCTATGTGTCTGGGTGCCCTAACCGTGAGAACTGTAAAAAACACTAGGCGCATTTCTTGTGGGCATTACACAAAACCTCCCCGACCTTCACAAAGAGCTCCACCTCTCTGTTTGCTGATAGCACGAGAGGTGGTAGAAAGGCAGGGGGCGGGTTGGGCTGAATGACATGGCGTTGATGCTGCCGCTGTTCGCTGACCCTAGAAATGCAGGCGCAGCCCCCAGTGTGAAGTACTTTTGTGTTGGCAGATCTCAAAGACGCAGGGAACCAGTGAAGGGTTGGAGGGGCGGGGGGGGTTACCGGTCAGGGGGTGGTTTAACGCTATTCTGTTGAGAGCCAAAGTCCACTCTCGACCAGGACGCATGCTTCATAGAAGGATTAAGAAGACTGTTTTGTAATGGCTGCATTTGCATACCTCTAGGGGGTGTTAACCTTTGACACCTCTCAGGCACTACTGACAAGCCCCCTCACTCAGTATCGGAGCGTTTCCATAATTGAAAAGATAATATCCCGCAAAGACAAAAAAAATAAAAAATAGATGCAAGTTGTTTTATTTGAAATTTGTAATAATTATGCTTAATCATTCCCGATTAAATGAATCAGTGTGTTCATGTTTCCGAAACCGACCACTGATGACATATATATACTGTTTGCCTCTATGTGTTCAAACAAGTGAGAATGACCGGACCTCCATGAGTTTATGATGAGTTGTGGCATGTATGAATCATGTAATTTATGCGTTCTAGTGTGATTACTGACAGTGTGAATTCCAATAGCGGTGTCCAAAAGGCATCATAATAGACCAGTAACCACTTAACTTGTTAATGCATTTTTACCCAACCACGTTCACTTTGTCTGTTGTATGATTAATGTCCATGTATGATAACACAAGACAAGACAATGACTGTCTTCTTCAGTTGATTTTTCGGTATCTTTGTGAGGAAGGGTGTCTGTGTTTGGCTCTTAGCTCAAGGGGCTCTCCTGTCCAAGTACACGCAGCTCCACAAAGAGGACTTGACTCTGAAATTCCTTAAGATAGGAGTTGCTAGGTGATGCCATTGTTCAAGCCTTTTTTGTGTCCCCATATTCATACCCGAATTCCAAGGTTCTTTATGAAGACCGTCTCATTA
This sequence comes from Esox lucius, assembly GCF_011004845.1. Taxonomy (NCBI): domain Eukaryota; kingdom Metazoa; phylum Chordata; class Actinopteri; order Esociformes; family Esocidae; genus Esox; species Esox lucius. The sequence continues at coordinate 13,664,115 of NC_047585.1, forward strand.
GTAGTCATATATTCAAACCAGTCAACCCCCCCCCACTTGACCCCTCCCTTTCCTAGCGTGGGAAAGACCAGTTTGAAATAACAAGGATTTTGGAAGATGCTTCAAGCTATTCATCTGTCCAACAAGATGAGGACTGCAATTTTTTCAGAATTATAACAACCAGAATCAGGAAAAAGCTAGATTGCAATTTTCTCTTAAATTGAAATATAATAATTAAAGCAATCGCCATGAATAAGCAGATAAGAAACGTATACAGTCACAACACCCATTTAATTAACACTGTTCTGTGGTTTATTCTGTATGTGCATATGGCTCTGTATGGGTGTGTTTGTGTGTGTCTGCAAAACGTCCATTTATGCTTTTGGTGTGTTCATTAAATCATTTTTGAATCAACCCTGGTTCAATATTGCTCATTGACTCTAAAGGCAAAATGCTCTGGGAATGGTCTAGTCATTTCACTGAATACACATCCGCGCTGCACAGGTACGCTACTGTCTGATCACTTGACCCCACCCCTACTACATACCATATATGGAGGCCAACATTCCAGAGGCGGAGCACATGACGCCACCTGTTTCTCAATGGGACTTTCGGCTGAAGCAAGGGCAGTAGACCGTAGTGCTAACAGAAGTTCGGGAATATTACGAGAGCGGTGAAGAGAGGAATTTTCATCAAAGTTTAAGAAATGGATTCCCGACGTGTTAGTTTTTATTCTTTGTTTTTGTATGTATTTATTAACCATATATTTATTACTCTCCAAACAAAAGAGCGTAAGTACAACCATTTTCGTTTTAAAATTACATTAAACAGCTTTGCTTTGTGGCCCCACATGGTTGTGAGGTTTTATGAGCAGGGAGAATTGGGCTGTGACACGGCATTCTTGTAATATTATCTATTTTATGGTGTTAACTTTAACGTTTCTTTTCCGATGTAGTTTTTTTCCAGTTTAGTGTGTCTTTTACTAAGTAATATTTGTTCAATATGATATGAAACAATTGTTCATGTATGTAACATCGATGTTATTATCTTAATCCTTCTCATATACGGATGATGCAAAATTGCATAAAACCTGTCAAAAATAGAGCCTATTTTGACCTAGGACAAACGAAAAGAAAAATAATTCTGAAACATTATTCTCAATGTTTCTTCATTTGTTATGTGTCTTGAAGATTAAAAGTGAACTGTACATAACGTGTGTATATGCACACACAATTGTAAAGTTTCAACATTGGATACCTGATTTATATAAGCTATTGAAGAAATAAATAAAAGAAGAAATAATTGGAGCGTAGATTGTATTACTCTTACATAGGTTCTTATGGAGGATCCTAACATTTTTATTCAAACCCATTGTAGATTGGTTGAGAGTTATGGTTGAGAGTTGAGAGTTATGACATTCGCAAAGTGGATTTTTAGATACACATAATTTTACTTATGTGCCGCTATTGGTAGACAACATAGGGATTTAAGACACAAAATCTTTAACTTGGTTGTGTCATGCCTTGACATGTTCTCTTCAAATCAGTGTCTCTTCAAATCAGCGGGTGGCATTATATTATGTCTATTCTGTGAATCTAGTCTTAGCCATTTCTTGCCAACTATATAGATATTTGTATCTCAGAAACAAAGTGACTTTGATAATCCTGGTTTAGGCCTACTGGTTAAATGGTATTGCGTTTCCATTGCTTTCATCTTCAGTATGTTATAATTCCTAAGGCTTTATGCCAATTATGTTCTTAGGAAAGGCTCCTCGTGAATTTAGACTGTTTGCCAATGGTGGTCTGTGCTTGTCTTTCTGTAGAGGTGCTGCTGGATATGAAAGCTTCTGGAGGAGAGTTAGGCTGGTTGACCTGGCCATATGAAGAAGGGGTGAGTACATAATGATTCTGTACGTTGGCAGAGCAAGGTGCATGTACTGGCAGGGTTCTCTGCTTAATGGTATATTATTTCTTCTACTGGTACACAAACATTTGGCTAGATTCTAGATTCCAAGACACATGTTAAGTACATATGCTGTATGTATGTTAATCATCCTGTTTTGCATTCTTTATGGCAAACAAAATGCCATTCCAAATGTCAGACTGCCTTAAAATACCTTTATAAACCCTCTACAAGACATTTCCTTAAAGACATTTCCATTATTATAATCCCATAATAATCACAATTCACATTTCCTGTTGATGAAGGATTATTTTCCTGCTGTGGTAAAACGGCTGAAATTAAGATCCAGCGTCTGTATTTGATTTGAAAAGGTTTGTCCGGAGGAACATCAGCAAGCTATTCTTCTAGCTTTCATTCCTTTAAAATAGTTTTCTGGGAAAGATGGAATGAGTGGCAGCTCCCACAAGTTTGGCACAGTATGGCCTTTACTGGTTTTAAAGCGATCCTTTCATAATACAACTATGACTGTCATAAAAATGTCATGGTAAGAGCTGCATCTGAATTTACAGGCCTGAAGTACATTCCCTTACTGCAATTAGCCAACAGGTTGTTATCATTCCTACAGTATTCCACAAAACCCTTCTCTTTTTTACTAAGTGGTGATATAAATTTGGGAGGTTCCTGTCAGTCAGTGTGGAACATAAAACTGAGGGAAGGAGTAAGGAAAAGAGTCGGGTTGTGTGGGAGTGAGGCATCCCTCTATCTATAGCTGTGTGGTTGGCTGACTAAAAACAGCAGCAGGACGTGGTCAATCGCAGTGTGCTGGCTCTTTTTCTTCTGTGCCCGTGAAGTTTACGTATCCTCCAATGTATTGTATTGGATAGGAGTTCCATCTGGTTAGATCATCTCAAATAATCTCAATAAACCTCCATAAAACCAGTTGAAGTTTCACTTCAGGATTAGACGTTTTATAATTATGCACTTAGTCTCTGTCTTTGATCTACTAACTGGTTCGGATTGTCTCTTCTTTCTTATTTTCTGAATGTCTCTCTGTGGTCTGAAGTACACATGACAGAGTTGGGATGAATCACTCAGTGGGCACAATGAAATGTTTGTTAATGGAAGCCATCTGAGGTGTTGAATGAATTCATAATGATTATTCTTTTAAAGCCATGTGCTTAATTAATAGATGCCTTTAAATACTGCTACCAGGCAAGCGTTTCCCCCTTTAAGTGGCCCTAATTGCAGCCAATATTGCTGCCATGTCTTTTCCATGAGCTTATAAAAACCCTTTAACTGCCTCGAAGCCTGCTGTTCCACAGGCATATTTGTTTCAGTGTTATGTCTGTCTCGCACACGCGTAGTCACAGAGGCACCCACGTCTGTCGGTTGAAACCACACACGTAGCGAGGTCTGACTGCACATCGTGTCCAGACCAAACCCTTCCCGGGCGTGAGTGGGGAAAAAGCGTGGGTACTGAAAGCTCAGACAGTTTATAGGTTTCTCATCAGGCAAACAGTTGTTTTCACCAATAAAACCCCAACCGATACTTGACCAGAACGGAGAACGCCCTTTACGGTCTTTCTCTCCCTAACTCTGTTGTCTGTCGAGACGGTAAGCAATGCTCCGTACATTCGGCTAAATGGAACCTACGTCCTCCCCTCTGTTGCAGTGGGAGATTGTTCAGACGGTGGTGAACGGCTCCCTCCTCTACACCTACAGCGTGTGTAACATCGAGTCAGGCGAGCAGGACAACTGGCTCCGCACTACCTTCATCCAGCGGCGCCCGGAGGCCACCCGCGTCTCAGTGGAGCTGCGCTTCGTCGTCCGTGACTGCAACACCTTCGACGGCGCCTCCCTCGCCTGCAAAGAGACCTTCAACCTGCACATGTACGAGTCCGACGCCGACGTGGGCACAGCCTTCCGCAAGGGCCAGTTCCGTAAAGTGGCCACCATCGCCCCGGACGAAATCAGCCGCGGCACGCTCAAGGTCAACGTCGAGACGCGGCTGGTGGGCCCGCTGTCCAGAAAGGGCTTCTACCTCGCCTTTCAGGACATGGGGGCGTGCGTGGCGCTGCTGTCTGTGAGGGTGTACTACAAGACGTGCCCGGCCACCGTGAAGAGCCTGGCCGCCTTCCCGGAAACGGTGGCGGATGGCCTGAGGGAGGTCGAGGGGGCGTGCGTGAAGAACGCCGTGAGCCTGACCACACCGCGCATCTACTGCACCGCCGAGGGAGAATGGATGGTGCCCATGGGACAATGCCAATGCCGTGCGGGCTACGAAGCCGTCCGAGACTCCTGCCAAGGTAAGACAGAGCGGACTCCCCATACTGGTATCACCCTGCACAGCCAACAGCCTGCGGGTCATAGCGCTGATCCGACCCAGGTCTGAGTGTTCAATTTCCACAGCAGCTGTATTTAGAGAAGAACAGGGCCTAACCACTAGCCCAGTTGGGTTGGAGAAATGATTGCACAGGAATGCTAATTGTAGTCTTTTCAGTGATTCAAAAATAAATAAATAAATAATTCCTGCACCTAACAAACAAAAGTGGTGCATTTCTTTGGGCTAAATGGGTCAGGTATAAACAAGTCTTTGGACTTATAGAAATGTGTTAAGAGATAAAGTGTGGAAGGTATTTGGACATTTTTATGATTGTTCTATAGCTAACTGGCTCCATGTAACAGTGGGAGGTTTAGGATTGTAAAACTATTTCCAAATTGTATGTGGGAGAGGACCAGACAGAGGTACTGTGTGGGAGAATGTTGCAGAGATAAAATGTGAAAGATTTGTGGTTCTAGAACTCTCTTGGTAATCGGTCATACACAGTGGATGTTACCTGTTGCTGTTGGGCAACTCTCCACTCAGCTGTTATCTCAGGACTTAGGAATTAGGTGGGGCGAGGAGGATACACTTTTAGGGACAAAGACAAACTGAACAGAGAAATCTTTGGTTGCTTATAGGGACATAAAGGTATGAAATAATAGTTAGAAGAGGAATGTGGTTTGAGGATGTTGCAAGTTAATGTGAAATGTCCAGACTGTTTAAGCAGAGGGAACCGGTAGAATGAGAAACAAACTTTATTTATTTTTGGGTTCGAGAAAGCGACTACGCCTGGGACGTGGAAATGGGAAGTTTGCTCACATTGTTTGTATGGAAGTCGCTGTGTCTTTGGTATTCCGGGGTGTGGTGTGTTCAGCTATCGCTGGGGAAGCATAGGAGGCACAGCAGACAGGTTGCGATGTTACAGTATGCACAGTGGACCGAGGGGATTTCTGAAAGGAATTCTTTCACCCTCACGTCACCTCCTGCCCTGATTGACTAAGGAGAGACATGTGACTCGATGTGCCAACAGATGAGCACCTGAGAATGGTCCCACTTACACACAAGTGTGTGTGTGTGTGTGTCCGTAACCATGGTTGCGGTGAACCAGAGATTACAGGGATTGTGTGCCGTCACGCCCTTCTCTGCAAGGAAGGGTATACTGACTCAGTCTGTGGTTTATGACCGGACAATGTCTCCCTTGTTGAAGTTTTTGAGATCCTAGTCACCTTGGGTGGCAGGGCGACATGGGTTATCTACAGAATGGTATATAGGCTGTTAGCGTCCTGTAGGTCTGATAACCAGTCATAGCCTGACTTGTCGTTACCTTACTTCCTTTATCGAACAGATAAGACATTTTTTACACTTATCTTAAGGTTGAGAAAGTAGTCCGCCACAGTTTAAAGACTGACCAGGCGTACTTCAAAGGGGCTGGCGGTTCTAGGCGGAGGGACAAGGCCAAGCTCAAGAATGTTCCAACCCTTGGCAGAGGGAGACTTCTCCACCTGAAGCGGAAATAAGCAGGGAGCCCTACAGAGGAAAAGGGAATATTTTAATGGCAGGAAATAAGTCTGATTCCGAAGCCTGCTCTGCAACCTTTTGATCAGGATACAGGAAACAGGTTTTTGTCACCTTTTTGGAAAAAAAGGAAAGAAAATGACAGGGGTTATCGTACCGGAGTTACATAACGCCTGAGGCATTTACAAAAAAAGCAGAACTGTTGCCACAATGGTGATGGAGCTCTTGGCCAAATAGATGAGAAAAAAACTAAATTAAGGCTAACCCATAGAACATCTAGCAAGGTTGACATGACAAACCTTTTCAGTTGCTTATTGTAGTTTTACGACACTGAGTCATCATCTATTTCTGAGAAGTCAAGCCGAAACAGGTTCCTCTGGATGACTAAAGACTTATGATCTAATGACCCTCCAAAGAAGATCCTGTGGGAACTCGCGATTCGAGGGGAATTTTAAGGCCGGCTCACTCAAATAACCAGGAGGGAACTCTGTGTGAAGTCTTAAAGGGAGGGAGTTAGAGTTCAGCGGACAGTTGCCGGCACAAGTGGTTGGTTAGTTGTATGCGTGGGACCGCCGGGTGCTTAGTTAGGTGTGGAGTGTAATTAAGTCAAAGGGATTACCGTAGAGCAGTGGGACAGCTGTTCAAGGATGGCATGGCCTGTTTCATCCGGTCGTTACCACGCACAACCAGCTCCCTAATCCCAGGTCCTACTCATTAGAACAATGGGCCAACACAGAGCGCAAAATCAGATTACATTTACTGACGTGTCACTGTCACCGGAACTCCATTCCTTTTCCTGATTTTTTTTTTTTTAAAGAGAACTGTCACGTCCAGGGACCAACCAGAACCGTGGGATTATTTGGGTCCCGTAGGGGCTTGGGGGGTGTACACCCTAAACGCATTTCAAATAACAAACGGCGCGGACACACAAGTAACACCGGACATTTCTGTCAAGTGCTTCGTCGTCCGCTCAAGTTACCCTTCGCCGAGATTCCGGCATTCTCCGGGGCGATCTGGAACAGGCTCTCTCCTGCCACTGATATATATGAATGCAGCGCACATGCCAACGTTTTAGGGCTTGAATGATTAAGCCCAACATATTTATGGCACCACTCAGTCCAGTCCCGTTCACAATGGATGAATAGGGGTGGGGGGGGCACTTTGATACCGGACAGGGGTCCTGCTGCTCCGTCTCCGGATAAAATAGGCCGGCCTCCTTTTCTTATGCGCAAGGAGCCCCGCACGCCCCCACGCTCTCCAACCGACTCCCCAGAGGGAACTTCTGTCGGCACTTTAGACCCTAACCCCTCCCCCCACCCTTCCACCCATTCATCCCGACCCCCCCCCCCACCACCACCCCCGATAGGACTCAAAACCCAATCCCATTCTTCTATTGTGGGCCTGGTTGTAATGTAGTGGTCCTTCTGCCATGGTGGTTAAGCCACAGGCCACCCTCTCCACCTAACAGGCCAGATGAAAGGCCGGTCCCCTGGGGTGAATCGGGAATAAAGGGTGAGAGAGGAGATGGCTCAAAGCAGCCATTCTTACAAGTTCCTAAAGTAAACAGTCTTCATTCCCATCAACCCCCCCCCCCACACACACAGAATGCTCAGCATTTACCCAGTCCACAGTGGGTTGAAGTAGTGAGTGCACACATTTTTATACTCTTTCGTATCTCCCCCGTGCTTCCTTCCCCACTTCTCCATTCTTGTCATTTGCCACCGGAGGAAGGAAGCAAAGCTTCAAACTTGCAGTCCTTGTATCCTGCCCCCCCCCCCAAACACACACACACACACAAACTTTAGAGCACATTACCCAAAAAGTTGGAATGGACGTTTTTTTCTTTTCTTCTTTCTTCTATATCCTACAGATTAGTAGAAAAACCCTAGTAGTAACCATATTTCTATTTCCTGTAAGTGACTCTTCAAACAATAACCACATCTGTCTTCAGTGTTGATTACAGTTCAAAGGAGAAAGGGAGGGCCGTGTAATTATCTGCTGTGTTTAGTGTTTCGCTGCCATCCGGTTCACCGTCAGTGCGAATTGAGAATGGAACTTGAGGCGAACGGGACAAGTGGAGGCAAACCGTCGGGGGGGGGGAAATTCCATTCTTTTCAGATACAAAGCCTCAGTGATTATAGTTCAACCACAGCCGGCGTCCCTTGCCAAGCCCCTGGGGACCGACAGATAGTTTTATTGTATTGTAACCGAATCGCTCCCTTCCCAAGGTCTGTGCTGATAATACTGTAACTTAAAGGCTGCCTCCTGCCTCTTTCAGCGTGTGCGCCAGGCTCCTTTAAGGCTTCTGTCTCGTCCGAGGCCTGTGAAGTCTGTCCTGAGAACACGGAGCCGTCCGCATCCGGCGCCACCCTGTGTCCCTGTATGGAAGGGTTCTACCGCTCCCCTTCAGACCCTCTAACGTCCGCCTGCTCTGGTAAGAACCCTGTTCTCACAAAGATGACCTTTCCTTCGAATATTTCAACCGAACTGCGGTCACTTTCAACCATAAGTGGACTTTATACCGTCGTTATGATTGATGGTGGGATCTGAGCAATGTTTGTAATGCGTGCTGTGTTGGAGTGTCTCTCTAGAAAATAAATATACATAATCTGTGTTGTCCTGGCTGTAGCTCCGCCCAGCGCCCCTCGTGACCTGGCTTCCACCACCCTATCAGCGGAGGGTCGGCTGCAGCTGTCCTGGAGGCCCCCGCTGGAGACGGGAGGCCGTAGAGACATCCGCTACAGCGTGGCATGCGAGCGCTGCGCCGACTCCCTGTGCTCACCCTGCGGAGAGAAGATCCGCTTCGAGCCCGGCCACTCGGACCTCCAGGGCACCGAGGTGACTGTTGGCGACCTGGAGCCCCACCTCAACTACACGTTCACCGTGGAGGCCCACAGCGGAGTGTCGCGCTACAGCAGCCTGAGACCCAGCAGCTCCATCACCACTGCCCTGCATTTCACCGACCCGCCCAAGGTGATCGACATCCACCTGGATGAGCGGAGCCCCACCGGCCTGGCTCTGTCCTGGTCCCTGTCCCGCCGGGCCCCGTCCCACGTCAACTACCGCTACGAACTCATGTACCGGAGAAAGGTGGGAGCGACTGTCAGACTTCACCCCCTCGCTACAATTACTCGGCGTCGTTCTTGTGGAGAATACAATGGCCTGTGCTGATCATCTGGGAGATGAATCTCCTCTTGGGTACTCATGCGTTCTGTTTCTCTTTCTGTTTCTGTGTCTCTCTCTCAGGATGATGACAGTGAGCGAGATGTCACTACTTACACGGTCCTGGTTCTGGAGAAGAGCTCGGTGCAGATCAGTGACCTCTCGCCTGGAAAGGCGTACATGTTCCGGGTTCAGGCTCTGAGCCCGGAGGGAACCCCGGGGAGTTACAGCCCGGAACACGAGTTCAGGACCTTGCCCATGGGTAAGTGTGGCCCCTGGTAACCAGTCGGTTCACATTTTTGTTGACATTTCAAGCGCTTCCCGGTTCATACGCTTGTTACCACGCTGTGTTTGTCTCTGACATCCAGTGGGTTTTGACTGTGAGTGTACACTGATCTGACCGTGTCATCTGTGGCTGTATTTCAGCTGAGCCTCAGGTCCAGAACAACTCCACGGTGGTCATGGGAGCTGTAGTTGGCGGAGGAGTCATGCTGCTTGTCGTTGTAGCCATTCTACTCCTACACAAACGGTTAGAACCCGCTAATCCAGTTACATCAATACTAAGATGTAGTTTGCATTTGGTATTTGAGTGGCAAATTAGAATGACAATATAATGCCACATTAGCTGTGAGTTCAACTTTTTAAATATTCCAGTACTAGCCAGGGCAGCTATTTAAAAACTCACTGTTACTGACACAGAAGACTGCCTGTAATAATTTGGTTTTAATAGCATAAAAGAAGTTACGTTGTGTCTGTAGATTTGTTATCCTAGTAATAGTAATATCTGTAATACTAATGAGCGATCTTCCCTCCCAGGAGACAGAACGTCCGTCAGAGACAGCGATCTGAAGACCCCTACTTCTCCAGCACTGGTAAGAGTCACAGCACCTTAAATATGGACCTGTGTGTCCTGCATCTCAACTGCCTTCGCTAACCACCTTTCACAATTCTTTAGATCAACTGAAGCCTCTGAAGACATATGTTGACCCTCACATGTACGAGGACCCCAACACCGCTATCCTCAAGTTTGCCAGTGAGATTAATCCAAGTCTGGTCACCAAGCAAAAAGTGATCGGAGCAGGTAAACGTCAAAACCTTAAACTGTATTATTTTGAGAAGATCCCTCAGACCCCCACCCCCCTGTTGCTGTACTGGTCTTGATCGTTGGCATGTTTCGGTTCCTCAGGGGAATTTGGGGAGGTGTACCGCGGTGTCTTGAAAGTCCCGGGCAGAGGGGAGGTGGCCGTGGCCATTAAGACGTTGAAGCCGGGTTACACGGAGAAGCAGAGGCAGGATTTCCTGAGTGAAGCCAGCATCATGGGCCAGTTCTCCCACCAGAACATCATTCGCCTGGAGGGAGTCATCACCAAGTGTGAGTCCCTGCACTGTGACCCAGTGTCCCAAACGACAGCCTAGGCCCTATGTATTTCATTATTTATGCCTAGATCCATATAGGCCCTGGTTAAGAGTAATGCACTTAAAGGAATATGGTGCCATTCGAAACTCAGCCACTGAGTGCTTCACATGATAGCTGAGTGATTATAATTAAATATGGTACTAATATACTATTATCTCTTTTCTATCTTGCCACTTGTTGTCCAGATAATTAAATATGCCTTTTGGTCGCTTTCTCCTTCAAGCAGTCAAACATGCCATGATTGTGACGGAATACATGGAGAACGGCGCCCTGGACAACTACCTGAAGGACCACGACGGGGAGTTGTCCTCGTACCAGCTGGTGGGCATGCTGCGTGGCATCGCGGCGGGCATGAAGTACCTCTCCGACATGAGCTACGTGCACCGGGATCTGGCTGCCCGCAACGTCCTGGTCAACAGCAACTTGGAGTGCAAAGTGTCCGACTTCGGCCTGTCCCGCGTACTGGAGGACGACCCTGAGGGAACCTACACCACCAGCGTGAGTCAGACCTATAAAACACCACCGTTAATGAGTGGATGGGAACCGGTGGGGGGTGTTACGCTAGCGGGTGGCTGAGCCCCTTCTGAATGGTGTTTTAGTGTAAAGGAAACCGTTTACTCATTCTCATGACTCGCTCTTGTCCTTTCAGGGAGGGAAGATCCCCATTCGCTGGACAGCCCCTGAGGCCATCGCCTACAGGAAGTTCACGTCGGCCAGTGATGTGTGGAGCTTCGGCATCGTCATGTGGGAGGTCATGGCCTTCGGGGAACGACCCTACTGGGACATGAGCAACCATGAGGTATGCCCCCGCACTTCGTCCGTCACGTCGCTTCCTCTCTCCCCACCTCAGGGAAATGACGGGCAGCTGTTTGGATAAATACAGGCCTTCTGGGTAGTTATCCTGCTTTAAACAACCCAAATAGGGCCCTGAAGCCAAGTATTTCCCACAGTGTTCATGTGATGAGGACAAGACAAGAGTCACTTGTCCTAGGTGAATAGAGACTAAACCCTTTCTCCCTCAGGTGATGAAGGCAATCAACGAGGCCTTCCGGCTGCCCGCGCCCATGGACTGTCCATCCGCTGTGTACCAGCTGATGCTGCAATGTTGGCTGCAAGACCGCTCCAAGCGACCCCGGTTCTCAGACATCATGAACATTCTGGAAAAATTGCTCCGAAGCCCGGAGTCTCTGAAAACCATCGCCGACTTCGATCCCCGGTAAGATGACCGTCGAGCGTACGTGACGGTTTGATCACGTAGCGCAAACCCAGCGTTTACTTAGCAGCATCTGTCCTCACAGGGTTTCCATCCGCCTGCCGAGCACCAGCGGCTGCGACGGCTCCCCCTTCAGGTCGGTGCCGGAATGGCTGGAGTCCATCAAGATGAGCCAGTACACCGAGAGCTTCGCCTGCGCTGGAATCACAAACATGGAGCAGGTGCTGGCCATGAGGAATGAGTAAGTTCTTTTGGACACATGTCACCACCAGCACTGTTAGACAGGCCTTAGTCTGCTACGTTGGAACGGGCTGAAGAAATATTTGGATCTTTGTTAGGCAGTTGTTGTCCGGTATGCTACACTCTCATCTATGGAATGCCACACTCTCATTGACTGAATGAAACCCTCCCCAAACCCCCTCTCATTCCCCCCATTCCATTCCTCTCCGACACACCCTCCATAGAACCATTGTCTTTGGCTCCTTCTTAAAACGCACATTTCACTGCATCAAGTGGCGGATAAAATCATTTGTCTCCATGCGATCGATTGGTTTCAGTGAGGGAACGTTTTCCTAACAGCGACTGCCTCTTGTCTGTCTTCTCCCGCAGGGACATCAGGAACATCGGCGTGCGGTTACCAGGTCACATGAAGAGAATCGCCTACAGCATTGTCGGACTTAAAGACCAGACCAGCTCGCTCAGCGTTTGCAGCACAGCATTTGCAGTGTGAGGGCCCCCGGGCTGAGGTCACCCACAACCGGACTGCACTGAGCACCTAATTTCACTGTCTCATACACACAAACACACTGAATGGGGAAATGGATCAGGTTGGGTTGAACACGTTCGTACTAATGGGTACACTGGCCTTGACTGCTCAGTGGCTGAAGAGGAGTCTGGCAGCCATCCTACCAGAATAAAACTGAACAGAGACATCGAGATGTGACAATGGGGGGGAGGGAAATGTATATAAATGTAAATCACTCTATCAGCTATGTAAATAGATTGGCAGATGGGGAAACTACAGCTTTTGGGAGGAGCTGTGTGAGATCTGAGGAGCGAAAAGGACCACTCCACTTTATTTTTCTATTAACTGCAAGTCTGAAAAAGAAAGAGACCTTTAAGCCAAGGCACTTGGAGACCGGGGCTACCTCATCAAGCACTCACTTATTCCACCAGTGACTTCTGGACTCTTACTAGTTAGGTTTAAAATAACCAATGAATGAGAATGCATATCTAATGAAATGAAAGATGTGTTCGTCTTTGGAAATTATTCCTCTCAGGGCAGGAGATTAGATACTCTTTAGAATTATTTTAGATTTTTGTACTGTAGGTTCCATTCTGTTTGCAATCCATCTGCTATACTTTTCTCATAAATTTTTTATGTATTTTTCTATAGTTTACAGTTGGCTCCAACTATTCTTAAAGCAAACTTTCCATTATTTAATATTTATTTTGTACTTCATATTTATTTTATTTGTTTAATGAAAAAGACTGATCTGGCACATGTTTGGAAAAGTGAAAAAATGTATTTCAGTCCAATAAAATCAGTGTTGCCTTGTAACTGAATAACTGAATTTAATAAACTAGCAGAAATGCATGTTTGTCACATAACACTCATGACTATTATCTAAATTAGATATTACAAATAGAGGCAAGAATGTTTGTTTGAAATAAATCAGTTTAAGTGTGATTTTCCTCGACACCCACCCTCCAGTTGGCATCAACAGTCAGCTTCAATGTCAGCTGGTGACTGTATCATGGTAGTCTGGAATGTGACATCTCCACTCAACTGTACTGAATCAAATATGCATTGCAATCAGCTACTGAGCTCCTAAATTCCCAGACCTTGTATCTGGGGTTTCACAGTAATCTTTCTTCAATGACCACTTATACATAATAATATACCATTCTGCAAACCCTTTTATCCAAAGTGACTTACTGTATAATTATGCTTGCATATATAATTTACTTACAGTTTTGAGTTGGACAGCAGAATTTTGCTACATTTTATATTTACACCTAGTTTTCCATTTAAATGTTCATTATTCAACATTTCTAGTTTGCCTTGCTATATAATAAACTGTAAGAGCAAGCAAATAATGTTCTCATTGTTATGTACATATTTAGAAGAATATGCAGTTAGTTGCTTTAGAAGAATATGCAGTTAGTTGCTTTGGAAGGATATGCAGTTAGTTGCTTTGGAAGGAAATGCAGTTAGTTGCTTTAGAAGGATATGCAGTTAGTTGCTTTGGAAGGATATGCAGTTAGTTGCTTTGGAAGGATATGCAGTTAGTTGCTTTGGAAGGATATGGATGAAGAGGGAACAACAGTCACTATCCCTTCTGGTTCTCTCTTCTTTGATAAATATTGCACATGGCTATCCAGGCAGTAAAACATTACCCCGCCCTGTCACACAAACTCAAACAAAAACACACTCAATCTCACACAACACTATAAAAGACCAGTATTCAAGGACAGAAGATGAAGCCGATAGTGGGGTTTGACGAGGCAGAACGAGAAGTCTTCTCACAAATACGCACTGGACTGATTCATTAAAAAACTTGACTATTTTCGCCATTCTACCTCCGCACATCGACTGTCCTCACAGTCCCACATGGAGAGAACTCAAGGTAACTTCACAGAAGAGTTCATGTTACTGAAATAGGTCCAACAATAACAAACTTGTGAGTCTGTTTAGAAGATGTATTATCTATGCCATGACCGTAACCTTGTAGGAGACTTTGATATGATCTAGAGTGGTTTGTGTACTGCTACAGTTATTGTGGTGGGGATGGAAACCAGCTGCACCAGGAGTGGGTTTGCATTTAACCAAGTTGTAAATGGCTGTTATTTCCAGGCCACTCGTACCCTACCGGAAAGATCCACTCCGTGGGAAACATATACCTGTTCACAGTGGATGTGAGTAAGTTCTCTCCAGAAGACGTCATCACAACGTCTTCGCACAACCTTATAGAAATCTATGCAGAGAAGGTGAATTTCCAAAACATCAACCTCTTGTTGTAATGGTTTGCAAATGTACACATATTCCTGCTTCTTTATCTCCTTTACTTCATCTTTCCATGTTCTTGTTCCCACCAGTTAGCAGAGGACGGTACGGTCAATTACACATTTGCCCATAAGTGTGTGTTGCCTGAGGACGTGGATCCAATGTCAGTGACAACCTCACTGGAAAGAAAGGGGGAACGTCAGACTTTGACTGTCAAAGCCAGAAGGAAGTAATCTTCCAAAGGGTGCTGGGGGTCCTCGAGTGCTGAAAACGTTCCACGCATTCACGCATGAACGCACACATGTTCACAAACAGTTGAAATGTTTCATTTGAATCCATAAATCCAGTTACAGATGAAAATGATGGTTTTAGTCAATCGTGCAATCTGAAGGCCATGCACTGGCAGTCTCAGAGCATGTCCAAAACCTCCAAATACCAACATCCAAAGTTTGGCAACCAACAATTTTTAGGCGTGACAATACAATAAAGGCTAGTTTAGGAATGTGTAGCACTATCCCTAATCATGATTCAAAATCTAATTCTAACCCTAAACATAAACCAAAGTCAGATAGAAATTATAGTCAAAGGGAGGACCAGCCAACTGTCCTCACTTCGCAAGATTGTTCTTGTTTTACCTTTTTCAGATATACAGTGATGCCTGACAACCTTCAGACAATTAAAAAGTTTGGCGCATTAGAAGGGGCTGTTTCTATTCAGACAAGAACATTGTGCTCTGGAATAGAATGTTCAGTATTGTTTTTCTGAGAACTAAGTCCTCTATAAGTATTGGGACAGTAAAGTCAAAATTGCTATTTTTGCTGTACACTCAAGGCATATGCAAGTATGATTAAAAGATGAATGAGGCAAAAGTACAGACTGTCACCTTATATTTCTGGTTGTTTCAACACATGCTTTACCAACAAAGAATAACAGCACTTTCAGAGTTCTATCACCCATTTCACGAGAGCATAAGTGTTGGGACAATCCAACTTAAAGCAAATGTAAGAACGATGAAAACTAGTATTTAGTCAATAATCCCTTGCATGCAATAACAGTGAGTCTACCAGCCATTGACATCACCAAACTCTTGGTATCATCCTTTGAGATGCTTTGACAAGCCTTTACAGTTGCTATTTTGACCAATTGCATTTTTGAGAGTTTCTAACTTCAGTTTACTCTTCAGCAAGTTAATCTGTATTTAATTCAGAAGATTGACTTGGCCAGGCCAAAAATGAGCATATAAATGATTTCCCATATAAACTCTTTGGTCGTGTTTGGGATCATTGTCCTGTTGAATGTAAAAGCACCTTGCAGTGAGTCTGCTGGCATTTTCTTGTACATTGGTAGCCAAGATGCTTCTCTACAATTCTGAATGTATTCTGCAGCTGCCATTATTCTTTAAATTCTAAATAAAAATGAGTGAGCCTGTTTCAAAGACAGCCATGTATGCCCATGCCATGACACTACCTACACCATGCATCACAGATGAGGTGTCCTGCTTCAGACACTTAACATCTCCAGAGAAAAACAGGAGCGCCCACACACACACAGATGCAACAATTTAGATTACACTTAATGTTTTAATTTTATTTAATATTAATGGTGCTTCTCCATGCCTAGTCTGTTGCCAGTTCAGTAAAAAAAACATTTCACTTTAATGGGTCTAGATTCTAAATTCATTTGGTTTTCCATTATGTTAACATAGCATTACGGCATATTTTGTGTCTGTTAATGTGAGTTTATCGCCTAAATAAGCGTATCAAATATCAGCAATAGTAGTCTGAGCGATTACGTTTGACTTTTACTCTGAAAGTACCCGGAAGTTACGAATTTTGTTCTTTGCCCATAACTGGTTGTCAAGGAAATAAAGCATCTGTTTTGAACGTTGGTGCATTTTTATCAGACAAGTTAGTCAACCAAGTAGCTGTGCCGTAACGTCGCGGAATTCCAAAATATAACTGATAAACATCTAAGCGATGCAAAAGATCCAAACGGGTACACATGACGGGACCGCGAAATGACTGATTTGTTGACGTTGTCGATTCTTCAAAAAAACACGATATCATGGCACAAATCCTGGATCCTGGGTCTATTGTGGTAGACGACTGGCATCGAAGTGCAGATAGTAGGGAGTTCTTCAGTAGGATTCTACACAAGAAAAAACGTAGAAACTTTGGTAAGTTTCTTGACTTAAATATCTGCTATGCTACTAAGTCCTTACTGGCTACATTTATAAGCCTTATATTAATGTTAAATACTGTAAAAATCTAATCAACATTTTCAGGTCTTCTGGAGGCTCCAGTAATGCCCCCTAATGTGTCTGTGGACACTGTCCACTACAAGATCTTCATCTCAGGAAAGAGTGGAGTAGGGAAGAGCGTTCTAGCTGCACGTCTCACTGGGTTGAAAATTCCTAACATGCACTATGAAACAACAGGTGGGCCTCTTGCAGCTGGGGTGGTTTTGCATTCTAGCTGCATGTGATGGGTTAAATAAATGTTACATGAAAAAGACCCCGTAACAATTGTTCTTATAGGTATTGAGACCTCAGTGGTCTATTGGCCTGTGAAGTTGAGAGAGAGCGGTCGTGTGCTGTTTTTCCGCTTGCAACTGTGGGACTGTGGGGAAAACGCCTTACGCAGATTTGATCACTTGCTTCCGGTAGGCCTGGAATATCACAAGCTTGCACATCCCTACAACAATAAAATGGCATTAAACTGTACTGATTCCGTGATACTAGAAAAAATATATTTAATACCCATTTTCCTCTGTGTGTTTCAGTCATGTAAGGAGCAGGTAGATGCCATCCTCTTCCTCTTCTCCTTCACTGATAGAGTGTCATTTGATGATCTGACCAATCAGATCGCCAGAGGCACTGAACTTTGTGACAGAGTTGTGAAATTGGTTGTCGGCACAAAGTATCCTTAAATTGTTCTGTTTGTACGTGGTGGACAGTTTGTGACAGATTCTGGTCAGCCACCCAGGATTTTGTCCTTGACAGCAACCTCAGATTTGACCTGTTCACGCACACAGACGTGACAGAGAGGGAGGTGACCCGGTTCCAGGAGGTCAGTGGCCTGCCAGTGTTCCGCATGGGTGGAGACGTCACTAACGCCAGTAACCTCGGTGAGGTCGCGCCCCTACTCAACTGCCTAGCGGAGCACCTGTGGCACCAGGACTGTGTGGCAGCCATGGCCCCTGCAATCCCCACGCACCCAGAATCTGCGGTGTATATGAAATCAACGGTTTGAGCAGCTCGTTTCCGCCTCCCACACTGCTGCGGTACCCTCGACAGAGCAGTCCCAGAAAACATAAGACTGGAACAACCGAACAGCACGCTACTGACAGCCTATTTGCTCCAATTAATGTGGTTCCATGTACCTGCCTCAAGCTTATTTAAATACACTGGTTGGGTTTTTGAACAACACTTTAGTAGAAAATGAGGTCTGTCTGAATTTAAATGATAATCTTCATTTATATTGATTTGAGGGCAGCTAGAGTATGTAGTTGTAATTGTTCAAAAATAAAAATGGGTTATTTTACAATTGGAGTCACTATTAGGATCTTATGTTTAAAATGTTTTAAGTCTAATGTTACATATGAAGTATTTCATGTTTTCAGTTATGGTTCCAAATAAAGTCTGACCATTTTATTCAATAATACATGGACTTCATTTTCCCAAATACATGTTCTGTAGCCATCACCAGCTCTCCACATCTAGTCCTTTCACTAAGTTGCTATATTTTTCTCTTATTTCACAAAATGTATACATACGGTCATGTTTTTTAAAATTCCCTTTAATTCCCAAGAGCATTCTTGGAATGGAATATACTACATTAAAAGCTGAAAAGTCTAAGAACAAATTCTAAAATATACCAGAGACAACTTTCAGCATAAAAAACAGGAACATTAAAATATGACATTTTATTTATCATGTGTAAAATTCACATTAAAATTCAGAACATTTTGTAAATTGTGAGCTGGTTAACTTATATGGTTATCTGTGGAAATACTTTCTGTAGGGTATGGTCAAATATACCAAATATTAAAGTACAGAAAATATAGGAAAACCCCAACAATTAAAAATACACAATGAAAAAAATACATTTGTGCCCCTGGGGGCAAGCAGCAAGCCATGAGCAGTTCCTTCAACCAGAGGTGTTTTCTGTTTGGACACAAGACAAAGCACGAGTAACTATAGTCTAGAGGCCATCCATCAACAAAGCAGCATTTGGTAAGCCGACAAAAGTAATTGCAGCATTTACAAATATGAACACTCAGTGTTAAAGTTGTACATTTCATAAATCAAAAAGTAAAACCTCTAAATCATATCAAGTTGCTAAGTTACATTCCTATTTGCTCGCAATGACATGCATAAGATGTACATTCCAATTCTTAACTGATTTCCTTAACTAGTTGTGAGCTGGGTAATTGATAAGGCCAGGTTACCCATGTATGAACAAGTGCTGTGGTGGTCAGTCAAAACTGAATGCAGTGCAAACACAGGAAAACCAAACAAAAATAATTGTGCGAATAAGTCATTAAATATGAATACACAAGTGAATAGGATGCGAGTGCATACAATCCTGGAACAGACTGAACATCAATTTAAACTGGGCTGCGTCAAGTTGCACTATCACAACCTGCAATTTGACTAGGCTTTTCGGTGCAGTAATACAGACGGACAACCAAAACATGACCGCTCTTGAAAAAATCCAGCCTGTGCTGATAGAGAATCACTTATACCACTTAAAATGTCTTGTGTTACCACGGTCTTTGTGAAGACAGAGCTTTCATCCACACCTCTTTGTCTGACCTGAAAACCCAAACACACCCAGTCATTTTGTAAATCCCATTTGAGGAAGGGGACCGAGGAGTTCAAAACAACTCTTACCTGATAATGGTATGTGGGGCAAGAATGAAGGCAGTGGCATGCCCGGTGTGGTTTTGGGAAAGGCGCATCACGAAGGACTCTGGGGGGAGACCAAGGGCTTCTGTATTCAGCTGTTCAATGTGAACATGGGTGGGGAACACAGCATGATCCAGCACACTGAAACGCTGCTCCCTGAAGAAGGGCAGGAGAGAGGCGGGGTGACATCAGTAGTATGACAAGGAGCGGCTACTTTGTATCAAATTAAAATGGAGCACGGATGCAGTGCTTGTAAATACAGTTCACAGCTATACTGTCAGAGGAAGTTTACTTTTTCAGTGAGATGAGCAACAGGTCATTGAAAACGTGCAGGTAAATGTCCAGGTAGGAAATTCTGGAACCTGGCACATAGCCCTCTGGAATGAGTTGTTTCAGGAGACCTTTGTGGATCAGATAGCGGCCACTTGTAACCAGTGGAATGGACTGAAAAACAGAGGTGAATCGTATAGCTCAGGTTTTTCTGTGATGCATCAATGCCACCTAGAGGTTAAATGGAGAACAAGCCTGTCTCTTAATAGCTGTGATCTTGTTAAACAATAACAGTAGCACAACAATGCCACTGAAATAAGAAACAACTAAAGAGATGTCAAACCTTGACACTGCCAAAATCAATGAGCTTGTGGATATAAACCAGTTCCTCCATCTGCTTCATCCGCTGAACCCCATCATTACACTCCATCACTATCTGCTCTCCACAGAAGAGAATACAGACTTAGAATGAACCATAACTGAGGATAAAACAGATGCGTTTCTCCCCAGGTGTTAGTGGTGACCTCTACCTTGTGCGTGGCTTCAATGGCGTCTTTCAGACAAGGGATCGATTCACAGCCTCGCTCAGTCAGCCTCAGGATGTTCTACAATCACAGCAGAAACTAGTGCTAACAATTATATTTTCAAGCCTTTTAACCCAAGAATCTTTTGGGAGCCCAATGAACAGACTGTTTCAGGTGAAAGGAGGCAGAGGAGCTGGCTCAACAGACTAAACCCATCTAGCAGAAACTCCCAACATGACGTTTTGATTAATTCAAGGAGACACATTGACACAGAGTTCAGGTTTACAAGCGCACCCAAAACATCAACCATGACATAAGGTCTGCGTCACGATATCCTAATCCATGTACCAAACCACAACCAGTGGTGTCCAGGATCACCACCACCCACACCGCTACTCCTCCCTCCCCCTGTAGGCTGCCACCTCCGAGGGTTACCTCCAGAATGATCTTAAGGCGAGTGATCCGCTGGAAAGGGAGGACAAAGAAGGACTTCAGAGTCTGTCTTTGACACACTGGATCACTCTCCAGTTTCTTCAGCGCAAACAGGAACTCTCGGTTCTCCTGCCTGAGAATAGGGGAAAGAGCGAGACTGAGCAGGGAGTATGTAGAGCCGCTGCAGTAAGAACAAAACAGTGGAACCGTGACAAAAAGCAGACATTAGCAGGGTGACGAGGGCCTCCTGGTACATCATGTTGGTTAGGTACGGCACATAGACCGATCGGAATGCAGGGCAGTGACACAGCACAACGTCTTCAACCCGAGAGATCATCGCGTTCTCCCCCAGGCAAACCTCCAGGTCCAGCAGAAACCTGCAGATACCAGAAGGGTCATTGGAACCCAGATAATGCACAAGCCGGTATCAATTATCACAAACATGGATTTTAGAGCTGTAATTTTAGATTGTCCTTCAATAACATTGTGACCATCTTGTTCTGGGAACGTATCCCATTAGAGGTCCTTACGCTTCACTGGCTTTCCTCACACTGCACAGGTTTGAGAACAGGATGTGATGCTCCATGCGGGGGATTGTCTGTTCCAGCGCCTCGGACGCAAGAAAGTGATTCACAGCTACCCCTAGTTTCTTCAGGTAGGAAGCCTCGGAACTGATCATCTCAAACATGGCCTTCAGAGCAAAAACAATTCACATTTTCATTCTTTATTCCTCACAATGTTTGGATGACATGACATCAGAAGACATGGGTGGGGCCATCCACCCACCTCCTGTAGACAGATCTCCCTATGGGAGAAGGTGTTGACCAGGCCCCTCTCCTTCACTTCAGGCAGGTCCTGCCAAGACCTGCATAGGTCCTCTCCTGTAAGTGATAGATGCCTGGTGACCACATTACTGCAGACATAGTGGACCGGTGGGGACCGCAGGCCAGTTAAACATTCGGCAGTCACCAGCTCGGACAGACTGCTGCCACTCATCCGGTTTATGTCAGCTCGTAGCGAATACAGGCAGAAGTGCTGATATAGTGGAACTGCAGAGAATTGAGGCAAAGACAACACTTTCTCAAGGCTTTTAGGAGACTGTTAAAGATTTTGACAAAACAGTTGGGGACAATAATCAGATGAGACAACTATTCAATGGCATATACTTACAGACATCAAGGTACTTGGACTCACACAGTCCCTTCATATTGTAGTCTTGACATTCCTCTTTTAAGGTCTCTGTTGACCTAAAGCTAGAAGAAGAAAAAAAAGACTTATTTTTTTTGTAATTCAGTATCTGAAAAGAAATCCAGAATAAATGTAAGCTCACACTCTTTCCTGGTCATCGTTATCAGAGGGTAACAGTGGGGAAGCCATAGTCTCTACTATGTCATTCTGCCCTGGGACCCAAAACAACTTTGGCATAGACCGCTGTATCAGGCCTCCGAGACTCCATGCTTGCGAAGTGGCCACAGTTACGAGAGCTGAGGATATACCTTCAAAGCTGAGGACACATTATATTTATACAGGGTTAGAAGCGTTTTGCACCCTGTACATTTTATGGTAGAATAAAATTCGACGTGTACGGGTTGAAGAATGACAATCAATGGAAAATAACTCACCCGATGAAGTCCTCCATTTCAGTCTGATCGGTCACACCGCCTATGTAGTCTCCACTCATCTCCGCCGCCGGGGAGATCTCAGACTTGCCAAGAGGTTCTGAGTTCTCTTCCAATAATTGCTTCTGTTCTATTGGCTTATTCTCGGTCTGGGCCGTAAACTCCATACGGAAACGTGTGTGGGGAAAGGGCTCGGTCCTCAGGTGAACACTCAAGTCAGGCAGCTGAGCCATCGTTAACCAGTCCATGAGTTGAAGGATGCAGATCGGCCCCGTATCGTTGGACTCTAGGACACTGGCACGGTAGAGACTAGTTGACCATAAGGGGAGGGTAGCGTAAATTAGGCACAATAACGCGTTACAAAGTAGCCTAGCTTTACCGTAGACTGACCTGGTTGAACACTGGATCTTTCCGTTAAAAGCTTTCAGCTGGGCGTCATTAACACAATCTCAGTGCAATTCGGTACAGGTGTGCGTTTGTTACCCGTATGAATGTGGAGTTTACTACTGCCACATTTCTGGGTACACAATTGGGCCGCTACAACTGTATACATTACGTAACCATTCATTTATGAATAGGTGCGAATGTAAATTGTTCTAGACGCCAATAAGTTAAAACAGTGCCTGTCCCATCGCCTAAAATCCTGGGTCCCCTGGACGAACCCATGGCCGTTTTCATAGAACTGTAGTGCCAAATAGTTCGTCCTGTGGTTCTAACAACGAACTTACTGTAAATACAGTTTTGGTGAGCTCATTAATCCTTGAACTTCATAGACAAGTGCATCCAATCATGAGAAAAGGTATTTCAGGTGGCCAGTTGCAAGTTGTTGTTCTCTTTGACTCTCCTCTGAAGTGTGGCAACATGGGGGCCTCAAAACAACTCTCAAATGACCTGAAAACAAAGATTAATCAACATTATGGTTTAGGGGAAGGCTACAAAATCTATTGCAGAGATTTAAGCTGTCAGTGTCCACTGTGAGGAACATAGTGAGGAAATGGGAGACCACAGGTACAGTTCTTGTTAAGGCCAGAAGTGACAGGCCAAGTAAAATATCGTAGAGGCAAAGGCGAAGGATGGTGAGAATGGTCAAAAACAGAGTCGCTTGAGGTATGCAAATGCACATTTGGACAAGCCAGCTTCATTTTGGAATGAGGTGCTGTGGACTGATCAAACAAAGATTGAGTTATTTGGTCATAACAAGGGGCGTTATGCATGGCGGCAAAAGAACACAGCGTTCCAAGAAAAACACTTGCTACCCACAGTAAAACTTGGTGGAGGTTCCATCATGCTGTGGGGCTATGTAGCCAGTGCTTGTACTGGGAATCGGGTTAAAGTTGAGGGTCGCATGGATTCCACTCGATATCAACAGATTCTTGAGAATAATGTTGAAGAATCAGTCACAAAGTTGATGTTACGCCGGGGCTGGATATTTCAACAAGACAACGACCCAAAACACTGCTCAAAATCTACCTGGGCATTTATGCAGAGGAACAAGTACAAGGTTCTAGAATGGCCATCCCAGTCCCCAGACCTGAATATCATTGAAAATCTGTGGGATGATTTGAAGCAGGCTGTCCATGCTCAGCAACCATCAAACCTAACTGAACTGCAGATGTTTTGTAAGGAGGAATGGTCCAAAATACCTTCATCCAGAATCCAGACACTCATTAGAGGCTATAGGAAGCGTCTAGAGGCTGTTATTTTTGCAAAAGGAGGCTCTACTAAATATTGATGTGATTTTTCAGTTGGGATGCCCAAATGTATGCACCTGTCTTTCATTTTGATGCATATCAGTTATTTGATAGATCAAAATGAAATTGCTGATCCAAACACCCAATTATTTATGAAAATCATGGAAATTGTCAGGGGTGCCCAAACTTTTTCATACGACTGTATGCGACCCGACTTCCCATCTGCACAACTCAAAGAACCTGACATTAAAAGTAGTTTGCCCACTCAACTAATAGGCCTACTTACAGTTTGCGTAATATATGAAAGCAAATATAGGAGCAAGAAGGCAAAAAAAATGAAGGCAGATTAGCAAAAAATGGCTTTAATTACAATCTTTAACACCCATTCTTTAGAAACCACACAATCACACACATACAATACAAAGAACCAGTTTAATTTTATTTTGGACTTTAAAATGATTACAAGATCAAATTAAATAATTCCATCTGCCTAGATGTTATATGAATATGACCCAGATACAATTAAAAAAAAAAGTTGGATAATGGATATATGACTGACAAATGATAGCAAAGGCTCTGACAGCTGGATAGACTTGGACTGTGACAGATTACCAGTTGACGGCCAGCAGCTTGATTAAATCTACACAGATACTGTAGAGTAAATCTACACGTAAGACGTTGTAGATATCGGACACAGAGGTTTCACCAGTAGCTACCAAACCCCTTTTATGTAAAATGACCACATCACATTTCCAAAGATGTTTGTATTAAACATGTGGTTATGTTTGAAGACCTTATGCTTTACCTGCAAAATCTCTCAATTACATTACTCTGAAATATTCAATGTACTGATCTCATAATTCTTTGCTGAATAAGTCCTCAGCTTTTTGGATGTTGCTCCATAAACCAGGTAATAAGGGAAATTAAAGGTAATTTGAAAAATAGTGCTGCTTGATTTTTCACCTCATGTTAGCTGTCTAAAAAGGTAAACAGCCATCAAGTGCCCCAGGATTGGCAAAAATCTAACAAGAACTCTGGCAGGGAAAGACAGATCACCAGTTAGCAATGGTTTCAGATGCAGCCATTTCCCAGTGTATAACTGTCTGATGGGTATAATTCAGAATCTGAATCCACTTCAAATAAACATCAATTAAAAACAAAAGAATAGTTTCCCAGATCGATAACATTCCTCGCAAACCTGACATTTTATTTCTTAAACATACTGTTTTAGGTTACCCTAAGCCCTTTTTAAAATGCCATTTCACACATGTAAACATTTACCTATATGATTTCTCCAAGGGGGCAGTTCAATCAGGGTTTAGAATGAAATATGCAAGGGGTTATTTTGGGGGAGATAAAATTCTTTGACCACATCCCATTTTACGAAACCGACAAATCGGGTTCATTTTCAGGCACCAACAGCTGCTGCATGCAAACACACCTTAGGTCATATTTGGCTAAATCCAGGAATAAAAAAAATGAAGAAAGAATCTGAACCAAGAGGCCAACGGACAGAAAGCATTTCCCCATCCCCAGGTAGAAGCCAAGAGGCCCAGTTTCACCAGATGTCACCTTTGACAATAAGACAACAGTACGAATGAGACCGATGTCGAAGAGGCAGGGACGCCCGCACGCTGGCAACGACGGGTCTAGGTGGGCACAGTGATCTTGCGGGCCAACAGCGCCAGCAGAGCCAGCTCCACGCTGCCCTGGGCCTGTTCCAGCGCGTCCACGGCCTCCCTGGCAGAGAAACCAGACGCCAGGATCCTCTGGATGTGCTCAGACGGAAACTGTCCGGCGAAGGGGAGTGGAAGAGGAGTGGGCGAGAGGGGGGCCGGGGACGAAGAGGGGTGTTGATGGAGGACCGAGGCCTGAGTTTGAGGTGGTGAGGTGCAGGGCGAAACGTCCTCGTCAGGCAAGCCCGAAGCTACAGCCAGGGGGCTCTGCTGGGCCGGCTCAGGCTGGAGGCTGACGTTGTCTAGGTTGTCGTTGCCAGAGGCCCTCCCGTCGGCCACGCCCCTTCCCTGATGCCCCTCTGGGGGTTCCCTGACCTCCAGGTCTGCTTGGAGCGAGGACGGAGCAAAACCCTCGACCTCCGGCACAGTGCCTCTGCTCTCACTTACGTCTTCCAACCCAAAGCCATCGGCTGTATTTTCCCTCCTGGAGCTGCTTGGACACAGCAGTTCCGCTTCTCGCGGCCCATCTCCGGGTTCGGCCTTGGCCCCCAGGCTTGGCTCCTGGATATAGGAGCCGGATAGGTCACACTCAGGAGGCGTCCCCCTGCCAGAGTCAGTGGCAGGTTCGTTTTCACAGCTCTCCTCACCGGCTGCGGTAGCAGTCGACGTGGATGATTGGCTGGTGGCGTCGGGTGCTGGGGTTCCAGGCGCCGCTGGCGGGTCAAGGCTGCCGTCCAGCCCGTCGGCGTCCTGCCTGTCTGAGGGGGAGCGAGAGACATCGCAGCGGTTGGACACCAGCAGCTCGTGGAGCTCCAGCAGGGCCTGGGCCAGAGAGGGGATGGGGTCCGAGTTGGGGCCGCGCTCCCCATCCGGCTGGTCCCTCTCCGATGGCGCGGAGCTCCGCGAATGGGACGGCAGGGACTCCATCTCGGCAGGGGTTGATCCGGAAGGACAAGGCTCCAGGGTGACCGGAGGGGGATCGGGGCTCAGATGGCCCCGTTCCCCGTCACCACCGGGCTGGCACGGGGAGCTCAGACAGGCCTGGTGATCTGTGGGGAGGTCGGACGTGTCCTCCTCCTGTTCCATGGGCTGCGCGGGGAGGCCGTCTTCTGGGTGGGGGATCAGGGGGTCGTTCTCCGTCCTAGTGCCGGAACCCATCTCCGTGACAGGAGCGACTGTGTCATCTGAACAACCCGGGCCAGGAGTGCCAGTCTTGTCAGCAAGTGGGGCAGGTTCGGACAGATCCTGAGCTGCGGGCTCCAGGGTCGGGAGGGGCTCCGGCAGGTCGGTAAGACTAGGGGATGAGAGCGGTGGCTGCTCGGCTGGAGCTTCAGCGTTCTGGGCCTTGGATGAGGACCCGGGGACGGGGAGACTCTGGAAATCAGGCCGGGTCGGAACAGGTGTTGTGGCACCGGCCCGGCGCACGTAGTCTGGAGCGGACTGAGAGCGGTCCAGGGTCAGGCTCCGTGGGGGGCCGGGGGGAGGGGGCGGCGACATGGGCGTGCTGCTGAGGGCTCTTGGAGTTGGGAATGGTTGGGATTCCGGTGAGGTAGTTTGTCCATCTGCAGTATCTGATGGAAAAGACGAGTGTTAAAATCAAACACTGGTCAGACCATAATCAGGACACGCTTAAAACCAAAACACAACATGCATTGTTTCTGTCCATGCCAGCTTCGGAAATCCAACATGAAATCGAAATGCAGAGACCTTAATCAGTGATTACGTCGCCAAGTATAAAAAAAAATGTAAAGCCTGGGAAAAACACGGTAAAGACAAATGCCTTTTTTCTTTCTAACCGATTTTCGCACTGAGCTTCATTATCATGTTTTTCCGAAGGCA
Source organism: Esox lucius (assembly GCF_011004845.1). NCBI lineage: Eukaryota > Metazoa > Chordata > Actinopteri > Esociformes > Esocidae > Esox > Esox lucius. The sequence goes on from NC_047585.1 coordinate 13,691,593, forward strand.
AAAATAATAGATTGCGCTACAAAAACAAAATCAGCAAACGGAGAGGAACATGTTGACGGGACAATGACGATGTGTGTAGGTTTGCAGTACCTGGTTGGCAGAGCTTCCCTCTCCAGCTGTTTCTCCAAATGCATCAGTGCTGTCCTGCTCAGAGTTAGGCGGCACACCACACATCATGCAGAGGGACGCAGAGAGTTAGCACTCGCACACAACGCATGCTGTCACACTACGGTGAAGAGCGCGTCAGCCCATATAACAGTGACTGACCCCTGGAAAGGTCATAGGGCGACCCAGTAATCTTACCTCCTATAATGGGGTAAATCGGGCTGGGGGTGGGGGCTCAATTTTCTTTTTCAACTTAGTTAAAGAACTGTTCAATTAAATACATTCACAGGACCAGACCTGAAAGAGTAGCACTACCCACAGCTAATTCAACCTTAGATCTGGTTTTACTTTCATAGCTAGTCTGGTTAGAGCGTATACATGATGACGTGCAGTGACCATGTGACACAGACGGGGCTTGGGAGTAAAGAAGCTAACAAAAAGGCCCATGCGAGATGTGCATTCAGGCTCCGGCCTCCACCGCACCGCGAGCGTGTCCGGGCAGAGACCACCGCCTTCGCACTTACCACTCTCCTGGACCGATCTCTGAAGGGCCTCGGCCAGCTCTCTGTCGGCCATCTCGTCCGGCTGGGCGTCGTCACGCCCCTCCGGGCCGTACGCCAAGCGGGCGCACTCCGGCAGCTCGGCCTCGGGCAGGAAGCGGGTCTCGGTGCCCGTGGTCCCGATCAGCAGCGTGTTCTTCTTCAGGTCGATAGAGCACTGAGGCAAGTGGGAGGGAAACGGTGGTTTAAAAGCAGGTCTCGTTTCAATATGGGGTCGTGCGATATCTGGCGGCGTGTGTGGATTTGGACCTGGTGTCTCTTCAGCATGTCCAGTCCAAGCAGCATGTCCATAGGCTGGTCCTCCAGGATCGAGAAAGAGCAAGGCAGGAAGTCCCCCTCAATCTGGACCTGAGCTGGGTTGGGTCAACACCGGTTTGGATACATCTGGTCTTTTGATAGATTGCCAAACTTGCGCAAGGTGTTCACACCGTGTTGGAATGGAAAGGCGTCGGTACCTACCCAAGTGGACTCTGCCGATGATCTTCTGGGTTCCTACTCCCTTGGCGATGCCGGCCCAGCGCCGGTCCACCAGACGCATGATGTTACAGCGCTTGGCACATGCCTGGCTCATGATGGTCATCTGAGCCCCTGTGAGAGCGGGAGAAGGCCGCGGGAGAGGGTCGAGAGGAAGGCGTTGACGAGCGTCAGCTAAATGTTACATTTAGTGTTGCATTGATACTTTTCCGATACTAAAACATCAAAAATGGTTTGGTCCTTTCTTTTGCATAACTTCAAACTAGTTTGTCTGAAAATTCTCAATGTAAAGCTATATGCTATTTGCATATGCTGCTGATGGTGAAGCGGGCTAATCTGCGAAGGAAGAGGAGTCTGGTATAGCCAGACTTTAGACAAAGACATTAAAATGTTGATGTTTTATCGTTTCCCAAGTCAAACATCATGTATGATATCTCCCATTCAACTCGGTCTGCCTAATAGACTAGCTAGGATACGCAGTGCATTTAATGAGGATTTACATAGATCTAATCACCCAATAATTCAGTACCCAAATTCTAACCCTTTACACAAGCAAACTGACGTTACACATCTTCACACCTAATAACGTTCAACCTGCAGGAATTGAAACCCCAAATAAACTGCATTTAATTTTTGCAAGCCAAATGATATACTAGATGCTTTTCTTACAGTGGAGCTCAAGCTCCTGACTCGCATTTACTCAGAACAGGCAAGCGGATTGGAGTATATTACGTTTAGCTCAAGACATGTCAGAGGTGCTGTAGAGATAAAGCAGGAGGGAGGAGCACAGAGGGTCTACGTCTTGTCTGTGTGGCAACCTACAGGTTATTGCAAACGATGTCGGGGTGAATTAGTAGACACATGATCGTGACAGCCAAGCCATGCCAAAACTAAAACGGACACTGCAAGACAGACGATCTGTTTGCCGGAATGGCTCCACCCCATCGCCCTAAAAAAAGCCTATGCTTCTACAGAGAAAGACAGAAGGGCAAGCATTACCAGAGTCCACAAAAGCCTTGACGTGGTAGCCGTTGACTATGCAGTTGATGTAGAGCATAACCACCTGGCCAAAGCTCTCCGGGGCTTCCTCCATGGCAATGGTCATGTTCTCCTCCACGTTGTGTTGCCTGCAGCACAAACGCTGTGTGGTTATATACCATTGGAAAGCGCGCTGACGTAAAACACCTAGGTGTCTGGAATAGTTTGGCGGGAGTAGGTCAGTTTCCAGAAGAGACCACCTGAGGCAGTGTTCGACTTCGGTCCAAACCATTCCCTTATTGGCTGGGTGACAGCGTGGTTGTTGTGTGTGTGAGACAGCGTGCGTGTGTACCTGATGTCCTCCTCGATCTTGGCCTGGGCCTCCATGTCAAACGGGTCAGCAGTCAGAAGCCGGATCCTCTCCTGCTCTCTGCGAGCCCGGTCCTGCTGTTGCTCCAGTAGCACTTTGGTGAAACGCTCTACGGGAGGTAGCCAGAGAAACGGTTAAGTCTCCTAGGTGAACACTTCACACCCGTCTAACCAAAGCCTTCACAATGACAAGCCACACGACACAGAGGGAGCGAGGTTGGACGCCACCCCCCCCCCCGTCGCACACGCACCCAGGTCTCCGCTCAACAGGGCCTCGGCCAACGGTGGGTTGCGCTCCTTGAGAAGCGACAGCTCGTGGGGATTGGCCAGGAGCATCTGCTGCAGTAAGGCAGGGTCATCCAGACCCTGAGGGGAAGAACCGGGTAGGGAGGGGGGCGCGGCAGGCGGGGATGAGAGCTGCTGCCGCGGGGTTGCAGCTGGTTGCTGCTGCCTGCGGGTCGAACGCTGACTGGGACCGGAAGAGGTGCCGGGGACCGCGATGGAACTGAAGTCGATACGAGGCAGACCTGGAGAACAAAGAGGGAGGGGCGAAGAGACAGCAAACATGACAGAGGTTTAGTGAGATGATGCTTGAAAGAAAGAAGAAAAAAACAGTTGAAAGGGAGAGAAAAAAAAAAAAGTACTAATGTGGGCTGTTTATTTTTTGATGGTTTAATATATCAGTCAATCTCTCAAATTATTCCAACCCTAGCATTGAACACATTCCTTGTTCGGTAAGGCCCAAATGCACTTACCTGGGAAAGCTGGTTGTGTCTGCGGTGGCCGTCTCTCTGCCTGCCTAAGCACCACCACATCTCCATCCTTTAATCCATAGGTCCCTAATGCACGGGTCAAGTCTTTCAGGGGCTGTTCTGCATATGTGATCTGAATGAGATAATGACGCAAATTTAGAAATATTTCCTCTACACAATAAACGAAAAATAGCGGACAAATATCCGACTGCAAAACCAGATAAATTGGCTACTTCCTTGCGTTACCATATACTGGCCAGCAAATCAAATGATTGCTTAACAGATTGTTACATGACTCAGTAAAAGTTGTTTTCATGCGGTTGATATAATAGCATGCTAGCTAAGCGTGTAGCACTACAGCTAGCTATTTAATTACGACAGATAGTTGCTACAAGACACATAACGTTAACATGATCAGTCAATACATAAGGTGAAATCAATATGGGTTTGTTGATTATTTCAAATCAAGTTTAGCTGTATAAAATAATATTGGCTAAAGATGTAATGTTGTAGCTAACAAGCTACCCAACTTGTCTGCTAACCACTCTATGCTAAATTGGCTATGTAGCATGTTTTAGCTATGTAGCATGTTTAACGTTAGTGGTTCACCTGGATTTCTACAGCAGGTATTCCAGATTCCAGTTCACATAGAGCCACAAAATCTCTCAGATCAAGTTCTGGAGACACATCGAGAGCAAATGTGATTTCAGGGCGATCATTCGGCGCACAGAAAACGGTTAACAGCATCGCACGTTTAGACAGGGTCTCTCGAACCCGTTACGCTATCCAGGCTTAGTCAATTGAAGTTTGTTGACGCTAGCTAGCTACCTAAGTTGGCTAGTATATGTCGTGGAAATAATTTCAGTACGAACAAACTTCTGTTTTTGTCACTAAATAAACACACTAAATAAAGAACACTTAATATTATACATTAGATATTCACATTGATTAACTATTCTATGTAGATAAGAATGACAATTTACTTCTAAAATACTACTAGCTACCTAAGAGCTAGCTTTGGGTTCGTTGTGAAGAACAATTTCTCACTGCCGTATTCTTGAAACTGTTGTCGTTATTTTTTCCGGGGTGCTTACAGCCTACAAGCAAAAGGGATGACCACAGTTTGGACATAACTAGTTGGAATGATGTGAGACTGGTAGTCATGATAGTTGTAAACAAATTTTGTTACAGTATGAGAGATAAGCCAGGTTAACAATGTAATAATGTTTTCACCAGTTTCATGGATTTAAACGATTCCCCCTCTCACTTATTTACATACCATACTCCACCGTTTTACTTTTAAACTATTGTGAAATGAAAACGTATTTAAAAAAAAATGCATACATTAAATTAAAACACCCTTGTAATAGCAATCCAAACTTCGGTGTAACCATTAACCTTCATAAACCCACTCCAAGTTAATTAGCTTGTCTGTGTTACGTTGAAATTCACATAATTTCAAAATATTTTATAAATGTCTCCGTAGGTTGCCTCAGTCGGGAAGTGGTTGCAAAGCAAATGTTTAACCATGAACACATGAGCTTTCAGAAGTAAAGCATCCTCATAGCATGATGCTAACACCATCATGCTTCATGGTAAGGTTGGTCTTCTCAGAATGATGTATTGTGTTAGGCTTACATCAAACACACCCCTTAACGCTGAGGCCAAAGATTTTTTTCAAATAGATTAACCCGGGCCATTGCTGCAGCATGCACATCACAAGTCAGCCCTTTATAGTTGCCATGGGCCTCTTGGTGGCCTTGCCTAGATAAAAAAAAATGTACGACACCCTGTTCTGGCCAGGTTCACTGATTCTCCAATTCTTCTTAATGATGAACTTTACTAGGTATATTCAATGCCTTGGAAAAGTTCTTATATCATACCCCTGATTGGTGCTTTTGAAGAACCTTATTTTGGATTTGCAATCAATGTTCCTTTGTCTTCATGATGAACTGTTAGGAATTGCACTAAGCAACTGTGAGACCTCCCAGAGACAGGTGTAATTAACGTACAATCATGTGAAAGACCCTAACAGGTGGGGTCCATTCAACTAATTATTTGACGTTTAAAGACAATTGGAGGTGAATATTTAAGCAATCAATTATTTTCTGCTTCATATTTGTAATTCATTTAGATGCATTTTTTTATTAAGATTTATTTTCCAAGGGGTGAATACTTTCACGATCAACTATATGTTTTCTATCTGTTGGTAATCACGAAAAACATTGAGCAATCTCAGAAATCTAAAAATGTCTGGCAGATGTTGAGAAACTCCGTAGAGGAAGTTACGTGGTTGTAAGCTTATCTTGCAGATGAACAAGGCATGATCATTTCAAAGACAACTTACTGGTAAATATATGGTGCACAGCGCAGTTTCCATTAAGGCCCACAGTCCTGGGTATTTATTTCCCCAGAAACCATCTTGTAATTATCTCAGTTAAAAATCTTGTGAAAACAATGAGGTAAAACAGGTCTGTCACAGAAGGATTACAGTATTAAATGTACAGGGCCATATCTGACATGTTGACATTGAGCTAATTGAAATTCTAAACCAGTGACGTAGAAGGGTGATTGCACTAAGCAACCATGAAAAGGGTAAACTAGGAACATTCCCTCTACTTCCAATGCAAGAGGCTGGTAAACAGTGTTTATGTGTGCTTACTCTCCACTACACCACTGACACTGACTGTAAAATGGTAATACATTGTGCTTAAAGCAGTAACTATAACACAACCCATATGCTTATCGTCAGCAGTAATGGTCTGGCCAACCCTCAGAGACTGGTTCCTCTTTAGGTTTCATGCTAAGTTTGGACCCTACTGGGGAGTTTTTCATAGCCGTTGTGCATTCGATTTGGCTTGCTCTTTGAGGTTTCAGGCTGGGTATCTGTACGAGCACTTTGTGACAACCGCTGATTACTAGGGCTTTATTAAATAAATGTTATTGATTGATTTGACTGCAGGAAATATGTTCACATGACTACAGGTAAAATACAGCTGTCTCTGGGAGGTACCAGAGTTGGTTAGTACAATTCCCAATTCTGTCCATCCCTACCCAGAAGAATGGTGATGGCAACATCACTTCTCTTGCATCAGGTCCTGGAAAGCTTGGGAAGACAGACGGCAAAACGGATGCAGCAAAGTACAAAGAAATACTGGAACAAAACCTGAAAAAGTCTGCAACCCTGCTCCTGGAAGGACCCCACCCTGCTTGTTTTAGATCTCTGATAATAATCATTTGAATCAGGTGTGATAAGGCAGGGAGAGCTCTAAAACATGCAGGGCGTTGTGCCTCCAGGAGCTGGGATGAAAAACACTAAAGTGCTAGTGGCTTGGGACTTCCAGCAGAACAATGGCCCCAAACATAGACATTTTTCCATTTAAAAAAAAAAAATGTTACTTTATCATTATGGGGTAATGAGTGTAGGTTGATGGGGAACAAAATTAATTGAATCTCTTTTAGAATAAACCAAATGAAACATTGAAAATCAGGGTTCTTCAGGGGTGGGGGAACCCCCAGTGGCTTTCCAATATCAGAAGTCTACTCCAGTCTACATGTTGTCAGACAGAAGTGCTGTTTTATAACAGAGTGAGTGATATCATGATCCTGTTCAGATTCTGGATGCTAATCTGCTTGGATGTTTTTACTTTTGGTAATACATGCAAAGAAGGTAAAGTATGTTTTATTGATTATTAGGTGTTATAGCTTCCCTCTGTATGAATCCGATGTATGTAGATGCAAACGTATCTTGAATTCCTTTGTCCTTTCCCTATGATACTATTAATGTTACTTAAAAAATAATTGAAATCCTAAATTGAAAGAATTACTGTTTTGAAAACAATAATTATATTTTCAAGGTGAAAGGATGAGTAGACAGAATAGAGGCTGTGAACCATGCCCTGAGAATTACTTTAGTAACAGACCAAATGACTCTCAGCAATGTCAACCCTGCACCAAATGTAAAGTAGGTAAGTTCAATTTAAAACTGTAAGATGTTATAGTCAGTGTTAATACATAACTATGTAAAGAAACCTGTCATTGTGATGGATGAACAATGTCCTGTTGGTCTTGTATATATAAGGATCACACACCCAATCTGGAGTTGAATCTAACATATGTCAGTGTAACACAAACAATTTGTTTGTTTCGATACAGACCGTGGAAGTAAGGTAGTGATAAACTGTTCAAAGACTTCTGACACTATATGTCAGTGTCGTAGCGGATTCATTAGCAGGGATTCAGTCTCTTCAATCTGCAAGTGTCCAGAAGGCTCTGGCCTGGAACAATCAGGTAGGGAAGAATCACTTAATACAAATGTGTTTTGATGGATTGATTCAAAACTAACTGAAAATAACTGAAAATATGTGTCATTCTGCTTCATTTCTAGGTTCAGAAAAAGTTTGCCATCCATGTCCGCAGGGATCCTTTACCGCCAGATATGATTCTGAATGTGTGCCATGGAAAACGTATGTGGAAGAACTAGTTAGCTTTTGTTCAAAGGATTTATTTTTTTTGTCCTTAATGTAGAAACATTTGAACTGCAGTTTGTCTCAGGGCTACCTGTCTGTCTGTGTCTTAGGTGTAGGAGTGGGGTGAAGACTGTGGGTAACAAAACGTCAGATGTGATCTGTAATGATGACCCAGAGTCAAATGGGACTAAGTTCCCCCCAATACACCCCACATCCCCCACAGCCTCCCCCCAGACCGTATCAACCATGACAACGCCTCATCCCACTGCTGCTTCTGTCACACCAGTCATTACCAGCGAGGGTCCCAAAGCTCCCAAGTCAACAGAAAACTATGAAAATGGTGGCATGATGTTCTTGACTACTCACCATGACATTACAGACCCATGATGAACATTGTGTTACAGCTCATAATTATTGGGCATTGTATGACTGATGCCAATATTTCATCTTTCAGTAATTACTCTTATTGGAGTCGTCCTACTGCTTACTGTTCTGTTAACTGCTGTGACCTGCAAACTGATCATCATTCCTTGCATCAAGGACTACAAAAACCCAACTATCATAACAGGTATGTGAAAATGTAAGCGAAGCTGGTCACAAAAGCTGGTCACAAAATTGCAGTTTCTTTAGCAAAGTGTTTTGTAGTTTGAATTGAATCTGAAATATAATTAAGTGTATAGTGAGCTTGTAGTTTTGTTTGTTTATTCAGATTGTGATTTTGTTTATCCCCCAGCTCAAGAGTCACTGTGTCGGAAGCCAGTGGAAGAAAGTGGGGACAGCAGTCTGTCCTCCCTGGTAAAACCACCAACCTTGGAGGAGCCATGAAGGAGACACCGCTATCTGTGTCACAGCAAAACATATCTGGTAAAGAGGTGAATGGAACCCAGACTATGGGGTAAAGAAGAAAAGGGCTGTCATTGATACACAACAGAACTTACAAAGTGCATATTTTTAAATCTGTCATAAATTATGGGTTGTAACATGCCCACAATGTAGTAACCCAAGTCCGATTCTGATATATTTCGCTTGTTATGCAACATAACATTTAGAATTTATCCTATTCAGACAAGTTGTTCAGATAGGTCATTTCTAGGTACAGTGTAAAGGACTGGAGACGATGATATGAATATATTGCGATTGACATTTACCCCCAGCATCATAATTTGATTTTTACCTCAACATAGACTGTCATAAGCCTAAATGTAGGCTTATTTAGATGGGGTTCAATGAGATTCACATCTTTCCCCAACGGCATCTTTCCCCCACATGTTTCCATGACATTTCATTCGTTTGTGTTCAGTTCCATTGACCTCTTTGTCGTGTCTATCAATATTTGATTACCTTGTATTCTGTTTTTACAGAGTAAGTTACAAATACTTTTTTCTGGCTGTTGGTTGCTTTGTGAAAATGATGAGTTTTGAGTTATTCTCAAAACAAGTATTTGAAATGTTACTTCCTTTATATATTTGGTAAATATCTATAGGGAAGATTGATGAAAATATATTGGAAATAGTTTACAATGCATATAGCGTTAAATTATTTTGTTGTTGAAGTCCTTGCAAATAAAACATTTTAAAAGCCTAAAAGAAGAAAACTGTTGAGAAATTATTTTGAAATATACTCTGCAATAAGCTAAATATCAGGCAATGATTAGGGGCTACCCCTTGTGGATAATCTGCATATTGTTTTCTGTAAGAGTAAAATACCCAGTCTCAATTTAGGTTTGAATGGAAAGATCCAAGTGAAAGATTCAATGTTAATGACTTTAATGTTATGATACTTCATCTCACAATTTCCCCTTGAGCAGAGGTATTTCACCTATCATTCAGGTGGAAATGAAAGGCTCCAGAATTATTTAATTCATAAAACACCACTTTCAAGAGAATTCAGCAATGATTTTGAAAAAAGATGAAAACAGAACATTCAGCATTAGAAGGCATTGAGCATTAGTTTGGGATAGTTTGTTATTTAGTGGGGGAGGTGGGATGGTCAAACTCTAGGGATAGATAGAAAACTCACCCTCCACCCCAAAAGATATTTCCACTTTACCCTCCCGTGTATTTGAAAATATAATCTGCCTAAACATTACAACCTAGGTGAAAATGTTAAAATAAGCCAACGTGATGAAACCAACATCAACGTGTTACTGCTAATAGAATAGTTGATGCCCACACATGGCACAAACCGGTAGTCCTTTGCTCCACAGTGCATGCAACCTCCTTCCTAGCCAACTTTCCAATACATTTTCAAGGTGGAGTAGTGGTATTTATGGGTCCAGAATGTGGGACCTGTTTGAGATCTTTCCCATCCAAACACATATGCAGAGGTGTCAGACCGGGGCAAAGGGGGTACTAAGTGTATAGGGCCCTAACGTGTAGAGGGGCCCTAGAAAATGTTTGAATCTTGAAAAAAGTAGGGAGGACCCCCCAGATACGTCCTTAAAAATGACAGTCTAAGTACAAAATGGTTTATGGTAATAATACAGCAATAACAGGACTAGATTATATTTGTCTAAAAATATTTAGTAATTTACACAAAAAGGTATGAGCTTAGTAGTTTTCGGTGGCTACTGTACATCTAGATATGCCGTAGACTCTACGCTGGGAAATCTCCTGGCTCCTTAAGCTGGCATAGATAAGCAGGTGCCCTTTATTTCAACAGCCAGCAAGAAATGTGAATTGCTTTATAAGCAAGCTATGCTGAAACATCTGTTCACATGTAGTGTATTATTGTCATATAGACACCTACTGACTGACATGACTTGATCATTGCAGCGGTGCAAAAGCACTACTTTCTACAAAAGAACATGTACTGTTGTAGCTTACTTTAAGACTGCGGAAATTGTGCTTAAAAGTGTGGTAATTGTGTCTCATCTGTTCCCAACACTTTTATTCCAGAGGTCTATTGCCTCTTTGAGTAACTTTTTTAGCAAACTGTAACCTGGCTATCCTGTTTTTAACTGACTTGAATCTTGTAGTGTAGCCTCAATAGATCTGTCTTTTGTGGATGGTAGCGGCTGACATATTCATGCCTATCTGGCGATGAGAGTTCCTTACCTGCCAGACAGTTTTTTTCTTTATTTTTTCTCACTAAGCAGACAGATAAGAGGTTAGGTTTAGGTTTCCCACAATTGTACAACAATGCAAAGTCTGTTTTGGCTGAACACTGATTGGCTGGTCTGGGCTCCCAACTGTAAGCCTTCATGCTACACTAAATTCACATCTATGTATGCTACTTTTTAAAAGAAGCTATTGATCCTGTAATGCTAAATGATTGGACTACTCTTTGTGTGGATTTCTAAATCTACAGTAGGCTTGATTCTATAACTTTATTTAAATTCCTCAGGAGCACCTTCCCGCCAGCTATTTCTATAAAAACATGGATGATGACCTTCAATGCTGAAGAGAAGTGAGTTGTAGAATCATCTATATTAGAGCTGAGATCAGGTGACCAGAGTGGGAGAGATCTGATGAAACTCTTTCTTAACAATTTAGTGAAAGCCTGTGTTCTAGAGAGTACACATTGCAATCCCGCCACATGTATTTTATCTCATCTAACAAAAAGAACATTTCTTGTACAGTGATGCTATCACTGCACCTACGCTATTAGCTCATCAAAAGTAGCAATGAACCCTGTTGGCCCAGACCTTAATGCAGTAGTTTCCCCATTCCGATCACATGCTACACATAACTCTTTGGCAGATCAAATACTTGAAAAGCTTGCTTCCTTCCTTTTGCACCTTTTCTCAGAAACACCACAGACTAAAGCTATTTCCTAGCGGAAACTTGCTACAGCAACAAGCTTTTCTGACAGTCTGGTTTTTATAAAAACATTATTCTATGCTGTGGTATTCTGTGAAACAGAGTTTCTAATCAATTTTTGGATTTATAATAATTAATGTTTATCAACAGATTTTTAAAGAATATAAAATGAACTGTGTCCTTTGGACTACAAGGTTATATCAGACACTAACTGCCACTAAACAACTGCTAATGCAAATACTAAATAGAAATACTGATGATATATACATATAAAATATGGATATTTGCAAACATCTCCAGTAACCCAGAGCTAGTCTTTATGCATGAAGAACTTTCTGCTCACAAGATCTCGAAAAGCTTTAAATTTGGGTTTACTGCTGTAGCCAGTCAAAACGCAAAATGCAAAAGACATAAGTTATAGACATGTCTTCTGTTCATGTCCCCTCTGTGAAAAAAAAGTGGAAGAAGCAATATATATTGTGCATGTGCTGAACATGTGAGACACATTCGCTGGTATTTTGACCAAGTGACGTGTTACTGTGGGAAGTGTTCGGTATATGTGGGTAAACGTGTGTGCTGGCATACAGAGCTCCTTTGACGCCACAGACAGGGGAACTTTTTACGAAAGCAAATCGACATTTAGAGCCCCACACACCCACCCACCACGCGCTCACCGCATTCCTGATCATCACTTTGAGCAGTGACGTTTCCATAGCACCTATCTGATGCAGTTAACCCAGGTGGTTTAGAAATGAATGGGGGCTAGAGACATTTAAGGAGGGTGTCTAGAGGATTTGAGCAGAAGTGTATGATCGCATCAATGGGATTGCCTCTTCATGAAAGTGTGAGACAGTATTTCCCTCTGCTTTCAAAGTTGTGGCTCTGTCATAGTTTCAATTTGCTCTGAGGGGTTGACATGAACCTCTGACTCACTTCACAGCATTATGATACTGTACTAGGATGATGTGGGATTTCTCAACGTCTGCATTATATTTTATATTTATTAATTATTGTTAGTTAAAATGATTATTTTTATACAGTGCATACAGAAAAGTATTCATACCCCTTCACTTTCTCCACATTTTGTTATATTACAGCCTTATTCTACATTTCTTGTTAAGTTTACTTCAACTACAAAAAGCATCTATGAACTGTATGGATTTTGCCACTGTCCATTTTAACAGCTAATTAATCAGTAATAGATTTACTACTTGGAATAGTCTTAAGAATTTAGCAATTGCTAGCGAGACTGAAGATTAACTTTACACTGCCAAAGCTATTTCATTTCATGGCACAACAACGTTCATTTTTATTTAATTTGTGAATGACATTGATTCAAAAACTATCAATAAAGTTTACGATAAGTGACTTCGTCATCAAGTTAAAAGACGAGAGAATCATGGAAACCCCTCCTCTTTTACTGCGCAAGGAATTGTGATCTATATTACTCCAAAAAGCATGCATACTTTGAAAATCAACCAGAAATAGTCGTAATATAACTGCAAAGTTTTATTTTAGACTTACAATAGCATAGCTACTAAAGGTTGTAGCCAGCAAAGTTGTTGTCTATCCTGAACAAATCCTAATGCATAATTTGTTTTGGCTGCAGCAAAGCTCGAACAACGGTTGCCTGCATGGCAGTTCGCATCTCTAACCACTACACTATTTAACAAAGGGTAGTCAGTCAGTCAGTCAGTAAGATACATTTGCTTTTCTTGGCCATACATTTGCTCATCTTGGCAAAATAAAATACAGAAATATCACTTTTCTATAGTATTCCGACCCTTTGTTATGACACTGGAAATGGAGGTGAATCCTTTTTCCATTGATCATCCTTGATTGGAGTCCATCTGCAATAAATTAAACTGAATTCACAGAATTTGGAATGGTACATGCCTGTCCAGAGATGGGGACAAGTCACACATGGTCAAGTCCAAGCAAGTCTCAAGTCTTAACCATCAAGTCTCGAGTCAAGTCTCAAGTCACAGTTCAGATAAATCAAGCAAGTCAAGTCAAGTCAAGGGTTCACCCTAAGCAAGTCAAGTCGAGTCCTTATAAGTTTCAAGTCAAGTCAAGTCACAGTACTAAAGAGATGAACACACACACAATGTCCTCTGTTTCTGACGTGCTTGGTGCGAAGCTCGATTTCAAAATCAAATAATTTTCTCCTCCGCGGTACAATTTTTTGGGGGGATCTTGAATCAGCCTGAAGGGGTTGTATTCGCTATAACAACCGCCTCGCTATACCTTATCCCGCTTATTACATGGCTACCTTCCAAATAAATCAATAATTTGACACAAAATATTGATTTCAAAAGGAATTTATTGATATAAAAACGATTGTATTGCTTCCTCTAAAGAAAATAGTCCGTTCCGTCTCTGGTTAGAATCCTACTGCGTCCATAGCAACGCGCCGTTTTTCATGGCAACGGTCTGTTATCAAGAAATAACACGCATTCTGCACTGGAATTCAGCCAATACATGTAATAAGGTCTAATAATAACAACTAATTATTGTGACTGAAAAACTGCCTAATATATAATTACGCTGTAATTATTCTTGTCTGTATGAGTAAAAAATAAAAAAACTCTTCGAAATGTTTAGGTGCTAGTAATCACATCGCCGCCTCCATGTTAGCCTTTCATGCAGTAAAGGTAACTGTTATGGTGTAAGCACAATGCTTTTTAGTTTCCACACGCAGTCCACAAACACTTGAAAATGCGCACATTTAATACAGACATTATGGCCTACGTGTAATAATATACATGCCCGCTCATTTTAAGATGCCCATCAACATTAAAATTCAGGCTATGCCACTGTTATAGTCAAATTCTCTTACATCTATTTACCAGATGTATTCTGTAATGATAATGGTCACATTTCTAACAAGAAAAAAAAATAAAAAATGCAACCAAGGCCAAATTATGACAAACAAAAGATTAATTCATTACTTAATCGTTATAGATCTTAGTGAAACTGAGATTACTTTCTTACCTTTCCTTGTGGTTCTTAAAATGACGAATGAAATTTGACGTTGTTGCATATTTTGCATCTGGCAAATATTTTTTTATTCACACGGTCCAGTTCAAAATCCTTGTATCCAAACGATACTATTTGTGGAGCTTGACTAATGTTACTGTCTGCCATGTTTGGCGCGGTTTGAATTGTGCAGCGTTAAAGGCACATACGCTGATTAGTGCTGCTGATGTCACAACATATAAAATAATTTGATTGCTGTTTGTTTATTATAAGTTCAAGTCATTGTCGAGTCTTCCACTTCAAGTCAAGTCAAGTCTCAAGTAACTTGTTCTCAAGTCAAAGTCAAGTCATTTTCATACTTTAATCAAGCAAGTCACAAGTCCTGAAAATTGTGACTAGTCAGACTCGAGTCAAGTCATGTGACTCGAGTCCCCCACCTCTGTGCCTGTCTATATAAGGATGTGTCAGTAGGCAGTGCATGTCAGAGTAAAAACCAAGCCATGAGGTTGAAGGAATTGTCCATTGAGCTCTGAGAAAGGATTGTATCAAGTCACAGATCTGGGGAAGGATACCCAAACAATACTTCTGAACTGGGCACAATGGCCTTCATCATTCATGAATCAAAGTTTGGAACCACCACCACTCGTCCTATACCTGATGGGTCGCTCTGGCAGAGCCAAAATGCACCTAAAGGACTGTCAAACCATGAGACATAAGATTCTCAGGTCTGATGATACCAAGATTGAACACTATGCTCTGAATTCCATGCGTCACGGAGGAAACCAGGCACTAGTCATCACCTGGCCAATACCATTCCTATGGTGAAACACAAGATAAGTCTGTAAATGTCCTTGAGTGGCCCAGCCAGATCCTGGACTTAAACCAGACTGAACATCTCTGGAGCTTGAAAATGGCAGTGCAGCCCTGTGAGACAATAATTACAGCTGTCATGTTTTTGGGAAAATAAGTATTTGTTGATTTTTTTCTATGAAAAATGTTCACTCAATTTAAGGTTAGATTCATACTTTGAGTTTAAGATCAAGCTGATACACTACTAAAACATTTTCACAGCCTTTTTTGTTCATATTTACCAAGAGCGCCAATAATTCAGGAGGGGTACCAAAGTAACTTTATTTTAGGTACATCTCCCCTATATCTCAGCTCAGGCTTTCCACATGTGCTAATCCACTAGTAATATGTGCTCTGGTAAATATCTGGTAAAAAACTCCAAAAACCTAAACTTCGTTTGGCTGTCATTTCAGTTTGCCATCAACAGTGAATTGAATGAATGACAGAAGACCTTAAAGCTTGATACTTTCATCACACATTAATCCTTCAGAAACAAAGTAAATTAAAGCTGCAAACATTATGTTTTTCCCATGTAAGAAAGTCACCTCTGGTACAAACAAAACCCCACTTTAGAGTTTAGCTAGACTTACATGACTGAGCATTTGTGCATTATTTTCCCATTCTATATGAAATGGTTTAAGAAATGTAAAATAATAGTGCAGATTGGTCATTTCATTCCAGAGGAGCAGAAGTCCTCAACAATGACAACTGGTTCTTAACTGATTCACCTAGTTAAATAACATTAATATCAGGAAAATGCATAAATGTTTGAGACATCAACAAGACATAGGTTCCATAAAAGTTTGAAGAATACCTCTAAGCCTCTCAGCAATCACACAAAACGTGTGTGAAAACCAAGCCAGGATTTTTTTTTATATGACAGCACCTATAAACCGTTGTTCCTAGCCTAAGGTACCCCACTGTACGGCCGAGACTAGGAGACAACAGTCGCACAGTCATCACAAAACTGCTCATTGTGTTCGTAGGCCACAGTGTGTGCATGTTGCACAGTAAGAAACACATTCAAATAACCCTCCTGGTGAAAAGCCAATGCCATTCTCTTCTTCATGTTGTAAACAACTTGTTAAATCATCTTGACTTCATTCACAATATTGTATCCACATTTGTTTGTCCCCACTAAGCAGATGATGCCAATGTTACCTGGCTGATTTAATGATACATTTACAGAGAAAGCTTGTTCATGTAAGACAAAAACAATAAATGTTTCCGCAAGAAACAAAAAAAACTGTCCTTTATTTGTGTGTTCTGGTTGACCATTTTACAGAACTGTCCATAGTTTCAATGACCACTGATAGAGATGAGGGTTGAAAAATAGGCAGCAGTAAAGCCTGACTTCTTAAAATATTTACTCCGTGTGGTTAACAGCAAGGCCACTCTGTTGATCTTCTGACAACCTTAAATATCTGAATATGGAAAACTAAAAATCTTTTTATCAGTGCATTGTGGTTACAAATGTGTCAACACATTATTGTCTTGAAACCATCTTCAATGCATAGTAAATCCATTTAATCTCAATACTTTATTGACACCACCCCTTTTGATTTTATGATCTCCCATACAAATATTGGCCCATTGTAAAAGTACTCAGAAGATGGAGAGATTTTTATTAGATCTATGTGATAATCCCTGTAAAACATCCAGGGTTGATGCCAAATAAATGTAAAAGTAATTGAATTGTCAGCTAAATTGCAATCGTTTGTATAGATATGTCCATTCTATTACTGTTTTTCCATGATTGAAATTACACCCACAGCATATTCAGAAGCATGTTTTTTCACAGCTTATGGCAGGCACAACACAAAAGTCTCTGTTAATTTAAAATGGTGTCAATGCAACAACAAACAAGAATACTGAATGTGTCATTCATTTTTAAGAAATTATTAAATTATATAGAATTATTCATTCTCAGCTATTTTTGTTTTCTCATGATAAACACATTAATGGTTACTGGAACATTGAGTATACGCCAAACACCTTAACTTTTCCTCTTTAATGTTTTGGCATTTAGGTCTGAAACATAATGTTCTGAGCCCATAGACAACTTGCAAATATTTATGTAAGGTTTTGTTCAAAATGGGGCTTGTCAAAAAGAGATTGAATTCAAATGGATTTACCCTACACCTTTTCACAGAAAATGTAGCTTCCTTGAAACCTTACCGCACACACACGCACACATACACACACACATGCACACACACGCACACATACAGACACACACGCACACATACACACACACATGCACGCACACATACACACATCGACAGAATCACAGAGAGGGGAGTGTCTGAAATCAATGTATCATTAATAAAAATCACTGGAAAGAAAGCAGAGGACACTAGACAGTATGGACACTCAGTATGTCCTGTTGACCTGCCTTCTGTATTTTGGGATTATGGGTTTAGCATTCGCTTCACTATGCAATGAAACTGTATTTTATGAGAAAGAAAAAAAATGTTGTAAACTTTGTCCACGAGGTAAGTTTTTAAGCTCTAACAACAACTTAGTAGACCATAGCAACTATTGTATTAAACAACTGAAAATGACATCAAGTTAATGTGTATTTTTAATCGTAGGATCAATTCAAAAGTATATATTTAATGAAAATGTGGTTTTGTGCAGCGCGTGATGATAAAATCTAAAATAAAATATTGCGTTTCTGTGACTGGAAGTGATTCTTATGTCTTGTCTTGTTTCACAGGCAAATTTGTAAAGAATGACTGTACAGCTGATCTTGAAACTGACTGTAGAGACTGCCCAGAGAATTCCTTCTCTGACTCCATTGACCGCCTGAAGGAGTGTTCACCATGCCACGAATGTCAACAGGGTAAGGGAATGATGAATGTTAAGAGCAAAAGACAGAGAGGTGCTGTCTGGGGTTCACACTTCATGTCACTGTTTGGAAGTTCCTTTACTGAATCACTGGACTCTCCTCTAATGGTCTCTCTCTCTTTTCTTTCAGTCTTTACAAGTAAATGCAATCAAACCGCAAACGCAAAATGTTCATGTCACCCTGGTTTCCTCTGCTCAAACCTTGACTGCACCAAATGTGAACAAAAGAAATGCAGCAAGGGGGAGGAAGTGAAACGGACAGGTCATATTTGTTGTTCAACACAGCATGTTGTTGACTGTTTACAAATGCAGCCAAATGAACAGGCATGTCCACACCACTGCTAACCTAAAGCATGTTTTCCGATTGCAGGTTCCATAGAATACACTTATAAATGTGTTGTCTGTCCGAACAACACATACTCTGATACGGAAGAAGGTCCCTGCAAACCACTGACAAGGTAGGAATGTAAAAAATAGTATAAGATCAATTTTAGCAGAGCACCTCTGTCATGTAAAAGGTTTCTAGAGGCTCCAGCATAACATGCAATACAATGTGACCAACAGGTGTGAAGCAAGTGGCTATGTCCCAATCTTCCCTGGGAACAAGACACACAACGCCCAATGTGGCCTGCATGGTATGGTATTGCATGTTTGCGAATATGCTGAAACTATTCATAGGTATTACCAATTAATTTGGGTTCTCATTATTTTTACTGTTTAACCTCAGACAAAAAAGAAAAGCTGGATGCCATTAAGCTGATTATGGCCATTGGCTTCTTCTTCTTCGGTTTCTCCCTACTGATGTTTCTTACTTGTGCCTGTTTCTGGATAAGCAAGCAAAAGCCAAAAGCTAGAGCTAGTGAGTATTCCCTTTGGTTAAAGGGGCCATATGTGAGATTTCTACTGTACTACTAGTACAAATACAAGCATAAATACCAATAAGACATCTGTAGTTAATGTTTTAAGCTTAAGCTTTTAATGCTTCCAATATTTTTTGTACAAGATTGTTTGGGGTGCCTGAGATATTCCCAATTTTAACTTTCTCGCAGCGTCCATCTATAAATGTATTAATTTGTAGTCTCCTCATATTCAATTTATACACTCACAGTACTATGTCCCTAACCTAAACCACCCTGGACTAGTTTATACTATTCCGGTCTTGTTCGGAAAGGGAAGACTAGGAGGAGCCAAGTTGTGTTGTTGTTTAAATTCAGTCTTCTAAATGGCAGGATTCTACACAGTGCCCCTTTAAATCATTGATTCTGTATGCAAGTCAATTTGGAGTCTATATGTCAGACTATTTAGAACTGAAATGTTAAGTTAGTGATGTGTTAACAAAGGACTTTCAACTAATCTTTCTTCCACAGCAAACAGCCCTACTATAAGTGTTTCTGTTGCCCCTCAAGATGTATGTGGCTGCCCACTTTCAAAGGAGGAGAGTGTGGGCCAGCACATCCAGCCAACTGAAAGTGATAACTACAGCAACCAGAGTCTGCTGTCGACAGAGAGCAACTGTTTTGTGTGATATCTAACGGGGAAGCAATTCATTCAGCGGTAGCATGGTGTCAGTCAACCAGATATCATTTCATTGTCTTTTGATATGTTTATCATTTTCTATCATTCATCTTTCAGTTGCTACATCTACTGTATGTTTTCATGGAAACTAAGGACATTTCTAAGTGACCCCAAACTTTTGAACAGTTTTACAGTATATGTAATGTAATGTAATGCATTAACGGTTTCGCTCAGCTATGAAGAAATATGTAAATAAAGCATTATAGCCTATGAAACATTACCCTTTAGAAGGGCATATTTATCAATTTCATTAAAAACTGTATTATACCTATATTTTGGGTTTCAGAATAAATAAACAAAAGCCTAACATTAATATTTGTGATTTATTTGGTCAATAGGTGTTCCAGACTGCTTTATATCCTGACAGTGTTGCAGATATTACAATGGAGTGGGTAGAAAGAGGAACTCCCCAACAAAACAGAACATAGGAAATGTAGTAAGGAGGAAGGATGGACAGATGAAAGATACTAGCTTTGTTTGAGAGAATCAAAAATACGACATTTAAATAACAACTAAGTCTGAATCTCAAATTGCCTACTACAAACTACATGTAAATATTGTGCGGGCAGGGTTGGGTAGGTTACTTTTTAAATGTAATCCGTTACAGTTACAAGTTACCTGTCCATATTTGTAATCAGTAATGTAACTTTTTGATTACTCAAACTCAGTAACGTAATCTGATTACTTTGAATTACTTTTAGACTACCTTCATATTAAGAGGAAATTGGAAAACAAATAGGAATAGCCTATAACCAACTGAAAACCTTTTGCGGGATCAATCAATGTTAGAGTTTACATAGCCAGCCAAAAACGGAATTCGAATTTTACCTTATGGGTTGTGTAGGCTACAGTGCCTTTGGAAATGGGTTTCTAAACCATTGTTTTCTACTTCAGTATGATTGGGCTACATTTCTACATTACACGCTAAAGGTCTGTCAAATATTCAGTCATTCCAATTAATTCAATAAACCTTGATCTTCCAGAATCTAACTTTTTATCTGAACATAACCCAAAATCTAATGATGCTTAAGCCTGTTGCGTTATTTGTGTTTTATTCATGTTTTTAATTGCTTCAGAACATTGTTGAAAAATAAATGGCAATTATTTGAAAAGGGTACTGACGTTGTATATAAAAATTATGATATCTGTACCTTCTCGCGCATAAACTAAATCTACAGTAGTCTGATGATTTGCTCCACAACCAACATTGTAAAAATGTTGCAGTAACCTCCCGCCCGCGAATGCAAATGTGAACACACGCATATAAAAAAAAATTATGTACCCGCGCGAATGTAATCAGCGATTATTACGGCGACCAGTGATGGATTTTCAAAACTCAAATGAAAGAAATAAACTGCGATTATAAATCTTTTTTATTTTAATTTTTTTTATTGAATATGCATTAGATAACAAGGACATATAAAGAACAGAACAAATATAACATATACAGGAATTAAATTAAATCAAGTATATGTAAAGCTTCACATATATAAAACAAATATGATAAAAAATTATAAAATAAAATAAAAGACGTACATAGAGGAAACATTATCCATCAGTGGTATTACCAAAATTATCATCATAATATTTCAGGAATCTGTCACTTTTCTTGTTTTTAATTAACCTTAGAGATTTCAGACATGCATCAATTTCAGTTAAGAAATTAGGAAAAGTAGGCTGCGATTTAGAGAATTTTTGCTTGTGAATAAAGAACTTCCCAAACAAAATAAAAAAATTAACAATGTAGTTAATTGAAGTGCTAGCTTTATCTTCTTTATAGTAACAGATTATATCCTTTAATTGAAAGGATTTGGAAGAATCAAGGTGCTTGCCTATATGAAGATATTACCCATTCCAGAAGTTTTTAGTTCTTTTCACATTGGAAAAATAAATGAATCAGTGTTTCATCCTCATTCCCACAAAATGAACAAGAATTGTCAACATCCATATATTTTGCAACAGTATCGCTCACTGGGTATATTTTATGTAAGATCTTAAAATGAACTTCCTTAGTCTTATTTGAGATACAATACGTATGAGGTAACATCCAGGCTTCCTTCCAGTCTATATGTTCAATAAAAGAGGCCCAATAAAATTTGCCTTTAGCAACATTATATTTTTTACTCTGAAAAATATGTCGAATATGCTTATTATTACATTTCTTACTAAGTATATTTATACCATCTAAGATCAAATCAGGTTCTTTGGTGACACTCTTATTAAAGGTTAGATGAGATTTAACAAGTTGACTTAGACCAGAAGGAATTGCTTTAAGCACTGCATTATATTCTTTAAATGGTAAAGGGAAATTATGAACAGACAAATTCTTCATAAGATAAAAAATTACCAGATTTATCAAAAGTTTTCCAATTATATTTCTGTTAAACCAAGAAGAGAGAAAAACAGATTTATTCCTAATTCTTTTATTAGAGTTGTTCCATAGAAAGGTCTTATGAGGTGAAAAATTGTGGGTGTAGCATAACTTCCAAGCAAGAAGGGCCTGCTGATGAAATTTAGAAAGTGCAACTGGCAATCTGTCCGACAAGTAATTACACTTCAATATAAAGGGAAGGCCACCAATTTTGGTAAATATATGATTCAGGATAAAAAAAACCATATAGAATTAGGATTTGTTAAGCACTTTTTGATCCAATTTATCCGAAAGGTGTTCACTGTATCACTAAAATCTAAGACTTCAAGTCCACGTTCTTTTCGACAATTTGAAAGAACTGTTTTTTTTAGCTTGTGAGGTTTGTTTTTCCATATGAAGTCTAGAACATTTTTGTTAATTCCATTAGCAGTAGAGTCATGGACAAAAAGAGAAAGTGAAGGATATACAAAACGAGATAACCCTTCAGCTTTGGACAAAAGAACCCTCCCATAAAGGGAAAGGTCTCTTTGGAGCCAAAGATTAAAGATGTTTTTGGTTTTCTTGACCCGTCCAGAAAAATTTAGCTGTTGTCGAGCTGTTACATTTATTGTTAAATAAATACCAAGATACCCTACAGTCTCTTTTACAGAGATACCATCGATTGAAGAATCATCACTTTTATAGAGCGTCATTATCTCACACTTGGACATATTCAGTTTCAACCCAGATGCACATGAAAACTGCTCAATTACATTTATAGCCTTTGCTAATTGACTCTTATCTTTCTAAAAGAGAGTTGTGTCATCAGCCAACTGGGATATTTAAATTTCTCTATCAAAGATGGATATACCTTCCAAGCTTTTTTCATGGATAATACTTAATGATAAAAGTTCTGTAACTAAACAAAACAAAAAGGGGGAAATTGGACAGCCCTGTCTGACACCGCGGGTAATGAAAAATCTCTTTTATGCAAGCTAATTAAGACAGAGCTGCTAATATCTAAAACATTTCAATAATTTTAACAAAAAATTCACCAAAACCAAGCGTCTGCAAGAGAAATTCATGCTCAAGGGTGTCAAAAGCTTTATAAAAATCTAAGAAAAGAATTTCAGCTTTAGAATGTATAAAATCTGTATAGTCCAAAAGATCTAAAATAAGTCTTATATTGTTACAGATATGCCTATCTTTTAAAAAACCTGATTGTGTCTCTGCAATCAACTGATTAAGTTTTACCTTTAGTCTATTAGCAAAAACCAAGGCTAAGATTTTATAATCAATAGTCAGGAGTGTAATTGGACGCCAATTATCTATTAAAAGAGTGTCCTTGTCCGGTTTGGGAACAAGGGAGATAATGCCTTGTTTCATTGATGCCGTCATTTCTTTTAAATCAATACATTCTTTGTACATACAAAGCAATGGATGTTTGATTAACTCCCAAAAATGAATATAAAACTCAACAGTTAATCCATCACTCCCTGGAGATTTTCCTCTCTTCATTGAGTGAAGTGCTACCCGAATTTATTCAATAGTCAAATCAGAGTCACATAAGGCTTTAAAGTCAGGATCAATAACTGGAACATGAGCTTGCACTTTCTTAACAAAATTATCGAAATTGTGTTTATCAAACACAGATGTGTAAATGTTTTTATAGAAGGCTGTGACAAAATTAGATATCAAATTGGGATCTATACAGTGGACACCATTAACATTAAGAACAGTCAGAGAATTTCGTTTGCAGTTCCTCTTCTCTAAAGCGAAAAAATAACTAGAATTCACCTCTCCTTCTTCCAGCCATTTAGCCCTGGACCTAACAAAGGGACCTTTGGCAATATCTAGATATGCTTGATTAATTTGTAGATATAATTGCCTTAATTCTAACTCCTCTTCCTGAGATAAATTACTTATCAATAAAGAATTTATTCTTTCCATTTGTTCAGTTAATTTAAATTTTTTTGATGTTTTTAAATCTTTACTTATTTTTATAGCCATTTGTCTAGCTCTGTATTTAAAAAAATCCCAATTGGTTCTGTACTCATGAATTTTATCAGAGAACATACAGTTAATTAATTTTTTTATATTGTCATTGAAGATATTATCATTTAAAAGACAGTTATTAAATTTCCAATAACCACGTATCTTCCGACTTTCATCATTACAGCCTAATTTTAAAATGATTTGCTTGTGATCAGAAAGGGGAGCGAACGAATGAGTTACACTATTAACAAATTGCAGGGCTGATGAGGGAACTAAAAAGAAATCAATTCTAGATTTTAAAGACATTTTATCATTTGACCAAGTAAAGTCCTGTGTGTCAGGATGAAAAAAACGCCAAGGATCTGTGAGGGAGAGAGAAGAACATATTGATAAAATATTATTAGAATTATGATTAATATTGAGACCTTCATTGCTTCTAGGAGGAAATCTGTCCAGTGTGTTATCTAAACATTCATTAAAATCACCGCCTAAAATTAGAAAGGAGCCCGGGTATTTACTCAGCAATTCTGTCAATTTACAAGTAATTTGAGAAAATAAAATTTAGTTAGCAGAGAGGGAGTTACAGCCATATAAATTGCAAATAATAAAAGTTGAATTATCTTGTTTTAACGTCATAATAATCCATCTACCTTCACTTGAAGTTATTACCTCCAGAATTTGCCCCTTAAATTTGTGTAAAAGAATTGAAACCCCAGCTGAGTAATTAGAACCATGGCTACAATAGATTACATTTCCCCATTGATTCTTCCAGAATTTAACATCTGACTCACACGAGTGTGTTTCCTGAAGAAAAATTTAATCAGTTTTGCATCTTTTACAAAATAAAAAAAATAGCTTTCCTCTTTACCACATCCCGCATACCTCTAACATTTAAGGACATAACAGAGAATGAACTAAACTTGAAATCCATAACAAGTAGAAAAAGACAAAAAGAGAAAAGATGATAGGTACCAACAACTGAAGAAACTGTACGGAAACTTTACTTTAAAGGAAGGAATGATATACAACCCACTGAGGTCATAGAACAAACCAAATGACTCATCTTGAACACAGATAATCACTTCTTAAATATGACTCTCCCCCAAAAATTCAAAAATGAACATTCTTTATGGAAATAGAGAAAAATAAAAATAAGAAAATGCCAAATGAACTGGCAAATTGTGCAAAGATATTAATCAGTGCTACCAAAAATCAAAACAAGACTTAACAAGTCATGCTTAGAAATGAATATTGAAGACTGAAACATTAATAAATCAGTCTTTGACTAAATATTAGGCATTAATTTACAAGCGTAACCAGCTAAAATACAATAGCTGAATTTCACCTCAACCTGGAAAGAATGGAAGAATGCAATGCATACTACTTCACATTGGCAAAATCAAATCTCTTCCCGTCAATCAGAGCAAACGATCCACGGAAAAAAGCCTTTTTCCCTTCATCTCGGGCTTTCTTGACTAAGGGCCATAGTTTTTCTCTTGCCATCCTGTCCTCTGGGGATAAAGCCTCAGTGAGACGCAGCTTGTTGTCGCGGAGGAACTTACAACCTCTGGCAGCTTGCCAGACAGCATCCCGGTAACGACGAAGAGCAAATAGGATAATAATGGATCTGTGTGTACCATCATTTCTTCGCGGGCCGAGACGATGGGCGATATCCACTGCATCCTCCACCCTCTCACTGATGCCAGGTACCACCTTGCCAAGGATATTGAGTGCAACATGTCGGGTATCCTCTCCATCTTTTTCCTGCACCCCATGCAGCTTCAGCGTCCACCTCCAACTGTACCGCTTGCAATCTCCAACCTCTTCTTTCAAAGTTGTGCTCACCTTTTTAAGATCCTGGATCTCAGCAGACACGACTTTCAACGTCTTTTTGTGAGTAGTCACCTCAGTAACAAGCTGATATACGGTCAAAGACAAACTTTCAATCTGCTTTGCAGTAACGGCGGTTGTCTTGTCAATTGTTGAATTTTTTTGTGACATCTCATTGCGAAACTCGCGAATAGCCGTCAAAATTTCAGCGGACATGTCATAATGCTCATTGTGCTCGCGCTTAGACTTTTTCAAACTTGGCTTAATGGGGGTGTCATGAAGAAGAGTAGCAAGGACATCGCAAAGTTTGGGTTGAGAGTCAAACCATTTGTTCGGTGTCTCTTCCATCTTCAATTCGTTCTTGTCCTCTGATGAAAAGGTATAGCTTCCAGGGTAACGTCACATGCATTTTGAACATCCATCCTTGACTCAAGCACAGGCATTGATATGGTAGCAGCTGGAGCTTGTTAATGTTTTCTTCTGCCCATAAATTTGCTTCAAAGTGAGAGATTAAACGCCAACCTCATGTATTTGTTCATTCATATACAATATGTACACTATTTTGTTTGTAATATCATCCAACCTAAAACTTTCCCGACGACACTTCAGAAACACCTCCTAACTTGCCGCCATCTTGGCAACCCCCCTGCGATTTTAAATCTGCACTCTTAGTTTAAAGTAAATGACGTCAGCAGCCAATGAGAACCAATGAATGCAATGTTCAGAGATGCAAAGCAAGCAGAATCACATGGCCTACCTGTATGGACGGAGCAGAGCCGTTGAAAAGATGAGGGTATATCTGCAGACCGCAAGTCGGGGGCATAACTTAATATGGGGGTTCCTTAATATTAAGTTAAGCCCATTGACGGTTTCCATTGGTGTGGTGTTTTTGATTTAGTGCATTCATTTATAAAGGAAGAATTACAAGGTCAATAACGAAGATTTCGGTAAGTGCTTTCATGTGAACCTCTAGCTATATATTTAGGAATAGTTAACATGATCTCTAAGATCGCCTGTCTACTAAATTATTTGATTATGAGATTCGAATAGCTTGCCAGTGACAGAACACAGAAAACACGACAACCCTTATAGCTACGTTTAGAGATATAGCTACGCGATGAGGTAGGCTACTTGTTAACCATTTATTTGCTTCATATACACTATGTTGTCATTATTTAGAAATGTAAACCAAATAATAATTTGTCATGGCCCTATGCATTGGTGTAAAACGTTGAAGTATTTGGCAGTGTTCACCAGTTTTGGAAAGTTGCTGAGGATGAGCCAAATTACCTAAACAGAGTTAATAACTAAAAAATGACCTTAATTGATAATTTACATGCTTCCTTTTTATTTTATTGATCACTGTTTTTTTTTTACTCCATTTACCTGGTTACTTAGATCTTAATTAGATACTTCCCTAAAGTGGTGAAGGTGGTGAACACAGCTGAACCTAGTTGAGTACTTTTACTTTGTACTTTGTACACCTCTCTATGTGATTGTTGTGATCTTTCATTTCAGTTGCCAAGATGCGTTGTTGACCTGGGGGATGCTGTTGCCTGGGTAAATGCCAACATGGGCCTCTTCTGAGACCGGGTACAAGTCCTCACCCCTGAATGATGAGGAAATACAGGGTGCTGTGCAGATGCTCAGAGGCCTCAACTCTAGAGGAAGAACAAGAAGCTCTCTCCCCATTCATGTTTTTTAGAATAAGGGTTAAATTAGACATCAGATAATCAATTCCAAGACATGTAACACTTATATTCCTCCCAACAATGTTAAGTCCATAACCACGTCATAGAATTAAACATGTGCATGTTCCAGGCACCCCCGGAAAAATGTATATTTCTGTAAACAGATTTTGACCTGACCTCTACATGATGCAAATTGAAACTTGCCTCCTTTCTGCAACAGGCTATAGAAAATTCAACACTTCCAGTTACCACTTTCAACTTTCTAGAACAATGTTGTTAAATTGAACAGTGCAAGTGAAAGGAGGGAGAAACCATTACAATGATTTGTATGAAAACTGGTCAGATCTACACAGCAGAACCCACAGAACTCGGTAAAGGACCTTCAGAACAGTTTAGCTGACACTGAAGTTGTTGGTCCCAGGTCCACCGCACAATGTACCTTACACAGCATGTTCACATTTATGTAATATGTTGAGTCTATGGAAAATGCTTAAATGGTAATCTTGTATAAACTTGTGCAAAATGGAGGCCTGATATGAGACATATCATATATAACCAAGCAATGGCTACTCAAAGAAAAACTGACCATTGCAGGCATAGGGAGTATGACTGTGCATGTGTATGTATGCATATGTCTGTATTATAACTGCACTCAGCAGATTTCTAGTGTCTCATTATTGACTGTAACCAAAACATTTAAAACTTTTTTTTGAGACACTTTAGTCTTCAAATTAATATATTTCAGTTGTATGTTATCAAACCATTTGAATCCTGAAACAAAATACAAGTACATGGTATTGGACCTAGTGTTATATCTTGACAAAAGATATTGAATGAAATCACATGGACTCTGAGATAAAGTTGTAACTCTTCTTCCCCCATTAGTACACTCCACATAGCGTCAAACCATGTGTCAAACCAGGATGTCCCCAAACTGACCAATGGCGAACATCAGTGGGTGTAACTCAATATTCAAGGAACCCCCATTTAAACTGACCAATGGCAAACACCAGTGGGCGTAACTTAATATTCAGTGGGCGTAACTTCATTTTCAGGAACCCCCATATTAAGTAACGCCCCTGACATGCGGTCTGCAGATATACCTTATTGGTTGAAAAAGAGAGTTGCGACACCGCCACGCAGTCACGTGGTTTATGTAGCTCTCAATAGTTCCAAACAGAGCTGCGCTGTCAACCAGTTTGAATGAGTTTAAGCGGGACAGACTGCAGCAGCTATATTTGCAGCAATTATAGGAAAATATTGACACATAATGTACATTTATTATTATGTTTACGCTAACATTAAATGCATACAATATACTTTTTTGGGGGGGAGAGTGACGGAAACAGCATTAATATGTTTTTGTGTTTAATTTTGGAGGGAAATGGACTCCCATAACGTAGAACACATTTACAGCCATAGGTGTCATTCACACTGGGGACGCTGGGGACATGTCCCCACCACTTTTTGAAATGGCTGATTTAGTCCCCACCACTTTTTGAAAGCATTTGGTTAAAATGTTCTGAAAAATCAAGCGAACCAATAAATGTTAAAGGTTTATTTGCACGAAATAAAACATGCAATGCAGTTTAGACGTGACACACAATAACACAATAACACTGTATGACAGATATCGCTTTTATTAACTTTTTCCTTTTTTGTTCAAAATATTCACAAACTTGCTTACCATGTCATCAACTATCTGATAATCCGATTCTCAAATACATATAAGTGAGTGTGTTTGGTCTTTTAAAAACCTTGATCTATAACGTGAGATAGGTACCGCAATGTTGTCCTGTCAGTCAGATTTAGAGCACGTAATTCATCAGTTTCTCCCGAAATACATACAAGAAAGTGGCCGGTGAACTGTGAGAAGAATAGAGTAAACTTAATAGTTACTTCCACCTATGTTTGTCTGATATGAATAACTCTTCGGCAAATTATATTTGTATAGATTGTTACAAACAAATTTAAAAACTACAAATTTATTATTTTATTATTTATTCATATTAGTTTATGTTTATTGAAATGTCTGAAACCTAAAATATATATGACAGCGCTGAACGCGTCCGACTCTGGCCAGCCCACGTGTGAAAGCACAGTTTGAATCTGGCAGTTAAGCGATATCACTGAACATTCTAAATACAATGTGGGACCGTACTCTCAGGGGCACAGAAGTAAAAATACCATATATGCGACCATAACGGTCATTTTTTATGCTGAGTATTGTCGTGTTGTTGACTGGCCTACGCTATGCCCATTTTTGATGCAAGGCACCGTTATTCAATATTTTTCCCGTCCTGCTGTAATGTTTTTTTCATCTCATCTTTTGTCCCCACCACTTTTCAACACAAACTGACACCCCTGTTTACAGCAACGACTATATTTGCAGCAATGTTCGGTAAATATTAACTTCATGAAATGAAACCGGAGATATAATTACTGAGTGAATTAACTATGTTCCTAAATACGACCCATAACTGTTAATGGGATTGATTTCAATATGGCCAATGTACCCATTCATCCTTCCTTAATCATAGACTAAACCATGTATTAGAAAACACACACACACAAAAAAATGAATAATACATCCATATGATATGATGTACACATTGTACAGACTAGTATAGGCCTACTCTTAAGTATAAATATGTACACAACTAACCCTAACCCATAATATATAAATTGTATATATATATATATATATATATATATACACACATATATATATATACACACACACACACATATACATTTACATACACAAAGTCCAGAGCACCTGCTGTCATTTTCCTGCATATCCAGGTCTCTTGGCCTATTTTCTATGTCGGAGGTACATCTTTTTGCCCCAAATCTTCAATGATAGCCACTTCTGAACAGACAATAGATGGGTGTACCAGGGTTCAACCTTTTTCTGCAGCTCTGACCTGATGGCACTGCTAAACATCTCCCGAAAACAAGGGATGATGCTGTTTGTGGCATAATGTGTCTTTCATCTGCTGCAGCAAGTTTTTCTTTGGATGATCACTACAGTCCTCAACATTGTCAGTTTATTTGTGCTTCTTTAAAAGAGCTTGGACAGCATATCTGAAAACTTTTTTTGTAGTGCTCAGTATAACTTTTGGTCTCATCCAATGTTGGATAATGGTCTGTTAATGGTCTCATCCAATGTTGTTAGCCGAGTTTGGCTGTTCCTCACCCAGTTGTACTAGTGTTTTGTTAATGTTCATATTACTGTATAGTGTTTACATTTACAAAGTGTTTACATTTATATTATCTTCCAATAAACATTAACTAAAACTGGCTACATAAAACAAAACTACTGACTAGATTCATGAGAGGTTGGAAAATGTGTTTAATAGTCAAAATTACAATAATTTCATCAATTTACCAGCGAGCGTACTTTGGAAGCTCCTAATATTAATGGTCTTCAATTCTGGAACTATCAATGTTTGGAACTATTGGCTGCTCCACGACACGTGTTTCTTCTGCATTCCAAAGTTCCTATGGCGGTCTATGGGAGTGTCGCAACTCTCTTTTTCAAAGGATCTGGGACAGAGTTGAAATCCAGCAAATAATCATCCAGAGTGCTTTCCAACACACCTTTTCTCTTCGAATGTCATATTTTGGTTATTTCGCACAACTATTATTTTTCAGTTGAAGTAATCAAAAAGTAATCATAATTTTTTTCAAAAGTATCTGTAATCCGATTACAATATTTTTCGATTACAGTTACTGTTTTTT
This sequence comes from Esox lucius, assembly GCF_011004845.1. Classification (NCBI taxonomy): domain Eukaryota; kingdom Metazoa; phylum Chordata; class Actinopteri; order Esociformes; family Esocidae; genus Esox; species Esox lucius. The sequence goes on from NC_047585.1 coordinate 13,722,924, forward strand.
TGTAATATGTTTTTTGTAACTATTTTTCCGTTACATGTAACAGATTACTTATAATCCATTATTCCCCAAATCTGTTTGCGGGTGATGGTGAAGTAATTCAAGAAGACATGAACAATACTTCAAAGAAGGAGGGACCTGTGGAGGGAGCTGAAGGTTTGAGTTGCCAAATATCAGCCTCGAAACCTTAATGACTTGGAAAAGATCTGCAAAGAGGAGTGGGAAACAAATCCCACCTGAGATGAGTGCAAACCTGGTGGCCAACTACAAGAAACATCTGACCTCTGTTATAGCAAATAAGGGTTTTACCACCAAGTACTAGTTCATGTTTTGCAGAGGGGTTGAATACTTATTTCACTCATTAAAATGCAAATCAATTTATAACATTTTTGACATGCGTTTTTCTGGATTTTTTTGTTGTTATTCTGTCTCTCACTGTGTATAAACCTAGCACTAAAATTATAGACTGATCATTTCTTTGTCAGTGGGCAAACATACAAAATCCGCAGGGGATCAAATAATTTTTTTCCTCACTGTAGCCATAGTAGATACACCTGTAGTTCACCCCTTGGCAGCAGTACTACAGACTACTTTATTACTGACCTCACCCTAGAATCTATCAGAGTATTTACAATAAGCCCTCTAACACCTCTCTCAGACCACAGCAAAATCACATTATACCTAAACAGAGAAATAACTCACCATAATGCATCTGAACCCAACAATCTGCATTCTATAAAGAAATGCTATAGATGGAAGATAGTGTAGAAATCTACAAAAGAACAATTGGCAAAAGACAAATCCAGTCCTTGCTAGACAACTACCTAAATACTGCAAACTACACTATAATAGCAAAGATGTGAACTATTTAGGATGTGGAAAGCCTAAATAGTATATTTTATCTAACAGCTAACATATCTATCCTGAATACTCCAACCAGAAAACCTAATAAAATTAACAACAGTGAAAAATGGTTAGAAAGAGAATGTAAAGAATTAAGGAAGAATTTGAGAAACCTATCCAGTCAAAAACACAGAGACCCAGACAACCAAAACACACAGCGTCAATATGGAGAGGCACAAAAAAATTACAGAAATACCCTAAAAATAAAAAAAGAACAACATGTCAAGAACCAGCTCAATGAGATGTTTCTATAGGATGTGATCTATAGAAACAAATCAATTCTGGGAAAACTGGAAAAAAAACCTCAACAATGAACATAGCGATCTAGCTATCCAGGAGGGACAAGAATGGACAAATCACTTTTCCAACCTTTACAGTCCTATAACTAATAACCAACAAAAAAACTGCAAAATCGGCAGTGTATCAAATAATTGTTCTCCCCACTGTATGTGGAAATGTATAAATACATTTCAATTTGGTCCAAATGTATTTCAAAACAATTAATGTTCACAGATCAAAATGACATTCATCTCTATTTTTTCACTGAAAATGATTTTAACGTAATTTCAACAAGGAATTGTACATTTGCCAAGTGTCAGTATAGCCTCTTGACATTATATAATTTTGTCACTCATTAACATCACGCTATGTTTGAATATTCCGTTAGACACCATTAACTATTGTGTTAAACTGAGTAACGTTTCATATGAAGTTTACCTCCACCACAAATAGTGTCTATGAATTGTATGACTTTTTCCACTGGACGTTTTAAAAGCTTATTAGCAAGTAATATGTCGCTAGATGCCATTAAGCATTGTGTTAAACTAAGTAACGTTTCTTATTAAGTTTACTTCCAACACAAATAGCATCTATGGTGGGGAGAACAAGTATTTGATACAATGCTGATTGTGCAGGTTTTCCTACTTACAAAGCATGTAGAGGTCTGTCATTTTTTATCATAGGTACACTTCAACTGTGAAAGATGGAATATAAAACAAAAAAACAGAAAATCACATTGTATGATTTTTAAATAATTAATTTGCATTTTATTGCATGACATAAGTATTTGATCACCTACCAACCAGTAAGAATTCTGGCTCTCAGAGACCTGTTAGTTTTTCTTTAAGAAGCCCTCCTGTTCTCCACTCATTACCTGTATTAACTGCACCTATTTGAACTCATTACCTGTACAAAAGACACCTGTCCACACACTCAATCAAACAGACTCCAACCTCTCCACAATGGCCAAGACAAGAGAGCTGTGTAACTACATCAGGGATAAAATTGGAGACCTGCACAAGGCTGGGATGGGCTACAGGACAATAGGCAAGCAGCTTGGTGAGAAGGCAACAACTGTTGGCGCAATAATTAGAAAATGGAAAAAGTTCAAGATGACGGTCAATCTCCCTCGGTCTGGGGCTCCATGCAAGATCTCACCTTATGGGGCATCAATGATCATGAGGAAGGTGAGGGATCAGCCCAGAACTACATGGCAGGAACTGGTCAATGACCTGAAGAGAGCTGGGACCACAGTCTCAAAGAAAACCATTAGTAACACACTACGCCGTTATGTATTAAAATCCTGCAGCGCACACAAGGCCCCCCTGCTCAAGCCAGCGCATGTCCAGGCCTGTCTGAAGTTTGCCAATGAGCATCTGGATGATCCAGAGGAGGAATGGGAGAAGGTCTTGTGGTCTGATGAGACAAAGATAGAACTTTTTGGTCTAAACTCCACTCGACATGTTTGGAGGAAGAAGAAGGATGAGTACAACCCCAAGAACACCATCCCAACCGTGAAGCATAGAGGTGGAAACATCATTCTTTGTGGATGCTTTTCTGCAAAGGGGAGGATGGATGGGACCATGTATCGCAAGATCTTGGCCAACAACCTCTTTCCCTCAGTAAGAGCATTGAAGATGGGTCGTGGCTGGGTCTTCCAGCATGACAACGACCCGAAACACACAGCCAGGGCAACTAAGGAGTGGCTCCGTAAGAAGCATCTCAAGGTCCTGGAGTGGCCTAGCCAGTCTCCAGACCTGAACCCAATAGAAAATCTTTGGAGGGAGCTGAAAGTCCGTATTGCCCAGCGACAGCCCCGAAACCTGAAGGATCTGGAGAAAGTCTGTATGGAGGAGTGGGCCAAAATCCCTGCAGCAGTGTGTGCAAACGTGGTCAAGAACTACAGGAAACGTATGATCTCTGTAATTGCAAACAAAGGTTTCTGTACCAAACATTAAGTTCTGCTTTCCTGATGTATCAAATACTTATGTCATGCAATAAAATTCTAATTAATTACTTAAAAATCATACAATGTGATTTTCTGGATTTTTGTTTTAGATTCCGTCACAAACAGTTGAAGAGTACCTATGATAAAAAAGTACATGCTTTGTAAGTGGGATAACCTGCAAAATCGGCAGTGTATCAAATACTTGTTCTTCCCACTGTATATACAGCTCTGGAAAAAATAAAGAGACCACTGCACCTTTTTCTTTCCTTTCCCAAAAAGTCGAAAAGGCAGTTTTTGAGTGAGGAACAGAAGGGTTAAAATTAAACGACCACTGCAAATTGAAAGCTTCTATTCCTCACTCAAAACTTTCCTTTTCTACTTTAAAAAAAAAAAAAATTCTGGAGCTGTATATTACTCGCAAAACAATAATGAAGCTTTCTAAGTAGGAAAACCTGCAAAATCGACAGTGTATCAAATACTTGTTCCCCCACACTGTACATCCTCATCATAAAATTGCCTCTCAACAGACAATTTTGTTGTGCATTAACTTCACGCTGTGTTTGTATATTTAGCTAGACACCAGCAGGGGTGCCGCCGGGAATTTTGGGCCCCATAACAAAAACTCTAATTGGGCCCCCTCTGCGCAGCTGTTACCTATTTTTTGGAATTGTACTAACTTTTCCCCCCTATACGGCGCCCTTGGACACCAGCATTGTGTTAAATTGATAATGTCTTTTATGAAGTTTTCTTCAACTACAAACAGTGGAAGTAGTGCATTTTGTTGTTCTGTACTTGTACTTGTTCAATGACAATAAAGTTGAATCTAATCTAAAAATAACATCTATGAAATGTATGGCTTTTGCCAATGGATGTTTTGCCAATGAATGTTTTAATAGCTTATATGCTAGTATCTTACTACCGGTACTTGGAACAGTCATAAGAACTGAGCCCATGCTAGCGAGACTGAAGACAAACGTAACACTGCCAAAGCTATTTCATATCACGGCACAACAACGTTAGCTTTTCTTTCATATGTGAACGTCATTGATGCAATAACTATCAGTAGGTGATGATAACTTAATAGTGCATGTACAAAATTTCTGCGGAAATGGGCTTGTGAAACAGGAACTAGTTTAATGGGCAGCGCCCATTAATCGACGTATGCGACACTTTTTGCGTACTATTTTCAGTGTTCTATGGTTTTGGACACACTAATCTTATGGCATACTAATCTATACCATATACGCTGCTAAAGAAAATGAAGGGAACACGTAATCATCACAGTATAAGTAAATGAAACTTTAGGGATATCAAGTCAATTAAACTTTAGGGATATCAATCTGTCCAATTTGGAAACATAAGTGATTGTGAATCAATGTCACCTGTTTTGGTGCAAAACAAAGTGACAACAGGTACACTGTGGAAAGGCAAGACAACCCCCAAAAAGGGAATGGTTTTGCTGGTGGTGGCCACAGACAATTTCTCTCTCCTTATCCTTCCTGACTGATTCTTCTCTAGTTTTGTGTTTTGCTAGTGTCCTTTTCAGTACTGGTAGCATAAGGTGGTACCTGCAGCCCATTCAGCTTGCACAGGTAGTCCAGCTCCTCTAGGATGGCTAATCCATACGTGCAAGAAGGTTTGCTGTGTCTCCCAGTACAGTCTCAAGAGAATGGAGGAGATACCAGGAGATGGGAGTTAGACAAGGAGAGCTGGACAGGGCCATAGGTCATCAACCCAGCAGCAGGACCGGTATCTGCTCCTTTGTGTGAGGAGCACTGTCAGAGCCCTACAAAATGACCTCCAGCGGGCTGCTGGTGTGCATGTTTCTGACCAAACAGACTCCATGAAATAAGAGGAACAAAAAAAGTATAAAGTCTGCGATTTAAGGTACAGCCAGTGACAAAATATGCATGATACATGGCGGTTTTGATCCTCGAACCTTAGTGTTGGTCGGTGTGGGTGCTGGGCGTACTGAGGCGTCGCAAGTCATATGACAGTTCCACGCACTTCCTCTACTATCCACACGCTTGTGCAAACAAACCAAACCAGTGTTTTCAAAAGCCGCACAAAAACACTGCCTATTTTCTAGTCCAAGTTGAGTGGGAACATCAGCTTCAATATGTTGGCACTCATAAACCGGCTTTTGGATTGGTTTAGGTCCCTTTTTTGGAAAGAGGAGATGGAGTTGACCCTGGTTGGACTTCAGTACTCCGGGAAAACCACATTTGTTAACGTGATAGCTGTAAGTTAGTTTTAATTGTGCTGCTAGCTACGGAACGTTTATGTTTAGCTATTAGCTTCTTGACGTCAGCTAGCTAGCCCTTTAGCTATGTTACGTTAGTACTAGCTAGCTAGCTAGTGATATCAGCAAAATCAGTCAAGGTTAACGTACAGTAAAAAGCACATCTAGCATGTTTTGCTGGCATGCTAGCGTGTACTGTATGGTCAGCTATTTACCATTGATAGCCGATAGCTACGTTATAACTAGTTCGCTATAGTAGTCTGCTGACATGGTGTTGTCTTCTTGCATTTGATAGAAGCGAAGCTGTATTATTAGCTAGCTAACAACTCTGAAATTGGGGATGACGGAATAATGTTGTCGCTGGAGTAAGTTTTGCTGCAAACTTGCTATAATGCTATACGGTAGCCATACAATACTAGTCAATATGTACTGATGTAGCAATATTACAACCAGTAAAGCGTTCTTGCAGCGTTCCGTTGTGGAGGTATTTAGGCTAAATAGGAAAGGTACATTGGAGTTGTGAGGCAATGATTGTACTGACTGTTTAGCTACCTGTTTTAAACTGCAAGCATTCCTTTCGCGTCTGACGGTCAGCTAATGCTAGCAGTTATACATTTACCAATTATTGGTACTAGAACGGGGATAATGTGTATTTCATTTTCTGTTAACATTGTATGTCCATTAGTGGTAATTTGGTCATCCCACGTGTTGTGAAATTGTGTTATACGGTAATTTTTTGATTTCAAAAGCACCAAAAAACTACAATAACCATGAGACTTAGTCAAGACGCGTCACTGAAACCACAAACTGATCCTGTGTTTGTTGATGTGACCACAAAGCTCTTCATGGTCTGAAAAATATCCAGATTTGTGTGTGTGTGTGTGTGTATTATGTATATATATATATATATATATATATATGCTGTGCTGTGCTGAATGCCTCTTGAATAAAAATGATTAAGCTGGAAAAACATTAGGCTATTCTGTTGAGTCTATTGAAACAAGAATTCAATAGATTCCTGGTGATTATAGTTGATGGCATCATTGCAGTCTCTGGCGATTGATTTGATATCACATGTCTCTTGACAGGTAGTTTTATAACCCATTGTGAAACCAGTGACTGACGTAATACCCACATTGTAATTCATCCTCGAAACAGATCACCTGTACAATGTGGACGCAGGTTACATTTACATGGGCAATCCAATTTGGGTATTTTTCCCTCTAATTGGTCTTATTCTAAATACCATAAGCTGTGAAAAAATATCAGTTAAATGAAGAAAATATGTAAGCAAAATGTTTCATAGTAATCTAGAACATGGTACCCTCTCTGATAAGTACAAATACATAGTGTAATTAGGACATTTATTTTGGTAACAGAGGGTGTAAAGATGTTTCCTAATGACAGTGTAATTTTGTAATGTGATGGTAATTCCATCGATTAGAACTGTTTAAAAGAAATTTCTATAACAGTAACAGAACGTAAAAACAGGTCTACTGTCATATAAAGTATGACGGTATAATGGAACTCGGTGTGTAATAGTCCTGAGTTGGATCCCTGTCCTGCACTGGGTACTGAAGGACGTTTTTATTTTGTTAGCTCTACAAGCAGGTAGCAATAGTATGCAAATGTGTAATCAGTAGTGTTGCAACTACTCTCCAAAATCCTCTCCAAAGAATGTTGTGATAAAATTCTAGTCTTTGTTCTGAGTTTTTGGAAGTCATGGTCATTTCTGGCAGTTCAGCTGTGCATGATCCAAAACTAAAAGAGACTAGCTAATTGAATGATTGTGAAAGGCAGTTGTTTCCAGTGGGCTATTGATGGGGAGGTGTCTCTTTGGTTGGTTGTCATGTATTTCAGTGAGTAAAGAAGACTTCGGTCACAAGTTTTCCGTAATCACTTCCACCTAGCCCTGGTCAGGTGACTAATGAAGTAATGTGCTGTTACAGATGGTGCCAGACAATGACCGTGTCATGCTGAGAGTTTTGACAGCACCAAAAAGGGAAGACAGTAGACAGCAGAATGTCAAGAGTGTAGTCTATGATTTTGTTTTTTACGTTTGCTTAAATTTGTATGTGTTTAATTCCCTTTCTCTCCTAATTCCCTGCTCTCATTCTTATTTAAGATCTTAGAATGTACTTGATTTTGGCCCTGAAATGTCTGCATTTCAAATACATTTTCTTTAGAGGCTGTAAGCTTCACAAACCTTTAAGCTCACTAATAATAGAAATAGTACTTCAAGTGAATTTATTGATAATAGCATAAAATAATTAAGACTGTACAACAACTAGACAGGTCTATAAAACTATTGCTACTGTGTAATTAGTTATCCCAAATAAATGGAAGGACCTATAATACCAACAGAATCTGCATTGTTTACTAATATATCCACAATGTTTCTATTAGCCCTAGTTAAAAACAGTTTGTTCTCAACACTTTTAAATTTGTAAAAAAATTATAATTTAGAAAGATCAGGTAAAACAAATGATTGGATCTGTGTAGCATCCCATGCATAAAATTAGGCCTGTTTTTCTGGGAATCAGTGTCCTTTAAAAATAATAATCCAAATGTACTCTCAAACTCTGATATTTCAAGTAATCAACACTTTCAAGCTTTGTCCCCTCCCATGCAAGAAGGTATTTGCTGTGTATCAAACAGTTTCATGTATTGCTCCCCCTTACTATTAGTGAAAGCAATTTTTAAGTTGCCTAGTAAGACAGAATGTTGAGTTAAATTAAATGCCTTGGATAACTCAATAAGATGTTTGAGGTGGTGTGACAGAAATATGTCATTAGTAATGCTGTTGGTTGTGTTGATAGCCAGACATGAAAATGAAAAACATGAAATGTTTCTAGGTACTGATATATTTGGGAATGCATTTGTTAAATGTTTTTGATATTGATCAGATTACTGAGATGTGTATCTCTAACTTGGGTCACGGGAGATTTTTCCTTTATGAAAAAGGTTTAATTATAGACCATTCCATGCAAAAGTTATTTTACTAGCTATCAAGCAAGTGTATTTATATAGCACGATTCATACATAGAAGCAATTCAATGTGATTTACAGTGAAAAAATATATATAAAATGCAATAGAATAAAACAGTAAGATTGTTACAGTTCTCCACCCGAGTATCTCAATCCTTTCACTCCAGCGCTAGGATGAACCTGTTAGTCCCTTTGTGATATAATCTCTGCATCATTGTCTTACAGGGCTGTTTCCAGGGGGACATTTATGGCATGTCCATATGTGCATTTAATATTCATCCTCAATTAATTACAGTTCCCATAACTGTTTACTGAACCACCCCGGTATCTAAATCCTCATGCTCCAGAGCTTGGATAAACTCAACAGTCCTTTGTGGCGCTTTTCCACTGCATGGCACCAGCTCGACTCGGCTCTACACGGCTCTCCCTCTGTTGGTTTTCTCGCTGCAGATAGTACCCTGTACCCGCCCATAGTGACATCGCAGGAAAACTGCCATGACATTACCTCCAACGCGACACACACGGGAACAACAATGGAGACATCGTACACCTAATACCGGCGAAAGGCCAGCATTTGCCAACTAACGTAAACCTTGCAGTGAACAGAAAAACTGACAAACTTTGAACATGCCAATTTAAAATTAAACAAACTCTGGATAACAGATCCTGTTTGAAAAACAGTGAAAAAGTATAATAGAATTATCGCCCTGCAATATAAAAGATGGCCTAATTGCAATGTTCTGTTAGATTTAAGCGTATACACCTAACATTTCAACGCCAACACATTTAAAACAACCTACATAACCCCTCCGTCTCTATTAAAAGGTATAAATAATTGCCGGCTATAATACCACGCTGACTGACTCGAGTAGCTGTTAAGAATTTGCGTGTATCAGAATCTCTGAAGAAGGACGAGGCTTCGGTCCGAATGAAGATTTAACAAAGTAGATTTATTAATAGAAAATGATGAGTCACAATACATGAAATACGCTGCAGCAGTCAAATACTTGTTTTAACTCTCAAGCTTCCACAAATATTCGCCCCGAATGAAGATCAACCATTGGTTTTGTTTCTCCCGCCACGGGGTGGTTACTTTTCACTCTCGTGAGTAAAACCCATCCTTATTGGCTCTTCGTTGGCATGGTGACATGTTGGACAAATCTTTCTTTTCGCTGTCCAATGAAAGAAGGGCATGCTCTAAACTCTTCCCATTTGGGGTTATTTTCGGTCACAGATCAACAGGTTCTTGCATACAGATGTGAAATCTTAACACGGTTACAGTAATTTACATTCTATTGTCCTAACCTAGACTAGAACATCAGGGGGTTGGAGATAGCAGGTTTCTTCCTACTGTATAGGCGGCAGTTTCAGTTGTATGTTAATGGTTGGGTTTTAATCCTGTCTCTCTAACTGAGCCAGGTGTAAAGTCTGAGTGAGTGTGGCTGAGTGTAAGACAAAAGACAGTCTTTACCTATTCTTCCCAGAGATAAGGTGTGAGAATTTCAACAGTATAATGGAGTTTTAAACCTCGGAAGTTATACCTGGCTGTAATGTACAATTTAATAAAACAAAAACATATGGGTATTAAATCAGCATTATTTAAACTTTATTTATCTCAACATAGCCTACTGTAGGCTACACAAGGCAGCGTTTATACTGGTAGTAGCGAGGAAGCACGCGTGAGCAGTAACTTTGGTCTTAATACATTGCAGACTGCAAAAATAGTTTGAAAGCTTGGTAGGCTGCTTCTGTTTGGCTTGATATTACTACTTTGACCAGTGCAATATATGCCAATTAGCCTATAGAAAAACCCAGAGGAGGAAAAAGACGAGGTATTTTTGTAGGTTACAAAACAATGCGTATTGTGGGTCTCACAGGGTTAACAAGTTGAATTCAACGCCAGTGCGAAGGTCCAAACCGAGAGGAGTTTTGGGATCGTTTACATTTTTAAGTCTGGTCCTATGCACTGGCACTGAAATTAACCCATTTAAATGCAAGGACTCCTGGCACAGCCGTGCAAATAGGCGCTGTTCTCGTCTTAACCATTCTCTGACGCTGGATGGCTATCACTCTTTGAGTCACTCCAATCAGAAGTCTTACGTGTTTTCACATCACCTTTTGGTATAGCTTCACCTCTGTTGGAACCTCGACGAAGCAGGTACTAAAAAGGTATCTGGTCCCAGATACTATCCCAACTTTTGGCCAGTGGAAAAACAAAAAAGGCGAGCTGAGTCGAGCTGGTACCATGCAGTGGAAAAGCACTTTGTCCCTGGTTTTTAGGGCTTGTGAATCCAGCTCTTTAATAGTAGTTCTCTTATCTTGGTTCCCAAACACATATCTCTGTTTTATCTTGGTTTAATTGTAGACAATTTTGGTTTATCCAAGTATTTATGTGCTCTATTCAATGACACAGTGAGTCTATTGAGCTGTTATACAGTTTGAGAGCCATATATATTTGAGTATTGTCTGCATAGCTATGCCAGTTAATGTTGTTTTGGTGAATTTGGTCCATCTCATCTTCATCCGCTTATCCGTATCGGGTCGCGGGGGCAGAAGCTCCAGCAGGGGACCCCAAACTTCCCTTTCCTGAGCCACATTTGCCAGCTCTGACTGGGGGATCCCGAGGCGTTCCCAGGCCAGTGTCGAAATATAATCTCTCCACCTAGTCCTGGGCCTACCCCGAGGTCTCCTCCCAGCTGGACGTGCCTGGAACACCTCCCTAGGGAGACGTCCTGGGGGCATCCTTACCAGATGCCCGAACCACCTCAACTGGCTCCTTTCGACGCAAAGGAACAGCGGCTCTACTCCGAGTTCCTCACGGATGGCTGAGCTTCTCACCCTATCCCTAAGGGAGAAGCCAGCCACCCTTTTGAGAAAACCCATTTCAGCCGCTTGTACTCGCGATCTTGTTCTTTCGGTCATGACCCAGCCTTCATGACCATAGGTGAGGGTAGGAAGGAAAATTGACCGGTATATCGAGAGCTTTGCCTTCCGGCTCAGCTCTCTTTTCGTCACAACGGTGCGGTAAAGCGAATGCAATACCGCCCCTGCTGCTCCGATTCTCCGGTCAATCTCCTGCTCCATTGTCCCCTCACTCGCGAACAAGACCCCGAGATACTTGAACTTCTTTACTTGGGGTAACGCCTCATTCCCTACCCGGAGTTGGCACTTCATCGGTTTCCTGCTGAGAACCATGGCCTCAGATTTAGAGGTGCTAATCCTCATCCCAACTGCTTCTCACTCGGCTGTGAACCGGTCCAGTGAGTGCTGAAGGTCACAGACCGTTGATGACATCAGGACCACATCATCCGCAAAAAGCAGCGATGAGATCCCCAGGACACCGAACTGCAACCCCTCCCCTCCCTGACTACGCCTCGATATCCTGTCCATAAAAGTTACAAACAGGATTGGTGACAAAGCGTAGCCCTGGCGGAGGCCAACCCCCACCTGCGACGAGTCCGACTTACTTTAGAGAACCCAAACCCAGCTCTCACTTTGGAAATACAGGGATTGGATAGCCCTCAAAAGGGACCTCCTCACCCCATACTCCCGCAGCACCTCCCACAGTATCTCCCGGGGTACCCGGTCATACGCCTTCTCCAGATCCACAAAACACATGTAGACAGGATGGGCATATTCCCAGGCCCCCTCCAGGATCCTTGCAAGAGTAAAGAGCTGGTCGGTTGTTCCGCGACCAGGACGGAATCCGCATTGTTTCTCTTCAATCTGAGGTTCGACTATCTGCCGAACCTTCCTTTCCAGTACCTTTGAGTAGACATTCCCAGGGAGGCTGAGAAGTGTGATACCCCTGTAATTTGGTCCCCTCTTTTTGAACAGGGGAACCACCACCCCGGTCCACCACTCCTTAGGCACTTTCCCCAACTTCCATGCAATGTTGAAGAGGCGTGTCATCCAAGACATCCCCTCCACACCCAAAGCTTTCAACATTTCTGGACGGATCTCGTCAATCCCCGGAGCTTTGCCACTGTGGAGTTATTTGACTACCTCAGTGACTTCTGCCATGGAGATTGACGATGCTTCCCCATCAGCCTCCAGCTCTGCCTCCACTATAGAGGGCATGTTAATGGGATTTAGGAGTTCCTCAAAGTGTTCCTTCCATCGCCCAATTACCTCCTGAGTTGAGGTCAACAGTCTCCCATCCTTACTGTACACAGCTTGGATAGTTCCCCGTTTTCCCCTCCTGAGGTGGCGGACGGTTTTCCAGAAACACATTGGTGCCAACCGAAAGTCCTTCTCCATGGCTTCCCCAAACTCCTCCCACACCCGCTGTTTTGCCTCTTTCACAGCAGAGGTCGCAGCACTTCGGGTCTGTCAGTACACTGCAACCGTCTCCGGAGTCCTCCGGGATAACATATCCCGGAAGGCCTCCTTCAGTCGGATGGCTTCCCTGACCACCGGTGTCCACCAGGGTGTTCGATGGTTACCGCCCCTTGATGCACCTAAGACCTTTAGACCACAGCTCCCCGCCGCAGCTTCGGCAATGGAGGTTTTGAACATCGACCACTCAGGTTCAATGTCCCCAACCTCCAAACGGATGCCAGAAAAGCTCTGCCGGAGGTGTGAGTTGAAGATCTTTCGGACAGGGGCCTCCTCCAGATATTCCCAGTTCACCCGCACTACCCGTTTGGGTTTTCCCGGTCTGTCCACAGTCTTCCCCCACCCCCTGACCCAACTCACCACCAGATGGTGATCGGTTGACAGCTCCGCCCCTCTCTTCACCCGAGTGTCCAAAACATGCGGTCTCAGATCTGATGACACGATCACAAAATCAATCATCGACCTTCGGCCTAGGGTGCTCTGGTACCACGTACACTTATGAGCATCCTTATGTTCGAACATGGTGTTCGTTATAGATAATCCATGACTAGCACAGAACTCTAACAACAAACGACCACTCGAGTTCAGATCAGGGAGGCCGTTCCTCCCCAACACGCCTCTCCAGGTGTCTCCATCATTGCCCACGTGTGCGTTGAAGTCCCCCAGCAGTATTATGGAGTCCCCTACTGGAGCCCCATACAGGACTCCATTCAGGGTCTCCAAGAAGGCCAAATACTCCGGCATATGCACAAACAACAGTCAGAGATTCCCCCCCCACAACCCGTAGGCATAGGGAGGCGACCCTCTCATCCACTGGGGTAAACTTCAACATAGCGACACTCAGCCGGGGGCTTGTGAGTATCCCAACCCCCGCCCGGCGCCTCACACCCTGTTCAACTCCAGAGAAGAATAAAGTCCATCCCCTATCCAGGAGTACAGTTCCAGAACCGAGACTGTGAGTGGATGTAAGCCCCACCAGATCTAACTGATAGGGCTCCACCTCCCTCACAAGTTCCGGCTCCTTCCCCCACAGAGAGGTGACGTTCCACATCCCCAGAGCCAGCCCCTGCTGCCCGGGTCTGGTCCGTCGAGGCCCCTGGCCTTCACTGCCATCCATATGGCAGCGCACCCGACCCCAGCGGTTCCTCCTATGAGTGGTGGGCCCATAGGATAGAGAGGGGGGTGCCACGTTGCCCGACCGGGCTCCCTGGCAAACCCGGCCACCAGGCGCTCGCCGGCGAGCCCTCCCTCTGGGCCTGGCTCCAGACGGGGGCCCCAGGCTTCCTCCGGGCAGGGTAACTCCTCCTCTTTCTCGTTTATACATGGAGTATTTTTTTGAACCATTCTTAGTCTGGCTCCTCCCCTGAGACCACTTTGCCATGGGAAACCCTACCAGGAGCACCAAGGCCCGGACAACACAGCCCTCAGGTTCATAGGAACACACAAACCTCTCCACCACGATAAGGTGATGGCTCCCGGAGAGGAGAATTTGGTCCAGAGGTAGCATATTGAGATTGAACATAAGTGGTCCATGAACTGATCCCTGTGGAACTCCATGTCAAAGCCACCTTTCCAGATTCATGATTGCTAATGGCGACAAAGTTACTCCGGCCATCTAAATAAGACCTGGGACAAACCAATTAAGGACTGTCCCTGAGAGTCCTACCCAATTTTCCAGCCTGACTAGAAGTGTTCTATGATTTACAATGCAGCACTGATATCTAATAGAACCAGAACTGTTATTTTATCCAAATCAGTATTGAAATGTATATCATTTAACACTTATCAGAGCTGTTTCAGTGCTGTGATGAGGTCGGAAGCCTGATGGAAATTTGTCTAGAGAATGCTTGAGTTCACAATATCGCTGAGTTGATTGAAGACAACCTTCTCAATGATCTTGGCTATAAAAGGGAGATTTGATACAGGTCTATAGTTGTTCAATTTAGATGCATCCGGTGTTTTCTTTTTTAAAAGACGATTAATGGCAGCTTGTTTTTAGAGACGTTGGGAAAATGCCTGATTTCAGAGAGCCATTAACTATTTGCTGTAGATCCATTGTTATTCACTTCACCTGTGTCACCTGAGCTAAAAAGAGTTTTAAAGTCAGATGGCAGTGTGTTCAGACATGTGGGAGCTTTAAGATGTCAAACTGTTTCTTCTTGATATTTTGCAGTCTAGCCCTGAATATCTCAGTTGAAGCTACAAAGGCTTTGTTTATAGATGTCATAGTGGATGAGATTTTTACTCCATTTATGTTACGCTTTCCTACATTCTCTTTACAAGGTGCAAATTATAATAATTTGCTTTACCTTTACCGATGCAACACGATCGATGACATTCAATATTTTGGTGTTACAATTATCTAGGAGTACATCAACTGACTTATTGTACGAGAGATAGCTATTGCCTAAAATAACTGAGCATTGGTACTCTCATTAATGTACCTTTTCTTAACAGAAACAGAGTTTACTTGAACATCCGGGGTGATCAGTGTTTCAGAAAAGACAGAATTTACCAGACAGGGCGAAGTCTTTAACCATGACAGAGGAAATATTGAGACCTTTGGAGATAACCAGATCTAGAATGTGGCATTGTGTGCATACGCTCTTTCACATGTTGATTGAGATCAAAAGTGTCACGTAGGGCAAAAAGGCCTTTGGCTTTATTGTCCTTATTATTATCTTTGTGGATGTTAAAATCCCCTGTTATAATAAACAAGTTATATTCAACGGATATAACAGAGTAGTTCAGCAAAATCATTAATAAAATGTACAGAATATCATAGAGGTCTGTAAATGGTTAAAAATATTTTTTGGGGAAAAACAAAATTCAATGTAAAACACTTGTGAAGAGGATGTTGAATAGATTTGCTAGATGGTAAATTAAAACATTGGCAGAACAATTGGTTTAATGTTTTGAAAGTTAAATATAAAACCTAGTAAGTTGCAATGGTTTGTGTCCATTATATTATTTGCTTCAGAGTAAATTCACAGATTTTCGTCTGTATCAGGAACAAATTCACATGGCGTTTATGTTTGTTCATAACAGCTCAGAATGGTCTTTTGTTTTTCAGTCTGGGCAGTTTAGTGAAGACATGATCCCTACAGTGGGATTCAACATGAGGAAGGTCACAAAAGGCAACGTTACCATCAAGGTGGGTCTTCCCTCATTACAGTATGTAGGCTACCTTAATGTCCCACAGTTTACCTAATTTCGGTTTGGTTGGTTTTCCAGATCTGGGATATAGGAGGGCAGCCAAGGTTCAGGAGCATGTGGGAACGCTACTGTCGGGGAGTTAACGCAATTGTGTGAGTATCCCTTTGTTTGGCCGTTCCTGGCAGCCTGCATGTATACAGTTGATATGGTGGAAGAGAAGAAGAATGCTGAAGAAGATTAGTCTTGTTCACTTTTGCAGACTTTCATTAATTCACAATATGTGCAACAGTCATGCTTTAAGTTGATTTGTTTTATACCAATGAAAACATGTTGTTGACTGTCTTAAAATCTCTTAAATTGTTTAGATATATGGTGGATGCAGCAGACCGTGAGAAAGTGGAAGCTTCCAGAAATGAGCTGCACAATCTGTTAGACAAGCCTCAGTTGCAAGGAATTCCTGTAAGTAGGTGTTCCCTTCCAAAACCGCTTTACCGACATGTAAATGAGGGAGTTTCTTCAATCAGTCTACAGTCAGTAACAACTACACTGCACTTTTTAGGTTTTGGTGCTTGGAAACAAAAGAGATCTTCCTAGTGCCCTAGATGAGAAGCAACTCATTGAAAAACTGTGAGTATGAGAAGTATGAGGTGTTCCTTATCAGTGAACCTACAGCAGTAATCTTACAGCATCGAATGGATCTGAGCTGAGGTTTTCTACAAAACTAACTTATCCTTTCAAGTTCAGGACAACTTCTAACTGAATGAAGAACTGTCATTTATATTTAGATCGTACATCGATCAGCAGTAACATTATGACCACTGACAGGTGAAGTGAATAACACTGATAACCCCGTTATAATGGCACCTGTCAGTGGGTGGGATATATTAGGCAGCAAGTGAACATTCTGTCCTCAAAGTTGTGTTAGAAGCAGGAATAATGGGCACATGTAAGGATCTTAACGACTTTGACAAGGGTCAAATTGTGATGGCTAGACGACTGTCAGATCATCTCCAAAACTGCAGCCCTTGTGGGGTGTTCCTGGTCAACAGGGATCAGTACAAATCAAAAGTGGTCCAAGAAAGGAAAAGCGGTGAACTGGTGACAGGGTCATGGGCGGCCAAGGCTCATTGATGCACATGGGGAGTGAAGGCTGGCCTGTGTGGTCTGATGAGCATCAGAACTGGACCACAGAGCAATGGAAGAAGGTGGCCTGGTCTGATGAATCATGTTTTCTTCTACATAACGTGGAGGACCGGGTGCGTGTGCGTTGCTTACATGGAGAACACATGGCACCAGGATGCACTATGGGAAGGAGGCAAGCCGGTGGAGGCAGTGTGATGCTTTGGGCAATGTTCTGCTGGGAAACCTTGGGTCCTGCCATTCATGTGGATGTTACTTTGACACGTACCATCTACCTGAGCATAGTTGCAGACCATGTGCACCCTTTCATGGCAACGGTATTCCCTGATGGCACTGGCCTCTTTCAGCAGTATAATGTTCCCTGCCACAAAGCAAAAATGGTTCAGGAATGGTTTGAGGAACACAATGAGTTCAAGGTCTCCAGATTTCCATCCAATAAGAGCACCTGTGGGATGTGCTGGACAAACAAGTCTGATCCATGGAGGCCCCACCTCGCAACTTACAGGACTTAAAGGATCTGCTGCTAACTTCTTGGTGCCAGATACCACAGCACACCTTCAGAGGTCTAGTGGAGTCCATGCCTTGATGGGTCAGGGCTGTTTTTGCGGCAAAAGGGGAACCACACAATATCAGGCAGGTGGTCATAATGTTATGGCTGATCGGTGTATGTCGCTAATATAATATTGATACGTTTAACAGAGTACTTATGAATGGTAATCGCAACTCTGAGGTTTGGATGTCAGGAATTTAGGCACACCATTGTTAATTTTAATGACTTGTGAATATTATTTCTATCTTGTGTGTGCTTTTTCCCTTTAAGATAGATTACTTAATAGCTTATTAAAGTTGAATATGTTTTAAATAGCAATATAATTATAAATGATTTTGAAAGATTGCAACCAATTCTACATAATTTTGTTTATAGGGGGCAATAGCAGAAACTCTCAAATGACCGATAGGAGTGACTCAGACAATGACAAAATGTTATAAAAAAAAAAAAGCAACCCAGTCTTTTTTAAACACAAACAATAGCCCAGGCCAATCTCGTCTTGTTCACTAAAATGTTCTACGTGTTTCATATGGCTTAATTGAAACAAGCTCTTCTGTATTTTGCTCCCATGCTGATTCTCGTAACCCCAGAAGTCAGGCCCTGTGTTCAGTATAATTGGTACTGCACTGCACTGCACTGATTTTCAAATGGAAACAACTCCCTCTGCTGGCCTGTTCATATAAAAACCAACAACGCACTTCATACTGCAGCAACGTATATAATGTTTCACTACTCATTTCCTTCTACAGGAATTTGGCAGCTATCCAAGACAGAGAAATATGCTGCTACTCCATTTCCTGCAAAGAGAAAGACAACATAGGTAAGTAAGAGGAGGTGACAGGAGTTTTTATTTGTGTCGTTGTGTATATAAACCTGTGTTGTCTGCCACGTGTTGCCGTTCCATACTGACCCACTGCCTTAGGTGTCCTCTGTGTTTCCCCTGTGGCCTCTCAACCCAATGCCTCTCCTGCCTTCTAGATATCACACTGCAGTGGCTCATCCAACACTCAAAGTCCCGGAGGAGCTGAAATCCGAGGAGTGGCTTTCCCAGCTCCCCAGCCACGTTACCCTCCTCACACCACACTCTGCTCCCTCTGTGATGATGTAGTCAGCTGCTGCACTGTCCTGCTCGTGACCCCCCCGATCCCACCCCCGTCCCATTACTTTACCCCCCGTTTCTCCCCAAACAATGCCCCACACTACTGCACTATGAAAATATGGTACGTCCCACCGCTCTTTACATCCCATGAGTAGAAGAAACGGCTTTACACCTCCACCACGAGAGGGGCCATTTCTGTCCCCTGAACAGAGAGAGGGTACATCTCCATTTGCCTTCAGTGTGGTACAGGCTCCACGACAGGCCTAGAAGCCAAATTGCCCAACTGTCTATAACACTAGGGTAGGGTGTGCTGCTGAGGCGTCCCACACACTGAGGATGGGTCGTTCAGCCAATGGGGCTTTGAATCACGGTACATGTTTACCAGACAGTGCTGTGTAAAGCCAGGGGAAAGTACATAAATATGTTTATTACATTATTGGGAAAATAGTGGGGACTTCCAGGTTCCCCTCCTGTTTCAGTCACGTTTTACTGTGAGATTATTACTGTTTCATGGTTATTTCTGAGTCAAAATATTTTAAAATGAAAGAGCAATGAAGTAGCAAAGTAATTAGTTCAGCAGTCAGGTATGTACAAATATATAATTAAAGTTTTACTAATGTCGACGTATATGAACATATGATTATATTTTACAAGTTTGAATGTACTGAAGGTGAAGCTATAGTGGCTGGTTGCGTGGTTATCAGCTTTGTTATTGACTTTAGTAGAATTACGTCCTCTGTGCGGTCTATGAGGTGTGCGTGTGTGTGTGCGTGCGTGCGTGTGTGTGCGCGTGCGTGTGAGCGTGTGAGAGGCAGATATCGAAAGTGCCTTGGGAAATATCTCTAAAGGAAAGCGGCAGGCAAGGTGAGCCTATCTTGGCAACAAAGAACACCACTCATATATTAAAGAAATAAAAGGCATGCTTTTTAATTTAGAGATTGTACTGTTATCTTTCTTTGTTCACACTCAGAGTTGCGATATTTGCAGTGGTGCTAGATATTTATGGTGTCAATAATGAATTTATAAATATGTTAAATCGGGGTAGAAAAGGTGACTTATGCTAACAATGTTTGACATTAAAATTAAGGAAAACATACCCCACTCCACTCACCATTTGACTAATTATTGTACCTATATTAATTTCAGACTACTGGTATGCTATGATAACACCAAACGGCAGGATATGTAACACCATCATCAGATATACATGTCAGTACTTAGGTGTGATCTTTTTTCCGATCAAGTACGTTTTATGGGAGACCCATGTTCAGGGCTTGCTATTCAGAAGTTATATACTTACATCTATTCCTATTGGATGTGTTGAAATGCACGTTTATATAATAAATACAACATAAATCCCAAATAAAGCCAATAAATTGCCCCTTCCATTCATTCTATTTTTATATAATATATTCACGTAGAAAACGCATGAAAACCGAACCGAAGACCATACTCTGTCTCCGCCCGCACTACTTTTTCATGCTTGTGTCTGTTTTCTATTGGCGCTAAAGTTACGTTGCTAGACTCACAGCAAAACTGACATGCATGATAGCCAATTGCTAAAACGGGCCAGACCCTCATGATGATGACGATATTACGGCAGCTCCTATCAAACCTTAGATTCCGGGAGGGGCTGGTTTAGTTGACCGGAAGAGTGAAGTACTGTTTCGACATTGTCAGCCAACGGAGGTGGGTGTCTTGTTAGCAACAGTGGAATTAAATTCAGCTATCTATTCATCAAATAATTTTCCAATTGAACTATGATTTTTAAGACCGAACCTGGGCAAATATGCAATGGAGGTCAATAGTGGTTGGTCTTGTCGTGCTCAGGCTGACTCTCAGTTGTGTGCTATGGCTGGCGTTTGGACTGGGACCTAACGTTAGCTGGGGGTTTAACTTCCCCCTCAACTTCAATTTGCACAGAATAGAACTGTTCAAGGAACAAGATGGGGCAACAGAAACAGTCAACTCTTGGTCACAACGAATCCATGAACACAGAGACGCACAGCGCAAGACGTCGTGCGCCAGTAAAGACGACTCACCTACGAAGACGAAGTCTTATCTTAGCCTCTTCGAAGGAGAGCGGGACGAGTATGACAAGAGATATAGCTCCTTCCCGGACAAACTAAAGACAAAGATGAAGGGAATGGCCAAAGACATGTTCTACTTTGGATATGACAACTATATGAAATATGCCTTTCCCGAGGATGAGCTGAATCCTATTGACTGTGAAGGGAGAGGGCCTGACGTGATCAATCCGTGAGTCATCTCTAGGGCTAGGAGCAATCTGGTAACACGCACGTACAGTTGGCGTCTGTAGTGTAACTTGATTGATTAATCTGATAGGCTGGTAGACAAATGCCATGTCTTGTAAATTTAAGTGCGTACGTTCTGCTTTCAACAGCTCTATTGTGACTGACCACTGTGTTAATGTAGATTTTATAGTTGTAAAAAAAAAAAAAAAAAAGTCTGTTTCCCTGAATTTCTTCATCGGTCATCTAGTCCCCAGGCAAGGGTTCTATATGCTCACCAATTCTAACTTAAATGCTCTTAAGCAACATGTAGCAATGTAAGTATGCCACATACGTTCTAAAATTGGACAACAAAAGGCAAAAAGAGCCAACTTGAACAGATTGTACTTTCTCTCAAGCTGAATCAGGCTTATTTGTTGTAATTGTGATCGTGTTGAATGTGAACCTGTAATTAACCGCCTAGTGCTCCTAATGTAGCCTTTACTTTGGTTAGTTTCAAACCTTTGTTTTCTTTTTATTACTTTTTTTTTCAGGTCAAACATCAACATCAATGATGTCTTGGGAAACTATTCACTGACCCTCATCGACACCCTTGACACTCTATTGGTAACTGTTCTTAATTGGTATTTCGGTTTCTGTCCATGTGAGGTTTTAGGGAAATTATATTCGGTCGCAGGTCTTTTTAACAGTGTTTCTTTCCTAGGTTCTGGGGAATGTTTCAGAGTTTCACAGAGCTGTGAAGCTGGTGATCGACACAGTGTCTTTTGACAAGGACTCCACAGTTCAAGTTTTTGAGGCTAACATCAGGTATTATTTGGAACTTGGAAAAATATTCCCTTAAACTGGTTTCGTTAGCTCACAGTCAAACGATGGAGAAAATAATTATACAACCATGTTGGAGTTGCAGCTAAAATTTCAGTTAACCACAAAATATAGCTTTCTTTCCAACAAGCAAAGAAAACAAGCACAGCAGGTGTTGTGGTGTTTGTGGTTAAAGTAGGGCAAACGGAAGCCCTTATCTAGTGGCAGGAGCCAAGCTCAATGCCTTTCTCTCAACACAGTTGATATTCTGAAACCAGGGACTCGCTCAGTAGTTCCTTCTTTGTCCCTGCAGGATTCTGGGTAGCCTGATCTCCGCTCACATCCTCCTGACTGACCCTAAGCACCCCTTCGGCGACGTGGGCCTTGAGGACTATGACAACGAGCTGCTGCACCTGGCCCATGACCTGGCGGTGCGCCTGCTACCCGCCTTCGAGAACACCGGCACAGGCATTCCCTACCCCAGGGTGAGAGGAGAACGGCGCGGTCCACGCGAGTCGAAGAAAACATTTGTTTAGGGATGCTCCGATACCATTTGTCAGTATCTGAGTGCTGAAGTGCTGAGTGTCTGATCCAATCGGATGTTTACATTTTGTTGATGTGTGATTGAATTTCCGTAATCTTTTCTTTTACAAAACTGTCAAAAATGTCATACCATTTTATATATATATTTATTTTTAC
This sequence comes from Esox lucius, assembly GCF_011004845.1. NCBI lineage: Eukaryota > Metazoa > Chordata > Actinopteri > Esociformes > Esocidae > Esox > Esox lucius. The sequence goes on from NC_047585.1 coordinate 13,745,316, forward strand.
AACTTCTCAAGATTTAAGATTGTGGAACATACACAATTTTAACAAGATCTTACTGAAATATGTTTAAATACAAAGTTTATTTGTTGAAATTCTATGGCAAAACAAAGTTTATACTGGCATTATCTTAAAGAGATTTGGTTAAAATCATTGTTCCATGAGTTGATACTTTTAGCTTGATATCGTCTGATCACAGCTTGATAAGTGGCACTAGATTAAGTTTAGGCATCTTAGGGGAGAGCCTGTCTGGCTAATTGAGTGATTCTAAAAGGATAGGCTCTATTGCACCAAACCGGTAGGCCTGCTATTTATCTATGGATCTGAATGGGTTTTGCGATTAGAAATCACCCAGTTAAGTGATACTTTTTAGTTAGCCTGGCGTAAGCTTTTCTTTCTTGCATGAAGTAGCTGGGGTTAGCTATCTAGCCTAAGCTTCTCTACTGTCACCCTTTGAAATACGTGCTTTCAAAGTTTGCAACTACTAGTTTTACTGTTTCAAGTGTAAAGTGGTTCTAGACTGCAGACCTTATTGTTTCCGGTCTGCCTGTCATCAACAATTTACAGGGTTTATCGCACAGTGTTATTACAATGTGTTTCGTGCCTCTCATTCCTCAGGTGAATCTGAAGAGCGGCGTCCCTCCAGACAGCATCAATGAGACTTGCACGGCGGGGGCTGGCTCCCTGCTGGTGGAGTTTGGCATCCTGAGCCGGCTGATCGGAGACTCCACGTTTGAGTGGGTTGCCAGACGGGCTGTCCGTGCCCTCTGGAACCTCCGGAGCAACGAGACCGGCTTACTTGGTGAGCAGAGGCCATTTCGGCGGTTCGTTTGCGCGCATGTATTCGCTTACGTGTACCCATATCTTTCCCCCCCCGTCTTGTTGAACGTCACGGTTTCCCCTTCGACTCCCAGGTAACGTGGTGAACATACAGACGGGTCAGTGGGTTGGCAAGCAGAGCGGCCTGGGCGCGGGGATGGACTCCTTCTACGAGTACCTGCTCAAGTCTTACATTCTCTTCGGAGAGAAAGAAGATTACTGGATGTTCCAGGCGTCTTATGAAAGCATCCAGAACCATCTAAGGAGAGGGTCAGTCCTCCATTTGAGGCCGTGTGTGTGGGTGTACACAGGGTTCTGATCAGGGTTTATTACTGATCTGGCAGTAGGCCGCTGGGTCTCGGTCGCATCGTAGCGGCGATGTGGACTGAGACCGCTCCCACCCGTTCACTTGCAGGAGGGAGTCGTGCAACGAGGGAGAAGGGGACCCGCCGCTGTACGTCAACGTGAACATGTTCAACGGCCGCATCATGAACACCTGGATCGACTCCCTGCAAGCCTTCTTCCCCGGCCTCCTGGTAGAACCCCCCCCCCCCCCCCCTCTGGGAATGGCGCGCAGCTTGGCCCTCCACATGTCAATCAACATTAGCCCAGTCAATGTAGTTTCGGTAGACTGTTGTGGCGCGTTCATGCCAGCAGCGTTCCTCCTCTTCATGCTGGGGTTTTCCCCCTGCGTTGACCTCTGACCCTGCACTGTACACCTCAGGTTTTGAACGGTGACGTGGAGGAGGCCATTTGCCTGCATGCCTTCTACTACGCCATCTGGAAGCGCTTTGGGGCCCTGCCAGAGAGGTACAACTGGCAGTTACAGGCGCCTGACGTGCTCTTCTACCCCCTGAGGCCGGAGCTGGTGGAGTCCACCTATCTGCTGTACCAGGTAATACGCTGGAGACAAGCTCTAACATACAGGGTTGCCCGTTTTTATGTCATTAGCCGCTCCTAGTGATCTTATTAATTTCCCCGCACAGGCAACCAAGAATCCTTTCTATTTGCACGTGGGAATGGATATCCTTGAGAGTCTGGAGAAAAATGCCAAAGTCAGGTATGAGACAGCGATGTGGATTAACAAAAAAAGTCACATTAGCGTTCCCCAGACTGACGCGTGTCTTTCACAGGTGCGGGTACGCCACTCTGCACCACGTAGTAGACAAGTCCAAAGAGGACCGCATGGAGAGCTTCTTCCTCAGTGAGACCTGCAAATACCTTTACCTGGTACGTATCCCTGGGCATCGGCTGTCCTCCCAGCTAACAAGACCGCTTTTGCTCGTCGCTAGCCCCGTGACCCATCTCTCCCCCTAGCTGTTCGATGATGAGAATCCACTGCATAAGTCAGAGAACAAGTACATCTTCACCACGGAGGGCCACATGGTGCCTATCGATGAGCGCTTCCGGGAGAAGCAGTGGAGCGACGTGTTCCCCTTGGAGGAGGCCGCGCAGACCGCCCGGGACACCTCCGACAGGCTTTCCTCCAACACTAGTAATGTAATGACCTAGCGTCTGGAAACGCGTACTATTACCATGATCAACTAGCAGCACTGGATGATATACAGACATGATTTACGTAACTTTACTTCATATTGAGGACTTGTTGTATTTCGTACAAGTCATGCTCTGCTTCCTCTCCTCAGTTTCAGTCATCCTCTCTGCTTCCTCTCCTCAATTTCCATCATCCTGTCTCGTCTCTGCTTCCTTTCCTCAGATTCAATCGCCCTGTCTCGTCTCTGCTTCCTCTCCTCAGTTTCAGTCATCCTCTCTGCTTCCTCTCCTCAATTTCAATCGCCCTGTCTCGTCTCTGCTTCCTCTCCTCAGATTAAATCGCCCTGTCTCGTCTCTGCTTCCTCTCCCCAGTTTCAGTCATCCTCTCTGCTTCCTCTCCTCAGATTCAATCGCCCTGTCTCGTCTCTGCTTCCTCTCCTCAGTTTCAGTCATCCTCTCTGCTTCCTCTCCTCAATTTCAATCGCCCTGTCTCGTCTCTGCTTCCTCTCCTCAGTTTCAGTCATCCTCTCTGCTTCCTCTCCTCAATTTCAATCGCCCTGTCTCGTCTCTGCTTCCTCTCCTCAATTTCAATCGCCCTGTCTCGTCTCTGCTTCCTCTCCTCAGATTCAATCGCCCTGTCTCGTCTCTGCTTCCTCTCCTCAGATTCAATCGCCCTGTCTCGTCTCTGCTTCCTCTCCTCAGATTCAATCGCCCTGTCTCGTCTCTGCTTCCTCTCCTCAGATTCAATCGCCCTGTCTCGTCTCTGCTTCCTCTCCTCAGATTCAATCGCCCTGTCTCGTCTCTGCTTCCTCTCCTCAGATTCAATCGCCCTGTCTCGTCTCTGCTTCCTCTCCCCAGATTCAATCGCCCTGTCTCGTCTCTGCTTCCTCTCCCCAGTTTCAGTCATCCTCTCTGCTTCCTTTCCTCAGATTCAATCGCCCTGTCTCGTCTCTGCTTCCTCTCCTCAGTTTCAGTCATCCTCTCTGCTTCCTCTCCTCAATTTCAATCGCCCTGTCTCGTCTCTGCTTCCTCTCCTCAGATTCAATCGCCCTGTCTCTTCTCTGCTTCCTCTCCTCAGATTCAATCGCCCTGTCTCGTCTCTGCTTCCTCTCCCCAGTTTCAGTCATCCTCTCTGCTTCCTCTCCTCAGTGTGAATCATCCTCTCTGCTTCCTCTCCTCAGTGTGAATCATCCTCTCTGCTTCCTCTCCTCAGTGTGAATCATCCTCTCTGCTTCCTCTCCTCAGTGTGAATCATCCTCTCTGCTTCCTCTCCTCAGTGTGAATCATCCTCTCTGCTTCCTCTCCTCAGTGTGAATCATCCTCTCTGCTTCCTCTCCTCAGTGTGAATCATCCTCTCTGCTTCCTCTCCTCAGTGTGAATCATCCTCTCTGCTTCCTCTCCTCAGTGTGAATCATCCTCTCTGCTTCCTCTCCTCAGTGTGAATCATCCTCTCTGCTTCCTCTCCTCAGTGTGAATCATCCTCTCTGCTTCCTCTCCTCAGTGTGAATCATCCTCTCTGCTTCCTCTCCTCAGTGTGAATCATCCTCTCTGCTTCCTCTCCTCAGTGTGAAAGGATCCCAGAGGAGCGGAGGTACTCGCTCCCTCTTAAAAGTGTGTACATGAGACAGATTGATCACATGGTGGGACTGTTCTGAGCTCTCTGAGCACAGGACGCCCGTGAGACAAGTGCACTTTATGTGAAGAGGAGTGGAGAAGGACCCATGGAGCTTCAGCTCACCTCCTGCCCAGCTGCTCTGATGCTCAGGACACTAGGATGCCTATGAAAAAGAATGAGTATTATCCTTTTGTGGTATTGTTCCATAACATGCATCAGTCAGTGTTCACAGGGGGACATTTTCTAAAGTGTCCAGCAGGAAGAGGTTTTTTGTAGACCTAATCTGCAGACATTCTGTGAGTGTGACTCATTGGGTGGTAGGTTTGGTGTCATTATGTCGTTTGGGGATTGTGTTTCTAGGTATTCTAAATCTACGTCTGGTCTGGGGACTGTTGTTGATACAATGTCTGCTCATAGGCCTCTTATAATGTCCCAGGGGTTTTTTCTGAAAGTAAAAAAAGGTTTTCAGAGGCCACAGCTTGGCTCATCAATCTTTTATTTTTTTTAAATCTTTTTTTAATATATATATTTTTAATCCATATTTAGGTACCTGTGTAATGTGATATATGCAAATCACCCAGTGGTCCTGCACTACGGCATATGAATGGATGTGGTTTCATGTGTCATTACAGTGAGATGTATAATCACATGGACCCTTGTGCCTTAGGCTTTTTGGTACCTTACTGATACAGCTTTGACTAGATTATAATGAAGCCAAGATGGCTGTGATAAAGAGACTGGTTCTTCCATTAGGAGTCCACCCCATAAGGTGGAAATGATTCTTTAGGACAATATCATTAAACTGATCACCGCACATGCAGTTCATACTGTCATAACAATGTTTGAACAAAGCCATAAATGTCATATTTTCAGAAGGATGTGTAAGAGTCTTGTCGGTATCGATTGAACAACCGTTTTTATAGTATTCATGTGAAATGAAGGGCTGTATGGCTGCCTGTAGTCACAGGCCAATTCAGATTTTTCAACCAATTGTATCATGTCTGGAAAAAGATTTTGTGGAAAACGATCAAGGCAAAATACGAATATCCAGTTAAAAACGAAATATAAGACCGGAATAGGGCTACTTGTGAAAAGGCAGTTTACGTTGTCAGACATTTATTGCAGATATGTTTTGTACACAGGTTGGGCTGTTTTGTTTTAGTTCTCATTTGTTTTAGTCACCAAGTATATCCAAAGTATCAGTAGACAATCAACCTGAACAAATTGACATATCTCCATGTGGGTCCTTCACATAATGGTGCCAACAATATTTTAAATAACAGTAGGCCTGGACTGGGACAAGAAATGAACCCAGGCATTTCTAACCGCAAGGCCCATTTTCTTCCTTTGACTTATTTGCACTTGTTTTCCTCAGGGCCAGTCACTTTTCTTGAGGTGCCTATTACCCAGGTCATTTATAATGTTGTGCAAAAATTTGACGTGCCGACTGAGCCCAGTCTGCCTCTGAGAAGCAGTATGACGGGAAACTCAGGGATTTTCTTTGGGATTAAGTTTTAATCTGGTGTTAAAAATGACTGTCTTCTTGACATCCAGCTGTGCTTCCGTTGCCTGTGGAACATCCTTGTTATGTTTTAACATAACTGTAATCCGGTCTTAATAAATTTGAAAGTTACCTAAGTGGACTTTTCAACTCAACAGTACTTTATGGTTTTAATGTCTTTCTCTTCATTTCTGAAAAAACTCTTAATGTGAAATAAAGTATAAACAATAACAACACAGGTGAAGAGGTTTGTTTTCTAAAGAAGCTTTAATATCTTAATTTCTGATACACATATTTCTTCATTTCTGTACAGGATGTGTGGCCTAAAGACCTAATTTATTCAAATTATTTTGTGACCAGGTTTTCACAGACGTTAGAGTACGGCATCATTACTAGCCAGTCACTTATCAGTTAATAATTCTACATACAAGTTACCCTTCTGCTTTTAGGGCCTTCCCATTGCGCCCTCTATGCTTATAGTTTGGTGTTGAGTCAGTCCGTAGTGCTAAAGATCTGCTCCAGAGAGCAATTGAAAGGTCATTTCTGATCGGTGTGACATGCAGCGTTTATTGTGAATTCAGAATGCCTTATATCTATACATACAAACCAATTTCACAGATGAATGGGTATTGTAACGTTTTGTAATACAGGTTGAAGTGTGTCTGCTGATGTGGCCGTCTTGTTTCCGGCTAGTCCCCGGGCTGTTACTGAAGCGCCAATCGACAGCTATTCACATATACTGTCTGGGAAGAGAAGCACTTGCTGACAAGTGTTGACCTTTCAACTACAGTTTGCATAGCGCTGTAATGAAGAGGATTTCCTATTTCAAGTTTGACTATGAGTTAACAGTTCTGTACAGATTAGATTCTCTTTGACATTAAACCTCAGAGTTCCTGTTCCAGGTCTCAAATGAACTGAATGTCTTTGGTTATGCTGTGTTCCAATAATGTCTGTGTGAGTGTCTGTATGTGGTGTTCTCTTTTGAAAGGCAGCTTGCAGAAACTTGCCCATCTTGGTCCCATTAGTCTGGTCTTCTTCAGGAGATCGGTGCCCAAAGTTTGAATGGTGGGGTGGGGGGTTGTAAACTGAAACTTTGAAAAAGAGAGAGAAGATTGTTGTAAAGAAATAGCAGCGCGTGCCACTGGTTGGGGACCGTGAGATGTGCTAGTTTGTAGTGTGTCATGTTGCCCCTTCCAGTGAAATTACTATATGGTTTATGGCCTTTGTGATTCAACAGACATAGTTCTACTGGCAGGCATTCTTTCAGTATCGTAAAGTCCCACTTACCTATATGTCTCCTAGAAGAGCCCACAGTCTTTGAGGTTTTCTTTGATGATGATATCAGTTACAGCGTCAAACACAAACTTGACGTTCTCTGTGTCTGTAGCACAGGTCATGTGTGAGTAGATCTCCTTGATGTCTCGTCGCAAGTTGAGATCCAGGAACTGGAGTTTTATGTAGTTACCAGCATCCTCGTACGTGTTGGGGCCTACAGAGAATCCAACAATATTTTAGCAATTGTCAAGACTCAACAGAACTGAAATAACAGCTGTCTTCAGGGGTTCCCAACCTTTTTTACTGTACCACAAACAGAATTTTGCTACTCCTGAAGTAACCTTAGTGTCATATACAGCTCCGGAATAAATTGAGACCACTGCACGTTTTTCTTTCCTTTTCAAAAAAGTTGAAAAGGAAAGTTTTGAGTGAGGAACAGAAGCGTTCAATTTGCAGTGGTCTCTCAATTTTATCCCTTCTGGTCCTCACTCAAAACCTTCCTTTGCAACTTTTTTGGAAAGGAAAGAAAAAGGTGCAGTGGTCTCTTAATTTTTTCCTGAGCTGTATGTTCTCATGTACCCCCAGGGTCCTAGTACCTCTGGTTGGGTACCTGTGAATACAGTTTGTTTTAGCCGGTGCGAGCCGGGTTGTGAACCTACCATCGTAATCGGGGAAGCACATGCTTAGGTGAGCCTTCTTGATCTTCTCAGTGAAAACATCTTTCTTGTTGAGGAAGAGTACAATAGAGGTGGCAGCAAAGTACCGGTGGTTGCAGATACTGTTGAACAGGTGGAGACTCTCGTGCATTCGATTCTTCATGAGGAGAACATTGGAAGAAATTAGAAACCTATAGATCACAGGTGTCGAACCGGTTCCACAAAGGGCCGAGTGTCTGCAGGTTTTTGGTTTTTCCTATAAATTGGTTCCTAGTTCATACCTACACAACCAGGTGAGGGTAGAAACTAACCAATCAGTGACCTAATTAACCAATCAAGTACAAGGAGAGAGCAAAAACCTGCAGACACTCGGCCCTCCGTGGAACCGGTTTGACACCTCTGCTATAGATTCACGTACATACAAACTAACAATGAATTTTGCTACAATTGTAATTTCTCTAAAATGCTACCTTAATCTTAGTGTCTATGATATGATGATAATGTTTCAAAACACTAACTCAATCTTGTGTCTTTGATGTGAGGCGATGATGTTTCTTACCACTTCATCGTCCTCCACCAACACCATGTCGTATGCGCTCAGAGCAGCAATGAATATAATACAGGTCACCCCCTCAAAACAGTGGATCCATTTCTTCCTCTCTGAGCGCTGGCCACCCACGTCAAACATCCTGCAGAAGAGTACAACTGGCATCTTGTTGATCAACGGATTTTATTACTATGCTCCTATGCTGCTGTAACTATGTCGTTAGTATTTTATCACCAGGTTACTTAAGAGTCCTGTAGCCTTTCAGTGTTTCAGTGTGTGATTCTGATCATTGTGGATAGATGCATGTGTCATTTGTCTTTCATTGTGTTTTTAGCCTCACCTGAAGTTGAGGTCTTTTAAACCGAACTGGGTCTCTATGATACCAGTGGTCTTCACTCGAGATCGCAGCATGTCCTGCTCAGTGGGAACATATCCAGGCTGGATCAGCCTCTCCAAGTCATTCAGATAGCTAGTTGAGGGAGGGAGGGAGGTCATGGTCAACCAGCCTCCTCTGTCCGGTTCATCAATACACATTTTTAAATGAAATTATTTGAAGCTTCATTTAAGCCAGCGGTTAAGTAATGGAACTAATTAAAATCAGGCGCTGAGTTTGAAGGGATCTCTAGAGTTATCCATCCAGGAGACTTTCTCTGCAGGTTAACAATAATGGAACATATGTAATGACGTGTCATGTGTGTTCTCTTCTCTATCTGCTCATAGAGGACTCGTTTCCGGTCTGGATTCAGTCAGAAACTTGCTTTTATGCACTGCAGCTAATACAAGCTATCATTGCCTATTCAAGCCACAACACTACCTGCTTCCCTATTCGAACCAGGCTTTTTATATGCATCTGGGAAATCAGCCCTGTGTGAACTGGATGTGACGGTCATGTTTCATTGGAATCGGAGGGAATGGACAGAGATAGAAGTGAAAAACCTACTATCCAGCTGAGTCGTTCAGCTGGTACTCCGAGGACCTGTCGAAGCATGCCTGGATACCAGTGTCCTTCCACAGCCGGAGAATGATGTCAGACAGCTCCTTGGGCATGGTCCCCTCCTCTATTGTATCTGCCAGGTGCATGAGCTTCCTGGAGTCGTCCTATGAACGCACGCAAGACGCATGAAAAATAAAACACAATCCGTACTTGATTACTACACCTTGTTTGACAAATGATTTTACACCGTATCCCAAATAATATCATTCCTGAGTTAGTGTTGCTGGTAGATGTGACGACTGGCTTTGACCTCTAAACACTAGTAGGGACAGTTTACAGTAGCTACCTGAGCAGAAGTATCACCATAGCTGATGTTGAGTTGAGTCATGCCCTTTACGATGGCCATGATGGACTGAAGGGTGTTGCTGTAGATGATGGTAATGAACTCCAGAGACTCTTCCAGACTGTAACCGTCTTGATGGATAATTCTGTTGTGAGAAGCCCAAGATGATGTTTACATTTGCCATTAAAGACAAAGTGGTCAGCATTATATAATGAGACACAAGTGGTTGCTAAGATGAAGATTGTTACATTTACCATTTGAGACAAATTGGTCTGCATTATGTAATGAGACACAAGTGGTTGCTAAGGGCCCCCTGACCACTAGTGGGCCCCAAATCAAATAATGTGTACATACTGATGAGCCACAACATTATGACCACCGGCCTAATGTGCTGTTTGTCCTCTGTATGCCGCCAAAACATGTGCTGACCTGCCGAGGCATGGACTGGTCTTGAAGGTGTCCTGTGGTATCTGGCACCAAGACATCAGCAGCAGATCCTTTAAGTCCTGTAAGTTGTGAGGTGGATCCACCGTGGATCGGACTGTTCCAACAAATCCCACAGATGCTCAATTGGATTGAGATCTGGGGAATTTGTAGGCCAGGGGGACACCTTGAACTCTTCGTCATGTTCCTCAAACCATTCCTGAACAATGTGTGGCAGGGTGCATTATCCTGCTGAAAGAGGCCACTGCCATCAGGGAAAACTGTTGCCATGAAGGGGTGTACCTGGTCCACAACCATGTTAAGTCTGTGGCACATGTGAAGTCCACATGAATGGCCAGACCCAGGTTTTCCCAGCAGAACACTGCCCAGAGCATCACCCTCCCTCCATCGGTACTTGTCTTCCCACAGTGCATCCTGGTGCCGTCGCTTCCCAGGTAGACGGTGCAGATGTACACGGCCGTCCGCAGGATGTAAAAGAAAACAGGATTCATCGGACCAGGCGACCTTCTTCCACTGCTCCAAGGTCCAGTTCCAACACACGTGTGCCCATTGCAGTCACTTTCGACTGTGGACAGGGGTCATCATGGGCACTGACCGGTCTGGGGCTACGCAGCCCCATATGCAGCAGGGTGCGATGCACTGTGTGTTGTGACACGTTCCTCTCGTAACGTCTTCAAAATGTTCTGTGACTTGTGCCACAGTAGATATTCTGTCAGTTCTGACCCGATGCGATAGCTTTCTTTTCCCTCACGCATCGATGAGCCTTGGGCGCCCAACACCCTGTTGCTCACACTGTCGCCCATTTTTGGTTTGTCCTTCCTTGGATCACTATCAGTATGTACTCACCACTAATTACCGGGAGCACCCCACAAGCCTTGTTGTTTCAGAGATGCTCTGACCCAGTCATCTGGCCATAACGATTTGGCCCTTGTCAAAGTCACTCAGGCCTTTTCTCCTGCCTATTTCTCCTGCATCCAGCACAGTGACTATAATAACTGATTGTTTTCTTACAATCTAATCTACCCAGACCCTGACATGTTAGGAAATGATCAACGTTATTTGCTTCACCTGTGGGTGGTAATAATGTTTTGGCTCATCAGTGTATATACAGAGTACGAATGAGGCCGTTTTATAGATTTATTTGTTTTAACTGTCATTAGGTAAGTTAGTACAGCCAGCTATCTAAACCTTGTAGTAAACATGGATACATATTTGTATCTTGGTAGTAAGATGCCCAGGAGCCCTGACAGGAAGTTGTTTAACACTTAAAAATGGTATCCATGCTCTATGGCAACATGCATGAAATGACAGAACATTAGCTTCAAGCATTTGTCTCGTGGCCACCAAGAGTCCACTTAAATGCTTTGCCTGCTGTCTTAGGACCTAAAATGATTTCCCATGGTTTTATGATTGCACTTGGCACAGATATGTTGCTGGACTTACTTCATCTGTTTGACGATTGTGCTTTTTCCTGATTCTCCGGCACCTGTACAGAAGCAGGGAAAAAAGCTTTCGTAAAACACAATATACAGAGCTACGGTAAGAGAGGCATATGGTAGGACATAATGAACTCCATGGTGACGCATTAGAAAGGATACATCAGTCTGCATTGGGGAACCGTAATCGCTTACAGTACCATACATGGCCACTAGGAAGCAGTGTGAAACGATCTGGGTAATACCAATTACGGGGAAACAAGGGAGTGAGAATCTCACAGCAAATCCCAATCCAGCCCCAGTCCCCTTCATGGTGACATGTTTCTGATGAAACTCCGAAGGTGACTTCTACAGAATGGCTAGGGGTTTAAAAACACATCAACTTCAGAAGCACTCTTCTGACTTGATTGACACAATTCAAGGTCCGCTTTTAACTGGAATGAAATTCAAATGTATTCCATCCTATTGTTTTTGAACAAATAAACCTCATTAACATTTGAACATTTCATAGGAGATATTTCATTTTGTGCAGGGGTCAAGTCTCTAAATCAGAAGTAAACAAATACACAATGCTCATAATCTGGTATGCTTACCCTTCTTTGGTGTGACATTGCAGAAGCTAATATAATGCAATCCCTTATGGGATTCCACTTTGCAGGAAGTGGTGACTGCAACATTGCTGGCTCGAAGGGAAGGAGGCACTGGAGGGTCTAATTAGCCCCTTGCGCCCGTGACCATTTTTGCTTCTTCATCTTTGAGACACTTGAACCAATGACTGGAGACATGTGAAGGCCCAGATGGAGGGCCAAGGGTAGAGTGGAGGGGCAGTGGTTCATTTGGGATTTACCACCAAAGTGTACTTCCTTCCTTCACTTTGGCTCTTTCCTCCTTTCTCCTCTCTTGCTGTTCCCTCCATTTTCTTGGTTGTCTGGTTGTGGCTCCTGTTCAGTGCCCTGGCTCACAGAGGATCCACACTCCAGCCTAAGCCTGTTATTACTGTCCTAAGCCCTTTTGTAGGTGATGTCAGGTAAAACATTTTCTATCTCCTATATTCACAGGCGATTTCACTCAAATTGTTTTCTATGAGTGGTCCATGTCATACCTGCTGAATGTAAACTATAACAAACAGTACTGTGCAAATGTCTTAGGCACCTAAAAGTCGAACTAAGGCCATTTATTTTGGTAGATAGTATTCTAATAAAAGAAATATATATATATATATATATATATATATATATATATATATATGTACAAGACATATAAATAAATAATATAATAATAATATATATATTTTTACAAATAAACACTATCGAAATAGATGACTCTAGTTAGAATTTCAGGTGTCTAAGACATTTTGCACAGTACTGTACTTTAGCAATGTTTAAACAGTTTATACCTGGTAGGGGTCATCTTGGCAGTATTAATATTTCACATATTATTCAAACCCAGTCTGTGAGTTTATTTAACCACTGAAAATAAAGGTACTGCGTAAAATAGGGTGTTCATTTATTATGGCAGCATTTGGACATGGCATAGCTATGATAATAATGAAAAGGTTTATTCAAAACTTTTTTTCTACAATTTATACTTTGGATCCAAATATGGGTTTGTAGGTATATACAATAGTAAATACTTACACAGAGTATATAATATTATTTGGGTGGCAAGATTTATTTCATCTTGTGAGCTCAGAGATTTGAACCAGTAACGCTGTTTTGTCATTGGCACAACGCACTAACCTTGAGGCTACCTGCTGGTCCCATAGGTCCAGGGTGTTGAGGTCAGCAGGACTATAATAGATTTGCCTGAGGTTACTGAGGGCTGCTGTGTGGGGTAGTGTGGGTTTAAGCCTTCTGTACTGCAACAGTTGTTGTTTTAGGATTACTAAGGGATTGAGGTGATTAATTACCAAAGTGTATCGAACAACGGTGAGGCAGCTAAGGCTGGATAAGATACGACGTCCCCCCCAGGCTCCTACAGAGTGACTGGCAATCAGTCGCACCAGTGTTTCTACTGCTGAATGTAATCTATCTGAATATCACCCGTTTCACTCCATTATATTAGCATAATAAGACAACAAGAAAGAAAATGTATTTCCATCAACTTTGACATTTCTATCGATTTCTCAGGAAGGAAGGTGAAGGAATGAAACATAATGAATGTAAAGATCTGTTCAGGTAATATTGTGTTTGGGAGATGTTGTGGTGTCAGTTATCAAACTTGGTTTACCTTCACGGCTCCCAGCTAGTTCTAAGAACCAGACCTGTGTGATTAAAGATGAATGCCATACAAGATAACATTTTCTCCTCCCAGAAGTCCACATTATTCAACAACCTGAATGGTGATGCGGATAATTACATTTAAGTCATTTAGCTAGGCCCTTATCCAGCACGACCTATAGTATTACCCACATTTCCGACCTGGTACCCATTGGGAATCGAACCCACAACCCCTGATGTTGCCAGAGGCCATGCTTTTACAATTCTCTCAAAGCTAAACAGTGACAAAAATCATGCCTTCATCTTCTGTTAGCATCTCTCATCAAGGTACATTGTTTACTGAGCAACCATTTCACATATTTATATTACATATGTGTTAAGTAAACTTTTCTGACACAGACCTCAGGTCAGATTACTGCCAATTACTGGCCCGTCATTTAGGGCCATAAATGGCCTACAGGGACTGAGTAAATTTCAGAGATGTTCAGATATCATGTTCTGATGAGACAACACATCACATACTCAACCCAGGCTTTCCCCCAGAGGACCAGATAGGCAGACTTTACCCAGAAGCAGTAGCTTGACAGTCCTGGCATCCTTGTCAGCATCCTCCTTCAGTTTCTTCTCCAGTTCTTTGGAGTGCTTATCCTCTGCGCTCGCTCCGGCCCCCATTCTCACAGCCCCCCTTTGACCCTGAAATGCTCAAAACCGAAAGCTGGAACCTAGCTGATTGCCTGGTGGGCCGACCGGTGCCGTCAACTACAAGGAGCTGGCACGTCCTCTAGCAAACTTTGGAGAGGCGAATGTCAAAGTGTTTTGGAGTCTTAGAGAAGATTTTGGATATCCCCTGTCCATCTGACAAGGGTTGGCCAATAGGGCTCAAGGACAGGACACTCTTGGGGCAGGAGGAGCGGGAGGCAGGGTTTCACAGGCGTAGGAGTGACCCCACCCTTTTTCAGGTTGGGCTTTAGGGGGACTTTGCTTTGGTCAGCAGAAGAAACACATCGGCTCAAGTGCTTATAGACACAGTTCTCAGCTCCCTTGATTAGAATAAGGACGGTATCGATATTATCCAGGATGACTAACTTGGGAAGAATGTAGGACAGAGAGAGGTTGGGGTGAGAGTTCTAACGCGAAGGCGAACGAACGCCCTTGTTCCGTGTGGCTCCTATGAAGCCTGTTATTGTCGGTTTACAAGAAGCTCAGCTATAGAGATGTACCAGAGAAACAAACTGCCTGGTCTACAGGCTGGCCTGATGTGAAGGTCACTATCCTACTCTTTAGAGACAATTTAATCTGTGACAGAGTTGACATGACCCTACAATAAAAGGTCTGAGGAGCTACACACTACACACACCAAAAACTCAGAACTCACATTGAGGACACGTTCTATTGGACAATGAGGGGTGGGAGCTCTGAGGTACTTACTGGGCTTTACAGTCACCTGACAGGTCTCTGACCTCAACTGGAAATTGGTAACATATGCTAATCCACACTGTGTCCTCTGAATGAAGAGAGAGAGGGAGAGAGAAAAAAGAGAAGCACTACTGATCCATTCTTACTACATCAGTCAACTTTGCTAATTGTAAAAATTGTCAAAGCACAAACCGACTGCAATCCATAGAGTAGGCCCACTAAAAAGGTGAAGCCAGCGAATGCCTCATTCATACATAAAAAGGGACGTCTGTTTTTATAAAATATAGAGCTTTAATTTATTAGTTAGCAACATCAATGAGAAAGGAGAGATAGCAATTTACACAAGTCATTACAATAACATCAACTGTGCTTTATGTCATACTAAGGGATTTTCCCCTCATAAACCCATACCAAAAAATAACCAAGGATGCATATTGAAAATATGCTAATTCATTGAAGTTATACCTTTCTGCAGAAGATGGTGAAAAAGAGAAGGAGAGGTAGAGGGGGAGAGAGCAGGAGAGAAAGAGAGAAGGGTAATTAGGGCCATTTGCTCCTGTGTTTACCATTACTAGGGTTTGGGTCCATCTGCCTGTCCTTGCAATGACATATTACCCACAACAAGAGAGACATCTACTGACATCCACAGCAACATAGCTTTTATGGACTAATATCATATACTGTACTCAATACATTTCATGCACACAATGAAAAGCCGCCATCCCGAAGTGTTTGGTATGTGTTTTCCTGTGGTCAAGAGGGGGTCATTCCGGTGCTTGTGGATACTGTACATAGAAGGAGTTCCACAGTGAGACAGGAACTTTCTGCTGTACACGTCTGTCAGTTGAGCCCTGACCAGGTTACTTCAACTTTTGAACGAGAGTCATGTTACATTTACGTTCTGTAGGAACCGAGTAACAGCTCTGAAATGACCTCATAGGGAGAGCGGGAATTGGCTGGAATACAAACTAATACACTTCTGGATTTGTTTGGAAACTTAAGAGAATGTGGACCGGCTTCAAAAACAAGCTTTCTCTGTCTCTCGTCATAATTTTGCATATTCAAACTGTCACAAATGATTTAGCTGCCTGCATGAATTTCTAATCTCTGTTGAACAATGGTGTACAAAGAGAAGGCAATGTATTTGAAATCCCATGACAACAAGCTACCTCCCCCCGAAAAATTGGCTTCTTCTAACCATAACAGCCTCGAGGGTACAATATTAAGATGTCAAATTTACAGGTACATTCTATACAAACAGCCCACATCAACGAGTTCTGGAAGAACCTGTGAATATCAATGTTAGAATGGGATTGAAAGAAAGCCAGAGTGGGCCACAGGCATCCCTGACCAGCTCCGGGAGAAGACGAAGACTTGAAGGGATATCGGGTGATTCCTTGCATCGCCCCGGGGTTCCTTTTGGAGAAGGAAGAGGGGGCTTATATTTTTTGAAAGGCCTTTCACGAACATCTGTCTGTGGCCGTGAGACAAACTGAAAACTGCAGTCTCCTACGGGCATTTCCTCATCTTTCTACAAGTTCAACAAAATGATGTTGAGTGTCATCGTTAAAGTCCATTGGATGAGGGAATCAACTGTTCGTCATGGCTTTAACAGAGGTTCCGAGCCATTGCCATGTCAGTTATCTGACTCCACCCACCTCAAAGACTTACTGCCAGCAGTCAAAGGACCCAACATGGAGCCAACGTCACCAAACCTTTAGGAGGGCATTCTCATCCGTCCATTCAGCTGAAGATATTTACACTTATAAATGTCCTTTCAAAGCATCGCTGCGAGTCCTCCAATAGACAGAACATAAAGATATTTGCAATATAATAACACAATTTGTAATAAACACTAACAACAATAATATTATAATAATATTTGCACAGATGTACCTATTCACAAATGCCTTGTTTTTCTATTTTAAGTACAAAGAAATCCACAGAATCATACTATGTACAACCTACAATAAATACTGTGTATCTTTTTTTTTTTTAACAATTAAGAACAATCGGGATGTTGCTTGCTATCTTGCTATTGTTGCTACGTGAAGTGGTTTCTCTTTCTTGTTGCTTTCAAACGTAAAAATAAAATAAAAATCCTTTCACTAAAGTCCCATTTTTGGAGGGGTGTGCAGCGAGGGAGAGAGTGGAGGGGACATGGTGGCAGCTGTACAGGGGCGGCGAGGGGGGGGGGGGGGGTTGGTTCGTGGCACGCTGCGTAAATCCAGGGCCTCATGTCTCAGATGCGGTGATGTGTTCGCCATCGTCGTCCTCGCGTTCCTCCTCGTCGCCGTGATGCCGGCGGTTGCGGGGCTTCTTGTGCTCCTTCAGCTCCTTGAGTCCCTTGACGCTGCTGATGCCCAGCGCGGGGTCTCCCGGACTCCCCTCTCCCCTCTGCCAGTAGTCCTGACAGTACTGGTTGATCAGGCCCATCTCCGGCTGGCTCAGGATGTTGAGCAGGTCCTTGTACTGATCGGCGCTGGGCGTCCATGGGCTGGACTGGACCGGCGGCTGGGCGGGGCCGCCCGTCTCCACCAGGATGTTATTGACCGTGCGTCCGGACAGGACCACCAGCTGCAGTTTGACCAGCGTGTGTTTGAAGTTCTTCTCCGTGGACGTGCACTGGTAGATGCCGCCGTCGGATGTCTGGAGGGAGCGCAGCAGCAGACCCTGCTCCGTCTTCAGCATCCGGCCCTCAGAGCGGATCTGAGCACAGGGAGAGTCAGGCACAGTTGTCATTGCACTCATTTACGAACAATTCCCCACTAACAGCAGGTCTCGATTTCTGCAAGGACTGTTCACCAGTCGTGTCTATGTGGGCTGTCCCTTCTCACCACCAGGGGGCAGTCTCAGTCAGGTTAGGGGTCGGGGTGAGGCGGCGATGTAGTCACAGATAAACAGGTAACAGGCATGCATGGCCGAATATAGAGGTTCATGTTGTTTACGGAGTACATCACCAAGGTGAATCAACACCTTTATGTCTTTGCATTGTTTCATTCATTGAATGGGACATCATCCTGATCATTATTCTGCATCAGCCTACATCATCCTACACAGACTGACTAGTCCTCTCTCTGATTGTCAGTGTGTTCATTCACATTTTTACATACTTTCTATCTACTTATAGAGTGGACTTTTTTGTACCCCAAATAATGTTTTAGCCAAATACTTAATTGCATATTATTTATGGGAATGAGCTGGTGAGCTTGCTGAGTTTGTCCTGCAGTTCGTATTTCACCTTGCCCTCAAATTCAGTACGTATCTGCAGACGATGACCGTTCCTGACTCACCTCTTTCCTCCTGTCGCTGTTCTCCTTCTGCAGGTGCCATTTAAGAGACACATGAGGCGAACGGGCCTGACATTCCAGGAAAGTAGAGCTCCCTTCCACTCCATACTGCACCATCTCCAGCGTGTTCTTATTGACTGCAGCAAAGCATTTGATGTTATGACACCACGTTCATGCACAGACATCCAAACACAAATCGGAAGTGTCATTTCTCACGCCACCCTTTTAACAGACCAAATCAGACCATCGTAAATCAGCAGAAATGTAGTGTGATGTTCACATTGGATTGTTTAAATATCACACGGCCTCTTGTCGGTGAAACCTCAGCGCTGTGTGGGTCTGTTCTGGCTAAGCCAGCCGTTCCCGTCAGCTCACCGTTGGAGTTGTAACCTCGGCACTGGCGGATGGGGTTGCCGTACTTTACATCCTGTCGACGGCTGCGCCTGGAGGGGTCAGATCAACATTCCCAAATAAAAAGAGGTTAACTACGAAATGTTCCGCGAACCCCGAATACCCCGAGAGTATCAGAGCCTTGCGTCTAAAACATTACATTGCCACAGGTTTGCAATAGTCTCAGCTGAGCAACACACGCACGCGCACTTTCTTGGTGCTCACCTTTTCTGAGAGGCGGAGTAGCGGGTGCAGGACTTTCCGTCCCAGGCGCAGTAGGGGTCTCTGGCCAGGCAGCAGTCGGCACACGCCTCACCGTACACGTCACAGCGGTGGAGGGCCAGGTGGGTCACGCCCAGCACTGAGCCCACGTACAGCTGTTGCTGTGGGGACCGAGAGAGAGAGAGGGGAGGATGTTGTCGGTTACTGTTTACGCTCTGTACTGATTCACCCGGATCTTTTAGGGGAATAAACGATTGTTTGATCTGAGGGGTCGCACCGTGGACTGTCCAACTTACCCGTTTGGATGAGATCTTCATGGTGGTTATGGGTGTCGGCACCTGGAATGGCAGAAAAAGACGGACGTTTGGTTGATGTACTACACAGCGGGGGGTCCCTCTTGCTCGAGGAACGGAAGGCGTCGGAGAAAGGGAGGGGCCATGAAAAGAGAAAGGAGGTGAACGAAGAGAGACTCACCTTGAACACCTCCACCTCTTCTAGAACCAGCTCCTCGGTCTGCATGTCGTCTCTGGGCAGGACGATCACCTTCTGAACCGTTCCCCTGTCTGCGGACCCAGAGGAGAGATTGGGTTCACCTCTAACCTAGACCTCTTTAGTCTAATGTCATCAGACCGTGGACATCTGGGTCCACTCCACCCACGGTTGTCTGGAATCAGCGGTTTTAAAAGACCCAAACCCCAGAAAACGTATGCCCCGGAACTTGCTGCCAAACTCTATGTTGCCGAGTCATTACGAAGGCCCGCCCCAAACGGTGTTGGATTGGTCCCTTTTTTTGCCAAGTCTTCAGTCTTTTGAGTTGAATCGTTGGGACTAGTTTCCCACTGATCTGCTCCCTCCCTCCACTCATCCAGCACTCATTTGACCCTTCATCCAAAACACATGTCCCTGTCTTGTTCCTTGTCATACAGGAGCCATTCATCACCAGGCTCCATTAGCACAGTGAAGTCAGCAGGCCCAGGGGCTCCCAACTCCCGCCCGCTGATGCACACCCTGATCACCGGCCACAGGGAGAGATGATGGGAACCACCGCCAGACCCTCTTTACAATAAAAGTGACATTCACCCCCAGACAGAACTGTAATTTCCACAGCCGTGCACTTCAAACTAAATCCAAACACATGAAAGTTGTTTTCTATAGATTATGCATCGATGTGGAAAAGAAAACACAATTATATGATCCAGCGGGCCACGGAGGCTCAGAGCACTGACCTGTTCCCAGGAACAGGACCTCGTAGCTCCCATCTGCAGCTGCCACCTGGTCCACGGTGATGGTGGTGAATTCATAGTCCACGTTGTTCCTGACCACCAGGGGGCGCTTGTGCATTGGGTATACAGCGTTGTACATAGTGGGGTGGTTTCTCATGAAGTTGATCACCTCATCTGGGTAGTCTTTGGTAGACTTCATGTTGGGAGTGAACGTTCCACCGGGACACTACATTTGGCAAAGAGAGAACCACCACCAATGTATTTATATAATGTTGACACTATATCAATCTGTTTTAGGTGTGTCTTTTGTATTTTACTCACGGTCCCGGGCCGAGGGTAGGGGATCTTTCCAGTGTAGGCCACCCACTGGTAGTTGGGCCCCTCTTTGTGAGCATAGGGTCCGTTGAAGACCTGGCGGATGTCAGCCATAGAGTAGACGCACACCGCGGAGCCCTTGAACACAGACCTGGACGGCACACAGATGAAGACAGCAAACGGCTGCTTTAGAAGACTCTCGGAGAGATCGGCTACGTTCTCCCACTCATGAAGTCAACTCTCATGCCCACTTTACATGAGAACGTTCCCAGCTTAACACGGAAACACTCTCCACCGGAGACAAGCTGTCTCACACACTAACACAGAAACGCCCACACCCACAGTGCACTGTTCAAGTACAGTGGAGCACTACTATATTAGCCTGTCCTGTTGAGGGGACTATTATTAGCATCTCAGCAGTCCTAATTAACCGGGCTTCCACTATGATGGTTACCGTGGAGGCCTGGAGTGAGACAGGTACATTGTCTTTCACAGACACAAACACAGACGGACGTGTTTATTATTATGACTGGCTGCCCGGAGTCTAATAGCGTTCGTATCCCCCGTTCAAAACCCCTCCGTTTACAAACGAAGGGGTCAGGAGCACTGGGCCCGTTTACATGAATGCCTTCGCTGACGGATGGCTTGTTAAAAGGCCGGCCACGTGGGAACGCGGGCTTGTGCCTCTCACCGGAGACCCCTTTCACGCAGGGGTACGTGCTGACATCCTCTGTCTCACACAGGATATCCTGTTTCAGTTACAGTGCTTGTCTCACACAGGATAGCCTGTTTCAGTTACTGTGCTTGTCTCACACAGGATAGCCTGTTTAAGTTACAGTGCTTGTCTCACACAGGATAGCCTGTTTCAGTTACTGTGCTTGTCTCACACAGGATAGCCTGTTTAAGTTACAGTGCTTGTCTCACACAGGATAGCCTGTTTCAGTTACAGTGCTTGTCTCACACAGGATAGCCTGTTTCAGTTACAGTGCTTGTCTCACACAGGATATCCTGTTTCAGTTACAGTGCTTGTCTCACACAGGATAGCCTGTTTCAGTTACTGTGCTTGTCTCACACAGGATAGCCTGTTTAAGTTACAGTGCTTGTCTCACACAGGATAGCCTGTTTCAGTTACTGTGCTTGTCTCACACAGGATAGCCTGTTTCAGTTACAGAGCTTGTCTCACACAGGATAGCCTGTTTCAGTTACTGTGCTTGTCTCACACAGGATATCCTGTTTAAGTTACAGTGCTTGTCTCACACAGGATAGCCTTTTTCAGTTACAGTGCTTGTCTCGCACAGTATAGCCTGTTTCAGTTACAGTGCTTGTCTCACACAGGATAGCCTGTTTCAGTTACAGTATTTGTCTCACACAGGATAGCCTGTTTAAGTTACAATGCTTGTCTCACACAGGATAGCCTGTTTCAGTTACAGTATTTGTCTCACACAGGATAGCCTGTTTAAGTTACAGTGCTTGTCTCACACAGGATAGCCTGTTTCAGTTACAGTGCTTGTCTCACACAGGATAGCCTGTTTCAGTTACAGTGCATGTCTCACACAGGATATCCTGTTTAAGTTACAGTGCTTGTCTCACACAGGATAGCCTGTTTCAGTTACAGTGCTTGTCTCACACAGGATAGCCTGTTTAAGTTACAGTGCTTGTCTCACACAGGATAGCCTGTTTCAGTTACAGTGCTTGTCTCACACAGGATAGCCTGTTTCAGTTACAGTGCTTGTGTCACACAGGATAGCCTGTTTCAGTTACAGTGCATGTCTCACACAGGATATCCTGTTTAAGTTACAGTGCTTGTCTCACACAGGATAGCCTGTTTCAGTTACAGTGCTTGTCTCACACAGGATAGCCTGTTTCAGTTACAGTGCTTGTCTCACACAGGATATCCTGTTTCAGTTACAGTGCTTGTCTCACACAGGATAGCCTGTTTCAGTTACAGTGCTTGTCTCACAAGGTGCTGTTAGCTTCAGTGACTTAGGCCGGGAGCAACTGACTTACCCTGAAACTGAGAACAGTCCATAGATGACGGGATTCTTGGTGTCCTGAGCTGGCTGGATAAAGACGTCCCCTGTTAGACAAAGAGAGAATACCACGTGACTCAAAGTGGCAACAAAGTATCGTATGTGCCCCCTGGATTGGCAAAGGAAAAAAGCCATTTTAGATCGGACTTCACAGCGGCGGTCAGGCTATTTAGCAGTGTTTCCGGCCAATGTGGGGTCCTGAATCCAAACTTTTCCATCGCAGACACAGATTCCTGGGTCTCAGAGGGGGAAGGTATGAAATGGAGATCTGTGGGTATATAATGTGAGCCATATGCTTCCCGTGATCCTCGCAGCTGAAGTAACTGGACCTTGGACCCTGCGTCCCTCGATGGTTTAATGAGGGAAACGTGAAAGGAAAAACAATAAAGTGGGAAATTAAAATCCATCTCGACTACCTCAGTTGAGAAGTGTAACACCTTAGGTCCTGGTTGGAACCACAGTTCCGGGGGAAATGTTTTTCATCAAGAGAAAAGAGGGAGGAGCCTGCCTTCTTCAAGGACAGGGAGATTAAATGTGAAAAGTGTCAGAAGCCAGCAGGAATGCCAATAACTAAAAATATCAAATGATTAGACCCACGGAACATTATACCCTCCATGGATAACTCTGTACACATGTCATGGGTATTTATTCATCCAGATATTTCGGAGATACAGACAGACCTCACGCAGCTACACACCCTAAGCTGTTCAAATAAATAGTTTGGCAAAGACAAAGTCGAACAGGAGAACGCTTGATAAACAAAACAGCAGCCCTGCCCACACAAACACTCTCCAAACCCCTCTGGGTGAACATTTCAAACAAAAAGGTAATTTAGTTTTTACCTAAAGCCTTATCAAGGTTTAATTCTTATAAAGAGACATTTCTAGCCTCTGTATCTACACCAGTGACTGGGTTTCTTTGACATTCATGAGTTAGTAATCATCAGGAGCATTTCTTACAGGCAAGGCAAGAGAATGACAGGTAAGGGCTGCAAACAAAAATGGGAATTCACTTTTGGCAAAGACTGAAGAACTTCATAACACATCTGACGCCAGTCTGACAGCCCTTCTGGCTGTAGACAAGGGGAGGGGAAAGAGAACACTGGAACAAGTGGCATCATTGACTTTTCTCACTGGACTTTTGAAGTGTCAGCAGAGGAAGATCCATTGAGGCATATGAAGGATCTATATTGTCTGTACCAACGTGCCTGCAAAGAAAACACTTTGTTCTTGTTGGAGAATGATGCCAAAATACCATATCTATTACAATATAAGCTTTCTTTTGCAATGTATGATTCACTGTAACTGCTTATTTCCCTTGTGGTCGTAATATCATTCCCATTTATTTACTTCAAAACATATTTGTTTTTAAATGGGTTGAGAGGCAACAAGTATCATTCTTGCAGGCAATGTGTGAATGAAGACCATATTATAAATAGTCATGGTGGGTTAACAGAGAGACATAGTTCTGTCTGCCTGTCAGATGGTATGGGCTTTTGCGTGTATAAGACTACATATATATGTCACCAAAGGAGTTGTGTGGTTTTCAACAGTTTTTGCTGATGTTGTATGTTCATTTGTTTTCGCTGATGTTGTGTATGGACCATACACAACATCAATACACAACATCAACACACAACATCAGCGAAAACAAATGAAAACCACACAACTCCCTTGGTGACATATATATGTAGTCTTATACACGCAAAAGCCTCTTGCTCAAAATTGAGGAAAATGACAGCAGACAGTAAACATCTTAAACTGTGGAGGCAAAAGAAAAGAGTCGTCTCTTCAGGTTCAGCATTATAATATTATAACAAACTATGAAATGAACCAGAAAACGTATTTCCACCTTCATTATCACACTTCAAAAAGGTAACACAAATACTGATACCTAACTCTCTCTCTCCCTTCCCGATCCACCCCCCCAACCCCCCACCCCTCCATATTCTACTGTACACAGCTCACACTCCGGTCCGGGAAGACGAGAAGACTGAATCCTTTCTCCTCTCAAAACCGAGACTCTTCCTTAAGATCTCGCTTTACTCCCGTCCCTCTAGTGACCCCTCGTTCAACCCCCCCCCACAGTCCCCCTCTCCGCCATTAAGAAGTCTGCGGAAAAACAAGAGAAGCAAGAAAAACAGACGTCTACATTGAGAAAGTGCTCAGTAACAATTGCTGAACATACAGCAAGCATGTGTGGTTTGGGTAGACATCATAACAACGGATCATTCTGAGCCCTCAGCCTAAGCCCGAAATGAGCCTCCCTCAGGCTACGCGCCTAATATACGATAAAACAAACACAACTAGTCGTGATTGATGGCAGCAGTAAAAACAAATGACCTACAATAAAACCAAATCACATTAGTCACTGGGGCCGCTAATGAAACGTCCCGCTAATAGCTTGCGCTCATTATCCTTTCGACGGGAGCACGAAACGACGCATCTCTCGCGGATGTTTTCCCGAGACGCTGAGCGATCGGTCATGTGGCGTGAGGTGCGGCGTGAGTGGCAGCCGGGGATGATCCCTGTAACCCAGTGGGGCGCCTCCTGGCTGATCCGGAGACAGGCCCTAAAGCCCTGAGCCTCATTACCAGCCCTCCGCAGACACCTCCACCTCCCGCCTTCAGCCCGACGCTGCACTGGAATTAAGCCTAGCTGATCCCAGACCTGCTTATCATACAGGAGCCGTGTTGAAAAACAGGCTGTTATTCGGGCGGGACGGAGGCGGCTTGATCACAGCCTGTAGCGCCCTCTGAGCTCCCCGCGGTGGTTCTCTACGAGGGTAGAGGAGAACCGTACTTGTTTGTGCAGACGCCCACTGACGGATCAAACGCAGTAACGGTGAAAACACAATGAAACTGTCTGTGGGAAATCTGTGCGCGGATTTGTCGAGTGTCCAGCACGGTATCTTTCAGCAATAATAGTCAGGTCATCGGCCCGGTCCTCAATCATCCAAAACCTCGTCCCACTGCAACAGAATGAAATAACAGACCACGGAATCTTAGATGGTGTTGCACGAGTCTAGAACCTAGATCCCTGATTCCTGCTCGTCTGAGGTGTGTAGAAACAGAAACAAGACTTAAACGAAGCACAAACCAAACTGGAGCGAAGATCGGGACGGTTCAAAAGAACTCACATGTCACAGAGCTATTAGAAAGAGTGGGGTCTGAATGGATGATAAGTTCAAGCTTATACAGTGGATGGAGCTGACTGTGTTAATGTCTTACAGGGTTGTAGAAAGACAAGGGTAACATTTAAGACCGTGAGGAACATAATGACTTGCCTCCACCACAGCCTGGAAATTCGGCCTACTTACGGAGCTCGTCGAAGTGTGTCTCGATCCCGTCCGCACCAGGCACGGAGCAGATGAGCCGGGCCTTCAGGAAAGTGCTCCACTTGTTGACCAGGCAGCAGTGTCCTCCGTCATCGTTCTGCAACAGACCAGAGACGTTGTCAAACTCGACCCCTAGACAAACCTCGCTCACGGACCGGCCCGCGGTTCCATACCCACAGCCGTTTTTTAAAAGAAAACAAGCGGTCAACACAGGCTGAGAGGAGGACCGGGAGGAATGCAGTCAACTGGGTGTCAGACCGTCTGCCTCATCTGATGTGGACCAATGCCAAACCCTACAAAGAGGCGGAGGAGTGAAAATGATATACGTTGTGTGTTGCAAACTATCTTCTGCACAAAATACGATTTTGAGTGTTGAAGTGGAAAAATGTGTGCCATCATTTATAATAAGAATAATATAATTGACATCATACCCCAATTAATATTAGAATGAAATCATTAACAACATGTAAAGGTCAGAGTATTCCAGAGTTTTGTAGCTCCTACACTAGAATTAGATCTATTCTTAAATTGTTTCACATCTTTCCACCAAGTCCTATGGGGGTTTCCATGCCAGAAGTGCTAGTTCCAGTGGGACTCATTGAAGGACAGCGGAATACAGAGACAGACAGGAGCAGCTTCCCCGGGGACCAATAAGAGACATGCAGAGGCAGGGGGAGGGGTTTGCACAGCCCAGGGTCACCCCCTGACCCATCGAAGCGTAAACAATGTCCTGAGTCACTGCAGCCACTGGGCTATTCATACCGTCACCAGATAAACACTAGCCTTGGTGTTTACATGCCTATGTATGTTTATGTGTATATATTGGAGGTCAAAGGCAAAATCTCCCACTTGAACAGTTTATCACAGGGGACAAGAGCTTTCCCTTAGGTTTGGGTTTCCTATACTGCTCATTGGCTGTTGAGGAAGTGTGTGTGTGTGTGGATGGGGGTTGTATTGTGTTTTTTTATGCTAGATTGTGTTTAATGGGCACATACAGAAATGGTATATGGCGGGTTTCCACGGAGACCCCTCTACTCTGGGGTTGTCCCTGCATCATTAATGACCGGATACTTGGTTTGCAGAGTCAAAGGTCGCAATACCAAGCAAAGGTCACAACACGACCTCGTCCACAATGAGTCTGCATGTTTCGGCTGATGACGTGTTACAGTATATGGACAGGATGGACACTAACCAGACATATCCGTCCGATCCTGGACTGGGTCATCGGACTCTGGCCCATTTCTGAAGCTTTCTCCCGGAAGAAGAAGTAGAGCTTGTCATCGTTCTTCTCAGCACTGTCAGGAATAAGCTGCGCCTTGATGAATGTGGGATCTGAAATAGAAAATAGGAGAGACAGAGAGAGGGGGGTGAGAGAGAGAGAGGGACGAATAGTGAGTGACAAAGAAAGACAGGGAGATGGAGTGAGTGGACGAAAGAGGGAGCTGATGACGAGACAGATGCTAGTGAGAGTCAGTCCAGAAGCCGAACACGTCATATGTCCCTAATCTCCGTCACTCGCTGAGCACAACATGGCGTCATCCTCTTCCATCACGCCGCTTTACTGATTGAAGCTCCGCTTGAAACATCCAGCTAAACCTGTTCTCCTCCGCTGATACAAAGACCAGAACCCAATCGGGGGTACCTGATTATAGGGCGGGGTACACAGACTCGTGTGGGGGTGGGGGGGGCACACCCTGACAGGGGGTGTGGCACATTAACTTGTTTAGGAAAAGTGGCAGGCGGGATGTCCTTAAACTGTGGCCCCGGGGCCGATGAATAGGACTCAGGTGGGGTCGGGGAGGCCCCCAGTTAGGGGTGCAGTCAGGGGAGGCAGCTGGGTCACAGTGGTAACCAGCCCCACTCGGAAATAATCAATGGTGGTCACAGCGACCTCCCTACGCCCTCCAGCCGGCCACCCCTACATACGCCCACTGTCTAGACTATGGGTCATAAGAGCGCCGCTCAGCCAGGCTGTCCACATGACCTCTCTCCTGACAACTCTGAAATAATTAGTTGAAATGCTAACGCATGTGTTCACAGTATTTGTTAGATTGCGAGGGGCAGAGGCAAATGCGTGACAGGGAGGGGAAATTATTTCTTTACCTTTCCTATGGGTTGGAAACTAGCTTTAGTAATAGGAAATATATATATATACAGCTCCGTAAAAAATTAAGAGACCACTGTGCCTTTTTCATTCCTTTCCAAAAAAGTCAAAAAGGAAGGTTTTGAGTGAGGAACAGAAGGGTTAAAATAAGAGACCACTGCAAATTGAAGCCTTCTGATCCTCACTCAAAACTTTCCTTTTTAACTGTTTTGGAAAAGAAAGAAAAAGGTGCAGTGGTCTCATAATTTTTTCCAGAGCTGTATATATATATACATATATACTACAGCACATTTTCAGTACGCATTGAGAAAAATAATATGACATCCAGCATTGCCAAGCATAGAACATTCATGTAGAGACTGAATCAAAATGAAAACGATCGCATGGTGGAAACATCATACCATTTAGCCATTTGGAGTTGTACTGGTCCGTCCTCATGGCTGTCTGTTTCCCCAGAGTACGAAAGATGGACGCATCCGTACCCATGAAATCGATGTACACCCCGGCATAGAGCTCCCCATCTGTCCATCACAAAGGGGGGGAGAGAGAAAACGAGTAGAGAGAGAGACAGGGAGGGAGAGAGAAAGAGAGGAAAATTAATGAAAGGTCACAGACAATAACACAAAGGTTGACAGGAAGTAAACACTACACGGCAAGTTAACGGCCAATCCCTTATCACGGAGATGTAAGCGTGTTTTCTCTAGGTCAGGAAAACAATGCCCCCCCCCCTCCCAAATGGCCAACAGTAGGGTCCAGCTGGTGGCCAGAGATCCGGCTGGACGGACAGGAGGGAGATCCCGGGGGCGACACTGGGGACCGGAGGGCAGGATGTGGTTGTTGGCATGGGTCGGGGGTAAACAGCCTGGGGCCGTAGGCCTGGGAAATGCCCGGCGAGCAGGTGTTGCCCCAGTATGGGTCCTGTTTGGCGCGCTGACAGTCCTCCCGAAGACAAGACGACGTGTTCCTCGGTCCATCGCAACCGATCCAACACCCTTGTTGGCAAGGTGACCGATCCCAGTCCGGGCTGGTGGGAGGGGGAGCGACGCACACCCCCCCCCTCGTAATGCGGGGAATTCCCAGGTTATCGTGTGGGTCGTCTGGTATGACTGGCCGTGTGGTAGGACGGTTCTGTGGTCGGGCTGCCGGCGGATGTGTTGCCTCAGTGAACCAATGCTTGTTAGTTCCGCCTAGATCAGCTCTAGGTGTGGGCTGACATGGAGGGTTAAACAGGGGTCATGGGAAGTTTACAAACAACCCTGGGTGGCTGGGAGGTCAGTGGAGCCATGCCAGAAAGGTCGACTGCCAAGTATGACCAAATGGCTTTAAGCTGCTCACAACAACAGGCAACCTGGTGAACTTTAGAATGCACTGATATACGCCTCTCCCTTTATCAACCCTTTACAGACAAAACATCGGAAACTACAGACAATTTCAAATGCAGCAAATCGCTTTGTGTTATTTTGATTAAGATGAAAGTGTAACAATGGACTGATATGGTTGTCGTGAGGTAGCTGCAAATGAAGAGAAATCTGTCTTAAAAGAGGTAGACATATTTGATTGAACGTTGTCTAGGGTGCAGACCACAGACCAGGTTGGAATGACCTGACCCATGTGTTGCCTACTCAGCACTTCCCAAAAATGAAAGTAGTGAGGTGACACAAACAGGGTACTTACTAATCAAAGCTGAGACGCTGTTGAGTTTTGGGTCGTAGGGACATTTGCCTTTCCCTGAATCTACTTTGCCTGGGTCCAAACGGAAGGTATATTCCTGTAACGGGAGAGTGCAAGACACAATGATACCTAAACCAACATAAACCATGCTGCCGTTTCCATTGATAATCAAGAACGGAGTTGACTCTGTGTTTATTTGTGTTTTAAGTGTTTAGGTTTTCACATGCGGTGCATATTCCTGAGGGAGAGCGGCAAAGAGAGGGCACTCGAGGATCAGGTGGGGCAACACAAACAGGTAAGGGGCTGAGGTCAATCCTTGGTAAGCAAATAGATTCAGAGCATTCTGTGTTAGGATTCTGAATCAGATACACACACGTGTGTTAGGTCTGGGCATGGTAATATGAAGTGAACGATGCCTTTTGTTAACATCATGGTGGATCGTTCTGTTATTATCAAAACAGATTTCCTTTCTATTTTGATTCAAATGTTAACCCATTTCCTTCAGACCTCCCATTTCTGCCAAAACTGACAAAAACGTATATGGCCTTGCATTATAGTAGCTTCTCCCAGTAGGATATGCAGATGTGTCCCCCGAAACACATTTAAACAAGCTGTTCTGCTTCTTCACACTGCATGATTTCAAACAGGAAGTACTGACCAGCACCAATGAGCCTGGAGGAGAACGTACTCATCAGCCAACAACCAGGATTAAGCTTACAGGGGACTGAACTACCACAGGGAAGTGATAGAGCACAACAAGGTGACACCAACCCCCCCAAACTTGGACGGTGCTTAGCCAATTGGCGCCGCCACACGCATTGTCCGTATGCCGCAACCAGGATTTGAAAATATGGCAGATTTACTTTATTAATCTCTTAAAACATAATGTGTTTGCCGATAAAAACATTCCTTGTTCAAGCATAAAAAAATCTAAGACCAAAGAAGGAATATTACACCCGTCAGCAATTCTTATTTGACTAAAAGACAAGTTGGACAAAACCTTTCCCCAAAAAATAAAGAAAGATTGGCAGACTGATTTCATCTGAACCTATAGAAGCACTTTTTATAGGCAGAGCTGGACTGTTTATACGCTGGTGTCTATGGCTCCATTTATTTTAGGAGCCCTCCCAGAATAGCTCCCAAAACCACATGAAGGCAGTACATTTTAAAAGCATTATTTTGTTTCCAAGATACTGGGGGTGCTTTGGTTAAAAAAAAAGTTTTTATTGCAAACATTTTGACAGTATATTTTATATGATAAGTGCTGGTTTATTGTTATGACGTGGTGTGCGGTATTCACTGCGTGAATGATTTGAATGACATTAGTATGCAGCCTACTTCTCAACATACGAGGAGCCAAGATGAGTAGACAAAGGAAGTACAGCAGAATACTTTGTAGTCAGATATCAAGCTGTATAAGATGTGACTGTTGACGGACTGCCTAATTTATACGGACCAACTTAAATGAATGAGACCTTTCTACTATTGCACTGAGATCATATTCACCCTAACCTAAAACTCCATTTACACCACACAGCGTCCATTTACACCACACAGCGTCCATTTTGGATCTCAACAGGTGGAACAATGATAAGCCTTGGCTTCTTAGACTGCAGAAGGGTCCCAGACAAAGACCCAAACCCCTGGCTAAAGTAGCCCCTTCTCTGCCCACGGCCCACAGCCCACCTCTGACTCCACAGGCCCTGCTGTAGTGCTGTAGTCTGCCGCCCGGCTGGTCCTCCCTCCGGACTTGGGCGCCTGCAGGTACAGAGCCTAAAAAACAGCACAGGTTCCACCCGATTACCGTGAGGGTCCAACCGACCACACCCGACCAGAGACCCCAGAACCAAAAGAAACTCAGTGACAACTGAAACCAAGAGTTGACCAGGAGCAAAACGGAAAAAGCTCAATTAAAGACCCATGACCGAAAAGCAACAGAAGGACGATGACCAACGAAAAGAAGAAATCAAGAGTGGACTCCATGAGAAACATAAAGATTTGCAGCGATGACAAGCCCAAAAGAAACAACTCATAACTCTGTTAGGGAAACCAGGCTAGAGAGTTCAGTGAGGATTTTATTTACGGTGCATACATAAATGAGATGAGTTTCAGAATCAGACGTTATTTAAGTTGCCAGAAACACGCATCAAAAACATGCAATGCCATGCAATACCATGCAAGTGAACACAAAGTCACAAGGCAGCAACATAAAAAAAATAGGTTGTCGAAGAAGACAACCAATGTCGGTGAAAAGGAGAAAAACTGCGAAAAAAACAACAACAATTCCGTCAAGGACAGTTCTGAATGCGTTATGAAGTAAAATCTGGAAAACCTCGGGAGCTGAGGACGTGTGAGAACTTTGGAATGAAAACGAAGGGAACTTTCAAACGTTTTGTTTACACCTCTAATTTTAACAAAGGATAACCTTTACATTTAATGAGGCATAGCTAGCGGGGCCTTGGGCGGCGGTGCTGACAAAAAGAGAACAGGCTTGTACATTGAAACCTTGCCCTCCAATTAAAGAGGGAGATTAAACAGGCAGGAGAGGAACAGTAAGTGTGCACTGGGGACGGCAGCTGCTGCAGCTCTGACGGCCGGCGCTCGGCGAACGAGAGAGCGAGGGAGGGATGTGCCGAGTTACAAGGCCGATGATGGATAGAAGGCTCCATCAGGATTGACGGGCTTTCAGAGCCTCGCGGTCGAGCTGGAACACTACAGACCGACAGGTGAGCGGACAGCGGCCAGGGAGGACGTGGTGGCAGTTGTTTTCAACACACTGTCAACATGCTCATCCCGGCAGCACCGTGGTCGGCAGTTAGCCGCCTGTTGTGGCGTTTAGCGGCCTCGCCAACAGGAGCGCCAACAGCGCGATGCAAACTGCCGGGCAAATGGGAGCCGTTCATCTGTGGAGAGCTCACCATAAGCTTTTTATTGGGTTCAACCGGGCCACGGACAGAGCTAATTGGTGTGGCACAGAGGAACAGGAAATAAGGAGAGAACGCGAGAGGACTATGGGTATGACGCAGAGGAGAGGTTTTGAGTGACAGATCTGAGGGTATTTCACGGGGACACTGCGTTCAGGGATCTCATATGCTGTTACCTGGGACCGGCGTCCTCGGTCCACGTAGGTGCAGATGGGGTTGTAGGCCCCGGTTCCACAGACGTACAGGTGGGTCCGGTTCCACGGCTCGATCAGCCGGATGAAGTTCCCGCATTCCCCCTGAAGGAAAAGAGAAAAAGGAACACTTTCAGTAAGAGATGAGGGACAAGAGGGAATTAAAAAATAACAGTCAAAATGTAAGTTAGCCTTTCAAACGTCCAATGGATGATTGAATGCATCTTACAATTAGGGCCATTAAGCAGAAGCTCTTATCCAAAATAAATTACAGTTAAGGCATTCATTTAAGACAATTAAGACGTTCATTTAAGAATGTTACAGCGTTCATTTTAGACAGTTAGGGCATTCATTTAAGACAGTTAGGGCATTCATTTAAGACAATTAGGGCATTCATTTAAGACAGTTAGGGTGTTCATTAAAGTCAATAAGGGTGTTCATTTAAGACAATTAAGGTGTTCATTTACAACAGTTACGGTGTTCATTTAAGACAATTAGGGTGTTCATTTAAGAGAGCTAGGGCTTAAATTTAAGACAGTTAATGACGTCCATTAAAGAGAAAAATGTGGGGTACACACATCCATCAGCTTACTACCTCAAACAACTTCCGACCACCTCTGAATGATCTGAGTTGTGTTTGCCTGCAGTACGTCACCCTGGCTTAAATTTACCGATCACACACACATGTACACACTCTCACATGCTGAAGTCCGGCTTTAGAAAAGGTCAGGTTGGTGGACCAGTCTCAGAGGTGTTAGTAATGAGGCCAGATCTGTGTCCCGAAAGATCTGAGGCCCCTAATCTCGCATACCAGCTGTGCGGCTCTCCAGCGAAATGTGTGTAGAAGAGGGGATAAGTCATTTGAACACATCCAACCCCAACAACATGACAGTTGCGGTCTCATTCATTGCATTGAGCCTCTGTGTTTGTGTGTGTGGGAGGAGGGTGCGTGCGACCATGTGTTTGTGGATGTGTGTGTGCGCGCGCACAGGTGTGTGTATTTTTCACCCACCCCCCCCTGCCCGGAACAGAGGGCATGACTGACGTTGACCTCCCAGCCCGATCCAATACATCCCCCAGTGAATTGTTTTCGAACTGTCATCATCTGTCACATCCTGAGAAGGGCCCGGTGGGCCAAGATGTAAACCGCCAGTTTAATCTGTTAGTATCTCGGTGTTGGAATTCCAACCCTCCACACAAAACACACACACCCACTTATGTATACATGCACATACGGGGGGGGGGGGGGGATGGGGGGGGTTGGGGGGCCCATACTGCAGCCGGGGGCTGTGAGCAATGCGGGTCACCGAGCGCGTCTAAATGAACATTCCAGTTGGATAAACAGAAGCCTACCCTCTCCATAGCGGCAGGAGAGCACGGCTATTATCCATTCATTCTCCGTCATGCCTAGACACACCCCTCAGGGCTGCGGTGGGGGGGGGGGGGGGGGGGGGGTGGTGCATGTGTGAGCATATCAAACGAGGAGTCAGAGGAGGAGATCGAACCTCGATATGAATTTAAATGGTGCTCTCAGGTCTGTGGGGGCGGAGGGTGAGGGAGGGTGAGGGAGGGTGAGGGCTACGGTGTGAGCGTGTGTGTGTGTGTGTGTGTAAAGTCGTTAACCCGTACGAACAGGCGCGGTAGAGCAGAAGCCCTAGCCTCCAGCGCCCGACCTCCTAGCCCCTGACGGAAAGGGATTCAAAGGAGTAGAGGAGTTGCCCTGTTGGAGCAGAACTGAGTGATGTCAGCGGGGGGGGGGGGGGGTACTCACGTTGGTGTCCTTCCCGGACAGAACGCACTCGGTCTTCCTCTGAGGAGCCACGGGCCAGTGGATCTGAGAGGGAGAAAGGAATCAGTCAATTTTACCGTCTCCGTCCGGAACCGGGTCGAGGATCGGAGTCGGCGGGGCGTCTTACTATGAGCGGTTCCTTGTTGATGTCGTGCAGGTCCAGGGACAGGATGTAGTCCTTGCTGCCCACGTACATGCGGTCGTGGTCCTCATCCATGCGCAGGATACGGTAGTCCGTCGAGTTCAGCAGGAAGGTGAAGTGGTGGGCGGTACCAGTTGATCTCAGCTCTGTGGGAGACAGAGGGAGATGTAATCATGTTGGCCTGGACAATTCGGCCATAACGGGCAATTTGCATAGACTCACTGAGAAACCCACAGACATTACCAAGGGATTCGCCTTGTTATTGGGAGTGGGTTCGGGGCAACACAATACTGGCAAGGAATGTTACTTTAACAGCCAGCTGGTTGCCCAAGCTATGAAAATATATTTTTTTTCATTCTGGAAATCATGTTTCCTTCATTTCTGGAAGTCATGCCAAACATACACAAGCACACGCACAAAAACAAATCGTTTGCCATGCTTAGAGTAACTTCAACCGCTCATAAAACCACGCTCCAAATCTAGCCTTCCAACAACCCAGTGACATCTACAGCACTGGTGGTGGAACGATGCCTGCTGCTTCAATCTGTTGTTGGGATTCAGTCAGTTGTGTGTGGCATTCAAAAACTCCCAGGCTGTTGTTGTGGTTTTGGCCATTCTGCATTGCTATCGTATTGAAATGTTGTACACACACATCCTGACCACGACGCGCAAGCAAGCATTTCCATGGACGATGCGAGTCCCTCAGAGGAAATGGACAAGGCACTCCCCTCTCATAATGAAACACTACCTGGGTACACCAGAACAAGAACAGTGGCTCGGGATTATACGAATGGCACAATATAATAACAGGACAAGATAAAACCGCTTAGACGGTCTGTGGCAAAAACACAAGGAGAATCAGACAGACTCGTGCCCCAGACTCTGTCCATCCTTTCTGATGTGGCCCTGGTAATGGAGACATGTAATATGACTCTCCTTCTAGTGCTCTAGTATGTCAGGGCCACCTGTAGAGCCCTCTGACCTACCAAACAAGGCAACATTTAATTTAATTGCGGACATGATATAGGAGATATGTTGTCTTACTGTGAGGTTTTTAATTTATTTATATATATTTATGTTAAACCTGACCCCTGACATCATCTTAGGCGTGCTGCTACTGCCCTGCCCTAATTGGTACAACAACTGGAATACATTTCTATTGCAACCTCTTGTGTTGAGAGATTTAGGTATTTGTATGAGGCGGTTAGTTTCACACAGTTTGATAATCGTATCAGCAAAACAACAGGAAACAATATAACTGCGGTAAACCCTAGAAACTGCAGAGCAGCTACTGCCCGTATCCTTGGTTCCACAGTAGCTTGACCTCCCATTTTCTTCACATATTTGTCCACACGATGAAGTGTGTATTGATAAGTAAAACAATTTGAATTGTTCCCAAACCAAATCACAACAGGCCAGCTTGGCTGACATACAGAAACACAGAAAACATTTGATAAAACAAAAAACTAAACAAATCATTCAAATCACAGTGTACCTTTACATTTATATTACAATTTCTTTGAAGTTAAAGGTTTAAAAATTTTGCCGTGGATGACTGTGTGTGTGTGTGTGTGTGCGTGTGTGTGCATGTGCGCATGCGTGCGTGCGTTTGTGTGTGTGTGTGAAATCAAGGGTGTGAGGGGTGATGGATGGTAGGTCCAGGGCACACAGCAGACCTTTGTCCCTCTCCTCTTGCCATTAGTTTGAACTAGTCTGGTATGAAAATGGCTCCATTAGTGGTAAGGAGGAGTTCAGCGGTAGACTTGAGTGGGGCGGGAAACTGACAGGAGGTCTGCCTCTCCCGCTCTCTCTGTTTCTCAAGGTGGGCCCTCTCTCTCTCTCTGCGCAGCTTGGGAAAGTTGATCCTGCACTTGGATCCACTACGTCCCAGAGGAGACCACCACTCGGTGGAAGTTCTGTTCATTTTCCACTCCACTGGAACCAGACAAACGACCCCCCTGTCTTTAGTAAGTCCTCCTAATTTTCCACAGTCCTCCACGGTCCCCTCCCAGTTCTAAAGGTACTCTCTATCGGATCGAACGGAGACAGCTGGAGACAGACTCTCCTCGATAAGAAAAGTCCTCCAGCCTTAGCGCCCCGCCCCCCCCCCCCCCGTGGAAATGGACGTGTCACGTCCAGCCAGACAGACGGACTGAGTGACAGAGATGAGGGGCTCTGGACAAAGGCCATGGAGACGGTGTCGATGCACTGCCGTGAGGCCGCTGGCAGAGGTCTCCTCAGCTGTTCGTGCGCCGGCTTCTCCCGTCGGGATAGTGCATAATGGGCATTGTCGCGGTTCAGCAGGTGTTAGCCGGCTAGCCGCATGCGCGAACAGAGGAGACGGGAGCACGCTGGTCCGCCCTGGCACGTCGCTCTCCGTGTAACCAGAGTGAGGACGCGGGTGCAGGTGCTGACCGGCTGATGAAGAGTCACATCCACACCGGTAACCCGAACCCCCGCTAACCCGAACCCCCGCTAGCCCCCTGGCCGGACGGACGGGAACATCCCTTCAATCAGCACTCGACCGTGTCTTCACAGCCCATGCAGAACGGATACGCTACAGCTACAGTAACACACACACACACAAAACACGCACACACACTCACACACACATGCTTAACTGTTAACAGCGTGAGGGCAGTGAAAGTTAGTCTGAGCAGGCCTGTCGTTGTCCACTCTGGTTATCAGCGGGCAGGCCCCCAGCCAGCTACTCAGCCAGCCAGGCAATAAGCCAGTCAGCCAAGCAGCTCGTAAGCCCACTGATGGCAGGAGCACCAGGTCGAGGGTGACACCCGAGACGCCGGGTTCAGAGGACACGCTGTCACCAGCTGACATGTGACATTCATCGCCTCTTCGCTGAGATTAGCACTCAGGTTCCTTTAAATGGGACCGCAGCGGCGCGGCGGCTCTGCTTGAAGCACTCGGCCGGTAGACGGACAGGCAGAGCCAAAGTCCCCAGCAGGTCCCAGGTCAGGGGAGAGGCACATTTATTCACAGACGGAAAGCGAGAGACCGACACAGGAATATTACATGTGACAGGAAGACGGCATCCATCAAATACCTTATCAGTCATGCCAGCCTTTGCAGTTGGTTACGTCTCATCTGACGCTCTCCAATAACCCGTCGCTCCGCATGAAAATCGTTTTGTAAATGTTTACCATTTCTGGTGTAAGTGTAGAAATCATTTAACCCCTATTGAAATCGAGTCCGGAGCCAATGACAGAGAAGTCTTAAGCCAGCAACCTACAGATTCCTTGAACTCTGGATTTGGCAGCTAAGGACACTTGTACCCTCCAGCTGGCAACGAGTAGGAGAGTGAACGACAGTAACAGGCATTGAGAAACCAACAGAGAATATTGAAACAGCGCAACACTCAATATCCGCACGCTCTGATGGAGACCAATCATGGCCAGGATAGTACACAGAAAATGTACAGCGGAGCTGTGTGTTCTCCCCATGTTGAAACGATATCAAAACATTACGTGAAATGAATCCTTTTAAAATAGAATGATTGCAGTCTTAGGTTACATTAAAAACTGCTTGCGCTCTGTGGTTTGTTTTGCAAGATGGGCATTTTATGTCATCGCATTCAGAATCACCCTTGCATCCAACAATCATCTTACAAAATACATATTCACGTTTTTTCCAGAGATAGCAATTTCCCATCGTAAGTAAAAAGCATTATCGGATAATGGAAACATTCTCAGGCTATGTTTAACATAAAACAAAACAGAGGGAGAAAAAAAAAGGCTTGGCATGAGACTCCGCATTTCAAATTCCTTGTGGCTAAACTTACTGTACTGTTAAACACGGGTGGTGTCTCTTGTTTCAAATTGGGTAAATGACAACCAGTGCCAAATGTACAGTGAAGCATGCCCCAGCATGAAATATGACTGGAGATCTGGAGACTAGGAGAGAGTTGGGGACGGGAGCGAGTTTAACCCCGCTGAGACCAGATGTCTGGTTCTTTCCTGCCTGGCTGGTCCCCTTTATTTGTCCGGGTTGGCCGACCGCAGCAGGGACACCGGGTCACCCGCTGGGCATGACATGAACGTAGGACCGACAACAGGACGGCCGACAGGCTACTTAGCCTTCCATTCGCGATGCCTGAATGTGGACCCTCCTTTGCCGTCTCCATCTCTGTGAGCGTGTCCGTTCCACTTGACACGCAGACTCTCGTCAATCTAGGCAAACTGAAGTGCAATCTGACGGTTCCCTTTATGTCCTCCTTTGCCATTAGCAGGTTCCAGCATGTTCTCACCACGTGGCTGGAAGAGGCATGGTGAAATCACAGGAACGGCATGATGATGGTTCTCCATCACATTAACTCAGAATGATAGGATGGGCTGGGATGATGGGATTGGCTAGGATGATAGGATGGGCTGGGATGATGGGACTGGCTAGGATGATAGGATGGGCTGAGATGATGGGATGGAAGGGATGATGCGATGGAAGGGATGGGATGATTGGATGGGCTGGGATGATGGAATGGACTGGGATGATGGAATGGGCTGGGATGATGGGATGGGCTAGGATGATTGGATGGAATGGGCCAGGATAATGCGATGGGCTGGGATGATGAGATGGGGTTTTTACAAAAAAAAAAATCTAATCTTGTTTAAATACATTTGCGGGCCAGAAAAGAGTGGTTGTTGCTCCATCATTGTCTCTACATAATATTTTAAAGCATATTGTTGAAGAGTGGCCCTAATTGGATATATTTTATTTACCCATAAACCACCAGACCTGGGCCCCTGGCTGCAGTCTGCTTATTTACCTGAACTGATGTGTTAACATGAATGTAGTGATCATCATTATATCTAGTGATTAATAGAATGACACCATGTAACATTCAATGTCTTGTAGACTTCACATTTTTCTGGTATTAACTTCTTATGTCAGCAAGTGGTCAGAATGGCCCATGTTAACAATTATTGTCCCATTGCTTAGCACGCACCACATAGCCCACCTTTTTATCTGACTTTAAGTCCATACAGTACCCTTGTGAGGGAAATACTCTCCACAGTTACGGCTTGGTTTTTATCTAGAACCATGTGGTGAGGTGAGGGGATGGGTAAAGGAAAAAACATTCACTCCACATGTACATCCAGTGCCAACCGGCAATAATATATCCAACAGTGATACGATACAATTGGTCCACCCAGAGCAGAGAGAACTGGTATACATCACCATAGCACTCACCAAGGCTTCTGTAATCACAACCAGAAAGTGCTCAACTAGACCAGAGTGCGTCCTGGGACCTCATGGTAATTAGGTGATAAAGTTGAGAAAGAAAGAAGACTCGAACTGAAACACCTGCCACAGCTAAAAACGCTCAGGACAAAGTCAGGAAGGGAGAGCGAGGGAAGGTCCTGCAACTGATGACCTTGGCCATGATGTAGCAGACCTGATGGAACCTCCCGTCGTAGTGGAGCTGAGAAGGCTTCAAGAGAACAGCTCTGTCTACCAGGCCGGCATGCCGGTAACATCTGGCATGAAACCGAAACATTCTGTTCGTCCGCCTGTTGAGGATTATTCTACAATCTGCTCTTGCTAGTGTTGGGCAGGCGGTCCGGGTCGGGGCGTTGGGCCGCTGGGCCACACCGTGTCCTTGGCGCACCAAGAGAGAGAACCCCATTGTCCGCCGGCTCGGGCCTATCTGGCTGAGGTTCGGCCTTAGACTGAACCGAGCAGTGGGAGAGGAAAGAGGGGGTACAGCCCTCGTCCCTCAGTCCTCTGGAGCGGCTATCAGACCTGGAGATCTCTCCCTGATCATGCCTGCAGTGGTGAGGTGAGGGAGGCGTTGGGGAAGGAAGCTGGGGGAGGGAGAAGGTGGGGGAGGGAGGGAGAAGGCGAGGGATGAAGAAGTCGGGGGAGGGAGAAGGTGGGGGAGGGAGAAGGTGGGGGAGGGAGAAGGTGGGGGAGGTAGAAGTCGGGGGAGGGAGAAGGTGGGGGAGGGAGAAGGTGGGGGAGGGAGAAGGTGGGGGAGGGAGAAGGTGCAGACAGCAGTAAACCCTACATACCTGCACAGACATCTCGGTATGTTGTCTGAATTCACTACAGGAGAAATCATGGGAAAGTGTGTTTGGCCTTTCGCTGGGTTGACTCCAGCCGTGCGTAAGTGTGTTTTTGTGTGTGTCGTCTTGTGCTTACGGTACAGAGGACCCAATGTCTTTTGAGCATACTGACAAGCTGCTCCATATAAGGAGATCTCATTAGCTTTTTCCCTCACCTACCTGTAACCATTATGGCTCATTCATTTCAACTTTGACAACTTC
Organism: Esox lucius; assembly: GCF_011004845.1. Classification (NCBI taxonomy): domain Eukaryota; kingdom Metazoa; phylum Chordata; class Actinopteri; order Esociformes; family Esocidae; genus Esox; species Esox lucius. The sequence goes on from NC_047585.1 coordinate 13,785,914, forward strand.
AGGAAACCCAACTAATTCTTTGTTGCCATTGCGCATACACCAATCCCTCTCCGAAGGCTCGCGCGGCGGACAAAAAAAAAAAGAGGCCCTTTTGAAGTTCCACAGAAGGGGGGAGGCAGAGGACGTCCAGGACAGCAGAGTTACCGGAGTGCCAGGTTGATCTGAAGGAGCTGTGATGTGACAGCCGGGTGTCTGCCTCCCTTCGACACCTCCTAATCAGCCCCCGACCACCACCAAGCACCCCCTGGGCCGGGGCTATTGACTCCCAACACATGTCACATGGAATGATTGGTGTTTACCTTCACCTGTCAAGGAGAAATAATTGCCACCAGATTAAGTCTTATCTCTGAGCTTCCGGAGGCTGTCACTCCGATCCTCTCATGCTCCTCCGCAGCTGTGAGTGGCAGAGTGTGTGTTTTGTGTGTGTGCTTGCGTGCGCGTGTGTGTGTGTGTGGTACTCTGAGCCCTTCATCAAATCAGGGACACCTGTCTCCCAGTGAAGAGACCAGGAGAAAACATTGATTTCACCAGCATCGTTCCTTCAGCTGAGTTCCTGGGTGGAAACAGGAGATTATAGAAGTCTATCTGGACTTGTTTGGTATGACAGGGGAGGTTAATTGAACCACCAGGGAACAGATTTTGATCTTCACATCTTGTGACAGGAAAGAGTTTTCTCTTTCTCCCTCTGTCTCTCTGGTCACCCGACCTTGACTTCATCATTACAGGCAAAGGAAAAGTTGGGTGGAGGAGTTGGGTGGAGGAGTTGGGTGGAGGAGTTGGGTGTCACTTCAGGAGTTGCCTTAACTGAGTGAAAACACACAGTGCCAGTTCATTTAAAGACAATTGCAAATGGTCTTCCTGTGACCCAGCTGAGGATGTTAAACACTGATGAAACGAAAAGTGATGTGTAATTGGTTTACATTTTTTTTAAACATTCAAGCTGTCCAAGAACAACTCATTACATCAGTTGTAATATGTCCAGAAATTACTTGTAAATCTTCTGGTTTCGCAAGCACCAAAACATTTTTGCCAAACCAAAAAGGGAATTTGTTGTTGTTGCACACAGTGCTTAAAGGGAGTTTAGATGACGCTAACACGCAGCGAGCTCAAGGAGGCTTGAGGCTTGGAGAGTGAATGGGTGGGACAGTATTCGTCTATGGTAAACATTGGAAGACATGGACAGATGCCTGATACTGGGCGGCCCAAGGTCAGAGGTTATGAAAGATGAAAGGTCACCGGGGGCCTGGCGAGAGGGTTTGTCCTGTTCTCGTACATGCTTAAGCATAATCTGGGATTAGCTTCGGGGCCATGGATAGGTGGGGGAAGGGGCGGGGGTTCTTCTTCAGCCTTCATCAGATCAGTTGAACAGACACCGGCAGGCTGGGCTGAGTGGAGGCTGGACTGAGTGGAGGCTGGACTACGTGGAGGCTGGACTGAGTGGAGGCTGGACACCGGCAGGCTGGACTGAGTGGAGGCTGGACTGAGTGGAGGCTGGACACCGGCAGGCTGGACTGAGTGGAGGCTGGACTGAGTGGAGGCTGGACTACGTGGAGGCTGGACTGAGTGGAGGCTGGACTGAGTGGAGGCTGGACTGAGTGGAGGCTGGACTGAGTGGAGGCTGGACACCGGCAGGCTGGACTGAGTGGAGGCTGGACTGAGTGGAGGCTGGGCTGCTGGCAATCAAGGGCGGACAAGCGGATGGGAAGGGGGACGGAGGGCTGGGGGGGGTGATGAATTCGAAACTGGCAGTGAACAGGAACCCCTGACACAATACATTCATTTTCATGTCCTGTTCAACTGTCTCTCTCAACAAGGTTTAAAATGGCATCCTTCCAACAAAACAATAGGCGAAAAAAATTCAATAGAAAACTGCCTCGGAGATGCCAAAAAGACGCTACATTTATGCAGAGCTGCTAATACCTAGACCCAGTTGCCCTGCGGCGTGTCAACCTATTGGTTCCCCTGTCTCTCAGAACACTAATCCCTGGGTTCTGGTAGAGAACAATGGTTCCTCTCTTTGTTTGCCATTGGGCCTACATCCCTGTGGCGATGTCTGGGCTCCTGGCTAGTGAGTCGGAGGGTGGGTGTGAGGGTTCACTGTGCACACTGCGCTGGGCTACACGTAGCCGCTAAGCCAGCCTCTGTAACGATGATGAAGCTGTGTTTATTGTTGGAGCTTGTAGGCTAGCCGGCAGTGTGGCGGGGTAGGGTCAGTGTGTGTGTGTGTGTGTGTGTGTGCGTAGCTGGCCCAGTGCTGAGAATAGAGGTCAGAGGGATCAGGGAGGGGCTGAATAAGGAGATCTGGTGGTGGTTTGGATGAATAGAACATCCATCTCTCTCTCTCCCTAAAGAGAGGCCTCCAGTTGACTTTAAATCCATCTTAGCATTACGTAGAAAGAAACAGGAGATTCTGCTTTTTTCCCCCCACTCACTTTCATTCTCGCTCTTGTTCTCCCCCCGTCTCCAGCGGACCTCTGACCTGGCACTAAGAGTGCTCTCCCCATCAGCTGCGCTGTCACGCCCGTGATGGATTCACGCTGGAGAACGTCTTGCGGCTCACTTAGGGATCGAAAATGTCTCCCTGTTCTAGACCGACTGCCCGCTCAACCTTACAACAGAGTCAGATCAAACACAGCCAGCCCCATGGGTTAGGTAAAGGCTGCGAAAATAGGTGGATTATTTAGCCCGACCCCCCCCCCCAGCACATTTAACACATGGAGTGCTGGGCTTGGTGTGGGGAGGTGTCTCCCCTGAAACGGGGTCACGACCAACACAGCGAGAGGCCTGCAGTGATGGGCGATGAGAGGCACACGGTTAAATGAGGGGGGGGTAATTAGGAGGTATATTTAGAGACCATTAGTAGCATGTGTTGACTCAAGGTCTATCGGGATTGAAGCATCCACGCCCTCTCTCTTTCGCTCCCTACCTCTCTTGCTCGCTCTCTCTCTTCACTCTGGGTGTTCCACTTCAGGCAAGCGAGGGGAGCCTAAAATGGCCCCCCGCCCCGGGTCCTTTTTCAACCCCGGGACCAGAGCAATGCCGGTGGGGTAGGAAGGTGATAATGGAGGGAGGAGTCCCTGGGGGGAGGAGTCTGACAACACAGCCTAAGAGCTGTCATTCATCATCCATAGCCTGGCCTGGCAGGAGGAAGGCCTTGGCAACTCAGGGTTGGTTCTCGCCGACACTGAGTCTGAATGAATGCAAAGAGGCCATAGAGAGAGTGAGACCGTAAAGGCTGATTAAAGTGGGCAGAAAAACGCTCAACTCTGTTTTCATTTCAAAGCAGCTTACTCCCAGTCACAGGCCTCATTCTGAGAGGCCCACCGAGGTCTAACCACGACAGTCGCTTGGGGACTAAACCCCTGAGTGACGGCTTTGACGGGCGACAGGGTTGGCCGTGGTCATCAGAGGTGTTAGAGAAAGAGAGAGGGCGGAACTGGCCTGAGCTGAGTGAACGTTTCCTTACAGGACCACAGCGGTCAGGAAGTGCAGGGCATGTAGGTTCCCTCCCAGGTGGTCAAAGTTGTCGCGCCTCAAATAGAAATGCAAAGCCTGAAGCACAGAACCTGGGAGATGAAGTGTCTCAAGCAGAATTCACATTGGCTTATATAAACACTCTATCAACCTGACGGCTCTTTGCTTTTCCCTCCACGCCCCATTGTCCCTGTTATTTGTACTTCATGGTTTCAAAAAAACTCATCTCTTCACATGTCAGCTACAGCCAGAGACTTGTCACTCCCCCTCCCACTATTCTCAACAAGCCCAGACTGCCGGCTCATTTTTAGCCCCAACGCGAAATGACTATACTCAGGGTGGTTGAATTACGTTGGTTGGAGGGAAATGGCTGTTAAATACAAATCAGACAAAGAGATATGCTTATAGAGCATTTAAACACGCCATAATTACAGTCAGGTACACTGTTCATTCTTTATTCCCTTGCTCATTCTGGCTCGGGGCTGAACGGTGAAAAATTACAACATAGGGTCGGTTGTAAAATGAGTGGATAATCAGTCTACCTGTATAATTCAGGTTTGATTTCCCGAAAGTCTGCCGGAGGTTTACGGATGAAACCGCTGCAGTGTCGGTGTTAATCTGGCAGCGCTGCTGACTTGGATGCGTGACTTGGCTGTTTGGCCAAACCTTCTTTTCAGAACAGCTTGAGAAAAACACTCTAAATGAAAGGCGAACGTAAATGGTACCTTTTAGTCTGTCAGATTTATATTTTTTAGATTCAGGTACAATTACATTGATGGGTGAGATGTGTTTGGATTCTGCTGAATTTACTCCCCGACTAGAGTGTTTTCATGGTTAACCTTTCCACTCTCGGATTGGATTTGGCGTACAATGTCACCAATGGTAACATTATGACATTTCCTGTACCGGTTACTGAAGGTTTTAAAAGGATCCAATTTAGCCGCGTGTAAGAGCAGGCAGACACTTTATTGTTTAATGTTTTGGATACTGTAATAACAGATGAATTTCACTCTGCTCTGAGAACCCCTGAAAGTACCCCCCTCCATGTTCACTTTACCGTACGCCGATGGTCTCATGAGTCTTCTCAAGTGCCTGCTGTGTAGGCCAAGTACACCCAGGGGTCCAAGTTGGGTTAGGGTCGAGAGCCATTGGTGTACAATAAGAGCATAAGCTGGAGGAATAACAACGGATCGTTATATGAGCCGTAGAAGCTAAATGGCTTCTGCTGTATTGCAGTTTGGCAATCCAATCTGAGACACTGAAAATAAACATCATGCAGTCACTCTTGGTGACGCATCTGTAAATATATGTTAGTTTGAACTTTAATTATCACCTACTCTCCAGTAGAACACTGAGGGTTGTAAAGGTAAAGATAAAAGAGAACATTTCAATAGACACCTTTATTCTGCCTCATTAGGTGAGCAATTTTACAGTCATTTGGACCGAGACCACAGCTTATACAGTAATCCAGCTCAAGCTCTGAACCTGCCAAGGACAAGACCTGTTTGGCCAAAACTCAACATGACATTTATCCACTCGAGACTCTCGGAGTCTACCAATGATATTCAGCATCAGCGACTTCACAACAGGTCTTATCCATTCTCTCCATATCAATAAAGGTCAATATATATATATTTATTTAAATGTCCCTGATCTCAGAAGGACAGCATAAGTGGAACCCCTCACCTCTTTCAATGGTACCCAACAGACAGAGTATATGCATTCATGTTTTAGACACATTTGTTAAATAATGTACCAAGTTTAATGGGTTACCGTAGCTAGATTTCCGTCGTAAATAAATGTTTCAGAGTTAATTTAATATTGGGTATATTTTATTGGACAAACCCTGCCAGAGACACATTTCCTAGAGCCATCGTCTGTGCAGTGCAGTTTACAGCATTACAAAACATGCAGTGTGATTATACTTTAGATCTGAACTCATTCCAAACCAACGTTTTCCTTAATCATTCCAGTCAGCTCATCTGGATCAAGATGAAGGGGACGGGTAGTGGAAGATAAGACAAACTGTTTCCCATTTCACACAATCAAACTCTCCCATCTTTAAGAGGCCAGGAATGATCAGGAATCTTGGCCAATATCACTGTGACTCATCTAACAATTCCACATTCCATATATATATATATATTTTACATCCACATCAACCCTCCATCCATACAACTGGTGATTCTTTGAAAGTGTTGTGACCACAGTCATGGGAAGGTATCCACCACCATCTCTCAGGATGTCCTTTGGTGTGGCGAAGTTATGTGCTGATTTATCGCCCAGCTTCCTCGGCACCTTCACTCCCAACACGGCCACCACCTTGTCTGATCCTGCAAGGATCCACTAAACAAACCCCACCCGCCAGCCCTCCGCATACCAGCTCATTGAGATAACACAAGCCTGTTTGTTGACTCCCCCGGTCCTTTCTCTGGCAGTTGGCATGTCGCAGGTGGAAGAGGCAGGGCGATGAAGGCAAGGCGTGTGCGTGCCGCTTGCTATAAGGGCCTGCAATTTCCCTTTATTTGTGCTTGCGATAGCATTCCGCTGTATCATGATAAGATGATGACAGATAGGGCCGTGCTGACAGCATCATGCGCCGGTGCCTCATGTAAGTCCCTCTCTGTGTCGGGATGGAGAACACTCAGGAGTGGTTTACAATGCACTTTTTGGGGGGGACTACGACACTCGATGACGTGAGTCAGGTGGGGTCAGACCGCTACAAGCGCACCCACTTGACCCCTCCGTCCATGGGACACAAGACCGCGCTGACCCCCGACCAGGTAGGTGTCAACAGAGAGCCCCCAACCTCCCGCTGCTAATGCCATGCGACAGGCAGGAGACACCGGGATAAAGAAGGGGGCCGAGGTAGCTGGTCGCCTGGCTGCATGGCGTGGAGCCGTGAAAGGAGCGGTTCTGTGAAGGGGTGTCAGGGTCGAGGCCCTGCCCGCAGTGAAGCTGGCTCATTCAGCTCACAGGCTTTTGTGTTCACTGAGCGGCAGATGGAGGCCCTGCCACTAAGATGATGTGACAGGCATAGAGGCCACAGAGCATGATGTGGGAGACATCAACCCCCCACCGAAACTGAACGCTGCCCCAATTCAGCTCCGCCATGAGAAATATGAAATCACTTCTTAGAACAACATCAATCATCTTCAACTCTGTTTGTACAATATAGTACTTGAAGTCCCATTCCTTTTTGTTTTATATTCCTCCCCCATGCTCACTGTACGGCCTATCAACCCTTGAGTTGAATGGTCTGGGAGAAAAACACAGCAGGAAAGCTGTTATTATGATTAGTAGCCACATCCAACAGAACAAAAAACACACATCTATTCGTCTGACGTTGCTTGACTGACTAGTTCAGTCGAATGATTGATTGACAGCTCTACTCCACTATTCCACTGATGCTGCTGAAGGTCAAGTATCCTGTCTGCCTGTATTCCCTTGAGAAACATCCCGAGAAAAGGGATAAAACACAGCATTGCTTAGATAATCCATTCCATTACTGGAAGCCAGGCTGCAAACAGGTCTGCTGTAACAAATCAATACTGAACCGACCCAGCGTGGGGATTTTGTGGATAATTACACTGAAAAAGCAAATTCTCTCCATCGGCTTCGCTAAACCTTGAAACCACGACCTTGGCTTTAAGATAACATATTAACCAAAAGGTTACTCTGAGAATTCCACAGTACATTCTCGAACAAAAACAATCTGAGACCTCCGACAAGTGATCCCATTTAACTCCTGCGCTGTTTTTGTTACAGGGAAGAGCCAGCTTCAATATTGTGTTTCAATTCGATAGCTCGTGACAGTGCCACTCCGGAGAGAGATTGAGAAATAGATCCTCAGAAATGTGAGCTCTGTTTTCCCATCTCTCCCGGGTTTGGGCCTGGGCGATTGGGTTCTCTAGGTCTCTGACCCAGCACTCCGAGGGATAAACACCCAACTGGAATCTGGTTCCTCAGAAGAACAACCTAGACACTTTTCCGGGCCATTGATCCAGTCGGCTTGCTCCCTGGCGGCGTGACCACTCTGAAGGGATTGGCCCAGAGGATCTCACGCTCCGCACAATGTGCACTTTGAGATCAATGGAGGAGAACATCCCACCACCATCCCTTGTTTATCCCAACCAGAGGTGTCCTCAAATTACTTTTCATGAATTCACGAAAGAACCACTGACAGTGTGAACTTGGCAGAATTGGTTGGACCTCATTCACTGGAAATAGGAAAGACAAAATACACACCATTTTTGGGTACATTCATCCCCCATCATAGATGTGATCCGGGCTTTGAGTTTGACGCAACAGCAGCAGAGGGAAGCGGGTTCCCGGGGGATCGAAGAGAGAGAACTGACAATAAGTCGGCAGGGTGCTCCGACTGACTGGGAGATCCTCAAGGCTGAGTCGTCCCCTTTCTCCTCTTCGTTCAACTGCGTGGCAGGAATGAAGGGAGGAGAGGGGGGTGGTTAGGGTGGGGAGAGAGATGAGGTGGAGAACTGTCAGTCAGGCCATTCCTTGGCCTCACAGAGGGAGTCCGCCTCTCCTCGAGGACGAAGGAAATGATAGCGGTTGGGAAGGGGGTGTGGGGGGGCGGAGACTCTGGGAGGGGGGGTGTGGGGGGTAGGAGACTCAGGGAGGGGTGTGTGTTAAGGAATGTAGGAAGAGGGGAGTGTCACAGAAGGCTGTTTTGATGGAAATCGTGGCAAAGGGCTGATGGAGGGGATTGTTATGCCAGTAAACGGTTGACAAAACATTTCATTGTCAAACGGTGCTTTTCTACCCAACCCATTTCCCTATTGAAACCTCAGTCAGTACAAACACTTCTGTCTTAGCGGCGTCTGTCTCTTTAGCTTGTTGTGATCTGAACAGGGTCTCAATGGAGGCCACTTTGACAGGGTGAGAACTTATCATATCAGAGGTGTCAAGAGCGATCTACCCCCCACACCTGCTGTTCAACATCAAATGAAATATCAAATGAACAGACTGTATGGGCCTTAAATGTTATTAAACACTTGTCTGTTAGCAAAGCCCATGGAAACTGTTAAAAAGGTTTTGAAAGCGATTTTAATAAATTACACAGTTGAACATTAGACGGATATATTGCAGACATTTTATATCCAACAGATATGAAGTTGCAGGTATGACTGACTTATTACCCATAAAAACAATTAACCAGAACTGACAATTAATGGTGTTCAATATTTTCAAATGTCCTTTTTAGTCATGTCTAAACACATGGCCCCAGATTACCTACAGATACACACTTGAGAAAGTTGGAGATCAGAAGTGGATACAAAAATGTCAGGTTCTTGTGATGTGAAAGAATGACACATAAACCATGTCAGAAAGTTTTTCACCTTTAATGTGACCTATAACGTGAACAATTCAATTGAAAAACAAACTGAAATCTTTGAGGGGGAAAAATTTAAAACCCACAATAACCTGGTTGCAGAAGTGTGCACACCTTTAAACTGATACTTTGTTGAAGCACCTTTTTATTTTATTACAGCACTCCTTTTGATTTTATTATTTTATTATTGCACACTTTTCTTCGCAAAAGCGCTCCAAATCTGTCAGATTGCGAGGACATCTCCTGTGCACAGCCCTCCTCAGATCACCCCACAGATGTTCAATTGGATTCAGGTCTGGGCTCTGGCTGGGCCATTCTAAATGTTAATCTTCTGCTGGTGAAGCCATGCTTTTGTGGATTTGGATGTGTGCTTTGGGTCGTTGTCGTGCTGAAAGGTGAACTTCATCTTCAGCTTTTGTACCCTCCTGACTGATATCTTTCATCAAAGAGATCCCTCTAATGCTTTGGAAGCTCACTGTGGACCATGGCTTTTACTCTGCGATGCAACTAAGAAAATGTCAGGAAAATCCTACTTGAACAGCTGAACTTTATTTGTGATTAATCAGAGTCACTTGAAATGATGGCAGGTGTGTAATGACATCTATTTAACATGAGTTTGGATGTTATTGGTTAATTCTGAACACAGCCACATCCCCAGTTATAAGAGGGTGTGCACACTTATGCAACCAGGTTATTGTAAGGTTTTTATTTTTAATTTTTCCCCCTCGAAGATTTCAGTTTGTTATTCAATTGAATTGTTCACATTATAGGTCACATTAAAAGTGGAAAAAGTTCTGACATGATTTATCTTTGTCTCATTCTTTTACATCACAAGAACCTGGCATTTTAACCGGGGTGTGTAGACTTTTTATATCCACTGTATATCACTATACCATAGACTATATCACCATAATAAGTGACTATATCACCAAAATAAGTGACTACATCACCATAATAAGTGACTATATCACCATGTCATAGATTATATCACTGTAATCCAGGGGCGGATTTTCGGATGCATTCCACTATTACTTGTTTTAATTGTAGGAAAATCAATAGCCATAAAATAATATTATTCTTTTTAATATGTCTTGTCTATTGAAGAGTCAAGACGGTGAGTAAAAAAACAACTAAGACGTCATGTCCTTATAAATGCATCAGCAAACCTTTGAATTCCATTAAGCCCCTTTTAGCCATTACTGGGTGAGTGTGACATGTTCATACAAACGCTTCCATGGCAGTTATGTTAATGAGGGAAAAACCAACACATAAATGGCACAAGCAAGAATTGGAAGGAGTCAACAGAGTAAAATGACAGCAACCTCTCCAGTAAAATAACCCACGGCTAGTTATATTTTGCACAGGAGAGGTTATCTCCTCACCTGACATCAGTCTACACTGCCAAAAAGGAGAGGGAGTTGAAGAAATAAACTCAATCTGCTGAATACTTATCAAACAGGAAACATTCCCAAGGTAATTGCAGGCTAAAACGGCCATTTGCATACTAATAGTGCAGATTCATGCGCTTTGAACAGAAGATTTGACATTCAAGATGAAACTTGTCAGTAGCCATTGCATCCATGATGGCTAATGGGAACCGTCTGGAATGGGCGGACCCTTGTTGCTCATCCTCCTCTACAATTTAGTGAGACATGGCCCCAAGGCCGGAATGACAGACAGACTGACAGGCCTATAGATTGCTGCATCTCCTGGGTAATCCAGTCTTTTCTCTCCCTGTGGGGAGTGACACACTCACCCAGCCCATTAAAACACCATCACCCAGCTAGTCACTTCAGCCCTTTCATGTTTGACGGACAGACGGTACATGCTACACTGTGACCCTCTGACCTTTCAGTCACCCATGACGACTAGGGTCAGTCCGCAGTGCAGGGTTTTGTGGGGGAGTTGGAGCAGACTGTGTTGCTCCAGTTACTCTCCAGAATAGTCATGTGAAGTCCATTGAATGTTGGATCACGGGTTTATACAGTAACATCCATGGATAAAGGTAGGCAAGTAAAATATCTAGATGTGAAAGAATCTACAGACACAATCTAAGAGGTGCATCAGAGGGAGAAAAAGAAAGGGATGCTAGAGAGTTTCAGTTCTACTTCAATTAACCTTCCCTCTCATTACAGTGACATTCTCTTTTTTTCTTCATCGTTACAGTAATTGAGCAAAACCAACCATGAATCCAGCTAATAAGATTGTCCCTTGTTCAGATTAAGAGATGAATGAAATGTATGCAGCAAGTGGAACACAACATACAGCAACGAATCGCTCTGATACCGCAAATCAGAGAATGTTTTGAATTTCTACGGTATGTTATTGTTGGCTGCAGTGCAGGGTAAGACAGCAGAAACATGTGGAGATGAAAAACGTTAAGAGTGACCTTTTCAACACCATTCACTGCTAGGGGGGGGGGGTGTTATCTGCAAGGAAAAGCAACACGCGCGACAGTGGGAAGTCACGGTTTTTGCTCCACCCTCTCCCGCTTCTATGAAAATATGTTTTCTGGGACGGACAGTGACTTGGGTCAGGGACACATGGAGGGGCTTAAAGCGTTCAGAACACACGCTGTCATACTTGCTTATAAATGAATCACGCCATCTGTTCTGAAGTGATAAGAAACCCAAACACAGACCATTACACAAGTAGAGAGAGACACTTCTCCTGTGTGGAATTAGGAGGCCCTCTCTTTCCCTTCCTCTGCGTGTTCCCTTCTCTCTCTCTCTCTCTCTCCCTCTCTCTCTCTCTCCCTCTCTCTCTCTCTCTCTCTCTCTGTTGCTCTCTCTCTCCAATCTATGCTATCTTTTTATTCCCCCACCTGATTCCAACAGCAGACATGGCATTTTTCCACTTACAGTTTTGTTTGTTTGCAGCCTGCCAGGTTTTCTCTCACGGCTTCTCGCTCTATCAGCTCTTGTAATCTTGTGCGAAATTCAAAGTGAAAATGTAATTTCTTCAGTAAGTGAAGCCAGTCACAAAAGTATCTCTATGATAACATGAGTGTGTCAGTCCTAGGCTGAAAATATTTCCACAAAACCCTGGTAGGAGGGGCTCAGATTTACTCCTGATCTCAGAAATGCACAAACATAAATATTGTCAAAAGCAGAGAAATTATAAATCTCTTATAAGAATTCAGAAACTCACCATACATGGCATTATTTTCTATAGCACTTAATCTTAAGGATAAATTATGAAGATATCTTTATGATGCCTCTTGATTATCTTGTTGAATTATGACGGTGCTGGGTATGTGGTTAATATAATTATTTATTCATATTTTACCAGCTCAGTAGACATCTACTGAACATATATTGAGATACATTATATGTCCACAGCAGTGCTATTAAAACCCTCAGTGTGTTTCTTTTTATTTTTTTAATGTTTTATATGAATATATTTTTTACCAAGTAAATTGGCAGGTACTTAAAATACATTAAGGTATTTTATTTGTCAAAGGCAGAGCAAAATTCTTTAGTGTCATTTTTATTCCCCCAGTTAGCAGAGTCAGACAACCCAAATGCTCCCTGGCTCTGGTTAAAAGCCCAAAGCCAATTTTTCATCACTGAAGCTTTTACTATTTTTGCAACGCAAGGACTTAAGGATGTTAGCTAGGAGCATTGAGAAATCACAGTCCTCTAACTTAATAAATCAAACTCTTCTGGTCTACCACTTTCTTGCAACATTACATTTGCTATCCAGTTTTTGAATAAGCCTTTGTGTCTCTGGGATGCGTTCTGGTCTATATGAATGTCTTCATTTCATTGCTAATGACAGATTAACCATGCAATAACGGTTTAATTAAGCACAAACATTCTTGATAACAGGAACAACATAATCTGGTCACGGGTGTTAATATGCAAATTCTGCTTTGCCTAACTATTCCCCAGTGTGACGTTGGATTAATCAACAGCAAGGCTAATATATTCCAGACTGCCTGAAATTCAATAGAGGAGGTGATCATTTGGTGCCTGCTACGTCCCACAGCCTCTCCCTGCCAAAAGAGGTCGGTTTTGTTTCCTGTCCTAGTGTTGCGCAACTGAGTGGACGCCATTAAAAAGGACTCTATCAGAATGAGGCTACAGAGTTGAGGCGTTGCATGAAAAGGAACGCCCCTCAATTCACATGCAGCGCAATGTACACTGGCCCATTGGAATCAGTACATTGCCACTTTTTCTTCGTGTGTTTCGTGGAGGTCCCAGCAAACGTTGGGTATGACAGTGAAGCTGTACGTTGTGTTGTGGGCTGTTTCCAATAGAGCAATAGCATCAAAATCCTGTTCACAATGACCAACCAATCAACAGCATTTTTGTCCACCGTGACGTTCCGTCGCCGGATTGGAACGTCTAGCACATGGTTCCGGCGGAACACAGACAACCGATGTAACGTGGAATTCTCCTGAACATGAACACTTTGGACCTTTTTCAAGCTCAGAGTAAAGATGCTGCGAGCGTGGGCGCCACGAGGACAGAGCAAGAAAGAAAGAACAATTGGAAGGATGACCCAGAATGCGAGAGACACGTTTAACATTTGTTCTTTGCCAGTGTTGTCTGCCACTCCTCCCCGACTTCCCTCTGGACATGAATGAAGTAAGTGAATGATGGACCCGGCCCACACAAATGCCCAGATGCTATTGAGACGGAGCACCTTCTTTGACTAGGATGAGTGAGGAGGCGACAACAAGAAGAACAAGAGCAGCACATTGGGAATCAAGGCCCCTGTTGTACTAACTCTCTTGCACTCTGTCTCGACTCTCTCACACACACACAATCCCATGCAAGAAAAAGCGAAAGTGTGCACACAAGCAAACACACACACACAAACACACAGCCACACACATACAGTACACAGAGTCAGGGCCCTTTCCACGCAGGCCCAAATCGACACTGTAGCATTGAGACACCTACAGAGGGAGCCTGAGAATAGAAGTGTCCGACAAAGCAGGCGGGTTGGAATGAAGGGACGCGAAAGAGCCAGGACACAGGGAGAATCTTGGCATCGTGTCAATGTAACTGGCACAATGGTTCAGGATGAGAGGCCATCTCCTCCGTTAACAATCAGCACATTATCCACGCCACAGAAACCCCATCGGTGCACGAACCTAGAAAACAAGGTCCGGAACCTCATGTCCCACCAAACAGGGCCTTCAATTCCCCCAGTTCATTCATTCCAAATTCAGGGGCTTTCCTCTCCCCTCTCTCTTGTTCTAGGAAGAACTCCGCTGGGAGGGTCCGAGCCATCAAGCCTTAGCCCACCCAAGGGTGATCCAGAGGGGAGGCGTGGTTGAGGCTCAGTGTTCTGACCCTCCCGCTGACTGACTCTCACTCTGCCTACCTCAGCCTGAAAGCCACAATGACGATGGAAAAGACGTGAAAACCAATCCGACTGGATGGAGAACCATCCGACACTGAGCCTTGGCCATGTACATTAAAATACATGAAGACGGTTAGAAGGTAAAGAGTTTAGCATTTGACTCTGCGACATTAGTCTACATCTGTGAAACCACACTTGAATACATTTTGGGTTTTCTACAATATGCAAGCAGAACTACTGCTGCTTGCATATTGATGTGTTTTAAGATATATTAGCCAGCTTGTTTCTTTGGTGGGGGACCATAGAGTGTACTGTAAACACAAAGCGGTACAGACAAAATGCATTCTCCATTTATTTTTGTTTAACGTTTCTGTGAATTTTTGAAGTATTCTTGATGGACAGTGCAGGACAATAACAGCTGATACATTTGTATTTCGTAATGCTATTGTGCATATTTTGTCATGAAGACATGATACATTTTAATGAAGCTACATTCCTGGAATTTTACACTTTTGGCCATTAAGGCCTCATCCCACCACAGCTAGTAACTAGTTGCTCCTCATTCCACCACAGCAAGTAGCTTGTTGGTCCTCATCCCTCTACAGCTAGTAGCTAGTTGGTCCTCATCCCTCTACAGCTATTAGCTAGTTGGTCCTCATCCCTCTACAGCTAGTAGCTAGTTGGTCCTCATCCCTCTACAGCTAGTAGCTAGTTGGTCCTCATCCCTCTACAGCTAGTAGCTAGTTGGTCCTCATCCCTCTACAGCTAGTCCCTGGTTGGTCCTCATCCACCGCAGCTAGTAGCTAGTTGGACCTCATCCTTCTACAGCTAGTAGCTCGTTGGTCATCATCCCTCTACAGCTAGTAGCTGGTTGGTCCTCATCCACCACAGCTAGTAGGTAGTTGGTCCTCAACTCTCCACGGCTACTTGGCCCTCAACACACCACAACTAGTAGGTCCTCATCCCACCACCCATTGTCAGCTCTCATCCTACCACAGTCAGTCTGTCCTCAAATCACCACAGCTAGTCAGTCTACATCCCACCTCTGCTAGACAGTCTTCATCCCAAAGAGCTAGTCAGTCCTCATCCCATCACATGCATTAAGCGAATGGGTTTCATTGTGTTTTTTACAAGTCCATAGAACAAGCAAACAGACCTTGAAACACTCCAGTGTGCTCTCTAATGCCTCCTTAACCTCTCAACTCGTTAACTAACAGTGGGGGATAGCTGGATTGGTAAAACTTGCTGTATCTAAAAGCCATGAAACGTGACTGACTAAAACGCCTTATTTGAAACTTGGCATCCTATTCTATAATGGCCAGAATTGATGCAGTCTTCCCAGATTCACTGGTCTGCACTCTAAAATGTAGACATTAAGAAACTTGGTTTTACTTGGAAATTATTCATTTTCTTTTTATAAAGCTTAAGTGGAACTTTGCCCATAATGCTCAGTAAAAGATAAATATTCTCATTTTGGCAGACAACCCCTTCTGCGGTGAGTGGGTAAAAGGCTCAGTTCTACTGTCCAGGCTGCTGTCCAAATGGGCTCACAAAACCTCTCAAACAGTTAGTTTAACACAGTTTGTATGACAATTCGAAGGTGTAAATAAAGACGGAGGTTTGTTGTCTTTCAGATAGGTCCTGCTGCTAACGGTGGTGTAAATAACGTTGAGGTTTGTTCTTATTCAGGTTCTAATCCTAACATTTGATGATATGGCCTTAGGTAACTATCAAAGGGTTGGCTTGAAGGTGCACTGTTAGACTCTCGGCACTTAACCACCATGAGCTAAGCCATCTCAAGCAAATCTCAGAGACAGCTAATGGGAAACAGAAAGACAATTTGTTCTGAGTACTCCTCCAGCTCCCACACTCGCCTCCTGCTCATTCATCCATCGAGACATGCCACCTGCCCCGGCCTCTCTAAGCCTGACACGGACGCCCCCTCCGCCCTTTAGCAGTATTTCAACCCTCTCTATCTCTCCCTCCAGGTCTCTCACACCAAGTCTGAAGCTCTCTTTCGCTCCATCTTTATTTACCCCATACCTGTCATTCTTTTTTTTCTCCTCTTCCAAGCTCTCTCTCTCTCTCTCTCTCTCTCTTCACCTTCATTTCTCCTCTACCCTCCCAGATTAATTCTCTCATGCAGATCCCAGTCCATCAATTCATCTTTTCCATATAACTGTCAACAGGAGGAGGAAAGGAGAGCAGAACCAGGCCAGTCTGGTACTCTAGTGATTTGTTGCTCCAGATCGTAGACACACCAGGGAGAAGAGTAGAGACAGAGTATCACCCCTCACCACTCCCTTACCTCTACCTACCCTGGCACCTTTCACCTGCCCTTCCACACTAATCAGTGCATAACCAGTATCCTGAACAGGACATTCAGCATGATTATATGTACATAATCAGTGTTCTCTGAAGTATCTAGAAAGTTGTAGCTAGCTTTCTTGCCTTTTGGTAAAGAAAAAAAAAACTGATCACTTAGATATTAGGCTACATGACACCTGGTCTGTCGCAAGCTATCAGTAAGCTAGCCATTTAGCTAGTTCACACATAACCAGTGTCTCTAGCGAGATGGCCCGTGTCCTCTGTATGCCAAGTGTCTGTCCAAATCCTGTCTGTCTGTCTGCCTGTCAGTCTGTCTGCCTGTCTGTCTGTCATGTAATTGCGATAGCCATGCTTCAGCTGCAGCATAACACTGACTGGAACTTATCCTGACAGACAGATGGTAATAAATGATGCCTGGCTAGATAAACAGGGCCAGGAGGGCGAGAGAGAGGCACCTTGACCCTGATCAGCCACCATCCCATAATTTGTGCCCTGGGGTCAAGCACTGAATGCTAACCCCCCCCCCCCCCCCCCCCCCCCCCACACACACACACAAAGAGGGTCCCACATTCTACTGTGTTCCCATCGCTCTTTATCCATATTCAATTCACACTTCAGACACAAAATCGGAGATCAGAGATTGAATTCCTTTCGTTTCTTCAGAGAAAGAGGGACAGACAAACAGACAGAGGGAGAGACAGACAGACAGATAGAGGGAGAGACAGACAGACAGAGGAAGAGACAGACAGACAGACAGACAGAGGGAGAGACAGACAGACAGACAGAGGGAGAGACAGACAGACAGATAGAGGGAGAGAGGGACGGAGATGGATGGAGGGAGAGTAATGGGGAGAGTGAGGGGGAGAGAGACAGAGTCATCTGAACTCAGTTTGGTTTGTTTTTGAGTAGGGGTGACAGGTAGTAACTGCAACGCTGCCATGGCAACCAAGTACTATCACTGTCACTCTCCACCTCAAAACAGGGTCCCTGTTCCTTCTTCCAGACACATGTGGCTCCATTTCTCTTTGTCCTCCTGATGAACAAAACAAGAGCTGAGTGAGCACACACACACACACACACTGACACACAGACACACACACACACACACACAAACAGACACACTGACACACACACACAGACACACACAGACACACACACACACACAGACACACATACAGACACACACACACACACAGACACACACACACGTACTTGAGAAGATAAATATTCAAACGCTCATCCTCCGCCATCTCCTTCTCTGTCACTTTGAATCTTAAGAGAAACACTTCTTGAAAAATCCATTATCATCTCTGTGCTTTTCAACCGCAACGACTCCCCTTACAGCCCCAGTCTGTCAGTATCAGGAGCTGAGGTTTATTCTACAGTCTGTCAGTATCAGGAGCTGAGGTTTATTCTACAGTCTGTCAGTATCAGGAGCTGAGGTTTATTCTACAGTCTGTCAGTATCAGGAGCTGAGGTTTATTCTACAGTCTGTCAGTATCAGGAGCTGAGGTTTATTCTACAGTCTGTCAGTATCAGAAGCTGAGGTTTATTCTACAGACTGTCAGTAACAGGAGCTGAGGTTTATTCTACAGTTTTTCTGTATCAGGAGCTGAGGTTTATTCTACAGACTGTTAGTATCAGGAGCTGAGGTTTATTCTACAGACTGTCAGTATCAGAAGCTGAGGTTTATTCTACAGACTGTCAGTATCAGAAGCTGAGGTTTATTCTACAGACTGTCAGTATCAGAAGCTGAGGTTTATTCTACAGACTGTCAGTATCAGGAGCTGAGGTTAATTCTACAAACTGTCAGTATCAGGAGCTGAGGTTTATTCAACAGACTGTTAGTATCAGGAGCTGAGGTTTATTCTACAGACTGTCAGTATCAGAAGCTGAGGTTTATTCTACAGACTGTCAGTATCAGAAGCTGAGGTTTATTCTACAGACCGTCAGTATCATGAGCTGAGGTTAATTCTACAAACTGTCAGTATCAGAAGCTGAGGTTAATTCTACAGACTGTCAGTATCAGGAGCTGAGGTTAATTCTACAGACTGTCTGTACCAGGAGCTGAGGTTTATTCTACAGACTGTCAGTATCAGGGGCTGAGGTTTATTCTACAGACTGTCAGTATCAGAAGCTGAGGTTTATTCTACAGTCTGTCAGTATCAGGAGCTGAGGTTTATTCTACAGTTTGTCAGTAACAGGAGCTGAGGTTTATTCTACAGTCTGTCAGTATCAGGAGCTGAGGTTTATTCTACAGACTGTTAGTATCAGGAGCTGAGGTTTATTCTACAGACTGTCAGTATCAGAAGCTAAGGTTTATTCTACAGACTGTCAGTATCAGAAGCTGAGGTTTATTCTACAGACTGTCAGTATCTGAAGCTGAGGTTTATTCTACAGACTGTCAGTATCAGGAGCTGAGGTTAATTCTACAGACTGTCAGTATCAGGAGCTGAGGTTTATTCTACAGACTGTTAGTATCAGGAGCTGAGGTTTATTCTACAGACTGTCAGTATCAGAAGCTGAGGTTTATTCTACAGACTGTCAGTATCAGGAGCTGAGGTTTATTCTACAGACTGTCACTATCAGGAGCTGAGGTTTATTCTACAGACTGTCAGTATTAGGAGCTGAGGTTTATTCTACAGTCTGTCAGTATCAGAAGCTGAGGTTTATTCTACTGTCAGTATCAGGAGCTGAGGTTTATTCTACAGACTGTCAGTATCAGGAGCTGAGGTTTATTCTACAGTCTGTCAGTATCAGAAGCTGAGGTTTATTCTACTGTCAGTATCAGGAGCTGAGGTTTATTCTACAGCCTCTCTGTATCACACGCTGAGGTTTATTCTACAGCCTCTGTGTATCACAAGATGACGTTTATTCAACAGCCTTTCAGTATCACAACCTGAGGTTTATTCTGTAGCCTCTGAGTATTACAACCTGAGGTTTATTCTGTAGCCAAACTCTACACTAGGCTTCCATGTATTTAATGGGCAGGGCAGATATCAAAATGCTCAGCACTCCCTGGCTCTGTGTTGAAGGGCCTAGGAAAACGAGACGACAACATTGCTGCATCTAGTATCAAGGCTAAAGCCTATTTTTATCCTGTCTGTCACATTTAGATCGGGATAAAAAGGGATAAAAGGCTGCAGTAGATACCAAGAGACCTGAACACACGTGTACGTACCCATACGCGCACACAGAGACAAATCCATTAGAGTGCGTCAGTCTCTCATCCCTGCTGGGTGACAGTAGAGAGAGCCAAAGAGAAGGGACGTTTATCAAGCATGCCAAAGTGACCCCAATGTGAAGAACACTATGATCTACAGTTAATATTGCCATTTGGAAAAAGCATTATATTCGTTCGGGAACACTTAAAACGAAGAAAACGATGAAACCAGCTGATCTCGTTGTTTACAGTTTTCTTCGTTTTGCTTATGTTACGCTTCTGTGATAAAAAAAGTAAAGGAAACCTGTTGAATGGTAAAAGGGGATGCTGTTGGAGACTTATTAAAGGCCAGTGAAGGAAGACTGACCGTGAGAACAAGGAGAACAGGAGACTGTGGACTGGAATACACTGACAAAACGCTCTGCACCTGAAGTCCTCTGGTCTGTCTCTCCATCTCAACCTCTCAGTCTGTCTGCCTGTCAAGTCTCTCTATCTGTCTGCCTGTCATGTCTCTCTATCTGTCTGCCTGTCATGTCTCTCTATCTGTCTGCCTGTCATGTCTCTCTATCTGTCTGCCTGTCATGTCTCTCTATCTGTCTGCTGGTCATGTCTCTCAGTCTGTCTGCCTGTCATGTCTCTCAGTCTGTCCGCCTGTGAAGTCTCTCTATCTGTCTGCCTGTCATGTCTCTCTATCTGTCTGCCTGTCATGTCTCTCTATCTGTCTGCTGGTCATGTGTCTCTCAGTCTGTCTGCCTGTCAAATCTCTCTGTCTGTCTGCCTGTTATGTCTCTCAGTCTGTCTGCCTGTCATGTGTCTCAGGCTGTCTGCCTTCATGTCTCTCAGTTTGTCCTCCTGTCATGTGTCTCAGTCTGTCCTCCTGTCATGTGTCTCAGTCTGTCTGCCTGTCATGTTTGTCTGTCTGCCTCTACATCTCAACTTCACTCTCTGTCTGCCTATCTCGTCTCTCATTCTGTCTGTCCATAACATATGTCTTTCTGGCTCATCTGTCTTTCGGTCTCCTCTGTATTTTTGTCTGTCATTCTGTCACTGTGTCATGCCACTTGAGTGCTTTTCTGTCTGCCTTTATGACTGTCTGCATTTCTGTTTGTCTGTGTTTCTGTTTTTCTGTCTTTCTGCCTGTCTGCATTTCAGTTTTTCTGTCTTTTTTTTGTCTGTATTTCTTTTTGTCCGTATTTCTGTATCTCTTAATATATCTGTCGGTCTGTTCTTCAGTCTCTCTGTCTGTCAAATTTGCTGTCCCTGTGTCATGCCAGATCTGTTTCTCTCTGTCTGTCCTTCTGTCCCTGTGTCATGCCAGATCTGTTTCTCTCTGTCTGTCCTTCTGTCCCTGTGTCATGCCACATCTGTTTCTCTCTGTCTGTCCTTCTGTCCCTGTGTCATGCCACATCTGTTTCTCTCTGTCTGTCCTTCTGTCCTTGTGCCATGCCACATCTGTTTCTCTCTGTCTGTCCTTCTGTCCTTGTGCCATGCCACATCTGTTTCTCTCTGTCTGTCCTTCTGTCCCTGTGTCATGCCACATCTGTTTCTCTCTGTCTGTCCTTCTGTCCCTGTGTCATGCCACATCTGTTTCTCTCTGTCTGTCCTTCTGTCCCTGTGTCATGCCACATCTGTTTCTCTCTGTCTGTCCTTCTGTCCTTGTGCCATGCCACATCTGTTTCTCTCTGTCTGTCCTTCTGTCCCTGTGTCATGCCACATCTGTTTCTCTCTGTCTGTCCTTCTGTCCCTGTGTCATGCTACCTCAGTGCCCGGCCCTCTCTGCAGTCTTTCTATAGGCCGGCTTACGTTAGTCAGACTTACAAGTTGATTCCTGAGATGAGCCAATCTGTCTTTCCCTGTACATGGGAATTGCTCAAACTCTGATTATAATGCCTGATTATCCAAAAGCCACAGATTGAGAATAATAAAAACACAGAGTGATTACATTGGGATGGTGTGCCTTTAGAACTGGAGACAGAGTGCAGTGTGGGTAAGGACTCGGTCATGGGCTCTGTCTCGCCACCATTGCCTGCTAACACGAAATATTCTGCCCATTCTGGTGTAAACAGCATCAGCTTTTCATTTGCTCTCCCTCTACCCTTTGATTGAGAAGAATAGTCTTGAAATTTGAGTCTTTCATCTGAAGACCGTGACATCATTGTGCATGGGGCAGAAGCAGGGGTGCATAGCTGTATGGTACAAATGTACAAGCAGTAAGATTCATCTCTACACAACAGTGCTCACATAAGAATGCAAGAAAGAAGAGAGGATGCAGTCCATTTCTCACCAGGCTCATGATACTGGTTACTGTGATACTAGTTACTGTGATACTAGTTACTGTGATACTAGTTACTGTGATACTAGTTACTGTGATACCAGTTACTGTGATACTAGTTACTGTGATACCAGTTACTATGATACAAGTTACTGTGCCCCCCCTTCTGAATGTCTGGTCAGTCCCCGTTCCCCTCCGGCACGTGTCAAAACGGGTTGCCCCCGCTGTGGGCGGTGCACTAGGTAATCCCCTCCCTCCCACCCGCTGCCAACCACTCACCAACCAGCAAGAAGAGAAGGAGGAGGAGAACAGAAGATATATATACAGAGGAGCTGAGACAGGAGAGACACTATATATAGAGCCGTAGCTGTCACCTCCTGTTTTTCCTCCTTGAATAATCACAGTTTGACAGCAGAGCAGAGGTTGCTGGGATGCAGGGTGCATCTGGAGAGCGACACGGAGGTAACAGCGTTTGCCGCAGGCTTGCGTGTCACAGCCACCGCACATACACTTCTGCTGAAGCCTTGTTAGTCAAAGTCCAGAGACAAAAAAGACCCAGAACCAATGGGAGCTGACCGTCACTGATGTGTAATGCACATGTAACGCGTGGGTTAAACACCAAAACAGCACAATTTCTAACGGCACACGCTGGCGTGTTTTATAAAATGGGCTATTCTGGACAGCGCCATGTGTCTCTCTTCTGAGAGCTGTGTACACAAACAGCTGGCTGAGCAGGGCGGGGGGGGGGGGGGGGGGGGGCGTGGATTAAATATGACACGGAGAGGTGGCAGATGTGCAGGGTAAGAGGGCAGACGTAGGAGCCATGTCCGCTGCCTCTTACGAAGCCTGATTTTACACACTGTAGCAGCCTTGCTTAACAGCCTGGGATCTCTGTGCCAGTTGGCCGAGGGGTCTCCGTGTCGTGGAGGTTCGGGCCCAGGCACACATAGACAGTCAGGAAAGTACGCAGATCTTTCGGATATTTTAGGTATTCTGTTGGGTCTGGGCGTGGTCTTTCAGTTTCGGTCATGCTAGCACCAGCCCATGTGAAACCACAATCAACTTCAAGACCGGCTAATCAAACGAGCTTGATAAGCAACCCGCAACGAAAACTTACCGTGCGCGCGTCCGTGATCAGCCGACCTAACCCGGGAGCCAGACACTCATTCCTCTGGTGACTGTTACACCTTTGCGAAGCTAAACGTTTTCTAAACCTTTGTTTAGAAAGGCAGAGGCGCTGGTTGTTGAAGCAATCCTAAATGATTGGCAGAGGAAAACAAGTCGGAGATTCTGAAGTGGTTCTGGTTTCAGGTATCGTGGGGATGGTTACACTGGTAACCGTGTCCTGGGGGTCGGGGCATGTTTTGTCCTGCCTGGGAAAAGAAGACTAGGGAAGGCTTGGCACAGTAGTGAGCCTGTGTCTGGGCTGTCTCTGTCGGCCAGGTAGGGCGCGGATAAGCTTTCATCGGCTCATTGATCGCTCAAGGCCTCTTTTCTGGTACGACCTAGGCTGTGGGCACTTAACTGTGGCTCCAGTGTCGAAATTGACCCAAATAATTGAAACCTAGGAGCCTGGGAGAGATGAAGGGAGATAAACTCTGCCAGCCTGGGATGGGCATCTTACTCTTACTCTCGCATGCACAGACTTCGCACGTGCACGCACAGACACATTCCAACTGTTGTTTCCATTACAGAGAGCTGACTGCAACCTCCGACCCTTTCACTCTCAAGTGTTTTTTTCTTGGCCGACCATCTCCCTCTCACTGTCGATATCTCGCCCTCTGTCCACCCACCCTGTGCCCCAGTCGCTCTCTGTTTCAGAGGCTGACAGTGGGGCGAAGAGCTTAGCCTAAGGCCGGCTGTCAGTCAGACGTGATGCTCTTCATCTCAGTAGACACGTCAGCGTGCGTCTCAGCCGTAGACTAACTAACCACAGGCAGGTGGAAGGCTTAGGAAACACCTCAGCCAAGGCATTTAACCATGAGCAGACTTTCCTCTCTCACCAGCCTTAGAAGGGCACGTCCGCCCACGTCTTCTTCTCCAGTCTGAGAAATCTGGGCTATTGTAATCACAGAGACGGGGAGACACTGAGCCAAGGCTAAGTGAAGTTCGCTATGAGCAATGGCTTCATTTAAAAAAAAAAAATAGAGGCAGAGATATATTCAGAACAGATCTCTGTGTGAACTGTGAATGTATTATGCCCCGAGAGATATGACAGGAAAGGTTAGCTAACACTGAGTTCTTTGTGCTACTGCAATAATCATTTAACCCTTGCATTGTCACAGTGAAAGATGAAGAGTGTGAGGAAGT
The DNA here is from genome assembly GCF_011004845.1 of Esox lucius. Lineage (NCBI taxonomy): Eukaryota > Metazoa > Chordata > Actinopteri > Esociformes > Esocidae > Esox > Esox lucius. The sequence continues at coordinate 13,810,130 of NC_047585.1, forward strand.
TGAAATAACCTTGAGGTTCTGTATGAGAACTAAAGCAGTTACATGACTGTCCTGCTGTGGTCTTATTTAAAGGGATACTTTCAGGAATAAAGCTCTTTTTCTACTTCCACAGTCAGATGAAGCCAAATACTTTTTTTATTTCATCTTTTTTTTATTCCAATAAGACAATGGATGACTAGTTGTCATTAACAATGACAATGTGGCAAAAGTAAAACAATTGCAAAGTAAAACAAAAGTAAAAAGATAATAATAATTTCATTAATTCATTTACACTAAATGAGGTGATACATACAGTATTTACAGACGGATAAGGTGCATAGATCACCATTTGAGGTAATACTTACATATAACAGCAGTGTTAAGATCACAATGATGAGTGTTGTATTGGATACTGGTGACAAAGCAGACGGCGTTGTGGCAGACTATGTCTAATTTATTGAGTGGTCTCTGTATCCATTATGAAGGAAGTCATAGGTAGTTCTGAGCCAATGCTAACTAGCGTCAGCGCAATGACAAGATGTTTAGTCCACTGGAAGTCTATGCTATAAGCTAGCGTGCTGGAACTTAGAATATGCTTCGGTCAATGTGCTAACACTAAATAGCAATTGCGCATAAACCTCTCTCAAACGTCCTGCAGATACAGAAAAATGCAGTCCATTGATTAATGTGACTATAAGGAGGTAGTTATAGGGCTTCCTTGCAAAAATCCCAAAGTATCCCTTTACTATGTCCATCATTATTTACTCCCTCGTTCACCACCAAGTCTGTTTCCAGGTGTTTCACCCTGAACCACATTCAAAAAACCCTACTTTAATCACTTTCGAATGTGACTGAAGATTATCGTAACAAGCTATTACTAGATAATACGATCCATTTTCACTGGGTGCTGAGGCAGTTAAGGTAGTTAAGACCAAGTGTGACCGGCTCCTGTTTTTAGGGGTCATGACCTACGAGGAGCTCCGCACCCTGAAATAGAACCGTGATTATACAGCTTGTTTGAGGATAAATATAGGAGGTTTTCCCACGGAGGATGAAAAAAAAAAGGTCATGGCAATGAATACGCTTCAAAAATGAAGAGGCACAATGGTGTTCCACCTAATTTATCTGAAATGTCCGCCGTTCCCAGTGGAAAACACCCAAACGAAAACCAGAGAAAGCCAGGCAACGTCTACATGACGGTTCTAAAGGATATCTGTAAACACTCTCTGTTCAGCAAAGACCTAAGCCCCATCTTTATCTTTATAAACTTACTGTAACACCTGTTGGCTAACCACCCCACAATGAGCCCTTGGAAAAGGTCTCAAACGTTTACAGAATGTGAGCATGTGTGTTGCTGCATGTGGGACTGTAAATGGGAGCATTTTGTCCCCCAACAGTGATTCAACGTTTGCACAAGGTGCAGTAAAATGTCGCAAATGCCTATCTGTTTGTACAGTCTTTTTTCTGCTGCTCAAATTCAGGTTTTACTGCTAAAGCAGTATGGGAGACTTGTGTGCATTCCTTCATTCTAAGTTGCTTTTTGCTGTTCCCTTATCATGGGTGATAACTTAGACTGAATGGCCTGTCTTCAGTGGCTCACTGGCTGCTTCATAGACCTCACTTTCGGCTATGCAACCAACACTTTATTGGACCTTTATAATAGAGCTCAGTGCCAAAAGGGGTAACCCCTAGTTCAATGTAACCATAGATTAGAAGATACATTCAAAATGTAATATACACTGCTGACGAATAGGGGACATTTCTGCTGTCACAAGTCAGATAGGGCGTTACTATGTACAGCAGCTGATCTGAGACTTGTTATTCATTTTAATCAAGAAAACTGAGGATGAACTCAATGCTTAAATGACAATATCATATGAATAACTGTAAATGATACAACATGACAGATGTCCGTTTATAGCTCATGAGCAACAAATACCTGGAGCATTTTTCTTTGTGTCTTGTCTAACCCAAAAAGCTTTGAATCAGCTGTCATGTCACAATGAAGATATGTGTTGGCTAGCGTGTGGCATGTCTCTCCCCTCCGGGGCATCGTTTAGCATGTAAATCCTAAAAGCTTTCACCCAGGCAGCAGATTTTCTCTCTCCGCTCAGGAAGAAAAAAAAATACGACAGAAGATAAGAGATTTAACAAAATCATTTGGCCATGTGAAACCTACATTTTGAACTGTGACAAAATACAGTTATTAATGGCAACATGAACTAACATGAACGGAATTTGGATTCAACAAGTGTGCCGTCGATAACTGTAAAATACCTCTAATATAAATTAAATGTGTATGTCTGGCAGGTCAAGGTCTCTACGAGATGGTCTGAAGCTCAGGTTCCCTGAGAGTTGACTGATGGACATTGCCTCTATGAAATGGTCTGAAGCTCAGGTTCCCTGATAGTTGACTGATTGACATTGTCTCTACGAGATGGTCTGAAGTTCAGGTTCCCTGATAGTTGACTGATAGACATTGTCTCTACGAGATGGTCTGAAGCTCAGGTTCCCTGAGAGTTGACTGATGGACATTGTCTCTATGAGATGGTCTGAAGCTCAGGTTCCCTGAGAGTTGACTGATGGACATTGTCTCTACGAGACTGTCTGAAGCTCAGATTCCCTGATAGTTGACTGATAGACATTGTCTCTACGAGACTGTCTGAAGCTCAGATTCCCTGATAGTTGACTGATAGACATTGTCTCTACGAGATGGTCTGAAGCTCAGGTTCCCTGAGAGTTGACTGATGGACATTGTCTCTACGAGATGGTCTGAAGCTCAGGTTACCTGAGAGTTGACTGATGGACATTGTCTCTACGAGACTGTCTGAAGCTCAGATTCCCTGATAGTTGACTGATAGACATTGTCTCTACGAGATGGTCTGAAGCTCAGGTTACCTGGTAGTTGACTGATGGACATTGTCTCCATGTACCTCAAATCTACAAGCACTCAAGTCCTCATCCAATGATGGCAATGCAGTCTTTCAATTAACCCGACCTGTTACTCAAATTATTTACACCATGCATCTGTCTTTTATGGAAATGTCATGTCGGTGCTTGTGCTTCTATATCGCCACAGTCCAAATAAGTGTGAGAGGCTTTACATATAAAAGAAAACTGCTCACTGTCTGCCAATAGACCACTAACCAGAAAAAAATAATATGGTTGGACCATTAGACCACACTAGTGGTTTTAACCTCTCTAATGCCTCAAGTTAGGATCTACATTCTGGCAGCAGTCCACAATGCATACCTGCTCAGTTAGAAAGGGATTGCCAGTCTATGCATGCAGGAACCATTGGTTGCAAGGCGTGGAGTAGAGCTTGGAGCATCAAAACTGAAAAGCTTATTAAAAACCATTGGGAGACTAGAAGGAGATTAGAGCTGCATTTCTGAGAGGTTAGATACTGCACACTTGTTACAGTTCTGTCAACCCCCACTTCCCGGAAAAGTCCAATGAATCTTGTCCCCCTTGGATATGCTTTGTAAAATGTGTAGATAATTATTAGGCTCAGCAAGGTCTATAAGGCAATCAATAGGGGCACATTTAAAAGCTATTCCCCTCAGCATGGGCCACAATAATACGATTGGAAAATGTGCTGCTCATGTTCAGCTGTAGTCGCCAACAAAGTGGAATTGCTCTGTCAAGCATATAGGTCTCTCAAAAACCAATCAAAGACAAAAAAGGAACTAATTTAAAGGATATTTGAAAGAAATTACCAATTTGCAGTAGTGCAACTGTGAAACTGAGAAACCACTGGGTTGTGAAAACAAACTTGATTAGAGAATGAAACTAACAGATAAGTAAGGAGGATTAGAGAGAGTCAGCGAGACAGTATCAGATAGTCAGAGAGAAAAAGATTGGGTCTGAGAGGAGGTAACAAATGTTGTCCAACATAACTAACAGACAAAACAACCAAAAAGTACAGAATCTCCTCCAACTCCTATCAGATTTAATGTGGATTTCAACTCAACTGGAGGCTTTGCGAGGCCTCCTCTACATTGGGCTCAATGCCAGGGTTCATCTAGTGATTGGCCTGGCAACCCCATCATAATAAGGCCAACAAGGGGAATGACAAAGCATCACCATCAAGGATCAATCTGACTGTTCAGGTCACCACACAGACAGGGCCTCGTGTGGCATTGAACATCATTCATAATACGCTGGGGTGTCGGGAGGTGTGCCTGGACAATGGTTAGATCCAACTACATTTCAGAGGGGAGCCACTGGCAGACAAAGGCCAGACGGAAGGTTGTCAGTCAGTCCGTTTGTTTAATGGTGCTCTTTGGCCCTGAACCGTGAACACAAACAGTGCTTCACCTCTCTGCTAATCTCTCTCAACCAATTTCTCTCGGCAGATTATCCTGTGAGAGAAAATCTGTGACTGACACCATGCTGTGCCAATCCAAGTGTATGCCTGCCCATAGTCCCCTTAATCTACATTTCACCAGGAGCAAAGCAAAAGCTATAGGATGAGACAATAAAGCCCACAGCACAACCTCAACAGATCACGCACAGAAGAATTCTATCCAGAGTCACAGAGAACCATTGAATATTTATGCAACATATCCGGGAGCGTGGGTCTGTCTCACCTTTAAAGGACAGGAAAACACGAGGGGCCGAGAGGGGCTCGTTGGGCGGCATGGGCAGTGTTTCGGCAGACAAAGCCAGCAAGGTGGACAGCAACCATAGTTTGTCCCACAGCATGGTCCCTCCTCTTCCAGACACAGAGGAGGAGAGGGAGTCCAGGTACCTGAGGAGAGAAACAGGATGATCAGCTTGGCATGTACACCTGAATCATAGTGCACCTACCATTAACTGCTGTATTTGAAACAGTTTTGAAACAGGCAACTATCTGTCATTTAGCACCAGACAGATACTAAGGCAAGTAACAAAACTACCACAACACAATGTTGATGCATTCACTTAAGGGTATATATCATCAAAATGCCAACTTTCTGCGTCAGAAGTGTTGTTGAAGAGGAATGCCTGCAGGCTGAATCAGGCTCCTGTCGATCCCGGCTAGTAATATGCCCGTGCAGGTTGAGTAGGCTTTACAGAACTCCAAGTGGAATTGCAGGGGCGCGGCCGATGCTACGCGTTCATTCACATGGGTCTCCCCTAAACAACTTCGAATCCTTCGGCTCCATTCATTACACCCGAGACGCCCGTTAACTGCACAATGCTGTCTTATATTATTACGACCCTTTTACAAAAGAAACGATCAAAGCGCTTCTTTAATGACCGATGAATGAGTAGTGCATGTTGTTGAATACATATACATTGAACGCTGGCTGACATTGACGTTAATGACGGACGTCATTTATAATAGAAAATTATCCTTAACTGCCTTATGACAATGATAGGCGTATTCAACAAAACACTATATTAGTATAGATAATGGGACTGTTGTGTTTGTTTTATGGGTTTTGGAGCCCATAAAGCCTACTTCAAGGTCTTCTTTAGCCATCTAATCTCTCATGCATGGCACTGTTCAGATCGTAAACCAGGGTTAAAAGCTGCCACGGGATTTAGGATCAAGTTCCGAATGAAAGCCTCAACCCTCCAGGTAGGATAAACCTCTAGTGTAAAATTCCAAATTGAAGGCCTACCATCTAGCCAAACTAAAGCGTGACTGGACTTAATATTATAAGACATTGTTATTGTTAACCTACACATTCCTTATACCTTTGGGAATGGGATGGTTATAATGAACCGGAATAACGTTAAAAGTATGTGCAATAGAAAATGAATATGCCTTTAACTCAAAGATAAAGATCCGAAATCGTTGTGTTATAACCTGACAATAAAAATAGAAAATTCACTGTCAGAAACTTAAGGTTTAAACCAGCAACAAATAGGTTTATACGCCAGTTGTTGCAAAAAAGAAACTAAAGAGATATAATTTCGGCTTCTTGTGACACTTATGAAAAGTAACTGAACAGACCTTGCAAGTGTTCCCACAGCAGTTTGAAATGCACTGGAATCCTCAAGAGAAGCAAAACGGTTTAATATGGCCAATGGCAATCAGTAGCCTACGGGGAATTAAACCTTATTTTTCCTCCTGCAGCCACTATGCAAAAATAATAAAAGCGTGTGTATAGTAATAGGCTAGTTCTAAAAATATATATATACCAGAAAAAAACGTGGGTTACACAAAGCACACATACATTCTTAAGTGGACTGAAAGTAAATTGACTGTAAATACCAATAGACGTAAAGAGACAATAGGCCTTAATCACCAATTGCTCGACTGAATAACTACTGTATTGTGCATGGACAGTGATCTCTTAGTAATAAAATCAATAATTAAGAAAAATTAGCCTTTGCACAAAACATTACATATTAATTAAGAAGCCTATACAGTAGGGTCTATATATTTGTGCGTACCTGGTTATTATTGCCGGGGAGAAATTGTGTTTCTTTCAGTACGAGTCATTTAAAGGCATTCAACGAAATCCTATATTCAATTCTCCTCTGTCCTCAGTGTGCGAATGAAGCGGCCGAGATCCTGGACGATTCCCTCGCAACAAAGCTATAGGATCCAAATCAACTTGGTAATCAAGCTAAGATTGGAATGTTTGTCTCCTGTTCTCTACATTTGTCTCCTTCAATTGCGTACAATCCCAATTCGTAGTTCTTGTAGAGAGGGTTAATGTTATTCCTTGAAATGGAGGAGTTGGTAAAGTTGAATCTTGCGGCGCAACACACCGCAGCTCTGAAGGCTACTGAAGGGGGAGACGCACTGGCAGGTGGATACAGTGCGTTCGCCCGTAGACTAGATCCACCCATTGGGCGGGAACTTACCTTAGCAGCAGACACCACTGTACCGCCCCCTTACAATGATGTGCCTGTAAAACAATGGCTAGAAAATGCACACATCAGCGTCTAGTCCTCAGGTAGCGTTACTTAAAAACTGGACGTTTCAGAAAAGATACAGATACTGAACAGATATATTTACTTGATACATCACTAGGCTTAGGCAGTGTTTCTGTTGTGTGATATTTAATATTTATTATTTTCCATGATTTGGACATTCAATGATTTTGAAAATGATGCAATTGACCGGCGCCCCACGCGTGATGCTATTGGCACTCGTTTAGTTTGATCAAGCGTGGTGCGTGTAACTACCAACTGGAATTGGTAGTGCAGAACAAGTAACCACATTTATATCCTGGGGAAAAACATAAGCCGCCAGAGAGAGTAAGAAAAAACAAATCACAATTCATTTTCAGAGGAAGGGTGACGAGTTAATACAAAGCACAACGGATTATCTATGATTTGCTTAGGCTTTTGAGCAAAACCTCATGAAATCCCAACTAGAACATTTCTTTTCCAGATATTTTAAAATGTTTTCACGGTGCCCTGCCCACTTGTTCTTTTGCATATTTGAAGCAGATCATACAATGTGTTTGCGTGTGAGAGGGAGACAGTCAGAAAGAGAGAAAAAAAAAATTAGAAAGGGAGACGAAAACAAGCGGTGATGGCATGTGTGGATGGGGGAAGGGTTGTGATGACAGCAGTGGGATGCCTGGACAGATTTGAGTAAACACACCTGATGCCAGATTAGAGTGATCCCAAAATTAAGGATCAAACGTTATGTGTTGTGCCTAAGATGAGCTGTGATTCACGCAGTGCTTTAACCCTTGCATAATGCTTTCTACAGGCTACATAGAAGGTCGTGTCATAATAGTTTCTAATGGAAACGGTGTCAGGTAAGTGGACGTTCTGGGTGTCTGATAGAGTAGTTAGAGAAAGTTGTTTGGTGTATTTAAGTTATAGGATCCTCATTTGCTGTTGCACATGCAATAGAGTCTCTGCTGCAGAGTACAAAACATCCCAAACAGACAACTCACTAATGATTATATTACATTCAATTAAAATATGTTAATATATAGAGTCCTGTGAAAAAGTCTTAAGCCACATGAAAAAATTGGGAAAAGCTGTTCATCAGGGCATTAAGGGTTTATTTGCTTTTAAAGACACTATATAAGATTAGAATAAATACACACAAACATGAAAAAACAGAAAACATTATGTCATAAAAACATTTGAGGAAACTGGTCAAGTTGAAGGCAGAAAACTTGGTGAAAGCCAAAAGAAGAGTCTAGGCAAATACTGAAATAAGAATTTACTACGTGTAAAAATTACTCAACAATCTAGCAAAATAAAATATCTTCCCTTCTGCGTTCTAAGGGAGGCCACAAAAAATACTGTTTAAAATAAAAATAAAAACATATTTTTGCTAATTTTCATTGTATTAATGTTGCTTTGTGTTTACTGCAAGGTTAAACAATGTATATTCTACAAAATGAAGAGACAGAATTTAGAGAAATGGCTTAATGACCTTTGGCCAAAGACCTTTGCACTGTAAGAACATTTCTTAATGACCCAAGACTATTGCACAATAATGTGTATTAACAAATAAGTAATATAATGGCAAGAAACAAACATTATTTTCACACTTCTTACATTTACACATTCATATGATTACAGTTGAATTAGAGCTTACTTCCCTTCTACAGTTTTGTTTGATGCTGGTCAAGACCTCAATAGGCTAAACATCTCAGCCAGCTGGTTGAGATTACCTTTTAGAATAAAACATTTGTTTTAAAATGTATTGAACTTTCTGCTTTATTTGCTTGTAATAGAAGATGTGAATAATTAATGAAGACATGTATCAAATATTAATACAATTTAGATCTTTTGTGTGTAAAATATAAATGAAAATGAATGTGTTTATAATATGCTTAGAATATTAGTATGAATATGTGTAAATACTACAGAAAAGTACCATGAATATTTTGACACATATTAAAGATAACAGTGAAGCTGTGAATAAAAATGTATAATAATAATAAGTATTTTTGAAGATATTTTTTCATTTTGAAAGATATTTGCCCAGAACAAAAATATTTTATACATTGTAAAATTATGTTAACAACAGGTTAACCATATCACTTTCAAACATCTATAAATTAGTGTTTAAAAAAATATATCACTTCCCTAAATGCCAGTGGTTGATATGATAATATATGCCAAACAAAATTAATACATTTAATTTAATTGAAAATCTGTTTAAATTTTGTTTATTTTCTGCTAGGTTGATGTGCCTGTTTATGGGTGATTTATTTTTCTCTTCTTCACCCAGTCTTTCTTCCCAATGTCATTGTATCCAACGGATGATGCTGATCCATTAACTGCCCTCCAGTTTACGTCTGGGCTAATCCACAAGCAGTTTTCAAAAAGATGGATTTTCTTGATGGTTGCAGATTGTATAATTATGTGAGTTTGTCCGACTTAATTATATTTTTGAAGGGCTAACTGGCATTGAGAATGCATTGATTTTAATTAGCTAAAGTGTTTAGTCTATCAGTTTTGGTTCTCCCATGACCTCAGGAGGATTTAAAAAGGACGATTATCAAGCATGTGACAGTACATTTTACAGTGAGTTGTTGTTGGCCACAACGTGTCTGAGCCTGGTTAATTTGCTATTCTGCTCATATTACCTGACCCTGAAGGGTCATGACGCATATGGTTTGGCATTGTTTCACGTCAGATAGCACAACAATTTCACCTGCATATAATGAAGCAATCTGATGAGACGATCGTAGAACTAAAGGAGGGGAAAGAATGGTAAGTAACCCTTTGTTTTTGTGTATGGTTGCCATGGTTACAGGACAATGTCAAGATAAGCAGTGATATTATCGGAGGGTACCATGGTTATTATTGCTAAGAGATGTGAATCGTTGATAACCGTAACCATAGAGACAAATGAAAAACAGACCAGTTTCTAAGAAATCCATATAATCCAGCATTTGTAATGGTTAGAAAATTATGTATTCATCATTTATTTATCATAATTTCCACACTTGGAGACCCTAGCAGCCTAGTTATTGACAAATTTATAAACAACTTTGTTTTTATCAATAAGTAATTCAATAATTCATGAGTCATTTAATATAGATTCCTTTTAATCCTTTCCTAATCATTAGTTAAGTATTTTTGTAGGTTCTCATCTAAAGTGTGGACTTTTATATACATTATAACTACTAGATAAATAGTAGTAGGGACCAGTGTAATATCTCCCAAAAAAGATCGTAGAAGTTCCAGCATGACCAGATGCTTCCTAACATCTTTTTGTTTTTGCCCAAGCACTCACACACCTGATTGAAATGTTGCTCTACCACCCACATACTCGATTAAGGTAATCAACCTTTCATCAGGTCTTTCATTTGAATCATGTGCGTGAGTGCTAGGGCAAAAACAACAATGTGCACCCCTTTGGGTCCCCAGGACCAGGATTAAGATACACTGCTCTAGAACATTTAATAAAGTAAAGAGGATATTTAAGAAATTATAGTAACCGTTTTAATCCATTGAATTTCTTTCAAGCATTTCAAGGTTTTGACATGCATATTATTTGTACATATCAGTAATTATTTGGAAATACAAATATATTTAAGAAAAACGTCTCTTCCTGTCTGGTTCATCAAGTGTGTGAGTCTTATCTCCCTACTGAAAAAAAAGTATTCAAGTAAAATCCAAGTAAATACAATGAAAAAGATCTGTAAAAAAGATTTAGCCCATACCTAAAACATTTTAAATTAAAGTGTAAAACATTTAAATTATCTGATGTCCACAGAGTTTAGGTCTAAACCCATGAGGAGATCAATTCAACCCACAGGATCCAAACATGAGATACGAAATTTAGCCTCATCTATAATGGAAGGGGATTATTTTACACTCATTCCTGACGGCTGTTGTATTTCTCTTTGAAGCAACACTTTGAAGCAGCAATGTAGGCACAGGCGACGGATTGGAGGGTTTTTAGCTTCTATGTTAATATTGTATCTCATGGAGCCGTAGGTGCTAAGTTTATGTACAAGGTTTAAGTCAATTTGCAGAAAGAGATAGTTATAGTGCATTTGCCATTCATTCACCCCATCCTATTACATAAAATAGATTCCAACAGTGCTCTGGGTATTGTGAAGCTTTCTGTCATCCATAATTTGTTCCATATGATTTAACCAAAAGCATCTTCAGTCCTTTCTCAAAACATGTCCCACGACCCTCAGCTCAAACATCTAGGCTGTTCATTTCACCTTTTTCAGATTACTACTCAAAACCGAATTGGATGTTCTCAACCACATTTGATGGTATCTGCTTCAGCGCAGTTCTCTGAACTACATTAAGACTTTTGTGGGTCGCAAATGTCGGATTAACAACCACATCCTCTGCTCTCAGAGAAATCTTACGCATGCAGCTTTCACCATATCATGGGCAGCAGAGAGGACAAAGATGGCACTAGATAGCTGAGTAAAACTTTTCATTTCCATTGTGTGGGACTTTCTATAACTCTCTGGGAATAGGAAAAGCACTTAGCACACATCTGTGGAAAAGAGTGAGCTTCACAGAGTGACCTCAAGCCTTGATGTAGCAGAGAGTGAGAAAGCAAGAAAAACTTGTTGTAAAAACAGTTTCTGTGTTTTTTAGCTGGTACAGCCGCCTGGAGTGTTGAGAAACAATAACTTTTATGTTGAACACATACTAACCTCATCCCCAGGCTTTTTTGCAGGCTAACCAAGGGATATCAACAACTGAAATGTGGCTTTCGTGGGAGTGACTATGCAATTGTATGGTGACCTTACTAAGTAAAGTATATTCAGAATTGAATGTTTTCGTTATCATGAAATCACTCCAAAATAGTGGAAAAACATTATGGAAGACCAGTATAGGAGAGGGTGTGGGAAAAATTGTTGTGGAAGATGATTGGTTTTTCTTTTTGTTAGCAAAGGTGAAGTTTAAAGCGTTGGAGACCTGACTACATGGATTTTGGCGGAAGCGTCTGGAAACAACATTACCCACAGACACACTTCCAGTACAATCTCTGAGGTATAGAGCAGGAAGATGTGTGGGATGTTAAGGACAGCAGATCAAGCTACTAGGTTTTCAACCCCCTCTACACTTCCAGTTTTTTCAGAAAAATGCTATTTCCTAATACATGTTCATCATTCCTCCTGTCCTATCACATTCATTACATCTCTCACACCTCTCCATTCTATTTAGGTCTGTCCTTCTCTCTCATTGACCTTCTCACTTTCCCACTCTCCCACTCTCTCTCCACCCCCTTTCCCTCTCTCTCGTTGTTTCTCAGTGTTGTAGCCAACAGCTGCCTCTCTTTGTTTATTTACTTTTAATCAACTTTATAATTTTCATCTTCAGGCCCACAACAGCCAGACATCTGTCACTTGCGTGAGACAAGAGGAGAATAATTATTTGGTCCTGGCAACAGGGAACATGTACGACAAAGTCTTTCCAGCTAACATTCCGATGGGAATGCAGCCGCCAGGAGTTTGCCAGATCCTCTACCAACAAAGCTTCTCAAAGAGTCTAGGCCAGGCCACAAACGGAGGGCTCTCTCAGTACCGACGATCGCATAAACGTACAGCACGTGATGCATGCCTGTCAGTCGGGGACTTGCCGCATTGAGACGCCTGTTGACTTGTTCACCTCTCATCTCGTTACTGCAACACTGCATTCATTCAGTGGAAGCAGCCTGCTTGTCAATGTGGTGTTACTGAACATGGGACTTACGGTCTGTTGTTTAACCATACGCATTTCCCTCTCTCCCACTTTATGTGACCGGCTGCATTGGTTTTCAATACTTTGGATAGTTGTTTCAACTCACGTTTCTGTATTTATTTCTACTATTGGGCTGCCTGAAGTCATCAGTAGTGTACACTGTGCCCAAACAACCGAGTGAGAAAGTGTGGTGGAGACGATTAAAAGTGCAATATCGGATGGTAACTGCTTTGCTTTCTACCCTCCCTTTTACACCTACTTAACTGTATCCCTTCATAGTTACATATACATGGCTTTCATTGGGCCAAAGTCTGTTAGTTTAACCTATTGTCAAAAGAAGAGCATATTCTATTGCATTGCACTTTTAGAATGTATGTAAATGACACTAAATGCTCATTGGGTGGTGTGTCTATTTTGAGAACCGGCGGCTGGGTGGACTGTGAATGACTGAATGTAGAGGAGAGTGCAGCATGAGGGCAGGGGTTATTCTCCAGATGAATTTGATTAGACTTGATTAATTCTCCCCTGACCTTGTACCATCCCTGCCAAGGCCAACGACTAAAGCAGACATGCAAAGTCATTTTGCAAGCGCCTGTGACAACTTTAACCTCTGTTAGCTTTGGCACATGATTGGGAGCTAATTAACTAGCGTTTATTATTGATGAGGTGCAGATACGAGTGCCCTCACACACACACACACACACACACACTTTGGTTCCCTTACATTGAGGTGACTGTAGACGTATGAACGAGATCACACCCTTAGCAACACACACACAGCCACATGCCGACAATATGACCTGGGCCACACAGTGTCATAGACTCAAACGCACGAGTGCACACACCCACACACACACACACACACACACACGCACACACACACATACAAATCAACGAGCACAGAATGCTTCACATATCTTAACTTACAAAATGGCCCTTAGCACACCTTGGGGTCATATCATCGGTGTTGAATATAATGAGTGAACATGTACTCTCGTCCCTCAACCTCACAGAGAGAGCTGTTAACTTTGGGGTGAGATAAGATAGAACAAATTCCCAGTCTCCGCCATGCTTTAACTAGTATGGCAGCAGAGAACTCATTAGCATTTAAATGGGAAAAAGATAACACCGCGGTTGGCACTGTCATACCTCCCTCCATTTTTGTTTGGAGCAGAAACGGTAGCCACAACAGCCCTATTAGCATCTACAGTAATTGGTGTGGTGAGTTTATTTTTTAGAATATTCACTGTGTGAGGAAAACTGAATTCAGTTTTATATCTTGTTTCTTAGCGTTTAGCATTTAGTAGTCACCTCTTGTTGTTGATGTCGCTGAGGCCGAAACCACCCATACAGAAAATAAATACATTTAAAATATTTTTTTTTAAACATATATGGGATACATTTATATAACAGAAAATTGCCAGTTAATGTATTTAAGGACATGTAATTAATACATTTAGAATACATTTACAAATATATTACCAAATGCATATAAAATGTATTTAAAAAAATGTGGAGATGCATTTGGAAGTGTATTGGAAAATACATACTAAATATATTTTACAGTATATTGGGGAAATATATTTTTGAATACATTTGAAAAATGTTACTTTTTGTGTGCAGGTTGAGTTTTAACCTGTGATGTTTGGCCTCGAAGGCAAGTATGCTAACTGCTATTCCATCTGTTTCAGAGGGGAGAGTGGTGGTCCTGCCCAGGTTGCTATGTTAGAGTATACTGGTGACTACAAGATGAAATGCATTTTGCAAATGTATATCTCTGAATAAATACAGCTCCAGGAGAAAATGAAGAGACCACTGCACTTTTTTCTTTCCTTTCCAAAAAAGTTGAAAATGAAGGTTTTGAGTAAGGAACAGAAGGGTTCAAATTAAGAGACCACTGCAAATTGAATGTTTCTGTTCCTCACAAAAAAACTTGGGTTACACCTAAGGGACCCCACATTCCTCTTACATGAATTTTGTTTTGAAATGTGAACATTAATTGTTTAGAAATTTAAATGTATTAATACATTTTGACATACATTTTGAAAGTAAAAGGTGAAATACATTTTGAAACCTAAAATGTAATTTGAATAAAGTTAAATATATGTATACATTTTTAAATAAATTTCAGAATAAAAGGTGAAATACATTTTCATACCTGAAATTTATTTTTAATAATAAATAATGTATTCGACATATATTCATCATACATTCTACATGCATTCTACATGCAATCTGCCCATCACGGAAAATATTTATTTTCCGTGATGGGCAGAGAGCACCACACGTTCGGAATGTTATGCTGTTTGTGGATGGTAGCGGATTGCTTTTGTCTATTTCACAGCCCACTCGTCCACTCGTTTCCCCCAATAAGTAAGCCTAATGCTCTTACAGGGATTATAAAGTTGAAAACGGCACCATTAGTCCATTCTTGTTGAGCTCCTTCAGATTTGAGCGTGAGCTCCGATATCTGGTCCCTGAGTAGGTTAGTTCTCCCAAAGCTAGTCTATGACTCAGCTGGAGCTTTGCGGGTAAAAAGAAAAGAAAACAAAACAAAAAATGAGGACAGCTGCTGTTTCAACATGACACAAGTCTGTCTCTTTGTATCTGCCTCACATTTCTCCTCCCTGGGAAATAAGGCAAGAGGGCAGCTGTGGTGGGGTGACTTGGGATGAATTAAAGGCTGTTTCCTATCAGGCTCCGGAGGGTCTGATCCCCCATCCCGCTTGTCTGGCGGGCACCCCTCTCTCCACCCGGCGGCAGCATCCACAACTGGAGGAGCACATGGATCAAATTATATCAGCCCCCTTTGCTGTAAAGTGCCCCATGAATAATAACAATGGGTAGTTTGAAATAACCCCTTTTATAGCTGATGGCGTTGGGTAATGTTCATTCCTAACGTCGTTGCCAGATTGGTCCGTTGCCCCCACTACTTCCTTCCACCCCAGGTGTTGTGCTCAAACCCCAGGCCTCACCAAACCCCAGTCCTCACCAGACCACAGTCCTCACCTGACCCC
Organism: Esox lucius; assembly: GCF_011004845.1. Classification (NCBI taxonomy): domain Eukaryota; kingdom Metazoa; phylum Chordata; class Actinopteri; order Esociformes; family Esocidae; genus Esox; species Esox lucius. The sequence goes on from NC_047585.1 coordinate 13,825,711, forward strand.
AGTCCTCACCAGACCACAGTCCTCACCTGACCCCAGTCCTCACCAAACCCCAGTCCTCACCAAACCTCAGTCCTCACCAGACCACAGGTCCTCACCAGACCACAGGTCCTCACCAAACCCCAGCCCTCACCAGACCCCAGCCCTCACGAAACCACAGGTCCTCCTAGGTCCGGTGGCAGAAGGAAAATTGTCTCTGGTTTCATTCTGCATATCACACATGCAAACATGTTTATTTATATAGCACATTTCATACATCGAAGCAATTCAATGTGCTTTACAAAGTAAAAAAACTAAATATATATAAAAATACAATAACATAAAAACAAATACTCAAATGAAAACATCAGAACAAATGAAAACATCATAAGAATAAAAAATACAATAAGAAAACATATAAAGATAAAAAATGGGATAAAAACATAGGAAGATATAAGGCTAAACAGTGTGGTTAAGTTTAAGTGCTCAGTCACAGGTGTGTGAAAAGAGAAGTGTTTTTAACCTGGATTTAAAAATGGATACGTTTGGGGCACAATCTTCTGGTAGTTTATTCCAGTTGTGTACAGCAAAAGTGCTAAACCCAGCTTCTCCATGTTTAGTTTGGAATCTGGGCTCTACTGGCTGACCTGTGTTCATGGATCTAAGAGCCCTGCTCGGTTTATATTCTTCAAACATATCAGAAATGTATTCGATTCCTAAACCATTCAGAGATTTTTAAACTAAAAGCACCACTTTGAAATCTATTCTGTAACTGACTGGAAGCCAATGCAGAGATTTAAGAATTGGAGTTATGTGCCCCGGATAAGCGGAAGAAGATGGTATGGTATGGTATGGAGTTATGTGCTCTGTTCTCTTGGTCCTGTTTAACATTCTAGCAGCAGCATTCTGAATGAGATGCAGCTGTTTTACAGTATTTTTGGGGAGTTAAGAGGCCATTACAGTAATCAACCCTACTAGAGATGAAAGCATGGATGAGCTTCTCTTGGTCTTTTTGGGACACCAAGCCTTTGATTCTGGCTATAGTTTTTTAGATGATAGAATGCTGTTTTGGTGACTGCTTTGATATGACTGTTAAATGAGAGGTCTGAGTCAATCAGAACACCAAGATTACGCACCTGGTCCCTGGTTTTGAGGGCCCGAGAATCCAGCTCCATACTAATCATTTTATTTTTGTTGCCAAACACAATCATCTCAGTTTTATCTTGATTTAATTGTAGACAATTTTGGTTCATCCAGGTATATATGTGCTCTATACAGTGACACAGAGAGTCTATTTAGCTGTTATCATACGGTTCAAGAGCCATATATATTTGAGTATCATCGGCATAGCTGTGTTAATATTTTAGTTAATATTAGTTAATATTCTTGTTCTGTAGAATTTGGCCCAGAGGTAGCATATAGAGATTGAACAGAAGCGGTCCGAGAACTGATCCCTGGGGAACTCTGCATGTCATAGCCACCCTATCAGATTCATGATTACCAATGGTGACAAAGTAACTCCGGCCATCTAGATAAGATCTGAACAAATCAAGGACTATCCCGGAGAGTCCTACCCAATTTTCCAGCCTATCTATGTGTTCTATGATCTAATAGAACTAGAACTGTTATTTTATCAGAATCTGTATTCAGCCGTATATCATTTCAAACTTTAACCAAGGCCGTTTCAGTATTGTGGTGAGGTCAGAAACCTGACTGAAATTTGTCTAAGAGGCTGCTTGAGGTCACAAAATTGCTGAGTTGATTGAAGACAACCTTCTCAATGATTGTGGCTATAAAAGGGAGATTTGATACAGGTCTATAGAAGGTTCATTATAGATGTATCCAGTGTTCTCTTTTTTAATAGGGGCTTAATGGCAGCTGTTTTTTGAGACGTTGGGAAAATGCCTGATTGCAGAGAGCTATTAACTATTTGCTGTAGGTCCATTGTTATAGATTTTTTTTATTTGATGGCAGGGTGTCGAGACAGCAAGTCGAAGTTTAAAGATGTTTCTTCTAGGGATATTTGATCAATTGTATTAAAATGCGACATAATAACCAAGTTATGTCTTAGTGGTCGTGGTAACGGTACAGAGTTGTTGTTAGACTGTGTAATTTTGATGGTCCATCTAATATTTTTTCGCTAAAGAAACATGCAAATTCATTACATTTCACAGTGGACATGAGTTCTGATGCTATCTGCTTTGTCGACCATGACAAATAGAGTACGGGTATTGTTGATATTCTTGTTGATCATTCCCGATACATTTTGCTGTCTGGCCCTGCATAACTCATTGTTGAAGCTACCAAGTGAATTTGAAGTTTAGTTTTCCTCCACTTCCGTTCCGGTTTCCTACATTCTCTTTTCACGGCTCTTACCATCATGGTGGTTCTCCATGGTGCTTTCTGTTTGCTCATAGTTTTCTTTACCTTTAACGGTGCAACACGATCCAACGTAAAAGCATCAAGGAGTAAATCAACTGACTCTGCACTTATTGTTGGAGAGATAGCTATGACTTCCATTAACTGAGCATTGGTACTCTCATTTATGTACCTTTTATTAACAGAAACAGAGTTTACTGGAACATTTGGGGTGATAAAAAAAAGACACAGATATGATCAAACAGGGCCAAGTCTTTAACCATGACACAGGAAATATCGAGACCTTTAGAGATAACAAGATCTAGAATGTAGCCTTGAGTGTTTGTATGCTCTTTCACATGTTGAGTGAGATCAAAAATGTCAAGTAGTGCAAAAAGTTATTTGGCATTATTGCCTGTACTATTATTTAATAATAATAATAAACAAGTTATAATCAACGGATATAACAGAGGAGGTCTGTAAATGGTTAAAAACAAAACATAAAGCAGGAAGTGGTGAACTTTTTCTTCAGTGTACTCCGCACAACAACAGTCTGGGCTGGTGTAATGGTATCACTTCATTTGTTCTACTGTCTGGGATAATGTAGATGGACGTAATGCTATTACTTCATTTGCCCTGTTGTCTGTGATAACCCGGGCTGATTTAATGGTACCACTTCATTTGTCCCACTATCTGGGATTTTGACGGCTGGTAAATGGGATCTTGTAATACTCCTGTAGATAAGCTGCTACAATGTGTTCAGCAACACGGATTCTGTGTTCTTCTTTTTTATCTCTCTGTGGATATGACACTGTATAGACCTCCCCCACCCCTCTGAACAAACTCCTGTCATCACCTCCTCTTATAAGGCCACGAAACAGGTGGCTGGCACTCAGTGAGGAGCAGGGGAGACAGTTCATGGAGGTGGAGTATGTGGAGAAGGAGAGACTCACTGGATTGATTTGGTAAATTCCTATCTTGCCTTTCTCTGTCTTTTTCCTGTCTAGTCCAGGCATCAATGACGCTGACAAGGGATAGGGCTCATATCACTCAACAGGAACACATCCACTACAAACCACCATAGACCAACTCACTTAATGGGCTAAAGGTCCCCAAACCTTCATGTAGGCCTAACTGTTGATACAACACAATATACCGCAGTGATACGGGAGCAGTGATTAACAAGCCGCTGGACAATATACCTCAGGCACTTCTAATCAAAACCCTCATGTCATCCAACTGGACCAGACATTTAATTTCAACAAAATGTAACAGGAATCGAATCTTAGTAAACACTTGAAACAACAGGCGTGGTGTCCTCAAGGCCTTTGTGTTTCATAGACTCACTTGCTGAGAAATAGCATTGCCCAGACATCTGTACATCATGATATCCAACCAGTCGGGTTGTAACAAATTACAATTATCTCGACTAAGTAGTCTGGAGACTGTGTAGAATGTAATTTCACTTGTTTTTTGGAATCCATGTCTATGATCTAAATCTAATTAAGTGTGGCCACTGCAGTCATGTGAGAAAATACACCCCTGGAAAGTCATTACTTTTACATATTCGAACAGATGGGTATCTTAGTAAATTCCCACCATTTTTACACATAAACATAACCAAATATGACAAATCAATTTTTTAAAAATATTTTTAAAGCATTTATGCGATTAAAACCAACCAAAAGCTACAATAGAATATCCTAAAAAGAAGAAATTAGGGTAATGTAATGTAATGGCCCCAAAATATTCTATGCATCAAAAACAGCCAAATACAGCCAGGTGAAAACTTGAGTACACCAGCTAGGTTTAAAAAAAATATTTAGACACATATCACAGAAATCTTGTGATATCAACAACATTGACTGATTAAAAAAATCACCCAAAATAATGTACAACCTAGTTTCCAAAAAAGTTGGGACGCGGCGTAAAATGCAAATAAAAATAGAAAGCAATGATGTGCAAATTATTTTTTCCCTATTATTTATAAAAAAAATAGTACAAAGACAACATCAAATGTTGAAACTGAGAATCCTTCCATCCATCCATCTTCTTCCGCTTATCCAGGGCCGGGTCGCGGGGGCAGCAGTCTAAGCAGAGATGCCCAGACTTCCCTCTCCCTAGACACTTCCTCTAGCTCTTCCGGGGGGACACCGAGGCGTTCCCAGACCAGCCGGGAGACATAGTCCCTCCAGTGTGTCCTAGGTCTTCCCCGGGGTCTCCTCCCCGGTTCAGGAGGCATCCGGAACAGATGCCCAAGCCACCTCAGCTGACCCCTCTCGATGTGGAGGAGCAGCGGCTCTACTCAAAGCTCCTCCCGGGTGACCGGCCACCCTGCGGAGAAAGCTCATTTCAGCCGCCTGTATCCGGGATCTTGTCCTTTCGGTCATGACCCAAAGCTCATGACCATAGGTGAGAGTAGGAATGTAGATTGACCGGTAAATCGAGAGCTTCGCCTTGCGACTCAGCTCTTTCTTCACCATGACAGACCAATACATCGACCGCATTACTGCAGAAGCTGCACAGATCCGTCTGTCAATCTCCCGTTCCATCCTTCCCTCACTCGTGAACAAGACCCCTAGATTCTTAAACTCTTCCACTTGAGGCAGGCACTCTCCACCAACCTGAAACTGAGATTTTTTTTAGTTTCTGGAAAAATGCATGTCCATTTAGAATTTGATGCCAGCAACACATTTAAAAAAAGTGGGGACAGGGGCATCTTTACCACTGTGTTGCATCATACTTCTTTTAACAATACTTGGTAAGCATTTGGGAACTGAGGAGACCAACTGCTGTAGTTTTGAAAGTGAAATACACTCACCTAAAGGATTATTAGGAACACCTGTTCAATTTCTCATTAATGCAATTATCTAATCAACCAATCACATGGTAGTTGCTTCAATGCATTTAAGGGTGTGGTCCTGGTCAAGACAATCTCCTGAACTCCAAACTGAATGTCAGAATGGGAAAGAAAGGTTATTTAAGCAATTTTGAGCGTGGCATGGTTGTTGGTGCCAGACGGGCCGGTCTGAGTATTTCACAATTTGCTCAGTTACTGGGATTTTCACGCACAACCATTTCTCAGGGTTATAAAGAATGGTGTGAAAAGGGAAAAACATCCAGTATGCGGCAGTCCTGTGGGCGAAAATGCCTTGTTGATGCTAGAGGTCAGAGGAGAATGGGCCCGACTGATTCAAGATGAAAGAAGAGCAACTTTGACTGAAATAACCACTCGTTACAACCGAGGTATGCAGCAAAGCATTTGTGAAGCCACAACACGCACAACCTTGAGGCGGATGGGCTACAACAGCAGAAGACCCCACCGGGTACCACTCATCTCCACTACAAATAGGAAAAAGAGGCTACAATTTGCACGAGCTCACCAAAATTGGACAGTCGAAGACTGGAAGAAAGTTGGCTGGTCTGATGAGTCTCGATTTCTGTTGAGACATTCAGATGGTAGAGTCAGAATTTCACGTAAACAGAATGAGAACATGGATCCATCATGCCTTGTTACCACTGTGCAGGCTGCTGGTGGTGGTGTAATGGTGTGGGGGATGTTTTCTTGGCACACTTTAGGCCCCTTAGTGCCAATTGGGCATTGTTTAAATGCCACGGCCTACCTGAGCATTGTTTCTGACCATGTCCATCCCTTTATGACCACAAATCTCCATCAACTGCAAGATGTTATCCTATTAATATGGGCCAACATTTCTAAAGAATGCTTTCAGCACCTTGTTGAATCAATGCCACGTAGAATTAAAGCAGTTCTGAAGGCGAAAGGGGGTCAAACACAGTATTAGTATGGTGTTCCTAATAGTCCTTTAGGTGAGTGCATATTCCCATTCTTGCTGGATATAGGATTTCAGCTACTCAACAGTTCAGTGTCCCCTTTGCTGTATTTTTGGTTTCATAACACACCAAATGTTGTCATACTTTACGGCTTTATCAGATTCTTCTGTTCAAAGGCACTGTTTCTGTTCAAAGGTCATACTCCAACGTAAATGTATCTGTCCAGGGAACATTGTATCAGTAGTTTCCGCCTTTACCCAGGTGTTGTCTGGCAACATTTTTTGAGAGCAGATTCTTCCCTAGTCTCCTATGTAGACCAAGTTTGTGTGGTTTCTTGGCTCATGCATTCAACACTGATTGTGGCAAGAGAGGTCTGGGGTTCGTAGAGACTTGCATGAGCATCTTTCAGTCAGCTCTGCACCTGAATGTGGTGGGACAACCTGTCAGTGTAAATTGCTTATGGTTTGGATTTTTTTCCAGTTGTACATGAGCCTTGATGTACTTCAAATAGCTTGGAAATGGATTTGTATCCACTCCCAAACCCCTTAACATCAATTATTCTTCATCTGGGCATAGATAGATCTTTTGAAACCAGACTAAATAGTAAATTGTTGAATTAAGTCTGAACCCTTCCAAATTTCTTATCATTTGCACCTGTTTTGGAGCACCTGATTCTGGGTTATCTATCAATGAATGTTGATTGAATTTAGCTCAGATATTTGTCCAAGTATTTAAAAAAACAAAATGTTCCAGGTGGTGTACTTACATTTTCAGAATAGCGTATTTCAAAATCATCTTATGTAACTACATTGTGGGCACATTACATTACATACATCATGACAGATTTTAAGATATTCACTATACTATGTCTTTGACATTTTGGCAGCATCTTCTGTTCTTCATAGTCTGCATTCCATTGACCACTTTACACATATGTGTTACACACTTTCTGTTTTGACACAGAAAGCTGTGTCTCTATTATGGTTACTCCAAGGTTGGTGGTTTTACCATGGAGGAAAGGTTGGTGTCCTCATTTTCTTCCACTGGCTCCCGACACCATGACTCCTGAAACAAAAAATCATAGTCCGAATAAACAAACAAAACTACAAGCTCACTATACAGGTCACAGCAGTTAACAGAACAGTAAGCAGTAGGACGCTTCCAATACGAGTCATTACTGAAAGATGAACATTTGGCATTAGTCATTCAATGCCAAATAATTATGAGCTGTAACATAATGTTCATCATGGGTCTGTAATGTCATGGTGAGTAGTCAAGAACCTCATGCCACCGTTTTCATAGTTTTCTGTTGACTTGGGAGCTTTGGGACCCTCGCTGGTAATGACTGGTGTGACAGAAGCAGCAGTGGGATGAGGCGTTGTCATGGTTGATACGGTCTGGGGGGAGGCTGTGGGGGATGTGGGGTGTATTGGGGGGAACTTAGTCCCATTTGACTCTGGGTCATCATTACAGATCACATCTGACGTTTTGTTACCCACAGTCTTCACCCCACTCCTACACCTAAGACACAGACAGACAGGTAGCCCTGAGACAAACTGCAGTTCAAATGTTTCTTCATTAAGGACAGAATTGTTTCACACTGAGGAAAACTTTGAACAAAAGCTAACTAGTTCTTCCACATACGTTTTCCATGGCACACATTCAGAATCATGTCTGGCGGTAAAGGATCCCTGCGGACATGGATGGCAAACTTTTTCTGAAGCTAGAAATGAAGCTGAATTACACTTATTTTCAGTTAGTTTTGAATCAGTCCATCAAAACACATTTGTATGAAGTGATTCTTCCCTACCTGATTGTTCCAGGCCAGAGCCTTCTGGACACTTGCAGATTGAAGAGACTGAATCCCTGCTAATGAATCCGCTACGACACTGACATATAGTGTCAGAAGTCTTTGAACAGTTTGTCACTACCTTACTTCCACGGTCTGTATCGAAACAAACAAATTGTTTGTGTTACACTGACATATGTTAGATTCAACTCCAGATTGGGTGTGTGATCCTTATATATACAAGACCAACAGGTCATTGTTCATCCATCACAATGACAGGTTTCTTTACATAGTTATGTATTAACACTGACTATAACATCTTACAGTTTTAAATTGAACTTACCTACTTTACATTTGGTGCAGGGTTGACATTGCTGAGAGTCATTTGGTCTGTTACTAAAGTAATTCTCAGGGCATGGTTCACACCCTCTATTCCGTCTACTCACCCTTTCACCTTGAAAATGTAGTTATTGTTTTCAAAATAGTAATTCTTTCAATTTAGGATTTCAATTATTTTTTAAGTAACATTTATAGTATCATAGGTAACGGACAAAGGAATTCAAAATAAGTTTGCATCTACATACGTCGGATTTATACAGAGGGAAGCTATAACACCTAATAATCAATAAAACAAACTTTACCTTCTTTGCATGTATTACCAAAAGTAAAAACAACCAAGCAGATTAGCATCCAGAATCTGAGCAGTATCATGATATCACTGTAGAATGTGTAACACTTCAGTTGAGAGGAGATTGTACACTGTAAGAAATCAGTGGGCTGTTCACAATATTGTTTTCCTTCCTCAAATGACGATTCCCCGCCATGTATGGGGCGTGCACATTTTTACCATAAGTTCATTCTACCCAGTGCCAGCTCTAGCCTTTTGGGGGCCCCTAAGCAACATTTGACTTGGGGCCACCTCCCCCTCTGGCACACGACATCTACGCAGTAAGAATTAAGAACTATATAAAGCAAAAATATAGCAAAAATACACATAACAATCAGTGCCTGACATTAACTTTTTTGCTCACCAGCCACTGTGGCTAGTGGTTTTCCAAAGTTATACTTCATATAATGTAGCTACATACTTGAAAAAGACAACTATTATAGTGTTAAATCTAGCCTGTTTTCAATGTCCTCCCTAATATCAACCAAAATATTCAAGCAATATATATATTCTTAACATAACCTAGAACTATTAACAAGTTATTTAAAAAGAAATATGAAATCACCCATTAGCTTTATAATTAATCACAGTCAATATTATTGTTGTCTATTTTTGTTGTGCTATGTTCTTGTTAATATAGACTTGCATAAAAAAAACTAAACAGAGCAGTATTTATTACTGCCTTATTTTCCCCCCATCTTTGCCTGGACGCCACATCGATAATCTCCCTCGACTTCCTTCAGCTGTACTAGGCTCTGCTGTTGTCGCTGATCCAGCATCATCACTTTCATATATTTATAATGTTAAATAAGTAAATAATAACTAAATAAGTTAATTATGTTTTTTACTCTATATATTGCATATATAGCCTAAAGTCTTTGGTGATAGTACATACCCTAATCTGATGCTCTTTTCACCCCTCATCTCCGATTCTCTCGCAATCTCTCTTTAAAAACAAGTCTGTAATTGTAGGCTATTAGAAGTCACCTGAAAAGTTTAAAAACATGTTTTGCGGAATTGATGTAGTTTGAGGTTATTAAGTTTTAATGGAATATTTTGCTTGGGTGTGAAAGAAAACTAGGATCCACTTGTTTTTCTGACATTACTCATCTCCGCGATGTCTGGACCCGTGTGGTCCTGTAGGCAAGGTTGCCAGATTTCATTGACCGTAAACTGTATTCAGCCACTGTCTCCAGAAAAAAAGTCAACTCGCCCAAGCCCATTAAAAATAGCCCTATTGCGTAGGAAACACACCTGACAACACTCAATATGGAAAAAGTTTCGTCCTACCGTCATTTTAGCTGCAGTGTTTAGTTGATATTTTAGATATGGGCTAAAAATCATGTTTTACCCTGCCAACACATAGAGGCGGTGCAAGATTATGGGAAGGCTGTTGCCTATGAGCTTTTATTGCAGGAAAAACATTGTGTATAGATATATAGAATGCCACCCGCCAAAGTGACTAGTAAGTGTGAATGCGGGTGTGACTGCGGGTGCCAATGTCAAGCCCTGATAACAATGTAAACTAGCAGCAATTTTAATAAAGGGGGTGCAATGGAGAATATGAACAATATGGGCAGAAGTATTGACTATTATAAATATAAAATAGGTGTAATATGCCTATGAATGGTACATTCATAAATATTCTAATGTACATTGAATGTACATAGACATCAGAGCATTTGGAATGTTCATGTGATCATTATGCTCATAGATCAGTGTAACTGATTGAGGAGTCTTATGGCTTGAGGGAAGAAACTGTTTGTGAGTCTAGAAGTGCGTGTCCTGATGCTCCGGTAGTGTCTGCCAGACGGCAGCAGTGTGAACAGACAATAGTCTTTGATGATGTTCCGTGCTTTCCTAAGGCATCGTGTATGGTAGATGCCTTGCACGGAGGTGAGACGGCAGCCGAAGACGCTCTCCCCAGACTTCAGCACCCTCTGGAGGGACTTGGGATCAGCAGTGGAGCAGTTGCCATACCATTGAAGACGTTGAGGTAAAGGCTGTTGTCCTGGCACCACGTAGCCATGTCCTCTACCTCCTCTCTGTAAGTGGTCACATCATTGTTGGGGTGAGACCCAGGATGGTTGTGAGCCAGGTAATGCCTCATTCAGGCAGGTGATGTAAGGTTTCTTTGGTACAGGGACAATGGTGGTCTGTTTGAAGCAGGAGGGGACTGCAGAGAGGGTCAGGGAGACATTTAATATAGAGGTGAAAACCTCCGCTAGCTGGTCGGCGCACCCCCTGAGAACACAGCCTGAAATGGCATCCAGCCCTGTTGACTTCTGAAGGTTCACTCTTTTAACAGCTCTCCAGACGTCAGCTGGGGTTAGGGACAGAGTGTAGCTGTCCTGGCCCTCAGCAAGTCTTCCAGAAGGAGTGGTGTTGGTCGCCTCAAACCATGCATAGACGGTGTTGAGCTCATTGGGGAGAGAGGCGGCAGGCTGGGCATCATTGCTGTTTCTCCCTTTATAGTCTGTGATGTGTCATAGTTCACAGCAAATGCGTCTAGGGTCAGAGTTGTGGTAATTAGACTCCAACTTATCCCTGTAGTCTCTTTTGAAATCTTTGATGGCCTTCTGTAGGTCATATCTGGACCTCCTCAGAGCCTCCAGGTCCCTGGAACTATAGGCAGAGGAGCGTGCTCTGAGCATAGAATGGACATTACCATTAACCCAGGGCTGTTGGTTGGGGAGAGTCCTGACATTTTCCCTCTGGACGACATCGCCGATGCACTTGGAGATATATGCAGGGACAGACTCTGTGTATTCATCAATGTCCCCATCGGCTGCAACTCAGAACATCTGCCAATCTGTTGTTTCAAAGCAGTCCTGGAGAGTCGTAATGGATCTCTCATTCCAGCGTTGAACTGCCCCAAAAAACATTTCATCCTGTTTTAGGTGTTGTCTGTAGGATGGGAGGAGCATAATCAAGGTGTGTTCTGGCTTACCAAAAGCCGGAGGGGGGGTGGGTTTGTAACTATTCTGTATTTGTGAATAACAATTCTCAAGATTCTGATCCCCACGGGTAGGAAATTAGTGTGCTGATGGTATTTCAGCAAAACGTTCCTCATATTTGCCCTGTTGAAGTCACCAACAACAATTAAAGCTACCTCAGGGTGAATGTCCTCTAGTCCAGTGGTTCTCAACTCCAGGCCTTGGGACCCAAAGTACTGACTAATTTCGACTTGGAACACCAGGTGAATGCAGGGGTATGTAGACAGCCGTGATTATAGAGGAGCTGAATTCCAGAGGAAGGTAGAAGGGACGTACTTTTACAGTTAGTTCCTCCAGGTCTGGTGAACAGTGTGTTGAAAGTACTGCAGCACTTTGTTTGAACAGTGTTATCTAGGACACAGAATAATTTTGCGAAACAGTCCCACACTTGTCAAACAGTTGACTCCTCTCAGTAGGACTGGAAGTAGTGGTAGGAAGGTGTGTAAGAACTTGGACAGGTGCAAAACAGTAGGAGATTATTAGAAAATCATTCAAGAATAACTTGAGAGTCCTTCCAAAAAAGATTAGCAACTTAGTCTGCTGACCGAAAGAGATTTCTTTAAGAACCTCTGAGCAACATCAAGGGATCTACAGGCCTCTCTTTCCACAATCAATGTCAAAGTGCAGAAAGAGCCTGCACAAACCTGACCTACTGTACATGGAAAAAAGCCTCTTTTTGGGGGGGGGGGAAAGCCTCTCATACAATTTATCGAGAACAACTCACCATTGCCAGACAACATCTGGGTAAACAACAAAAGTATTGGAACAATGTGCTGCAGACAGAAAAGTCAAAGGTGGAGTTGTTTGGCCTTAATGCCAGACGCCATGTTTGGCAAAAACAAAACACTGCCTATTGAATTTTTGTATGTGGGGGAAAGCCCTTGAACATGAGACAGAGAAAGCAATACTGTAAAGAGTGGCCAGAAGTTCCTCCAAGTCAATGCAAGAGACTGATTGCTGGTTACAAAAGACAGCTAGATGAGGTAACTTCATTATAAAAGGAAAGTACCACCCAATTAAAGCTAGGTGTGTATTTTTTCATTTTCATTGCATGAATGGTTTAAAAGTTTAATTTATTTTGTGTAATTTGTTGATTTGGGTTAACTTTATCAACAAATGTGGTTAGAATATTGTGCCCAAAAATGTAAAAAGAAAGACAACTTTCCAGGAGGATGTATGATTTGAGAATAAAGTCACAGGAGGACAGTAAATCCCAAAGGAAAGTCCCTGGCTGATAGCTCTGCCCTCTTTCTCACCCTCGCTCTACTATCTGAAACATAAAGTAAAGCCCTCGCAAAAATCACCACAACCTACTAAAGATGTTGATGTAGGGACGGGTTTGACAGACGGGTCATCTTCAGAGTCACCACTGGTTCGTTTCCCTTGGCTGCAAAACCCCGCAGGCAAGCCTTTTAATATTTCAATTGATTTAGTGATCCGGACTGGTTTGGAGCATGATCTCACCCATAAGAAAATCCTGCGTCACAGAGCTGTAAACACGTGACACTGTTGCTAAGTATGTAGGAATGACTAGAAGGCTCTTCAACTAGTCCTGCTTATGGTTGTCAGCAGAGGTTTACAGAATGAACCAAACAGTCCTGCCTTAATGTTGTGTATGGGTCGCTGTCAGCCAGAAAGCTGTTCTTTATCCTTTCACACCACAATGAAACATCCCTCCGCTTGGACAGGACTCCTCCCGATGAGGTGTGCTACTTAGAAGCAGGCTGTTGAACTGGCTATCTTTGGAAAGAGCTAGTTGAGGTGTGTGTTTGGGAGAAGTACAATGTTTGTGCCACATCAGCCCATTCTTATGAATTCCATTCCCAAAGGGGAAGTGACAGATGGCTAATCAGAATCTGGAGAGTCAGCAGACCCACAAAGAGAACAACTAAATATGCACAATAAAAGATTATATACATTATATACATCCCTCTCTCTCTCTTTCTGTCGTTCTCTCTCCCTCTGAGAGAGAGAATATTCACTTTATTTTATACTGGTTTGATAGTGGTGGCACAAGCTCAGCGTTAGACACGTTTCTGATGTGAACACACAGGCCAAAGTTTGCTGAGCTAAAGCTGAGATGCCACCACAGCAATGGCCAGTGATTACTCTGGGCCTGTCGGGGATGTGGGCCTGTCGGGGATGTGGGTCTGTCGGGGATCTGGGTCAGTTGGGGAATGTGGGTCTGTCGGGGATCTGGGTCTGTCAGGGATGTGGGCCTGTCGGGGATGTGGGCCTGTCGGGGATGTGGGTCTGTCTGGGATGTGGGTCTGTCGGGGATCTGGGTCTGTCAGGGATGTGGGTCTGTCCGGGATGTGGGCCTGTCCGGGATGTGGGTCTGTCTGGGATGTGGGTCTGTCGGGGATCTGGGTCTGTCAGGGATCTGGGTCTGTCCGGGATGTGGGCCTGTCCGGGATGTGGGCCTGTCAGGGATGTGGGCCTGTCGGGATGTGGGCCTGTCCGGGATGTGGGCCTGTTGGGGATGTGGGCCTGTGGGGGATGTGGGTCTGGGCACAGAGAGGGCCGACGCTAAAACAAAGATGACAGCCTCATCTGTTGAGTAAATACTCTTGCCTCAGCAAGCCCCTGTCTACTGTCTTAAATAAATATACTGTCCTGCTGCCACACATAGCTAATTCTCTCTGTGTGTTTTTCTCTTTGTGTGTGTGGCTCTGTGTGTCTTTGTCTGTGTGGCTCTGTGTGTCTTTCTGTGTGTGACTCTGTGTGTCTTTGTGTGTGTGACTCTGTGTGTGGCTCTGTGTCTCTTTGTATGAGTGTCTGTCTTTGTGTGTGGGTGTCTGTGTGTGTGTCTTTGCGTGTCCCCATGTGTGTGTCTGTGAGTATCTTAGTGTGTGCTTGTCTTTGCGAGTCTCTCTGTGTGTCTCAATGTGTGTGTCTTTATGTGTCTGTGAGTGTTAGTGTATGTGTGTGCAAGAGCCTAATAGTGTGTGCCAGCTAATAAGGGTTCTAAAGCCTGACGTTGAGCGTTGGCGCTTCCTCCATCCATCTGCAGCTTTTAGATCCGATGCAGAGTTACACACGTCTTTAGCCTGGCCATATCTCCCCGAATCTTCTCCCTTTCACACGTGAGCTTCACACACACACATACACACACACGAGTGAGCACTCAAACACGTACGCAGGTCACGCACAAACATCCAGTCCCTGAGGCCACCGCCACCTCAGGCGCGTGCTAAGCAGCGACACATGCGCTTTGCCGGAGATCGACGCGGCGACCAGCCGAGAGAAGCGATGCCTGTCACGTGGAATGGATTCCATTAAAAGAGGGCCCCGGGTCACACTTTGATGGACAGCTACACGCCAGTCATCTGCCGGGGGGATTAGTACAGTCGAACCGTCCCCCCACCCCCACAGGAGAGCATGAAGAATATCAAGTATAAGGACACTCATACCACCACCTCCCCAGGCCAGACAAACACACCTGCATATCCAATCTAACATCTTGATTTTCACAGATTGTTTTCGGATTTGATTCTAATGCTTACCATTTGAACAGACATCCCACTGGATGAGTGTAGTTAGTGGAAGAGGCATATGGACCGTTAAGTCCGATCTTCTGACTTCATGCATCCTGTTCCTCTACCGTCCTGTAGCTTTGCATGGCTCCATATTTCTCCATCTTTTGCTTTGGCACTGATATTTTATAAGCTAAAAGCTGTATTTGTTTTGATTCAGCCTGTAGCTGTTATGTTTCAACCTAAGGTTAATCCCTGAACTCTGCTAAAGCTGTTGTAGAGGATGACACTTAGACACTGGTATGAATCTATATAATCACCAACGTTTCCACTTCTGAAAGAAAGGCAACAGACAGCTGAAAAGCTTTGACCGCTGCCAGGATACTAGAATCAATAGAGGCCGACATGGACAGAATCCCCAGCCTCAGTGTGACAGCTACTTAAAAGAGCCAACACAGATCGCATGTCTTATGACTAAGGCCTTTGCTCTGGAGGCAGCATTGCTCCATGAGAATGTAGATTAGTCACCTTGTAAAACAACTTCATTTCTTTGTCCTGGCTTCTATTGCTGTTGGTTGTCTGTGAAGCTTTATAAAGCCAAAACGGGATTTTGTTGAGAAATTCTTACACTCAGAACAGGTAAGAAGAATTGCAGGGTCAGAGAGATATGTAAACAGTGTGTTCTGAGGTGTTTTGCAGAGTGACGGAGAGGTCAGAAGTCAGAGGTTCTCAGCAGTGGGTGAAGCGTTACCTTTCTGAGGGATTATGACATTTTTAGGGCTTTGGAATCTGATCTGTCCTGGACCATTTTGCTGAGGCTTTCCTCCGAAGGGAATCTGGGCCAGGGTCAACCTGATTCCAAATGCCCTCTAACCTTCCCACCCAGCCTCACTCACATGGATGAACACTGTAAGCAGTATTTGAACAGGCACTGGAACACTTGTATGTGAATCGGATTAAATAAAATTCACTGTTTGTGGAGCGACTGCACATTTGGCGACAACAACCAAAATTATTATTATCACACATCATGTTTCCGAGTCATGCTGAGTCAGGATGTGTCACTCAACTTCAAAACTGTGTATTAACAGTAGTTGTTATCCTTTCAGTAAGAAGTCCTTGTGAGTGTCATTGTGAGTGAACAGCCCTAAGGGGTTGGCCAGTGAAAAGCGTGGTGGGATAAGACAGAATGTGACCCCCTGCCCAGCACCAGAGGACTTTACTAGTTCATAAGGGGGATACAGATTTACTAACCCTTTCCCTTGTGACAGCAGAGGCCAGTCAGCAGCTTCTTAAAACACACCTCCAAAAGCTAGTTTGGTACCCCCATGTCTCCTCGAAATAAACAGGATCCCCAACAACAGGAAAATCATATTTACAGGGGAAAACTGCAAAAGAAATAATCTAATACAACACCTTTTACCGCATATTTTCAGCAATGATAAAAAAAAAACTGCTATCTTCCTAGTGTTGTCAATACCAGAATGTGGGGGATGGAGTCTCAGTTTCTCCTTTAAAGAGTGCCATGTGTCCCTCCGGATGGGTTCCCTCTGGGGTGGATGTTTGCCGTCAAGGCTCAACGGTAGGGTCTTCAAAATGGAGGACACTGTGGACTGAGCCCTTCGTTACCCTGACAATGACATCGGACGCCCTTTGATGGTCGGGAAACCGGAGGCTGTTATTGGAAGAAGTGACAGAGGGAAGGGAGGGAAAGACTGAGCTGTCGTAAGGATTATGGACATATGCAGTAAAGAAATAGCCATTGCAAACACAGAGTGGGTTTCAGAAACAGAAAGTAGTCCTACTGCTATCGCTGAAGCCCCGTCTCTTTGGCACAGAGCAAGTGTCTCTTTGTTATAAAATCTCCAAGAGCGCCAGCAGCCTTCCCAGTTCTCTTGTGGGATTTCCTCGTATGAGGAGTTGGTGACATGGGGAGAGATGAATACTGTGGAAAATGACTATTCTCTGCTTACAATATGGGAAGACCTTAGCCACCTCTCAGCAGTTAAATGGCTTCCACGGAGCTCTGCCCCTCATCATGACAGACATTCAGTGCCGGAGGACAGAGTTTGTGTACAAAGGGAAATGGAATTTGTTTAATTCACCTTGTACAAATGAGCTGGGTGCAGCGTGGGAATACAAGATGAGCCTCGGTGTAGCTTGAACCAATCAGGGGTTTTGCTGATAATACTGAAGTCTGATTGAATATGTGAAGTTAGTTGATATTAGATTAAGTCAGAGATTTCAAAATACTGTCTGATATTTGACTGGGATAATTTTTTACGTAAAAACATCACAACCGGTGTGAATAAATAATTTGAATAATCTTTTTATTTTTATTGTAAATGTGTTCACTACTGGATATTATAATCTACTGATAGTTGATATTCAAAATAATTTACTGCTGGCTTGGTGATTTAACCATACCTGGCTTCCCTGGCTTCCTAGCCGACTACCTGAATCTGATTCTTCCTCTCATTAAACTGCTCCAGAGAGCCTGCTAGAGGCTGCACCATCAAAAGGGATAGTCTGATTAAGTAATCAAGCTGTATTTCTTTTTTTACCTGTTGCCTTCCCATTCACGTTTCCCTCATTTGGCTGTCACTCAGGGTGATCCCACTCTGAGCCTCTCTTCTAATCATCTGTCATTCTGGCTAATGCTAATGGACTGCTGGTGCCATGAAGTGAATCAGCCACATCTTTACTGTCGCTTCTCGTTAGCACACTAGTCAGGTAAAAGAGTCTGCCCTCCATAAGAGTTGCATTGCACTACACATCACTGCACGCTAATCCCCAGCCTAGGGGGATTTTGACGTTACAATAGATAACTAGCTATCATCATATGGCTATTGTGGCTCAGGATTAAGCAGAGAACAGGCTTAATGTTTGCTGTACTGTAACGGGTGGCGATATATGTTTCAGTCCTGCACCTCAAGTTGGATGTGTCTATTCTCTTTCGTCCTACTGTTTGTCCAACTCCGAAGAGGCCCCCATCTGGCAACACCGGCTGTATTGGCACATTGTCCTCTAAGCCCTCTGTTAAGGTCTATCATCAATTCAGGAGCGACTACGCTGTTAATATTAATGGAGCATTAGCAAACTCCTGGCTGACCCAGGTTCACCCCTGTATGAACAGTAGGGAGAGGGAGACATGCCAGCCTGACATCCCACGCCTCGGACAGGCCCGCCTTCCACTTCCCGTCCCCTGGGGTCATGTGCCCTCTCCCCCGCAGTGAGGCAGTGACAGCTGGGAGCTGGGTTCCGCGTCCACGCGGGGTGATATGCGTTCACCTGCGCAGGTCATTAAAATCGACACGCGTACGTAGCACGCGCCAACCCTCACCTTCCCCCCCCGATTGCCTGCGCTGTCCCATCTGAGCTGCGTTACCATGGCTACATGAGCCACGCAACACCCTGAGGGATGCCTTCTTGTATAACGAGCCAGTGGAAGTTCGGTCCGGGTGACACCTGAAGAAAACCCTGGGAGATTTATTCTGGGATCTCTTGTGCCATGACAGATTTGGCGGAACTCCCTTTGGGGATGAGGCACAAAATGGATAGAACGAGCTTCTGAAATGACAAAACAAGAAACTTGTACACACTTTTGCTAAGCTTAGACTATTGCAATACTTTTTATACACAAAGTCATAACAAATTCGGAAAACATAGAAAAGATATTGTCCCTCAGTGAACTCTACAAGACCCCAATCTACCCTGTACCTTTTTCACAGCCACTCCACGACCGTGACATCAACTCTGTTTCGTGCAAGTTTATCTGGTCACGCTTTAAATAGGCGCTACCAGACCCCGAGCTCTGTGGCCTCTCTCACATACCTGACCTGTTTCCTAGGCTACAGGCAGACCTGTCAGATCAATCATCAAGGCACAGAATCCCATGGATTTATATACGCATGTTATGTACGCAATATATATATAGTATATACACACTGGATATAGAAAGTTGCAACCCCCTTCCAATATGTTCACCTGATGTTGCCTTACAGCCTGAAATGAAAACATATAAAATCAGACTTTTTCCTCACAATATTCGAATGAAAGAAACAAAAAAAAACTCAAACAGTAAACTAGCGTATTTGGATAAGGGCAGGCCCAGCGCTGGAACAAACGTGTTGGACAAACATTTGATTTGGATGGGCGTGCACGTTAATCCTATTCACAAATGTAGAATAGTAACTTCAGCACGAGGGAGGGAAAGCAAATCATTTTTGCATGCATGGCTTACTGAGGCTATATAATAGCAAAATACACAGCTTACTTGTAGTAACTGCAGTAATTACACATTTGTAGGTTAGTGATTTGCAGATGGCCAGAGAGCTACATTTTCAACAATAATATGTACAGTATTGGGAAGCATTTTAACTAAACTATTTTGCCCCAATGCCCCCCCCTGTGATGCTCCCCCGTGATGCCCCCTGTGATGCCCCCCCCCCCGATGCCAGCCTTGATGCCCCTCCGTGATGCCCCCCCCATGCCACTGGGTCTGGATAAGGGAACACGCCGCTTAGAACTGCAATTGCAAACTTGCTTTGAGGTATTAACAATCAACTCTCAGATCACAAATCAAGCTAATTGTCTCCCAACTGTGTCAATTGTAATAACGTTCAGAATAAAATCAGCGGTTTATAGAGGACTCCACAGCTTAGTAGTGCAATTCGAAGTAAAGAATCCACTATGGAAGGAAAGGTATTTTCAAAAGATCTACGAGATAAAATTGTGGAAAGACACAAGTCAGGGGATGGATATAAATTACTTAAAAGACTTTACCCAGACCTTACACAGATCAGGCCATCTCTACAAACTAGATGAATGGTTGAGGAGACTGATCAGAGAGGCTACCTAGAAGCCAATGGCAACTTTGAAGGAGCTTTAGATCTTTATGGCAAAGGCTAGTGACCTCAATATCACAAGCGCTCCACAAATCTGACCTCTGTGGCAGGATGGCATAAGAAATCACTCCTCAAAAAAGGCAACATCGTGTCTCATTAGAGCTTTGGCCAAAAGCACATTATAGATTCTGAGGCCAAGTGGCAACAGGTGCTGTGGTCAGATGAGTCCACATTTTTACTTTTTGGTCTGAATGCAAAATGTTAAATGGTCTAGTCAGAGCCCCAACCCAGATCCTATTAAGAATCTGTGGAATGACTTGAATATTACAGCCCATAATCGGTCACCATACAATTGGACTGGGTTTGAACAATTCTGCAAGAAAGAATGGACAAATATTACACTGTATAGGTGTGCAAAGTCAGTAGAGACGTATTCAAAGAGACTCATGGCTGTAATTCAAGAAAAAGGTGGTTCCAACCAAGTATTAAGTTTAGTTTTCCAAACTGTATTTTACTGGTTTCATTTGAATTAATTTTCAGGTATTCTTCTCACTTGGATATTGTGAGTTACTGTGAGTGTTAACAAACACAGAAAAAAGTATTTTATTCGTTAAGATTTTATGTGACTTAATTTCACGCTGTAAGGCCACATTTTGAAAGGGGGTGGACTTTCCATGCCCACTACTGAAGTAGTGAGGGCAGAGCCTGGACACAGAGGCAGGCAGGAGGTGCGAGGCAGGAGGTGCGAGGCAGGTGGTGCGAGGCAGGAGGTGCAAGGCAGGAGGTGCGAGGCAGGAGGTGCGAGGCAGGAGGTGCGAGACAGGAGGTGCAAGGCCCTCGGGCGTTGTGTACATGTTATCGTCATAGTCAATTAGAGGGGGGCAGACAGACACAGATCAGTAGTCGTATCACAACAGAACTGATCCTTGGGAGGCTCCTGTCCCCCTCTTTATTTCCATCATAATTGGCCCTCATGACAGGCAGATGTGGAAAAGCAGGGCTGCCCTTCTTAGCGGACCCCAGGATGTTCCGAAATCTCCCAGTGTGCAATTTTCATGGTCCCGAACGCCATCGCTCGGTAGGGGTGGGTCGTCAAATACAACCGACTCGCCACAATATATATGACGATACATATTAGTAGTTAGACTGTGTTACCTAGAAACAAATGACTCACTCTTTAGTCTTCAACAACATACTAATCAAAACACGAACAACAATTCATTGTATTCATCATTAGGAACCCACAATGAGACAGTGTTCAGGGAGGCCTGGGTTCCTTATCCAGAGCTGAGCCAAATGATGTTCTCACCATGGGCCACTGGTTCCCTGACTGACGCCTAGACTTATTCACCATCATTAGTATCCGGATGGGCTGAGTCTGCCCAAGGCATGTGAACGTGTGTGTGTGAGACCATTTGCCAAACTAGTTGCTAATAAGATTATAACCGGGCCTGCCCCATTTGCTTTCTCATAGCCTTAGCATCACAATAATCAATTTCAGGAAAGTGAAAACAACGATACTCCCTGGCACTACGCTTTAATTAGTGATACTAGAACTTTTGATTGTGCGAGAAATAATTCATCCGTTCTTTCAGGAGATTACTTACTGTAAGTGTACCAAGTCAAATGAAGACGGACTGCTTTCTGCTGTCTCTTGGGACGCATCACCCGAAGGGAACAGGGGGATGAGAATATAGACAGGCAGCCATGTCCTACCTGTCAGTGATTAATTATTCAGCAGCTCACGGTTGGCTGATCTGATGCCGGTGTGACTGGGAGGGTTTTCTGGGCTGGGCTGACGGCTGAGGCTGTTGGGGACCCAGGTAGGGAGGAACGCTCTGGGCTCGCCACGGGGAAGGAACCGCAGAGACATCCCATCAGCCTGACCTGTCCTTTTCCCCCTCCTGTCACACACGTGCGCACATACACACACACACACACACACACACACGCACACGTACGAACACACACAAGATGACAATCTGACTGTTCCCCCAACCTTACCTCCCCGCTCAGCGGGGTGCCGTTTCCATGGAGACTGAGTGTACTAACAAGGACAGGGAGATTCTGAGTAGGCAGACAGACAGCAGTCAGGGAGGCAGACCGACAGGGAGGGAGGGAGGCAGACAGATGGAGGAAGACAGAGACGGAGGGAGACAGACAGGGAGGGAGGAGGACAGAGAAAGAGGATGGGAGGCAGACAGACAGGGAGGAAGACAGACAGAGAGGAAGGCTGACAGACAGGGAGGAAGACAAACGGGGGAGGCAGTAAAGGAGGAAGGGAGGCAGACAGGGAGGCAGACAGGGAGGCAGACAGGAAGGCAAGGGACTGGCAAGCAGACAGTCTCTCTCAGTGTCCCAGGTCAGTGCCCCTGAATTGGACCTGGTTAGGAGAGACGAAATGCTTGGCTAGAATTCACACAAGTGGCCACATACCATTGATCCACATCACATGGTCTGGGATGTTCTTCAAACTGTTCAGCATGAAATGTATAGAAAGCTCAACTGCTTTTTAAAATCGAAGCTCCCCTGTCGAACCAGCATCAACTAAAATGTTTGCCTGTTACGTAGAATAAATACTTGACCAAACGGTTAAAATTAAGCAAATATACCGCAAGCTGAGAGGAAATGACCAATCTCACATGCCAATACATAACCTAGTCGTTTTAAATCGGAGGTCAGTGACAATGTTACAAACAAACTGTGTGCTCTCCAGTGGGGCTGAAGCCAGATGATCTTGGAGATCAAGCAGGTGGCTTGAATGATTTGCTAAAATGGGATCCACACTGCACTGTCTTACATGACCTTGAGTGTCTCGCCAGCTCTCTCGTCAGCTCCTGTGATTAGCACAGACACGCTTTGACGGGCCGCCAGAAAACACTCCTAAAAATAAGAATGTTAAATCCGTCATACCTAATGAAGATACGTCTTGC
Organism: Esox lucius; assembly: GCF_011004845.1. Taxonomy (NCBI): domain Eukaryota; kingdom Metazoa; phylum Chordata; class Actinopteri; order Esociformes; family Esocidae; genus Esox; species Esox lucius. The sequence continues at coordinate 13,848,545 of NC_047585.1, forward strand.
CCAGTAAGGTGCCTTGGATCTGATGTTGGCCCCCGACAGCGTCTTTTAGCACACATAAAAATACACTTTGTGTTACATGTGTGGGTTTTCAAAGAACTTTTCCATCGGCTATGCATGTAAACTAAAGCTTTTCAACTCAGTCCCAGAGTGCCAAAACACACTTTTCAACCTATAATTTTAGTCAGGGACTGATTCAAGTCTGGGACACTAGGTGAGTGCAAATCACTATGAGGAAGAGACTAAAAGAAGAAATTCAGTTGAAGAGGCCTGGTGTAAATGATGTGCATGTGAGTACAAAGCCTTGCAAAAGTATTCAATATCCTGAACAATTCTCTCCTTTTAGTGAATTCATTTTGGCCCATTCTTCTTGGCAGATTTGCTGTAGATTGTTCAGAGTGGTTGGAAGATGCTTGTGGCCAGATTTAAACTGGGCCACTTTAGGACAATAACATTTTTGTCCAAAATTCAACCACTCTCATGTTGCACTTGCATTGTCTCAAGCACAATGGGACACCCTGAATTTCCCCAGAATCGTATTTTTCTGTGAACTATAGCAGGTTCTCTCACAGTATTTCTCTGTATTTTGCTCCATTTGCTCCATTCTTCCTTGAATTTAAACAAAATGCCCAGCCCCTTCTAATGGCAGTGTTGGGTCCCTGCAACACATAACCCTTTAAGTTTTGGCCTCAATCCTCTATCTCTGATAAAAAAAAAAACTCTGATCACAAAATATTTTCCTACACCACAGCTGGGTAATTCCCAAGCTTTCAAAAGGTACTTTTTGAGTTCTTGCCACCATAATATACTGGCCAGTGTTATGCAGAGCTCTTGATATGATTGACCAGGGCACCATTACTCCACTCACAGCCATTGAACTCTGTAGCTCCTACAAAGTGATTGTAGGCTTCTGGCTTCTCTCACAAGAGAGAAGTAGAATTTCCTTTATTCTTCATTTTCTATTTCTACCACACATTACTGTGTTACTACTGGTACAATGGCAGTGCCACTTCCTTCTCTGCCCTCTATGACAGGTGGTGTGACAGTGTATTACAGAGTTGACAGTGTATAACACACTATCCAGTGAGTTTAATGTGAGCCATACGGAAAGAGGGAGGGTGATCACATGGAGTTGTTGACAATAGGACGCCAGGGTAGATTGGAGTGGATCAATGCGTTGCTAAAGTACATCTAATGGTCTACTCATTCCCAGGGTGGAAGAGGAAGAGTTCAGAGACAAGGAATAAACCACCCCTCTGTTCAGGGTTTACCTTCCTCTGATGTTTGGACAAATGCAGAAATAATGATCAAAATAGGATTAAGGATTAGGACCCCGATAAGCAACTGCCAAACGCAACAGCTTATCTTCCCGGAGCCCAAATGATCCAAATGAACTCATTTTTGATTTCAGGACCAGGAAGTTTCTGAAAAAGCTCAAGTGTTCAAAATTGCACGGTTTGCCTAGCTGTGATTTACAGCTACCCCTAACAAGGGGAGAATACTTCCCCCGCCTTTTCAATGACCGCAAGGTGAGCTAGCCAACAAACCCTGCCAGCTCAGGGGGAGGAGAGACTGAGCTCACCACCACGGGCTGGGGAACTGTTTCCTCTCTGTAGACCAGCTCTGTTGAAAGACTTGCAGCTAATGTGGATGTGTATGTCACATGTGTTCTGTGCTTTACTCAACACACATAATGGAGTCAGCCAGTCTACAGAGCCAGATTGAATCATATTGAAAACCGCTGAATGCATGCGAGGTGCCATTGACATTCGGTTTTCTTGTTCTGGAAGACAATGTGGTTATTGTCTCGATATATGATTTGTTTAAAAACAAAATCCTGCAAGACTGTGTGAATGGCATCATAGCTCCACATCTCTGCCAGTAATATTCAAATGCATTTCTCTTAATACACATCCATCCAAGTCTCGGAAAGTGTCTGAGGCTGTTTCACATATGCTCCCATCTTCAGAAACAGAGAAACCAGGGCATAAAATCACAGAGCCAGTTCAGACAGTCTCTGACCCTGTATAAAACCTGTCAGTCCCACCATCTGTACTGGAGATATACCTCTAAAACTAGAGGCACACAACACCCCAGTCATATGCAAGACCACTAACCTCATTCTCCACTTGGAAAGGTTATCCTGTCTTTATGAGAGTGGGTGTATGTGAACTTTACCTCAACTAGACAGCCAAAGGATCTGTGCTCCATAGCCTCAGCGCCCTCTGCTCCTTAAAGGAAGCCCCTCTGTCTGGAGACAGTCTGAGTGCCGAATTGCCTCAGGCCTTTCACAGGGACACGCTTCACTATTTTCCCCCTGGTTAGAATCCAGACAATCTTGTTTTCTCTTACAGACACTCATACTTTTTATTTAGCAACGTGTATTTTCCCAGACAAACAAAAGGAAATTCCGTTTCAAAAATACTGCTGAAACATTGTTGATTCAATAAAGCCAAACTGCAAACACGCTCAATCTGACCACTCAGTCTCCCTCATCTTACACACAAACATCTTTCAACCCACTTCCCCCGCAAACAACACGCCCCGGGCCGTGTGTGTTGATATCTTTGTCTATGTCAGTACTGCAGCCAGCGAAGTGGACATGCGAGAAGCAGTTGCGTCACTGCAAGGGTATTCATGCCAGGGCAGCCGCTCCATGGAAGACTCGTGCGGCAAACGAAAGTGTCTGTCGCCATGCTAGCATATCCCTCGGTCTCTGGGTCCTAATCCTCCAGGATCCCTCCACAGGTAGCGCCGTGCAACTGGAGGGCGGACGGCGATGCGCAACAGGTGGATGACTTGGCTAGCCAGGGACCCGGACCACGCGCTTTCATCCACGTCCAGCCCCGCTCTCTATTTCCGATCGAGAGCTCCGAAGCATGCGAACCAGCCAGATCGTTAACGCACACGAATGCCTGACCTCACTGACCCGTGGAAGGCATCCGGGCCTCAGTCGTAGGGCAACGCAGGGCAGTTTTAAAACCCCTGACGTCGAAATGGATGTGAGTCTGGTTTCAATATCCTCCCTCTGTGTTAAGACTTGTTGTGCACGTTGCTTGTTCGGCCCGAGCCACCTCATCCTCGTTTCCAGTTACAACCTTGCAGGACCTGTTATCACTACATTTTGAGTTCATGGTCCCCGACCCTACCTTTCGCCCGTTCTGCTTGTCCAGTCATATCAAAAAGGAGCAGCCTGCTCTTTCGACCGTGACTAAGTCGTATGAACCAATTCAAGCCTGCGCGATAATTGTGGATGTGCTGCCCCTTACCCTTACACTCCCGGGGAGCGCTAGCGTAATAAATCACCCTCTGAACAGCTGTCTCATGGAATCAAAAGCAATGAGAAAAATGAATTTACTTGATCCCCCGCAGGTCCCGATGTCACCTCCCAAAGAGGCCACCTCCTTCAAACCCCTGGCCAGGTGAAACCAAGATGGCTGTCTGTCCCCATTGTCTCCCCCTGGGAGGTGCTGTCCTCATCAACCGATAGGACCCGTGGGGCACACTGATAATGGGACATGGGAATCATTAGCTGTAAGTTACTCTGGATGAGGGCGTCTGCCTAATGACTAGGATGTAATGTAAAACGATTAGCTGCTGTGCTGCATACAGTGTTTGACCTGACAGCAGGCGCTTCCTGGTGGAGCATGCTGCAGGATGAAACAAGTCATATCGAATGCACGCCAGGCCTCAGATGACTGCAGATGACTTTTACAGGGCAGTACATTAAAGACTTCGGTTTCACGCTATTACAGTGTTAGAAAAAGGTTGCCTATTGTAAATGTCTTTACTCATTATGTTTGAGTTAAATTGGGAATGTGGAAAAAACCTGAAAGATCACCAACTGGGAAAAAAGCATTTATTTGACTTCAGTTCACACCAGACACTATTGTATCAGATTTGCCGTCTGTTCCTCTGTTGGTTGAATCTCATTCCTCTCCCAGTTTGAACTCTTTAGACGTTATTGTGCTCTTGTTTCCTCCCTCCTGGTCTCAATATAGAGGCGCCTCAGACCAAACAAACTGGGCAGCAAATATTAGCAGAGCGTAGGTCCGGTGGGCCAGGGCCTCCGGCCACGTCAATGGCATCAAATGACAGCAGAGGAAGTGACCTTTGACCTTAGCCTGTGTCCAATGCTTTTAATTAATGAACCATCCTGGAAACACAGGCGCTCGGCTGCCAATCCACGTGTCACAAATGCCTACTCTTTCCCCAGGTCCTAAGAGGGACCAGCAAATTAAATGGGGATTTATGGAACAAATCCCCATTTAATCCCCATTTATATTTCCCATGAAGGTATTGAGAAGTAAAATGTAGGTAGTAGCCATATGCTTTTCTCTGAGGAAATCTGAAAAGTGTGAGGGTTTTCCATTCCTCAGAATAATGGGAAAGCAGGAGCAATCTCTCCAACATTTGTTCCTGCCGCCCACACTAAGTGTGATTAGTAAAGACAGACCTCCTTCACAGACACCAAACTCATGGTTGTTTCAGAGGGGTAATGCTGACCCGTGGTTTAAATGCTTTTCCATGCTCTGCACATGTGCGTTAGGATATACTGTATCACCACGCTACGGAAACTGTCAACCGATGTCAGAATGAATCAACGTTGTTGACTCACCTCTTGACACCCGCGATGGGCACACATGTTCACGGACACACACGAACCCCCCCACACCTGTATCAAGTCCATCACACTCCAGCATGAACACTTCACACACTGTTTTCTCCTTTTTTTATTTAACCACACACATTTTCATCTCTTTTTCAGCTGAGCCTTGGCCCAGAAATCAGCATACACTGTAAAACAATACAACATAAACACACAGAATAGTGCAAATACATGTAACAAAGTTGGCACCATACAATAACGCAGCCAATCATCACATTAGGTGTTTTTGTAAATAGCTCCATGTGTGTTTTTACTAATTTCATATATTGTATTGCATAGAACAGGATTTCTGCTGTGTTTGATCAGAATAAAATGTTCTGCAAAAGACATGGAACATGAAAACATCTGCTTTTTCCTAAGTGTTTGAGCTACAAACAAACAAGTGACCGTTTTGGAAAGTAACAACTCTGGGGAACCCACTGGACAAATTTTGTCCAGAGCTACATACAAATGTTTATGTCATCGACAGCTGTTTTCTGAAAAAGCCTCGCCTAAATAAAAATCACAAATACACTGTTTAAACACAGTGAGTCTCTTCAACACAAAGATGTCCTTGATGACCACAAGCATCTCTATGAATGTTCATTAAAAGGTAGAAGAATATTACTACAACCCTGTTAACAAAACATTTGGGACGCTGTGGAAATTGTAAATAAAAACAGAATGCAAAGATGTGAAAATCATTTAAACCCAGTATTCAAAATAGCACCAAGACAACATATCAAATGTTGAAACTGAGAAATGTTATTGCTTCTTGGAAAATACATGCTCATTTGAATTTGATGCAAGCAACATATTTAAAAAAAGCTGGGACAGAAGCACCAAAAGACCAGAAACGTTGTGTAATGCTAAAAACTAAACCTGATGGAATATCGCACAACTAATTAGTTCAATTGACAACAGGTCAGTAACATGAATGGGTATTAAAAGATCATTCCAGAGAGGATGGGTCTGTCAGAAGTGAGGATGGGGAGGGGTTCATCACGCTCAGGGGCGACTGGTCATTAGGGGCAGGTGGGGCACAGCCCCACCTTTTGTCAATAGAAAGAACTGCAACAAAATTATGTTATTTTTATTTCTCGAAGATTACATATCTATGAATATAGCATCTCCCTAAATTGCATGGCTAACAGTTAGCATACAAAAGAAGACACTCTTTTGTTTTCCATGTCTGCTATTTGGTGGAGATGGTACTTGGTCAAGGGCGGGTTACAAAGATTTGAAACATCTTTCTGAGAGGATTGCAAAACATGGGAGCAGCTAGAGTCATCTGGACAATGCTGTGGAATTGGGCTTACTTGGAAGGGTAAATGTCACAGCCCAAGCTCCATTGAGCAGCATAACAAATAGGTGGATGAAAACAGGTACATTCTCAGTCGGATCACAACATGTATTAAACTGTGTGGAAGTGTGAAACTGCACTGCGGGGGCACAAGGAGTCGGTGGACTCCCTGAATCCTGTAATAACCAGATGCATTTTTGTGACTATATGTGAGGGCAATTTGAGACTTCAAAGGCACTATGACGCTCACCCCATCTTCAAAGGGACATCTAGTACTGTACAAAACAAACTGTTAGACTGTATGTATGAAGTGTACAGGGAGGAGATAGCCAAGCAAGTGGACGAGACATCATCGGTTGCCATACAGGCAGATGAGACAACTGATGTCTCCTGTAAATCACAAATGGTGGTTGTGTTGTGAAGTCAAAGATAAAACTGGACTCTGCCTCTCTAATAGCATCAAGGGTGTACTGGAACCACTGAAGCTGAGAGAAAAGCGGATCGCTCAGACTTATGATGGTGTGGCTGTAATGAGTGGAAACGTCCGAAGGGTACAGCCGCTAATGAAAGAGACATACCCACATGCCCAGTTTGTTCACTGCTTTGCTCACCAGCTGAACCTGACCTTGCAACAACTTTGTTCAGCAAGGATGAGCATCCTGAAGGTGTTTTTTGCTGATTTAAATGCAGATTTTCTCTGGCACTCCAAAACGTGTTGCAGCGCTTGCTGAGGCAACACAGAGACACATTCCAAAGCCACCCACTGTATGATGGAACTTTAAAAGTAGAACTGTCAATGCAGTTTGGGAAAACTGCGCTGCGCTGCTCCTGTGTATGGAGGACATACGCACACAACCAGGATGGGATGAGGCTACCATAAGTGAGGCATACGGCCTTTCAAAAAACTCCGGGGCCGAGCCTTTCTGCAGCTGCTGGAACTTTTTTTCTTCCTTATGCCAGAAGTTTATGTTTTATACAACACTCTGCAAAAACGGAGCATCAATGCATCTGGTATTAGCAGTGCGCTCACCCGTTTCAAGGAGAATGTCCAGAATATGCGGAAGCAAACTGATGAATGTGCTGCCACCATTCACGATGGAACAGACAAGCCAGGCCAAAGAGTAACCAACACAGCGCCGTTGATGAAGGACGCATGCGACACAGTGATCTCCCAGGTGGAGCAGAGGTTTTCACAAAGTGACCACCTGATCGCTGCCAAGCTGGATGACAGCTCGCTCTTCCCACAATTTGTCCTGTCATTCCCTACATCTGAGCTTGACTGTGCGGTGAAACTATGGCCTCTAGGAAACAAGGAAAAGTTGAAGTCTGAGATCCATCTATGAGAACAACCTAGAGGACAACCGTCACTCTGCTGAACATTAGCATAACAACACCTATGACGACATCCGAGTCAGAGAGGAACTTTTCCACCTTGAAGAGGGTAAAAACCTTCACTCGCAATACCATGGGACAGCTGCGACTCAACGCATTGGTCATGTTGTCTATAGAAAGCCAGCTGATTCAGCAGATGCATGACTTCATTCCCAAAGTAATCAAAAAGTTTGCCCAGAGGAAGAATTGCCGTGCCACCTTTCTCTTCAAATGAGCCCTCAGCCTTTGTGAGTGAAAGCATATTTTATCATCCTGCCTTTGTGGTGCTGATCTGAGCATTGGTCATATTTTTGTGCTGGATCGATTGATATAGATGGTGATGAGTATCACTGTGTCCATGCTTATCTATTTAGGATGTTGTCATAGAATGAGTCGCTATCTCTAAAAAGTTGTCTTTCTGCTTCTTTGTGTCCTTCAGTGGTGTTGAGCTCATTGCTGTTTGCGTATGGCCCTGTAGGCACATTGGTTCTGAGCTTGGTTGCATTCCTAATTTAGGTTTGTAAATGTGACATTGGTAATTTTATGTGTGTGAGAGAGAAGGAGAGCAATTACACAAGAAGGTCTCTCTCTCTCTCTCCAGTATGTGTACTACAACACCTGCTAGAAGAAAGCCGCTCTTTCTTTTTTTTACATATAAAAACGCCACTGATCACGTAGTGAAAGACTGTATGGGCAAATATTGCCACAATTTAAGATTTACATATCACAACATAAATTACAAAAAGGTTGATTATCTCATCATCTACGGTACACAGTATCATTAAAATATTCTGAGAATCTGAAGTAATCTCTGAACGCAAGGGACAAGGGTAAAAAAACAATATTGGATGGCTGTGATCGTCTGGCCCTAAAGTGGCACTGCTTTATAAACAACCATCATTCTGTAGTGGACTTCACTGCATGGGCTTAGGAACACATCAGAAAACCAGTGTCTGTGAACATCGCTGCATCCACAAATGCAAGTTAAAACTCTACCATGCAAAGAAAAAAACATATATCCTATATCAAGCAAGAATGGGAATACATTTCTCTTTCCAAACTATAGCAATTGGTCTCAGTTCCCAAACTCTTACAGAGTGTTGTTAATAGAAGAGGTGATGCAAAACAGTGGTAAACATGCCCCTGTCCCAACTTTTTTTGAAACCTGTTGCTGCCATCAAATTCAAAATGGGCATCTATTTTTTCAAAAACAATAATACTTCTCAGTTTCAACTCTTTTTAAGAAGGGGGACCGGAGGGTGTGTTCCAACTATAGGGGGATCACACTTTTCAGCCTCCCCGGGAAAGTCTATTCCAGGGTTCTGGAAAGGAGAATACGGCCGATAGTAGAACCTTGGATTCAGGAGGAACAGTGTGGTTTTCGTCCGGGCCGTGGAACACTGGACCAGCTCTATACCCTCTACGGGGTGTTGGAGGGCTCATGGGAGTTTGCCCAACCAATCCACATGTGTTTTGTGGATTTGGAGAAGGCATTCGACTGTGTCCCTCGCGGCATCCTGTGGAGAGTGCTTCGGGAATATGGGGTCCTGGGTCCTTTGCTAAGGGCTGTCAGGTCCCTGTACGACCGAAGCAGGAGCTTGGTCCGTATTGCCGGCAGTAAGTCAGACTTGTTCCCAGTGCATGTTGGACTCCGGCAGGGCTGCCTTTTGTTGCCGGTTCTGTTCGTAATTTTTATGGACATAATTTCTAGGCGCAGCCAGGGGCCGGAGGGTGTCAGGTTTGGAGACCACACGATTTCGTCTCTGCTCTTTGCGCATGATGTTGTCGTGTTGGCCCCTTCAAACCAGGACCTTCAGCATGCACTGGGATGGTTTGCAGCCGAGTGTGAAGCAGTGGGGATGAGAATCAGTACCTCCAAATTGGAGGCCATGGTCCTCAGTCGGAAAAGGGTGGCTTGCCCACTTCAGGTTGGTGGAGAGTGCCTGCCTCAAGTGGAGGAGTTTAAGTATCTAGGGGTCTTGTTCACGAGTGAGGGAAGGATGGAACGGGAGATTGACAGACGGATCGGTGCAGCTTCTGCAGTAATGCGGTCGATGTATCGGCCTGTCGTGGTGAAGAAAGAGCTGAGCCGCAAGGCGAAGCTCTCGATTTACCGATCAATCTACGTTCCTACTCTCAACTATGGTCATGAGCTTTGGGTCATGACCGAAAGGACAAGATCCCGGATACAGGCGGCCGAAATGAGCTTTCTCTGCAGGGTGGTTGGGCGATCCCTTAGAGATAGGGTGAGAAGCTCGGTCACCCGGGAGGAGCTCAGAGTAGAGCCGCTGCTCCTCCACATCGAGAGGGGTCAGCTGAGGTGGCTTGGGCATCTGTTTCGGATGCCTCCGGAACGCCTTCCCGGGAAGGTGTTCCGGTCCCGTCCCACCGGGAGGAGACCCCGGGGAAGACCTAGGACACGCTGGAGGGACTATGTCTCTCGGCTGGCCTGGGAACGCCTCGGTGTCCCCCCGGAAGAGCTGGAGGAAGTGTCTGGGGAGAGGGAAGTCTGGGCATCTCTGCTTAGACTGCTGCCCCCGCAACCCGGCCCCGGATAAGCGGAAGATGATGGATGGATGGAGTTTCAACATTTGATATGTTCTCTTTGTACAATTTTCAATTAAATATAGGGATTAAAATATTTTTACATCATTGCATTCTGTTTTATTTACATTTTATGCAGCATCCCTACTTCTTTGGAAACAGGGTTGTATAATAGTTTATAAATGATCAATCTTAACAATGTTTTGTTTTTTCATGTATAAAAGCAGGGAAAACGAATTTCATGATGAATACAAATTAATTTCATAGGTCTTTTAAAATGTGTCCATGATCTATGGTATCTCTACAATACCACCTTAATCCAGCAATGGTCAAAAAGTTGTTACAACGACGTAGTTTTTTAGCTTTAAATAATAAGACTAAGAATAAAAAGACTTGTTCTCAAATAAAAAGATATAACCTAGACCTAATCCTGACTAACCTGTTGACTAGCAAACATCCTACACATGTTTAAGTTACAATATCTCACTAAAGTGAGTACACCCCTCACATCTTTGTAAATATTTGAGTATACCTTTTCATGTGACAACACTGAAGAAATGACACTTTGCTACAATGTAATGTAGTGAGTGTACAGCTTGTATAACAGTGTACATTTGCTGTCCCCTCAAAATAACTCAACACACAGCCATTAATGCCTAAACCACTGACAACAAAAGTGAGTACACCCCTAAGTGAAAATGTCCACATTGGGCCCAATTAGCCATTTTCCCTCCCCGGTGTCATGTGACTCATTAGTGTTACAAGGTCTCAGGTGTGAATAGGGAGCAGGTGTGTTAAATTTGGTGTCATCGCTCTCACACTCCCTCATACTGGTCACTGGAAGTTCAACATAGCACCTCATGGCATAGAACTCTCTGAGGATCAGAAGAAAAAAAAATGGCTCTACATAAAGATGGCCTAGGCTATAAGAAGATTACCAAGACCCTGAAACTGAGCTGCAGCACGGTGGCCAAGACTATACAGCGGTTTAACAGGACAGGTTCCACTCAGAACAGGCCTCGCCCTTTGGTCGACCAAATAAGTTGAGTGCACATGCTCAAAGTCATATCCAGAGGTGGTCTTTGAGAAATAGATGTATGAGTGCTGCCAGCATTTCTGCAGAGGTTAAGGGGTGGGGGGTCAGCCTGTCAGGGCTCAGCCCATTTGCCCCACACTGCATCAAATTGGTCTGCATGGCTGTCGTCCCAGAAGGAAGCCTCTTGTAAAGATGATGCCCAAGAAAGCCTGCCAACAGTTTACTGAAGACAAGCAGACTAAGGACATGGATTACTGGAACCATGTCCTATGGTCTGATGAGACCAAGATTAACTTATTTGCTTCAGATGGTGTCAAGCGTGTGTGGCGGCAACCAGGTGAGGAGTACAAAGACAAGTGTTTTGCCTACAGTCATTCATGGTGGTGGGAGTGTCATGGTCTCAGGCTGCATGAGTGCTGCTGGCACTGGGGAGCTACAGTTCCTCAAGGGAACCATGAATGCCAACATGTACTGTGACATACTGAAGCAGAGCATGATGCCCTCCCTTCGGAGACTGGGCCTCAGGGCAGTATTCCAACATGATAACGACCCCAAACACACCTCCAAGATGACCACTGCCTTGCTAAAGAAGCTGAGGGTATAGGTGATGGACTGGCCAAGCATGTCTCCAGACCTAAACCCTATTGAGCATCTGTGGGGCATCCTCAAACGGAAGGTGGAGGAGCGCAAGTTCTCTAACATCCACCAGCTACGTGATGTCTTCATGGTGGAGTGGAAGAGGACTCCAGTGGCAACCTGTGAAGCTCTGGTGAACTCCATGCCCAAGAGGGTTAAGGCAGTGCTGGAAAGTAATGGTGGCCACACACTTTGTGGCCAATTCACACATTTTCACTTAGGGGTGTTCTCCCTTTTGTTGCCAGCAGTTTAGACATGAATGGCTGTGTGTTGTGTTATTTTGAGGAGACAGCAAATTTACACTGTTATACAAGCTGTACACTCACATTGTAGTAAAGTGTTGTCACATGAAAAGATATAATAAAATATGTATAAAAATATGAGGGGTGTACTCACTTTTGTGAGATACTGTACTTTGGACCTCCATTACAGCTAATGGATTGTATACAATTTAAGGGGCTTTTAATAAAGTTTTTTTACTGTTTAGTTGTTTTCTGTATAAGGTGTCTCCTTTTCGGTGTTATCCATTTTAACGCCTTGCCAGGAGTCTTGGGGAGAGAAGGGAGAGCAATATTCTTCGGAAGTGTTTACAACCCCCCCCCCCTCCCTGCACACCCCTGGTCTCTGATTACAGGGACCTCGACATACTGACCATGCTTACTCCTCTCGCTTCAAAGCAGACACACCATTCACACATTCACACAGTCTCCATGAGCAGAAAGAATAACAGCACCAGCTGTTGCTATCAGAGGCAGCTCCAGCAGCGCCATGAGGTCCCGGGTCAAATACGTACCCAGAATCCATCATGTTTATCTCGCCAGGGTGGCACAGTGTTTTGGGTCACAGGATAATAAAAACAGAGCGGATCTGTCTACAGCAGGGGTTTTCAAACATGTTATTGCTAAAGACACTAAAACAGTATGAGCCTGCATATGAGGATCCCCTATGTTATTTTTATTATTTCATTAACCTCCAATTTGACTCCTAAGAGCTTCAAACAGTTTGCGAGCTCTGCAATGACTACCAGTGGTAATGCTGCTTTTCATATAGGTGCCTCCGCGCTGCAGATTTGGTTGTCCTCAATTGGAGGCAGCTGTCCCGTGTTGCCTCTAACTGGGTACTTTATTTAAGTTGCTCTGGTATTCCCTCATTGTTTGCACCAGTTGTGTGTGTTATGTGGTTCAGTTTGCGGTTACGTTTATGAGGCAAAACATTAAAAGGAATGATTCCTTTAAACTTTGTGCCTGCCTCCTCCGCTGTGACACATAGCAGATGTGCAGCGTGCTGGTCAGTGATAAGGACCTGATTACCACCAGTGTGAGGAGTTAGAGTGTCAAAGCTACTTGAATATCAATGGAAAAATACATAACATTGGGATTTATCAAGATTTTACAAACGTTTTTGGTACAGAATTGTTTGATATTTGATCCTCAATTTTAAACACACTTGATCCATTGGACAAGTGATTCAATTTCATTCAGTATTCTTCTTATCCACCGATTTTCTAAACATTTATTGAGTTATTATCCAAGGTATGTAATCCCTTGGAATACAGTGACGACAGAGCAACATAGACACAAATCGCTTTGTACTTTATATACAAAATATGGTTTTGCATGAAATTATCTCTCAAGAGATCCCAGAGCGTTTCTGCATGTTGGATGGAGTGACAGACAACAGAAAGACCTGGGGAATTGAGAGGATATTCGCAGGCTTGCTTTAGCTGATCAGAATATCAATTATGTCAGGCGCTCCTGCATTCCTTGCTTCCCTGAAAGAAGCATGTCTATCTTCCAGGGCTCCATTCTAAGCCCGGGAGTATTCCTTCAAAATGAGGAACATGTTTCTGGTGAACTTTGACTTCGCTTCAAGCTGATCTGTGATTGTCTCAGCCTTGTGGAGTGTTTACATAGGGCCCTTGATTTGAACAGGCCTCTGTTTTATTTTCAGGCACGGACAAAAAGATGGAGTGAGTGAATTTTAAAGCTCCCCTCGATTGGTTTTCAAGCCTGAAGAGGAAAATGTACTTGCAGTTCCACCTCCACAACACTCGTAGCAGTCCCTCAGGTGATGACACCAGAGTGTGTAATCTGCACTGCACACAGGGATCTTGAAATCACTATAAATAATATGACAAACTTGGTTCATGAAATCTACTTCAGGACCAAAAACAGCTGTGCTGAATATATGGAAATACAAATGCTTTGTACAGGCTAGGATGCAGATGAATAAAAATAAGAAATGAGAAAAGATTAGGGAGATTAGCATTGGGGACTGATGCGAGCAGTGGATCATTAAAAGAGTGCTAGCTAAGGAAAAGTGTCTGGGTGTTGCCTCGATGACACATGTAGACCAATTCCGTTGTGAGGTGAGGTCAGATTCTAATAGTTAGTTTATGACATCTTATGGATGTAGGATTTGTCTTCACTTGGATGTAATGTGTGAGATGTAAAATTTGATTGGCTGTCAATGCCTCGCAATTAGCTTATTTCACCAGTTCTACATCTGTGGATTCTCCAGTGGGTTGTGAAGTCTTCGGGCTGAGGAAGTAGAGTTGGAAGACCAGACAGATGCCGCAGAACAGGCAGACCGAGGAGCCTGTGGATACCTCTATCACAATGTCTGCAACTCATGGGCTTACCATGCAGTGACCTCTGGTGTTAGCCAATCCAAAGATCCACCCATTCAGATCAAAAGGCTATCTCCAGTTTACACAGAAGAATTTAGAATGAATCTTTTTGTTTGAGGCAAATTTTTACTGCTCAAAAAATAGTTAATGGGTCAGTTACGTCAGTTCTTCCAGAAGGCCCCGCGGGTCTCTAGAGCAGTGTTTCCCAATCCTGGTCCTAGGGACCCAAAGGGGTGCATGTTTTTGCGCTAGCACCCACACAACTGACTCAAATTAAAGACCTGATGATTGGTTGATTACATCAATCAAGTGTGTAAGTGGTTGGTCAACATTTAAAACAAATGTGTGAGTGGTAGGGCAAAAACAAGAATGTGCATCCCTTTGGGTCCCAAGGACCAGGATTGGGAAACACTGCTCTAGAGCCTGATGTGCTGTAGAAAGGGCTGCAGGATGGAGCCCTGCATCAGGTTGAATATCCCGTCGGTGATCTGACAGAAACAAACAGTTGGCAGGTGGGATGAAAACAAACCTTCAACCCATGCGTTGGTTTGAGGTTCAGACCTGTTATGTTGAAGGTCGGAAAGGTGTTAAATTGGTTACATACTGTTTCTTCCCTTCCCTGGCTCCTGTGCTGCAGTTGTGTAGCGTTATAGATTTATGTACAGTTATGAATTAATTTTGTTCAAGACACTTTAAAGTGTAAGGCCAAAAGTTAATTGGTGATGATGACGTGTATTGGTATGGAAATCCATACATTTCCTAAGATACATACAGTATACATACAACAACAATCTTGATGTAGGCCAATGTTGATTGGACCAGTGAGGAGAATTTAAATCTTTCCATCAGTAATAAAAGAAGACATAGAACTTCTGGACCGCTTCTTTTTCAGTAATATGTAACAGATTTTCTAAACAGGTTTAGGTTTCACATCAAAATATCCTGAATAAACATCAATATGTTATTAGCCAGATTAAACCATTTGTGTTCAGAAACAGATAATTCAAAATATTTCTTAATATTCTTAATCGTCTGTAAACTGTTACAAGATTAATTGCTTTGGCTATTCATTTTTTGGGATGTTGGTGTGGTTATGGGCTGGTTGTGACATTATATGATGTGACTGTCTCACACAGAGTACTGAACATCTGATTTACATTCACCGAATAATTTGTGGTATAGACTTATAATTTAATACATACTTTTTCTGCAATCAGTCCACATGCTATACCCCACAATGACAAACCCAAAACACAATTGGAAACATCTCATGTACTCCAACTTGGGCTCAGATGCATCCCATGTCCTTTGGTCATCCCTGAGGGGTCTCTAGAACTTGATGGGAGGACACATGTGGCAAATTCCATTGATCAGGCTTGATTAAGAAACGCACAGGTGTCCATAGACACACACTTGTGCATGTCAGAGCAAAAACCAAGCCATTAAGTCCAAGGAACTCTCCTCAGACCTTCAACCCATTCTGTTGAGTTATTTTGTCATGGCCTTTTGTCATGGAGGTGATTAAAGAACCCAAACGAACCGTTCAGAAGGACAACTCTTTCTGCAGTGGCTAGACGGACTGAATAAAATCTAAAGGATTTTATCTAAGTCTATCTGAGACTAGAAGAAAAGAGATTATCTGGCCTGATTATACCAAAATGAAACTATTAGCCCTGAATGTCAAGTTCTGCCGAAAACCTGGTATCGCTTATCGCCAGGCTTAAACCATTCCCTAGGAAAAAGCAAGGTGGTGGGTGCGTTATGCTATGGGGATGCTTCACAGCGCCAGTGACTTTAAGACTGATCAAGATTGAGGGAAAGATGAGCAGAGCAAAATATAGAAAGGTGCTTGAATATATCCTGATCTAGAGACAATAGGACCTCAGATTCAGGTGAAACTTCCTCTTTCAGCACAAAAACAACCCAAACCA
This sequence comes from Esox lucius, assembly GCF_011004845.1. Lineage (NCBI taxonomy): Eukaryota > Metazoa > Chordata > Actinopteri > Esociformes > Esocidae > Esox > Esox lucius. The sequence goes on from NC_047585.1 coordinate 13,864,640, forward strand.
CACAGCCTAGACATTGATATAGTGGCTTCAGGACAAGATAATGAATGTCCTTGAGTGGCCCAACCAAAGCCAAGACTAGAAAATCAGTACTAAACATCTGTCGGGAGACCTGTGGGAAGACCTGAAGATCGCATTATACAACAATAACGCAACAAAATAAAACGTTAAGGGGTCTGAATACCATACTATTTGGAAATAACATTAAATGTAATGCTTATAGCACACATTAGGTGTAAATTTTTAAATGAAAAAAATACATCTGGCTGTCCAAGGGAATATGTTACTGATTACTTTGCCATGTAGCTTTAATCACCTGCGGGCATGTCTCAGAATTAACATGGCCAGCATGGTGCAAGCACAGAACTGACCAGAATCCCATACAGACACAGCAGGATGGAGACTGACATAGAGAGACACTGACACACAGAGACAACCCCCCCCCCCCCCCCCCGTTTTTAAGGGACCCCCCTGTTCTTAAGGGATTATCTGTTCTTAAGGGATCATTATGACTGACCATTTTTCAATCAAGTTCTGGAATGAGGCTATCCATGTGCCTGCTCTCTCGGGATGAAGGGGGATGAGAGGACAGGGTGGGGGGGATGAGGGCTGGTGTTTGTTTGTTATCTCCATCCACTTGGGCCTTATCTCAGGAGCGTGAGCCGCAGCCAAAGCAGAGAGGTAGTTGGCGTGCCATGTAAAATTATACAGTGAGAGAGGGCTCAACAAAAAACACATGGGTGTACAGGACTTTCTGTATTTCTGCATGAATCTAAAATGTGATCAGGTCATGATCCAAATCCTAAAAACAGCTACAGTGAACCTGATTAAACATTTAAGCCAAGGAACTTCAAAGTATCAGAGTTTTTGATGTCACAGAATAAAATTCTACAAGAACATATTAACTAGCTCTCAATTTCACAATGGTCACCCTCACATATGCACGCACATGCAATCTCACACACACAAACAAACACAGAGGCAAAAACCCCCACCCACACAAAATAAATATTATTTTACTTCATCCTGGGGCTGGAAAGACCCAAATTGCCTGTGTAACTGCCACCCATAAATAAACCCAAAACCCAGCTAATCTAGATGATTTAGATGTAAACTAACTTCCAGAGAGTTAGTACAGATCTTGTCAGTTTTTCTCTCACATGCATTTCACAAAACCTTTTTTAATCGACCACCTCCATTAGATTTCCAACAAATACTCCATAACTGGTCAAATGCCCAGGGACTTGATTCTTTACTGGTGTGGAACTCTTTTTTTACCAGGCATTTTAACATCATAACATGTGGTAACAAACAGCCTGTGTGGCCACAAATGGAAGCCAGGGCAGACCACATCAGTGCCACAAGTCCTCATGTGTCAAACCGAGATGAGAAAGACGGAATTAGAAAGCTACCCCAGCTACTCACTGTCCAAGGACAACAGTGCCAGATCGGACACAAACCACTGCACACAAATTAGGAAGAAATCGTAAGTTTTTAGTTTAGCTACCAAGGTGAATGGGAATGAAAATTCATGGAATATTTCAATGGATTAATCAGCGACAAAGAACAGTTTTGCAAACATTTTGGCAAACACTTGGTACCAATCTGTGTATACATATTGTACAACCCTGTTTACAAAAATGTTGGGATGCTTTGTAAAATGTAAATAAAACAGAATGCAATGATGTGCAAATCATTTAAACCCTATATTTAATTAAAAATAGTACAAAGACAGCATATACAATTTTGAAACTGAGACATTTTATTGTTACTTGAAAAATATATGCCCACTTGGAATTCGATGCCAACAACACATTTCAAAGAAGCTGGGACAGAGGCAACAAAAGACTGTAGAAGTTGTTTAATGCAATAACGCATAACTAATTGGGGTCAATTGGCAACAGGTCAATAACATGATTGGGTTCTAAAAATCATTCCAGAGAGGATGGTTCTGTCAGAAGTGAGTAAGGGGAGGGATTCCCAACTCTGTGAAAGACTGTGCAGGCAGATAGTGCAACGATTTAAGAGTAATGTTTCTGAGTGTAAAATTGCAAAGAGTTTGGGAATCCAAACTCCCACTGAAAACATTTGGCGCATTATAAAATGAGAATAAAACAACAAAGGAGACCCGAACTGTTGAGCAGTTGAAATCCTATATCAATCAAGAATGGGACAACATTTCACTTTCAAAATTACAACAATTGGTCTCCTCAGTTCCCAAACACTTACCAAGTATTGTTAAAAGAAGAGGTAATGCAACACAGTGGTAAACATGCCCCTGTCCCAAATGTTTTGAAAAGTGTTGCTGGCATCAAAATGGGCATGTATTTTTCCATAAACAATAACATTTCTCAGTTCCAACATTTGATAAGTGGACTTTCTACTATTTTCAGTTAAATACAGGGATAAATGATTTGCATATCATTGCATTCTGTTTTTATCAACATTTCACACAGTGTCCCAACTTTTTTGGAAACAGCAACCCTGTTAATAAACATATACTGATGAGCCAAAACTTTATGACCACTCACAGGTGAAGCGAATAATTTTGATCATCTCCTAAAGGGCACATCAAGGTCTGGGTAGATTAGATGGTAAGCGAAAACAATCAGTTCTAATTGTCAATGTGTTGGATACAGGAGAAATAGGTAAGAGTAAACACCTGAGTGACTTTAACGTGGGTCAGATTTTTATGGCCAGATGACTGGGTCTGAGCATCTCTGAAATGGCAAGGTTTGTGGGGTGCTCCCGGTCAGCAGTGGTGAGTACCTACTGACAGTGGTCCGAGGTGGGATGAACCACCAATCAGTGAGCGACAGGGTGTTGGCTGCCTAAGGCTCATCGATGAGCAAGGACAAGGAAGGCTATCCCGTCTGGTCTGAACCGACAGAAGGTCTACTGTGGCACAAGTTACAGAAAATGTTAATGACAGTTACAGGAGGAATGTGTCACAAACACAGTGCATCTCACCCTGCTGCATATGGGGCTACAAAACCACAGTATATTTTTACCATGTACTATACAGTGAGAATTTTTCTTATTCAATGTGGATAGAGGAAATATGTTTTTACCATATAAAGAGATGTAGGTATAGTTGGAGGGGAGTAGCCCATTATACAAGTACAAAATACTAGCTTGTGGCAATTAAACACTTTTATTACACAAATTGCAGTCATACCTGTGTGGCTGTATTTTAACTGTCCAGTGCGCATGTAAAAATTAAATCTCCTTGATGGAACTTCAGACTCAAGACCAATCATTTCAACGACAAGTGACAGACTCAAAGTGGTGTTCTGATTTTGCTTTTCAATGGCTTCTTTGTACCCAATGATCCATGTGTATGTATCTGTGTGTATGTGTCATTGTGTGTGTGTCATTGTGTGTGTGCGTGCTGTGTTTGCTCTCCCATGCAGCTCACGTACTACAAGGGGCCCTGTCTGTCAGTTCTCCAGCGGTCCGTGACCCTGTGCCTGAGCGAGCACGGCTGATGCTGTTGCTCCACTCGCCTCACACGGGAAATACTGCGATAATTACTCAGTCAGGAGTGAGCGGACTGGCTTTAATTTAATTTCACATCAAATAACAATCCAGAGATGAACGGGCGATAAATCAAACAGGACCGCGCTGCTCTCTCAGGCTCTCCGAGCTCCACAAGGGGCCCGTGTGGATTAGCAATGTGCGCAGTGATCAGTGCACTGTGATTAGCAGCGTATGATTGGATATCTCACGTCTCTCTCTGAGACACGAAAACCACAGGGCGACTAATTTTCTTCCCCCGTGTACCCGCACCTCTTTACCACCCCAGCGCTCTGCAATCATTTGTCTTCCTTTTTCGCTCTCTATCTCTCTTGCTCTCTCTTGTCTCTGTTTTCCAGTGTACAACATCATCCCGTTGTTTAATCACCCCTGTGATCTATCAACATCATATTCATTTGCGTTATCATCGTCAATGTCATTCTGGTCTGTTTGATCACACGCATCTTTATCAACACAGCCAATGCAAACAACCTAATTAGAACCCCCAATGTCACGCTATCACAGAGCAATGTGATAAGCAGATTAACTGACAACAGGGCAGGGATGGTCAACACATGCTTATCTCAAACTGGAATTCCGGTAAGAATGCTGTTCTCTAACAGCGTGCGAATTCATGTTGAAGGTTCCATGACCAGTGGTCTGCAGACATCTCCCAGTCCAGAATCTCCTGAACGGCTCTTGTCGTGTGTCTGTTCAGAGTCACAACCTCGTCTGTTCACCACAACATGTTGTGTAATGACGCCTCCGACAGCACGGAATACAGATTATCAGACACCTCTGACAACCATGACTCCCCAGGACCTAGCATCCATTCCTTAAATATCTGTCTCTGTGTACCACAAGTCCAGTCAGGCTGTTAAATACTTCTAAAGGACATTGCTCTTTCTCTTCTACTTCTCTCTCTCCTTATGTATTTCTTGTTCTTTTTATTTGTATTTATTCTTTCATTCTGTTTCTTTCATTGTCCTTGTTCTGACCTTTCTTTCTTTTTCGTGCTTTCTCTATCAACTGTTTTTTTTTTTCTCTTCTCTTTCTCTCTCTCTATCTGTCAAACAACAGTTGTTTAGATTTAATGGTAACCCTTATGGAAAGATACTTATAAAGTTACTTGGAGCATATCCACTTGGCTGGTAACACCTATACATTGAATGTTGAAACGGGGATGTTGGGGGAATACGATCCAGAATGAAAAGTAAGCCTCCAGTTTCCCACACAGTGGAGTCCAAAGTGGGCCACCAATCCATCTAGCCGTTGTCTCACCTCCAGAAGGACCAGCAACACAGCATGAGGATGAAACAGTAGAACAATTGTAAACTTGTGGATATCCAGCTATAGTCTGTTCCAACGCACAAAACAAGAGCGTTTTGGAGTGCACATTATAACAATTACAATGTCCCCTAGACGCTAAGAGCAGGTTTTTGCCAAGCCCTTTGAAAACTCTGACTCTGTTTCCTGAGGGCTATTGGCCAGTTCAATATAATTTGAAAATAATTGTGAAAAGACACTGTAACCCGTTTACAGAAAGAAATGCAGGTTGCTGTCATGGTTCAATTACCGTATCACTCAGTTTCTGGGTTTAACATGACTTCAGCAAACAGCAAGTAACAGGAGTGTTTAATGGAACCAGACCATGTTTATGAGCGAGAAGTGTGTTCAGTCAAAATTCCCCCACATTTGGTGGAGTGCAAATAAAACCCATTCATGATATCCAGTAGGTTTGTCACCGCTGCAAAGGCCTGTCACCAATCAACATAGACCTCATTCAGTATCACGCGGATGACTAGAACTGTAGCCCCCCACCTTCCCCTGCTCTGCCCAGCGCCATCAACAAATACGACTGCTTGAGAACCAAACCAGAGCGTTCCGCACGACTCGGAACCTGGTGAATTAACGCACGTGTCTTTCATCACATCAGCCTTAGCTGGTTGAGACTACCTCTGCCGCACAAACACACCGGCGTCTGGGTCTCTGAGATCATAATGCCGCACAAACACACTGGCGTCTGGGTCTCTGAGATCCCGATGCTCCACAGACACACCGGCATCTGGGTCTCTGAGATCCCGATGCTCCACAGACACACCGGCGTCTGGGTCTCTGAGATCCCGATGCTCCACAGACACACCGGCGTCTGGGTCTCTGAGATCCCGATGCTCCACAGACACACCGGCGTCGGGGTCTCTGAGATCCTGATGCTGCATGACATCACAGTGGAGGTTCAGCCACAGCCGTCTGCTCTCCCGGAGTACAGAGAGGGCAAGGCGACCGCTGAGATGACCGGTCAAATCGATCAACCCGGCAAATACTATCTTAGCTCTTGAGCGCGAGATCGATTTGTAGAAGCTGCGAATTGCAAGATTGCGACAAACATGTTTTTCAGTAGATTTCGACACCACCAGAACCAGGGTGCCATTTCCCTACCCCCCTCCCCAGGCCCATGTGAGAAGGGAGACTGAATCATTTGAGTGAATGGGGGGCTTAACAGAACAGACAGGGTGACCGCTGAGTCTGGATGTCTTCAGGTACTAACCAGACATCGTGGTCCAAATGTTCCCATCCATCCTCCACATCATCTCAGATCATGTCAGAAGGCATAGCATGCCAGTCGCTGAGATTTAGGGTGCTGTTGGACTTCTCATTTGATCTGTCTTTTTCATCTCACACATCAAACAAAACCAGGCAGACCCACCTCCAAAACATCACCCAGCAAGCCAAGAGGCTGCATTTGGGTCTGTCATGTTCCCCTCCCACCCGTATTCTCATTGCACGGAATACAGATTATCAGCAGAGCATCCTTTTGTTGCTGCGTAGAGGTATAAGGGTATTTCGGGAAGATCTTCTAGATAGGATTTGGACTGCACACACCCATATCTACACTCTGTTTGATGCTAGCTAGGGGACATTCTGAGAGTGTAGCTTATGCATTGGGCAGATAGAACTAGCAAAAGCAACTAAATCTGTAACTGATGTGAAGAAAATTTGTCGGACTGGCAGCAAAGTGTTTTATTTAACTTTTATCATGGGTATTGGTGTTCTTCAGAATGACTGGAAATACAATAGTAATTACAGGGTTACTCGTTGTATAGTGAAATATATGTCTCTTTTGTTGTATTGATATATGTTGTGTTTGATTATGTTGTGTACTGTATGTGGTATGTGTTGTTGTATTGAGTTGTCTTACCTGTTTTCCATCTGCTGAGTCATATTCCTGTAAGAAGAATCTGACACAGGCAGAAACACTGAAAAGGAAGCAGGTAGGCAAGTAACAGGTAGGCAAATAAGCAAACAGACAGACAGGCAGGCAAGCAGGCAGACAGGCAGGCAAGCAGACGGAGAGGCAGACAAGCTGACATACAGGCAAGCAGGCAGACAAGCTGACATACCAGCAAGCAGACAGACAGGCAAGCAGGCAGCCAGGCAGACAAGCTGACATACAGGCAAGCAGACAGACAGGCAGGGAAGCAGACAGACAGGCAAGCAGACAGACAGGTAGGCAGACAGACAGGTAGGCAGACAGGCAATCAGATAGACAGGCAGGCAAGCAGACAGACAAGCAGACAGACAGGCAGGCAGCAGAGTCCTTCTGACAGGCTCAGGGATGCTGCTGTTGGTAGCATGATGGATAGGCCTTATCAGTGGCTGCTCTGTTTCATCTGACAGACTGAAGAGCATATCTCATTGGCCATGTTGTGTTGTGATTCCCCAGACGGTTATCTGACTGTTATCTCTGGTGGAGCTGGGCGGAGGCCAACCTTAGGGCCTGCGGTCACGATGAGACACTACACGCTAACAGGTTATCACCGTCTTCCCCTCGGCAGCCAAGCACAATGACTTGGCACAGATGTCTGGGGCTGTCGCCGTGGGTACGGCATAGTGGGCTCCTTTCTCCGTGTGTAAGAGGGCGGAGGTGCAGACGGGGGCCCCAGGATATTTAACGTCTAGTATAAGGGGGCATTTTTTATTTGCTTTGGAAGTACGCCCTTATTTGTTTGGTGTTCACCCGCTGTGCCAGCTTTGTACATTCACACGCAGTGGGACATTCATTTTGTATGTGTCCTAATCCAGCTGTTCATCCCTGTTGATTATCATTTGGCTGACTGTTAGTCCTAATTGACATTTGCCTGGATGTCGGCCCATACATTTACAAAACGTCACATTGTTATCTATATTGTCAAAGTCTCTGCATCCCATTATCAGGAATGGTTTAAATGTGCCAATCCTCCCCACAGCATGGCAGGGGGGTCAGATTAGAGACCAAACAAGAGATGCTATAACCTCAACAGCTGGTAAATACATAGCTACATACAGAGTGCATGAGTTAGGCAATTCTATTGTGTTGTTTACTCTCTGGGCAATTCTATTATGTGGTGTTTAATCTCTGAAACAATAATTTTCCTAAAGCATTATTTAGATAATTAACAGGATGCAAACAAACACATATTAAATGGAGATCTTTGGAGACTACTTGAAGTTGTGTTCCTTCGGACTAAACCAGACTAGGGAAAGCCAAAGGGGTAACAATCATCACTTTAACATGGTGTCATCATGTTGAACCATCGACCAAGTACGACATGATGAACAAGACAATTACGAGACACACAAGCATGACTGGGCCATCTACTATGTACACTAGGAAAAATTAAAACTCATTTTAATTAATTTTCGCAATCTTTTTCCCACAAATGAGCTTGTTCAATTGAATCAAAGACCAAAGGGAGTAAAATTTTGGGCTACTGACTGATCGGATATAGCAGATTGTTATTGTATTAAATAAAAAAATATATGATATGATTGTTCTATGAAACTCTAAATGAATGAACTGATCCGGTTTCCCACTGTTTTTCCTCTCCATAATTATCAGCTCTATAGTAGTGAAACAATTATTCTATGTGGCAACACTTTAAGTAAGATCAAGACAATTAAATCAGACTACTGATAACATAACAATACTAGATGTTCACTACTGAAAGGACAATGTCAACTGAAAACAGGTCTTAACACTTGGACAATAATAATCTATTTTTTGGTGTTAAATATCACTGATTAACAATGTGACGGTGATGGCAAGAGGACGTTGTCTTAAGCTAATGGTTGTGACCCCTTTGGCGTTCCAATGCCAGTCAGCATAGTGAACGACCAGTCGTGATTGGGCTACGTGTGGAGATGCCCCAGCTCCAGTGAAGAGTGTCAGTGGATTAACTCTGCCAGGAACCAGATGAGTGCTGGACTGGGTGGTGCCGTGGAGAAGCCCACACAAGGATTGACAAGAAAATGTATGACTGCAGCTTCACCTTCACATATAAACACATTAAAGCAAGTGTCTTGCAATGGAGCCCATTCATTTTGGGTTAAAGCTCTGAATGTAATCTATCTAGTCACTGCTTGTCATAAATGAAGTTGCACATGAGGTGGGTGTGTTTATAAAGGAACATCCCTTTAAACAGTGTGTGTGTGATATTAATGATACGTGTGATCTTATTTTGAGATGAAAGCATGGTTGGTTGTCATTCATAAATCTGTGGATGTGGTAACATCGGTAGGATATTTGGCCATAGATGAGTGGCTTCACTGGTAATAAAATACACCACATCATAAACTAAGAAGGCCAAATGGATGTTGTACTATATAGCACTTGCACTGCATCATTTCTAAACACAGCAAATGACACATCAGTATCATGTTTATACCAATGTAACTCATTGGCTGTAATGAGACTGGCAGCCCAATTCTGATATTTCATACAATCTTTTTACATCTGATATTTTACAGAGCTTATGTGAACCATTAACATCTCAAATAACTGTTATTGGAACAGTTCCATGAATTTCCACCCACCCAGAACACAGCATTCTAGTAACATTCCCTTAATTTTCTTATTTGCTTCTTAGAGAAATTACTTTTACAGAATGTTCTGAGAAAGTTTTGGGGAAGTAAGTATTATTGGAATCAACCTTTACAAGACACTGCTAATTTGATATGGTAGAATTACAATTTCAGAAGTTTTGTGTAACATTTCCCCTTGGTTTCAATTCAGATATCACGTAAATTACTTTTTGGGAAGATTCTACAAACGTTATGCCCAAACATTTCTCAGTCAGTAAAACTGCTCAAAAGGGAAGAAGGAGATGTATGTAGAGGCAGAGTTGGGAAGTAATTAAAAAAACTGTAACTGTAATCGGTTACGTTACCAACAATCGGATTACAGATACTTTTGAAAAAATGTATGATAACTTTTGGATTACTTCAATTGAAAAAGAATAGGTGCCCGAAATAATTGTGAACCTTGAAACTCAGTAAACTTAAACTATGTTTGAGTTTATTATTTAATGTTATGAAAACACCGTTATTTGAACCAAAATATGAATTGCGCACCTCCATTTTGTGTGTGTGATCATTATGCGTGCAAAGGTGGACGCGCACAACCAGTTTAGTGACGCAGGAAGCGCTAGTTTAAATTTCTCCGGTTTTGGTTGGTTGGATGGCTGGTAAAAACAGAGTATATCTTCGATAATATTAGCCGAGTCATGTAAAATGTTATTTAGTTATCTACTCGACGCATATTTCTCAGAACAATGATAGGCAATAGGCGTACGTGGTGTTATATCTTTTTCAAGTTTCAAGGTTTATTAGTCAAATGCACCGAACAACACAGCCAGGTGTTAGGGAGAGAGAAGGGATGACGTGTAGCAAAGTTGTTCTTTTCTTCAGTCACAGTAATGTGTCGCTCCTTACAACTGTAAGATGACTTAGAGCTTGTATTGCATATTGTATTTGAAGTTGTGCATCGTGTTAACATGTGTAAACTTATTTTCTGTTTATTACACCTAACCTGTTGAATTACATTTTGAACGATTTATTTACGTTTGCAGCGTTTTCAATAGGCATTGATACAGTCACCTACACGATAATTCCTGCCCAAGGTTACTCATGCCACGCCTACGTCGCATCTGGAAATATCACCAGTTAATCCGAACACCACTTAAACCGTAACACCGGGGGTTACTGCAACATTTTGACAATGTTGGTTGTGGAGCAAATTTATTTCATGCGCGAAAAGCTACGGATATCTTAATTTTTATATACAACAATGTCAATACCCTTTTCGAGTAATTGCCATTTATTTTTCAGCAAAGTTTCGAAGCAATTAAAAACATGAATAAAACATAAATAACAATAGGTTTAAGCATCATTTGATTTTGGGTTATGTTCAGATAAAAAGTCAGATTCTGGAAGATTGAGGTTTATTTGGATTAATGACTGAATATCTCACAGACCTTTAGCGTGTAATTTAGAGATGTAGCCCAATCATATTGAAGTAGAAAACAATGGTTTAGAAACCCATTTTCAAAGGCACTGTAGCCTACACAACCCATAAGGTAAAATTCGAATTCCGTTTTTGGCCAACTATGTAAACTCTAACACTGATTGATCCCTCAAAAGGTATTCAGTTGGTTATAGGCTATTCCTATTTGTTTTCCAATGCCTCTAAAAGTAATCAGATTACGTTACTGAGTTGGAATAATCAAAAAGTTACATTACTGATTACAAATGTGGACAGGTAACTTGTAACTAAGAGATTACATTTGAAAACTCACCCAACCCTGTGTAGATGTACTATAAAAAACAATTTCCTAAATAATTTGTTATTTATCATAAATCTGTGTTTAACTCTTCTCTAAAAGACATTCATACCTTGATCACCATAGCAACAGTTCATAATAAAGTTTGGTGATGTCAGTGCCAGCATGTTTAGCTTGTTTCTAATACTACAGATTTTAAATGTGTTTTGCATAATTAATATTTTTTTGTAATAAATAAGCTAGCATGTTCTTCAGCTACCATCTTTGGCTGCTAGCTATAGCTTCAAAAATGTTGTTAGTCTAATATCCATCTTGCTATGTCTCTTCAGTACTTTTGTCACAGGTTTTGCATTAATTTGTATTTTGTATCTAATGGAGTATTTTGGTCTAATGGATTGATTTATTGAATTTATTGAACCAGACTTGACAATGGTAACCAAGTCCTACAGTATGATTAAGCTTGGTAAGATGTAAAATAAGCTATTGAAGTGCTGGAAATTAAATAGTAAAGATAGTTGTAAAACGTGGTATTTACAGTGGGGAGAACAAGTATTTGATACACTGCCGATTTTGCAGGTTTTCCTACTTACAAAGCATGTAGAGATCTGTATGATTTTTATCATAGGTACACTTCAACTGTGAGAGACAGAAGAAGGATGAGTACAACCCCAAGAACACCATCCCAGCCGTGAAGCATTGAGGTGGCAACATCATTCTTTGTGGATGCTTTTCTGCAAAGGGGACAGGACGACTGCATCGTATTGAGGGGAGGATGGATGGGGCCATGTTTCGCGAGAACTTGGCCAACAACCTCCTTCCCTCAGTAAGAGCATTGAAGATGGGTCGTGGCTGGGTCTTCCAGCATGACAACGACCCGAAAACACACAGCCAGGGCAACTAAGGAGTGGCTCCGTAAGAAGCATCTCAAGGTCCTGGAGAGGCTTAGCCAGTCTCCAGACCTGAACCCAATAGAAAATCTTTGGAGGGAGCTGAAAGTCCGTATTGCCCAGCGACAGCCCCGAAACCTGAAGGATCTTCCAAAATCCCTGCTACAGTGTGTGCAGACCTGGTCAAGAACTACAGGAAACATATGATCTCTGTAATTGCAAACAAAGGTTTCTGTACCAAATATTAAGTTCAGCTTTTCTGATGTGTCAAATACTTGATGTGATGCAATAAAATGCAAATGAATTACTTAAAAATCATACAATGTGATTTTTGTTTTAGATTCTGTTACTCACAGTTGAAGAGTACCTATGATAGAAATTACAGACTTCTACAAGCTTTGTATGTGGGAAAACCTGCAAAATCGGCAGTGTATCAAATACTTGTTCTCCCCACTGTAAATGGAATATCACATTTTTAAAAACATTTAATAACATGAATTAGTCACTGTCAAATAGTTTTAGAAAATGGGAAAATAAATGTATTTCATGTTGTAATTATTGTTGAACTTTAAGCTCAGTTAGCACTTTCCCCATCTGCAAATTATTGTAATACATTGGTGAGGGATGAGGTGAGTTTTCCTTTCTTACAATGTCAAATGAGTTAATATAGCAGGACAGATCAATATGAAAGTAATGAAGTGCTTATGATTCTTTGTCTCATTTGCTGGTCCATTTTATTCAGAAGTCACTTATTTACAGGTGAGCAGGTTTAATATACAGTATGTTTATAAAGTGCGAGTAGAAAATCAATGTTACAATTTGTGAACTCACCCTATAACCTTAAGTACAACTACAAAGCTAACCAGAAGAGCTTAGTTAATCAAACTGTATGGCTTTTGCCACTGGCTGTTTTAACAGCTTGTTAGCCACTCGTGAATGACATTGATACAATAGTTAATAACAATCAATATAGGTGAGATAACTGACTTTTCATCAAGCGAATAGATGAGAGAATCATGTAGTCAGCGAAGATTTTGTCTATCCTGAACAAACACGTTGTACCTAGGAAACATTCCCAGAACATTCCATTAATGTTCCTACAACCCCCACATTCTGTGAACCAACTTTCGTTAGTTAGGTAAGGTAAAGGAGCCTAGGGTCATCTCTAAATGTAGAGAGATAGAGACGGATCATAAAGAATGAATAGTGAGGAATACATGTACAGAGAAAAAATACTTGTTTTCTCTGTATTTGATGTGTATCTAATTATATAATTAAATTGAAATTAGAATTGTTTACATTACTGATGTAGCATGTTTACTAGCTTTACCTATAGTACATGTGGTTGCCTTTGTAATTAAAGAAAAAAGCATGCTAGCTTAGCTGACCAACCATCATCATAGCCTGACATTGACCATTATGACCAAAGATAATCAAATTCAACAATGCCAATTAATTTCATTTTAGTTTTCAAAAGCAGCTGAACATTTTAACTGGCCGTAGGTGCCCTTTAAGCCAATCCAAATCAAGTATTTAATAACGCCATGGTTTAGATCAGGGATAATTAACTCCTGTCATGAAAGACTTTATGGTTTCTACCTGCTAATTAATTGCACTCACCTGGTGTCCCAGGTCTGAATCAGTCTCATATAAGATGTTAAAGATACAATACAGAAGTTTTTCAGTCAGAGTTGAATGGACCTGGTATGGGGAGAGTAAGGGAGAGGTTCTGGTGTTTATCCAGGGAAGGGAAAGATCATCCAAAAGTCTTCAGAGGCCTCATCCATCCTATGCTATCGGACATGTCTGACAGAGAGGAGTAAAGAGAAGCTGCTCTGATGCACTCCAGAATGAGCTCAGTTCAACATACTTTTACACAGCATGCTGTGGGAGTCGGAATACATAAGGTCAATGCTTACTGTACATTGATGCCTGAGGCCAGAGGTCTGAACTAAGACAAGCGCCTCCGAACTACAGTGTTTATCTCGGATTCAGTCGTCCTCTACTGAGAGCCCTCACAAATGAGCTTCATGGAGAACTCATCACTCATCTCACACACTAACATCCCGAATACAGGTTTGTCTCATCCCATGTGGGAGTTGTCTAAGAAACGAGAGTGTTTCCATTTCTGGTCCCTCATTGACTTCATATCCAGAGAGAGATTGATGCGATCTGCGTTGTCCTCCAATCCCCAAAGAAGTGCTTTATTTCACAGCTGTGTCTTTTTCAAATGGTTCAGTAAGTGCTGTTGTTTCAGGTCCCTTGAGAGGTACTGCTGGTGCTTAAAAACGCCTCTCGAACCACTGCCAGATGACGTCCATCCATACCCCCCCATGCAGGCAACGGGTGAATAATGAGACTTATTCATTGTATAATTTAGGGCCTGAAAGATACAGAAATGTTACAAACATTTGTTGTTTTGTTGATGTGCCCTTTTCATCCAATCTGCAGATCACTAACCCGCGTGAAAACAATGTCCTATATCTACCTTCACCTGTGCTGATGAAACCAGCTGGCTCTAGGTCAAATAAAGGAATGAGAGAGGGACATATGAGAGACAGAGAAGGAAGAAGCCCAGAAGGTTAATCTAAGGAGATCCTCCCGCGGCACACAATGTCAGATTTGGTTACAAGCGCCGCCCACGGGAGGGGCAGATGGCCGTGGTGTCATCCTCCATCTCCCCCGCCGTGCATTCCGGGCACACCATGTCCAGGGAGTGGCTGTCCCTGTTAGGTGATCCCTGATTCACAGCCGCCGACCGGGCTGTCATCAGAGGGTTGTACCGTACGGGCCCGCTGGTGTCTTGGGAAACTTGAGAGTCCCTGGACATGGACAAGCCCAGTGGAGGAGGGCAACAGGAGGACAGTTCCAGCTTCAGGTCCCTGCGGAGGGGGTGGTGTCTTCCCCTGGTAGCCAGAATGAGGGGTGGGGTGGAGGGAAGACTGTAGGCTTGAGGAGGGATTGGGGAGGGCAACCTGACTTCTGGAAGAGACTTGAACGCTAAATAAATTCTGGCAGGTGGTGTCGTCACCTGATCCGGACCAAACGGACCGCTGGGGGAGCGTTCAGGCGGGCAGTTGAGCCCCCACATAGCTAGCCCCCCCCCACACACACACACACACACTCTTTCAAACCCTCCTCCCCTCACTATCACTGGTCCCCCTTGCCTGGTCTGGTCACCCCCAGTGGAGCTCCCAAAGGCACTCTCTCACACTCCCCCTCTTTTTGCCCCACCTCCCTCTGTCTCTCTGTGGCCGGCCTTTATTGCTGTGCTAATGAGGTAGTGAGGGGAGTGGCCGCCATGTCTCTAGGGGCGTAGTGGGTGGCTGGTCAGAACAGGAGTCCATTAAAGCCAGTGTGGCAGAGAGGTCTGCCTCCCTGTGACAGCTGTCCCTCTGCTTTGTCGATCTCTCTGAGCTCCACACAGAAAGCGAAACTGCTTTGTGGCTGAAAATAAAAGAATGTGCTATGGAAACAAATTATGTGATGAGAGAATGGTTTCATTGTAGGACAAAATCACTGGACCTTCATGTTGCTGCTTAGTGAAGGTAAGGGAAAAATGTTCCATGCTGTGGTATATACTGTAGGTCTGTACATACGCTAATGGGACGTTAAAAGGTTTCCTAAATCTATGGACCCTAAAAACCCCATCGCACTTATATTAAGAGTAGGGGTGTTAACCCTGATATCCTAGCTACATTTCCAACCTGGCTCTCATATTATCATGGCCACCGAATCATCCCCAGCTTCTGTTTGGCTCATTCCTAATCATCCCCAGCTTCTATTTGACGGATTCATCCCCTCTTCTACTTAAAAAAAACATGATGGACTGAAGCTAAAATATGCAACTTATAATGTAAGTCTGTTAATGACATAATCAACTAAGTGTGCACTTTACAGACACTTATTCAGATGACTGGGAACAATAATAAGGTGATATCATGATATGAAAATATAGGACTTCTATATATTCATTCAAATGTTATTTTAATAAGTAAATGCATATTACTAAATTCTGCCAGGAGAAGATATAGTCTGGGCAAAATCAGGTTATCAGTTAGGCTTTATGTCAGACATGAGCCAGACATTAGTGCTCATTAACTCATTCTGTCAAAAAAAGGAAGCTGCATTTTTGTTTGCTTCATATATTGTCAAGAGGACTGCAACAGTTATCGTTGAAAACGAACAGCACCTGAATGAACAGGAGCCATTTTAACACAAATGACTATACAGACGATAAATCATAAGATGATAACTCCGGGCTAAAGAACGTGTCCTCTGCTATCACATCAATAATTCAAACTTATTGAATAAAGCAGGTTTATTTTGCCTCTCCTTCACACCACAGAAACCGGTTGGACGGAGCCTACCAGTGGCCTGAAAGAGCCCCTCAGCAGGCAGCATGTCATAATTGCATCATCACATGGAGATCGTGCCAATCGATACAGCGTACCCCTGCAGTGACCTAGCTAATGCACAGGCCTGATGGAGTCTCGTTAGCCAAGACATACAGATTGACTAGGGAGGATAGATAGAGCCGGGGAATGAGATTGACTGTGAACACTGGAAAAATCAATGCTCCCCACTCCTCTCCTTCCCTCAGTCCAGCGTGTGAAGCATTGGTAATCATGCTGACTGCGCTGACGGTAAAACTGTAAGGTTCCATATGTCAGCATGTCACAGGGTTTAAAAGGCAGGAAACAGACCGGCTTAGCTGATTGTATTTACATTGAGTCGTGCTACGAAGATGTCTTCCTGCTCGGGCCAAAGCTGTACGTGCTATTGGGTTCCTGTAGGTTGCATCGTTGGTTTACATCGTTGCTTGAAAGAAATCACATCAAAATGTGTGTAAGGGCCATTAAGGTTCGAAATGCCTCTCTTGCCAGTGGGAGGAAATCTGGCTGAAGCAGCTGCAAGACACATGTCTTTGGTCATAATGGTCAGTCCTAATGGTATACTGTAGCATTCTTTCACGCTAGCGGGATTTCTCGTTGAGAACATTCACAGCGACTCTCTGCTGACTTCATGAGCTGCTGCCTGCTGGCTGTGTCCGGGAACAAACCAGGTCTTCACAGAAGAGGAGAGGCACTTCAGAAGAGGATTAGGACTGTATGGGGGTCGAGCAACAAGAGGTGGTTCTCTATTTCCACCACAGGAAGGATGTGGAAAACACTGTAGATTTCTTGCAGTTGGACTGCAAGGAAAGAGGAAAGATCAGCTCAGCCTGAAGCTAGGCTTTTATATTTTTTATATAGATAGGCTTTTTAACCCCTTTAGTCCAGCTCTGTGAAAGCTCTCTAGGGAGAAGACTCTTTGTGTTGAGGGGCGGTGGACTCCCAACTGGCCATGCATCTATTCAAGTGGCTGAATTATTAATGAAGACTCCAGAGTCTGTTATGGCTTTGTTATTTTGTTAGTTGATACCCAATCATGGAAACATAATGATGGGGACAATAAATTAGTGCACTGTCAACAACTTCAGAAAGTCACACATCGTGTTTAATTGAAACCGAAGTGGCAAGACCCCTCTGTTGAATCGTGATATGTTTTGATTTGGGGCAGGCCCTAAGGAGTGGCCCCACAGTCTTTCACGCCGGATTAGTTTGGATTTCAGTTCTCGTCATCCTGGAGCGGTGACATGATCTGAGGTTAAACCTAACGGTGACCTTTTCACCTCTGTGACTGGCATTTGACTGCCTCTTTCTGGTTTGGAGGATTTCTACCCCTCACTGATTAGGAAGCCACTTCAATCCATTTGCAGAGAAATCTGACCCAGACCAAAATAGGAATGCCAGTCAGTCAGTTAGGTTTAATGTTCAGTTGTGTGTGATTAGAGTTCACAGTGAGTTTACACTCAGGGAAAGAGTGCAACATTGTTCAGTTGTGTGTGATTAGAGTTCACAGTGAGTTTACACTCAGGGAAAGAGTGCAACATTGTTCATCTGTGGTTTTTGCAACCATCTCTAAAAGCCATTCACCTCTGATACAAATTTAATTCCACAGGCCACAAAGTCAAGCAAAGTTTTCCTATAATCCCTTCTGCCTGCAAACCAAAAAGCTCTTAACTGTGTTTTGTTTCAAATGATAAACAAACATAAACAATTATTTTCTGTTTAATTATGATCAACAGCTTTTTACTTAAAATAAAGTCCACATATCCAGTATAATTTAAAAGTCTGTATTTCTTTTCAGTTATTTTCTGTTTAAACATTTAAGGTATGGGTGGTTTAATCATTTCAAAACATTGCTTATGGTAGGGTTCAACGTGCGTGGTTGAGTGATCCAACTTATTCCAGTTGTGATTCATTTTTCAGAAATACTTCCACCAGCTTGATGAGTTGGGGAAATCATAGATGAAATTTCATGATTTGGAAACATTGGGGCTTAAGAAGTGAAGGAAGAGAAATACTGCAAAACAGCCCCCCCCCCCCCCCACACACACACACACACACACACACACACACACAAGCGTTTACCCCTTTCACACACCCACAAACTGAATCAATTTCCACACATCGCCATTTGTACTAAACACTCAGTCAAAAGCATACAGCCATAGCTATGTACAGAGACATGCACCTTTACAGATGTAAAGCACCTTTACAGATGTATTTCCATTCTCTGAAACTCCTCCCAGGAGAGTTATCAGTGTGTTTAGCTAGACGGATGTACATGTAACTTCTGTCAGCCCTCTACCACACTGCAGAGTTCCAGATGTAGAGTCACCCACTAAAACACAAAGGGCTGCCTATCACCTGTTGACACACACTCAAGCACACACACCTACAGTCCATCTAATGGAACTGTGTGCCCAAAAGACCATTCGTCATCCTTTAGTGTAACTAGACATATGATTAATATCTTATCCCGTTGAGAACTGGAGGGCAGCGTGATGGGATATCAGAAAAGGGCACGTTTTTATAGGAAAGCTGAGCTTATCTAGAGGCCAGGACAGACACCTCATTAGAAACGTCCCAAAGCACGTAGCACCTGGGAACGCCAGTTTACGGGAAACCAGACGTTACAGGATACCACTGGCCACAAATGGACACTCTTCACATAAATATAAATATGTCAACATGTGCTTGAATTCGTCATTACTATACACATTACAATAGAATGCTTTAACTTTTATTCACTGTGTATTTGAAAATACCAGTTGCATCACCTCACATTGTGTGTTAAGACAATCATTCTAATGACATATTTAGAGTGTAGGTTGTGTAGGTTGACCTATTCTGTTGGCCATATCTAATGTCCCAGTTACAACTGAGCATGAACTTCATCCTTCAACACCTCATCTGGTTCATTCCTTCTCATTAGCCAGTATTTGGCACCTCTCTGTAACCTCTGTACCTCCAGCCTCAGTAAACACTGTACCTCTAGCCTCAGTAATCTCTGTATCTCCAGCCTCAGTAACCACTGTACCTCCAGCCTCAGTATCCACTGTACCTCCAGCCTCATTAACCACTATACCTCCAGCCTCAGTAATATCTGTACCTCCAGTTCCAGTAACCACTGTACCTCCAGTCTCAATAATATCTGTACCTCCAGTCTCAGTAACCACTGTACCTCCAGTTTCAGTAATCTCTGTACCTCCAGCCTCAGTAATCTCTGTACCTCCAACCTTGTCTCCATGTCTTCTCTCTTGCCTCCAGATGTTTCTTGTGCCAGCGAGGTAGTCTCTGTCTCAGATGAGGAGGATAAAAATGGCTTTGCCAGACTCTCACCTCGGTGCTTGAAGCCAGGCCTCCCTGATTAGCCTGGTGTTCTCTCTCTCGTCCAGTGGGTTTCAGCTCTGTGACCCTTGACTGGTGCGGAATGTCTGGAGACAGATCCAGGTGTGCTCCTAAGTTATAGAAAACGTCAATTTCACAATATTCTAATTAGGCACTGCTATGCACGCGAACATCCAACATGCCTCCATGTAGCTATTTTGGCCGTGCACTTCTTGAAGTAATCAGAGAAAGACACAAAACTGTCAACGACTGACACAGCTGGGGAGCCATACAGTGCTCTGGTGGACTTCGGTATGGCGGACGGAGAGGGGAAGTGGTTCCAGACACATTTCACAGGAAGGGAGCACACCACCGAATGGTCTGGCTGGGCTCGCTGCTCTGCTTTCCTCCCGCTCTCCTCTCCCCTGACGGTGAGACTCTGAGGCCTGTAGGTGATTAAAACACCCATCTGAGAGTGTATCAAAACACAGAAACTAAGACAGACAGACCGTTATATTGATGACTGACAGGCAGAGACAGACAGGCAGAGAGACAGGAAGACAGACAGGCAGATAGACTAGGATCCACAGGGAAAAGGAGTGTGAGTTGGATGTAGGGCCAAATATTGCTCCATATCATGTTACTTGAAACAATAAACCAGGATACTTTCAACGATAATATTATACAGGAGCATTTCTTAGTGTACAATAATTGTGTTAAAAAGAGAAATAATGATCGTGTGTGTGATTTGTGGGTCAGCTTCAGATGCGAGGAGAGTGTATGTGGAAATTCCCCGTCAGCAAGTGTTTAACAAGATGAACATGTACTCTACCGCTTGGCAAAACGGTAGAGTACAATGTGTTCATCAGAATGCATAAAAGCCAATTCTCTTCGAAACACATGTTGTTTTTGGTTTTTGGGTTTCTGATAACCTTGATAGGTGATAATGTCTGTCTGTACACTCATGTAGCAGCTACACTGCGAAACCGCTAACATTACCTGAGTGCAGCTGTTTTACCTGAAATAGGAGTATTTACACAAGAAGCAGCGAGTTGGAGCAGACACACTTGCTCACTTCCTGAAGGAATCTATTGACACGGGTGTGTGGATGGACTTTAATAATATAACTGGCAACTTGTCTGTACCTTGCAGACCAGAGCGAATCCATCATTACATTGTTGCTACAGTACACCATGCACATGAAATCCACATTTGGATCAGTGTCTGTGAGTCCGGCCCTATGAATAGTAATGTAGAGTCCAACCTTTCATTGGCTGGATGCTTTACACACTGACACATATTGTTTCTATGCATCAATGCAGTAAAGGCAAACATTTATTTTTAAGCACATGGAAGTGTATTTGTATATACAAAGAAAATTTAAATGTTTATTGTAAATGGTTTCGCTATTACTTATAGAAAAACGCATAGATATGATTTAAAACAGATTGCGAAAGAAATCAATAAATGGTACATTTGTATTTCCAAAATCTGAGGGAAAATGTTACTAATATATTTCACCAGCAATATTCTGGCACTAAATTAGCCATGCATGTACTTTGCTATTGTTACAAAGGATTTTGACGTACCTTTCGATGGATTCTACTTAAAGAAAATTGCAAGAAATTACCTGGGCACTTTTTTTTCAAACCAAAAGTGCCATATGAAAGCATAAAACAGTGGGAAATAGATTATTCTAGATACCTTTTCTATTTTCTCTTGTATGATATTGGGAGAAAAGTTGGTTTTACCTAGAACCACATACAGCTTCGGAAAAAATGAAGAGACCACTGCTCCTTTTTCTTTTCTTTCCAAAAAAGTTGAAAAGTGAAGGTTTACAGTGAGGAACAGAAGGGTTAAAATTAAGAGACCACTGTAAGTTGAACGCTTCCTCACTCAAAACTTTCTTTTTCAACTTTTTTGGAAAGGAAAGAAAAGGGTACATTGGTCTCTTAATACTTTCCAGAGCTGTATAATATTTCCCAGCATGCTCTTTGGTAGGGTGAATTTTAGAATGAAACTATTTCACATGTACATAGATTCCGCTAATGAGATTAAAAACTACTTCTAAACCAAATTTCATCTGTTCAGTAGTTAGAAATATTGCCTGACTAAAACGATAGTTTCAATCTAGCAACCTTGTGGTAACTTGTGAGAAAAACAAGACAAACCAAAGAACCTTATCTGTCTATGTAAAAGATGCTTTAAGGGTGTATAAGAGCTTCACATTTGCTGTACAGCCTTAATGATACCTATTATGGCCTAATTAATCAACGCAACATTTGACGGCAAGGATGGCTGTTGGTACTGTTCCTATTGTTTCTTTGCCCCTCCACATTCATTTCTTCCACACCCTGGCGATCCTGTCATTTCCTGGGATTAATGGTTATATTAATTCATTCATTAAACTTTAGAGGTTTAGCTTACCTGCTAGCAATAGGAATGGGTATTGTTTTTAGGGTGAGGAAGTGTATCATCCTGTTTCAGTGTCTCTGGGAACAGTAGACACTTGTGATGAGACTGTAACTGCACTAAATGGACATTTCTGGAATCCCAAAACATTCTCTTGATGAGATCACTGTTTAAATACAACGTCCACACCTGGGTGAGTCAGCAAGCCAATTCCTGGCTGATTTAAAAGTATGTTGCTCAAAAAAATTAAGGAAACACGTAATCATCACAGTATAACCAAGTAAAAAACGTCAGGGGTGTCAGTCTGTCCAGTTACGAAGCATAAGCAATTGTGAATCAATGTCACCTGATTTGGTTGCACTCTTCTTATCTGTCCTGACTGATTCTTTTCTTGTTTTGCGTTTTGCTATTGTCCTTGTCACTACTGGTAGCATGAGGCTGTACATGCAGGCTACTCAAGTGGCACAGGTCGTCCAGCTCCTCCAGGATGGCACATCCATACGTGCCATCACAAGAAGGTTTGCTGTGTTTCCCAGTACAGTCTCAAGAGCATGGAGGAGATACCAGGAGACGGGCCGTTACATGAGGAATGCTGGACAGGGCCGTAGAAGGGCATCAACCCAGCAGCAGGACCGGTATTTGCTCCTTTGTGCGAGGAGGAACAGGAGGAGCACTGCCAGAGCCCTACAAAATGACCTCCAGTGGGTTACTGGTGTGCATGTTTTTGACCAAACTGTGAGGGTGGCATGAGGGCCAGACATCCTCTTGTGGGACCTGTGCTCACATTCTAGCACTGTGCAGCTCGATTGGCATTCGCCAGAAAACCCCAGAATTGTGTCTGACAATTGACAATCAGAACCTACATTGGTGCAGTGGGCCCTGGGTTCCTCCTGGTGCAGGACAGTGCTCAGCCTCATGTGAGTGTGTAGGCAGTTCCTGGGTGACAAAGGTATTCATGCCATTGACTGGCCCTAATGTTACCCAGATCTGAATCCAATTTAGAACCTCTGGGACGTTATGGATTGTGCATCTGACACCATCAAGTAGCGCTACAGACTGTCCAGGAGCTCACTGATGCCCTGATCCAGGTCTGGGAGGAGATCCACCACCATCCACAGTCTCCTCAGGAGCATGCCCAGATGTTGTCAGGAGTACATACAGGCATGTGGGGCCATACACCCTACTGAGTCACATTATGAGTTGGAACAGCCCGTGATGTCGATAGTTTACTTCGATTTTCGGTGTGAGTTTCAATCCAGCCCTCAATCGGTTGATGATTTTGGTTTCCATTGAACGTTATGTCATTTTACGAATTCACAAATCACACAAGGTACAGTAAATATTTTGATCCTTCATATATTTTGTTCATCGAGACGCGATGTGTGATTTAGGTGTTCCTTTAATTTGTTTGAGCAGCGTATTAGCATGGCTGTGTAACTTTGGTACACTCACTGATGTCCTCAGCTGATTGGAAAAGCAACACCTAGCGTGTACCACAGCGTTTGCTACACGAAGATGTCACTCATAACCTGGGCAATGCTCTCACACTAGATCTCCAGTTTGAGTTAGCAACTGAATGCGTTTCAAATATTTCTGAGTCAGTGCCTTTCTCTTTGATTGCTGCTACACAACAGACCGCTGCGGAGTCCTGACTTCGCGTGTGACAGGAACCCAGCTGCTGCGACATAGCTAGCATGGCCCCAACACACACGACAACAGAGACGCTATGGTAACTGCTTCGCCTCTCTCCACCCCATTAGAGCTCTTGGCTGCCCAGCCCAAGGCCAAACATCCAGACATCTGTTCACCCATGAAACTACGGCATGCGTGACGTTCAGGTGTTGATGCACACAGTGGCCCCCATCCAGTTAACATTTCTATGGGACCCGTCTACGCGGAACAATAGTGCGTACCCCTACTCCTCGACACTGGTGCCAAGGTGTCTCTGCTCAATATAACTAAGTACAGACAGTTCTTCCACCACCTGCCGCTGCGGGCACCTTCTACAAGGCTTTGTGGTTATGGCCAGAGCAGGAATAATGTTGATGGCATCCCGCAGTTCCCTGTACGCTATGGCTAAAGGCATTGAGTCATTCCCATTGCATGTCACTCTCATGGTGCCAAGATCATGCACATCAACCTCATTGTGGGCCTCTGCTTTTGCCTTTTCTCAGGACAAAAATGGTGTAAATTTACTTCTCTTCTTCACAGCAGCAATAATGGCTCAACCTGTTTAATGGTCACGTTCCCCTTGGCAAAGGGCACAACCAAACCTATCGATGCCTCCCCCTGAGTGTCAAACCTGGTTGTGGACGAAATAAGGGTGAAGAAATTAGGGCAGCTCAGTTTGCGTCAACCTCCGAGTTGTGAAAATAGCAGGGCTCCTAGACAAATACCCTCTGCCAACAATTGAAGAGCATGATAACTGCCCAAAATGATTGCCTATGCCATGTGTTCACCGGTATCACCTCACATTGAACACAAAGAACTGTGTGTGTTAAACTCTGTGGGGCTCCATGTGTGAACCACAGCCATCTTTCCACAAGTTGTTGCTTGCTCTTTGGGGTTTCAGCCTCTGTGTTTTGCAAAAGCACTTTGTGACACCTGCTGATGTAAAAAAGGCTTTATAAAATAAATTTGACTGATTAATCTTTCCTCTCCAGTCGAATGTCGATTCTAGTTACAACGGTTACATCAGGAATGGATGGTTGCGCCTTGTTTCACCTCAAATGGAACCAAATTGGAGTCAGGCTGTCATAGCGCGCGGCCACTGCATAGAGATTCCCCCAGTTTTCCGGAGACGCGTGCTAGCACCTTGGTGTCGTAAAAGCATTGCCGCAGTCTTTTATGATGTTGTTGCCTCGCAGTCTCACCAGCAGAAAGTCTCAAACTGGCCTGTGGTCTTGGCCGTATGCACAGTGACAGCCGGGTCTTCACCATGGACAACAGTTCACATGTTACCTCACAGCCAAAGGTGTCCTCCACATCCCTACTGCATTCAACCACCCACAGATCCTCTTTCACTACAGAGCAGCACGTCATTCAATTACTGATGTCTCCCCGGCCTTGTCCTACCTCCAACTAGACTCCTCCCACCGGTGGCACCACCACCTCGTGCACTGGCCGGGCTTTCAGTGAGGAAACACCAGCGCGACATGAAGCAGAGGTTTGAAACAAAGAACCGAGTCCAACAACCAACTCTGACTGGATAAGAGCCCTCAGAACTCATTAGTAGAACAAACTGAGCACGTTTTGCTCCTCCCCATGCCAGTTGATGGAATGCTTAAAGCCATCTGTTAAATGGATCCCGGTGGCAGGCCAGCTGCTTCAGCAGGGTTCCCGCACTGCTGAACCTACCTGATACTGCCACTGCTAAAAAGGACAAGCCTGTTGCAATGCCACCTATCTGGTCACCTCTGGTACCTGGTCCTGCTACAGTTGCCTCATAGGACTTGCCAGCCAGGGCCAGTTCCAACCCTGGGTTTGAGGGAGAAGGAGTTTGGGAAGACACGCCTGAAAAGATCAATTAATACTAGTCATAACGAACACGTCACATACTGTAGGAGTCGTATTGTAGGATCATCCAAGCCCCCCACAATATTTGACCAATTTTGTTATCAGTCCTTTGACCTGAAAGGACCTCCTGTGTACTTTGGCCAATGTGCATTGCTTAAAAAATGAATCCAAATAATTAGAAGTGAAACACATGAATGTTTTGGAAACTGTTGTGGCAACTTCCAGCCATGTAACCGTTAATGTAGAGCTGCAGGCATAGGCCGGCTTGTGGTTAGTGGTGGTCCTGCTCCTGGGCTTTCTGGGGTGTTGCCTGCAGGGATTCAATAACAAGTACAAGGGCCTTTTCTCTCAAAGTCCTAAACTCTCCTGCGGAGTGGCATTTGGATAGTTCTGTCAGGGAGTACCCAGGGGGTCCTGGTGGCCAGACTGGCTTCATTAGTGTCTCTAACCCGGTAGAGTAAATTAACTGCCTCCTGTATACGCTCCTATGCCCTGAGGTCTGTTATGGCTGAGGGGCTTTGGAACAAGCCTTGTGTCAGACACACTGCGAGAGCACTAAGCAGGAGCAGCTTGGACACAGCTAGCCGAATGGCAGACAGACAGGCTCCCGCTGGGCTGTAGCTAAACTTGACTGAACTACAGGAAGTCAAAACTCTTTGTGAATATGTTGTTTGTGCAGTATGTGAAAGGAATTTGTATTATCATTCCTGGTTGGATGACATCACATTCATTGAAACCTTAAAATCAGTTACTATAAAACCGAGGGGACAAGTTTAGAAAATTATGCAGTTTTGTAAGTACAATACTGAAGGTTAATAGAGTGTAAAGTATCTTGGATAATGTCACACCATAGGGGGAAGAACACACAACAGTTGTTTCATGTCGTAGGCCCGTGAGGCTGTGTTAAAGAACGTCATATATCTCAAAAGCCTAAATGGTCAGTCTGTATCAGATGTTCTGAAACTAAACGAAATAACCTGTAGAACATTGAGGTGCACGTATGTCAGGCAATGGAGGCCTGTTCCAAATCAGAGGCCCATTAGAGCATTTCACAGAGGAACAGTCCTGACTGGGACCAGACCACTACCTCCCCACATCACACTAAACATAAGGAACCTCCAGCTCAGTCTGTGATTATTTGTTTCCGTTAGGCTTGTACGTGCCTGTCGTAAAACCAAGAGCCTCGTAACATTGTGTTGAACAGCCACGCGGCATTCAGGATGTGACAGTGCTCATCTGGATAAACTTAGGCAGATGTAAGGAGGGCGCAGCCTGCTCACCTAGGTGTCACACCTTTGCCTTTTTCATTTCCTCCTCAGAACACCCCCATGTCCAGTGTCAGACACTTTCACACTGCCCCAGTTGGCCTGATGAGAGCCAGATGTGCTCCAGATGGGTCTAATTTCCGAGGCATGGCACGGTGTGGAACCTAAGGACTCCAGGGGGTCCCCATCAAACTGCCATGTTGGTTCTGCTCATTCACATCTATCTGGTCAGAAGCCTCTGACTCACTGGGACCTGGAGATGACCACAACAAATCGGCCTGGACACACCTCTGAATTTCAACCAAAATATAGCTCAACACTGTGTATATATAAACACTGAAGGTTAAGGAAATCAATTATTCCTCGCTGTCTATAGCTGTAGTAAAACTAACACACCCAACATTTTTCCAGACATCTTCCAAGCAGACAACATTCCCTCCAGCTGGCCACCATGAGAATTTCTCTCCCTCTGTAGTCCAGTCATAGGTCAGTGTTTTTCTACTATCAGCAGAGCCAGCTACTTTATTCACCCAAATGTAGACCACAAACCCAGAGACCTTCGACTCTTAAACCCAACAGGGTACATATATGATGTGCATAGTATTTATTAGGAATTTTTTATGTTAATATGTTCTTTAACCACATGCATATTTGTGTGGTCAAGGGCAGGGTCTCTGCTGTGTTGCGCTAGTCAGTGACTGACTCAGTTTATGACAGCTGGCTCCAGAGATTGCAGCCATATTTAGGTCATATAAGCCCCTATGATGTCACATAAGGGCACATTGCATGTCAGCTCACGCGTGCTTCATCTGGGGTGCACATGTGACATATTAAAGATGGGGTGTTTAGGGGGGTTGAGAGAATGGTTGGTTTTGGTCACTTTTGGGATTGGACCGTGTGAACAGTCCAGGAAAGTGGTGCCTTGGGGAGCCCTCACTATGGCAATAACAGCTGCAGACAGTTGTCCGATGTGAATCAGAGGCTTCTACAGATGTGACATTTTGAAGGATGTAAGAGATTGTGTTGAACTGACAGAGGGAGAACAGAAGAGAGGAGGTGCCTAGTTTTGTTTGGCAAGTGGGGTCTCCTCATGGCCTTCCAATGTTCCTGAGAAGATAAGCAACTAATAGCGGATTGACATCAGAATGACATCAGAATCAGGTTCATCACCGAGAAGCAAGTGACCTTATAAACTGAAGGGAAAACAAAAGGAAAATGAAAGATGAGATTGAATTAGTTCATATCATTATATAAACAAGAAGAGGCAAGAAGCTTTTTTGAAGGTTACTTTGACCTCCCTGTTAGATAACTGGGGTAATGGGCTCCTATCCTAAAGCACATTCATCAAAGTGACACACATTGACTCATATTCCCAAGCAGCTAATATGGTTAAGGTGTGATGTCCACTGTTGTGGAAATCCAAGCCCATTCGTGGGTGAATACAGTATGCGCCTCATTTCCCTTGAAATCAATGAGAGCCCCATGTTTTGGGCCTGTCTAGTCTTTATCACCTCAGGACGTGAAGACACACCGGGGTCTGTACGTCTGCGTCGGGTGTTGATTTTATTTGACAGGAAATAACCAAAAATCAATTTTTCCTTAGGAACCGGTGTCAGAGAACTTTCGGAAATATTTCAAACCCATTTAAGTATCCCGGGAGATTCCAGATAGGAGCTCCGTACGTAAGGACCACAGAACTAGGTTAGTTTTTTTGATGCATCCGAGACAGAGAGAGGGTTTTCTGCTCAGTATTCCACTATCCTGCCTTCACTGTCACTCTCCTGTGTATATCTCCCAGCTGCAAAGTCCCGTCAGGGAGACCGATATGTGGAGCAAAAGGGTTGCTAGGGTTAGACCAAAACAGAGACGTTATGAGTCAGCAGGAACGTTTGGATTAGACAGCTATCAGGGCACATTTCATCATCCACGTTTTCATTTCATTTAGCAAAGATTTGTCATTGTTACAAGTAATTAATATGGCAGAGTTGGTGAAATTGAGAGTTATAATACAGAACATTCACTGGCGTTTTCCCAGACCAAGATCAAAGCGATCCTTCGAATCCAAAACGTACTTTCAATGAATCGTTTCAACTGAGCATGATTGTTGGTCCAGGAACGCACTCTTGTAGGCTTTTCTGGGTCTGGGAAACTGTCCCCCAGAGCATGGAAATATGGTGGAAAAAGTAGCAAAGTATAATTACATTATTCAATTTTGACTGTTACTCATGTTAAACAAATAGATCATGAAAATAACGTCTTTATGGGAACTGGAGGAAGATTCATCACATGAGAGTTTGCCTATGGTAGAAGCTATCAGTGACCTGAGCCAGGGTTGGAAAATCCAGTCTATTATTTCATCAGTTCCAGGACTGGAGACAATTCGATTTGAAGCCAGTCAATTTGGATCAGTACTAAAATTAAATAATCAATAAAGGTTCATTCCCAATGACTTTTAAATATGCTGAATTATAGAAGCTATTTTTAAAGTTTGCAATTTCTTTAAATTAAAAAGTGCATCACTTTCTAAATGGACTGGCTTGGATTGGAAACAACCCCAAATCTGTCCGGCACATCACTTCCAAGTTTTCTGTCCTGTGCCTGAACAGCATGACCTTGGCCTGACAATAAAGGGACACACCAGTACTCCTTCGCCAAGGCGCTTGATTACAGTTGGACGAACGCTCCGCATCTAAGCCCATCTGTCAGGAAGAGGACTGATGAACAGCTCGGTCACCCGCCCCCCCACACACAAACACACTCCTGATCACCCTCACACCTGGGACCAGTGACCCTGTAAACGAGAAAGCAATTAGAGTGCTGAGAGAGCCATCCCTCCCCCTGTGCCCTGTGCCCAGGGTTTGGTGCCAGGCCAATCTGTCTGTTCACGGCCCCAAAATTGCATTTTGTTTTGTGGCCAGCTAGGGAAGATGAATTAATCAGAGGTGTCCCATGCTCTTTGACAGGATTCTGCTATGTGTCGGTATGAGTAGGAAGGTTGTCGTGCTTCCAGAACAGAGTGTTGTCAGGAGTACCAATACTGGGCTGTTTCTGCAGTGCTTTACATACAGTATCGATCCCTAACCTGATGTTGGTCTCTTTGCACCTCCGTTGTGGTAACAAGTGTCGGCTTTATGAGGCGCTATTGCATCGGGCACAGGCCAGTTCGACAGACTGATGGATGGTAGACGAACTGACAGACGGCAAGTGGAGGATGACAGAAGTGGGAGGCGTGAGGAGAGTGGAGAAGGAAAGTGTGTTGTTAAGACAGAGGTCCATAAAGAACAAAAATGTGTTTTCCTTATCATTATCTCAATTAATGGATAATTTCCCTCTGGTGAGCATGGAAGAGAATGAAGTGAGAAAAAAGATGCTCTTAGATCGAGAACTCTCAATAGGGATGTTTTCTTTGGAGAGCCCACTGCTAGGAATGCATCTGTCTTTCCTGTGCCATCACCAACTGAATGTTTTAGGCGTTGCCTTGTTCAATCTCATTTTAAACATACTTTTATTCTGTGTCAGTAAACACGTTTTCATCTGTCTTGTTTCTGGTATATACACCGATCAGACATAACATTAATCTGCCTAATATTTTGCCACCAAAATAGCCCTGACCAGTCGAGGCATAGACTCCACTAGACCTCTGAAGGTGTGCTGTGGTATCTGGCACCAAGACGTTAGCAGCAGATCCTTTAAGTCCTGTAAGTTGCGAGGTGGGACCTCCATGGATCAGACCTGTTAGCCCCACAGATACTCGATTAGATTGAGATCAGGGGAATTTGGACGCCAGGTCAACACATTGAGCTTGTAGTTGTGTTCCTCAAATCATTCTTGAATAATTTTTGCTTTATGGCAGTGAGCATTATCCTGCTGAAAGAGGCCAATGCCATCAGGGAATACCGTTGCAATGAAAGGGTGCACATGGTCTTGAACAATGCTCAGGAAGGTGGTCCATTGCCCAAAGCATCACACTGCCTCCCCCAGCTTGCTTTCTTCCCATAGTGCATCCTTGTGCCATGTGTTCTCCAGGAAAGCAACGTACACACACCCAGCCATCCACGTGATGTAAAAGACCAGGGAACCTTCTTCCATTGCTTCGTGGTCCAGTTCTGATGCTTGATTAATGTACTACACATAGGAAAGGCCTTGGCCTATGCATTTCGATAACTTTTGAGCAACAGTTCGATTTCAGCGGGTCATTCAAATTTTTTCTTTCGTTATTTTTCTACAAAGAACTTCGGTAAGTTATATGCACAAGCATGCCTTTTAGCATGGCGTCTTTTTAGCTGCTAGGATAAGACTATTCCAGTACAATGGGGTTAGAGTTTAATGATGTTTATAAAACGAATCGGAGTGAAATAAGAATTTTGAAATGTTTGTTCTTTACATTTGGTGCATATGCTATTTATGTTTATGAAATGTGCAGATTGGTTTGTAAATTGGGTTCTATTCTATGGTTGAGCTTGATCTTGGTGGCGAGCCAGTCCCAGTGAGTATTCGGCAGAGTGGGAACGTTTGGAAGCAGTGTGGCCAACGCTTTGGATTCCGTAGGAACATAACTTTTGGATAGAAGACAACGGATTCTGATGAGATTGAACTTTTGTCTCATACTACCTGGGTAGAGAAAATCTGAACTTTTTCAAACCAAGGAAAAATATTTTATTTTTGTATATTTCCCAAAATAGATCTTTTTTATTTTAAATATTTTTGGTGTAACAAACAATTATAGGGTTGAAGGTGAAGACAATTCATAATTGTGAACATTTCCAAGTAAGGTGAATTTTTTAATAAATGTGCCAGCTGTTTTAACTTTTCTTATACAAGTCTCTTGTGATCCTTCAATCAATTCATTCTACTGCTTAGAACCTAGGTTTTGGATGTCAAGCAATAATCTGTTCTAATTTAGCATCAGAGGTGCTACACAAGTAATACTTCTGATTGTTATGTTATAATACACTAAGTACACATTGCCTCTGGATATTCTGGGCAAGGGTTGGGGATTAACATTTTTCACCATCGCCCTCCTTTAGCTGCTGTCCAAGCTTCTATTTGGTAAATTCATCATCTTTGTATTATGGTTAGAACAAGTAAGGCTCCATCCCCCGAAACATTTTCTTCCTGCTTGTAGTCAGACAAGATAAATATGTATTTTCCTTACTCTCTCAAGCTAATAAAGGTTGACTGTCCAAGATAAATATCAAAGATGAAATAGATAACTTGCTTTCTGGTTAGTGAATACTAACTTTTGTTTACGGTGTATACACATACTCTTCCTGAACGAACGCATGGATTAATACAATTTTGAACAAAACTGACCGGTAAACACTGGGAGTACCTGTTTATTTGAAATGAGAAACTTTATTTCGAGGAATACAACTTTGTCATGTTCTTTGAGGTAAACAACACCATATGTCCTAGTTTGGATTGTTTTAGTAGTTTTCCACTTTGTGGTTGGGGTATGTACTCTTTCCATCCATGAATTTGTACAATGCTAATAACGCTAATTAGTGATGGGCAAACAAGGCTTCATTAGCGTTTTTTTAGAAGCAGTATATGATGCTGGCAGCACTCAGATATTCTTTATCAAAATAAAACCCATCATTGAAATATATGAGGCAATATAGTTAACAATCCAGTCTGTAAAAAAGAACAGACAAGAACAACATAGGAACGGACATTAAATATAAAATGACAGACTAGATTGACAGACAGGATTGTTAACTATATTGCCTTATATATTTCAATGATGGCTTTTATTTTGAAAAAGAAAATCTGAGTTAGTGCTGCTAGCATTATATCCTGCTGCCAGAAGATTGGTAATGAAGCCTCGAATGGCCATCACTAACGCTAATTACAGACTGAAACAGCTGAATAATGGATTGTTTTAAAAAGTAACTCCATGTGCCTGAAGGACAAACCCAGGCTAAGGGGACTGTAACCAAAATATTTTTATTTAGTTTCTTGCATAATTATTAATCCTTTTTGCGATGACACATAAAAGTTGTAGGGCAGACAGAAGTTCCATAATTAGTAAAATAGAAAACTAGAAATTAATAGAATATTAGAAATTAAAGTGGCCGATGATCTCAGATTGAGCCTATTACAATCTGGATGGCCTTAGATTGTGTTAGAATGCACCATGAAATCCAAGGAGTTTTCAAAATAAGTCCTGAAGAAAGTAAAGTAAAGCATTAATTTGGTTTGAGCTATTAAACATGATCATTGAAAATCCCCAGGAAGATGGTAAAATTCACTATACTTAATGGAAGAAAGTGGCACAACCACAAGTTTGGCGAGAGCAGGCCCTTCACCAAGACTGAACGACAGGGCAAGGAGGTGGGTGGTCGGAGAGGCCACCAAGAGGTCAGTGGCAGACCTGAGGCCGCTGCAGATTTGCATGGCCAGGATGGGAGAAACTGCCTTAACCCAAGTGTTCCACAAAGCCGAGATATGTGGAGGAGCGGCATATCTCGACGCTGCTAAAAATCCATCACATCAAATCTTGTTTTGGTTGTGGTTGGATGTGGTTGGATGAGATCAAAATGAAAAATGTTCCCCACATGCAAAGGCTATGTGTGATGCCAAAACAATGCTCATCTCTCTGAGAACACTGAAACATACTTCCTGTGCTGAGGGTAAATTAATAGTGTCCATATTGACAAATGTACACCAATCATTGGAACATATTGACGATAGTACACCAATCATTGAAACGTATTGACGGTAGTACACCAATCATTGAAATGTATTGATGATAGTACACCAATCATTGAAACGTATTGACGATAATGCACCAATCATTGAAACGTATTGACGATAATGGACCAATCATTGAAACGTATTGACGATAATGCACCAATCATTGAAACGTATTGACGATAATGGACCAATCATTGAAACGTATTGACGATAATGCACCAATCATTGAAACGTATTGACGATAATGCACCAATCATTGGAATGTATTGACTGATGTAGCTAGTAGATTGTGAGCTTCTTCAAATTCTAGTCACAGAGAGACTTATTAAGGGTACTTAGCCTGGAATAGTACGCAGTGTCCCACCCCCATTGGGGACCTGGGAGTACTGATTGTGTCAGCTGACGTAGGTTCTAGCTCCAGGAGGGACGAGAGAAGACCATTGACCAGTGAAAACTGGACTTCTTTTGCTGAAGCAAAATATGCAGGTCTCTCCGGAAATGCCCTGCTAATGTGGCTGCATAAGCCGACACGCTTTGATAGGAGGATCAACATGGATGGGGCCAACCCATAACATAATCATCTGGCACCCATAACGTAATCACCTGGAAGGCAGGTCATTGTTGAGCTTAGTGATACAATGTGCGATATGTCTGCCACTAACAGTCTGGATGAGCACACTGATGCTGTGACATCATACATCAGCTTCTGTGAGGACAGCTGTGTACTAACATGGACCAGGGTGAGTTACAACAATGACAAACCCTGGTTCACAGCTAAACACCGACGAAAAAGGAGGAGGCGTTCAGGAGCGGGGACAGAGACAGGTTCAGAGTCGGTAAAAACAGCTTTGGTAAGGCAGTGAAGGAAGCCAAGTGCCTGTATGGAGATAAATTAAAACAACAGTTCTCAGCCAACAACTCTGCTTCTGTTTAGAGAGGCCTCCAACAGATTACCAACGACAAGCCTAAGTCCCCCCACTGACCTGTGACTTGCCAACAACCTCAGTGAGTTCTGCAGATTTGAAAGATAAAAGGGCAGTCCCGACAACATGGTCTCTACCCTGTGTGTCCCAGCCATCAGCAACAGCCCCCGACCACTGGGGGCCCATTCACAATCACACATCCCCACTTCTGCCACCACAATGGAACTTTCAATCCTGGAGGGGGACATTAACAGTCTATTTAAGAGACAGAACCCCCGCGGAGCAGCAGGGCCTGATGGTGTCTCCCCATCCAGTCTAAAGCACTGTGCAGATCAGCTTTCTGCAGTGTTTACTGACACTTATTTTGAACACCTCACTGGAGACATGCTGCATTCCGGCCTGCTTCAAATCCTCCATCATCATCATCTCAGTCCCCACAAGTCAAGGGTCACATGACTTAATGACTACAGACCTGTCGCCCTTTGGTTATGAAGTCATTTGAGAGCCTTGTGCTGTCCCACCTCAAGACCATCACCGACCCACTACATGACCCCCTGCAGTTTGCCTACAGAGCCAACAGGTCTGTGGACGACGCAGTCAACATTCTCCAGCATTCTCAACGCTCTTCACATTGTCCAGCATCTGGATTCACCTGGAACCTATGCCAGAATCCTGTTTGTGGACTTCACTGTTCCACATTCAACACCATAATTCCTGCCTTGCTCCAAGACAAGTTCTCCCAACTGGGAGTGCCCAAGTCCACATGCAGGTGGATCACAGCCTTCCTGTCCAATAGGAGGCAGCACGTGAGGCTGGGGAAGCACTTGTCTGACACCCTGACCATCAGCATTGGCTCCCCTCAGTGCTGCGTCCTGTCCCCCTTACTCCCTGTACACCAACAGCTGCACCTCCAGTCACCACTCTGTCAAGCTCCTGAAGTTGCGGATGACACCACTCTCATTGGATTTATTTCTGATGGAGACGAGTCCGCCTACACGTGGGAGATTTACCAACTGGTGTACTGGTGCAGTCAGAATAACTTGGAGCTCATCGCCCTGAAGACAGTAGAGATGACAGTGGACTTCAGGAGAAACCCAGCTGTACTTCCCCCCATCGCCCTGGGTGGCTCCCCAGGCAACTCTGTGGAGTCCTTTCACATTCTGGGCACCGCCATCACCCAAGTGGGAGCTGAATATTACCTCTTTTACGAAGAAAGCACAGCAGAGGACATATTTCCTGTAGCATGGAGATGGAGGAGGTCAGGATGGACTCTATGATGACAGTGTAGAAAAAGTTCAACACGCTAAAGACAATGATGGTGCACTTCTACACTGTCATCATAGAGTCCATCCTGACCTCCTCCATCACCGTCTGATACGCTGTAGCCACAGTGCATCGTCCGCTCTGCAGAGGGGCTGATTGGCTGCATTCTGACATCCATGCAAGACCTACACACATCCAGGACATGTGAGCGGCAAAGATTGGGGCTATTTCCCTCTCACCCTAGAAATTGACTATTCAGAACTCTCCACTCTGGCAGATGGTTGGGGTCTATCAGGACCAAAACCTCCCGCCACAAGGACAGTTTCTTTCCTAACTGCATTAGGCCTCATGAAAACTGCATTAGGCCCGGAATCAAACAGACTATAGCCTGCTCCCCACATACACACACAACCCTCAACTGGACAAGCCTATAACCCCTCCCCACATACACACACAACCCTCAACTGGACAATCCTATAACCCCTATAGACCACTCATAATTTTTCTTAAATCAGCATCTCTACATGTATGGCAGCCATTCCATTCCAGTTCCGTTAATTTCCAACGCAGGCACACCTAATTTTACTTAATGAGGTACTGATTAGGTGATTACCTGAACCAAATCTAATTTAACAAGGAAACACACTGCTGTGGTCATCACTATCCTCTTGCAATAGGACCAGCTAGTTGGCAAAAACTGTGCAGTAGTACCTCAAAGCTAATTTGAATACAAAAATAACTATTCAGCATGACAAAAGATTTGGAAAGAAAAGCTTTGAGTGAAGAAAAGAAGGGTTCAATTCTGGCTTTACTGGCAGAGAGATACAGTGAGCGTCAGGTTGCTTCCATCCTGAAAATTTAAAAGACGGCGGTTCATAAAAAGAAGGTCAAGCAACAGACATTGGAGACAACAAAGCAACAGACTGGCAGAGGGCGAAAATGACAGTCCACTGACTGAGATGACCGTCAACTCATTCAAATGTCACTCAACAACTGTAGGAGGAAATCAAGTGACAAAAAGAATGGCAAACAGCAGCTAGGGTGAAGTGCACGGCAAAGACAGTTCAAAACAGGCTCCTAGGGGCAGGGCTGAAGTCATGCAAAGCTAGAAAAAAAGCCCTTCATCAATGAGAAGCAAAGAAGAACCAGGAATAGAGTAAGGTCACCTTCTCTGACGAGTCAAATGTTCAGCTTTGCCCAACACCTGGTTGTCTAATGTTTAGACAGAGACCTGGAGAGGCCTACAAGCCACAATGTATCGCAGCCACTGTTACATTTGTTGGAGGATCAGTGATGATCTGGGGATGCTTCAGCAAGGCTGGAATTGGGCAGATTTGGCTTTGTGAAGGACACATGAATCAAGCCAAGTACAAGGTTATCCAGGAAGAACATCTGCTTCCTTCTGCTCTGACAATGTTCCCCAACTCAGAGAATTGTTTTTTCCAGCAGGACAATGCTCCATGCCACACAGCCAGGTCAATCAAGATGGGGATGGAGGACCACCAGATCAAGACCCTGTCATGGCCAGCCCAATCTCCAGACCTGAACCCCATTGAAAACCTCTGGAATTTGACCAAGAGGGAGATGAATGGTCACAAGCCATCAAACAAAGCCGAGGTACTTGAATTTTTGTGCCAGGAGTGGCATAAAGTCACCCAACAGCAATGTGACAGACTGGTGAGAGCATGCCAAGACACATGAAAGCTGAGATAAAAATTCAGGGTTATTCCACCAAATATTGATATCTGAACCCTTCCTAAGTTAAAACATTAGTATTTTGTTGTGTTAAAATGAATATGAATTTGTTTTCTTTGCATTATGTGAGGTCTGAAAACAATGCAGCTTTTTCTGTTATTGTGACTAGTTGTTTTCTACAAATAATTACTCTAAATTACAATATTTGTCAGTAATTTATAGAATAAAACAAACATTTTCACATATCTATGAATAGTAAAACTGATAATTTTGCCATGGTCTCTTAATTCTTTCCAGTGCTGTATACACAACCCTCAACTGGACTAATCTTGCACCTTACATATTTTTTTGTAATTTATTAATGCTCAGTCTACTGTTTTTATGCTCAGTCCACTGTTCTTATTTGTTTTGATTTATTTTGTATAAATAGTTGCACCAACGGGCCAGAACAAATTCCTTGTTTGTTGTGAAACTTACTTGGCAATAATAAAACTCATTCTGATTCTGATATGAGCACATAGCCCATATATGTCATAACATAATGACCAACTGCAAGAGCACACACAGGCAAGTCTACACTAGAGTGGTTTAAAATCAAGAAACAGAGCGTCCTAAAGTGACCCAGTTAAAAGCCCGGGCTTCAATCCAATTGAGAATGTGTAGCGAGGCTGGAGAATTGCAGTTAACCAGTGGTGCCCGTTCAACTTGAGAGAGAGTTGCCAATATGAATGGTCAAATCCAGATGTGCAGAGTAACCCAAAAATAATTATCGCTTTGATTACTGCCAAAGGTTGTTCTACTGAGTTGAATAAGGGGGATGAACACTTATCCAACAACACGTTTCAGGTTTTTATGCATAATTACCTGTTTTGCATTAAAATAATATTTTGCATGTTCCAAGTGTTATGTACAAGGTGTTTCTTAAAGAGAGACTATTGAATCCAATTTGATTCCAGATTGCAGCACAACATAATGTAGGAGGATGAATACTTATGCAATCCACTGTTCACATTCCAATTTACATTTTATTAGTCATACAGATGAGTCACAAGTGTTCGTCTCACCTTTTCTGACATCTCTGCTAAGACTCAGTGCTTCTGATGCTAGATGAGCAGCTAAAGATAATGTTGTGCCATCCCTATCTACGCGATTCCGGAAACTCTGTCTCTGGGCGCTAAATGACATACGTGACATTACCTCGTTAGTAGCTCTGCTGGTAGTTACTATAATGCATGGCACACGATGTACTGTATCATTAATAACAATCAGCTTCAATCATTTCATATCTTTTGCCGTGACAGATCGTTGGTCTTTCCTGTTTTGTTTTGTTACCCCGCACATTTCTCTCCAGCTCTTCAGTGAGGGTGGTCCCTGTGAGATGCATGGCCAGTGATGTAATGCTCACTGTAGCTGAACCTCGCTCTCCCTGGGTGAGAGGGCTGTACACTTTGACGGAGAGCCCAACGACCAGTAAGAGGGATTTATAAACCTAAATACATATTTCCAAGACTTGGGTGTTGTTCCCCGTTAAAGACCTCTGTTCAGCTGATGTACGGGTGAGTAGGACCTGTGCTCCCCTCCTGTATCCGCGGCCCACGGCCACCAGGTTTTGGTTGTACGAGTCGACCAATGTGGTATCACTCGGTGGGCTCAACTGTGTTGTGGTTGGCACCAGCTCCATGGCTCGACTGAAACATAATCCAGAGCTGTTCTTTTATTTGGCATGAGAGAAGAAAATTACCCATTCCCTTCAGGGCGAAACCCCTTGGAAATAGGTCTGCTCCATTGTATTAACAGCTTGTAGGATATCCATTTGAGGCAGTAATTCATTCACCAACAGCCGCAACTACATCCATATGCCTTGTTAATAACGATACCTCAAAGAGTGTTTGCACGTCTCTGCGTTTTTCACAGATTTTGATTGAGCCCCTTTCGATTCACGTATCAGTGTACATCCATTAGTCTACTCCGACATCGCTGTCGGTATCTATATCAAGGACAAGTCTTTATTCCCGACAACGTTTGTTCTGAAACCAAACTGGGACGAGGTCCAGACAGGAGGAGTAAGTCATGATAATGATCGTGAATACCTGTCATGGGACACGGAGCGGTGGCAGAACGATGACAGTTGACACATAAATTGCTGTGAAGTGCATGCGATGTAATTTCAGACACTTGGTGGCGGTCTCACAGGCCCAGTCTTGTAGAGCCTGACAGACAGTATTCAGGCCTCCATTTTGATCTGGCAACAACTGAGGGACTAGCCTGACAAGTAGTCCGTTGGTTAGTTCTGAAACCTTGCGTGAGGCGGCAGACTAGCCTAGTTGTCAAGAGCAAACAAGAGTGTGTTCTTAGTCATACTTAAGTGGTAAAATAATGGTTAAAAAAAGGTGTCTGTCTTAGAGCCTGAGTAGAAGGTTGATGGATTTGTTATTTAGTGACAGGGTATCAATAGAAAGCGGAGAATTACAGAATAATGCCTTCTTCAGGGAGCTAAATGATTGTACTCTAGAGAGACAACGACTGTGTAATCTCACACAGAAGATCTTAAAGGGATAGTTTAGGATTTTGGCAGAGGTACTTCACCTCCCCATTTATCATACTTCTGACCTGACATTAAAATCTGCTAGCATTTGTTATACAGTAATGTTAGTGCAGTGACTAGAAGTTGAGTGTGTGTCCTAAATTCCTTCATACTGGATGCAGAAATAGATAAAGTGTTTCACTACCAAATACCCCAAAAAATTATTTAAGACATAGGACCAGGTAAATACTGTCAAGCAATGGCACGTGTCTAGACATAAAAACATCACATCGGCATAAAAAGCGAAGACAAACAAAGTTTCAGCCAAACCCGAGTAGTGCCTGATCAGTAAGTGAATCTGTGTCCAAATGCCTTTGTCACACAAAGTCCCCAAATTAATTACTGAGGTCATTTACGGTGCCACCAGTGGCGTGTGTGTGTGCCATGCCCTTCGAGGACGCCTGATCGGGTTTCAGAATGTGATTTATTCTGGAGCAGCTGCACTGGGCTGGGACCGAACACGCTCACGGGAACGCACACAGCACAAAGGTGGGCGATCCGGGCTCCAAGTGTGTAACACAATCTTACCGTCCTGGATGCCCCCGCTTACGATAGAGGTGATTTAGCTCACATCAAGACGAAGACATGCTGGGTCCTCGCCGGAGATGGATCGAACCCAACCACGCTGTCTGCCTGATTCATTTCTCCACATTGTTGGCCGACGGCGTGGCTGTTGGCTTATACGTCTTTACTCCTGTCTGCACAGAGTAAAGGCAATGTCTAGAGATTTCAAATTAAAAGCGCAAATAAGCACTCAAGTCAGACATCAAGTACAATGGGATGTTAATCGGAATTCTCATCGTGCAACTGACACTTTCTCATGAGCTCGGACACACAGTTATCACACAACATAATCTAAACATGCAGTGTAATCCCCAGGGTTCAAACATGCCTTACATTTAATCACACATTAAACAATGTTATATGTCATAGTTCCATAAAGAGGTTGTGTATTATCTGCGCATGGTTAATATATATATTTGAGTCGCAGCTACGAGAATGGTGTGAATCTGACCTCCAGAGGGTAGAGTTAAGGCCAGGACATGCCGGTCGTAAAGACCACCACCATCCATCCGTGAATAAGCACCTCAGAGGAACCAAACCGTTTGTAACTTTCCCCGTGCCTGGAAAACAAACAAGTGGCAGACAACCAGACTCATGACCCTTAACCCTGAGGGTCCACTTACTCTCACTCACATCCCACAAAGCCCGGGTCGGGTTACAGCTCTCTGGGAGACGTCAGCCGTGGCCCGGGAGTGGTGGCTGGTACTGTCCTGTTCTGGCCCCCCCGCCTGTCTCAGTCGCTCAGGCCTCCGCCGACAGCATCCATCCACCAAGCGGGATCAGAGATGGCAGGACGCCCCTCCCCGGGCGGTGGACAGACAGGCAGGGGTTGGCCTTCATGGGATCCCACCCCATCACGATAAACCTCAATTTAAGGCTGGCTCTGTTGACGGGACATGGGAATGGGTCTGCTGTTCGGCTAGCAGTACATAGAGAAACCGCAGGGCAATCACCCACAAGTTTTGTAGTGAAGCTAGACCTACAGTAAAGATATATCTGAAAGCCGCCCTTTCATTTGTTCCTTTGAGTTCTTAGAAAATACATACCTTTCTTTCGGCGGGGAGAGAAACAGAGAAAGAAGGTATGCAAGATGAGAGGAAGACATCCTGTGTATACACTAATTGCCTGGAGACAGTCAGAAGTGAAATATACAGGACTGGAACAGTATGGCATTTCAAAGGTACACTTCTGACTACAAATGAAAAGAGAAAGACAGCTGGGGGAGAGAAAACTCACACAGAGAGAGCTCACACTTGTGCCTTTAGAAATGGCAAAGAAAAGTATTCACTGATGGACAGTAAAGGTAAACCTTACTGACAGCACCCCTGAAAGAGGTTTTTAGTTCGGTACACTTGTCAAATAATCTATGCTTTTAACCCCAAGGACCGAACGATCTGAACATTATAATTTAAAGAGGGAGAAGCAGCTTGTTGTCATTTTCATTAAAGGTACATTCTATTGCAGGTTAAATCCTCCCCAGTGTTGCCTGCTGTCTCTGTTGACCTGATGCCATGTACTTCCCCGCCACCTCCCACTCCAGCGGGTTCATAGGTTTAATCTCCCCACACAAGGTACCAATCTCCCTGTCACCAGCATGGAAAACGCTGGACGAATTCTTTATGCTTTCCCCTGGCCTCCCCTTACACAACACACGGTCCAACTAGGTCTGCCAATGTTTTTCAATGCCTCTGCAAATTTGAGGTGAAGTTGTTTTGGTGGACATTGGAGGTCTGACAGATGAGATGGGGGAATAACCGCAGTGGTCAGTGCTGCACGGGGATCGTTGTGCTGGGAAACAAGCAACGCTTGTAGCAATCCTGGGACAGGTAGCTGAGCCA
Source organism: Esox lucius (assembly GCF_011004845.1). Lineage (NCBI taxonomy): Eukaryota > Metazoa > Chordata > Actinopteri > Esociformes > Esocidae > Esox > Esox lucius. The sequence continues at coordinate 13,907,112 of NC_047585.1, forward strand.
TAGCTCAAGCAGTTGTTGAATGAGAACACATTTAGCTCCCCCGGGCTACTACCGTGTAGCCAGGATCCAGGCAGAGGGCAGACAGGGTGGATGGGTGGGGAGACCGACAGGCCGTGGGGGTTCAGTAGCAGACTGGAGAAAACAGTGAGATTGGAATGTGGGGGTCATGCCAGGCAACTCTTGCTATCCAGGGAGTAACAGAAACAGGAATCTGTCAAGGAATATCAATTGATACAATCCTTAACTTCATGAGCTTTCAGCCTGAGAGTCACGCTTCCGGAGCAGCCATCTCCAGAGACAACATAGCAACCTTCAGCCCTCTCTCTTCTTTCAATAATAAAACAAAGCAATGACATGCCGAGGGTGGGATGGCTTATGATGGAGGTATCACTCAAATCAGTTAGCAGGGTTCAAGAAATTATTTCAGATGTGACACTTGGAGCGAAGACTACCAGTGGACCATTTACTCCTCAGTATCTTTGAACCGTTACAACGGTAACCCCTTCAGCAACCGCCAGGAGTCATTTTAACCCAAGATGAATATTTATGAGCACAGCTAGCTGGGCCAGGGAACCGACATGGGCGTTTGCCCAGCGATGCATCAGCTGACATGAGATCCCTCCTACCACAACCTCAAGATTTCCCCATCTAATACGGTGGTATTTAAGTCAGTCAGGGTACTTGCTCTGTCGGCTGCTCTGCTGGCATGCAGTTGCTAAACACTCCCACCACCCCAGCCTCCGTCTGTTTGGTTCTGTTTCCTTCGGCGGGGGGGATTGGTACTTGTTAAGTTATTAATAATATTACAGTGTTAATGTTGTTATTGGTAGTATTGTAAGCCCCACCAATTGATGGCGGTGAGTTCCCCAAAGGGACCAATGAAAACACATCATATGTGTTGTTGTGCATTGTTTCTCCAATAGACAGTTGAACCAAGGTGGGGCATTTCCTGTCTGAACTGATCTTAACAGTGGTTTCATTCATTTTTCTAAATGTTTTGGGTTTCTGGATTAATGTGATGAAAAAAATCCAGTCTTTTTGGTGTCCTTTTCATGTTCATTTTATAAGGCCCAGGTGCATTATTTGGCACAATGTGTTTCTATATTAGACAAACAGATATATTTACCAGACTATTCAAACTGTCACTCCAGTTCACATTTCCTAGAACAAAATTCTTGCTTTGGTGCTTCATATCACATTACCTTCTTTGAGTCAATTAAACATTTACCAATGGCTGCCTCAAAACAACAGCAATCCAATCACAAAGTAAATATTCCCTAATCACTTGCCCTGCTTGGGCAAGTGCCATTGCAAGTACATGCAGATGTGATGGTGTAAAACGACATTAAAGAGCAGAAGGTGTAGGTTTTAGAGTTATATATCAGACCTATAGCCAAGGGGAAGGTACTAGTACTTCTGTTAGCTTAAGAGGTTAATGGCAGTTGCTTTTCCCACAATGATGAAATACATTTATTATATTTAACATTTCTAAAAACAAAATGTTACTACAATCAAATCATGGCAAATTTGATTTCTTAAAAGATGCAATTTATATCAGCAGACAGATTCATAATATAAATTGAAATTTTGTGAAAATCTAACAATTATGGGAAATATTAAAATAACATTATTTGCAAGTCTGATAATGTTTTGATAGGAATGACGTTGATATTGATATCAACATGACCCCAGTGTGTATTCCATTAAGTTGGTAGTATGAGGGTTAATAACTTGTTTAATCAACCTGACTGAATTGAGATTATTATGATGTCTGGGTACCCATCAGAAAACTAGCATGTCAAATAGGAATACTTTCAAAGTTTGAAGTTCTTCTTGTGTGAGCTGCTTTGATTCTGGCAACAAGAGTAAATTGTCTTCCTGACAGTTTTGCTTCAGAACCAGTCAGAAATGTCAGAAATGTCAAATGAATGAGCTAACCCTTAAGGGTGTTTGAAGAACCAAACAAACCATTCCCAGCTGTCCAATAACTGTGTACTACGGTTTGAATGTTTTCCTTTTCACTTTAGAATCTAAGTTTTGCATAAACATTTATTTGGAAGTGTTGCAATTTTGGCACATCCTACAAAAGAATCCTAAAAAACAGCTCAGCACAAAGGCTGTCTTTAACCACACTTTAATTTACGGCTTTTTAATACACAATGTCTTGGCTTCATTTAGTGTAGAGAATAAGCTGACTGACGATATGAGGTAATTTGTTTTGTTTCAGCGCAGTTGATTTCATGAAGATGGAGCCAAGCGTCTCTTCGCTTGCTGTATATCTTCATTTTGGTTGGATCACAAGCCCCCAATTCTCAATGTCTCAAAACTTTAGATGAGGGAGATCTTAGTGTGTGTTAGTCATCCGCTACCTAACTAGAAACCTATTAGGAACCCTGTCTCCTTGTGCCTGCTGGGGTGGGGGGGTGTGGGGGGGCTGTTTAGGAATTGGTCAGCATGAGGCCCGCAGTGTTTTTGTGTCAATGAGTCTTCATCATCATCAATGACCAGATGAACCCGTTGACCTGGGAGTCTCCACATTACTGCCTTTTCTGTAATACTCCTTAGGTCAGGGGCACATTCCTCAAGAACCCCCCCCCCCCCGACACGTACACACACACACCTCTCCTCATGGCTCTGTGTGGCTCGACTCACCACTGTGATTTTTGTGGATAGTCAGATTCATATTACAGAACGAAAAAAACTGTTTGAAACAGGAATTATTTACCTGATAATCTTGTTTACATGGACATGCCTGAAATAGTGCCTCCTAATGGGACGCAAAATAAAAATCTGCAATCACATTAAACGTTCTGCTAAAGCAACAAGGATATTTTTGAGAATGCTTCTAATGGGATATACTTCCAGTTGCTCCGAGCTCGCTTCAGTAGCCCTGCAGAGGGAGGCTCGCTCGGCTGATGCAAGCACATGCATAGACCAACTGCTGGAACACAGATGAAGGTGCTTTAATGTCAAATCATTAGTGTGCATGTAAACATATCCTACAACAGACGGCCTTTATGCAGGTCAAATGGGAGTCAGTCCGCCACAAAGATAGTCCTACCGGCCCTGAGGGAGAACAGTGCATGGGTAAGCCAGCCAGGTTGAAAAGTAATCATCCACCCTGATGAGCAGAGCAGCAGCGATATTGAAAAGCTCACCAAACAGAGGTGATGACACCGTCACCGTGCCAATGTCATGGAGTTCATCTGGCTTATATCCCACAGAGACGCACGAGTGCCAGATGCCAGTGTTACAGTACAAATGTACTGTAGGTTTCAAAAACCTACTGGTGAAACCATTGACAGCAGCGCATGGAAACAGAGGTAGAGTTTCTGGCACATAAATGGGCAGGTCCACAGAGCAGTTTACAGCCTAGTGTTCCCTAACCATGGTGTTCCCTTGTTGAAAGACAAGCTGGATATTTAATCTGCTCTGGGGTAAAAGTAGTGCTAACTGACTAAGGTAATGAAAACCTCAGAAGGTGTCAGATACCCAGTTGTCTCTTATACACACACACACACACAATCACTGTCTCACTTGCACACATGCACTGACTCGCATACACAATGTAACATCAATAACATCAATTAACTTCAATAACCTAACTTTTATTTCCTAAACTTAACCTGGTCATAATACGTAACCCTAAACGTAGCTTTTATGCCTGAACCTGAAATTCCCAACAATACGTTTTCAATACGTTAACACCTGAGCCAGAACTCGCAGACACACTCATATCACCTTACACACACCTACATACACAGACACACACACACACAAAGAGACACACAAGTGTTCTGCCTCTCTCTACTCCCACTCCACTCACGCTTCTTCTGCAGATGAGGATGGACAGACTTTCTCTGGTTAACCATTATGTTGTCTGAAGCATCATGATCATTACAACAGTACGACCGTAGAGACAGACAGGGGGAAACCGCAGCTCCATTTTCAATATATCTCCCTTCACACCCTGTTACTGTCGATGCGAAACGTCCAACTCAATCACTCTGAGAAAACAAGGAGCACTTCGTCGGGAAACTTACGAGCTGACATCAAGCCCTTGGCTGCCAAAGTGTAAACTCCTTCGATTGCTGTTTTTCCGCTGGTTTCCTCTCAGCATTCAGGGCTCCGAGAAGACAAATCATTGTGGTGATTTATGACCTCCATGTGTCACCCGTGGGGCCACCAGCCCTTCAACTGAAGACAAATGACATTAACTAGACCCTGAGACTCGCTGTCTGGATCCCAACTGTCAATGTACAGCTCCCAGCTCTGCTTGTGGAAGATGAGTTTTTTATTTTATTATTCTCCATCTGAGACTTCAATTGCAGCATTTTGCAGCTGTCGAATTAAAATGCAAGCAATGGCTTCTCATGCCTAATGAAGAGCAAAAAGGTTGGACCGAAGATATTACATTTTTCTCCTTCCAAACATGGTAAAATGCCTTGGTTCTCCAATCCCATTACACAGATTATCATGGGTAAAACAAAAACAAATCAATGATGCACTCTCACATGACACCCCCTGACAATCAAGCAGAGTGGATGAGAACTGCGTTGTACAAGACAATAACGGCAGCATTTGCAAATTTCATCCTGTCAGCATCCATACTCATCTGTGAAAAACAATATACATAAAGCATTGCTATGAATAAAAAGACAAATTAAATATGATAGGAATGTCTATCAGATATCCCACAATAAATCCTGAATGGTAAATTATCTGGAAAGTGTTCATATCTCTGTTATTGTGTTTTTGTTCAACAGAGGATTATTTGCTCAGCGTTTCTCAAGCAGACCTAAAATGACCTCCACTGATGGAAGACAGTGTGCGGATCTAAGTGTCTGTTTTGAAAACTAGAGACACTAAACAGTTTCTTATAACAGCCTTGTAAACATGAATGATCCGCTTGGCGGAGAGAGTGACCAGTGAACCAATTGGGTACGATATGGTGTTTTGGCCAACCATAGTATAGAATCAGTAACATAAGAGCCCTAAACACTTTGCTTCCCTGAAAGATGCAAAGGATGTGTCTATAGGAATGTGTATGGGAATATGTTTACTGTTAAAGTGTCTCCTAATCTTCATGGTTTGTTCAGGCTTTATTAGGTTTTCAAGCATGGAAAACATTAACAAGAAACATAAAAATCCTGAGAAAATGACACTTCTTTATCAAGAAAGATGACCGACAGACTGTCCTTGTTCATCAAAATGTATCACTCTCACAGAGTCACATGGCTGCATCTTGTTATATATAAAGCAGGCAGATGGGCATCAAGACATTCAGTTACTGTACAACAATGGTGTGCAGAAAGGCATTTTCAGGTCCTTTTTACAAGATTATGTCCTTTTTGCAGCAGATGACCACAGCAGTTTCCAAATCTCAGCTGAAGACAAAAAAATCCTCTGCTTGGCACTTGATCACCAATACTGGACAACAGAGGAATGGAGAAACATAGCCTGGTCAGCTGACTCCCAGTTTAGTTTGTGTGTCGTGCACGGTCTCCTAGCCTCAACTCAGCATCTTAGAGATAATGGAACTGGTTGTTTTCAGTCCATCACACAATCTGCAGCAACTGCATGATGCCATCAACTCAGCATAGATCAACACCCCGTAACAATTCCGATACTTTAGAATCCACGCCCCAAACAATCCAGGCTGGTCTGGAGCCAAAGGGTTCCGACCAGGTACTAGACAAAATAAAATCAGGTTTTAGAGGCTTATAAATGAATCAATTATAATATACTGGACACAGAGTGTTAAAGTAACATTAACCGTTTTATGATGTCCCATGTAATGCTGACCTAAGTGTGGTTAGTTTTATTGATTAGATGAGTCACATTCAAATGCCACTCCAAAATTATGAGCCTGGCTGTTTATTCTGTGTCTAGTCGCTCACCTCTCCAAGACAATGAATTCATAGCTGTTTATGCGCCTTTGGACACTGAGAGGATTCTGTGTAGTTAGAAATCCATCCTTTTTGCAGCAGATGAAAATAAAAATAATGAAAGAATCACTCTGTTATACTGAAATCAATACTGTACTATTGTAAATGTAGATGATGTAGAAAAAATGCAGAAATATACCAAACACTGCTATTATTTGAGTCTGCCTGTCACGTCCTGGCTGTGCCCCTAGCCATCTCTGCGCTGGGCTCGGGGCATAGCCAGGACAGGACAGGAGGTGGCCTTTAGCCACCTCTACTCCTTTTTTTGGTTTCCCCAATTGGAGGCAGGTGTTAGTTATTGCCTCCAATTGGGGACCCTATTTAAGTTTAGTTTGTAGGCCCCAAGGCGTGGTTCATTTTGGTTTTGTGTATCCTGTGTAAGGAAGACCCACGTCACTGGTTGCTGCCTTTTTGTTTGTTGGAGTCCTTCTTTCTTTTTTTTGATTAAACATGGATTACCTTCCCTAACTCTACTCTGCGCCAGTGTCCTTTCCATCCCACGACCGTGACACTGCCCACCACATTGAACTATGGTCTATATACAGCAACAGAAAATCCTGTAGACAACTGCAGTGAAGATAAGGGCATAGGACATTAATAAAATTCTAATAGCGATAACACTAGTCTTTCAGATAATTCACCATACAATTACAGTAGATTGGTCAGATTTCAGGGCATTATGTTGGTATGTCCTTAGTAGAAGAATGTTGGCAATGCACATTTTTCCCAACAGGTCAGCTAGCAGTTAATCAGTTCTCTGTAATGGGAGGAGAAGGAACGTACAGTAAAAAGCAACGACATCTAAGCTGCGTCTGTGTTTCAAAATGGTATGTGATGATTGGTTTATCGGCTGAGGAAAACACCCTGTAAATGGCTAATGATGAAACCAACCATGTGTTCTGTGGTGCGCGAGTCACAGAGGCCTGAAAGCAGGACTGAGACAGAGAGCTGGTGTTGTAAGCACATTTCATCACCCACTGATTCAGTGCACATTGAGAGGGCTAGCTACACAGGTACTGCCCTATGAACTGCAGGAGACCAGCCAAGGGCACAAACATTATTCCCTCATCACTGGGAGCTTTTCACCAGCTGTTACTGAACTGCACAAAACACCTTCCCCCATCAAGATCTACCCTCTCGGGTTTGACCAGCTGAACTTTCAAACACACCAGGCTTTTTACATGGATTCCCCTCAACACCAGCAGTTATTGGTGTTAATCAGGCAATCAGAAGCGGATCTGTAGGGATTCCAAGACCACACAAATTGATTAATATAATGAAGATTGAGTGCAGTGAGGTAGGTACAGGCAGACAGACAGACCGACAGAAATGTAGACAGACAGAAAAACAGACATACATTGTTCTTTGGGATCTGTTGTCTTCTCGTATCCTAAGGTGCAGATGTTCCCACCCAGAAACCTGGCAGCTGGACAAAACCAGGAAATAGCAGATGCCACAGAGAGGGATGTGTCTTCAGCTCTGTAGGCCTGCCAGGCATAGACTCATCCTCCACCATCTCTCACTCTGTCTGCAGTTGCCCCGGGACAGAGAGAGGGCTAACCCACATCTGCTGTGGCGGGACATTACAGAATATAGGGAGAAGACGAGTCAGGCTAACTAGAGACCTAAACCTCTGGAGGATTTAGGGATGCTGAGGTATTGAGTGTTGTTTGTCTCAGTGGACAAATGCAGCTACATCTCCCAGGATGCATCCAACACGTGACGCAATGAACCGGCTTGGCGATGACATACAGTACCAACCAAAAGTTTGGAGAAACCCACTCATTCAAAGGTATTTTCTTATTTCTTTATTAATTTCCAAATTGTAGAATAATAGTGAAGACATCAAAATTATTAAATGAAACATGCCTTGATGGTAGATTTGCACACACTTTGCATTCTCTCAAACAGCTTCATGATTTAGTCACATGGAATCCATTTTAATTAGCAGGTGTTCCTTTTAAAAAAATGAATTGTGGAATTTCTTTCCTTCTTAACTCCTTCAAGACTTTTTGGTTTATTTCTTATTCAACTTACGGTTACTATATGGTTACATGCATGTTATTTCATAGTTTTTATGTCTTCACTATTATTATATACTGTGGAATATACATATATTTTTTTAAGTATTAAAAAAGAGAGAGAAATACCTTTGAATGAGTATGTGTCCAAAGATTTGACTGGTATGAAGATGGATATTCATTTTCGACTTCTGACGATCCTCAGACAAGCACAATGTCATCGGGGTAATTTACTAAAGGTGTTTTGATTGCTATAAATGTCCCTCAAAGCATAATGACATGGAAACTCCAGAACACATGGGTTACACCCAACTCATTAAGATGTAGGAATGCAAGGCAAGTTGGGGTTCAACTAGTTCCAACGGGAGTCGGCGCCACCTATCAGATGGAAAGGGTAAGATCGCTCACTGTATGGGTAAGGATCTAACAGGGAGTCTCCATAGCATCACTAGAAATCACAACACATGGAATGTTTCCATGAGAGGGCAGAAGAATGCAATGACATCAGTGTGAGAGAAAGAAAAAGACGTGGGCTGTGGGTGATTCTTCTTTTGAAATAAAGAGACGGAAAGAATGTGAGGACAAAAGACTTACATGGGATACAGTATAGAGAACAAGGAGTAAGAGAGACAGAGAGAGACACAGAGATAAAAGAGAGGCAGATAAATAGACGAGAGAGACAGACAGAGATGAAATAGGCAAAGATTTCAGACTGCTAACACACCATGACTGAGGTTAAATCTATGAACTGTCATAACTTTGCATCAGTCAAGGCCAAATGCAATCGAAAGGACAGAAAGAAAGAGAGCGAGAATGGAAAATCAAACAGTAATTATATTATTACCCCAAGCTTACAGGTATGTTAATACAGCACAGTGAAATAACACACTGTGACACTCATATGATCGTGTTGAGTGAATTCTATTTAACCATAATTGCTGTTGCCTCACAGTTGCCATGGAGGTAGTCTGAGGTCAAGACCACAACAAAGTGATGATAGCAGGTAAATAACACCATGTGATATGTAGCACTACAGTAGCCTAGCCTATCTATCTATCTATCTTTGCATTGTTCCTGGCCTGGGGCAGCATGGCTAATATGACCCAGTTGGGGAAGATAATAAGGATTTATGAAGCGTTCAACAAAAACAAAAGCCTCCACGACAGCTGACATTAACATGATCAATGATGAAAGATCAGCTTTCTGGCAGCTAGAAGTGGGTGATGTAAATGATAGGATCTGTAATGAACCAAGGCTGTGGCTTCGTAAATCAATGGTATGCATCTGCAGGAGCCGCCCGGTACAGTACGTTTGCAGGCGTGTTGTGAAATGAGTGAGTCAGTGAGCTGTCAATCATAACTTTTTCCCAGAGTCTGACACACACCACTGTGATGCTATCTAAACACAGCCCCACGGGTTCACGGTTAGCACTTCAAAGCAGCACACTTCACCTCTTCTTGAGCTGTAACCCAAATATATAGAAAACAGAGGGGTGGCCTGACAGAAATATGGTGACCCAGGGTGCCTCAGTTCAAAATAACTAAATAGAAAAGAAAATAGAGTTCTTATTCTTCCTTAAAAGTATTATCTTTTTCAGAGTGAGCGCCAGAGAACTCAAATCAGCAAAAGATTTTGACTAAAATTTAGCAAAAGGAAATGGTCGCCATCCTTTTTTCAGTATTTGTTCAAGGCTGTCCCTCCTGTCTTTCCTGAGGCGGTGACATCATCCCCAAGCTTTCCCAACCTTCATAACGTTCTCAGTGACAGGCCAGAAATTGGAACCACAAAACAATGAAACCGGTCCTGGAATCAAAGCTGCCCCCTGAAGCCTTGCCCCATTCTGACAACCAGGGCATTTTTAAGATGACGTTGTATGGATAAGATCAATGGCAGACTCAATTTTTCAGCTTACACTTGGAAAAACCTGTGGAGATTATGTGTAGACCAGCATGATCAGACTTTACTCTTTGTCCGGTTGCTCTACATTCAGTAATCTATCTGCACGGACAGACCACAAAAAACACATGCTACTCTTTAAGGGGAATCATTTTACATGAGCCGTGTATATGTAACCATCTGTCATAAAACAAAATAGATGGACATTTTTGGTTTCATTGCATACTGGAGTCCCTGAAGAGAATCCAGTATGTCATCTGGAATTCTGTACAAATGGATTTTTAACCCGCAGCCATTTTACAGTGAGGAAATCTAAAACAGTAAAATCTGACATAAAAAGCAGAAGTTACTGTAGGCCCATTGGAGGCAAACTAATCTACACACATTAATATTCCAATAATGATTTGTGAGTACAGAAAAAGCTAAATGAAGACCACATTTACAGTGACTTCAAACCTAATAAAACCTTCATACTTGTCACACCCTACCCTATCCACCAGGAGCCACATAGCTGCTTATTAAAAATAAAAATATAGTGGTCACACAATGAATACTTTTCACAGACATTTTAATTAGTTTTGCACATAATGTGCTGCATGTTTGTCCATCTGGAACTGCTGCTGTTTCAAAATCTGCATTCGTGCTGATCAAACTAGGCCCTTGCCGCCTCTCTCTACTGTGCAGACCGACAGCAAATCTAAATATCTGAGGGTCCTGCTGACAGAGTGCTCTTCTAAAGCCCCGTCCTCTGGCTGTCTGCTGTCCGACTGGGATAATTGAGCCCCCTGTGCTCCAACCTTGCCACCCCTTGTGCCTGAAACCTCCCGCGGCACGTGAACGGATTGCAAAACGGTGACTTGCCACACTGGTCCCCTACCATCTCCTTTGGGTTCCCTTCTTCCTCTTCAAGTCGCTCTGGCGTTGATTTCATATTCAATTGAGTGTGACACAACGGCGTTCGATTCCGTTGGGTAATGATGACATCTGTCAAGGCTGGGGGCTTGTGACTGCGGGGAGAAAAATAGGAATGGAAATCAGACCGTGCAACACAAAAGAAACCATGAAACACCTCTTTTCAAAGATACTCTGATGCCGATAGCACGGAGAACATATAATTGTATTCAGGCCCGGGTTTAGTTAAGATTTCCAGGCCTACATAAAACAAACCCCTCTGACGAACAACAGGTTCATGGAAAATAATCGATTTCATATTGTTGCAGACAAATCAAAACTTCTGATAACAATATACATTGTTAGCACGAGTTTCCCCATTCCAGTATTATTCCATAATGCCCCCTAGATATTAGAAATGCCATTTTACACATATTTTCTCAATGCAAGATTGAAATACAGCAATGTCTTTTTTAATAGACATATTCTGAAATGTTATTCACTAATTGGTCTTGTGACCATTCACAAACCTTTTCACATCAGATTTATTTTTTGCTGATCTGAGTGGACAAATTAATGGGGGTAACAAAAATATATTTGGAGAGGGTCCCTGTGAAAATGCAGTCCTTGTTTCCTATTTAAAAAAGTGCAAGCTTGCAGTAGTCCCATTGTTACTTTCTAATAACATTCATACCCAGATCTTGCAGAGAATAACACTTTTCGTTGCCTCTTTATTGACCAGACAATGGAACCAATTCAAATGAATGAATCCTTTTCACAATGTATACCTCAGATAAATTCTCACTCTAAATGCAAATAGATGTATATTAAAATAAAAGTGACACTAACAATATTTGATCAGTGTGATGGGCTGTAATAGATCATCCTGAATAAAAACATGGCAAGATTGCTTCATGTGGGAATCTACTGGGAAAAAACAACCAGGTTGAATCAAGGAACCTGACAATGACAAGATCAAACCTCCTTAACAGAGAAATAACACGAAGATGCTTAAGTGGAATCCCTTTTAATGCCTATGTTTTCAGTGGAGATTTAGGAACAAGCTTAAATATGTCAGCACATTTACACTATGATACATGCAGAAACATGCTCCATCATGGTCTGAATCCATATAATTTGACAAAGGAACACACAAATGAAGTACTGAATAGGCTAACTGAAAACTGATGGACTGGAATCTAATCTAAGCATTCCATTTTACTTCAGGCCTACAGATTTTACATTTAAATGCTTAGCGAGTTGACTGTGTCGATGTAACGGGGGAAACAGAACTGTTTGATGGAACTTTCCTTCTTCTGCACAGCAGTGAAGAGTTGTACTTGAAAAAGCAAACATATCTGCCACACAAGAACCAATGATAGACAATGTAGAGGGGAACACTTCTCACATCTAACTAAAATGGGAGCGTTGCCACAGCTCATTTTTACAAGTCAGTGATCAAACAGTCAGCTCCAAGAAATGGGACTTGATATTTTTAGACTAGTTACTTAAGAAAAGAATTGTCTGGTTTGATTCTGCAGAATGTGAACAGCATTCGGTTTGCATGCGAGCTAGTGATGGTGAGAACAGGCTCAGACTAGCCGAGGACCAAACCTGAAGGCACCAATTCGAACATCAATCCGACCAGAGATTCTCGAGTATGAACGGAAACTGGGCATGTAGCCGTGCCCCGTTCACGAAGCCGACCGTGATGGAGAGGGTGGGTCTCTGGTGCAGAGGGAGGTGAGAGTGGTGGCAGGTCAGGGGACGGTGATTTACGACCAGGCTAGGGCCCTCAGCCTCCTGACAATGGCTACCACCGCGCGTCAGGCTTGATGAATTGTTTGTTGATCCAGCGTGGCGTGACCAATCATCCCTCACTACCTCCACATCAGGGCCACACAGAAGCGGTGGAGATCGATGCTCTTTTCCCATCGGCTAAACCTAATCACATTTGATTGTTTAAACAAAATGAAAAACAAAAAGCCTTTAAATGCTTCTGAATGATGCTGCATGCGTCCCTGGGATTCATCTTACAGGCAGAAGTAGAAGACGAACTATAAAATATTGAGGGATTAGATCAGCATTTAAATGTATAATTACTGAGCTGTAACATCTTTGGCACTAAAACCATAAGATGAGCTAACGAATGTGTTTTTCTCAAAAAACACTCTTTGTGCCCTTTTTACATCCCATTATTGGCGGGCTGTTTGTTTGTGGTAAGAGCTATACACTTGCTTTGTTTCCCTGCCAAGTGACAGCACAGGGTTTTCATCGAGATGTGTTGCCTCCATGACTGACTGCAGTGCCTGACTCCAGACTTACAGACTCCACTCACTGTAAATGTCTCAGCTTAGAAGTGACGTTAAACACTCCTGGTTGGACAGACTTAAAAGGAATGGATACGGTTAGATGCAAGACAACAGTGTTGAGGTAACCTACTAATAGGGTCTGAAGAAATAACACAAATCACTGTGTTTTCACCAGAGGCTTGTTCATGGACACGATCAGACAAAAAGAGTCAAATGAGATGTGCACTGTAAGTGTTCTAGACAATGCAAGCCCTTACACAGCGAAAAAAAATGCTGCAGCAATATTTTGTCCAATTGTGTTTCTGTCATTCGTGTTTCTGTCATTCGTATTTCTGTCATAACATTGCAGTTTTTGGTGCTCATATAAGGACACATCCAGTTTCTGTATTAACATGAGGGAAGAGTCTAAAGACAGAGAAAACTATTTCCTACCCTCATCGGATTAAGCAGCACAATGTTCAGTTCCTGCTGTTCTGTTCTGCTTCGACTGACTCTGGCCCTTGGGGCTCTGCCTCAGGTCAGGTTCCTGTTGGGATCTCTGAGAGAACACTAAACCCAGGTAATCCTCCACTTACGGAGCCAAACCTACACAGCAAGGGGTAGGGGGCCGGTTCCCTCACCTAGGGGTAGGGCAAAGCCCATATTCCGACACCTGCAGAGAAGGAATGAGGCTTAACGGAAATGATAGAAAACAGAGCAAATTATTTAGTTAAGCCTCCCAAATTTACACTGACCCACTAGATTTAGGACAGGATGGATTAGTCATCCAAACCCTGAAAATACAGGGACAAATTAATTAAAATCCCATTCAATTATTCTAATTTCTGTGTCTATGAATAAACTTGGCAACGTCATTTCTGGAGGCTAAATGTTTCTGCTCATTCCCAGTAGCACCATTGTTTTTAAAGGGTCAGGGTAAAAAACATCATGTTCTGGCTCTATATAACTATCCTAATAATCTTAAACTAGCGCAATTTGGCACATTTTTGTTGAATGAATTACACGTTTTCCATTTCAGTGTGTTCTATTAATGGTTAACCATGTAACATCCTTAGATGATTTAACACTGCTCCGGTTCAGTGATGGGTCATACCTCAGAAGAACACTGCTGACCCCCAGTGGTGGGATTATTATGATTTCTCTCGGGCAAATATTTTGCTGGACAGAAAGCTGGAAATGTTAAGAATGTAAAGATGGGTTTCTTTTATCAATACATTTTGAAGGTACTTGACCCAAACTCAAGTGAAAAACTAATGTCGGTGGGTGTGGTAAAGTGATCGGAGATAAGAATTTGGGTAACTGGGCAAACACAATAGTCTTGTCAACCTAACCCTCTATGGTATAGTGACGCCCTCAGGCAACAAACTACCTTTTTGGACCTCACACAGCTCCTTTTATTTTATTTATTTAAAAAAAATATGTATTAAATCACCTGACATATTTTTGTCCATTGAAATGAGGGAATGAACTGTGTGTGGCCTTTTTTCTTGGTAGTCCTTTCAGGAAGCAAAGGGGCATGGAACACAGTGTTGGTAAGATAAATGTCCCTTTTTAACATGTTTAAATTGAAATAATGTTAAATAAAAAATACATGCATGCGCATGAGTATGTAAAGAAGTATGTTTGATTGCTTAAAGGCTTATTTTGTTTTATTTATATACTAAAACTGTGTTTTTACTTACAGGAAATGAAAACAAGAAAATGTTATGGGCAGAAGGAAAATGATCAAACAGTGAGGGCAGTGAGCTTGAAAGAAAGTCAGGAAGAGTGCATCCCCGAAGGTCAGGGGTCAGTCAGCAGTTAGGGGTCAGTATGTGTGTTTGTTAGCATGCATATCAGTGGATGAAGAAGGGTGTATGACACATTCAAATTTGTGCTTCTTGCTTGCTTTTTTAAAGGAGAATGCCTGTCTGTTGACAATGAGACAGAGGATAAAGATTTAGCAGAGGTTGATGTTCCACGCCTGCCTCAGTGGAGAACACCCCACAATGCACACATTCAGACATGCTCAAACACACACCTTCACATACACTGATGAGCCAAAACATTATGACCACTCACAGGTGAAGCAAACAACCTCCAAAAGCACCTACAATGGGGACGCCAGTTTTGGAACTGGACCTTGGAGCTGTGGAAGAATGTCACCTGGTCCAATGAGTCAAGTGGACCGCCATTTAAGTGTGTGCTGTTTACCTGGGAAGTGATGGCACCAGGATGCACTGTGGGAAGATGACAAGCTGGGGGAAGGAGTGTAATGCTCGGGGCAATGTTCTGCTGAGAAACCCTGGGTTCAGGCATTCAAATTTGATACATGCCACCTACCTAAACATTACTGCACATTAGGTACACCCCTTCATAGCAACGGTTTTACCTGATGACAGTGGCCTCTTTCAGCAGAAAAGGGGGCCTGCCACACTGCACACATATTGTTCAGGAATGGTTTGAGGAACATGAAAAGTTCTCCAAATTCTCCAGATCTCAATCCAATCAAGCATCTGTGGGATGTGCTGGACCAACAAGTCCAATCCACAGTGGCTCCAACTTGCAACATACAGGACTTGAAGGATCTGCTGCTAATGTCTTGGTGCCACACGCCTTCAGAGGTCTTGTAGAGTCAATACCTCGGCAGGACGGCGCTGTTTTAGAGGTGTGGAGGATCAACCGCATTAGGCAGGTGGTCATAATGTTTTGGCTCATTGATGTATACCTGCACACACAGGCTAACCCCTCCACTCTCACACACACAGGCTAACCCCTCCACTCTCACACACACAGGCTAACCCCTCCACTCTCACACACACAGGCTAACCCCTC
The DNA here is from genome assembly GCF_011004845.1 of Esox lucius. Classification (NCBI taxonomy): domain Eukaryota; kingdom Metazoa; phylum Chordata; class Actinopteri; order Esociformes; family Esocidae; genus Esox; species Esox lucius. The sequence goes on from NC_047585.1 coordinate 13,922,994, forward strand.
CACTCTCACACACACAGGCTAACCCCTCCACTCTCACACACACAGGCTAACCCCTCCACTCTCACACACACAGGCTAACCCCTCCACTCTCACACACACAGGCTAACCCCTCCACTCTCACACACACACAGGCTAACCCCTCCACTCTCACACACACAGGCTAACCCCTCCACTCTCACACACACAGGCTAACCCCTCCACTCTCACACACACAGGTAGTCATTTGGATGTCGGTTTGCATGTTTATATGAAATGTGAGAAACATTTATACATGGTGTCAGTTGTCCTAGCCTATAGAGTAATTTTTTTTTTTTTTATGTAACAAGGTCCTTTTCTCCAAGTGTATAGGCTACAAAAACAGCGTGTCTCTCTCAGGGGTTCTGATGGTGATAATTAGTAGATATCAACACCGGACTGGTCAGTATTATCCCCTCTCAAATATCAACCATCCATAACGTTGGGGGTGGTCTTATTCTGAAGGGGAGACCTGAAAGATTGTTCCATGATTGCAATGGCGTCATTTGGATGTTCCAACAAATATATATGACCGTCTCACAGCTCAGTAATTTAACCTGGAGTTTTTCTGCATTTTGACTGAGGTCTCTTCATAGTTTTGAACTTTAGGTCATGCCTTCTACGTGGTTTCTTAACTCCTACATGAATTAAGCTGTTAAAACACTAGCTCAGCAGCAAGATTAAAAACATCAAGTCAAACAGCAGCAGCCTACCAAGCTTTCTAACGATTACTGCAGCTGGCAATGCAAGATCAAAGTTACTGCTCACGCGTGCTTCCTTGCTACTACAGGTAAACGCTACCTTGCGTACCATACCATCATCTTCCGCTTATCCGGGGCCGGGTCGCAGGGGCAGCAGTCTAAGCAGGGATGCCCAGACTTCCCTCTCCCCAGATACTTCCTCCAGCTCTTCCGGGGGGACACCGAGGCGTTCCCAGGCCAGCCGGGAGACATAGTCCCTCCAGCGTGTCCTAGGTCTTCCCCGGGGTCTCCTCCCGGTGGGACGGGACCGGAACACCTTCCCAGGACGGCGTTCCGGAGGCATCCGAAACAGATGCCCAAGCCACCTCAGCTGACCCCTCTCGATGCAGCGGCTCTACTCTGAGCTCCTCCCGGGTGACTGAGCTTCTCACCCCATCTCTAAGGGATCGCCCAGCCACCCTGCGGAGAAAGCTCATTTCGGCCGCCTGTATCCGGGATCTTGTCCTTTCTGTCATGACCCAAAGCTCATGACCATAGGTGAGAGTAGGAACGTAGATTGACCGGTAAATCGAGAGCTTCGCCTTGCGGCTCAGCTCTTTCTTCACCACGACAGACCGATACATCAACCGCATTACTGCTACCTTGCGTACTGTAGGCTACTCTTGAGTCAGTGCACATATTTTTTGCCCTTTGGGCTCCTGGAAACTTCCAAAGCTTTAGCAGTTTTTCCTACAACCTTCTTCAGATACATTTCCTCAGCATAATTCTATTCTGAAGTCCCCCAAACTTCATGGCTTGGTTTTTGCCCGGACATGCACTGTGAAGTGTGGGACCTTGTATACAGATTTGTGCCTAATTAAAATGTCAATTTTATTGAATTTGCCACAGGTGGACTCCAATTAAAATCTGGGGGCAAAAAAGATGATCAAAGGGCACGATGCATTTGAGTTAAATTCAATGTCATGGCAAACAGTCTGAATAGTTATGTCCATGAGACAGGTGTTCTTCGGTAAATTGACATGAATGGCATATACAGAGTCTTTGGTGAGCATGCTTTACCTATATTTAGTGCATTTACCCTAAAAATGTTGACAATGGTTGAGTTTGGACAATGTCACTGACAACATCACCAAGAACACTTGGACGCATGTTTCAAATCAGTAAGACCCAGTAATCAAGTTCATTTATATTTTTACTTAAAAAAAAAAAGTGTACACAGAGTATAAACCAAAGGAGAAAATTAATAAGTCCAAGTAGAAACAAACGAGAGTTAAAACACGTGTGTAGCTGGCGGGTAGCTTACAACAAAGATTCCACTATGACCGGCGTGGCTGCTGAGTAGTGGCACAACAGTCCTACACATCAGCCACACAGACAACACCTACGTCCCTACAAGGGCTGATAAGGAACCAGTCAAAGCCAGCTTCATGTGTTGGGGCGAGTCTGGAGAAGCCAAGCCCTAGTCCTCAGGTTCTGCCCCTTTCCCGCCATCAATAGTTCACATTTAGGCCAGGGTTCTACCACCCTGTTCCTAGAGAGCTTCCAGTCATGTTGGTTTTCGTCCTAAACCCAAAACCAGCAGACAAATTTTATCATTTCAAGAATTGATCATTTTAAATGTGATACATTTAAGTAAAACTGAGGTTGGAATAAGAAAAATAAAATGATACAGGAGAGTAGCTTTCCAAGAACAATGTTGGAAAGCCCCGATTCAGTCTATCATATAATGGCTAGGGAAGTTAAGGTGTATGTGGTGGTGGTGGTGGTGGGGGGGGGCATCAAGCATAGAGAACACCACAGGAAAGTGAAAGCCCTAGCAGTCTCTGTATAGCTCCACTGTGTCAACAGCTGAGCTGAGAGGGCGGGGCTACAGCCTGATTTCTTTGGAGGCGAGTCGAAGTCGTGGTAAAGACAACAGGCCCCCAAGACACAGTAAAAATAGTCCAAAAAATCCACTGGGGTCAGGTACACAGAGGTAAAAGGGTGACACCACCCACCGGCTGAAGAACATTGGGATCAGGGTGGACACATGGCATGCTGCTTTGAATCCATTTTGAAAAGGGATACACTATCAGGCCTTGCCACCACCAGTAAACACCCCGAAAGACTGTTGAAGAACACGTTCAGCACAGACTGCAGAGAGGTGCAACCAAACGATTAACGGCTTGAACGCAGCACCCGGTGTTAACAAAGGGGTCATTCCAGCTCTTTGAAGCGTGCGAACATAGCCTTGCGCACAGCTTGTTTGTAGGTGGCATGGTTCCAAACAACAGGCTCCTTCTTCTTCTTCTGTGGGAGGAGAGATAAGACAACACTAAGGTTCAAATCACCAAAAAACCCAGCAGGGGCACAACAAACAGGAAAAATAATCTCTTGTACAGCAGACCTTCACCACCCAGTTCATAAGGAACTTCCCACCAGTAGGTTTTCGCTCTAACCGGAGCTTCAAGTAACTGACCAGCCAAAACCTACTGGATGGTGGTTCTCCAGGAAAAGCATCAGAGAACCATGTCCCAGACGTACCTCTGTGGGTTCAGAGCCTAGACCAGGTCTCTCGCTGCCTTTGTGCGTGTCTCTGGACCCACTGGCCCAGCTGTTCTGGTGCTGGTGTTTTCTCCTCTTCTGTTCTGGGGAGCCCGTGGACTCTTTGGCACTCAGCTGGGGGTAAGAACCATAATTCCAACATCAATATGATTTGGAGCCAAACGGTGAGGTTAGAGTGAGACTGAGGAAACTTAAATGTATCCATTCCCAACCAGCACACAGCTTTAAGAAGCACCCATGTGTGCGAGTATGTCAAGTGTGAAAGGGGACAAGTAGTCTCCACTAACCTCTTTTTCCTGGTTCTCCAAAGCCTCCAGCTCCTTCTTTGACCTCTTGATCTTCATGTGGATCTCCATGTTTTGCTTGTGGAGGTCTGAAAGCTGTTGGTGGCGCATCAGAGCGTCCTTATTGGGGAACTGTCTCCGGCACAGCAGGCAGGCCATCTTCTTCCAGTCCGTCAGCTTGTCCTCCTTCTCCTGGGCCTGGCTCTTCGACGACGCCTGGGGAGACTCGTGCTGCGGCTGCACCTCCTCCTCCTCATCACTTCCGGTTGCGGCATAGTCCGACGCCAGCAGGCCCAGAGAGCCAATGGACTGCTGGAGATGGACAGGAGTTCAGGAGAAAGGTCATCGAGAAGACTGCAGGCATTACTCCATCGCACACCACTTAACCGACAATATTATCCAGAGTGACTAGGTCGAGCAACTGGGTTTAAGTGCCATTGTTGACATGCACAGCGATGGACTTTTCACCTTGTCAGCTCAAGGATTCTAGGAACCAATCTTTCTATTACGGCCACAACCGTCATCAGCCTTACTTCATTACGGGTTAGAATCAACAGCACGCTTCCATTCCGCACATTCACACCCCACAGAACATTGTTGGCATTTGGTACCTCCGATCGGACTACCAATCTCACCTTTGAACCTTTGCCATCTTTCTTTGGCGGAGCCATAGGCTTCTTGAAGAGGTCGTCCCCGCCCTGTAAAAGGTCAATCAGGAGAGTTACAGTTGAATCGAGTGAATCACAGCAAATACCAACCTGTCTAAACACGCATTTCTATGAATACTGTTGACAATCTCCACCCACCTTCCTCTCGAAGATGGCAAAGGCAGCGTCAGCCGCTTTGGAGGTCTTCCTGTCGTCCAGACCACCACCGGGGGTCTTCAGTACCGGGGAGGGGGCACGGACGCTGTCCTTCTGCCGGTTCTGGATCTTAGCCCATCGCTCCATATCCTTCATGATCTGAGACGGGTACGTGTGTGTTAGTCACCTGTGAAGTGGTGGGCGCGTCTGTTGGGCGCGTTTTCTATGTGGTAGTGCAGATTTCACGGTACCTTGAAAGCTGCTAGGCTTCGGGGTTTCTCTTCTTTTTCTCCCAGCTTGTCTTTCTTGTCCAGGCTGCGGGGAGCAGTGTCCTCCTCGTCTCTCCTCTCGGGATACGTGTCGGGGCCAGGGTTCAGGCCCGGGCTAGGGTTGGGGACCTGAGGCGACTCAAAATGAGACGTCGGCTCGGGTTTCTTTAAGTCCAGCGGGGCGTCTGCCGCCGGGTTGGCCAGGATGGCCTGGACATCGGGTGCCATGGCAACAGTGGACTGGGCAGCGGGGGGCTGTGTGTCAGTTGAATGTCCCCCGGGAACAGGGATGTACGTCTTTGACACACTGTCCCAGTACAAGTACTCCTGGGTCTGGGCGTTGTAGAAATACTGCACACACAGACATTGGACATGAATACATCATCTCTCCAGACCACGGTGAGGATTGAGAGCAGGACCTCAGACAGGTGTGCATGCGTTTGTTACCCTGGAGGCGGGGTCATAGTAAAGGGTGGTCTGAGGGTCGTAGTAGAAACCAGAGGTCGCATCATACAGGTAACTCGTCATGTCCGGGGTTTCAGTAGCTACAACACAAGATTGTGTTACAAGTGTAGGACAAAATGAGTGACAAAATTGCTGAATGTCCGCATACAACAACCCCTTCAACCCCCGGGGGGGGGCACCGATGCCTTACCGTAGCTGTAACCGTCAGTGTCGGGGTCCCCAGTTGCTGCCAGGGAAGCTACAGAGGAGCCCTGGGGGTCCAGAGCCTGCTGGTAGGGGTCGACGGGGGGAGGCTCACCATAGCTGCCTCCCTGGGGAGTGGGAGAGTAGGTTGAGATGAGCAATTCACACAAACACATCCTCCGTTACTGTGGTGTTACTTGGTTTATAGTCTAACAGCCTCTTACCTGAGCCATGCCTGAGTTCAAGTGAGAAGCCGATGAGTGGGAGTCTGTGCTCATAGGTCCGCCCAGCGACCCTGCCATAGGTCCGCCCAGCGACCCTGCCATAGGTCCGCCCAGCGACCCTGCCATAGGTCCGCCCAGCGACCCTGCCATAGGTCCGCCCAGCGACCCTGCCATAGGTCCGCCCAGCGACCCTGCCATAGGTCCGCCCATCAATCCACCCATATGATCACCTAGGTAGAAATAATCAATGTTTATTCCTTACTTGTTTCGCCAAAAAAAGCGAGTGGTTTGTTAATACATATATTGAGGGAGGGGTGGCATAAATAACACTGTCTCACCTTGCATGTTAGGAGGGGGGCCTCCTGGCGGCTGGTGATGAGTTTGGGATGAATAGTACTGCTGTTGCTAAGAGTATGTGACAAAGAAATGTATTAGTTTTCTAACCAACACACTTCCTTTCACTCAAAGAAAAGACCCAAACACCACACTAACCTCCATAATGCTGGCGTCGGGTGGGTACCCAAGGAGAGAGGTGCCGGATTTATCAAACTCTCGTCTGTAGCTAGCAGGAGAAAAGACGCCACCGCTAGTAAAAAAAAAGAAGCCCCACTGTTCTTACGCTGAAAAGCGTGGTTACGTGAAATAACATGTAAGCTCGATGTACGCATCACTCACTTTTGATTCTTTAAGGGCTTGGCCACCTCAGCATAAACCCGGACCCCCTCAATAGAAAGAGGCCTGGGCTTGGTCAAGAGCTCCACTAGACGGGTCACTTGCTAAAATGGATAAAAGGACCACAGTTACATCCAATAAGCATGTCAAACCCTTTAGACACGAAGCTCAAATCCATATTTCAGGTGGAAATGGTATCGATGGCTGATGTGTGATACCTCATGGGAGTCCATGTCCACGAAGCAGAAGCATTTAGCGCCCGGGGGTTTGCCTCGAACCAGTCGGACATTCCTCTCATCCAGGTAGGCGAATGGGTCCAAGGCTTTTAGGATGGTCTCCACTGTAGTGGTGGGTTTCACATTCTTAATGATCATGGCTGGGTGGAAACAGGAAGAAAAAAAAGATAACTGACCGTCGACCCGCTAGGGGATAGAAACACTAAATGTTTTACGGTAAAAACCACCACCGACTCCTAACTAGGTCAGCCTTTGAGACAATTATTCTAAGCTCCCCATTTTGCCATCTCAGTATGGCCCCCAGGTGACTCACTCTTGCTCTCCTTAAAGATGGGGTCCATGTGATGGGGGCCAGGGCCTTGGCCGAGACGAGGGGGGTTGCGGCCGGCCCAGGACTCCGCCTGTTGCTCAGCCTCCTGCTGCCGGAGCTGCTGGTCAACCTGCTGCTGCCAGGCCTCGGGGGTGAGGTCGGAGCTGCGCTGCCACGAGCCTGGCTGGGACAGCGGGTCCACGGACGCCTTGGTCTGGGAGTCATCCTGGTCTTCACCCTTGGCTTTGTTGACAAGGAGCTGGCCGGGGCTTGGCAGCTGGGGTTCCTGGGCCGGAGTGTCAGCCTTGGGACCGGATTCCTGAGGGAGCAAGAAAAGGTACGTTGGTTATTTAGTGCTGGCCGTCTCAAACTACTGCTTAACACAGGAATATAGGCAAAATTTGATCTACCATGCATATATACACACTTTGGGGTGAACACCAAGAATAAAGCGCCTACTTTATGAGCATTCAGAATCATAAAAAAGCCTATTTGCCAAGATAAATTGCAATGATGAATTCCCTTTACAATATGATCTTCATGCGGAATACAACATTCACCTGAGCCTCCTTGCCACTTCTGTCCAGCTGGACGTATCTCATCAGTGCCGTTTTAGTGCCAACCTTCAGGGACCCCTGAAAAACATAAAGAGAGTGAGCTGCATCCAAACGGAGGGAATCGGCTTCCTTCCCAACCAAGTGACTCCCACCTCTAAATGTTTGAAGGGGATAACAGACTCCCAACATGCACTGTGGCAGGTTTAATCCTCCTCAGTGGTAAGTGGAACGGGATGTCCATTACAGTTCTGACAGGAATTCGGAAGATTGACCAACATCTTCCATGGCAGTTCCTCCATGCAACTACGTTACTGTTGACCAGGATGTGAACTTTAACATGTCTACATAAGGTACTGCCAAGAGTACATTATTTCCTTAACAGCTATATTCTTTTTCAGTATAGGACTCCAAGGTGTACACGTAAAATGTACTTCAGAAATGTGAACATGTTGGCAGCGCACGGAGAAAGAATTTTATACAGTTTTGCCTAAAGTCAAGACTGAGGTTACTGTACGATCAGACATGCAAGCTGAAGACACCCAGACTCAGAATCTCAGGTTTAACTAATGAAAGTACAATGGAGATTGGCATCCATCTACAGAAACCAGATCCATATTCAGTAGTGTTAACAGGGGTCGAGTGAAAAACCCAGGATCCAAGACGGTCACACTTTGAACTCTCTGTTATAGATGGTAAAGATATATCTGACTGCATGAAATCATTTAGAAAGAAAAACAAAATGTATTTCATAAAAAAGTGATTATTCATTTACACAAAATCAACCACGGTATGAAACCACTCTACCAAACAGCTACCCAATTGGCCCATTCACATAGAAGACGGATCAAAGGAACATGAAACAGCTGTCAGTCGTTCTACATCTGTCTTGCCTTGACCAGAACTCGATATGGCTCTGGTCTGGATGATTTTCTATGGCTTAATATTGTAGTTAGGCAGAATTCCATCAATGTTTGTAACAGTTAAGGTCAACATATGTGGGAGAATACTTATTACATCATTATCTACATAGATATTATTGGCATGCACCCCTAACATTTACCTGTGCTACTGTGGCTAAAAACCAAACATTTCAAGACAATACTCCACATGAGGCTTTTTGAATGTGACCAAAGGAATGGCTTCACAACAAGTGAACCAAGAACACTGCTACATAGAAAAGATTACTGTTCCATGAAAAGATGTCAAACAGATTTGAAGTCCCCTTTTCCAGGCAAGAGTGGATGTGGACACATTCAAGTATAATACTAGTTATAGTTTTGGCACGGTTCAACGCATAGAGAAAGATGAAGGGAACATTGTCCACTTCTGAAGAACAAGAAATGAGCAAAACCAAGAAGCAAAAAAGATTGAGTTCACGCCAAAGACACCAGAGTACCTTGTGGAGGGTGAAAGGCGGCAAGCTATTGCCAAGAAGGAATAAGTCACAATAAGGCTAAATTTTTGCAGCCAACTGTGAAGCACAACCAAATCAACTTTCAACTGTTGCCACCAAAGGACTAATAAAAGGACAGTTGCTTTCACGAGAAATGAAAAGCAACTGTTCATATCAAAGTTCTGTGCAAAGATGTAAGACAAAAACCATCCTAACTTGGATTTGAATGCTAGCTCAGAAATGGTTGCCTTACTCGTGTAAGCACAACTCATTTCCAAAGCACAGCTTTGTGCTATACTAGGTAACTTTTACTGCAGATAATATCCAAAACCAATAGCAGCTATTCGTAGCCAAATAAAGAAACAATGCGAAAAATATATATGAAGGACCTGACATTGCCATTGAACAATGAAAAACCAAGAGGCCGCTGTAAAAACTGAAGACATTGCTGGACTGTGAGTCAAGAATGCAGGAACAAGACATCATGATAAAATGTATGGACTTAGACATGCAATATACCACCCAACTCCATGTATATAAACATTTTACCTAGACGTCTGAGACATTCTTCTGAGAGATTCGTATGTACGAACTGAGGCCACGTATACACTCACCTAAAGGATTATTAGGAACACCTGTTCAATTTCTCATTAATGCAATTATCTAATCAACCAATCACATGGCAGTTGCTTCAATGCATTTAGGGCTGTGGTCCTGGTCAAGACAATCTCCTGAACTGCAAACTGAATGTCAGAATGGGAAAAAAAGGTGATTTAAGCAATTTTGAGCGTGGCATGGTTGTTGGTGCCAGACGGGCCGGTCTGAGTATTTCACAATCTGCTCAGTTACTGGGATTTTCACGCACAACCATTTCTAGGGTTTACAAAGAATGGTGTGAAAAGGGAAAAACATCCAGTATGCGGCAGTCCTGTGGGCGAAAATGCCTTGTCAGAGGTCAGAAGAGAATGGGCCGACTGATTCAAGCTGATAGAAGAGCAACTTTGACTGAAATAACCACTCGTTACAACCGAGGTATGCAGCAAAGCATTTGTGAAGCCACAACACGCACAACCTTGAGGCGGATGGGCTACAACAGCAGAAGACCCCACCGGGTACCACTCATCTCCACTACAAATAGGAAAAAGGGGCTACAATTTGCACGAGCTCACCAAAATTGGACAGTTGAAGACTGGAAGAATGTTGCCTGGTCTGATGAGTCTCGATATCTGTTGAGACATTCAGATGGTAGAGTCAGATTTGGCGTAAACAGAATGAGAACATGGATCCATCATGTCTTGTTACCACTGTGCAGGCTGGTGGTGCTGGTGTATTGGTGTGGGGGATGTTTTCTTGGCACACTTTAGGCCCCTTAGTGCCAATTGGGCATCGTTTAAATGCCACAGACTACCTGAGCATTGTTTCTGACCATGTCCATCCCTTTATGACCACCATGTACGCATCCTCTGAGGGCTACTTCCAGCAGGATAATGCACCATGTCACAAAGCTCGAATAATTTCAAATTGGTTTCTTGAACATGACAATGAGTTCACTGTACTGAAATGGCCCCCACAGTCACCAGATCTCAAACCAATAGAGCATCTTTGGGATGTGGTGGAACAGGAGCTTCGTGCCCTGGATGTGCATCCCACAAAGTCCATCAACTGCAAGATGCTATCCTATCAATATGGGCCAACATTTCAAAAGAATGCTTTCAGCACCTTGTTGAATCAATGCCACGTAGAATTAAGGCCGTTCTGAAGGCGAAAGGGGGTCAAACACAGTATTAGTATGGTGTTCCTAATAATCCTTTAGGTGAGTGTAAATCAGATGACTCAAATGCATTCCGATTCAAGCTCATACATTTAAAACAAATCTGGATAATGCTGTTGGAAGCAGTTTCTCTTTTCATTTCAAGGCATCACCAGATGCACACCTCCTCGACCTCATTATTAAACTATCTTTGTGCAAAGTTGAATTATTGCCATTTTATTCTCAGTCTTTTATGGCAACTTAGACAATTCACACTCCTACACGTAGGGAGTTTACTCCCACAAATTATCCCAAATAACCAACCCTGCCCCTCCCCCATTCCCACCCCATTCTAAACTCCCCCTCCCCAACAGCCCAAGCCTTCTTCCAGCCCGAAGGCACAGCCGACGTAGAGAGACGAGGATGGGCCACCTGGTTGGATTCCATGAAGTGGACTGCATCCTCGAGGTTTAAAAACTCCACATAGGCCGTATCGTAGCTGTAACCTGGGGACAGCATTTGAAATACAGATGGATTTGAGTTAGTTAATGCCAGTAAGGACAGCAGTTCATGTGCACATCACGAAAGGAGATCACATTCAGTATTTTTGTGGTGGTGAATTTCGATGAATACATTGGCGAACAGCGAACGTTGTTCTAATTCTTCGACTGTTGACGTGTGCCAATGTCTCTGTTAACACTAACACAGCACCTTTGCTGCACAGCATGCATTTACTCATTAACCTTGCATCTTTGAGTTGACAATGGTGTCCTTAAAACCAGTAAAAACATTTCCTCCAAATCCAACTATAGACAGACTGATGGTAATCATCCTCCCAAGTATGCCAACTACAACGTAAAAGTTCTGAAAGCATAGCGTAAGGAATGACCTACACGCTACAAACGCAAACGCTTAAATGTATGAAATAAACTAATGTACATCTATATATATATATATACACACACACATACTAGGCTATGTCATGGGTGGGTTTTCTTGTTGCCAAATTGGTATTTTGGCATCTGAGGGAACCAAAATCATTGCACAGGCACAACCCTTTTCTAAAGAACACAGTCTAAACTAATGCTGTCCAATGCACTGCTATACATTCTTTGGCACATATATGAATAAAAACATTGGAGTAGGTGGCTGATGAAATCCTACAAACAAATCATTGGGAAAAAATTTCAGTCTAAGCTGAAATGAGAAAAGCAACACACCAAGAACCTGGAGACTTAGCAAAGCACCTAGACTGGTCTTGTAATACAGGCTTGCTGCCTATATTCATTTTTTAAATAAATGGGTTTCAATAAAATAGCAAATTAAGTATGAGAAAAATGTGAACAACATAAATGTCTGTCAGAAGAACTTTTGTGACTCATAGCCCCTGTCAACGACTGCTGCGTTGACGAAGAAAGAAAAAAAAAAGACGTCCTACATCATCAGGAATGAACACAACTAACGGCTAAACACTTAAAAACGCAGCGGTTGAACTCATAAGCGATTGCGTGAAGATTGAGAGCATCGTAAGCAAAAGAGACACTTTGAAAAGAATGAGCGTATGGTTCGTATAGCGAAACAATTAGCAGAATATTCGAGGTATTGTTCGAATAGAGTGTGTCCACACGGGGACTTTTGTCTCACCTGGCACAACGTTCTTTATTTTCATGCCCTGCATGGGGACGCCTTCACGGACCGCAAAGGCACCAAGGATCTGCAAGGGTTAAATATTTGAACTAAACAAAAAATAGGCCCATGCGCCCGTAACTAAACCTACATAATCTAACAACATTTTTTGTATTAAGAAAGGTCAAAAGCAAAATGACTGTTAGAATTGTTACCTGCTCCATTGTGGCGGTCTTAGGAATTCCAGTGATGCAAATAGTATTAGTAATCTTGTCCTTCACAGACGCACTCCTGTAATCCTGATCCTTTGGTTGACAGTTTCAATTGGGAAAAAACAAAAACAAATGATTAAAACAATTGGGGGGAATCATGAATGACAAAATCAACCACTTGACCATTTTTACTTGACTTTCTGCTGAATTTAATTTAGACGCATGAAAATCTTTTAGTTTCTTTGGGGTTTAATCTATCACTTTTACTAACCTGGGAACTTGAGTCAGTAAATTTAGGAGGCGTGATTGGTTTGGATTCCTTCACAACCTTTTCAGGTGCTGGGAGATCCTCATGTTTGTAGTCAAATGCTCTTCCTTGGCCTGTTCTGTAATCAATGTCCCTGTAGTCTTGGTCTTTGCCTTGAAAATCCGGTCCTGGAACAAGCTTACTCCGCTCTTCACCTTTTTCAAGCAATGCATCCTTCGGCCCTTTAAAACTTGAGTTATCATTCGGCCCTGGGCCCAATGGAGTTGATGGTGTCTTCTCCAACAGATACGGAGGTCTTTCCTTCTCTAGAAGGTATGGGGGTCTGTTACCTCGATTTGGAGTGTTTTGATTTTGCTTGGGATCCCTGTCGCCAGGCCAGCGCTTGACATCATTCTCTCTGTTTGGGGTGTTTGGCAGAAGCCCTGGACCTACAGGAGGAAAGGGAAGGTCCGGTGGTACTCTACGACCAAAGGATGGCATATCCATGGCAGGGAAATCTGTTGGGGGCTTTTTATCCCAGTTCTGGGAACCGGGAGTTTCTCTATCTGGGCGAGGAAAGCCAAAGGAAGGCCCATCCTTTTTACCAGGAAATTCAGGAACTGGTCGCTCTCTTTCTTTAAAGTTTGGTGGCTCACCAAGAAGACCTGCCTCTTTTGAAATTGCCGGAGGGAATCGTTGTCCCGGCATATCCCGGGAAAAACTATGAAGACCTCTGGTCACAGGAGACGGAAGCGTGTCCTCCTTAATTTTTCGGTTCTTCCACTCCTCAGCAAGTGACACCTCTTCCAGTTCTGGAAATTCCCTGTCCCTAAGGGTACCTTCTGGATCTGTACCCATACCCTTGCTTCGGTTTAGGCCACTGAGATCTGGAGGGCCTCCAGGTCTTCCCTTGACATCCATCGGTTTGCCATCATTGTCGCCAAATGTTACAGGAGACCTGTCTCTTCCCCTGAATTCTCCAGGGGGGCAAACCCGGTTTCTGAAGTCCATGTCGGACTCAAACCTTCCCCTTGGATTGAACGGCGCAGCCCCCCTCCTGTCAAAGTCCATCATCATCCCCCTGTCTCTGTCCATGTTAAACCCGTCAACGTCGTCCATGCCTGTCAGGGGCCTGTCCATGGGAGGGCCGTCTCTATTGCGCATTTCTCTAAACCCCCCGTTTCTACCCATAGGGTCCATGGGAAACCCGCCTCGTCTTCCATCCATGTTGGGATTGTTGAAGCCTGGCATGTCATTGCGAAACATCTCTCTCTCTCTCATGTCCATAAATCTGTCATTTGGTGGCATACCTCTGCCACCCATCTCTCTCCCTCTCATGTTGTGGCCCGGGCCCATGAAACCACCACCACGACCTCCGCGACCACCAGCTGCATTTAGTAGCTTGTCTCTGATGGCCATTTCATACTGTCTTCGGAGGGTGAAGTCAGGTTCCTCTCCGGGTCTCCCCAGGAAATCCCTGGGTGGTTCTCCTCTCCCTCGTATGTCGAGTGGTTCCATATCACGGCCTCTCATTGGGGGTGGACAGTCACCCCTCCTCATGTCCATAGGAGGCCCGCGATCCTGAGGACCCCTGGGACCCATGTTCATCCCGTCTCTGCCCCTGAAATCAGACATCGGGCCATTTCGGTCTCCAAACGGATCTCCACGATTGTCCCCGCTAAAACAAAGAAACAATAATACAAATCATGGTTAGATGAAGAATTATAATAATATAAAACAAGTTTTACAACAAAAAAAAAAATCAGCAATTACTTGAAATCAACAAAGCAATTAGCTATTATATAAACTCTTATATAAGGAAAATAAGGAAATCACAAAAAAAAAGGTCAAATGAGAAGACATGAAATTACGAGTGCATTGTTGTTGTTGACACTAAGATTATAGCATGGCAATAAACATTTATTATTATACATTGCATAGTTGAATACTAGTTTCTTATTAACCTGAATGGATGTTAGATCAGGAAATAATTGGAAACTGACATGTTATATTATTTTGGCTGTTTACCAAAGCATTCAGGTTACAGCGAAATAATGAATATGGGCTTAAAGTGAAGTCTCTCAGCTTTAATTTGAGGGTATTCACATCCAAATTGGAGGAAGGGTTTAGGAATTGCAGCTCTTTAATATGTAGCCTCTTTTGCAACGGACCAAAAGTAAATGAACAGGGGACTGAAAAGCTGTTTCATGGACAGATGTAGGCTATTCCTTCATTATTTCTTCAATTAAGCAGGTAAAAGGTCTGGAGTTGATACCAGGTGTGGAATTCGCATTCGGATGCTGTCGCTGTGAACCCACAACCAGGGGCAAAAATCTGATATTATGTTTGAAGGGGACAATTACATAAAATGTTCTCAAGAGCAATTATTGAGTGGGACACCAACAGTAGTGCTGTAATACTGTTTTAGTTTGCGCCATCGGTTTGCTTGCTACTGTAGCTCTGCAAATTCCGCTAGTGTGTGTGAACCCTACCAACATAAAACAAATGTACTGGATTAACCCCACATTAGTTACATGCATTGAGTGTCTTTCAGACAGCAGACATGAACACTGTCACCTTGCCAGCTAAGAAACACTACATAATTGCAGTGCAGTGTTTCTCCCATTTACGCGAATTCAAACAGCTGCAATAGCTGGTTGATGTTACTGCAGCTTGCTAGCAAACATCAGCTAACCGCTAGCTAACATAATGAGTGACCTGTCATTCAATGCAGAGAAAATGAAGGCTAGTGACAGTTAGAAATGTTTGTCATTGTATTGAGTGGTAGAAGTAAAGAAATGTCTAACATATCCTGTTAGAATTACGTATTGAAAGTCAACCACCAACAACTGTGGCAGATTCCCACACATGCACCGTACCTGCACGATGCATCACTGCTGAGGGGCAGTGGATCAAACCACTGAGGCAAAGGGTGGGGGTGTCACCATTTTTTAAAACTCAAACCCACTATTGAGTTTAAATAATAATTACAAGGGCTTTCATTGCATCTTATTACTATTATTGAAATTACAGTTATGTTAACATTGACATATTGGGGAGGGGGGGGGGGCAACAAATCATAGTTTTCCCAAGGATGGGGTCGGGTCTAGTCCCCCATGCCCCCCCGGGATGTCCACCTATGCCCACAAGGTCCCTCTTTTGCCACCAAAACAGCCCTGACCCGTCAAGGCATGGACTCTAGACCTCTGAAGGTGTGCTGTGGTATCTGGCACTAAGACGTTTGCAGCAGATCCTTTAAAGACCTGTAAGTTGCGAGGTGGGGCCTCCATGGATCAGACATTTGACCAGCACATCCCACAGATGCGAGATTGGATTGAGATCTGGGGAATTTGGAGGCCAAGTCAACACCATGAACTCGTTGTTGTGTTCCTCAAACCATTCCTGAACCATTTTTTTCCTTTGTGGCAGGGCGCATTATCCTACTGAAAGAGGCCAATGCCATCAGGGAATACTGTTACCATGAAAGGGTGCACATGGTCTGCAACAATGCTTAGGTAGGTGGTACATGTCAAAGTAACAACCACATGAATGACAGGACCCAAGGTTTCCCAGCAGAACATTGCCCAAAGCATCACACTACCTCCACCGGCCTGCTTTCTTCCCATAGTGCACTGTGGTGCCACGTGTTCTCCAGGTAAGTGACGCACGCACACACCCAGCCATCCACATGATGTAAAAGAAAACCAGATTCTTCAGACCAGGCCACCTTTTTCCAATACTCGACGGTCTAGTTCTGATACCTTTTCAGCAATTTCAGCAACAGTAGCTCATCTGTTGATTGGACCACACGGGCCAGCCTTCGCTCCCCACGTGAATCAATGAGCCTTGGCTCCCCATGACCATGTCGCTGGTTCACCGCTTTTCCTTCCTTGGACCACTTTTGATATGTGCTGACCACTGCAGACCGGAAACAACCCATAAGGACTGCAGTTTTGGAAATGCTCTGACCCAGGTGCCTAGCCATCACAATTTGGCCCTTGTCAAAGTTGCTCAGATCCTCAGGCTTGCCCATTTTTCCGGTTTCTAACACATCAACTTTGAAGACAGAATGGTCACTTGCTGCCTAACATATCCCACCCACTGACAGGTACCATGATAGAGATTATCAGTGTTATTTACTTCACCTGGCAGTGGTCATAACGTTATGGCTGATCGGTGTAGCGTCAGCTCAGAATCAGCCAAATTCAGTGAAGTTGATTGGACGGCGCTTCACTTTACAGATGGAAAATGACCCAAAACTTACAGTTAAAACAACCCAGGAGTTTAAGGCAAAGAAGTGGAATATTCACCTGATCACCTGATCTCAACCCGATCGAGCATGCATTTCACTTGCTGAAGACAGAACTTAGGGCAGAAAGGCCCACGAACAAACAACTGAAGACAGCTGCAGTAAAGGTCTGGAAAAGCATCACAAAAGGAAACCCAGCGTTTGGTGAAGTCCATGCTTTTCAGACTTCAGGTAGTTATTACTTGCAAAGGATTCTCGACAAAGTATTAAAAATGAACATTTTATGATTGTGTTAATTTGGCCAATTACATTTGAGCCCCTGAAAAAAGGGGACTGTGTTTGAAAGTGGTTGCAATTCCTAAATGTTTTATATGATATTTTTGTTCAATCCCTTTAATTAAAGCCAAAGGTCTGCACTTCAAATCCATCACTGATGTTTCATTTGTAAATCCATTGAAATGGTGTACAGAGCCATAATTATGAAAATGGTGTAAGTGTCCACATATTTCCAGACCTAACTGTATTTCCAAATAACACAGTATCTATATGGTATAATTTAATGGCTAGGGAGTTCATTGTTTGAGTCGCTTTATAAAAAAAGTTGTAATATTGTTATAACCTCTAGGAAGGATGGCGGTTCAGTCAGCTAAACTAGCACTTATGCCTGGGAAATTACTTCAGCTATCTAGTAAACTTGTTCGCTCCTTTGGTGAATGTTGTCACGTTTACAGTAGGCACACGCACCCCAGGATGTTAAACTTTAATGTTGGCAACTTGTAGGAACCTATAAATCTAACTCTGATTAACTTAAATCTAAGCAGCCGATACCGAGACAGACCAGAGGACCCAGCAAATGCCCCAAAAGAAAATTAAAGCCAATTAACTCCCTATAAAAGATGCACAGGTGAAAGAAGACCACGCTGAGCATGAGACATGCCAAACTACTGTGAAAATTCCTCCAGTCACCAAAGAACAGCTTCACCAAATACTCATTAACATTTACTAATGTTAAATTAGATTACCTGAGTTACCCAAGCGTGTTCAATTTAGTTTACTGTTCGCTCCAAAGAGAGATGGGCTATATTTAAAGGAATGAAAACCTAACAGCCCCTGGATATGTAATTAATCAATCCTTATGTCTGAAACCTAAACAACTTGTCTTGGCATGTCAAGTCACCATTTCTATTTACATCAGTCAGTACATGTTCCCCACTTAATTAGAAGACACCTGAGTATTCAGGAATACTGACACTTCTGTTCTCACAAATGTAATTTTAATAATTTGGACAGCATTCCAGCAAAAAATATTATCTTGCCATTGCCTGCTTACCGAAAGGGTGGACCCCCTTGTGGTCCTCTCCTGGGTCCGTCCCACATACTTCAGAGCTGCAATCAATAACTGATCTGTAGGTGTAAAATATGTAATATCAAATTTTGAACATTGGGTGCATTCGAAAGTAAGCTGAAAACAGACTACACACAAGAAGTCTTGAGGTTGAGGGAGGTGGATCCACGAGTCACGTCAGAAGCCCTGGTGGATTTATCATAGGCTGTGATCAACATAAAAAATAAAAATATAATACCTTAATCTCTGTTAATTGAAATAAACATTTTAATGATAAATTGGAGAGATGTCTCAAAATTCATAGGTGAACTGTACAAATCACAGTCACATGATACTCTGTTTTTGTTTGTTGGCCTATTAACAGCAACTTGAATGCATCCTATTGGCATTTACAAATTCAGAATGTCAATCCCCACACCCTGCTTCTTTAAGAATACAGCATAACCCCTGAAAATGTTTTAATAAACTCTCATTTAGGAAAAGTCCATCCTAAATCCGCTCTCCTTCCTGACCTGAAACCCAATTTGTGGTGATGTTAATAGCTAATGGAAGACAGTAAATCTGCCAGTCCCTCTGAAAGTGCTGGTTTTTAAATCAACGACAATCACGCCCAAACTTAACATGGGAAACATTGTTTAATCAATAGAGGGTACAAACTGTAATTGTTTTATCATTCACACATTCTAGCTACTCATGTGAACTTATAATGCTTACAGTAATAATTTTGAGAAAGGGAACGAGTACTAAATACGGCCTTATCCCCGATTACCTTTGACCCTTTAGAAAAGGAAGACAAAAACTGACAAGGCAAAAGGTACATTTGCTGGAGAAAACCCACTCTTTATCATCGACCACATTTATTAAGACAGCCGTGTACATTCAGAATCAACGTTGTGCAGACACCAATATTAATACGGTAGCCAACTACTTACAGTTTTAAACAGGTTAAATGTGACAATATTTTTAGGGCTGATAAGTAGTAGTGCTAACTGGTTAGCTACTATAGCTATATTTAGTTGAATCAACTATCTGGTTTATGTTTCAGAATCAATTTCTATACTCAATACAACAAGTACATTCGCTTGTGCTATGTACATTCACAATGGTGTCGAGTCCTCCACTGTCTGCGCAATACTTTGGCGGACTAACGTAACACAAATAATGAAAAATAAAATGACAAGTCAATTAATGACATACATCAAGACAAAAACGAATACATACGCTAAAATTAAGATAAAGCGTTGTTACTGAAACGAGGTAGCTACAGTAGTACCTTAAATTGCCAGATGACGACGTAGCTAGCTAGCCACTGTGGCTAACAGTCGTTAGATGCCTCCCCCGGCTTTGTTTTCAGACCATTACGAGACAATATTGAAGCAAGGACTCTTACCTTTTCAAAGTGTACGCTAGTTTATCATTTCATTTGCAGGCAGGGATTTACACAGGGGCACATAATCACATATAAACAATTTTAAAAGGATATATAATAGAGAGACTCACCTTGATTTTCGGTTAAGACCTATCAATCGGTTAATATGGAGACCGGACGTTGTAAAGATGCGCGATTTCCGGGGAGGACAACGTTTTGATGGGAATTGTAGTATCTGTGAAGTACAAATTCCATTTGGATTAACTGGATTAAGTATTATATTTCTAATAACAGTTTACCCTGGTTTTGGATCCCTAACTTAGTCTTTAATCGCTGTGGTGACCTTCAATTTTTGTTATCTTGTAATTTTAAGTGCAGCAAATTACCTATTAAACTCTCAAGTTTTCATAAACAAGCTCTAGATTCCTGGAAGATTGCTTTCAAACATAACTTCTCCCCCCACACTTGTATTATTTGGAATAATGAAAATGTACTGTTTGGTAACAAATCACTTTTTTTTAAAGAATGGGTGGATCAAAATATTATTTTTGTTTCTGATTTCTTTAGTGCTGAAGGAGACCTTCTTTCTTTTTCTGAATTTTTGTCCTTGAAAGGTGATTTTAATAAGGTGTCTAAAAGTATTCCTGTCAGTGTTAAATCTTTGATTACTGCGCATTTAAGATACAACTGTTTAAACAACTATATACCTTCTGTTGCAATCAATGGTGTTAATATTTTAGATAAGAAATGCAACAACTTCTTTATTAGAAATGCTCTTTCTTCAAATCCAAGAACACTACCTAAGGCACGATCTAAATGGAGTATCTGTTATCCGAACTCTGATTTAAATAACGTATGGGCTTTTTCTCATAAACTTTTTATCCCTAATAAAATTAAAGAACTCCATTTCAAAATTGTTCATAGATATTACCCTTGTAATTTATTTTTGAGCAGATTTTCTGAGAATGTATCTTCTTTATGTTCCTTTTGCAATATTGAAGAGGAATCTATCCTTCATTTATTTTATCAGTGCCCATTCTCTAAATCTTTTTGGTCAGATGTTACCTTCTTAGTTTTTTGTTGTTGTAACAAATTGGTTCAAATTTCAGAATCCATAATTTTCTTGTCTGATTTTCGTTCTAATGATATTAATCTTAATTACACGATTTTTTTACTTTGTCTTCTGGGCAAGTTTCATCTTCACAAAGCCAGAACTATTAATTGTAATCCTGATTTTAGAATTTTCTCTTCTGATATTAAGTCCCTTTCTACTTCCTTTAAGAATATGACCAAACCTTTAAATTCTAAGCTTTCTAGAACTAAAAATATTCTTGAATCTGTTGTAAAGAACCTTTAATTTGTCAATATGTAATATTAATTTGTGTATACTATGTCAATTTCTTTTGTGGTCCGTATTCCCCCCTTGTTTTCTTGTTAATGTTTGTATCTTTTAATTTGCAATAAAAAAAAATAAAAATTCCATTTGGACCCATAAACCCTAAACCTTGATTTACTTGTGGAGATCTGAGAGGATTTCATTGCTATAAAAAATAATGCAAATATGCCAAAATTACCACATTGCTTACATCTGCCAAATCTTGTCAGGTCTACAAAAGCGCATAAGGATTAGGATTTAGGGATTGGGCCTATATTTTTCTCGTCTCAAAACCCATTTGATAAGAAAGCCAGAGGTCCTTTTTGCCGGACCACGTAAGCGGAGCCGGCCAAGAAGTGCAAATGGCCCAATCCCAATGTGTCCCTAAGCCCTGAACCCTCACAGACATAACTGACGTCACCTGGTAAGTGACTGAGTGCAAGAGTCTGCAAGGGCTCAAAATGCTAGAAATAGTAATGGAACAGCACTTTGGACATTATCACGTTACCTTGACGATGCTGAAACATGTTGCACACTATTGTGAGTTAGGGACTTTTTATTTTAAATTTTTGACTTTCTTTGCGGCCAAGGCACTTAATCGACAGACTGCCTGATTTATATGTCATGCAGGGTCTTTCCCTACAGAGAGGACTTGAGGTTATTGTCAATAATAATAAATATTTGTCAATAATCAATGTACTATTTTTGATCAAAAGAGCATTGTTAAGCAAAAACTAAAATAAATAGTTGAATAAACTAGGTGTGTAATAAGGTGATTGCATTCCTCTGATTTAATATGTTCTATGTGCCATCTCAAATCCTTGTTAATGTAGGCCTAGTATAGTTCAAGTTCTTCTTCTTTCTTCTCTTATAAGGCGGGTTAGCTGGAATTTTTCTCTTACTTCCCAGCATAGACTGTATAAATAATGGACGACGCCCTTTCGCTCTTTTCCATTGGTGAAAAATGAAGCCACCATCGTCCTGATACGGCGCTGACATCTTGGACCAGTTCTGCGCAGTAGTTATGCGCAGTAGCGAGAAGGAAGTAAAGCCGTAAAGCCGCGAAATCAACGGCCCCACCCCTGTGCCCCGCCCTCACTCTCCCTCGCAGAATGCGCATACCGTAATCAATCGCAAGTCCAAGTACAGTACAACCTTTGCTTGTTAAACCTAGACGATATGTTATAGCCTAACTTACATCATGTTTAACCTTAATTTAGAATAGGCCTAATACAAAAATAATTGGTAACTTCTAGCTAACGATCACCTGCTAGCTATTAACATGGCTATTAACGAGGCTTGTTGTCTTTTAGCTAACGTTAGCTAGCCCATTACATTTATTTACTAATTAAATAGCTTATTAATTTAACTTACCGAAAAAAATTCAAAGATCGATTGGAAATGCCAGATCGGTTAGCACAATGTTCTGCAGAACAACCCATTATGTCCGTGTGAAATTATATCAATTATAGAAATTTAGAGATTAAATGTAAAGTTCCAATCTCCTCAGTCCTCCGAAGATTCAGTGGCTCCTCGGCTCAGATAGCTGTCAATCACAGCTGTGAATCACGACGTCACACCACCGTTTTTAGAGCATTAAATAACTAACTAAAAACAAACTTATTTTAAAAACAAACTCTTGAATTTACATTAGCGTGATACAAACTACAGTAAATGACAGAAACCAGCTTCGGAAAAAATATATTTGAAGGGTAATTTAATTGTTTAGTTGGTCTCGCGTCCCATTGAATAACATGGGGAGGGCAGGGTTTATGACCTATACTGGGACCACTCACCAGGGGGCGATCGAGACGTTTTGGCTTCACTTTTCAGGGCTTGTGCGGCACGCTTGCTTCCCAGTGAGTGAGTGAGTGAGTGACTGACTCTTGTTAAAAAGCGTAGAGGTTAGGGACGCGACCTGCAACCAATGCAACCAACCATGTTCAAATCTCGTCAAAGTCAAAGCGATTTGTTCAGGATAGACAAAAACTTTGCTGACTACAACCTTCAGTAGCTAGGTTATAGTAAGTCTGAAGTAAAACTGTTTATATTGCAATTATTTCTGGTGGATTTTTGAAGTACGCACCCGTGCATGATTTATGGGGTAATGTAGGCTACATCAAAACCCCTTGGGCAGTAAAAGAGTAGGGGTGTCCACTATTCTCGCGTCTTTTCACTTGACGAAACAGTCAATTATCGTCACCTATATTGATAGTTATTGTATCAATATAATTCACAAATGAATGAAAAATGTATGTTTTTGTGCCATGAAATAGCTTTGGCTGTGTAAAGGTCATAATCAGTCTTGCTAGAGGTTGCTCAATTCATATGACTATTCCATGTAGTAAGCTAGATACTAGTAAACCTACTACTGGCTAATAAGCTGTTAAAACGGACAGTGGCAAATGACATACATTTCATAGATGCTATTTGTGGGGGAGGTGAATTTAATAAGAAACATTAGTCAATTTAACACAATGCTTAATGATGTCTAGCGAAATATTCAAACTTGGCGTGAAGTTAATGCGTGATAAAATGTTCTAATGTTGAAAACCAGGGTAAATTTGGTTTTATGTTGGATATTCTGAGTTTGATCATCAATACCTTTTTTATCGAAAATTTTACTTTTCCTTCAGCAGTGTCAAAAATGTAGCAAAATGCTGTCGTATGTCATTTCAATAGTTTAGGGACCGTCATGAAAGTTCAATACCGCTGATTGAACGTGACTAAAAACTATATTTTATTTTGTGTCAACCTAATAATACCTGATTCTGTAAAGGAAAATCATAGGTACAGACATTTTCTGTGTTAAATTTTCCACATATAATTTTGTTGTTAAAGCTTAAATATTTCATTTATTAATAGATTCCTATAGAGATGACATATACATGTAAAACCACTGTATATTGGTCACTGACCTTTAGATTTGCCCTTTTACATTTCGGTGATTATATGAGAATTGATCCTTCTATACAATACGTTTTTAAAAGCTCACTATCCACATGAGCTAGAAATCTACAAACAAGAATGGTGTGTTCCTTTACCTCTCTTCTGAAAGGTACACCTCTTATTTTATCCAAATTCATTATCTAGAAAAAATATGTAAATCTATTATTACAACTCTATTACCTAATTCACGTTAACTTTGTTTTATTAGCTTCCAATCCAGATGACATGTCCCTCTAAAACCACCTGTATTTTGTTAACTGACTGTCCTTGTCTAGATTACCACCTTAGATTTTTCATTTTCAATGTCGGTGAATATTCAGGAATTTACCTTTCTAAACAACTGTTTTTTAATAGCTCACTTTCCATATGAGTTAGAGATCTACAAACAAGTGTGATGTGTTCTGGTAACTCTCCTCTAAAAAGGTACACCTCTTATTTTTTCCAAATGCATTATCTGTATTTCATTTTAAAATTACATGCATTAAAACAACTCTATTAACTAATTAACATAAACTTGTTTAATAGCTTACTATCCAAATGACATGTTCCTCTAAAATCACATGAATTCTTTTTTAATTGCTTTCAATCCAGATAACATGGACCTTTAAAAACCATTTGCATTTTTTTTAACCTTCCTTGTCTAGAGTACGTCCACTTACATTTGCCATTTAAAATGGTGTTGATTTTATCAGAATTTCTCTCTCTTTAACATTCCTATTTTAATAGCTCACTAACCATATGAGCCTGAGATCTACAAACAATGGTGGGTGGTCTGGTAACTCTCTTGTGAAAGGTACACCTCTTCTTTCTTCCAAATTCATTTTCTGTATTTTTTTCAAAATAATCTTATTATTATTACTCTTACCTAATACCTCTCCAGATGACACATACCTCTAAAACCAGTTGCATTTTTATCACTGACCTTTCTTGTCAAGAGTATGTCCCTTAGATTTGCCATTTTAGATGTTGGTGAATTTACAATAATTTATCTTTCTATACAGCTATTTTTTAATAGCTCACTACCCATATGAGCTAAAGATCTACAAATAAGTGGGGGGTGTTGCGTTAAATCTCTTCAGAAAGGTACTCCTCTTATTTTTTCAAAACGTATTATTGTTAATGTAATATTACAACTCCATTATGTAATTAACAAACATTTTAATAACTTTTTAATCCAGATTACCTGAATCTCTAAAACCACTTGCATTTTGTTCACTGACCTTCCTTGTCAAGAGTACACCCCTTATATTTTCCATTTTCAATCTCAGTGAATTTAGAGAGAACCCAGGCTTAGAGGGGTGACCAGTCCTCTTCTGGCTGTGCCGGGTGAGATATTAAGAGTCCAATTGGAATAATTAATAACTGTATCTGGGCTAAATCCAGAGTCTATTTAAAATTAGACTAGGTCAGAAGTATGACCAGATGTACAAGGACAGGGACAGCAACGGGCCCCCTAAACCAGGTACTCCGCAGGTGTGGTCCAGGACCTCATGTCCTCCTAAAGTTAAAAACGGGAGAAGACTGGGAAAATTCAGAAAATGCATTCATCATATCAACAACGATTTATAGTGGAGAAGGAGGACTGACCCAATCCCCCAGCACAATAGTATAGCAGCGTAAGACCTAGGAACTGAGACGGGGGAGGGGTCCGGCGACACTGTGGCCCTACCCGGGGGAGGCCCTGGACAGGGCCCAACAGGCAGGAAATCAATCCACCCACATTGCCAGGTATCAACCAAAGGGACACCCACCAACCACAACCACCCTGAATGAGGGCCGAGTATTGCCAGCAGAGTACAGCCCAATTGCACAAGTGTGCAACAGAGAGACAACAACAAGCCAGTGACTCTTCCCCTGAAAGACATTGGAGGGAGAGAACAGTAAAACCTTAAAATCAGCCCTAACCCTAACAGGCAGCCAGTGTAAGGACGCTAGGACAGGAGTAATGTGTTCACATTTTTTTGTTCTAGTTAGGATTCTAGAAGCCGTGTGCAGCACTTATTGAAGTTTATTTATTGATTTGTCAGGGTAGCCAGAAAGAAGAGCATTGCAGAAATCTAGTCTTGAACTAACTAAAGCATGGATAAATTCTGATTTTCACAATGTTTCGAAGATGAAAATAAGCAACTCTTGAGACATATTTGATATATTCTTCAAAGGAAAGGTCAGGGTCAAGGGTAATGCCAAGGTTTTTTTTTTTATTTTTTTGGGATACGAACATGCAGCCGTCGAGGTTAACAGTGAGATCTGCATCTGCAACGCTCTTTGTTTCTTGGGTCCTAAAACAAGCATTTCTGTTTTTCTTGAGCTTAACAGCAAGAAGTTCTCTGTCATCCACTTCCTAATATCTGAAACGCATGCTTCCAAAGTAGCTAATTTTGGGGTTTCTCCATGCTTCATTGAAATATATAACTGTGTCTTCAGCATAACAGTGAAAATTAACATTGTGATTTCAGTTACTCCCCCCAGAGGGAGCATATATAGTGAGGACAATAATGGGCCAAGAACCGAGCCTTGAGGAACACCAAAGCATACCTTTGTCCACGTAGCCCAATATGGGTTTCCAGTCTCTCTAAGAGAAGGGAGTGATCAATAGTGTCAAAAGCAGCACTAAGATCAAGAAGAAGCAGGACGGATGCGGAACCTTTGTCTGAGGCCATCAGAAGGTAATTTGTTACCTTCATGAGTGCAGTCTCAGTACTATGATGGGATCTGAAACTGGACTGTAGCATTTCATAAATGTTATTTGTCTTCAGGAAGGCATTCAGTTGTTGGGAAACACATTTTTCTAAGATTTCTGAGAAGAATGTGAGGTTCGATATTGGCCTATAATTGTTTAATATGTCGGGATCCAGATTCTATTTTTTTTTAGAAGAGGCTTAATTTGCGCAATTTTTTACACATACACATCCAGAGGAAAGGGAGCAATTTACTATGCTAAGCATTGGCTGACCTAGCACAGGAAATACCTCCTTAAGTAATTTTGTTGGAATCGGGTCTAGCTGACAGTTTGTGGGTTTAGAACTCATTACAAATGTAATTCAAGTGTCCCCATTGACACCTGGTCAGGGAGGTTCAGGACATTTTTAGGACAACTAAGATTTTGAGGACCATAACTATTTAAGGAGGAGTCAGTTATTTGTTTTCTAATGGTGATGATCTTTTCATCAAAGTAGTTCATGTATTCATTACAACTAAAGTGAAGACCCACTTGTTGAGCTTTGCAACTGTATCAAGGAGACATTTTTGATAGTTTTTGTTCACCTCAATCAGGTTGGAGAAATAAGCTGATCGAGCAGACGTGAGTGATTTTCGGTATTGTAGTGTACTGTATATCCAGGCTAGTCTGAATACATCCAACTTTGAGGCTTGCTTAAGTGCTCTAGTATTGTCTGTGTACCAGGGAGCAAGTTTCTTGTTGCGTATTTCTTTTGTTTTTAGTGGTGCATCTGTGTCTAATGTATTTCGCTGTGTTGAGTTTAGATCCTCGATTTGATCGTTTACAGATTTATTTACTCTGTCGTTAATGAGGGAATTTATTTGTAGTCCGAGAATTGATAGTATGTCTTTTGAAACTCATTGTTTCAATTATGGTTTCAAAGGCTTTTTGAAGAGGATCATTGGACTTTTCCATATGAATATGGAAATCGCCAAAAATCTGAATACTATCTGCCATCAGCGGCGGAGCGGGGGGGTGGCTAATTGGGCTTAAGCCCCGAATCTTTTAGGTTTTTTAAAATAACTTCAACTTTGTTTAATTTCCTCTCAGTCTTTCTGACTGGAGCGGCAAAAAATGAAACAAAAGCTCTATTACCGTGCGTGGTGGCGGATGGTAATGCATCGCGCATCACTCAGCTTGTTTGCCAACTGCCAATAAAAACTTACGAAGAAGAATATAAATCTTCTTCTTCGTCGTTAACTTGTCATCAGGGGCTGGCGGGCTGTTGTCATGCATGTTGTATGTTTCATCTGTGTCGCGAGCTTACTGGCTAACCGGCTGAAGTTTTTTATACGGAACAGGAACACTAGTAACAGACCTCACCGGCCGGAGTGATTCAGAAGCAGCGTCAGACGAAGTGTTTGTGAATCCGCTGTTGTAACACTTGAGTTAAGTGACTGTATTGCTGGCTAGCTAGCGAATTAACATTATTAGTTATTATTAAGATAAATTAGTTGCTAATAGAGATGTGCGGATGATTTGTCATGTACACGGGGGGTAGGGGGGTTGGGCACTCATAAAACCTAAACACACAGCTTGTATCAAATGCTAAATTATATCAGGGCATGTTTTACAGCTAATCTCGGCACATTACTGTGATAAGAAGAGACTAATTGAAAAATATTGTGATAAAGAAGATCAGAAAGACATGAGAAAGTTTATTTCCTCCTCCTGATGACAACAATTCCAAGTCATAGACTGTAAAAAAAATGGTTAACGAGGCTTGTTGTCTTTTAGCTAACGTTAGCTATCCCATTACATTTATTTACTAATTAAATAGCTTATAAATTTAACTTACCGAAAAAAATTCTAAGATCGATTGGAAATGCCAGATCGGTTAGCACAATCTACTGCAGAACAACCCATTATGTCCGTGTGAAATTATAGAAATTATAGAAATTTAGAGATTAAATTTAAAGCTCCAATCTCCTTAGTCCTCCGAAGATTGCGAAAAAAGCCTGTTGGCGCTTCAGTGGCTCCTTGGCTCAGATAGCTGTCAATCACAGCTGTCAATCACGACGTCACACCACCGTTTTTAGAGCATTAAATAACTAACTAAAAACAAACTTATTTTAAAAACAAACTCTTGAATTTACATTAGCGTGATACAAACTACAGTAAATTACAGAAACCAGCTTCGGAAAAAATATATTTGAAGGGTAATTTAATTGTTTAGTTGGTCTCGCGTCCCATTGAATAACATGGGGAGGCGGGGTTTATGACCTATACTAGGACCACTCACCAGGGGGTGATCGAGACATTTTGGCTTCACTTTTCATGGCTTGTGCGGCACGCTTGTTCCAAGTACAGATGCATCAATATCACTGGAAAAGTGCCCCCCCCATACTTTAATTAAAAAAGTAAATCTTTAATATAGTCTACATTTATTACATAAAAAGTAAAATATTTCAAGCCTTTTATTTTTTTAATCTTGATGATAAGGGGTTACAGCTCATGTAAATCAAAACTCCAGTACAAATGTATTAGAATTTTAGAACAACAAATTTTATATGATCTGACAAGATCTCTAATCAGCTAATCAACTCAAAACAAAAATTATTTAATCTGTCATTCTTGTTCTGGTGGTGCAGCACCTTTTCCACAATATACAACATTTGAGATACGCCTGTAATAATGTAATAAACGTATTAGTATTTACATAATTAAAGGAATTGTCATGGTGAACAGTAATAATGAATAAATAGTAGCAGCAGAGTATTGCTAATTAAATGAATATCACTGTCCACAATTTTATATGTAAAGCATCATTATTTTATTGTAACATATTACATAATATCATCTATATTTAATGCAGAAATTCTGAACAAAAAGTACACATATTTAATAAGACACACCAAATTCTAATTTTACCTATGTAGGCTAACTTAAAAATAGTCAGATAATGGTTGCCTCTTTTTAGTTGCCAGAAAATGAGTCATCCTTAACATTTTTGGTGTTTTGGATTCATTACAGCTGGAGAACAATTAAATACAAAATAGCTCTACTGGGTGATTTAAAAAAAAAAGAACTATCCTAATTTCACCCAGATAGTGTATATAATTTTAGGCATTCTATTATTTCAAACAGCTTGAAAAATAGTGCATTTAGCTGACGTAATTGGGAGGGGAAAAAATCTCCACCGGGGGAGCATGCCCTCAGACCCCCCTAGTTTTGACTACAAAGTTAGACAAGAATTCTGGAAACTCATTGAGGAAAATTGTGTATGGCCCGGGGGGCCTATAAATAGTAGCTATGTAAAACGATTCATCAGCCTGGTTAACTTTCATGAGTAAAACTTCAAAAGAATGAATATCAGTGATATGTTTGAGAGTAAATTTATATTTACTGTCATAAACACCCCCTCCTTTTCGGGATGCACGAGGGATATGATCACTAGTATAGCCAGGAGGAGAGGCCTCATTTAAGGCAATGAATTCATCAGGCTTCAGCCACGTTTCACATAAACCAATAACATTTACTTTATGATCAGAGATTAATTCATTTACTGCAACTGCCTTTAGAGCAAGGGATCTAACATTTAGGAGTCCCATTTTGAGATGCGAGGTGATGCAGTCATTCTTATTTTTATTTGTGACCGAGGTGGAGGAAGGCTTTATCTTAATAAGGTTGTTTTTGTTAGCACTACCTTGTTTAACTTTTCTCAGCCTGGAACGAGTCACTGTGGCAATAGGTAAAGCTGTACTAACTACTCTGGCTATGCTATCGACAGACTCCACTATGCTAGCAGGCAGGCTGTTAGCCTGCATAACAGCCTGACCTGCACCATATCTCATGTTGAGGCTATAGGAGTGAGACTCCAGTCAATGTTCCTAGATAAAAGAAGAGCACCACTCCAGCTAGGATGGAGTCCGTCGTTCCTCAGCAGATCAGGCCTGGCCCTATTTCTGGTAGAGTCCCAAAAAGAAAACCAGTTATCTACAAACTCTACCTCCTGCGACGGGCAGAACTCCGTTTTCAGCCAGCGATTGTGTTGTGTTGCTGTAGAGCTCGTCACTACGTCGTTGGTGCCAACGTGAATAACAATATCTCTGTACTCTCTATACTTACCAGTTTTAGACTTCGCTAGCACCAGCCCCTGATTCTTTAGTCTAATACTGCGGGTAATGGAATCCCCGATGACTAAAGTTTTTAGTTTTTCAAGGCCAAAGGTAGAACATGCCTGCCGATCATTCCCTTCCGAAGACAGCTCGGGCCTTGACTCCGACTCCAGTGGGGAAAACCTGTTGAAAGTCTCAGTTGGATTTAGCAACGATTCAGGTTTAACAGGTCGACGGCATTTCTAGGCGCAGCCAGGGGCCGGAGGGTGTCAGGTTTGGGGACCACACAATTTCGTCTCTGCTCTTTGCGGATGATGTTGTCGTGTTGGCCCCTTCAAACCAGGACCTTCAGCATGCACTGGTATGGTTTGCAGCCGAGTGTGAAGCGGTGGGGATGAGAATCAGTACCTCCAAATCCGAGGCCATGGTCCTCAGTCGGAAAAGGGTGGCTTGCCCACTTCAGGTTGGTGGAGAGTGCCTGCCTCAAGTGGAGGAGTTTAAGTATCTAGGGGTCTTGTTCACGAGTGAGGGAAGGATGGAACGGGAGGTAGACAGACGGATCGCTGCAGCTTCTGCAGTAATGCGGTCGATGTATTGGTCTGTCGTGGTGAAGAAAGAGCTGAGCCCCAAGGCGAAGCTCTCGACAAGATCCCGGATACAGGCGGCCGAAATGAGCTTTCTCCGCAGGTGGCTGGGCGATCCCTTAGAGATAGGGTGAGAAGCTCGGTCACCCAGGAGGAGCTCAGAGTAGAGCCGCTGCTCCTCCACATCAAGAGGGGTCAGCTGAGGTGGCTTGGGCATCTGTTTCAGATGCCTCCGGAACGCCTTCCTGGTGTTCTGGCGTTTTATTCCTGGTGGCACTGACGCAGTTTTTTCTATTGCTACACTAACATAGTCCTTGCCTGACATTTGCGTCAGAAGCCGAGCCTCTAACTCTGCTATCTTTACCTGAAGACGATAGTTCTCCGTGTTGTTGCTACAACAATTAGTGATAAGGCATTTTAATGATACTTAGCGTCGGGTGTTCAGGGGTGAGTAGTTCCTTTAATTATGTCAAAAAAGAGTCCTGGTGTAGTAAAGCTGGGTAGGAGGTCAACGGATAAAAAATATTGCGGTGGTAAAACTCTTAAAGTAGAATTTTGACCAATTACTTTATATAGACTAAATTCAAAAAAGTTTGGCAGGTAGCCAGGTAGGTAACAGCAGGCAGCTTACAGCACGTCAACAATCCTGCAATGCAAAAAGGTGTACCATCTACTCTCAAAGGTACACCTATGAATTTCTATCCCAATATAAAACATTTTACCCTACTATACCTCTGCTCCTCGTGTCCTGCCTTCCTTCAACCGTGACAGCACATTCCCATTTTAAAACATTTTTAAATGTTAATATGTAGGTGACATAACAATAGAATCCACCAAAGGCAGCTGTAGTGTCAAAATGTATTGAATAGAAAAGCAATTGGAGAATTAGGTATGTATACCTACTGCAGTCAACATAACTTGGAATTAAACAAAGACAAAATAGTGGAGGTGGATATTGACATCAGAAACCAAGCAGAGATCTGAAGCCGCCACCTTGCACTTGACCCTTCCTACAGCCGTGCTAAATACTGGACATTTACAACATCTTGACAGTCCCTCAAACTCCAAATGGACAGAAACGCAGATACTCACACCATTCATTGTCTACTTAATTATGAACCATTATATTGTCCCTTCCATAGTCAGCCCCAAAAGTTCCCAGTGCGTTTTTCTCTTTTAGTTTTTTGTTTGTTTATCTATTGTTTATTCTATTTTACTTCTATATTCATAATAGTATTTGAATTAATGACCATATTAGCAACTGCCAACTTCCTAGCACAATGCATGTCTGACTATGTATGTCAATGTTTTTCAGTAAATTGAATGTGTACGTGTGCTGGTGGACTCAGGTGGGGGACGGGGGGGTGATCGCCTCCCCTGGTGCCCCACATCAGGAAAAACGTGCAGCAAAAGTGTCCTCTTGGGGGCCTCTATGTGTGAGGAAATGTGATTAAGTGTCCTAGTGGGCACCCCTCCAATAGAGATAATGTGATGCAGTGCTGTGTAGGCTGTCCTATCTGCTAGAAAATGTGTTGGTCTCTACATGCTCCTACATGCAAGACAATGTGTCCTCGTGGGATGCTTCTATGGTGAAAAATGCCCTCCTGGTGCCCCCTGTTTTAATACATCCTTTTAAAAAATCTGATTGTTTAGCTTTTTTCCCTCCAAATCAGCCTTTGTATTTTTTCAATGTAATAATTGATTGGCTTAGCACAAGTGTATGTTTCATCATTCTCCTACCTCAGCGAGTGAGAGGCATCGTTGGGGCCATGTGTTAAGTCACCGCGATGAGAAATCAAATTACAACCAGAAAAATAACTAGCACAATAACTCACATGGAGAAATTATGCATACCACTATAGCTGGCACTAAGACATTCATCACCAAAAACATTGTAGTTTAGCACGGCTATTAAATAGAATAAATCATGTTTTTGTTTATTAATGTTCATTTTACGAATACCACCCCTACAGCTTTGTAAATTACTACCGAATTGTATTTTCAGATTCGTGCAAAACTCTTGTTATTTTGTTGATGTATTTTATCATTATTTGTCCCCAACACATAACAGGTTGGTGAACTGTCTCACTATTGCCATCCATAGCCTCTTGCTGCTCTAAAGATATCACCATGCCAACCAGGATGCCTGCAGGTCCCGGGTTCACTTGGTTTTTAACAATGTCTGGTACAGACAGGGAGGGTACCAGTTGTTCTGGCTCAGGTTCAAGGAATCCCGCCATGCCTGTAAACCTGTCTCAGAGACCGTTCATCAACCACTAAAGATCCTCCTCTGTGGGTTCTCTGGACAGAGGGTTATAGTCATTAGCCATGTTCAGTACATCTCATTCTCCACAGACTGCACGTTGTTAGAAGTTGTTGGCCTTTTCCATTCACACTCCATGTCTGTGTCACAGGATGGGGGTGCTTAAAAATAGTATGTTGTCCTGGCTGCTTGTTTGTCTGTTTACGTTCTGTGTTATCCCCAGAACTAGAGTGACCCATTGGAAGGGTCAGCAGGATGGGACCCATTACTGTGTGTCAAACCGTTGTATTTGTAGTGTTTCTCATTTGTAATAGTTTGTAGGGTATTACACGTTATGCTTGGTTGTAGTGCAGAGCGTACAATATTGAGTGTAGTCATTTGCATGCCGTATTAGCACATGGGTGGATTGCCACTTTGGGAAATCTTTCTTATGCTCACATTGACAAAGGAATATAAAAGGAAGGCAGTTGTGGCAGGTGGAACATGGGTCTTATGAATTGTTGAACTGTTTTAGACCCTTTGCTAATACAATGCATTTTTCAATCACTTGTCATGGTATTCGAGTTGTGTGCTGGGAATAAAGTAATATGGGTATTGAAGACAAGTTTCATCCTAAGGGAGATCTTTTGACTTTTGACATCTGATGTTGTGCACCTCAAATATAGCCAATGCCGCTGCATTAATGAGCTTGGTAATTTAACACTTGACTTCAAACAAATAAGGGTCAAAATCAAGACTGAATGCTGTACCTGTTGCTATATCACAAACCTCTACTAATACTGCCTGGTCATACAATACAAACTAAATGTGTAAAAAGAAAATTATATTCAGAATGTAAATAAATTTTCAATGACAGCATTCAAAATAATTTGTCCAAGGTAGTGTCCTAGATAATGTCTATGGATTTTTCCTTCTACAGATCGTACATCTCTTGCTAGCTACACTCGCCAACACAGGATAAACATTTATCCTTCATGTTCGACCTGACCAAATCGGTAGCTTGACCCTCACTACTGCTGCACTCTACATGGCCAGACTTGTGATCTTTTTCCCTTTTAATGTCATTCGTAGAAAAATGACATGTGGTCTGAAATGTACACTAACTTCAAAATGATGTACAAACTAAGCAAACTATTGGTAACATTTCTATATGTAAAATAAAACAACGTATTTGTTACTGCACTGCTAACTCTCTCTGTAAAGACAATGACTAGATAAGACAGATGACGGAAGAAATGCACCACTATTAATATCAAGGTCGACACAACATCACATGGATTCAAAATGACCCCGCTGGTCAACATTAGCTTCTTTGTGTCGTTAGAAATTACATTGGGACGTTTACTCAAGGGAATTGTAGTCTTAAATTAGGTATTCAATGTTTGCTAATTAGCATGTACACGTTCATAGAGGTACAGTGGGGAGAACAAATATTTGATACACTGATGATTTTGCAGGTATTCCCACTTACAAAGCATATAGAAGTCTAATTTTTATCATAGGTACCCTTGAACTGTGAGTGACAGAATCTAATACAAAAATCCAGAAAATCACATTGTATGATTTTTAAGTAATTAATTTGCATTGTATTGCATGACATAAGTATTTGATACATCAGAAAATGTTCTATTGGGTTCAGGTCTGGAGATTGGCTAGGCCACTCCAGGACCTTGAGATGCTTCTTACGGAGCCACTCCTTAGTTGCCCTGGCTGTGTTTTCGTGTCGTTGTCATGCTGGAAGACCCAGCCACAACCCATCTTTAATGCTCTTACTGAGGGAAGGAGGTTGTTGGCCAAGATCTCGCGATACATGTCCCCATCCTTCCTCCCCTAAATACGGTGCAGTCGTCCTGTCCCCTTTGCAGAAAATCATCCCCAAAGAATGATGTTTCCACCTCCATGCTTCACGGTTGGGATGGTGTTCTTGGGGTTGTACTCATCCTTCTTCTTCCTCCAAACACGGCGAGTGGAGTTTAGACCAAAAAGCTCTATTTTTGTCTCATCAGACCACATGACCTTCTCCCATTCCTCCTTTGGTTCATCCAGATGGTCATTGGCAAACTTCTGATGGGCCTGGACATGCGCTGGCTTGAGCAGGGGGACCTTGCGTGCACTGCAGGATTTTAATCCATGACGGTGTAGTGTGTTACTAATGGTTTTCTTTGAGACTGTGGTCCCAGCTCTCTTCAGGTCATTGACCAGGTCCTGCCGTGTAGTTCTGGGCTGATCCCTCACCTTCCTCATGAGCATTGATGCCCCACAAGGTGAGATCTTGCATGGAGCCCCAGACCGAGGGAGATTGACCATCATCTTGAACTTCTTCCATTTTCTAATAATTGCGCCAACAGTTGTTGCCTTCTCCCCAAGCTGCTTGTCCTGTAGCCCATCCCAGCCTTGTGCAGGTCCACAATTTTATCCCTGATGTCCTTACACAGCACTCTGGTCTTGGCCATTGTGGAGAGGTTGGAGTCTGTTTGATTGAGTGTGTGGACAGGTGTCTTTTATACAGGTAACAAGTTCAAACAGGTGCAGTTAATACAGGTTATGAGTGGAGAACAGGTCTGTGAGAGAAGGAATTCTTACTGGTTGGTAGGTGATCAAATACTTATGTCATGCAATAAAATGCTAATTCCATCTTCTTCCACTTATCTGGGACCAGGTCGCGAGGGCAGCAGTCTAAGCAGAGATGCCCAGACTTCCCTCTCCCCAGACACTTCCTCCAGCTCTTCCGGGGGGACACCGAGGCGTTCCCAGGCCAGCCGGAAGACATAGTCCCTCCAGCGTGTCCTAGGTCTTCCCCGGAGTCTCCTCCCGGTGGGACGGGCCCGGAACACCTTCCCGGGAAGGCGTCCAGGAGGCATCCGGAACAGATGCCCAAGCCACCTCAGCTGACCCCTCTCGATGTGGAGCGACTTTTCAGACCCCCTTAGTGACTTTTTTTCATAAAAGCGATTAGCGACAAATCTAGCGACTTTTTGTGGTGTTATTGGAGACTTGTTCTTACTCTTCTCAATGAGCAGCGGGTGCTGCCGTGGGCCCCTCCCCCATCTGAAAGCACTCACAGGCGGCCCAGTCCACGCACAGCAGTTCCTCTGAGCTGCAGTCAGAGCAGGAGATGTTAACTCCTCCGCGTCCAGATTGAAAATGAATCGCGCATGCGGGAAGCCCCCGCTGGCTTTTCCCACCCATAATGTAAAATGTAAATGTTCTTTGTCTAAAATAAATCACTGCACAAAAATAATCACTGTCTGCATGATTTGACTCACACAGCCTCAGTCACTTACCTCACCTCGGCTCGTCCACTGTGTGCGCCTCTCTGTGATAAACCTCTAGCTGGCTAGCTCATGATTGATAGACTCACTTTTTGTCTCTCCTATGTTATTCCTCTCCTACAGGCAGCGTACATCACGTGCAGTTCTCTTAATCCATGATCATGATGATATCTCCCCTTGTGTGTTGCTCTAAATGTAATTTTTTTTCTAGCCCTTTGATTTTAACTTAAATAGCGCCCCCTTTTTTGATTTGTTCTTTTTTTTTTGCTCAGGTGATTATTTGACCATAACATACTGTAGCTCAAATTGCTGAAAAGGTTTATGTTGGTACTGATAGAAAGGTGTCAGAACACACAGTGCATCGCAGTTTGTTGCGTATGGGGCTACGTAGCCGCAGACCAGTCAGGGTGCCCATGCTGACCCCTGTCCACTGCTGAAAGCATCTGAGCATCAGAACTGGACCATGGAACAATGGAAGAAGGTGGCCTGGTCTGATGAATCACGTTTTCATCATGTGTGTGTCGCTTACCTGGAGAACACATGGCACCAGGATGCACTTCAGGAAGAAGGCAAGCCAGCAGAGCCAGTGTGATGCTTTGGACAATGTTTTGCTGGGAAACCTTGGGTCCTGCCATTCATGTGGATGTTACTTTGACACGTGCCATCTACTTGAGCATAGTTGCAGACCATGTGCTCCCTTTCATGGCAGTGGTATTCCCTGATGGCATTGGCCTCTTTCAGCAGGATAATGCACCCTGCCACAAAGCAAAAATGGTTCTGAAATGGTTTGAGGAACACAACGAGTTCAAGGTGTTGAATTGGCCTCCAAATTCCCCAGAACTCAATCCAATCCAGCATCCGTTGTATGTGCTAGACAAACAGGTCCAATCCATAGAGACCCCAACTCGCAACTTACAAGACTTAAAGGATCGGCTGCTAACGTCTTGGTGCCAGATACCACAGCACACCTTCAGAGGTCCAGAGTCCATGCCTCGACGGATCAGGGCTGTTTTGGTGGCAAAAGGGGGACCTACACAATGTTAGGCAGGTGGTCATAATGTTATGGCTGATCGGTATAGTATAATAACAAAAAGAGACAATTAATCACAGTCAATATTATTGTTATCTCAGACATAGCGAAGACGGAATGATATGCTAGAAGCAATGTGGAGCCAATGTGTTTGGGGACTTAAGAAAATAGCCAAGCGGAAACTATAGGCGGGATGCACTTAAATCCAATAAAATGTCTGCTACTCCTGGAAAGGCAAATGAGAACAAAAAAACACAAAAGAAACGCTCTACCTGACGCCCCTCTGTGATATACTTTATATTATAGCTGGCCACTTGAAAAAGTAAACTATTATAGTGTTAAATCTGCCCTGTTGTCCATGTCCACTGACGCACACTACAATGCACTCCCTAATATAACAGCAGCCAAAAAAACAAGCAATAAATATATCTTTACATATTATCTATAATATAATTGTTTTTTAACCAGTCATCGTTGTCTGTCTTGCAAGCTCTATCGAAAAAAAAAAAATCTGTGATTCTACTAGACGTCATCGTAGGCACAGAAAATTATGTTTTAATCTTAAGCCCTTCTACTTGGAGACACAAAAGTTTATAGATTGAAAACCAGGCCAGCCCTGATAAATTCCATTCCTCGCATCGCATCGCATCATCTTCCGCTTAATCCGGGGCCGGGTCGCGGGGGCAGCAGTCTAAGCAGGGATGCCCAGACTTCCCTCTCCCCAGACACTTCCTCCAGCTCTTCCGGGGGGACACCGAGGCGTTCCCAGGCCAGCCGGGAGACATAGTCCCTCCAGCGTGTCCTAGGTCTTCCCCGGGGTCTCTTCCCGGTGGGACGGGACCGGAACACCTTCCCAGGAAGGCGTTCCGGAGGCATCCGAAACAGATGCCCAAGCCACCTCAGCTGACCCCTCTCGATGTGGAGGAGCAGCGGCTCTACTCTGAGCTCCTCCCGGGTGACCGAGCTTCTCACCCTATCTCTAAGGGATCGCCCAGCCACCCTGCGGAGAAAGCTCATTTCGGCCGCCTGTATCCGGGATCTTGTCCTTTCGGTCATGACCCAAAGCTCATGACCATAGGTGAGAGTAGGAACGTAGATTGACCGGTAAATCGAGAGCTTCGCCTTACGGCTCAGCTCTTTCTTCACCACGACAGACCGATACATCGACCGCATTACTGCAGAAGCTGCACCGATCCGTCTGTCAATCTCCCGTTCCATCCTTCCCTCACTCGTGAACAGGACCCCTAGATACTTAAACTCCTCCACTTGAGGCAGGCACTCTCCACCAACCTGAAGTGGGCAAGCCACCCTTTTCCGACTGATGACCATGGCCTCGGATTTGGAGGTACTGATTTTCATCCCCACCACTTCACACTCGGCTGCAAACCGTCCAAGTGCATGCTGGAGGTCCTGGCTTGAAGGGGCCAACACGACAACATCATCCGCAAAGAGCAGAGACGAAATCGTGTGGTCCCCAAACCTGACACCCTCCGGCCCCTGGCTGCGCCTAGAAATTCTGTCCATAAAAATTACGAACAGAACCGGTGACAAAGGGCAGCCCTGCCGGAGTCCAACATGCACAGGGAACAAGTCTGACTTACTGCAGGCAATGCGGACCAAGCTCCTGCTTCGGTCGTACAGGGACCTGACAGCCCTTAGCAAAGGACCCAGGACCCCATATTCCCGAAGCACCCTCCACAGGATGCCACGAGGGACACAGTCGAATGCCTTCTCCAAATCCACAAAACACATGTGGACTGGTTGGGCAAACTCCCATGAACCCTCCATCACCCTGTAGAGGGTATAGAGCTGGTCCAGTGTTCCGCGGCCTGGACGAAAACCACACTGTTCCTCCTGAATCCGAGGTTCTACTATCGGCCGTATTCTCCTCTCCAGAACCCTGGCATAGACTTTCCCGGGGAGGCTGAGAAGTGTGATCCCCCTATAGTTGGAACACACCCTCCGGTCCCCCTTCTTATAAAGAGGGACCACCACCCCGGTCTGCCATCCCAGAGGCACTGTCCCCGACTGCCACGCGATGTTGCACAGGCGTGTCAGCCAAGACAGCCCCACAACATCCAGAGACTTGAGGTACTCAGGGCGGATCTCATCCACCCCCGGTGCCTTGCCACCGAGGAGTTTCTTAACCACCTCGGTGACTTCAGCCCGGGTGATGGACGAGTCCACATCTGAGCCCTCATCCTCTGCTTCCTCAATGGAAGACGTGACGGCGGGATTGAGGAGATCCTCGAAGTATTCCTTCCACCGCCCGACGACATCCTCAGTTGAGGTCAACAGCTGCCCACCTCTACTGTAAACAGCGTTGGTAGGGCACTGTTTCCCTCTCCTGAGGCGCCGGATGGTTTGCCAGAATCTCTTCGAGGCCAGCCGATAGTCCTTCTCCATGGCCTCACCGAACTCCTCCCAGGCCCGAGTTTTTGCCTCCACAACCACCCGGGCTGCAGCCCGCTTGGCCTGTCGGTACCCGTCAGCTGCGTCAGGAGTCCCACAAGCCAACCAGGCCTGATAGGACTCCTTCTTCAGCTTGACGGCATCCCTTACTTCCGGTGTCCACCACCGGGTTCGGGGATTGCCGCCTCGACAGGCACCGGAGACCTTACGGCCACAGCTCCGAGCGGCCGCTTCGACAATGGCGGTGGAGAACATGGTCCACTCGGACTCAATATCTCCAACCTCCCTCGGGATCCAGTCGAAGCTCTGCCGGAGGTGGGAGTTAAAGATCTCTCTGACAGGAGACTCGGCCAGACGTTCCCAGCAGACCCTTACAGTACGCTTGGGCCTGCCGAGTCTGTCCAGCTTTCTCCCCCGCCATCGGATCCAACTCACCACCAGGTGGTGATCAGTTGACAGCTCCGCCCCTCTCTTCACCCGAGTGTCCAAGACATACGGCCGCAGGTCAGATGAGACGACAACAAAGTCGATCATCGACCTGCGGCCTAGGGTGTCCTGGTGCCACGTGCACTGATGGACACCCTTATGCTTGAACATGGTGTTCGTTATGGACAAACTGTGACTAGCACAGAAGTCCAATAACTGAACACCACTCGGGTTCAGATCAGGGGGGCCGTTCCTCCCAATCACGCCCCTCCAGGTGTCACTGTCGTTGCCCACGTGGGCGTTGAAGTCCCCCAGTAGAACAATAGAGTCCCCAGTCGGAGCACTTTCCAGCACCCCTCCCAGAGACTCCAAGAAGGTCGGGTACTCTGCACTGCCGTTCGGCCCGTAGGCACAAACAACAGTGAGAGACCTATCCCCGACCCGTAGGCGCAGGGAAACGACCCTCTCGTTCACCGGGGTAAACTC
The DNA here is from genome assembly GCF_011004845.1 of Esox lucius. Lineage (NCBI taxonomy): Eukaryota > Metazoa > Chordata > Actinopteri > Esociformes > Esocidae > Esox > Esox lucius. The sequence continues at coordinate 13,964,022 of NC_047585.1, forward strand.
CAACACATGGCGGCAGAGCTGGGGAGCTATAAGCAAACCCACACCAGCCCGCCGCCTCTCACCATGGGCAACTCCAGAGTGGTGAAGAGTCCATCCTCTCTCAAGGAGTGTGGTTCCAGAGCCCAAGCCGTGCGTAGAGGTGATCCCGACTACCTCTAATCGGAACCTCTCAACCTCACGCACTAGCTCAGGCTCCTTCCCCGCCAGCGAGGTGACATTCCACGTCCCTAGAGCTAGTTTCCGTGTCCAGAGATCGGGTTGTCTAGGCCCCTGCCTTCGACTGCCGCCCGATCCTCTTCGCACCGGCCCCTTATGGTCCCTCCTGTGGGTGGTGAGCCCACGGGAGAATTCCATTCCTGTTAGAGATTATTTTTTGATGAAGCAAGTTTGAACATTTCCAATATGGTGTGACTGCAAAATTAACAGCAAGACTTTAGAATATCTACATTTTGTAATAATATTGTTAAGATAACAGTATATCTTTATGCACATAAAACTCCTTTGTTATGGAACCTTATATGCTTTACAGGATGTATTCCTTTTTGTGGCCCTATATGCTCTTTTTGACATTCATCCTGCAACATTTATTTCTGTATACTCACTAAAATATGTGAAACAGTGTTAGAGTAGGCTCAAGCTGCCCAGCCTCTACCTTTCAATTGTTGACATTCTCCTTTGTATCGGAGGTAAATTAGTTTCAGAGCATTGGAATGGATTTGATTTATCATTTATTAGAAGGTAATGTAACAAGCAGAAATACTGCATGTCTTCCACAGGGCATCTCTTCATGTGTCTACACCTTAGCCTTAGCAAGCTGCAACATTCTCGTACCTATCCTGGGTTAGAGAAGAGACGAAAACACAGTAAATCAAACTTCAGATTATTTTTAGTTTGCTCAGAAAGAAAACAACACACTGAGGTCAGGGGTCAGATCCTTGTGCCTTGCTAAAGGACTCAACAACCAATGACATTCAGTGAGCTAGTTGAGCACAACGAATTGGGTAAAACAGCTCAATTGAAAGGCTCTCTAAGCTCCAACCTGAGGCATTTATTAATTGGTAACCCTTTGGTATCATCACCCACATGACTGACACACTTACCTGCCCTGTGGGGAGTGCACAGCGTTGACCTGGCTGTTGATGTTAGTCTCCATCAGCAGGGGGATGGAGGGGAGCTTGACGGGGGGAGATGTCATCTTCCTGGCCACGTGAACATCGTTGGCGGTCAGACTACAATCCCACAACTTCGGCAGCGGGCACTTTAACAGCTTCCTGAGAGACGGAGCACAGAGACGGATAATCTGAGGCTGCAGTGTAGTTCATTTGAGTAATAAAATAATATACAGCATTTTTGAAGGTATTTTGTTAATCCTTTACTGTAGCCATGTAAAAGCTGTTCCATGAGTTAACAGTGCAAAAATACCTGACTCCTGGCCTGAGTTTGGCCTCTGAGGTGGACATCACCAGGGGCGGGGTCTGAGTTGGAGGGCGCGGGCATGGACGGTCAGGTTTTTGACACCCTGTTGTTTTGCAGGGCTTGATGGTCAGGAAGTGATGGGAGGAGTCTGAGCGTGGTACTGGAGGGACTAGATTCAAGTTGCAGTCTTTTCTAATCTGGGGAAATATTAGAGATTTTGCAAATTTTGTTATTTTCAAGGTTCTGGATGAACAATTATTTTGTGCCATTATTTAGAATTTAAAACAATTAAATGTTAAATGAAAAGTACAGTGGCTGACCATGCAGTAACTCTTGTATATGTTCTGTTAAAATAGCCAACAAATACCAAAGAAAACAGAAGTAGGAAAAAGATATGGCCCACTTCCTGAAGCAAGACCACATACAGTATATGATATAGCTAAATGGAGATTGCTTTTTATGGGATGATATGGGATGATTTATGGTTAAAAAATGATGATTCACAAACGTGTGTGTTTGAAGAAAAGCTCAAAGCCCAATGGTGTTTAAGCACATTTAGCATTTAAAATTATCAAAACATAATAAATGAAAAAGAGATATGCAAAGCCATACATCTCAGTGTTTCAAAAGTACTGCAATTAATGGGAATGTTGGGACCATATTTAGCTTTGTATCTACTATTCCTCCTCACCTCACTGAATAGGTAAAGCATATGAGAAATGCAGGTCTTGCGGCTTTCCTCAATAGCAGCTTGTTTCAAACTCCAACGTTTCAACATCTCTTTCTGGTACACATCCAGTTTGGTCAGGAAGGAGTACATTTCTTTAACTGACCGCCCATCCTTCAGCTTCCGAGCAGCAAGTAACTGCTTATCAAGATTGTATCTGGGAAAAAAATTGTTTATTCCGGAAATAAATAATTGGGATGCATGATTGATCACCTGAACGATATGAAATATATATGTTAATATGAGTATGAGTATAGCAATAATAGAAAATGAGCATAAATATGAATCATACCTCACTTGGTTCACTGATCTGTAGGCTTTGTATTTGCTGAGTAGGCAGGCCAGTCTCATCCCATCTACGCCAAGAATACAGGTAATCAGGTCCTTGGTCATGGAGTGAAGTTCAGGGGAGATCTGTCCAGCGATAGCAGCTTGCCTCAGTAATTCCAGATTTTTCCTCTGAGACTCACTGTCTACATGGAAGGTGACGCCTGCCATCACAGTTTTCTCTATCCTCCTGCCCTCTTCCACAATATCCATCTGATACCTCTCCAAATCCTCCTTCTGGTCGGCTGTCTTAATCCGTATGGGTGTCAGTACCTGCCTGGCTGTCTGGGCAGGGCTCCCTTTCACCAGCTTCTCTAGCCTCCCAAGGTTCTCCAGGGCCACGGGCAACTTACAAGTCTGCTGCTTGCTCATGTTGTTCATGGGTTTTATCTGGCTCATAACCTCAGACAAAGAGTTAGATTGTTCTGCAACAAGTATTTTCTTGGATGTAGACTTGGCTTTCTTGTCTTCTTTCAAGAGATCACACACGCTTGCATCTACACTCTCATGGATGTTCAACACAGATAAATGGCAACCATCATGGAGGTTGGTCCTCTTCTCCACTGCCTCAGAAATGTTGTTGTCGTCACGTGAGTTGGTGTTGACCTCTAGAGATGTAAGGGCATCAAAATGAGGTATTACCTTTTCAGACGATTCCTTTTCGACATTGTCCTCCTTAATGGACCTGGGGTTTGTTTCCGACACAAACTGACACAAACCTTGTTGTCCTGTCCTGACTGTGTTTTGCAGCTTACGGATCTGGAACTTGAATGCTGCAATCTCTTCCTGAAGCTTACACTTCTCTCCCTCCAGCTGGTCAATCCTCCTCTTGCCCTCTTCCAGCTCCTCTTTGGCATGGCAATCTACAGTCTTCACCTCATTTAGCTTAGCCTGGAGTTTTTGGGTGTTGCGTGTTTGCTCCTGAAAAGCCTCATTCAGGTTTTGGAGGCCATTCTGAACAAACTTAAAAGCAATGCTCATGGGCTTCTTACAAGACAGGGACTTGGCCATGTTGCCCACCATGAAGGAGAGGTCAGAGGAAGACTTGGTAGCCCGGTTGGGGTCAATCAGAATACGGTTTGTTGTAGGCGGCTGAAGCTCCTTGATCTTTAGTGCGGTTTTGGCGTCAACATTTGGCTCCTGCCACCAAAACCGCACACCTCCTTTTTTTAGAGGTTTTTTCCTCTCCTTTGTTTTTTTGTTTATGAGATCAAAGAGAAATCCAGTGAGCTCTTTTAGACGGGTAACACAAGCTTGGATGTCTGACATGAACCTCTGGATCTTCTGTTGCTTCTCCTTAACCCACTCTTCTGTTATGCCATCCACCGCCCGGATGTCCTGATCCATCTCTAACTCCAACAACTCCTTGCCTAAAGCAATCAACCAATCAATCAATCATTGACAATGAAGCGTTTTAAATGGTAATACTGTTTTCAGAATGCTGGCCTACACACTAAACAACAAGCATTATAGAGACCAGAATCTGCTGACTTTGTATTTCATATCAGTATACATACACAATGAACGTTATACATATAATACATTGTATAGAACACATATCACCACCAGTGAATCCGCATCCCTTTCTTAAGTGTTTTGTTACTGTTATGAAGCTCTTTGACACTGTTCCACTCACTCTTGTCTTGGAGCCACTGGAGCACATTGCTGAGGTCCTCTTCCTTTTCCAGGTTGGACTGCAGCAATGACTGGAGAGCAGCAAGCTGCTGGCTACGCCGTATCATCTCAAGATGCTTTGGTAGGACGACCAGTTCATCATCCTGATTCAAAGCCGAGGCCTCACGCATACTACATAGTGCAGAGTTAACACTGTTCAAGATAATTTGCAATTTCTCTGACACCTCCTGTCGGGGGAGAGGAAAGACAATGCAGAGTTAACACTGTTCAGGATGACGTACAGGAAGGCATGAGTGGAAAACTGCATACACTAAGGACTAATGTGTAGTATAACAATTGAATATGTTCTCTTAGTTCTATGTTGTCACAGTTTTTATAAGACAGCTGTTAGCATCCAGGAGGAATACGCTTTTAATTATATTTTTGATTTCACCGTTGATTGAATACTTCTCTGGGTTCTGAAGTATGTTCTTTTTTATCATTTAATCCAGTCATTGTAAAATTACTTAAAGGCAGAGGTATACTATTCAATTCAGGCTGCTGGAATGTCAACATAAGATCTAAATAATTGTAGTTGAATAAAAAGTATTTCATTAATAGGTAACCTTTATCAAATCTCCATACGTTTACATTTCTTTAACTATTTGTCATGAAGCTTATTTGTCATTATGCTTAGATTTCAGCAAGTTAATTTAAGACTTTGTTAATGCCACTTGGAATTCAGTTTAAGATTCATTTCACAACAACACCCCACGCAGAAAAATACATAAAGGCAACAATTTGACTGAAGTAAGGCGCTTTCAGAAGGGCCGCGGTCGCATTGAAGGTCTCGTAGACTTCCAATTGGAGGCGATGCTGCTCCCGGGACGGGGCGCCAAAAGTTGAAATTTGTTGAACTCTTGAGCGTTCGCCGACCATTTAGAATAATACAGTGTTTATCTTGTCAACCAATCCAATCATTGACAACATCGATATTCGAGCGTAAAAATAATAAATTAATCATTGCTTTTTCGATTTAGTTGATGAGTACCAAACATAGACTGTGTATATATAAGGTACCAAAGCAAGCAGATATTTAATGTGCTTCCGTATTTGCAAGCGACGGCAGGGGAACATGCCTGTAGCACTGATATGCGTGAAGTAGGTTACAACATCCGCCTTCAATGTTGTTTAATTCTCACCAGTGTGTGGCCAATCAGTGTCCCCATCATGAACATAATAGTTTACTTATCGTGATGCCAAAAGGGCTAGCGATCTCTGGTTTAGTCTTGTAACTTTTGTTCAACAAATAACTAACAATATTATTATAACAAGAATAGTATTGCACACAGGAGAAATACAAATAATCTGCTTATATAGCCAACAAAATTATTTAATGTAGTTGTCTTTCATTTCTATTTAATTTACAAAAACATATATCTGTCATTTTTAGACGACATGCCAAACCTAGCTTCTCCAGAGCCTTATTGTTACTATGATAACCAACGCAAATTCAGCCGTGGTAGACATCACGTGAACCGTAGGCAGCATTTTCTCGCGGGTCAGTTGTCGCTTACCGCGGCCCGTCTGTAAGTGCTTGTACTCACCGCTGTAGCAGTAGGGCCTACTGGTAACATTCAAGTTTCTGGCTGTACTTTGCGGGACTGTCGTCTGTGATACGACCTGATTAATTTGAGGAACGCTGGGCGTTTGTTGGAAGCTTTTCGCTGCGTTTTTGTGTTTCCACACATTTCCATAAATAGTGCCAAGTTTGAAATACTTCTGATTGAAATTGTACTTTCCTATGGTACCTGCGGGAATTTTAACTGCCAATGTATATGTACCTAAGTTAATTACCTAGCCTGGTACTAGCTTGTTCTACTTCATGAACAACGGGTGTTGGGAGAAAAGCAGCCAACCCTCACGAATGCCTTGCTGACATCTACATTTGAAATCTAAAATCGTGATTTGCGACCAGAGCCAAAATGCTTTCACACACCACACATTGTTTTCCATCACCTCTTCACAATGCTAACATAATAAATACCAAAATAAAACAGATGAAGATTTTAAAGACCTAGACACCATGTCAATGCATCAGAGATTCATGCATTTAAATGAAAATTGTAGGGTTGCTCATTAGGCTCTTTTCCAAGACACAATTAATCATAGCAATGTGGATGTTGGGGTTATGACTCACTCGTTTGGCTCTGTCCAGTTGATTATCCTCCACTCCCTCCAGTACCGCTAGAACGGAATATGGTAGGTCTTGAGGTGTAGTGAGGATCTTGTCCAAATCGAAATCACTCGTTAGTTTATCCTCCATGCTCTATGAAAACGATTTCTTAGAATAATGTGAAATAATATACATATTATATGAAGTGAAGTTGATGACAATAAATTATTGTTTTGACAAAGCCTAATATAACTTCTCTTTCTTTAGAACTGAACAAATGAAACACATAAGTAAAATACTGACGATTTATAGTATTATATCGTTTGTGACGTCATAAACAATAATCAGACTTTCTGCTTACTAATGCGGAACTCGCGTTGGTTCATTTTCCGATCGTTTCTACACAATGTCGGCCGCTAGAGAACCACTGTGTTGTCACAGATTGTAATTTTCTTTCAAAATGGTTGCCCTTTCTCAGCTTTTTCTTGTTCCCGAGCAACGTAGAGCAGCGGAAACCATGCTATATGGAAGGACCTTGTGTTTTACATTATGATAATAATAATGTATTGCATTTGTAAAGCGCTTTTCATCAAAGTGCATGAAAAATATAATAAGAAAATAATAATATTAAATAAATAAAAGAATTATCAGATAAAAATGAAATGAAAAATATAGAGAGATTATATATATTAAACTATAATTATAATACAGTAAACTCAAATTAAAATTAATATTATTATACAATAATGTACAGTATAATTAGATTAAAGGGAAGGGTAGGCCAACTGATTGTGTGTCTTAAGGCCTCCTTTAAAAGCCATGACTGTCTGTTCAGCATGAGGCTATCAGAAGGGGAGTTCCAGAGGTCAGGTCCAATGAATGAAAAGGTGCGGTCTCCCATTGTTCTTGGTTCATTGAGCAGATTGGTGTTGTTAATGTCAACTCTGTTGGACAGAGTTGACATGGCAGATGTGTCAGGTTTGGTTTAAAATGTACACCTTTGTGTCATCTGCGTAGCAGTGGAATTGAACGCTGTGACGTCTGAAGATCTGTCCAAGTGAGAGCATGTATAGCAGGAAGAGAATAGGTCCTACAACCAACCCTTGTGGGACACCACAGGTTAATGTGAACTCCTCTGATCTTGCCTCACAGAGAGAAACCTACTGCTTGTGATTAGAAAGGTAAGAGATGAACCAGTTCAAGGCAGTCCCAGAGATGGTAGTGTGCTTTCTTAGGCGTTAGAGTAGAATGCTGTGATGCAGTATCAATAGCAGCACTGAGATCCAGAAGAATCAAAATGGAAAGGGATCCTGTATCTGAACATGAGAAGATAATTAACAACCTTCACCAATGCTGTCCAGTACTATGTATTGGCATGAAGCCAGACTGGAAAACATCATAAAGTTGGTGATGTTGAGTTGACACAATCTTCTTAGGACTTCTGAGTTTGGCAATACATGGAGGCCTGTAATTTGAAAGGATGTCTAGGTCAAGGGATGGTTTCTTGAGCAAGGGGGAGAGGGCTGCCACCTTGAAAAGTGACGGTACCTGCTCAGTGTGCAGGGACTTGTTGAACAAACAAGTAACAAAACCAATGAGAGTGGCTGATAATTTTTTAGTAGGGTAAAGAGATGGCTGAAAGATTTCATTTTTAAAGTGATTTTCAGAACCGTAGCAGGTGTCACCAGAGCAGTCACTTAGAAAAGAACCAGTTCTGGGTGGTTGAGAAGGAGCCTGAAGGAGATAAGAGCCTGAGGGGGACAGGATAGAATGTTCTCTAATGTTGTTGATTTTATTTTGGAAGAATTCAGCAAATGTATTGCACTGCTCTGTGGTTGCATTGGGAGGGCCAGAGTCTGTAGGTTGGAGGCGACTGATGGTGTTAAATAATGTCCTTTGATTATCTTTGCCATTATCAATCAAAGAAGAGTAGAAACTAGAGCAGGCTGCTTTTATTGCTTTAAAATAACATTTCTGGCGGTCTTTATAGGCCAGTAAAGGCCAGTGTTAAGCCAGTGTTTCTCCACCAACATTTTATCTTGTGGCTGTGTGTCTTCATGCTGCGCAGCTCCTCTGTGAACCATGGGAAAGACCATTGGAATGATGCTTGATGGGATTTAACAGGAGCAAGAATGTTTAAGATTTTACTCAATGTGCTGTCATACAGGTCAACCATCTGATCAGCGGTGGAATTGTGACTGCAGCTGCTCCGCTGCGGACCACAAGTCTCTCCAGACTGGGGTAAAGTCTGCAGAGCACGGCTTTGACTTCCATCTCCCCTCCGTGCAAGGCATTACCATACACAATGCCTGAGGAAAGCACGTAACATCATCAAAGATCACAGCCACGCTGGCTATGGTCTGTTCACACTGCTGCCGCCTGGTAGACGCTACTGGAGCATCAGGGCACGCACTTCCATACTTACAGTTTTTTCGTTCAGGCCATATAAGGCTCCTCAACCAGCACCACTGATCTATAATCATACTGATCACACTTGAACATTCCAGATGCTCTGATGTCTGGTACATTTGATGTGCATTAGAATATTCCAATAATATTTGAAACTTCTACCCATATTGTTCATACTCCCCATCCTGCTCTTTCTAAAATTGCTGCTAATTTACATTATGTATATTATTGATATAATTGCCATATCTATAATATTCAGTACTACTTCCATATTGCTGCTAGATTACAGTACTCTTTTTAAACTACTGCTAGTGTACAGTGTAATGCATATAATTTATTTATTTATTTAGCTATATTTTTTCTTCATATATACACTGAAGTGCCAGAAAAACTGGAACAGACGAGCCCCTACAAAACACATTCATGTACCATGAATACAAGAATTCTGGCAAAACATCTAACGTACAAGAGCAGTGTGGCTGTAAAAAGACTATGGGGGAGAACGTGACCAGCGTCGGCTGGCAAGAATTGTTTCACGCAATAGGCGTGCAACACTGCCTCAAATAACATCTGCATTCAATGCTGAGCCCTCAACATACATCTGCGTGAGGACTGTGCAACATTCCATCCGGGATATGTGCTTTAGAAGCCAATGCCCAACTAAAGTACCCCTGATTAATACTCGACACACAGCTATGCGCCTTGCCTTGGCTCGGGAACACTGCCACTGGACACTTGATGACTGGAAATGACTAGCCTGGTCTGACGAGTCGCGTTTCCAACTATTTCGGGGCAGATGGAATGATCCGTGTATAGAGAAAACCCCTTGAAGCCATGGATCCCGCATGTCAACAGGGCATTGTACAGGCTGGGGGTGGCTCCATAATGGTATGGGGTTTGTTTAGCTGGCATTCAATGGGACCACTGGTACATCTACAAACGTATCTGACAGGTGAACGCTATGTGTGGATCCTTTCTAATTTGTTACACCCGTTCATGTCCTGCGTTCATTCTGATGGGTTTGGCCTCTTCCAACAGGACAATGCACCGACACACAAGTCTAGACACCCCAGATTATGGGTGGAGAAACACTCATCTGAGTTTGGAGCCTTGCCATTCCCACCTAAGTCACCAGATCTCAATGTTATCGAACACATCTGGGATGCCATACAATGCGCTGTGGAACACAGAAATCATACTCCTCGGAATACAACAGAATTGTGGAGTGGTCTGCAGGAAGTATGGTGTTCATTGCCTATTGCCACTTCCACAAGCTCATGGAGTCCATGCCCCATCGTATTTCTGCAGTTCTGCGCTCCTGTGGGAGGCCCATCAAGTATTAGACTGTTTTACCAGTTTTTCTGGCACTGTGTATATTTTTTGTTCTTAATTCTCACTACGGAGTTCTAGCGTGCAATGTCACCATTCATAAGCATATTACGACTCATGTATCTATACTGTTCAGTAATTCTACCAAATTGCTGCTAGTTTACAGTGTTGCAGTATGTATATTATTGCCATATTTGCCAAATCTATAATTTTCAATACTGCTACCCATACTGCTGCGAGTTGACAGTACTCTTTTTAAACTGCTGCTAGTGTACAGTGTTATGTATATTATTATTAAAAAAATATATATTTATGCTTATATATTTTTCTTCTTAATTCTCTTACAATAATTTTTTTCTTAATTCTCACTACGTAGTTGTTGGGTGCCATGTCAGAAGAATTTCATTGTGCAGGATGACTCTGTGTTGTTTGGTGCATTTGACAAATAAACATTGAAACTTGAACATATTAGGGCAGGCTTACCTTATTCTTGGAAGACAGACAGGTCAAGGGACTTGATGTTTCTGAATTTATCAGCCCGCTTAGGGCAGAGTTGAAGTGCAGGAGTAATTACGGACAATGTCACAACTCCATGGTGAGAGACACCTAACTCATGTACATCCAGGTTTTTTATGACGGGATTTCTCCAGTGATGATGAGGTGAAGCGTATGTCCACGATTGTGTGTGGAGACATTGACAAGCTGTCTCAGGTTAAGACAGTCCAGAAGGTTCAGGAAGTAAGTGGCAAAGGAACATTTTGTTGAATCAATGTGAATGTTGAAATCCCCAAGGAAAACAATCATGGATAGAGTAGGACACAGAAATGCGATTAGCTCAGAGAACAAGTTATGAATGAAACATGTTATGGACATTTCTTTAATTGATGTGTTCTTACTGATTAAATGACTGAGCCCCCATGTTTAGATGAGGAAAGGAATGTTGTTTGTGCAGTGGGAAAGGAAGTATGAGGTGACGATGTAAATCTTTAGCAGGACGGGGGTAGATGCAGATCAATGGGTTTTAGTACAGGATAGAGGAAGATACACCACAGGGGGTAGGATGAATAAGGAACATATGTTGTTTTATGGCACGACCATGCAGATTCCTACCCCCACCCATTTTTCTTTAAGTATTGAATGTACTTCCCAATGCTTTAGAGATTATTCACTGTTATTCTGTATCCTGCATATTCTCTCCTTTCAAGAATTAAACTGTTTATTGTGCAATTGAGTTTTCCTGTCTTACCTACCATTTTCGTAAAATCATTTGGACTTTAGAAATTGCCATCACAGACAGCGTTTGATTTAGTAGGACAATAGATGAATATAGCTGCAAGCAGCGATTAAGGGGACCAAGTAATGACAAAAGGAAACTTTGAAGACCCTTGGAATGTATGTTACTGTAACTAAGCAATTGTCTTTACATTTGCAACTTCAAATAAAGCTGCAAGCAGTATTTAGTGGGTTTTAGCATTTAGTTAGCATGAAAATTATGCAATATGGTATGTGGGGTAAAAGAAACTGCACGTGTACAAACATTAACCCAATGTTGGATGTATTTTCCTGTCCAATGGCGACCCCATGAAGTTTTTTTTACATACTGGTCTAGTTTATACAACCCTTGAAGATCTTCATACATAGATACCAAATGTCAAACTACATCAATATTGGTCATTTGCTACCATATGAGTAGTGTTTTAAGTGATTTTCAAAATAATTAAGATGGCTGAAAATCCATGATGGCGATTTTTGGGTCTCAGTGGCAAAAGTTTTCATAGTGAGGAGACACACCTATGGACTGATTTCCAAGACCAAGTCACAAGGGATGGGTGTGGTGAACATTCAAAAAGTCCAACTTCACAGGCTTGTGCCACCATGAGGCTGATTGGCATGTCCACTGCACAAGAAGTTGCATTTCTTGACGCTTTACTATATTAATTTGGGTACCTTTACACCATTTTATCTCAGTTTTTTGCCAGAAGAATAATAGTGAACTGGAACAAACATAATATGATTTTGGCATACGGTTGAAACCCTAATGACACACATTGTCAATTGACTTTGTTTGCAGAATAGCTTAGATTATTACAACAAAACATTCTCAGCATCAGTGTAATAAAAGAGTAGATAAACGTCACACTCACCGAAATCTTATATAGTAAAAAGCTTAATTTTTCTAAGCTACACATTAAAAAATGGAAATTACCTTTTGAAAGGTTAAGTTAAAAATAATATGAAAACTAGCCAAGCTAGATAATGTAGGTAAAACATTTGAAACATTACTTCTGTACATTGATAACAATCACCATTACCAGAATTGAGTAATTAAGTCAAATCATTTTTATTGCTAATTTGGCAAGTTTCTTATAAAGGAATCAATTTCCATTTTTATTTTACTCCACTTTGAAGATTGTAAATAAAAACAGTGTTTACACACAAATCAAATGCATTAATATAAAAAATATGCACAAGTATACATTTTAGTCATTTAGTAGACGCTCTTATCCAGAGTGACTTACAATAAGTACAGGTAAATTTTCCTGGAAAAAAAGTAGGGGGGAGTACCTTGCCCTAGCACACAACATTTGGCTCAATTAGGAATCAAACAGAACTTAATTACAAATTTCACTCAAACTATAGAGCCACTTGAACACACAAGGACAGGCTCCACACCCAAAGACATGCACACATTTTTTTATTAAATCTGCACAGGCCTCATTTCCAACAACCATTACTCCAACACCTTATCCTTGCGTGATCATGCCAAATTGCTAATGTGGTACTAGAACATCACTTAATTATATCAAACAGCTAAGAGCTATATTCTTTGATAAATTAAGCTTTATATGGTCTTTGTGTTTGTGTGTTGCCACAGTCTGCAGTAGACTGGTATGCATTGAGGTTAATATTAGGTCAAAAAGTGCAAAAAAGAAATCACTGTAGAAACCAGCCAGTCAATCAATGTTTTGAGGAATGAAAGATGTGGAAGGAGCAAATGTACAACAAAACAAAAGAATAAGTACATCAGAATGTCTAATTTCAGAAATAGACACCTCACGTCCTCAGCTTCATGTAATTCCTTACTGCTATTTGTAACCTAATACCTACCTTAACACATGCCAGTGCATTACATACTGTGACAACTCAATAACACAGACAACGTTAAGTTTAATTTAAATAAATCAAATAGTTTTCAGCTGGTTTAATATAATGAACAATTATTTTCTAATACCAAACAAGCATTTTAAAATTATTTAAGGATGAGGTGTTGAAAAAACGTCCATTAGTGCGTTTCAGAATTCACCTAGCAAATGTACACACTGAAAGAGGAAAACACTATTGCAAACATAATGTTAAAAATTATTTTTTAACTAGCCCAGCAACTTTGACATTTAAGTTAGTAAAATACAGGATTGGAACTTTTTGTAAGTGAGGGTGACATTTTTTTGTAAAGCTCCTGAATTCTAAAATTGTACACAACTGAACATCCTGCTGAGACATGGTGCACCAAGTCATGTTGGCTGAATTACCATGACAGTGAAACATGTAGAACGTCATTACAGCGTGACAGTATGTTTTAATATTAAAGAATTTGGTAGATAACTCCGAATATCGGTCGTCAATCTCTTAGATTATTTCATCTTTACTGATGCTAGATGAGTGATCTATAGCAGGTCTTAAAACAGCTTTGTTAGCTGTCTATAGCGTGACTCTCCAGCACAGCACTAATCAACTAGCTAGCGAACCTCATGTAGCTCAATTAGTAAATTAGCTAGGTACAAAAACGCATACAAAACAGTTGTAAGATATTTGGTCGTTATCTGCCATCTACCTTGTTTGAAACAGGAACTAGTTCGCTATATCAGTGAGAGCGCAGGCAATGTACCCTACTCAAACTCACCTTACTATGCCATATAATGCTTTGCCTCAGGAAAACTCACGCGCAAGCAGCTTCTGTTGCAAAGAAGTCTAGCTGCACATACCAGTACCAGAAACGATTATGAAACAAAGATGCGAGATGTCAGAGTTAATACTCTCTGGCTTTTTTTATTGCCTTGGCCTGCCTGCCACTCTGAAATTACTGCCAGGTGCTGAAGCACGTCGTCCTAATTTGATTTCGGCCATACTATTTGAGATATCAACTTTCCTTAGAAAACTTTTAAAGTTAATGGTTTGAAGGTCCTTTACACTGATTGTCAACCAAGTTTGTTCAGAGGTTTCGGAGATGTCGTTTAAGTGTGTTTTTGATAACAGCAAAATCATGAGAAACATCGGTTATGTTTATAGCGCCCCCAAGAGGTATTTCCGTATGGGACTTTTTCTGTCCATTCCTGACAGACATATTTACGAGTATGTTTTGTTTCATAGCTGTTTGATGTTCCATTTGGGATTAATGGACTTCTAAATTCATAGACCCGCCCAGCTCAATTTCATTTGCCGATTTCAGCCATACTATTTGAGATATCAACATTTCTTATATAACATTTAAAGATAATGGTTCAAAGGTCCTTCACACCAAACGGCATGCAAATCCGTTCAGAAGTCTCGGAGAAGATGTTAAGGAGTTTTTCACCAAATTCAGAATGGAGGAAAACCCAAGGGGGGAATTTGAAAGATCCCAGAGACTTATTTGGTCAGCATGAGAAGGGGCATGTATCGAACTTGGCTGCATGACTCTACGACATTCGGTTCATGAGATATGCATGCTCAAACCTTCAACATTTGACTAAGTGCTACAGCGCCACCATGGGGTGTATAGGTATAGTAATGGCAGAGACCCTTCGGGCCTCTCATGGCAACAAGTATGCAAAGTTTCATGCAAAATGAGCCACATATACCTACGGTACTTGGTCCCCTAATAATAAAACCAACAAAAACAATAGGGTACCATACCTATGGTACTTGGTCCCCTAATAATAATAATAAAAATTTAAACTGCGAGCAGCGTTTCAGGGGGCCGAGCGGGGCACAGGAAGCATCTCACTACATGCTCTCACTAGAGAAATGTTTTGCTATTTAAAAATGCCCAATGCCGCTAGTAGTCAGGATGTCCAATCGAAGGAGAGGAAATCAAAAAGACCTTGAAATCAGAAAAGGAACCAGGCAAACCTAGTTCAGCCGATTAGGAGGGATGAATAGAGTTGTCGCTGGCAGGTTTCAATCCCTGGTTTCCTTTGTGGCAGACTGTCTTTAATCATTACACTATTTAAACAGCAGAATGCAACCTCAGCCATTACATTTTTGCTGAAATAACGTGGACAAAATAACATTTATTAACGGAACTAAAGAGTAGTCTTGCACAAAGACTATATAGCTAATAGCTATACATCCTACTTATAATGAAAACAATGACTCCAATCACTCCATGGCTGATTTGTGTCTTTGGAAAACAATAACAGTAGGTCACGTAAAACAATTCTTCTCCTAAACATATGAGAATCATAGTATTACAGAGGGGATATATATATTGTTGTGTGAAGGGTGAAAAGTTCTGAGTGAATATACATATCTCAAATACAATACAGGTTGTCCCTACAGCTCTCTATCCTCTCCAAATGTAAATTTTACCCGTAATACAATTATTCTCACAAATAAATGAAAATCACAGTATTTCAGATATGTATTGTGGAAAGGAGTGGAAAAGCATTTATGAGATATAGGATTTGGAATGTCTGAGAAGGCAATTGAACTGGGGTCACAACATTGAAGGACCGGGATGTTCCCACTACACCACAGGGCTGGCAGGCAGACGGAATAGTCTCATTGGGTTGGGATCTATAATACCCGAAATAGCACACAGATGCATATTTTGAAAATCCACCAGAAACATTTACAATAATATAACTTTTAAAGACAATGGTCCAGTCGTCCTTTACACCAATTGTCATCCAAATCCATTCAGCTGTTTCGGAGGAAATCGTTTAAGTGTGTTTTTATCAATGGCAAAATCGTGAGAAACATTGGTTATGTTTATAGCGCCACCAAGCGGTATTTCTGTATGGGAGTTTTCCTGTCCATTCTTAGCAGACACATTTACGAGTATGATTCGTTGCGTAGCTGTTTGATGTTCCGTTTGGGTTTAACCTTTTCACGCGTGAGTTTCAAAAATGCCTTAACGGCCCCCCCAGCGTGAGTTTTTTTTAAAGTATATTATCAGCAAGCCTCTACTGGTAGTAACTGTTAAAAATGGATATTGAATAAATGTTAACCAATCTTTTCCTAAAGATCGCGGCACAAAAGATACTGAAACGCTTCACTTGTTGTATCAATAAAACACACGCAATCGATCAGGCAATAGGTGGTGGGTAAATCTTTCATTCACGTAATTATTCAGAAGCTCT
Source organism: Esox lucius (assembly GCF_011004845.1). Lineage (NCBI taxonomy): Eukaryota > Metazoa > Chordata > Actinopteri > Esociformes > Esocidae > Esox > Esox lucius. The sequence goes on from NC_047585.1 coordinate 13,980,361, forward strand.
CAAAAGATTATGAATTGCGATTCTTGCATTTAGTAATGGACAAATGCGATCAGTGAAAAAGTAGATTTTTGAAGATTACGTTGAGCTTTTTCTTCCAACAAAAGTAGTGCTGTAATACTGTTTTAGTTTGCGCCATCGGTTCGCTACTAGATCTGCCAATTGAGCTATTGTTCGTGAACCCTACTAAAACAAACTGACTGGATTAACCCCACGTTAGCTACATGCATTGAGTGGCGTTCAGACGGTTGACATGAACAGTCACTTTGCCAGGTAAGGAACACATACTGTACATTACATTGCAAGCTTCTCTCTTTGACTCAAATTCAAAGAGCTGCAAAAGCTGGTTTATGTGTAACTGTAGCTAGCTAGCAAACTTCAGCTAACTGCTAGCTAACAAAGTGTGACCTGTAATGCAGTGCAGCAAAAATGAAGATCATAGTTTTCCCAGGATGGCAAATCTGTCCAAAAGACTGGCAAATGTAAATGACCATCAGGTCTTAGAGTGACTCACCTTTCTTTAACTAAAAGCATAGCAGCGCCCTCAACGGGTAACGTAACTTCTAGAAAGTTTTTACACAATGATTTTGACCAGTTGTCAGCTCTTTCAGGAAATGGTTAGATGCTCTATAGTAATCGCTAATATCATTTGTTTTTGTGTATTATGTTTATTGTAGAAAATATAACTGCTAGTGTTGGCTGCCTGTAGGTACATAATTATCCCTTTTTTAATGCTTGCTACCTGGTTAATATCATAGTGTGGTCTTGAAACAATTACAATCAGGAAATAAAGTTATAAACGCTGTTTGAGCTAAATGTGAGTAAATAACAGCACGGTATGACCAGCCATTGTTACGTCACTCGTGCCTAGGCGTTCTAATGATGCGTTCTAAACAATATGTTCTAATCACACCGGTGTGAACATACGCTTCAGGGACCACTCTAGACTGATCACACTGGTGTGATCGTACGCGCCGAAGGGTTAATGGACGTCTAAAGTCATAGACCCGCCTAGCTCAATTTAATTCGCTGATTTCGGCCATATTGTTTGAGATATCAACTTTGCTTATATAACATTTAAAGATAATGGTTCTAAGGTCCTTCACACCAAACGGCATGCAAATCCATTAGGCAGTCTCGGAGGAGACGTTGTTAACGAGTTTTTCACAGAAGTCAAACAAAATCTATCCAAATTACCCACACCCTGTTAACTCTCTAAACTTGATTAAAATCCCCAAATACAAAATAATCTTGGAGCAAGTTCCAACAAAATCAGCACTATTAACCTTTTCACGCGTGAGTTTCAAATATGCCTTAACGGCCCCCCAGAGTGAGTTTTTTTGCGCGTGAGTTCAGCACTCACTCAGAGTTCCAGAATTTGATTGTGACGTCACAAAACATTTAATCTGCAGCTTCCCAAAAACACCACGCTGCTTACTAGTTATGCATCTAATTTTTTATTTAAATTATATTAACAAACTTCTACAGGTAGTAACTGTTAAAAATGTATATTGAATAATTATGAACCAATCTTAAAAATGCTGTCCTATTTCTAAAGATCGCGGCGAGAAAGATACTGAAACGCTTCACTTGTTGTATCAATAAAACATACGCAATCTATCAGGCAATAGGTGGTGTGTAAATAGTTTTACGTAATTATTCAGAAGCTCTCAAAAAATTATAGATTCCGATTCTTGCATATAGTAATGGACAAATGCGATCAGTGAAAAGGTAGATTTTTGAAGATTACGAGCTTTTTTCTCAACAAAAGTAGTGCTGCAATACTGTTTTAGTTTGCGCCATCGGTTTGCTACTAGATCTGCCAATTGAACTATTGTGCATGAACCCTACCAAAGCAAACTGACTGGATTAACCCCACGTTAGCTACATGCATTGAGTGGCGTTCAGACGGTTGACATGAAGTCACTTTGCCAGGTAAGGAACACTAAATACACTGCATTGCAAGCTTCTCTTTTTGACTCAAATTCAAAGAGCTGCAAAGAGCTGGTTTATGTGTAACTGTAGCTAGCTAGCAAACATCAGCTAACCGCTAGCAAACGTCAGCTAACCGCTAGCAAACGTCAGCTAACCGCTAGCTAACAAAGTTTGACCTGTAATGCAGTGCAGCTAAAATGAAGATCATAGTTTTCCCAGGATGGCAAATCTGTCCGAAAGACTGGCAAATGTAAATGACCATCAGGTCTTAGAGTTACTCACCTTTCTTTATCTTTGATTGATAAAAAGCATAGCAGCACCCTCAACAGGTAACTTAACTTGAAAGTTTTTACACAATGATTTTGACCAGTTGTCAGCTCTTTCAGGAAATGGTTAGATGCTCTATAGTAATCGCTAATATCATTTGTTTTTGTGTATTATGTTTATTGTAGAAAATATAACTGCTAGTGTTGGCTGCCTGTAGGTACATAATTATCCCTTTTTTAATGCTTGCTACCTGGTTAATATCATAGTGTGGTCTTGAAACAATTACAATCAGGAAATGAAGTTATAAACGCTGTTTGAGCTAAATGTGAGTAAATAACAGCGCGGTCTGACCAGCCATTGTTACGTCACTCGTACCTAGGCGTTCTAATGATGCGTTCTAAACAATACGTTCTAATCACACCGGTGTGATCGTACGCTTCAGGGACCACTCTAGACTGATCACACCGGTGTGATCGTACGCGTCAAAGGGTTAAATATTAGATCACTAACAAACAAATCTTTTTTAATTAATGATCTTATTGTTAACCATAAACTTGACTTCATGTTTCTAACAGAAACCTGGCTAGATGAAAATAGCAATGCAACCTTAATTGAGGCAAGTCCAAAAAACTATCATTTTATTCACTCGGTAAGACAAGGCAGAAGGGGGGGTGGAACAGCTGTTATTCATCATGAAGATTTCTGCTGTACAAAGGTTGACCTGGGTGAATTTTCAAGTTTTGAGTATGTAGCCTTCATTCTCAAAGCAGAAATACCTGTGTTGATGCTAAATATTTACCGACCACCAAAGCAACTTTCAGCTTTCCTCTCAGAATTTTCAGAACTAATATCATTGGCTGTCACCAGACATGATAAAATTATTATAAATGGAGACCTTAACATACATATAAATAACAAATTGGACAGGTTTGCAATAGAATTTATGAACATTCTACATATCTTTGACATGTCTCAACAAGTATCACAACAAACGCATATACATGGAAATACATTAGATTTAGTGATAACAAAAGGATTACTTATAGAGAATCTCTCTGTGACAAATGTTTCCCTCTCAGATCACTACTGTATATTTTATGACGCATATCTAACCAAAATCAGAAGCAAGGAAACAAATGTGGTTCGAAAACGATACCTCAATGAAGCAGCAGAGCAAAACTTTACACAACTTTTAGGTGGATTTGAATTGAATACAAATAACTCAATACATGACATGGTAAATGAGCTAAACAACAATCTGACAAATGCTCTAGACAAAGTAGCCCCAATTCGAGTTAGAAAGAGATTAGGAGAAAAAACATCACCATGGATGGACAGCTCTGTCCGTAAATTAAAAAGAGCAAATCGGGCAGCTGAAAGGAAATGGAGAAAATCAGGACTTGAGATCCATCATATTATCTATAAAAAAGCTCTAAACACCTACAATAAAACTGTACATGCCGCAAGGAAAAAACATTTCTCCAGGATCATTACAGAAAGTGGAAATAACCCCAGAATATTATTTTCAACCATAGACAAATTGCTAAACCCTGGCCCAAACCGTAAAAGGACAAACGAAACCTCTGTAATTAAATGCAAAGAGTTTGCTACTTTTTTCTATGACAAGATCAAAGTCATTAGAGCCAGTATTACTAAAACAAATATAAACTTCCCAAACAAAACTTGCAAAAAGCACATGAAGACTTTCAACATCATAGCCACTTCTGACCTACAAAAGATTGTTAGGGAGAGCAAATCAACCACGTGCGTTCTAGACCCCATCTCAACCACTTTTCTGAAAAACGTCTTTGACAGTATCTCATGCCCCGTTCTAACAATTATAAACAAATCCCTTGAATCTGGTGTCTTTCCAAATGCATACAAAACTGCTGTTGTACAACCACTTCTAAAGAAACCACAATTAGATTCTGAGATATTAAACAACTATAGACCAATCTCAAACATACCATTTCTAAGTAAGGTGCTTGAGAAAGTCGTTTTTCACCAAGTAAATACATTCCTAAATGATAATAACATACTGGAAAGGTTTCAGTCTGGTTTTAGAGAGAATCACAGCACAGAAACAGCTTTGACAAAATTAGTAAGCAACCTAAGACTTAGCGCAGATGCAAACAAGGTCTCAGTCCTAGTCCTCCTAGACTTGAGTGCAGCATTTGACACCATTGATCACGACATCCTTATGGATCGTCTTGAAAACTGGGTTGGTCTCTCAGAAAGTGTCCTCAGATGGTTTCAAACGTACATCACAGGCAGAAAGTTCTCCGTCAGTCTTGGTGAACATATATCTGAGGAACATGACACAATATGTGGTGTGGCACAAGGAAGCTGTCTTGCTCCACTACTGTTTTCACTATACATGCTACCACTAGGCGATGTCATTAGAGAATACAATGTCAATTTCCACAGCTATGCTGATGACACACAGCTATAGATTTCTGTTGAGCCGGATGACCTAAATACAATAGCCTCACTATCCAGGTGTCTAATTGCAATAAATAATTGGATGAGCGCAAATTTCCTAAAACTAAATGAAGATAAAACAGAAATCCTCTTAGTAGGGCCCAAAGTCAAAAGGGAGAAAGTCAGCACAAGCCTTGGTAATCTGACCTCACTGATCAAACCTGAAGTAAAGAGCCTAGGTATTATCATAGATTCTGACCTACATTTTACCTCCCATCTGAACAAGGTGACCAAAACCTCTTACTTTCACCTCAGAAATATTGCTAAAGTAAGACCATTCATAACCCAAAAAGATGCAGAGAAACTAATTCACGCATTTATTACAACCAGATTGGACTACTGCAATGCCATCCTTACAGGTCTCCCCAAAAAGTCTTTAGGGAAGATTCAACTCATCCAGAACTCAGCAGCAAGACTCTTAACAAAAACAAAGAGGCGAGAACACATTACTCCAGTTTTGAAATCACTGCATTGGCTCCCAGTCTCCCACAGGATTGATTTCAAGGTCCTATTGCTTGTTTATAAAACTCTAAACGGCTTGGGGCCAGCCTACTTTACAGACTCTCTAAAAACCTATGTTCCACAAAGGGCCCTCAGATCCTCGACTGCTAACTTGCTAAAGGTTCCAAATCCCACTCATAAATAAATTGGTGATGCTGCCTTTTTTAACTATGCCCCAAAGCTGTGGAACAAAATACCAGAAAATATAAAGGAGGCATCATCTATAAACATATTTAAAAAGCTATTAAAAACATATCTTTTCACTCTAGCCTTCAACTAAACCGGTAATCTTTGCTCTTCGCAAAACATTTTTAAATTTCTGTGCCTGCAAATGTGCTCTATGTTTTTATTCATGTCTTTTTATTATTATATATTTTTTTTATTCTCTCTGTTTTGCTTTTATTGCTCTTTATTGCTGCTTATTGACCTCTATTGATGTAAAGCACTTTGAGCTGCATTCCCTGTATGAAAGGTGCTATATAAATAAAGGTTTATTATTATTATTATTATCCTCATGTACCTAAGCGAAGGATTTGACAAAATCGAAAAAAGGCACCCCAACTGTACACAGCATGCCACGGGGGTGGCGAAACTCATTTAAAAATGCGCACACATAGTGATGGGACATCAACTTCAGATACTCACAACACACAGTGTAGTGGCGTATGTAAAATCACAGATGTTCACCATAACTTCCCTCAGGCAACAACACCTAAGTAAAATTCTTGGGGCTCCAAATTTGACTTTCACACACGAGGGGATAAATATGGCAGACCGGATGGGGACGGGGCTGCCACATGAGTGCGCGCAAGAGGTAGTGAGGGAGAGAAAGACACAAACTGATCTGGAGGAAGAACCCCTCCAAGGGGCAGAGGACCTCTTTACAGATGGGTGCTGTTTCAGACACGAACAAGATGGGCTGAGGGCGGCCTTTGCGGTAGTGAAATTAACACCAGAGGTTCTAGTCACAGTGAAAGCAGAGAGGCTCCAGGGGCTGCAGTCAGCCCAGAGAGCAGAAGTGAGAGCAGTGATAGAGGCACTCAGGCAGGCCAAGGGGAAGAGAGTTAACATCTACACAGATTCGGCATACGCGGTAGGTGCGGCGCATGTGGAGCTAGGACAGTGGTTAAAAGCCGGGTTTAGAACAGCAGGGGACAAACCGGTTTAACACGAGGCGGAGATGAGAGAGCTAGCCGAGGCCCTGGACCTGCCCGAAAAGGTAGCAATCATAAAATGCAAAGGACACAATAACTCAAATTGTGCAGTGGCCCAGGGAAACCAAGCGGCAGACACAGCAGCAAAACAGGCAGCAGGGTACACTTCACAAGTGATGGTGGTAAGACCAGAAGAGGAAGTGGGGTGGGGAGAAGGCCCTGAGAGAGACAAGCTAGTGAGACATCAAAAGGGGGCTTCCCCACAAGAGAAAACTATTTGGCGACAGAGAGGAGCAACAGAAATGCGAGGGCTCTGGAGAGGGCCAGATGGTAGAGTAATACTTCCACTAGCTATGCGAGGAGATACATTTGCAGAAGCCCATGGGCTGGGCCATGTAGAGCCGGCTCAAATGTTAAGAAACTTGTGCCACTGGTGGCATCCGTTTATGGTAGGCATGGTACGCAACTACACTAGGACATGCACCATTTGCACTCACCACAATCCAAAACCAACAATTAAACCTGAGATGGGGGCGTTCCCCTTGACGAAGAGACCTGGACAAGAGATAGTGATAGACTACACGGACATGGTGGAAACAGTACAGGTGTGCCGTTACATGTTAGTGTGTGTGGATGTGTTCACAGGGTGGCCAGAAGCCTGGCCGGCAAGAAGGGAGGACAGTCAGACAGTGATAAAGTGTTTAATAAAACAGTACATTCCCAGACACGGCTGCCCAGAGAAAATTAGGTCAGACAACGGGACTCACTATAAGAACAGTGACTTACAGAAGGTAGAGAGCTTATTGGGCCTAAAACATGCTTTTGGCACTGTATACCACCCACAGTCCCAGGGAAGGGTAGAAAGGATTAACCAAAATATAAAGAACAAGTTGGCTAAGATATGTGCACAGACCAAATTGAACTGGGTAGATGCACTGCCACTGGCACTCATGACTATTCGATGCTCGTTAAATCAGACCACTGGGTTCACCCCATATGAGCTGCTGACAGGGAGACAGTTTCCAGGACCAGCCGCGGGGCCTGTGGTCCCGGAAGGGGAGAAATGGCCCAAAGATCACAGAGTGTATTTTGATGAATTGCGAGCTCTCGTTTCAGAATTCACCAACAGAGTCGGAGAAAGGAGGAACCTGCACCCGTTGGACCAGAACCTGCCCCAGGCGGAGTGGGTGCTGCTGAAGGTCATCAAGCGAAAGTGGTCGGAGCCAAGGTGGACGGGTCCTCATCAGGTGGTGGAGAGAACGAGCCATGCGGTCCGCCTGAGGGACAAAGGAGAGACGTGGTACCATTGTAGCCAGTATACACCAGCGCAGGAGCCAGGGAGCTCATCCAAACCGGGAAGGAGGAGCTTGCCCCAGTGTGGACGGAAGGAGGACCAAAACCAGCTGGACCGGTGCCAGGAGCGGACCCCAGGATACTGCGGGACTACGAGCGAGAGAATGAGACAAAGGACGGCACCAGGGGAATAGACTTTTAGGGGAAGGAACTGAAGAATACTGTAACAAAAGGGGGTATAGGACACCGAGTGGCTCCTACCACTCATATCAAGATGACAGGGTTACAGAGAAAGGCCTGGGGAGATGATGATAGAATGAAGTGGTATATGGACATTGGTGGAATAATGATATGTGTGTTGTATGTTGCTACAGGTTTCCCAGGTTGGCATCGGGTCTTCATTCCCCCAGCGAAGAGGTCCGCGACCCCACCTGAGGACACCTGCTTGGGGGCATTGAATTGAACTATGTCAAGGGGTCGCATACGAGCATTCTGGGATAGACAACCCGCTGGAGGAATGGATGACCTCGATGTTCGGCCAGTGGAAAGGTTTGATAATGTCTGTTCTTTTATCGCTTGCTACATTTTGTGCTTTAATGGTGACTTGCAGGTGTTGTATCCCATGCATAAGAGGGCTCACCATGTGGGTGATCTCTATAGCCATTGAGAAGGCTCCAGGACCGCCACCAGGGATGCTGATGCCTCTACTGGAGCAGCTCGACCTGGGAGAACTGGAGCTTGGCGAATAGGGGTGATCTCTCTGGGGAGAGATCAAAAGGGGGAATTGTGGATACATTGAGTGAATAAGCTGTCAAACTGTTGTGAGCATTGAAGCAAAATGTTGAATGTCTGTAGCATAAGCTGAGACTGATTTAGGCTGTTGCTGGGGAACAAGAGGAGACTGAGCTTGTGTGTCAGATTACAGGAAACAGGGGGGCAGATTAATAACGCACACACATATTCTGGGCAGGGCTGAATTAAGAATAGACAAGACCGAAACCACAAAGTGCAAAGATGATGCTTGTACTGCATTTACACATATAAGGTATAAAACATAAACTGGACCAATGGCACACATGCTTGGCATATTTAACCCCCACTTTTAGGCTTGTTTGAAGTATAAATATTGCTGATGTGACTGTGATTGATCTTTAGACATTGTGCGGCGACACTCTGTCTCCAAAAGCTTTTGTAATAAACGGAATATACGGTACGGTAATTGACCTGACTCCTGGTGTGTTATTCTCCTTTCCAACAAACCAACTCGGGGAAGCGTTAGATTTCAACAGTGTCCTAGGTCTTCCCCAGGATCTCCTCCCGGTGGGACGGGAAGGCGTTCAGGAGGCATCCGGAACAGATGCCCAAGCCACCTCAGTTGACCCTTCTCAATGTGGAGGAACAGCGGCTCTACTCTGAGCTCCTCCCGGGTGACCAAGCTTTTCACCCTCTCTCTAAGGGATCGCCCAGCCACCCTGCGGAGAAAGCTCATTTTGGCCACCTGTATCCGGGATCTTGTCCTTTCGGTCATGACCCAAAGCTCATTACCATAGGTGATACCATACATCGACCGCATTACTGCAGAAGCTGCACCGATCCATCTGTCAATCTCCTGTTCCATCCTTCCCTCATTCGTGAACAAGACCCCTAGATACTCCTCCACTTGAGGCAGGCACTCTCCACCAACCTGAAGTGGGCAAGCCACCCTTTTCCGACTGAGGACCTCGAATTTGGAGGTACTGATTTTCATCCCCATCGCTTCACACTCAGCTGCAAATCGACCCAGTGCATGCTGAAGGTCCTGGTTTGAAGGGGCCAACACGACAACACCAAGCTCCTGCTTCGGTCGTACAGGGAGCTGACAGCCCTTAGCAAAGGACCCAGGACCCCATATTCCCGAAGCACCCTCCACAGGATGCCGCGAGGGACACAGTCGAATGCCTTCTCCAAATCCACAAAACACATGTGGATTGGTTGTGCAAACTCACATGAACCCTCCAGCACCCCGTAGAGGGTATAGAGCTGGTCCAGTGTTCCACGGCCCGGACAAAAACCACACTGTTCCTCCTGAATCCGAGGTTCTACTATCGGCCGTATTCTCCTCTCCAGTACCCTGGCATAGACTTTTCCATGGAGGCTGAGAAGTGTGATCCCCCTGTAGTTGGAACACACCCTCCTGTCCCCCTTCTTAAAAAGAGGGACCACCACCCCGGTCTGCCATCCCAGAGGCACTGTCCCCGACCGCCATGCGATGTTGCACAGGCGTGTCAACCAAGACAGCCCCACAACATCCAGAGACTTGAGGTACTCAGGGCGGATCTCATCCACCCCCGGTGCCTTGCCACCAAGGAGTTTCTTGATTACCTCTGTGACTTCAGCCCAGGTGATGGACGAGTCCACCTCTGAGCCCTCATCCTCTGCTTCCTCAATGGAAGACATGACGGCGGGATTGAGGAGATCCTTGAAGTACTCCTTCCACCGCCTGACGACATCCCCAATTGAGGTCAACAGCTGCCCACCTCTACTGTAAACAGCGTTGGTAGGGCACTGTTTCCCTCTCCTGAGTCGCCGGACGGTTTGCCAGAATCTCTTCGAGGCCAGCCGATAGTCCTTCTCCATGGCCTCACCGAACTCCTCCCAGGCCCGAGTTTTTGCCTCCACAACCACCCGGGCTGCAGTCCGTTTGGCCTGCCGGTACCCGTTAGCTGCCTCAGGAGTCCCACAAGCCACCAGGCCTGATAGCACTCCTTCTTCAGCTTGACGGCATCCCTTACTTCCGGTGTCCACCACCGGGTTCGGGGATTGCCGCCTCGACAGGCACCGGAGACCTTACGGCCACAGGTCCGAGCGGCCGCTTCGACAATGGCGGTGGAGAACATGGTCCACTCTGACTCAATATCTCCAGCCTCCCTCGGGATCCAGTCGAAGCTCTGCCGGAGGTGGGAGTTAAAGATCTCTCTGACAGGATACTCGGCCAGACGTTCCCAGCAGACCCTTACAGTACACTTGGGTCTGCCGAGTCATTCCAGCCTTCTCCCCCACCATCGGATCCAACTCACCACCAGGTGGTGATCAGTTGACAGCTCCGCCCCTCTCTTCACCCGAGTGTCCAAGATATACGGCCGCTGGTCAGATGAAACGACAACAAAGTCGATCATCGACCTATGGCGTCCTGGTGCCACGTGCACTGATGGACATGGTGTTCGTTATGGACAAACTGTGACTAGTACAGAAGTCCAATAACTGAACACCGCTTGGGTTCAGATCAGGGGGGCCATTCCTCCCAATCATGTCCCTCCAGGTGTCACTGTCGTTGCCCACGTGGGCGTTGAAGTCCCCAGTAAGAGCACTTTCCAGCACCTCTCCCAGAGACTCCAAAAAGGTTGGGTACTCTGCACTGCCGTTCGGCCCATAGGCACAAACAACAGTGAGAGACCTATCCCCGACCTGTAGCCGCAGGGAAACAACCCTCTCGTTCACTGGGATAAACTCCAACTCATGGCGGCAGAGCTGGGGAGCTATAAGCAAACTCACACCAGCCCGCCACCTCTCACCATGGGCAACTCCAGAATGGTGAAGAGTCCATCCTCTCTCAAGGAGTGTGGTTCCAGAGCCCAAGCCGTGCGTGAAGGTGATCTCGACTATCTTTAGTCGGAACCTCTCAACCTCACACCCGATCTCAGGCTCCTTCCCCGCCAGCGAGGTGATGTTCCACATCCCTAGAACTAGTTTCCGTGTCCAGGGATCGGGTTGTCGAGGTCCCCGCCTTCGACTGCCGCCCGATCCTCTACGCACCGACCCCTTATGGTCCCTCCTGCAGGTGGTGAGCCCACGGGAAGGTGGCCCCATGTCGCTCCTTCGGGCTGAGCCCGGCCGGACCCCGTGGGGAAAGGCCCGGCCACCAGTCGCTCGCATACGAGCCCCAACCTCGGGCCTGGCTCTGGGCAGCGGTAGGAGCTGGCGGCTGCGGCCACTGGGCAGTGGGAGGAGCTGGCGGCTGCGGCCAATGGGCAGCGGGAGGAGCTGGCTGCGGCTCCTGGGCAGCAGGGGGAGCTGGCTACGGCTCCTGGGCAGCAGGGGGAGCTGGCTGCGGCTCCTGAGCAGCGCGAGGCGCTGTCTGCGGCTCCTGGGCAGCGCAAGGCGCTGGCTGCGGCTCCTGGGCAGCACGGGGCGCTGGCAGCGGCTCCTGGGCAGCGCGGGGCACTGGCTGCGGCTCCTGGGCAGCAGGGGACGCTGGAAACAGCCGGCGTCTAGGGGGTGTCACAACTCACCCACAATTTGTGTCACAACTCAGACACAATTTACAGCATTTAGTTCACAATGGAAAAATGAACCCGACGATTCGACACCCTGACAGCATTACAGATGCTACAAAATTTAGATGAGATGGAGTCAGATGAGGAATCAGAAATATATCATGAAATCGACATGTCTGTTGATGAACTAAAAGCATTCATTGCGCTCTTGTATGTCCTTGTCGCATACAGTGGGAAGAGCATGGATGTGGATTCATTTTGGTCTGATCGATATGGGATGGACTTTTTCTGAGACCATGCAATGCAACCGCTTTAGAGAGATGATGCTACACCTGCATTATGACGACAAGCAGAAAAGAATACTACGCTTGGAAAAAGACAAGTTTGCTGCAATCCCAGATATCTTGAAAAGTTTTGTGAAGAATTGCATTCCCTGTACAAGCCAGGAGAGAACATAACTGTTGATGAGCAACTGTTCCCAACAAAAGCTTGTGGCTGTTTTATCCAGTTACATGGCCAACAAATCTGACAAGTTTGGGATACATTTTTGATTAGCTCTTGAGGTCGACACGAAGTACATGCTCAACGGCTATCCATACCTTGGGAAGGATGAAACCAGGCCAGCGGTGAGCTGCTCACACAAACCCCTGAAGCTGTGTGCTGACTATGGAGCAGTTCATGCTTAAAGTTCAAGCGAGATGCATAAATGCATAGGCCCACATCATACAAAACAACTGACACATTTATTTTCTATATAACAAATAGTCTATATAACAGTCAATTTCGTTATTCATGTAGGCTACTGTAAATCATCCTTTGATCATTCTTTTACTCTAATTGAATTTACAAATAAAATGTATTTGATCAACATTATCAATTTAATTTCCATGAATAGGCTGTAGCCTATGTTTTATTCATTCTTTGAAATGTATCATGTTTATCAAGCAACCGTGCTTTAGGCCTTTGTAGGCTATTCATGCGTATATCCTTTGACTGTTGTAAACTAGTCGATAATGTCACTTATTTTACCTTATGCATCATGAAAATATACTAAATTCTAATGGATTCATGTTTGAATAATTTAAGTGTTGTGTAATTTTCATTTTGTGTATTTGTAGGGCCTAATAAACAAATGAAAATACTGTAGCCTGTGTTCTTAGAAATAATCGTTTTATCTATTCTTTTTCAGTTTTTTCGTCGTATAATAAGACCTTCAATACAAACACATTCTTGTATTTTTTTTTCCATTAACCATAAAAAAAAGTAATTAAACACCGGCTGACCAAACGTAGCTAGTTAGGTCAGTTGTCAGAGCATGTTGCTATTGCTAGCTTGCATGTTATTTGTAGAGCAGGAATGAAAAGTAAAACTATTTCACTAGTAATTTGCTTACCTGGAGACTCAAAAAGGTAGGAATAGATGTCTGGGTAAGACACCTCTAGCCAATGAATTGTGTTAGGACCACGTAAGCGGAAACCGGCCTAGAAGAGCAAAAGTCTCTTACTGACTGAGTGAATGACTGACTACCCCTTGTTAAAAAGCGTAGTGGTTAGAGACATGGGCTACGGAACAACAGTTCGACTCACGTCACAGTCAAAACACATAAAGACACAGCCTTTCCTCCTACGGCACTCCCCTGGCGCCTGGCCCTCCGCCGGCCCTCCCAGTTCCTGACCCTCTGCCGGCTCCTGACCCTCTGCCGGCTCCTGACCCTCCACCGGTTCTCCCGGTTCCGCCGGCTCTCTCGTTTCCTGAACCTTCGCCGGGTCCTGGACCTTCGCCGGCTCCTGACCCTCCGCCAAGTCCTGGACCTTCCCCGGCTCCTGAACCTCCGCCGGCCTCCCTGGCTCCTGAACCTCCACTGGCCATCCTGGCTCCTGACGCCCCGCCGGCCCTCCTGGCTCCCGAACCGCCTCCGGATCCCGACCCGCCTCTGGCTCTCCTGGCTCCCGACCCGCCTCCGGCTGTCCTTGCACCCGACCCGCCTCCGGCTGTCTCAGCTCCGGCTCCTGGTTCTTTGCGGGTACCTGGTCGGTGCTCCACTAGGGGGCCTCCGCCTTGGTCCCTGCCCATCCTCCCCTTTGGTTGTTTTGCGCGTCCGGGTGTCCGCGCCTTTGGGGAGGGTACTGTAATGGGCTGTTCCACTTCGTGTTTTCTGTTTGTCCTTGTCTTGTCCTTGTATGGTCTTTCCTGTTCTTGTTTCAGTTGATTGGTATATTCATTTCACCTGTGTTTAGCCCCCACCTATTTCTGTTCTCGTCGTTTGTCTGTGTATTTAGTTCGGCCATTTTCTCCCTGTCAGGGTTGGTCATTGTGCTTGTGTGCGCCTGTGCTTGTGTGCGCCTGTGCTTGTGTGCGCCTGTGCGCGTGTGCTTGTGTGTGCCTGTGCTTGTGTGCGCGTGTGCTTGTGTGCGCCTGTGCGCCTGTGCTTGTGTGCGCCTGTGCTTGTGTGCGCCTGTGCGCGCCTGTGCTTGTGTGCGCCTGTGCGCGCCTGTGCTTGTGTGCGCCTGTGCGCCTGTGCTTGTGTGCGCCTGTGCGCGCCTGTGCTTGTGTGCGCGCCTGTGCTTGTGCGCGCCTGTGCTTGTGCGCGCCTGTGCTTGTGCGCGCCTGTGCTTGTGCGCGCCTGCGCGCCTGCGCGCCTGCGCGCCTGCGCGCCTGAACCATTGAACCCCTGAACTCTTGAGTATTTTTGTAGTGCCAGGCACTCCGTTTGGTTTTCTTTGTTTTTGTTAAATAAAAAGGGGAAACACCTCAACCTTCTACGTCGGTTACACAAGTTCTGTCAGGAGTAATAGGCCAAAAATCACCCAGCTTGTTGTGGGAAGCTCGTCGAAGGCTACCTGAAACGTTTGATTTAAGTTAAACGGTTTAAAGTGTGAGGTCTTCCCGTCACTCCTGGTCCGACTCCTCCCTGCCACGCTCCGCACCTGCCACCAGTTCACTTCCCAGCATGCATGAACACACCCAACACTCCAGATCCCAATCACCTGAATATTGAACACCTGTGCCCAGTTAACCCCTCTATTTAGCCTGTGCTCTTCCTCCCCTCCAGCGTGAGGTATTGTTCCCAGTGGACCTGCCAAGCATTCTATCGCGCGCTCATTACTAGTTGATTCCCAGCCTGTTGTGTTCTCTGCCCTCTTGTCCCGTCCTCTCTCCTCGTTTCCAGAACCCTGCGTCTTGACCTGTTCGTCCGCCCCGTCGTGTCTCTCCCTGCCTACCCTACCTGTGTGGTTACCTGTACGAACTGCCTTCCCGGAACACCGACCTCCCTGCCTGCCCCTGGATATCCTTACCGTCTCTCCCGTCCTGTACTGTAGCCTCCGCTGATTGATCACCCGGCTTCCTGACCTACTTGCCTGCTTCTCGGTTTCGCGTCTCTGCTCATCCCTGCCTGTGCCTTCGCCTTCAAGGACTGATATTCTGGTTTCCGACTCTCTGCCTGTCTTCATCGTTTGTGTGCTTGCCTACTCCCTTGTGCGACGTAAACAATAAATCTACCATTGCACTTCTGCAATTGGACCCACACAACTCTGGTCCGGGTGTTCATTACAGAATTCCTCACCTTACCGATGGATCCAGCAGAGCTGCATGCGCAACTGTCGCAGCAAGAGGAGAGGATCGAGGAGATGATGCGGCTGCTTCGACATCCAGTACCCATGCCTCCTCCGTCCGGTATGGTTGCCGTCTCCGCCTCCGCTCCTAACATATCCCTGCCAAGCAAATATGACGGGTCTCCGGGAAAGTGCAAGGGGTTCCTAATGCAGTGTTCGAAGTACATCGCTTATCACCCGAGCCAGTTCAGCCGTGACCAGAACAAGGTGGACTTCGTCATCTCCTTGCTAACTGACAAAGCCCTAGACTGGGCCACAGCCTTGTGGTCCGCAAATAGCCCCGAACTAGGCTCGGAGGCTCAGTTCCTTGCCCTATTCAGGGAAGTGTTCGACCACCCCGTCACGGGACGTAACGTAGGGGATCAGCTGGTCGAGATCCGGCAGGGGACACGCACTGCGGCCGCATACGCCCTGGATTTCCACACCTTGGCTGCAGGGAGTGGGTGGAGCGAGGCTGCCCTGCTCACGGTCTACCGAAGGGGACTGAATCGGGAGCTGCAGGCAGAGCTGGCCTGCAGGGGTGACCTAGCCTCCCTCAGTGAGTACATCAACGTGTCCATCGCCATAGACAACTTACTGTTGGACCGAAGGAGGACTACCACCCTACGACCCAGACCGGCCCCTTCGACATCTACGGTGTCAACACCCCCAGCAACACCACCAGAGCACGAACCCATGCAGCTAGGTCGTTCCCGTCTGTCCGCCGCGGAGCACCATCGTCGCCATTCCGAGGGTCTATGCCTGTACTGTGGCGAAAGAGGACACTTCGCCTCCCGGTGCCCTATCAGGCCGCCTCGCCCCGGAGAGAGAGAGACCTCCGCGCACCATCAGGTAGGAAGCTCCCACCTCCTCAACGTCACCCATAAGCAGTTGCATCTACCTGTGTGTCTCACTGTCAGGGGGAATCCGTTCTGCCTGGAGGGCTTGGTCGACTCAGGAGCCGCAGGGAGTTTCATAGACTTGGAAACGGCAGAACAACTGGGGATCAAATTGTACCCAATAGAACCGCCGTTGCGCGTGAAATCCCTGGATGGGGGACCACTTGGATCCGGCTACGTTCGCCATCAAACGGAACCACTAGACATGCAGGTGGGGGCATTGCACACAGAACGCATCCAGTTGCTAGTGGTTTCCTCCCCCCATGAGCCGGTGGTGCTGGGGCACCCCTGGCTCTGCCTACACGACCCAGACATTTCCTGGAGTAAAGGAGAGTTGACGGCCTGGAATATGACCTGCCTATCTCGTTGTTTGAGTGTTCCCTGCAGAGCCACCTCAGTGGAAAGCGCCACGCCATCAACCACTCCGGAACCCCCGTCCGCGTACTCCCAGTTCAGACAGGTCTTCAGCGAGGAGAAAGCCTCGGAGTTACCACCACACCGCCCGTGGGACTGCGCCATAGAGCTGATCGAGGGAGCCCCGCTTCCGCGGGGACGCGTGTATCCTCTGTCCGTCCCGGAAACAGAGGCCATGAATACCTACATCGACGAGTCTCTGCGTCAAGGAGCTATCCGCCCGTCGACGTCCCCTGCTGCTTCTAGCTTTTTCTTCATTGGAAAGAAGGACGGCGGCTTACGCCCCTGCATAGATTACAGAGGACTGAACGCTGTAACCATCAAGAACCGCTATCCCTTACCTCTCATCTCGGCAGCGTTGGAACAAATCGGACAGGCCTCTATCTTCACCAAGTTGGATTTGCGGAGCGCGTATCATCTCGTGCGCATACGAAAAGGTGATGAATGGAAAACCGCCTTCATCACCCAACGCGGCCACTACGAATACCGAGTCATGCCCTTCGGCCTTACCAATGCACCCGCCGTCTTCCAGGCATTCATGAACGACATATTCCGGGACATGATTGACCGGTTTGTTATAATATACCTTGATGACATCCTGATCTATTCCAGAAACCTAACAGAGCACATTGGGCACGTCCGACAAGTACTACAACAGTTGCAGCAACACCGATTGTATGTAAAACTAGAAAAGAGTGTGTTCCACGTTTCCCAGGTGGCCTTCCTAGGATCGGTGCTATCGCCAGGCTGTGTCCAGATGGACGAGAGCAAGGTATCTGCAGTGCGTCAGTGGCCACCCCCAAAAACAGTCAAGGAGATGCAACGATTCCTGGATTTTGCGAACTATTACCGACGGTTCATCAGGAACTTCAGCACCATCGCTGCCCCATTGACCGCTCTGACCAGCCAGAAAACCCGGACGTTGTGTTGGACAGACGCTGCCAAAGCAGCCTTTGATAAACTGAAGGACCTATTCACCAGTGCTCCCATACTCCACCAGCCTGATTCCAAACTCCCGTTTGTAGTGGAAGTGGACGCCTCGGAAACGGGAGTAGGGGCGATCCTGTCACAGCGCGTTGGCACGCCTCCCAAATTGCGCCCCTGCGCCTTCTACTCCAAGAAACTCACCCCCGCTCAACGGAATTACGATGTCGGGAATCGAGAGCTCCTCGCGATTAAACTGGCACTGGAGGAATGGAGACACTGGTTGGAGGGAACCCTTCACCCCTTCCTGGTACTCACGGACCACCGCAACCTGGAATATTTGCAGTCGGCTAAACGTTTAAATCCCCGTCAAGCTCGATGGTCTCTTTTCTTCAACCGCTTTCGTTTTTCAGTCTCCTACGTACCGGGGAAAAAGAATGCCAAGGCTGACTCCCTCTCCCGTTTGTTCGAGCAACCGACCTGCCCTCCGTCGCCCGAAACAATTCTGCCCTCCACCTGTCGTGTCGGACCAATTCGCTGGGACATCCAGGACACCATCGAGGAGGCCCTGTTGACGGATCCGGCCCCTCCTACCTGCCCACCAGGGAAGATTTATGTTCCTGCGGCAGTTCGTCCCCAATTATTGCAATGGTGCCACACGTCGTTGGGGACTGGGCATCCGGGCATCACCCGTACAACTAAAATCCTGGGTAAGCGGTATTGGTGGGCGTCTCAATCCGACGATGTGCGCGACTATGTCCTGTCCTGCCCTGTCTGCGCGCAGTCGAAAAGTCCCCGTCACGTACCCGAGGGGCTGCTACAGCCTCTACCTACTCCTCACCGCCCCTGGTCACATATCGCTATGGATTTTATAACGGACCTACCGGACTCCAACGGGTATACCACGATTCTAACCGTAGTTGACCGGTTTTCTAAGATGTGCCGTCTGATACCCCTAGCTAACCTGCCCAATGCCACAGAATTGGCGGACCTTGTTTTCCAACAGGTGTTCCGGCAGTTCGGGATTCCCGAGGACATCGTGTCGGACCGGGGACCCCAATTCATCTCCCGTGTATGGAGGGCTTTCTGCGACCGACTCGGGGTATCAGTAAGCCTATCCTCCGGGTACCATCCTGAGACCAACGGTCAGACGGAAAGACTAAACCAGGATATAGGAAAGTATCTGCGACAACAGTGTCATAAACAGCCACACGACTGGAGCCGGTTCCTCCCATGGGTAGAATACGCACAAAACTCCCTCATTCACTCCTCCCTCAGGCTCACTCCTTTTCAATGTGTCTTCGGTTATCAACCCCCTCTTTTCCCCTGGGATACAGAACCCGGTCCGGTCCCTGCAGTGGACGAGTGGTTCAGACGCAGCGTGAGAGTCTGGGAGACGGCACACCGGCATCTCCAACAGGCGTCAAGTGAGCAGAAGACATACGCTGATCGCCGCCGGCGCCCGTCTCCCCTCTACCACCCCGGCCAGCGGGTTTGGCTGTCGACTCGGGACATCCGCCTGCGTCTCCCATGCCGTAAGCTAGCCCCCAAGTACATCGGTCCTTTCAAGATTATAAGACGCATAAACCCTGTTACCTACCGTCTGCAATTGCCCCGCCAGTACAGGATCTCCCCTACGTTTCACGTGTCTCTCCTCAAGCCGGTTCATTGCAGTCCCCTACATCCACCGGTCGCCCTGCATCCTGCTCCGCCTCCTTTGGACGTTGATGGGGGACCGGCGTATGCGGTGCGGGACATCCTGGATTCCCGCCGCCGAGGCGGGCTCCTGCAGTACTTAGTTGATTGGGAAGGTTATGGCCCGGAGGAGAGGGCCTGGGTGCCCGCTCGCGACATCCTGGACGCGGACCTCACTGCGCGGTTCCACGCTGCGCGCCCGGATCGTCCTGCTCCCCGTCCGCGGGGTCGTCTGCCGCGGCGGTCGTCTGCCGCGGCGGTCTCGGCCGTCGGGGGCCGGCCGTAGGGTGGGGGGTTCTGTGAGGTCTTCCCGTCACTCCCGGTCCGACTCCTCCCTGCCACGCTCCGCACCTGCCACCAGTTCACTTCCCAGCACGCATGAACGCACCCAACACTCCAGATCCCAATCACCTGAATATTGAACACCTGTGCCCAGTTAACCCCTCTATTTAGCCTGTGCTCTTCCTCCCCTCCAGTGTGAGGTATTGTTCCCAGTGGACCTGCCAAGCATTCTATCACGCGCTCATTACTAGTTGATTCCCAGCCTGTTGTGTTCTCTGCCCTCTTGTCCCGTCCTCTCTCCTCGTTTCCAGAACCCTGCGTCTTGACCTGTTCATCCGCCCCGTCGTGTCTCTCCCTGCCTACCCTACCTGTGTGGTTACCTGTACGAACTGCCTTCCCGGAACACCGACCTCCCTGCCTGCCCCTGGATATCCTTACCGTCTCTCCCGTCCTGTACTGTAGCCTCCGCTGATTGATCACCCGGCTTTCTGACCTACTTGCCTGCTTCTCGGTTTCGCGTCTCTGCTCATCCCTGCCTGTGCCTTCGCCTTCAAGGACTGATATTCTGGTTTCCGACTCTCTGCCTGTCTTCATCGTTTGTGTGCTTGCCTACTCCCTTGTGCGACGTAAACAATAAATCTACCATTGCACTTCTGCAATTGGACCCACACAACTCTGGTCCGGGTGTTCATTACATAAAGGCAATGCTACCAAATACTAATTAAGTGTATGTAGACTTCTGAACCACTGGGAATGGGATGAAATCAAATATAAGCTGAAATAAATAATTCTCCCTACTATTCTGTTATTTCACATTCTTAAAATAAAGTGGTAATCCTAACTGGCCTAAGAGAGGGAATTCTTACTATGATTAAATGTCAGGAATTGTGAACAACTGAGTTAAAATGTATTTAGCTAAGGAATATACAAACCTCCGACTTCAACTAAATATTGAGGTGCAAAGTCAGGGTAGGGAGATAGTCAGGGTGATGGAATCAGAGTAGATAAACTTAAAGATATTACTACACTTTCTGCCTGATTTGACTTGGATCAACTCCACCAGTTAACATAGAAATGGCTAAGCAAGCTACCTAGCAAGACATCCTTTTAAGCATATTGTATAAAATGGTATAGAGCTTAAAAACCAAAGCAAACCAGAAAATGCTGGGGGTATTTCAGAAAGCACGGTTTACCTACTCTGAGTTGAAACCACAACTCTAGGTTGACAGACTATGAGCTGTCAAACTCAGAGTTGACGGTTTCAGAACAAGTGGTAACAATTTGTTCAGTTAACTCTGAGTTAAGTACATGCACAAAGAAATAAAAAGCCCCCATCAGTGGAACGCAGATATGTTTTCTTGAACATGACAATGAGTTCACTGTACTGAAATGGCCCCCACAGTCACCAGATCTCAACCCAATAGAGCATCTTTGGGATGTGGTGGAACGGGAGTTTCGTGCCCTGGATGTGCATCCCACAAATCTCCATCAACTGCAAGATGCTATCCTATCAATATGGGCCAACATTTCTAAAGAATGCTTTCAGCACCTTGTTGAATCAATGCCATGTAGAATTAAGGCAGTTCTGAAGGCGAAAGGGGGTCAAACACAGTATTAGTATGGTGTTCCTAATAATCCTTTAGGTGAGTGTATGTCTGGATGGTCAATGATTCTCCCGTTACCTCAAAGTTTATGACCAAAAATTATTCGAAGTCAGTAGATGGTACATGTTACATTCATGGTGACATTTGCAGAACGGTTATTCCCTATTTCAACTAGACGTTTTCTATGTGTGGTGTGTTCATAAAGACAATTGTTGTTTCCAATTTAGGCTAAATATCCTCTACTAGCCTCGATAAAAAAATATATATACATACTAATGGTGGGCTGCACCCCAAAAACACATAAATATATTTTTGCAATGCAGAATGCATATGGAATGTGATAAATATGGCGAATGCATTTAACTTTATTTAAAATGCATCTTTCAGGTAGCGAATAGCAACCTTTTATGTAGTTCACCTTTTTATTTAGAGATGTTTATCCCACACGCGTAAACAATATATACATACATTTATCTTTATTCAAATAAAGTAATCTCATATTATACCCATCATTTCAGGTTATATCCTTGGAGGCCTCAGGTATCAGTGGATTCAGTGGATATCCTGGTAAGGACAGTGGGGTTCCTTAGGTGTAACCCAGGAATTGTGTTTTTTGCTGAAATCTTATATTACAGCCAACAATAGGACCATTTTCAAATTTTCTAAACAAACGCAGCCAACTTGTCCTCACACAGCGAATATACAAACAACACTTTCAAAATGTTCATCATTAGTTCTAGATGTATTAATCACATTTTCTTAAAATAAATGTATTGGCCAATTCTGTTATTTTAAGTGTTTCCCAAATATACAAAAATATATATATATATTTAAGGTGTATTTGTTTTCCGTGTTGAGAGGTGGCAGCAGTATACTAGATCCCACCCACCATTGATTTGTTGATCTGCTTTATTTAATTCTTCTACCATTAAATTCTGTTTTTTATAAACAGCCCATGCAATTCTATGTCATTAAATCTCAAATGAATAAACACCATCTGTAGTATCCACACAGACCTCTTGATATACACCCACTCCTGCACTGACATACGTACAAAAGAGATTAATAACATCCAAGACTGAGTTTTAATAAAAGACCCTATGTTTGACTAGTTTCTCCCAATCCCTTTTCACCAGGGCACATGGCGCCAACGCGCTGGACTGGTTATAAGAATAGGAGAGGGGTTAGCAGGTTTCCTGGCCCACCAAGAGAGACAAAGTACTGTTAGAACAAGCGGATGGCCTTATTAGAAGGAACACATGGTCTTAAGATGCAGTATGTGGTTACCTCTGTGGTGAGGTCCTTATCAATCCAACATTGGAGGCGTTACTGAGATGGTGAAGTTCCATATTTAACCGTATTGGTGTCACCACAATCGATCCATGCATTTAGTTAAACTCCCTAAAAGCAAGACAGCCATCCTTATAGGTTGATGTATACATCGTTAGCATGGTGATAACCTTCCCATAACCTGAATGTTACATTAGTTAAATTCAACATCCTCACAAATGCTGTTGGGTTAGATCCACTGTTTCTTTTATGGTAAACACTAGTTAGATCCCCAGATGGGATCTATGTATATTAACAATTTTTGTCTCCCCTCAGTGTCGAGAGAGTGGTGTCCAAGGACATAAGTTGAATAGGGAAGAAAACAGGGAGAAGGACACTGTTAGCAGAAAGGTGGTGTTCATTGCGGACTTACATTTCTATGATAAAATTAAGCATTTTTGAGAAATCTATTTGGGTGATGCATCCTTATTGGCTGTTTGTATTAGAAGTATAAAGCAGGCCGAGGAGCAAGCTAGCATTAATCATTTAGTCATTTAGCATTAATCCCACTACTGTCATTTAGCCTTCACCAGTGCTGAGAGACAAAAATAAAACCTCTCCACCACCTATTCTCTACTTTCTTTATGACCCAGCCTTGTTCAGTAGAGCCTCTGTTTTGGTTCCTATTATTATTAAGGGAAGACAAATATATGAGTCTTGATTTTAATCGGTGATAGCCTATTTAGCATTTTTTTTCCTAGTTGTTGTTTATTGTTGTTACAAACTGGGCCATGTTATTCTCTTTATAAAAATGAAAAAGAAAGGGGGGGGGGAGAATACATGCAATTCAGAAATGACAGATACAAGAATGGAGTTAGTTAAATACACAGCTCCCTAGTTAAGATTCTAACTTTGTGTTGTGTGAGATTCCATCTTTGTTTCCCACAAAGTAGGAGTCCTGAATCCTGAATCACTGATCAACCTGATACACCTTGTCCAATGACACCTGTGGCCCAGATCATTCCAGGGCCAAACCAAGCCCAGACCTATGAGACCGACTTGGGCTCAGTTAGAGTGGTGAGCCAGCCAGGACACTGACGGTTCCCACTTCACCAAAACCAAGGAGAGGTGGGGGACAGACTGTCATGTAAAAAGGACCATTACTGGAAACCATCACAGCCAGAGGAGCCGAGCTCTATGAAGGAGTGGTAACCATCTGGACTGACTCATAGGAAGAGGGACACTTGACTTTGGGACTTTGGGGTCACAGGGAGGTACAGTACAGACAATAGTGGGCACACACATTAAACGTGGGACCCCAGAATGGCTGACAACATCAAATCACAAGGCACGAAACAGCAGTATCAGTCTTTAAACCCCTGTAGTTTTTCATATCTAACAACTAGGAAGGTTGGAGGAATGGAGAGGACCACGCAACACAACGTGGCGTCAACATCCATGACTACACCAGTCAGGAGCCATTCACCAGGACATGGGGAGAGATGGGAGTTGTATTCACATTTACTTAATTTCTTTCTTGTTTTATTATAAAATTTTATTTTTGAGTCTTAGCAAATTTACCAGCAAAGCCCTAATGTATATATTTTTTGTTTTTATTATACTTCAAGGACATTGTGGGGTTTTATTTCAGCTAATTTGAGATGTCTGTGGAATAGTGCTTTGTAAAGCACTACCCCTATATCACCAGAAGATTAGTCTTTACTTACCTTTTCTATTTAGAAACTACTGGCCAGTGAACAATATCTTTAAAACAAATTTAAACAACTTAATTAGACAAACCACCAAATTCACTACACTTTCAATTTTTTCCATATTCTTATTTCAAATCATAATTCATAGTTGTTTTAGGTTGGTGTGACTTGTGATCTTTTCATTTAAGTAATGGTCCCACCATCTCTTTAATAGGGCAGTGTAATTTTTATTGTTGTTTTAGCCTGTTTGCTGGGTCCCAAGAGAATAATTAAACAGATGCAGTGTTTTGTCTGGTGCTTTCTCCTATAAGGACAGTGTGGCAGACCTCTAGCTCAATGCATGGAGACGAATTGGGAACAATCATGTGAAGTGAAACCTCCTGCAACCTTTGCCTTAACACTTTTTGAGTTCCAGAAACAGATTTCTGGCATAACAGAACTTTTTTCGGGAAAGGCTGAAGGCCTGACCACCTTGTTATGTCTGGAACACATCTCCAAACCGACGGTGAGACATAAAAACACTATTTGAAATTGAACCTTGAGTCTTGAGCCCAACAGCAACAGATCTGAGGCACAGAGTCGCTTACTACAGAAGAAGATGAGACTGTGTGTACAACACCAAGACTGAGGCAAAGTGGCCTTTTGGGTCAATATCAATGGACGAGGACAACAACAGGCCTATGTGCCAGGTAAAGGGAGAGGACTGGGGAGTAACTTCACAATTAAATTTAGACTTTGACATGTATTGGTATAGAGGTTGTGTTATATCAGGTCAAAATGAAGAGGGAAGTCAAAACTTGTAACTAGAATGTACTAGCTAAATTAAAATCCAATGGGAGTAAAGTTAAAATCGAAATGGGTAAAGATACATTGAATGGCTGAAATGAAAATTCTACCATTGGGAAAGCCCAAACAAATCCCACCAACCAGGAAAACATTGGTAAAGATAACTGATCTTCCTTCTGCGAAGGAAGCCACAACTGATCAACCAATCAACAAGGGGCCTTAGCAGTTGGCCCCAATGAACAACACGACAGCTCAACATCTTAGGAAAGGACGGGCCTGGATGTTGACTCGGACAGCCGAACCGAACAAGCAATGAGACCAGATGTCACCACACGTAAACACACTTACACTGCACCTTTACACTGCACCTCAAGACATCCACCACTCACCCACACACTCCAAGAACGCATTCTGGGGGCTCTCTCACCTATACATTACAATTACACAACAGGCTAAATATCCCTAACAAGTTTTACGCTGTATGTATGTTCTTCATTATTAATACCTCAGGAAAATAACTAATCAAGAACAGGTTGCTCTCATTGGTCGAGGTATCCAGGTGCGATGATCCATAGGAGAAAAGGGAGGACCAACTCTTGTCACACCCTTGCCCCAATTCACGACCCAATTTAGACCAGAGGTAAGAAACAGACTAACTATCTCTCCTCCATTATTGAACCACACTGTTTGCAGGAGAGACAGAATTGCCCATATAGAATGTCTATTTACCCCAGGGTCTCCTGCAACTGTAGTAAGTCTCTTACCTGCTTCACCAAAATATTCTGCCCAAATGTGTAAAACAGCTTCATGAGAACGGGAAAAGAAGGAAGCAGTTATAGGCAATGATTGTCCAGAGAGTAATGATAACCCATGTTCCCGTAAGTTATGAATTTCTTTGTGATTAACCCATCCATATTAATCAATGGAACTGTGTTCTATTGTACTTTCTCCTCCCTTGAAAGAGCTCCAAAACAAGAGAACCGGGTGATTCGCCCAAGCCATCAGGTGGTAGTGGTAAACTGTAACAGACCCAATGTAACCGACACACACCATGATCCACCCAAGGAGGTTGGTCACGCTCCACCAGCCTCTCTTTTTGTTCAGGACCAGGCCGTTAAAGGCAGAACTAGTAACCTATATAGTCAACTTGCTCTTGTTCATGTAAGAGCCATCAAGAAAGGAAAATGTGTAATATGTTGGCTAACATCACACAGCTCCACAGAGGGTGTGCCCCTTATGTCTTTTCCAATCTCTGACTGTGACACGTGTACTTAATTGTTTCCCAAGACTACCCAGCCGGACAATAAATGTGGGCCCATGTACGATGTGATGCAGTCCTTGGATCAGGTGCGTGATTTAGCTTTAGAAGTAGAACATATTGCTAATGTGACCGCTAGGGCCAGCAATTTGATCTCTGAGGAGCTGGAAGCTGTAAGCTTGCTTGCTCTCCAGAGCATTGGCCTCCCAGGATGGAACCTGTGCTCTGATAGGACAGGAATGCTGTACATTTGTACCTAATTACAACTCCACTGTTTCTGACCTAGTTAATGAAATTATTAAAGTTTCCCACCAGGCCCAAAATGATAACATCAAAAGACCACTTTCCTGGATAGCCGAATTGTGGGGTCAGTATTGCTGGGTAGTCTTTGATTGGATTGGTATAGTCATTATAGTCATAGTGGCCATAGGCCTGTTAGTACTCCTCCTATGTGCCAGTTGTCAAGTGGCCCTGAATGTATTGTGTTACAATAATAATCAATTTGGCATAGAGCTAAAAGACATGCATTAGTCTAAGACATCCCAATGTTTAGAATTGATCTACTGATACTGATTTACTGATGCTCACCTATACTAACTGCCTCACAAGCCCATGCTTAGGTAAATATTCACATAGTTAACCTGGAGTTGTCACAATGGTATACATCAAACCCAGAAGGGGCCTTGGCCCAGTGTGGTGAACAACAGGACGACTATGGTAATGGACCCTCCCATAACAGAAGAAGAGCCAGATCCTCCTGTTTCAGTTCTTTGTATTTTGCATAATTGTCTTGATTGTCAGAGTTTGATTCAGTTGTAACTTATTTAAAGATCCTTAAGATCCAGGATGTTTTTAATGTAATTCTTTTAATAAATTAATCCCCTGTAGGGACAAAAGGGAGGAATTGTTAAAGATTAATTTATTACCCTATTCTTATTTTATCCATTATTCTATTATACTTATAAATCGCAAACATTTTCCACACACTCCTGTCCCCTCTCCCTCAGCACAGCCCAGTGATACAGCATCAAACACTCCTGTCCCCTCTCCCTCAGCACAGCCCAGTGATACAGCATCAAACACTCCTGTCCCCTCTCCCTCAGCACAGCCCAGTGATACAGCATCAAACACTCCTGTCCCCTCTCCCTCAGCACAGCCCAGTGATACAGCATCAAACACTCCTGTCCCCTCTCCCTCAGCACAGCCCAGTGATACAGCATCAAACACTCCTGTCCACCCTCCCTCAGCACAGCCCAGTGATACAGCATCAAACACTCCTGTCCACCCTCCCTCAGCACAGCCCAGTGATACAGAATCAGGCATCTATAAAAAGGCTGCACTAATAGACCCTACCGACTGGCCATCTGTTTTAACTGATAAGGTAAGAACAAAGTTTGTTCCCAGAGGACCATAGCAAATAAAAATCATGTTTCATGTTTCTGAAACAAAAAGACAGAAGATGTCAGCACGAGTATTTCAATATAGTCTTAGTCAATTGAGAAAAAAATCTAAAGATGCTGCAAGAAATACAAGGCGATGAAGGCTGTAGAACAATTCTACATTATGCATATTGCACTAAGATTTCTTACTTTTTTTTTTAAATACTCTTATTTATATTGTATCTATAATTTTCTTATGTCACTTGTTTCTTTATTTTGTGTTTTTTTTAAATGTTTTTATACTAAAGAAAGTCTCAAAGACATAAAGCTATGCAGTTTCTGTGTGAGTGTATGAACAAAATGATCAGTGGAGGAATTGGCTATGATGCACTAGCTAAACCGTGCCTAGGGCACCAAATTAGTCAAGGCTGGCCCTGGTGGAATGACTGGGGCTTGAACCCACAGTCACAGCTGAGTTTCACATTTATAACTACTAAGTCAAATATGACAATGAAATATAAACAAAAGCTGCAACAGAAAAATAATTTGTATGTAAGGAATGTTAACATAAGTGTTTCATTTTTTCCATCAATATATTGCATTAACCCCTTGAGCAAAATAATCATTACAAGTAGGTCCACGGGGTAAGAGGCGCTGTGGTCAATGGCTCCAACTAGGCAAATAAATTGATGAAATTAAATAAATGGCTTGTTTCAGTTCCAGCATATTCTGAATGAAAACAGTTAAAACACAAACATTTAAAAATACAAAAAAAAACATTTAAATATTTGACACATTGCATTAATTTTGGTATAAAAACTAAAAGGTGTACCTTTGAGAGACAAGGGAAAAGAACACACAACACTTCTTTGATTAACTTCCACTGTCTTCATCATTCAGCACATTGTACTTGAGTACATATGTACATAGGCGCCGATTTATGTTTTCCTCCGTGGGTGCTCATAGGCGCACGCCATTTATATATATATATATATATATATATATATATATATATATATATATATATACACACACACACATATATACCTATATATACACACCTATATATACACCTATGTATACATGTATAAACGCACTACGCAGACCTATTCATTTACTTATTAATAAAGCCGTAAAGTAGATCTTTCAAAATTTACCACTTATCACAAATACAGGATTGGAGATGAAAAGTTTAACTGACACGTAGGCCTAACCGCGATCAGTTCGTGGGAAATTAATGTTTTGCGCTATTATCTAAATATCGATTAAAAAAAACGACACATATAGTTTCTGGGAGTTTCTCCCTAATTTCTGCAACAAGTTTTTGATAGTGGCATTTTTTCATCTGAGAAACGCTGTGAATGGTGGATAGGGAGCACCCGGAGCAGTCACTAACATCGACATAACCAATCACAGTGTGACAGACGCTTTACATATCACCAACGGCAAGTTTAATTTTAAATGAATGTAGCCTACTGGCGGACTGGCGGTCTGGCACACGTGGGTGCTCGTGCTCGGTATTTTCGTGGGTGCTCGCTATTTTCCGTGGGTGCTCGCTATTTTCCTTGGGTGCTCGAGCCCCGGAGCACCCACGGTATCGGCGCCTATGCATATGTACATACTCTTCGCTGGCCACAAACCAGGCCCAGTATAAGTGACAATTGGAAAAGGTATTGGCTGTCCAATTAAACAAGTGCACAGGTAGATTGCAAACACAGTGTACAGTAAATACTTTGATCATTAATATATTTAGTTAATTGAGACCTGATGTGGGATTTGTGTGTTCCCTTAATTTTGTTGTGCCATGTACATTTCAATAATTTTTCCATGCTTTTTTCCAGCAGCCAAACTCAGTTCTGGGACAGATATTGTAATTCTATGACCACATGAAATGCAGTAAATGATTCATTTTATAGTAAAAAAGCTACAGCTCTTCTTTCTCCACTGACAGTGTGGGATTTTAGTCTGACCAGGAAATGCATGCAGCTGACCAGGAAGATGGCGTCTCACCCCTGCAACTTCTCCTCCATTCCACAGCTGATGGAGATGGACATCAACCAAAGCCCAGCCAGCACAATGCGCTCCAAACAGGTGAGTGTCTCAGTGATATCAGCGGGTATCAATTAATACATGAGACCCAGGTTTAGTTTCTCCTTTCTAGCGGATGTAAACTAATTTCAGAGAAGGGTTTAAGTGGATGTAACCTTTACTAGAAATGGGTTAGGACATGTAGATCATATGTTCATGATTTTAATCCATGATAGCGTAGTGTGTTACTAATGGTTTTCTTCGAGACTGTGGTCCCAGCTCTCTTCAGGTCATTGACCAGGTCCTGCCATGTAGTTCTGGGCTGATCCCTCACCTTCCTCATGATCATTGATGCCCCACAAGGTGAGATCTTGCATGGAGCCCCAAACCGAGGAAGATTGTCCGTCATCTTGAACTTTTTCCATTTTCTAATAATTGCGCCAACAGTTGTTGCCTTCTAACCAAGCTGCTTGCCTATTGTCCTGTAGACCATCCCAGCCTTGTGCAGGTCTACAATTTTATCCCTGATGTCCTTACACAGCTCTCTGGTCTTGGCCATTGTGGAGAGGTTGGTGTCTGTTTGATTGAGTGTGTGGACAGGTGTCTTTTATACAGGTAACAAGTTCAAACAGGTGCAGTTAATACAGGTAATGAGTGGAGAACAGGAGGGTTTCTTAAAGAAAAACTAACAGGTCTGTGAAAGCCAGAATTCTTACTGGTTGGTAGGTGATCAAATACTTATGTCATGCAATAAAATGCAAATTAATTATTTAAAGATCATACAATGTGATTTTCTGGATTTTTGTTTTAGATTCCGTCTCTCACAGTTGAAGTGTACCTATTGTAAAAATGACAGACCTCTACATGCTTTGTAAGTAGGAAACAGCTAGTAACTTTACTGTTTGCAGTAGGCTTACCGCTCTAACAACCGTGGGTACAAGCACTTACAAACGGGCTACGGTAAGCGACTACTGAATCGTGAGAAAATTCATCCTACCGTACACATGATTGCCACCACCGCTGAGTTTGTGTTGGTTACCATAATAACAACAATGCTCCGGTGAAGCTAGGTTTGGTATGATGTCTAAAAATTACAGAATGTATGTTTTTTTTTATTAAATAGAAATGAAAGACAACTACATTAAATAATGTAGTTGGCTAGGTAAGCAGATGATTTGTATTTCTCATATGCGTGCAATATTAATTTTAATAATTATTAGGCTTTACAGGCCTATTGTTATACTTGTATTAATAATTTTTATAGTTATTTGTTTTACAACATTGGAGGGCGATGCAGTAATCTATTTCACTAGGAATGCATATCAGTGCTACAGTCATGTTCCCCTGCCGTCACATGCAAATACAGCTATAAATAAACAAACAGCTGCTCTGTTTTGGTGCTCACCAACAACTTAAACCAAAACAGCAATGATTCATTTCTCCTAAATTTTTACGTTCGAATGTTGATGTTGTCAATGATTTGATTGGTTGACAAGATGAACACCGTTTATTGGTTGAAATGGGCCGCGGCCACTCAAAATGTCAAAAAATGTCAACTTTTTGCGCCTCAATCCAGGAGCAGGCGTACACAGAAAGCGGCACTGCTCATGGGGTCGAGCACCACATATCGCGCCACCCTACTCCAATTGAAAGTCTATGACCTAATCCCAATGTCCCCCTAAACCCTGAACCTAGAGTGCAAGAGGCTGCAAGGGCTCAAAATGCTAAAAATAGTAATGGGACAGCACTTTGCGACTTTATCATGTTACCTTGACGACGCTGAAACAAGTTGCACACTTTTGTATGTTTGGGAATTTTTATCTAAAGTTTTTTACTTTCTCCAAGGCACTTAATAGGCTGACTGCCTGATTTATATGTCATGCAGGTTCTTGCCCTACAGAGTGGACAATAGTTAATTGTCAATAATAATCTATATTTGTCAATGATCAATGTACTATTTTTGGTCAAAACAGCATCGTTAAACAAAAACTAAATTAAATAGTTGAATAAACTAGGTGTGTAATAAGTAGATTGCATTCCTCTGATTTCATGTGTTCTATGTGCCATCTCAAATCCTTGTTAATGTAGGCCTAGTGTAGTAGTGTAGTTGAGCGTTCTTCTTTCTATCTTTCTTCTTTCTTCTCTTATAAGGCGGGTTTGCCTGGATTTTTCACTTCCGGGCTTCCCCTGGTTATCCCCTGTGTTTCAAGTCACAGCGCTATGAACTGTGGGCAATTCCCTCAGGCAAAGTCTGCAGAAATGAATCTTATGAAAAGGGCTCAAAATGTCTGTGAGAGAGCCCTTGTACACTTGACAATTTGACAGTGGGACAGCCCTAAGCCTTCACAGACTTAGCGAGAACTCGCTTCAAAGTCTGTGATTTTGTGAGTGTGGATATTGGGATTGGGCCTATGAGACCTTCACCACAACCCCGGCCCATATGTAAGTGCCTTATTTCTGTCAAATTGTGGTCCTTTAGATATTCCAACAGCCTGAATTGCATAGTATACCTCTGCCTTTACACAAGTAATTTTACAATGACTGGATTAAATGATAAAAAAGAACATACTTCAGAACCCAGAGAAGTATTCAATCAACGGTGAAGTCAAAAATATAATTAAAAGCGTTTTCCTCCTGGATGCTAACAGCTGCCTTAAAAAAAATGTGAGAAAATAGAACTAAGAGAACATATTCAATTGTTGTACTACACATTAGTCCTTAGTGTATGCAGTTTTCCACTCATGCCTTCCTGTACGTCATCCTGAACAGTGTTAACTCTGCATTGTCTTTCCTCTCCCCCGACAGGAGGTGTCAGAGAAACTGCAAATTATCTTGAACAGTGTTAACTCTGCACTATGTAGTATGCGTGAGGCCTCGGCTTTGAATCAGGATGATGAACTGGCCGTCCTACCAAAGCATCTTGAGATGATACGGCGTAGCCAGCAGCTTGCTGCTCTCCAGTCATTGCTGCAGGCCAACCTGGAAAAGGAAGAGGACCTCAGCAATGTGCTCCAGTGGCTCCAAGACAAGAGTGAGTGGAACAGTGCCAAAGAGCTTCATAACAGTAACAAAACACTTAAGGGATGCGGATTCACTTGTGATGATGTGTTCTATACAATCTATTATATGTACAATGTTCATTGTGTATGTATACTGATATTAAATACAAAGTCAGCAGATTCTGGTCTCTATAGTGCTTGTTGTATAGTGTGTAGGTCAGCATTCTGAATACAGTATTACCATTTAAAACGCTTAATTGTCAATGATTGATTGATTAATTGATTGGTTGATTGCTTTAGGCAAGGAGCTGTTGGAGTTAGAGATGGATCAGGACATCCGGGCGGTGGATGGCATAACAGAAGAGTGGGTTGAGGAGATGCAACAGAAGATCCAGAGGTTCATGTCAGATATCCAAGCTTGTGTTACCCGTCTTCAAGAGCTCGCTGGATTTCTCGTTTATCTCAAAAACAAAAAATTAAGAAGAGGAAAAAACCTCTAAAAAGGAGGTGTGTGGTGTTGTTGGCAGGAGCCAAATGTTGACGCCAAAACCGCGCTAAAGATCAAGGAGCTTCAGCCACCTACAGCAGACCGTATTCTGATGGACCCCAACCTTGCCACCAGGTCTTCCTCTGACCTATCCTTCATGATTGGCAACATGGCCCTGTCTTGTAAGTGTCCCATGAGCATTGCTTTTATGTTTGTTCAGAATGGGCTCCACAACCTGAACGAGGCTTTTCAGGAGCAAACATTCAATGCCCAAAAACTCCAGGCTAAGCTGGATAAAGTAAAGGCTGTAGATTGCCATGTCAAAGAGAAGCTGGAAGTGGGCAGAAGGAGGATCGACCAGCTGGAGGGGGAGAAGTGTAAGCTTCAGGAAGACATTGCAGCATACAAGTTCCAGATCCGTAAGCTGCAAAACATGGTCAGGACAGGACAACAAGGTTTGTGTCCGTTTGTGTTGAAAACAAACCCCAGGTCCATTAAGGAGGACAATGTCGAAAACGAATCGTCTGAATAGGTAATACAACATTTCTGAGGCAGTGGAGAAGAGGACCAACCTCCATGACGGTTGCCATTTATCTGTGTTGAACATCCATGAGAGTGTAGATGCAAGCATGTTTGATCTCTAGAAAGAAGACAAGAAAGCCATGTCTACATTCAAGAAAATACTTGTTGCAGAACAATCTAAATCTTTGTCTGAGGTCATGAGCCAGATAAAACCCATGAACAACATGAGCAAGCAGCAGACAAGCATGTGTGATCTCTTGAAAGAAGACGAGAAAGCCAAGTCTACATCCAAGAAAATACTTGATGAAGAACGATCTAACTCTTTGTCTGAGGTCATGAGCCAGATAAATCCCATGAGCAAGCAGCAGACTTGTAAGTTGCCCTTGGCCCTGGAGAACCTTGGGAGGCTAGAGAAGCTGGTGAAGGGGAGCCCTGCCCAGACAGCTGCCCAGGGCTTGCCCTTTGGTTCCTTAACCTGCTATCTCGAACTCATATCCTAGCGGGTCAACCGTGCACGACCGGAGACTGGGTCTATGGAGCCTAAATCCTCCCCCGATCGTGGACTGGCTACGAAAGGGGTGAGAGTTTCGGGATTGATCAGTACAGGTACCCGGAGACTAATTTTGAACTCAGGAGGTAAGGGCACAATGCAGTTAAATATGGTTTTGGTAATATGTGTTAGGGCATATTTTAAATATGCAGACAAGGTTAGGGCCTTGAATTTCTCACTTACGGGCCGACGGGTCCATTAACGGTGTTAGGGCACGTTACTTGAGATAAGAGTGTTAGGGCACTTCTATGCGTTAGGACGCGGGTTTGTGCTTACGTAAGACTGTTAAGTTAGCACTTTTAAACATCCGCTCACTTAAAAATAAATCACTTCTAGTCAACGAATTAATAACTAGATACAACCTGGATTTTATGTTTCTAAATGAAACTTGGCTAGAAGACAACTGCAGTGCAACAATTCTGTCACGTCCTGGCTGTGCCCCTAGCCATCTCTGCGCTGGGCTCGGGGCATAGCCAGGACAGGACAGGAGGTGGCCTTTAGCCACCTCTACTCCTTTTTTTGGTTTCCCCAATTGGAGGCAGGTGTTAGTCATTGCCTCCAATTGGGGACCCTATTTAAGTTTAGTTTGTAGGCCCCAAGGCGTGGTTCATTTTGGTTTTGTTTATCCTGTGTAAGGAATACCCACGTCACTGGTTGCTGCTTTTTGTTTTGTTGGAGTCCTGCATTCTTTATTTTGTATTAAATGGATTACCTTACCTACCTCTACTCTGCGCCTGTGTCCTCTTCATCCCACAACCGTGACAGAATGAACCACCACCAAGAGACACAGCAGAAATGGACGGTAGGGGAACTCCTCGGTTGGCCGGACAGCGACACCGAGGAGGAGGAGAAGGAAAAGGAAGAGGACCTCAGCAATGTGCTCCAGTGGCTCCAAGACAAGAGTGAGTGGAACAGTGCCAAAGAGCTTCATAACAGTAACAAAACACTTAAGGGATGCGGATTCACTTGTGATGATGTGTTCTATACAATCTATTATATGTACAATGTTCATTGTGTATGTATACTGATATTAAATACAAAGTCAGCAGATTCTGGTCTCTATAGTGCTTGTTGTATAGTGTGTAGGTCAGCATTCTGAATACAGTATTACCATTTAAAACGCTTAATTGTCAATGATTGATTGATTAATTGATTGGTTGATTGCTTTAGGCAAGGAGCTGTTGGAGTTAGAGATGGATCAGGACATCCGGGCGGTGGATGGCATAACAGAAGAGTGGGTTGAGGAGATGCAACAGAAGATCCAGAGGTTCATGTCAGATATCCAAGCTTGTGTTACCCGTCTTCAAGAGCTCGCTGGATTTCTCGTTTATCTCAAAAACAAAAAATTAAGAAGAGGAAAAAACCTCTAAAAAGGAGGTGTGTGGTGTTGTTGGCAGGAGCCAAATGTTGACGCCAAAACCGCGCTAAAGATCAAGGAGCTTCAGCCACCTACAGCAGACCGTATTCTGATGGACCCCAACCTTGCCACCAGGTCTTCCTCTGACCTATCCTTCATGATTGGCAACATGGCCCTGTCTTGTAAGTGTCCCATGAGCAATATGTGTTAGGGCATATTTTAAATATGCAGACAAGGTTAGGGCCTTGAATTTCTCACTTACGGGCCGACGGGTCCATTAACGGTGTTAGGGCACGTTACTTGAGATAAGAGTGTTAGGGCACTTCTATGCGTTAGGACGCGGGTTTGTGCTTACGTAAGACTGTTAAGTTAGCACTTTTAAACATCCGCTCACTTAAAAATAAATCACTTCTAGTCAACGAATTAATAACTAGATAATGAAACTTGGCTAGAAGACAACTGCAGTGCAACAATTCTGTCACGTCCTGGCTGTGCCCCTAGCCATCTCTGCGCTGGGCTCGGGGCATAGCCAGGACAGGACAGGAGGTGGCCTTTAGCCACCTCTACTCCTTTTTTTGGTTTCCCCAATTGGAGGCAGGTGTTAGTCATTGCCTCCAATTGGGGACCCTATTTAAGTTTAGTTTGTAGGCCCCAAGGCGTGGTTCATTTTGGTTTTGTTTATCCTGTGTAAGGAATACCCACGTCACTGGTTGCTGCTTTTTGTTTTGTTGGAGTCCTGCATTCTTTATTTTGTATTAAATGGATTACCTTACCTACCTCTACTCTGCGCCTGTGTCCTCTTCATCCCACAACCGTGACAGAATGAACCACCACCAAGAGACACAGCAGAAATGGACGGTAGGGGAACTCCTCGGTTGGCCGGACAGCGACACCGAGGAGGAGGAGAACCCCTACTGTCCTCTGCGGCACACCGGGCCTCCACAGCATCCACCCCGGAGGAGACGTCGACGGAGGCGACGTAAGCAAACCTCCGTGTGTCCGCCCCAAGAATTTCTTGGCGGGGTGCTGTGGGGGCAGGCGGAATGGAAGGACGCGGCCGTGCCACCCGTGCTCACGTGTGGGGTAGTCCAGGTGCCCCAGCCCTGCCCGGTGCCAGCTCCTAGGCGTCGGGCAACAACGCCGGGGGGGCCTATGAGGGCTTTCCCTGATGTTGGGAGATGTGAGGACTGGTGGGGCTATCGGGACCCGCCGTACCGGTTCTCGCAGCCAGCGCCCCCTGCTGCCCGGGAGCCGCAGCCGGCGCCGCCAGCGCCCCACACTGCCCGGGAGCCGCAGCCAGCGCCCCCCCGCTGCCCGGGAGCCGCAGCCTGCGCCCCCCCGCTCCCTGGGAGCCGCAGCCAGCGCCGCCAGCGCCCCCCGCTGCCTGGGAGCCGCAGCCAGCGCCCCCCGCTCCCTGGGAGCCGCAGCCAGCGCCCCCTGCTGCCCGGGAGCCGCAGCCAGCGCTCCCCGCTCCCTGGGAGCCGCAGCCTGCGCCCCCCCGCTCCCTGGGAGCCGCAGCCAGCGCCGCTAGCGCCCCCCGCTGCCTGGGAGCCGCAGCCAGCGCCCCCCGCTCCCTGGGAGCCGCAGCCAGCGCCCCCTGCTGCCCGGGAGCCGCAGCCAGCGCTCCCCGCTCCCTGGGAGCCGCAGCCAGCGCCGCCAGCAACCCCTGCTGCTTGGGAGCCGCAGCCAGCGCCCCCCGCTGCTTGGGAGCTGCAGCCAGCGTCCCCCGCTGCCTGGGAGCCGCAGCCAGCGCCGCCAGCGCCCCCGGCTGCCCGGGAGCCGCAGCCAGCGCCCCCCGCTGCCTGGGAGCCGCAGCCAGCGCCGCCAGTGCCCCCTGCTGCCCGGGAGCCGCAGCCAGCGTCCCCCGCTGCCTGGGAGCCGCAGCCAGCGCTCCCCGCTGCTTGGGAGCCGCAGCCAGCGTCCCCCGCTGCTTGGGAGCCGCAGCCAGCGCCCCCCGCTGCCCGGAAGCCGCAGCCTGCGCCCCCCGCTGCCCGGAAGCCGCAGCCTGCGCCCCCCGCTGCCCGGGAGCCGCAGCCAGCGCTCCCCGCTGCCTGGGAGACGCAGTCAGCGCTGCCAGCGCCCCCCGCTGCCCAGTGGCCGCAGCCGCCAGCTCCTCCCGCTGCCCAGTGGCCGCAGCCGCCAGCTCCTCCCGCTGCCCAGTGGCCGCAGCCGCCAGCTCCTCCCGCTGCCCAGTGGCCTCAGCCGCCAGCTCCTCCCGCTGCCCAGTGGCCTCAGCCGCCAGCTCCTCCCGCTGCCCAGTGGCCGCAGCCGCCAGCTCCTCCCGCTGCCCAGTGGCCTCCGCCGCCAGCTCCTCCCGCTGCCCAGTGGCCTCCGCCGCCAGCTCCTCCCGCTGCCCAGTGGCCTCCGCCGCCAGCTCCTCCCGCTGCCCAGTGGCCTCCGCCGCCAGCTCCACCCGCTGCCCAGTGGCCTCAGCCGCCAGCTCCACCCGCTGCCCAGTGGCCTCAGCCGCCAGCTCCTCCCGCTGCCCAGTGGCCTCAGCCGCCAGCTCCTCCCGCTGCCCAGTGGCCTCAGCCGCCAGCTCCACCCGCTGCCCAGTGGCCTCAGCCGCCAGCTCCACCCGCTGCCCAGTGGCCTCAGCCGCCAGCTCCTCCCGCAGCCCTGTTTTCGCCGCCGCCAGGACCCGCCGTGGACTGGCCGCCGCCCGGGCCCGCGGATGACTGGCCGCCGGCTCTTCCGCCGGCTCCGGACCCTCCGCCGGCTCTTCCGCCGACTCTTCCGCCGGCTCCGGACCCACCGCCGGCCCTTCCGCCGGCTCCGGACCATCCGCCGGCTCCCCCGGCTCCTGCTCCTCCACCGGCTCCTGCTCCTCCGCCGGCTCCTACTCCTCCGCCGGCTCTTCCGCCGGCTCCTGACCCTCCACCGGTTTCCCCGTCTCCTATTCCTCCGCCGGCTCCCCCGGCTCCTACTCCTCCGCCGGCTCTTCCGCCGGCTCCGGACCCTCCGCCGGCTCCCCCGGCTCCTGCTCCTCCACCGGCTCCTATTCCCCCGCCGGCTCCCCCGTCTCCTGCTCCTCCGCCGGCTCCTACTCCTCCGCCGGCTCTTCCGCCGGCTCCTGACCCTCCGCCGGTTTCCCCATCTCCTGCTCCTCCGCCGGCTCTTCCGCCGGCTCTGGACCCTCCGCCGCCTCCCCCGGCTCCTGCTCCTCCGCCGGCTCCTATTCCCCCGCCGGCTCCCCCGTCTCCTACTCCTCCGCCGGCTCTCCCGCCGGCTCCGGACCCTCCGCCGCCTCCGCCGGCTCCTACTCCTCCGCCGGCTCTTCCGCCGGCTCCTGACCCTCCGCCGGTTTCCCCATCTCCTGCTCCTCCGCCGGCTCTCCCGGCTCCTGCTCCTCCGCCGGCTGTCGACCCTCCGCCGGTTCCCCCGGCTCCTGCTTCTCCGCCGGCTGTCGACCCGCCGCCGGCTCTCCTGCCGGTTCCTGTCCCTCCGCCGGCTCTCCCGTCTCCTGACCCTCTGCCTCCCTGGCCTGTCCCTGCGGCTCCGCCTCCCCGGCCTGTGCCGGCGGCTCCGGGCGCTGAGCCTCCGCCGGTCCGGGTGTGGTCGTCCCGGTCTTGCGGTCGGGAGCCCGCGCCTTTGGGGGGGGGTACTGTCACGTCCTGGCTGTGCCCCTAGCCATCTCTGCGCTGGGCTCGGGGCATAGCCAGGACAGGACAGGAGGTGGCCTTTAGCCACCTCTACTCCTTTTTTTGGTTTCCCCAATTGGAGGCAGGTGTTAGTCATTGCCTCCAATTGGGGACCCTATTTAAGTTTAGTTTGTAGGCCCCAAGGCGTGGTTCATTTTGGTTTTGTTTATCCTGTGTAAGGAATACCCACGTCACTGGTTGCTGCTTTTTGTTTTGTTGGAGTCCTGCATTCTTTATTTTGTATTAAATGGATTACCTTACCTACCTCTACTCTGCGCCTGTGTCCTCTTCATCCCACAACCGTGACAAATTCTCAATGAAGCATCCCCTCCTAATTTTAATTTTATGAGTGTCTGCAGATCAATGAGGAGAGGTGAGGGAGTAGCTGCTCTTTTTAAAGATGTCTATCAATGTAAGCAAATATCATTTGGGAACTACCAGTCTTTTGAATATCTGGGTATTGTGTTAAAAGGTGCTCCTCGCATTTTACTTATCACTATTTACCGACCTCCTAAATACTCTCCAGCCTTTGCTGAGGACTTTACAGAACTGTTATCAATACTTTCCTCAGAGTTTGACTGTTTTGCTATTGCTGGAGATTTTAACATTCACATAGATAATGCAGAAAACAATATGGCAAAAGAAATCAAAACAATTTTAATAACTTTTGATCTGACTCAGCATGTACATGGACCCACACACTATCGTGGACACACTCTAGATTTACTTATCAGCAAGGGTATAAATATTTCATCAATTATTATTAAGGATGTAGCACTGTCTGATCATTTCTGTATTTTCTTTGATATATTGATCTCTCCTGCCATTGAAGTTAGATCTGTGTCTGTCAAGAAGAGATGCTTAAATGAGAACACTAGTGTACTATTTATGAAGGCCATATCTTTAACACCAAGCATATCTGCTGACTC
The DNA here is from genome assembly GCF_011004845.1 of Esox lucius. Classification (NCBI taxonomy): domain Eukaryota; kingdom Metazoa; phylum Chordata; class Actinopteri; order Esociformes; family Esocidae; genus Esox; species Esox lucius. The sequence continues at coordinate 14,020,570 of NC_047585.1, forward strand.
TGTTGATTTTCTCCTTGATTCTTTTAACTCAAAGGTTAAAAGTGTAATTGATGATATTGCTCCTGTGAAAGTCAGGAAGAATGGTAGACAAAAAGCACCTTGGAGAAACTCGACAGCAGTGCAAAATATGAAAAGACAATGCAGAAAAGCAGAGCGCATGTGGCGAAAGACAAAACTTGTAGTCCATTACAACATCTATAAAGACACCATCCATGATTTCAACATGGAATTAGGCAAAGCTAGACAGATTTTTTTCTCAAATATTATAAACAGAAATCTAAATAATACACGCATTCTTTTCGCTACTATCGATAGACTAACAAATCCCCCAAGCCAGATTCCCAGTGAAATGCTCTCAGACAGCAAGTGCAGTGAGTTTGCATTCTTTTTCTCTGAGAAAATCAATAATATCAGAAAGGTGATCAGCACATCCTCGAGTAGTGCTGGGGTCAGACAGATCCAACCACAACCTGAGAAAGTAGTTACTATGTCTGATTTCGAAGAAATTTATTGCAAAGTTTTGGAAGAAACTGTTCAACACCTTAAAACATCAACATGTGCCCTTGACGCACTTCCCACATCTTTTTTCAAAAGTGTGTTAAACTGTTTAGAAGTAGATCTCATAAAAGTGGTAAATGCCTCACTTCTCTCTGGAAGTTTCCCAAACTCCCTGAAAACTGGTGTTGTCAAACCCCTCCTGAAAAAGAGCAATCTGGATAAGACCATATTAAACAACTATAGACCGATCTCAAATCTTCCTTTCATAGGCAAGATCATTGAAAAAGTTGTCTTCAATCAGCTGAACAAATTCTTAAGCTCAAACGGATACTTTGACAATTTTCAATCTGGTTTCCGACCGCATCACAGCACAGAGACAGCGCTCATTAAGATAATAAACGATATTCGCTTAAATACTGACTCAGGCAAATTATCAGTGCTGATACTACTTGATCTCAGTGCTGCATTTGACACTGTCGATCACAACATACTTCTAGACAGGCTGGAAAACTGGGTGGGGCTCTCTGGGATAGTCCTAAAATGGTTCAGGTCATACTTAGAAGCAAGAGGGTATTATGTGAGTATAGGAGACCATAGGTCTGAGTGGACGTCCATGACATGCGGAGTTCCTCAAGGCTCAATTCTTGCGCCACTCCTATTCAACCTGTACATGCTCCCAATGAGCCAAATAATGAGAAAGAACCAAATCTCTTATCACAGCTATGCAGATGACACACAGATCTACTTAGCCCTATCGCCTAACGATTACAGCCCAATTGACTCCCTGCTCCAATGCATTGATGAAATAAATAGTTGGATGTGCCAAAACTTTCTTCAGTTAAACAAAGATAAAACTGAAGTTATTGCGTTTGGAAATAAAGATGAAGTTCTCAAGGTGAACGCGTACCTTCACTCTAAAGATCAAACAACTAAAAATCAAGTCAGGAATCTCGGTGTGTCTCTGGAGTCAGACCTTAACTTCAGTAGTCATGTCAAAGCAATAACTAAATCAGCATACTATCATCTGAAAAATATTGCAAGAATTAGATGCTTTGTTTCTAGTCAAGACTTAGAAAAACTAGTGCATGCTTTCATCACCAGCAGGGTGGATTATTGTAATGGACTCCTCACTGGCCTTCCCAAAAAGACCATAAGACAGTTGCAGCTCGTACAGAACGCCGCGGCCAGGATTCTCAGCAGAACCAGAAAATATGATCATATCACACCAGTCCTCAGGTCTTTACACTGGCTGCCAGTTACATATAGGATCGATTTTAAAGTATTATTACTGGTATATAAATCGTTCAAAGGCCTAGGACCTCAATACATTGCAGATATGCTCAATGAATATAAACCCAAACGAACACTCAGATCATTAGGATCACATCAGCTAGAAATACCAAGGGTTCACTCTAAGCAAGGAGAGTCTGCTTTTAGCTATTATGCCAGTCGCAGCTGGAACCAGCTTCCAGAAGAGATCAGATGTGCTCCTACAGTAGTCACATTCAAATCCAGACTCAAAACACATCTATTTTACTTTGCATTTAATGAATGAGCACTGTGCCACTGTCCGTCCGACTGTTTTCACTGTCCTTTATTTTATTATATTTTTTATTCTAAACTGTATTTGACTATATATTCTTAACGGTTTTAATTTTTCTTATTTCTTCACTGTTCTGTATTTGATTTTATATTCTTAATGGTTTTTATTTTTTCTTATTTCTGTAACAGTACCTCTGTCAAATGGATATTTAAATTGTTTTTATGTAAAGCACTTTGAATGACCATTGTGTATGAAATGTGCTATATAAATAAAATTGCCTTGCCTTGCCTTACGTAATTTTGTATCACCATATTCCGTAATACGGTGATATTCTTATACGAAATGCATAATTTATAATGGGAGCTCCAAACTGAATTACATCGTGTAGATATACTGATTGTATAAGTTGTTGAACTGTTGTAAGCAATGAAGCAAAACATTAAGTGTCTGTATCATAAACTGAAACTGGAATGTTACAAGTAGAAAACAGGTCTTTGGAGAGCAGACAGCCTGTCTTTGACAAAACAGGGAACAGGTTAACGACACACACACATAGTCTGGAACTGAGTTCAGAATAGACACAAGACAGAAAACCACAAAGGGCAAGAGGATGCTTGTGCTGCATTTATACATATAAGGTATAGAACATAAATTGGACCAATGGCACACTTGCTTTGCTAACTTAACGCCTCTATCTTTTGGGCATAGTTGAAGTATAAATAATGCTGTATGACTGTTGATCTTCAGACATTGTGCGGCGACACTTGTCTCCAAAAGCTTTTGTAATAAACGGAATATGCGGGACGGTAATTGACCTGACTCCTGGTGTGTTATTCTCCTTTCCAATAAACCAACTCTGGGAAGTGTTAGACTTCAACAATTTTGGGGGCTCGTCCGGGATTGGAAAAAGGAGAAGGAATTGGACTCGGTCCAGTTGACCTATACGGGACTCACAGATTCCAGCACCGGTGCATCATAAAAAAGGTAAGCAGAGCCTGTTATATCTAAATCTGCGCATTGGCTGTGAACTAAATTGTGAACCTGTGAACTTAGTGGGACTGGTGTAAATTCAGGAGGGCGAGGCAATTGGTTATTTTTCAGGGGGTGACTACCCCCCCCCCCCCACTTCCCGACGGGGACGATGGAGATTGTAAGTAAGAGACTTGACAATCAGTCGGGTTAAAGGCCTGAGGACTTAGGGGCACCTCGAAATATTTATTGTGAGTAAAGGCTCACGTTCAGCTGGGTTAGAGGCCCAGGGAGTTTGGAACTCCCCGAATTGTTTATAAGAGAACTGGGTTCAAGTCCCAAAAGTGTTGGGTCAGGGACCCATAGATAAAGTGTTGGGTCAGGGACCCATAAATAAGTGCTGGGTCAGGGACCTGTTAATCATTCGTTAATCATTCTGAGTCTGGGACTCACAGTTAAATAAGTCAGGGAAAAATGGACGATGATGGGCGGGGTCCAGGTTCCGGGGGATGGAAGATATTAGAGATGCAGGTGGCAAATGTACTGACAGTCGTAGGTAGGATGGACTCAACTCAGAAAGAAAAGGGACAGATAGAGAAAATGTATGCGACAGGTGGTAAGAGAGGCAGGATTAAGGATGGATGAAAGGAGACCATTGCATGTAATGTTGTGGGATAAAGAAAAGGAGAGTGCTTAGAATCGAGACAGGGTAAGGGAGAAGAAGGAAACAGCAAGTTTGGTCAAGAAAGGGAAATCTAGAGATGAGGAGAACAGTGAGCCAGTAGCCCAGTCTATAGAAAGGAAAGAAAAGAGAAAGTTGAGTAGAACCACAAAATAAGAGAGCGAGACAGACACTGAGGAGGAAGTGAAACCGTTTAAGGCAAAGGCAGAGTGAGAGTATGGGAGGTATGAGGAGTGAAGTGAGAAGGGGAAGAAACTAGGAGAGAATAAACAGGATGAGGTTAAAGGGGCCAGGAAGAAAAGGTCAGGCAGTGCTAAAGGCAGGTTAGGTGAGGACACAAGTTCGGGGTCGGACGAGAGTGACACAGTGAGAAAGACAAACAAATAAGCAGAAAAAGGGAAATTCACACAAGGGACGACGTAGATGTAGATCTTCCGCCACGTTCGCCCCCACCAGAACAAAAACTACACCATGACGCAGTAGAATCGTCTCAAAAGACTAAAAATAAAATGTATACGCGGTCACAAGCGGGGGAAGCTAGTTGCGCTGGGTTTCAGCTGCCTCTCTTTAGAGTGGGAGGCGGCGAACCACGGTATAAACCACTGGGGTTGGGAGACATACAGGCACTGGTAGATAAATTACCCCCGATGGGAGAGGGAGGTGGACTATGGTTGGCACAATTTGATAAACTCACAGCTGGTTAAACGTTGGCATTGGGGGACTGGAGGGCAGTAGCTGCCCGAGCCATGTCCGCCCAGGCTATCAATGAGATAGAAAGAGGGGCCTGCACTAGGTGGAACCCTGCCGACACCCCTTTCAGTCAGGTGGTGGGCGCATAGCCACGGCCCTGAGGGAACGATTTCCCTTGCCCGCTGGGGCCCAGATGCCCAAGTTACCTTGGGAAAAAGACCAACACCCTAGACAGTATCTAGAAGCATGTAAAGAAACATGGACCAAACACACAGGGCACCACCCGGGGAAAGGAGGTCTGCAGCAGGAGTGGTTTAGAAGGGCGGTGTTAGAGGGACTTCCTGAGAAAATAAAAGAGGCATTGATGGCTAACCCAGATTTGCCGGGGAGCGAGTCACATGTGTGGGAAAGGCATGTAGTACATCATTTGCAGAGAGCTAAGGACGAGGAGTCAGAAAAAGAGAAGCAGATAGAGGAACTGAAAGAGAAACTGTTGCGCTTACAGCTGGGCGAGGCAAAAGCGTGAGTGAATGAAGGGAGAAAGAGACACAGACAGATGGCAGCCCTGGGCTCGAGAGAACCTGACACACCCGACTTATACCCTGTTCCCACATGGACACCCCAACCTCACGGTGGCCGGAGGGCATTCACTGCGCCCTATCGACCAGGGACTCCGAGGGTAGGTTTTGGTAGGGGGAGGGGGCGGGGTAGAGGCACAGGGGCTCCAGGAGCCCAAGTCCCATACGGAGCCTGCTTTACGTGTGGTGACCCGAACCACTGGTCCAAAGAGTGCCCACAGAACGCTGCAAGGGGCAGAGGATACCCAAACCAAGGGCCAGCTCCAGTTCCCAAACCACACGCTGTCCCACCACATAGTGCACCTGGCCAGTACCCACTCTCTTATGACGGAGGGTGGGACCAGGAATGACGGTCTACAGGGAGGGGAGGGGAAAGCGGGGGAAAGGCAGACCCTATGCTGTCCCTGAATGTCGACGGGAGGGACTACCCCTTTCTGGTTGACACAGGGGCCACTTTTTCCACCATCACCGCCCCTCCCGCCACAGGACTACTATCCTCCAAGACAGTGGAGGTTGTGGGGTTTGATGGGGTGGGACAGACTTTGCCAGTGACATTTCCTCTTAAAACAATACTGGGTAAACAGGCCCTCAGCCATCCGTATGTGGTGTCAGCAAACACACCAGTGAACTTATTGGGGAGAGACTTGTTGATAAAACTGGGTGATAATATCTTATGTTCTCCAGATGGACTAACTGTCACGTTACCAGACAGGACATCGGCGGTGTGCGGACCTGAAACCACACGCAAGGGGCAGTACCTGGTACAGCCGGTGAAGGGTGAAATAGCGGAAATATATTGGGGACTATTGGTGCCGGAAGAGCCGGACAAACAGGGCATTTTGTCCCAGTACTTCAAGTGGAGGCCGTGGATCTCCCTCCTCGAGCTGTACTTTCCTCCGCCAGACCCCCCAGATGTAACCCTATTTTATGATCGACAGGGTGATGAGGTGTATAGAGAGGGGTTTGGGGATGTAATGTGTGGGGACATGTGGCAGATCGGGTCTAAATTCATATATGTAGGCCCTGAAGGGGTAGCAGCAGATGTACAGTTGACTGACGAGCAGGAACAGTGGTACATGATGGCGGAGGAGTCCGTCCCGCATGTGTCACTGGCCCTGCATCCTAAACACCAAGCAAAAGACCTGGGGCCCATGGTTAAAAGGGCGGTCGAATGCACTGATTGGACAACCACTCAGGCGTCAAACGTATGGTACTCACCCAGCTGTAAGACGTATCGGTTAGAGGCACCAGGGACCAATTGGGTATATTTAGAAGCACTCACTAATTTGACCCCTGATCAAAAATGGTTTACCTACATTGACCTGGCTAATGCTTTTTTCTGTCTCCCACAAGCAGATGAACTCCGTGACATCTTTTCTTTCACACATAGGGGTCGACAATGTAGATACACAAGACTACCACAGGGGTTCGCGCTTTCCCCTGGCATATTCAACCAGGTACTGAGAGAAGCGCTGCAAGGATGCTCGCTGCCGACAGGGGTAACTTTGGTCCAGTACGTAGACGACCTGCTGCTGGCGGCCCTGACGATGACGGTCCTCACCAGACTGGCCGAGAAAGGGTTCAAGGTGTCGAAAGAAAAGCTACAGCTGGTAAGAACACAGGTCTCCTTTCTGGGCAGAGTAATCTCGCAGAAGGCAGCGGGCTTTCCCCAACATACCGCACAACCATCCTCCACCATCCTAAACCCACTACTGTTCAGGAAATGCTATCATTCCTGGGGCTCACGGGGTACAGCCGCAATTACATCCCAAACTATTCAGGGCTCACAGAGCCACTTACAGCGCTAGTTAAAGAGCAGGGAATGCGTAAACTTAAAGTCACACTCAATTGGACTTGCCCGGCCGACCAGGCCTTCATTTTGCTGAAACAACACCTAGCCACCGCAGCTGATTTGGCAATTCCCGACTACACAAAACCCTTTTTTCTAGATGTTTCTGAAACAGGACGAGTCATGAACGGGGTCCTGTTTCAGAAAAAATGGGGAGATAGGAACATCCTTATGTACATAAGCGTAGGATTTGACAAAACCGAAAAAAGACACCCCACCTGCACACAGCATGCATGGGCTCCAAATTTGACTTTCACACACAAAGGGATAAATATGGCAGACCGAATGGGGACGGGACTGCCACAAGAGTGCGCGCAAGAGGTAGTGAGGGAGAGTAAGACACGAACCGATCTGGAGGCAGAACCCCTCCAAGGGGCAGAGGACCTCTTCACTGATGGGTGCTGTTTCAGACACGAACAAGATGGGCTGAGGGCGGCCTTTGCGGTAGTGAAACTAACACCAGAAGGTCTAGTCACAGTGAAAGCAGAGAGGCTCCAGGGGCTGCAGTCAGCTCAGAGAGCAGAAGTAAGAGCAGTGATAGAGGCACTCAGGCAGGCCAAGGGGAAGAGAGTAAACATTTACACAGATCCGGCATACGCGGTAGGCGCAGCGCACGTGAAGCTAGGACAGTGGTTAAAAGCTGGGTTTAGAACAGCAAGGGACAAACCGATTAAACACGAGGCGGAGATGAGAGAACTAGCCGAGGCCCTGGACCTGCCCAAAAAGGTAGCCATCATAAAATGCAAAGGACACAATAACTCAAATAGTGCAGTAGCTCAGGGAAATCAAGCGGCAGACACAGCAGCGAAACCGGCAGCAGGGTACACTCCGCGAGTGATGGTGGTAAGAGCAGAAGAGGAAGTGGGGTGGGGAGAAGGCTCTGAGAGAGATGAGCTAGTGAGACATCAAAAGGGGGCGTCCCCACAAGAGAAAACAATTTGGCGACAGAGAGGAGCAACAGAGACGAGAGGGCTCTGGAGGGGGCCAGACGGTACAGTAATACTTCCACCAGCCATGCGAGGAGATACATTTGCAGAAGCCCATGGGCTGGGCCACGTAGGGCCGGCTCAAATGTTAAGGAATTTGTCCCATTGGTGGCATCCATTTATGGTAGACATGGTACGCAACTACACTAGGACATGCACCATCTGCACTCACCACAATCCAAAACCAACGATTAAACCTGAGATGGGGGCGTTCCCCATGACGACGAGACCTGGACAAGAGATAGTGATAGACTACACGGACATGGGGGAATCAGTACGGGGGTGCCGTTACATGTTAGTGTGTGTGGACATGTTCACAGGGTGGCCAGAAGCCTGGTCGGCCAGAAGGGAGGACAGTTAGACAGTGATCAAGTGTTTAGTGAACCAGTACATTCCCAGACACGGCTTCCCAGAGAAAATCAGCTTTTGGCACTGTATACCACCCACAGTTCCAGGGAAAGGTAGAAAGGATGAACCAAAATTTAAAAAAACAAGTTGGCTAAGATATGTGCACAGACTAAATTGAACTGGGTAGATGGCACTCATGACAATTCGATGCTCATTGAATCAGACCACTGGGTTCACCCCATACGAGCTGCTGACGGGGAGACAGTTTCCAGGACCAGCCGCAGGGCCTGCGGTCCCGGAAGGGGACAAATGGCCCAAAGATCATAGAGTGTATTTTGATGAATTGCGAGCTCTCGTTTCAGAATTCACCAACAGAGTCGGAGAAAGGAAGAACCTACACCCGCTGGACCAGAACCTGCCCCAGGCAGAGTGGGTGCTGCTGAATGTCATCAAGCGAAAGTGGTCGGAGCCAAGGTGGACGGGTCCTCATCAGGTGGTGGAGAGAACGAGCCATGCTGTCCGCCTGAGGGACAAAGGAGAGACGTGGTACCATTGGAGCCAGTGTACACCAGCGCAGGAGCCAGGGAGGTCGCTGACGGACCTCATCCAAACCGGGAAGGAGGAGCTTGCCCCAGTGTGGACGGAAGGAGGACCAGAACCAGCCGGACCGGTACCAGGAGCAGGACCCCAGGACACTGCTGGACTACGAACCAGAGAAGGAGACAAAGGACGGTGTTGGGTTCAGTTCACCAAACTTCTATATAGTCTAATTTGTCTAATGAGAAAGAACCACACCAAGAGTCGGAAAGACGTTTTAGAAGTCACTTCTGCAGAAGGGAGAGAGCCGTTAATCTCAACTGAGCCAGGAACGAGCCTGACAGTAGGATTCAACTCAGCAACTCCCACTTCTCCATGGGTGGACTCGTTTTTATTTAGAAGCACAGCGTTCAGTAGTCATAACACACATGTCCTTTTCCTCTTGGTTATCTCTAGTTGTTATTGCATACTGGAACATCTTGTTATTGCTCAAAGGTTGTACTGTCTCTGAGCGTTATAGGTAGGAAGCATGTGGTTTCATATCTGACAGTAATGAAAATCACATAACTGTTTCAATTGGAACATGTTATTCTAGGCTTATACTGAACGTAATTTAGATAGACTGGCGAAAGCTTTCACAATGATTGCGACAGATCCTATATGAAACATTAACTTCTTACAGACGGCGCCAGGGGAATAGACTCTTAGGGAAAGGAACTGAAGAATACTGTAACAAAAGGGGGTATAGGACACCGAGTGGCTCCCACCACTCGTACCAAGGTGACAGGGTTACAGAGAAAGGTCTGGGGAGATGATAATAGAAAAAGTGGTACATGGACATTGGTGGAATAATGATGTGTGTTGTATGTTGTTACAGGTTTCCCAAGTTGGCATCGGGTCTTCATTCCCCCAGCGAAGAGGTTGGCGACCCCACCTGAGTACACCTGTTTGAGGAAATTTGGGGGCATTGAATTGGACTATGTCAAGGGGTCGCATACAAGCATTCTGGGATAGATAATCCGCTGGAGGAATGGATGACCTCGATGTTCGGCCAGTGGAAAGGTTTGATAATGTCGGTTCTTTTATCGCTTGCTACATTTTGTGCTATAATGGTTACTTGTGGGTGTTGTTGTATCCCATGCATAAGAGGGCTCGCCATGAGAGTGATCTCTACAGCCATTGAGAAGGCTCCAGGACCGCCACCTGGGATGCTGATGCCTCTACTGGAGCAGCATGACCCGGGAGAACTGGAGCTTGGCGAATAGGGGTGATCTCTCTGGGGAGAGATCAAAAGGGGGAATTGTAGATATACTGATTGTATAAGTTACATAAAATAAAATGAAATGTAACCTGTTCATTGTGTATGACGCAAATGTCAGGCAAGGATTATGCTAGTGTAGAAATAGAAAAATCTGCGTCAGTGCCACCATGTAGAAACGATAGTTTTGTTAGCCCCCCGGCACAGCTCCTGCAGCCGGGCAATAACTTTCTCTTGGTCACTGGGAAGAAATGCCGTCGACCAGTTAAACCTGAATCGTTGCTAAATCCAACTGAGACTTTGAACAGGTTTTCCCCACTGGAGTCGGAGTCAAGGCTCGAGCCGTCTTCGGAGGGGAATGGTCGGCAGGCATGTTCTACCGGTGGCCTTGAAAAACTAAAAACCTTAGTCATCGGCGATTCCATTACAGGCAGTATTAGACTAAAGAATCAGCCGACGATCATACATTGTTTACCGGGGGGCAGAGCCACCGACATAGCCGCAAATCTGGGGTTGGTGCTAGCGAAGTCTAAAACTGGCAAGTGTAGAGAGTACAGAGATATTGTTATTCACGTTGGCACCAACAATGTTAGGATGAAACAGTCAGAGGTTACGAAGCAGAACATAGCATCAGTGTGTAAACTAGCTAGAAAAATGTGTCGGCATCGAGTAATTGTCTCTGGCCCCCTCCCAGCTAGGGGTGGTAACGAGCTCTACAGCAGACTTGCGCAACTCAATCGCTGGCTGAAAACGGAGTTCTGCCTGTCGCAGGAGGTAGAATTTGTAGATAACTGGCCTTCTTTTTGGGACTCTCCCAGAAATAGGGCCAGGCATGATCTGCTGAGGAGCGACGGACTCCATCCTAGCTGGAGTGGTGCTCTTCTTTTATCTAGGACCATTGACAGGAGTCTCACTCCTATAGCTTTAACATGAGATAGGGTGCAGGTCAGTATGCAGGCTGTTAGCCAGCCTGCTAGCATAGCGGAGTCTGTCAATAGCATAGCCAGAGTAGTTAGTACAGCTTTACCTATTGCCACTGTGACTCGTTCCAGGCTGAGAAAAGTTAAACAAGGTAGTGCTAACAAAAACAACCTTATTAAGATAAAGCCTTCCTCCACCTCGGTCAGAAATACAAATTATTGTATCACTTCGCATCTCAAAATGGGACTCCTAAATATTAGATCCCTTGCTCCAAAGGCAGTTGCAGTAAATGAATTAATCTCTGATCATAAACTAGATGCTATTGGTTTATGTGAAACGTGGCTAAAGCCTAATGAATTCACTGCCTTAAATGAGGCCTCTCCTCCTGGTTATACTAGTGATCATATCTCTTGTGCGTCCCGAAAAGAAGGGGGTGTCGCTAATATTTATGACAGTAAATATAAACTTACTCTCAAACATATCACAGAGTTTCATTCTTTTGAAGTTTTACTCATGAAAGTTAACCAGGCCAATAAATCATTTTACATAGCTACTATTTATAGGCCCCCCAGGCCATACACATTGTTCCTCAATGAGTTTCCCGAATTCTTGTCTAACCTTGTAGTCATGGCAGATAGTATTCTAATTTTTGGTGATTTCAATATTCATATGGAAAACTCCAATGATCCTCTTCAAAAAGCCTTTGAAGCCATAATTGACTCAATGGGTTTCATCCAACATGTCTCAGGTCCAACACATTGCCACAATCATACCTTAGATTTAGTCCTGTCACGAGAAATAGATATTGTAGATCTAATAATTTACCCCCAAAATCCTGGATTATCGGATCATTGTCTTATTACATTTACCGTTAAAACAAGAAATCCATTTGCCCCCCAAACAATGAGTTTCAAAAGCCGTACTATAAATTCTCGGACTACAAATAAATTCCTTGATATTCTTACAAGTTCGCTCATTAACGACAGAGTAAATAAATCTGTAAACAATTAAATTGAGGATCTAAACTCAATACTGCGAAATACATTAGACATAGTTGCACCACTAAAAACTAAAGAAATACGCAACAAGAAACTTGCTCCCTGGTACACAGACAATACTAGAGCACTTAAGCAAGCCTCCAGAAAATTGGAGCGAAAGTGGCGCTCCACCAAGTTGGAAGTATTTAGACTAGCCTGGATAGACAGTACACTACAATACCGAAAATCACTCACGTCTGCTCGATCAGCTTATTTCTCCAACCTGATTGAGGCGAACAAAAACAATCCAAAATTTCTCTTTGATACAGTTGCAAAGTTAACAAAAAAGCAAAGCTTAGCAACTGAAGTGGGTCTTCACTTTAGTTGTAATGAATACATGAACTACTTTGATGAAAAGATCGTCACCATTAGAAAACAAATAACTGACTCCTTAAATAGCTATGGTCCTCAAAATCTCAGTTGTCCAAAACATTTCCTGAACCTCCCTGACCAGGTGTCAATGAGGACACTTGAATTTTTTGGTACCATATCGATCGACACATTTACAAAATTTGTAATGAGTTCTAAACCCACAAACTCTCAGCTAGACCCGATTACTACAAAATTACTTAAGGAGTTATTTCCTGTGCTAGGTCAGCCAATGCTGAACATAATAAATTGCTCCCTTTCCTCCGGATGCGTACCAAACTCACTAAAAATTGTGGAAATTAAGCCTCTTCTAAAAAAATCTAATCTGGATCCCGACATATTAAACAATTATAGGCCAATATCGAACCTCCCGTTCCTCTCAAAAACGTGTTTCCCAACAACTGAATGCCTTTCTAAAGACAAAAAATATTTATGAAATACTCCAGTCCGGTTTTAGATCCCATCATAGTACTGAGACTGCACTCGTGAAGGTAACAAATGACCTTCTAATGGCCTCAGACAAAGGTTCCGCATCTGTCCTGTTGCTTCTTGATCTTAGTGCTGCTTTTGACACTATTGATCACTCCCTTCTCTTAGAGAGACTGGAAACCAATATTGGGCTACGTGGACATGTTCTAGCCTGGTTTAAATCTTATTTATCTGAAAGATATCAGTTCGTTAGTGTGGATGGCATATCCTCTGACAAGTCAAAGGTATGCTTTGGAGTTCCTCAAGGCTCGGTTCTGGGCCCATTATTGTTCTCACTATACATGCTCCCTCTGGGCGATGTAATCCGAAATCACAATATTAACTTTCACTGTTATGCTGATGACACACAGTTATAGATTTCAATGAAGCATGGAGAAGCCCCTAAATTAGCTATTTTGGAAGCATGCGTTTCAGATATTAGGAAGTGGATGACAGAGAATTTCTTGCTCTTAAACTCAAATAAAACAGAAATGCTCCTTTTAGGACCCAAAAAACAAAGAGCGTTTTTAGCAGATCTCACTGTGAACCTCGACGGCTGCATGGTCGTATCCCAAAAAACCCATGCTTTCGTTACTTCTAGATTAGATTACTGCAATGCTCTTCTCTCTGGTTATCCAGACAAATTAATAAATAAACTTCAATTAGTGCTGCACACGGCTGCTAGAATCCTAACTAGAACAAAAAAATTTGAACACATTACTCCTGTCCTGGCGTCCTTACATTGGCTGCCTGTTAGGGTTAGGGCTGATTTTAAGGTTTTACTCTTAACCTATAAATCAATACATGGACTTGCTCCTACTTACCTTGCTGAAATGATCCAGCCATACATACCTACACGTAACCTTAGATCGCAAGATGCAGGCCTTTTAATTGTACCTAGAATTTCTAAACAAACAGTTGGCGGCAGGGCCTTTTCTCATAGAGCTCCACTCCTGTGGAATGATCTGCCAATTAAGGTAAGAAATGCAAACTCAGTGCAAACTTTCAAGTGTCTACTAAAAACACATCTCTACAGCACGGTTTATAATTAGGTGTAGCCTGGCCCAGGGGCGTGAAGGTGACCAGTAGGCTTGATACCAGTGGTGTAGTCTACGTGATACGCAGGTATACGCCGTATACCCACTAGGAAAAGTCAAGGATTTCCGTATACCCACTTACAAAAGCGCGATGATACGTAACAACATCGTTGTGACAGAACGTTCTCATTTTCATTCATAAATTCACCCCGTCTGTGTTGTGAAGCACTGACACTTGGACCTTTGAGGCTTCCGTGGCGGTGCCCTGGTTACCTATGGTTACCTTATATACCGTATATATGTCAATGAACGTTACTAAGCAACAACAAGTTGTTTCTCGCAACTAGCTAGCTAGGTAGAGCAGAGCCAATGAAACGTAAACAGACCCAAAAAACACTATTTCAGTGTTTTAAAAAGTCCGTCCCTGAAGCTACTGCCGCGTCGGGTGACACAGCTGCCGCAGATCATGACGACCGGATTACGGTTACAGAAAACCAGCCCGACAATCCAACCGCAACGTTACTGTTACCTGGTAAGTGACAGTATCATAGATATATTGTTCTATATCTATGGACAGTATCTTATATGATGTTGTGTGTGTGTGTGTGTGTGTGTGTGTGTGTGTGTGTGTGTATGTAACTATATGTTGAATATATCGTAACTGTCGTGGATTGGTTTCTGTTTTGCCGTAACTGTTATATTAACTCGCCTTAAACTTGAGACATTAGTTAATGAGTGGCCTGTTGATACCTTGAACCTGTTATGGATGGATAATCTCTAAGGGAAGAGCATGGCTGGTTTTCTTAGTGTGTGATGTCCTGTGGTGTTCAGGTTCCGTTGCATTTTTCAAAAAGTTAAATATGTCTCATCTGTTCTCAACTTTAAGTGTTTTTCCAGGGCTTTCAATAAACGCCATCAATACTGAAGCAGTTGTCCGTGTATACTAGTTTGTATATGGAAACGTCACAGTGTTTAGTGTATGGGGTGTTGCTCTGGGACAGGCGAGTATGAAGCTGGGAGGGGAAATCACAGTATACTCACTACAAAAATATAGACTACACCACTGCTTGATACTGTCCACCCTTGCTGTCTTGCCAGGTGGGCTCACGTCGCCACTGGGATGCCCTCCCTCCAATGCCTTTCAGGGGAAGAGTCACTGGCTTGTTAATGACTCTCTGTTGCGCACTTGTGCAATTGGGCTGTACGCCGCTAGCAATACTCGGCCCTCATTCAGGGGGGTTGCGGTTGGTGGCTGTCCCTTTGGTTGATGCCTGGCAATGTGGTTGGATTGATTTCCTGCCTGTTGGGCCCTGTCCGGGGCCTCCCCCGGGTAGGGCCACAGTGTCACCGGACCCCCCCGTCTCAGTTCCAAGGTGTTACACTGCTATATTATTGTGCTGGGGGATATGAGGGATGTACTACTAACTTTTATCAGTCTCCTCCAGTTTTAAATTTTAGAAGGAGATGAGGTCCTGGTCCACACCTGCGGATTACCTGGTTTGGGGGGCCCGATGCTGTCCCTGTCCTTGTCCACCTGGTCATACTAAAATCAAATAGACTCTGGATTTAGCCCAGAGAAATTTATTTATTATTCCAATTGGACTCTTAATATCTCACCCGGCACAGCCAGAAGAGGACTGGTCACCCCTCTGAGCCTGGGTCCTCTCTAGGTTTCTTCCTAAAATTCGACCTTCTTAGGGAGTTTTTCCTAGCCACTGAAATTCAACACTACTGTTGTTTGCTCCTTGGGGTTTAAGGCCGGGTGTCTCTGTAAAGCACTTTGTGACAACTGCTGTTGTAAAAAGGGCTTTATAAATAAATTTGATTGATTGATTGATATGTATACTGATATTAAATACAAAGTCAGCAGATTCTGGTCTTTATAGTGCTGGGCCACAGGAAGCTATAAATCCTTCAGGGGATACCCTGAGATCCTGTGATGACATGGTCGGAAGAACAGCCATCTACGTCATTGGGAAACCCTTTAAGTAGTGACAAATAGATGGGGCTTTATCCAATGTATTTCAATGGGAGCCTGATGAAACCCCCTTGACCTTAGCCAATCTGGGTTGAGGGTGACATGGTAGTGGGGGAAACATGGTTTTGAAGCTGCGGTTGCTTGTTTGACCCGTGAGAGTTGGTAACACTGCCGGCAAGTTTGACATGCATATTTCTAGCGTTAGCTAACGAGGTCAGTGTTGGCTGTTTTGGCGGTTTCCCGGGGCGATAGGGTTGCATAGAAAAATAGCATTCAGCCAGTTTCTTTGTACGGTCTGCTGCTTATTGGGGAGTTTACAGTCAATGATATGGCAACCCTGTCTCGCGACCTCCATATAGTTACAACCGTTGGCTAGTTATCCAGCTACTAGCTTTCTTTGCCAGGTGTTAATTAACTTTTAGTCGGTTACCGTAAGTTACATATACAGCTACTTCTTTATTATTTTATGAGTTACCTGACAACTGTCGGTCAGGTGGATACGGAATTGGCTAGCTAGCATGTACTGTGGCTAACGTCGAAGATAGTTAAAAACCGGCAGTCAATAACACTCATACAGCTAATGAAACAGTAATACTGACAGTGTAATGTAGTTGCCATACACATTTAGGTTAAATACAAAATGTTTCTATTCCTCTATTCATTTCTATCTCGTTAGGTATCGCTGACATTCACTCACCTTTCTACTGTACTGGACATCAAGACATGGGGTAGTATAGATAGATTCGTGAACATGAGCGAGATAAGCAAGTTGAGTGTGTCTCTTCAGAAGATTCCAGAGCACGAGATAATGGAATGCCATTTAAGTTCGTTATAAATAAATAAATATGGCTAAGTGATGAATCCAGGGGCAGCGCCAGCCGATTTTTCCGGGGCTTCAGCCCCGGATGTTTTGAGTGTAGCCCCGAATCTTGAATGAGGGACATTTTTTTTAATATATATATATATATATATATTTTTAAGCCTATGTAAACCCGCGAAATCATAAGTTGTCCTATTTCGTTGCGCTTTGGCTTTGCACGTACTGCATACAGCCTGTAAAAATATACCTTAAAAATAATCTAGCCATATAGGCCTACATTACTTTGCTGCCGTTTCTTCCTCCCTTTTGAATATGTAGCAGGTAGGGGAGGGGCTAGCCTAGTAGCAAAGTCAAGTGTCTGAGCGTGCGATTTAATAACGACAGACAGCGAGCGGGAAATGAAAAATGAAGCAAACAAGACTTTGGGGATTCTTTGGAAAGAAGTCAGTGGGTAAGAAATGAATTCAGTTTTTTTATCCTTTAAATCTAAAGATCATCTTCTGGCTGTCTTTCACTGTATGTCTATTTGTTAACTACTGTAGCTAGTTATTAGGCTACTAGCATCACTTGTATGTTACTAGTAGCATCTGATATAAGTTAGTATGATACTAGCAAGCAAGTGATAGAAGATTGCTCAATCAAATATAAAATAATGTGATCATCATCATCAATCATTAAACAGTGTGTAAATCAAAAGTAAAAAAAAAAAACGCTTAATATTACCAAATGAAATGAAGGGTAAGTTAACCCACAAATAGCCTATAACAACTGTCTGTGAAGGTTTGGACTTTGGACTCGATCTACTCCATCTGTGTTTTTTATTATTATTCTGAATCCGTTCTGAATCTGATCAAGGTGTAGTCTTTAACTTTTTTTGTTTAAAATGTTGCCTTTCTTTATGAAAGTTACCAACAATCAAGTGTTGATAAAAAAAAAATGCAACATGAAGCTAATGAAATGTTTTTAAAATTAAGGCACAGTTAAAGTTTTTTTTGTAATGAAAATACATATTTTTTTTTTATAAAAAAATATCTACATTTAAACATAATAGTATACTGTGCAAGTGCAAACATAATACAAAATAGTGAACTATAAGTATATTTTTATGTTGACTAAGCTGGTTTAAGCTGGAAGTAGCTGGTATATCAGGTTGGTTTTAGGGGGGTTTTGAAATTTTTTTAGCTTGTCTTAGCTGGTCAGGCTGGAAGACCAGCTAAAACCAGCTAGGCCAGGCTGGAAGACCAGCTAAAACCAGCTAGGCCAGGCTGGGAGACCATCTTAAACCAGCTAAGACCAGCCAACCAGCTTAGGCTGGTTTTAGCTGGATTTTTGAGCAGGGCTTGCAGTATACACTACTAAACTAATAGTTTACTGAAAGTACACTTCAGTGTGTACTTTCATAAACAAAAAATACTACTTGTATTAAAATAGTAAACTACTACTAGTATACTTAAAAGTTAACTTGTAGTACAGATGCATTACAAATGAGAAACCTAGGCATAGTTGTGTGTACTTAAAGTCTACTACTCTTACACTTTAAACTTAAATGTATACTTTTATATACTAAAAGTAGGCCAATTTAGTCCCAAGCAGTATTGAAATAGTACACATTGTCAAGTTAAGTCACCTTCATTTATATAGCGCTTTTAACAGTGTAGGCTGTTTCAAAGCAGCTTTACAGATACAATTGGATAATACTTGGTATTATCAAGCAAATTATCTAGCTTGGTATTATCTAGCTTTTTCTAGATAAAGTTAGTTGTGATTAATTCACTTCCGTCACAATGTTCATTACCGTAATAACTAGGTTTATTTCTAGTGCTAAAGACAATGCAGTAACGTCCAAGTTTGGTAAGGCTAATCAAAATAGGAGTTTAAATTGATTAAATTAGATTAGTGTCCCCAACTAAGCAAGCCAAAGCCACATTGATATTGGTATACTTAAAATATACTTGAACATTACTTAAGTATACTTCTTCATAAAATGAACTTGAAGTATACTTCTTTTTCATAAGGGTAGCTTACGAAAAAGTTTTATCCATAGTTTTATCCCACTTTACTGAATACTTTCCATGTTTATCAGATGCTGTTTTCTCTAATGATATAACCAATAAGCATTAACATAAAATGTATGTGTGACTTATGTGTTATTAGTTTGTAGTAAATATACACTTATACACATGGTTTTGTAGAGGGTAGCAAAGATGAGCTGCAGACTGATGAGGAGGAGCCAGCAGCAGCTGTGCCAGGATCAGACATGGAAACTGGTAACAATAAATAAATTTTACTTTGGAGAAAGTTAAAAGTGAAACTTTGTTTATCCAAATGATCCTAATGAAAGGTTTTTGACAGATGTACATTGAGAATTATATACAGTTCGATGCCATGTGTCAATGAACTTTTACTAAAGTCATTCATGTATTGCTTTAACTTAGTTGTTGTTTGAACCTGAAGTTGTTTGAAACTGATTGGCAATTAGTTATGTGTCGTATCTGTTCTTTTGCATCACAGATGATTCAGGGAGGAGAGAGGCTAAGTTAGCTGAGGTCGCTAGTACTGTAATGGAAGATTTAGGGACTGTAGAAACAGGCCCAGCCAGAGCAAAATTAAAAGAATACCCTCTCACCACCTTTGGACTACAGAGAAGGTCCTTCCAGCAAAAATGGTTTGAGACATTTGACTGGTTAGAGTACTCTGCTAGCCGAAATCTAGCCTTCTGCTTTGCATGCAGGCTCTTTGGGAAACAAGTGTCTAGAGTTAACAAAGATGTGATAACCAGCTCTGTTGGATTTTCAAACTGGAAACGAGCCTTGGACAGCTTTAGAGAGCACGATAGTAGCTCAGGACACAAAGATTCAATGCTTGCTTGGAAGACTTACAAAGCCAGTTTATCACAAGGCAGTGTAGTTGAGAGAATGCATGTGGCCAATGTTGACCAGATAATTGAAAGAAGAGAATACCTTCGTCGTGTCACTGCTGTCGTTAGCTTTTTGGGAAAGCAAGGCCTCACATTCCGTGGCCATGATGAGAAAGAGTATTCTGACAATCAGGGAAATTTCTTAGAGATGATGAAATTTCTAGAGGAATTCGACCCCTTTCTCCAAAGCTACACACCTCCTGCCCATTCCACATATCTCTCATCAGGCTCACAGAATGAAATGATACAGTGTTGTGCAGAGGAAGTTACTGCATCCATCATTAAAGAGATGAAGCATTCAAAAATGTATGCAGTGATGGCTGATGAGGCTCGAGATGGTCATGTGGAACAGCTTGCTGTGTGTGTTCATTATGTGGGATATGAGAACACTGTCAAAGAAAGTTTTCTGGAACTTACAAGTCTGAAGTCTTTCGATGCGTATTCCATTACAGAGGCCATTGAAGAAGTTCTCAAATCCAAAGGCCTGCAAGACCTGCAATGTGTTGCTCAGGCTTACGATGGGGCCTCCGTCATGAGCGGTGCTGTTCGGGGTGTTCAGGCTCAATTCCGTGTGAAGCATCCAGAAGCAGTGTATGTGCACTGCTATGCACATGAACTGAATTGTGTGCTTTGTCACACTTGCAGGGCTGTGCCAGAAGCCATTGATTTATTCGACACACTGGAGAGTGTGTACTCTTTCTTCAGTGTGTCGTTAGTTAATCATCATTCTTTCTCAGACATGCAAAAAGCCTTGGGCTTGGAGAAGAGTGAGCTTGTTCAACTCTCAAAGACACGATGGGCATGCCAGCTCATGTCAGTCACTGCCATAATTGCAAATCTGCCAGCATTGTTAAAGTGCCTCAAAGAATTGACCAAAACTACCACAGCAATTGGACTGCTTTCCAAACTTTCAAGACTTTCAAATGTATATATGCTTGTGATGTTTAAAGCTTTGCTGTCCACTACAGAGAGACTTCACAAGTACCTTCAAAAAGAGGATGTAGACTTAGCACAAGCTACTTGGTATAAAGATGCGGTACTTGAAACACTTCGGTCCTTGAGGACAGAGGAAATGGCAGAGAAATTATATAATCAGGCCAGAGAAATTCTTGACGCCAACCATCTGTCAGAGACCCCAGCTCCAGGAGGTTCTCAAAAACGCAAGCAGAGGCGATTAGATGATTATGTGGTAGAGTCCACCACTGGCACAAGGGCTTATGTGAGTGCTGGGGATGAGGTAAGAAATCACATATTTTACCCATGCCTTGACAGAATGGTGAGTGAGCTGGAGGGGAGATTTTGTGGTGTTGGTGCAGAGCTAATGAAAGGCATCAAAGCTTGCCATCCAGCAGCAAATTACTTCCTGTGTGAAGAATCATTAGAGCTGATTGCTAAACACTATAACATGAAGGTCAGTAAAGAAGAGGTTGCGGTGGCTAGACAGTTCCTGATCAAAAGAAGAGATGAAGGTGTCATTTCAGATATGGCAAGTGTATACAAGCTCCTTGACCCTGACATGTTCCCGAGCCTGAGATCAGTCTTTCAAGCAGCACTAACGATTCCTGTCAGCAGCTGCAGTTGCGAAAGATCATTCAGTGCTCTGCGTCGCCTACACACATGGTTGAGAAGAACCATGGGTCAGCAGAGGCTCAATTACCTGGCAGTCATGTCCATTGAGAGGGGAATTGTGTGTGTCACAGACCATAACAGTGTCATGAACAGATTTGCAATGCTCAAACCAAGAAAATACCCTTTAATGATACCCAGCCAGCAAGTGATGAGAAAGACAAAAGCAAGTGATGAGAAAGACAAAAGCAAGTGATGAGAAAGACAAAAGCAAGTGATGTGAAAGACTACAGCAGGTGATGAGAAAGACAAAAGCAGGTGATGAGAAAGACAAAAGCAGGTGATGAGAAAGACAAAAGCAGGTGATGTGAAAGACAAAAGCAAGTGATGAGAAAGACTACAGCAGGTGATGAGAAAGACAAAAGCAAGTGGATGTGAAAGACTACAGCAGGTGATGAGAAAGACAAAAGCAAGTGATGAGAAAGACAAAAGCAAGTGATGAGAAAGACAAAAGCAAGTGATGAGAAAGACAAAAGCAAGTGATGAGAAAGACAAAAGCAAGTGGATGAGAAAGACTACAGCAGGTGATGAGAAAGACAAAAGCAAGTGGATGAGAAAGACAAAAGCAAGTGGATGAGAAAGACAAAAGCAGGTGATGAGAAAGACAAAAGCAAGTGATGAGAAAGACAAAAGCAAGTGATGAGAAAGACAAAAGCAAGTGGTGAGAAAGACAAAAGCAAGTGGTGAGAAAGACAAAAGCAAGTGGTGAGAAAGACAAAAGCAGGTGATGAGAAAGACAAAAGCAGGTGATGGGAAAGACAAAAGCAAGTGATGTGAAAGACAAAAGCAGGTGATGTGAAAGACAAAAGCAAGTGATGAGAAAGACAAAAGCAGGTGGATGAGAGAGTAATATAACAAATATAGAAGGACATACCAGATAGACAGCAAGAGTTGAATAGTGTATGTTGTATGTTGACTCTGTGTATGTGTATTGAGCATAATGTAAAGATGTACTGTATATTGTTATCATGCTCAGTTGAGCAATGGTTATGTTTTCCATATCCAAAACAAAGGTTATGCTCAGTTGAGCACTGAGAGGATGTTAGCCTGCCTTGAATATAATGTTAAAGATTTATTTTGACTGAAAGTAAAGTGTTACTGTAATAAAAAAAAACTCCTAGAGTGATCCCTGTATTTGCATAAAATGCTCTGGGCTAAGCCCCGGATGTCCTTCAATGCTGGAAACGCCCCTGGATGAATCCTGAAATAAAGAAATGAGGCAATAGATATACAAATATAAATGAGTCAATATATAAATAAATGTTACGTCTTGGATATGCCCCTAGCCATCTCTGCGCTGGGCTGGTGGCATAGTCAGGACAGGAGGTGGCACCTCCAGCCACCTTCGATCCTTTTGGTCTCCCTAATTGGAGGCAGGTGTGGATCGTTGCTTCCAATTGGGGACCCTATTTAAGTTCCCTTTTTGGCCACACCTGTGTGGTTCATTTTGGCTTTGTGTTCTCACTGGGTGCCCATGTCACTGGTTGCTGCTTTTGTTTTCTTTTTTGAATTAAAACATGGATTATTCCTGTCATTACGACTCTGTGCCTGTGTCCTACCACAACCTAATTCGTGACAATAAATAGGTTTTAATTATTTTTCAAAGTACTAGTTTTATTTATTTCAAGGAACTTTTATTTCATAATGCCACATTTCAATTTGGTATATTCAAATTAATGGGGTGTGGTTATCTCACCGTTTCAGACCAAAGCAACAGCAGCACTATATCACTGAATTTGAATATACGAGAATAGAGCGAACATTTCTGGCGGACAGTGGCGTCGTTAGCCCTGGGCGTCCGGATCTTTTATGAATAGCCCCGGATTTCAAATGGAACAAAAATAATACTAAAAAAAATGCCCCGAATCTATTCATCTATAATTCCAATCGCGCGTTGTGACAATGTAGAAGTGTAGGTCGCTAGCGTGTACGTCCAGATTTTACGCATATACATTAAAAACCCTTTACTTTCTGTCCCGGGCAGAGCGGGGGGGGGCTAAGCCCCGAATGTATTGTGATCCTAGTGACGCCTCTGCTGGCAGACGGAAAGGACAGTAGGCTACAAAAGAAAACTCTTCTATCTTTAAACACCTCCTGTAGCGTGTCGTCGACCCCTGGTTTCCTCTCTCAGCTACCTGGACAGCAGATGAGATGTACCTGGTATGGACACAATCAGCGTGGCATGATGTTGTGCAGTCGGTCTTTCCGCGCCCCCGTAAACGTTGTCCAGAACCGGAGCATTCCTTCGCCTCCATCCTCTCGGTAGGAGGTAGCCTTCTCTATCTCATGGCAGAATCGTCAGGGCTAGAATTAGTCCAGCTCACAGGAATCCGGCATCCTGTAGACGTGCGGCGCCCCAGAGTAGACTCCACTTGTAGCTGTAGGATAGGACAGTCTGTGTGTGTGTGTTTGTGTGTGTAAGAGATCCATCTTATCTCAGACCACCTCACAGTTGTCCTTTAAGTCAAACTCAGTCTCTCTCTTGCTGAATCGCTTTCAAGTGTCCTGTACCTGAAGTGTGAATTATCCTTGAGAAGATTAGTCGCAACTGCACAGTACACCATCACGAATATGTCCATTACATTAGCTTGTTGCATCTCGCTGATGCATTAGAGCATCAAACCCACTCAAACCCTATATTTCCAATGTCTATTTCCTTTGTCTAAATAGATAAGAACAGTTGTAATCAGTAACAATATCGTGAAAACATTAAAAATTTCTGGTGCTTCTGTTCTGTTAGTGTAGCAAAATAACAATTCCACTCTTTTCTATAATTGGTTTAACAACCAAGACAAAGAACAGAAGAACACAATTTCTCATTACTGTTTCAATTACTCATCAGTTAAGATAGTTTGCTTACATTGAAGTACTCCTCTCAAGGGTAGTCCATGAACAATTCTCAGTTCACCTGTATAATTTACATCTGATTGTGTTGTATTGGAACTACAATCAAATTCACCATTGTTTCACATAAAGGATCAAATACCTTATTGCAAGTCAAAACATTTCACACCATCTTGAAGGTCAGCTAACATAACTGTTATTTAGCCTAATTTCTCTACAAGATGAAACTCAGTGTGAATGTCTCCAAGTCTCCTATAATCCTAGCACATAAAAGACACTCTGTAATCCTAGCACATAAAAGAGCTCTCCCTGGAGTGGGGGGTGGTCTACTAACCTAAGGATAAACCCAATCTCATAGGACAGAGTGTTATCTTGAGGCCAGACAATAGTAAACAAACATTTTTGTCTCATCCTTCACCTCACAGAAACATCTGTTAACCATTAACATTCCAATGATTGCCTACTAGGACAGAAATTAAATCTGAATTAGAATGCCCAATTTTGATAATGTCCCCAGTAAGTTTGTTTCTCTTCTAAGAGAGTTCAAAACATATAAGGAATAACAAAATGTGCTCCCTGCACGTTTTTACCCACTTATTCCATAATGCATGGTTATGGTACTTCTAACCATAACCATGTTAGATTTTGTATAAAACAAACTTTTCAAAAACCCAATTAGACAAACACTGTGAACGGACACTTAAGGGATGTTCCAATGCTATAACTATGGAAACAGTAAAACAAAATTCTTCATGTAACTCTTTAAATACCTATTCAACTCGCTTTGAACTCTAAGTTCAACTCTTTTTCATCATAGATAATAATTTCATACAATCCCCCCTGCTTTCACGACAGAGTCAACGGAAAATGACTACAAGCTTGAAAGCAGAACCATTACAGGACAGACATGAAAAGAAAATTCTAACATGCATTCAAGAAAAAGTTGCAAACTGAAAATCTAAGAAAAACACCCACAAAGAAAAATAAAAAAACAATCTTACCACACGGTCGCTCGTGTGAAGGAAGCAAATTGAAACAACTCCCAAATTAGCATATCAAAATTAGCATATCCACAGACAACGGCCCAACCAAGGTGAAACAAAACAAGCATCATGACTCAATTTACCTCCTAAAGTCTAGGAAATGTTCTCAACTTAGACGGATGTCTATGTTATTCAAAATAGCAGTGATCAGTCAAAAATCGTTACTGTCATGCAACAACATCAAGATTGTTCTAGCAATCAACCATGTTGGACGACTTAAGGTCTCCACACAAAAACGTGACATGGTCTTTAGACTGCCTGGAGTAAAAGATGTCATGCCTACAATTTAGCCGATATCCTACGTTAACCAAAAGTACAGAGTAATTGCTCCACCCATCCAATATCGTTGCTGTTCCCAAAAAATCGCTTATCTTGTCAACACAGCAACAGTAGGGGAAAAAAAACTCTCAAAATAAAGGCAAGTTAACAGAAAACAGATGCATGAAGTCACTAAAATCAAGGAACAATAAGTGAGTGTTACCCAGGACACTCCAACCGAGAACTCTAAACACAGACACATCAATCAACCCCATGTGTCAGTGTACCAGGCTAGAATGTAAACGCATCAGGCATAGGCCCGAAAACACAAGTATCAGCCCAGATACAATTATTAAGACAAAGTGTAACCACATAATTTAACCAAACCCAATTGAAAATTTTAAATAGGACATCTAATTTTACGGATTTATTTATTTAGGGAATAAATGGGCTTTGGCCATATTGCCCTCTGTAGCAAGCTACGACTTTATTGGCTGCAAATCCAGTCTTCATGGAAAACAGCATGTTAACTCAATATTAAAGTCGATCGCCATGGTCTGTATTCTACTCCATACAAGGAGAAAGAAAACACTATGGCAACCCCTCATTACGAAGCCACAAGACCATATGTAACCAAATTAGAGAAGCAACATTATACCAATTTCCAATCTATCCCTCTAATTAAATTTAGGCCATTATTTCCTTAAACAAACCTAAGTTAGCAGGCGAACACCTCCACGTGTGCCAGCCATCAGCACAACACTAGAAGGCACATTTTAATTTCGCAGATTCGGCACCAACCTCTGTAAACGAGGACAAATATTCTATCAAGGAATACACAATGCAGCCAATCGGATCCCTTGTGCACAGGGAATTCCAAAATGGACAAATGCATTTACTAGGCCAACCATAACCAGGTATCGACAATTCAATTATCCAAAAACTATTATATACAGGAGCAAACTGTACTCCATCTCGCAGTCTAATTACCGCTGTCCAACGTATTTTAAGTCTTACTGGGAAAATAGGAATGCGACAGAGGCTGTTTGGACATGGAACAAATATTCCGTTCTCTAACAATTAATTAAACACGGGAACTATACATAGTCACCCGTCAAATAATCACTTTTACCATCTTCAAACCACGATTTCTCAAAACCAACATCCTGACATACTGAAACTTTCGCAGAGCAACACAAGTCGCCCACAACCATAAACCGGGCCGAACCCGTTCCTACTCTATGAAACGCCTTATTCAAGAACACATGGGAAACAGCTCTAGGCCCTGTTCTCTCTAAATCCCATGAAGAATAATCAACAGGCTGCCCACTGCATGTAAAACAGGACGTTGAAATCGTATAGCTGTCTGAACATACCAGCGTGATCCCTAACCGTGTCATCAATTCCCTAGCTAACAAATTAACTGGACAACAATTGAAAAACAGAAAGTAAACCAAAAAATTCAATATGTTCACCATGAATCGTAAGAAACATTGTGTGTTTAACTTAATACTCTATGTGTTCCCTAATGCTTGTACATTAAGTGTAACAACATCAATATATGCTCACCGGTAGACGCACTCCGGTCCGTCTCCTCTGACCGACAGCACCTCTCCCCTAGGCGGTTCAGCGTTCCTGCGTGTTCCCGTCGGATCGCTCACTGCAAGGCCAAAGAGAAATCGAAACTGTCTCTATGCTTGCGGGAACAATACGTCCAAACAGCCGTTGTCTTGATTCCCACTGGTATCTACCCAACCCCGGGTCTGTAGTCTTCTTTGGTCTCAGTCGCTGGTGTGTATAACTCCCCACTCCTGGACCTTTTCTTGAAACGCGCAGACACGCTCAACACTTCCAAAGCGGAGCAGGAATGGCCTCCAGACGGCCTACAGCATTACCACGTTTACAACAAAAAAGGTCCATAGAACGGAACCAAAAGGGGGCCAGTTCGGCCTCCAGCTGGGTTAGCTATGTCGATTGCAGGGAAATGTTGGGACCACGCAAACCTCGATCGACCCGGCTGAACCCCGTGGGGGGGTGACGGGCGGTCAGAGGGAAAACGAGCCATCTAACCGGCCAACAGGACTACAACACATAGATCAATACACCCCACACAAACTTGCCCAAAGCTTCCATCAGTCACCACATTCTACATAACGTAGCCTATGCCTTCCAAGCCTTATAGTATACCTTCTGTAACTTCCAGACGACAACTCGGCCACAATTCACCAACCAGCCCGACAGGCCGCGCATCCGTCACCGAATAAAAACGCCAGTTGCCGGAAAACCTAATAACACTCAAAAAAAACATTTGTTCACATGTCCAAACACCATGAACCTCAGGTAATCAATTAATTACATTATTTATCAATGGCATACTGCCGCACTCACCCATGATCCCTAGTTACCCAGTAAATATAATGTAAAAAGGTCCAACCTTACTGTAGAATGAAAGAGACAATCCCTCAAAAGGCCCAACCTTTGCTGCAGATTTTATCAATAAGGTCTAACCTCAACTGCAGATTTTAACCCTCGTGGTCCAACCACAACTGTACTGTTAACAGTTTCCTTTTAAGCGCTGACTGTAATGTGCACGTACCTCCAGAGTTCGAAATTTAAGCCTGGGTACCTGTACTGATCAGGCACGAGTCACAGCTCCAGTCAGGCACTCTTTCTCAACCCCTCAAAGGATAGGCCTCTTTCGGAGGATACTAGAGTTCCAGAGACTTCTCCCTGGCCGTGCACGGTAAACCTGTTGTGGATAACTGACTCAAACCGAGCAGGATTAGGATCCCGGACGAGCCCCCAAATTGTGATAATTTTATCGTTCAGAACTCTTTAAGAAGGAATTACAGAGACAAAATGCTCTTGGCACAAATTAACAGTTTATTAATCATTTGCAAATGAGAGAGACGCGTCAACCGCTTACAAACATAATCGTCTGAGGAGTCTCTAACTCCATACAGGTCATTCAACAGTATATATCACATAGAAAAAGGGGTGTGGTAAGTTGTTGCCCATCTGTCCTATGTCAATAAAACACATGCCTTTTGTTCTATCACATGTCCTGGGCTTGACACAAAGGACATGTTGTCTTCCCCCATCTGGTTAACTTTCTCAACCCTTGAGGGGGACTTCATCTGGACAACCTATAGAAAGGCAGATTTACGATTAACCCTATAATCTACTGTGACCAATCCAGAATGCCCCCTAAGACATATACCAGATCCCTCTCTCCTGCATTTCTAAGGAACAGAAAGGACTGACACCTTCTTTGTCTAGGCAGGAGGACATGGCCCAAATACCTAATAAACCTCTGATATTATACAGACGTGTGTCACAATCAAAGTAAAGATTTTCATACCAGCCAATGGAAAGACAGGCATTTCTCAAATGCACCTTAGTTCAACATTTCCATAACAGGACACAGGCGCAGAGTCGAATAAATGGAGATAATCCATGTTTAATTCAAAAAAGGAAGACAAAACAAAACAAAAGCAGCAACCAGTGACATGGGCTATCCAATACACAGAAAAAACCAAAATGAACCACACGGGTGTGGCTAAACAGGAAACTTAAATAAGGTCCCCAATTGGAGGCAACGACCAACACCTGCCTCTGGCTGCGGCTCCTGGGCAGCAGGGGGCACTGGAAACACCCAGCACCTTGGGGCTGGCACCGGACATAAGCCAGGTGTTGGCCTCACCAAGCTGGCCGGGGACACTTCCCCTGGCGGTGAGAAACAGTACGGCGGGTCCCTAAAGCCCCACCAGTCCTCACTCTGCCCAACATCCGTGAAGGCCCCCCCCAAAAAAATGCTCAAAACATACGAAGAAGCGAATGTGGAAAAAACGTGTTTGAACGAAAACATTTTAAGATTGGACACGAAAATCCATTTAGTTTAACATACACTTTTTCCACGCTTGAATTTTTTATTTCATATGATTGAATTTAGTTTTTTAATACTATGAAATATTTCATACTATACTAATATTTCAGTTACGTTTTTTATTTTCTTACAGTCAAAACATTTGAGCTCAATTTGGCCCCATTGAAATGTGTTATTATGAAATAAATGTGTAATTATGAAATACAAGTCCCTTGAAATAAATAAATGAGGCATTATGAAATAAAAATAAATAAAATTATTCTTCTCATCTCATTCTCATCTTCATCCGCTTATCATGTATCGGGTCGCGGGGGCTGCAGCTCCAGCAGGGGACCCCAAACTTCCCTTTCCCGATCCACATTTGCCAGCTCTGACTGGGGGATCCCGAGGCGTTCCCAGGCCAGTGTCGAAATATAATCTCTCCATCTAGTCCTGGGCCTACCCCGAGGTCTCCTCCCAGCTGGATGTGCCTGGAACACCTCCCTAGGGAGACGTCCTGGGGGCATCCTTACCAGATGCCTGAACCACCTCAACTGGCTCCTTTCGATGCAAAGGAGCAGTGGCTCTACTCCGAGTTCCTCACAGATGGCTGAGCTTCTTACCCTATCCCTAAGGGAGAAGCCAGCCACCCTTCTGAGAAAACCCATTTTAGCCGCTTGTACTCGCGATCTTGTTCTTTAGGTCATGACCCAGCCTTCCTGACCATAGGTGAGGGTAGGAACAAAAATTGACCGGTATATAAAGAGCTTTGCCTTCTGGCTCAGCTCTCTTTTCGTCACAACAGTGCGGTAAAGCGAATGCAATACCGCCCCCGCTGCTCCGATTCTACGGCCAATCTCCCGCTCCATTGTCCCCTCACTCGCGAACAAGACCCTGAGATACTTGAACTCCTTAACTTGGGGTAACGTCTCATTCCCTACCCGGAGGAGGCACTCCATCGGTTTCCTTCTGAGAACCATGGCCTCAGATTTAGAGGTGCTAATCCTCATCCCAACCGATTCGCACTTGGCTGCGAACCGGTCCAGTGAATGTTGAAGGTCACAGACTGATGATGCCATCAGGACTACATCATCCGCAAAAAGCAGCGATGAGATCCCCAGCCCACCGAACTGCAACCCAGACTACGCCTCGATATCCTGTCCATAAAAGTTACAAACAGGATTGGTGACAAAGCGCAGCCCTGGCGGAGGCCAACCCCCACCTGGAACGAGTCTGACTTACTACAGAGAACCCGAACACAGCTCTCATTTTGGACGTAAAATAAAGTCCATCCCCTATCCAGGAGTACGGTTCCAGAACCGAGACTGGGTGGATGTAAGCCCCACCAGATCTAACTGATAGCGCTCCACCTCCCTTACAAGTTCTGGCTCCTTCCCCCACAGAGAGGTGACGTTCCACGTCCCCAGAGCCAGCCCCTGCCGCCCGGATCTGGTTCGTCGAGGCCCCTGGCCTTCACTGCCTCCCATATGGCAGCGCACTCGACCCCAGTGGTTCCTACCATGAGTGGTGGGCCCATAGGATGGAGAGGGGGGTGCCACGTTGCTTTTTTGGGCTATGCCCGACCGGGCTCTGTGGCAAACCCGGCCACCAGGCGCTCGCCGACAAGCCCTCCCTCTGAGCCTGGCTCCAGACGGGGGCCCCAGGTTTCCGCCGGGCAGGGTAACTCCTCCTCTTCCTTGTTTGTACATAGGGGTATTTTGAACCATTCTTAGTCTGGCTCCTCCCCTGAGACCAATTTGCCATGGGAAACCCTACCAGGAGCACTAAGGCCCGGACAACACAGCCCTCGGGTTCATAGGAACACACGAACCTCTCCACCACAATAAGGTGATGGCTCCCAGGTTCTTTTGGTTAGCTAGTTAGCACAGAAGTTCAGTCAAAACTGTAGTTCTTCAGTAGAATTGATAAGATAATCCATCTGGGTCACGGAACCATGCTGTTAGAAATCAGCCGTTTTGTATAGTTGTTGAAATAACAATCGCGTATCTGGTCATCAAGGGAGAGACACAGATAGCATTTGCATTTGTGCCATTTGAAAGCTGCCTGATCCGGCTACAGTACACATATGGTTTGGGCTGACAATCCAGATCTTAGCCGGATGATTAGGTCTTGCTGGTTTTGGGCCATACACGTATGATGGGCCTTAGCCGAAAGCGCAAAATTCTGAAGAAAACCTGCATTGGCTGGTTTGGGCCTGTCCTTTGCATTTTATGATGGCTACCTTTTCGGGCAGGTCTAGGGCCTCGGCTAGTTCTCTCATCTCTGCCTCGTGTTTAATCAGTTTGTCTCCTGCTGTTCTAAACCCAGCTTTTAACCACTGTCCTAGCTCCACGTGCGCTGCGCCTACCGCGTATGCCGAATCTGTGTAAATGTTTACTCTCTTCCCCTTGGCCTGCCTGAGTGCCTCTATCACTGCTCTTACTTCTGCTCTCTGAGCTGACTGCAGCCCCTGGAGCCTCTCTGCTTTCACTGTGACTAAACCCTCTGGTGTTAGTTTCACTATCGCAAAGGCCGCCCTCTGCCCATCTTGTTCGTGTCTGAAACAGCACCCATCAGTGAAGAGGTCCTCTGCCCCTTGGAGGGGTTCTGCCTCCAGATCGGTTCGTGTCTTACTCTCCCTCACTACCTCTTGTGCGCACTCATGTGGTAGCCCCGTCCCCATCCGGTCTGCCATATTTATCCCCTCGTGTGAGTCAAATTTGGAGCCCCGAGAATTTTGCTTAGGTGTTGTTGCCTGAGTGAACTCATAGTGAACATTTGTGAATTTACATGTGTGTTGTGAGTATCTGAAGTTGATGTCCCATCACTATGTGTGCGCATTTTTGGAGGAGTCTAGCTACCCCCGCGGCGTGCTGTGTACAGGTTGGGTGCCTTTTTTCGGTTTTGTCAAATCCTACGCTTATGTACATGAGGATGTTCCTATCTCCCCCTTTTTTCTGAAACAGGACCCCTTTCATGACTTGTCCTGTTTCAGAAACATATAGAAAAAAGGGTTTTGTGTAGTCGGGAATTGCCAAATCAGCTGCGGTGGCTAGTTGTTGTTTCAGCAGTATGAAGGCCTGGTCGGCCGGGCAAGTCCAATTGAGTGTGGCTTTATGTTTACGCATTCCCTGCTCTTTAACTAGCGCTCTAAGTGGCTCTGTGAGCCCTGAGTAGTTTGGGATGTAATTGCGGCTGTACCTCGTGAGCCCCAGGAATGATAACATTTCCTGCACAGTAGCGGGATTGGGATGGTGGAGAATGGTTGTGCGGTGTGCTGGTGAAAGCCCCGCTCCCTTCTGCGAGATTACTCTGCCCAGAAAGGAGACCTGTGTTCTTATCAGCTGTAGCTTTTCTTTCGACACCTTGAACCCTTTCTCAGCCAGTCTGGTGAGGACCATCATTGTGGTTTGGATGCAGGCGGTCACCTTCGGGGCCGCCAACAGCAGGTCGTCTACGTACTGGACCAAAGTTACCCCTGTCGGGAGCAAGCATCCCTGCAGCGCTTCTCTCAGTACCTGGTTGAATATGCCAGGGGAAAGCACGAACCCCTGTGGTAGTCTTGTGTATCGCCATTGTCGACCCCTATGTGTGAAAGAGAAGATATCACGAAGTTCATCGGCTAGTGGGAGACAGAAAAAAGCATTAGCCAGGTCAATGCAGGTAAACAATTTTTGATCAGGGGTCAAATTAGTGAGTGCTTCTAAATATACCCAATCGGTCCCTGGTACCTCTAACCGATACGTCTTACAGCTGGGTGAGTACCATACGTTTGACGCCTGAGTGGTTGTCCAATCATTGCATTCGAGCGCCCTTTTAACCATGGGCCCCCGGTCTTTTGCTTGGTGTTTAGGATGCAGGGCCAGTGACACATGCGGGACAGACTCCTCCGCCATCATGTACCACTGTTCCTGCTCGTCAATCAACTGTACATCTGCCGCTACCCCTTCAGGGCCTACATATATGAACTTTGACCCGATCTGCCACGTGTCCCCACACACTGCATCCCCAAACCCCTCTCTATACACCTCGTCGCCCTGTCGATCATAAAATAGGGTTACATGAGGGGGGTCTGGCGGAGGAAAGTACGGCCCGAGGAGGGAGATCCACGGCTTCCACTTGAAGTACTGTGAAAAAATGCCCTGTTTGTCCGGCTTTTCCGGTATCAATAGTCCCCAGTATATCTCCGCTATTTCACCCTTCACTGGTTGCACCAGGTATTGCCCTTTGCGTGTGGTTTCAGGTTCGCAGACCGCCGACGTCCCGTCTCGTAACGTGACAGTTAGTCCATCTGGAGAACACAAGATATTAGCCCCCAGTTTTATCAACAAGTCTCTCCCCAATAAGTTCACTGGTGTGTTTGCCGACACCACATATGGATGGCTGAGGGCCTGTTTACCCAGTATCGTTTTAAGAGGAAATGTCACTGGCAAAGTCTGTCCCACCCCTTCAATCCCACAACCTCCACTGTCTTGGAGGGTAATAGTCCTGATGCGGGAGGGATGGTGATGGTTGAGTATGTGGTACCCGTGTCGACCAAAAATGGAAACTCCCTCCCGTCGACGTTCAGGGACAGCATAGGGTCTGCCTTTCCCCGCTGTCCCCTCCCTGTGGACCGTCGTTCCTGGTCCCACCCTCCCTCATAAGAGAGTGGGTACTGGCCAGGCGCACTAGGTGGTGGGATGGTGTGTGGGTTGGGGACTGGCGCTGCCCCTTGGTTTGGGTATCCTCTGCCTCTTCCGGCATTCTGTGGGCACTCCCTGGACCAGTGGTTCGGGTCCCCACACGTAAAACAGGATCCATATGGGACTTGGGCTCCTGGAGCCCCTCTACCTCTACCCCACCCCCTCCCCCTACCGTTACCTCCCCTCGGAGTCCCTGGTCGACAGGGCGCGGTGAATGCCCCCCAGCCACCGTGAGGTTGGGGTGCCCATGTGGGAACAGGGTATAAATCGGGTGTGTCTGTCTCCCCTGAGTCCCCTTTTTCTATCTCATTCATAGCCTGGGCGGACATGGCTCGGGCAGGTACTGCCCTCCAGTCCCCCAATGCCAATGTTTGACCGGCTGTGAGTTTGTCAAATTGTGTCAACCATAGTCCACCTCCCTCTCCCATCGGGGGTAATTTATCTACTAGCGCCTGTACGTCTCCCAGCCCCAGTGGTTTATACCGCTGTTCGCCGCCTCCCACTCTAAAGAGAGGCAGCTGAAACCCAGCGCAACTAGCTTCCCCTTTTTCTACTTGTGATCGTGTGTACCTTTTATTTTTTGTCTTTCTCGTAGTGTCACTCCCATCAGACCCCGACCCCTTGTCCTCACCTAACCTGCCTTTAGCACCGCCTGGCCTTTTCTTCCTGGTCCCTTTAACCTCCTCCTGTTTATTCTCTCCTAGTTTCTTCACCTTCTCACTTCTCTCCTCATACCTCCCTTACTCTCTCTGCTCTGGACTTAAACGGTTTCACTTCCTCCTCAGTGTCTGTCTCGCTCTCTGACTTTGCCTTTCTACTCAATTTCCTCTTTTCTCGCTTTCTAGTCAACTGAGCTACTGGCTCACTGTTCTGTGTGTCTATGCACAACCTTCCTTCTTCTAAGTGCAGCACTGGATACAGTGGTGCGGGCGATGCGGTAGGCGACACCGGGTCGTCTTCATATGCTGGGGGTTCTATCTCTCCTTCCTTTCTATCCTCCTTAATTCTGCCTCACTCACTACTTGTCGCAATTTCTCTTCTATCTGTCCCTTTTCTTTCTGAGTTGGGTCCATCCTGCCTATGACTGTCAGTACATTTGCCACCTGTATACCCAATTTCTTCCATTTTCCCATGCCTGGACCCCACCCATTACCGTCCAATTCTCTCTCAAAATCCCCGTCCATTTCCTTACTAATGTTTATTCATGTGTGAGATCCTAACTCACCCTACTACTAGCGGTTTTTATACGGGGCTCCACCATTGTGATTGGCCAAAAACGCACATGTAGTTATGAGCTAACACTCATACTGCTACAATCGGTTACTTGAATACAGTCATAATGTTGAATGCAAAGCTAGCTGTAGTTGATATAACCAGACATTTCTGCTATAACTAGCTAGCTTATTCAATACCATAGTTATTTTGTGTGTTGGTGATGCTAGCTAGCTAATATAGGCAGTAACTAGCTAGCTCACTTTCCAGCTAAAGCTACAGACTCTGTGCACCAGCGTAGTGAGAAACGTCCGTTTTTGTCAGTATTGCAGTTTCCGGTTTACTTACTAATACTCATCCGCATTAGTAAACACCTAAACTCACAACAAGATGAGTGATGCTGTTGTACGAAAAAAAGAAATATAATGTACGTGACTCATTTAAGTTTCAAGGTACAACTGGGGCATCATTTTAATCAGGAGAATGTCCTCTTTTTAATAAAATATGGCTTGCGCCATTCAATGACTTCAAATGCTTGACTAGAAATAGTCAGAAAAGGCGATTTTTTTAATATACTTATATACTTACGCCATTCAATGACTTCAAACGCTAGACTAGAAATAGTCAGAAAAGGCGATTTTTTTATATACTTCCACGTAACGCTGGTTTAAGCACAATTAATACCATATAGGACCAGATGTTTACTTCCTATGCCAGTTGTTATTTTTCTGTTTCGTTGTGAAATGAGGTTACAGTAGTAAAATAAAAGAGGAGACCTGTTTTGGTGCTTTTTTGAGGCTATTGAATTTTAAGCTTCATTCAGGTTGAAGAGGCTGAACGAAGGTTCGTTTCAATTCACTTGCTATGGGGACGTGCTAGCGTTCCAGCTCAGCCAGCGTTCTTTTGCCGTTTTTTAGGCTGGATGAATTTTTATGCATTCTATTGTCTGGCTAAAGCGGAAGTTCGTCCATACGCTTGTGCACAGAGCCTATTGCTTCAGTTTTGCGCGCAAAACCAGCACACTCATAATTGTTTTAGGAAAACGTCACCAATCAATCTCTGGCTATCCATAGTTTTGGCAGGATATGTTATCAAGTACAGTTGCTAAACAAATAGAAAGATTGGATTATTACCTTGCCATTCTTTGAATTGGAAAGGTAAAATGTTAGGCATTCTGTGTGCCATGTGTAAAGAGGAATTATACTAGGCTGTAGTTTGCACTGTAGATATTTTGTTAGTGATGTATTATGAGCTTTTAAATGTTAATCCATCAATTTTAATATTTTGCAGTCATTGTTTCCTTGACTGTACACATACATATCTGTACATTTAAACGTGACTTGATTTTACATCAACTCACTATTTCTAACATTTGTTTTTCAGATTCTGCATGATGGCAACCTGTCCAGCTAAGGTACATTCAATGACTAACTGACAGGTCAAAAAATGAATAGACAAACTGTACCAGTGATTAATATTGCTCTTAGAAGGAGAGCGAGATTAGAGCTAGGCAAAAGACTTAATGATATTGAGGATGTATATGTATGATTTAACCCACACCTGAAGAGCTTGTAGAGGCAATTGTTGTGGACTCTCCTGTGGATGAAGCTGTAGACAATGCACTGTCTGACAACTTTTGTCACAATTGACTATGTGGTAGCTGACTCTGATGGTGATCAGGAGGAGCTCTCTGATAGTGAGGAAGGTGCTACTCTCACTGACTGCCTTTCTACTTGGGCTTTAAATTACGGTAAATGCACTTACTGCTCTTTTGGCTATCTTAAGATTATACCACCCTGAGCTTCCCAAAGATGCCAGAACCATCCATTCAGGGACCACTGAAGTTTCGCCTACCTTCCAGACTTGTGAATAGAATCTCTGACAGTCTTGTGAATATGAGAGCTTACCTTCTAGATGAATTTGCTCGTAAACCACAATCACTCAGGGAAGTGGATAGGTGGAAGGCCACTGAGTTTAGATAGTTTTTGCTTTATACTGGGCCGGTAGTGTTGTGTGGTGTTTTGGATCCTGTGGTTTATTACAACTTTATACTGTTGTCTACTGCTATTGCCATATTGGTTAGCCCCAAATTGGCTGAAACTCACACTGACTATGCAAATACTTATTTGCATTCATTTCTGAGCCATTATGGTGACCTTTATGGTAAAGACAAAATTGTCTATAATGTGCATGATTTAGTTCATCTGGCACAAGACTCTAAGAACTTCGGCTGCTTGGACTCAATCTCCTCATTTCCGTTTGAAAATTACTTGGGCAAACTCAAAGAGTTAGTCCGCAAACCTTCATATCCCCTTGCTCAAATAATTAGACTGTCTGAACTAACCTTAGTAGACACCAAGCCTGTAAACCTAAAACCTAAAAAAGGAACATTCCCATGGCCCTATACCCCATGGCCCTGTGGTTAATAGAGAATATGCTGGGAGGAAATCAGAAAACTTTATAATTAACATTAGGTCAAACAACAACAATATATTTGTTATAGGGAGCGATTTGTGCAGAATTGTTAATGTCATTGAGTGCAGAGATGATGTGTATGTAGCATACAAGAAGTTCACTGACATGTCACTATACTTCAGTTACCCCATTGACTCGCGTTCCCTAAATGTAGTCTGTGTATCGCAGCTACAGTCAGATACCTACTTTGCAAAGGTGTCAGAGATCTCACAGAAGTGTGTAGCACTACCCTACCAGGACAAGTCTGTGGTCATCCCCCTTTTCCATATGCAAGATTAGGGACCTATCCGATGACATTAATCCTTAAGATTTTGTTCTTTTTGAACAACTTTGTTTTGGGATCCATAGAGATACTATGTTGTGTCGTTTACCGAGGACAACCCTATTAATGTAATACCAAGTTCCTGGTTCAGAGATGACCAGTCCTGGTGGCCAAATCTGATGAAAAAATAAACAAAGCCATTAAAAGTTGTGAAGAGCCATGTCATGGATGGGAAAAGTACAGTGCCCGGATGTACCAAAGGTAATTTAATTTGAACAGTTTTGTTTAACTTATATTGTAATTGCCATAACTGTTTATTTCAGTATTTCTAGAAGTAAAAAATATTTTCTATTTGCCATTTTAATGTGATTAACAAATTATTCATAAAATGTATTTTGTGTCTTATATAACCAGATGACTACGTAGAGGCCAGAACAAAAATGAAGGAATACTTTAGCAGTGATACAGCAGGTCTGCAGTCCGAAGATGAGGGTTCTCAAAGAAAGAGGGGAAAAAAAGAAACGGTATGTGTATAGGGGTTATACAGTTTGTGATTGTGTGTGTACTAAATGTTGCATGTATTTTGTTTTTCAGCTTGCGTTTTTCATAATAGACGTGTGAGTGACAGTGAGCCTGAGGAGAGGTCTGATGATGAGCATATCACACTAAGGGGGAAGATTCCCTTAAATCTTCCAGCTTTACCCCATCCTTTCCCTCTCACTAAGTGTCATAGTCCTGACCCATGTAAGACTTGAATAACTCTAATTGTTTAGAAAGCATGCTTGTTCAAACATTTTTTGCAGTTGTTTGGTTTCTTGCTGATGGTATTTAGATTATATGTATATTGAATAGTGTTAATTTGTGCCCTAGCTGCCGGGCTCCAAGACCTTGGTGAAGGCAGGTCCTACACAAGTCTTAGCTTCCCTACAAGTTCCAGGCCTTCTCGATTTTCTGCCCTGAACCATAACCTTTCAGGTTTGAAGGCCAATTTACACTGCTCAAATTCAGGGAGGATAAATTAGAGGGCAATTGTCTGTAGCCACCACCTGCAGAACCATTCTCTTTATGGGGATTGTCTTGCTGTTGCCTCTCCGCTAAACCTGTTCTCATTTTCATCTGCACCAAAACAGATGACATTGATTAACAATCACTTATGCAACTGGACAGGTTGATATCCCTGAAGTTTAATTGACTTGGTGTTATACTGTTACGATTAAGTGTTACCTTATTTTTTTGAGCAGTGTGATTTATATACTGATTAAATCTTTGTAAGTTTATCTTTGTCATTACGTATCCTGTGGCATTCACTTGGTGGACTTCCTGGTTCACTGAGATGTAAATGTGAGTTTATTCAAAACTCTCTCATTTATTTATCAACATTGTGTTCCTTATTATCACAGAACACACAAAAGAAATGAGACAAGTCTGATTCATATCCCTGAAGTTTAACTGACTTGGTGTTATACTGTGATGATTACATGTTCCCTTCCATATTTTTTAGCAGTGTATATTCTCAAATTCATCAGCAAGAAGAATGTTTTGACATTTGTGCCATGGTTACTGCTCTCATACCTGATGTTTTGTCTATACATTTTGAAGCCAATTTAAGCTGGTCATCATCTCTTAATTTTTTTGCATTGTATGGAACAGGTATATACACTCACCTAAAGGATTATTAGGAACACCTGTTCAATTTCTCATTAATGCAATCATCTAATCAACCAATCACATGGCAGTTGCTTCAATGCATTTTGGGCTGTGGTCCTGGTTAAGACAATCTCCTGAACTCCAAACTGAATGTCAGAATGGGAAAGAAAGGTGATTTAAGCAATTTTGAGCGTGGCATGGTTGTTGGTGCAAGACGGGCCGGTCTGAGTATTTCACAATTTGCTCAGTTACTGTGATTTTCACGCATAACCATTTCTAGGGTTTACAAAGAATGG
This sequence comes from Esox lucius, assembly GCF_011004845.1. Lineage (NCBI taxonomy): Eukaryota > Metazoa > Chordata > Actinopteri > Esociformes > Esocidae > Esox > Esox lucius. The sequence continues at coordinate 14,060,268 of NC_047585.1, forward strand.
TGTGAAAAGGGAAAAACATCCAGTATGCGGCAGTCCTGTGGGCGAAAATGCCTTGTCAGAGGTCAGAGGAGAATGGGCCGACTGATTCAAGCTGATAGAAGAGCAACTTTGACTGAAATAACCACTTGTTACAACCGAGGTATGCAGCAAAGCATTTGTGAAGCCACAACACGCACAACCTTGAGGCGGATGGGCTACAACAACAGAAGACCCCACCGGGTACCACTCATCTCCACTACAAATAGGAAAAAGAGGCTACAATTTGCACGAGCTCACCAAAATTGGACAGTTGAAGACTGGAAGAATGTTGCCTGGTCTGATGAGTCTCGATTTCTGTTGAGACATTCAGATGGTACAGTCAGAATTTGGCGTTAACAGAATGAGAACATGGATCCATTATGCCTTGTTACCACTGTGCAGGCTGCTGGTGGTGGTGTAATGGTGTGGGGGATGTTTTCTTGGCACACTTTAGGCCCCTTAGTGCCAATTGGGCATCGTTTAAATGCCACGGCCTACCTGAGCATTGTTTCTGACCATGTCCATCCCTTTATGACCACCATGTACCCATCCTCTGATGGCTACTTCCAGCAGGATAATGCACCATGTCACAAAGCTCGAATCATTTCAAATTGGGTTCTTGAACATGACAATGAGTTCACTGTACTGAAATGGCCCCCACAGTCACCAGATCTCAACCCAATATAGCATCTTTGGGATGTGGTGGAACGGGAGCTTCGTGCCCTGGATGTGCATCCCACAAATCTCCATCAACTGCAAGATGCTATCCTATCAATATGGGCCAACATTTCTAAAAAATGCTTTCAGCACCTATTTGAATCAATGCCATGTAGAATTAAGGCAGTTCTGAAGGCGAAAGGGGGTCAAACACAGTATTAGTATGGTGTTCCTAATAATCCTTTAGGTGAGTGTATATCTGTCTTGGGGTGTCTTTTTTCACCATTATCAGAGTAATATTTTGCAGGTACTTGTCGGTCATCGGATTTGTCATTAATATCGACACGTTGATGCTGATGATTCCTGAACTGCTCAAAGTTCAGCGGTATGTGCTCACCTACAGATTCAACCAAGATCACTTGGAGCTCCTATTTAATTCAGAGCGTCAGGTAGGGTTGGTGTTCTTTTAATTACAATTAATTCGAAAAATATTCCTAATGAATATCTTTATGTTTTGTGAGTAATGTAAGTATTGTGTGCCTGTTTTCCATACAAGTCGGCCGGAATAACAATCCATCGGCATGCCAGTTCCAGGCCATCTTCCGCTGCCTGATGGTTTGGTGTGGTTTCTCACCTGGTGAGACAGGCATTGTGGCAGCCCAGGATAACATGGTGTCCCTGTCTGCTGTGGAGATGTCCTCTCCTGAAACTGCTGAAGAGCACCCATTTCCATTCGCCAACATTTCGGCCCATGTGTGTGACCACAGTTATCTCCCCACTCGGTTTGGTGGTCTGGTGGAAAATGCTCTGGTCTACATAGCAGGGTTTGTAGTCTGGCAGATTCTAGGAAAACTATCCTGTGATTTGTGCCATGCGAGCTTGGTCAAAGATGCTGTACCATCTTCATTTGACAAGAGCTACCACCTTCTAACCCTGAAAAACAACGGCGGCCTAGTGATTCCATCACAAGGCACAGTGAAGGTTTGATTTTATTATCTTGTTTTTTTAAATTATTTTAATCTTTGTATATTAAGGTTGCTTTGTTCTTATTTTCTCTGTTTTGTAAAGTGTCTTTGAGCACTGTGTAAATCGCTGTATAAATATAATGTATTTAAAAAAATTATTTTAATAAGGTACTGAGAGCTGCAGAGAGGGTGATCCGCCAAGGTGTTGACAGTCACACACTTTGTCCGGGAAGAGATTGGAACAGAGGATGTTTTCTGCTTGGGGAACACATTGAGGAGACAGTTTGGCATCGACAACCATCATTCTGACTTGTTGTCATTGGTTATGTCTGTGTTTCTCAAAATAAGGCTGCACCACATTGCCAAACTCACCTCTCTTGAACTGCAGAAAAGGAGCACGAGGAAGAAGCTCTGCAAAACTGTCCTCTTTCAGGGGTTTTAGAGCATGTGCGTGTGTGTGGTTCCACAACAATTCAAGACTTCAATCCTAAATTCTGGCATCCCAAAACTAATTCTAAGCTTTATAGCTGTACTTTAACCTTACTTGTCACACATAGTATCTTTATGTCATATCTGTCATCATTCTGACAAGATTAACACTGAAACTGAAAGCAATGGCTTAAAACTGCTTGGAAACAGTGGTCTGTCACATTATATGTGAATACTGCTGTAAGTGTTGGTGGGTCTGTAAATACCTCTGTTTGTTTGTGTTTCATGAACTCTAGCCTCATGGTGTGTGTCTTCAGGAATCAACATTTTGGTCTCCTTTGCCTTACACTGGGTTTGCGAGATTGTGTATAGTGAAGTTTATCTTTACATTATGTGTTTGTGATTGTCTTAAACCTGATCTCTTTCCCTCTGGTTTCTGTAAAGCACTTTGTAACTGTGTTTTGAAAATTGCTACATTAATTAAGTTTGCCGACTTTTCAAGGGAGTTCTCAACAAAGTAAATGTGCAGTTTAAATAAAAACTGTCACTTTTCATTTCATCCTGCTATTTTAGACCTGTGTGTGTATGTTGGGATGGGGGCTGTGAAATGAAAGATAGAGAGAGTGGCACTAAAGTCAGATGTATATATATTTATTTTTCTCTCTCTCTCTCTATTTACACATTAGGTCTTTCAATCAGAATGATAGTCAAACTGGAAATGTCCCTGTTTTTCTCCCTTTTTGGGGATTATGTTCCCATTTTGATCTTGGACGTCTGGTCACTTTATATCATATATCAGAATATTACTGTTAATCCCACTATAAATATTAAAATACGCCAAACCATGTGTCCTGTATCATAGCTACATGTATGACCTTTGCAGCCAAAAAAAACGCGTGAAAATCAATAAGGTATTCACTGAGGTATGTTTAATTAAATGCGCTGACAGCTCATTTCACCCGCCAAAACAGATTACACTGAGTGCTAGTCAGCGCCAGTAGGCAGTAGCGGTCGATGCGGCGTCTACTCTTTATGTCTATGGCGGAAAGTGTGATTATTGTTTATGACGTCACAAACGATATTATACTATACATCCTCAGTATTTTACTTGCGTTACATTTGTTCAGTTCTAAAGAAAGAGAAGTTCCATTATGCTTCATCAAAACAATAATTTATTGTCATCAACTTCACTTTATATAATATGTATATTATTTCAATTTATATAGCATCTTATATATTTGTATTCTAAGAAATAGTTTTCATAGAGGGCCATGGAGGATAAACCAACGAGTGATATCGATTTGGACAAGATCCTTTCTACACTTCAAGACCTACCATATTCCGTTCAAGTGATACTGAAGGGAGTGGAGGATAATCAACTGGACAGAGCTAAACGAGTGAGTCATAACCCCAACATCCACATTGCTATGATTAACTGTGTCTTGGAAAATGGCCTAATGAGCAACACAAAAAATGTTGTACAATGCATTGACATGGTGTCCGCGGGTCCTTAAGTCTAAAATTAATGTATCTAGGTAAAAGGCCTTAAAAGTATTGAATTGTCTTATTGTGGTATTTATTAAGTTTGTGTTAGTATTGTCAAGAGGTGATGGAAAACATAATGTTTAGTTTGTGAAAGCATTTTAGCTCTGGTCGCGCGCAAAGTGGAATCACGATTTCAGTCAGAATGTTAGACGTCAGCAAGGCATTCGTGACAGTTGGATCATTTTCTCCCAACACCGTTGTTCATGAAGTAGATAGCTAGCTAGTACCATGCTAAGTAATTTACTTCGGTATATAGTACTTCCCGCAGGTACCAAGGGAAAGTGCAAATTAAATCAGAAGTTGTTGGACCATAGCAACTTTGCTTTGTGGTTGAAATCCATTGAAGAGAAAGATAACGTAGCCCACTGTGTTTTTGCAATTAGTCTTTAAAACTTGGCACTATGTATGGAAATGTGTGTAAACACAAAAACAACAAAAACCCTGTGAAAAGCTTCCAACAAACGCCCGACATTTCTCAGTTAGTTTGGTCGTACCACAAACGACAGTCCCGCGGAGTACAGCCAGTAACCTTGTTAGCAGTAGGCCTATTTTTCTAACAACGGAGGGTAAAAGCCCTTAGACGGGCCGCGCGGTAAGCGACAACTGAACCGCGAGGAAATTCTGCCCACGGTGCACGTTATCTACCGCGGCTGAGTTTGTGTTGGTTACCATAGCAACAACAATGCTCTGGTGAAGCTAGGTTTGGTATGTCGTCTAAAAATCACAGATGTTTTTGTAAATTAAATAGAAATGAAAGAGAACCACGTGAAATAATGTAGTTGGCTAGGTAAGACGTGGATTTGTATTTCTCATGTGTGTAATACTATTCATGTTATAATAATTATACTAGGCCTATTATAATTGTATTTATTATCGTTATAGTTATTAGTTGAACAAAAGTTACAAGACTGAACCAGAGATCACTAGCCCTTTTGGGATCAGTATAAGTAAACCATTATGTTCATGATGGGGACACCGAGTGGCCGCAGACACTGGGGGGATTTCAACATTGGAGGCGGATGTAGTAACCTAAGACATCCCACATGCGTTGTTATAGATCTACATTTGTGCACAGGCCATGTCACAGATGCAGTCTATTGTATTCAACAAATAAATTAAAGCGCACAATTTAGCGGAAGACAAGAGAGCGCATTTTGGAGAAAGATCCTTAAAACAGACCACTTGTCGCTACGTTTTAAATTAGAGATAACTTTCTAAAAAATGCAACATAGGCTAAATCAGGTATTTGACCGGATGAACTGACAAAAGCATGTGAAAAGTAAACTGTCGGATCCCGTGAGTGATTTGGTTAGGAAGTTCAGGGATAGGCCCACAGGTCGTCTTGGATATAGGCTACATTTCAGATCCGATAAAGACCTCTAAGATGAGGCTAACATATTGGCTTCCACAATTAGTTTTGAAATTATAATTATTCACTGGATTATGACATCTAACGTGTTAAGCATTGTTGATGAAAGACTTCACAGCGACCAGCTCTGTGATTCTCTTGCGCAAAAGTGATTCAATTATTTAACGTACCTTCTAGATTAGTGATTCAGTACACCCAGTTCACTGAAAAGATTTGTTCAAAAAGAACGAATCGTTCACGATTTGCACGTCACTATTGCTTTGGTGCTCATCAACAAAAAATCCTAAACAGGAATTATTTTTTTCAAAATGTTTACACTCGAATGTCAATGTTGTCAATTATTTGATTGGTGACAAGATATACACTGTATAATTCAAAATGGGCGGTGGACGCTCAAGAATTCAACAAATTCCTACTTTTGGCGCCCCGTCCCGGGAGCAGACGTACGCCGAAAGCTGCACCAGTCACGGGATCGAGCACCAGGCAATGCGCAGCCTTACTCCAATTGAAAGTCTATGAGACCTTCAACGCAACCGCGGCCTGTCTGTAAGTGCCTTACTTCAGTCAAAATGATGTCCTTGTGGGGGTTTGTTGTAAAATTAGGCTTGAATTGAATTCGAAGTTGCATTTAAAAAGTATTACATTTAACTTGCTGGAACCTGCAAATACGCTGCATAACCAATAGTAAAAGAAATGTCAACGTGTGGATACTTGATATAGGTACTGTATAAAGGTTACATAATAATGAAATTATGTATTGTGTGTATTCAACCACAATTATCTAGACCTCTTGTTGATATTCCAGCTGCCTAAATTGCATAATATACCTCTGCCATTACACAAGTCATTTTACAATGACTGGATTACATAATAAAAAAGAACATAGTTTAGAACCCAGAGAATTATTCAATAATTGGTGAAGTCAAATAAAAATATAATTAAAAGCGTATTCCTCCTGGATGCTAACAGCTGTCTTATAAAAACTGTGACAACATAGAACTAAGAGAACATATTCAATTGTTCGACTACACATTAGTCCTTAGTGTCTGCAGTTTTCCACTCATGCCCTCCTGTACGTCATCCTCAACAGTATTAACTCTGCATTTTCTTTCCTCTTCCCCGACAGGAGGTGTCAGAGAAACTGCAAATTATCTTGAACAGTGTTAACTCTGCACTATGTAGTATGCGTGTGGCCTCGGCTTTGAAGCAGGATGATGAACTGGTCGTCCTACCAAAGCATCTTGAGATGATACGGCGTAGCCAGCAGCGTGCTGCTCTCCAGTCATTGCTGCAGTCCAACCTGGAAAAGGAAGAGGACCTCAGCAATGTGCTCCAGTGGCTCCAAGACAAGAGTGAGTGGAACAGTGCCAAAGAGCTTCATAACAGTAACAAAACACTTAAGAAAGGGATGCGGATTCACTGGTGGTGATATGTGTTCTATACAATCTATTATATGTATAATGTTCATTGTATGTATACTAATATAAAATACAAAGTTAGCAGATTCTGGTCTCTATAGTGCTTGTTGTTTAGTGTGTAGGCCAGAATTCTGAATATAGTATTATAGTATTACCATTTAAAAAGCTTAATTGTTAACATGTAATTGATTGATTGAATAATTGATTGGTTGATTGCTTTAGGCAAGGAGTTGTTGGAGTTAGAGATGGATCAGGATGGCATAACAGAAGAGTGGGTTGAGGAGATGCAACAGAAGATCCAGAGGTTCATGTCAGACATCCAAGCTAGTGTTCTCCGTCTTCAAGAGCTCACTGGATTTCTCTTTGACCTCAAAAACAAAAAAACGAAGAAGAGGATAAAACCTCTAAAAAAAGGAGGTGTTTATTGGTGTTGGTGGCAGGAGCCAAATGTTGACGCTGAAACCGCCCTAAAGATCAAGGAGCTTCAGCCACCTACAGCAGACCGTATTCTGATGGACCCAAACCTTGCTACCAAGTCTTCCTCTGACCTCTCCTTCATGGTGGGCAACATGGCCATGTCTTGTAAGTGGCCCATGAGCATTGCTTTTACATTTGTACAGAATGGGCTCAACAACCTGAACAAGGCTTTTCAGGAGCAAACACGCAATGGCAAAAAACTCCAGGCTAAGCTAGATGAGGTGACGACTGTAGATTGCCATGCCAAAGAAGAGCTGGAAGAGGGCAAGAGGAGGATCGACCAGCTGGAGGGGGAGAAGTGTAAGCTTCAGGAAGAGATTGCAGCATTCAAGTTCCAGATCCGTAAGCTGCAAAACACAGTCAGGACAGGACAACAAGGTTTGTGTCAGTTTGTGTCGGAAACGATCCCCAGGTCCATTAAGGAGGACAATATCGAAAAGGAATTGTCTGAAGAGGTAATACCTCTTTTTGATGCCCTTACATCTCTAGAGGTCAACACCAACTCATGTGACGACAACAACATTTCTGAGGCAGTGGAGAAGAGAACCAACTTCCATGATGGTTGCCATTTATCTGTGTTGAACATCCATGAGAGTGTAGATGCAAGCATGCGTGATCTCTTGAAAGAAGACAAGAAAGCCAAGTCTACATCCAAGAAAATACTTGTTTCAGAACGATCTAACTCTTTGTCTGAGGTCATGAGCCAGATAAAACCCATGAACAACATGAGCAAGCAGCAGACAAGCATGTGTGATCTCTTGAAAGAAGACGAGAAAGACAAGTCTACATCCAAGAAAATACTTGTTGAAGAACGATCTAACTCTTTGTCTGAGGTCATGAGCCAGATAAAACCCATGAACAACGTGAGCAAGCAGCAGACAAGCATGTGTGATCTCTTGAAAGAAGACGAGAAAGGCAAGCCTACATCCAAGAAAATAGTTGTTGAAGAACGATCTAACTCTTTGTCTGAGGTCATGAGCCAGATAAAACCCATGAGCAAGCAGCAGACTTATAAGTTGCCCGTGGCCCTGGAGAACCTTGGGAGGCTAGAGCTGGTGAAAGGGAGCCCTGCCCAGACAGCCAGGCAGGTACTGACACCCATACGGATTAAGACAGCCGACCAGAAGGAGGATTTGGAGAGGTATCAGATGGATATTGTGGAAGAGGGCAGGAGGATAGAGAAAACTGTGATGGCAGGCGTCACCTTCCATGTAGACAGTGAGTCTCAGAGGAAAAATCTGGAATTACTGAGGCAAGCTGCTATCGCTGGACAGATCTCCCCTGAACTTCACTCCATGACCAAGGACCTGATTACCTGTATTCTTGGCGTAGATGGGATGAGACTGGCCTGCCTACTCAGCAAATACAAAGCCTACAGATCAGTGAACCAAATGAGGTATGATTCATATTTATGCTCATTTTCTATTATTGCTATACTCATACTCATATTAACATATATATTTCATATCGTTCAGGTGATCAATCATGCATCCCAATTATTTATTTCCGGAATAAACAATTTTTTTCCCAGATACAATCTTGATAAGCAGTTACTTGCTGCTCGGAAGCTGAAGGATGGGCGGTCAGTTAAAGAAATGTACTCCTTCCTGACCAAACTGGATGTGTACCAGAAAGAGATGTTGAAACGTTGGAGTTTGAAACAAGCTGCTATTGAGGAAAGCCGCAAGACCTGCATTTCTCATATGCTTTACCTATTCAGTGAGGTGAGGAGGAATAGTAGATACAAAGCTAAATATGGTCCCAACATTCCCATTAATTGCAGTACTTTTGAAACACTCTGAGATGTATGGCTTTGCATATCTCTTTTTCATTTATTATGTTTTGATCATTTTAAATGGTGAAAGTGCTTAAACACCATTGGGCTTTGAGCTTTTCTTCAAACACACACGTTTGTGAATCATCATTTTTGAACCAATCATCCCATAGAAAGCAATCTCCATTTAGCTATATCATATACTGTATGTGGTCCTGCTTCAGGAAGTGGGCCATATCTTTTTCCTACTTCTGTTTTCTTTGGTATTTGTTGGCTATTTTAATAGAACATATACAAGAGTTATTGCATGGTCAGCCACTTTACTTTTCATTTAATATTTAATTGTTTTAATTTCTAAATAATGGCACAAAATAATTGTTCATCCAGAACCTTGAAAATAACAAAATTAACAAAATCTCTAACATTTCCCCAGATTAGAAAAGACTGCAACTTCAATCTAGTCCCTCCAGTACCACGCCCAGACTCCTCCCATCACTTCCTGACCATCAAGCCCTGCAAAACATCAGGGTGTCAAAAACCTGACCGTTCATGCCCACGCCCTTCAACTCAGACCCCGCCCCTGGTGATGTCCACCTCAGAGGCCAAACTCAGGCCAGGAGTCAGGTATTTTTGCACTGTTAACTCATGGAACAGCTTGTACATGGCTACAGTGCATGCATGCATCTTCTTCCGCTTAATCCGGGGCCGGGTCGCAGGGGCAGCCGTCTAAGCAGAGATGCCCAGACTTCCCTCTCCCCAGACACTTCCTCCAGCTCTTCCGGGGGGACACCGAGGCGTTCCAAGGCCAGCCGAGAGACATAGTCCCTCCAGTGTGTCCTAGGTCTTCCCCGGGGTCTCCTCCCGGTGGGACGGGACCGGAACACCTTCCCAGGAAGGCGTTCCAGAGGCATCCGAAACAGATGCCCAAGCCAACTCAGCTGACCCCTCTCGATGTGGAGGAGCATCGGCTCTACTCTGAGCTCCTCCCGGGTGACCGAGCTTCTCACCCTGTCTCTAAGGGATCGCCCAGCCACCCTGCGGAGAAAGCTCATTTCGGCCGCCTGTATCCGGGATCTTGTCCTTTCGGTCATGACCCAAAGCTCATGACCATAGGTGAGAGTAGGAATGTAGATTGACCGATAAATCGAGAGCTTCGCCTGGTGGCTCAGCTCTTTCTTCACCACGACAGACCGATACATCGACCGCATTACTGCAGAAGCTGCACCGATCCGTCTGTCAATCTCCCGTTCCATCCTTCCCTCACTCGTGAACAAGACCCCTAGATACTTAAACTCCTCCACTTGAGGCAGGCACTCTCCACCAACCACAAGTGGGCAAGCCACCCTTTTCCGAATGAGGACCATGGCCTCGGATTTGGAGGTACTGATTCTCATCCCCACCGCTTCACACTTGGCTGCAAACCGTCCCAGTGCATGCTGAAGGTCCTGGTTTGAAGGGGCCAACACGACAACATCATCCGCAAAGAGCAGAGACGAAATTGTGTGGTCCCCAAACCTGACACCCTCCGGCCCCTGGCTGCGCCTAGAAATTCTGTCCATAAAAATTACGAACAGAACCGGCGACAAAGGGCAGCCCTGCCGGAGTCCAACATGCACTGGGAACAAGTCTGACTGACTTCCGGCAATGCGGACCAAGCTCCTGCTTCGGTCGTACAGGGACCTGACAGCCCTTAGCAAAGGACCCAGGACCCCATATTCTCGAAGCACCCTCCACAGGATGCTGCGAGGGACACAGTCGAATGCCTTCTCCAAATCCCCAAAAAAAAGGGGCTGGTTGGGCAAACTCCCATGAACCCTCCAGTAGAGGGTATAGAGCTGGTCCAGTGTTCCACGGCCCGGACGAAAATCACACTGTTCCTCCTGAATCCGAGGTTCTACTATCGGCCGTATTCTCCTCTCCAGTTCCCTGGCATAGACTTTCCCGGGGAGGCTGAGAAGTGTGATCCCCTGTAGTTGGAACACACCCTCTGGTCCCCCTTCTTAAAAAGAGGGACCACCACTCCGGTCGGCCATTCCAGAGGCACTGTCCCGCTACAGTAAAGGATTAACAAAATACAGTCAAAAATGCTGTATATTATTTTATTGCTCAAATGAACTACACTGCAGCCTCAGATTATCCGTCTCTTTCCAGCTCATACAGATACAGTAACTCTGTGCTTTGTCTCTCTCAGGAAGCTGTTAAGGTGCCAGCAGCCAAAGTTGTGGGATTGTAGTCTGATTGCCAACAATGTTCCCGTGGCCAGGAAGATGACATCTCCCCCCAGCAAGCTCACCTCCATCCCCCTGCAGATGGAGACTAACATCAACAGCCAGGTCAACGCTGTGCACTTCCCACAGGGCAGGTAAGTGTGTCAGTCATGTTGGTGATGATATCAAAGGGTTATCAATTAATAAATGCCTCAGGTTGGAGCTTAGAGAGCCTTTCAATTGACCTGTTTTACTTCCCCATTGGCTGTGCTCAACTAGCTCACTGAATGTCATTGGTTGTTGAGTCCTTTAGCAAGGCACAAGGATCTGACCCCTGACCTCAGTGTGTTGTCTTCCATCTGAACTAAAGTGAATCTGAAGTTTGATTTACTGTCTCTTCTCTAACTCAGGATAGGTCAGAGAATGTTGCAGCTTGCTAAGGTGTAGACACATGAAGAGATGCCCTGTGGAAGACATGCAGTATTTCTGCTTGTTACATTACCTTCTAATAAATGATAAATCAAATCCATTCCAATGCTCTGAAACTAATTTACCTCTGCTACAAAGGAGAATGATACACACCAAGATTAGGTGCTGTATTCAGGGAGTGCGAGGGACGGAGGGAAGGGTGAAGAAATAAATGAGTGACACAAGGGATTACGATGAAGATGCAGAGACTATAAGTTCATTTTTAATGGTTCAAGAGAGTTTCCTGGCGTGACTAGTATGTGAGGAGGCCACATTGCAAAAGCCACAATAGCTTACAAGGCAGGAGCAATGTAAAACACATGTAAATGAGCTACATACAACAGTATGAGGTATGGCTGCTGGCGGAAGAAGGTTGAGGGGCTTCGGCACTCCTCGTCTCCTGGCTGTTGGCCTTTTTCAACGGGGCATCATTCAGGGCTGTGAGGTTTGCCTTTGCTCTCGTATTCCTGTTGGCTTCGCTTTCTCTTTCTGTCTCTTCTCAGAGCTGCTCTTCTGGAGGCTTCCAGAAGGTGATGAGGTCTGAGTAGGAGTCAGCTGCGTAGGGGTGGGCCTGGCCCATCTAGCTGCCTCCAGAATGTTCTGGGACATGCCAGTGCTTTCTCTTGGGGGCGTTGGTGCAACCCTGAGGCATTCATGCCACATGAGATATTTTAATGCATTTAATACTGCATACTCTACCTCTATTAATGTGGATCGCGGCATGTTCCCTCATCGGCTCCTTAAAGACTGTTTTCTAGGAAACATGATGCCAGTTTGTTTTCCTTATCTCCGTATGCACCAAAAGGAAAGCAATGGGCTGATGACAGAGCCTTGAGGGGTCCCAGTGTGAAGAATCAGTCAGGAGGATGTGTTTCTCACATTGGTAGGTCTGCCTGTCAGAATATCTGGTATCCAGTTGCACAGGACGGTGTCCATTGCTCTGGAGGGTGCAGTGCAGTTGAATGCTGAACGACAGTCGGCAGACATCATTCTCTTACAGGTGTTCCTCTTAAGTGTGTTCTGGCCATGTGTGTAAATCGCATCCTCAATCGATGTGCTGTGGCTGTAGACAAATTGGAGTGGATCCAGGTGATCCGGACAAGGTGCCATTAATATGGACCATGGCACGTTTTATTATGACAGGGCTGAGTGTAATGGGATGAATGTCATTAGGGCGTGTTATCTTGATTTTCTTGGTTACTGGAATGACTGTGGCCTCTTTGAACCAAGCGGGATCTACAGCCTGTGACAGGGACAGGTTGAAGATGCTGGTAAAGACGCCTGCCAGCTGGTTGGCACGAACTCTGAAGACAAGACTGGGGTTGCCATCTGGAGTAGTGGCTTTTTGTGTATTCTCTCTTTTGAGATTCTCCCTCCTTTCAGCTTCTGAGAGCAAAAGCTGGGGAGGGAGAGAAAAAATATTGTTAGAGAAGGGAGAAAAACGTAGTAAAAAGTGAATTGAAAGAAATACTTTGCAGTTTTGCAACAGTTTGGGATCCAGATAAAATGTCTGGGTTAACATTTAAATGGTGAAGTCACATGCTCTAACCAATTAGCCATGGGTCGTGTGCGGTCGAACAACGTGATTATGGCTCTTGCGCTCTTCAGATCCGCATTAGCTCTTGATAATTTTTCTGACATGCTGGAAATGTTAAAAAAAACATCTGAATTCTTAAACAGTAACTGTGATTCTTGAAGCACAATCTCGGAAACCATTAACACGTGTAGTATAAACGTATTACTGTTGGGTTTGCAGGAGGTGCCGTTACACCCGGGCCCACAGTGGATGGTGCTTGGCCTCCATCATAAAAATATATTGTTTCTTTTTTTACATTGTGTGTTTCTCTTCTGCTATCACAATCAGGAGCTAGTACATCTATGGCACGATTGGCTTTAAATGCATGTTGTCTGCTGTGTACACTCAGTTTTCAGTTTAATAACACAGTTCTAGCAAAACTGATAACATTGGTCTCCACATTGCGACACTATTTCACCAAATGCCCACATTGACAAGTGAAAAAACGTTTAGATAATGAGTTCACACACAAATCAGAGCTTGAGCACAATAAATAGGCCACAGGTTCACATTATCATATATCTGGACACTGTCCACAACAAACCCCTAATGACCATGGGCCAGAGCTGGCCAGGTACGTTATCATCTGGGATAATGTTTGATTCTGTGGTCCGTAATTGGTTCACAGGTCACCCACTTGTCATCATACTCCATCTTCCCCCATTCTCTCCGTTCTTGAATCCTACTGAAGAATTCTTGTGTGTGGCGTTGGAAGGTGTATTCTTCTACAAACAATGGTGGAAGCTTGTGGAAACATCGATCAGGGGTCATGCCAGGCCTGGATACGGCACTCCTGTCGACTTTCCATGCTACCTAGCTCGACAACATTGCATGTGATGTGGATATACTTTTATGGCCAGACCCACAAAGGCAAGATAAAGCCAAACATTTTCTCTTATTTTTTTATCTAGCACAAATGTTTTTTTTGCTGTGCTTTTGTTGTTTGAAGAGTGTTAGAGCATTTTGCGAAAACCTTTTCCCATAATTTGAATTGATTGTGTTTCATGTTTGGAGTACTCATCCTCATTTACATATTTGGATGTCTGTGTGTTTACGACATGTATGACAAACCTGCAAACAGACAAAGCAAAAGCAACAAGTGTTTTTTATTTGTACTATCAGTGTGTATTTGGCGGCGTTTTGTAAACATGAATTGCCTTTGTAAGTGATGTATAATGTTTTGCTGGTTTGGTGTATGTTTTTTTTGCATAAATAGCATCTAGTTTCAAAGATAGTTTCTAAGCAATCAGAAAGGTTGGGACAATGCCCTCTGTTGCTCAGCTACAGCCACAGAAAATATGCTGTAAGGATGATGCTGATTAAAGCCAGGATGATGCAACAAAACGACTGCAAATCGACTTTCTCCTATCAATTGGTAGGAGAAAGTCTCAAGTATCATAATATTTTCACATGTCATTTGTATTGTAGCAGCGTTTGCTCCTGTTTTAGTCAAATCTTTGTTCACATTTGTGATGGAAAAAAACACCCTAAAGATCATTTCACCATAGTCTTCCAAAATGCAGGCAATGGCTGCAATTTAATATTGATGAGCAATAGAAGAAAATTGAAATCAACAGCAGCTGAAACTTCCATAACCTTTGATCACATCGTTGTTCTAAAGTTCTTGTGATCAACATGTAGGCAGAAGCCAGACAGAGTTAATCCCCATAATGCATTGCACCTTAAAGGTGATGACCAACAATTGTTAACACTACTGAAAAAAGGGCAGTTTGACTCAAAAATGTTTGTATGGCTTTTATGGAAGTCATGTAGCAATTGCAGTGCCTTGAAAAAGTATTTGCCCTGTTCTAGATTTCCTGTGCTATTGCATATTTGTCACACTAAATGGTGTCAGATCTTCATACAAAAATGTATCTAAGATGAAGAGAACCCAAGTAAACACAAAATTCAGTCTTGAAATGAGCACTGTATTTATATAAGGAAAACAGTTATCCAAAACCAACTGGCCTTGTGTGAAAAAGTGATTGCCTCCCTAAACCAAATAATTGCTTGTGCCACCTTTAGCAGAAACTGCAACCAAACCATCCCTATAATTGGTCTTTCACATTGCTGTGGGGGAATCTTGGCACACTCTTTGCAGAATTGTTTTGATTCACTGACATTGGATGGTTTTCAAGGATGAACATCTCGTTTAAGCTCCTTCCCACAGCAGGACTTTGACAGGGTCACTCCAAAACATGCATTTTGTTTCTTTTCAGTGATTCTGAGGTGAACATACTCTTGTGTTTACCATCATTGTCCTGCTGCATAACCCAATTACCCTCCAGCTTCAGAAACATGGACGTTCTCCTAAATAATTTACACTTCAGCTTCAGAAACATGGACATTCTCCTAAACAATTTTCCCTTCAGCTTCAGAAACATGGACGTTCTCCTAAACAATTTACACTTCAGCTTCAGAAACATGGACGTTCTCCTAAACAATTGACACTTCAGCTTACATGGACGTTCTCCTAAACAATTTACACTTCAGCTTCAGAGACATGTACGTTCTCCTAAACAATTTACACTTCAGCTTCAGAGACATGTACGTTCTCCTAAACAATTTACACTTCAGCTTCAGAGACATGGACGTTGTCCTAAACAATTTTCTGGTAGAGAGCAGAATATATGGTTCCTTCAGTGATGCCCTGAGCAGTAACAAACCCACACCATCACACTACCCCCATCACATTTGACTGTTGGGACTGTTTGCTTTATGCCACACATTATTATAATTTAAACACTGAATTTTGTGTTTACTCGGGTGCTCGTCGTCTTATATTAAATATTGTCTGAAGATTAGAAACCATTCAGCTTGAAAATTATGCAATAATAGAGGTTAGTTAATAGAAGTTAATTTAGTAAAATAACTTGCTTTGGTCACTGAAGAAGCTCCTCTGCGTTGTGCATGAAACATGTGCGTTGTAACTTTTGAATCACTTTCATTTTATTTTAGAATAAAGTCAAGGAATACAGAGACTATGCATGATGGACATGATTTATAACACAATAAAATTTACATATACATTAGCTAAATAAATACATAATAGCATACTTTCAAATAATTAATCATACATTTACTTAAAAGAATATGTTTAAATATGAGGATTGATAAAATCATTGCTTTGTTTTGTCACACTTGATGGCTCCCACAATATTAGTCAGACAAAGTGAATTAAGAAAATATTTTCAGTTTTACAGATATTTATGGGCAAAGATAAAAAGGGCAAAAAATTGAATATGAAAGACAGGCTCTGATTGTTACATCTAGAATAAGAGAAGAGTAGGGTCTGACTATTACATCTATAATATGAAAACATTTAGGATATAACTCTTATATATAGAACATGAAAACGGTAAGATATGACTGTTAAATCTAGAACATGAAAATGGTAGGATCTGACTGTTAAACCTAGAATATGAAAATGGTAGGATCTGACTGTTAAATCTAGAATATGAAAATGGTAGGATCTGACTGTTAAATCTAGAATATGAAAGGGTAGGATCTGACTGTTACAAATATGATCCCATAGCTCTTAATTTGAGAATAACTGATGAATGTTTAATTAGAAAATCAATGAGATGAAATTGTCTGGTCATATATGCAAAAGCAATCCAACTGATCAGTCACAATTACATGATTTCAGAAAAGTGTCACAGTTTAGTACAGCAATAAGAATATTGCTTATTTAGTAGATTTACATAACACTTCGGCAGCCTTTCAGCTCAGCGAAAAGATGCTTAAAATATAAATAACACACACTTTTTTAGGCTTGACACTATCTTAAACTAATTACATCATGAGCTGCTTATTTGCTAAATGTCCAAGGCCAATACAGTATTTGAGTTGGACCAATAATTGAGCAGATATTTTCTCTTATTCCTCCCTCTACAAGGTATAAAAACAAAATATAAGAAGCTATTTGCTGCTCTTAATGATAATTTCCCACTAACGTATTGGGTATGGTACAGCAGCAATAAGATATGGACCATAACGTTACCCTCCAGGAAATGGAACCAAGGACACGAGCCATTACAAACACGTAGATGTCTAAGAAATTCAGTAAAAACAGAATTCAGATGACAATCGATCAAATGTAGATATAAAATGAAAAGTGAAGAGAGTGTGAGACTGAGATTCACTTAAAAACCAAAATAGTGGCATGTTTTTCTTGCAATTGCATTCTTTGAACAATTTTTTAAAATGATGAGTGTCCACCAAACTGGAGAGGAAAGGCCGCATATGCGCGCGAGAAGAAGCAATGCGAAAAGTGGACAGACCACAGGAACGATCACAGGATGCAGACCAACGGCTAAAGATAGAACATATATACCCTAGGAGGTGATGCTGCAATAACGCTGCAAAATGGAGGGTGGGGCGTTAAGCAGATTGCGTATCATCATGCCAGCGGCGTATTCACAGGGTGTGTTTGCGCGTGCGTGTGCATGTGCGTGCATGTGCGTGCATGTCTGTCTAGCCATTCTGATCCTCCTGTGTTTGTGGGGGTGTTTGGAAAGCTCCTGCCGAGTCTCCGTTACATCGCTCCAGGGGCTCTGCCTCTGGCTCCTCAGCAGCCAAGTTGGGCTGGGAATGCGCGGGGGAATCGGGAACGATGGTGCCAGGTGCGCTCTGTGAGTCAGGAACCTGGAGCATGACCAAGGCCTCTGTACTTGCAGCAGTAACTTCAGAAGCATCAGCTGGGGGCACTGGCGTAATGCTGGGGGTAAAAGGGCCAGTGGAGGCCCCTGGAACTGGGCTGGAAGCCAATGAGTCACTCTGTTCTGGAGCACGAAGCCTCTTCATCATGGTTGTGACCCGTACGGCTTTCTGTGAAAGTGCAATACCAGAGAAGGACATCTAATGCAGGGTTTCCCAAACCTCATCTCTGGCCCTCCCCAAGGTGTTTCATATTTTTTGTTTTTACCCTGATATGGCACCCTTCATTCAATTAATCAAAGGCTTGATAATTAGTTAACTAACTGAATCAAGTGTACTAGTTCAGTGTGAACTGTCTGGGGAGCCCGAAGGGAGGTTTGGGAAACCCTGATGTACAACCCTGTTTCCAAAAAAGTTGGGATGCTGTGTAAATGTCAAAAAAAAAAACAGAATGCTGAAAATCATTTAAACCATATATTCAATAGAATGACAATGCCAAACCATATTCTGTATGTATTACAAGCAGTAATAAAGAGTCCAGGTGCTAAACTGACCTACCTGCAGTCCAGACATTCACCAATTGAAAACATTTAGTGCATTATGAAATGTAAAATATGACAATGGAGACCCCGAACTGTTGAGCAGAAGAATGGGAACACATTTCACTTTCAAAACTACAGCAATTGGTCTCCTCAGTTCCCAAACCTTAACAGAGTATTGTTGAAAAATAGGTGATGCAACACAGTGTTGAAAATGCCCCTGTCCCAACTTTTTGGAAACATGTTGCTGTCATCAAATTCAAAATGGGCATGTATTTTTCGAAAAACCATAACACTTCTCAGTTTCAACATTTCATACTGTTTTCAATTAAATATTTGTACTTTTTAAAATAAATATATGCACAACGTTCATGCATTACTAGGTACCAGAGCTAGAAAATATGAATTTTTTCAACCCAAAAAAAGCACCTTCCACTTGGCTTTAGCAAAGTTCTTCTCTATCTGTCCACACACTCCATCTCTGATATTCTTATTGGAGGCTGCATTTCCAGAAATCCTGAAAAAATTGACAGGAATACAGAATAAAAATTTGAGTGAGATGTAGCGGATATGGGCATCGTTCAGCAGATCACTTGTACAAAGTGACCAATAACACAACGACTATCAGACACAGACACGAAGAGTGACGAATGAGGTGAGCCCCTCCCTCTTTATAAGGCACCACTAGCAAGCTATAAACTTTGTGGCTCAGAGATTCAATCTAGCCACCTAACAATAATGGTTATATGCTCCACGTGTCAGGCAACCCTCCAGGCCAGAGCCACAAACTAGTCACTTTGGCTTTAAATCCCATTTAAACATTGTGTGCTCCCGATGCTTGAATGACATTAGATTTGTCTAGCTCTTCTGTTTCCTTAGAAACATCATTGTAATTAACCAGGTAAAATGTATTATACTTGAAGCATAAGCGTTTACTCAGTGATGCGTAGGAATACAGGGTTTAAGTAATACTGATGAGAGATTCAGGAGCTGTAGTTATACTTACATCAATGAAGAGTTGCAAAAAAGATCAGAAGGGATCAAAAGGGATCAGATTGCGTGTAAAACATAAGCTCATCTGAGTCACCATTGAACCTTATTTTCTCTGACTGACTTTGCGTGTTTGGTCTCTTTGTAGTATTGATCCGCCTATGTCAGGGGTAGACAACTACAGTCATCCACAGGCTATTTTTGACAGACCGTAGGGTAATATTTATAAAAATATACACTCTGCCAATAGGCTCTGTGCACAAGCATATGGACGAACTTCTGCTTTAGCCAGATGTCAGCATATCATTTTCCGGTTTACTTAAGGCGATCACACGCGTCGCCCCAAATTTCTGTTTTTAGTAGATGTCTCCAAGACCTGCCTAAAATAAGAAATATAGATGTCCATCGAATTGTTGATGCCTGGTCCCCTGCTCCAACAAGCAAGCGGAACAAGGGACTCTACGTATCGAGTTATCTGCACAACTACGAGGGTAAGTAGTGTACTGTGGTGTGCCGGCCGGCTATCGGCTAAGCTAGTTAGCAACGTGTTCCTTTTTAGTGTAGTATTAGGCAGGACAATAGAACGCATAAGAATTCACCCTAGCCTCAAAAATAGCAAAAGAACGCTGGCTGAGCTTGAACGCTAGCACATCCCCATAGCAAGTGAATTGAAACGAACCTTCGTTCAGCCTCTTCTAACCTGAATGAAGCTTAAAATTCCATAGCCTCAAAAAAGCACCAAAACAGGTCTCCTCTTTTATTTTACTACTGTAACCTCATTTCACAACGAAACTGAAAAATAACAACTGGCATTGAGGGTAAACATCTGGTCCTATATGGTATTAATTGCGCTTAAACCTGCGTTACGTGGAAGTATATAAAAAATCGCCTTTTCTGACTATTTCTAGTCTAACGTTTGAAGTCACTGAATGGCGCAAGCCATATTTTATTAAAAAGAGGACATTCTCTTGATTAAAATGATGCCCCACTTGTACCTTGAAACTTAAATGAGTCACATACATTATATTTCTTTTTTTCCGTACAACAGCATCACTCATCTTGTTGTGAGTTTAGGTGTTTACTAATGGGGATGAGTATTAGTAAGTAAAGCGGAAACTGCAATACCGACTTCTAGACAAAAGCGGAAGCTCGTCACTATGCTGGTGCACAGAGTCTATTAACCACAACAACAAAAGAATATAAAAAATAACAATAATGTCATACCTTGATTGCACAATCCCATTACTATTTATTTTTATTTTTTCAATTAATTAAATTACTAAAATCCTAATTGTATAAAAAAAAGTTGGCCTGTGGACGCTGCATGTTGCTGACCCCTGCCATACGTGATACTTAACAGTGAAACCATTATTTGAAAGACAACCAAAACAAACAAACATACACAAACACTTGTAAAGACAGACATTGCTATGTATTTCAGCCTTGGATCCATACCATTCATGGTTGATGGCTTCCTGTGCAGTCAGTCTTTGATCCTGCTCCACTTCCATTAGACCTGCCACCAGGCTTTTTGCTGTATAAAAAAATTAGAACAATCTGTGCTTTTTCCAGTCTTGTTTCGACAGAATTTAACGCATATCTTCCATTCACCATCTTCAAGTGCAGAAACGTGAATTAATTTTGGTTTCAAAAACCAGACAAAAAGATTTGGGTTGTGATTTGTGATGCACATTCCACGTGCAAGCTATGTTGTTTACAACGGGCCAAAGGTTTTGTGTGCGACAAGTGCAGATGAGTGTCAAATGGTAAGTTTCAGCCACGCTTCAATCGGGATCATATGGAGAATTCTCTCATAGAATGTTATACCTGAGTCTGAGATATCATCCCAGTATGGTGAGTCAAACTCATAATCCCCTGACAGAATTTTGCGGAAAAGGTTTTTGTCGTGATTATCATAGTCGTCATCTTCCATATCATCGTAAAAAGGGGGATTTCCTGACAGACTGGAGAAAAGGGAAAAAATACATAGTTGATGGTCCCTGAGATGGACTATAACATCAGTCCTATATAAGCATGAAAGACGCCGCAAACTTCAACCAACTGAGGTGATAAAGACCACTCACAGAATATACATGATGACCCCGATAGCCCAGCAATCCACTGGCCTTCCATACCTCTGACGTCCCACCACTTCAGGAGCTGCAGGAGGAAAGGCAACATCCCATATAAATGAAAATATTAATTAACCTCCTGAGACCCTGTGTACGAATATGAGGACACCATGTTTTAGGCTTCCTGCACCATGTACTTCATTCTGCTTAACTTAAACCTATTGGCCTTATTAGAGGACAGTTGTCTGCACCGTGCTTAGATAGTATACTTATCAGGTCCTACTAATCCAAAATAGCTAAGAGAAATGAACAATGCATACATTATCAAAGCTCAGGTCTTAGGAGGTCAACAGAAAAATAAACCTCTAAAGTTGTCCAAATATTTGATTACTCTCATGCAAAACCCATCTGTCGCCATAAGGCTGTGGTCTGTCCTGATCCCAAGCCCCTCACCAAGGTACTCTGGGGTTCCACAGGGGTCCTTAATGAGTCCGTTCTCCAGCTTGGCAAGGTGGAAGTCGCTTATCACTATTTTTGAGTGTTTCAGGCGGTTGAAGTAAACCAAGTTTTCCAGCTGTTTGAGATAAAACAATATTTTTGGCATGTATAAAGCGAGTCACAAACATAACATACATTGCATTGCCATGTTAAAAATGATTCATGGTGCCATTTAATGTTCTCTTTTAATGCAAAGGGAGAAAAACACAATATTACAATTGTTAGGACGTCCCCGGAACATCAGGATGTTGTGTCATGATCCTCTGGACGTCCTTAATATGCCCGTTTACTGGGAAGTACTGTTTCTAATGCTGTCACTGCGCCAAGTGGGCCGGGATGTAATTACCTGTTTGAAACACCAGGTGGGAGAAGCATGCTGTGTAGGCACTTTACCTTGAGGTTCCTGTGGACGATTCTCTGGGAATGCAGATAGGCCACGGCCTCCAACACCTGTCTGACAACATTGCTGGTGTCCCTTTCTGAGTAGTAGCCTTGGTCTAAAATCCAATCAAAAACCTCTCGGCCTGTAGCTCTGCAACAAAGAATATCCAGTGAAAGCCACTGCCATGTGTGTCATTCAAATTTACAGTAGGACTTTTGCAACATTTGAGATGACAAAAGTGACATTATTCTGCAGAGTATGAAAATATACATTTCATACAGGAGTTCAGAAAGGTAAGCATGACCGGTAAAATGTGCAGAACAATGGCTATGGTTTGCACACTCCTTGAGACTGTATAATTAAGTTGGGTAGTACCACAATGACTTCGAGACAGTACAAATAAATAGCTCTAACCAATGTAAGCTTGAGTAACACTCACAGTTCCAGGAACAGGAAGTACTCCTTCCTAGTTTCAAAGACATCAACCAACTGAAGGATGTTATGATGTTTCACCCTGCGGAAAAGGGAGGCAGACGGAAACAGACAGAGGGAGAGACAGTGATACTGTATAGAAAGCAGTTATGAACATCAAGTGATGAATAGTGTAGCCAGTTCAGCCAAGAAACCAGAGTGGTAACTGGTCGGTGTTGAATCAGCTGATCTCTCCTATCACAATGTCAGATTTATACGTGTCTATTTAAACGTCAGGTTACTCAGTCTAACATGCGGATGGTCATACTAACATGGAGGTCAAATCCACCTTCCACCCCTGGCTCCACCTGTTTGGTTCTGGGTTTCCTTTGTGGGGGGGATCAGTACTGCGTACCTTGCTCATTGCCTATGAGGATTGTTATTAATAATATTACGGTGATTTTATTGTTGGTAGAATTGTATACACGATAATGTGAAGGCAATGATTTACCCCAGAGGATCAGAACTTAATGCCAAGACATTGCATGTACATTGCTGTGCATGAGTTCTCCAATAAATGGTTAAACTAATATGTGGTGTTTTCTATCTGAACAGTTTTTCCCTATGTTATTATGACCATTTGGGAATTGGAAACTTTCCCAATTTAAGTTACATTTAGATAGGGAAATGCATATGCACTTAATAATCCTACAGCCTGCTGCCATTAAGTGATATTGTATTAAGGGCTTAATGATAATATTTTGATCTGCAGTGTCTTTAGAATATATTCATAACCCTTCAAATGTGTCACACTGAATGCTGTCAGATTCGTCATACAAAATGTAACAAGAAGAAAATAACCCAAATAAACACAAAATTCAGTGTTGAAATGAAAATTGCATTTATTGAAGGAAAACTGTTATCCAACACCAACTGGCCCTGTTAAAAAAAGTATTTCCCCCCTGAAATTAGTAACCACCTTTAGCAACAAAACTGCTATCAAATGTTTTACCAAAAAAGATTAGTCTTTCACATCACTGTGGAGAATCTTGGCACACTCTTTGCAGAATTGCTGTAATTCAGCTACATTGGAAGTTCTTCAAGCATGAACTGCTTGTTTAAGGTCCTGCCTCATCATCTCAATGGGGTTAGGGCATTGACCAGGCCACTCCAAAATGTTGTTTCTTTAGAGAGATTTGGAGGCGGATTTACTCTTCTGTTTAAGATCATTGTCCTGCTGCATAGCCTAATCATGTAGACACACAGACTACTATAATGTATCTGAATAATGTTCTGTGTTTGCTTTACAGACATAAAAGGACTTTTAACTTCCAAAAAGGTTCACTTTTGACAGCTTGGGGATCATCAAATAGCTTTTTTGCAAATGTGAGACAAGTACTAATGTTTCTCTTTGTTTGCTGTAGTTTGTGCCTTAGAATCGCCCATTAATTACATTTTTGGCCAGTCTCTGACTGCTCAGACCTTAGCAGATGCTAGAGAGGCCTGTAGTTCCCTAGAAGTTGCCATGGGTATTTTTGTGACTTCCTGGCTAAGCCATCCCCTGGCCCTTGAAGGAATTTTGGTAGAAGGAAGATTCACCACTGTACTAAGTTCTCTGAATTTGGAGATAATGTCTCTCACTGTGGTTTACTGGAGTCCCAGAGCCTTAGAAATGGCTTTGTAACCTTTCCAAAATTCTATCTCAACCACTTTTTTCCTTATCTCTTCAGGGAATTTGTTTTGATTGCGGCGTGGTGCTGCTTATTGAAATCTTGTAGCCTACTTAACATTGGTGATAAGATTCTATATAAGTCATATTCAGACTTCACTAATCAAGCCTGGGTGTGTCTGCTCTAATTGAATCCAATGATCATTTAATTTGGTTAATGAGTTGATTGAGAAACAAAGGGGGCAATCAGTTTTACATGGGCCAGTTGGTGTAGGATAAATTTTTTCCTTAAAAAAATATATAATTGAAACTGAATTTCGTTTACTCTGGTTCTCTTCAACTTATATTACATTTATGAAGAAGCAAAAAAATCTGTTTGACAAATATGCAGAAATAGAGGAAATCAAGAAGAATAAAGTATTTTTAATTGAACTTTACATACATTAACCCGTAATGACAAAGCGAAAACATGTTTTTAGATATTTGTGCCATTTATTGAAAATGAAAAATGAGCTCAGATGCATCCTGTGTTTTTTGATCATTCTTGAGATGTCTGCAATATCATTGCAGTCCACCTGTTCAATCGATTGGACCTGATATAGAAAGGCACACGTGTCTATATAAGTTCTAACACTTCACAGTGCATGTCAGAGCTAAAACAAAGGAACTCTCCATAGGCCTCCAAGATAGAATCATGTCTGTGGAAGGTTATAAAACATTTTCTCAAGCACTGATTTTTTCAGGAGTACAGTGGCTCCATGTTTGTGAAATTGAATACGTTTGGAACCACCAAGACTCTCCCTAGAGCTGACCGTCCGGCCAAACTAAGTAACCAGCCAAGCAAAACCTGGGTCAGGGAGGTGACCAAGAACACAATGGCCACTCTAAGAAAGATTCAGTTTCTATGCAGAGAACTTGCCAGTAAGACAAACCATCTCTTCAGTACTCCATCAATCAGACCTGTATAACAAACCATCTCTTCAGTACTCCATCAATCAGACCTGTAAAACAAACCATCTCTTTAGTACTCCATCAATCATGCCTGTAAGACAAACCATCTCTTCAGTACTCCATCAATCAGACCTGTAAGACAAACCATCTCTTCAGTACTCCATCAATCAGACCTGTAAGACATACCATCTCTTCAGTACTCCATCAATCAGACATGTAAGACAAACCATCTCTTCAGTACTCCATCAATCAGACCTGTAAGACAAACCATCTCTTCAGTACTCCATCAATCAGACCCGTAAGACAAACCATCTCTTCAGTACTCCATCAATCAGACCTTGATGGTAACCACTCCTAATGGAAGCCACTTCTGGGTAAAAGGCATTTGACGTGCCTCTTACAGGACATTAGGTGTGTTTACACTGTACTTTAGCTCAGGGCCAAGCAAGTGCTCAAGAAGCCTTTTCACACTGCATTGTTCTAAGCCCTGGGCTATTAGTGTTCACAGAAGAGTTTGTTAACCCTGGGCTAAGGTTTAACCCTAGGCTAAGGATTCACCCTTGTATTCCTAAGCCCTGGGCAAACAGACAAATATGACACAATACAATTTTACATTCTATGATAAGCTACAAATGTTACGTTCCCTTTGGAATGCGAATAATGTCACAGTACATGACTGACACACAATCAATGCTACGCTACCATTATTCAATTAATGACTTTGTGATATCAAAATGCCCACCCTGTCGCTTTAAAACTATACAAAGAAAGTGAAAAACATTGGTCAACCTTCATTCTTTCGACATATTTGCTAGATTTACAACCACAACAAGCTACAATAACTATTTCGCTAAGATTTTGCAGGTATATTGAAACAACAAAAGTTTGCAGAGTGAAAGGACCGAAACAGAATTACGGAGCTGTTAGTAACGGCACACATCAACAGCGTAGGTAAATTAAGTAAAAGGTTTTGTGATTGGATAATAAACGTTCTTTGCTTTTGTTCTTGACCCCGTTTCGGTCCTAACCCTGCTCCGTCGGTCCTAACCCTGCTCCGTTGGTCTTAACCCTGCTCCGTCGGTCCTAACCATGCTCCGTCGGTGCTAACCCTGCTCCGTCGGTGCTAACCATGCTCCGTCGGTGCTAACCCTGCTCCGTCGGTGCTAACCCTGCTCCGTCGGTGCTAACCCTGCTCCGTCGGTGCTAACCCTGCTCCGTCAGTGCTAACCCTGCTCTGTTGGTGCTAACCCTGCTCCAGAGCAAGGGTGAGGCTAAGACTAAGGGTGGTGCTGGCCCACTTCAAAATATGCAAGTGTGAACACCCCTTAGCCCTGGGCTTAGGAGCCTCTTAACCCTAGGCTAAAGTGCAGTGTGAACACGCCTAAACTTCCACATTTTGAAGTGGGCTAGCACCAAGAACAAAAGCATAGAATGTTTATTGTCCAATCACAAAAGCTGCACATTGCCATTACCAACACTGTAGCTCTGTTTGGTCTTTTAACTCTAACTTTTGTCTCAAAATATGTAGAAAAACAAAAGGTCAAACTAATGCCTCCTGGTTATGCAAAGTCTTTGGTCGTCTTGCATGAACCGCACGTTTGAGATCTCCCCAGAGTGGCTCGATGATATTAAGGTCAGGAGACTGTGATGGTCACTCCAGAACCTTCACTCCAGAACCTTCACCTGTAACCATTGAAGGTCAACTTGGCCTTTTGCTTAGTGTCATTGTCGTTCTGGAAAGTCCAAGAGTCCCATGTGCAGCTTACATGCAGAAGAATGCAAGATGTCTGCCAGTATTTTCTGATAGCATGCTGCATTCATCTTGCCATACATTTTCACAAGATTCCCCTTGCCTTTAGAGCTGACACACCCCCAAAACATCAGTGAGCCACCACCATGCTTCACAGTGGGGATGGTATTCTGTTCTCTATAGGCCTTGTTGATGGGTTGTGACCATAAAGCTCTATTTTGGTCTTGTCAATCCAAAAGAAAATGTGCCTGAAGCTGTGAGTCTGTCAAGGTGTTGTCGGGCATATTGTAACCAAACTTTTTTGTGGCATTGGCGCAGTAAAGGCTTCTTTCTGGCAACTCGACCATGCAGCTCATTTTTGTTCAAGTATCGTCGTATTGTGCTCCTTGAAACAACTACACCATCTTTTTCCAGAGCAGCCTGTATTTCTCCTGAGGTTACCCGTGGGTTTTTCTTTGTATCCCAAACAATTCTTCTGGCAGTTTTGGCTGAAATGTTACAATTCCTACCTGTACCTGGCTTGGTATCAAGATATCCTCAAATCTTCCACTTCTAAATATGTGATTGAACAGTACTGAATGGCATTTGCAAGGCTTTGGATATCTTTTTATATCCTTTTCCATCTTTATAAAGATCCATTACCTTGTTACACAGGTCTTTTGACAGTTCTTTTCTGCTCCCCATGGCTCAGTATCTAGCCTGGTCAGTGCATCCACGTGACCGTTAACAAACTCATTGATTATTTAAACACACTATACACACTAATTGCAATTTTAAAAGCCACAGGTGTGGGAAATTCACCTTTAATTTTCACCTGTGTGTGTCACCTTTTGTGTCTGTAACAATGCCCAACATTCAAGGGTATGTAAACCTTTGATCAGGGCCATTTGGGTGATTTCTGTTATCATTATGATTTAAAAAGGAGCCAAACAACTATGTGATAATAAATGGCTTCATATGATCACTATCCTAAAATTAAAGACAGTTCTTTTCAAGATCAGTCATATATTCAGTCATATAGACAAAAAAATTAACGGCGTTAAGCATGTTTCATAAATCGCATGCCTTAATGCGTTAATTTTGAGAGCCCTAATAATAATCCAACGTTTTCCAGTGGAATTTCCAACCTGATCTCACTGGATTACGTAAACTATTATATGTATATCTCTGGCATCTGATTTTGTATGATATGTTACGTTAGGTTACATTACAATATGCTACCAAAACATTTAATACATTACCACTTGGCTATAACGTAACATATTTTATGAGTGTTATTAAAACGTGCCATATATATTACATAAAACATCCAAGCTGTGTCTTAAACCGGCAACATCTAGCTCTGCCGGTAGACATCCTACCCACTGCTCCATACAGGGACAACCGGTTTCAGTGGACGAGTAATGGCCTTACCAAAGTCGCTACAATATGTAATGAACCGTAACTAACGTTACAGTTAGCGTTAGGTATCACAGAACTAGGGTTAAGGTTTGGGTTAATATTTGGGGTAAGCTTATAAAACAAAAATCTTTACAGTTTGGCTAGGGATCAATCCACTGGGGTTAAAGTTAGTTATCACAGCACTGGGGTTTAGGTTAGAGTTAAGGTTTGGGTTATGGTTAGAAAGAAAATGACATGTAACATATTGATCTGCCCTATGTAACTTCACTACTCGCCGCCCCTTACAGCATCTCCCTATTTGGAGCTGTGGGTAGTGCACCTGTCTGTGGAGCTGAAAGACGCAGGTTTGAAGCACTGCCTGCCAATCATTCTTTTTTCTTACGGATTATTACTCTAACGTTACTTCACCTGACATAATATATCTTACAAATTTAGACTGTCAAATATTTTTGTATAATACTTTATGTATTCCAATGAGACCAGGTTGGGGATTTCATTCATGCATGAAAAACTTAATTTCACTCACATTTTCAAGATCAGGATCTCATTCTTGGCAGCTTTTCTCACTTTCCTCCCATCCTTTTTCAGAAACTTTTTACAGGTGAACATTTTGAGTGTGTTTTTGTCCTTCGCTCTGAAGATCTCACAGAACTCCTCCCTAAATAAGAACCACACAGATTTTTTTATTTATTTTTATAACTGATGCATCAATTTAATAGAAATATATGCTTTCACTATCTAGTCATGGTTTCTGAATACAGAATGTAGGAATAGACGTGCTGAGCATTGTAAAGAAATACTTACGATTTCACAATTTGTCCAAGGTCATATTTATCGGTGACCTCTGAGGGATTGTTATAATCCTTCTTCTCCCCAGGTGTCAGACAGCCAAATGGCATGGCAGCTCCTACCCTACACAAGAAACACACAACAACCCCTGTCAAAAAGATAGAGCACACTGCTGCTGCAGTACACATTGGGGTTATAGTATAAGTTCCATATATATATTAACAACAGAATAGCAGCACCATGACATGGGCCTATAGTATATTATTACTACAATGTTCGTGTGTTGTATCAACTGCAAGAAGGACCACTGCAATGCGTAAATTTTTCAGTAAATGTACTATTGTTGCAGCTGAAAAATGAATCCCTCACATAGCTGCTGTTGTTTCAAAGTCCACTTGGCTGAACATGAGTGTATCAATACTCCATTTGGCTGAGGTTAAATAGGACCACGTCTGGCATTTTGTTAGAGGTATCTAGAATGTAGCTTGGCATTGTGCTCGAGTTACCTAGAATGTTCCTTGTCATTAACAAATTGCAGGAATCGGAAGAGATCAAGAGTCCCAATCAAGGTGCAGACCAAACAAATC
Organism: Esox lucius; assembly: GCF_011004845.1. Lineage (NCBI taxonomy): Eukaryota > Metazoa > Chordata > Actinopteri > Esociformes > Esocidae > Esox > Esox lucius. Next base: position 14,089,869 of record NC_047585.1, read on the forward strand.
AATGCTTCCAATCCATGCACACATTAGGCAGAGTAGCAGCATGCAATTCTTCATGTGTTTATCGAATACACCAGTAATTATCTTAATTGGGCAGTTTGGGCTCAACGTTATAATGACTTTGATTAACAGCTTTAGGGAACATTGTAATTTGTATTCCATTGAACCTTGAGAGTAACTGAATGAATTCCCATTCACCCACTCAAAATAGCTTTCTCTTCAGTATTCTAGAATGCTTGTTTCTTTTCACTTAACAGTGAGTCAGCCAGCCCTGTACTGACATTGTAGCTGAAATCTTTGTCTGCTCTGTGAGACAACTCTGTGAGACTCGTTGAGTCAACTATGTTAGACTACTCTGAGACTAGGTGAGATGAATCTGAGACAGCTTGGAGAAAACTCTGTGAGACAACTCAATGTGAGCCTATTTTGAAAGGATGCACAGCAGTGAGGAATGCAAGGGAGAAAAAGATGCATCTAATAAAAGACAAGCTATTAAATGTTTCAATGTATTACTACCAATGTAATCTCTGGCACATCACTTCGAATTTCATGAATTCAGGATAGGATTTTTCTGTTCTAACTCACTGAGTTTTTATTCAGTCTGATCGTTAGATGTAAAGTGATTCGATTGTCTTTGATTTAGAAACAAAGAAGAAATAAAGTGTACAAAACAAAATGCTTTATTTAGCCTTGAGACTATTCACATATCAGCGGTAGCAGTAGTAATTGTTCTTTCTGAAGAGAGCGTACAGTTCCCTGAATGCATGCAATATGAATGTCCTCTTTGGATGGGTGTCTGGCTGCTAAACAATCCTGTTGATTTGGCAGAGTGAAATACAGTGGGTGGAGGAGAGGGGATTTGACTAAGGTGACATCTCAGAGGAGCCATCAGTCACGTCCCTATTATGAGAAGAAAATGGATGGTTTATCTCTGGTGGAAAATCAATGAGAGGTTTCACTCTGTGGTAGAGGAAATTAACACGTTCATTAGGAAGAACCATGAATAAAGAAACAATGGAAAAATAAAACAATGGAAAAAAAGATGAACAACAAATGAAGCATTTGGAAAAATGAAGCAAAGTTGTTCTAACCTTGTGTAACAAATAATAAGGTGCAAATACAGTTCACAAATGCAAACCAAATGCATTATTTCAGCAATACGAAAATGTATAATTAAAAATACATCAATGAAAATTAAGCAATTGCATAGGAAGCAAATAATGGTAAAGATTAATTAATTTGATTGTGGAACAATCTTGTTTTTGGTATACACTTTTTCATTTAACTGACATTCACACCTAACACATTTTCTTTTGACAACACAGAAAAATCAGCCATGAATTAAGAGGCATCTGCTCTGTACAGTGGGAAAAGGAACCTTACAGTGACCTAATGGCTGGTAGCAGGTGAATGGTACATCAGGACTGACAAACAGATCATTGATTATGGTTCCAGTCAGAAATGCGAGGACATCTCCAGTGTTTGTGATCTATAACCTATGCTAAGCATTTAAAAATGGTGCTTTTGAACACCCCTCATGGGATTAATGAGCATTAGGCAAATGTTAAACTGACTCTAAAGCTAAAGACCATGGGGCTTAAAGTAATAACTTCCTCTCATATATGTGAAATGTAAGACCTTGTAGCCATTTAAGATCAACAAGAAAATTAAGAAAGTTTATTATCACATTAACTTCTCTATCCTGAGCTGAAGCTGGTTCCTCCACTAGCAAGAACATGTGATAGAACACACTTCATTTTCCCCCCAAGCCCTCCCAGAATAGCACTTTGAGCTGGGATAGCAGACTGAAGTCTCATTTCAGTCAGAATGACTGCATCTGGAAAATATATAATTCTAATAAAAACACAATAGCCAGAGCCATTAGCAATCCACACAGTCGACACTGGCAGGTTTTTATGTTGTTGTCACGAGAGCTTTCAAATAATTGATTAAATTCCCTGTGCTGAGTTCTTCAACACTGCTGAATCCAGCAGCGGCAGCTGCACTGCCTGCGCTGATTCGAAGTGGAGCGGGCAATATCTTTGACTGACCTGTAGACTAGTAGTAATGAGCCAGAGAGGGAGATAACGAAGCCTGTGCAGTGAAGAGAAGAAGGTCGTGAATCAATCATCTTCAGGGGAATGAAACACAGAGGAGAGGAGGCGAAGTGTAGTGTAGGCCACAGTGGGACTCATTAAGATGACTCCTGGATCAGGTCTCTGGAGATGCAAACTGCCTGACTTGCTGAATGAACAGCAGCATTTATACAGCTTCACCTCATGCAACTCAGTTACTGAAACCAATGGGCCATTTGTTTTGTGCTGTCATGTGTCCTGCAACATTACTGATATAATTTTTGTTTGATTCATCTATATCTGTCTGTCAAAATATAGTGATACTAGTCAATTGTATATGACAGACCTATTCCAAGGCATAGGCCTGTTCCATGTTCTATTTCATGCAACTTCTGTCATGCACATTGACCCGTAGGGCTTCACAAGCCTTATACTTTAATAATGCACTGTGGATATGTATACCAATTTCAACAAGTAGATGTGAAAGTAGTAGTCACCAGCCAATACAGGTCCCAGTAATATATCACCCATTTTGTATGATTTTTCTTTCTGGTGTTCAAATGATATAATATGGTTAATATCAGATTCAGAAAAAAACTATAATATGGATTCGTTCTGCTTAAGATCCCACAGTGCATCTTAAAATATAGTCTCTATACAGCTGTCACTGTGACTTTTGACAGCTTTCCTCACCGTGCATACTGTGGATTTTCTCCCCTCAGGATTAGCAGTCTCAGTAATGCTGTCTTCATCACTGCTTATCATCAGCTCACATGTGATTAACCTACACCATTAAAAAGTGTAGTAATCCTCAGACAGGCAGGTCCTGTTAGACCACCCTCCTGAAAACTTCACCTTCCTGAAAACCTCACCTTTCTGACAACCTCACACTTACCTCAAATTCTTATCACACATTTACCTCACCTTGCTGGTGTACTCACACTTACCTTATCTCACCCTATTGACAACCTCGTGCTTACACTCACCGAGCACTTCATTAGGCACATCTATCTGTCAGGTAGCTAGCCCTTTTCCCCCCATCCGCTTTAATGTATGAAGTGTTGTGCCATTAGGGATGCCCTTCTGATCACCTCTGTTGCAAAGAGTGATTATTTGAATATTTGGGGCCTTTCAGTTAGCTTGAACAAGTCTGGCCATTCTGTTCTGATTTTGCTTATTAACAAGCTGTTTTTCCCACAGAACTGCTGCTCACTGTGTTTTTGTTTATCACACCATTCTCTGTAAACTAAAGAGACTTTAGTTTGCGAACATCCCAGGAGGTCAGCTGTTTTTGAGATGCTGGAACCACCTCATCTAGCAGCAACATCATACAACTGTCAAAGTTAATTATATTATGTGTCTTCCCTATTCTAATGTTTGGTCAAACAACAACTAAACCAATTGCAGTCATGTGCTGGTGTTCCTACTGAAGGTGGGTGAGTGATTATATGTTACCTCACCTTCCTGAAAACCAAACAATTATCTAGCCTCACCTTCCTGACAACCACACTCATTGCCTCACCTTCCTGACAACCACACAATTATCTAGCCTCACCTTCTTGACAACATCACTTATATTACCTCACCTTCCTGACAACCACACAATTATCTAGCCTCACCTTCCTGACAACCACACTCATTGCCTCACCTTCCTGACAACCACACAATTATCTAGCCTCACCTTCCTGACAACCACACTCATTGCCTCACCTTCCTGACAACATCACTTATATTACCTCACCTTCCTGACAACCACACAATTATCTAGCCTCACCTTCCTGACAACCACACTCATTGCCTCACCTTCCTGACAACATCACTTATATTACCTCACCTTCCTGACAACCACACAATTATCTAGCCTCATCTTCATGACAACCTCACACGTACCTCTGCTTTCTAACAAACTCACAATTACCATACCTTACTTCACCTTCATACCAACCTCAGACTTATCTTATTGACAACCTCATAATTAACTTATCCCAACCTCAGGAAGATCGGGTAGTTGCCCTAAACTTCAGGACACTACTACTTCTGCAGTACCTGCAGAGGGCATTACAAAGGGGTTGATGATCAAATACTGTATGATACTTGCACTTTTTGCAGCGAATCAGATCTGCATTGGGGGACCCTAGATCTTTAAGTGGGTCAAATCTGTGAAAACCTCACTCCATGGGTTTTGGATTAGATCGACCACATCAATTCCCAAATGTTTGCCTTGGAGGTATTAGCTTTATGAACTTCTTTTTCTTTGGCATTCCTTTGGCAGCTTCACAGCAACACATGCAGGGGTACGTTTATATCTGTAATCCTCTGTCAGCTAGCAACACACTGATCCTAGCATTCATATTCCACATTCTAGGTGGCTGTATAACAGAGATAATGAAAGAGCAGTGCCGGCAGGTTTGCCAGCAAATTTTCATAAGCTGCTTGTGTGTGAATACATTCATGTTTGTTCTTACCTTTTACTCCTTCCATACATACCCTAAAATAAGCCTCAGCAAATGTGTTTCTGGCAGCTCTATAGCATGAATGGTGAGTACATGAGGCTAGTATTGCCAAATGTAGGCTACACTGTATGTCTTTGCACTGGCAGCTGGAGACTAGAGATGTAGCCTCGCCTAAAGCAGTAGCATATCTGGTATTTGTCAGTTTTGCAGCAGCAGAGCCCGTTCTTCACCCTGAAGCAGTACCAAGCTACGGTCCCACACTGTACAGATCCTGCTGGCATACATCCTACTCTCAACCCAAATGTTCTGTCTTTTATCAGCCATAATATTGAGCCCGGTGGCAAGAGTCCAGTTCCAACAAAGTCCTGCTGGGACAACACATGCTGTTCTTCCATAATGAGTTATGAACACCTAACTAATGACATCATCACAGGGATTAACGCCTTATTCAGTAAACAGAGGACCAAAGTGTTGTGAACTGTTTGTTGATAGGGCCTGACTATAGAAAGACTTTCAGTTTACTTATATCCTTATTTTACCAGACAGAGGACATTTAACACAACAACCAGGGGAGCACTTAAGGTGAACTGCTAAGGGACAGAACAACAAATCTTTCACCAGCACACAGGAATTTGATCCAGTATCCTTTCATTTACTGGTCAGATGATTTAACCACTAGGCTACCTGCTGCCCCTGATTGAGGTCAGCTGGAGTGATGGGGTGTCCCAAAAGACCAGCCAGAGGGATCAGTTTCACTTTTCCCCTCCCCTTAAACAAGATTTTTCATTGTTTTCATTCCTCCTCTCCCTGTGGTGGATATTTATTGGTATGTGTTGCTTCCAATCCAATCAATATTTCAGTAAGTGCTTCCTCAGCACTTTATAGGACACTTCAGGGGGAATATTTGTTTTATATATATATAGTCGAGACTCTGATATATGATATATGCCCAATGGATAATAATGCAGATACTTCGAAAAACACAATATGTAATTAGTAGCTAAACATGTTTTGTGATCATTTAAGTGTATAGTATCATTTTCCTGTAGACAGTATGCACTGAGAGCCTCCCATGACAGCAATTTCCCAAAGCACTAAGACGATCGTAAGATTTTATCAGTGCGTTTCCCGAAAGCATAATTACCTAAGTGACATGTTACATTGCACGTTAATTAACAAATACTCCGGACCACTCCTTAGTCCATCCTAACAGACACTTTGCGTTTTTTGTGAAATAGCGCCTCCCTCAACAAGCAAGGAGTGGTCGCAAACAGTTAATATTAAGGCAATACAAATATCAAAAACAGTTTTATTTTAGACTAATTTATATAGACAAATTATATAGTAAATGCATGAGTCGTTGTGAATGTAACTGAATGCAACTGTCAACTGAGGATAAAGAAAAATATGTAAAACAATAAATAATTGAGAAAGTGTTCAAAATGAACGTTCACAAGTCTGAATCCCCGCATCGTAGGCTACTGATTAGCTACTATCTTGGACCGATCGGTGCTGGTGACTCCCTACCGCGTCAAGAAGAACAGTGATCTGAATGCTTGTTTTCTCTTGCGTTCCATTTTTATTTCAAACTATTAGAATGGATTTTTCCAACTATTTTTTATGTTCACAGTTAACCAATCATGTGTTGATTGCTATGTGACTTAACATAGATTTTAGCTACCGGAGAACTGATCATTTGATGTCACGTGATATATTACCGTAGGTTGATTGGCTTAAATCCACCCCATTTGTTGGATTTGTTTCGTCCACCCTAAAATTCACTACTAATTTGAGTTTTACATTTTCCTATTGATGCCTAAGTAGTAGTAGAATACATCGCTAGCTATATTATGCTTCTGATAAGTAATCAAGCTCTATCAAAATATTTTTTATATTTCGAGAGAAATGTATTCTATCGCATGTATTCTATATTTTAAAGGGTATTCATAGCCTAATTCCATTCCAAACGACCTTAATGTGGCACTTACGATGCACGTTATAAAGAGCGACGTACCTGATGGTTTGGGAAACAGGCCTAAAGTCTATAGTAACAAAGTCCATCTTGAGGCTACGTGCATCGTTACACTGTCGTAAGTGCCACGTTATCGGGAAACTGGGCCCCGTCGATTACAACTGAGATTAAGCGATTAATCTGATAACAAGATATGATTAAATGCAAAGGTTTTATTTATTATGTATATATACACAAAAATCTTGCACAATGGTCTCTTTAAAACAACTTAAAATGGCAGTAATTAAATATATAATAAATAAATGATATTCATATGCATACTGTACAGCAACATATGCTTTACAGAACCGTTATAATCTTTAATTTCAAATGTACTATTATGAAACTGTTTTGATGAATAAAAGAGAAAACAATGTAAAATCAGATGCTAAAATACCACAAAAAAGTATACGTGTTGGAATTTAACATGATGAAGAATAAATAAAGGAAAGACATTGTTGAGAATCTTTTGACAGGCAGCTTTAAAAAATTTATTATAGCTAACTTCATTCCTCAACTTAAAGCATTATATTTAGATATTTGCTAACGTTTAGTTGGAGTGCCTCTAAGAAAACAGAGTGGTCCATCCTTTTTTGTTAAGTTTTACAACATCATCAGTACTCATAGATTTTGAAAAAAGATGGACAACTCTGTATTTCTCAGAGGCAGAACACAGTTTCTGCCGAACTCCAAAAGAACAGGCCATGAGAGTCTGTAGCACACAGAAAACATCCTTATATTTAATTAAATTGAGTTTGGGTTTGACTGGCAATGCATTTTGCTCAAAGTTCCTGAGACACTAATGGTATGATCCATCACAATCGTAGTGTTTTCTTATCGTGCTAGACGGTAAGCCAGCTCCTTGCGCCCACCAGTTAAGTGGTGCTAATGCAAACGTAATGTTAATCCACTATAAAACATGTTTTACTTAAACACTTCGCTAGCATGAACTGCTCGACTGTTAACTAATTCCATGAACTCAAGTAGCCAACCGATTTAGTGGTGCTGTATGATATGTGGATGAATCTCATTATTGGTCAAAATTTTTTTTGCTGCGTCTCATGCAGATCCCACTAATTGATAATTAAATCCGGTACCAATTCTTTTTTTTATTGTTGTGGTTATGAATTTGAACTGATTAGTTGTTGCAGCCCTAGATCCTGAGTGATGGGTCCATGACAACTACTACCTGCCTCGGAGTCATTAATCTACAGGGATTTAAAGTCATTGCAGTATCTGATCTGTTCTCCTAACTAATGGCATCAAACGTCACCCCTGTACAAAAAAGGGTTCTGAACAGTGTTATCTGGGGAACAACTGAATGAATATGTCTATTCTGGTTCCTCCTATATGACAGCAGCACAGTTTTGTTGGGGAAGGAAAATGTATGCAGTTCTGAATGCTAATTTCAAAGTTGAAGGTGGCGGTTGTATGTAATCTGTTTATGTTGGCCTACTATAAATGAGTCAAGAAGACAACAACAAACAAGCTCTGGATGACAGTGCCGGTCTGGTGGGGCCATGGATAAGACTGAAGCTGAGTCCCTTGTGAGTCTGACTTTTTGAATCCAGGGCCATGTCACTTTTGAAAATCTGATTTTTAAATGTCACATAACACAAGCATACTGTGACAGACAAACATGCACCAACACAGACACGTACACACACAGAGACACCAAATGAGCTTATATAACTGCTTAATAATGACACGGCCCCCTGTGACACTTTGTTCTACAATCCCATTATGGTCTCTCTATGCAGCACTTGTTCTAATAGTGAAGTGTTGGATCAGGGATCACGTTTAAAAATGGTTTCACGTCTGAACAAGAGGACAGAAACAATATCCATTGTTATATTCTATTCCCCACCCCAGGAAAACAGTATTCTAATTTGATTTCAGCAAACAACACAATTGTGTGACACAGCATAATTTGTGGTGATACTGACATAGTTAATAGAAATGCTGATTAGCATAATGCATAAACATTCATAAGACTTTGCTGCGCTGTCTGAGCCCTACATGTGTGCCAATGCTGAATCATGAATATGCAAAAAGCCTTGTCACAAACACTGTGGAGACAAACAAGTAAAAAAAAAAAAATCAAAGAATCTCCTTAACAGTAATATCAATAGTCTGGAACATACAGGATTGACAATCACACAACTATAATGCTGAATATATTGGGATATGGTATATTATCAAATCTTTAACACAACATTCTTTAGACATACTCTGTTATTTGAGGTCATATGCAATCTAAATTACTTTGTGTTTAGCACTGAAAAGAGATGGATATCCCACAGAAAAAGGGAAATCATTTTCATTTTACATTCATCTTTAACACATTTACAGTGGCATTCACCTTTGTCCGAAGCAATTTGCATTAGTGATTGCATACATTTAAGAACCAATACTACTTTTAAATTGTTCTGGTAATGGGGAAGGAGAAGGGAAGCTGGAGATGATTATGTATCTGAAATGGTATGAGGTCCAGATTGGAAACTTTACCAGGAAACAATGATTTACAACAGCCTTACTCTTACGATGGGTGCCTTTCAATGTATAGTGACCACAGAGTCACGAAATCCATTCAACGTCCAACTGGAAAGAAGATACCCTACACAGGGCCATATCCCAATTCAGATTTTGAAATACAATCTGAAAATGTCGTCAACTCACTTGCTAAAGTGAACAAAACAGCACATTTGAAACAGGTTTCAGTTTAAAGGTTGCATTTTTTCAATAGAGGGAATCATTTCAAAATGATAACAGTCTGCTCCCCATTTGAGGCCAGGGACGTGATTCAGTTGCTGATATATTGTTTTCTAGTGCTATTGAAAGAGTATTGAATGGACTGAAGTCAGTTTGAGAGAACTGCTTTTACAAGGACTGTCTATATGAGGGTAAATGGCTTGAGAGACAGATGTTAACTCTTTAAAGCAGGTTTCTAGTGATGAGCTTTCATACATTTTACAATTAATTGGTTTATGTCTGGTACATTAATGACTTGTTGGATTATATACTGTCAGGGTTGATTATTGGTTATTTGCGTTATCTTCTGTCAGGGTACATCATTGGTGTATGTTCTGTCAGGGTACATCATTGGTGTATGTTCTGTCAGGGTACATCATTGGGATATGTTCGGTCAGGGTACATCATTGGTGTGTGTTCTGTCAGGGTACATCATTGGGGTATGTTCTGTCAGGGCACATCATTGGGGTATGTTCTGTCAGGGTACATCATTGGTGTATGTTCTGTCATGGTACATCATTGGGGTATGTTCTGTCAGGGTACATCATTGGTGTATGTTCTGTCAGGGTACATCATTGGGATATGTTCTGTCAGGGTACATCATTGGTGTATGTTCTGTCAGGGTACATCATTGGTGTATGTTCTGTCAGGGTACATCATTGGGGTATGTTCTGTAAGAGGCAATTGCTGACTGATTGTGGCATGTTCTGTCAAAATCCAATATTGACTGGATGGGTTATATTCATTGAGGGTCCATTGCTAACTAATTGGGTTGTTCTGTGATGGGCCATTACAGACTAGTTGTCTTTTATTCTGGGGGTCCATTATTGACTGATTGGGTTCAGTCGAGCATGTCCTGTTAGGGTCTATTACTGATTGTTTTGGGTAATGTTCTCTGAGAGTCTAACTGGTTATTGTATGTTCCGTCAGGATCCTTTACTGACTGACTATATTCATTGAGGGTCCATTACTGATTGATTGGGTTACGTTCACTGAGGGTCCATTACAGACTGATTTTGGTTGTTCTGTCAGGATCCATTACTGACAGATTAGGTTATATTCATTGAGTGTCCATTGCTGACTGATTGGGTTGGGTTCTGTGAGGGTCCATTACAGACTGATTGGGTTAGGTTTTGTAAGGGTCTATTACTGACTGATTGGGTTATGTTCTTTGAGGGTCTGTTACAGACTTATTGGATTATGTTCCCTGATGGTCCCATTACTGACTGATTGGGTTATGTTCTTTGAGGGTCTGTTACAGACTTATTGGATTATGTTCCCTGATGGTCCCATTACTGACTGATTGGGTTGTTTTGTGATGGTCCATTACTCACTGATTGGGTTGTTTAATGATGGTCCATTACTGACTGATTAGTTCTGTGAGGGTCTATTACTGACTGATTGGGTTATGTTCTTTGAGGGTCTGTTACGGACTGATTGGATTATGTTCCCTGAAGGTCCCATTACTGACTGATTGGGTTGTTTTGTGATGGTCCATTACTGACTGATTGGGTTGTTTAATGATGGTCCATTACTGACTGATTAGTTCTGTGATGGTCCATTACTGACCGATCAGTTCTGTGAGGGTCCATTACTGAGTGATTGGGTTATGTTCTGTGTGGGTCCATTACTGATTGATTGGGTTATTTTCTGTGTGGGTCCATTACTGAGTGATTGGGTTATGTTCTGTGAGGGTCCATTACTGAGTGATTGGGTTATGTTCTGTGTGGGTCCATTACTGAGTGATTGGGTTATGTTCTGTGTCGGTCCATTACTGAGTGATTGGGTTATGTTCTGTGTCGGTCCATTACTGAGTGATTGGGTTATGTTCTGTGAGGGTCCATTACCGAGTGACTGAGATTCCTAATTCATAATTGACGGCTTGTTTCAGCAACCCCCCTCATAATAGGACCTACAGCTGGCCAAAAGTTCTCTTGTAATATTTCAAAAATGTTGTTAACAACTTTTATAGGCATCAATTAATTTGCTTTACCTTTCTCACTGCACTTTAGGTCACTTGTTAGGAGAGATCTGTACATATTCAGTATATAAGGTGGGTCCTGTTTTGAACTCTTGCCATAGTTCTGATTCTGTTAACCTAACACTCCAGCACTGTCCCCACATTCTTTTTAACTATTACAATTCTTTTTTTATCGTTTGTGATTGTTTTCCTGCTTTAAGACCTACAACCAATTGACATCCTGCTGATTTAAAATGGCTTGCAGACATGTGAGACCCCCGAAAATGAGAGGCAGAAAAGCCAATCCAAATTCTTATACCTCCAATGTATTTGATTCTAAAAGTGATTGTCCTTGAACAGTTCATTTGGTGGTTGGTACATATAGAAAGACCCCACTTCTAAAGAAGACACAAGGATTGAACAGTTTAAAAACCCCACCTACTGTTAACAAGCCATAAACTGGGGGACCAATTAAACAGAAATACAGCTCTTTCGCAATACTGATCAGGCCTGGTTTTACTGATGACCAAACTTCGCAATCAGTAAAAAAAAACTAAAAAACTCCCAAATAAAATAATAATAGGGCAATTTGATAGTGCTGTGGGGTTTCTTGGCTGGCACAGGGTGCCTGGTTGCATGATTCTCAGGGCTTCATACAATCACTCAGGTGTTTTGAAGTCAAACGTTTAACCCAGTGTCGAATTATGGGTCTCCACTGAATGATAGTCGTATTCCAGCATGACAAGATCAGTTGGTTGAGGACATACCTTGAACACTAAATAATTAGAGCAGCTGAAAAGCAGGACAATTTACATATAGAAATGTCCTGCAAGCTCATTAAAAATTACAAGATTAATCGTTTCATTTTTGTTTGCAGCCAAGCAACCATGTACTTCCCCCGAGGTATCACAAATACATTTGTCTGTGTCATTATTTTTCATTTTAATAAATAAAGATTTTAAAACACAACCCAAATTGGTTCTGCAACATTGAAATTGCATTGCCTTAACTATTTTAACCAGGTAAATAATTCTCCCCGATCTCTCAGGTCCGGGCCTGGTGCCTGGCAGCAGACAAGGTCCTGGCATCTGATAACGGGCAGCGGTGTGAGGCCCTCCAAGGTTAAGCCTTGTGAGGCTCTGGTGACAGGGGCCAGATGGTCATGCACATCGCAGAGTTAGGAAAATGACATTGCCTTTCAGCCTTTTTAACACTCTAGATTTAGTGTAACGACTGTAAAACCTGAACGACAATTACAATCAACACCAAAGACGATGGAAAACCACGACAGAACTGCAAGAAAAGCTACATGAAATCACTGGTGAGAACAGCGAGAGATGTCTGCATCAGACAGGTGAGGTTAGAACTCCTCTTACCTTTTTGATCTGCTGTTGACAGGATGGAAAGAGGAGACACCTCTTCACCTTGCGTTCTTGCTCCTGACTTATCTGTTATGCTTTAAGACAGAGATATGTTTCCCTCTTCTTCTTCATCGCCTAATCTGACCGTTCTGTTCTGATGTTGTTTGTTGCCTTGGTAACCAAGTTCTACATAAGCGTCATGGTACAGTGCCTTTAGAACGCAGCCAGCAGCCTCACACACAAGGGGGGGTGGGGGGTACAGACGCATTGCCCATCCACACAGAGCTGTACAGGAACAGAGCTAAATTTAGTGTCTAGATATACACCTCATTGGGTTTCTAGACAAAAAACAATAGTTTTGTATTATTTTGATACAGAGGACCATTATGGACAGATTTTTGTACCTTTCGAAATGGAGCATGTTGGTAATAGGAACAGTACCCAACAGAAACAGCCTTAAAATCAAAGGGATTTCGAACCACAATGGGAAACATTTTGCTCTCATGGTTCTTATTCTTTGTTCTTTGTCAGGATAGGTTATGTAAGGGAACATTTAAGGTCTATATCCTTTGTATTCTACATACAATTTCATTTGTTTTTTATTTGATGTAATCTTAACACACATGCAAAAAAATGTAGGTCACTGTTGTTTATTACTATAAGCATACAACAACCTTGACAGATAAACAAGGACAATGAATAATTACTGTGGTTTAACCAAATGTTTTAATGAAGGTTAACTGATAAAGGATCAGTAATAGACTTTCACATCTCTCTTGAGTAATTACGTGACATTCAATGACTTGTTAAAGATGGATCTAGTGAATTACACCATGGATAAAGCAGAGGTAAAATAAAAATGTTCAAAGTTCCCCTTAAAATGTAGCTTTTAGTGGATTCAACCTTTTAGATTTTGGTCTCTGCAACACTTTCAGTAAGGGTAGAAGTGTGAGAATGTTTTTTGACAGAAGTGCTTACTCAAATGTTATTGCAACTGTCTATTATTTTATTTTTTGTATTGGCAAAGGACCTTCTTTCTCAAAATGCCATTACAATGCTCTCCTGTCAGTCCACTGTGAATAGGACCTTTATAAATAATTGTATCTACTGCAATTAACATTGATTCCTTGTTTTTCGGGATTTTCCCTCAGGTATAGCTATGTTTTGACATGTATTCCTGTAAGTGCTTTTTCAATGTAAATTTCGCTATCACAAATACAGACAGACACACACGATTCCCAGGAGATGCAGTTGACACAGACATAACCGTGAAGTGACAGTAATGACTGTTGGCCAATGAGCACTTATGATGGGACATAACCAAATCCAATATCAAATCTAATCCGACACTCAATATTAAATCCTGAATAGCTGTCATCTGTGTTGCACACCCAAGGGCCTTCAACCCTCAAAACAAGGCTGATTACACCAACATGCTTTAAAAGTACATTATGATTTCCACTGCATTAATTGCAAATGATAGGGAATGTTGTTCTTATTGACCATGGCAGTGGTGTCATTGAACTCAGTGAGGAGATGTGTCTTTCCCTTACAGCCATTGCGCAAAGGGACTGCTTCTCTCTGTTCTCCATTTGAGTCTGACAGAGTCAGGCTGTACCGGACAGGTATGCTGCTTTACTAGACTTACTGAACCCTAATAACATTACGCTTTCTTCTTTTGTTTCACCTCAGAGAACTGGCTAATAAGCTGTTCAAAGTCTGTGGGGTAGTAAGCGACACAGCCTTTCACATGGGCGATCCGGATTCAAATCTCAAGAAGGCCATACTTTCTATCGCGGTCCGTCTGAACTAGGCTTGCCTGGTTTCTTGTTCTAAAAGCGGTAAGGTGTAGTTAGGCTAACAAAATATGTCAATGATAGTTGCAAAATATATATTAGCTTGCTAGCTAGCAAACAGTCTACATAACACTAGGTTCACCTCACTCACAGCTAGCACTGTATGACACCAGCCAAGAAAAGACTGAAGTTAGACAAACTGGTGTTTTTTTATGCAAAGACAAAGTGAGTGGTACAGCTAGCTAGCTATGATATATTAGAAGATAACTACCTAGCTAACTACCTAGCTTAATACTGTAGTTGAAAAGTTGGCGAACGTTGTAGTTCACTACAGAAGTAGCTGCATTCGACATTTCAACCTAATGTGGGACTTATAAATCAAACATTGCCATCACATCAGGTTCTGCAGGAGTCAATGTAGATCAAGTCGTCATGTCATATGTCCTACATTTTTAGCAGGATCAGATGGTGACCGTGAGAAGGTCCTTGTCATAGCAGGATCAGACAGCCAGGGTGAAAATATCAACCGTGGGGCTGAGGTGAAATGTTGTCTTTAAAGGTGGATAAAATTAGTTATGTTAAGTGTAGCCCATATCTTGAATATTCATATTTATTTGTAGAACCAGACGGATATTGAGTCAACCAATGTAGTCATGCACGAATGTAGTGGAGCTTGGGAGGTGAGGTTGTGAAATTCAAGTACAGTACTGGCAAAATGTACATGTAGATCACATTATATCAGCCACACACATTGAAATACGGAGGTCTGCAGTAGCTCTTCACATCATAGACAATATGGTAACTAAGTAATATTAGATGAATTGGCTGAAGGCTGTATTTTGCGTGTTCGTTGTAGCAGAATCAATGAGATGTTGTCCATCAGTGCACATACAGCATATGGCCAAAAGTATGTGGACACCCGAACATCACACGTATATGAGCTTGTTGGCCATCCCATTCCAAAACATGGGCATTTGCAAAAACATATTTGTCCCCACTGGCGTAGCTATCCAGGGTGTGGTTGCACCAGGTCCCACGGTGGGTGGAAGGACCGTGCTTGACCTCTATAAAAATGTAAAAAACATTTATATTGTGAGTTTCTATGTGGTTATCACAGTCAGACCTCAGGATTGGCCTTCCAATGCGTATATACCGCTTCAGAATTTTTCATTGGGGGAGGGGGGGGGTCCATGTAAGGACAGCTTGCACCCCAGCCCGGCATCATCATGCTATGCTAGTGTTTGTCCCCCTCACATTTGAAATCAAACCTATGCCCCTGCTCAGGCATAATGCATTTTGACTGTTACAGGAGGCAAACACAGGACCTGTTGTTCTGGAGCCAGCGTCTCTAACCACCATACTAATACTGTGTTTGACCCCCTTTCGCCTTCAGAACTGCCTTAATTCTACGTGGCATTGATTCAACAAGGTGCTGAAGGCATTCTTTAGAAATGTTGGCCCATATTGATAGGATAGCATCTTGCAGTTGATGGAGATTTGTGGGAAGCACATCCAGGGCACGAAGCTCCCATTCCACCACATCCCAAAGATGCTCTATTGGGTTGAGATCTGGTGACTGTGGGGGCCATTTCAGTACAGTGAACCCATTGTCATGTTCAAGAAACCAATTTGAAATGATTCAAGCTTTGTGACATGGTGCATTATCCTGCTGGAAGTAGCCATCAGAGGATGGGTACATGGTGGTCATAAAGGGATGGACATGGTCAGAAACAATGCTCAGGTAGGCCGTGGCATTTAAATGATGCCCAATTGGCACTAAGGGGCCTAAAGTGTGCCAAGAAAACATCCCCCACACCATTACACCACCAGCATGCACAGTGGTAACAAGGCATGATGGATCCATGTTCTCATTCTGTTTACGCCAAATTCTGACTCTACCATCTGAATGTCTCAACAGAAATCGAGACTCATCAGACCAGGCAACATTCTTCCAGTCTTCAACTGTCTAATTTTGGTGAGCTCGTGCAAATTGTAGCCTCTTTTTCCTATTTGTAGTGGAGTTGAGTGGTACCCGGTGGGGTCTTCTGCTGTTGTAGCCCATCCGCCTCAAGGTTGTGCGTGTTGAGGCTTCATAAATGCTTTGCTGCATACCTCAGTTGTAACGAGTGGTTATTTCAGTCAAAGTTACTCTTCTGTCAGCTTGAATCAGTCGGCCCATTCTCCTCTGACCTCTAGCATCAACAAGGCATTTTCACCCACAGGACTGCCGCATACTGGATGTTTTTCCCTTTTCACACCATTCTTTGTAAACCCTAGAAATGGTTGTGCGTGAAAATCCCAGTAACTGAGCAGATTGTGAAATACTCAGACCGGCCCGTCTGGCACCAACAACCATGCCACGCTCAAAATTGCTTAAATCACCTTTCTTTCCCATTCTGACATTCAGTTTGGAGTTCAGGAGATTGTCTTGACCAGGACCACAGCCCTAAATGCATTGAAGCAACTGCCATGTGATTGGTTGATTAGATAATTGCATTAATGAGAAATTGAACAGGTGGTCCTAATAATCCTTTAGGTGAGTGTAGGTTTTCACTATAACTACAAAAAATAGCAGATTTTTTTTTTAAAGCCGTCTGCGAATTAATGATGAGAGAGCGAATATTCTGATTTTCGCTTTTGGGGAAAACATTAAGCAGGACATTAAAAACAATACTAAGATGATTAGACACAAAAAAAAAATCTTTATAAGATTATTCAGGGTATGAGTAAGAGTAAAAACCATGGCCATGATTGTGGGTCTGACCAGAGACATGCTGTGTCATGTCAAATGATCCAGTTAGATTTATAAATTTGGCGGCTGCTATATTTGAGGGAATATCAATATGGACATTGAAATCCCCTGCAACAATGATATGGTCATGTTTCACCACCAGGGGGGAAAGACATTCAGAAAATTCTGGTATGAAGTTGGAGTTAGGTTTTGGAGGGCGATAAAGCACAGCACATAAAACTGTCTCAAGGCAGTGAATAGAAAACACAGAAAACAAGCACCTCAAATGAGTAGAATTCTGATACAGTAATGGATTTGAACTGGGTTTTGTGAACTACAGCAATACCCCCTCCACATCCATTAACCCTAGGCTTGCTTATAGATTTATAATCAACAGGGCAGAGATCATTTAATAAATATTGGTCACCATCTGTCATCCAAAAAATCCAGGTTAAACTCTTTGATGAAATCATGTCAAATCATGAAATCATGTTTTGCAGATTTTGTCATCTTGACGATGTGAAATTTAATATCACTTAATAACAAACTAATATGCAAAGTATAAATGCTAATAAAATGTAAAACTAAAACCTGTGTTTAACCAGCGGAAAATAAAGGACTTTTCCTTCTATTGCCTGAGATAATGAAGGGGCTGGACATGCTGACATACTGAGTTCTGATTGGTCTCATGTAATTGGTATCATGTAAACAGCTTTTGTCATAACACGACTGTTTGGTCAATAAATCATTGTGAACCTGGGGTTTTCAAAAATGGACAACTGCGATCCCAGTGCTACAGCTGTGAATCACATCACTGCCCCTGAATTTTGCTGGTGTTTTCAATGAAGTTGTGAGATACTACTTTCTGGAGTACAATGATGCCATGACTCAGAAGATGAATCGGACGACGATGAAGAAATCCCAGACTTGAGATACTGTTCAAAACGTTCAGGAAAAAACGAGGCATTTCATTGCAGTGCCAATGGAGGAAAGAAAACGCTAGCTCCTCTTGTGTAAAACAACTGTCCAAAAATTACATTTACAAGAAAAGGACAATCATGGCAGTTCTGATAGAGACAATGAAAGTTGCATAGATTATTGGCGTATTGAATGCCTTGAGTGTGAACAGTAGCGAAAAGACGCGCTGTATGTAAACAACATCAACAGACTAAACGCAAACAACAAAGGACTTTGTATATAATCAGAGGATACATAATTGTTTCAGTCTGCCGTGAAACATTCCTACATGTATACGGTGTAATGTTTGCTAAATAGCTACAGATAATTCCCTTTCAAAAAGATGTCCAAGTCGTTTGTATTATTGCTAGTTATCTAGCTATAGCTACTGACGTTACTGTTATTGTTAGCTAGCTAGGTAACAACACGGACTTAACAGCTAGCTAACATTTCCTGGTTTCTAGCTGGTGTGTGATTATGCTTAGCTATTATGTTTGCACAGTATATGACGTTACTGTTAACATTAGCTAGCTAGGTAACAACACTGACTTAACAGCTAGCTAACATTTCCTGGTTTCTAGCTTGTGGGTGATTATGCTTAGCTATTATGTTTGCATAGTCTTCACAAAAGTGAACAAGTCACTTAGTGTCATAATAAGCTATCTGATTGACCGGTCATTCATCCAGGTGTGTGTGATTATGCCTAATCTATAACCCTATAATGGCTCAGTGGCTGTTCACCAGCACTCAAACTATCTACACTTACATTGCTGCTACTGTTTATTATGAATCCTGCTGCTAAGCTACTTAACCTTTCACTGTACTGTTTATACGTGATGTATCAAGTCCATTTATGAAAAATGTATATTATGATATAGTATGTGTTTATTAGAGACCCAGTTTAGCACAAGGTCAGAGTGTCCCCAATACTTAAATAGTTGGGTGGGGTAAAAGGCCTAAGAGGGTGTGAACAACGCTGAATGGGCATAAACCAAGACCAGCTCTCTGGAAGTGTGAATCTTTCAAGCCTTATTTCTCAGAACTAAGTATAGCCGATTATAAACATTTAAAGCAGCATATCTTTCCCATAACCAAACAGTATGTTTTATATACCATTTCAAAGAATCTGGAGTTTTATAAAATGCAATAAAAAGCAAAAAATAAAAATGCGATTAGCCCAGTTTCCTGAATTCTGTCACATATGTATTTCTTTGGTTGAAATAAATTGACCTGAATATTATTTTTCAAAATACTATTACAAATCAAATCTAAAATGTTTACATATGACTATATACCATGATATACCAAAAGTATACGTTTTTATGACAGGCGCTCCGTCACACATGTTTGTTGTTTACAGTCATCAGTCAGAGCGGTAGTAGTGTGGTGGGGTCCAGAATGATGCAAATGTTAGCAAGTGGATTAAAGTTAACTAATCCAAGGGAAGATGGAATATATTTACTGAATAAATGTTACCTACGGAAAAATATTTGGCTACAAAACGCTAAGTAAAGCTCAGCGGTGGAATAGAAAGGCGTTTTAAGCAAATAGGTGAGTTAAGCAAATAGCATATGGCTGGCTAGCTTAGCTAACTAGCTTCTCTAGACTCTTCCATCCAATAAACTCAATGTTACGCGTTGATAAATATTGTCTTATAGTTCTGTTGCCGTGTTTTGCGTGTCAACCACACGGCTTCCTCCATTAGCATGGTCTGTCTTTTCTCAAACAACCAGTCATTGAGCCGATGTTACATGAGAACGACACCCACTCCTTTGCGCATTATTTAGTGGGGCTCATGTTGTATCGGTCGTTTTTAAAAACATGTATTTTGGTTAACCAAAAACTATTCAAATAATAACACAAACTATTCGGATAGTAAAATCACATCCCTACTTCCTATCCGGCACTCCACCTCATCGGGGTACTAACCACCAGCCGGAGAGTGATGGCAGCAGCGCATCCGAAGGACACACCTGTTTTCACTTAGTCATTAGTTCAGTATATATTGGTTCTATTAGTCACAGTACAGCACTCATTATTGTTTCTTGGAATGTGAGGTGCGTACGTTGTATTGCTCATTGACGTCTCTAATACACTGTTTCCCAATCCTGGTCCTGGGGAACCAAAGGGTTGCATGTTTTTGTTTTTGCCCTAGCACTCACACACCTGTTTCAAATGTTGCCCTGCCACTTACACAGATTTTTCTGCAGGGACTGTAGTTTCTTCTTGAAATCAAATATGCGAGCTCCAGGAATGCAGTATACCCGTGAGTGACCAACCTCTGGGAGTAGTTCCACATCTCGCACAATCGAGTCATCCACAATTATTATCTCTGGTGTCGGTGTCGACCCCAGCGCAGGCTGGTCATCAAGTGACTGGATGGGCTCTGAAGAACGTTAGGCGAGAAAACCTTCAATAAAATCCTCTTTTTCCACATACTGTTTGATTACCATAAACATCTTTCAAATATCGCACTTCATGGCAGTGTCCTTGTGGGTTGATGTGTCCATCTTGGGCCTTACATCACACAGGAGGTAGTAGCTAGTGGTCCCAGACCAAGGGCTAACCACAAGACGCAAATGGAGAAAAACTTGTTTAAAAGTATAAAATCCACAAATTCAGTTC
The DNA here is from genome assembly GCF_011004845.1 of Esox lucius. Taxonomy (NCBI): domain Eukaryota; kingdom Metazoa; phylum Chordata; class Actinopteri; order Esociformes; family Esocidae; genus Esox; species Esox lucius. The sequence continues at coordinate 14,110,586 of NC_047585.1, forward strand.
AGGTATAAAATCGCCAAACTCGGAAGAATAAAACGTGTATTTTAAAACGATAAAACGTAAAAACTGGTAACAGATAAAATCCTAAAACCACGTTACCACCAAACAATTTTAGGCAGCATAAAAACAGGGAGTGACATCTCTATGTATATTTGTGATGGGTTGTTCACTAAATATTCATTCTTTTTGAACAAATCTTTTTGGTGAATTGTCATTCATGATTAATCTCAGTAGGATCTTCAAATCTCATTAACTGGAAGTCACAATGAACAAAATTAATGTTTTTCCACAGATCATCGAATTTTGTTCACTGGAAAGAACGATGAACGAAATGAACGATGATCCACAGACCTTCGAATCTTGTTCACCGGAAGGAACGATGATCGAAATGAACGATGATCCATGGATCTTTAGGCACTTTGGATCACCTGAGAACGATGGAAGGCAAACGACGAGTCTTTAAATCTTTCTGATCTCCAAGTATCTCATTTATTATCATCCTTAATGTTCCAAAGTAAGAAAGGTTAGCTATAAATATTAGGACAGTAGGCTGTTATACAGCTGTCAAGTGATTGTTATATACAGGTCTATTGGTAATACTGTTAACTGTCAGGACTTGAATAAACTGATCAGATTTATTAATAAACTTTTTCTCATGGTCCTTTTAATTCCGTGATCACCGGAAGGAACATCAATGGCTAAGGAGAAGATAGCTTAAGTCTTTTAATCTTTTTGATCTCAGAGTCTCTCATTATCAGCCTAATAGTGTCACGTCCTGATGTATTACACCTGTTGTCTTGTCCCTGGCCCTCACCAGGTGTTCCCGGTTCCCTATTAGCCCTGTGTACTTAGACCCTGTTCTCTGTTTGACAGTTGCCAGATCATCTTGTCTTGTCTTGTGCGGAGTTGGAACACCTACAGAACGTGGTGGCCTGCCAAGGGGTCGACACGAGGAGGCGCTCCATGGCTTCGCAGAAGAACTCTGCAAGCAGAGAAAGCGCCAGCAGGAGGCCAACGACAGCCTGCGGCGAATGTTAGAGAGGATAACCCTGGCCCTGCCCGAACAGGTAGCTCCCCACCTGCCTCCTGCCCCACCTACACCCAAATTCCCAACACCCCCTCGATACCCCAAAGGGAGCCGCACTTACCTGCTCCCGAACGGTTCTCTGGTGACTCCAGTTATTGTGGGCCCTTTTGTGGGCCCTTTTTTCGGCTGTCTTTCAGGCTCTGGTATATGACGTGCTCCGGGACATGATTAACCGCTTTGTTTCTGTGTATCTGGATGACGTTTTGATTTACTCCCGCTCTGCCCAGGAACACACCTCCCACGTACGACAGGTCCTTCAGCGGTTATTGAAGAACAGTCTTTTCGTAAAGGCTGAGAAGTGTATGTTCCATCGCTCTGTCATTCCCTTCCTGGTATACATAGTGGCCGCGGGTAGCATCCGGATGGACCCCAGCAAGGTCCAAGCCGTCACCGATTGGCCACAGCCCTCTTCACGCCTGGACCTACAACGCTTCCTTGGATTTACCAATTTATACCGGAGGTTCATCCGGGGCTACAGCGAGTTGGCAGCCCCGCTCACCGCCTTGACATCCACTAAAGTGGATTTCCTATGGTCCCCAGCAGCAACCCGTGCCTTCGCGGCCCTCAAGCAGTGCTTCACCTCAGCCCCCATTCTGATTCACCCGGACCCGGCCCGGCAGTTTGTAGTGGAGGTGGACGCCTCCAGCGTCGGCCTGGGGGCTGTTCTATCGCAAAGGTCAGACCGTGACCAGAAGCTGCACCCCTGTGCTTACCTCTCCCGTCGCCTGACACCTGCTGAGGCTAATTACAACGTTGGCAACAGGGAAGCAACGGCTCGAAGAACACCAAACCGGATGCGCTCTCCCTGTGTGTTCAGACCTGCTGCCGACCATCGAGAGCCTGAGCGCATCCTTCCCGCCTCCTGTCTAGCTACGTCGCTAGTTTGGGGTGTTGTAGAGGCAGTGCAAAACGCGCAACGTTTAAGTCCTGACCCTGGGGGTCCTCGCCTGTTTGCCTGTTTGTGCCTGACAATGTCCGGTCCAGAGTCCTGGAATGGGGCCATTCCTCGACACTCACCTGCCACCCTGGCGCCCGCCGGACCTTGGCCTTCCTCCGTCAACGGTTTTGGTGGCCCACCATGGGGGTGGACGTCCCCTCTTTCGTATCCGCCTGCACGGTGTGTGCCCAAAACAAGACGTTACGCCAAGCCCCAGCCGGTCTCCTGCAACCGCTTCCTGTCCCTCGTCGCCCATGGTCGCACATCTCCCTGGACTTTGTCAGTGTTGCCGTCGCTGTCTGACGGCAACACTGCTATCCTCACGGTGGTGGACCGGTTCACCAAGGCGGCACACTTCATCCCCCTGCCCAAGCTGCCATTGGCCAAGGAGACGGCCCAACTGATGGTGCAGCACGTTGTCCGGATCCACAGTCTGCCTGTTGACGTCGTCTCCGATCGGGGCCCTCAGTTCACTTCCCAGTTCGGGAGGCCATTCTGCACCCTCATTGGCTCTTCCCTCAGTCTGTCTTTCGGCTTTCATCCCGAGTCAAACGGCCAATTGGAACGGGCCAATGAGGACCTGGAGACCGTGCTACAGTGCCTGGTCTCACACAACCCCGCCACGTGGAGCTGGCAACTGGTTTGGGTGGAGTATGCCCACAACACCCTGCCCTCCTCCGCTACTGGGCTCTCCCCCTTCAAGTGTTCCCTGGGCAACCAGCCTCCGTTGTTCCCAGAGCAGGAGGAGGAGGTCGGTGTCCCATCTGCCCAATTGTTCATTCGGCACTGTCGTCGGACATGGAAGACTTCTGCGCACCAACACCAGGTACCGTCGACAGGCCGACTGCCGCTGGACCCCATCACCCGGCTACCATGTTGGCCAGAGGGTGTGTTTTTCCACCTGGGACCTGCCCCTTCGTGTGGACAGTCGCAAGCTGTCTCCCCGCTTCATCAAGCCTTTCAGATCTCTCGGGTCATCAGCCGCTCAGCTGTTAGCCCCGCTCCCTCCGTATACACCCGGCTTTTCACGTGTCTCGTATCAAACCAGTCACTAACTGTCCGTTGTCTCCTCCCCCTAGGCCTGTCCATCTCCCGCATCTCACCGACGGCCACCCGACCTATTCTGTTTGACGCCTCCTGAGGGTTCGGGCCCGGGGCTTCCAATACCTGGTTGACTGGGACGGCTACGGGCCAGAGGAGGGACATCCTCGACTCGAGCCTCATCGCTGACTTCCATCATCTGTGTCTCGGTCAGCCGGGTGTGCGGCTGACCGGGATACTGTAGGGAGGGGGGTACTGTCACGCCTTGATGACCGCCCGACAACGAACACTGCCTGTCCCCCACCGCAAGCCTGCCTGCTTCCCTTGTACCTTCGACCATCTGACCGTCCCGATAACGACCATTGATTAGAATAATACATTTGTATATCTTCTAATAATACACATAATGAACATTCTTTTAGTGATGGCTGTAAAGCATGATATGGTGTAGCATTTCCTCTTAGTTAGAGAACTAAGGTTGCTAACTAAGAGTATTATTAGTACTACGGTTCCTAACTAAGAGTATTATTAGTACTGTTCCCATCTTTGTAACAAGTGTATCCCAACTTAAACTGTTGGGCTACCCCCCACCCCTCAGTTCAATTATTGTATTTTAATAGTTTGGAAAGGCAGAGTGAGAACAGAGTGAGAACAGCTGATGTGGTAGTTGATCTTTGGGGCATTCCGAGATGAGTGTTCAAATACTTGTGTCCAAAATACAGAATGCAGAAACTACTTTTGAGTGGCTTACCATTACACACAGTGTTGATTTACACTCAGGCTGTCTGCAGGCTGCTGCTACAAATTGTGATAGTTTGGTATGTAATTACAGAGGTGTACAAGAAAAAAACACCAGCCTCTCCACCTCCTCTCGCTTTTGAGGCTTTCCAAATTAAGAAATTATTTCAACATGTATGTCAGCAAGAAGCACTGTGATACATGACCATGACACAGGCGTCATGGAAACAGCACAAAGCATGGTACATGTACAGTGGGTACAGAAGGCTGTGTCTGTATCTCTTGGCTGGCGGGTTTTGCCAACATCAACAGGTTAACATTTTTATTGGCACCGTGGTTAGTAGGCGTGTCTACTGTCTTAAAACCTAGGTTTGAGACCCTTTAGGCATGTTACACTGGCACCACTGGCAAACACCATTGTAATTATGCACTAAAGGGCCCTAAATCCACTGGACTACACTCAATAATTTGGGAAATTTCGATTTGCTCCAGAAAAACACTACATTTTTTCATTTTGTTTAGATTTTTCAGTCAGACCTTGAAACCTGGATACAAATTCCCTTCTCATGGTGTTTCGGTACCTCTTTCCAAGGCTGAAATACTGAGGTCATGAGTCACAATTCTTGAATTCTACAAAATCTTTGCTTTAGAATGATTCATTTTTTTCATTTCACTACTTTTGTTCCGCATGTAATAAAAAACATTTTTGTTTAAATACAGACAACTAGACCTCTGAGTCCTCATTGGTAGATAAGGGCCTACATGTGCTTTCAATGACAACATTAACTCTATTAACAGGGTTATGGCCAAATACTATTAAAAATAGAAACTTTATTAAAAGGGTCATTATTAGGAGCTATTAACAATGTAAAAACAGGATGGGTGATACAAAATAGCTCCATCCGAGACAATGACCCATAACTGTCAAAGTTTTAGCCCTGTGACTTTAGGCTACAGTCCTCACTAATCTACCAATTATCCCCTGTAGTTCCTTGTCATCTGAGCTGAAACCTTTTTATTGCAGAGTCATTTAGCAGATTCTCTGATGTAGAGTGACATTCAGTTAATGTATTCATTTTTATAGAAAGAAAGGTTTGACTCTGCCAAAGTAATTTTCTTTTCACAACCAGTAGGTAAGTGAGACTGCCTAAATGAATCTCAAAATAAAACGACTCCAAACTTGCACCAACAGAATAACATCATGACTTGATGTTTTAATTACACCATTTGGTAGCATATCTCAGCAGTCAGTCGCACTCTGTCAGAGTGAAACCAAAATGGGTTATGGTTAGGATAAAGGTTAGGGATAGGGTTAAGAATGAAACAACTCAAAGATAAGTTATTGATTCCGAATGGGTAACTTCAGAGTTAAGATCTGGGAAAGTATTAGAACAAAACAAAATAACATCTAGTGCCCCACACTTGGACATTTAACCAGCAGTCTTCTGATTTGAAGTCAGCAGGTTGAAGGTTTTGGCTTTCAAAAAAACAAAAAATGAATGCCTCACACAGTAGAGAGTAGAAACATGCACACTACCAAAATAAGGTCCAAATGGCTGAAATGCAAAAATAGTTAACCCTTGCAGTCTTGCATTTTTGGTCCTACAATATTTCTCAGAAGGCTAATCCTAAAATCTATTTTTCTTGTTCCTTTGGCCAAATGTGGCTTCAGGTAGGGAATCAGGTCAAACAGGATCAATTGACTCTGCAATCTGGGGGGTACTAAGACAACATATGACCAACATCCCTACTAAATACATATATGGATTGCATGTGATGCAATTCCACCTGGAATATGCAGGTCTACACTGGAAAGACAGCTGCGGACACATCTGGCATCTGTGTTAGACTCTGGGGTGTCTTTAGGGGCACACTGTCAATAATATGCGCCAATATTTTACCTTATATAACCTGGGGAGCATGTTGTGTATGTTTGTGTGCGCACGTGAGTGTGTGTGTATGTATGTATGTGTGCTCTTGTGCTGAGGTGAGGTAAGACAATCTCTGCTATGTTACTGCATTCAGCAGCATTCTTAACCAGTATTCACCAGCACCAAGTTGATCTTGAGTCTTCAAATTCTTTAAATGGTCAACTTTCATTTTTTTATGTCCAGATACCCAATGTCCAGGATGTCATAAAGTTTCATGCAGAACAAATACACTAAATGGTATTTCAGACGTGTAAAACTCTGAAATGGCTATGAATGACCCTAACATATCATAAGGGTTAATAGATTAATTCCTAAAAAGAGAAAATGCATAAAGGAATAATCAAATATTCTCTCTAATATGCCAACGCACCTAAAAATGTGACGGTATTTGTCAAGAAACTGCTTCACACAACAGCTGAATACGCAAGTTGAAGAGGGCAGCATAAACGCCTGTCCACCATCTTGGTCCACAACGCATTTGAGAATCTACTAGAAGCTAAGACACTAACACTGCCCCTAAAGGGTGACAGCGTAGCATATAGAGCTAAGAAAACCGTAGCCCCAATACTGATTTGACCTCTAAACCTGACGCCATATACCTCTGTGGAAACCTGAGATCTGACTGTTAGTATCAATATGGTGATTCCATGGTGAACACCAATCCTATCACAGGGCGAGATGGAGTTATGCCCATATTGATTACACCTGTCAAACCTTCTTAGATCTTAAGTGCAAGTAGGGTTATAGGGCTTCACTATGGGGACTATAGAATCAGCACATCCTGGTGAATAATTAGTTAAAATGGGCTGACAGAGCTCCATGTAGTCATTGTAATTACATTTTTCCAATATAAAGAAGCTATCAAACCAGTGCTGGTAAAAAAAATAAAGTGTAGAAGTGTTAGTGCATGCTAGGCTTGTTAATCCAAATGATTCCCTTTTACAATCTGTGCAACACATCTGGACCCATCATCAGCCCTAAAGAGTACACACTAAGAGGGAGGGGCTGCCCTGATCACTCACTGAACCATTATTATCCCTCCTGCCTGAATGGTAACAAACTGCAAGGTATTGCTATTACATGCAATAATGTGTGACTGCATTTAGACAGACAGCTCATTTGAGAGGGCAATAATTAAATTAGCTGCTGAACCACATGTTAGGTTGAGTGGACTGGAGTGTCAACTGAACAACAGCAAATCAAGAAATCAATAGTGATAAGGAGGCTCTGTGGTGATAAGTGTGTGATATGTTAATCTCCCGGATAAATTGAAAGGGTCACATAGTGTTACAACCTGCTGAGCTGAGGGGGACGCTTCTGCTCAATGACACCAGCAATGCAATTTCCAATTCTCATAAATTGTTTGTAGATTATTTATTTTTATGTCCTAATTAAGCTACGTTCTAATATAAAACATTTCTGTCTTTTACTTCACAATTCTGTGTTTATTAATCCTTACTAACGTCTCCAACAATTAACCAAACAATACAAAAACAAGACATTTTTTTTTTATATAGTTAGGCCTAAAAGGAATTTCAACTTTCTTTTAAAATTACCGTTCTTGTATCGTAACTTAAGTTAACAAAGTTTTCGAAAACCTGCATCATGTAGTGAAGCACTTTAATCAGTAATTATATAAGTAAAATTTACCAACATTTCGGTTTTTCGTTTAGAAAAGGCGCGAGGCATCGCAGGGTTACCTTTCACATTCGTACAAGTCCAATTGACAATTTGCGCTTCTCACTTACCTGAAAGTGCTGTGTAAAAACTGTTCTTTTTCTTTCCTTACGCGGGTTCAGTCAAACAAAATAAACTTAATAAGCTCTAGGTTTTCCAGGGTTGGTTAGCAGTGGAAGAGTTGTATTCCCTGGGAGAAAACAGAGGTAGGCTACTGTAAATCGTCGCTCATCCACAACATACACTGCTTCTTCACGAGAGCAACACAGAGTGAGAGGATGCGCATCTCTGACAGTAGGTCAACTCCACCAACGTGCAGGCAGAACGTGGACAATGCGTATGCGATTTGGCTACCCGATGAGCAAAAATAAACCTAATCTCCATTGCTGTAAAGTAAGTCACAACACATGTGGCACAGTTGCTTGTATCTTGAGAAAAATGGGGAGTAATTTATCATATTTTCCCCTTTCTCCCATAGCCTATACCTTTTCGTATGATCATCAATCCAATCCGGATTGAAAATAAATACAGTGGATTGCTTCCGCTTTCCATATGCAGGTCATTAACTTTTTACCATGCCTGGTATGATCGCCACATTTGTTTTCTGTGTTTTTCAAACCCACTTCGTATAGCGTATCGACAGCGTGATACACCGTTAGAATAATACAGTGAATCCGCACTAGGGCAGTGGGAGCCATAGCGCTTTGTGACTCAGTGCGAGCCCCCCTTGGGCTAACGTGTGCCTGTCCATACCAGAGCGCTCTCAGGTTGCTGAGGAGGCGTGATTGCTGCATAGGCAACAAGAAACAGAGGTGCTAAAACAGCTCATGACGCGCTTTGCTGCGCTATCTATCACATCAGTACAATGCAGACTAATGCTACACCTGGTTTCATTAGGTTAGGTAGTGTTACCATGTGTACTCGTAATTCTTCATTGCATTCAATGTGTGTGTGTTGCATACAGTCAATTACTTAGTCAGCGGGCTGATACATCTCTCCTTGTTTTGGGCCCCAGAAGATTTCTCAGAGTTTTGCCCCAATGTCTTCCTCCACTGATAACTCCCCCCATCTATTTTCCAGTACTATTCCCGAAGCCAGGACGTACCATTACAATACTGCCAGCTAGCTGCAATGTCCATACAAGTATTTCTAACAAAAAAACTTTAGCAGCACTTATTTCTTTTCCAAAGGTCTTGTCTTAATAATAATTATTGATATGTGTAAACAGTTCTGTTCATATATAAATTCTTATAAAGGATAACAGATTCAATTTGGATCTACTTTGTGGCAATCCTGAGTTTATATAAAGAAACTCATTTTTTAAATTTTCTTTTCAAAGTATATCAATGAATAATGCTGAATGATGTTGTGGAAAATGTACATCATCATAGGCCAGTGAGAGTGGGACCAATTAAGAACTTGTAATATTCCTTTGAATTGTGTACAGGGTGTTTAAAACAGTCATTTAATGAAAGCTATCTTAATGGATCTGCTTTTTCCAAAAACAAAATTATAAAAAAAGTTTATAAAAAATATCTGTATTCACATGGTTAAAACAAAAGGAACATTCATTATTTGTTGTTTACAGGAAACTCATTCTACATTGTCTGATGAAACTGGGTGGAAATGGAATGGGGGGGAAATACACTTTTGTCATGGGCAAAGGAATTCAAAAGGGGTGATGATATTGATAAACCGACTGTCCTCAAAGACACTCACAGAAGAGGGATCATTTTTAAATGAAACTGTCTGATAAACAGATCTGGCTGGTTGATCTCTATGGCCCAAATAAAGATGATCCACCGTTTTTTTAAAACATCAACAAAAACCTCTTAAATGTAAATGCTGGTAATTACCATATCATTACTTTAGTAGATTACTACACTGGTCAAAATATTTATAGTAATCGTAAAGAACATCATACTACAAATTACCATCCAATGGCACTTGAAGAAATCACTAACATCATGGATTTGAAATATGCTGGAGAAATCTAGGAAAATCAAAGTCTTATAACACTTGCAAGTCTTATGAGTAATACAGCTTAAGTCCAAGTTAAGTCACAAGTCATAGATGCTTATGTCCAAGTTGAGTGGCAAGTGTTTTCTCTTTTTACCAAGTCGAGTCTCAAAATCTCAATATTACAGCACTTAAACAGAACCGGAATGGAAAATATGAAGATCTGATTCATTTAAAAGACTGGAGGCTTCTTGCACTTGTGTTTATGCTAAAATTATAAAAATAAAAATAATGTATAGGAAAGGTATCATGTTTGTGAAAGACATAACTGTACAGATGGAAAAATGCTTTCTTACAAGCAATTCATTGAGAAAATTTAAGGATGGTGATCATATGAAGCCATTTATTACCACATAGTTGTTTGACTTATTTTAAATCATAATGACAGAAATCACCCAAATGGCCCTGTCACGACTCCCGGGACTCAGGACAGAGGTAAGATCCAGAAGCAGATACAGACACCGGGGTAAAAGGACAATGATGATGTTTATCGTAGTAGTCTGAGATGATAGTGGAGATACGTAAGAATTACGTAGGTGGGTATGAATGTTTTGTTGGAGGGCGGATAGTGGGTAGCAGTGGTACAAAGTCTGGGAGGCAAGAATGGTCAGAAGGTCAGGCAGGGTTCGGTTGACAGAGCGGGGAGTCAGTCCAGGCGAAGGTCGATAACGGGAACAATGTATTGTTGTTCGGGGAACAGGCTGACGTCAGACATGAGGCGTGACAAGTCGGACTCCACATGGTAACACAACCGGTGGCCCAGTCGACAACAGGATTGTGCTTAACAAGCCACGTGTGCCCTAATATAACAGGGTTTTGAGGTGACGAAATAACCTGAAATGCAATGGACTCAAAATGGTTACCAGATAGCTGTAAGCGGATAGGCTGTGTCTTAGTGGTGATATGGGAAATAAGCTGTCCGTCTACGGTCCGGGCATCAATGCTTTTCGTCAGAGTGAGTGTAGGTAATCCCAATTGGTGAACGAGTTCTTGATCGATAAAGCTATCATCCGCCCCAGAGTCAAGTAATGCATTACATGGTTTGTCCACTATAGTGGATTATGGCAGGAAATGTTGTGTGTGGTCTGGAGGAGGGCCCTGATGTATCGTGGCTCGCTAGGGTGGTCCCTACATCCTGCGAGCCCGGTCTAACAGGACAAGATGATAAAAACTGACCGGATTCCCCACAATATAAACAGCTCTTATTTTCCATGCGCCTCCTCCTCTCAGCCTCGGTAAGGCGAGACCAGCCGAGTTGCATGGGTTCCGGCTCGAGTACAGTGGAGTGAGGTGTAGACGGCGTCGGGTTGGTACTCACAGCACTCTGATAAACTCCTGCTGAGAGAACGGGTGGATGGGAGCGGCTCTCCGTCTGTTGTCTCTCTCTTGCGTTCTCTCATGCGGTTGTCAACCCGGATAGCCAGATCAATGAGGGCGTCTAAGGAGTCCGGCTCAGGGTAGGACACCAACACGTCTTTTACGGCATCCGACAGCCCATTTTGGAACGCTGCCTGAAGTGCTTCGACATCCCAGCCACTCTCTACAGCGAGGGTACGGAAGGAGATTGAGTAGTCTGCAACGCTGTTAGCGCCCTGTTTGATGCTCAACAGACGTCTGGAAGCCTGTTTACCAACAGTGGAGTGGTCAAATACTTTTTTCATCTCCGTAGTGAATGAGGCATATGACTCACCTCCTAGCTCCAACTTCTCCAAAACGGCAGCAGCCCACCTCAATGCCTCTCCTCCGAGCAGGCTGACAACGAAGGCAATCTTAGATCGCTCTGTGGCGTAGGTACGGGGCTGCTGATCGAAAACCAGGCCACATTGTAACAAAAAGGTGCGACAACCCTCCACATTCCCTTCATACATTGCAGGAGGAGATACCCAGGGTTCACGGACAACGTCAAGTCGGGGTGGGGGTTGAGCAGGAGCGACTGGTGCTGGAGGAGCGGGAACGATAGGAGCGGGTGTGCTAGACTGCTGTCTCATTGAAGCCAGGTCGGTCGACAGGTCCTGGAGTGTCGATATGATCTCCTGGAGGGCAGTACTTGGTGGGACACGGCTCGACGTACGGCGTCCATCTCCCCTGGATCCATCAGGCCGGATTATTCTGTCACGACTCCCGGGACTCAGGACAGAGGTAGGATCCAGAAGCAGATACAGACACCGGGGTAAAAGGACAAGATGTAGTAGTCTGAGATGATAGTGGAGTTACGTAAGAATTACGTAGGTGGGTATGAATGTATTGTTGGAGGGCGGATAGTGGGTAGCAGTGGTACGAAGTCCGGGAGGCAAGAATGGTCAGAAGGTCAGGCAGGGTTCAGTTAACAGAGCGGAGAGTCAGTCCAGGCGAAGGTCGATAATGGGAAGGCAGATAGGTGATCCAAGTAGTTGGGAGGGGAGGTGCAGGACAGGTCTCGGAACAAGGGTCTGGAAACAAACGGGGGGAAAAAACACGGTGAGCAGAAGATAACAAAAACAGGATACTCTGGGAATTCAGATCGCTTGCTTAATTAGGTAGAGAACACTGTAATAATTAGGTGGCCGTACAATAATCCGGCAGGGACTGAAAGCAGAACTCTCCTATTTATAGGGAGAGTGGCAATCAGCCCCCCAGGTGTGTAGACTGGTGCAGGTGCTCAGGATCAGTGGTGATTACGGGTGCCTTCGTGGAGTGCTGGGAACAAGGAGACTGGTACTCGGGGAGATGTAATGACAGACAAACAGCTCAGGAGGTCTGAGTCCTGACAGGCCCTGAGCAAAAGTTTACATACGCTTGAATATTTGGACATGTTACAGAAACAAAGGTGACACACACTTAGCAATTAAAGGTGAATTTTCCACACCTGTAGCATTTTTAAATTGCAATTAGTGCCTATGTATAAATAGTCAATGAGTTTGTTAGCACTCACGTGGATGCACTGAGCATAATAGATACTGAGCCATGGGAGCAGAAAATAACTGTCAAAAGACCTGGGTAACAAGGTAATGAAACTTTATAAAGATGGAAAAGGATATAAAAAGATATCAAATGTCTTGCAAATGCCAGTCAGTACTGTTCAAACATATTAAGAAGTGGAAAATTCAGGGATCTCTTGATACCAAGCCAAGGTCAGGAAGAACAAGAAAGATTTCAGCCAAAACTGCCTGAGGAATTGTTTCAGATACAGAGAAAAACCCACAGGTAACCTCAGGAGAAATATAGGCTGCTCTGGAAAAAGATGGTGTGGTTGTTTCAAGGAGCATGGACAACTATTACAAAAGACGCTGTCATTTATGCTAAAGGGGGCAATACACAGTATTAAGAACTAAGGGTATGGAGACTTTTGGGATCAGTTCTTTTTCTTTGTTGCCATGTTTTGTTTTATTATTGTGCTATTCTGTTACTACAGTTGAATGTGAATCCCATGAGAAATAAAATACTTGTTTTGCCAGCTCACTCATGTTTTCTTTACAAATCGTACATGTATTAGCAATTCTCCATTGCGTCATCATTGTCACGTTTGAAGATTTGGAGACGGAGGCAAGCGCAGAAGTTCGAGGGTTTCCCCTTTTTAGTAAACAAAAAATAAAGAGAACTAAAGTGCCGGGCACTACAACAATTCTCAAAGTTCAATGGGTCCGTGGTACAGGAGCACACAATGACCAACCATGACAAGGAGAAAAGGGCTGAACTATATACACTGAGAAACGAGGAGAACAGAAACAGGTGGGGGCTAAAACACAGGTGAACTGAATATACTGATAAACTGAAACAAGAACAGGAAAGACCATACAAGGACAAGACAAGGACACACAGAAAACACGAAGTGGAATGGTCCCTTCAGGAAGGGACCATTACAATCATGTGGAATTCAGGATAGTTCTTGATGTCCCACCTCCACGGCATCAGGTGTCTCGAATTCTATACAAAATCACTTTTGATGCTTCAATGTGTACCTTCCAGTTTAAACTACTTCATACAATTATTTCAACAAAAGACAGCGTAATATATGGGGAATTGAACAGTCGGCACTGTGCAAACTATCACAATGAAATAGAATCAATGGATCATCTGTTCTGGTACTGCCCAGTTATGGCAGACCTCTGGAATCAAGTTCAGTAGGTAGTGTCTTGAGGTCAAGCTCGGGAAAAACATGCATCAAATGAAAACATTGTGGAAGTGGGATCCCTGAAGATTAAAGGGGGAAACATGGTGTTTGCTATTAGCCATATAACATGTTTAATTGTGCAGATGGTACCTCCTTCTAAAGTCTCTTATACAGGGCTTGAATATTTACGTACTGAGGTCAGGGCTGGACGGGGACAAAAAATAAGCCCACCACAATCGATCGGAGACTACCCACCAGTACGCATACCTACTGTACTATTCTCCCAAATCACTACAAAGCTGAGCAGGAAGTACTTTGGACAAGTGTACAAGTGGGAGTGGACCTGTGTGCTCACTGGCTGTTGACTGACTCCCAGGTGATCAGAGGTGGTAGTGGATTAGGGCCTAAACAACCTCCATACTCAAGTAGAAACAGAAGTCATTGTCAAAGAAAAGGCTCTGCTAGGAGTCAAAGTATAATTTCAAATTATTTAATAAAATGTATGTATAAAGTATACAAATAAGTCAAAATGTTGCCTGTGAACTCCACACCAATAGATAGAAAGGTGAGAATAATGGAGTCAGTTGCCTTCAGGCCAGGCATACAAAACAAAGCATGACGTTCATTACAATACATCAGACACTTTGCAATTTTGCCATCTCTACTGGTGAACACCTTCTTCACCACTAGGTTTTAAGCATCTTGTTTGGGGTGATGATTTAAAAACACATAGCAGGTTCAGGACGGGAAAGGCAGTCTACAGCCTGTTCCTCCCTGTCTCTCTCCTCCACTGCTAACTCAACACTTGGCCGGACTAGACCTAAGGAGAGAGAGTGATGATTACAGTTAATTGGTTGAGAAAATAAAGGTTCATTCAATAACTTTCTTTGAGTGGATTTTGGTCATATAGTCCTATAGTCTTAAAGAGTAGGACTTCTAGGTGGACAATGTGCTCTTTTAATATTGCACCATAACTCAAAATACAAGCCTGTTGAGCTCTAGTGTTTACAAGCAATACAAATGTTAACAAACCTTTTATGGCTTTTAAGTACATCTAAAAGTAATTTACTATCATTCCTTGTATCAAGAAAACTCAGACAGAGCTAAAAGATACTTCAAGATGCCAGTATGCAATGCTGACAAAATAACGTTAGCTAGTTAACGTTAGAATGGTCAGCCGAAATTGTGATTGCATAAGGGAATTATGCTAGCTAACTATGCTAGCTTATGCTGCGCTATTTGACACTGACTGACTGAGTGACCACCAACAGTAGGTGACAGTCTCCCATTACGATATCGATGACAATTATGTTATCTAACCTTATTAACATCCACATTCATTTATTTAATCATCATCATAATGGCATGCCATACACACCTCCTTCCTCCTCCTGCAAGTGCCTCCCTGTTAATCATGAAGCTACTCCAAGCTTACTGCTTCAACTACACTCTCCTCCTGCTTACTCTGTCCCTCGGCCCTGTCATTCTCACAGTCTCTCCTCGGCTTCGCTGTCACAAGCCCGCTATTCTGCCGGCTACTTTGCCTGGCAGTGGCCATGGCCAGCCACCTCTCCTCTATCGTGTTCCATGTTCATATGTTGCTGCACAATGTCAGGTACTGTAGATAATGAAGCTACTGCAGCAAACATGTCAGTTATTTTTGCACATGTGGCGGCATATATTTGTTCGCGGTGCTGTGGTCGGCGCTGTCCGTGATAGTTTTGGGTTTGATTGTGAGTGGGTGTCTGTGTGGGGGTGTAGGTGTACATTAAAATAAATTAATAAACAGATTAGAAATTATGCTGATATTGATTGTTTACCTATATATAATCTCTTCTCATTCATGGCTGATGAATAAAAAAATTATAGAAATGAGAGGGGATTACAGTATACAGGCAGTAAAGAGGTATGATAAGACACCTTGTGAACAAGGGACACAAAGCTCTCTTTAGTTGTCCTTTAACACATTCTGACACTGCTTTGCCTCGAGTAGTTAGTTACCATGCCACCTTTCTCCAGAATGAAAGCAGAGAGACAATTCCCAGAGAGATTCTTTAAAGTGCCGTCCCAGCACAGTATATGCCTAGGGTAACAGTCCTCTTTATACAGTCAGTGTGCTAATGAGTGAGAGTCAGCAAAAAATATGAATTACCGAAACCAATTATGCTCTATAAAGAGAGCTGAGAAAAATAAAGGTTCTTAAATGGTTCTTCCTCAGCTCTTAACGTTCCTCAAAGAACTCTTCTATAAAGGACATAAAGAACATTTATGTTTAGTGTGGCGTTCTTGGTCATTTAAAGGTTGTGTAAAAAAGCCTCAATTTGGCTATTAAATAGACCTGAATCAGAACCCTGCCTATCACAAAATTTCCCAGCATGCTCTCTTGCTTGTTTATTTTTAGAAAGAGTGTAATTCAATGTCTTGTTTTGTTTTCACATATACACTCATGAGCCAAAACATTCTGACCACCTGCCTAATATGCTGTTGGCTCTCTGCGTGCCATCAAAACAGCACTGACCCACCAAGGCATGGACCATACAAGAACCTTGAAGGTGTCCTGTTGTATCTGGCACAAGACATTAGCAGCAGATCCGGGAGCTGCCGCGGGTTGGACTTGTTGGTCCAGCACATCCCACAGTTGCTCAATTGGACTGAGATCTGGGGAGTTTGTAGGCTTAGGCACCACGTTGAACGCTTCACCATTCCCAAACAATGTGTGCAGAGTGGCAGGGTGATTATCATGCTGAAAGAGGCCATTGCCATCAGGGAGTACCATTGCCATAAAGTGATGTGTAGGTATGTGGCACATGTCAAATTGATATCCACATGAGTGCCCAGACCCAGGGTTCCCTAGCAGAACATTGCCCTGAGCGTCACACTCCCTCCACTGGATTGTGGTCTTCCCACAGTGCATCCTGGTGCCATCACTTCCCAGGTAAACGGAGCACACGTACACGGCCATCCATGTGATGTAAATGAAAACTGGACTCATCGGAGTATGCAATCTTCTTCCACTGCTCCAAGGTGTAGTTCTGGCATTCTCATGCCCATTGGTAGTGCTTTCGATAGTGGACAGGGGTCATCAAGGGCACTCTGACTGGTTTCAGCTACGCAGCCCCATACACAGCAGGGTGCAATGCAAATGTGTGTGGTGACACATTCCTCCTGTAACCATCATTAAAATATTCTGTGACTTGTGCCAAAGAAGACATTCTGTCGGTTCTGACCAGATGGCATAGCCTTCGTTTCCTTCGCACATCGATTAGCCTTGGGCACCCAACACCTGTCGCCAGTTTCTGGCTGGTTCCTCCTTGGACCACTGTCGGTAGGTACTCCCTACTGCTGAGCACCCCACAAGCCTTGCCATTTCAGAGATGCTCTCACCCATTCGTTTGGCCATAACAATTTGGATCTTGTCAAAGTCGCTCAGGTATTTACTCTTGCCCATTTGCCCTGCATCCAACACATTGACTACGAGAACTGATTGTTCGTTTACAATCTACTCAGACCATGAAATTGTTATTCGCTTTACCTGTGAGTGGTCATACTTTTGTCATCAGTGTAAATTAACATATAATCTTAAGCTATTTAACTATCAATAACATTCATTTTTCTTAACTATTCCTATCTATTCGTAACTTAGGCCCCCATTATTGAAATGGTTATTCCAATCATCTGGAATGTAGGTGGTTAACAATTCCAATTATTCGATAAATCAACTCTGGCAGGACTCCAGAAGGAAATCTGCATGATTTTAGCAGAAGGTGACTTGCAGGCCTCTGATGTGGCTGTTAAGCGATTATTTCGAGTTAGCTGTATTAATTGTTTATTGCGGACCACGTAAGCAGAGCGAATGTCTCTTACTGAATGAGTGACTGACTGACTTTACTGACTGACTGACTTTACTGATTGATTACCCCTTGTTGAATAGTATAGTGGTTAGAGACGCAGTCTGCCACTGGTGTTCAGTCCTCGCCATGGACAG
Organism: Esox lucius; assembly: GCF_011004845.1. Classification (NCBI taxonomy): domain Eukaryota; kingdom Metazoa; phylum Chordata; class Actinopteri; order Esociformes; family Esocidae; genus Esox; species Esox lucius. The sequence goes on from NC_047585.1 coordinate 14,128,088, forward strand.
AACAAATTATGCATTTGGATTTGACAAAAACTTTGCTGGCTACAAGCTTCACTTAGTATGTTATAGTAAGCCTAAAATAAAACTGCTTACGGTTATATTGCAACTATTTCTGGTGGAATTGTGAAGTACCCATCCGTTAATGCTTTTTGGGGAAACATAGACCACAACCCCTGGGCCGTAAAAGAGGAGGGGTGTCCACAATTCTCTCGTCTTTTCACTTAATGAAAAAGCCGTTTTGTATCAATGTAATTTACAAATGAAAAAAAAATAAATGTGCCATGAAATTAAATGGTTTTGGCAGTATACATTTCATCTTCAGTCTCACTAGCAATTGCTCAATTATTATGACTATTGCAAGTAGTGATTAGAAACTAGTATTCGGCCAATGTTTTCGATTTCCTCATAGTTCACATAGCATAGTGGTTAGCTATTCAAGTGTTATTGTATGGACAACCATCTACAGTAATCTTTGTACAAGAGTACACTTTAGTTCCGTTAATAAACTTTCTGTTGCCCATGTTGTTTCAGCAAAAATGTAATGGCTGGTATAAAAGTTGCTTTTGGAGACTATATGGAGGTGAGTAACAAAAAGCAAGTCCTGTGGTCTTGTGGGAACATCCCCAATCTTCAATATTTTTAAACCTGGTTCAATTCCCCGTTCAAATTTATTTTTCTCAGAAATCTTAATCCACTCGTTACTTTTCAGCCGTCACACAACAATATATCCACTCTGTTATACCATGAATCTCATATATTTAAAAGAGTAATTGTATTACATGACCCTTTTAAATTGTTACTGATTTCTAAAGAAAGGAACCAGCCATGGAGTGATAAGAGTCATTGTTTTCATTATAGGTGCTGTAGCTATTAGATAGCCATTTACAGTATCTTTGTATAAGAGTACACTTTAATTATGTTAATGAACGTTCTGTTCTTCATGTTATTTCAGCAAAAATGTAATGGCTGAGATAAAAGTGGCATTCTTGCTGTTTAAATAGCGTAATGGTTAAAGAAACAGTCCGCCACATAGAAAATGTGATGGTGCGAGAGCAAAGCGTGCGTAGAAATGAGGCAGTGGAAAAAGAAAACATAACTCAAATGGAAACGGTTCACTTCTTTATGTATTAGAGATGATAAATGAGCAATACAACGTATGCTTCTCACATTCCAAGGGACAAGAAACAATAATCTGTGCTGTACTGGTACCAGTGTTGCATACTCCTCAGAAAGGAAAGTAGCTATTGGCTGTCCTAAAAGTCGCTAAATGATGTCATCACCTAATTTGCATAATTGGCCATGTGCATGTAATTGTGATGGACGCTGTAGGAGAGAGGAATAACGTCGTGGGAGAGACAAAAAGTGAGGAAAAAACAACGTAAATATGTTTAGAACTACAAATGAACTTTCTTCTGTCAATTCTTGTTTTGTTTTTATGTCACAATTCCAACCTTCCTCATTTATCCAGGCTTGGGACCGGCAAAAGTGTCCCAAAAGAGACACTTTTGTGGATTTACGTTTTTCTTTTATATATTTTTGAATTTCTTTGTTTGGTTTTTAACCTTATGGTCAACTTAGGAGCCTATAACAAGTTACAGTAAAATATTAACATTTTTAACCATAACATAAAAAATACAAAAATTGGTATACAATCTACATTAACAATCTAAATGGACCTAAAAGAAACAATAGAAAAAACTGTCAATGGCAATGTGAGAAAATAATGGTAACTAGTCTGGACCTAATTCAGGGTCATTTTTATAATTTTTTTCCAGACCCCCCCCCATCCACACACACACACAGGCTGTGCTGGCTCACAGAAAGTGTGGGTCATGGTCATTTTGGTCAAGGCTCTCTATGGCAGGTTCAGCAGCTGAGGGAGCTGACTTACATGAGTAAGCAGCTGATGTGCTAAAAGGCTGCAAAACATAATCAGGCAGCTGGTGCTCATAGCAAACATTACCAGACAGCTTCAGTCCATATCAGATGTACAGGATGGACTTAAGGGTCTGAAAGGACATCCGATTTCTACGTTTGCTTTTTACCACACTCATCTGACTGAATACTCTCTCGCCATCAGTATTCGAGTGTGGCAAGAACAACACAGACACAGCAGCCATGGCAAGTTCTTAAAACGGGGTGATATCAACTTCCAAATCTCACTCCAGAAGCCCAGTGTGTTTTGTCTCATTCCATTTACTAAGATGGAGGGCACGCCATTGCTGGACAATCTTGTCTATCTCTGCAAGGGAGTAACCAAGGATCTTGGAATTTTTTCTATTTCTCCAGGGCTCTTATTGTGCTTTAGAGTTTCCTCCACATTGAAAACTGACATGTACTGCAATGCTTCGATGTTGTCCGGCAGTCTCACCCTCAACTCATTACTGAGGGAGATGGTGAAGACTACACACCACTTTCAGACATTGTTTTCATCCTCAGGCACAAGGTGGAGCTCAGCTGCCTTTGACTCAAAAAGGTAACTAAGGTACGGTTTGGGACTGATGTATCCATCTATTGGCCCTTTGAGTACATCAACATTTGCCAGTGCATTCAGCACCCTGCTGCTCACAGATTTGATCAGGCTAATCAAGCTGTCAAGTAGCTTAAGAGGATCTCCCTGCTCTCCCTCAAAAGCCTTGAAGGCCGACTGTACCCCACCCAGCACTGACTTCAAAAAAGTCAGATACTATATGTTTTCAGGATCACTGTACATGGAGTATAAAACCTCAGCCATGTAGCAGTGTTCACTGCACTTGGTGACTATGAAATGCAGCCTAAGCTCCTCCCACTGGTTTCAAAATGCTTGAAACCTTGGGTTTAGTGGAGAGCCAACGTGTGGCACACTCCTTGGTTATCTGTAAAGGTTTATTCCCCATAGTTGATGCTCTCATATATGGCCTTGTAGGCCTGCCTGTGTTTTGGAGACACTTCTTAGTGTTATAACAAAACCAGTTATAAGTCTCTCGTACCAAGTACTCCACACTATGGGGGATGGTGTCATTGGAAGCATGAATCACAGCAAGCTGCAGAGAGCGGCACACACAGCGAATAAGAACCAGATCTTTGAGGCCATACTCCTCCTTCAGCACTTTATGGACCCCATTGTTAATCCCCGTCATAACAGAGGCATTGTCAGTCCCTATCCCCAGGAGTTTCTCTTTTTTATGACAACAGTTCTCTAGGAAAGCCACAACAGCACGGGCTATAGATTTGGCATCTCCCCCCTCCAAGCCCCAGAAATCTTGATAAAATTATCTGCTTGGTGTCACTAGAGTACCTTATCACAACCCTCAGGTATTTAGAAACACTAACATTGGTGAACTCATCGAGGAGGAGGCTGAAACACTAGTCACCCACATCTGCAACCAACTTTTTCAGAAAGTGTGGTGCTAGAACACCATTAATCATTTCTGTGCACTTTGTCCTGTGCATTTTGAAGTGGGTAACAACAGTGGAGTCTCAGAAAGCAGCTCTACATGCTTCTCCAACAGTGTTCAGCGATAGCTTGTTTTGGGTGGAACTGTTATAAGGCTTTGCCTTTTGAGTATGTTTTTGAGTTGTCATGTTTTTTTTTTACACTAAGTTTGGCATAGAAATCAGCCTTATAATACAGGCAGTATGTCTGTGTATCATCTTGTTGAGATCATGATTTTGGGGTGTCTCTTACCACCTCATTCTTACAAAAGCCTAATCAAAGGGTGTGTCATTTTACATTGTATACCTTAGATTTCTGTATCCTGATCAAATTTAGTTCCTATCCTGTTAATGAATTATCTTAATCAACTGTAAGAAATGAATGTGTGCTAACCTAGCCTACATTGACTGAAATGATCAAGGACATAATCTTGAGTATACTGTACTGTACTGTATTGATATTCTGTTACAAGTAAATGTTCTCCTGGATATCAAGAGATAGTTGACAAGAGTTTAGTCTTGGGTGAAACTAATTGAATAAATGTAAATGTGGGAGTGCCGGTTTCTTTGTTTGATTGTTGGAGAAAACAAAGGAAGATGGCATTAGAATTTGGCACCAGTTCTCCTGAGTTTTGTAACAAAGAATCAACCTTTTGGTCAAGTGTATATAAAACCCTCTGTAACCATACGTCTTAGAGTGACCCATCCTGCAGTTAGTGTATCTTCTGATTCTGACGTGCTGTTGACTTGCTCCCGGGCAACCGAATAAATTGACATAACCAACTGCTATCTTCGTTTGAAGACTTTTGATTGTAAATCGTATTACTGAGGGGAATTTGTTCAGTTTCAACAATCTTCAATAAACGGCTTCAACCAGCCTTTGAATTCAGGGTTTGATTCCCACTCCTTTCTGTATTTTTGAGTGTATAGTTTAGACTGAGACATGATGAGCTAGCCAGCTAGATGTTGAGCTTGTGTCACAGAGAGGCAAACACACAGTGGACGAGTTGAGTGACTGAGGCTGTGTGAGTCAAATGCAGTGATTTATTTTTGTGCTGTCATTTATTTTAGACAAAGAACATTTTACATTTACATCCCGCCCTGAATGTAAGCCAGGGCGGGATCAGTCTCTGGACGTGGTGGGGTGAACATCACCTGCTCTGACTGCAGCTGGGAGGGACTGCTGTACGGGGACTGGGCTGCCTGTGAGTGCTTTGGCACGGGGGAGGGGCCCATGGCAGCACCCGCTGCTCGTTGAGAAGAGTAAGAACGATATGTGCTTTTACGTCAGTCTCCAAAAGTCTCCAATAACACCAGAAAAAGTCGCTAGATTTGTCAATTGTCACTTTTTGCAAGTGTCTAGAGGGGTCTGAAAATTCACTAAATATAACAACAAAGTCACTAAGTTGGCAACACTGACTGTGACTAACAAAACCAATATACAGCTCTGAAAAAAATTAAGAGACCACTACAAAATTATCAGTTTCTCTGGTTTTACTATTTTGGTTTTACTAGTGACTTTATGCCACTCCTGGCACAGAAATTCCAATAGCTTGGCTTTTTTTGATGGCTTGTGACCATCCATCTTCCTCTTAATCTAATTCCAGAGGTTTTCAATGGGGTATAGGTCTGGAATTTGGGCTGGCCATGACAGGGTCTTGATCTGGTGGTCCTCCATCCACACCTTGATTGACCTGGCTGTGTGGCATGGAGCATTGTCCTGCTGGAAAAACCCATTCTCAGAGTTGGGGAACATTGTCAGAGCAGAAGGAAGAAGGTGTTCTTCCAGGATAACCTTGTACTTGGCTTGATTCATGCGTCCTTCACAAAGACAAATCTGCCCGATTCCAGCCTTGCTGAAGCATCCCCAGATCATCACTGATCCTCCACCAAATTTCACAGTGGGTGCGAGACACTGTGGCTTGTAGGCCTCTCCAGGTCTCCATCTAACCATTAGATGATCAGGTGCTGGGCAAAGCTTAAAATTTCACTCATCAGTGAAGATGACATTACTCCATTCCTCTACGGTCCAATCCTTATGGTCTTTTGCAAACTTCAGCCTGGCTCTTCTTTGCTTCGAATTGATGAAAGGCTTTTTTCTAACTTTTCACGATTTCAGCCCTGCCCCTAGGAGTCTGTTTTGAACCATCCTCACCGTGCACTTCACCCCAGCTGCTGTTTGCCATTCTTTTTGTAGGTCACTTGATGTCATCCTACGGTTGTTGAGTGACATTTGAATGAGTTGACGGTCATCTCGGTCAGTGAACAGTCTTTTTCGCCCCCTTCCAGTCTGTAGCTTTGTTATCCCCAATGTCAGTTTCTTGACCTATTTCTTATGACCTGTTTTCTTTGAAAGTATCAGGATGGAAGCAACCTGACGCTCACTGCATCTGCCAGTAAAGCCAGAATTGAACCCTTCTTTTCTTCATTCAAAGCTTTTCTTTTCCACTATTTTGTCATGCTGAATAGTTATTTTTTTAATTCAAATAACCTTTGAGGTACTACTTGCACTGTTTTTGCCATCCAGCTGGTCCTATTGCAAGAGGATAGTGATGACCACAGTAGTGGTTTTATACTTTTCCAGCAGTGGTTTTTGTCCTCCTTAATAAAATATGGCTGCCATACATGTACAGATGCTGATTTAAGAAAAATTAGGAGTGGTCTCTTAATTCTTTCCAGAGCTGTATATACTGAACTAAGGACTAAATGAAAAAGGATGTTTCCTCAGGGGTGCGCTGATGCCATCACACTCCAGCCTGTGGTTAGTACACTGGCGAGGTGGAGCACCAGAGAGGAAGAGGAGCTGCGGTGCCACACAGAACAGATATTAAAGAAAACTGTGGATCAAAACCAGTCAGAGACAACAACATTCATCCCTTTTAATTGCGGTCCGGCTGAATTAGGCATTACTTTTCTTTTTAATTAAAACATTTATTCAGGATCTCTTATTACAAGAGCCAGTGGACAACAAAAAAAATCACTGGCAAACATTGTCATGAGTGTTATTGGCTGGACTGGTGCAATCTAGTTGGTCTATATTAAAAAGGTTGTTCTTAACCAGTACAAATCATTCAGGATACAGATTATATGTTTTACCTGAAAAAGTTCAATCTCTTTTTTTTTTTCGCTTTCATTCTCCAACCATTTCTTTGCATAAAATAATATTTTATCATACAAATGATTCATAGTGTGCACTCATTATGTATATTATAAAGTATCTAAACTGATTTAGAACGTATTCAGATGCATCATCCACACTGATGATGTTACAAGCCCTCAAAATGTAAACCAAACAATAACCATACTAAAAGTAACGAATAACTGGAAACACAATCGTGCTCAAACTGCTTCGCTCGTTTACCCCCTAATAATATTAGCTTTACCTTTTGTACTACTTTTCATGACAAAAATAATCTACCATTGCTTCAACTGAAAAAGAAACAAGCAGCAAATGTATATAACTACGGTAAACAATTTGAAAGCAATCAGACTGCCATCACATTTTCGGTTACTATTATAATGTCCTGCATGTCATACCCCATGCCTGAAATATCATCAGAGTTGTATAGTTGCCATCGTGTCTAGTAGTAGCAAAGAGCTCATTTCCATTCAGCATGCATGGTATTTAATCATACTGCGATGACCCTGGTTTATGAATCCCTCTTCTGACACTAGGGTAATGAATTAAGGGTTGAGCTCTCCAGCACAAAGACAAACATGCTATCAATACATACTTATGGTCAATATCTGTGCTTGTAATCGTTAAGTAAATATAGATGTTCCTTTTCCAGCTAAATTAGTGCAGATGTTATCATGAATTGGATTACTGTCAGTTTTGAATATCAGTATTCGCAACAAGCTAATCTTAGCTAGCAGATGTGTTTAAATTCAAATTACTCTTACTGATTTTTAGTTGCTTTCAATTCAACGGTGACTCCAGAGGACTGTAGGTTTTGCTGAGTTTTGAGTTTTAATTGATCAGGAGGATACTTCTGAACTAATAAGGAGTGGGCTGTTATGAACTTCATAGCTCCATACAGAGAACTTGCAGATTGTATGGATACTTTGACAGTGTTGGAGAAGAGTTAGTCCCACAAGGCCTCCAAATATGGCCACTCCTCCTTGGAGGTCTGGAACGTAGCATATAAACAATCTGTTTAAATATAGCAAGGGCTCCAATTGATAAGATTTCTGTTAGATGTTACTTTTCAGAAACCTACACTCACATGTTTGTTGAAGGCATTGTTGGTGTAGTTCAACACAATTTTCTGACCATATAGAAAATATTTTCCAGTGAGTTGTTCTTCCATATGCTTTTTTGCAACATAGATTAAAACATGGGGGGATTGCATTCTGTTTTCTCTATTAACAAAATTCAAATTGTAATTTGGGTTAGGGTTATTTTGTAGTTGCTTTATAGTTGTGTTTTCATTGGTAATTACTTTTGACCCTATAGTGGTGTAGTTAACTACTTAAACTCCACATTACCTAGTTGGCAATCCTTGTACTTATGACAGAGGCCTCATTTGCAAAAAGTTACTCTTTCTATTTATTAGCATCAACTTTAGGGTAACTTTAGTTGAACTTTTCTAAGTTTGAAATAATTGGAAGCTTGGTATCTTTTCAAAGTAGTTTCTCCAACACTGCGCTTTGATCACATTGAGTTGCCTGCCCTTGGACATGCTGACCTGAGCACTACTGCCTTTGGTAACCATGTACAGCTCTGAACTTCCATATCCTCTAATTGACCACTGGCGCCCATCAGCACCTGACTTGTTTGGATCAGATCTAGCTACTATTATGCTGTATACTTTTTTGAATTACTTGTTTGTTTGGTCTTTCCAACTGGTTTGTGATATCCCTGTACTATATGTATTTGTTTAACTAAATAATTAAATTAATACACACCATAGTTCCCTGTAAGGGCACTGTTTTGTAACTATTTTACCTAAGAGTGTATCCTAGCAATATGCATATTCAGAATACTTTGTCTACAGGCAAGAACAATTGAAACAGAAACAGTGTCCTCTCCATAAGTGGCTGGCACTGAAGAACAGGCCAAAACAACAGACACATTCCAACACATGCTCCAGGGAAGATAGCAACAATTGAAAACAAACCCTACTGTGATGTGATATGTGGAGAAGCTTTGGTCTGAGTAGGGTGAAATATCCCCTCTTGAGAAATTGCTTTAGACAATCGGCTGCTGGGAACTATCAGATTTATCTGGTTTGTGTGTGCATTTTTAATCTATTGTGTTGTAATTCATGTATTGTTTTGCATGTTATAATCCTGAACCACAAATGCATCCAGTTAAGTCAGAAAAAGGTTACCACATAGCGAAGGGTGATTACTTGCCAAATCCACTGTAAACAGATGCTGTAGCGTTGTTTGACGATCATGGGGGAGGACTTGAATAGTCAATTCTAGATTTATTAAATGCCTCTAAAGTATGTAATTTCCCCTACATTACAGCCCCTACATAACTTATTTGCTCCCCAGCCACTGTGGCTAGTGGTTTTCCAAAGTTACTAGCCACTCTGCATTTTCACTAGCCACCCTTTTGTTGTTGGGGAATTACATTTTATTTGATAAAATTTGATTATGTTGTGCTACATCTTAGCATGTCTTGTTCACTGGTTATGTCACAATTAGGCAAAAGTGGTACCCCACTCTACCAAACACCTCTCTGTGAAATACTTCATATAATGTGGCTACACACTTCAAAAAGATAACTATTATAGTGTTAAATCTGACCTGTTGTCCATGTCCACTTGAGCAGCTAATGCACGCTACAGTGTCCTCCCTAATATCAACCAAAATATGCAAGCAATATATTTATTCTTAACATAATCTAGAACTGTTAATATGTTATTTAAAAATAAATATGAAATCACCCATTATAATTAATCACAGTGAATATTATTGTTGTCTGTTTTTGTTATGCTATGTTCTTGTTAATATGGACTTGCGTAAAAAACGTAACAGAACTGTATTTATTGCTGCCTTGTCAAGTAATTTTTTCCCCATCCTTGCCTTGACACATCGTTAATCTTCCTGGACTTCCTTCAGCTGTACTAGGCTCTACTGCTGTCGCTGATCCACTGTCTTCACGCTCATATTTTTATATTGTTAGTAACTTGAATATGTTAATTATATATATTTTTACTTCATATATTCCAGATATAGCCTAATGTTTTTGGTGATAGTACATACCCAAATCTGCAGATGGTCTTTTCACCAGTCATCTTCGTTTGTCTCGCAATCTCTCTAAAAACATTAAAAACAAATCTGTATATTTAGGCTACTAGAAGTGACCTGAAAAGTATTTTTTTTTAAATGTATGCGGATTAGATGTTGTTTGAGGTTATTAAGTTTTAATGGAATATTTTGACATGCTTGGGTGTAAAAGAAAACTGGGATCCACTTGATCTCTGTGATGACTGGACCCGTGTGGTCCTGTATGCAAGGTTGCCAGATTTGACTGACCGTAAACTGTATTGCCCAATTGCGAAAGAAATACACCCTACCTGGCAACACTCAATATGGAAAATTCTCCTCCTACCGTGAATTTACCTGCAGTGTTTAACAATGCAAACACACAGAGGCGGTGCGAGATTTTGGGAAGGCTGTTGCCTTTGAGCTTTGAATGCAGGAAAAACCCTGTGTATAGATATATAGAATGCCACCGGCCAAAGTGGCTAGTAAGAGTGAAAAATGCGACCCGCATTTGGCGGGTGGGCGTGTACCAATGTCAAGCCCTGATTACAGCATCTGTAACAAATCTGTAACAAATGATGAAATAACATAACAGAAATGTATCAGTCTATTGGACCATTTCATCCCAGAATCCAGCGGATCCATTTAAAGGCCTGTTTATGAGGAGACCCCCTGTGTTTAAATGGCTTATTCGTCGGTGGAGGTCAACACAGACACCGAATCTGACCCAAAAAATAAATGCGACACTGCAATTATGTGGAGATAAATGGGTATAGAGGACCAGCAAGGCTTTTAGGCTGATGGCAAGCAGGAAAGCAATCTCACTCTCTCGAGCCCTGGCTTATATAAGAACGAGTGTCTCTCTCCCAAAATGAGTCATCCTGCTGAAGGACTGTTAAGGTGACAGGAGAGAGTGGCAGAGCACCCTCAACCAGCTACCCACCCACCAACAGATGCCTCCTACTCTTTCTGCTATCTGACTCTCAGCCTCGGCCCCACTGACTGTTGTAGTTACCACAGCAACGTCTCGGGAGCGGCATTGTTTTGTTGTGCAGGTGATATTTTTTTTCTCCTCTCACTGTCCTTGTGTAGCTTCCTCTACTTGTCCTACTGAAATAGCCCACTCAATGATGTCCCATTGAATGTCTCTGTGTAGATACAACCCACATCTCATTGCTAAAGTGCAACACCTACAGGAGTTCTCAGAGGCTTTAGTTTTAGTTTTCTATTTAAAAAAAAATCTTGTGTCACCTGTCCTCCTAAAAGAGAACAACAAAACATAGCGAAAACAGACTGTATGTAGGCTTTCTCTTCTACCAACCTGTAGGGAAGTCAGTTTTACTTTGATTTGAGATGCCTCGCTGTTGTTATATAATCATAATCTACTGTGAGAGTTGCTCTTGCACCTTACAACCAGGAAGGAACTATCCTAAATTGTGTGACGTTACACTCAAATAGCAGAAAAAGCTGGCAAAATGCAATCCAAAGATAGTCATCAATGAGAGTTCATACTCGAAGTGCAATTACAGAGATCCACTTAGCTTTTCAAACCGATATACTGTAATCACTCTCTCTTCTGCAGAAGAAGCGAGTACTAATGCATGACAGATCAATTTATTAAAGAGTTTAGATAAACCCAGTTCCCTTTGATAAACTACCAGCTGTGTCAGCTTTTGTTCAGTGTTGACACAGCCAGGCAGGATATCCTTAGCTCAATATCTTCTCAACACGTTTCTCTGCAAATTATGCATTCCAGTTTATCTTGTAACTTTCTTTCGTAACATACTGTATCAACCATGAGTATCTGGGTCAATTATACAAATAAATAAAGAGACCTTGAAGACCTCCGTTCAGAGGGTTTCTCTGGGTATACCACCTACTATCACCTTCCCATTCCATCAACCAGGAGGAATTATTGCTTATTATAACAACCACATCAACAGTTAAAATAAAGTTTTCACCCTTGCTATTTAAGTCTTTTGCGCTGAATATCAAACAATTGCTGCTGTCGTTGAGCATGTGTTTCTGTGCGTGTCTACAAGTGATGTACTAGATATATTTCCAGAGCACTCTGAGGCGGCACTGCTTGAGGAAACATCCTGAGACATTTGGAGGCTTTGGGAAGATGCTGACTTTTCAATGATGTGATCCAGCCGTCCTCCAACCAACCGCAATCTGTTTGCTCCACTACAGTATGACCCTGTGATCATCCGTCCTGACACACTGTGGGGTACATTTAAAGACGGATGACGTATGTCATATTTCGAACGTTGTGTAATACATGACGACTTGCGCGGAGCGACGGCAAATAGGTCAGCTGGTTCTCAAAGCCTGCCAGGAGAACGATGGTGGTTTGGATGGTCTACTAGTGCGTGCTGTCATGTGAAACTCCTCAGACAGACCACCTGTGCAGTGATGTCAACACCGTGGGCGAACCAACGCTTAGGCACATTTAACTCTGCACCCAAGTGACGCAACTCTCACAGACGGTGTGGTTAATGATGTGCAGTGTTTTATTTCAGTCCGCACTCACTAACACACAGTACACCATGCGGCACATCTATCGCCTGAAGAAACAAAAAGTGATCAAGCATAGCATAACATAGACAGTGTTTGTTTTTATTGTTTTCATCGCAACAGCAACTTTAATGGTTTTTATTTTAAGAAGTTTGTGGTTACCGCGGATTTGAAGCAAGGTTAGTTGTCCCCCATGGTTGAGTTGTATTGGATACATCTATGAACTCTGCTGAACTTTACTTACATAAACTGTTCAATAATATATTTAGGGTTAGTATCTTTGAGTAAATTGGAATACAGTGTTTCCCTATCCTTGATGATAGGTTGATTACATCAGTCAAGTGTCTAAGTGGTAGGGCAACATTTTAATCAGGTGTGTGAATGCTATTGGAAAGGTGTGCACGCCTTGGGGTTCCCAGGGCCAGGAGTATGAAACACTGCACTTATATATTATGTTTGTTATGCACCACTTTTGTGATTGATTAGCCTATTTCAAATGGTGTGGATACAAGGAAATAACTGAAGCACCAACATGTATGTCTGGAAAATACAAAATGAATCTTCCACCGCTCGGTTTCGTCCCTACCAGTTTGCCAATCAAAAGGAGACACTTTCCTCATGTTAAGTAGCAGACGTACTATGCTGTTCTCATAGACCTCCTGTCATCGTGTTAGTTGGCATCTGAAAGTAGTGATACGGTGTAACAGTGACATCCATAAGTGGACTCTGGGGATGTTGATAAAGAGCCTTTAAATGATCCCTTTTGAACATCTATCATTCAATTAGAACGCCTGTCTTTTAATGTTGGCAGCTGTGCTTGATAGATACAATGACTGCACATTATGTCAGTGTCTGCCTTACTGTCATCTTTAATTTCTCTGATGATTATCAAAAAAAGTGCTTGTCATGGCGTGTTTTTTTATATAATTTATTTCAATCTACCTAATTCATGGAAAGATGAATCATGTGAAAAGTGAGCGTGACTCTTTCACGCAAGTCTGAGCAAATCAAAATCAGTCACCATCAACAGGGACACCTTTGATAATACACTGGGAATCTTGTTTCCTTGTAGTTCTTTACACATCATTTGAGTGATGTTTTCCCAGCATTTATCCTATGGGTTTCCATGGAGATTGACAAAAAAGTCTTACTAAGACAAACTAGACCCTTTGCTCACTGGCCCCCGTTGGGAATAGTCTCCATCAATATCCCATGCAGTGTGCTCCTTTAATGTGATCTATATCAGTTTTAATTAGCCATGAGCTGGATGTCTGTGCTCCTGGAAGTAGCGGACATGAAAGAGGGATCCATCTGCGTCACGCAGCCGCTGTGATGGCTGAACTGAACAGCTCTTCTCTCCCTGCACTGTTACCATGGCTGCGTGCCTCCAGTCACTGCTGGTTTTTATTCACTGCATGTGTGTCCATTCATAGTACTCTTAACTTCTCGATTAGTTTTGTTCATCGCAAGGTTTGAATTAAACCTGATCAAACTCTAAACGACACTGACACACGCAAACGACAGTGAGGCCGTGCAATTCTGTTGGTCCCCACTCTCGTTCTCACACACATTGTATTGAACTGAGTGGAATGCTAATTACTCTCAGCATGACATTCATTTGTTAGATTATTGAGAGTATTTTTTTTTACTGATATATACTCACTACATGTGTCGAATTGGTTGTCATAGAAACCAATAGTCTTCCCTGGTATCTGTAATGAACACTTTTGATTGGTTGAAGCAAGGCTTGTAAATACAAAACAAGTGTCAATGCCGTCCATCCAAGCCATTTCTGTAGGTTTTTAAACAACATTTTAAATAAGCCCTGATTAAAGATTAGTCTCTCTATAAATCCATAAAACAAATTACACAGACAGTGAATCTTGACATTTGATTTGTGATAAGGGACATATTTGGATCAGCTCTGTCTGGGAGCAAGAAGGATTGATTGAAGGATCAGACATCCTCATTAAGGAGGCAATCAGTATAGCAACGACAGGAGACACGTAGCATCTCCATCCCACCCTCTGAAACATTTGTCCAAATATTGATTGATGAGCTTCATGAATATATTCTATATCAATATGTACCTCTGCTCATGTCCTACAGTATAGCAAAGTTCTTATAAAAATGTCAGTGCAGTGCTTGGGTGTACCTTCTCTCTTTATGTATGTATTGCACCACTCTATAATTGATCAGTGATGGAATAAGCTTCCTGGTAGTGTATGCTTTTCATCACTGGTTCTCAACTGTATTTGCCTACATACCTTATAAGACCCCAATCCTTTTTAAACATTCTGTATTTATGATACAAACATCTAGGTTGTACCATTGGATTTGTCTTGTTTTTCCATACAGATACCAAAGTTGGTACGAGGTAAGGCAAGAATAGTGAAGGCAGAGGTACAAGAAGAGCGAGGCTAAGAGAGGTGGTCAAAACCAGGAACAAGCTAAAGGTCTGGTACACAAAAAACTGGCTTAGTATGTTGCACGAAACAAACAATACCTCACCACTGAAAGGTGGAAACAAAACAGAATATATATGGTGACTGAGTGAATGCAGCTAGTAACAAACACAGGTGACTAGTATTCAGGTGATGAGGGGCCTGGTCAGACAGGTTGGTGAAGTGGTGAGGGGCGTGGTCAGACAGATTGGTGAGGTGGTGAGGGGCGTGGTCAGACAGGTTGGTGAGGTGGTGAGGGGCGTGGTCAGACAGGTTGGTGAGGTGGTGAGGGGTGTGGTCAGACAGGTTGGTGAGGTGGTAAGGGGTGTGGTCAGACAGTTTGGTGAGGTAGTGAGGGGCGTGGTCAGACCGGTTGGTGAAGTGGTGAGTTGAATGAGTGTAGTGATCCGGTAGAGGACGAGATAGTAGGCTCTTATCTTGAAAAAAGCGTGAGGATAAATATAAGGGAAAAACAAACAGATTAATGTGGATGATTTTTTATTTACCTGGAGTCAAACAAATTGGGGATACAATACGTATGTCACTCAATGCAGATTGACTGACATGTAATTTAGTGTATCAGATTGACTGACATGTAATTTAGCGTATCAGATTGACTGACATGTAACTTAGCGTATCAGATTGACTGTCATGTAATTTAGCGTATCAGATTGACTGACATGTAACTTATCGTATCAGATTGACTGACATGTAATTTAGCGTATCAGATTGACTGACATGTAATTTAGCGTATCAGATTGACTGACATGTAATTTAGCGTATCAGATTGACTGACATGTAATTTAGCATATCAGACTGACTGACATGTAATTTAGATTATCAGATTGACTGACATGTAATTTAGCATATCAGATTGACTGACATGTAACTTAGCGTATCAGATTGACTGACATGTAATTTAGCGTATCAGATTGACTGACATGTAATTTAGCGTATCAGATTGACTGATATGTAACTTAGCGTATCAGATTGACTGACATGTAATTTAGCGTATCAGATTGACTGACATGTAATTTAGCGTATCAGATTGACTGATATGTAACTTAGTGTATCAGATTGACTGACATGTAATTTATCGTATCAGATTGACTGACATGTAAATTAGCGTATCAGATTGACTGACATGTAATTTAGCGTATCAGATTGACTGACATGTAATTTAGCGTATCAGATTGACTGACATGTAATTTAGCATATCAGACTGACTGACATGTAATTTAGATTATCAGATTGACTGACATGTAATTTAGCATATCAGATTGACTGACATGTAACTTAGCGTATCAGATTGACTGACATGTAATTTAGCGTATCAGATTGACTGACATGTAATTTAGCGTATCAGATTGACTGATATGTAACTTAGCGTATCAGATTGACTGACATGTAATTTAGCGTATCAGATTGACTGACATGTAATTTAGCGTATCAGATTGACTGATATGTAACTTAGTGTATCAGATTGACTGACATGTAATTTAGCGTATCAGATTGACTGACATGTAAATTAGCGTATCAGATTGACTGACATGTAATTTAGCATATCAGACTGACTGACATGTAATTTAGATTATCAGATTGACTGACATGTAATTTAGCATATCAGATTGACTGACATGTAATATAGCATATCAGATTGACTGACATGTAACTTAGCGTATCAGATTGACTGACATGTAATTTAGCGTATCAGATTGACTGGCATGTAATTTAGCGTATCAGATTGACTGACATGTAATATAGCATATCAGATTGACTGGCATGTAATTTAGCGTATCAGATTGACTGATATGTAATTTAGCGTATCAGATTGACTGACATGTAACTTAGCGTATCAGATTGACTGACATGTAATTTGGCGTAATTTAGCTTGGCACAATATCTTATATCTTAAGTAGCTCCTCTTAAAAGTATAGAAACATAACTTCTAAATTCTCCAAAGATGGGTGGTTGTTCATCCTTAACTTGTACTACAGAATTCTACATTAAGTAAAACAGTATTTAACCGTGAATAGAAAGTACAAATAATTCTATAGTACACAACAATATGTTATAGTAAAGTGTTGTATTAATTCACGTGGACATTTATACATTTATTTCTAGATTTACTGGTCATATGTGTAGGATACATAAGGTAAACAACACAAAATGTTTACTTGTTGGTCAACAATGTTAAAAAAAATAGGCATATGACCATATGTCATTTATTAACATGGCATACCTATGTGAAATAAATACCAATGTGAAATGTGACATCTGCTATGTCAAATAATCTGCTCTGTTTCCTGAAGTCAACAATAATCTCTTGTCCTGGCAATACAATGCCAGTTTGTAGGCTAATTCATTGTTTTGTGGTTATCGGGCCTACAACTGTGGTGTTGTCTGCAAACTTGAGGATGGAGTTGTGCATGAACATGGAATAAACGGGGGCTGAGGAAACATCCCTGAGGGACCCCAGTGTTTAATCAGTCAGGAGGAGGTGTTGTTTGCCAGTCCTCAAGGCCTGAGGTCTGACTGTCAAAAAGTTCACAGTACCCAAATTGGAATATGTTCAGTGATTCTGGAAATCTGCATTTAATGTGGGCCTTGACAAGCCTGTCAAAACAATTCACAATCAAAGGGGTGAGTGCAATGGAGCAAGGACATCTTACCTTGGTTTTCTTGGCAACTCCGATGATGGTGGTCTCCTTCAATCAAGTGGCAAGTATCCTGGGACAGGGCCATTTTCAAGACTTCCATAGAGATTCCTGCCACCTGGTTGGCACACACTATTGTGAAGCTGCGGCGTACAAAAATGATATTTTGCACAGAGCCAATTATAATTCTAAAGACTGATGAAGCAGTATTCAAATCAACATGGTAAGCATAACAACACCAAAAGTAATAATTACAAAAATATATGCAGTGTTATGGTTTGCTGAGAGAAAAAGGTGACAGAAATCTATCAGAATGAGATTTCCTTATGATGAACTCAACAGAGGATCATTCCTTACGCTGTCTTTCAGAATGACTGGCCAGATGCTTTCATCCTCCTTCCTCGTTTGGAAAACTCCTACAAAGCATTATGTTGTTTCTTGTCCCTCCTCTCCCTATTAGGACTTGGTGAGTATAATTCCCATGTAGCTCAACGTCCATCAAGCTGCCAGTTAAACACTAAAGCCGTGTTAGCTGTGGCCCAAAGCCAGTAAATACTACACATATTTTAATGTTTTCATATCCCTTTAATTAGCACCATGGCTCCTGTATAAGAGCGATTTATCAGTACACTCTCTGGAGTTTGTGTGGATCACTTTTGGGCCCATGCCTCTTGTTACCTCTTTCATCAACAACAGTGTGTGTGCGTGTGTGGAGTTCTCTCACAGCGTGGTGGTACAGAAGCGGTGTAATTAGGCCAATGGACAGAGAGAGGTTTGTGAAGTGGCATGCCAACATAATGACATTTCTGAGTAGTTTTTCTCATAAAAACAAAATCCTACTGGTTAACACAATACAAATACATTTTAATTGGCAAGGTATGAATGCATAACTAGCATGATTCTCATTTGATTTACAAACAATGATGCTGAAGATGGGACTTCACATGGCTAGTACATTCTGGCAATACACATTTATTCTCTCTATCTTTCATCCTCCTCACCCAAGAACATATGAATACTCACAGTGCTAAATCAATACTTTAACATGCGATTATAATAATAGACCCAGCAAGGTCCATTGATCTCCATTCCCATTGATCGGTACCAGGACATGCTTCACAAGAAACCTGAATGTGATCTTCTTACAGATTTGTAATCAGTACATTTTCAACGAAATTAAGAAATTATCAGTCCTTTATTTTTGGCCCAGATTTTATCGTCCATTACAAACAATACACCACTGTCATTATCTTGCCCTGAGCTTTTAGAATATCTACACAATAGCCCACTGCAATTTTCCTCTGGCTCAGAACCCTTTTAAGTTGACTCTGTGGTATGTTTGAAGCATCGGTTATCCTCTAAATGTATTATTGAGACACGGATTGGATGTCACAGATTGGATGTCACAGATTGGATGTCACAGATTGGTTGACACAGAGCTCATTTACCGGCCAAAACTAGGGGGTGCTTTGTAAAATGTTTCTCATCAAATGTGTGACCTCTCTGAATGATGTCATTCATATTGTCAGTTTGTAAAGGGAGCTAACGATCTTGTGTGTGCTGTGCATTATGTGCAAGAATTGGGGACCCAAAAACAGCACCCTTTATGGATTATCTAATTACATATGTCTAAACTGTGATTCCTGTGATTCTGAGTGAGATAAAACAAGATTAATAGTTATTAACAAACAAACACACTATTCACAAACTATCCACCAAGACTATTCTTAGGGAATTAACATCTTATAGGTCACAGATTTCCTTAGGTGAGTGTTTGAACAATAGTCAAAAATATAAGTGAATAAATACAAATATGTATATACATAAAAATGTACAAGGCAGATTGATCAATTATCATGGCAGATTGATAAAAAAAAATGTGTAGACTTGTAGAATGTATTCATTAAAGCATGTTATGTTCCTCACAGGTAATTCAACTCAAATAAAGATAACAATAAAAGGCTATTCGAAAATAACGTAACCCTCAAAAATAATGTCTCCCTCTATAATCATTAACACTGCTTTGATGAATATGAATCCACGCACTCGCTATCCCCCACCCCCAAAAAAATGCTAATTATTGACAAACACTGCATTTCAAACTTTCAAAGCAGCGCTAAAAATGTCAATGCCATTTTAGAGGGAAACATGAGCACACACAGGATCTCAGTAAACATGTATTTACTGCGGTTTGCCCATTTTCAAGTGTCCCTTCTGTCTTCCTACACACACTTGGCGTCAAACTGCGGTTACTGTGGAAACAAGCTCACAAGCCACGACAGGGCCTTGGAAGACGAACAAAAGTGGCTGCGAGGTGCTTTCAGCCGACTGGGGATCAGTGTAATGGAATTACTCTGTTATCTCTTACACATTCCCTGTCTGGAAACAGCAGTTTCATGTCATTGACAACGTTATATCTTTTTAATATAGTATGTATAACAGACATCGTCCCTCCATGGACTCAGCTTTTTGCGTCCTTTTCTTTGTCCCTGGCTTATGACTAGATTGTTGTTTGTTCTATTTGTTTTGGTTCAGGTATTGTGTTCTATAAAAACCTAATTTGTTTCATTCCCACCTTTTTCTTTTGGTAGAACATTTTAAGAATAGGAAGGGAGCATCAACCTTGGTTCATCTCTTTTCTTTATGACAGTGAGTCTTGTAGATATCCCCTCTCTTGTTTTTTTCTATTGCAAGAGGGCAGAGCACTGTTGGAACTCTCCGGAAGAGACCTTGAGGAGGATTAGTTGCCAGAGGGAAGGTTACTGCGAAGTCCTTTCTTGACTGAGTAAACTCTCCTTCTGCACACCCTCTGAGTATAAATCCACCTTGACAGTTTTGACAGGTACAAGTAAACAATGAAACATAATTTGAAAGGTTTCTTCACGCTCTCTTACAGAAGCACATAACAAAAAGAACACAATAATACTGTACACATGCACATAAATACACACTACCAAACGCATACCACCTACACAATCAAATTACTTATCTGTCTTATATAAAAAAGGCATACCACAATGGGTCAAACACATCAACACTATTTAGTATTATACACTAGTCAACAGATCTAACGTGTTTTGGTCGGACACTTGGACAGTCTATTTAAGCCAAATGGCATTGGTCTATTCCTGGTACGTGATGTAAAGCAAAGTACAACTTTAATTGAACTCTACAGAATACAGCCAAACACTTCATCCCCTCCCTGTTTTAAACCTCCCCTCACGTTGTGAGAGCATCCATTAGAAGTTTGATGATAAGTTTCCCTGTAACTTCTCAAACTGAACGAACCTCACTCTTTTTTACTGGACAGCTGCCGGGATACTAAACCCTAAGAGTCCAGCCCTAAGGAAACATCACATACTATAAACTCAATAATCGACATTGCACAAAGGACAACTTCCCCCTACTGTTACACAACTGACTAATAAAATACAAAACAAAAGACAGTTCCCATTGCTCGCTTTACAATTAAACTCATGAATTAACATAAACCTATCCCTAAATCATTGATTGCCAAATAATGTGCTTTCGCAAAATGTACCACTACCTTTAGAATACAACTGTTTGAACTCCATAGGGTTTATTGAATGTAACACTGAATGCAGCAGGCAGCTGCTTCCAGGACCTCCATGGTGAGATGTTTGGAGGCTCCAGCTGACATGAGGCTCTCTGACAGGGGCCGTGGTAATTAGATTAGCTGCTTCTCTCTGGTTCTGTCTTATTGGTTGTTCTGGTGGCGCAGCACCACAATCTGATGGGGGTCACTGTGGGAGATGCTATGCGAGATATTATGTCAGGATCTTGCTAAGTGCTTGTGTTGGAAGAAACTGTGATCAGTGGCTCCAGCATTACATTTGAACCCACTAGCTGTTGAAAGAAACACTATAAAAAAAGTAGAAGAAACAAGACTTGACACTTAATACATTCAAACAGATCCTATCGGTGGAAACGTGTTAGCAAGGTGACACATTTTCAGAGCCTCAAGGATACTGCATCATTATGAACATCAAGACTACTGTACAAAATGTGAAGTGGAGTAGTTCCTAATTAGAGGCCAATCAAATGTGGAATTCTGGCATTTTGATTGAACACTTTAGTGCAGTTGATATGCATGAAAAAGTTAGCTATCAGCTTTTCGTTAGGCACTGTTACTGCAACAAAGTCACTCCATTTAAAAATTACGACAAGCCTGATTGAATTTATTAACTTGCATTGCAGTTATAGTTATTTGTAGCCCAGATCATTTTCATTCTGACAAGGTTGATAATGTTAAAACATTTTATTTATTAAAGTACAAGCATATTTTCTGTTGATGTTAAGATTGATACGGGTGCTCCTCAGCCCTGTTCAGTTTTCAAAGCACGATTGATTTGACACGACATGCTTGTTTCAAATCGACAATAGCATGGGATTATTGACGTCCGAAGCTTTGTTCGGTCACATGTTGTTCTTTAGGTTGTTGCGAAAGTCAGGCTTCCAAAGTTCTACAATGCCAAGAGGTTTAAGGAAACATAATGACAGGTGTCAAGACTCAAGGACAGAAATGGGCCGATGGATCCTGAGTTGGACCCCGTCAGCGGCAAGGGTGGACCAGCCATTTTAATGAATATGTTCGGGTCGTATCACAGGCCTCAACCATTCTGGTCACATAAAATAATTTCACACACTATCAGGTGTTTTGAGAATAATGTTAGACCCTGGCCCTTAGTTGCCCATTTTGGCTTGAATCCAGATTCAACCAGGCTTAGTATTTCAAAGCAGGGTTTAATAGCATTTTTGACCTCGCTAGCTGGACGGACTATATTGTTACATTGGATGAATTATGATGCTCCATCGCACACTACATTATTATCAGATATAATGTATTTTGTTGAACAAAAAAAAAAAATGTACTTGCTTTAATACTTTCATCACAGACCCATGTGCCGTTGTACCACTGTGAATTCAAAGCATTAGCTGTATGTACACTACCAATTCTATGTTTGGGGTCACTTAGACATTTCCTTGATTATTTAAGGAAAAGCTATTTTTGGTCAATTAAATGTGCCTTATGTAGCATTTTTGATTCAAAATATCCAATAATAACCCTTACATGTCATCAGTTGACATTACAAAACAGCCTCTGGCAGAGATTCAGGACAGACACTATCCCCACTGCCATGGTTTCAAGTAAAACGTACTGTAGAAGGCCGGGACGTTCGTAGTCGTGTACTTCCTTCATGGTGTGTAATGCATGAAGCTGAAGTTTGTATGAATTGTGATGCAGAGTTACTTTTCTACTTGATAAGTAAGGTTACATTAAATACCAAATTTAGCTAGTTGATTAGATAGTGAAAGAAAGCTATGTGTAAATTAGATTGATGATGACAGAGAAAAATGACTCAACATAGATAATCACTTGATGTTCTTGTTATTTTATTTTTATGAGTGCAGAAGGTTTTACAAAGTAATTGGTCGAGACAATGAGCCAATGTTAACTAGCTTCTTCATTCCATTTGATGCAGGAAAATAGTGTTACAACCTGGTGTTCTCTGCAAAAATAAAGAAAAACGAACATGCATAGTGGGTTGTTTCTACCAAACCTACTACATAAGTGACTACTGCTCAGAAGAAGCAATTACATTGCCTTTTAGGTAGATTTAGCCTTGTGCAAACTGTTCAAAGTGTGCATATTATTGTTCTAGCTAGCGCTAGCTAACACAATAATTTTCACTAGCTAGCTATCAACAAGACTCTGAAATATAGCAATGTATCTAACACAATAGACAGCCCTGATGACGTTTTGATTGGTTTACTGTAGCTGTTTACTTTGTTTATTCTGTGATACGTAGTTATGGAAAGGACCCAACACCTTCGACCCCATCTAAAACAAATGTCTGCGTTCATTGCTCCAGCATTGACAGTTGGAGGTGACACTGTTTCAGTATGCTCGTAGTTAGTAATGATATAGTCAGATTCTTATGAGTTTTAAAAACAATATTCAACTCACTGCCAATAGGTGGCGTACAAATTTGCATAGTGCACCTTTAAAGTAACATCAAATTGATCCGAAATACCACGTAGACGTTGTTAATTTTGTAAATGACCATTGTAGATAGAAAAGGCAGATTTTCAATTAAATATCTACATAGGCATACAGAGGCCCATTATCAGCAACCATCAGTCCTGTGTTCCAATGGCACGTTGTGTTTGCTAATCCAATTTTATCATTTTAGAAGGCTAATTGATCATTAGAAAACCATTTTGTGATTTGCACTGCTGAAAACTGTTGTGCTGATTAAAGAAGCAATACAAATTTATACATTTGGTCACAGCTGATACAAAATACAAAATGTCTTGGCACAATTGTTCAGTCAGCAATCAGTCCTTTTTCATGCATAAAATAGGTCACCTTTGAGTTGTTATTTAGAAGAATGTACAAATAGTGGGAAGCAATAGGGATTCAGATATGTAGTGGTGGAGTAGCACAAAGGGGCACATAAAAACTGATAGTTTTAAATTTGTGCCACAATTATTTACCATTTTGTGGCTGATCAGCAGTAGGTGAAACCCAATGTCAATAGATATATTTTGGCGTCAACAGGTTATTCAAGGATACTAGCAATACTACGCCCTCAATACAGGGTGGTTGAGGTTGGTTGGTGTCCCTTTGGTTGATGCTTGGCAATGTGGGTGGACTGACTTCCTGCCTGTTGGGCCCTGTCCGGGTCCTCCCCCAAATAGGGCCACAGTGTCACTGGACCCCACTGTCTTAGCCTCAAGGTTTTTACACTACTATATTATTGCTGCCAATAGGTTCAGTTCTCCTTCTCCACTGTAAATCCTTGTAAATATAAGGAATGCACTTTCTTCCTTGTCTCCTGCTCCGTTTAAACTTAAGAAGACGTGGTCCACAACTCCAGATTACCAGGCTCGAAAGACTCATTGTTGTCCCTGTCCAAAGTCCTCCCGGTTGTGTTGCAGATCAAGATGATACCTGACGAGTCCAGTTGCCACTCTGCCGGGTTGTCCCTCTTAGGGAGTTTTTCCTAGCTACTGTACTTTGTAATAGCACTTTGTGACAACTGCTGATGTAAAAAGGTATTTATAAATACATTTGATTGATTGATGACAATAAACAAGTTACAATGCTATACCACTCTACATATCATGATTACTTTACTGTAGGGTAAGATAACCTATTAAACTCATGTACTATTTAAGCATTGGAATTAAAGAGAAAAAAATATATACTTTTGGGATGTTTGATTTTCTATAAACTATGTCCAGTTAACGGTCTGATTTTAAAGCTGTGAATGAACCACTAAACAATTTCTGAATTGCTAAAACACTAAACCCCATTCTCAGTGGCTTAAACTAATTTCTTGAATCAGCCATTCTTTTGGCAAAACCTAAAACAAAATCAGGTAGTTAGACACAATTTGCAAATTGCATTCACTCAGTTTGCAAAACTCTAAATACATTATCACTCACTAAATCACATTTCGCTCTGTGATGCAGTTGTGCTGCAAAATGGTAAACACAAGCGGCAAAAGTTAAACTACAACACAGTTGTCATCGTTTACACAGAGTGACTCAAAATAGTTCACACTTGTTTGTAATGATATGATGAAACCAACTATGTTGTGAATATTATACTTTTTTATTGCAAAATGCGTTTACTATTTACAAATTTTAAGAATTCTGTAACCACATGCCCTGGTTGCTGTGTTCTCCGTTTGTTTTTATATGTAATGTCTAATGAATGCTCTGTACGGTTTATATATTGACTGGCTGTGTGTATGATCTGAAAGCATTGTTTGATTTTGAGAACAGATAAAATGGTTTTGAGGTGGGCATTTGACAAGAGTCTGGGGTTTTGTGAATGTTGTTTGAAGATTTGGATCTGTGTTTAAAATTTTGAGAAAATGGGTGAAGATTTCAAGAAATGTGTCTTAGCAATTGTGAAAAACTGTAAGACAGTGCTCCAGGTACCCCCCTTGTAACTGACATTTCATTTACATTACATTACCTTACATTATTACATTAGCAGATTCCCTAGAACAACTTAGAAGTAATCCGTGTATATTTTTTGTAATGGCTAGCCTTTGCTGTCCCCCCCCGGACCTGGTCAGCTGCCTTTCATTCATTTAATTCAAAGAAATTTGAATTGTGAGGAATACGAGGAGATTCTTAAACAGGACATCAGCCCATCAGTCAAGGAGCTAAAGCTGGGCCTAAAATGAGTTTCCAACAAGACAATAACACAAAGCATTCAAGCAAATCTACCAAAGAACAGCTCAGGAAGAAGAAGACTTGTGTCAAACCCCTCAAACCTCACTCAATTGGCTAAGTAGGGAGAATTGGGCAAAAATCCTTAAAAAAATATGTCAGAGAGTGATTAGTGGCTATAGGAGATGTTTACTCACAAGCTATTTAATTTTTTCCGGAGCTGTAGCTGTAGATCAAGCAGCACCATATGTCTGAAATGTTGTTTGCTGCTATTTGTGGCCAGGTCTCTTTTGAAAAAGAAATTTGTTAATCTCATTGAGACCAAACTGGTTAAATGAAGATTAAGCAGATTTACATTTAAATTATTTAGCGGATGCTCTTGTTTTGAGATTCCTGCAGGTATTAATGATTGAAAACCATCTCTGGAAAAAATTAAGATATCACTGCAATTTTCTTTCCTTTTCCAAGCGTTCAATTTGCAGTGGTCTCTTAATTTTAACCCTTCTGTTCCTCACTCAAAACCTTTTTTGGAAAGGAAAGAAAAAGGTGCAGTGGTCTCTTAATTTTTTTCTGGAGCTGTAATATGATGCGACCTGTAAAAACAAAAAAGTCTGGAATCCTGGAGTACATGTTAAAGCCCCAACTCCTGACAATTTTGCCTCCTGTACTTTCTTTAAAAACTACTCAAAGAATGGAAGCACAGACTGAACACATTGCATCATGCAGCTCCAGCTCAGTAGATGACGGCTGCCCCCTCACTGTTTGTCTGCAGGACTGTCAAAATGCCAAGAAAAAGTAGCAATCTGGCTAACCCCTTCACTCATTCAGCTGGAAAGCTCGGTCTGAAATTACTGAGGTAATGGCAGCCAAAATAAATAATACATGATTGACCTAAATGTATATTTTCGGACTGCTTCACATTGTGTAGCCTCATACCTGAATGGCCTTCTAAGCAAGGGACTTAAAGATGCAGTCAAGCCCAAATGGGTTCCCAAAGGTTGCGTACTATGTCAGGCATATGTTTCCCATGTCAACAAAACCACTAGCTTTCATGCTAGTGGTTCTGCATATAGATTATGGACATAAAAAATATATTATTCATCCAATCCAAAATGGAATATTTAAAAAAAGAGTTATAATTTTTCTGAATGCTTAAACACTAAGAGTATAATAACACTATTATAAATAGTAGTTTAATAATTCACGTTTGCGTTTGAAATGGAATTCTGACTCCATGCTTTTACAGTTTTGCCCATTGCTTACACACTAAAACCAAATGCTTAGACCAAAGCAATACCTATACTTCTTGTAGCATACCTTAACCACAGTGTAACCATAGCTTAAACACACTGTCAACTTTGCAATTCTGTAACACAGTTATCACTACACACATTTTCTTACATTAGCACTTTGTTCAAAAACGAAATCACATGTTATCATTGGGAAAACACTGTTCAAAATGCAAAACTCATCTGACAATTGTAGGCACTTACATACACACCTGAAAACACTTGCACAGAAAACAGAACACCAATCGGTCTGAGCCTTAGCACTACAAATAGGCCTCAGATAAGCCATTTTGAGAACTTTGCAAGCATGGAGGCAATGAGAGTCAGAGTAAGAGGAGGACAAACAGAGAGAGAGGAGTCGGACGTGGAAGAGGACGAGGACAAAGAGAGAGAGGAGTCGGACGTACAAGAGGACGAGGACAAAGACGAGGACCAGTGTGGAGACGTGTATCAGATGACATCAGGGCTACTGTGGTGGACCATGTGACAAATCATGGCCAGTTCATGAGGGAGGCGGGGCAAAGGGTCCACCCTAACCTCAGTCGCCACACAGTAGCATCGATAATAAGGGCATTCCGACTGGAGAACAGGTATATCTTCAAGTGTCTACTCCAGGCTGTACCTACTGTATGTCACATGATTCTGTATCATATTACAGTATTACTGTACTAACTGTATTGTACAAAAATGGGTAGTGCTGAGAAGTATATGTAAAGGAATACCATTGTGATGTTACAGTGCTGTGTACAGTTTGTAAGTACAATATGTGAAAAAGAACCTAACCAATAACATCTTGTGGTGGTATTTTCTACAGAATGGTTGGACGACCTCCTCAAGTGGGAAGGGAACGGCTCTCCACTCAACAACAAGAGCTTACCATCATTGAAATGATGCGAGAAAATAATGCAATCCAACTTTGTAAGTTGCAACAATGCATAATTGCAAATAGAATATTCAACAATATCAACAGGGTCAGCATTTCTACACTAAGTCGCATCCTACAGAAACATAACTTCAGAATAAAGCAGCTGTACAATGTACCATTTGGAACAGTGTCAGGATCAAGGACCTGCGCCATAATTATTTGCAGGTATGTGTCACTTTACATACTATATATTGTGATGTGGGAATGAAGGTTTATGCTGCCACCTGCCCTGCCTGTAGCTTGTAGGTTTTGTCTATACTGACCCAACCCAGCCCCTACTTGTGTGAAAATATAGACATTGTAGTTACTGAATGTGTTTTCAGTAACAATATTCAATATTTTCTGTTACAGACAGTTCTGGATTTTGATACCGCTGAATTGCCACAAGTTAATCTACGTGGATGAGGCAGGCTTCAATCTGGCCAAAACCAGGCGTCGGGGCCATAACGTAGATGGACAAAGGGCTGTTGTAAATGTCCCTGGGCAGCGTTGGGGATATATCACCTTGTGTGCTGCAATTAGTGTCCATGGAGTCCTGCATCACCATGCCACTTTAGATCCCTACAATACAGGACAGATCATTGCATTTCTAGATGCACTACATGCAGTTGTGCAGGACAGACCAGACCAGGCCAGGTTTGTTGTCATCTGGGATAATGTTAGTTTCCACCGAGCTGCTCTGGTCTGAGATTGGTTCAACAACCATAACCATTTCACAATTTTATTCCTGCCCTTTTTTCAGCGTGGCGGTGGAAAGCATATGATCGGCAACCACACGCCTGCATGACAATTCTGCAAGCGATGGAAAAGGCATGTAGGGACACTGAGGTGGGATCAATCCAAAGGTGGATTCGGCACACAAGGCGATATTTTCCCCGATGCCTAGGCCGCGAGGACATCGCCTGTGATTTTGATGAGGTCTTGTGGCCAGATCCGAACAGAAGGCGGGATCCATGACCACCCCACAGCCCCCCACCACACACACACACACACAAAACAAGTATATGTTTATTTTATTTTCAATAGCAATTTATCCAGTAATTGTTTAGTTTTTTTACTTTTGTTTTGTTGCTAAATTTGATGATTTGTGATTCTATTTTTCTTTATTTCTGTAAGAATGTTTTTTGGAGCAACTCTTGTTTGATTACTGCAGAAATTCTACTTTGGAGTTTTACAGAAGACAATAAAAATAGAAACACAAAGACTGCAGTGTTTTATATAAAGCCCATCAGTGTGTTGCTGGTGATATGAAAGAGTAATTCAAATGGTGGTTGTGTGTATGCAAGCATTTCATTTTTAGAAAGGAGTGTTAAGTTTTGATTGCAGTGTTTCATTTTGGCATAGATGGGACATCTCCAAGTGCTATGTCTGATTGGCTTGTGTGTAGAGTTTTGACATAATGAGCCAAATTCTGCAAAAAGTATGTAAGCAATAGGCAAAAAAACTGTAAGACTTCAAACTTCCTTGGCTAACATAATTGTTCATTCTTACATTTTTTTCTGAATGCTTAAACACTAACAGTGATTCTTGAAGGAATATCTCTGCAACCATTAACACGCCGTCAATGCAAGTGTGCCAATCTGAATGCACATTCTCTGCTTTACACTCAGTTTATTATTTTTTAACACGCGTTTTACAAAACTGTGAATACAACTCATTGCTTTACACTCAGTTTTCAGTTTAATAACACACTTCTAGCAAAACTGATAACATTGGTCTCCACATTGCAACACTATTTCACCAAATGCCCACATTGACAAGTGAATAAACTTTTAGATAAGGAGTTCACACACAAATCAGAGCTTGAGCACAATAAATATTCCAGGTTCACATTATCATATATCTGGACACCGTCCACAACAAACTAATCCCTAATGACCAGGGGCCAGAGCTGGCCAGGTACGTTATCATCTGGGATAATGTTCGATTCTGTGGTCCGTAATTGGTTCACAATTGGTTTTCATCGCACTCATTGATCAGGGGTCACGCCAGGCCTGGACACGACACCAGGTGATACTTTCCACTCTGTCTAGCTCAAGACAACATTGCATGTGATGTGGATAAAGTTTTATGGCTAGACCCACTTTTGTTATTTGAGGAGTGTTGGGACATTTTGAGAATGAATGGAGAGAAAAGAAAACATTGAAACCTCAGGCATTGTACTGCCTGTCATGTTGAATTGGCCACATGTTTTCATCAGCATCACAACTGATGTGTTCCCTGGCCAAGCAGCGGGGGAAAGCGCCTAGCATGGCGGATCCATCCTTGGCATGTCTCTGTAGTGATATCACAACAGATATCCTCCATTGCTAATGAGGGTTACGATCACACACATTCCAAAATTCCTCAATTGGACTGAGGAAGGAGGAATATGGTGGAAGGAGAATCATTTGGATTTGGAGGTGGTGGGTGAGCCTGGGTGCTCTAAAGCATGGGCACATCACAGTGATCTCCAGGGGTAACAGATACTTGCTCTATGATTATAAATTTTTTGGAAAGCCTGATGATAGTGGTTTACTGTAATGATTTTACATTGCTTAGGGAAAAGTTGCTGCAAAACATCTGGCAGGATAATTTTGATGGTGACATATATTACATTAAGTTTTGTGGGTTTTAGTCTGTAGGTCACGGGTGTTTGTACCCAGTGTTGACAGTTACAGATCAAATAAAGCTGCAAGTGTGATTCATTCTGACACAGCATGTTTACATTTTCAGTGGCATATTCTTTCTTGACTGAGTTTTTTTTAACAACTCCTCTACCACATCAATAGATAGCACACAGTACACATTTCCTTTTAGAAAGTTGGCTAGTAATTGAACCTGATGGGCAGACAGGAAAAGTAATGTTTTTCTTCTAATCCTTTTTTACCAGGTACGTTTTTTTTATAACAATGGATCATGTAGACTTGTTCTACAGGCTATACAATGTCTTCTTTCAATGAAGTGTCAAGTCCAAAATGACGGACTGATTAATATTTAAAATTGTCTGAAATGGCTTGACTGAATTTAGTGATATGCCACACATTTTAACAGGACACCGAGATAGGGACAGGAATGGTGTGAAATATAATTGGCCCCTTGTTGCCCCTACCTCATTGGATCAGTGCACTGTCAATCTGGCTCAACCAATTCCAGCTAATATTCATAACAACAATTACCCCTCCCCTCATCCACCTCAGGTTTTTACTTTCCCTTTTGGTCCAAAAGCCCATTGTAAAAAGCATGCCTGTTGATAATTTCATGAAATTGTCCATTGATTGACATGGTACACGTAATAACGAGTGCTTGAACTCCCTGCATGTATTTACTGGAGCTTGTATCTGAATTTGCTTCTTCAACAGCACACACACAGAATGGACAATTCCAACACTCCCAAAAACCTCTGTACATTTCCAGCCATTTTGCTGTGAAAGGATAAGCAACAAAATCTGCCTTCAGGTCATGCCAGATTGCCTGGCACACTACCATGAGATGCCACAAACTGATGACTTTCCTAGTTCGTAACCTGCAGTGATGCTACGCTTAGCTGTTACCCGCCCATAAAATGTTGGGTCACAGCTAGCCTTCCTCACAGGTAAAATGCAATTTCAGGAGCAATTATTTGAATGTGTCAGTGGACATTAGAAACTATTGATTATGTCTATCATTGTTATGCTTTGCATGGGTCAGTTAACCGACTGTCCATCAGCCTGTCTGAGGATTTCAGGGAACAAATGTGTCATGCTGCCTGGTGGAACCTAGTCAGGCATTCACCCCAAGCGTCTGATTATAAACAGTGCATTGGCAGACTTTCCCTCTGTGTGTTTAGAGTCCAAAAACATAACACCACCAGTGTGAAGACTTCTGTTTTGTTAACTGTATTGAAGGCTTGGGGGATTTTGTCCTCAATCTAAAAAAAATGTATGGTGGACAACCAGCATTAATGGCTAGTCTGATTCAAAGATGCTGGGTCCCAGGGGAAAGGTGACTCTACTCTCTTTAGGACAGCATAGCACACTACCCTGAAAATCAATAGGTGGTTCGTTAACCCATGTGAACAAGTTCAATAATTAATGTGAATGATATAGAGTGCTGTAGTACACGTAATGGAGGTTAATTTCCCACAGGACAGCGAACAAGAAATCACAGCAGTCATCAGAGGGTTTTTGCTGTATTTTCTGTGGAATGAATGAGCTCCAACAGCTCAGTCTTTGCAGATGGTGAAAGACATACACTTGCCTATATGAAGTAGTGGTTGCACAATAATCCTGATAGTACATTGACTTTGAGGTGTGCAGTGATGAATATTGATGGAAATAAGAGAGACCAGACATCATAGAAACAATGAAAATATGTCATGTTAAAAATGTTGCTTTAAATGTGATTACTGTGAGCCAATAATTGGTAATTTAATGATGTTGTTCTATTAATCTTGAATTTGATCATGAATTTAAGTTCTTTACATATCTGTTTCCGAGATTCTGATTGAAGAAGTAAAACTCAGATACATTTATGCTATAGACATTTGATCTACATTGTGGTTATGGTGCTTCCTCTGGTTGAATTCTAACCAAGATGAAATGTCTAAAGGAAGATAAAGTAGTTTTGGGTTTCCATCCACTGCTGCAATTTTGCCCATTCTTTATCAACATTTTATTTAATCCGTACTATTACATTTTTTTCTGTCTTTTGTGCAAACAACTTAAACAAAAAACAATGGTTCTGTGAAGATGTCCTTTTTAGTCTTTCTGACAGGAGTCATGCAAACTGTCCTGGGTTGCCAAGGAAGCATCGTCACTATTATCCAGGTCTCATCCTGCTCTATTGACTCCCTCAGGCGGCTCAGGCACCTGCAAGATTAAGGTCATCAGGTGAATGTGCATGCCCTCACACGCATTGACCCACATGACCCCTTGGCTGGATGTGCAATTTAAAAAAGGGAGAACAGCTTGGATAATATTGTACCACTGTTTTTGGTACTTAATACCACTGTGTCCATTTAATACCATCGTGTTTATTTTACACCATTTTGTTTACTTTATATCACTGTGTTTACTTCATAACACTGTATTGAATTAATGTCACTGTTTACTTCATGTCACTGTTTACTATATGTCACTGTGTTTACATCGTAACACTGTGTAGACTTCATATCACTGTGGTTACTGGTCGTGATGTAAGTCAGCTCCGTTGGGGTATTGTTGTTTTCTGTTGGAAGAATCACCCTCTGGGCACAGAATTAATTCATGGAATTTTGTGCTTGAAATCTGTCATTTTTGTTCGTTTTTTAATGGAGAAAACCTACAGTATCTACTTATGTATTCCCAGAAATGTGAGATTAAAAGAAATCAAATCAATTGAAAAACATTAAATGCATGAGGAAAAAAACTGTCATAATCTGTCAAAATTTGTCAAACATTTCATATTCTTCTGTAAGATTTCTACAAAGAACTAGGAACATTATTTACATTATATAGTTACGTTTTTGTGCAATTTGACTTGAATCCTAAACGGCACAACGTGTTTTAAGCATTTTCTTTAACTTACATTTTCAACATAAGGGCCCAGTGAATTGCAGCATGTTAAAAACACTGTTTTTTAAGAACCACAGTTCGCTATGTGCCTTCAATGGCCTTGAGTCCAATGACTCTTTTACTGCTCTGCAAATCAATTTCTTCTCATCCGTGGACACGTTCACTGGCAGAGCAAGGAAGAGAACATGAATAACATCTCCCTCTTTTCACTCGCTGACCTTTCAGAGTTTGACATCATCTCCAGTTGATAGAGGCAGAAAAATCGTGCATTTCCATTCTGCTGCTAATAGTCCGTCTCAAGGGCAAATTGCGAGGTAAAGAAGGCAGAATCACAGTCATGCTTGTGAGAATGTCTCTGCCAAAACTCCCCATTTCATCTAACAAAGAATGGAATTCATGCAAAATGCATATTAATTTAATGCTGTATGTTTAACGAAAGACAATTAGTGATATATTTATGTATTAGTACTGATCAATAGAACAGTTACAATCATATGAAACTAATCAGGAATAAATGGTAGAGGTAAGGACTGAATGTAATGTCAAAGGACTGAAGGGGGACATCGATGATACTGAGTGATGGCTGTCTGATGTCTTTGGGCTATTGGGGGTATGACAGCATCAGACACACATCAGGGTGGTTCTGACCCCGGGTAAGATAACGGGCAACCCTTTACCAGTGATCTAGCGACTTTTTCTGGTGTTATTGGAGACTTTTGGAGACTGACGTAAAAGCACATATCGTTCTTACTCTTCTCAACGAGCAGCGGGTGCTGCCATGGGCCCCTCCCCCGTGCCGATAACAAACAGAAAAAAAATGTCTGACCAAGGACTTGCTCCCAGTCACCCTTAAGAACTAACTTGTTTGTTCAGCTGATTTGCGCTTCTCTGTCCTGACAGCAGCTTTTGAGATGAAGAATAAACCTGTTTAGTGACCATTTTCTTCAGTTTGTGCAGCTTAAAAATTGATACATACTTCAGTCTAAAAACACAGAATTTGTCATTATGCCTGAACGTGCCTGACAGACATCCAGGAAGCCATCAATATTTAATATCCCTAAATACAGTGGGGAGAACAAATATTTCATACACTGCCGATTATGCAAGTTTTTTCCTACTTATAAAGCATGTAGAAGTATGTAATCATAGGTACTCTTCAACTGTGAGTGATGGAATCTAAAACAAAAATCCAGAAAATCACATTGTATGATTTTTAAGTAATACATTTTCATTTTATTGCATGACATAAGTATTTGATACACAAGAAAAGCAGAACTTAATATTTGGTACAGAAACCTTTGTTTGCAATTACAAAGATCATACATTTCCTGTAGTTCTTGACCAGGTTTGCACACACTGCAGCAGGGATTTTGTCCCACTCCTCCATACAGACCTTCTCCAGATCCTTCAGGTTTCGGGGCTGTCGCTGAGCAATACAGACTTTCAGCTCCCTCCAAAGATTTTCTATTGGATTCAGGTCTGGAGACTGGCTAGGCCACTCCAGGACCTTGAGATGCTTCTTATGGAGCAAACACCCTGGCTGTGTGTTTTCGGGTCGTTGTCATGCTGGAAGACCCAGCCACAATCCATCTTCAATGCTCTTACTGAGCGATATGTGGCCCCATCCATCCTCTCCTCAATACGGTGCAGTTGTCCTGTCCCCTTTGCAGAAAAGCATCCCCAAAGAATTATGTTTGCACCTCCATGCTTCACGGTTGGGATGGTGTTCTTGGGGTTGTACTCATCCTTCTTATTCCTCCAAACACGGTGAGTGGAGTTTAGACTAAAAAGCTCTATTTTTGTCTCATCAGACCAAATGACCTTCTCCCATTCCTCCTCTGGATCATCCAGATGGTCATTGGCAAACTTTAGACGGGCCTGGACATGTGCTGGCTTGAGCAGGGGGACTTTGCGTGCGCTGCAGGATTTTAATCCATGATGGCGTAGTGTGTTACTAATGGTTTTCTTTGAAACTGTGGTCCCAGCTCTCTTCAGGTCATTGACCAGGTCCTGCCATGTAGTTCTGGGCTGATCCCTCACCTTCCTCATGATCATTGATGCCCCACGAGGTGAGATCTTGCATGGAGCCCCAGACTGAGGGAGAAAGGCCGTCATCTTGAACTTCTTCCATTTTCTAATAATTGCGCCAACAGTTGTTGCCTTCTCACCAAGCTGCTTGCCTATTGTCCTATAGACCATCACAGCCTTGTGCAGGTCTACAATTTTATCCCTGATGTCCTTACACAGCTCTCTGGTCTTGGCCATTGTGGAGAGGTTGGAGTCTGTTTCATTGAGTGTCTTTTATACAGGTAACAAGTTCAAACAGGTACAGTTAATACAGATAATGAGTGAAGAACAGGAGGGCTTCTCAAAGAAATACTAACAGGTCTGTGAGAGCTGGAATTCTTACTGGTTGGTAGGTGATCAAATACTTATGTCATGCAATAAAATGCAAATTAATTATTTAAAAATCATACAATGTGATTTTCTGTATTTTTTATTTTTTTTGATTCCGTCACTCACAGTTGAAGTGTACCTATGATAAAAATGACAGACCTCTACATGCTTTGTAAGTAGGAAAACCTGCAAAATCGGCAGTGTATCAAATACTTGTTCTCCCCACTGTATATTTCCAGTGACATAAACGTAGGCCTACTCTGTCATAGAGAAAATGAAGAGAATGTATCATATTGTATTACGGTTATTTGATATGAACAATGGGAATAGTAAACCATTTAAAGTGCTTTTCTGAGTGCAGGTCACACATTCTGGCTGACAGCCAGTTCTTACCATACTGAAGTCATGTGGGTTGGCCAGACGAGGGCTGACATGTATTAAGCGTACAGCACATGTCTAATATCTGCATCCAAAAAACAGCCTCCCACCGTAAGATCTTCTGCTCACTTCTACCAGACACACTTAGAAACAGACGTACTGTTTTATTTTGAAAAATATCGAAGCCTTCAGCAGTGTTGATTCAGTGGCAACAGAACCTTTCAAGACCACATAAAAGCCCAGTGCCTTATATGTACATTACACAACCAACTCGAAGCAGCTCCAAGATGAACCCAACTAGACAGAGTCTGAATTCTCTTCCATTCTATCTCTGTTCCAGAGTGACGTGGTACAGTAGGCCTACATCCAGGATTTACAGTTTAGTTGGAATACTGTCTTATACCTAAACAGTTACATGGATGACTGTCAGATTATAATGATGTATAGTTGTCCTGTAACTGAACAGTCACATGGATGACAGCAAACAAGGAATGTAATTGAGACATTTGTGATGTCTTAAGGTCTTATAGAGGTACTGAATGTCAAAGCCTGTTCCGGACGTTCTAGGTACATTCATAACGTTACGCTAAGGTCTTTCAGAGGTACTGAATGTCACCGCCTTTTCTGGACGTTACAGGTACGTTCATAACGTTCCCATAAGGTCTTTAAGAGGTACTGAATATCACAGCCTTTTCGGGATGTTGTATGTACATTCATAATGTTCCCCTAAGGTCTTTCAGAGGTACTGAATGTCACAGACTTTTCAGGATGAAAATGTAGAACAACTTATTTTTACTGAGTGCACTCCCCTACAGATTAAATGTACTGAAGGTCAGTAGTTCCACTATATTTGCTGTCAAAATGTCTGGTGTCATTGTAATTTGTCAGACATTTCAGTTCTGGACACGCAATGCATTAAGTGCAAAATCATTGTTTTAATAGCAATAACTATGTTAGCTTTCCACTCAGAACAGGCCTCGCCATGGTCGACCAAAGAAGTTGAGTGCACGTACTCAGCCTCATATCAAGAGGTTATCTTTGGGAAATAGACGTATGAGTGCTGCCAGCATTGCTGCAGAGGTTGAAGGGATGGGGGGTCAGCCTGTCAGTGCTCAGACCATATGCCGCACACTGCATCAAATTGGTCTGCATGGCTGTTGTCCCAGAAGGAAGCCTCTTCTAAAGATGATGCACAAGAAACCCCACAAACAGTTTGCTGAAGACAAGCAGACTAAGGACATAGATTACTGGAACCATGTTTTGTGGTCTGATAAGACTAAGATAAACTTATTTGGGTCAGAGGGTGTCAAGTGTATGTGGAGGCAACCAGGTGAGGAGTACAAAGACAAGTGTGTCTTGCCTTCAGTCAAGCATGGTGGTGGGAGTGTCATGGTCTGGGGCTGCATGAGTGATGCCGGCACTGAGGAGCTACAGTTCCTCAAGGGAACCATGAATTCCAACATGTACTGTGACATACTGGCGCAAAGCATGATCCCCTCCTTTCGGAGACTGGGCTGCAGGGCATTATCCCAACATGATAATGACCCCAAACACCTCCAAGACAACCACTGAGGGTAAAGGTGATGGACTGGCCAAGCATGTCTCCAGACCTAAACCCTATTGAGCATCTGTGGGGCATCCTCAAATGGAAGGTGGAGGAGTGCAAGGTCTCTAACATCCACCAGCTCTGTGATGTCGTCATGGAGGAGTGGAAGAGGACTCCAGTGACAACCTGTGAAGCTCTGGTGAACTTCATGCCCAAGAGGGTTAAGGCAGTGCTGGTAAATAATGGTGGCCACACAAAATATTGACACTTTGTGCCCAATTTAGATATTTTCACTTCGGGGTGTACTCACTTTTATTGCCAGCGGTTTAGACATTAATGGCTGTGTGGTGAGTTATTTTGAGGGGACAGCAAATTTACATTGTTATACAAGCTGTAGACTCACTACTCACTACATTGTAGCAAAGTGTCATCTCTTCAGTGTTGTCACATGAAAACATATTATCAAATATTTACAAAAATGTGTGGGGTGTACTCACTTTTGTGACATACTGTATATTAGCTTTATGTTCATCATGGACTGAGCTTTTTTATTTGTCAACATCTAGGCTTAAGTATTTTGACACATTTATGGATATGTTGTTAGACCCAATAAAGTTGTGGGTTCACCAGACTGCAAACATTGGGTGACATGCATTTTATATATACAGTGGGGAGAACTGTGGGAAGTATTTGATACACTGCCGATTTTGCTGGTTTTCCCACTTACAAAGCATGTAGAAGTCTGTCATTTTTTATCATAGGTACTCTTCGACTGTGAGTGAAGGAATCTAAAACAAAAATCCAGAAAATCACATTGTATGATTTTTAAGTAATTAATTTGCAGTTGAAGTGTACCTATGCTAAACATTACAGACGTCTACCTGCTTTGTAAGTAGGAAAACCTGCAAAATCAGCAGTGTATCAAATACTTGTTCTCCCCACCGTATGTCTTTCTTGTCTTCTGGAAAGCACTTTGAGTTTCCTTCTGTATGAAAATGTGCTATACAAATTCATGGAACTTGACTAACAAAAATACTAACACTACGCAAGGGTTAAAAATCACGTTACTATTCAGATATCCAGGGAACTTCTTTGAAACCTGCGTGTAAATTTATTCAAGTGGAAAAAGTGGAACCAACTCAAAGCAGATGGTTATGATATGAATACAATGACCCTGGACACTTGGTAAAGATAAGAAAATTGGAACAGAGGGGCTGTGCGCAGGCTACTCCTTGAAGGGCAGGATGCAGTATGCTGTTGCACGTAAGTAAATGCGCATATGTAGAGATGCATAATTTAATTATTTAAAATAGTTTTGGAATATCAACAAAACACTGCTAAAGGGATGAAGGCGTTCCTAGAGGGGGAATCTCAACCTAGAGATGTGTAGCCTCAACCTAGACTAGGGGTTTTCAACCTTTTCTTGTCCCAGGACACCCACCCAAACCAAGATTCCATTCACTCCATATAACTTTCAAGGCAGTATAATCTTTCTTTTTTTACTATTTACTAGTCAAGCGTTGCTTTTCCACTGTTGTCTACATGTTAGAAGTGGAAACACTTCTAACATGTGTCATTCAGACCTAGATAAACCGTGACCCACAAACCACGATACACACCGAACCGTGGGCCCACAGTACCATTGCATCCATAATTTCCATATAACTATATAACATTGAATGTACCCCTCCATGAACTGCCACCTTAACGTGGTGCAGGGGTTTGAGTACCCGAGTGACCCTAGGAGCTATGTTGTCTGGGGCTATATGCCCCTGGTAGGGTCTCCCAAGGCAAACAGGTCCTAGGCGACAGGTCAGATTAAGAGCGGTTCAAAACCCCTTAATGATGAGAAAAATTTTGAGGTCTGTGACGTCGCCCAGTATGGCGCAGCCGGGGCCCCACCCTAGAGCCAGGCCCGGGGTTGGGGCTTGTACGTGAGCGCCTGGTGGCCGGGCCTTTCCCCATGGGCTCAGCCCGAAGGAGCGACGTGGGGCCGCCTTCCCGTGGGCTCACCTCCCACAGGAGGGCCCCATGGGTTTGTTTATAGCTCCCATAACGAACACCATGTTCAAGCACAAGGGTGTCCATCAGTGCACGTGGCACCAGGACACACTAGGCCGCAGGCCGTCTTGATCGTCTTTGTTGATGATCGTCTTTGTTGTCGTTTCATCTGACCTGCGGCCGTATGTCTTGGACACTCGGGTGAAGTGAGGGGTGGAGCTGTCAACTGATCACCACCTGGTGGTGAGTTGGATCCGATGGCAGGGGAGGAAGCTGGACAGACTCGGCAGGCCCAAGCGTACTGTAAGGGTCTGCTGGGAACGTCTGGCCGAGTCTCCTGTCAGAGAGATCATTAATTCCCACCTCCGGCAGAGCTTCGACGGGATCCCGAGGGAGGCTGGAGATATTGAGTCCGAGTGGACCATGTTCTCCACCGCCATTGTTGAAGCGGCCGCTCTGAGCTGTGGCCGTAAGGTCTCCGGTGCCTGTCGAGGTGGCAATCCCAAACCCGGTGGTGGACACCGGAAGTAATGGATGCCGTCAAGCTGAAGAAGGAGTCCTATCAGGCCTGGTTGGCTTGTGGGACTCCTGAGGCAGCTGACGGGTACCGGCAGGCCAAGCGGGCTGCAGCCCGGGTGGTTGTGGAGGCAAAAACTCGGGCCTGGGAGGAGTTCGGTGAGGCCATGGAGAAGGACTATCGGCTGGCCTCGAAGAGATTCTGGCAAACCGTCCGGCACCTCAGGAGAGGGAAACAGTGCCCTACCAACGCTGTTTACAGTAGAGGTGGGCAGCTGTTGACCTCAACTAGGGATGTCGTCGGGCGGTGGAAGGAGTACTTCGAGGTTCTCCTCAATCCCGCCGTCACGTCTTCCATTGAGGAAGCAGTTCGTAATTTTTATGGACAGAATTTCTAGGCGCATCCAGGGGCCGGAGGGTGTCAGGTTTGGGGACCACACGATTTCGTCTCTGCTCTTTGCAGATGATGTTGTCGTGTTGGCCCCTTCAAACCAGGACCTTCAGCATGCACTGGGACGGTTTGCAGCCGAGTGTGAAGCAGTGGGGATGAGAATCAGTACCTCCAAATCCGAGGCCATGGTCCTCAATCGGAAAAGGGTGGCTTGCCCACTTCAGGTTGGTGGAGAGTGCCTGCCTCAAGTGGAGGAGTTTAAGTATCTAGGGATCTTGTTCATGAGTGAGGGAAGGATGGAACGGGAGATTGACGGATCGGTGCAGCTTCTGCATTAATGCGGTCGATGTATCGGTCTGTCGTGGTGAAGATTTACCGGTCAATCTACGTTCCTACTCTCACCTATGATCATGAGCTTTGGGTCATGACCGAAAGGACAAGATCCCGAATACAGGCGGCCGAAATTAGCTTTCTCCGAAGGGTGGCTGGGCAATCTCTTAGAGGTGAGAAGCTCGGTCACCCGGGAGGAGCTCAGAGTAGAGCCGCTGCTCCTCCACATCGAGAGGGGTCAGCTGAGGTGGCTTGGGCATCTGTTTCGGATGCCTCCGGAATGCCTTCCTGGGAAGGTATTCTGGGCCCGTCCCACCGGGAGGAGACCCCGGGGAAGACCTAGGACACGCTGGAGGGACTATGTCTCCCGGCTGGCCTGGGAACGCCTCGGTGTCTCCCCGGAAGAGCTGGAGGAAGTGTCTAGGGAGAGGGAAGTCTGGGCATCTCTGCTTAGACTGCTGCCCCTGTGACCCGGCCCCGGATAAGCTGATGATGATGATGATGATGAACTTGGTGAACACATTTGTCCTCATT
This sequence comes from Esox lucius, assembly GCF_011004845.1. Lineage (NCBI taxonomy): Eukaryota > Metazoa > Chordata > Actinopteri > Esociformes > Esocidae > Esox > Esox lucius. The sequence goes on from NC_047585.1 coordinate 14,169,367, forward strand.
CATCATTCTTGTGTAGAAACGGGAGTATATGTTGGTGTAAGATTTTGCTTACACTCCTCTCACCGCCTGATTTATGAAGCTGTGCGTACCTTTAAAATCCAGGTGTACGCAATACCTGCCCTTGATAAATGTCGCGGCTGAAAACGATCGTCATTAGAATAACACGCCCCTATATATTCAAGTCCCTGCTTCCCCCACGCCCTCATTTTACGCCATGGACACACAGAAGACGGCAAACAAGAGAAACTTCTCTGACGTGGAGATTGAGACGATCACCAGGGAGGTAGAAAGAAATACAATTGTTTTATTTGGCAGTTTAAAATGTGGAATAAAAGGCGCCCACAAAAACAGAATATGGACCCAAATTACAAGTGCTGTTAATAGTGTGGGGGTTGAGAAGCGCACTCCAGCAGAGGTAAGAATGTTTTACTGCTTAATACAAGTTAAGCATGAGTTTTCTTTATTGCTTAATATAGACCGATCTAGTTAAGCATGAGTTTTCTTGTTTATTGTAGGTGAAAAAAAAGTGGTCCGATTCAAAGATCGCTACAAAGAGGCGCGTCTCGGCACTAAAGAGGAGCCAGAGTCAGACTGGGGGAGGCCCACCGGATCCAAGTCTCCAGCTGACACCGAACGAAGAGCGGGTGGCAGCCCTCATCGGAATGGTGTCTTTGGAAGGTATCACCGGTGGGGGAGATACCGATGACATTCATGGCAAGTAAACTTAAATATGATAGACCAATAATAATAAAAAAACACAAGTCCATAGTTAACTCGTTTTATTTAAATTGTGCTCTATTGTTTTGCAGATGATGGCACTGCAGGCCCCAGCGCCCTCGAGGCATCTCCCCCTCAGCCCATCCAGGAGCCTGAGCCTATCCTTGCGCCAGAGCCTGAACAGGTGCAAGCGGGGGAAGCCGAGTCCCGTCCACCAGCCTCCCGTGCGCCACGGCCAAGGGTCCTGATGGATGAGGTCCTGGAAAGACAGACAGAAATGTGTAGACTACTGGTCTAAATTAACCATTCATTAGTGTCAATAAATACGACATTAAAGCAAATAAATGAAAACTTAAAAAAATAAAACAATGAAAACGAAGTCTGTGTTATTTTAACTTACCCTTAAAACCGCTGAACAAGGTCCCGTCTGAGCTGGATAGCTCCTAAAGCCGGTGGTGCTGCCCACTGCTCCACTGGCACTTCTGGGTCTGGGGCCAGCGCGTCAAATGGCACATGCCAAAATGATGTTGCACACCTAATTTGGCGAATAGAGCAACGTGCCCCCCGCATGTGCCAGGCAGAGCCATCTACCTTTTAGGAGCCCCACGCAGCGCTCCACAGTGGCTCGTGTTTGTGCGTGCGCGTGGTTAAAGTTGCGCTCCTGATGCGTCACGGGATTTGGCACAGGGGTGATCAAAGAGTTTAAAAGAGGATAACCCCTGATACCTAAAGGGGAAAAGAAAGGTTAGGAAACGAATATATTTTGAAAAATAAATTAGCTCTTAGTACTCACCTAAAAGATAACCATGACCCCTCAATGCGCCCTCCTGCAGCCGTCTGCGCACGCTGCTGTGCTCAAAAATGAAGGCATCGTGGGTGCCTCCAGGCCATCGTGCCACAACATTTAATAGGCAAAGTCTGGCATCACAAATAATTTGCACATTGACTGAATGATAATTGTATGCGTAATCATTAACCGATGGTGGTTTCAGACGCACGTGGGTATAGTCAATTGCACCTATGACATTTGGAATCCCAGCAATCTCATAAAACCCCCTTTTAATCATTGTTTGCTGGGCATTGTGTGTAGTGTGGGATGAGAGTCCTGATGGCAGCCAGCATGGATGACAGCACACGGCTCATGGTGGGTTGGGATATACCAGACCTGTCAGCAATCTCCCGTTGAAAGGTTCCAGTGGCCAAGAACCCCAGTGTGGAGAGAACCTGGACTGGAACAGGTAAGGCCCTTGACCGCCAGGTCTCATGTTGGAGGTAGGGCTCCAGGTTATTGCACAGCTCCAGGAGAAGATGCCTTGGAAGACGGAATCTGCTAAACAGCCATTCATCCGCTTCATTCAGAAGATCTCGCCTATCTTGAAATACTCTTTCCCTTCTCAAGGGCGCATATGCGTCTTCTAAAAGCGCCAGGTCAGCCATCATTGAGAATTGTTGTACGGTGGAAATTCAGTTTATAAAGCTGTTTGGATGAGCAAATGACCTATCACAATGCATTTTACAGCACGCGTTTGAAACAATTAGCATTTAATTTCGTATCACGTCACATGTATTGGGGTGTTCAATAGTGATGATGATGATGTGATGTGGAGTACCATTCATTCACATTAATAATTGCATGACAATTTGTAATATTCGTCTTATTATTTTTATTATTAATGACGTTTATTGTTATTTAGAAGAAGAATATCTTTATTATTATTATTATTTAAAAGAAGAAGAATGTCATTTTTATTATTTTGTCAGTCTGAATTATATTTTGGTCATTAAAAGCCTTTTATTACTGAACCCAGTCCGTGCGCAACTGCCGGGCCTAACCCTGAAACGTCATGTAAAGCGCACAGGCTCGCATCTGAAGGAATACATATAAATCAAATGCTTTGGTAAAGTCACACAAATTAAACATTGAAGTCCATGTTGCACAAAAATAAACACTGAAGTTTATGATTATTGTGTTGTTGTTTTTTTTACAGTGGGTCATAATATATCATATCTTTTAGTTTGTCAGTGCGTTAGGATTTTTTTTTCTGCGTATTTCCGCACTAACTCAAAATGTGCGTACACCACCTCCTGAGCTGGCGTAGGATTTGAGAGTGCCGTACACCAACGTCCATATTGATAAATCTCAAAGTCACCGTGGTTTTGGGTGTACGCTGGAAATTTGGTGTACGCACTTTTGATAAATGAGGGCCATTGTGAGGATAACTTGATTGGTCACACATTTTTGTCTCCCTCCAACATGCAGACTTTCAACTTTTTCTCTTAATGAAATGGATTCCCATGGCCAGTTCTTTTGCATGGAGAAACAAGTTGCTTCATTGAACTATATGTATGCTATTAAAGTGATGGTAAGAGAAGGGACTCAGCAGAACTTATAGTGGACTACACAATTGAGTCCTGAGGGATTCTGAGGCAGTATACTCTGAAGCCAATTGATATTTTTAGAAACAATATGCTATTACCAAATACTACATTAACTTGCTGGTGTTTTCCTGGCCACTTCCCTATGCTTTAAAGAATGTTTTCAGTGCCTTTGATGACCAATTTCAACCTGGTCTCAGAAGGATGACGTAGACTATTTTACGTACATTTTAGGCAGGGGATTACGTAAGATATATTACGTGCAGTAAAATAACTTTAGAGTCTTGGCCAGTGGTGTTGTCACAACATAAATATGTTTGAATTGATTTTCTTTGCAATCCTAACCAAAACCATAACCCTAACCTTAACCCCAGTGCTGTGATACCTAACCTGAACCCCAGAGCTGTGAGACGTAACCCTAACCAAACCTTAACCTAACCTTTTTTGTTTCCTAGCCGTAGGCCAAACCTTAACCCTAACCCCAGTGCTGTGATGCCTGACGTTAACGTAACATTAACAATAATATGCTTTTATAACATATTCTAGTGACCTTGCTATTGCTGTTACTCATCCTAAATTCCCACGACTAGTGTGGGGCAGTGGGTAAGTCAACTGCCTTCTCATCCAAATGTCACTGGTTCAAAACACAGGTCAAACATTTTGTTAATAAATCGTCTTCCATAGCGTTCGTAACATTTGAAACGTTGTAATAGCGTTTGTAAGATATGTTACGTTTTAATAATTTCGTTATGTATAATACATTTGGTGGCGCATTGTAATGTAACCTAACGTAACGTCACATATCATATGAAATCGGGTGCCATGGATTTTTGTAAAATAGTCTACGTAGGTTCCTGAGACCAGGTTGCCCATTTAGGTGTTTAAATGTATACAGCTATCTCTTCACCTTTGAAGAAAACCACATTAATTAAACTAAAGTGCTGTTAAATCAGTAGATAAAAGTACTGCTACAATCTTAGCTTGCCATGGCTGGTCATTGTAAATCACCACACAATCCCAATATCTGCAGGGATAGTATTAAAAATATATATACATCAGATATTATATATCTTCTTTCACACTGTAAATTATTGATGTTGAGCATTAAATAAATATGCAAGATACAAAGATAGTGCAGGAGACTGGAGATCTAATCCTGTTAGGGACATGATCATCAGCTAGGTTTCCACTCTTCTACTCCAACTGCAGAGAGTCAACCTGGGCAGAAGGTACTGAGAGACTCCCAGGTCAGTCCGACATCCTTTCTTCCTTCCCGTCTTCCCGTCTTCATGACTGAATCCTTCCTTTGAGGATCCTCTCACTTGCAGACAACTCCACTAGAACCACAGCATTGAAAAAAAAGCATTGTCATAGGGAATCACATGATATTTACAGCACTATATTAGTGGACCAGTTTGGTATGGTTAAATGAACGCCCAGGAATAAGGTCTGGAATAAGGTCTGTTAATAACTAGCTTCTTACATGGTTCTGATAGAGATGCATGTCACTAAAATCACCCAGTTTTGAGAACACAATAGAAAGCATTCATTTCTCTAAATGTGCCTTCCTCGCTCTTTTCACATGATGAATGAAACGCCTACTACAGACTTCGACCCTTACTGATATACACTACTGTAGTACTTAATAATAATCTTAGGAAGAATGTGAATGACAATGAAACTGTGTGTGTGGGGTGTGATCCTGCCAACCATGTAAACAAGATGCTAAATTCAGCAGTTCTTAGATGAAAACATTATCCGCTACCCTCCCTATAATAAGCACATCTCAGGTTTTTGTTGCAGAACTTATTAATTGTTCATCATTACTCCAATATTTTAATAACAATATGCCAGCTATTAATATATTTTTTTAATCAAAACTAAATGAAACTACACTGAAAGAGTATTTCAACTGAAGGCCTTTTTATAAGTGTCACTAAGTTACACAATTATATATTGTGTATGATGAGTAGACAGTTAGGGTGGAATAATGAAGAATAACATCTTGCAGAGCTGGGTGAAAAAAAAACATTGTAGTGAGGTTAAAGAATTTGTAAAATATTCTGTTCTTCCCATGCAAAGCTAACATTTGTACAGTTAACATAGAAAAACAAGCAGACAAATGGCATTCATAAACACACCATGGACTGGATGTTAAATGGAATAGACATATCAACGGCAATTGATGGTGAAATTCCTTGGAACATTTGAACTTGTAATGCTACTGAGTCAATGATAAAACTGAAAAATCCAAAAAACCCAGGTTTCAGTTTAAAGCACTGTTGTTTGTTTTGCCATATTTGGACAGTGCAGTCAATGATAGACCACTTAGAAAATGGACATTCAAATCTGGCATTTTGGACGACATTCTCACAAAGATCCAAGGTAATAAAATGTATTGTTGCACCATCATTTTTGTTATTTTGGAGCAATCATCACGGGGACAGAAAATAATACTTCACATAGTAGCTGATCTATTTTATTAGAAAAAAGGCTGACATTACCTAAATTCAAGACAACAATTTTATTTTGATGAGAGTTTCTTAAAATGGCTTAATAATTAACTTAGTTACTGCAATGTTTGTGGTTACTACTTGAATTTTTTAAAATTATCTGTTATCTGGTTTTCGCAGTGTTTTTCAATGTGTTTGGTATTGTCAGAAGGCTTGGAGTTACCTTATTGATATTTGACTTCATACTACTTGGGTAGAGCAGTGGTCTGCTAACATCTGAAGACTACTTGGATAACTGATTGAAAAATGTTTGAAGTTTACTTAAACACACACACACACACACACACTAGAGATAGATTCCAGAAGGCTGTAAAGCACTTAAAACACTTCAAGATAAACAATAACCTGAAATCCATCAGTCTGGTGAACACCTATATTCATCTCTGCTGTGTAGAAACTGACAGATCCTCGGGCTATAGATTATATAAAGTATTTTACTCTGCTCATGTTGGAACAAATGTACAGCCTTGTGTTTTCGGATTGATTGATGTTCTAGAATTCACAATATGCCCCCCACAGGACAAACACAGTTGGAGGGGAATAAACATCTACTGATCTGAAATAGACAAAAGACATAAGAAATCCTCTTATCTTTCATCTTCATAGTGACAACGCCATACCCTAACTACTGCAGCAAGTGGACTCATGAAAAAGGTATCTACTGATCTCTAGTGGTGTAGACAAAGACCTACAAGCAATAAAATAAGGTTCTCATACATCAGCACTGATTGAAAGGGGTCGTCTGTAGTTCAAACAAGAACAAAGCACCCCAACACATGTAAATGTAACAGCTGAGGGTTTAGCCTTGAATAACTAAAATACATTCAAATGTATAGGTAGAGCAACAGTCATGTTAAAAAGTAATTAAACTCCCTATAAAGGGGGTCATTTTGTCATATTTGGACATATGGATGTGTCATCTTCACTTCAAAAGATAAAGGTGACTCTTATATAGGTGCCAGCGGTCTGGAGTCTTTGTCTATTTGAGGATGCTCTGTTGGACAGTGGAATGATGTACTTTTAATTACTTGGAAATGGCTGTGTAACCTCTCCCACTCTCACGGTCATCAATAGTAATTCTTCTGATTGTTTCAGATACTGTAGGCCTTTTGATGTTGTCATGATGTGTTTGGTTGAGAGCAAACCAGATAAGGTTCCACCAAAAGTGGGAAGGGAGAGTTAGAATGAGCCTATCACCTTATTAATACTGGACAGACAGTCGTTAAGAAGCAGCGAGTTTTGAGGGTTATGGTCCTAGGGTGATTTACAATGAAAGGGCTGGTCAAAACAAAGTCGTTTCTTCAATCAGAGGTTTTTCAAATTGAATAGGATAATAGAATTTGAATAATTTCAAAATCCCAAACTGGAGTCCCATACTGGAATCATCATATATGCACTACTAAAAAAAAAATTAAGGGAACAATGAAATCACACATCGGGTCTCGATGAACAAAATATATTAAAATTCAAAATGTTTATTGTATATTGTGTAATTTGTTGAGAACAAAATGACATAACAACGGTCAATGAAAACCATAATCAACAACCGACTGAAGGCTGGATTCAAACTTACCCCAAAAATGAAAGTAAACAATTGAAATCACAGGCTGTTCCAACTTGCGTGATTTTCATCCCAGCAACTCATAATGTGACTCAGTGGTGTCTTGGGGAATCTCCTACCACACCTGGATCAGGGCATCAGTGAGCTCCTGGACAGTCTGTGGCGCTACTTGGCGGCGACGGATGCACGATACATAACGTCTTAGAGGATCTCAATTGGATTCATGTCTGGGGAACTTGAGGGCATCAATACTTTCATCATCCAGGAACTGCCTACACACTCTGGCTACATGAGGCTGGGCATTGTCCTGCACCAGGAGGAACCAAGGGCCCACTGTACAAGCGTAAGGTCTGACGATGGATCTGAGGACTTCATCCCAGGTACCTAACAGCAGTCAGGTTATCGTTGGCTAGCACATGGAGGTCTGTGCAACCCTCCAAGGATATGCCTCCCCAGACCATCACCGCCCCACCGCCAAATTGGTCACGCTTGATGATGTTTCAGGCAGTATAACGTTCACCACGGCGTCTCCAGACTCTTTCCTGTCTGTCACATGTGCTCAGTGTGAACATGTTCTTATCTGTGAAGAGAACGGAGTGCCAGTGGCGGACCTGCCAATTCTGGTGTTTTCTGGTGAATGCCAATCGAGCTGCACGGTGCTGGGCTGTAGAGGAAGTAGAGGAAGAATCTTCTTGCGACGGCATGTATGGATGTGCCATCCTGGAGGAGCTGGACTACCTGTGCAACCTGAATGGGCTGCAGGTACTGACTCAAGCTACCAGTAGTGACAAGGACACAAGCAAAACTAGACAAGAATTAGTCAGGAAGGATTAGGAGAGCAATTTTCTCTGGCCACCACCTGCAAAACCATTTCCTTTTTGGAATGTTCTTGTTGTTGCCTCTCCAGTGCAGCTGTTGTCACTTTCATTTGCACCAAAACAGGTGACATTGATTCAATCGCGTATGCATCCTAACTGAAGAGATTGATAACCCTGGAGTTTAATTGACTTGGTGTTATATTGTGATTGCCTTACTTTTTTGTGCAGTGTAATTTACAGTAGTACAACAGGACAGTTTGGTGGCAAACATGTGAAATGGATCTTATTTAAAGAGGACATGGTCATCAAACAGTCCTTCAGTAGCCTTTTCTGCAGCATCTCCAACCACAATGTCATGTGAGCAAACTTGACTATACAGCTCTACATGCAAATGTAATAATCAATACTTGTAACTGTCTGAGGGACAGTGTTTCTGAGATTTCATGTTTAGTCTGTATTTTGATAATTTCATTAGTGTTTAAATTCATACTTAATTAAAAACATTAAAACAGTGTAATAAGGGTTTAGAAAGGGGTGTTTAATCTAAAATTGTACAAAAATATTTTTTTAAAATACCTTTTTAAAGGTTGTTCTTCTTTATTACAAATGCCATTTTTTTTATGTTGAGGTCAAAGGTGAAATTACCAGAGCGTAGTGAACATGGTAGCGAAGGCCAAACCTGTTGCATTGCGGGTAAAAGGAATACTGAGGAAAATTATACAATAGTCATGGCCAAATGACCTTTTTAATGGATTCCAGATATCTTTGTACATCTTGTTTTGCTGGGTTTACTTTATGCAGATTTTTTTTGCTTACCTTTTACAAGGCCAATTATTTGAGGTGGTTGTACATACCAAGACAACACTTCAGCATCCAAAAACCACATTCTGGTAGATATTCTATTTTTAAGACGTTTCTTTGGGAGAAAAGTATTTTTATGCTTTATTCACAAATAGGTAAAGGGAAAAAGAGGAGGCTGAAATGGTTGTAAACCAGAATATAACCCAGGTCACAGCCAGGTGTGGGTATTAGGAGTCAGCCGCTTAGATCGCTGGACCAGTCCAGCCTGGTAGATATGAACCCATCAGTTGAGAGGAGTCTACAAACACTTCCCATTAAGAAGTACTGCTTGTTGATTAACAGCAGATGTCACGGACAAGTTAAACTAGCCTGCCGGTGCTACTGACGCCATGTCGTTCAGTGGGAGGGTGTATGCAGAACCTCTGATTAGGAACATGAATGGATATCCATTGTCATACAGAAGTCTCAACACGTATTAAAAAACAAAAAGACATTTAATGTTACAAATAGAAAAAGAACACAAATCACAATGTATATACCTGAAGTCCTACATATTTACAATCAATTCGATTGGTCATGCGCGCCATGGACAAATCTCCCGAAGCTGGAGGTGTAGACATCTTCCGTTTCAAAATGGGATTTCACATTGCTTGTCGGCTCCATTAGCGACACACACTGTGCTTCTCTTTATTATCCAATCAACTGACCACTCAATCATCGATGGTGGGAAGCCAGAATGCCTGGAGTGGACGAAACATGCTTAATACGAACCATTGATGTGCAACTGTAAGTGTTTTTCCAATACTAGTAGTCTTACCATGTTGGAACAGGCACTGGCAAAAGTCATGAATTTGGGGTTGAACTGAAGGCAGGTGACAGGACCAGTGTGCTTCCCATCGAGAACCGCAACCTTCATCCCACTTTCTGCATTCCACACATGGATCTTGCCGTCCTCAGAGCCTGAGAAACACAACCATCCGTTAGTCGACAGGAGAACCAGGCGGAGCAGAAATGTACTGGGTCTGATTGGAATGTTTATTTTATTTTTTATAACTGCTATCAAACAATTCTGATGGGTGGAAAGAGGACTGACAGCTGGCGAAATACCCTAAGTCACAGGCCGTCTTAGTGTTCGCTGATCAAACGAGTCAAAACGATTTACCGCAATTACTTTAAGATCTGCTAATATTTCACAAGACGAGATATCTGGAAACAATGCCCCCTCTTAGGACTCACTCATAATAATTTCATTTTTAAACTTATATTGCAGTGTCAGACATTTTGGTCATTTGTGTTAATAAAACAATATTCTGCCAATGTTGGCTGTCGTGAACAATATGTACAATTACCTTGAAATGTGGCATGAAAAGGCCTTTTAAAAATATTCCACAAGGTTCATATACTACAGGATTATAAAGAAGTATAGGCTATACATTGCATCACTGAAATGTATAACTGCTAGGAAGTTTCTGTTGTTAATCTACTGGTGGTAAGTCTTCAAATGCCTACTGTTGCTCAGTGTATGAAGCAGGCTTACTTTCATTCTTAATTCTACAGGATTGCACATAGAAATCCTTCCCTTCAAACTTCCCTTTTCAGTTAGATAGGCTACAGAGTTTTAACAACTGTTTTACAGTATTGTTTCCGTCATTTTGGTACTATTATCAATAGTATGTTGCAGTGTTTCAAAACTCTTTGTACTTAACTCCTAACAGATCATGCTTGTAAATAAATTAAATCTTGCATTCAAAACAACTGACTTTGCTTTCATTTGGTTTGTACACATCTTTCACAACAAGATCAGTGATTCAACCACTATGTTTTTGGTGAAATACAATAATGAACAATATATACAGGTTTTGGAGCAACATAAGCTGCCATCCAGACAATGTCTTTTGGTGAAGGCCTTGTTTATTTGAGCACGACAATGCCAAAACATCTTCTGCATATATCACAACAGCATGTTGCCTGCCTGCAGTCCAGACCTGTCACCCATTGAAAACAGTTGTCACATTATGGAAAAAAAAAACAAGACAACATGAAGAAAAAAGGAGACCCAGAACCGTTGAGCAGCTAAAATCCTATATCAAGCAAGAATGGGAAACATTTCAGCAATTCTCCTTAGTTCCCAAACGCTCACAGAGTATTCATTAGAGGTGATGCAACACCGTGGGGAACATTAACAAGATTTCTCAGTTTCAACATCTGATATGTTGTCTTTGTACTATTTTCTATTAAATATAGGGAGGAATCATTTGCAATGTCATTGCATTGTTTTTATTTGCACTTTATGTCCCAACTTTCTTGGAAACAGGGTTCAACTTGGAGTTGTGAAAAAAAAGTGACTTTCTTGATGATCTGTTGTGTTTTTTGTACTAGAAGTGGTGAAAAATGACCACATACTTGTGTGAATAGTACAAAGGCGTCTGAAAACTAAGTCAACCCTTTTAAGGAAACATTTCTTTAACTTGCATGTTTAAGATGGTAGCTTAAATTGATGTGTCCTTTAATTCATCAAGTGTGAGCTCACCACTATTCTCAGTAGGTTAGATTCTCTCCTATATCTGCATGTATAAATTAATATGGAATAAACCTGTTGGTGGAAGCTGGATTAGTTGAATAAGTCTATTGTTCATTAGGGCAAAATGAAAACCTCCCTGCTTATGTGTCTGTTATCAGTTCTGATATTCTCAAAAGAACAGGGAAAAACTCACTTGTTGAAAACAGATGTGCAGCTATATAGATCAATACTCTTCCTTGACAAGGGAACGTTCTGGCTAGTTGCAGTGGGTAAATAAATGTCGGTCACTCCATCCCTCTTTTGGAGCAGATCAGTCTTACCAAAAGAAGTCAGCTCGTCTTGCCAGTCGATTTGAACTCACCGATCATAATGAACTGAGAATCCGGCGTGAAGGAGGCCTCGAGCGTCACCGCTTTGCTGTTGTTGTAGCCCTGCAGGACAGAGTGGACAGCGTCTTTAAGAATGGGCCCATCATCCCTCCAGTGCTGCATGGCAGTATCCATCTATAGCACTAACATCCTAAACAGCTTGCTCTGGGCGTCAGGGCTATTTTTCAGTTAGAGGGAATCCAACAGTGTCTGAATGAATGAGCAGGATCTGTTACCCCAAACGAATGCATCACAGCTCCCTTGAAGGCGTCAAGAAGGCGGAGGGCACCCCCATTGGTTGAGACAAGGATGAGTTTCCCGTCGTTGCTGAATTTCAGTCCTGTCCACTCACAGGTGCGGTCGTACTGAAGCTTGAACGTAGCAAAAGGACCCTAGGGAGACGCAGACAAGAAAACGACTTTTGAAGACCATCTGCCACATACCCAGAGCTGGAAATACAAAACGTTAAACACCATGGACAAAATACTACTAACTGTACCACATACACACTACAATCTTATTCTAACACGAAACTCTTTACAACATCCAAGAGCCCCAAATTCTGGCAGAGCAATGAAACAATATGAATTTTCATCAAGACAAAAATAATACAATATTGATGCTAAACTTTCAACATGAATTGTTTATCTAGTCATGTTTTGTAACTTTCTTTTAAGCTGGCTTGAATATAAAATGCAACCAATGGCGAAAGCGACAACCATTTTGGGGAAATAGAAGCCAAGGATGAAGAAATAGTCTAAAGGAGAAAATTGTTGCTTCCAACAAGTGGATCAGATGGCAGTGTTTCGGTTACCAGCTGCGCTTAGCCATTAGTTAAGTTTCATTTTTGAAAGGAAAAATTATGTCAAAAATGTATTGCTAGTTCGATGAGATACATTCGCAGTACAGTTAGGGCTGCACGATACAGATAATCTTTTTTAATAATATTGCAATATTTTTGCTTGACATTGCAATTGCGATTTGACAAACAACAATTAACATGTCCTTTTGATGTGGTTTAGAGCATGTCTTTGGCTAAATAATGTGTGTTATTTCTCTGGCTCTGTTATTATAATGGCTCTGTTATTTCTTTGTCTTGGTGACCTCTTCTCATATGGAGTTACGCTTGCAAAAAAAGGGATTATTGACAAGGACGGCTGAAGTAGGGCTGTGTGTGGAGCGACAGTACCCCAAAAATATTGAGTCAAATATTCTAAGCAATATATAGTTGGAAATATTTTGTCTGAACATGTAAACCGAATAAATAGACAATCCACTTTTGAGAATGTTTAGGAATTCAATTCAGTTAAAAATCAATCAAATGTATTTATAAAGCCTTTTTACAACAGCAGTTGTCACGAAGTGCTTTACAGAGACACCCGGCCTTAAAAAAATGTGTTGACTACATCTTAAAATGCAAATCATGATAATTTTGTTAGGACATTCTCTTCAGTAATCTATGGGCATTTTTTTCCAGTTTGTATATGCCTTAGGCATATGTTCAGATGTTACATGTACGTCTACCTCGGAATCTCACTGCTGCGATCCCCGCGTTTCAATTGTACAAACTACCTTACACCTCTAACTTGCTTGACTGCAGTCAGAATTGCCATTTGTACTTGCATTTGCCTCATCGCACAACTATTCATGCCCACTTGCACATACATATACGTAGTACTGGTACATTTATATAGCCTGCCCTCACCTATTTGCCTTCATTGCTCATTTAGAATTGCCATTTTGCACTGTATTTGCCTCCACTGCACATCTATACAATCCACTAATAACATGCACTAAATACTTGTACTCTTCTATTTGCACTTCTGGTTAGATGCTAACTGGATTTCGTTCAGTACTGTTCACTAGTGTACTGTTCAGTGGTGAAGTTGAATCTAATCTATATTTTATAGGATAGCATATAGGCTATTGAAATTGTTTTTCAGACTTAATTGTTTTACCTCTTATACATTTGAATGATTTTTAATTACAGCACTTTTCATACCAGTTGTGAATATCTCCGACCTGCTTCGATAGGGATAATCCACTTTTGAATGTTTATAGCCTATAGGCAACATTTTTCTAATGTGGATAAAGGATAATTTTGTTAGCCTATAAAGAACACAGACGAAAATTACCTATTTGTCCACATTTGCTATTGACTAATAAATAAAAAAAGACCTGTTGTTGATCAATTTATCATCTATTCGTATGACTTTGCATATTTAGAGTTAAATTACATCTTTACTAATATGCCCATTAAAATGGGAAATTCCACAACCCCGTCACAAAACATTTCTGCTGCCCCTGGTAATTGATTGATTGGCTGGAGACACATTTGCCACACAAGTCCCTATATCGTTCTCTCAGCTGTTGAAATAGGTTTGTGTTTTCGTGTGCTGTTCCAACCACCGTCTTACAGGTTTTGCATACTACATTAGTTTGTGACATCTCTCTTGAACCCAAAATATAAACAACAGATGGTTCATTATTTTTGGCACCAAAACATCTCTTCACATTGTCCTCTGGGTTCATTTCCTTCATCGATCCTTAACGGAAACACGCCCTACTCTGCACTGGTCTTTCGCATCTTTGATGTTTCTGACTGGTTTGAATTTGTGGATCAGAGTGCCTGACCGGGGAATATTGTCTCCCCGATCCGTGCGCGTTATTTTATAGAGTCGGGGCTATTACATCTATTTTTCCCTTTGGGGTAAATTCCTCAAAAATCATGTTTTCGGTTGTCACATTTAATAAATTGGGAGTGAGAGGCGTGATCAGAACATGGTATCGTATAATCTGATTGACCGATTTGAGATGTACAGCTGGACATTTTAATTGTAAATGTTTGTTTTAAAAGAACAAAACAGGGGAACACGTTGTAAGAGGGCTTGTAGATATGTTGTGACTGACACAATCTTGCCGTTCGCTTGCCAGGCTCCAACATTTTTAATAATCATTTTTAAGTAGGCTAACAGATTTGAAAATCAAGCTCTAATAAACTGTACACAAATACGAATATGATAATGGTGAGGAAGGCACACCAGTAAATAACTATTATTTTGACGGAGTGCAAAATTTTTATAAAAAGCCAAAACTGCCAATTTCTGCAGTCTACAAATTGTACTTGTTCAAATTGCGATTTTATTATGATTTTGATTAATCATGCATCCCTAAGTACAATGCATTCAGATTTAACTGATGTTGTTAAGCTTATTTAACTTTCCATTCAGAATATATTATTAAACCCAGTTATACAGCACCATTAGCATGTACACCAGCTGTTCTCAACCCCGTTTCTCACAGATTACCCTCTATGCATATTTCAACATAGCTGAGGGTAAATGAGAGACTCAGGTCACCCAAATATTCGGCTTGGTTGCATTATACAGTTGTATGGCATAATTGAGGGATTAAATCATCAAGTCATGTGGAACTAGTCGGCGTTCCAACCGACAACATTGCAATCATTTCACCGAGTTGCAGTCTGTTTCCCTCAAATAAATTGCTTTTAATATGCTAAGCATTAAGTGTGGAAACTGCCCTAAAACTCCACCAGACCCAACATTGCCACCTATTATCACTGACAGAAACAGAATTTAAAATGCTGACCTTCAAATATGTAGTTAAAAATGTTCCAACAAATATCATTAATCCACATTGTTTCAATGGCAATAAATGCAAATGGTATGTTAAATGAGAAAGCGGGATGTTCTCTCATGAATTTAAACAACTTTTACCATTTGATCAGCATTCAAAAAGGTTAATCATTAATTTACTATTTATATAAATACTACATCTGTCTCTTTTCCTTTAGAGAGATGTGGGGGGACAAGACATTAATGGGATCAGTTAGGGTGTGCAAAAGGGAGGTCGGTTCTTTCTCCTGGAAAAAGAAGATACCTGGAATCATCTATTTTGCATATTATTAGCTTGATGTGTTGCTTCTGATCATAAAAAAATATATATATTACATGATCACAAATGTGTTACTTCTCAAAAGAAAACATTCTGCATATGATAATCACATATGAAGCAGCTCAGTTTTCTGTTACTTGTGAATGTTACGGATCTGAATGTGGAAATGCTCTCCAGCTCCATTTGCCATTATTTGTTTACCTGTGTGTGATCTAATTTAAAACCATCTGCCAATGTTTTCAGGTAGATAACTGTCTCTACCTGAAAACACATTACAGTGCATTATCCAACAGCACTGCATTCAACACATTATGTTTAATACTTAACATGGAAAATCACTGGCAATTCCCTTTAAGTGTATACCGTGATATTCACCAATATCAAATTAATATTGAGATAATTTATTTTGCCATATTGCCCAGCCCCAGCCCCCAAACAGTCACTATCCTGAAAAATTACGTACCTTGTCAAAGGACCGCAGATCGTATAGTTTGACCATTTCCGAATTAACTCCAGCAGCGAAGATCAGACCTTCAGGGTCAAAGGAGCAGACTGGCTTCCCCTGTAGGTGCATCAGACCCTGGTAGTGATAGAAGACAGGACATACACATGTTCATTCCAGTGACACCGGAGTCCAACGATCTGCAATGTCAAGGAGACAACAAAACAGACAGTCCTGGAACCAACCTGGCAGTTTGGAGAGCGCAGGTCCCACAGCCGGATTGTTTTGTCTAAAGATCCGGAGATGAACGTGTCATCCACAGGGGACATGGACAGAGCGGTCACTCTGAAACATTCAGACATTCGTGTTTAAATGGCAGCACACCCGGGTTACAGGAAAACAGATGCACATACACTAAAGGCCTATTGATTTTAAGCAAATCAAAATATTAAGGGAAAAAAATTATTTTCTACACATTTAATTTAGAAAATTATTTTGCAAAGAAAGACAGCCCAGAATAATTACTTGTTTGCACAGCCAACAACACTCCTTGATAATCTGCCAATTTCATAATGTCTTGCACAGAGTCAAACCCTCCCCAATACCGAAGTCAGCGAAGCGACCACAGATCATTACTGGACATCCCCATAAATTACAGTAGGCATTGTGTTCATTCATTTAAACACTTCATTTGGTTGTTTGTAAACATAGGAAGACCCCACAGGGAGACTAAGAAGGCATGACTTAACAGCTCTTGGGCAATACAGATCAGTATTGTTTTAACTGACGAGTTAAACATTTGCCTGCAATTATTTTCGTCAAAGGCTGTGAACCTTGCTCCAGGTTGCCTATAGATTTGTCTATGTAATTTGTTGACTAAAAAATTAATATTAACTTAAAATTGGTTTTGTAATGCTGAAAATGTGCCACCTTAAAGTCGTAAGTTATTCCCTTAAATGGCGCTGTATATATTTGTCTGCAATCTTTGCATAGTAATGCAGCCTTAAACGATACTGGGTCTCTACATCAGTTCTCACCTTTTGTTGTGTCCTGGGAAGTAGCGGATGTACTTGTTGTCATGGAGGGAGAGGTACCGGATAGTGTCTGCAATTACCATTAAGGAATGGGGTCAGGGCAGGCGACAGGGGAGCATGGCAACACCATTCATCACAACATCAGACAAGGTACAAGTAGAGCTCTCCATCCTTGAGGCGCTGAGCTCTAGCCAGGTCAGATGAGTGGGCTCCACCTTAGGCAAGGCAGTGGCCTGTACAGTTAGCTCCTTTATCGGGCAGAATCACGGACCCTCAAACTGTACAAACAACTACCTCAGGCCAGGGCGGGCATGGTCGCTGCTTCGGGAAGACGTCAATCCCAACAGGATGTCAGGAAATCCCTGTGAACAATCTACTACATCCATATGGTGAATGAGAAGACTTAAGGCAAGTATTACATTGGAACACTGTTCATGATCCCTACCGATTACATATCGCCTGATTGTCATCCGCACTAACATACCATCAATTTTGTTGGAGCTGTAGACCACGGTGTTGGCTGCATGTGTGTACCTGATCAGATCCACTCCGTACTTCTTGCTGTAGAGGGTCCGTTTGGGTCTGGATCAGCAGAGGATGTTAAGAAAGAAAATAACGGTTAGATTTTTGGCACATATTTCTAGGCAAGTCAAAGTATCTCGCAAAATTCTAATAAGAATTATACACAGTAGCCCCAAACACTTGAGATTATAATTTAGCTTTTATCTCCCAATGGCTCAATTACCCTCACAATAAACCTAACTAAACTCGTGCGTGAAAATGAGATGAGATATAAGTGATCGTATGGTTGCAGAACTTCCAATCTGCTAACAAGACATTCGATTCAAACTCCGCTAGTGTCTAAACTCGAGCCCGGGGATTCTGCATTTTGCAGTAGGCCTCATAGGCGGAAAAGATGCCAACTAGCTACAGCACAGACAGGGGTCGGCCTGTCGCAATTGCATGCAGTGCGGTAAAAACTCGATTGAAATAAATTTGTCTCACTTTCCCTCCTGGCAGTCGTATAAAACTAGTGAATCATCGTCGCTGCTAGAAATTATGGTTTCCCCGTTTGAGCTGAAATCAAAGCAGTTGATTTTGTCCGAGTTTTCCCGGAAAACCTTTGCAACCCTGAAACTCCGCAGCACATTGTCCGTCAGTTTCATGATGGCCTCTTTGATTGAGGGGGCGCAGACCCTCGTTTTCTACTTGACTGTAATATCCAATGATCTATTTCAGTAGTTGTTATAATACGATCGTTACAATTAATTAAAAATATAAGTTCGCGTTTCAAATATTCAAAAGAAATCCCGCCTGGGATACTTGTTATCCGAGTCATGAAAAAGCACCGCCTTCGATGTACGTCGGCTACGCGCAAATTCCACTGACTCGCGCATAAATAAATCTCGCGATAGATAAACAACTATCGCGTTACAGTAAGTTTATGTTTTGTCTCACAATTTTGCATACCTCCAACCTTTCAAAAAGAGCATTGAATTATATCAACGAAGACGCAGTCTTAACTTATTAGGATAAAACCAAAAGGGTTGCAGAGGAAATGTAATCGAACATTTATGACTGTTACTAAAGTCATACAATAATAAATGTTTTCGTGAAGGAAGAAAAAAAAATGACAATGCCGGTGAGTTTGCATTCGTTTCTTCGAAAAATAAGTATTGAACTCCTGTTTCTATATCGACCCCACGTAATCAATTCCTACTTAAAATACAGCTATACAAGGGCAGGGTTGACTGATAATAGGTATCCAGTAAGTATTTTCAACGACTCTCAAATTCCATTTAAAGACGCATTCCAGTATTTTTCGCCACTGGCTGTCTAAGTAGCGCTATCGAGTCAAAATAGGTCATCCAAAGTTGTGTACTACAGTGGCATTCAAATAGAATTCACCCTTTTAGACTTTTCCAAATGTTATTGTTTTATGAAAAGAAATCAAAGTGGATTTCATTATTATTTTTTTACACAGTTCATAATGTCAAAGTGAAAAATAAAATCTGCAAATGGTTCTTAAGTATTTACAAATATAAAACAGAATTTGATTGCATAAGTATTTAACCCCTTTGTTATTACACAGCCAGGATCTAAATCCAACTGACAATATGCAAATAAGAATTGAAAGTTGCTGTTCACCAGAGGTCCTCATCCAGCTTTACAAAGCTTGACCAATCTTGCAAAGAATGGGCAACAACTGCAAAGTTGGTAGAGGCAAATAGAATCATGGCTCTAATTGCTGCCAAAGGTGCCTAAACCAAATACGGACAAAAGGCAGAAATAACATATGCAATAAAAAAAATTGTGTATTGTGTTTTGTATTTATAATTATTTCACAACAATTTGTAAATTAAAACTTTACTTTTGATATGATAGCCTTTTTTGCATTGATCAGTGGCAAACACCCTTAATGAAATCAATTTGGATTTCATGTGGTAAAATAGTAAAATGTCAAAGGGGTTGAATACTTTTGAGGCAGTGTGCTCCCATTATCTTAAACTAAACAGTAGTACTGATTGGTTTACCATGTATTATCGCTGACTGTACCAAACCGTCTGAAGACACAAACACACAGGCTTTCAGCCCTTCGGTCAATGTGAAGTAAATCATTACACAGAGGGTACACATTCAACTGAGTTGAGCCCTGTCCAGATTTCGCCAGACTGCCTTAGTGCTGATCTTGACTGGAAGTACAAATCCCTCACACAGAGGAAATCCACAGGATCCTCATACTCTGTGTACAGGTAGGCAACCTCTCAAGGATTCTCTCAAAATAACTTGAGTCTGGTCAACTGAACACGGGCTGGAGAATATGGGGTTTGTGATGTGTTGTATGCATATCTCCAGCTCGGATCAGAGGTCACCCAGTAGGCTCCTTTCCCTCTATCTGGAAAAACTTGGGCATGTTTATTTCAGGTTTGTGAGAAATAAGTGAAATTATAACTGCTGGAACATCAAGATTAGATTCAACTTTATTGTCATTGAACAAGTACAGTACAACGAAATGCTAATCTAACCAGAAGTGCAAATAGAAGAGGGGAGAACATGTACACGTATTAAGTGTATGTACAGTTGTGCTCAAAGGTTTGCATACCCTTGGAGAATTGGTAATATATGTACCATTTGTAAAGAACACGTGTGAGCAGGCAAAACACATTTTATTTCTTATGGGATTCACATTCAACTGTAGGTCATAACAGAATGGCACAATCATAAAACAGAACATGGCAACAAAGAACAAAATTCACTGACCCCTTTTCAAAAGTCTGGGTACCATTAGTTCGTAATACTGTGTATTGCCCCCTTCAGCATCAATGACAGCGTGCAGTCTTTTGTAATAGTTGTCTGAGGCCGCAAATTCTAGCAGGTGGTATAGCTGCCCATTCATCTTGGCAAAATGCCTCCAGGTCATGCAAAGTCTTTTGTTGTCTTGCATGAACCGCATGTTTAACATCTCCCCAGAGTGGCTCAATGATATTAAGGTCGGGAGACTGTGATGGCCACTCCAGAACCTTCACCTTTTTCTGCTGTAACCACTGGAGGGTCAACTTGGCCTTGTGCTTAGGGTCATTGTTGTGCTGGAAAGTCCAAGAGCGTCCTATGCGCAGCTTTCGGGCAGAAGAATGCAAATTGTCTGCCAATATTTTCTGATAACATTCATCTTGCCATCATCTTGCTGCATTCATCTTGCCATCAATTCTCACAAGATTATCCATGCCTTTAGAGCTCACACACCCCAAAACATCAGTGAGCCACCACCATGCTTCACAGTGGCGATGGTATTATGTTCACTATAGGCCTTGTTGACCCCTCTCCAAACACAGCGCTAATGATTGTGACCATAAAGCTCTATTTTGGTCTCGTCACTCCAAATTACAGTGTGCCTGAAGCTGTGAGGCGTGTCAAGGTGTTGTCTGGCATATTGTAACCAGGCTTTTTTGTGGCATTGGCGCAGTAAAGGCTTCATTCTGGCAACACGACCATGCAGCAAATTTTTGTTCAAGTATCGTCGTATTGTGCTCCTTGAAACGTCTTTTTCCAGAGCAGGCTGTTTTTCCTCGAGGTTACCTGTGGGTTTTTCTTTGTATACCAAACAATTCTTTTGGCAGTTTTGGCTGAAATCTTTCTTGGTCTACCTGACCTTTGCTTGGTATCAAGAGATCCCCCAAATGTTCCACTTCTTAAGTGATTGAACAGTATTGACTGTCATTTGCAAGACTTTGGAAATATTTTTATATCCTTTTCCTTCTTTATAACGTTCTGTTACCTTGTTACGCAGGTCTTTTGACATTTCTTTTCTGCTCCCCATGGGTCATTGTCTAGCCTGCTCAGTGCATCCACGTGAGAGCTAACAAACTCATTCAATATTTATACACAGCCACAAGTGTGGGAAATTTACCTTTAATCGCCATTTTCACCTGTTTGTCACCTTGAGTGTCTGTAACAAGGCCAAGGTTATGTAAACTTTTGATCAGGGCCATTTGGGTGATTTCTGTTACCATTATGATTTCAAAAGGAGCCAAACAACTATGTGATAATAAATGGCTTCATATGATCACCATCCTAAAATAAACATTTATTTGCATGATTATATTTTCAAAATCAATGCCAAAATGTCACAATTTCTGCCAGGATATGCAAACTTATGAGCACAACTGTATATTGTGGAATGTTTAAACGTGCAATGTGGGCAAATGCAATTCAAATGGCTATACTAAATGTTCAATTAAGGCAAATAGGAGGGCAGAAAATGTTAAAGTATTAAATATGGTGTATGTTACAAATGGGATCAACAGTGGTGGTTGGAATTCACTTGAAATCCTGTCATCTGGTAACATGGTTTTGCCCTTGTTCTCCTGTCTCCTAGGTGGTCCCTGCAAAGACAGCCTAATGGCACGTGCTCTTTCCTTGTTTCGGCCTTTGTTTTTCATGCCCCCTGTGGGAGTGAGGCGAGCCATAGTGTGCAGAATGTCGCTGGACACGCGAGCACGGGAGGTGTTTGCTGCGGCTATCGAAGCTGTCCAACCAGACACCGTTGTACATCAGGGCCTGCAGCGTACAGGAGACACCCTCCTAGTGAATGGGCATAGCTTCACACTCCGAAACAACCTGCACCTAGTGGGCTTTGGCAAAGCTGTTTTAGGTATGGCTGCTGAGGCAGAGAGGATTGTGGGGGACCACTTGGTGCGAGGAGTGGTCAGTGTACCACATGGGATTCAGGAGACCCTACAGCAGCATGGGAAAGAGTAAGAAATGGGCATATGACCCAACAGACATGAGAACCATAATTACATTAGAACTAGACTACCATTAAAACCAACTGTCATTGAGACTGCCATTAGAACCAGACTGGCATTAAAACTAAACTGACATTGAGACTGCCATTAGAACCAGACTGGCATTAAAACCAACTGACATTGAGACTGCCATTAGAACCAGACTGGCATTAAAACTAAACTGACATTGAGACTGCCATTACAACCAGACTGGCATTAAAACTAAACTGACATTGAGACTGCCATTACAACCAGACTGGCATGACAACTAAACTGACATTGAGACTGCCATTACAACCAGACTGGCATGACAACTAAACTGACATTGAGACTGCCATTACAACCAGACTGGCATGACAACTAAACTGACATTGAGACTGCCATTACAACCAGACTGGCATGAAAACTAAACTGACATTGAGACTGCCATTACAACCAGACTGGCATGAAAACTAAACTGACATTGAGACTGCCATTACAACCAGACTGGCATGAAAACTAAACTGACATTGAGACTGCCATTACAACCAGACTGGCATGAAAACTAAACTGACATTGAGACTGACATTACAACCAGACTGGCATTAGAACTAAACTGCTTGTGGGTGGGATGGGTGTTGTTGGTATGTAAATCCCTTTCTGTCTTAATGTCTCCTTAGCCAGATGTTATTGAAGGAAGGCAGTCGTATCAAAGTCATGGAGGGAGCTAAGCACAACCTGTCAGATTCTGAGGCCCAGAGGGCAGCCGAATGTATAAAAGACCTGGCAAGCACACTGACAGAGAACGACCTGTTGCTTGTTCTCATTTCAGGTAAGTTGATAGCCACTGCATAAATGTAATTACGGCATCTAACAATCAAATGCACTACTTAATCTGAATCACTGAAGCTACAGGGTGTCCACAAATATCTTCAAGACATTGTTATTGTGTAGGAGGTGGGTCTGCACTGCTGCCTGCACCAGTCCCACCCATCTCTCTTCAAGAGAAACAGGATGTCACACGCCGACTCGCTGCTGCTGGTGCCACCATTCAGGAGCTCAACTCTGTACGGCGTGCCCTGTCCTTACTAAAGGGAGGGGGACTTGCTCACTGCGCTCACCCTGCTCAGGTAAGACCACAACTCTAAAAGACCTGAACTTTTTGCACGTTACATTCCGTTCATATATTTATTCAAATAAAATAAATGGTCCTGTTAAAAATGTCTCACAGGTGGTATCTCTGGTTTTGTCCGATGTAATCGGCGATCCTCTGGACTTGATAGCCAGCGGCCCCACGGTGTGGACTGAGGTGTGTCCTGAGGAGGTATGGTCAGTGCTGGGCCGGTATGGGTTATCCACAGCCTCGCTTCCTGCCTCAGTCAAAGAGGTCCTTGGACGCTCGTTTCCACGGTGGGAGCCAGTCGGAGACCAGTCGGACAGAGCAGCACGTGTCTTCAACGCCGTGATCGGGTCCAATAGCATTGCCCTGGAAAGTGCAGGGCGGCGAGCACGGGAGCTCGGATTCCGTCCGGTGGTGCTGTCACCGGGGGTACGCGGTGACGTGCGGTCAGTCTCCCGTCTCTACGGCCTCTTGGCTCATTTCGCCTGCTCCCACAAGGAACCCCCTACAGAGTTGCCTGCTGAGATCCTGAAGCTGGGACCTGAGACGGGTGTGGAGAGCTGGGACTTGTGCCGCGCCATGCAGGTCCTCGGCGAAGGGCGTGCGGAGGGCTGGGGAGCCACATGTTTGCTGGCCGGAGGAGAGCCCACGGTCCAACTGACGGGCAGGGGCTGCGGCGGTCGGAACCAAGAGCTGGCCCTGCGAGTGGGGCTGGAGCTCAGAGGCATGGAGCTCCCTCCGAAAGGACCTGTGTTCCTGAGCGGCGGAACAGACGGTCAGGACGGTCCAACCGAGGCCGCGGGGGCAGTCACAGACGCGGGGCTTGGCGAAGAGGCGCAGACGCAGGGGCTGGACGCCAAGGGCTTCCTCGTCAACAATGATTCCTTTACCTTCTTTTCACGCTTGTCTGGTGGGCAGCGGCTCCTCCTACCAGGGTTAACTGGTACCAATGTGATGGACGTGCACATGCTGCTCATCCCCCCAATTCCTGTAGTTGTGTCTGGACATTAAATCAGACAATTCAGTATGAATCCAGCGAACACTACCAGGTATTTCTTATGAGTGTGGCTTTTCAGTGTTGCCCATGCTAATGATTGTTTCCAAGAAGCAACTCTGGAGATCAACACTTTCTTTAAAAAGCATCAGTCAGTTATGTCTACAGAAATAAGAATAAATAGCACTGTCAATGTTTTCCATTTGTGTTACTTGTCAAAATCGCTTTTGGTTTGCAGTTGTGGAGTTAATTTTAGACAATGACAAGTAACTACTCAACAAATGTTACTACTAGGCAAATGTGTTTAATATCTGGTACTCATCATTTACAAAACACTAACGCAACATCTACAATAAATTTGCCTTCATCATCTGACCTATGCAGGTATCTGTACCTGGGACAATAAAATGCATTATTGGCCTTAACGGTTTTACATTTTCAAAGCAATCAGCAGGTAGCCACACAGGGTTCATGCATTTGCTCATTCTAATTATGGATGTTCCCAGCGTAGGACAGGGTTGATGTAAGGCCCCTGTCTCTGACTACTCATCCCAGAAGTCATGCTCAAACATAATCTTTATGAATTACTATGAAGCCTTGGTTCAGTGGAAATAAAATTATCCACAGCCCCTTTTTCATGCATATATAACAGCAGTCACTCCTGCCCATTACTTTCAGATACAGTTTCTGTCTGGTAGACAAGAATTCAATTATAGGCCAATCTTGTTATAAATGCATATTGAGTCGGATAAATATTGTTTCACCAAACAAAATGAATGAGCCAGTGGAGCTAGATTTTAAAACATTGTATTTAAAATGAAATTACATGAAAGAATATAATAGCATATCATAGTGTGGATAACTGGATATTACTTCAGCTTGTTAGTCCAACAGGGAAAAGTCTTCAGCTCTGAGTAAGTCCGCAGGCCTTTGTCAATGAACTCCAGCCACATGAAAAGGCACAATGTTATCAAGTCTGTGTCCACTTAGCAACACTTTCTGAATAGCAAGGGCAAGTTGCATGTAGTCCAACTTATTGCCTGTTTTTCACTCGCGATGCGTCTTCAGGTTGTCTCCTGCCGCACTCCCCCTGACAGATACAAAACACGATCACAATCCCTCACTAATATTTAACAGAAGAAAACGAGTCACGACACGTGCGGGTTTTTTGGTGTTTTTTTTAATCACACGGCTAGCCGTACCAAACACATTTATATTCAGAAAATCAAACGTCTTGAGACCAGCGAGTAAAAACATAACACGGGGACTGTAGGATAGCAGTCAGGATATTAGAGGTACCTGGAGGGAACACATGGTAGCTTGAACACCTACCATCCGCTCCGGAGAGGCGCAGAGTCAGGTGTACCTCCATTCTGACCACCAGTACCTAAACACGGAGTACAACACGCGTTAACTAGCAATGTCAGTTACCTTACCAGTGTCATGCTTGCAACATTAGACTCGTTAGCAACAATAAGACTTCCGGTTTTCGGATTTTGCCTTCAAAATAAAAGTAAGCCGTAAAACGCAACATTAATAATATTAATCTATTTTGTCGCTTTGCTTAGTGTATTGTAAAGATACAGATAAAAGCAATATCTACATATTAAAAAATTATAAACTAAAGAAGAATGCTGTTTAAATACTACTTCACATAGGATGAATAATATTCTAAGGTGCAGCACACTGAGAAATGGAGATGGAGTAAACTATTGTTGTAAACATTAAATATTTTAAAAATAAATTAATGAATCGTTATGATGTAATTCATGTTAACTTGCTGGTGCTCATTAGTTATATATGGGCTCTTTGTTCCAAATCCAGCAACACTACACTTTCCACCTCCTACCCCATTGCAACACAATATACCGTACACAGGATACATATCGCATCATACAGCAAAAACTACTCTATATGCCACAGTGAATGTAATGTAGGAAATGTTCAGGCGACTGTACAGAGTGATTATATGCTAAAAAAAATCAAGGGGAAGTAAGTATTTGCAATTGTTGCTGGCATTCTACTCAAGGCTAGTGAACTCTAAAAAATTTAATAAAAATGGTGGTAAAGATGATAGGTATAGAGTTGGCATGTACATGTTCAGCTTGTTGTTGAATTCCTCAAGGAAATCTGTGCTACAGTCGATGACATTTACATAGTCCTGGTGAGCAGAACTAAGAAAGTACAGAAGAAAGTACATTGATAATGCAGAGCCTTGTAAGGGTGCATAGTCTAGCAGGAAAATTTAACATCCATTGTAAAAGTGAACCATGCAACTCAATGGATGAATTAGAGTGCATATTATCTGAGCAACTAGGCGATGAGTAAGATCTAAAAGACACAAAATCACCTTTCATTGAGTGTTTTATTTAAATGCAGGAAAAAAGCATCAAAGACATTAGTAGTAGTGTCCCATGTATAAATCAAAAACCTTACTTTAAGGAAGGGCTGTTGGGCACACTTTTTAAAAACATTCTCCCTGTAATACCAATTTTGTCTGGCCTTTACAGATTTACAGAAACCAAGACAGAATAAGAAAAGTACAGCAATTAGTGAGGTAACGTTCATCAAGGTATATTCCTTGATGATAAAAAACATAGAATTGAATGAATTAATGTATTGGCAACTTGTATACTCTGCATGAAGCTGGCTAGAGAGACGTATGTGAGAGAATTCTAAATTCTAAATCCCAAAAGGCAAGCTGGGAGAAAAGGAAAAAATAACCAAAGCATCTCCGTATGTCTTTTTAAGTTCCTCCACCTAAAATTTCAAATTCTTTCAGTCTTAATGAAAAGAAAGGGATGACCAATAATCAGAATACACTGTGTAATGAGTAAAATTTGGCAAAAGGTTAAATTATCAGCAGGGTTTTATGAATGATCCAAAAATAACTAATTGTACATTTGAAAACAGAGCTTCAAACTGTTGGTTCAACTCAACCTTGCAGTCTTTGTTACATCTCAGCATAGTAAAAGTGACTATTAAAAATCTGATACTGATAGATGTGAAATGTGCACAAACAGTATCTCACACAATGAGTATTACTTCAAATCGCATTTTCAGCTTAGACTAAATACAGACACATCAACGCTTTATATTCTCTTCAGACAACTCGGGGGGATACCCAAAAAATGTGATGGTGTATTGATTAGACAATCTGTTTGGAAATGGTATGGGTGGAGTAAAATGCCAGCAATAATTTAAAATACACAGTGCCCCTTGATTTTTATAATCACTCTATACAGTTTCCTGAACATGTCCTACAATACATTCACTGTGGCGTTTTTTCTGTATAGGGCAATATGTATTTCATATCCAATGAGTTAAATTGTGACCAATGGTATGGGCAGAGTAAAATGCCAGCAACAATTGCAAATACACAGTTCCCATTGTATTTCTTGTATACTTTGAATCTACAGACTCTCCTGAACATTTTCTACAATACATTCCCTGCAATGTATAAAACAGTTTCTGTGTGAGGCGATATGTACATGTACAGTCTATTGTAGTGTTTTGCACTGGGGGCTAAAGAGGGTGTGGAAAATATTGTGTTGCTAGACGTAGCATACCATTCCCCATTATTAGACATGTTTGACTTACTCTACACACTCTCCTGAAAATTGCTTTCTCTGTGGAACATTCAATAGTTTTTGAGCTATGAGGCAGTAAGTGTTCCATATTCAGTCATTCGCATTGTCTGAATATATATCTTGGGATGTGTTTTAATACCCACTTTTAATAGAAATTACTCTTAAATATGGTCAAATATGAATTGTTGTCATTGTTTATCAGTGACCCGGAAGTGTTTTTAATGTTGCTCTCTAGACGCTGATGGTAGCAACCGGAGCTTCGACTGTTAAAGTGCCAGTTAATTCTGACCACTGATTGTTTTGTTAGCCAATGCAGTCCAATCCAGTAGCCATTTACGCTATACGGCAGTATTATTTACCAATAAAGATAAACGTGATTATGGCAGCCATTCGATGAAAAATGCTACAGAAATAGTTGAGTAACTAGCGCAACACTCACCTTGTCGGTAGTACATATCGTTTACAGTGTTTCCGTAAACTCTCCAAGCAAAGTGAATGGCAATGAGACTGACAACAAGCCAGCTTAACAATATCTTGAAAATGGACACTCTCATATCATTCGCCAACCAATCATCCACAAATTCTGAAAGAAACGAGACAAACCCGTCTACGATGCGGGACAAAAACTCAAAATCCCACGGCTCTTCCATTTTATAAAACACCACCCGAAGTGTATTCAAAAAACATATCTAGTCAGCTAGCTACAGTAACTAGCTGACGCTGGCCGGGTTACAGTAGGTCAGAGGAAGGAGATATGAATCCTATTGGTAAATGAATCTGGACCGAACCCCGCCCATCCAATATTCGACCAATTGCGTTTACGTTGTTACTCTGCGTCAGGGGGTTGCTAAGCTAATTTTCCCAATATCGTTTCTGGAAAACCGTGTTTGCTGCCACTACAAATCCTCAGGATGCCATTTTGACCGCTATTCATAAAGCTTCATAAAAATTAATGAAACACACCTGGAACACAGAAAAGCCTAATGTGAGACTGCTGTTCATTAACCACTGGTCAGAATTAAACTCTTCGCTCCAAATCGTCACCAGCCTTTATGACTTAACTCCACGTTCCACTACAACTGTGCATGAAACAATTAGCGTTTTTACACTACAATAGTTTTAAACTAAAAGACGCATCTAAGCACCCTTACAATTTAGACACATACAAATTGCTAAATGCTAACACACATTTGTAAGCTGGTAGAATAAATAGGGTACAGAAATCGGTGGCGGTAGTCAAGTATAACATGAACATGTATTGGGGGTTGATCGTTCCTACCTCATCGTTGGGTGACCCTAAACTGGTTATTTTATAGAATGTCTTACAAATACCTTGAGATTTGGTTAGATGAAAATCTGTATTTAGTTGAGGAAATATTAGTGAGTTGGGGAAAAGGTTACAATTAAAATTGGTTTATTTTATAGGAATAAATCATGTTCGTCACGTCAGCATATAAAACATTGTGCATGCTACTTTAAAGACGCTACTGTATTATGGTGATATACACACCGATCAGCCATAACATTTTGACCACTGACAGGTAAAGTGAAAATCTCGTTATCATGGCACCTGTCAGTGGCTGGGATATATTAGTGGTCCAAGGAAGGAAAAGAGGTGAACCGACGACAGGGTCATGGGCGGCCAAGGCTCAGTGATGCACGTGGGGAGCAAATGCTGGCCCATGTGGTCCGATCCAACAGGCGAGCTACTGTAGCTCAAATTGCTGAAAAAGTTTATGCTGATGTGGATGGGAGACAGGAGGGATGGTCTTATACCGGGGGTGCCAGGAAAAAGAATTGGAAACAAGTTCGGGGGAAGGATGATGGGGAATCCAACTCAGGTGGGGAGGTAAGTAAGGATGTGAGAGGGGAGGGAGGGGGATGTGTGGAAGGGGGGTATAAAGTGGTGGTAGTGTTTACGGAACCAACCGGAAAGATGATGAACCCTGTAACTTTGACCAAAGCGATTAAAGCGGGGGTTGGGTGGGTGAATGATGCAAGGTGTTTAAGTTTTGGTAAGGTACTTATTGTTGTGGCTGACGAAGTGCAAAGGGATAGATTGTTTAGTATGGATGTGTTAAATGGTGGACGAGTGAAGTGTCAGGTGCCCAGGAAGTACAGGGAAAAAGAGAGGGGTGATTACGGGAGTGTCTGAAGAACTGACAATGGAAGAGCTTCAGAGTGTGGTGTCGGGAGGTATAGTGGTGGACGCGAGGCGGATGGACAGAAGAGATGGGGGGGGGCGAGCAGGTGAGCCCGACGGTGTTGTTGGAATTTGTGGTCCGTTACCAAGTAGGGTGCAGGTGGGGTTCATAAGTTACTATGTAAGGGAATATGTACCACTGCCGCTGCTGTGTTTCAAGTGTGAAGTAAAGTGGGGGTGAGTGTGCAGGCTTAGGGTGGTGTTGGTGGTGCTTCAATGGAATGCAAGGAGCTTGGTGGCTAATGGGCAGGAGTTTAAGAAGTTTTTGTATAGTATGGATGTGGTACCTGATGTGGTGTTTGTACAAAAAATGTGGCTTAAGCCCATGTTGGAATTTGTGATCCTGGGCTTCAGGTCAGTTAGGTGTGACAGAGTGGAGGCTGTGCTACATTTGTTAAAGTTGGTGTGAACTACAGAAGGGTGGAGGTAATGGTGTCAGAGTGTGTGGGTATAGAAATTGTAGGACATAGAATATAGGGATAGTGAATTTCTATAATCCCTGTGAGCGAGTGGTGTTGGGGACGTTGGAAGAGGTTGATAGGAGATTCCGTGAGGGAAAGGTGATGTGGTGTGGGGATTTTAATGCACATAATGAAGTGTGGGGAGTGTGCGGACAGATGGCAATGGGAGAACGGTGGAGGAATGTATGGGATGTCATGGCCTGGTGTGCATGAATGATGGGAGGGGTACTAGGATTGATGTTGTTAGGTGTTCAGAATCGTGTCTGGATCGGACACTGGTGTTCCCAGTGCTGGCGGGACGGTGTGAGTGGGAAGTGCATTGGGAGACTGGAGTAGGTAGTGATCATTATCCAGTTGTTTGTAAATTATGGTTTGGGGTGTGTAGACAAGGTAGAGTGGTGACGCAAAGATGGTGTTTTAGGAAGGTAGATTGGAAAGAGTATGAGCGTGTATGTGGAGGATTGGGGGATGTTGTGGTAGGGGAGGAGTCTGTGGATGTGTGTGCAGAGAGGGTGACGGCTAGGATATTGGCTGCAGTGCTGGTGATACCAGTGTCCAAAAGTGGTGGTCAAAGGAGGGTGGTGCCGTGGTGGACGGATGGATGCACAAAAGGACTGGTGGAGAGGGATGTTACATTGAGAGTCCTGAAGAAGGGTCAGACTGAAGTTAAGTTGAGGGATTATCAAAGAAAATGAGCGGTGGCATGGAGGACAATTAAAACAGCTTAAAGGGAGGCGTGGCGTGAGTACTGTTTGACTATTGGGAGTGGGACAGATCTGAGTAGGGTGTGGAGGATGTTTAAGAAGACGGTGGGGAAGGATACGGGGGGATTCCAGTGTTGGTGGAAGGTCTGGGACTGTTTTGGCTGGGTGGCAAAGAGCAGTGGTGGTAAGGACCCTATGAAGGCGGCGAGTTTTAGGCCCATAGCATTGACGTCCAACCTGGGTAAACTGATGGAGAAGATGGTGGTGGCTAGGCTGGGGGTTTTTCTGGAGAAGAGGGGTTTGGTAAGTGATACACAGAGTGGGTTCAGGAGGGGTAGGTCGAATGCAGATGCATTGGTCATGGTTAGCACTGAGATAGCAAAAGCACTGACATTGAAGGAAGTGATATGTGTGGCGTATTTTGATGTGGAGAAGGTATATGACACGATGTGGAGAGAGGGGCTGTTGATTAAGTTGAGTAGGTTGGGTGTAGTAGGGAGGCTGTATAACTGGATTTTGAGTTTTTGGTTTGGAAGGGTGTTCCGGGTGAAGGTGGGGGAGGACCTGTCCAGGACATTTGAGGTTGCTAATGGCACACCGCAAGGGAGTGTGGTCAGCCCAGTGTTGTTTGTGGTGATGATTGATGACATGTTTGGGGCAGTGGGTCCAGGGATGGGGGTGGCTTTGTATGCAGATGATGGGGCAATGTGGAAAAGAGGAAGGAATGTGGACTGGGTAATGAAGAACATACAGGAAGCAGTTATAGGGGTTGAGGTGTGGTCATTGACTTGGGGGTGCAGAATGTCAGTGGCCAAGTCGTGTTTTATGTTGTATTCTAGGAGAACGGTTGAAGGGGTGAGATTGTGTCTATATGGGCAGGAATTGGTGAGGGTGTCAGAATTCAAGTACCTTGGGATATGGTTTGATGAGAAGTTGACTTGGAGGACCCACGTACATTATATTGCTGTGAGATGTCGAAGGGCGATGAACCTTATGCGGGCAGTGGTAGGGTATGATTGGGGAGTGGATAGACGTACTCTGGTGTGTATGTATCAGACGCTGATTTGGTCAATTTTAAACTATGGGTGTTTTGTGTATGGGTATGCAGCTAAATCTGTGTTGAAATGTCTAGATGTGGTCCAGATGACAGCGTTACGGCTGTGTGTAGGTGCGTTTAGGACAACATCATTTGAGGCCTTGCAAGTGGAAGTTGGGGAGATGCCGCTGGTCCTGAGGCGAGATAAACTGGCACTGGCGTACTGGGTCAGATTAAAGAGGAGTGTGAAGGGACATCCAGCAGCCAAGGCTATGGCTGACTGCTGGGAGAGGGAAGTGGGCAAGGTAAAGGTGTTTGGGTGGTTGATTGGGAAGTTGGTGGAGGAGTATGGGATAAGTGAGAGGGAAGTGGGGCCTACAGTCGCACTGGGTAATGTTCCGCATTGGTTGTTTCCAAAGCCAGAGGTGGATGTCAGTTTGTTAGAGGGAAGGAAGGAGTGGGATGAGGGGTGCATGGGTCGATGTGTGGAAAGGTATGTTGGTGAGGGGTACTACACGTTTCTCCAGTTATATACAGATGGGTGAAAGGATCTGGAGAGTGGGAGGGTTGGCGTGGGGGTGTAATGTGCCGGAATTTTATGTAGAGATGGCTCAGAGAATGACAGACCAGGTGTCTGTCTACACAGCAGAGATGGTGGCGATGATTCTTGGGTGGAGGTGGGTGGAGGAAGTGAGACCCTTGAGACTGGTGGTGTTTTCCGACTCAGCGGCGGTGTTAGGCAGCTAACAGACTGGAAGATCAGACAGAGGTGACTTGTTGGTGGAGATGATGGTGTTTGTTGATGGGATTGGAGAGGATGGGTGTGGTGGTTCGGTTCTGCTGGGTGCCGGCTCATGTTGGTGTGGAGGGTAACAAATGGGCTGATAGATTGGCTAAGAGTGTGTGTGGGAAGGAGAGAGTGGGTGTACAGGTACCGTTAGGACGGGGGGAAATTAAAACTTTGATAAAGGGGGTAGGTGTTGACTGTTGGCAGAGGAAGTGGGATGGTAGCAGGAAGGGGAGAGGGTATTATGGGGTGCAACGGACAGTGAGGGCCAAGGTGAGGAATATGGGGTGCAGGAGAGAAGAGGTGATGGGGTGTCGACTACGTTTAGGGCATGCAGGACTGAACGTGTCATTAGGTAAGCATGAAACAGGGCTGTGTGATGGGTGTCGAGTGGAGGAAACGGTTAAACATGTGTTGATGTATTGAACAGTATGATGTTGAGAGGGAAAGGTTGTATGAGAAGGTTAGAGGGGAGGGGAGGAAGTGGGATGTAGAGGGGTTGCTGGGGGGCAGGAAGGGAAGTGGGATGGTAGCTACGGCTGTATGTAGATTTCTCAGGGCTACAGGTCTGAGCAGGAGGATATAGAAAAGGCAGGCCATGAGCGGCCTCACACTCTGGTACGGTAGGAGGCGGTATATGCACCTTCAATAGATGCAAACAGACATTAATTTAAGAGGAGAAGGAGGCAGCGAAGGCAAGCCAGAGGAGGCAGTGTGATGCTTTGGACAATGTTCTGCTGGGATACCTTCGGTCCAGGCATTAATGTTGATGTTACTTTGACACGTACCACCTACCTGAGCATTGTTGCAGACCATGTGCACCCTTTCATGGCAACAGTACTCCGTGATGGCATTGGCTTCTTTCACCAGGATAATGCGCCCTGCCACAAAACAAAAATGGTTCAGGGATGGTTTGAGGAACACAACAACGAGTTGAAGGTATTGACTTGGCCTAGAAATTTCCCGGATATTGATCCAATCAAGCATCAGTGGGATGTGCTGGAAAAAATACTTGGATCCATGGAGGCCCCACCTCCCAAATTCCCAGTGAGCAATCAATGGTGGCCTACATATAATGTCCTACAGCCAGCCGGCCACCAGCTTTTGCCGCTTTTCTCCTGATCTCAATTTGCATTTCAGGAGGCTTTCCACCAGTGGACTGCTTTAAGCTGGCGGCTAGCCGCCAAAGAGACATGTACAGTAAACACACGTGGCCATTTTCCACTGCATGGTACCAGCTTAACTACTCGCATATAGCCTCGACTTTAATTGCTTCATGGGGGACAGTTCTTTACTGTGTTTAAATACTGACGTGTCCGTAGATGGCGCTGTAGCGAATGTGAATCACACGTAAGGCAAGACAATCGCCATTTTGCAAGCTAGGAATCCCACGTTCTAGTAATGTGAAAACTGGATAATTTTTTTCAAAGGGTGTAAGGTATAAGCTATATGCTCTACATCGGACAATACAACATGTGGATTATGACATTGTTTTACTACAATTTGATGAACTCCCGAATCAAACGAAGATCGAGATTTTTTTGGACATCGGACTGAAAATTATTGAAAGCCGAGTCACCTATATAGGTATGGTGAGTTATTATAAATAACTTGCGTTGTGTTGTTAGGTTACTGAGTAAGAACGTAATGACTGTTTTGTATATAACAAGGACTGTTTGCAATATATTAACATTAATTCTTTAGTCAAGTTACTGGTAGCTGAACGCAAGTTCTAAACCATTGGCGGGAAAACAACTTATAGAAACTGAGCTTGAAAAAAACAGCGTTGGCCTGAGATGAAATACCTACAGTAACCCTTGTTTCTTCGTGTGTCCACAAGTTTGGTGCTTACTATTTTTTGTTTCTTCGTTTATCCTCAAGTTCGGATGTTTTGTGCTTCTTCGCAAATCAACAGTTGAACAGGTATGGTAACATTGTTAGCTAACATGTCTAAATCGTGTTTATTAGTGTATCAACAAGTTAGAATGTTATAATATATGTGCTTATTTCTTGTAACTTTTATCAACTGATGCGTAACGTTAGCAAAATCGTGTTTCTTTGTGTAACGTTATCCACATAATGTAGATAACGTTACGCTTGGCAATAATATTTAGCTAGACTAGTTAAACCTGCACTTGCTACAATTTCGTTACTGAGGTGTCTTGTGTCTTTGTGTATCCACATTGTTCTTAGTTAGCCTGTGTGTGTCTTATGCTGCCAGTTTTTTAAACCTCTTTTCAAAACATTGCTTTCAGGTCATGACGTTTTCTGTAGTTTTGTTCCCGGAGGAGGATGACTGTGTGGTAGTAGATCCACGCCTGTGACTCAAAGGGGGACTTTCTACTGGCCACCACACAGCATCACCAGCAGGAAGTCCTTCAGCCATGACAAGTTTCCCAGAACTTGTTCACCACCTGAAGACACCTGGGAGGCTGTCCCTTATAAGCTCATCAAGCATGCAGGTGAATTTGAAAATGTGATAACAATTTGAAACTTGGAATAAAAATGTTTTTCTGGGTAAATGCTTACAAAACTGTAACTTTTCCTTGACACGTGAGAGACCGGACGTGTGTATTACCAGAGGAGCGAAAATCGTTCCAGCGTGGGCCCCTACCCTAAGGATGCACATCTACACCACAACACCCTGTGGATTGCAGCCCTGGAGGTATGTGAATTACATGTTGATCTTGTAATAGCTGCAATGTTTACTTGGTTTCACCATATTTACCTGTTCACCACCTTTTATGCTTATTTTTAGGATGGAGCAAGCACAGTACTCCAAGGCACCAGAGAGGTACTCCACGCCACCATGTGGAGAACTGCTACATAGGTGTGTGGGTTCATTCACTTAACCCAGATGCATAACTTGTTATTAAAGCATGTTGCTTCAAATTTTATTTGTCAATTTCAATTTATTTTTAAGGGCAAAAAGGCACAGGTTAGGGGAGGTTTTAGCTCTGCACATGAAGGTAAGAATGAAAATTTTGGCGGACACTGCGATTTGAGTACTTATTGTAAAATAACTAGATATTTTGGACTGAATAATTAACTGTCTTTACTTTCAGAACATTTGGAGAAGATCAAGCGGCTGACTGAAGAGAAGGTCAAGCTGAGGGCACATACAATCAGGTAAAACAAGACTATAGTTGCGCTAGCATGTTACATTTCATTTGTCTTGAATGTCATGCAATTCTCCAAATCATGTCAGACCATTTTAGTACAATATCTGATTACTGTATTACAGGAGCCATAAGGAAGAATCCTTCCAACCGGGATGCCACTGACGAGCCTGTCCAGAACCAGGTCCCCAGGTACCAGAAAGGGGCAGCGGACCGTGCAGGTGGGAGAAGACGTTGCGGCGGTATAAGGGACCTGCCGTGAATATGAATGACATCTCTAGCACAACCAATATTGCTGCTTATCTACAGTACTCTTTTTATTTTTTTTAACTGCCACTATGTACAGTGTTATGTATATGATCGCATTATCCTCTTAATATATTTAAACCTGTGTGTGAATGTTCTTAATTCTGACTGTAGTTATAGTGTTATGCCACAATTCATAAGCTTATTGCACTGATGTATCTATAATATTCAATAACTATTGATTGCTGCTAGGTCACTGATGTATATTGCCATTCTAGCCCTTGTTTATTTTGTATTGTATTATGTTTATTTTGTAGGCATCTTGCACTATTTGAAATACATTTTGATTTTATTCAGTTCATTGTCATTTCTGATATTATTTTGTATGCTTGCTGTATAATATATATTTTTTTGTATGTATCTTGCACTATTAGAAATAAATTTTATAAAACAGTTCATTGTCATTTATGATATGACCAAAATTACTGTAAGGCATCCCGCTGGGTTTAGTGCATAAAAGTGGCTAGCCGCCGAAGAGCTGCTGATCAGGGTATTTTTGGAAGGCCTTGTAATGAAAGCGGCCCAACGGTGGCCCGAATGTGATGTGCGCTATAAAATAAATAAAAAATGTCGGCCGCTGGCGGGCCAGACGCTTTGCAGAAATGGTCAGCTGCAGAAAGCTGGCGGGCCGCCGGTGGGCTACCGGTGTGTTGCTTGCTGGGCTACAGGACTTAAAGGATCTGCTGCTAACATCTTGGTTCCAGATAACGCAGCACACCTTCAGAGCAGGGCCAGCTGCTGGTCTTTCAAAGAGGGGAAGCTCATTTTCGGCCTACATTATAACCCTCTGATGGTCTTCATTTGTAATGACACTTGGGGTCTTTTGGACCCCAGACAATAACATTTAATTTTGTTTTTTGAAATAAAATGTTACTCTGTTTATTAATGGCTTCGCTAAAATCTGATTCTGAACTAACTAGTTTTAGAGATGAACGTGTTTTAACGCATTTTTTGTCAATAAAATGTTTACACAATAGTACATTTGACCATTCTTTTTTTGAATGTATTCTCCTGTTTTGATTCCAACACGGTCATCCGGGCGAACAGCCAAAACAATTTGATGTCCCACAAAGTTAAATACATTAAAATGGTGGAAGCCCTCATCTGTGAGGCTGATTCACAACGTACGGTTTTACACGATTCCAGTGGTTTCCAATTTCAAGAACGCCTGGGCTTCTTCTATCTATCCCAAGCGTGTCTCTATCGGTCCCTAGCAACTAGCTAAACAGCTGTTTTATTTAAATTCCCAACATTCGTCAAAAAGATTCAGGACAAAACAGTCTATGGACGAAACTCGTGAATAAAATAATGTTTGCTTTAGTATTACTTATCTATGTCATTAAATACTTTTCAATTACTGAATAAAAACGCCATATATCAGGACAACTCTCTTCCCGAACAGAGCATTTTTTATGAAATTAGCTTACGAGTATATATAATTATATTCGAATCTTCCGTTTGCAAATACAAAATACTTTTTTGGGTCTAGTTTCAGGGAACCTTGTCTGTTTTGCTCTGGATTGGAGGCAGCCAGGGTTATATTAATCCCGTTAAAACAAAATGTTTTAGTTGCAAAATCTTTAGAAAATCTTTCAAATCGTCTTTCTATTCAGCAGGTCCCTTCCCGATTTTTTCGGTTTGACGAAGCGTTTTTGAAACAACAAAATTATGTTTCATTCTAAAAAAAGCTACATCCAACTAGTATTCACATGGAACGCACCCGAACTATGGGGGATGGAGTTTCTTTTCTGATTGGTTTATTACTTGATCTATCTATATTTCCATTTGACATTATATCCTGCGATCATCCCTGGGATTCCGGATGTGGTGTTGTGAGTATGCACTGTTTTTCGGCAACTTACCTACCTAGCTAGCGATCAGTTAAATGGCCTACATTTACGTTAAATGGCCTGCATTAATCTTTCCCTGATGATTTAACAACGGAATCTAAACGTAAGTTTCGACTATTTGTATTTGATATTAAATTGTCAGTGCAGCACAGATAAAAACAAGCTATAATTGCTAAAAGCTAGTTAGCCAACTGCTCTGTGTGCGGCAGTTTGTGGCTGTGGGAGCGAAGACTGAATAGCTTTTCCTGAATGGATGTTCTGTAAAAGGTCCATAGACTTGTAATCTACAATAAATAAATAAATAAATAAATAAACAAACCAACAAACGGGAACAAAAGCAATATACCCTAATTAGCTAACTAAATCGACCTAATAACTTTAGGTAACTAATGAGCCATCCTAACTAGCTAACGTTAGCTAATTCGGGTCACGTTAATCCAGTTAAAAATAAACGTTTTATATACCGTGGCTACAATTATAGAATACAAGGCGTTCCTCTTTACAATAAACTTTAGCTACTATATGTCTATATATCATATCTCTGACTTCAGTTGCTTTAAGAGCTGAACGACGCAAGTTGAAGTTCAAAACGTAACGTCAAGCTGGATCAATCTTTGTTTAATATGAGTAACATATGGCTACTTTGCCATGTTCTTACTTCAAGGGATTCAGGCTTTTCAAGATGCCAGTCGATGTTTGCTACCGAAGCTTAAGCTATATATTCAATTCATATTGACCCATTACCCAGGCTTGTCTTCTAGACGTTTACTACTAGATTTTTATCAGTTTATTTTTTTTAATTTATTTTTTTTTTACTGCTGCCTAAACCGCATCTGAAGTGGTGAGTCAGCTGTAGTCAGATGACTGTTGCTGTTAAACTTAATGTCAAATGAATGACTTGCTGATTAATACTTGTTTCACTTTGATTAACAGTGTCTGTGATGTCAACATGGATAAGGATGACAATCAAGAAAAAGGAGAGACAGAAGACATAAGGAGTTGTGATCCACCATCTGTTGACCCCAACCTGTCGACTGGTAAGGAAATGCCTTTCTTTATGGCATGTGACGCGTGTTATGAAAGTTGGCACATGTTCAATGATAACAAGGCTGATCTTGTTACACAGGTCGGCAGTGTTTGTGGTTATTTTACAGAGTTTGTCTGATTTTCAGATTCAGCTTTTTCGACTCCTGTTGTGCTCTCTGACAGTCACACAATTCCTTATCCTACTAAGCCGATGGGAAAAAATAACAACACTAATGTGACTTTAAAAGAGCCTACAATTCCACCATCCGATACAATAGGAAAGGAGGTACTACAACCTGCCCCTGTTAAGGACCCAGAGCGGGAGGCTGCCCAGGGCCCCGAGCGGGAGGCTGCCCAGGGCCCCGAGCGGGAGGCTGCCCAGGGCCCCGAGCGGGAGGCTGCCCAGGGCCCCGAGCGGGAGGCTGCCCAGGGCCCCGAGCGGGAGGCTGCCCAGGGCCCCGAGCGGGAGGCTGCCCAGGGCCCCGAGCCGGAGGCTGCCCAGGGCCCCGAGCCGGAGGCTGCCCTGGGCCCCGAGCCGGAGGCTGCCCTGGGCCCCGAGCCGGAGGCTGCCCTGGGCCCCGAGCCGGAGGCTGCCCTGGGCCCCGAGCCGGAGGCTGCCCAGAGGCAGGGGGAAGAGACTGATAACTGCAGTAAGGCAGAATGTCAGAACAATTCTGGTGATCAGCCGTCAACTGACCCAGAACAGGCTCCAACTGAGAATGGGCATGAGGACTCAGGGGAATTTGTGGTCACTATGTTGGCCAGAGGTAAACTGGAGGAGCAAGGTGTGGGTATGATGGGGAGTTGCCCCCCACTGTCTATAACTGGTACCTCAGAAGGCGCCCCAACGCATCGCGACGAAGATGTTATGGCGGAGAGCTGGAGGCAGCACAGGAAGCACGTGTTTGTCCTCAGTGAAGCGGGGAAGCCCATCTACTCCCGCTACGGCAGTGAAGAGGCCCTCTCCAGCACCATGGGGGTCATGATGGCGCTGGTGTCCTTTGTCCAGAGCAGCGACAACACCATCCGCTCCGTATACTCAGGTGAGCATGTTGAAGAGGTCCACGTATTCATGACCGCGGCAGCTAGTTACAAATGTGTTATTTGGCATTCCCTGTAGGTGTTC
Source organism: Esox lucius (assembly GCF_011004845.1). Lineage (NCBI taxonomy): Eukaryota > Metazoa > Chordata > Actinopteri > Esociformes > Esocidae > Esox > Esox lucius. The sequence continues at coordinate 14,210,019 of NC_047585.1, forward strand.
GTGCATCACATTTTGCTTATCCTGTACAGCCTTTTGTCATGTTTCTAACCCCCCGCCTCCCCCACCGCGTTCCCCAGACGGGCACACGGTGGTGTTCATGCAGAAGGGTCCCCTGGTGCTGGTGTCCGTGTCGAGCAGCCGGCAGTCAGAGCAGCAGCTGCGCGGCGAGCTGCTCTACGTCTACTACCAGATCGTCAGCATGCTCACCCAGGCCAGCATCACGCGCATTTTCGAAAACAAGAAGAACTATGACCTGCGGCGCCTGCTGGCTGGCTCCGAGAAGATCCTGGACGGCCTCCTCAACCTGGTGGACTCGGACCCCAGCTTCCTGCTGGCGGCGGTGCACTGCCTGCCCCTGGCCTCGTCACTCAGGGACTCCCTTAGCCAGATACTCCAGAAGGCAATTACGCCCAACCTGGTCTTCTCCATCCTCATCGCTAAGAACCAGCTGCTCACCATCGTCCAGGAGAAGACGGTGATCGAGGACGCTCGGCTGGAGCCGGCCGACGTTCACCTCCTGCTCAACCTCATCGGGGCCTCGTCCGCGTTCCAGGCCGGTGAGATCTGGACGCCCATCTGCCTGCCCCTCTTCAACCCAGACTGTTACTTCTACGCTTACATCTCCTACCTGGATCCCCCAGAATGCACCGTGTGCCTCCTGCTGCTCTCCACGGATAAGGAGGCCTTTTACGCGGTGGCAGAGTGTAAGCGGAGGATAGAGGAGGCCATGCTCACCCAGAGCTCCCTGAGCCTCATAGCCAAGGCTCACTGCTACAGCGTCAGCCAGGTGGGCGTCTCAGACCTCCGGCACTTCATGTACAAACCCTTCGACATTCCAGACCACCACAAGCAGCTCACACAATTCACCAGGTAGGTGGCATCTGTTGGAATGATCATCAGTTGGTCAGAACGCATGGTTTAACCTCTCTGCTTGTATTGTTGCTTTTGCTTTTTTTTTATATGCTTTTTAAAAAACGATACGTGCAGTTACTGAATAATCAGCAATGCGTTAATGCAAAGAGAGCTTAGCCTACAATAATTACTCTACAGAGGTCAAAGGAGGAGCTGTGTAGTGAAACAAATGTGCCTTGAGGCAGATCACATGCATTCTCCAGTGGACTGCCGCTTATGGTTACCATAGTAATATTACAGAATCTTAAACATGAGTGAAGTCCATGATGATATCCACAATGACACTAACAAGACTGTCTTATTCTCACTGGTAAGCAAAGCATGCCAAATGACCTCAATTATTCATCTTGATTGGTAGCTATGGGTTTTCATTCTGCCAGCAAAGGAAACCTTAGAAAAATCCACCCAATTAAGAAATGCACAAAAGGCTGACCCTCCAGTCTAATTATGACCAAACATATAAAAACGTGTTGCGCAGCCATGTGGATAGAATTCCCTTTCCACACATGCCGTTAGCCAAAGGCACTGTGCAATGTCTGAGCTCTTCCCTGACTTTGTGTGCCCGTTTTTGACGTGATGGTGGGTTTCAGCCCAGAGATGGAGGCTCCATACAGCACAGAGGAGGAGAGGAGGAGGCTGCTGGACCTGTATCGCCACATGCACGGCCGCATTCACAGCTCCTCTCGGCCCCTCAAGCTCATCTACCACGTGGCAGAGAGGGAGACCCTGCTGGCCTGGGTATGTCTCTCACACAGAAATACACACTGAGGTCATTGGTACTGTAGAAACCCTACAAAATATTTACTTTTGCTTTCACTTTCTATGAGAATGTAGATAATACATTCTATGGGATATTTTGGCTTGTTTTTGCCAGCATTCACAATGTATACTCTGGAGCTCAACAGAAAATGGCAGTAATTAGAAAAGTATTTTAAACCGTTGAAATGATCTGTGAAGTGGGCTCATTGTATACTCTCTGTCCTCTCTGCTTCAGGTCACTAGTAAATTTGAGTTATACACCTGCTTCAGCCCCTTGGTGACTAAGGCCTGTGCCATTAACGCCATAACTAAGCTTCTACGGTGGATCAAGAAAGAGGAGGACCGTCTCTTTATACGATACCCTCCTAAATATTCCACCACCCCCAACCCCAGCAAAAGCTCCCGGAAGTCTGACCAGCAAGACTCTACAGATAACGGCTTTATGTCTCTACTATAAAGCTGCTATATTTTTCAGTGCTCAGTTCTGACTATTCCACTCTGTTGTAGTTTGTACACTGGCTCTACAAGAATAGCTTTGTTTTTGCACGGGCGCCACCTCCTACACATTTTTGAGCTTTGACCACTGGATTTGCCTTCTTGACACTTCAGACTCTACAAGAAGAATTTGCCTTCTTGACACTTTTGGACTCTACTTCTGTATGTTGATAAGCAAGCATGTACAACAACAAAAATAGTACTTTTAGAATAGTCAAAAAGGTTGGTCAGGGAAACTAAAAAAGACAATATTTTTAATTGGTTAATGACAAAACTATTGAATAACATTTTCCTTGACAATGAACTGTTTTTATATTGTTTTATTATATTGTAACAAAGGTGATTTCTCTTGTCAGATGTATCATATCAAAGACTTGTTACATACATCTATTGCAGTTTAAGTATTAATGGACACTGTAGCACATGACAAAAATGAATGACTACCTAGAACCACCAGAGTTTTTTCGACAGCCTTGCTATCATAATTATTGCTAGAAACCACAAAATTATACTTTTTTAAAGGTGATTGCAGGTGGGATAAATAGGACATTAAAATGCATGAATGACTGATTTTGAAATAGCATCCCATAGACATCTTCATGAAAACCTGATGCCACTCTTTTACATGTATGTTTGTTTTCATAGTCTGTTAAATGACCTCAGTACATGGTTGGTTTTACTGAATTTCTACAATTGCTCAACAATTGTTTGACTGGCATGTTTAGATTGTGAAGTGTTAACACTCAGAGTTGATCATTCAACATTGTTACATTGTCTTTGTTTGTCCTTGATTAAAAAGCTCGGAGACAAATTCTACAGTCTAGTAATCCGCAGATACTTGAAGTACTTCATGACTAAATACTTCTCTGGCACGCTGAGAACATTGCATTGGAGTCCTAATTTGACGGATTCTTTATCTAGAGACACTTGTTGAAAATTCTCTATGGGTTTCTTGTCTTAACTGATTTGGCTGTGAAATATTTTATCCAGAGTATTAATATATGTTTATTGGGTTCCTAAATAAATTCCAGGTTGCACAAACCACCACACGTGTGTTTATTTTATAACTGCAACAAATGAGTTTTGAGACAAAGTGTTTTAAACACAATATTTATTTCTTGTGAGAAAATATTGTTTCAGACAGATTGTAGATCTTGTGGTACAATTGAAATGACAAGATCCAGAACTCATCTGTGCCACCTAATACAGTCTAGTAGGCTAGTGCACTTTATGCCTACTCAACTACAGGGGTTTGTGCCGGCTGACCACTAGGGAACATTATCTGATATCTCAATAAGTATTCACTGAAACAAAGAGCTACAGAGCTTCAGACATAAATCTTTTTCAATATTTTTTTTTTTAAATAACAGACTTTCAATTGTCACACGATAAATTAAAATCTAATATTTCAATTTTTTTTGCATTCCTTAAATTACTTTGTGTATTATAAACACATACATTTACATATATACAAAAAGATGTGCATATGCTTCTACACATGCACATGACTCATCGGGTTATATACATTTACCATTTTTTTCATAACTATGGCTTGATAGCTCATTTTACACACCTCTTCACACTAACAGGTTGTGCTTTTCAAGTCATTGGAAGGGTTTGCAAATAATATCTTGCCACATTGACTTGCATCCCAAGTTATTGACTTTGCTTAGAAAATGGTGGTGACCACTGATGTGAATGGTGAAAAACAGCATCATCTTCATCCTAACTAGACATTCAAAAGTTCTAATGTTCCATCAAATAGCTGCAAAAAGCACACCATCAGTTTCATTTCGTATAAAAAAAGAAATAAAAACCAAAAAAGCTTCACAATGTGTAAAAATATGTATAAGAAGAATGGTATTTCAAGGACAAATACAATCTGAATATGCTTTGAATCAAGCAAATCCCTTTAAGGATAAAATATATACAATTTCTTTCTTTGATGTCTCGATTCACTTTGGCCTAAAACAAACTTCATATTATTAATACTCATTGCAACAGAGTGGTTGTATTAAGTAATAAAAACAAATCACAATGAATAATCACATTATCTAAAAAATATACCCAATAATTCATGTATTTTATGAAGCCATACCCCAAATGTTAAAATGATATTGTTTTCCCTAAAAGGATCAGACCACCTCATTTAGATATATCAAACTCCTCAAACCTCTCACCTTCTGAGGCATGAATCAACAATAGGGGGTTGTTCTTCTCTAAACGAGAACGTTTGTCATCGGGGAAGGTTTCAACCCTCTGAACCAGACAGTTCACGGTTGATTTACTGACTGAATAAAACCCTTCATATAAAATTGGAGGGGTTGAAGGTGAGGTTTCCCTTGACATGGTTCATGACATGGTTCAGGTGAACCATGGCCCGGTCGTATGCTGTGTGTACAGACTTGCGGACGTTGGGCTTTTTGCCCTCCATCAGACGCAGCTTGTCCACGGTGTCATCCATCCCCATAGGCAGCAACTTGTCCCGTGGAAGCCATTGCCTGAAAGGCAACAAGAGGGTTCGATAGAAGGACAATGAAACATTCAATAAGCCCCTTAGCCCAGCTTTGGTTTCCAGGATAGTCACCCATTGGGGTGTCCTATAAGAATGTAATGATTTTGGGGGTTACAACAGAAGGAACAAACAGACATGCAGATAACGGTCACAGACGATTCAGCAGGACTCCGCCTGACGTTCTTACCAGGTCCTTTTGGTGTCAAAAAACAACACCAGGTAGTGCCTCTCCCCCGTCTCCTTCTGCCTCCGCTCCCCTAGTTTGAGCACGTCACCAGGAGGCACGGGGATAGGGATGCCGTTGTGGAGAAGCCCTTCCTGGGGCATGTCGGGGTCGACGACCTGGGGAAACCCATTGGCAGTATATATCCTGTTACTCTCCGAGCTACCATGGCGACGGGTGAGGTCAACGTCGGCTACATTTAAAAAAGACTGTTTGAACTGATGGAAAGGTTTACCGTAGTGCTCAAAAGTTTGGTAATATATGTACCATTTGTAAAGAAAACATGAGTGAGCAGGCAAAAAACATGTTCTTTATTTCTTATGGAATTCACATTCAACTGTAGGTCATAACAGAAAAAAAAAATGAACTGACCCCTGTCTGCATACCCTTAGTTCTCAATACTGTGTGTTTCCCCGTTTAGCATCAATGACAGCGTGCAGTCTTTTGTAATAGTTGTCCACGAGGCCCCGAATTCTTGCAGGTGGTATAGTTGCCCAATCGTCTTGGCAAAGGTCATGCAGTCTTTTGTTGTCTTGCATGAACCGCACGTTTAACATCTCCCCAGAGTGGCTCAATGATATTAAGGTCGGGAGACTGTGATGGCCACTTCAGAACCTTCACCTTTTTCTGCTGTATCCACTGGAGGGTCAACTTGGCCTTGTGGTTTAGGGTCACTGTCGTGCTGGAAAGTCCAAGAGCGTCCCATGTGCAGCTTTCGTACAGAAGAATGCAAATTGTCTGCCAGTATTTTCCGATAACATGCTGCATTTATCTGACCATCAATTTTCACAAGAGTCCCATCACCTTTAGAGCCCCCCCCCCCCCCCCCCTTTTTTCCAAACATAGCACTTATGGTTGTGACCATAAAGCTCTATTTTGGTCTCGTCACTCCAAATTACAGTGTGCCTGAAGCTGTGAGGCGTGTCAAGGTTTTGTTGGGCATATTGTAACTGTGCTTTTTTGTGGCATTGGCGCAGTAAAGACAACATTCTGGCAACTTGACCATGCTCATTTTTCTTCAAGTATCATCGTATTGTGCTCCTTGAAACAACCACACTGTCTTTTTCCAGAGCAGCCTGTACCTGGCTTAGTGTCAATGATCCCCAAAATCTTCCACTTCTTTATGTGATTGAACAGTACTGACTGGCATTTGAAAGGCTTTGGATATCTTTTTATATCCTTTTCCATCTTTATAAAAGTTCCATTACCTTGTTACACAGGTCTTTTGACATTTCTTTTCTGCTCCCCATGGCTCTAAATCAATGCCATCATTTCACAATTTCTGCCAGGATATGCAAACTTATGAGCACTGTATTTTGCGTCTATTGATATACGTGTAACAAACGTGGTACAGAATTCGGGATCTCTCACCATTGCAGGGTATGAAGGATATCCTCGACACTTAGCCCAAACCAGGTCCAGGGGTGTGAGCTCTGTCGCACTATCAAAGGGCAAAAGCATACTCCTCCCTGAGCACAAACACAAAGGGGGTGGGTCCCGTAATAAATTAATTCAAATGTTCTAGAATTTATACATGTACTCGCAAACTAAGAATACTGGAAAGTGAAAGTTGATCTTTTGACTGACCCTGCAAGCTTTTCTGCCTGGACACACTCACCTGAGTCACCATTCTGGCTCTCCGGGACTTTAGCCAGAGCTGGTTTTCCACGACTGCGTTTGGGTGGCGGAGGAGCACTGTATCCAAAACGGAACAGATGGTTGAGTTACTAAAAGGAAGAATCAAGACGTTTTGCAAGTGCTGAGCGAAAGGACTGAATCAAAGTCAAATCTGAGTCGACTGCATGGTGTATGACCAGAGGCGGAGCCTGTCTGCCTACACTCCCCCACAGCTCATCATTTGATGTAGGCTGTGTGGCAGGAGAAGCGCAAACCTCCTACCGCTGAACAGAACAGCTCTGGGCATCTGGTGTCACTATTATTAAATTCTCTTTACATGCTCTATAACAAATACAAGTCCAAGTCACTAGATGTCGAGTCCCAGATGAGTCAAGTCATGAAGAATTGTGACTCAAATACTGAACAATGCTTCATCTGTCAAATCAGAGCTGTACATGCCTAGAAAATAGAGAATTTCTAGGTGTCTACTTACTTCCTCACAGCAGTGCATTAAACGTGGGAAATCCAAGAGTATAAGTGTTTAGTGGGAAGCTCACCTTTGTTTTTGGTCATTGAATATTGCGTCAGAGTCATCATCTTTATCCTTTCCAAGCCCATTTGTGAAGCCTAGTAAAAAAATAAATTAATAAATATACTCTGTCAACAGACATCTTCATTATCACTTTTCACACTCTCTTCCATGATGCAGGTCTTGGAACATAAAGTAAAAAAAATCCGCTTACTTGTATAAACATATTACCCATTGCCTATAGGTGTATGAATTCAATCTGTCGTATCTACCTTCCTCTTTGAAGAGGAGGGGAAGTGTCTTGTCTCCCTCGCTGTCAGAACTAGGTCCTCTGGACCTCAGCTGGTGAGGTGATGGTGAGGAGGGTGTGGCTGGCGTGGGCGGAGCCGCAGGGCTGGAGGCGGGGAGGACTGTTGAGCTGGGAGGTTTCGGAACGTCAGCGGGACTGTCCAAGCCGTTGGTTTGCCCGTCGGTTGTCCCTCCGTTCTGTAACTGGGCCGCCTTGTTCTTTGCGAGTCTCGCTCCGTTTTTAGCCTTCTTGAACAGGACAGACGTGCGACGGCCGACTCCGGTCAGGGGCGACGCGTTTGTGGGGGGACACGGAGTCTCCGAAGGACAGACGTCCGGAGAGGCCTCTTCCTGTTTGCAGGCTGTTGGTGTCTCCGGGACGTCAGCATCATCGTCACTTGGCCCGTTGCCCCCGCTACGAGAGGACCGCTGGCGCTTGTAGGAGCGCCCAGGTGACCTTCGTCCCGCCATCACAGGGCCCAGAACGGGCGGTTCAGGGGGTGCGTCGCCTGGCAGCGGAGACAACGCAGGGCATGACGGCTCTAGTGTTGGAGGGGAGTCATCTTAAGAGAAAACAGGCTTGTGAGGAAACCGGCTTATAGGGGAATTAAAATGTTTAGTACATGACAGCAAACCAGTAACTAGGGCAGTGTTTCCCAATCCTGGTCCTGGGGACCCCAAGGGGTGCATGTTTTTGCCCAAACACTCACATACCTGATTTGAATTGAAGACTCGATGATAGGTTGAGTACGTCAATCAACTGTGTAAGTGGTAGGGCCACCCCCATTAGGGTTCCCAGGACCAGGATTGGGAAACACTGAACTAGGCCACGGTTTATACGAGGAAGGTTAGAGGAGTTTGAAAGCAACAAGCAAAGTTACCTGTCCCTGGGGTCAATGCTGATGTTAAAGGACCATTCTCCACAAGGTCCTTCTTTCCATTGTCTTTCTCATCCTCTCCTTCCTCCTCCTCCTCTTCCACCTCCTCTTCCTCCACCTCCTCCTCCTCCTCCTCTTTACCGTTGAGCAACTGTGAGCGCTGTTGCTTGTACCCGACCGTGTTGATCTCCCTGCGCAACAGGCGGATGCGTTTGGTTCTTCCACCACTGGAGCGCATGGACGTCACCAAGTCCAGCTTCTCCAGCAGGGCTTTCAGCTGCTCCTCTGTGGACATGTGAAGCCTGTTAACCGGGTCCAAAAGAGAGTCCACTGTAGAGTGGGAGGAGACAGAGGAGTTACATGGGATAGATGAGGAAACGCATCATCTGCAATGAAATTAGCTCTAGAAATTAGCTCAATGAAATTAGCTCTAGAAATGCAATAAACACCATCTTTGTTATAACCGTTGTTTTCTGAAAAGCCACTCCAAGACCAAACCCCAACCAGCACGCTCACCGTCCTCCCAGGTGCACTGGTAGAAGCCGTGCTTGTTTGGTGAGTCCGGAAGATGCATGCCTGTGCTGGGGTCCAACCCAATGCTCTGGGCCTGCCTGTGGGCGTGGCGGAGGATGGCCCCTCCCACCTCCCGCAGGTGCAGTGCGGCTTGATGAAACGCAGTCTCCTTGGAGTTGTACTTCAGGCAGTTGGACACCATGAGGTTGAAGTCGCTCTCCAGGTCTCCTATGGAGCAGTAGGCATGGGCCTCTAGTTTGGCACGCATTGTAGAAAAGTCCATGGGCCTGGAGATGAACTCAAGGTAGTCCGGTACCTTTGGTTAAAAACATTCAGTTGGCAATGAAAACACACAAATTATTGAAGGAAATAACAGTAGAAGGGAAAAGCAGTACGAGTGACCTATTTATGGAACGCCACTAACCTCGGCTAGATTGACAGGCTTTAAGAAGATCTGCGCTGTGTCTTTCTCCTGAAGCTGGTCAAGGGTGGAGCGCAGCAGTATCAACGCTGGGGTCAATTTCAACTCCAGAGCAGCCTGATGAAGTTTCATCTAGAGCGAGAAATGGGAACAGGGAGAAAAAGAGGTCATATGAAATGGAAGCAGAGGAAAACAAGAAGACAGGTACAGCAATTGTAAAAGAAAATTATTTTCATACAATATTTACAGAAACTATTTCAGGGTCTCCCTGAGAACGACAAACTACCTGCTCCCTTTTGAGTCTCTCTCTCTTGCGGATGAGCTCCACCAGAAGCCGGGCTCTCTCCAGGTCCTGCCGCAACTTCTGCCAGTACCGTAGCTCCTCCATCGCCGCGCTGAGCTTCTCGTCGGGCTCCCTCTGAACAAAAGCAATTCAAATGTAAATGATCTGCATCGAGGGTCTACAAGTGACTTTAGGTCTTTCCCTCCTAGTGTGTTCCTGACCTGTTCGGTGGCCTTGTGAGACTGCAAATGAGAGTGCAGTCGTCGGATGAGGGGCATGCCGTTCCGCGACTGACGTTTCAGCAGCCAGTAGTTGTGAAGCCTCTGCATGAACTGGTTCTTTCTCTGGACGGCTACACCAGTGCAAATCTTGTTCAGCCTGTAGATTATATTGCATTAACCACTATTCATACAGTGTCATTTTCCCATTGTGTAGATAGGTGTCAATTCCTATCACAGGACAGCTGAATGGTAACATTAAACATGCGTTGTTGGGCTACAACAACAGAATTTCACGCAGGTGGAAATACAGTTTGAGGACAACTCTACTGGGCGTGGTGTATCAGTATAAGTGGCGTCTGAGGCGACCTCTGACCTGTGAGAGGGGATCTGAGGCACCAGCAGGACAGGCACAGTGGAGCGACGGGCGGGGCTCTTCTTCCCCTTCTTCTGGCCCTTGGGCGTCTTCTTCCTGGGAGGCGGTGGGGGGCTCTGCGTGTATGACCTTTGACCTCGATTCCCCCTGCCTCCCACCAGCCTTCCCTCCGTCGTCTCGTCGCCCGACCCATCTTGCCTTGACCCAACCGGGGAGTGGTTCTCGCAGAAGGCGGTTTTCTTAACTGAGAAAGTTGTCCCGTTCACCCCAGTCTCTCGGACCGGGTCGATCTTCATGAAGAGGCCGGCCTTCTGGGCACAGGTGACGTGGAAGGCCCGGTAGCAGTTGGCCTTGTGGCACTGGATGGACGCCCCCCGGCCTTTCTGCTTGCACAGGTAGCAGGTGAGCTTCCAGCGGGCCGGTGGGATGTTCTTCACCCCCTCAACGGGCTCCAGGAACACTGTGTTGGCGAAGCACACTTCCGGGATCCAGATGGCGCAGACCACGTGGGCCCAGCGCCCGTCGCTGGTCTGCTTGAAGGCACCTCCCCGGTTGGGGCAGAGCACACAGTCCATGGGGCGTGACGGCGACTGCAGGCAGCAGCGGCACAGCCACTGGCCCTCGGGGATGTAGGGCACGCCGTAGCACTCCTGGTGGACGGCCAGGTTGCAGATGTCGCAGAACAGGATGACGTTGCTGTTCAGGCACTCGTCGTCCAGGCAGACGCAGCAGAAGGCGTCCTCGTCGACGGCGCTCTGTGACAGGGCCTGGCTCCGCGACTCCAGCACGGACTCCCTCTCCAGCCGGTCGATCAGCAGCTCGAAGGTGTCCGGGGAGACGGAGGCGTGGCCGTCCGACACCCTCTTCTGATTGACCATGTCCAGCCAGGCCAGGTCCTCCTCGTCCATGTCGTACTCAGCCTCCCGGTCCTGCTCCTCCCCAGTCTTCTCTATGAAGCGGTAGTAGGAGGCGGGGAGGGGAGGCGCGTCCAAAGGACAGAGGGAGTCCAGCACGCGGAAGGTGGGCTCGGGGAGAGGGCTGTGGTGGGAGGGCTGCTGGGAGGAGTTGGTCTGGCTCTGTGCATGGTGCTGACTGCCAGAGCGTCGGCTCTGGTGAGATGAGTTCTTGCTTTCCCGCCTCCGGCTCTTTGTATTGGGAGGTTTGCGCCCCGGTCTGGCTCTGCTCTGGGTTTGTTCACTGTTCTCTTTGTTACTGTTGCACTCGACTATGTCCTGAGCCATCATTTCATCCTCCGTGATGACTGGCAGTGGGTCGGTGATGTTGATCCGGTGAAGCCGTCCGTCTAGGTCCACCTCCACCATCTTCTGGGCCTGGGCGTAGGTCAAAGTCTCTCTTGACGGCGATAGCTGCAGTCTGTAGGGGGAAGGCGGCCGGAGCGACACTGTTGCTCCTCTGCCTCTCCCCCTGCCCCTCCCCCGTCCCCTGCCCATATCAAGGCCAACTACTCCTGCCCTGCATCCCCTCCGCAGCCTCCTCATGGGGGTGTGCACTTGAGTCCTAAAATGGAGAGTGAGAACAGCATTGTCAAGTAAAACTCTCTTTTTTTTTTAGAAAGACGAGTGCAAGTCAATAAAATTGCTTATTACAAGATAATCTAAAAAGTCACCAGTGATGATTACATATTAAATTTGAAATGTCACACCTGAAACCACATTTGAAATGTCATTAGTGATAATTACATAACATTAGCACAAACAGATTTATCTTCAATGTGTGTGAAATATGGCAAACCCAACAGACTATATTTGACTCTATCACCCAACTAATTAACATAGTATAATTTAATGCATTACATACTGGCCAGCTAGCAGCAAGTAAGTGAAAGAGACTCACAGAAACGAGTGCATTACGTTGTAGACATTTCTGGAGAGAAAGAATTGCAACACAGCAGAAGTGACATTAGGCGTACTGATTTTACTACTGATGTGCAGTCTTAAATGTGATGTGAGAATAATCTAATAGCGATCTGGTATTACAGTACTACTATCTAGTTTTTCTAAGACGCAAGCTAACCTCACACTCCCGTGAGCATCACGGTAGCCAATCAACATTGCACGCATATATTTCTAACCAATCAACTGCTAGTATTATTTTTTTTTGCTTACAGCTGAACATAGTTGGGTTGCGGGGCGCTAAATACCAAACTGTCAGCCATTTTATCCGTACAACAACATTTGCAGTCAATACATTATTGTGAACTGATAAGCAACCAATGCAATATTGGCAACGACACAACCGGGACACTATACCCGGGTTGACACTGCAAAACTGTACAATTGTCATGTCGGCTACAATGCCGCAATGAGTTTTCTTGTGTGTAAGCAAACTAGAAACCCTTCAAATACAACTCAAGCAGTACTGTACTAAGCAGCGAGCTAGCTAGCTTGCATAGGGGGCACATAGCTCGACATGACGAGCGCCACATTTAATGAAGCAAAAACAAGTCTGCTAAAATGTTGGTTGTGTTTACCTTGTTTAACTTGATCCTATGGTATGCGCGAGCCAGAAAAAAAAGAACGTTAGTAAATGTTCAAACACGACAGAAACGGACTTGCTATTGACAAGCTATGCCATCGCTAGCCGGTAATTTCAGGGGCGACAGCGTCATCTTCAGCACTTCAGTCCTCCATGGTGACTTCGGACAAATGCTATAACTCGACCTGCTTACATATCTGTGTTTTAGACGTTTTCAACTTGAAATACCTAAAATAATTGGTACGTAAAATAATGTAAGAAGTGTCAGGTTAATATACCTTGGGATGTAGCTAGATATTCAGTCAAGATGGCTTGAAAAATACGCCCCTTTGGAGAAAAAAACTAGCACAGCCAATTGTGAATCCTATTTTTGCCGCGTACATAACGCGCATTCTATTATCATTGGCCAAAACAGACAACCCAATGCATCGTGTTGTAACTGGACCACATCGTTAGCGCAAAGCGTTGAGAAAAGATCCTTGACTTCTGTTTTGCGCGCCTTGACTTCGTTATGGACCGATAGCAGTTGACACCTGTTACATTTAGTACAGACTACATACAATGCTGCTCATAAGTATTATTCATTTAAAAATATATCTGAACATGGCGTACAGTGTAGACTATGCCTTTGTATAGGCTAGTTTAGAGTTTAAAACGTTAACGTTCTCGTGGCAAACAGCCACCTGTATTGTTTAAACTGTAAACATTTCCTCCTTTGGTGTGTCAACTCTCGTTGGTATGCAGATGCAAACCTGTAGGGTGACTTTAAATCAGTCACAAGCAAGTCATATGGTAGTTAACATTAATGATCTTGTACTGTGCACAAGAGTGTAGGTTTGTTTGGCATTTTAGAGTGTCAATGGGTCTCCCAGAGGTCAAATTGACCTCTGTAATAATGGGGGTCATGACCCCCTTCCTGAATCTATGCCCTTATCTGAGCAGTGTTCATTTGATCAAGAAAAATAACACTGTGTATAATGGAAGTAAACAGAAAGAAAGATTACTATAATGAATAGTAATAAAAATGTCTTGTTTTCTAAACAAATAATTTTGGGCATCCTTAGACTATTAAACTGAAGCAGTTTGCTCTGGTAGACTGCAATGTTTTTGAATACTCCTGTCTGTGGTCAAAGCTTCTCACAGAACTCTTCTTTTAAAATTTTAAGCTGCTTTTTGTGCTTTTCTGTGTCCAAGTGATCCTACACTGCTTCAGTTATGTTGAGTTCAGTCTGAATTTGCCAGTATAATACAGCTAGTGGTGCATCTGCAGACATCCGCTCCAAGTTGGTGTCAATCATCTTTGTATAGAGTTTGCTGTCGTTATCATGTCGAAAGATTACCTTTTTTGACAATCTGTTAATGATGGAGATTTCTTGGGAATCTTCTCATGGTTGAAATGGGTACTTTTGGTGCCAGGTGACACCAAGCTAAGTGAGCACTTCACAGAATTTCCTTCTGTCCTCAGGAAGCTGATCTTTGAGTATTGATCATCAGGTACTGACAGCTTTGGGGTCTTCCACTGTGTTTTCGATCTTCATTTTGCTTAGTTTCTTAACACTTCACTACATTTCTTCTAACTATCAATTACATTTTGGACAACACAATAAGTTATTTTCTAGTATTTATTGGATTAATGTTTACTTGTATTTTTTCTAATGTTAAATATTGTTTTTAGAAGTAAAAAAACTAATAGCTTTAAAAAAAAAAAAAAAAAAAATAAGCAGAAATTAACATGTATTTTTTACAATTAGGCATAACAGCCTGTGATACTGTGTTTAATATGGAAGATTGTGCGTTTTAATCTTTTTTAATTGCAAACACATTGTCTGTCTCCCCACCTCCTTATTCTCCACCCACAAAAAGTCAGTTGGCTGTTTTTGCAGCTCTGCTGTGCTGGGAGGAATATTTCTCATCATAATTTCCTCTAGTTCATCAGGACCAGTCCATAGCTGAACACTCAATAAGGAAGATTTACTTCAAAGCCAGCAACCTTGCCAGGTATGGAGGTCTCTTTCATTTGTGTGTTGTCATATTGTACATTGTCCTTTATTCATGTGTTTTTAATCAGCTGCTCAACATTTATCTAGAGTTGGTTGAATTGTTTGTCACTGAATTAACTAGTTTGTAAAATCCCATTGATAGTTCTACATCATTAGGGTCAGAGGTGAAACCATGAAGGTGTTGCCGGGTGTCTTCGTTCACACTGTGGTGCTTCTACTCTCCACAGTGAGATGTACTGCAGGTAATAACACTGTTTCCTCTACCTCCTGTGCTTAGAAAGTCTGTCTGTTGTTCTGTCATTAAATACATTCTGACTGTGTAAAAGAGGATGATGTTCAGTTGACATTGAGATTCACTGTAACCTGGTCCAAGATATGTCTGTGCTCTTACCAGTGTTAATATTGTATACTGTAGTGTAGTTATCTCTAATGAGACTTGAGAATGACAGAGGATTTGTTAGGCATGGCAATTCTTAACAAAGACTTTGTATTATGGACATATATAGCAATTTGTAGGCCAATTTCAAAATGTTATTGCGTGGCCTCTTGACCCCCAAAGGAAACAATTCCACTGTACATTGACTGTTTTATGACTGTTATCGCATTATAAAATAAAAAAATAAAAATGATGGTCCATATAAAACTGTTAAATCAGTGGCATGCTGATATTCCTAGCAGCTGGATTCTTTTAAATTCCACCTCTGAATGGAGCAATAGCAGAAACAATCTGAAAGTGTGAGAACATTTTAAATGACAGTTTAACTGTACTTTAGATGTTTTTCTTCAGCCACTAGACCGGTCGATGCAATTCTGTGACGGCAGTGTGGCAGCCTAACATTTTGGTGCCAGGCTCCTCATGATCTCTCTGCTTGACGTGGAAGAGTTTCTCAGAGCTTGACACGTCATAAATGAGGAGACTGACAGCGGGCATGGCATCAAAGTGAGGGGCCGCATCCTGTCTGGCAAACACTGACCATACCCCGCTCTGATAGAAACGGACAAGAGCCAGCTGACATGCTTACAACATTTTTTTATATATCAATTCAATGAACAAGGAGCCTTGTGTTTTAAGTGTAGTCAAATTGTGACAGGGACGCCTGAAGAGCTTGTTTGCGTGTCATGTTTTGAATAGGAGGAGCTGATTGGGTGTCAGAATCGCCCTATGGTATTGATGGAGCCCTGACGCCTCAGCCTGAATCAAGGCTTTTGATAGTCTTTGACTGCCCTCCCACCCCACAGTGCCATGGCTTTGTAATTGCTTGAATAAACTAACTGGTTTATGGCTGTAAATAGATCTCGGGGAGTTTTGAACACTTTCAAGTGGGAAAAGAGAGTAGCCAGCTCTCTGTGATGCCGGAAACCACGGGTGATTACTGAGAAGGCATCAATGCACGCTTGCATTCACCACTCCCTATCTGCAAAGGGGTCACTCAGGGTATACAGGCTTAAAGATGAACACAGCACAAAGAGCTCTTTGATTCGACTTGCTAAATTTGGAGGTCACTCCAACGGCCCTCTGAGTGAAAGAAAAACACTAAACATTTGTGACAGTAATGTTGAGCCTGCTGGACCGGAAAGAAGCTCTGGCAAGGCTGCAGCGCTGATGGATAAGGAAGGTCTGCTGAAAACCTTGCTGCTGGTGCCCTCTTCTCTGTCTCTTTACTGGGTCAGCCTGTACATTGTTGTCGAAAACCTTTTCCGTTGAAATTATGTATCGACACTTCGACAACATTTAAGAGGCGCTTAATATTCTCTGCTGTTGGAGATGCTGTGAATCAATTGATTTCCCTAAGACTTCACTGTCATTTTATTTGATTGCGATGTGGGTGCTCTGAATCAAGGTAATGAGATAGTCAGTCTTTCTCACTAAAATCTCTTTTCCCCCAATCAGTTCTACCAGACTTGAAAATCACAACAATCAAGGTAAATAACTGATATCTATTTCTGTAACTCTATTCCTTGCAAAGACCTTTCAGTTTCAAATCGCTGGCTGGTGTTTAAGGGTGAGGGTTTGTCTGTCCTTTAGCAAGATCCATACACCATGTCCAAAGGTTCTCAGCTGGAAGGTTACTGCATGGACCTGCTATCGGAATTGGCCAAAAAACTGGGCTTTGAATACAACGTGCACCTGGTGAAAGACGGCTCCTACGGCAGGCAGGATGAGAGTGGAGCCTGGAACGGGATGGTCGGAGAGGTTGTCAGGGGGGTAAGTGAAGCTAACGTGTTCACACATTTCAGACGCCAGGGGAAAACCCTCTGCTCTTTATGAAGGGTATGTACCACTGTAGGAATCTATTAAGGGATATTAGAAAGCAGAGGTCGTGGGTTTTTATGTTTTTCATCTTGTCATGTTTTTATGTTTTTCATCTTATCCCTGTAGGAGGCAGACCTGGCCATTGCTCCCCTGACCCTCACTGCTGCCCGGGAGAAGGCTGTGGGGATGACCAAGCCCTTCATGCAGACAGGCATCAGCATCCTGCTGAGGAAAGACATTGCAGAGGAGGCTGGCTTCTTTGAATTCCTGACCCCCTTCTCCGTAGAGACCTGGGTGGGGATCCTCACTGCGTACCTGGGGACTGCTATCTGCATTTGGGTAGTAGCAAGGTGAATTGTAATGTGATGCTAGTGTCTTTTGTTGTTATGTGTTTTCAAAAAGTCATTGTTTGGGAAAGCCAGAGGAGCCGTCGTTTCTGACCTTCTTGAGCAATGGGTTTTTAGAAGGAGATGAGAGAGGAAAATGGATGTGGTTGGCAGTTTAGATCTTCCCTGTACGTCTTCTGTCACTAGCTCGGGTTAGCATACTTCATTACTTGATTGCTGCCAGCTTTGGACTGTGATATACATTTTCCTTTAATCTTGCAAATCTCAGTTTTCTAAAACACTGGCGTTTTAACCAAAATGATCCTTTTTACACTTTGTAGTCCATATTACTGCTATAATCATTATAATTGTTGTGATGCTATAGTCATCACCAGCCTGGGTGTGATATTTGACCCTACTCTTACTTTTAACGCCCACATAAGACATGTCTGTAAAACATAATTTCTTCACCTTAAGACCTTCTCTCACCTTCTCTGATGCAGAAAAGCGTATCCTTTTATTTGTTTTCTCCAGAATGGATTATGGGAATGCAGTACTAGAGGGCATGCCAGCAAATTTAATCCATAAAATACAGCTCATCCAAAACAGCACTGCAAGGATCCTGAGTCAATCAAATAAATCTGCTCACATCACACCTCTCCTTGTTGACCTTCATGGGCTTCCTGTCCCTCAAATAATTGACTTGGAAATTACCCTTTCAGTCTATAAAGCTATCAATGGCTTGCGACCTCCACGCCCTCTACGGTCCAGCAACGCCAATCTGCTCAATGAACCAAGAACTCGGCTCAGAAAAATGGGAGACTGCGCCTTTTCATTCATAGGACCTGACCTCTGGAACTCCCCTTCCTGAGAGCCTCGGGTCTGCACAGACAGTCATGGCTTTTAAAGCAGGCCTTAAGACACACTATCAGTTGGCCTATCCTTCTCTTTAATCAAATTATACTGTACATTACTATATAATAATATGAATTTTAATTTGAGTTTACTGTATTATCATTATATTTTAATTTATATAATCTCTATATCTTTTTCAATTCATTTTTATCTGATAGTTCTTTTATTTATTTAATATAATTATACATTTCTTTTTCTTGCACTTTGGGAGTATTCCTCTATAATGAAAAGCGCTTTGCAAATGCAATAAATTAATTTTGTTATTATAATAACAATTCCTCCTATTGATGCACCATGCACCTTTTCAAAGCAGAGATGTTGTTTCTTCAGTCATTTCGCTTTTTAAAGACCTTTACACAAGTCTTTTCCAACACAGGCTTAGCCCGTTCGAGTGGAGTCAACCACAGACTGAGGAGAACCACTTCACGTTCAGTCACAGCCTGTGGTTCACAGCTGGTGCCCTCACTCTACAGGGTAACTAAGAGGGATTTCAACCAACATCTTACATGCACTAATACTACACAAGAGATGGGGAAAATATCATTTTGTCTTGTTTTCAGGTGCCGGGCCACACCCCAAAGCTTTATCAGGACGCATTGTTTGCTGTACCTGGTGGTTGTTTGGTCTGGTCCTTCTGGCATGCTATTTTTCCAACCTCAACACCTCCCAGGTCTCAGGCTCCAATCAGCTGATGGTGAAAGGCTTTGAGGATTTGGTCAATCAGCAAAGGATTGAGTATGGGACGCTTTCTGGGTCCTCCACACTTGCCTTCTTCAAGGTGAGGCTAGTAGACCCCACCATGCCCTATCTTATTTATTGCTTTCCCCTCACTTCCTTAAATTAGTAGACTCACCTGCCAGTCAGTTCTCTCAGTATCAGACTGAAATCAAACTTTTTATCTGTTTTTTCTTTACTATTCCTCTGTATAGAACTCCAATAACCCAACCTACCGCCGGATCTATGAGCACATGAACACAGCCAAGAGTTTTGTGTCGTCAATGGATGAGGGAGTTCGCAGGGCAAAGGAGGGCAACTTCGCCTTCATCGGAGAGTCTGTGTCGCTGGACTTGGCGGTGGCGCGTCACTGTGAGCTGGTCCGTGTCCACGAGGTCATTTGCATGAGAGGGTACAGCATCGCCGGGACCCTGGGTGAGAAGTCCCGTCACACGTCAATGCACGCTGACCAACCTTAGAAAGCTGTTTAACCGCCGACAACGCCAGTGTCATTCACTGTTACTATCGGTTTGTCTAAACACTCCGGCTGCTGTGAAAACTGGTGCTCTTTGTGTCCTCCAGGCTCTCCCATGCTCAAGAACCTGAGTGTGGCTATCCTGCAGCTTAGCGAGGCAGGGGAGCTGGCCTACCTGCGCAGTAAGTGGTGGGCCAGTAGCTGCGTGGCAGACCCAGCCAAGGCCTCTGCTCTGCAGCCCCACAGCCTGAAGGGCATATTCCTGGTGCTGGCCATGGGCCTGGGCCTGGGGCTGCTGCTGGCCATCCTGGAACTCACCGCCAAGTCTCGGAGCAGAGCTGGGGACCAGAGGGTGCGTTACCCGCACGCAGACATTCACTCAACTCTAGATTACGAGTGTTGTCGTGTGAACATTCAGTCACTAATGAATAAGCAGTAAATACTCCTGAAATCTGCTCCCCAGAAATCTTGTTGCACAGTGTTGTCTGAAGAACTGAGTCAGCGCCTGAGAACAAACAACACCGACCATGAGAAGAGAAGCCAGGAAACCACGGACAAAGACAAAGCATAAGATGCATGAGCAGCCTTACAAAGGAAAATTCACTATCCAGGTCTTGACGTATGTTTTGTTTGAGATACTTATGTGAACATTAGAGAGGCTGTGTAATACTTCCAGACAGTTATGTATTTGTTAATTAACAGAGAACAAAGAAAGTACTGAACAGTGAATTGCTGGAAATTAACAATACTACAGTATAATCTTTTTCTTTTTTTTTACCAGATAACAGAACATTTTATTGAGAAAAACATTTATATTTACTGTTACAAATCATTTACTGTGTTCTGATCTAGAAGTACAGAAATAGAAGCAAACTTAAGTCCAACTGAATCTATAAATTATATCAATCAATACTTTGGATCAGCTCCAATAATAAATATTCATATTATACTGTTATGAATGAAACGATGCAGTGCATGTTTTAATGTAGATTATACACTTGCATATTATATTTACTAAAATATTACTAAACATACTTTTTTGTACAATTGGCAGCACACATTTTGCAAATTCTTGTCCAATCTATAAAACCATCCATTTAAGTATAAATGTTCTTGTTATTATAGATGTGAATTTACATAAACAAATAAAAAAGTTCTATCATCTTTCAATGAAACCAG
This sequence comes from Esox lucius, assembly GCF_011004845.1. NCBI lineage: Eukaryota > Metazoa > Chordata > Actinopteri > Esociformes > Esocidae > Esox > Esox lucius. The sequence goes on from NC_047585.1 coordinate 14,230,405, forward strand.
TCTAATAATTAATTTATTTTCTAATCTATTCCATTTAGAACTACTTACCACTTTTGGATTACATTCTATTCAAAACACATGCATTTTGACACAAAATCTAAATACCCAGATTAACCATGGATTTAAATTACTATATCTAATAAAGTTGTTTGGTCTCAATGTGAAATGGCATTTTGTAAATCTGCATACATAAACCATCTACATACATACAATGTAATGTGTTTAAAAGTGTATTTCCATGTCCCGTGCTTATTCCAATTGACTACCGTGGTCCTTGTAGTGACTGATAACTATAGTGTAGAGTAATCTGAAAGTAAAACAGAAAGAAGTATCACAATATTTCCAGGATCAAAAACATTAACACAAATTGCTCGGGATTAAAAAACCTGCTAAATTACCATTTAAAAAAAAAATTAAATCAACAAGAGCAACTAGATTTTATGACAAAAAATTACAAACAATTAATCTTCAAAACTTGCATGCTGCTCTAGGTGGTCTATGAAAAACCGTCAATAGAATTAGTCACTCTTACCATTAAAAAAGAGTGGTGATTTACAGCGAATCTCCCTCATTTTCTGGTCAAAGAGGGCGTTCATCTCTCTCTGCAGCGTGCCAACTTCCCTCTGCCCTCTGACAGGCACACGTGAGGGCAGGAGCTCCAGACTCAGACTGTCTATACTGTCACTGCTGCTGGAGTCACTGTCAGACAGGCGCAGGCCGTTGGGTATAGGCTTCGCTGGCTGGCCATGGCTACTGTGGTTCTGGAGCAGAGGAGGGGAAGGTATTCGAGGCTGCCAGTGAACAGCAACCCTGCGGTCAGCTACAGGGGTCATGGAGAATGCGTGCTGCTTGCGTGGAACACTGCGAGAGCGGGCCTTTGTCTGTAATGTGCCGGAGGGAACTTGGCTGCCTATGGTCTCCAGGGTCCGCCTTACTCTGACAGGGGAGGATGGTGGGCGTCGTGTTCGGAGAATGACCTCAGGGTGAGGAAGGGCCTGGGGTTGAGGCAGAGCATGAGGAAGAGCCTGGGGTTGAGGCAGAGAATGAGGAAGGGTCTGGGGGAAGGGCTTGGGCACTGCTTGGGGCAGGGCATGAGACAGGGCTTGGGGCAGGGCATGAGACAGGGCTTGGGGCAGGGCATGAGACAGGGCTTGGGGCAGGGCATGAGACAGGGCTTGGGGCTGATTAAGAGGTTCTGATACAGCCAGGGGTTCAGGTTTAGTGATGGCCTTTGGTTCTTCAGCTAAGTCTTTAATCTGTAATGGGTCTGGCCACTCAGGCTCAAATGACTGACCTGGCTTGTCTTGGCACAGACAGTCTGCATGAATGGACTCTGACTGGACCTCCTGGCCCAGACAGTCTGCATGAATGGACTCAGACTGGGGCTCCCCATGTGGCCAGGATGCCTGAAACAACATAATTTGTCTCTCCGGTTCTGGACCCTTCGGGTGAGACAATTGAAATACATCCTCCAGTCCTGGGCCCTTCGGGTGAGACAACTGAAATACATCCTCCGGTTCTGGACCCTTCGGGTGAGACAACTGAAATACATCCTCCGGTCCTGGGCCCTTCGGGTGAGACAACTGAAATACATCCTCCAGTTCTGGACCCTTCGGGTGAGACAATTGAAATACATCCTTCGGTCCTGGGCCCTTCGGGTGAGACAACTGAAATACATCCTCCGGTCCTGGGCCCTTCGGGTGAGACAACTGAAATACATCCTCCGGTTCTGGACCCTTCGGGTGAGACAATTGAAATACATCCTTCGGTCCTGGGCCCTTCGGGTGAGACAACTGAAATACATCCTCCGGTCCTGGGCCCTTCGGGTGAGACAACTGAAATACATCCTCCGGTCCTGGGCCCTTCGGGTGAGACAACTGAAATACATCCTCCGGTCCTGGGCCCTTCGGGTGAGACAATTGAAATACATCCTCTGGTCCTGGGCTCTTCGGGTGAGACAATTGAAATACATCCTCTGGTCCTGGGCCCTTCGGGTGAGACAACTGAAATACATCCTCCGGTTCTGGAACCTTTGGGTGAGACAACTGAAATACATCCTCCGGTTCTGGGCTTTTAGCATTGATGCACGGGAGGGAAGCCCCAGAGCCGGAGATTGTGGAGGACATGCGAAAAAGGATCCCTTTACTTTTCTCCTTCCCTTTCTGCTCTTTCAGGCAACCACTCTGGATTTCCTCCTCCAGAGTTTTCACCCTGTTAGCTCTCTTCACTGGTTCGCTCTGAGCCCCTCTTTGAAGGCAGTCCAACCCTGCAGGGATCATCAACCTACTGCCATTCCCGCTGTTCTCCTGGGAGTTGGAGTCTAGCTCTTTACGGTAGCGCTGGCGAGCATCCTCGGATGAGTAATTGGAGAGGTCTGCAGAGACCACCTTGGGCTCCTTCAACAACCCTTTTGTTGTAGCTTTTTTCAGAAGACCCTTGACAGCGTTACTTGACTTGACCTACGTGACATTGAACAAACAAGCTTTCACAAAGTGTTGAAGATAACGTCGAGTTGAATTTACTCATTATTACAGACAGTTAAGATCCTTGTTTCATTCAAATTTAATTTGGTGGCCGGGCAACGCCAAACTCAATCCGGTTTTACCTTTCCTGAAACGTCGTGTACAGCGACATGGACGAAGATGGACGCCTCTTCCATGCCCTCAAGATAGACATGGCGATAACCTGGCATTAAGATCATGACATAAAAATAAACAATTTCCCACATTATCCAACAAAAATCATATGCATTTTGTTTTTCTGAGTGATCTATAATAATGACAAATTTTGATATTCTAAATATTTTTTAAATAAGAAGTAGGCCCCATTTTATTAACAGCTCCCTGAGACAATTCCTATAATGACAATAATACCTGGCATCATGCTGATGAAGGCTATGGTCCTCTGACCGATGAATTTTTGTCCTAGTGAATCATTGTCCCAAACTTGGAACCGCACCAGTGCAATCTGGGCCATGTGGAGTGAGAAGACCATGGTCTCCTCCCACATTGGGTTGAAACCTGCAGGGGTACAGGGAAAGAAGATCTTCATCGTGCATTGCGTTCCCCCACAGCGTTTATTCAGAATATCCAAAATGCTCAGTGAAACAAGCAGCTTTCAAAAACAAAAGACAGTATATAAATAGCATAGCTGTCGAGGCAGGCTCACCGTTGTCGTCCACCACCCGCGTCTGCTGCTTACAGCAATCGACCGGCAGACCGATGATCTCCACCTCTACAGAGGGATCGATAACCTATAATAACAACAAAGACATCTTCACACGTGACAAGACAAAGGGCCCTGTAGTCTCCTCACATGCACAAGGTCAAATGAGGTTGTCCCACACGCCTCACCTCCCCTCTATCCCCCAGCATTGAGTCTTTAGGCTTTGGCAGTTGCTGACCACTGATGATCTTAAGTACCAGCTGAGTCTTCTTCTGTCCTGGCAAAGGGTCCTCCAAGTTAGGATTAAAGAACCCTGGGCAATACAGAGGGGAACGTTTAGCCAGCAGACACTTGGTTCAAGAAACAACTACATAACATTTAAAGTGTTTAAGGTTACACTTTATTTTGAGGGTCCCAATTTCCATCTGTAGATGTTCTGTAGATAGTAATACTATCAACAAACTTTCAACAAACTATTGATTGATTGACAACTGCTTGCTAAGGTTAGGGTTAGGTTTAGATTGAGGTTTAGGTTAAAAGTTAGGGTTAGGGATAGAATAAATAAATATACTTAGATTTAGTATATTAGTAATGGTTAGGGTTAGTAGGTAGTTAGTTAAAATGTTACCGATAGTTAGTAGACAATCTGTAGAGCATCTATCGGCACACTTTTGGGACTCTCAAAGTAAATTGTTACTGTGTTTAGTATCTGTCTGCTAGTGTCAGCTTTAAGTATAACTGTCTTACCTGTCACTTTAGCTTTACTTATATAGTTAATGTACTGCTACTAACTTCCAAAATATACTACATTTACTTTACAGTCTCCTGTTACCATATTACCATACTATACAGTTACAATACAACTTACATACTATACAGTTACTATGAAACTACAATATAATACAGTTACCATACAAATATCATTCTATACTGTTATTATACTTACTATACAACTATATAATATGCAGTCACTATACAACTACTATACAGGTACTACATAACTAATCTATAATTTGTAAAGGTGCCTGCCTTGATTCATGCACTTGGGCTTCAGTATATATCCACAGTTGCCATTGGTTGAGAACTTGGCTTTGTTCAGTTCAAGCATGCGGCCCTCTGTTTGGTAATTCAGTGCAACTGAAAGGTGAAGAACAAGAAACCAGGCAAGCCTAGTTCAGCCGAACCGCAATAGAATGTATTACCCTCTTGAGATTCGAAACCCGGTTCGCCCACGTGAAATGTTGTGTCGCTAACCACTACACCACAGAGCTCTACCTTCAACGCGTGTCAGTACAGCTGCAATTGTGAACCAGACTAAAGTAGAACAAATACATTTTCTTCTGTGAATATGAATGCATGCAAATCAACGTAAAGGTTTTAAATGGTCAGTGAGTCTCACCCATGTGGATTCCTGCATTCCAGAATGGCTGTGGGTTGAAGTTACTGGAGTCCACGCGGTAGTTGGAGGGGTAAACACGTAGTAGCTGTCTCTGGTTGAAGCGGACCAGCTGAGCTGGCTTCAGAGCCATTATCTGGTTCACGATGCTTTCATTGAGAGAAGACACTTGCCAACTACTCATGTACGCTGCCAACCAGAAAACATACTGATTCAGACATACTGAATTAACTATTCAGTAAAATATTTTTGTATGAATACTGAAACTCCTCCCCACCTTGTGTTTCTATGTCATGGACGCGGACAGACTTGGTGTACTTGACAAGGTCAGAAAGGGCTCTGGATAACCTCATCGTCTTCCCTCTCCTGGGTAAGTAGAGGGGATAGGTCAGGAGAGATGGAAGCTGGTGTTAATCTGACACACTAGTTTCAAAGTAAAGGTAAAAGCCTTTGATAACAGTATGTGTTGTTCAGTTGCCTTTACCTGTTGTAATACACAATTTGTGTTTCGTCTCTCACGATGGGGTTCTCTTGGTCCGCATGGTCTGGAAGGAGCATGTGCTTCTTTTTCTTCTTCCTTTTCCTCTAAAGACAAGAACAGGAAACAATTGTTTCAACAAGGATCTTCCAAAAGGGAACATGTTTGTATGGAATATGTTGGAGCAGCAGAATAGGTGTCTTAAATCAGTGCATTGGGCCGTGTGGGAAATCAAACAGGAAAGCAATGGGCCCATGATAGTAATGACTACCTTCACACACTAAGGGGAGATGGGGGGGGGCTGAAAGGGAGTTTTGTGATTTGCATTTGTGCTGGTGAGGAAAGACTAATTTGCATGGTGGAGGGAATGTTGAAGAGGCGTTCATTTGCATAAACATGATTGGAAAGTGTTATGAAGCGAGGCCAGGAGGGTGGGAGCTGTACCAGAGAATAGGCTGACCTTGCGTCTGAAGCTGCCTATAATAGACTGGGGTTTCTTGGGTTTGGATTCATCTGCAGTGCCAGCAGCACTCCCCTGAAACAGTAAAACATATTCCAGACTCCATACTCCCTGCAGACACAATCAATGAGCACACCTAGCTCATCTCAAATGGCTTTGGCATCCTTTCATGACAGAGCGGAGCACCTGACATTATCACCAGTGGTGCTTTTCTTTGTTCTCTTGAGTCAGCAAAAAAGTACAGCAATCAGAGTTTTTGTTTTTTGTACCATGTAAACTGAAATCAACTGTGATAATGAATTCCCATCTGTTGCATCCGCTGCAGAATATCTGTGAACTGAAACAGCTTAAAAACCAAAGAATGAGGGCATCAGGCGTATGGAAATGACAAACACAAAGGTGCCATGTGGCTGTTATGCCACCTAGAGGGGCTAAAAGAACTAATCTGAGAATAATTTCACTTCAAGTGATATTTTACCGTCCATCTATTTTAACAGTGGTAAAAAATCTTACATCTGTGCTAATTCGGGTGTCTTCCTCATCTTCTTCTTCCTCTTCCCCACTGTCTTCATCCGACACATCACCCTCCTCAGCATCATCATCAATGTTCATGGGGAGTTTCTTTCCCTGAGGAATAACAGCAAGTCTGTTATTCCGGAAGGTATTTTTGGGGGGTTGTTTTTTACAATTTGTAAACCGTCCCTATAGAAATGATAGACTGCTAATATTAGTTGAACAGCACAATTACAAAAAATATATATCTCCACCTTGATAAGGACTTTCCCTTTCAGGAGCTCTGGGGAGGGCATCTTTCTGGTTTCATTCATATTGACCGTAGACAGGTCCACCTTTTCCTGCAGTACCTCTACCAAATACTCAGCCATCTTCTTCTGCTGAGGCACTGTGCAATGGTTCTCAATGGATAGGATCACAGGGTACCTGGGGATGTATGGCACAAAGTATTGGAATATACAGTGGAGCAAAATAATATTTCGTCAGCCACCAATTGTGCAAGTTCTCCCACTTAAAAAGATGAGAGAGGCCTGTCATTTTCATTTCATCATAGGTACACTTCAACTACGAGAGACAAAATGAGAAAATGAAATCCAGAAAATCACATTGTAGAATTTTTTATGAATTTATTGGTAAATTATGGTGGAAAATAAGTATTTGGTCAATAACAAAAGTTAATCTCAATCAAATGTCAAAATGTCAAATATTTTCACAAGTCTTAACAAGGTTTTCACACACTATTGCTGGTATTTTGGCCCATTCCTCCACGCAGATATCCTCTAGAGCAGTGATGTTTTGGGGCTGTCGCTGGGCAACACAGACTTTCAACTCCCTCCAAAGATTTTCTATGGGTTGAGATCTGGTGACTGGGATGTTTGGGATCATTGTCATGCTGAAAGACCCAGCCACGTTTCATCTTCAATGTCCTTGCTGATGGAGTTTTTCACTCAAAATCTCAAATCTCAAAATTCATTATTTTCTTTACACGGATCAGTTGTCCTGGTCCCTTTGCAGAAAAACAGCACCAAAGCATGATGTTTCCACCCCCATGCTTCACAGTAAGTATGGTGTTCTTTGGATGCAACTCAGCATTCTTTCTCCTCCAAACACGACAAGTTGAGTTTTTACCAAAAAGTTCTATTTTGGTTTCATCTGACCATATGACATTCTCCCAATCCTCTTCTGGATCATCCAAATTACAGGCCTCTGTCATCTTTTTAAGTGGGAGAACTTGCACAATTGGTGGCTGACTAAATACTTTTTTGCCCCTCTGTACCAACTTGTACAGAACCGGTGACATTGTATGCTAGTTAGCTTGCTCACAGTAGAGCATTGGCTACTGTATTCTTCACAAAAAAATAGAAGAATACAGTAGCCATTGCAGTAAATATTGATTTTGAATTCATAGTGCATCTTTTTAATTTGAGGCCCATCTGCCGTCCTGGATCAAGTTGGAGGAACATTCAACAAGAGTGGCCTATTTATCTGCTGCCCTCGAGAATCTGAATATTAAATTGACTCAATCCTTGAAGATGCAACGAGAGACTATCAACTAATAATGTGAATTTTGGAGAAGCCACTTCAGATTGAATAGTCTAAGAACAGTTGGCAAAATACAATTATCGAAAAAAAAATATATATATTTACATAGAAGTTCTGGTTAATTTGTGGTCTGTGAGCTGAGACCTGCTCTTCCTTCACCTTCACATTTCGACCATGAACACAAGATGCCAGCTTGTGGGGGGTTGTTTTTATGATTACCAAACAAGTGTGCTGGTTGTTCTTGTTGCTTTTTCTGAAGGTCCCCATAAGTTCAGCGGCCACTCATTTGTATTTTTAACAATTATGTGATTATAGAACACACTGAGTATAGGTTACAAAAGGGCGTATCTATGAACAGACTTTTTTCTTCTGGACCAGACTGCAGAGAATACCATGTTTTCCTCTATTGGATTGGAGATACACTGTTTCTTCAGTTGATTTAATGCAGCTTGAGCGATTTGCCCGCTAGCGAGGACTACAATGTTCTATATGACTCCGCAATGGACACTTTATGTCAGACATTGAAATACCCACAAAGCCAAAATCTGATTTTGTTTTTTTGTAACATTGTCATGTGTATTGCCTAATTTGTGTTGTGTTTGTGCTAGCCACAACTCTTTTAATTGCATTCAGCTGAATTTCTCAGACTCTGGTGAATCAGTTGATATAAGCCATTCTGGTAAATGTGTTACCAGGATGCGATCATTTGCAGTCTTTTGCCATGGTGTCGCACCCTGAAGAGACAGAAGTCACAAACACGTCTATAAAAATCAAACCACATTCTTAACATCAAACCCACCAGAAGAATCCTGACGCAAATTCATTGCTAGCGCTGAATCACTGTTGCAGATCGAGATGATTATAAAAATTTAGGACCACTCTACCCCTATTACTCTAATGATGATATATGGCCCAAACTCTGACCATCCCACTTTTTTAGGACATCAGAGGAGACTGGAAATGTGTGCTAGACCAGGACTTGTCTCAATCAATCCATGCATCGTGTCCCAAGCTGAAGTAAATTCCTGAATAGACACATGTACAACGCAAATCTATTTGACCCATCATGGGTCTTCAATGCCCCGGGTAGTGAAGATTCGTTTTTACTCATATTTACACCTGAATTGACCAGCTTCTTTTGCCAATATCCACATGACCCCCCCCTACTCGTATAACATAAAGTAGCATGACATTTTAATTTCGGATCTCAGCCAACTAACTCTCTCCCTTAAAATCTGAGAAACTGGGCCAAATTAGAGTGTGCAGCCTTGATTTTCAGCACTTTCAGAACATTTGGAAGTCAAAAACATATCAACAGAGAGGCCACAAATTCTTTACTAGGGGCACACTTATCTGCATTATAGCATTCCAGAAACCCAGAGAGAAAAAAGGAAGCAAAAGGTAATTGACCTAGAAAACCTGCTTGGAAGTATGACTACGATCAGATTTCTGTGGCTAAAATTGGCAAATATCTTTATACCAAAAACCAAAATGTTTAGTACATTGACAATCCACACAAACTGTTGGACACTTATTGTCCTCAGGCTCACTAGTCTGTGGGGGCTAGTAGATGACAGATTCTCCAAATCTTATGAATCCCTGTATATTATATCTAATGCAGACCCTAGTCCTTTAAACATGCTGAACTCTCTAGTGGAGCATAATCTTTCCTAACTGAACCAGAGTTGATATCCAAAATACACAAAATCTCTCAGATTTTGAGCAAGACCCTGGTTCTGGATTGGAGTAAATTATGTTACCAATGTAAACACAAATACCCTGAAAATAAAATCAGAGAATCTATATTTGAACCTCATAGCGAGTTTTTATCTGGAATATAGAGCCCAAATAGATTCTTCCCTTTTGAAATAATTATGGAGGGCACAGTTTGCTAAACTTGACAAAAATGAAGCTACTCACGGATTCTTTGTAAAGGCATATTTGTTAATGGTTTCTATGACGTCTTTGAAAAGGATTTTGGATGTCAGGGTATAGCCGTGATGGATGATAGGCTCTCCATCTGGTCCATCCCAGCAGTCCACTGGCAGATATAGAGATTGTGAGAGCATGAGTGAGTGATTATGGTGACATTTACTGGTAGAAATACAGCAGTGCCTTGTTTCAGGAAAATGATGAAGTAGATGGCTCATTGTAGTGTCTTCATTTACCTTCCACACAGCGACAGCCAGCCTGGAGGACATAGGCATACATGTCAACCCTGGACTCAGACAGCAGCTGGTCTCCTGTCAGATAGGTGTTGTGGGACGAGTCAATGAAGTAGTTACACAGCGGCTGGGTCATGTCCTGGTGCACAAAGTGGTGCTCTGGGTTGAAGATGTCCCCTGCAGGACTTCGCATGTAGTTGGTGAAACCTGGGAATTGGAATTTGTGATTTTTCTGTGATTGACATATTATTACTGTATTTCGGCATGCTATTTCAGGTTGTGTTTTGTATTTTGATACCTTCGTGGGCTGTGATACTAAAGTTTGTACCTGTGTCATAAAAATAACATTAAAACCATGCAAAATACTTACCATCGATGCCCAGAACCATATTCTGTAGGTTGTGAGGGCATGGCTCAAACTGACTGATTGTCTCCATACAGTATTCTCTGGTTACACCAACCATCTATCAAACAGAAACATTCTGATAAAGGAAGAGCAACCATGATTGAACAATTTTAAAAAGAATGTTGTAATCTTCTTGCAAACCAGTTTTACCTTCTGTTCATTTTCCATGAAATGGACCAGGTCATTTAGGTCCATGAACTCTTTGTTATTACTATAGGAGAGCATAATGAGATAGAGGCCTCGCCGTGTAGATATCATCTTATAGAAGGTGCAGAATTCTTCAAAAGCTAACAAACCCTGGTTATCGTCTGTGTCTGCTTTCTGGGGATGGATAAAACAGGCTTAGGGTCAGGGAAGTGCAATTAGAAACAAAGGTTCCTGATTATAAGGGGTTCTATTTGAGGTTCTAGATGGCAACTTTGTTCTGAGTCAGAACAGTTGGGATTTTGAGGTTAACTTGGGATGGGGTTTTACATTTCTGTCATTTGAGATCTGCAAATCCTTCTTACACAGCTACCAACTGACACAAAATTAAACTGTGTTTGGCATGAGGACTTCAGATAGATAGAAAACAGGTAATGCAATGGAACCCACTGCACACAGAGTGCCTTCGTGTGGATTACTGGAGCACAGTGTAAACACAGCATTACAACCACAGCCATCTGTTCTGTTCAGCTGTGACCATATGGCCTTGTCTTTAGCATGCTTCCTCCTGTACAGTGACCAACCTGGACTCTCTCAAGATAACCTTGAGACATGACAATATATCCCATGCTAGAATTGCTGATCAAGTTGTCAGGTCATGATCTTTGACCCCTCAATTCCTGCTGGGTGAGTCTTGTCACAGTGAAAGTTTATTGCTGGCTTTAAAAGCAGCCTACAGATACACACTTTGCCCTTTCAGACAGAACTATGGGGTAGATTTAAGCAACACTGCACATTGTGTGCCAAAACAAATAAGATGCAATGCTAGTTCTTGATATTTTATAAATTGTGCTTTTTTCTTTTATAAATTAACTAAAATAAATAAAACACTTTTGAATCACTCATATACCAGTGTTGCCAATAGTTTGACAAATTGGATGCTTAAACATTCATGGGAAAACATTTTTAAACATTTAGGTAATTAAGCAGAGCGACTTATAGTATTGACCACTTTTGGATTCGGTTAATTGTTCTTTAAGATCCAAGATGTAATTAAAAGCACTGAGATAAAAGAACATTGAAATGTTCTGTGTGAGTTCACCCTACTTCTAGGATCATCTTAGCATGATCATACTTTGAACATCTCTTTGACTTTCAGCTTGGGCAGTTTCACACCGAAACCATTTCAATGTTCTCTGTGACTGCCTCACAAATCTGCAAATCTAAGATAATCTGAACACAGTTCACCCCACATCCAATTGGATCTTACTTGGAACATCTCCACGACCTTCTGCTTGGGCAGTTTCACATTGAGTTTGCGGAGCAACTTGAGAACCTCTCTGAGGCTCAAATTGCCATCCCCATTTTTGTCTGCTTCTGAGAAGGTTTGTTGTAACCATGTGTTATAAGAGTTAAGGATGAATCCCAAAGACCACATATCTTTTACAAAAGATGTGACATGAAATCCCTAGTACAATAACACTGTTGCTATAGAGGGGAGGGTCTATATTCTGTATAACAAACTGGGAAGTTTTGGTCCTGAAAGCTTAATTGACAGAAAATGTTTGGTTTAAACCCTGAATGCTGATTGGCTGAAAGCCTTGTTACATGAGACTGCGCACTATGTGCATGACATCAAACAACGTTTTACTGTTTTAATCATGTTGGTAACTGGTTTGTAACAGCACCAAGTCACCTTGGCGATTTGTGGTTCATGGAAAATGTATCACAGCCTAAAAACCACACCTCCTCAGGTCTTATGGTATTATTTGGCCATGAAGCCACAGGTGCCCTGTGGGAGACAGTCACAGATTAAGGATATTGGTCCCGTTTGCGCTGTCTCTTCGCCAGACTGTCCTCGTCACTGATGCCGGCCATGAGGTATTTCAGGCCAGTAATCCAGGTGCGGGCATCATCTCCGTTGGTGGAGACCAGGTCAAGGGACTTCACACGGTCGCCATGGTAAATGCTGAAGCAGCAGTTCGGGTCGAAACGGCTTTCGGCGTAGCGCTGGAAGATCTCAGACTTTTTCCCCTCACACACTTCATGGATTGAGTCAATGGTAACTGCAAGGAATCATCATTTTTTTTTAATTATAGGAATGAATTCCAGCAGTCAATTAGCTATGAGTGTTCACTGTGGAGAAATCAAAACAGTAACAGAATGTAACTCTATCTGAACTGACTGACTTTTAGCCTTATCGTGCTTCCTGGAGGGTCTCCAGCGGATGCAGGACTTGTGTTCATCCAGGTAGAAGAACCTGACCAGACCCTTCTTTTTCCCCTTGAGTTTGGTCATCTGAGTGCCTGTCTGCATGGTACACATACACCTCTCCACTGGAAGGGACGAATACACACACACACGCACACACACACACGCAATACACACACACACAGACACACATAAACACACACACTGTGTTCATACAGTACAAACAACCTGTCCCTGTAGAATATCCCTCTACCCTAAAAGTGTCCCATTTGGGCCCATATGTAAAGAATAAGTAACTTTGCCCAAGGTTTCCCCTGGACATGATGTCTAGTTGGGCCCATTTGGGTGGCCATTGTTTTTTTGCCACCTACTAATCTATAACCTTATGAATTGTAAGCGTTGCTGTATGTGTTTTAAAAATGTGTTACATTTTAAACAGTTAACATTAATGTTAATTCATGCCACCCATTTAATATGTTTGGATTCACTAAGGAGAGCAGCAGGGTTCAAGCTGAGGTTTATCAACTAATAGTTGGTTATCGGATTAGCTACTAGCGTCAGGTCCAAGACCTAAATCATTGTTTATGTTACAAAGCTATACCCTACGTATTTAATGTTTGTTTTCATTCAACATAGATACTTCATGCTTGCCAAATTTGTACTGTAGACTAGTGTAAACTGGCAAAACTATTGTAGATTTATTAAATGAATTAAAGGAAAGGAAAAATGTACATAAAGTGTCTCCGTAAAGTATTGGGCCACGAGCCACCAGAACAGCTTCAGTGATTCTTGCCAGGTTCTATGAGTCTCTGGAACTCTCGTAGAGTGATGGAACACCATTCTTCCAAAGGAAATTCCCTCTGTGATGGTGGTGGAGAGTGCTGTCTAACATGGCGGTCCAAAAGTGTTTGGGTTGATATCTGGTGACTGCGAAGGCCATAGCAAATGATTCACAATATTTTCATACTCATCTAATCATTCAGTGACATCTGTGTCCCAATAAATAACCCCCTTTCAAAGTCTTAGATCCTTTCCTCTTGATCCAAAATCAAGGTCAACTGGGCCTGCTCAGCATTGTTATACATGCCACAGAGCATGATGGGATGTTAAATGCTTAATTGTTTCCTGCAGTACACCTGTATTAAAACATATTCCTTTGTTGTTCCTCCACTAATTTATTCAGGTTTCTCCTTTAATTTGCAACCCCTTTGTATGGAATGTATTTAGGTATGTAGGTAAACCTGAATTAATCAGTGGAGGAACATAATGAATGCAGATGCTTCCAAACAGGGTCATTGATAGTTTACTCCCATTACTGTCTTTTTTACAGTTAGGGGAGGTAACCTTCCCTAGTAATCTGGAGCTGAGGGGAACACGTGATGTACACTAGTCTGCATCACTCAGTCTAATCTAAAGGGATTGTCTGGAGGCCATATGCCATGATGTCATCAGTATACACGCTACACACATTTTCACTCTTTTTTTGTTGTGGCAACACCAAGATTTAGGAGGCCAACTGTTAAAGAATGTACTCGATTAACTTATACATTACATACTCACTGGTTACTGACTTCCAGCTGTGTCTCCCCCCTGAAAAAGTCCATTAGTAGCTTACCATATTGACCCATTCTCCATTTGGGTTGTGCTACAAGGCTTCCACCTATCCAAAAGAAGTCTTCTGCCAGTCTGGAGATGGAGGTTTTCTGCCACATCTTTGGGGAAGTCATGAGGGATGGGCTCGGGGCCCTGGAGGTCCTGCCAATGGAGGTGGTGGCCCTTTTCCCTGGGTTCAGGGAGGACAGAGGTGGGGTGAACTGTCCCTGGGAGGCGGAAGCAAAGCATGCACTCTTCACTGGAGACGGGGTGGTGTTGGAGGTGGTGAGGCTTAGTCGGGCTGATTTCATCGCAATCATTGGTCCGTTGGTGGGTTTTACTCCCGGAGACAAGTTGAAATTCAGCCCTGGAAACAGCGGTGCCATGGATGAGTTGACGTTCATTCCTGCACTGCCCATTTAGCCAGGTCTACAAACCTGTCCCTCATGCTCATGTCCTCTGCCCAGCGGCGCACGCCTACAGCCTTCCTCCCTCCAGCTGGACTGTGAGTCAAACCAAAACGAGCGTCCTAAAGACAAGTCAAATTCCCTACCATAATCCAGGAAGGAAATCCATATTCTGAATCTTCGGTTCTCGGGGGGTTGCCAAATGCGTCATGTTCCACCTCCTCAGTTGCTAAGTGTCCATCCAGAAGACATGGGAGCGGAGAGGCAGGAAGGGCCCTGGCTGTTCCACACATTCCTGTTCTTCACCACAGCAGAGGGCCCAGTGAGGCAGCCATTACTCTACACACAAGTGTGTTTTGCACTAAGTGGCAGCAGGACAAATGTTTAACACGTGTCCACCCGTTAAATCTACCTCGAGCTGTAATCCTGGGCTAAGGCAGGCCACTGCATTTGCCGAGGGATTTTCATGCTAGAATAAGCTCCTACAGAAAGGGAAGGTTTGGGATGGGAAAGGAAGTCCAATCAAGTCTATAAACGCAGAGAATCCAAAACCTCCCAAATAAGAACGATGGATGTTAGCATTGTAACAGCACCAAGGCACCTTGGCGATTTGTGGTTCATGGAAAATGTATCACAGCCTAAAAACCACACCTCCTCAGGTCTTATGGTATTATCAAACAATTCGTCATATCGTGATTCTTGTTGCAGTCAATAATTAGATTACCTCTTGTCTTCTCAGAAGTCTCTGGGCACTTTGCTCATTAGATTAGAAAAACCCTCTTTGCAATCAATGCATGAAAAGGGATCTGCACTCGTGTGCTAATTAGCTCTGCTGTGTATTTTTGATCTGTATTATGAAAAACAGGCACTTACCTGTCAGAGATAACCAGAGTCTTTAATTTAATTACTTAACAGGTCAGTAGGACTGAGGACGAGGGTCTTTGTGAATGTTCCCTACACTGATTGGCTTACGTTTGTTTTTGTCTGAGCATCAGTTTGTGGTGCAGTTTGTCCCGATAGGGGACCAAGAATTTACAAAGGGCCCGTTTGAATTATCTGTTTTTAAGATATAAATTACAGTGCTACACTCTGTGTATGTGATAGACTGTGACGAGTTGATTATTAGGATAACAAAAAAGAACCCCCCCTAAATATGCTTGATTTGATTTTTTAATGGGTAGTATACAGGTTTTCCAAAGAAAAAAAGAAACATTGAAACAAGCGGCAAAAACAAACCCCACTTCCAAACCAAAACTACAACAAGAGCATAAACACAATCATTGCACCCAACAGGTATTCAGTGGGGAGATAATAAAAGTAACTAATATATAAGACATTAAAGTATGTTCTTCTAAAATACACAAGGGCACCTAGGAATGAAACCCATAGAAGGTGTACTGCATTACGTATCCTGATAGGAGCTTTAGCACAGGGAAGTTAGAGAACCATGTGGATGGTGAGATATTGTCTTCAGGTAACATTTTTGGTCTGGGTTTTGGTAGACACTTTACATCATATAAGATATATTTTCTGAAAATTCTTAAAAAAGAAAGAAAATACAGAGGAGATATGAAATGTTTTGTTTTCATCTCACAAAGCCCACTCATTGGTCATCGACCAATGTTTCACTTTATTTTCTCTATCCATAATCCATTTGAATAATGCCCATTGATTTCTGACGATATCGAAAGGGAACAATAATGAAACTATAATATCAACATTTCAAATATAGAGTTTCTATTAGTTTCAAGTAAGAGCCAAAATAATATTCATATGCAATCTAAGTGTGAAGCAAGCAGAGTTATTGACACATATCTTATTTACAATATCATCCATAAACATATTTACATAAGAGGTCAGTGAATTAAAGTGTTGTTCAATTCTATGTTCAGGTTCATTCTTGAGTTGAAAAACATAACAGGGAGTTAAATGCGCAATGCAATTATCTTTTCAAAAAGTGCAATTCCTTTTCGTAAAGTAAAAAAATATATTTATCCATATTTTGTATATATGTAGAAATGTTGTTCATATAAACAGCACATGTTGCTTTATTAAAGAGCCCTAAAACCAGTGACTAAAAATGAATGCCTATAGTTGACAAGCAGCAAATTATTTCGGAATATAAATTATTTTACAGTACTCAATACAAAATCGGAAAATACCTCAATTCACCAAAGGTGTTTTATGTGGGCAACATTAGACTGACCGAGCAGAACTCCATTCTAGCATGGGCAAGCACATTGAAACATTTGTCACATACTGGTTTCATACACAATATACTGTATCGTAAGACAACCCCCCCCCCAAAAAAATTTTTTTGTAATGATTGTAAAAATGTACACTTTCATAAAATGTTTAAGAACAAAAGGTGGGCCAAAGAGAATCCAGTCCACACAATACCCAATACTTTAGAGCCTTTAAACACGACACCAATACATACGGAAGAGAAGCTGGTATACATGTACACAGTATGTTCGTATGTGAACGTGTAAATACGTAGCTATGCCCGTGAGCATTGTCTGTAGGGTAGCAGTGGTGCTGAACACTTTCTGTACATCCTCAAAAAGGAAAAACTAATGTCTGAATTAAGAAAACCAATCGATTTGAAAAAAAGAAAATAGTGGTAAACTGGTATCCATTGTTTCCAGTGGTTTGTAATACCTTAAAGTGTACCAAGATTTTGTGGCACTAGCGAGATTTACATCCGCTACTGTCTTTCCATGAAAACAATCACTTCTCTTTTTCCCCTATATATTCAAGTAACTTTATGTAGCTATGTTTGTACATTTTTTAAATAGCTTATACCAAAACAAAAGATTCATAAACTTCAGGAATCTGACTGGGGGCTCTAAAATCACTTGTGATTTCTACAGAGTTTCTTCTGTATGCTGTACAACATGCGTACTGGTGCTTCTATTCAGTTCATTTAATTAGGTTAAAATATTATTATAGAGTCAATTTCTATCATGTCAGTAACCGTATCTTGACTTTGCTCCCACAAACACCATTCATTTGCTGAAATTCTGTTTTCCTTGACAAAAGGGTGCAGTGCAGTCTTGCTCTGTGTCTCTAGTTCCACCGCGCACTTCACTGCACGCGCCTGTACGATTCGTCGAGAAGTGTCGCCACGTGTGGGGTGGTCATTGTTCCTGGGGTCCACCCAGTTGAGCCTGAAGGTTCCTGACCACCCTCTCCAAGCTCTGCCGCGCCTCCCTCTCCTGTTGCAGCTGCTCTCGGAGCTGTTCCCTGTCTGCGTCCGCCTGCTGCAACTGAACCTGCAGCTCCTCGATCTGCAAATGGAGCGTGTTTCGTCAGTCAGGGAACCGGCGCGGGGACTGGACTAAAGTTAGACGTGTGTGTGCAATTCCTTCTTTGGGATGTCCTACGTTCTTGTATTCAGACTGTTAGGGACTCAGCCATTAATTACCTGTGTGGAGTACTTTGCTCTGAGGCAATCTGCTTCACAGCCTTTGTCGCACACCCGGATATTTTTCTCCCTCTCTAGCTCTCTCTTTAGATGGCCACGGGTCTCGTCAGCCTCCCTCATCTTCCGGTCCCACTCCACGCGCAGGCGCTCGATTTCTTTCCTCAGGTTGCGCTTGGCCTCGATGGCCTCTCGGAGACGCCCTTTTTTGGACACCCTCACAAATTCCAGCTCCTGTGATGATAAAAAAAAAAAAACGATTATTGATGTCCAATTGTGTCTCAAAACGCATGAAACATTTCTTCTTCGGTGCCGGAAGGTACAGATTAAGGATCTTGAGCCAGCGGTGTTACCTGCTGAAGACTGTGTTTGGCCTGCAGTGCTGCCTCCAGCTTCTCCTCCTGCTTCACTCTCATCTTGACAATCTCCTGGAGGAACTTCTCCCTGGCCTCCTTAGAGTCCAAGCCTCCGTACAGGGTCTGCTTCAGTGAGTCCAGCTCGGGGCATGACAGGGTGCCTGGCAATCCCAGCCGGACTGGACCCTCCAGGGGCCTCACGGCGCCAGCAGGAGGGGGTCCCAAGGAGGGCACGGCCGGTGGGTCTGAAAAACAGACAAATCAAACAATTCGTTAACCCAGAAAAGTCTGAAACAGCACCTGAGGAACCAGGAGATTCTGCGGCTGAACCAAAAAATCCTCTCAAGTTGAAAATGTTGCGTGCCTTGTGCTGCACAGACCAACCACTAGATGGCTCCCTCTCCACAGGGACCCAGCCAACTAACTAAACTCAACATCCAGTACAGCAGCGAACTATGTCACAATGTCCGATTTATCCTACAGAACGTCCAAACAGCAAGGCGCAGGACTCACGGTCATCGCAGTCATCCACCTGGATCTCCCCGTCGGTCTCCACGTCCTCCACCCTGTTGTCTGGCTTGGCGCTGAAGTCCCGGTCTCCACTTCCTGGAACCGGCCGGCGGTCCCCAGAGGCATCCCTCTGATAGGCCAACGGAGTCGGGGCTCCGTCGGAAACCGCAGACGTGTCTGCACTTTTGCGGTTTGATCTGTAACTATGAGAAAACCTGGGTTATCTCATTTCGTTGAACGATACATAGTGTGAGATCACAGCGAGGGATGAGAATGTGGTTATTGGTCATGGTTATACTATGAAGCCTGAGGGGTTTTAGCTCAATGCGTTTTGGACTGCCACTCCTTTGGCGTGGTGAAATAGATGAAACCAGGCTGTGAGTGACTCACCTCTCATTATGACTTGTAGACTTCTCCTTCTCAGCGGACGGACTTCTGGGCGACCAGGGGCGGAAGGCAGACGGCCTTGGTTTCATCTGGACCGCTTTCAAATCCTGGAAAAAATCGAGTGTTACGAAACTGGGGAATTTGAAGGGGGGAATTCGAAACACACTGTGAAATCATAATGAATGTGGTCGACAGGATTTTAAAGAGACCATTGACAAAAGAATGAAGTTGCCGTCTGACATGTTTGGACGTGTCACGCTAGGCCAAGGTGACCTTACAACAAATCCCCTTTCACATAATCAATGAAGAACACGAGCCACAAACCTTGTTCCCTGACTGTGAAAGAGGCTGTAGCCAGTCACATTGCTTCTCTTTGTCAGCTGATGGAGAGTGTATTTTCTCCAGTTTGGACTTCTTGGCTGGGACTGGGCTATGAGACTAGAGAGAGGAGAAAGAAACCATTCATTATCAATGTCCATGGGAACATACTGGAATGGTCTGCAGCACACTTCTTTATACGTTACAAGCCCTCTGCCTTGTCTTAACACAATAGCCCCTTCAGAGGTACTTCATGCAACAAAAAAAAACTGGGGATGAACATCTACGTCTCCATGTACTCAGCTAATGGACGTGAGCTAGTCCAGTTGGGACGTTGTTGCGTGGTGGACAGTACCCCCGCCTGTGAGGGTGAGGGTGAGGCGGGGGCAGCTGAGTTACCCTCCCCTGAGTGGAAGAGACAGCAGAGAGAGAGCCCAGAGCCAAGGAACGCGATGGACAACTCGGGTAAAACCTTCCGCCAGTGCTGAACACCTCGGCACGGACCGTGGAGTCGCGCAATGTCGTACGATTTGCTCTGAGCACGGAACTAGGCGACGCATGGGTCAGGAGAGAGTAGCTCACTGGATCTCTCTCTAAGCGAAGGGACCTCACACAGTGGCAGGTTAGTACAGGGATTCAGGAAGTGGCCATGTTTAAAAAGGCGGTGCTTGTGTGCGTCCGCGTGTGCGTTCGGTGCTGAGACAGACTAATCTATTCAGGCCATCAGGTCTACACTTGTTGGGATGAGGAGGACATGTTTACGTAGGCTGAGGAAGAGGCCTGCCCAGACCCGCAACTTCTACTACTCACTACTGTGACAGTCTCCACACACACTCCACAGTGAATCCTCTCCCATTCCACCTCCACACACACTCCACAGTGAATCCTCTCCCATTCCACCTCCACACACACTCCACAGTGAATCCTCTCCCATTCCACCTCCACACACACTCCACAGTGAATCCTCTCCCATTCCACCTCCACACACACTCCACAGTGAATCCTCTCCCCACTGCAGGATTCAATGAAAATCCTTCCTGAACTTACAGCAGATTTACATGAATGGGAAATGTACTCGTGAAGGAGTTTAACGTCGCAACAGCGGAAAACGTCTGAATACCGACTGACGGCTTTGGCGCCGTAGAATCCTGTCTGGCAGGTCCGATTAGCTGAGGTCCAGTGTGTGGCTCTTCCAGTGTGTGGCTCTGGGAATGCAACACAAGGGGGAGGTGTCAGCCAGTCAGTCAGATCTCACGCTGCCTGTCTCAGCCTACACTTCCAATGGCGCTCAGACTGGAATATGCTACACAACCTTGGCGTTTCCGCTTCTGGTCCGCAAAGCTGTAATCATGCAGCAGTTGCGTTATCACAGGGTCCAAGCGTGAACAACATGACTGTGGCTGTCTGGACTCTCCTCTCACGTCTCCCTCTCTGAGTCACACGCGCACACACCTACCGTCTGTCTCCTCAACAAGTGTCACACAGAGACTCTGAGGTAACGCTCTGGGACATTTAACACCGGACCTTGAGCTGACTCCACAATGACTCGACCCCTCACCTGCCTCACCAGAAGGCTGGTGTTTTCGGAAGAACAAGGAGTGGCGAAACCGGAGCGTGTAATTACCGCCGTCGCTGTTGTTTTCCCAACAAAGCCTCTAACCCCACTCTAAGGTTAGAGCAGCTTGAGGAAGACACAGAAGCCCCAGACATAACAGTCAGAACGCAGGCCCTCCCAGACACCACAAGGGACCTGCTGGCTAAATCTGACACTGATCTCATCGGAGAGGAGCCACACTGGCTTTAGTCAGAACCACACCGCAGCCATAACAAGGCCACGCAGACCTAGCATCAGAAACAAAACAACACGCCCCTCACACCCCCCCCCCGGAGCGGCTGCACACACCGCGCGGCGTGACGGTATCGGTCCGCGCTCGGCTCCAGTGGGCACCCAGCTTAAACTCCCCAATATGCCCCCCTCTCAGGAGGGGGAAAACGGAGTGAGAGAGAGAGAGAGAGAGAGAGAGAGAGAGAAGAAGGAAAAGAGGGAAAGAGAGAGGGGGGAGACTTCCTCTCAGGAGTTTGCTTTGGCCATGGCCCCTGTGGGAACGAAGTGCGGAGCGCTAGGGAGGGGGCGGACTAGGGGAGGGGAGCGGGACCACAGAGGAAGCACTGAGCTGGAGGAATGCATGCTTGAAGGCCAAGTACAGCCTCCTCTTAAAGAGTCCATTCAAGCGTTGCCCTTTTCAACTGGCCATTGTAGGATACCTCTTTGAGGAGCCGTAATGAGGGACCATTAAGTAAACCTGTAGGCTAAACAGGGGTTAACAGCGCCCAGGGCAAGGCTGACATGCTTTATCTGGAAATGACTCACATAATGGTGTGATAACATGTTCACATGGTAAATAACCTCTACAAGCACTACAGCTGTCAACATACACATGCATGTAATGTATTCCAAGAAGACTATCTGACAATTAGAATGGTATATTGCCACAAAATGTCAATTGGAGTATAAGAAGCTGACATGCACTAATATTTGTCAGCCAGTAAATGGTATTGGCCGATTACAGGCAACAAAAAAAGAATTGGTGTTGTCAGTTGAATTTAATATGTATGTGTATGTATTGGTGTTTTATTGTTATTATTTAGTATATGTTACAGTTTTGTTGATATAGCCTTATACCTTATTTTCTATTATATCCAGATATTGTAGAATATACAATCACAGACTGAGAATGTGTATCAGTATCAGCCAAGAGTTCTCTGATTGGTGCATCCCAAATAATATTGAACTGAGGTTTTAGTTCATTTGACACAGGACCAACCAACAAATTACTTTTCCTTAAAGTGTTTGTAAAAAGCTAAATGCTTCTCTGACTCAAAAATCTATGTTAAAAAGCTGTGTGAGCATGACTCATTGAATTTGGTCAGGGCCAGCTGCTCACAGTTTGAATGTTTCATCCCTGTCACGTTATTAGCTTGGAAAAAGAAGTGATAACACGGTTAATCCTTCAGCATTTTCTCCAGCTCATAAACCAGAATCTCAAATGGCATTATCTAAAAACAAAACATGAGTGTGCGCGCCCAGCCAGGCCGCCAGACCAAAAATACTTTCCCCCGACTGAGTTTCCCCGGGTCCATCTTACTACAGCCACAGCATACAGCGGGATAGCATGGTATTAAGCAAAGTGCAAAGCAACAAGACACAACAGTTTCATATTTCAGACTCCTTTCCCTACTCAACGCCTCGCGGTAATCCCTAGATTGGAGTGTGCTTAGTGGGACTCCGTCTCGTTCAAGGGCACACCAACTGGTACAGCTCAGCCAGTAAACAGCCTTAGTGGGAAGTATGAAATTGGCACGGGGCAGAGGCTGGCCAAGAGGACTTGGTGGTCCTGAGGAAGCCTATAGATATCTACATGTCGCTCGTGTGTAGGAAGAAACATCTCCTGATTTATATTAAGCTGACGGTCACCTTTCTACTGACAGCTGGGCTAGCCTGATTGGTGTCAGACAAACGTGGGCACACACACCCTGATACAATGCTAGCAAACGTCTGAGCTAGTCTAGATGGCCATATCCTGCCCTGGTCATTCGAATGCGTTTCTAACTCCTATAGTCTGAGCTGAAGGGCGTCAAGGATGACTCGGCCCGACCGGCATGACAATATATCCTGGACGAAAAGGTGAGTCGAGCAGCCTGGAAACGTTGTGACATGGCCACGCTCTTACCCCTAACACTGAGACGGGGCCACGCTTTCGCCTCTAACACTGAGACGGGGCAGCACCTTCGCCCCTAACGCTGAGACGGGGCCACGCTCTTACCCCTAACGCTGAGACGGGGCAGCGCCTTCGCCCCTAACGCTGAGACGGGGCAGCGCCTTCGCCCCTAACGCTGAGACGGGGCCACGCTCTTACCCCTAACGCTGAGACGGGGCAGCGCCTTCGCCCCTAACGCTGAGACGGGGCCACGCTCTTACCCCTAACGCTGAGACGGGGCCACGCTCTTACCCCTAACGCTGAGACGGGGTAGCGCCTTCGCCCCTAACGCTGAGACGGGGTCGCGCCTTCGCCTCTTATGCTGAGACGGGGCCATGCTCTTACCCCTAACGCTGAAACGGGGCCGAGCTTTCGCCCCTAACGCTGAGACGGGGCCGCGCCTTCGCCCCTAACGCTGAAACGGGGCAGCGCCTTCGCCCCTAACGCTGAGACGGGGCAGCGCCTTCGCCCCTAACGCTGAGACGGGGCAGCGCCTTCGACCCTAATGCTGAAACGGGGCCGCGTCTTCGCGCCGTGAGAAGACCTTTATTGGATTGTACTAAGAGTCTTTGGGATTGAGTTTCACAGAGGTCTGAGATGAAGACAGGACAGAGTGAGGAGCTTGTTACGGAGGACCTGAAAATATCTGCCCGAGCACAACTGACTGCAGCGTGTGACACATATAGCCCAGTGGAGGAGGAACTGTTCTATCAATACATCACTCCAGGCTGTCCTCGCTACCTAAGTGAGCTGTAACTGACCCATCCACACGGTAGGAGAACTAGACATGGAAACAGGGGAACCAGTCACAATTGAATAACCCTCCTGGAGCAGGAGTTACCAGGACAACAGTGTTCCAGACAGGCAACTGTCCCTGTAACTAGGAGGAAGCGAATCCCATTCAGGTCAAATATAGCGACCCAAACAACGTCACTCGCCTATACTCCCATCTAATTCTGGCCAAAACAACTGGCAGGGGGTCACTACAGGAAGAGGGCTGATTACGAGGCTTTATTCAAACACGGCTAAAAAAGACGTGACAAAGATATTATAGCTATCCCGGATATCTTTGGATGAGAGCGGTGTGTATATTTAGGCAGACGTGGCTTCGAATTCACAGAATGCTTGTCGGAGCAGACTGCATAGACTGTGTCTGTAGCTTTGGAAAATTAAACAGTGCTTCATCGGTTCTATGCGCTAGGAAATACCTCACTGTGAGCATGCATACACACACACACGCACACACACATGCATGCACGCACACACGCATGCACGCACACACACACGCACACACATGCACGCACGCACACACACACACACACACGCATGCACACACACGCACACATGCACGCACGCACGCACACACACACACACACACACACACACACACACACACACACAATGCCTTCATGCTTGTATTCCCATTTAGCACACTTCCAAGGCAGGACCAGCTGCAGCGCTAACCAGGAAGCCAGAGGGCATGCTGGTTGGTTAAGGACAGGGTGAAAAATGACCGACCCTATATAGCATTCCTTTATAATACACCACTAAGGCTCGGAGAGGGCAAAATAGGCACAGTCGCTGAAAACCGCTGAAAAAACGATGCACTGGCATTGAGTGAGATTTGGGCGGAAAACTGAGTTACTAGCCTCAAGTTAGGATTAAACTCATACTATCCACAAAACGCCAATTTCTTAACTTTGCAATAACAGCACTAACAGGTCATCATACTCAGTTGAATAGATTAAATTAAATGCAACAAACAGGATGACTATTCCATATTAGTGAAGTTTTCCTTCCACTGTATCTATGACAACAAAGCACATTCGGTCTGTTCAGTGAATATGCATGTTTTCCATTCATGAGAATAATCCCACCCAGTTCCAGTGTGAGACTAGGTTGTGTTGTGCACGTTAAGAGACCATCATCCATCCTATCCTCTATCCCGTCCCGTCTGGGAACCCGAGTTTCCACACATTAGTCAATCTAGCCCTTCAACCCGACAGACTGTCTGCTCTGCTGTGGCAGCACTACAGCAAACACACACACACACACCGTCGTGACACTGTAAATCCAGTGTCGGACTGCCTGAGTTGTAATCCCACAGATTAGTGCTAAAGCCGAGGCAAAGGAGGTAGATAGACGATTAAAATGTCGACAGATAACCCCACGGCAGCCCAAACAGTTCTAGCTCCGAGTCCACAAACCACCATAGGATATAGATTCCATTACACAGTGAGAACAACCCTAAACAGAACAGTGCTCCAGTTCAGGGACAGCAGTTTGCTGAAGTGGTCTTGTCCCTCTGGCGGACACACAGAGCACAGTGTGGCAGCGGCACCAGCTGGCGGCTGGACTGGGGGTTCCTGGGTTAAACATTCCTGTTCAAAATGAACTCGCACTCACTCTGATGACAGAGAATGGGGAGGGAAACATCTTGTGAATCGCTCATCATCTTTCATCACTATTTTGTCGAGTTCCTGCTGCGTGAATGTCATTGCGAGGTCAAAGCGTCAACATGAGACTTGGTTCCTACAAACCATTGTGTTTAAAAGACTGGGGGAGTGCTTTTGCCCTTTCCCTCAGTATCGTTATATCTTGACATAATTTATCTCCCACCAAGACGTCGACCCATCAGTCTACAGCAGACTTCCGCCTGGCACGGCTCGGTACTGCCAAAGGAGTTCTCTTTCGCAAAAACACACTCGTTTTTCCACATGGCCTGAATATGCTCCGTCTTTTCATAGCAAGTCAACACTGTTACTGTCATCTAGCAACAGCCTGCATTAGAATCGGCAAAAACAAGCTGACAATATTACAAGGAGTAAACAGGACTGAAACAGGAGTTAGATGAGGTACAGAGAACTGCCGGGGTGGTTGACCTGCGGTCTGGCCTGAGCTGGTAAGTTGAGTCTTATGACCACATGGTCTCCAGCAGTCTAATGTGGAGCAGGGCAGGTGGCAGATTTATTTGGAGGGTGGAGGAGGGGAGATAAATGTCAGAGAGAGGTAGGAGGTGTGAGGGGACGGGACGTGAGAGGGGGGCTGTGAGGAGGGAGAGGAGGTCATAAAAATGGTGTTAGAGGGTGGGGTGAAGATAGGGTCACTGCCCAGGGTCCCGCATGATGTCACGGCGTCTGCCGCGGGAACTGGGATTGAGGTAATGGGCTGAACTGGGCTGACAGATACTGGTGAAATGTGTTGACGCCATCCAGGCTTCTTCCGTTATGGCGCGTGCTCGCCGACGGGTACAAATGTAACACCGTTACGAAGCAGCAACTCTGTAACGTTCGTAATTCCCCGTCAGTGATGTGACACCGTACACCGAGGAGGTTTTAAAACCGGAATTGGTCACAGCTATTTTGAGATTTAAGTACAACCTCTCGAACACAGTGTTTTTTACCGACACATTTTTTTAAAACACGCATGGAAAGAGGGCTGATGGCTCTATGGAGGATGACGGGAGACTTTCTAGATGCGAAGCTCTCCACTCAGAGAGCACTAAGGAGAACCGCCGTGTGGCTGAGGGGAAATTAGAGTGCCAGGGGAAAAAACAGCACCAAATCACTGGGATAATGTGCGTGTGCCGCCGTGTAAATGCCGACCAATTTTCCAGAAATACATTAGGATTTACGGTGAACCGGTAGGGTGACTTCAGTGTAGACTAGGTGAACACAGCGCTGCTTTGTGTGGGGAGCCACATTCGACAGAGATCAAATAGCATTTCACTTGTTTCCACTTGCTCAAGGAATTGTCTTTGAGGGAAACAGGGGGATAAAAACACCCACAACATCCGTTCCTCAGATCGCACATTCCATGCTTTAACATTTGGCTTGTCTTACCACCCCAGCCCCCACCCAGCCCCCACCCAGCCCCCACCCAAACAGGAAAGCAAGATCTGCTTACAAGAAATTTGAATGAGAGGGCCCGGTCTCTGAGCCTCCATAAAATAAATAAAGTGTTCTAAAATGGAAGGCTGGGAGGAGGTCTGGACGGACCACAGCAGCGCTCAATTCACAGCAAACTCTCTGTCTCCTTCGTGACCCTGAAAATACTTGGAGATGTATTTTTCCTGGACGGTTTCATTGCACTCTTCTGAATCCGGGTCCATTGTTTTTCTCCATGGCAACCACCAAACAGTGGAGCAAGGCTAAGCTCTGACTCAACAAACAGAACTTGACAAAATACACATTTCGATTGCCAGGGTTTTCCCCCCCCCGAGCAGAACAGAGCAGCAGATACTCCCAGACCGTGACTGCAGACCGCTTTCTGAAAAAAGCGGGATCGCAGGAACCATGCACGGAGACGTGTCGAAATGAATGTGCGTTAGCGAGCACTGGCCGGCGCCGCGTGGAGCACGGGCGGAAGCTACATGTTGCTACGTCCTCCTGGTCCCAGGTGCTCGGTGTGACACGAGGCGGTCTACGGTCCCCTCTCCATTGAGGTCAATGGAGGAACAGTGTCGGACTGGGGAAGGGAGGCAGCTGGTCACTACGGCTGACGCCCAGGGGGGAACATGGCCCCTTTTTACGGACCGACTATAGATTAGAGCTGCCTGGGCCTGGTCCACCAGACGACATTCAGACAGCCAGCGCGTGATGTGTGTCTCTCTCTGCCGTGAGGACGCAGGCGGTTCGTGGTCCCTGATGCGTTGCCTGTGACCCAGCCGGGGGATTACAGGCAGGCCAGAACTGGCCCGGGTGAGATGGCCCGTTCTCCAAACGGCCACCCTGGGGTCAGCGCGGACCAGCGGGTCCTGCAACCCACCCCCCACCACCCTTAACTCTTCCAGCAAATCCAGTCAGACCCGTCGGCTGAGATCTGACCGTAAACAGCTGCTTAGCGCCTGCAGACTGATCCGAACACCACGCGCCTACTGGGCCAATGCCTGGTCCTGCGCTCCGTAGTAGGCAGGGGGACAGATATTGCTACTTTTATTCTGTTGGGGATTCCTCAACACACCTACTATTTAGTCCAGACAATTTACTGGTTCGAATAAATACATTTTTACTCAAAATTTTAATCAGACTTTTTTAGGACTATGTTTCACCACTTTTTTTTTTTTCAAGAGCTCTAGAAAATCAGTGATCCCATGCTGTCAACCCAACGATCCTCCTCCCATCCAGAAATGAATCACTCATCGTTCAGCACGCCAGCCAGCAGAGGAATTAGAGAACAGTCAGCGTCCGTGCCCTTCTTGTCTTGACTAGTTAAGGCGGTTCCTTATAAAAACAGCACGGCTCTACGACACTGTAACAGAACACTAGAACTCCGGCCGTTCAGCTGCTCCCTGGGCTATGGGAGCAGCTGTGATGCACTTCACTTACTGTGAGTAGTGTGGGTCACTCACTCTTTCAGACATTACAAAACACAGACTGGAACAAAGTACCACGTTGTGTGTGTGTGTGTGTGTGTGTGTGTGTGGCGTGTGTGTGGTTATTGCGACAGGGCATGGTGAGCTGCCAGGTTTCACTTAACGTCTCTGTCTAGTCAGTCTAACTTGTCTCTCTGTCTGTCTGTGTGCCCTGCCTGTCTGTTTGGTCTGTCGTAGCGAGCCGAGAGAGCTATGCCGCAGGGAGGGGTGGCCTAGCACAGGAACTCAATAATAACTTTCAGCAGTCTAGCCAGGAGGCTGGAAGCCCAGACTGTGGCTGTTCCCTCCCGCTCCGCTCCCTCCCTCCGCTGGGCCCCACGCTCCTCCCTCCCAACCCCCCCCCCCCCCCCCATCCTGGCCTGTGTTTGCTCCACAGGACTGATGCATTTTACAGACAGGCCAGCACTCTTAAAGAGACACAGGCCACATTTTTCTCCCCTGAATCACTGCAGAGGACGCGACCACTAACTCAGAGCAGAGGGCATTATTCTCAGGCCCTCACTCAAGGATCGGCTCTACTCTTTATCTCCGTCTTTTCCTCTGAACTCAAGATCTCGACAAGACGCGAAAAGTGGAGGGGAAAACACGCTGAAATATGCAAAGAGGCTCTCAGTGGATCTCAGGCAGAATTCCTTCCCTGCAGCAGCTTGGAAGAAGACTCTTTGATGCTTTCCTTTAAAAAGCCGGAGAAGGGCTTGTCAAGTGCAATCAGCAGCCTTGGCCATGAAAGTGTATTTGATGGCATTATTATGATAATCAGTAGGGACAATCCAATAAACTTCATCAGACAGACTTCAAAAACCAACCGCCACCAGGCCCAGTCGTCGTCCCCCCAACCCAGCCCCCCCCCCCCCCCCCCCCCCCCCCCACAATACCCCCAGCCCCGCGGGTCAGCCATAAGATGCGGCCTTGCCCCCTCGTCAATCGACGCAGATTAGATTGCTGCTGCCCGGCTACGCAGAGCGAGATGAACATGTGTGATGGCAAGCGCAGTTACATCTCTCCACCGAATGAATAAGCATTATGCATTCAAAGTGATGTGGTGAAGTCTGGCCACCACAGATCTGCCAGGAAATGCCTCACTGCAGTACTGAGAGGAGATACGCCTGCATCCCCAGCCTGCCTCAAATATGGTCCAACGTCACGTTTGGATGACATAAAAGGGAACCAAGTCGGATTTCAAAGCAAACCGTTGAAACCACGACACTACAGGTGTTGTCTAAACAATGTGCCTCCGTGTGGTGTTGTATGCTAAGCTGTATACCACAGGCCGAAGATCCAATGGGGTCATACGGTTTTGACCGACACAGGGAACCTACAAGGGCGTGTCTGCCAAACAAGCTTTCGTTAGTCTGCTGTCAGCATTTTTCTACACTACACTGGGCCAACTTCTGTGGGAAATCAAGGTTCTAGAAATGCAGACCAAGACACAGGGAAAGAGGTCAACCTTGCCTCGAAAATAATTCAAATAACATCCATTATTATTATTATTATTTACAGTGGGGGGGGGGGGGGGGGGTAATCTTTGGAGGATTTAATTGAAAACATCCCTGAATTGGCCTTAAGAAATGTGAAGTGAATGGGCTGCTATGTCACTATGTATTGATGGGACTAAAGGGTCAGCCTAACATATCTGACTACAGTTTTACAAAAGATGAAGTCTCTATGGGAGGTATCGGTGACAGAGTCAGCACAGAACCCAAGCCGCCCTCTGGAATGAAAACCCAATCTGGAAAACCAATAAGCAAAAGCATCCAGGTACGAACTGGCCAACAAGTTCCACTGCAATGCTCTTAAAGCACGAAAAAGACACATTCATAAGCACACTGAAAAGGAGTGTCCTTAGCTCAGACAAACAGCCACCTCTCTATTCTCAGCTTGGTGTATAAAGAAAACAGCTCAGCTTCTATTACCTCGTATTTATTATAAAGGCGACAGACTGGGAGGTCACAGCCTGTTTAAACAGACGCGTCTGTCTGCTCATTACTCAGTTGAAGTACAGAGAGCTCGAAGGTGACACATACCCAAACAACACCAAGTCATGGCCGGTGTTTACACGTCCACATAAAGCTGCACCAGCCTTTACACTGAGGGCCCTACCTGATCCAATAAGCGAATAGCAACGACACAATGATCAACAGCATGCTAAGGAACAACAACAAGGCACTAGAGCACTCGGAAAACAGTATATCGTGTCTGACGATGTTTGGCTAAAAACAATCACTGTTCAGGACTTGACATTAACGCTTGTCCGGGAACAATAAGAGAATTAGTAGGACGAGGAGAATGTAGACCAAAAGGACAAGTGAAATAAATTCTTATTTAACACCACCTCGTTTTTACCGATTTGCATTCTCAGAGTATTTCGGGAGCTCAGGATGGCTAACGTTATTCCTTCATCAAAAACGTGTCTGAAACTTGTATGCAGGTTGCAAAATATAGCACACACACACGATCTGACATAGCTGTTCTCAAAGTATTTCTGTCGTTTGTTTAATAGCTGGGTTTTATTTTATTTAACAACACGCAGTGGCAGCAAGTTTGCCGAAGGCTACAGGAAAGAGGAGAGGTAGAATATAGATTTTTAGAAGCCCTGCGCAGGACAATATTTGCTTAAATTTGACATAATCCCATGCTTCTGTCATTGTTTCATTTGCAAGTTTTGTAGTATCTCAATTTTAGAGTTTAAAAGTTAGCAGACTAGCCGGATACAAGCTTGCAAGTGACAGATACATTCTTTATCATAACCAAGGGTGTAGCACTAAATTCTGGGCCCTGTACATAGGGGTCACGGAGGGACCCTACCCTCTTCAAACATATTCAAGGGCCCCTCCACACGTTAGGGCCCTAGCAAGCAAGCAAGTTTATAAAGCACAATTCAATCATAGAAGCCATTCAATGTGCTTTACAAAGGAAAATAAAAAATATAAAAATACAATAGCATAAAAACAAATACTCAAATGAAAACATCAAAACAACATCATAATAATAAAATATAGAATAAGAAAATAGAAATAGAATAAAAAAGGGATAGAAACATAAGAAGCTATAAAAGCTAAACAGTGCGGTTAAGTTTAAGTGCTCAGTCACAGGCGTGTGCAAAGAGAAGTGTTTTTAACCTGGATTTAAAGTTTAAAGATAAGTTTGGGGCACATCTAAGATCTTCTGGTAGTTTATTCCAGTTGTGTAAAGCATAACTGCTAAATGCAGCTTGACCATGTCTATATACTTATTACCCTTTTTCCCTTCGGCCCGATGTCACTGATCATAGACAAGCAAATGTTTTGTCACATCTGATATTTCAGTTAAGAGCCGCAATTCACGGTTAAAGTTGTAATAAGGCTGAAGGGCATTTAGCAATATACAACGTTACTAACTAGGAATACATTTATTATTCGAGAAATATTACAATGCATATTCATGTGTTATAAACATATTTTGGCTGGTAAAAAACTGTATGGGCTTTTTTGTCTAAGCTAACTGCCCCAATGGCTGATCGACAAAAATGTTAGTTTGAGGAACCAAGGTGCTTTTATTTATATTACATACATACACATACAAAGACGATGGCCTTGGTGCCTACGCAAATTAAGCAACCCTTTAAGTCAAGTGGCCTTAAAAGTCCCTAAAATCACAAAATTCTCTCCCTGATTATGAAGAGGAAATAGTATATCAATTAGTTTCAAAATGGTTAAAAGACCTGAGTTCGATTCGATACAGTAAATGTAAAAGGTCCAGCCCTGCTGTGACCACAAGACGCTTCCGTCATTAACATTCAAACTCCTCCAACGGACTGCGGAACCAGCTGCCTCCTCCCTTCACCTTTGGACAAGGAATTTAGGAACTAAGAGGGGAGAAAAATAGGCAATGAACTTCTGACCTGTCGTACAAACTACGAAGGAAGCTCTGAAGCTCGGGGGCAACTGGAGTCCACCATCCTCTGTCTCCCTTTCCCTCAGTGTGTAACCCAGCCGTCCTATAAAAGCCCACTAAAACCTTCCTGCTCCCCTTTTTATGGCTACCAGATGGTAGGTAGGCCTTCCTGCCTCGGGACTTGCCTCTCCAGTCTAGTAAAACCAGTCGACCTCTGCAACATAAAAACTGGCATTTATGAAAAGGGATCAAGAACAAAACACACAAACATCCTGCCACCGAAACAATCGACGCCCTTTAGTCGCGTTTACCAAGAAAAAAATCTGAGCACATACACTGCTTTTTTCCGACAGATGTGGAGCCTACACCCAGGTAGAGTTTAATATGCGAGGGGTTTTATTCACGTGCCTTGGGTGTGAATACAAGACCATGGCAGCCAGTAACGTTCTCCCTGAGAAACAGGGAAACAAAACAATGGCTGTGGTGAATATAGCTGATCGTAACCCAACCCTGGGCTGGCTTACGGTTCACTACATTTTGTTCCAGTGCTGAGATCACCTCTAATATAACCTATGCTAGAGGAATTTGAATGAGCAATCCGGATACACTATAACCTGCATTCAGCTCTTGGGCGTTTTGGTTGAACGTTTTAATGAATTGAATCTAAAACGACAAACATCATGCATTAGCCATGACACAACTTCCCAAGTAAACTGGAAAAACTACAGCTGACTGTCGAGTTTAGTGGCTGTCTTGAGGTCAGTGTAGTCTGAATGGGTTTAAAGGGCACGGATGCCTCCATATAAAAGGGCAGGTCCAATCAACGGCTTCTTTTTACTGCTAATCAATTGAAGTGATTATCTTCTCTTTCAATAACAACTGCTTCCTTGCCGCCTCTTTGCCTCAGATGGTCCTCCCTTCTCCTTTATTTGTTCTACCGGTTGGAAACTAACATTTATGTCCTGCAATTCAACCTGACCTCCAGGCAACCCCAGTCTCTAGCTCTGCCATAGCTGCCTGAACCATTAGTGCTAGCTGTGACTTCAGGCGATCAGTGTGATAAAAGTTTACTGTCTGTCCCGTCGCTCTGCAGGGCTTCTGTCAAAACGCCTGCAGGGTTCTCAACTGGGACCTCTTCCACACAGCCCCCAAACATCCAGATAGCTAGTTTCTTTTTTCAGGGGGGTGGGAGGGTGACAGTTGGTGTACAACTGTGCTGATTTCGAAACAAAGAATTATGCTGAAAACGCACTTTTGAGATTTCTACTGCATTGGGGTCACAAACGTTCAGTAACCTTCTGAAAAGTGGTAAAAAACAAACAAACACACAACATCAACAGGACACAGACGGCTGAGGTTCTAGTGTGGCGTGATCAGAATGTCTCTGGGCTTAGCTGTATGTGTATAAAGGGGGTTGGGTGGGGTGGGGGGCCTCTGTGCTGTGGTGCTCTGTTTCTCCTGGACCGTCTGAGCTGTGGGCAGCCAAGCTATAGAACTGCAGGCTCAGCACTTCTCTCATATTCTCCCGTTTCAAGCCAAGTGAGAGAACAAAGGCACTGAGGCAGCGAGCTACGCTGATGCGGGGAGAATGAGGACGGACAGATGGGGAGAGACAGACGGACGCAGACAGAGAGACGGACGGACAGACAGGGTGACCTCAATAATGAGTGCTGGTACATTCAGCCTATAACAGAGTCCTCCTAGTTATCGGACAAGGGAAAATAAATACCCGTGCAGCCGTTTTCTAGTAAGACTTTCTGTTGCCCACAGTATGTGCTGGAGCCGGCTGCTTACTTGATCTTTTTTTGCTGTGCAGCTCTTTTCTCTTTCAAACAGCTCTAAAGGAAACCGCAGCACGCCTGGAATTTACACCGTACAAATGTATTGATACTGCAAATGACCTTGAACATAATTATCTACTGCTGAAGCCAAAGAAAGCAGTCCCTCCATTAAACCTAGAAGTCTCTTTTTTGGAATCGTTTCGCAAACTTTGACGGTCTCTAATTGGGCTGTTTGAGACTTGCCTTGGTTAGAATGGCTGTTTCGGGCAGCCTGACTCTGTGCCTGGGTCCATGTTAGTCAGCGCTAGCCCCGCCCCGTTAAGGCCCAGCCCTGTGCATCATGTGTTTCCACTTTAGCGATAGGGTGGAAATGACCTCAGTGCAGTAAAAGATGACAGGGGTGCTAGCACTGCTCACCAGATGTGAGGAGAAGGAGGTGGAAGGAGAGAGAAAACCATTCGCCCGAAGAATTCACTGCACAAACCCCCAAGGAGCTCTGTGATTGAGGGTTCAAGTCAAGTTCCAGAGGTTCCTGGTCTATCTCAGCAGCACTAAGCCACAGGCAAGACAGCCTCACAAGGCTCGCACAAACACACACACACACACACACACACACATTGATTCACACAGATACACACTTAGACACCCACTCACAGATACCCACTTACTCATGCATACAGACAGCCAGACAGAAAGACAGACGCCCACACCAAAACTCCAGTGTCACTCAGTCCTCGCTCCGGTGCACCTGCCAGCCACACAAAAGCCACTTCCTCCCACTGTCCGGCCAGTGCCTTTTATCCAAGTTAGCGCCGCCTGCGCCGCAACAAAGGAAGAGAAATTAGGGAGCCAGGACGATGATAGGGCGGCTAATCCCTTCGGAGAGACCCATTCTATAGACCGGCTGTACAGTGGAGCAGCTGAAAGGCCTGAATTAAATATGGACATGCGGCGATGAGCCCCGACAACGTCCCGTCACGGGCCTGGGATCAGGCGCGCATTCTAGGATGGACGGGCCCACGCTATTGTTGTCCCCGTCAAGGATTCATCTGCAATTTCAATACTGTAACCGAATATCGTAACGTATTAACAGTGTTCCCAGCCTTTGCGAAGTGAAACTGGAACGTTCCACGACGTAAAGGTAACCTATATCTTAATCCATATTCCGTCTCCTCGTTCGCCTCCCCCCACCTCTCAAGAGACCTCCCTTCATCTTCCCTGACGCCACATTACGTTCGGAACGGTCGGGTCACCGCACCTTCAATAGTCTGTCTCCGTCTTCAGTCTGTACGGCAGATTAAGCTGCTGGTGCCAAAAGGGGAGGTGATTATAACACAGTTTATGATGATAATCTGAAAAGCAGCTTGGAATTTTGTTCTTTTTTTTTAAGACGATGTGAAAGCTAACCTCTCCCCTGAGGCTGGCCCGTTCCCTTCCTTGCGACACTGAGCTTATATAAACTGTTCGTGAAGGATGAAGGACAAGCCTGTGTCCCGGCTCTATTTCAAGCTGAGCCAGTCTGCCTAAGGCGTGCCAGGCCCGGCCTGGTGACTGAAATAAAGCCAACCGGACGCCCGCCGATGCCGCCGGTTCACGGAGCCCCAACAGGCTGTCCCGCTAGGGGCCCCACCCTTGTAACGCCAGAGAATGGGGCCACCTCATTAAATCTGGCCCCGGCGTAGGGAGGAAGCTCTCTCTCTCTCCCCCTCAGAGCATGTCTCCGGGCCCGTAACATCCCCCCATCTTGCCTCTCGAAAGCCGGCGTCGCCATGTCAGCGAGGGAGAGGAATGGAGCAGGGATTAAAGGAGAGAGACAGAACTGTGCTCCAGTGAATAATCCGGAGTGACATGTCTGCAACGACACAGCAAGGATTTCCAATAAGGCCACTTCCTGTGACAATCAGGAAAAACAAAATAAAGTGTGGAAAATCCGACTGGGAAGATGTTTTCAGGTAGAGGAGAAAGTAACGGGGGTGAAAACGAGCGACCCGAACTGAACAACCAAGTCCCACTAGGGCCTGCCTGAACCACTTGAATACAGACAGCTACGCTAAATTTGTTGGATATGGGTGTCCGTCCATCTAACCGCCGGCGACACTGCGCTGCCTCTTCGCACTAACGGCACATGCGCGGCTCATTTCACCCGCAAAAAGTCAGGTGCTTAACAGGGCTCAGTTTCGCCGAAGGTGGGCTGAGGAAAGAAGGCAATGGTAAGAGACATCGAATGCGATGCCGTCACACCAGAGTGGATAGTACAAGGGTCTCCATCTAGCTAGCAGGTGGGACAGGGTCCTTGTACCGGGTCGCCCTGTCTGCAGAGGGTCAATGGGAAATGGACGGCGGTGGGCTCTGATCTCAGGCAGACACTCACTAGCCAGAACCTGGCCTGTACGTCCACCGACCTGAGGTAAAAAGCATTGTGGGCTGAAAATGATTGGGGAGGACCACACTGCTGAGGGCAAGGAAGAGGGGGTAGGTCCATGTAAGGTGGTCCACTGAACGCGGCGTAGGAGGAGGTGCGTATTCTATAGGGAGGAGGAGGAGGTCTCAGTGGAGGAGGGCTAGCCTACGCTTGGTGGTAAGTAAGACTGTGTGGGGAGGTCTGTCTGACTGCCTGGCTGCCTGTGTGTGCTGTGCAGCTTAACTCTGGCACGCTCCTCTCAGCCCACCAGCCAGAGAGAGAGAGAGAGAGAGAGAGTATGAAGTTCTTATTTAGCACAGGAAGAGCAGCTCTGCTTAGCAACCACACCGGTCCTCCAATCACAGTCCTACTGGAGCCCGGGTGTGTCCTCGCTAACTGTGTGTGTGTGTGTGTGTAGTCTGGGAGAGCCGAATGCTGCCTGGGACACACGCGGTTAACAAAATTCAAGAATCATGCAAACTGGGTTTTTTAACCTATATGTTGTTTTAACGGCGGCTGCTAAGAGACGCTTTCTTCTCCGCCTCAGTCTGTAGGAATTCAGGACAGAATCCTGCAGTGAGTTCCAATGTTAATCTGAGCCAATTAATCCTAGAATAAATTATGTATATCCTGGAGAGCAAGGAAGTGGTAAATCCTTAAAACATTCACTCTTTTTCTTTTTCAAATTCACTGACTGTAACGCAGCCCACGATTGGCATCGGCTACAACTGGTAGCACGATTTGTGAGTTATTATCCATCGAACCAGAGGCATGTAGAAGATTTGGAACAAATGCTTGTCTGAACATTTGAGCAGTCTGTTTCTGCGTGAGCTAATCCTCCAGATAGCTTCGGAGGTGGTTGGTGGGCGGAATGTAGGCGAGAGCAGCATGCCGATTTGTCATACAGCAACGGCAGGCCCAGCATTTGCCTCCTCTGTTCTGACTGAAGCTATAGTACAGCTGACCAGCAATTTGGTCCGACGGATCCAAAACACAGACCAGTACTGCAGGTCGGTTCAAAGACAGGCCAAGTTGGGCCTGATACGTGGAAAATGGATTAAAAAACCCATCCATATTATTCACACTCCTACCATTATTAAACCTGGATGTGTCACTGTAGCAAGTCAATGAAGAAATATTCTCATATTTCAAATTTCTGTTATTTAGTAAGAAAATAATAAAAATTCCAGACAGTCAGCAGTGATTTCTAAAGAACACACGTGTGGATCAGTGCCAGGTCAGAGGGGGGAAGTGGAACAGTGCAAGAGGTCAAACCAAAACGGAGATGCTATCCTCGGATGTCCAGACCTTTATTTTCAACTAAACTGTGGCAGTGCATTGGACGGTTGTCACAGCCAGGATCACCAGAATAAAACCTCCACCAGAATCACCAGAATAAAACCTCCACCTTAATCGTGTGGCAGTAGCACTGAATTCCTGCCTGTCCTCCAACCAGACCACACAGAGTCCACAACAGATGGAGCCGTCTGAATCACAAGGTTATCATCAGCCATGAATTGATCATAACAAACTCTCAAACCTCATCGAGGCATCTGTTCTCAGAATGACTACAGTCACACTCACAGCTAATCTACTCCTCCTCCACCTCCTCCTCACTAATCTGTATCTCCTATGACAAGCACACCAGCTTTCGGAGAACTGAAACAGCAACAGACAGGCCTGTCTGAGCATAATGATGCCATGAGCTTGGCTTGGGGCTACGGTTTCAGGTCAGAATGCAGGCGTTTGCACCAGACACTAAGACAGGGATCAGACAACGGCAACTTGCCGCCCGACATGAAAACTGAATGCCATCGACACGGGTAGACACGGCAAAGCGTTCAGTCGCAGGTTTCCCACCCCGGCAGAAGCTGTGAGCTTAGAGACCTTTCACCCACGCACCACCCAACGAAACAAGACATTAACAAAGAGGAAGGGCTGCACTTCACAGCCTCCGAAAGGCAAGGCTCCCAAACAAAGGAGGCGGCAGGTCTTTTGGCACGGCGTCGCCCGTGACGGAGCATCAGCTGACGCCCTTTTAACCCGGGGTCAGTCCATGGAGAATGGAGGGCGAGACCCCCGCGCCGCTCACACCCTTCTTTCCGACACACTCAATCACAGAAAGAGATGCACATCTATGGGGAGGTTTCTGGAGAGTCAGCCATGTTCTCAGAATGCTCCAAACAATGACTTCTATGGACGGACTGGACTGAATGCATAACCCACTGCAA
Organism: Esox lucius; assembly: GCF_011004845.1. Lineage (NCBI taxonomy): Eukaryota > Metazoa > Chordata > Actinopteri > Esociformes > Esocidae > Esox > Esox lucius. Next base: position 14,269,298 of record NC_047585.1, read on the forward strand.
GGACTGTCTTTTTAGGCCAAACAAACTTCTTAAACTGTTTAAAGGATCTTGGTTTCTGATAGCTGAGATGGAGTGTGCAAGTAAAAACGATGTTGCTACAGGTAAACGCACAATAACAACCGTAGTTCAATACCTAGTAGCCGTGTCAAAAGCGGGAGAGCACGATTGTAAGAAAAATGTAAAGTATCTTTCAGCCATCAGTTAAAAGGGTATATTAACTTCTCACGAACTTCGGGTTGAGGCCGGGATTTAGCCAGGATTGGGTCTGGGCCTTAGCCAGCCCGTTTCGGGGTGGTGCCTGGTCAGCGAGGAGGAGTGTCATGTCAGTGGTGGTTAGACTGGTTTGACCAGGGGCCTGGGAGGGTTGCACCACATGGGCTGTCAGGGCTGCCCAGAGGTCACCAGACAGATGGGAACAGAAACGAGCCGGCAGTGAGCTCATTTTAATCTCCCAACCCAGCTGATCAGGGCATTATACAGGTCCATTCTCACGCACACACACTCACATACACCCGCACGCATGAACATACACACACGTGTTAAAAAGGATATGCTCACACACGCCACCACGCAGACACACCGTCTTGCTAGCCGTATGTCACACACGCTATAGCAGACCACGCGGATATAACCTCTCAGCACACCGGTTCGCCACAGAATGGACTACTCCGTTGATTGGTTGGGTCCCAGGTTTGATGCTAATTTGAGTGGGCAGAACATAGGGATGAGAAATTACATAAATTGGTTTCACTTGAACAGGTTTAATATCCATTCCATTAAGACAGGACTATATGAGTCTCCAGAGTCCGTTTCCCCTTTCCACTCAGTCACTAGATTAATGCAATTGCTCTTTCCTCTTAAGAAACTGACAGCTATTGGACAAGGATGGAGTAGGAAATCAGGATTTTTGTCGTTTCACTGGAAACACTATTTCATGCAATTTTCCAACTAATAGGAGAACAGGCAGGATTCATCGTTTCAAAGCTGAAACCCCTATTTTGAATACTTTTGGGGTATCATAAATACTTTATTTATTTGTGTTCACTTGCACAACTTTTTCGATCAATTACAAATACTTATGTGGTGTAATACGAGATGAAACATCTGCTCGGTGTGGTTGACAATAATGTTTGTTATTTGTATTTGTTTATTTGCAGTGTCTTTGGCCTTTATCAAGGAGCCATCTGGCCAGTGGAATGGACACAGGAGAATCTGATTGGACGCTTCAAATGGAGTGGGGGTGGGTGGAGTCTGCCTCCATGGACAAAGGTCAGGTGTCACGGCCTTTTGACAACAGATGTCAAGGCCCTGCCACACTGGGCCCGCATCTCTTCAATGAGTCTACAGCCTCTTCCCCCATCTGTATATTAGGTAACGGCTAAATGACCACTAACGCGGGATTCGATTCAAAGCAGACACAATGGTCCTCTGGTACCGCCCCCCCCAACGCCTTTGTACCGGAACAATGATATGCAAGGGTACAGCTTTCTCTAGCTACGTAGGAACCCCCGTTCGCGTGTTTCCACAATGTTTTGGTCGGCGAAATAACGCTACTTACTCAACATCTCACTCAACTCTCAAGTTTCAGTCTGAGAATAAAAAGTCCAGAATGAAAAACGAAGCCTCGTTGACTTAGGTAGACTGAGTGTCAGGGACGGATAGGCAGGCGCACAGGATGCTGGATGTGGTCTGATGGCTAAAACACCCCCTGATTTTAACATGGCTCCTAAGCAGGGCACAAACGTTGACTTGTTGTTGTTTCCTAGGTAAGCGAGCCAAGGCTGGCTGCTAGCGGCTCTGTCTGTCCGGCCTCTCGGCAGCTTCCCCTGTCAGAGTGATGTATGGGAGCGCCAGTGTGCTGGCTCCCTAAGGACCAGGCCTGGCTGTCTGCTAACTGGGACACTACTGACAGTGAACCACGGCGGGAGAACACACACAAACCCACACTCACCCACCCCCCCCACCCCACCAATTGGCCTGCCTGCCGCAGCTCTGTCTGTGTGTACTCTGAAAGGCTGTCGGCGCGGCTGAGACCTCAGTTTAGGAAAATATGAAACACCCTGACCATATATCACATCCTGATGACTACACTTAGGAGACCAGCTATACACGACCCAGGTGGCCTATTGACACAGGTGGTCTGGCCCTTTTACATCAATTAAGAATATATTTAAAATAAAACAAAAAATATGTACCCGTGGAATCTGCAATGTAAAGAAACTCATAAGGATCTAACCCAGTGATAGAAAGGATTAGTTTAGTTACCACGAGACAAAAGGCCCTTAAAATCCCTTTGTAACTAATCATTGCAAACTGTCTTTGAGAGCTCGTCTGATCACCCACCATCACAATGGATTAGCTACAAAATGCTTCCATATTCCGTCAAATTCAGTTGGGGAAGACCCCCCCCCCCCCCATTTATTTCCAACAGCGCAGTTCAAATTCTGCCGTTTCCTGAATTGCACTGACAGTGGCATCTAAAGTAACGGGGAAAATATAGGAGAGACATCTCCATTTTAGAGTCTAGTTGGTTCACCATGGTGAAGCCGTGGTGTCCCGACATTAGCAGGGGCCCAGTGAACAACTGCTGAGAGGAAACCGCCACCGTGTCTACGGGTCCTTTGTCCGCTCAGAACGTCTGGGATCCTCACTGGGAGACAGCACACACCCAGAGAAAGTGGTCACCCTGAATACCTTCCCCCATAACCCACCTCCCAGTACATTTGCACACACAACACCAAACCACCAGGCACACGCCTTATCCTGCCCAACCCTGCACTTTGTCACATCGTGATAACCCATTCCTCATTAAACCCTTATCCCTGTAACCCACCTTGTGGTCCAGTAACGAATTCCCCCAGCCCCCCTCCCCTTCTCGGACACTAAATATCAGAGGGTCCATTTGTCATATGGAGATGCCCTTGAGCTAACCTAGGGTGTACTGGACCAGTGACCCCCCCACCCTCCCTCCCAGAGTGAGAGGATTGAAGGGCCGCTTATAGGAATGTTCTATTTAAAGTTACATCTTAAAACCAACCGTTTAAATTTGATTTTTAACCAACTAACTGTATCTTCATGTGAAAAAGGGCAATGAGGAGACAGTGGGAAAGATATAGATTGTATGTATGTTTGTATACATATAAATGAATTAATATATATATATATGTGTGTGTGGGCATAAAATAGAACAGATAAAGGGGCCTAAAGTTTGGTCATCATGACTACTGTCAATGTAACTGATTGAAGGACTGAATAGTCACTGTGCAAAAGGGCCATTATGGAAACACCAATATATGACTGGATTGAACATTCAAATTTCCGCCATCAAAGACGTTAACTTTCAATACAAACGTGAACAGACTTACTCTGCATGATTTGTTTGAGAACTTGCTCACGAAGTCAAATTTGCCTTTGATTTCTTTCAGGTGCTGCTCCAGCCTAGTCTTTTCTTCTTTCCCTGTATAGTCCGCGTCCAGGAGAACATAGGCCCGCCAATTAGCTGAGTCGAATCCCCAATGCACTGTCCTGTTCTCTAGTCTTTTGTGGCTATGGACCACAAACTTGTGAGTAGGGTACATAAGTCTACAGTCCATGCATTGGATACAAGCTGCATTGGGATTGGAATATAGTTCTGGGACAAATAACCCCTTGCACCTACCAAAACATTCATGGTATACTTTAAAGCTTTTTTCCGTTCTTTCCAACTCTATGGAGCCAGACAGCTCCTTGTTGCCGTGAGGAGGATAGGAACCTCCGTAAATAAGGGCATTGCAGAGGCGCTCAGCATCCGTCTGAGTGATCAGTCCGCAAGATGGGGCAGAGAAGGGCAGGATACCCACTACTTTGAGGATTTCCAGCTGGTCCGCCGTGCACCGGGAGCAGTAGATATGCAGGTCGTCGCACACAGAGTTGATCTGCTGAAGCGAGAAATCCCGCAGGACACTGTTGAGAATCTGCGGCAGACACAGTCGTTTCTCGCCGCCAACAACGAAACATGAAATTGGCTCACGCTCTAGGACAGTTTCGGACCTTTCGGTGGTGCGGTCGGATGGAATGAACAACGGACCCGACATAACAGGGGGTGTCTGTGCAGGCATTGACAGCATCAGTTCAGCTGTTTTTCCATCTTTATTGAACAGAATTTCCTGGTGCCACCGAGCGGAGAACGCCGCCGGTCCACCAAGAGAGCTCATGGAACTCAAATGAAACTGCTTCAGAGTTTGCTGAAGTCCTGGATGAGGCTGAAAGCTTGATGGAGTCTCCATGTTTGGCGCGACTAGATAAGTGAGTTTTAACTTAGGTGATCTATTTTAATCAGTTGTCTTCAAAGCCACCCAAAGACTTGGTAAGTCCACTGCGGCGCATTTCCATGTCACTAGAGAAGGTTACCGCTGGGGCGTTATCCATTTAAAAATGAGCATTAGACTATTCAGTTCGAATACTATAAAACTATTTATTCCAGTCAACAGATAGCCAACGAAAGCGAAACCCGCCGGATCACTCACAAAAAGAGCGTCAAAATGAATCAATGTTCCTATTCTGGACTGCAGCGTAGCTCGCACGATGTGGTCCTCGAATATGACTAGCCTGCGCAGTCTGGCGATTTCTCTCTCTAGCTCTAAGCGAATGTGAGTGAGTGAGCTGTACCCTCTCTCTCCCCCTCCCTCTCTCACTGTTTGTTTGTGTCTGGTTCAGTCATTGAATCCCGGCCAGGAATGTGACTGACTCCCCGGGCTGGCTGTTCCCTGAACGAGTTGTCCCTCCCCCTGCTACCATGGCAGCTGCAGCAGCAGCCACAAAAACCTAGTCGAGCAGACAGCTTAGAAACAGTCTGATCCCTCCGAAACTCTCTGAAATGGACTGGAGTGGAAGGGTGGAGTCTGACCTCAATGGGAAAAATACATTCATTTAATTTGTAAATATCACAACTAGTTCCAAGGAGCCGTTATAATGCATGTAACACTTCTATGAATTCCAAATGGCAGTGGACATTTTCGTTAATAGGCTATATGCTTCCATGGCTTTGATTTCTAGCTATCACAATATGTTGATTAGGCCATTGACAGCCTAAACAAGACTACGTTTTCTCCCTGCAGTGCTTAACAAGAATAATTACAGGTTATCAAATCCCGAACTCCAAAAGTATAGGCTACTTCACTCCAGATAATATCCTAACTGGTCGGCTAACACTTCAAATCATTTTCATAGGTCATATATGAATTTCCTTATACATTAATATATATGCTCAATACTTCTAATGAATTATAATTATGGCATCGTGCTTGGGCTTATGCTGTTTCAAATGTACTAGGTCTACATGGGTTCACGACTTCACTTATCAATGAGTAGTTTATAAGCAGCATGCCAAGTCTTTGTTGACTGCTATTAAAAGGGCAATTCAGCAAAATAGGAAAATTAGTTGAATATTCAATAAATTGTTGATGAAAAAGTAGGACATCAGTGTTTGGAAAAAACATGTACTATTGTTGACAGTATCAGAGATGTGTATAACTGGGTAATGGAGTTCTTTTAATCTACTACGGAGGTCAGGAGCCCTAACAATCTGCTATAGGCTATAGTAGGTAATGATACAATGATGAAGGTAATGACTTATTTAATATGTTACCAAGGCCACATTCAATTGTCAGTGTTCAAATCTGCAGGTGGAAAAGCCACTTGACTCTTTTTATACAATCAGAGGCATGTCTCTATATTTCTATCTGTCCATTGAAGATAATCAGTTATGTGAAAGGCACACCAGTCAGATGGCCATTTGGTGTACTTTGTTTCCTTTGTAAAGTCTCTATAAATGTTGAAGTTGTCCTTGCAATGGAATAAACTCAGAGCAGTGCACTTTCATAGGTCCTCCCCTAGAGGGTGTTGAAATACAATTTAACAGTCTAAAGTTTTAAAAAAAGTATGCTAAACGTTATAGCAATCAAATAAATTAAGATGTTTTTATTATGTTACTTGCCATTCTGGGTGTGATTGTTTTCACATTCAAAATGTGAATTCAAGTTTAGTTATTCAATATTCAGTGTAAAATTGCTGATCCATCTTTGAGGCATACATGACAAAAACAATTCAGTTATGTTTTTTTAATTTCTCAACTCCTCCAAAAATATGCTCTGTAAAACTTTTAAAATAAATACATTTACATACAACCTTTTAAAAACAGACAATACCTTTCATTACTCATAATCTTCAATAATTGTTAAGACAGAAACAAGTACATAAGTAATTTTTACAGACTAAAAGCCATATATACAGTGCTGTTGGTTTAGTTTGGTTCAGTATGGACACAGAGTATTGGACAAAGTTCAATATTTTCTTTGGCAGATGACCAAAGAGAATGTGAATAAAAAAGATGTAATATTCTAAGAACATTATACTTCTCCAATTTCCCTCCCAAACATAACTCTTTCCAGATGAAATGGGTAATTACTTTAAAAATATTATTTCAAGTTCCCTTTTTTTTAAAGCAATTTTACCAAAACATACTGTTATTAACACAGGACATTTTCTTTTGTTGTGCATTCTAATGTCTGCTATTCTGTTGAAAGTAAAGCCAATGAGACAAAACATGAGTTTTCACAGGCAGCCAGATTCTGGGACAAACTGGCACTTTTAACAAAACAGATTTACTTCGTAAAAAAACATATTCAGCAAGCTTGTCTTGTATGTCTGGGTTGCCACTACACCAGTAGTTGACTGGTGGAATGTACACCCAACCAGGTTTATGCAAAAAAATTCCCTTCTTACATGAAAATAATGTATTGGTCAACAGGCTGACTAATGTAACAGCAACAAAAATACATAGTCAGAATTATGCTGCCTGTGTAAAGATTGTAGTAGTGTCATAAAGTTGCAGTTCTTCCGGTCAGACTTCACTGGATTTTACCCTACTGTTGTTTTCATGATTCACAGTCAATGCACTTCAAACACCATGTCAACACAGAAACAGAGCAAGTGGTTCAACATACCTTTAACAATTCCATACATTTAACTTACAGAAATGAAACTACCACTTCCACAGGGCATTTCTTTAGAGTGGTTCACAGTGTGGGATAATACACTGAGTAGATTGATTGCTTTGCTAATAGGCCCACCTGCAGTCAAGATAAGATTACCATGACACTGTCACACATTCCGTCTGAAAGGGTAAGGACACTTCCGGGATCCCAAAGAGGTATTTTTAAACAAGATAATAATATTGTCCTGTAAGGCGAAAGATAATCATGTTTAAAAAAAAATGTAGCCATCTTATTCTAAACAGGGAGAACAGTGTTGCATGAGGAAAAAAAGTGCAAAAAAAAAGAAAAAGATAAAACAAGCGGGTCAACATGGAGCAGATAAACATCACGTTTCAAAGCGCCATGCCCTTGTCTTAGTGTGAAGGAAGAACCCTTGATGCCCTCTGCAGACTCTGAACTCACATCTGCCATAAAACATGCTGCTCTTCAGAAACGCGCACAGTCATCCGTCAGTCTTCCAGCGACAGAGCGGTTTTACTCAATGTTAAGGGGGAGGGGGGCCCTTGGGGGTTGGGGCGGCGCTGTCAGAACTCTGGCATTTTGTCGTCATACTGAGGTGGCGGTGTAATCGGTTCAATGGTCACCTTGGCGTCAGCCGGGCTGCGGATGTTCAAACGGAAGTCCTTCAGGTGGAGTTTCTCTGACTTGATCCTGCGTACCCGGAGAGGCCGTAGAATCCGGCTGGCCCGGCTTCCGCTACGGACGGGTGGGTTGGCAGCGACGGCGGGGCCGGGGGCGGGCTGGGGCTCAGCCGTAGGGCCGCTAGGGGCAGCGTCCCCAGCCGGGACCAACCCTTCGTTTTCCACGGCGCTGATGAGGTCCTCGTAGGAGGGCAGCTGGGAGGTGCTTTGGCGGAGGTTGCTCTGGCGGATGGGGTACTGGCCACTGGTGACCGCCTCTTCATAGCTGGGCACGTCGTAGGCCGGGGCTGCCTCCCTCGCACTGCAGAGAAATGGACCGGGAACAGCAGTTGTCATTTTACATTTAATCAGAAATAATATTACATTGTTTCTATAGATTTAAATATGGAAACACTTAAATAGGTAAGTGGTGCTTCTCACCGGATCTTCTTAACGCACTAAGACGTTTTGTATTGCTAGGTTTGCACTGTTGTTGTAAGTCTAGCAGATGAGAGCCCATCACAATCAAACATAAAAGGCGCACCATTATTGACAAAATCCAATTTTCCTTAACCCCCGAAAACAAATCTACCCGAAAACTAACTAATCTAAGACAAGAATAGCTTAATAAGAGCCAGCAAAATGTCATATAGCCATGTGAAAGAGTATGTAAAACCACAGGAAAGTTAAATTACAAGCGGTTTCATGATAAATCTAACCCAATTAAACAAACCACACAAAAGAAATGAAGTTCACCCATAATTTTACCATCACATAACATTTCTAAAATTAGAATCAGGTGCATCAAAACAGGTGCAAATGATTAGAAAAACATAAAAGTTATTTGGAAGAATCTATCCTTACAGAAAGATTAGAGGCCGTTTTGGTTTAAACTGTGTGGTAACACAACATGCCAAGGTCAAAATACCTATCGGAAGTCCTCAGAATAAAGAAAATTGATGCCCATGAGTATGGAAGGGGTTACAAAGCCATTTACTATCAATTTACTATCAAGTACATAATTCTACTGTCCTACAGATCATCTCGGAATAAAGAAAATTCCAGACCACTGGGAATCTACATAGGTCAGGTCGTCCTACTTAATTCAAGCCAAGAGCTGACAGAATTATGCTCATAGAAGTCTAAGAGCCCCAGGAAAACATCATAGGACCTACAGTCCTCTCTTGACATAATCAATGTCGAAGTGTAAAAGTCAACTGTAAAAGTCAACTGTCAAAAAAATGACAAATTACATTTGCCAGACAACACCTTTTTAAATTCTAGTGCTTTCAAAAGCTTAAAATAAGTAGATATTATAATTGATAATTCTATTATACGCTAAAGTGCTACATGATTCACTCTCACCTGTTTCCTCTCTAGCAACATACTCTATGGAATCCCAGGAATGACAAATGTCAGTAAAAGGTTATTCAAGTAGTGAATTATTTAAAAGGATACTGAAACTATTTAATAATTTCCTTTGCCTACTACAACCCAGTTTTGAAAAAAGTTGGGACACTGTGTTAGATGTAAATAAAAACAGAATGCAATGATGTGCAAATCATTTAAACCCTATATTCAAAAGAAAATAGTACAAAGACAACATATCAAATGTTGAAACTGAGACAATTTATTGTTTCTTGAAAAACATAATGGGCACTTTGAAAAGGTTGGGACAGAGGCAACAAAAGACTAGAAAAGTTGTATAATGCTAAAAAACTAAAACTGGTGGAAAAATTACAAAACTAAGTCAATTGGAAAAAGGTCAGTAACATGGATTGTTATTAAAAGATCATTCCAGAGAGGATGGGTCTGTCAGAAAAGAGGATTCACCACTAGGGAGGGAGGGGTTGACCACTCTGTAAGAGACTGCGCAGGTAAATAGTGCAACAATAAGAATAATGTTTCTCAACATAAAATTGCAAAAAGTTTGGGGATCTCATCATCTATGGTACATAATAACATTACAAGATTCAGAGAATCTGGAGAAATCTCTGTAAACAAGGGACAAGGCCGAAAAACCAATATTGGATGGCCGTGATATTGGATGGCTCTCAGGCGACACGGCAGGCAATTCTGTAGTGGACATCACTGCATGGGCTTAGGAACCGCTGCATCCACAAATGCAAGTTAAAACTCTACCATGCAAAGAAGTAACCATTTATAAACAAGATCCAGAACCACAGCTGCCTTCTCTGGGTCTGAGCTCATTTAAGATGGACTGAGGAAAAGTGGGAAATTGTCCTGTGGTCTGATTAATCTAAATTTTTAATAATATTTTGGGAGTCATGGATGCCGCGTCCTCTGGACCAGTGGTTCCCAACCAGGGGTACTAGGACCCCTGGGGGTACTTGGCCTTTCCACAGGGGGTACTTGAAAACACTCATGACACCATAGACTTACTAGTGAAATGAACATGAGGGTACTTCAGGGATACTCCAAGCAGTGCAAATTCTTTTTGGGGGTACAGTAACTGAAAAAGGTTGGGAGCCACTGCTCTGGACTAAAGAGAAGAGGGGCCATCCGGCTTCTTATCAGCGCACCGTGCAAAAGCCAACATCCGTGATGGTTTGGGGGTACATTAGTGCACATGGTATGGGTGACTTGCACAATTCTGATGGCACCATTAATGTTGAACAATAAACACAGGTTTTGGAACAACATATACTGACATCCAGACAAAGTATTTCAGCGATGGCGTTGCCGATTTCAGACCCCCATTCTGCACATATTACAACAGCATGGCTCCGTAGTAAGAGTCTGAGTGCTAAACTGGCCTACCAGCAGTCAAGACCTGTACAATCATTCATCTTTTTCCGCTTTTCCGGGGCCGGGTCGCGGGGGCAGCAATCTAAACAGAGATGCCCAGACTTCCCTCTCCCTAGACACTTCCTCTAGCTCTTCCGGGGGGACATGAGGCGTTCCCAGGCCAGCCAGGACTCTGAGTTACTCTGAGCTCCTCCTGGGTGACCGAGCTTCTCCCCCTGCGGAGAAAGCTCTTTCGGCCGCCTGTATCCGGGATCTTGTCCTTTCGGTCATGGCCCAAAGCTCATGACCATAGGTGAGAGTAGGAACGTAGATTGACCGGTAAATTGAGAGCTTCGCCTTGCAGCTCAGCTCTTTCTTCACCACGACAGACCGACACATCGACCGCATTACTGCAGAAGCTGCACCGATCCGTCTGTCAATCTCCCGTTCCATCCTTCCCTCACTCGTGAACAAGATCCCTAGATACTTAAACTCCTCCACTTGAGGCAAGAACTCTCCACCAACCTGAAGTGGGCAAGCCACCCTTTTCCGACTGAGGAACCTGACACCCTCCGGCCCCTGGCTGCGCCTAGAAATTCTGTCCATAAAAATTACGAACAGAACCGGCGACAAAGGGCAGCCCTGCCGGAGTCCAACATGCACTGGGAACATGTCTGACTTACTGCCGGCAATGCGAACCAAGCTCCTGCGTCTGTCATACAGGGACCTGACAGCCCTTAGCAAAGGACCCAGGACCCCATACTCCCGAAGCACCCTCCACAGGATGCCGCGAGTGACACAGTCGAATGCCTCCTCCAAATCCACAAAACACATGTGGATTGGTTGGGCAAACTCCCATGAACCCTCTATCAGCCTGTAGAGGGTATAGAACTGGTCCAGTGTTCCACGGCCCAGAAAAAAACCACACTGTTCCTCCTGAATCCGAGGTTCTACTATCGGCCGTATTCTCCTCTCCAGTATAGACTTTCCCGGGGAGGCTGAGAAGTGTGATCCCCCTGTAGTTGGAACACACCCTCCGGTCCCCCTTCTTAAAAAGAGGGACCACCACCCAGGTCTGCCATCCCAGAGGCACTGTCCCCGACCGCCACGTGATGCTGCAGAGGCGTGTCAACCAAGACAGCCCCACAACATCCAGAGACTTGAGGTACTCAGGGCGGATCTCATCCACCCCCGGTGCCTTGCCACCGAGGAGTTTCTTGACTACCTCAGTGACTTCAGCCCGGGTGATTGACGAGTCCACCTCTGAGCCCTCTGCCTCTGCTTCCTCAATAGAAGATGTGACTGAGGAGATCCTTGAAGTACTCCTTCCACCGCCCAACGACATCCCCAGTTGAGGTCAACAGCTGCCCACCTCCACTGTAAACAGCATTGGTAGGGCACAGTTTCCCTTTCCTGAGGCGCCGGACGGTTTGCCAGAATCTCTTCGAGGCCAGCCGATAGTCCTTTTCCATGGCCTCACCGAACTCCTCCCAAGCCCGAGTTTTTGCCTCCACAACCACCCGGGCTGCAGTCCGCTTGGCCTGCCGGTACCAGTCAGCTGCCTCAGGAGTCCCACAAGCCAACCAGGCCTGATAGGACTCCTTTTTCAGCATGATGGCATTCCTTACTTCCGGTGTCCACCACCGGGTTCGGGGATTGCCGCCTTGACAGGCACCGGAGACCTTACGGCCACAGCTCAGAGCGGCCACTTCGACAATGGAGGTGGAGAACATGGTTCACTCTGACTCAATATCTCCAGCCTCCCTCGGGATACAGTCAAAGCTCTGCCGGAGGTGGGAGTTAAAGATCTCTCTGACAGGAGACTCGGCCAGACGTTCCCAGCAGACCCTTACAGTACGCTTGGGTCTGCAGAGACTGTCCAGCTTCCTCCCCCGCCATCGGATCCAACTCACCACCAGGTGGTGATCAGTTGACAGCTCCGCCCCTCTCTTTACCCGAGTGTCCAAGACATACGGCCGCAGGTCAGATGAAACGACAACAAAGTTGATCATCGACCTACGGCCTATGGTGTCCTGGTGCCACGTGCACTGATGGACACCCCTATGCTTGAACATGGTGTTTGTTATGGACAAACTGTGACTAGCACAGAAGTCCAATAACTGAACACCGCTCGGGTTCAGATCAGGGGGGACGTTCCTCCAAATCACGGCCCTCCAGGTGTCACTGTCGTTGCCCAAGTGGGCGTTGAAGTCCCCCAATAGAACGATGGGGTCCCCAGACGTTCCACATCCCTAGAACTAGTTTCCGTGTCCAGGGATCGGGTTGTCGAGGCCCCTGCCTTCGACTGCCGCCCGATCTTCTACGCACCGACCCCTTATGGTCCCTCCTGCAGGTGGTGAGCCCACGGGAAGGTGGCCCCACGTCGCTCCTTCAGGCTTAGCTCTTAGTCTGCTCTTAGTCTGACCTGTCGCCCAGGACCTGTTTGCCTTGGGAGACCCTACCAGGGGCATATAGCCCCAGACAACATAGCTCCTAGGGTCACTCAAGTACTCAAACCCCTCCACCACGTTAAGGTGGCAGTTCATGGAGGAGTCAAGATCTGTCACCCATTGAAAACATTTGGCACATTATGAAACGGAAAAAACGACCATGGAGACCCCAAACTGTTGAGAAGCTGAAATCCTAGATGAAGCAAGAATGGGAATACATTCCACTTTCCAAACTACAGCAGTTGGTCTCATCAGAGTGCTGTAGCAGCAGTTGGTCTACTAGCCCCGGTTGTTCTGTGAGGCCCCCCCATCAATGAATCTCAACAGGCACTGCGTTGTCGAAACCAGTGTTGCCAGATATCGCAAGACAAATATCGCCAGCAACCGAGGCTATCAAAACAAGCAAAACAAAAATGTTTTGTACCCTTTCAGTTAGGGAGCTGCTCAAATGGGGCAGAGTACCTGATGTTAAAGTTACATTCAAAATCTTAAAATGTTGCAAACAAACAAAAATATTTATCTTAAAATGTGGAATTACATTTCAAGCCAACCTTTCTTTCACTAGCTAACTACAAAAGGTACAATATTTTCCACAATGTTTGTGAACACACTGATGTTGAATACAAAGCCAACGATAATGTATTTGCTGTTGTTTGCAAACAAAAGAGAACTGATTGAACTTTTATTTATAGTCGCTCTTAGTTTTAGTGGTCAAAGCAATACACAAGCCCAAATAATAACGTAAATTTCAGAAACAAGCCCTAAAAACCATAACAGACTATTTCCAAGCAACTTTCTGAAAAAAGTCCCAAAGTCGCTTATAATAAGCGGACATCACAAACACCTGTCTTGATTCATTTCTGTCAACATCCCTTTTCCAATCATTTCCTCCTTTGACCTCACCCTCTCCCTGTCCCCTCCCACCCACGCAGGCAATGCGATGAAGCGGCTGAGGTTCTGATCCAGTCACTTGTCATCTCCTGTCTGGACTATTGCAACACACTGTTGGCTGTGCTCCTCGCTCAAGCCACTGCAACTTATCCAGAAAGCTGCAGTCCATCGTGTTCAACATTCCCAAATGTCACCCCTCTCCACCGCAAGCTCCACTGGCTTCTGGTAGAAGCTTGCATCCACTACAAGACCATGGTGCTTGCCTATGGAGCCGCAAAGGGAACTGCACCTCCCTACCTGGCTATGCTTAACCCTACCGGTGCACTTTGCTCTGATGTCTTCTGGCCATTCAACCCTCACGGGTGGGCAGCTCCCACTCAGTCAACGCAAAACTCTTCTATGTCTTGGCGCCGCAATGGTGGAACAAACTTCCCCTTGAAGCAAAAAATGACATGGCAAAAAAAATGTATACGCTTTTCTTTACTTCCCAAAAAAGCGAAGGACAGCAAAAGGAGAGATCTGTGGCTTCAGGCCATCCGCAGAGATTGTGCAAATATGGTCAACTATGGGATCCGTCCAGTCAACACGTTTATGTCTGTGGCAAACACTTCATCATTGGTTAGTTAATGATGCTAAAGTCAACAGTTATAATGTTAAAAGTAAAAGAAGTGAATGTTTATGCTGCATCGAAAAGGCAGTACATAGAACATTCTGAAAATTCACTTCCCTGATGTGATTTAATGTCATGATTATCGTCATAATAATCACAATTCAAAGTGTGTCTAAATGCTGCATTAATGCCATGATAAGAAAATTATATAGGGAATTGAATAAAAAATTAAGCAACAGATGTTATTGTTCATTTCAAACCTTTGTTGCAATAAACATCATTCATTTGTAGCCTACCTTATAGTTGCAGGGTGCTAGTTAGCTTGCTAAACAAGTTTGCAATTTAATTAGTTTACAGTAACGTCACATTGAACAGACTACCAAAACAGCAAAATAAAGTGACAGATTTAATAAGGTAGTTGTATATAGCCGATCAGGATAATGACACCTCCGGCAGGGTTGGGTCGTTTGTCCACTTTGATAGAGGCAGACTGAATGGACACTCAACCCCTTTTTCTTGTTGTTTCTCTATATAACGTATTAAATAATTGTTTGCCTGACTGGCCATAGTGTTTGTGCTCTTAATTGCTAAAAAGCAATATAGATTTATTTTTTTGTACGATTTATTGGCTAAGACGTCAGATTTTGTATTCACCGCCAGTCAAATTAAATGGCCTGTTTTCTCCCAAAAAGGGGCGGGGGCATGACGCGAAGGCAAAGTGCCCTGATGAGTTGCTCGCATCCCTCGCAAGCTTCTCTCATTGACTCAAATTCCAACAGCTGCAAACCAAGCGTGCCGCACAAACCCTGAAAAGTGAAGCCAAAACGTCTCGATCGCCCCCTAGTGAGTGGTCCCAGTATAGGTCATAAACCCCGCCCTCCCCATGTTATTCAATGGGACGCGAGACCAACTAAACAATTAAATTACCCTTCAAATATATTTTTTCCGAAGCTGGTTTCTGTCATTTACTGTAGTTTGTATCACGCTAATGTAAATTCAAGAGTTTGTTTTTAGTTTATTTAATGCTCTAAAAACGGTGGTGTGACGTCGTGATTCACAGCTGTGATTGACAGCTATCTGAGCCGAGGAGCCACTGAATCTTCGGAGGACTGAGGAGATTGGAACTTTACATTTAATCTCTAAATTTCTATAATTTCACATGGACATAATGGGTTGTTCTGCAGTACATTGTGCTAACCGATCTGGCATTTCCAATCGATCTTTGAATTTTTTTCGGTAAGTTAAATTTATAAGCTATTTAATTAGTAAATAAATGTAATGGGCTAGCTAACGTTAGCTAAAAGACAACAAGCCTCGTTAATAGCCATGTTAATAGCTAGCAGGTGATCGTTAGCTAGAAGTTACCAATTATTTTTGTATTAGGCCTATTCTAAATTAAGGTTAAACATGATGTAAGTTAGGCTATAACATATCATCTAGGTTTAACAAGCAAAGGTTGTACTGTACTTGGACTTGCGATTGATTACGGTATGCGCATTCTGCGAGGGAGAGTGAGGGCGGGGCACAGGGGTGGGCCGTTGATTTCGCGGCTTTACTTCCTTCTCGCTACTGCGCATAACTACTGCGCAGAACTGGTCCCAAGATCGCTATCTGCGCAGACGCAAGTCCAAGATGTCAGCGCCGTATCAGGACACTGGTGGCTTCATTTTTCACCAATGGAAAAGAGCGAAAGGGCGTCGTCCATTATATTTACAGTCTATGCTGCAAACACTGGTTGATGTTACTGTAGCTATCTAGCAAAACGTCAGTTAACCGCTAGCTAATAAAGTGTGACCTGTAATTCAATGCAGCGAAAATGAAGTTTGGTGACGGTTATAAATGTGTCTCATTGTATTGAGCGGTAGAAGTAAAGAAATGTCTAACATATCCTTTGTTTCAACTAGTTACTGAAAATCAGCCACCAATGACAGACTACCTCAGATTCCCACAAACTCACTGTAGTATTACCTGCAGTGTTGCCAACTCCTCAGTAATGAAAGTCGCTAAATGATGTCATCGCCTAATTTGCATTATTTCCCCATCAGCATCATGAATGGATTTTTTTAAATTATTTTTTTAAACATACAAAACTCTCGTTGGGGAAAAGAATATACATGCGTTTTTACAAACGTTGTCCATGTACAAGAAATAATCACTGGAGCAGAAAAACAAAGAACAAATCAAAAAAGGGGGCGATATTTAAGTCAAAATCAAAAGGCTAGAAAAAGAATACATAAATAAACATTTAGAGCGACACACAAGGGGAGATATCATCATGGATTAAGAGAAATGCACATGATGGACGCTGCCTGTAGGAGAGGAATAACGTTGTAGGAGAGACAAAAAGTGAGTAAAACCCTCCTCCTTTATCCGGGCTTGGGACCGCTCTGGCAGAGCGCATGCGCAATTCATTTTTAGTTAACATCTCCTGCTCTGACTGCTGCTCGGAGGAACTGCTGTGCGAGGACTGGGCCGCCTGTGAGTGCTTTTAGATGGGGGAGGGGCCCAAGGCGGCATTCGCTGCTCGTTGAGAAGAGTAAGAACAAGTCTCCAATAACACCACAAAAAGTCGCTAGATTTGTTGCTAGTCGCTTTTATGAGAAAAGGTCACTAAGGGGGTCTGAAAAGTCGCTAAATCTAGCAACAAAGTCGCTAAGTTGGCAAAACTGATTACCTGACCGACGTGCCACTACTGAGGACTGGATCAAACCATTATGAGGCAAAGGGAGGGGGTCACAATCTTTTGAAAATTAAAAAACGCGCTATTAAGTCTCTATAATCAGCACAAGTGCATGTTATAAATTCCATTTATTGAAATTCCATAGTTCACAGTACTATATTGAGAAGGGACAAATCATAGATTTCCCAGTATGGCAAATGTAAATGACCATCCAGTCAATCTTTGCCTTTATCTTTGTTTGATAAACCTAGTAGCGCCCAAAACCGGTAACGTAACTTCTAGAAAGTTTTTACACAATGATTTTGACCAGTTGTCAGTTCTTCCAGGAAATGGTAAGAAGCTCTAGTCGCTAATATCATGTGTAGGTCTTCAAACAATTACAATGAGGAAATAAAGTTATAAACACTGTTTAAGACAAATGTGAGTAAATAAAATTGCGGTCTGACCAGTGGTTGTTGCGTCATTCGAACCTAAACGTTCTAATGGTGCGTTCTAACAAAATGTTCTAATCACACCGGTGTGATGTATGCTTCTGGGACCGCCCTAGCCTGATCACATTGGTGTGATGTACGCTTTTGGGACCGCCCTAGCCTGATTACACTGGTGTGATGTACGCTTTTGGGACCGCCCTAGCCTGATTACACTGGTGTGATGTACGCTTCTGGGACCGCCCTAGCCTGATTACACTGGTGTAAGGGCTAGAATGCATATTGATTTCTGATAACGGGACAGTAGAATGGACATTAATTTCTGATGTGGAATATAATGATGTAAAAGGCCGCAAATCTACTACACCTAGAAATCCTATATGGAGACATTTATCCCACTCGCATCGCAAATGCCGATGAACATAAACATATGCTAGCGCAAACTGTTTTTATTCACATTTACATGTTTTATAAATGAATGTATGCGTATTAATATTCGTATTGCTACAGAAGCAAACTGTTTGTTCGACACATCCTCTTTTTAAATATAAGACTGAGTGGCATTTGTAGCAACATAACCATGAAAAAACCTAAATGAATTAACAAAACATGTAAATATAAATCGCAAACATTAATTTCTACTAGTAAATGTTTGCTTATGTTGTTGTTTGCATACACTGTGGTATAAGCGGGACATCCATTATTCCAAGGTTATGTACTTATTGTTTACTTCAGTCGCATTTCAAAAAGAAAACTTTTGATACAGAATTGAAATATTTTTTATACTTGACATTGATAGTGTAGGTAATCAGAAACATACACCTAATTTCATTCAAGCAGTTAAAACAAATCATTTAATAGCCCACAGAATTTTAGCTAATGTAATTATACACATGCAATCCCCCCAGCCCCGGGTCGTCTCTCTGCGCTCCGAGTGTTTTTAAGGTCTGGTGACGCACCTGCTGGTAGGCTGTTCCAAATGAGAAAATAAGTACCTGTACTGTGATCCAGGCAGCTCCTGCCCAAATCAAGCACAGAATATGGATGGCTTTGAGGCTCATAAAAAAAAGAGAAAAGTGTTTTAACACTGATGAAAAACACAATTACCACATTAGGCTTTAACAGCCATAGTAAAGACCAAAAGTACTGAAACAATGCTGTGGACAAATGAGTCAAAGGAGGAATTGTTTTTCCACAATGTCAGATGCCATAGTTGGCAAACAAGAAAGACTGCTATTGAACAGATGATACCCTCATACCAACTATAAAGCATGGAGTTGGTGCCTTTACGGTTTAGGACTGCTTTACTACCTCAGGACTTGGCCAACTTGTCGTCATTGAGTCATGAATTCTTGAGGAGAATGTGAGGCCATTTAAAAAAAAAAAATAAACAGGTACTGAAACAAACATGGAACGTTCAAAAGGACAATGATCCAAAACACACAAGTTATAACAGTGACTCAAAGAGAACAGAGCACAGATCTTAATCTTATCAAAATACTGAGGGAACTTGAAGCGGACTGTGCATGGAAGACAGCTTTTGAACATGACACTGTTAAAGCAGTACTTTAAAGAGCAGTAAAAAAATTCATCCAGTGACAAGAAATGCTACATAAAAAATTTTCAGCCAAAGAGGACATCACCAGCTATTCACGCTAGGGCTGCACTGTTCCACTTCATACAATTGTGTTTCTGTAGATTTTTGAGGACTAAATTATTGCAGAGTATAATCTGTGGTCGATTTCATGAAGGTGACCAATACTTGAGCTGACTCTATATGAGGGTTAAATCATACTAGCACAAATCCTCTGAACTCCTTGGATGACTCAGATCAGACCGGGTTGTGGTTATCTAATTGAATGATGTACTCACGTCTGTTCTGCCTCCGCCTCATGGTCCACAAAGGGCACACTCACGGCCCGTGCTGCCTGCCCGCTCTGTCGCTCCCTCCGTTTGTTCCTCACCCCCAGGCAGATGGAGAGCAGCAGCATGCCCCCCCCTGACCCCACCAGCACATAGGCAATCGATGAGGTATTAACAGCCTCTTTGTCACTGGCGCCGTGGTCGACTGGCACCGTGACGCTGAAGTTACCCGGAGCTTTGGACGTGTGGCCGACTGCATCCGCGGGCACCACCGTCCACACGATCATAATGATGCCCAGGGCTATCAGCCCCACCCCCAGGGCACACAGGGCGTACGAAGAGCCTGACCGACTGCCCCTGCGGCTGGACCCTGCTGGCACCCCGCTGGAACACATCCCCCCCCCCAGCTGGTCCTACCGGCAGACACAGCACCAAACAGCACCCTGGGGAGGAACCGCAGTCCTAACCTGCAACAAAGCGGTAGAAAGCGGGGAGGTTAGTCAGGAGCATGGGTAAGTTGTAGCAGCACAATAAACCGGCGAATGGGCTTGACTAGCTGAAATGAGATCACAATGAACAACTTCCTTGAATAAACACAGTGTGACTGGAGCCAAAGCCAGGGTGGTTCTGGGAGGCCAACGTTACCCTGGGTTTCGTCCAGTTCACTCATGCTTTTGCTATGTTCCTGTCTGTACAGACTAACTTGTTTCCGCAAAACGTTGAACAGACTCTGAGGGACGTCAACACCCAGTGGGGTGGGCGTGGCGAGGTGTGACTCGAAGCAGAGAGATGTAATTTAAAAGGACAGTGACCATGTTGACTGTTCCACAACCTAAACCTTCCCTGTTTTTTAACTGGAAATGGAGTGCGCCGTTTCCATTGAATTGAACATTCCTGACTATAAAAACAAACCAAAAGCACCTCCGAAGGTGCGTTCAGTTTGCCAAAACTAAATGTTCCACAATACACTCCTTGAGTGGACTTTGAGATATGATATCTCCTGTTGCTTGTGTATGGCAAGGTGTGGCTAGGCCCAGTAAAGAGTGTCTTCTTTGTATAGATATCTAATTGTAATTTGTATGCTTCATTTGAGTCACACAGTGGGGAAAGATAATGAAAGTATACATTTTTTTCCTGAAAGAGCAGTTCAATAAAGCTGCTGGAATTGAGCCAGCTAGACAGCTAAATTAATGTAAATGAGCCATTTGTGACCAAAAAGCACCAGGATAGCTGTCTAGGTCTAGACTATTGTAGTGGAACTTAAAACAAAGAATGTTCAAATAACTTATACAACTAACTGAAATCCACCCGAATATATTGGAGGTAGGGGTCATGGCAATTTAAATACCTTGGTAATTTATGACTTTATACTGTAGTCTTTAATTACTGCCCTGGAGATTTCTTTGGTGGCCTTTTCCTCCCAACACCACGCACACTTTCAGGATGAGGAATCGAGTTTCATAACTAATGTGTTTAACATCAAAGCATCATAAAGGTACTTTAAATCCACTTGTTGCTTTCCAGTTTACTGCTAGAATGTCAGTGTCCTTTAGAAGAAGTATAAAATGTAATCAAAATATATTTCATTCTCACAATCATACCTCCATATCATACTATGAGTCAATGTTAATGTGGTTTAAACAAACACACTGGGCTGGACTTCCTTTCAGCTTCAAAAGTAGCAAAGGGCCTCCAAAACAAACAGTCAGAAATCTGATATTCTCTGGTGGATTTCTTACTGTCTGTACAAAGAAGTCTGTCGTTTCAACATGTAGGTCAACATCTCTTTAGCCAAGATTATGCATGTATGAAGCATATGGAAATTACAAATGCATGCAAAATCTCAAAAGAGAGTGTGGTTAATATGAAGACGACATGAAAAGCTATAGACATACTGTAGGCTTCATTCATGAGCCTACTTCTGAAACATGTACTGTCATCATGAAAACCTCCAATCAATTTCCGGCAACGCCCATATTATTATGACATACTGCATGTGAGAATGCAACAATTTGAATGACAAAACACAATGTTATTTGGAGACCAAATTGGTAAAGTATACACCTGAAGCAGACCCCACACCAGGAAACACTCCTATCAGCAACAAGTTGGCACTTGATCACCAACACTGGGCTATTGAGCAGTGAGTATTTCCTATAGCCTGGTTCGGTAATGACTGATGTCACGAGTTGGTCCGCAGACCCACGGACCCACCCAGATCAACGGTACATGCTGCTGTGGTTTAATGAGTTGGTTATGTTTTCCCGGCACTTGAAGCCAAATGAGCAACAGTTAGATGACAAAGTGTATTTGAACCTCAATACTTACCAGTGTATCCCTTTAAGACTACGATTTACATATTTTCAGCAGTAAACTGCAAGAGAGAGGGTCATTAAGTGTGTATTGTAACAGAATGGCTCTAGGATTGTTATAGCACATCCAATTCACTTGGGGGGCCCGCGCAGACCCCAGTCTTCCAGCTAATAAAACAGGATGTTTTCAGTACCGTCGTCCAATCTACAGAAACTGCGTGTTGCCATGATGCCAGCATAAACTCATGTTCTGAAGAATTCAGGCTGGAGGCAAAGAGGTCCAACTACAGTAAAGGGGTGTACTTAATAAATTGCTATTAAATATATTTGCTCATTGTAGAAGAGATTGTTTTGGACCTCAATACAATATAATTTAAGAGATGGTGCTCAAAATTAAACCTCCATTAGAGACTTCCATTCTACTACACTTCCATGTCTTCCCTGGAAAATATTACATTTAAATTACAAAACAGAGACAAAATATTTTTTAATTATTTTAAATACATCTCTATGTATGTTGTGGCCATTCAATAGCTAAAGGTTGCTCAACAACCTCATCTTCAGGCAGAGTTATTTGGTAGTAAATAGTGAGCAGTAGCTAGACAACAAACAAGGCCATTCATTAGTTGCCCAGTATACTCCAAAAACAAAAGGTGCTTTGTGCTTTAGGGGTTCTTCACAATGCATTTGTGGAGGCAACTCTGAAAGTTCCCTTTAAACACGTTCTTCAAATAAATATTTTTATTTTTTGAGTAGGTATTATATGTTCATATTATTATTTGAGTAACAGGTATAAATATTTCTTGACAATACCCTTTGACATTTTTATTTAAAGAACTTATAGGGCTTCTCATACAGTTTCAAATTAAAAGTATACTCTAAGAACCTTTTCTTTTTATTGTAGACTGTCGCTAAACGTAGCTAAAAGTAGGCTGTAGCGCTGGCCCTAGCTACCGGAAAGTAGGCTTTAGCAGTAAATCGTAAGACAATCGTGACAAGAGTGCTCAGCAATCAGTAGAATGGTGCATTAGATTTACATATACACCAGCATTGCACAGTTTCTGTAATCAGTATATGCACATGATTATAGTAGCTATGTAGAATACATGTTCATCTGATTAGCAGAAGCCTACGTTATGAGAGGTGGAAAATCTGCACGTAATCTTAGTGTCCAGTGGTTCCATGGGTTGCCAGCTCCTCTAACACTGCCTTGTTTGTGTGCTGTTGCTCCAATAATGGCTTTAATAATAGGCTAGTCCAAGGAGTTTTCTAGGCAGAGACCAAAGGGTGCTTTCTAAGATGGGCCGCGGCAGGTAGCAAGAGTGCTTTGTTAACTCAATTAGCCTACATTTTGAGCATTAAAAATACCTGTGCCAATAGACTAGCTGGGTGCCCAGTAATCCTGCCCAGTGCAGCCACTGACTGACTGACTGACTCTCGTGTCTCTCACCCTCCACCTTTTTCGTGTGCCATCCTTGCAGTAAAGGCTTAGAAACATTGTGACATGTAATTCAAAACAATGCAATTTGCCTGATGGTTATTGTTAAAAGGTTGTGTTGCAAGCATAATCATAGGATAGTTAAATGAGCTAATGCTGAATATGTGAGCAATGTTTCCAGTGCCATTCTTTTCAGCTCAATGGTTACATGTTTAGAATTGCTTGAAATTACCTTTAAAATTAATTAAATGCATTTCAGCTGCATGGACAATTTTATAGAAATGTAGAAAATTGTCTTCACGATCCATTTCCAAGATGCGGGCTACAATTCTCAAATTCCGCAGCTGGGCGGTCCGACCTCAGATATCACCATGCGACCTTCCACGCCCACCACCTAAGCCCCTTTTGTAACCAGAAACAACCCTGAGGGTGGCCAGCAAGTCGTTTACAGAAACACAGACATTGCAAAAGGCCCAGTTATAGAACTAGACGCAGTTCAACAACATACTTAATGAGAAACTTGTTAAACCAAGCCAGAGATACCCGGTTCAAAAAACGTATGGATTGGAATGTAACATCTCCCAAGCTAAGAGCTTGAGAAAAGGATTACAGAGCAAGCTTTTTTTACAAGCTACAGTATGCCAGTCATACCTCTACAGGACATTTAGCCACACAAAACAGCTCATCCAAATCAATGTATTGTACACAAAAAAATAATTTATAACGTGTGGTAATGGTTGACGTTTCCTAATGTGTAAATGTCATCAGGGTTAAATTACCTGACCACTGGGTATGCTTTACCATCCCTTGAGAATCTTGCCTGTGGCCACTGCTGACACAGATAATACATCACTTAAACCTTTGTTATGAACACAAAGAATGCCTAAATGAGAGAAATTATAGAAATGGACAGGATATTGTGCAAACATAAAATGCTGCTTGAGTAAATGTTTTCCAGCACCAGTCCTTTAAAAAACAAAATTGGAGACAGAGAATAAAATCAAGTTCCACAACTCCACCCAAAGGTTTATTTGGGCATTCAGCCAACATTTTCCATATTCAAAGCAAAAAGACCAAGTCTACAGTTGAATAGCTGAATGTGTGTGGCTTCAGTCTCATTGTGAAAATGCTTTGACATGTGGATTACTAACTTACTAATAGCCTCTATGATGAATCACTCAAAGATGCCTCAGAGAAACGTACCATTCAATCTTAAAGATGTATAAAAGATCACGCACGCGCGAGACTGGTGTCATGATATGCCATTACCTTTCTATTATGACTTAATATTAGTTAGCTGCTTATATAAATCAAATCACGAAACATGATCATTGCGCCTATACAACTTGCATTCTTTATTAGAGAATAACGCACAAGTCTTATATAATGAAAGAAAAAACATGCTGAATTTAGCCATACGCCTACTAATCAATCGCTACCACCTGTGAATTAAACGTATTCGTAGAGTCGGAAAACTTCAAATTATTAACAAAAACATGATTGTTACCAACTGTGTGTCATTGTTCTCTTGACATCTGACAATCAGATACACATTTTTGTGTCATTGTAAAATACGGCTTAATTCGTTACTGTTGCATGAAAACTGTTAAACGTCAAGGTGATTTGCAATTTGAGACGACCTTACCTTTCCCAAACGTGTACGCTCAACAACTTCCCTCCAAATCGAATATCCGGTTGTTTCGCAGGTGTTCAATATGAGGATATTGCTATCCAATATGCAAAATTGATTCCTACTGCATAAAGAATCAGTAAACGATATTAACTGTGTATTTCCTCCGATGGCAGACACTATAGAATTCAAGGAATATGTTAAACAGGAACTTTGCCCAAACCTCCACCGGTTGTGAAGCGTTAACTCTTTGCTCCCTCCTTGGTCTTAGCGCACGTAGGTGTACGTTCAGTGATGATCTAATATTTGGATTTATAATTATATTTTCCCAAGCTGACCATTTTGAGAAGTGTCTGATCAGAGTAATTATAAATTAAAACGAAATGTATGAAATTATACTAGATGCTTTTATAAAAAGATCATTGAAATTCAAATAGATTATTCATAACAAAAGTGCTCAATTGTTTATGGCATCTAATGTAGGCCTATCAGTTTCAAACTATTTTACAGCAATGCCTCATTACAAAGAATTAACATATTTGAAATCGCAACATACAAAAACAATATGAACTCATATCTTATTAAATTGTAACCTGCCCCATTTTTCTGTTAGGGGGAGTTCACCTGCTAGTCGGATTTATGGGAAGTTGACCTACGTAGTTCAGTATTATTGTGATTTACAGCTTTCGAAGTCGGAACAGTTGTTCAAATATTACGATTCCGTCTAGCTTTCTTTCTTTGCTAACATTGCAAACACTATAGATTTTTTTTGTCATTACGGTCCGACCATCTGGAAAACATCGTTGTTGACAAATTTGGCAAACCTGATTGTTATCATCTTGTAGTTCAAATTGAACTCGGCGTTAGTTTATTAGGTTGTAGCTTGCTATGCGTGTGTGAAAGTGGATCATTACCATTATTAAACCACAACGTTTAACACATTTCGTTTTTTCTGTAGCCTAACGTTTTTTCTGTAGCCTTTTGTATTCAAACCACGTTTTACTCGTTTAAAGTAGTCTATAGGTTCCCCCTTTGTGTGTTCAGTTGGGTGCTGGGATTGGTGTTAGTAGGTGGCGCAGCTGACAGACCTGTTTCCTCTTGTTCTTTATTTCCCCTCCAGCTGGTCGCATGTGAGAAATGGCTGTGGAATGCTGAAACACACTGCTATACTTTAGCATGTTGTTTATACAGCTCATAAAATTTTACTACAATCATGTTTCGTAAAGGTTATTATGTAATTGATATCCTTGACATTCTCCCGGATGGACTTTATCTGATACATTAATTGTATTGCAAGCTGTACACATATTTAAAAGATGTTATTCACTATGACACAAAATAATTGATTAGTAGATTATGAAACAGTGCACTCCGAAAGTATTTGGACCACAGCATAACTATTTTCTTTGTTACACAAGTTACACAATGACCATGGGATAAAGTTCAGACTCTCTTCAATAGGTATTTTCATCCATATGAGATGAACAATTTAAAAAGTATGGTACATTTTGTACATGGTCCTCCAATTTTAGAGTACCTAAAAAAGTATTTGGAGAGTTTAACATGTACATTTAACTGGTCATGTTTATCAATTAAGTGGCATTTTCCCAGGGGATGCTGTTCCAGGCCTGTGATGGAGCCATCTATGCCTTCATGCCTGGGCCTTTATGTCTTCAGTCTTGTCTATATCCTGTGAAAGGCATGCTCAATTGGATTCAGATGGAGCAGCTGACTTAGCTGGTCAAGAACCTTCCACATTTTGTCTCTGAAAAAAACCTTGGTTGCGAGGACAGTGTTTTAGGGTCATTGTCCTGCTGCATGATGAGCCGCTATCCTATGAGTTTTGAGGCATTCTGTAGTATCTGAGCAGACAGGATGTTCCTGTTAATACCCAAATTCATTCTACTGCTGCCGTCAACAGTTACATAATCAATGAAGACAAGTGAGCCTGTTTCAGGGACAGCGATATATGCTCAAAGCATAACATTTCTCCACCATATTTAACAGATGCTGTAATATGTCAGCTTTTCTACTTGTGACTGTTTTTGTCATCACTCTCATACATGTTGATCTTTATTTGATAGGCCCACCATACCTGCTGCTGGCTCTTTTTGGTATTTCTTTTTTAGGCCATCCTGTTTTTGACATTTATTTTGTCTTCATACTGTCAGACACCAGCAACCGACTCAAAATGGAAGGCCTAGTATAAACTAGACACTTGAAATCTCATCTGCATGAATTATTGATACAAATATGCACACCTGCCCAATGAGAAAGAGCTGTTAAACCAATTGACCACATAATGTTAGCACCTTAAAATCAGAAGCACTATGGACAAAACATATAATTTCTATAGTCATCCAATATAGATACCTTAAAAAATAAAGCTGAAAATCTCCACTTTGACATCATAAACTTTGTATAATTTCAAATTTAAAAAACCATCTACTGTTGTTGCTCATTCTATGTTCCCCATATACATTCTGATTCTTTTGCACTTTCTTAAAATAACTAACAATTATCTCTAAAAGTATGTTGAAATTTGGTCGCCACAATTACTCATTTAAATGTTAATATTACATAACCTTTGATTTTGATTAAAAACTTAAAATATCATTATAAAACAGTAAATAAACAGAAATTGCATTGACAAAATGATCCAAACTGTAGACTCAATATTACTGCAATGAAGTGCTTTCTATAGCCATAGATGAGCTTCCTGCACCGTTGTGGTGTCAGTTTGGCCCACTCTTTGGCAAACTGCTCCAGTTATGTCAGATTTGAAGGTTTTACTGTGGTTTGCAGAACTCTACAAAAGGATTTAAATGTGATTTTGATCTGGACTCATTGCTGGCCACTTCAGAACAGTCCAGTGTTTTACATTGAACTATTCCTTAAGACTTTTTGAAGTGTGTTTGGGGGTCATAGGGGAGACCCATAACCTTTGATGGAGATCCAGCTTTCTGACATTGGGTTCAACACTCTGCTCCAGAATGCCTTTGTATTCTCCTGATTTAATAATAGGCTCCTAATGTTTTAGGCTCCTAGTGCCAGTGTTTTAGGCTCCTAGTGCCAGAGGCAGCAAAGCAACCCAAAAACATTGCTGTGCCTCTTCCATGTTTGAATGTGGGAAAGGTGCTGTTTCCTTTAAAGGCTTCAATTGTTTTCTGTAAACATAGGGACAGAAGTTATAATTTGGTCTCATCTGGCCACATGACATTCTCCCAGAAGGATTGTTACATTCAGTTGTGTTATGGCAAATTGCAGTAGTTTTTTCTTGTTTCTCTATCAGTACTGGGGTCCTCCATGGTCTCCTACCATACATCGCCCTTTCATTAAGGTGGCCATGGACTGAGCGAGTAGAAATTGTTGTACCTTGAGTCTGAAGGTCATCTTGAATCTTTGTGGCCATTGATTGCTGTGCTTTCTCCAGTGGCACGGGCCGTACTCTCTTGAACATTATGTTAGGGGAAAACAAGAGCATCAAGGTCTCTGTAGATGGACTTGTAGCCTTGATGTTGTTAATGCCTGGCTATATTCTTGTGTCTGATCTCCTCAGACTATTCTCTGGCAAATTGGCAAATTAGTTTTTCTATTCAAACTGGTTGGATGAAGGACATTCATACTACAGGCACCTGAGATTCATCAAAAATGAGTCTGATTCTAAAGTAAAGGATAATCTCCTACATTAAATCAAAATATATTTGACTACTTCTAGAACGTGCCAATAATATTGTCCAGGCCATTTTAGGATTTCTTTGTGGAATAAGCTCAGATTTTAGTAAATTATTGCAAACAAAATAAATAAATATCTGAATACCAAAAGATTTTTAAATTCTAACAGTTTTCTGTACAAAATTGTACATTATCTGAATAAAGTGCAAGGGTGCCAATATTTTTGGCCACAAATATATCCAGCAGAATTAAAGCCTTTGCAAATGAAAAACAAAATAACTTGTTTCAACAATATTATATGCTGGGTGGCCTCTGTTGTACCAGAATGTTTAAATCATCTTGAAGGGATCTTTTTGCTTTCAGTATTAGTATATATTTCTGACTAAATACATATCTGACAAGCATAAACTGTAGGTTGTACCTCTTGGACACATTTGAACAAAGAGAAGACTCTGCAAGGGATTTGAAATATTCCAGACCCCCCAAACACCTTTTTCTCCTGACTGCTATTGTGTTAAGCCAGTTATCCTTCAAAACATGGGGTGTAATGATAACCTGAAACAGAACCCAGGGATTAGTGGGTTTCTAATAAATGAGTTCCAAATTCCTGATTCTAGCCAGGAAACCCAAGCCGGACCAGGTTAATGCATTGGAAACAAGGCCAGACTAAGCGGTGAAATGCATTTACATTTTAGTCATTTAGCAGACGCTGGAGCGAATTACAGTTAGTGCATTTATCTTAAGATAGCCAGGTTGGACAACCACACAACTCAGACATAGTAAGTACAATTTACAATAAAGACGTTATAAGCACAGTCAGTGCTAGAAGGGAAAAGGGTAAAAAAAAATCAAGTGCGGTTACAGGAAACAGACACAGGAAACAGGGCATGGTCATCAAAGGGCAGGAACAACAGGAATATGTACTCCCTCCAGAGATTTTGACCAAAGTGACAGCCCATCATCCTCGCATGGCAACATGTTCACCAACATCAGGACAATACCACTTTCACCCCCCATGGATTTGGAATGGTGGTTTTAATGCCTAGAAGTTACTTGGTTCTTTATACAGTCCATTTTTCATATATACTGCAACACAATGTTACCATAATGTTCCTTGATATATTAAAAGTAAAGTGTAAGAAACATTTGGATGGTCATGCTTTGATAAGAAATGGATCACCAGTTCATTTGGGGTTTTGATGGGACAATTTTCCAATTTTCTGGGTTTCACTGTCTTAACACCTCTTCTTTGTGATGCTTTGATTCTGTTATTTTGTTGGAAATTGTGCTTAGTTTTCTTTTACTTTAAAAGAAGCTCAACTGTCCACTTCAGAAACTGTACAGGTGTTCTTCATAATAAACACATTTGATACACAAAAGAAATCTCGAAAAAAAAAATACACAAAAAGATAAATTCCAAAATGAATTCTTACATTGGTAACAGACAACAATTCAATTGAAATTCAACACGTTTTACCACCAGTCCACCAGTGTCCCTCCAGGCTGAATAGAAACTACATATACTGTAAATCCTCTGTGGTAGACTATATGTACTGCACAGTTCAGACATTAGTGATCTCAACACTCTTGTAGCTGTGCATGGGACTCCCCTTTGTCCTGGGCACAGCCTGCACCCGCGCCTCTCGTGGCAGTGATCTACAGCTGCCATGGTAACCAAGGCCACGTCCAATAGCGATCTTCGGGTTGAATCTTAGAGGACTCTGGTAAAATAAGAGGAGGAATTAATCATCAAAATCAAAACAAAGATTCTACTATCTGTCTCACCTCTCATGTAGCTCGTCACTATGAAGTGCCGGACTTTGCCTTTGTAATCTTTTGGTTTGCGTTGTGTGACGGATTTCCTGTGTGAAGGTTGGCATGCCAGAGGAAAACAAGAGCGGGTATAATTTCCGAATGGTGGGCTTTACTACAAATAAAACCCATTCTCTTTCTCCCTTAATTGGAACATAATTCAAAAAAATTCAAGTAGACCTATATACTACATAAGCTGTCTGCAGGCAATCTTATGTTCTCAATATTATGACACTGAAATTACTCAGAATTGTGTGTTTTGTTATCAGTGTGTATTTTCTGAAGCTTTAGGCTAAATTAATTCAAGGAAGTGCATAATAAGAATGCATTTACTTATATCAGCCGCATCTGTTCCCATGCTTCACCCTTGATGAATGAACTTATTTTTATATTGTTAATTAGAATGAGTCATTAACAAAGGTCTAACTGGCTAAATGCTCATTGGAAGAAAGACAGGTACATCATCAATGACACAAGGCCCATTGTTGAGCAAAAAAGCACATAGAAGGCTTAAGAGGGTTGGAAAACCATTGAGTTTGGCTTGTAATTAATAAGATATTTATTATATATGTACAGTATATATATTGACTAGCAAACGTATTCCAACCCCTGCTCAATTCTCTAAGTTTACTGAATTACAAATGCACTGAAATTAGATTGTTGTAGATTTTCTTCAAAATATGGAAAGTAAAACAATTTTATTGTAAGGTAGCATTGGTTTTGTGTTGGGATTTATTATTCAGGGAACAGAACAGAAATATTTTGCTTGCATAGTTGCAAGTATTCAACTGCAATCATAGATCCATCGCGTGGCGGTCGGGGACAGTGCCTCTGGGATGGCAGACCGGGGTGGTGGTCCCTCTTTTTAAGAAGGGGGACCGGAGGGTGTGTTCCAACTATAGGGGGATCACACTTCTCAGCCTCCCCGGGAAAGTCTATGCCAGGATTCTGGAGAGGAGAATACGGCCGATAGTAGAACCTCGGATTCAGGAGGAACAGTGTGGTTTTCGTCCGGGCCGTGGAACACTGGACCAGCTCTATACCCTCTATGGGGTGTTGGAGGGTTCATGGGAGTTTGCCCAACCAGTCCACATGTGTTTTGTGGATTTGGAGAAGGCATTCGACTGTGTCCCTCGCAGCATCTTGTGGAGGGTGCTTCGGGAATATGGGGTCCTGGGTCCTTTGCTAAGGGCTGTCAGGTCCCTGTACAACCGAAGCAGGAGCTTGGTCCGCATTGCCGGCAGTAAGTCAGACTTGTTCCCAGTGCATGTTGGACTCCGGCAGGGCTGCCCTTTGTCACCGGTTCTGTTCGTAATTTTTATGGACAGAATTTCTAGGCGCAGCCAGGGGCCGGAGGGTGTCAGGTTTGGGGACCACACAATTTCATCTCTGCTCTTTGCAGATGATGTTGTCGTGTTGGCCCCTTCTAACCAGGACCTTCAGCATGCACTGGGATGGTTTGCAGCCAAGTGTGAAGCGGTGGGGATGAAAGTCGGAAAAGGTGGAAAAGGGTGGCTTGCCCACTTCAGGTTGGTGGAGAGTGCCTGCCTCAAGTGGAGGAGTTTAAGTATCTAGGGGTCTTGTTCACGAGTGAGGGAAGGATGGAACAGGAGATTGAAAGACGGATCTGTGCAGCTTCTGCAGTAATGCAGTCGATGTATCGGTCTGTCGTGGTGAAGAAAGAGCTGAGCCGCAAGGCGAAGCTCTCGATTTACCAGTCAATCTACGTTCCTACTCTCACCTATGGTCATGAGCTTTGGGTCATGACCGAAAGGACAAGATCCCGGGTACAGGCGGCCGAAATGAGCTTTCTCCGCAGGGTGGCCGGGCGATCCCTTAGAGATAGGGTGAGAAGCTCGGTCACCCGGGAGGAGCTCAGAGTAGAGCCGCTGCTCCTCCACATCGAGAGGGGTCAGCTGAGGTGGCTTGGGCATCTGTTTCGGATGCCTCCGGGACGCCTTCCTGGGAAGGTGTTCCGGTCCCGTCCCACCGGGAGGAGACCCCGGTGAAGACCTAGGACACGCTGGAGGGACTATGTCTCCCGGCTGGCCTGGGAACGCCTCGGTGTCCCCCCGGAAGAGCTAGAGGAAGTGTCTGGGGAGAGGGAAGTCTGGGCATCCCTGCTTAGACTGCTGCCCCCGCGACCCAGCCCCGGATAAGCGGAAGATGATGGATGGATGGATGGATCATAGATATAATGCTTTTGGGGTATGTATGTACCAGATTTGCACACAAATGGTAGATTGATTTCAGAAAATTGTAGACTGCAATTTTCAACTAATGACACTTGAGATCAGGACTTTCACTGGGTAACTGTAGGACATTCACATTTATGCCTTGAGCTGCAGCAATGCTGCTTTGGCGTTGTTCTTAGAATCATTGTTCTACTGGAAGCTTTATTGTTTTGGCAGAGTGTAGCAAGCTGCAGTATTTCCCTGGATTTTGCTCCATTCACTATTTTATCAATTTTAACAAGAGACACAGTTCCTGCTGATGAGAAGCATTCCCACTGCATGATGGTACCACCAGCACACCGTAGGAATGGGGTGTGTTGAGTGACAGTAGTGTTAGGCTTGCACCACACATAGTATTTAACAGCTGGCACAGCTATTATTTCAGCAAGGTGCCTGTGGATTCTAGCTGTGTACATACCTGGTGCCAAATATTTATTTGTGAGGATTGAATATGTATGCAAGCAAAACTTTTTCTTTTCTTCTTTCTAGCAATTGAGATGGTTTGGGATGAGTTGGATTGCGGAGTGAAGGAATAGCAGCTAACAAGTGCTAAGCATGTGGGAACTCCTTGTCAAAAGTGTTCAAAGCTGTCATCAAGGCAACCAGTTGGTCTAAAATATACATGTATTTGGATCTGTTTAAAAAAATTTGGTTGCTACATGATTCTATATGTGTTATTTCATAGTTTGATGTCTTTTTACTATTTTACACAGAATAATAATAATGCAGAATAATAGTAAAAATAAAGAAATTCCCTTGAATGAGTAGATGTGTACAAACATTTGACTGGTACTATATATAATATTCAATGCCTTATATCTATATATAACAGGTGGTTCCTATCCTGAACACTGATTGGCTGAGCCGTGGTATATGAGACTGTTATACCATGGGTATGACATCACACAATTTTTATTTATTGTGTTGGTTGGAAGCATTGGTAACTGGTTCATAACAACAGTAAGGCATCTCAAGGGTTTGTGGTATATTACTTATATAACACAGCTAAGTGCTGCATCTACTGTAGGTAGTCAGTGCCCAAGAATGGCTCCATACCGTGTTATACTGACCATATCACACATCCCCTCATACCTTACTGCTTAAGTATGCACTCCATACCACCGTAAAACATTTTCAAGTTTTAAATTCTGCTTTTCAAATACAGTAATACAGTTGCTGACTTAGGTCTTTGAATTGGATGTGGATTTGTTGTTTTCTAGTGCTATTTTGGATTCATGCTGGTCATGATTGCTTCTGCAGGCATCAAGCTACACTGGCAAATATTTTTAGTGTAGATTCCTCTCAACAGCTGACCTTCCGGGATTTTCACGCACTACAATCTCGAGTTTACAGAGAAGGATGCGATAAACAAAAACTGTGAGCTGCAGTTCTGTGGGCGAAAGCACTTTTTAATGAGAGAGGTCATATTAGAATGGCCTGACTCATTCAACAGAAAGCTAACAACTACTCAACCACTCTTTACAACAAGGCATTTCTAAACGCACAACACAACAAGACCCCTTTTGAAAGACGTGCCCAATAATGTGGCCGGAGAGATTACATTAATACGCAGCACTCAACGCAGTGCTCAAATGAGTGCATTTCAATGAGAGCCTAACTATCTTCTTTACCCTTGGTGGTTGGGACCAAAGCTATTGATATGGATGCATGGTTCCAACATTAAAACCTGTCCACCCAGAGGAACAGTACCGGGTTAGCCAACTACTGATCAGTCCCAGGCAAATGCTTGACTGAGTGGATTGTCGGGCAGCCAGAACATAACTGTTATTTCACTTCAAATTATTCACAACTAAGCCACAAAGAGAATACGTAGCCTTTATAATGATTAAGTATTTTCCTTCATTGTAATACTTGATCAGATTCTTTGAATTTGTCAATTTGTAACTGGATTCTAAGTAATTTTTACAATTAGTGCTTTATGGTGGTGTCAATATTCTGGTCACCAACGCCATTAGAGCAGTAGCAAATTATGTGATGTCATACCCGTGGAATATGGTCTATATGGCTATCAGCATTCAGGATAATGTAGCATAAATTGTTTGAAAGATAGAGCTACGTTCACCAAAAATGCCAAAACCAAAACCAAATGTATTTGATTACCTGGTCTACATACCTACCACTTCAGATGTTACAAATACTATTGTTAATTAGTTCCAGCATCTACCTTGCCTGATCTTCGTCTTATAGAAACCATCTCCTCATTGTAGCGGCTGACAGCAGATGGTGATTGTGGGGGCGTTCCTGTTTCAGGTACTTCACAGTCCTGGTCCACACTATTATTCCTGAAAACATTAAGGAGGGAACCAGAAATTATTATTACACAGAACAGTACTGCTAACACAATACTGTTGCCAAGGATCTTTAACACACACAGTATAGTACTCTTCCATTCAACTCAAGACCTCAACACCTGTTTTTCTATCGTTTTGTTTCTTCTCTTCTAATCAGGGACTTATGTTGACCTGGGAAAGGTGACATTTGCAGTTAACGATGAGGTTGAACAGTGAACCAGCAGACTGCAGACCAGTTATGTAACATCTGAACAGCCCTGTTATATAGGAAAACCAATCACCTGGCAGGGAAGTTATAGAGGAAAACCAATCACCTGGCAGAGATGTTATAAAGAAAAACCAATCACCTAGCAGAGATGTTATAGGGAAAAACCAATCACCTGGCAGAGATGTTATACAGAAAAACCAATCACCTGGCAGAGATGTTATAGAGGAAAACAAATCACCTGGCTGGGAAGTTATAGAAGAAAACCAATCACCTGGCAGATGTCACAGAGAAAAGACAATCACCTGGCAGGGATGTTATAAAGAAAAAACAATCACCTGGCAGAGATGTTATTGTGGAAAACCAATCATCTTGCAGAGATATTATTGAGGAAAACGAATCACCAGACAGCGATGTTAAAGAGGAAAACCAATCACCTGGCAGAGATGTTAAAGAGGAAAACCAATCACCTGGCAGGGATGGCGAGAGCCTTCATCTCCTCATACAGGTGCCGATGGAGCATGTGTTTGTGGCTGGGAATTCCAAGGGCTACGGCCATGGCATCTGCATCGAAGGAGAGGTCCAGAGCCAGCACAGCGCCATGAACCCCCCTGCCTTGGAGACTGTCAGCATACTCCTGGAACACAGGGCACATTTAGTGAGACGGAGAAGATTGGCAAATTTAACCAAGACAAGCAACAGCAAACAAACAACTTGTCGCCATTTGGCTTAATCTTCCCAATCCATATACAGTATGTACAGCTTGTACAGGCCGTCAACAGAATCCAGGTGCGGGTTAACAGCAACCTGGGTGAGGGTTTCGCAGCACCTGCTACATCCACTGCAAACCTGTGTATGTCACTAATATACATCCCTTTGATTTAATCTGAGCAACATGTAAAGGGTCTGTCTTGTGTTTCATGAGCTGAAATAGAAGATCTTTGTAAATGTCCATGCTGATAAAAAGCGTATTTTCTTTTTTTCTGGGCAAATTTGTTGACACCCGTTTTGTGAGCGGGGCTCCTTTGCCAAGATCATCCGTGCACCTGACAGGTGTGGAAGAATATTTTGCTGTGTTGAGTTCCTATTTTTCATATCACAAGTTTTCCCTCTATATTTCCTTCCTTGGGAAAACACCCACTTTGAGGTCTATGTCTTTGATCCACTTCATGACTCTGTTGCTGGTCCAAACCACCGGGTCCTGGTCCTGGTTCTCACACTGGGCTCGGCGGGCCTGCAGAACCTGCACACCAACAGGACACGCTTAATGACTGCAACACAAACGTACAGCTACGCCACAGCACGCTACACACACACACACACACACACATATTCTTCACCGCTGGTCATGTAAGCCCTGCGCACAAACAGATGGAGGAGGTGACTGAGGGCTCATGCATGTCTCAGGGGCTGACCTCTTTGTCGAAGTTGACCAGCTGCAGGAGTTGCACGGCCAGGAGGAGGCTCGTTTGGTGGGCTGGGGTGGTGACGTTCAGGAGCCTCTCCAGGTCCCGTCGGCTTAGGGAGTTGAGCACCCGACCATCCACCAGTTGGCTTTGGAAGGTTTGGGAATACTGGGGCAATCCCACGTCATTCAGCCAAGATTTGGCGACCCAATTATGGTCCATTTCGGCTGCCTTTGACAGCCTAAGAGTGGAGACGGTGTTGGTGAGTAATGTACGTGAACTCGGGCGTGTTTTTATGCAGGCACAAGTGTTTCAGCTCACCCCTGTCCAGACTCCGCCTCTCTGTAGTCCTCAATGGCCAGACGCAGC
This sequence comes from Esox lucius, assembly GCF_011004845.1. Classification (NCBI taxonomy): domain Eukaryota; kingdom Metazoa; phylum Chordata; class Actinopteri; order Esociformes; family Esocidae; genus Esox; species Esox lucius. The sequence continues at coordinate 14,306,015 of NC_047585.1, forward strand.
TTCCTGCGATGCAGCGGGTTACTGATGCCCAGTCCCAGCTCCAGATCCTCGTCTGTCAGCCCAAGTAGGACCTGCAGGCAAGAGACACCCACCCAGAGCCTCAACAATCTACACATGAACTGCAAATCAGTACCAAACTTCCGCACACACACATATACACACACACATATACACACACACACACACACTTGTGCTTGTGTGACACCCTTTTCAAGAGGAAAGTAAATACTAATAGAAAGACAGTGAGGAACCAAAGCATGAATACATTTTCTCTCCAGAAAGGACAAGCGAATCCTAATAATGCTACTTTTACTGTTATTACAAGCTGTGTTGAAAAAAGTCCTGAAATCAAATGTAAATTGTTGCTGTCTGAGTGTACCTTGCCGCTTTTGACGTTTTCTGAGCAAGCACGAATGTACATGGGCATTGCCATGACAACCTCCAGCCAGGCTTGTACAGCCCCTGCCTTCCACAGTGACATGGGCGTTTTCCAAGTGAGCTCCGCCTGCTGGAGGCGGTCCAGCTGCTCCTCTCCGTCCGATAGGCTGTGCTGCTGTGTTGATTGGCTGGAGAGGCTGTCAGAGTCTGTCGAGATTGGTCAGGGAAGGTAAGGAGTACAGGACAGGGGGAGGGGTTTGGGGTCAAAGGAATTGAGAAGCAAAAATGACTCATCCAACTGAAATGTAAGTGTAGAAAAGGGAGTAGGATACATTACTTGAGCCTATGAAAACATCCATGTGAAACAGATTGACATGGCTACAGTATACCCCTCTTCTGAAACCCATTGGTCTGTTTGGAAACTCACCTACTTGGAAAAATCCCCCCGCATATATTAATATCAAATGTCATTTCCTGACAGCAGTATTACCGGCTGAGATGGTCTCACAAAAGACCGGACAGGAGTAAAAAACTGCTTTGGGACTGATGAGAACAGTGAAAATGCTGCTCATTGCAGCCAGTAGAGGGTGCCAGAGTAATTCACCACCGTATTGTACTCTTGAAGTTTCCCTTTCCCAGAGTAATAACTCAAGGTCAGTATGAAATGCTTCATCACCTTAACAAATACGTTACAAAGCAATTGCAGGTGCCGTGTCTGAGCAGGTGACTCAAGCAGTTACAAATCCCTTTTGAAGTGTCACAATTATATCTAGGTATTAGTGTACATTTGCTAAAGACAGTTGCTTGGTCAGTCCTTAGTTCTACCGTTCAGGGAAGCCTGTGTGAGTGGGATTTGAATGATTTGAGTTGCTGGTGGGGATGAAGGGAAAATTCATCACTTGGGTAAATATTAAGGTTTGAAAACATTTGAAACACATGAGACACATTATTCATAAAACAAACTGCTGCAATGAATTTACCACCTGCTTTAAGCCTACGACATATAAGTACAATTCTGGATTAATAGCAAGTATTCTTTAAACGTTAACATGCTGGGAGAGAAACTAATTTAAATACAATTTCTATAAATTTTTCAATCTTTATTTCTTCTACTCGAAAGACAGCACAGGAGGTAATTTTCCTTCAGGAGTATGGTTTTATGAATGATCCCCGGAGTGTGGAAATAGACACTTGGTAATTAACAGATGAGGTGTTATTTTCTGGGGAGGGAGTCACCATCGAATATGACCAGGGGAGAGAGGGACACCGGGACACAAGAACAGATTAGACATGGAACAGAAGAATGCCACATGGATGCTTGGTTGCTGTTTTATTTTAAAATAAGTTTTTATTTCAATCATTTATCATATTCATTTTTTTAAGATGTTAAAGCTTCTCCTCATCCTTGCCAAAAAGTTAAAGACAGGTCAGGTTATCTTACCCTCGAAGTTACCTCTTGTTCTTTAAATAAAATACTTGTAATAGATTTACTCTTTTATGCAACATCTCCTAAATTACAAAACATGAAACAGATTATTATCAGAATCACAAATGAAAGAAATGAGGAAGGGTTGAATGGTAAATAGCAAAAATAAAAACACAAAAAACTGTCATTGCATCCAGAATGATGCAAGAGAATGAAAAATGGTAATGGGTTTTGTTTTGGGGGGTTTGGGGGGGGGGGGGGTTAGGGAACATAAACAAGAGAGGGTGGCTGAGGTTACTATTTTCACTGCTAACGAAAAGGTTCCTAACCAAAGCGGCACAGTTATCATGCAGGGGTTTTAGGACACAGTCCTATGCTTACAGTTGGCACGTTAGATGGTAGTTAGCGTTCAATTTCATGAGGACAAAAGCAATCTTACAAGGCAGTGCAAACAGTGACACGTTCCTCTGTATGGGTTTTTGAAGATCAAACTTTGGCACTTTAAAATGCTTTGAAACTTTTTGTAGAATGGGTCAGGGTTACTTTGTGTTTCTTTTTTTTCCCTGCTTCCTTTTGTTAAACCATGTTTGCCCCCCCACCTTATGTCGGTATTCAGCTTTCAGACTGAGAAATATAATATGGATCCATCTTACTCATTTATGTGGTACCGTCAGTCACTAAAAACTGATCAGATCCAGAAGGCCAGTGTCCATCTGAAACATTTAGCATGAGTAGGAAGAAACAGGAGGCCTACACAAACAAATGCAAACATATCGATACAATATGACCAACTTAGCATTCCCAAAGTCCTAAACCTATATCTGTCACCCACACACACACACACACACACACTCAAGATCACATACTCTGGTACTCATATCATCATTCAATGTAATGCTATCCTATTCATCGATGTTATCCAGTGGGCAATTTAAAGGTGCTGTACCTCCCAAACTATCCAACATGATAGAATGAAAAAAGCTGTAGTAGTTTTGCTTGTTCTACAGTGTCAGGTTGGTCGAATGTCTCAGGTGGCACAGGAGGAGACCAGTGGAGACCAGTGGAGACCAGTAGAGAAACTGGTCCTTTGTGAAATGGAATATCAAATGTCCTTCTGATTGTCATATGATCTTGTTGCAGTTTACCTGTCAGTTGTGTAGTTGTCCCATAGATCTATATGTTCTTATTCCAATGGTCCAGTGTAGAAAGGATGTACCAGTGTGGAGGTTATTCCTCATAATTTCATGAAAATGTAAGGAATGGGCCAAATAAGACTGGGGATGGGAAACCTCAAAATAACAAATAAAAAGTCAAAAAGTATGATAAAAGCGACTATAAAATAAATCTGTCATCAGACAAGACATTTACAAACACTAGGTGCACAATTACTCCTATTTACATATGCACAAAAGTCCTTCAAGTCTCCAGTTATAAAAAAGAAACATATATTAAGACAAATAAAAGATGGCACAGCATAAACATGTCCACACATAATAATCCCATGTATATATATTTATATGCATGTAAACATATGTACATATGCATACATGTACATCTATAAATATATATTTAATTTACATACATACATTTTTGAGGATAATGTACATTTTCTCAGGGCAGCAGTTGTCTCTCAGGTTTTTCTCTCAGAGCACACACAGTAACACACACACACACACACATACACACACGCGAGCGCACACAAACACACACCAACATTCACGCATTCAGAACCACACAGAAATCCACACACGCCATCACCAGTCTGCATCCTCCTCTATGTAATAATCAGCGGTGGATGTACCATCGAACAGGCCCGGGTCCATTGACTTGCGCTGCTTCCCCCGAGCAAACACCCGGGACAGAGAGCCCAGGCTCATCTTCTCCTTTTTCTTAGTCTTACGCTTCTGGTCCTCCAGGTCCTCCATAGACTAGGCCAGGGAAGGGAGGGAGGGAGACAGGGGAGGGAGGGAGGGAGACAGGGGAGGGAGGGAGACAGGGGAGGGAGGGAGGGAGACAGGGGAGGGAGGGAGATAGGGAAGGTGAGAAAAAGAAATCAGGGGACAGAGGACACAGGTATTGCAGTTAGTTTTGAACCAGAAGAGTATCTTATGAAAAACTTTCAGAGCTACTCTAAAACAATATTTGAACAGAACAGAACCGAGTGAAAGAGGATACAGAGTGAAGACAGGATAGAAGAGAGAAGAGAAACGGCACTTATAGAGAATTAAAGAGGATACAGAGTGAAGACAGGATAGAAGAGAGAGGAGTAACGGCACTTATAGAGAATTAAAGAGGATACAGAGTGAAGACAGGACAGAAGAGAGAGGAGAAACGGTACTTATAGAGAATTGCGGAGGTGTGATTACTTGGTCGGGGGGGCCAGGCAGCTCTTACATTGCAGAGAGAGTGGGTCCGGTGGCGCGGGGAGTTGATGTCACTCGGTGTGGACGAGCGATCCCCGTCAGCCGCCGACGCGTCCGAGATGATGGAGGGCTGGCGGGAGTGACAGGGGCTGACCCTGATGACCGCTGGTAAGGACACAGACACACGCGCGCCCCCGTGTTAGCCAACACACATTGCGCCAACGACTCCTCAGAGCGTGCGTTTGAAAGAACGAGACACAGAGAACACAGAAAGGCGACGGTGTGCACGGACAGGCGAGCCTACCCTGGCGGTCCACCGTGTGTCCGTGGTAGAGGGTCTGCTGGCTCTGGCGGATGGCAGCGGTCAGAGGCAGGTCCCCCTGCATGGCCCACTCCTGGCTGCCGTTCACCACCGGCTCGGCGGGCATGGCCAGGGAGTGGCGCTTCGGCACGTCCTTGGTCAGCGTGGCCAGGGACTGCTTTGCCTGCCGCCGACACACAGCCACAGTGAGACGCAGGCGGTATATACGGGCGTGTCTGGATGCTCGTAACGCGCCGCGCGGGGAGTGGCGCGGTTGCCACACGTGTTTGAATATTCGGTGATTTGAAATGAGTGTGGGATTCAAAGGGACAGATCAATTCATACGAGTTATCATACTTGTCTGTTGGTGAGCACTTGACAGAAACAGAGATATGGTATTCTAGCTAAGATGAATCTTATCAGCTGCTGCAGGTAGCGAGGAACTAGCATAGCTCCACGGAAGTGGTAGGCTGGCGGGCTAGCAGAGGAGAGGGATTAAGGACATGGAGTGAATAATGAGGCAATCTCCCCGTCAGACAACAGGCTCTCTAAGGAGCTCTGCAACAAGGCAGAACATTCCTGAATTCCGATAAAGAGCAAAACACAGCCTGTGTGTATGTGTGTGTGTGTAATGTTGTGTGTGTATGTCTCACCATGGTGAGCTCAGCCTCAAGCTCTTTGATGCGGTTCTCCTTCATGTCCAAGTGAGAGCGCAGAATGCAGGCCTGCTCTGTGGCCTCTTTGGTCTGCCTCCTTAGATCCCATTTCTCCCTCTCCAGCAGGTCCTTCTCCTTAGCCAGGGCCTTCACTGCATCCTCGCTCTCCTGCAGCAGACAATACAGTACTGCCTTTAACCAGTGTGGATGAACAGGACTGCTCAGTGCAGCCCAGTGTCAGCTCATCTCAACAACCTACACTGTATCTGGCATTTTCGTGGTAGTTTAGTCACTACCTATTGTAATGTAGCTTCTGGTGGAGCTAGGTAAGTGTTATGTTGTTTTAGGTCTTCGTGGTAAATTAATGTTGAGTTGGTCGTATAGTTTAGTGTAATGTACCTTTAGGTGTTGGTGGTAGTTTAGTGTAATGTACCTTTAGGTGTTGGTCATAGTTTAGTGTAATGTACCTTTAGGTGTTGGTCATAGTTTAGTGTAATGTACCTTTAGGTGTTGGTGGTAGTTTAGTGTAATGTACCTTTAGGTGTTGGTCATAGTTTAGTGTAATGTACCTTTAGGTGTTGGTGGTAGTTTAGTGTAATGTACCTTTAGGTGTTGGTCATAGTTTAGTGTAATGTACCTTTAGGTGTTGGTCATAGTTTAGTGTAATGTACCTTTAGGTGTTGGTCATAGTTTAGTGTAATGTACCTTTAGGTGTTGGTCATAGTTTAGTGTAATGTACCTTTAGGTGTTGGTGGTAGTTTAGTGTAATGTACCTTTAGGTGTTGGTCATAGTTTAGTGTAATGTACCTTTAGGTGTTGGTCATAGTTTAGTGTAATGTACCTTTAGGTGTCATAGTTTAGTGTAATGTACCTTTAGGTGTCATAGTTTAGTGTAATGTACCTTTAGGTGTTGGTCATAGTTTAGTGTAATGTACCTTTAGGTCCCAGTGATAATGTACATTTAGGTCCCAGTGGTAATGTACCTTTAGGTTTATGTAATAGTTTAGTGTAATGAACATTCTGGTGCTGATCAGAATATAGTGTAATGTACCTTTGGGTCTTTTGGTGCTGGTGGTAGTTTGAAGTAATATACCTTTAGGTGCTGGTGGTAGTTTGAAGTAATGTACCTTTAGGTGCTGGTGGTAGTTTGGAGTAATGTACCTTTAGGTGCTGGTGGTAGTCTGGTGTAATGTATGGTTAGGTGGTGGTAGTCTGGTGTAATGTACCTTTAGGTGCTGGTGGTAGTCTGGTGTAATGTATGGTTAGGTGGTGGTAGTCTGGTGTAATGTACCTTTAGGTGCTGGTGGTAGTCTGGTGTAATGTATGGTTAGGTGGTGGTAGTCTGGTGTAATGTACCTTTAGGTGCTGGTGGTAGTCTGGTGTAATGTATGGTTAGGTGGTGGTAGTCTGGTGTAATGTACCTTTAGGTGCTGGTGGTAGTCTGGTGTAATGTATGGTTAGGTGGTGGTAGATTGGAGTGATGTACCTTTAGGTGCTGGTGGTAGTCTGGTGTAATGTACCTTTAGGTGCTGGTGGTAGTCTGGTGTAATGTACCTTTAGGTGCTGGTGGTAGTCTGGTGTAATGTATGGTTAGGTGGTAGATTAGTGCAATGTACCCTAGGTGGTGGTAGTTCGATGTAATGTATGTTTAGGTGGTGGTAGTTCGATGTAATGTACCTTTAGGTGGTGGTAGTTCGATGTAATGTACCTTTAGGTGGTTGTAGTTTGGTGTAATGTACCTTTAGGTGGTTGTAGTTTGGTGTAATGTACCTTTAGGTGGTTGTAGTTTGGTGTAATGTACCTTTAGGTGGTTGTAGTTTGGTGTAATGTAACTTTTGGTGTTGGTGGAGCTTAGTATAATGTACCTTTCGGTGCTGGTCGTAGTTGCGAATGAAATCTCTGAGCTGCTCCTCCCGGCTCTCCAATGTGGTGTACAGCTGTTGCATCTGGTTAACCAGGTCTGCCTTCTCCACCTTCAGACGCTTACGGTCGGATTTCATAGCTGTGACACAAACAGACACAAAAATCAGGCTGAGTCAGAAATGCAGTTATATTAAAATGCCACAAGATGGCACTGTGTCTTATTGTAAAATATATATATATTTTTAAGCGGCACCCACAGCAAATGATGTAATGATATAAGAAGATAAGCAGCAGATAGGTCCCTTAGTCATCAGTAACATGTAACCACATGGACTAATGGGGGAACTATATTCACTGATCTTCTCCAAAAGATGCCTTGCATAATAGCATTAGCCACACAGACATTGGGGTCAAAGTTCACCTAATGTATAACTTATAGTGAGAGGTTATGAGATCATAGCTCAGATGCATTTGTAGGACAGAGTAGGATTGTGACTCATAAAGAACAATGTAGTCCTGAAGCTCTCTATTCAAGAAAAAGGAGGAGCTGTTCTTTCCATAACCGATGCCATTCAATGAGGCTTAAGCATTCCCAGTGTTCTGCAACAACTCTCCTCACTCATTATTCAAACCTGTTCTTCAACAGTGACACACGAGACCTCTACAGATCAGACATGGGTTCAAATGAATGCTATTACTTTCAGCCCTAAACAAGTACTTTTAAATATTTTGAAGTTTGTTGGCAAAAAACCTAATAGTGGACTAAACTGTATTTCAAGTGGTAATCAGCCATTCAAACAATAACAAAGCTAAAGGGTGGAGCTGGAGAAGTGGAACCACTCTCAAACTTATAGGCAGAGCTATCCATGCAGTGACTCACCATGATTCATTTTAATTGTTTTAGGCTATACAGCATTTGTTCAAATGTATTTTCTGTTTAGAAACGGCATTCGGACATAGTACAACTGTTGAACTCTTACAGCATTTATGTTTCAAATATTTTAAAAGTCACAAAAAATTGCAAAACAGGGCTTGCGATACAAAACAGTCATGTCAACTACAGTCATGTTAGCTACACTCATGCCAGCTACAGTCATGTCAGCTACAGTCATGTCAGCTACTGTCATGTCAGCTACAGTCATGTCAGCTACAGTCATGTCAGCTACACTCATTTGAGCCACAGTCATGTCAGCTACAGTCATGTCAGCTACAGTCATGTAAGCTACTGTCATGTCAGCTACAGTCATGTAAGCTACTGTCATGTCAGCTACAGTCATGTCAGCTACACTCATTTCAGCCACAGTCATGTCAGCTACAGTCATGTCAGCTACAGTCATGTCAGCTACACTCATTCTATCTATAATCATGTCAGCTACACTCATTTCAGCTACAGTCATGTCAGCTACTGTCATGTCAGCTACAGTCATTTCAGCTACAGTCTTTTCAGCCACAGTCATGTCAGCTACACTCATTTCAGCCACAGTCATTTCAGCCACAGTCATGTCAGCTACAGTCATGTCAGCTACACTCATTCTATCTATAATCATGTCAGCTACACTCATTTCAGTTACAGTCATGTAAGCTACTGTCATGTCAGCTACAGTCATTTCAGCTACAGTCTTTTCAGCTACAGTCTTTTCAGCAACATTAATGAATATGATAACCGCTACCTGTTTCCAGGGGGAGGAGAAGAGGGTGCGGGATGGGGGGTATTCAACACATAGCCTTACCAGGGGACAAATCTGTAAACGTTACCCTATTTGCCTAAACAAACAAGCACTTCTCCGTGAGATATTGCATTGGGGCAAGGAGCGAGAGGGCTTGGTTTCTTAGGAAGGAGCCACACTTGGCCACGGTATGTTGACAAGCTGCCTCCTCTCAGCACCCCACAGTATTCCACTTGAGGCCTAAAGCACACATCCTAGAGCAACGCCTGGGTGCTACCATTTATGGAACACCACCGTAGGGGAACCAAGTGTTGACAGGAGCCAAGGGGAATGACGAATTCCAGGACTCACTACCGACTGTGGAACGACAGATCAGGCAAAATGCATCCACTCGTCTAAGTTTACGTCTACCACTGGTCTATGTCTACCACTCGTCTACGTCTACCTCTCTGCTACGTCTACCACCCATCTATGTCCACCACTGGTCTACGTCCACCACCCATCTTTGTCCACCACTGGTCTACGTCCACCACCCGTCTATGTCCACCACTGGTCTACGTCCACCACCCGTCTACATCTACCACTGGTCTACGTCCACCACCTGTCTACGTCCACCACCCGTCTACGTCCACCACTGGTCTACGTCCACCACCCGTCTATGTCCACCACTGGTCTACGTCCATCACCCGTCTATGTCCACCACTGGTCTACGTCCACCACCCGTCTACGTCCACCACTGGTCTACGTCCACCACCTGTCTACGTCCACCACCTGTCTACGTCCACCACCCGTCTACGTCCACCACCCGTCTACGTCCACCTCCCATCTATGTCCACCTCCCATCTATGTCCACCACCCTTCTACGTCCACCACCGGTCTATGTCCACCACCCGTCTATGTCCACCACTGGTCTACGTCCACCACCCGTCTACGTCCACCACCCGTCTACGTCCACCACCCGTCTATGTCCACCACCCATCTATGTCCACCACTGGTCTACGTCCACCACCCGTCTACATCTACCACTGGTCTACGTCCACCACCCGTCTATGTCCACCACCCATCTATGTCCACCACTGGTCTACGTCCACCACCCATCTACATCTACCACCGGTCTACGTCCACCACCCATCTACGTCCACCACCCGTCTACGTCCACCACCCGTCTACGTCCACCACTCGCGTTCACAAAATGACTGGCAGGGGATATTTAGACGACTGATACCACATCTGAACCAGACACTGTCGGCAAACAGCAGAAACCCAGCGTACCAGACACATTTAGTTCAGCTGACAGTTTTTCAAGGGAGTGACAGATCGATGTGTCGAGTGATAAACTGATTGAGTGAGATGACGTTGGTTTGACTGAGCTGCATGAGACAGGATGGGCTCAGATGACTGTGAACACTGGAGTTGGACTTGGGGAGGACAGGGGAGGTATTGGTTCCCTTTTGGACTCATTCTGACCTTGTAAAGCCTCCTTGGCACGGTCCAGCTCCTGCTCCTTGTCCCCGAGCTGCACACGGAGCTCGGTGGCAGAGAGGAGGTGGGAGGAGCAGCCTCCTTGGCTCTGGGTCTCCTCCAGGTCCTTACTCAACATGTCCTTCATTTGCTTCAACAGGTGCACCTCCTCTTGCAGCTGGGCCACCTCCTCACGCAGCAACACTATTGAAGAGGACAGAAGAAAGAGAGACATTGATCAGTCAAGGAGGAAGAAGTCAAATATAGATAGAATGAAGTGAAAGAATAAGAAAGAACAGAGGAAAGCAGGGAAAGTAAGAACAGTGTGGGGGCATGAGAACAGGAGAAAGAGTAATGAGCAAGGGAGAGGTTGAGAGTCGTGAGAGCAGATATCCAAAAGGAGGAGCGAGGTGGGATGTGAAGCCGAGTAACAAAAGGGGAAGTGAGCGGAAAGAGTGTGAATAAAAAGCATATGACAATAATTAAGCTCAACTTAACACCTTTTGTTCAAAGTGGAAAACCCACAGTAGAAGCACACACACACCCTCTCACGCATGCACACACACACCCTCTCACGCATGCACACACACACCCTCTCACGCATGCACACACACACCCTCTCACGCATGCACACAAACCCTGTCACAGTTGCACACACACACACCCACACACACCCTCTCACACATGCACACACACACCCTGTCACACATGCACACACACACCCTCTCACGCATGCACACACACACACACACACACACACACACACACACACACACACACACACACACACACACCCTCTCACACATGCACACACACACCCTGTCACACATGCACACACACACCCTCTCACGCATGCACACACACACACACACACACACACCCTCTCACACATGCACACACACACCCTGTCACACATGCACACACACACCCTCTCACGCATGCACACGCACACCCTCTCACGCATGCACACACACACCCTGTCACACATGCACACACACACCCAGTCACACATGCACACACACCCTCTCATGCATGCACACACACTTTCTCACGCATGCACACACACATCCTCTCACGCATGCACACACACACCCTCTCACGCATGCACACACACCCAGTCACGCATGCACACACACATCTTCTCACGCATGCACACACACACAGGGACTCAGGCCCACACACACTCACGTGCACGACCGCAGGCTCTGAACACAGATAAATGAGGATTGACAGCCTAAAAATTCAAACGGCCAGGACTACAATAGCTGATGAGAGACGGACGTTTGATAAGACTATAGAAAAATAGGTATATGTGGAACACAAGCTTTGGTCCTGTTATTTAGCTCTCTGCCTTGCCACAGCTCTCTGGGAGCAAGGAACTTAGAGTGATAAACAAGGGCAGGAAACCAAGGAAACGACACAGAGAAAGAGAGAGAATCAAGACAGTAATTGGCACAGTATCTCTTGACACACATTCACCAAGGCAAGTATCAGTCACAACAATGCAGAACTGAAGAGATGAAATAAAGGCCTCCATTTTAAAACGGAGAGCCATTAACTAGCAGAGCTTTTATTTTAGGAAGGGCAAGGCAAAACAGGGCGGCCCAACACAACAACATGGGAATAGAACTTCCATACAGAGACATACATTATTTTCATATTAAGCTCCGTTCATAATTTACTGTGGTGGTTTAGAATAATGCACAATATTTATACAACTTGACAGAAGAAAAAACCAACAGCTGAAATCAGCAGCCAATACAATTCCACCCCAGAGTGCTGGAAGTCCATCTGCACAAATCTGATGGCTCCTGAAAGTGTCTTTATACAGTTTTGGCTACAATACATTGTCTAGTTTGAACATGGCCCAAAGCATTAAATGTTTAGTTCACCCAAATTAAACAGTGATTTTCTTACCCAGTTAGCAGTCTATAGACAATGATTGATAGCATTCAGTGCTTTAGTTTCCCAGGGCCTGGTTCCAAATCATTTTGGAATTGGTGACATACACCCATCAGCCATAACATTATGAATAACACTGATAGACCGATCAGCTATAACATTATGACCCCTGACAGGTGAAGTGAATAACATTGATAGACCGATCAGCCATAACATTATGACCCCTGACAGGTGAAGGGAATAACACTGATAGACCGATCAGCCATAACATTATGACCCCTGACAGGTGAAGGGAATAACACTGATACACCAATCAGCCATAACATTATGACCCCTGACAGGTGAAGTGAATAACACTGATAGACCGATCAGCCATAACATTATGACCCCTGACAGGTGAAGTGAATAACACTGATACACCGATCAGCCATAACATTATGACCCCTGACAGGTGAAGTGAATAACACTGATAGACCGATCAGCCATAACATTATGAATAACACTGATACACCGATCAGCCAAGACATTATGACCACTGACAGGTGAAGTGAATAACACTGATACACCGATCAGCCATAACATTATGACCCCTGACAGGTGAAGTGAATAACACTGATAGACCGATCAGCCATAACATTATGACCCCTGACAGGTGAAGTGAACAACATTGATAGACCGATCAGCCATAACATTATGACCCCTGACAGGTGAAGGGAATAACACTGATAATCTGGTTATCATGGCACTGGTCAGTGGGTGGGATTTATCAGGCAGCAAGTGAACATTCTGTCATCAACGTTGATGTCTTAGAAGCAGGAAACATGGGCAAGCGTAAGGGGCAAAACCACAAGCGACTTTGACAAGGGCCAAATTGTGATGGCTTGACAACTGGGTCGAAGCATCTCCAAAACTGCAGCCCTTGTGGGGTGTTCCCGGTCTGTAGTGGTCAGTACCAATCAAAAGTGTTCCAAGGGAGGAAAAGTAGTGAACCGGCGACAGGGTCATGGGGGGCCAAGGCTCACTGATGCATGTGGGGAGCGAAGCCTGGCCCTTGTGGTCTGATCCAACAGACGAGCTACTGTAGCTCAAATTGCTGAAAAAGTTAATGCTGGTACTGATAGAAAGGTGTCAGAACACACAGTGCATCACAGTTTGTTGCGTATGGGGCTGCGTAACTGCAGACCAGTCAGGGTGCCCATGCCCCTGTCCACTGCCGAAAGTGCCTACAATGGGCACGTGAGCATCAGAACTGGGCCACGGAGCAATGGAAGAAGGTGGCCTGGTCTGATGATGATGTTTTCTTTAACATCACGTGGATGGCAGGGTGAGTGTGCATCGCTTACCTGGAGAACACATGGCACCAGGATGCACTATGGGAAGGAGCCAAGCCAGCGGAGGCAGTGGAAACATTGGGTCCTGCCATTCATGTGGATGTTACTTTGACACGTATTACCTATCTAAGCATTGTTGCAGACCATGTGCACCCTTTCATGGCAACAATATTCCCTGATGGCATTGGCCCCTTTCAGCAGGATAATGTGCCCTGCCACAAAGCAAAAATGGTTCAGGAATGGTTTGAGGAACACAACGAGTTCAAGGTGTTGACTTGGCCTCCAAATTCCCCAGATATTAATCCAATCGAGCATCTGTGGGATGTGCTGGACAAACAAGACCGATCCATGGAGGCCCCACCTCGTAACTTACAGGACTTAAAGGATCTGCTGCTAACGTCTTGGTGCCAGAAACCACAGCACACCTTCAGAGGTCTAGTGGAGTCCATGCCTTGATGGGACAGTGCTGTTTTGATGGCAAAAAGGGGATCTACACAATGTTAGGCAGGTGGTCATAATGTTATGGCTGATTGGTGTAAATCACATCCAAGTTCTGGTACCGGAATTTACTTAGTGTTTATTATATCAACATTATTTAGAGGTGTCTAAAATTCAATGTGAAGGCCAGCCACTTAGGTTACAAGTAATTAGAATACTTTTTGTGAAACTAATATTGGTACCATGACTTACAGGGGATTTATTCTACAATGCCACAAGTATGGTACTGATATACTGTATTTGGTGTGAAATCATCTCTAAGTGCTTTTGTTGAGCATTTTTCTATAATAAATTTTTCTTAATTTGTGTGTACTAGCCCTTTAAGTAGCTGTTACGGTATTACTAAAGTAAAGAGAGGCCAATATTATGGTTGTCATCCGCATAATGGGGACTACTTGTTCTATGTGGCATAGTGTCATGGCAACAGAGGAGTGCTAGGGGATACATTCAATGTCAGAAGTTAACAGCACTCTGGCGACCAAATAAATCTTTCTTCAGAGGGAATTCTGAAAAGAACATGTTGGCATCTGTTTCATACGCGCATTAAAACACTCAAGACTATGTAGCCAAAGAATTGTCACAAAACTTTGCGGATAAAGCTTTCTCGAAGCGACAAAGTGTACTAATTCCCTGGCAATGCAGTCTACCGTGTGTTAGAGCTTACCTGAAAGCCGCCATGAGTTCTGAAATACAAACTTCTTGGGCATTTAAAAGACACAACCAGAAGATTACTTGGCGCACAGTGATGTTGCATAATGATAGATAAATATTTCCAAAATTCACGGGCAGGTCTCCGCTACGAGGGTGGGTAGTTGTGTGTGTGTGTGTGTGTGTGTGTGTGAACCGAAAGCATATGTTGCACCTCCCCAGGCCTGTAGCCAAAAGGCGTGTGGCTGCAGAGGACCAGATAAGAGAAGACGGGACAGTCCATCGGTCAATGTCGCCTCTGGCTGTGGAGAGACGCGCTGGTAGGCAGCTGTGTATTGTAAAATGAGGTAGTTTCTTGGAGAGAGCAATCTTTCAAAGCCTTCTTGCTTGCTAAATCCACTCATTCATCTATTTACATACAGGCTTTCATATCTGTTGCAGGCCAGCACAGCTGCCGCCTTTGATCTGTATAGTAGAGCAGATAGACAAGAAGTAGTATGCAACCTGAACAGTTATATGGGTCAATGACGTGACGCGTCTCATTTGGCATACAAATTAGAAAACCTAATTATGACTCAGCTCTCACCTCTTTATCAAGTTATAAAGGTACCTAGTTATTATTAGTCATGTAAATGTAACAAGCTGTTGAGCTCAGAAGTGCCAAAATGTCACAAAATTGTATGAAAGAATCAATAAAACATAATTTTAATCAAACCCTTTGGCATTATTGTGTGGGTGTTTGCATGCAATTGATATATTTAAATAATTGTGAGTATTTTGTCCTAATGTGGTGTGGTAACATTCAGTGTCTGCTATTCAATAGTCATATGAAAGGATCTCGCAGATGATTCTGCAGAAAGAATGGAGTACTATGATATGATACTTAAATTTTGATTACATTTCTCTCTTTGATTGAATGTCTTGGTTAGTGAACTATGGTAAGTGAAGTGGATCAACACCCAGCAACAGAATGACATCATGTGTCCCTAACCTGAACAATGTATACAGAAAGGCTTCATTAGGAATGTCCTTGTTTTTAAGGCCGACAAATATAATATCCTCCTTTGTATATTTGATTACGACTCTACACAATCGTTGTTATTCTATTCAGCTCTGCCTTGAAAAGACAACATTACAGAAAAGTAGAGTAAAATACTGTAAAGAAGAGTTCAGTCCATTAGGGTAGGAAGTGTAGTCTTACACAATGCTGTGCTCTACTTGTATGCTCTACTTTACTGTGCCGCACACTGCTCTATTTTACATCACTCTACTGTACTGTGCCGCACACTGCTCTACTTTACATTACTCTACTGCACTGTGCCGCACACTGCTCTACTTTACATTACTGTACTGCACTGTACTGCACTGTACTGCACACTGCTCTACTTTACATTACTCTACTGTGGACCACAGGAAGAGTAGCTGGATGTGTGATAATTAGGATCTTAATAAACTAAACTACAGTGATTTACTGTGGTTAGAGAATACTCTGATGTCCTATTGTGGGCAATTCAATTGCAGTCACCCTTTTGCTGTCCTTTTTAAATTGCAGTCATCCCTTTGCTGATCAGTAAAAAAAAAAAAGAAAGATGTATATGTATTGTATTGTAATCATGAAAGGAATCTTACAGTTTGTTATTCTGGGCACCAATGCCATTGTCAGGTGGTGTAATGGATATTTCATGTAATATGAAATCCTGTAAGTCACAATGCAACACTAATTGCAACGTCTTTTACAGAAAAACATTTTTCCAGCTGTTCACTGTTCAGTTTTAGGTGATAAACAAAAACAAACAAATCCATGTCAGTAAAACAGACAAAACGAATGAGATTGTCATGTAATTTGATTTCATTTTTCAGTGTTAAAACTTTATAATATCTATACAAAATCTGTGCTATGATCTATATGGGATCTCCTGTCCTGTTTTGTGCTTAAAATGGTCTAAATGTCAACTCTCTGTGTCATGATATCATACAATCGTGTCCTAGCACATAGAATGCCAGTAAAAAATAAAGACAGCAATTAAAAAAATTGCTTAAAATAGTCATATTCCCTAGGATTATTTTACACTCAGTCATTTTTGTATAGTGTTCCTCGAGAGCGCCTTAATTAAGCAAGATGATTCAAAACCAAGACCAAACTGAGACAGAGACAAGACTGAGACTGGAAGAGGGGCAAGTTCAAGTCATTTTAATTGTCAGATTGCCATCATTGTACAGTAGCCAAGACAGTATGTCTGTGTTAATATTTTAGTAATAAGGATCCGATCTACAGAGTATCACTGGTGCAGTATAACCTGGTCACTGGTCTCTGTTTTTGCTGACAAGTAGCTGCGAGGTGCTTGATTTTCCTACATGGTAAAATCCAACACTAAAGAGGATGGATGGTCCTATTAAGAGGCACCCGTGTTAAGTGATTGTCTTTCTTGATTTATTGTTAATCAATTTATTTTTCACCAAATAAAGATTTGAAATAGACTGCTCCACGACTGCTCCACGTTCGGCAAAGTTCAAATATTATAGTCCACCGTCAACATTGGGAAATATCTGCTGCCTGCAATGTCAACACAGTGGGGTGTCAACACAGTGGAGAGTCAACACAGTGGGGTGTCAACACAGTGGAGTGTCAACACAGTGTGGTGTCAACACAGTGGGGTGTCAACACAGTGGAGTGTCAACACAGTGTGGTGTCAACACAGTGGGGTGTCAACACAGTGGAGTGTCAACACTTGGTAATACCCTTATCTGTTGTTAGGTTCATGTACACCAGCACAGCTTTCCTATTGCTCAGCAACCGCAATACATTGGATAAGTAACCACCCCCTTTGGACCTTTCCACATTTTATTGAATTACAAATTGGGATTGGCTTCTACATTTATTGTTATTCATCTACACAAAATAATCTATAATGTTAAAGTGAAAATAAAATTGAAAAAAATATGTTCAAGTTCATAAAATGTGTATTACCGAAATATAGTATTTTCATGACTAATTATTGTTTAGGCACGTCTAAGTTTCAGAGGTATAATTTGGCTTAACAAGTCACATAATAAGTTATGGACATAGACATTACATTTCTTTTTAAATGACTTCCTCACAGTCAAGCACTGAAATTCAAGCTCAGATTAAACTACAAAGACGAAGGAGCTTTTTCAAAGCTTTTTTTAAAGGGCAGTGATTGGTCAATGTGTAACAATAACAAATCTGACATTTAGTATCTCTTTAACCATGATGAAGTTAATAATAGATCAATAATGCTGTAGGTGTTTTATTAAACCACCAATACCCATCTAAAATATGGTTCTCCTAATGAATTCAAGCTACAGGACAGGAGGACAATTATTCAGGGTTGTCACTATGAGGCAGCTGTTTTATTTTAAAACAGAAACTGAGTTAAATTGTTTTGATGGGAGAAAACAGAGAAGGGATCAACCAGAATGTAGTGACGCTACAATAATGAGATAAATAAATAAAGAGAACAATGCAAATACCCAGAATTAAGATATTGCAAAATATGGACTATATGTAACAAGGAACTGACGTGACACTGCAAAGTAGAATGAAAACATGGACCCTGTATGTAACAAGGAACTGACGTGACACTGCAAAGTAGAATGAAAACATGGACCCTGTATGTAACAAGGAACTTGACGTGACACTGCAAAGTAGAATGAAAACATGGACCCTGTATGTAACAAGGAACTTGACGTGACACTGCAAAGTAAAATGAAAACATGTCAAAAGAGGACCCTTTTGGCCTAGATAAAAAAATGGTTGCAGTTCTGCACATGCAGAGCAAAAAAAATGACTTCTTCAGTCTACTTTTATCAAAAACTGGTAGAGGAATATGTACTATTCTATTTTCTGAACAGTCAACAGAATACTCTATCTCTGGAAGGAGGGTACAGCAGACATTCCCTGGGAAAATATTCACCATTAGCAAGTTTATCCCAAAAATGGGCTTTTGAAAAGTTGTCAGCATTTCTGGTTTGACAATATTCTTCCCCATTTTAATATTTAAGCAGAAGGTCATATATCCCCCTACAGACAGGTCAATGCTATCCTCACTCACGGCCACAGCAAACCCAACGATGGCTCAAGGACAGCTGCAGATTACAGCTATTAGATAAAGCCCACCCACTGCGCCGAAGACAACCAATCACGCATTATAACTTCAAACTGTCAGTCGGACCCCAGCAAATCACGTAATTCCATACATTCTTTGTATTCCAGGCCCCGAAATTAGAATAAATGATTTATAATGTTTTTGTTTATCATTCTATCCCTTTGCCTGAGGCCCCTGCCAGAAGGGTCCTTGGCTGAAACCCAGGTTAGCCAATGCATTTAAACGCCCCCTTAGTGTAACTAAACAAAACTGGTCCCTAAATAATAGATACACATACAAACAGTGTTACAATTAAACCTGGTCTCACTAACCTCACCCGAATGCTCCAACTGTTGGTGCATAGTGTCTGCTAACAGTGTGACAGTTTGGAACACGGGCTGTGGCTATATTAAATTGCCAGTGAATCACATAACTGAGGCGTGGCTCTAAATGTAGGTGTACAATAGGGAGTGAGCCTTCTTGTAACGGTTTTATTGGATGGTGGAATAGATTATGGCAACTACAGTTTGCCCTGTTGTCCCCTACTAGCACAGCAAGGAAATTCTGTCAGAAGTATGATCCAATAATTTTATTTCTTTCCCCTCCAATTTCAATTTTCTCATTCCAAGTTTTTTAAAACCCTAACTATAAAAAGAACAAAATTCATAATATAATTGCTTAACAATACATAAATACATGCGAACCATTTTAAAGTTTGTGAAAACATATTTCAGTTTTGGTCTAGGTATCCTTTCATTCAAGTGTCTCATTGATTGTTTAGCTGTGTTTCTGTAATGCTCATGTGACTGCCTAGTTTAGAAAACAAAATGCCCACGGCATTCATGCAACTAATCATGGCATCACTCTGGCCAGGTAGACATAGGCTACTTCGCAGTCAAATCTGATGTCAGAAAGGTTCTGGGAAAGCCAATTACTCTCTCCATCACAGTTATTAGCATCATAGCTAACGGCTACACATTGTAGGCATATGTCTAAATGGTGCCTAGCACACAAACACATATGGGCATAGGCAGCTGCATAAGTTGCAGGAAAATAAGACTAATTAATGCATTTTGTTCGTATACGATAGCTTGGGCAAATAGATTCGATTCTCTATTAGGTTCTATTTACTGTTGATATCCTATCATGTCCAATATATATCTGAATATTATTGATTTTCGTTATAAAGTTTGGATTATATTATTCCGTCCGTGTTCTCTGCAACACTGATATTACAGGGATCTACCAAAGAAAAGGACAGCAATATCATGAGTAATTTAGAAAGCATAGACTACTTAATGAATCGGTCATAAAAAGAGTATGAAAGCCTGCGAAGCAGATTTATGCATTGACTGAACTAGAGATGATAATGAGTTTTTACTTTGCTGGTTTCGCCTAGTCTCGCCTAGATTAATTTGTCTGATGCCGTGTCAAAATGTATCAGAGGTAAAACCGAGACATTCAATGCGGTCTGGAGACCGGACCAGATGTCTCGAGTGCTACAACACTGATTCGCGGTTCGACCTTCCCTACACCAGCTTACACGGTTTAACTCGAAACGCGAAATGTGTGTGATAACGATTATGAAGAATTACAGGTAAGCCTACTTCATGGAATTGTCATTGTCATCACCCGCATGATAGTATACGCGTGCGTCTGCGCAGAATACTGCCGAGCAGCTGAAACGAGGCTGTAGTAAAACACGAGCTCACATCAGACAGAGAAAACACGGCGAGGACTAAGATATTCTCTGGATGCTGCTGGAACAGAAAAGAACCCAAGGTGATTTAAGCACAGGCAATCAGCCCCATAATTCCCTCAAATACACTTTCCCATCGATCCCACACCCTGCCATTACTCCCCCACTTTCAGCTCCGAAATGGGTAATCACTCCTCTTTTAGGTTCTCTGCCTCAAAGTCGGGATGAAAATGAAAGCGAGGCAAAGACTCAAGACTCGTCTTCATTTTGTGCCGAGACTATGCGGGCGTTTCACTGTGAATAAGCCTGTTGGAAGTGTCATCACCAGGAGATGGAAAGGAAAACACAGAATGTCCCCTACCGGACACTAAACCGTCACTGATGGCCTGTCAACTGACGGCTGTCACTGGGAGTTTTGTTTTTCCCGGGGCCTGTTGAGCTTACTGTAAAGAAAATGATTCATGTTCGCTTGTCTCTTCCCACACGCGTGAGGGACAAGCCTGAGAGCTTGTCTAATGTTAAATAAAGAGTACGTTCTGTTCTGGACACAATAAGCCCTGTTGAAAATTCCGTGGTTGCTTTGTTATTGTTGTGGTTGTCATCATATTTCGCCCGTCTCCAGTAATAGCAGCGGCGGTGGACAGTGAGCAAGCCGGTTCCATTAGCCACCTCCCCGAGGAGAGAAGAGGCCCCACTTATCTCCTCACTCAGCAGTGGCCCACTCAATTACTCCTGTCTGAGCCATCTCTCCCTCCATTACATTATCCTTCATTCATCATGGCCGCTCTGAGTCTGACCAGGCCGCCAACCCATTCCTTTCGCCTCCCTCTCCAATCAGACACCGAGGCTGACTATGCCTGACTGAGCAGGTGGCGGGCTGATTGTTAGAAGAGGCAGGAGGCGTGAACTTGACGACTCCTTGTGCCGCGTTTGAGTGTCAAACCCATCGTTGACAGCGGCCAGCTGCTCCCTCCGTAACGGTGTGGCGTTCTGTAGAAACGTCAGGGAAGGTGTCACCGTGCTTCTTCACCAATCCTCAATATGTTACAATGATAATAATAACGATTCCCTTTCTCCGGTATGAGGGGTAGCAACGGCACTAACCGGAGTTACACCCAATGCGTCCTATGGCTCTCATATATCCCGTGTTTACTGTAAAAATCCACCGACTGAGAGGAACTGTTCTCCGGCTCAGACAGGACACGACGCTTCAAATCCGTCCTGATGACTCTGTATCTTAATAAGCATCTCCGAGGAACCTGATAGATTGACGCACTATGAAAATGAATTATTTGCCTCTCTGCCTGCAATATTGGGTGTAATAAATTGAACATGTTATGTCGCTCGCGTTCGTCATAGCCGGGTATTAGCCGACGAACCGTGGAGGGAAAGAGTGCTTTCATTGAATGATTAGGCAAACCGTAGTACTTTGAAAATATAATGACATGACTCGAATAATGTGCATGAATTATTGTTTTACATTTCCATTCTCAAACACTTCACATTATTCTTGCAGCACAAACAGCGCACCTAAAAGCAATATTGACCTTGTAAATGACTGTTTAACATACCAATTTACATACAGTGCAGGGGGGGGGCTTCCTCTGTGAGTGTGGATACTGTACATGTCCATGTCTAATAAAAGTCATTGAGCAGACGCTCTTATCCCGAGCAATTTACAGATTGTGCATTCATCAAGATACCTAGGTGTGTCAAGAATAGCAAGTCGATAATTTTCCTCAATAAAAGTAGCTATCAGCACTGTGCACTGTGGGATGGAACAAAAAAGGGATTCAGCAAGTTTTGTACAAGAGTTGCTGAATCTCCTCTCCGCTTCGGTTTGCGCCTTAACCCGTACTGGCAGTGAAACTTTGCCCTTGAACCTCATATGTACCGCTTCTCAACTTGGTTAATCTATTTCAGTATACATATGAAGTGAAGTGTATCAAGTGAACCCATCCGAAGCGCGGCTCAGCCTGGTTCGTCAACCTTGGTTTATATACGGAACAAAGTACATGAAGCTCGAAGGTGTCCATTGGGAGAGTGGCAGGGCAAGAGTGAACAATTATCACTATGAAACCAGAGGAGAGATGTACATTGCCCCCCTCGCGTACATTCCACAAACCTCCACCGTTTAAGTGCGCTGATACTGTATTTCCATCAACAGCCGTTATTGTGAATGTCCTAGTCTGAGTGGACAGTTGAACCGGGAAGGGTTTTACTAGTACATCTGAAGCGGTATTACCCGGAACGCTTTAATCTCACAATATGCTTAAAACCTTCCCAATCCTTGGATTACTATTTGAACTATCAGTTCCCGCAATCATCCGGAAATAGAACACGGACTGGAGGTATTTTTTCCAATGTTCCAGTGAATGTGGGTCCTGTTTCTCTCTGCAGTCCTTTTTCCCCTAACATTGTGTTCCCCTGGTGGGAACACTGCCGCACAGCACAGGCAAACTATATGGAGGGGGGCGGGCGGAGCTCGGGGAGGAGAGGAGTAATGACTTTTCAGAGGGTGTGCTGTGCTTTGCAGACAGAGATATTTTACTGTAGCATTGCAGGTATGAAACAAGGTCACCATTAACTGAAGCCTCACTCATTCAGCCACCCGGGTCACAGTTCGGTCGAAAACATTCTTTGGTTCTTAAAAAACAAAACAAACAGAAAACAAACAACATAAATCCTTTGTGTTCGTTAAAACCAATAATTTGAACCTCGTCAGAGGCTGATAGAAGCGCAGGAGGGGATGGTGGGGAAGTTCAAACGGCGCCGAACAAAAGCTCCCGCGTGACTCACTGAGGAGAACACTACACGGAACGTCATTACAGTGGTCCATCAGGAGAGTGTCCCGCCCATGCCCTGTGGATCCTTTCATAAGCCATTCTTTTGATGAAACTAGGAGGAGAGACACATCAATCGCTTCACCGTGTGTTTTCCGGAAAAATCCAGGACTTGTCCTTGCCACTCCACTCAGTTAACTGTTAACGCGTTTGTCGACAACATGAAATTCATCTGATTTCGCTGCTTTGACCTTTCGCTCTCTGAGATGATCCTGTCCTGTCACTGGTTGTCGGCAGCTGTCAATCAAAAAGGTGCGTTGTCACTGGGTCAAAGCCCCTCTGGCTCATTGTCCTTTCACAATGACAGAATCGTTCAGTATTCCCCTAGCTTCTTCCACTTCGACTTGCCAATGAAGCCCATTTAACATTTACCCTGAAAAAACAATTCCTGATTAGATAATGTGATTGGACAGAGGTTCTGAAATGGGGAGAAAAACCATTATTTAACCCCCATTTAACCAAACAGGTCCATTAAGATTTACAATGAGGACCTCGCACATTATGGCTACGGCAAAACACACGTGATCCTGTCAACACCATCACCCACCTCGTTCAACAGGAGTCAGGCCAACTGGGTTTCAGGCAGCTACAGTTAGAGGTTCAACATCCAAAGGAGCAGTCTAATTCAGATTGCAGCCCTTATCTATGTTAGAGTGAGACGAACATGACGAACACAAAACGGTTTAAGTGGGATTCACCAAACTACAATATGTCTGACTGTGGCTCTTGACTACAAAGTCAGAACATCTGGTATCTGTGCCGCCGACAACACTTTGATTGTTAATGAAGAAGCCATTCGATAAGAAGTCAGGAGCAGCCATAACAACGCAGTAAAGCTGTAGACTGTAATTACACAGCCCTAGCGTGCGGACGCATTAGCATGGGAACACATGCACCACATTAACCCCGTGATTAGCTTTTTCCCCCCTCATTTTGATTCATATAGTATTTCATTATTGGGATTTATGAAGTCGCATCGATGCCCACAGTGAGGTTTCAGTAGCCGGTGATGGCTGTGAATATTACATTCACATCTTCTATTCTGCTTCAGGCCGCGAAGCATCTGTGCCGCCATATCTCCACTCAAGCCCAGAGCTTACGCCTCTATATGTTGGTGACGAAGGAGACGCTTGACGCGCGGAGGGCTGTGTGTGGCTGTGTGTGTGTGCGTGTGTGTGTCTGCATGGCAGCCTGTTGTGCTCTGCCTCTCAGATTATTACCGAGTGGAAGAGACGATTCCCACAAAAGATGACTGGGCTGGGATCGCCGTAGGGGATGACAGGGGGTCGACTGCTGCTCCTCATCAAACTCATCATGCAGATAATAGCCCTTACTGTCAGTGAAATGCAGCCTGCCGAATGAACCCGGGGATCCTTTATATTCAAACACAAGTGTGGGTGTGGAGGGCCGAGAGCGAGAGAGAAAGAGAGAGAGAGAGAATTTTCTTAACCTCTGTGTTCTGAAAATCCTCCAACAAAACCCCTCTCCTTCTGTAGGTGTCTTCTGGGAGTGATGTACTTCAATCATCACATGACCATCCTCATTACTCCGTATCTCTTTGCATTTCCCCAACACACGCGCTTCCACCAGATGAAGCAAACAGCCCTTGTAGGTCTGTTGTAAGACCATGAAGACGGAATCATAAAATGGCTGTTCAGAGGGCCCCAAACGAGAGCAGTCTCTAAAGAGACATGGTGTAATCTCCACGAAATTTAAGAGCATTCTTAAGACAAGAGGATGACCTAAATATAAGGCCTTATGTAAAAGGATAACATCAAATCAACACGAAGACCAATAGAAATGGTCGTGTCCAAAATAGAAACCACATCCATTCAGTCAATGACAGGTTTTGGATCCGAGGGGGAGTCTGGTGGGTGGGAGACTGGAGGGAGATTAGTGGCGGTTTTAAACCTGCTGCACAACAATTTGGTGAGATTCTTTACAGTAGTCAGTCAAATTGGATGGATAGCCTGTGGGATGTTGCTGTGTCTCAGCCATTGATAAGACCAGCAGGAGATGAGAGTGGGTGGTGTGAGAAAAACACAAACCCTGGTTGTTTGATCCCAGAACATCACCTGGCAACACATTAAGACCAGCAGCTCCATTACCCCCCCTCAGGAGATTAGGAGCGTTCTTGCATTTGTACTACTACACGGCCCTTCTATAATATATGTGAACGTTAATTATGCATTGGCACCAGCTTCCAACCGCACTTAACCACAACCTTTACCGCATCCACAACAGACAACGAGGACAACAACTAGAAAGATGGGAATCCAGGATTCCATCCGTGTGTTACAGCAAAGACATACTTGTGTTTCTCTACTGCCATAGCAACTTTGGAAATCTGCACGGCACATATTCCATTTGGAAGCCCTCAAAAAAATTTCTGCATGTGTAAATCTGCTTGTATACCCATAACACATATATATTTTTTTTACGCGCTATGGGTACCGAACGTATTCAGTCCGTAACATAAGTTGCTGTGAATTTGAGAGTCAGCTAAATGGCTAAGATGAAAATGTGTGAGGCCACAAAAAGGTGTGTACGTGCATGTCTGTGTTTGCATGCTCCTTCATTAATGTGTTTGTATATCTATAGGGAACAGCTGCCATTAATTAATTGCAATGAGTTTACATAACAACAGTGGTCAGTGTAGGCATGCCAACTGCAGATAGCAGTAATTGATTCACATTTTTATTGTGAGGAGATTAGGCCCACCGCCAGGGATGTGCCTCTGGAAGAGCAACAAGAACCGAGTGACACAGCTCAGCTCAGACGACCTAAAGAAAGGCAATTCAACCAACAGCAAAACTAGCGGTAATCTGTGCGTTGCGTGGACTTCGTAATGATTAGAATTTGAGTGAATGTGTTAAAGTGTGTTTACCCAACAAACTTAGCTCAAAGTCAGCAAAATTCAAACAAGCTTGTTGAGGAAACATGCACATTCACGGTCATGCAAAGCCCCTCAAAACCAAGCCGAGCATCATATTTCCCAGCATGTTCTTTTGCAGGTTTATTTTTTTATATGTTTCACTACCTGTGTTTTTACATACAGAAAATAACACACATTTTCTGAACCACATCTCTAACAAACACATTGGTACTAACTACAATACACTTAAAGACAGGCACTCTGGGAAATGTAGTTTAAGAATATATTGTCAAGTTAAATTGCAGGTTCACTCAACCTAACAAGTAGAGTGAATTTAACATTCAAGTTAAGAATGTATATTGAGTCATCTGTATATTGAGCCAAATGTTGAGCAAACACGTAATCTTATTGCAGCTGGTTGACTGTATGACAACACCGAACATAATGTCATAATTGCCCATAACATGAATACTGAAAAACAGGGCACAACGAAAATTTTACATTAGTGTTCAACATGGCCACAAGCCACCACTAACCTTTCAATCTAGACTGGGGAGAGGTGGGGCATATACTGGACATGGCCAACTTCCAATCCAGTATCAATTTTATGTGGTAACTTCAAAGTGCTTTTCAAACACAGGTTGCCAACTATTTTTTACTATCTAAAGCCAAAGCTTCATTAGGACGTTACAAAGACAATTTAGAACAGTACAAATGGAAGTAAAGGATTTGAAGAAAAGCTTTTGACAATGTTCACCACCACAAGCTCTTAGGTAGCTTGCAAAACTAGGTTTCAGCAGCACAACAAATAGGTGGTTCATGACATACTTATAGGGGAGGAGTCAGTACGCCAAAATGCAGAGCAGTCCGCCCAGGTACTTGTGGTTAATGGAGACCCAAAAGGGAGTGGGCTTGGACCCCTGCATTTTTACATAAAATACCTTACATCAGTGCTTGAGTTATGTTGCATAAACCATTCCTGTACTACTCAGCAAAGACCACCTCTCTGGTGGCAGAAGTGTCAAAGAATATAACGAGTGTGGAAGCTTAGTTTGCTGACAAATATCTATCCCTGCTCTCTCAGAAGACTAAGGCAATGCTTTTTGGCAGCCCACAAAAGCTGAGGCACACAGGCAAAATAATCTAAATAACAAAAGCAAGTGGATGATTTAAAGTACTTGGAAATGAAGCTCGACCAACAACTACCCCCGGACTGGGCATGCCAGCCTTGTAACAGAGAAACTGTTGTCTGGGCTTGGTACTCTACAAAGGGACTTTCACTCCGAGGATGTACTGAGAACAATCAACCTCACCATGACAACTCACCTGGGATACTGTGCAACAGCGTTGGCTTCCAACATTAGCGCAACAGCTACATCATATTACTAACCAAGTACATTACATTATTAACAAGCTGTAGCATATTACTAACCAACTACATTACATTATTAACAAGCTATAGCATATTACTAACCAACTACATTATATTATTAACAAGCTATAGCATATTACTAACCAACTACATTACATTATTAACAAGCTACAACATATTATTAACCAGCTACAGCGTATTATTATGCAGCTACAGTGTATTATTAACCAGCTACAACTTAATATTACCCTGATATTGTGTATTATTAAGCAGCTACAGCATATTATTAACCAGCTACAATGTATTATCCACCAGCTATTGTGTATTATTAAGCAGCTATAGCGTATTATTAACCAGCTACAGTGTATTATTAATCAACTACATCATATTATTAACCTGCTACAATGTATTATTCACCAGCTATTGTGTATTATTAACAAGCTACAACATATTATTAACCAGTTACATTATATTACTAACTAGCAACAGCAAATTATTAACCAGCAATAGCATATTATTAACCCGCTACTACATATTATTTACCAGCTATTGTGTATTATTAAGCAGCTATAGCGTATTATTAACCAGCTACAGTGTATTATTAATCAACTACATCATATTATTAACCTGCTACAATGTATTATTCACCAGCTATTGTGTATTATTAACAAGCTACAACATATTATTAACCAGTTACATTATATTACTAACTAGCAACAGCAAATTATTAACCAACTACAGCATATTATTAACCAGCTACAATGTATTATTTACCAGCTATTGTGCATTATAAAGCAGCTCCAGAGTACTATCAACCAGCAACAGCATATTATTAACCTGCTACAATTTATTATTTACCAGCTACAATGTATTATTAAGCAGCTACAGCGTATTATTAACCAGCTAAAACATATTATTTACCAGTTATTGTGTATTATTTTGCAGCTACAGTGTATTATTAAACAGCGACAGCATATAATTAACCAGCTACAGCATATTATGAACCAGCTAAAATGTATTACTTACCAGCTATTGTGTTTTATTAACTATTTACGTAGGGAACAAAGACAGAGGTTCTTCTGAAACAAGCTGGAACCGAACCACTGACAGGACAGGATCCATTACAACCCCCAGGGACTGTTTTCAAGGCACCAAAGAACAAACTGCCTGAATACGTGTCAGACCTGTTCAGGTACGAGTCTCCACCCGTACTCTGGGGTCGCACCACAGCAGAGGCCGGAGCTTATGAAAAATGGGAACCATCAGTGAGAAACATTGCCTTCTCAGGTACTTTCGCAGGCCACTGCTCTAGAACAGTCTGGACTTATCCACGACTAGCTACCGTGTCCACCTTCAAACAAGTGTTATTTTACACAACCTGGTTGTTGTATTTTTATTTTTTTAAAGGTTTGCTGTTGTTAGGTGGACTGTCCCAGCTAATTCAAATGAAACAACACGGCGGTGTGTCCTCATAAAATGCCCTCCATTCCCCGTGGAGCTGAAACACATTAGACTTCTCCAGCCAGGTGAACCGGTCACTCGTCAAGAACGAGGCCTGTAGAGCGTGTCATCATGGGCCCGCTGCGAGCTGCTGAGAGAGCAAAGTGAGGCCACTCGGTTAGAGCCATGTAGCAGCAGCGCTCACTCAATCAAACTCATCATCCCTCTCAGTTTTCGAGAGCGACCTCTGGGTATAGATCAGCAGCAGGAGTCACGCGACCCAATCAACGGGATCAGCGTAGGACTCGCGGAAAAAAACAACACTGCACACGCAAACGCGCACACACTGGGGTAGCAAGTACAAATGCACACATTCACACGTCATATGTGTGTGGACAAGCACGGCGAAATCCAAACACATACCCTTACACGCACAGACCCATGCACTAACTGTTGTGTAACTTGACAGGAGGAATTGACGTTAATAAACAGTGAATTCAAGACAAACACTGACAACACAAGACCTCGGCACAATGACAAAGACAGCATTGACCAGAGGTCCAGTAAGAGGTTTTAGACACTCAGATAGCGCCTGAATGAATGGACGCAACAGGACAGCTTTCAGAAGGATGTGACTGATCACTCAGTGATTTAGGCTGTGAGTGCTGCTGACTGAAACTGCTCATCATCAAATATCCCTCTGAATTCCCCTGACTAGACTCACTCCAGGGGTTTCATATACCTATGGTATACTAACAGATTTACAAGTACAGTATTTTGCAATATTCAACACACGTCAGATCCAGGTCAACATGTTTATGTAAAGAGAATATACAAACAAGATCGGGAGCATACTGCCATCAAATGTGTTCTACTGAGACAAATCATTATTTCTTTACAGACAACAGTGGGTTTCTAACACAACTGTTATCTCTCTATATATATACTAACATATTATGTAAATATATATAAAAAAACTGTAGATAAGGAATTGTTCATAACCTAACTCTTTACATGACTCGTTCAAATGTCTCTCGTAAAATGTGCTTATTCAAACACATGAACTCACAAATTCCTTTAACATAGAAACAGAGTTCTGGCCTAAACCAGACTGAGTCTCCAAACAGTAACCTCTCATCTAAACCCACTCCTCTGTCATCTAAACCCACTCCTCTGTCATCTAAACCCACTCCTCTGTCATCTAAACCCACTCCTCTGTCGTTGCTCGTCCCCTCTCTCTCTTCCTCACTCACCGGGTGTCCCCTCCTCCTTGTTGGACCTCATGTCTTCCTCCTCCTCCTCCTCTACCACACGGGTTCCGCTGGGATCCACGGTCAGTGCTGGTGTGTGTTCGCATAGCAGGGGAACCCGACTCAGACAGACTCCATTTAGAAACACAGTCCGTGTCAGCCGCTCCCAGCTCCGGCAACTGGCTCCACCCAGTCAGGTTACTAGGAAGTGTTCTCAAGCCTGTTTTCCCTTGTACACACTATGTCCCCTCTCTCTCTCTTTACTCCTTGCTTGCACTGTCTTTTGCCCGTTTTTTCTCTCGTCCTCTTTCTTTCTAGCTCCTCCTCCCTTTTCTCTCCACCTGTTCTGATACGACCAGAGGCGGTTTCCATTGCGAAAGCTCACTCTGCCCTCCTCTCTGCTATTTAACCCTTCACAGCTGCTGCTCTAGGGAGGGGGAAGCGGTGTGGTGACACTATAACCATTAGACCAAACCCTCCCGCTCTCACTCTCTCTTGTCTCTAATACCGGGGGGGGGGGGGCGTACCTGCGGCATCAGGTGGTGGGGCAGGTGAGTCACACCTACAGCACTTCTGCTCCACCTGATGGCGGAAAGCTGAATGTCACAGTGACCTAAAGCTCTCCCTCCTGCAGAACACGCTGTGCTGAACGGCCCGGCTCACCCGCCACACGGAGGGTTAGGGAACACCCAGGGACATGCAGCCTCTACGCACCGTCACATGTTTATTTAGGACACACAGGCTGGAAATATTAGCCTGTTCCGAACAAACTAGGGGCCAGGGTGTTTCCTGGTTCCATGACCTATCCTGGAAACTGGAAAAATGTTTGAGAACTTGATACTGCACACTGCCAGGATGTTTTCCCGGCCACGAAGGAGGGCAAACCGGAACAGTACCACCCGGAGCACTAGGGTTGTTAGCGCCTCAAATCTGGAATGTTTTCATGTTTTCT
The DNA here is from genome assembly GCF_011004845.1 of Esox lucius. Lineage (NCBI taxonomy): Eukaryota > Metazoa > Chordata > Actinopteri > Esociformes > Esocidae > Esox > Esox lucius. Next base: position 14,337,046 of record NC_047585.1, read on the forward strand.
CCTAGGCCCAGGGCTCAAGGACTGGCTGTCCTATATACAGGGTTGGATCAGGCCTGGATGAGTGCGGACACAATCGCAGAGCTAATAGTGTTAGGGCTGGATCCTGGCAACCAGCCTCCCAGTCTCATGTCTCTTTAGCCTTGGGCCCATGGGCAGGGACTACAGGTGAAGCCAGGTTTCGGGGGGAATAGAGAGAACACGAGTCTGGGTCAGATGAAGTAGACACCAGGGGGGCATTAACCGTTTCAGAGGTAATTCTGGAAGACGTCATAGCGGCTTTTTCAACCACTGAAATGCCATAATTCTAATACACTTGCTAATCATAACCAGGACAACAACAAAGGACAAGAATTGCTTACGTTCAAGACATCAGCATGAATTAGGACCAATCGGCTGTTTTGTATAAACGGAAAGTTTGAATTGAGACTAACGCAACAAAAACGCAGCTGTCCTTCAGGGGCAAAACGTTTCAGATGTCTCATGCTTGACAATGTCTAAACAAATACTGAACGTGTGCTGAGAGGTGCATCTTGCTTTAGTAGGAATGAGGACAACCATGCCTTCTACTTGGCTGGTCAGCGGGGCATGCTCCCCACAACTTCACACGCACTTAAGCCAGATGCTTGTCAACCGATGCAGTGGATCTGTCAATCACTGACTGACTGCCTGACTGACTGGGCAAGAATCACAGTCATGTGTCATTCATAGTCATTCTCATTCCTGTAACGCCAATTCAGGGCTCTGAGTGTGACGAGAGTTGACTTCCTAGCTACGGCCTGCCCTCTCCTCATCTTTATCTTTCGCTCTCTTTCTCTCTCGGCTCCCTCTGTCCTTTAGCCCTACCAGTTGATCTGTCACTCTGCATTATCAGCGCAGGAGTGTTGACAGAGAACTGGGAAAGACAGACATTAAGGTATTAGCTGCCCAGAGAGGGGAAGGAGAGAGAGGGATGATGGAGGGAGGGAGGGAGGGGAGCCGGACTCACTCAGACAGACACCCTCTCCGTCCAGGGCCAGCGGAAATGTCACGAGGCTAATTCAGTGGCCTGAGAGTGCACTTCTGCTGCTTCAAGGGGCTGTATTTGATGAAAAGATTCGAATTACAATTCTGGAGGATGCTCGCATGGCTTTCTGGCAACGTGATGAAGAAAAATAGGCGTCATTAAATTGGAGACAATTAAATGCCAAGGAGATTTTCTTCGCCAATGAGCTCTGGATGATCAATACTCTTTATGATAATCCTTCTCCGTGGCCGGTGTCATTACTGGTCACAACAAAGAGAACGAGCCTTTATTTTGAAAGATCCTTAGAGGGGAAATTAGATGCTATTTACCAGAGGCAGTGATTAAAGTGAAAATAGGTACCGGCGCAATGCAACAATGAGGATCATCAGGAGTACTCTTCTCTATTCAACAGCGACAACAATACAATGTAAAGAGCTTCCGTCTCTCCCCCTCGCCTCCTTTCAGCGCTCCTATCAATGTTTCCCCCGTACAGCATTGTGTCCAAGTCCAGCGTACAATTGGGTATACACAAGCAGATGATTCACCCCCAGTGTTGCGTACTGTCTCTACATCAAAGCCATTCGCCTGCAGTCTGCAGAGCGTCCAGACATATTATCAGATTGTTGTCCCTGCCAGGGAAGGAGACAGCTGGACAGCCAGACAGCCAATCAGGCAGGCAGACAGCCAATCAGGCAGGCAGACAGGCTCACCCACATCATCACAGGCCTGTCTGTGTGTGGTCAGCTGACATTCTGACAGCTCTGTTTCAGTACCGTATCCCAGAACCGATGCGCACACTACCTTCCGTCACCAAGGCAACTCTCTGTATTTCCAAGGCAACACCCTACCTTTGTCGAGCGACGAGTCTGGGGTGCCAAAGTCCATAAGGCTGGAGATCTCTGTCTGGTAGCACGTATCGCTTACCACCGACTTCTGCCTGTGATGACCAGGTGGATCTGTCAGAAACAACCAAACGAAACACATGACATTAGCCTAAATCCAATGACCCGCATTTGTGACGTGTACTACAGTATAATGTCGATGACCAATAGCTTCAGATCTGAGTAAGGACAGTTGTTGTTCAGATCCCCACAGCCAAGAGGCACTAACAAGACTCATTCAGGTGAGTTTATGTGTACACTTGGGGAACCAAAGCCCCCACAATGATACCACAAACTGACCAATCGGTACGTGAGGAACAGAGTGAGGAGTGCGGCTATGAGTGTTCAACCAGGCTTTACGTGACTGACATTTCCCCTCTGCCTGTGTTGATGAAGCTAGAGGCTGTGGGAGAGGGAGACCTAGCATGTTTCAACTACTGTAGTGCTGGCCAAAGTGCTTATTCCACAAAGCGCGTGTGTGTGTGTCAAAGAGCGACCAAAACGAATGTGTGAAAGAGCAATGACCCTCAAAGGAATTCACCCCCCATGGTCTTTTCCACATTTTATTGGGTAACAAAATGAAATCAAAATGGATTTAATCAGGAGTTTCTGCCACTGATCGACACATTTTTTTTTTCATAATTTCAAAGTGAAAAATTAAATCTTCAAATTGTACCAAATTAATAACAAACACAAAACAAAAAATCATTGAAGGGATATGTTTTCACCCCCTTTAGTCCATATTTGGTTGTAGTACCTTGTGGATAATTCAAACGTCAATGAGGACCGTTGGCGAAGAGCAATTTGTTAACTGTGTCCAAACATTCTCATTTGGGTTGAGGCCCAGGCTTTGACTTTTTGTTTTTAAGCCACTTCATGTGGCTTTGGCTGTTTGTTTGGGTTTTTCTTCTAGGATTTCTCTGTACTATGCTGCATCCATTTTGCCCTCTATATTTACAAGCTTTCTAGGTCCTGATGCAGAGAAACACATGTCTAGTACGATGCTGCCACCACCTTCACAGTATTGCTTCACAGTATTGAAGGTGTTCTCGTGATGCTTTGAGGTGTTAGGCTTGCACCCAATATAGCACATAGCACTGATGCCAAAAAACTCTACGTCTCCCAGCTCATCTGGGGCGACTGTAACTCCTATACAGTTGCCAAAGGGCTATTATTGGTCTCCCTGACCAGTGCTTTTGAGGATGGTCTGTTCTAGACAGATTCACAGTTGTGCCATACTCTCTAAAATTCCTAATAATGGACTTTACTGTGTTCAGTGCCTTGGAAATACTTTTATATCCTACCCATGAATGGTGCTTTTGAATAACCTTATTCTATTGTTTTGAGTGTTCTTTCATCTTCATTTACTGTATACTAACCAACAGTGGGGCCTACCAGAGACAGGTGTATTTAACTGGAAATCATGTGAAACACTTTAACTACCGGTTGACTCTATTCCACTAATTACATTACTTCTAAAAACAACAAGTTGCACCAGAGCTCATTCAGGTGTGTAATATCAAAGGCAGTGAATACATATGCAATCAATTATTGCATGTTTTTTATTTGAAATTAACTGAGAATAATTTGTAGATTACATTTTTCACTTTGACTTTATGGAGTTTTTTGTGTAGATCAGTGGCAAATACTCCTGATTAAATTAATAAAAATGTTATGTTGTAACACAACTATTTTTGGAAAAATCCAAGGGGCTGAATATATTTGAGAGCCATTGTATTACTCGTAGGTTGAGAGCAAGTCAGTCAGGGCGGGAGCCAATCAGTCAGGTTGGAAGCCAGTTGTCTCCTCCTTAAGTTGTTGCCATGGCAATTCATCAAACACACAATAAGGCTAATAATATTTATACACTCCATAATGATCGTGCATCTCTGTCAAGACCAGAGGATTTAGTGGTCAAACCCTATATGAGCAGAAACCCTTAAACTGTGATTTAATAAAATGCAACATAAAATGTGTACAATATTTACAGAGCTCTCCGCCTAGGCTGCCTCACGGCATCATGGATAATCAAATGAGTCACACTGCTGAAAGGCTTTTGAAACAAACAATTATGTTTGAAACTGACAGAACCATTATACTGCAGACGTGGATTAAAGGGGCAGTTGGGGAGTTCGTTAAGGTGGCTCTTTATCTACTTGGCTCTTTGTCAATGGTCTGCATAGACAAAAAAAGATATCCACAATTTCATCAACATTTGGGGAAGTAGATAATCGGTCTCAGTGCCAAAATCTCAAACTATCCCTTTAAGCTTTACAGGCAATATTTTAATTAACAAAACAGCTAATAGATTTGCTTTAGTTGTTTAACAACTGAAGGAAAAAATACCCATTTTCAATATACGAATTAATTCCTTTTTTCACCCTTTCTCTCTCATACAGGGTTTATTGTGTTGCTCAGTGGCTCTGTTGCACTGCCAAGCAGTTTAGCTTCTAGTAGTGTAAAGGGGAACCACATCAAATTTCAGATGTCTGTATCTAAATCATTTTAAATGCATCATGCTGTCAAAGTGCTCAGTGGTCACCTATCTCACTCAGGGAGAGCGAGGTGGAGCCAGAGCTCGTGCTACGTCAATAAGTGATGCATTCCTTCCCCTCACTGCAGCACGCCATAAAACAAAAACATATCAACTTTCTGCCACCGTAAACAAACTTTCTGCCACCTTAATGAAGAATTAACTATTGTGAAGCCATTTCTGTTACTGTACAGAGTTATCATCCAGAAGCCATTTCTGTTACTGTACAGAGTGATCGCCCAGAAGCCATTTCTGTTACTGTACAGAGTTATCGCCCAGAAGCCATTTCTGTTACTGTACAGAGTTATCATCCAGAAGCCATTTCTGTTACTGTACAGAGTTATCGCCCAGAAGCCATTTCTGTTACTGTACAGAGTTATCATCCAGAAGCCATTTCTGTTACTGTACAGAGTTATCATCCAGAAGCCATTTCTGTTACTGTACAGAGTTATCGCCCAGAAGCCATTTCTGTTACTGTACAGAGTTATCATCCAGAAGCCATTTCTTTCTTACGGTGTCTTTCTCTTCAGCCTACGTCAATGTGTCCTGTTTACAACATCCACACATTTAGGGTGAAAGAAAGATATTCAAAGGTAAACTATCACCCACTACCAAATAACAAAATATCTGCATAATACATTTAATATCGTAAATCCATGTTTTCGTCATGAACTACCATCTAAATCAAGCAATACAGTTGCATCTGTCTAAATCTGTTGGTTCCATTATTGGTCTTTGTACAAAAACATTTATTCAGGTAGCATAACTATCACTGGATAGTTAAGCAGTCTGTTGCCGATTGAAAAGACATAGATGCTAGGTCTATCGTCCATGGCTTTGATGTGTCAGTTGGGTTTGGAAACTGCTGGCACGTTTATTTCAGCAGCTCCATCAAACACGTGTTGCTGTAGACAAGTGTGCTTTTAACGTACTGTGTAAGATCGTCTTTGATTGGACGAGATCTCAGAAAAGGTCAAATTGGGACCACTTAACCCTTATGCATCACATACAATGCACAGACGTTATATCTCATAATTGATTATGCCTTCTGAATTTACCTTGACAGAACGCTTTAGAGCTTCCCCCGACAAAGAAAATCTATGTAGACAAAGTAGCCGACTTTACAAAAATTGATTTCCCATCTAGACACACCCTACATGTTTTTCATACAAGGCCAGGGGTCTGGATACCTTTTTAAAGTCTGCATTTTAAAAACAAAGATCCTCAAAGTTATTCTAGACTGCTTCCTGATAATATTTTCCTTTATCCTATTTTAAATTGAATTGTGTGATTTCTGTTATAATCCCTCTGCTGTGTGCATTACATTTGTTGTGTGTTTGTTCAACTGAGTAACTATAAATGTCTCAACACATCACAACATTCGTGTTTGCAAAAAAAAAAAACTTACATTTGTCAATTTGTCAGAGCTTGTCGAACAAATTCAACTGCACAACCCAACCTTGCACTGCTGCAGATAGATGACATGATTCAGGTAATTCCAGCCAGTCTATTTAAATTTACAAATGAGGAATTTGGAAATGAATGCCATGGTCAATAAGTGGCATACACCTATGGTATGTTTCTGTTTTAGGCCTTAAGCTGATCTTTCCACATTGTATTTGTCCAGACCTCAGTTGTCCCTTGACTAGCACCATTAATTGTTGCGGTTGATAATTCTACTATTATTTCCTCTAATAATTACAGTATCCACTGGTGAATTGGAGTAGAGTGCGGAGACTGCCATCTAAAGAGCCAACAGCTTTTTAGCAGCAGTGCTGTCTGCCAGAAGTAGTCATTTCTGATTGATTGAGAAATTCAGTGGGCCATCTTGATGGATGCACATCACTAAACACTGACATTTGAGCTCTGTAAAAATACATACTGGAACTTTCTCTCATATGGGGGCACTTTGACTGAGAGTCCACCACTTTCACATGGACCCATTTCAGAAATATCCCCTTTATTCGCTCCAGTGGACCTGGGTGTGATGAGCTCTACTAGTGAAGGCTCATCTGCAGCCAGCTTTCTCTTCTCTGCTCCTCTCCCACTCTCCACTGATAGTTCTCTTTTAATTAACTAATGTTATTGCCACCTCCAAAAACAGGAGAGCACCAGCTAACTGATTGCATCATCCTCTCAGCTTTCCCACTCCTGTAGCCCATCAGCAGGAGACGAAAACATGTTCACAGGAGAAGAGGTTGCAATATCCCAGTTGTGTCATCAAGTCATTTTCCAGAGAAGGCCCCCGAACTACAAAAAATGTAATGATTTCTTCAAGAAAAAAACAAACAAAAAGATGTCTTGAGGTACATGATATTGATCTGCGGTTCTTCTCATTTAAAAAAAGAAAAGAAAAAATAAGGAAAAAATGTGTCAGAGTTAAGAGACAGAGCATTTCCAGGCTGGTCACATACCTGGTGTACAACAGCCTAGTGATAAGACTGTCTGGAAATGTTGGAACCAACAGGTTGTATCAAGGCTATAACAAATAGCTACCAAAGCCAGAGGGATCTTTCAATTTAATGTTGAATTATGTGATGAAACACTCCACACTAATGAAAACATATGTGCTTACCTAGAATACTACAACATCTTCATAACGGACGCTCAAAAAGCAAACCTCTTAAACAATCGGCTCATTTAACAGCACCATCTGCGGTGTTGTGCCTCCTATCCTAGCGACAAAGTCACTTCCAGTCACTTCATTCCCAGACATCTACGAAGACCGGTGGGAAAGACCAGGAAAGTCCTGAGCCATCGGCTTAAATCTACCGACCAATCACCTCCTGCGGCACCTTCCCGTTACTGCTCCCAGAAGGAGTTTTCCATTTAGACCAATGCCTTGCAGTCCTTTCATTAGATGTATGAAGTATCAGCCAACCAGTTGTAGCAACCTGTCTGTCGATCACAGGATATATGCTCAACTGAACAAGGGAGTACAAAGCACTCCGAGGGTTAGTCTGCAAGCTGGGCCAGTTTCACTTTGGTGACCTTCATACCGTCTGACCTCTCCGTCCCCTCCACCTCCTCTCTCTCTTACTTCTCTCCCTCCTCTCTCTCTTACTCCTTTCCCTGTCGCTCCTTCCAATATTCTCCCTCATACTCCCCTCAGTCCTCTCTCTCTTACTCCTCTCTCAGTCATCTCTCGTGTCTCTGTTCCTCTGAGTCGCTGCTGTTAGCTGGTTCTTCCTCTTCCCTGGTCTGCAAGCTGACCTTTGCATGGGTCTATAATGGACACTGGGCAGCAAACAGGAAAGCTGGCAGCAGAACCATGCCAGCTGGGTGACTGCAAAGAGACTAGCCCACATACAGTGAGAAGCTATTCTGCTGGCTTTCTCTGTGTATAAATGAACATTTAATAAACAACTACACATAACCTTAATAGCTACTACCCTATTTGGATACACAGAACAGTACGCTTGAACCTCGGAGAGACACAGTGAGGTGTTGCTGCTGTGAATATACAAAGGCTTGTGCAACAAAGCAAAAGGATAGCAGAAAGGAAGGCCACACGCCACTTCCTCTGTAGCTGGTCAAACTCTAGCAGAGAGAGGTCAAAGGTTAGGTAAATAATGACACAAACCCATGCTGAGGCTGGCACCGACACAATTACCAACCAAGGCTGTGAGGAACAGCAGCAGAAGGGCATGCAGCAGGCAATTGACCGAAGCAAAAATAAACGTCATTTACTTTAGATTCACTCTACATTTCTCCCTCCTCCCTTCACTCTCTCTCTTTTTTGCTCTCTTTCACTCTCTTGTCAATGTCCTGTATAAAGTAATGCATTGTAATAAGCACAATTATTCATTAGGCTTGTTTCCCCAATAACACATTCATATCACAGGCCATTTATAATTAAAAAGCTTTATGCTAATTCTCAATGAAATTAATAAGTGATTTCCTAGCAACCAGCAGGATATGGAGTCGTGACAGCTTAGCTAGAATAAACAGCCTTGAGTTATTAATGACATTAGCCTGACAGCGTATGCCTGGTGGTTAGACAGAGGCAGCCCAGATCACCAGCCGGGCGGCATTCGGAACTCCGATTGTGGTGTCTCTCTCTTCCTCTGTAGCGCCTCCGGGACCTGGATGGAGCAGGCTGGCTATCACCGAGATACGTGCGCTGCAGACCTTCTGAGATCATCAACCCGTACACTTCCTAGGTGAACAGGAAGTGACCTCCTACTAATCCCATTGCCCCCTGATGGGTTGTCAATTTCCAACCCGCCGGCTGTCGTTTCAACAATCAATGTGCTTTCTGTCAGCGCTAATTCCTCTGACATTAATATGTGACATGGCTCGGCTGGATGATATCATATCCGGTTCCATTTTTTATGGACACTTGACACTGCAGCGAGCCAGGCAGGCTCAAACCACCTCTGAGAGATGAACGCAAGGTCAGCGGTTAAAACCAGTTAAAAAACAACAAGTCCTAATGCTAGTTAGAAACGGAGAAGAATAGCCGTGAGGCCCTATCTGCATCATCCTGCATTCATGCAGATAGCTTCTCTGCCTCTGCTCAGCTAACCCATAATTACTCTGACATTCACTGGCCTTACAGAACAGCCACTCCAATGTCAATCATCTCGGAGGAGAATTGAACACAATCACCTGATGGCCGCCGTTGAATCCCGTCGCACAACGCCCTACACATATCCCCGTGCTGTAGCTAAGTGCTCTTCAGCATGCTGCAGACGGAGTTTCCATTCAGGTGATGAGAGATACACAGTGACGTCAAGGACACCGCACTCAAAACACATCTTCCAACGGCACGAACGGCTACATAATTGTCAGGCCATTACTTTGGTCTCAGCAGAGTGGAGTAGCTCTGCATATTGCTCGTATATTACCAAGGTCATTATGAAACTGCAGGGAGGCCGCCACTAGCAGAGGCAGTAGAAATAAACTGGACATTATTTTGCATAATCTAAACTGTGCAATCTCTTAGTAAACCAGGCCAATTCCCAAAAGAAAAGATGGATTTTCGGTGGAAAAATGCTGCATGCTTATGTCTTCCCCTCGGGAATAAAAAAGAAACACTTTGTTCTAATTATTTTATTTGTTCTCCGTCACGCATTAAAATTGACAAGGCACAATGCGAGGACATTTGAATTGCTATCTAAATGGATTTTCACAGTCATGTCAGAGCGAATAAATTAACAAACTTGCAATGGTTCTGGCTCTTTTGTGTTTTTAACCTTTGAGATGACGAAAACTGGCAGCAGGAACAGCAGCTCCTATCCCTCTTCAGGTCCAGGTTGTAAAATATTTGGCCGTTGTTGGTGGTAATAGGTGTTTAAATGGGGGAAAGAATCCCCATTGCCTCTCATTCACAGCCCCCCCACTGTACTTTGTCTGGCAGAGACAGAGACATGTGGAGCACATCCAAATTCCAGCAAACAAAATGCTGACAAGAGAAAAAGGAAGCCCTTTTCCCCCCAGAGATCCATAGCACAGCAGTTTGGTCCATTTACAGGTATCATCAGTGAGCCTCTGCTACAGATGGCATTGATGAATCGAAACAATCTTCTCTTTGATTGGAACTGCTGTGAAAACAAGAATTGTGAGCTTTAACAATTAAGGGAAGATGACTGTAAAACCAGAGTTGACCTGTTTAAAGGCTGACTTTACCAAACAGACTCTCACATGTATGTTTGTCCTCCCTTTTAAAAAAAAATCTCAGTCGTCAGTAATCAAGAAGACTGTCAGAAGAGATGACTTCAATACCTGCGATCATTTAGTATCGAGATGTGGGGAAGTCCCACAATGTGTCATCTTAAAGTGTCTGCCCCAAGAACGTCATATGGTTATTTCCTAAAGACAGCGTGACGTTATGTGTAGCACCTCTAATTGGGTCCTCATCCCATTTCCGTGTGAGTCAGGGATCTGTTATGTCTTTGGGATTTGTCCGACACAAAGCCAAAGTTTACTAAAACAAGTGCCATTCCTCTCCATCCAGGTCTGCCCAAAGCTGAAAGCACCCACTTTATAAATCTGTATTCATAATCGCAGGCGACATGTACAGCAAATCAATAGAGACTGCATTCACAGAGCATTAGGCCTGAAAGGCTGCTTCAAGGCTGCTGTGATCAACGGTTCCTAGATGCTGTCAGCGATGTGTCTGGATGTGAAGACAGCCCCAGTCTTAGTCTGCCCTGAGGAGACCTCCTCCAAACAGGCCCCATCAGGCACTCATCCATTACGTCTAGCTTGGAGGGGGGAGCATCTCGGCAGTCTGTAGTGCTTCTCTCTCTCTTTCGTGCTCCTCTCACCTTTGCCTATCTCTCGCAAGCATCTCTTTCACCATTCTCGCTCTATTTCTCTCTTGTCCCTACTTCCTGTCGCTCTTCTCTCCCTCCCTGCCTCCCTCCCTTCCTCTAATGAAGTGGGTTGAGGAGAACGTACGAGGATGGAGTTTTGGTAAAGCAACATATGGGGAGCCTGGCGTAGAGGGCCCACATCCCTTCAAAAAAGCCTGGCGCGCCAGCATGAAACTGGTTGGACAGTATGCTTTTCAAAGCAAGTTGGTCGGTGTTGGTTTAATTTGGGGAGAGGGGCTGGACTGGAACAGATGGGCTGTCAGAATGTATTGAGAATTTGAACTGACTTCTGCTGAAGATCATAGATTACTGTATCATTAAAAAGCAATCCATTTCGGAACTCATTCCACCACAATGATGGCTGATAATGTTCCAATGCTGAATGGGTTTTTCTTAATAGCTAAATGGCAAGTCAAACACCTCCCATCACGACATTTAACGTTGCCATGGCACGGAGGCTCTGAGGAAAAGAATAATAGACTCCAACTGATAAAGAGCTCCACGATTCATCCAGTGGCACTTGTTTCTCTTCACTTCATTGCTATTGGTCCCTGTGTGCTAGCTTGTCAGTTCATGTATTTGCTTATCCATGCTTTAGAGTCCTAGTAAGGGTCTGTTAAGTATTTTAATTGGAAACAAACTGAATGTTTAGAAAATTTTATGAACCCACAGATCTCAACATCCTGCTTTCTTTCCAAATCAGTCGCTGGGGTAACAAGTACAACAACCGGGGATCATGAAACCAGTGAGCTTGACAACACCATGAGGCGATTGCGTCTGGTTGAAATATTAAGGTCATCTGAGACCCTTCTATCAAGGCCTCATCCTTTGCTCATAACCTGAGATTCTGTGTTGGCCTGCTGAGGCAGATCACAGGCTCCTGAGCTGCCAAACTGGGAATAGGCTTTAGAGACACACATAGCGCCGAGTACCGGCTTACCGGCTGGGTAATCTGAAGCCAGGGCAAAAATCATTAAACCCAACTGATGGCTAGTGCAGTGTGGAGCTAGGAGCTCGCAGCTGAGCCATCCATTCCAGCAGCACCTTCCCAATTAGCTGGGCTAATGGCCTGTCTGGAAACCCTCCTGGCATGCTAACTAATGTCAATAATGGACATAAGCCCACTCTTAACCTGATGATGGGTGGGGTGGATTATCATCATGCACTGTCAATCAGACTGGTTAATCCAATAAAGTGGTTTTGATGAGGACAGTCCAGAGCCTCCACTCGGGTCAGTTAGATGAGCCGGTAAGATGCTGGCAGAGTACGTCCACGAGTCCCTTGTGGGTCCAGATTAAGAGACATTTTTCCTACTCGGAGTTAACAAATTGACGATTCAAAATACAAACGGAAACAGGACGAAGCAGAAGACGGTGATATTAAAACGGATAGAATGAGGCTGCAGAGACGAAGAGCTGAACGTCAGGTGGGTCAGCAATCCAACTGGGGATCCAGAGAGAAAGGTCACCTGAAGCCTGACATTTTAATTGCCTTTCCCTCAGTGAGCAGAGACCGATCTCAGAGCTAATAACACAGCCAGAAACAGAAATGCAAATAAAAATGCAAATACGCTTCACGAGGAAAAGTGTGTTGACCATAACAGCATAGATGTTTGTGTGTGAATAAACAAATGAGAAGGAGTGATGTATTCATAATGCATAAGGTTAAATGGCTGTCAGGAAGGAGGACATTTGCATCCCTTGCTGTCGTTAATCATGGGGATTTCATCTCAAACAGTAACTGACGGACACGAAAAAGTATCAACAAAAACATACTGACACTGATTGACGCAAAGGGAGAAGGTTTATACACATATTAGACTCACCTGACGAGTCATCAAACTGGCAGAATGTCGATACAGGACCCAGATCAAATGTCACCTCTCTGATGCTTGTCGGATTTGCCGGTCTTAGAAACTATCACAGGCTACAGAGAGATAGCACAAGCAGCCCAGCGACTAGAGCCTTCCAGACAAGCTAAATGCCTTCTAAACTTGTTTTGAGGGAAGTTACACTGAACCCTGCTTGACAGCACCTGCTGTTCTGGAAGACCATGTACTCTCACTCTCTGTAGACGATGTAAGACTTTTAACAGGTTAATATTTACGAGGTTACAGGACCAGACAGATTACCAAGAACTGTTCTCAGAGCATGCACAGATCAGATTGCAAGTGTTTTCACTGACTTTTTACATCTTCAAGGACCAGTCCGTAATACCATTGGGTTTCAAGCAGACCAACAAAGTCTCTCTGCCCAAGAACCTGCCAATATGACTAAATTATTATTTTCCAGTAGAATTAACATCCGCACACATTGAATGCTTTTAAAGGCTCACATTCTCTCGGAAACTGAATACTGCCCCATGACACCTCCCAACACTGCTCTCTCCCATCTCAAGAGGAAAACCTATGTAAGAATGCTGTTCATTGACTGCAGCTCAGTGTTAATCACTATAGGGCCTTCCCAGTTTGGTCTGTTCTTGATAAAACACAGTCACCTTTCATTAATGATCAATACATTCATGTCCAGGTTGATGATAGGCCCAGTCAGCTGCAGTGTTAGAAGAGAGTGTCAGGAGAGCCTGCACACAGAAAAGGTGATCATAGAATACAGATAATAGTGAGCTGCTGAGAAAAAAGCGTGGCCATCAAATAAGTGAGCCAGGTACTGTATTTTCCTAGTTCAGGGTGTTGTTTGTTGTAATGTAAGGCTTTCAACTACTTTCCTGCGTGGCTTAGCAGTTAGCACAGTCTATTACTTTGACAGAGTGCAGCCATCAAGCTCTCCCTGTGCAACCAGACAGTGTAGCATTGTAGAAATTATACCATATGATTATTGCATGTGTAATCAGGCTAGAAGCTAGGTAGTGATGTGCACCTTTTGTGTAATCATGGTGGAAGCTAGGTAGCGATATGGGCCTGTTTGTGTAATCATACTAGAAGCTAGGTAGCGATGTGGGGCTTTTGTGTAATCATGGTGGAAGCTCGGTTGCGATATGGGAATGATGTGTAATCATGGTGTAAGCTAGGTAGCGATATGGGGCTGTTGTGTAATCATGGTGTAAGCCAGGTATCGATGTGGGGCTGTTGTTTACTCAAGATCAAAGCTAGGTAGTGATGTGAGGATGTTGTGTAATCATGCTGGAAGCTATGTAGTGATGTGGGGCTGTTGTGTAATCAAGATCGAAGCTAGGTAGCCATGTGTGGATGTTGTGTAATCAGGATGGAATGGTGGTAACGATGTGGGGCTGTTGGGTACTCGAGATGGGAGCTAGGTGGCGATATGGAGTTGTATAATCATTGTGGAAGCTAGTTAGTGTTGAGGGGCTGTTGTGTAATGATGATATATGCTAATTAGCGATGTGAGGATGTTGTGTAATCATGGTGCACACTAGATAGTATTGTGGGGATGTTGTGTAATTATGGTGGAAGCTAGGTAGTAATATGGGGATGTTGTGTAATGATGATAGAAGCTGGTTAGCGATGTGGGAATGTTATATAATGATGATAGAAGCTAGGTAGCAATGTGCGGATGTTGTGTAATGATGATAGAAGCTAGGTAGCAATGTGCGGATGTTGTGTAAAGATAATATAAGCTAGATTGCCTTGTGGAACTATTGAGAAAATCTTGATAGGCTGCATCAGCGCTTGGTATGGCAACTACCAGTTCTTTGATCCCAAGGCACCTCAGAGGGTGGTGCAAATGGCAGAGTTAATCACCAGGTCCAAGCTCCCAGGCGGTGTCAGACGAAGTCTCAAGGACTCTATCAACCAGAGTTAATAGACCGCTCACTATTCTAAAACATGGCAAGTAATAGCAGTGCATCATGTCTACAACTGACAGGACTGTTAAACATGACTGCCAAATGATTCCTCAATGGCTACCTGGACTAGACACATGATCCTCTTTTGCATTAGTAGTGATTTTATCCACACACTTGACTGCACACATGCACACATACATGTATCTTGTACTCCTGCATATCAACTCAGTACTGTCGTTGTTATATTTTATTTATTGTTTACATATGCTTGGTGTCACTATTTTAATGTCTTTGGTATTTACTTGTCTACTTTTCAACTCCACATTGTTGGAAAAGTAAGCATTTCACTGTCGGTCAACTGTTTACGAAAAATGTAAAGGAAAAAAAAAGGATAATCGAGTGGATGGATGATGTTGGCCACAGCTGGGCTGGTCACTCATCACCCCAGGGCTGTGCTGCTGGACTCAGCTGCCGAGATGAGGTCGGATTTAAAACAAAGATTTAACAGGGAAATCTGTCTGGAAGCAATACAGCATGGACACACACACAAACCAAAAAATCCTCCCTCCAGCACAGCTCAGCTCTCCTCGGTGCCAAAGATCCTCTCTGCCCTGCCTTTGGCGTGGTGACGACAGCAGGGACAGGGAACAGCAGTGGCCACACATGGCACTTGGCTCTTTAATATTCTCCCAGTGTGAAGGGACATTTGGAGAACGGGAGACGTTTAGCTGACCCCTGTCCCCCAGGCCCTACACATCTGATTAGTGTTCCTGTCACACATGCCAGTCCCGCCCCTCCCAGCCCAGCTGGCTCCGTACTCCACAGGATCTCTTTCTCCTTCCTCCGCAGTCTCCTCTCTGGACAGCTGGACTGCAGGGCCAGAGCCTCCTCTCTCTGCACTCTTTGCATTCTGAAGGGGACCCAGTGATAGTGCAGAGGCACAGATCGTTGTTCACCCCTGGGAAACCAGACGGTTAGGTGTCCGACCTCGCCGGACATCCACCCTGCCCCCCTCTCAAAACGGCCCCTAGAAAAAAGCCTGCCTACATCCACAGAGGCCACGTCCTGTAGCCCATGGGGAGCGAACCCAGGGTTTGCTCTGCCAGAGACATCTGGGATGAAAACAAAAGCATGAAAACCCTGTGGGACAGGACGCCATGTCGCATCTTCAGCATACAGGCCTAGACCGCAGACTAACCACATGGCTGAATAACAGAACGTGGGAAAACCACAAAAGACATCTGGGGAGTCTATGCTAGGGGGAGCCGTAGCCTGGGTCGGGATAATGTGGAGTAAAGTTGTCTGAGCTGAGAAGGTGAACAACAAGGCACCCTGAATAACAGATCTAAGACCCACTGTGGGGGCCTCTTACTGTACTAATGGCTCTTTTCCACTACATGGTACCAGCTCAACTGGCTCAACTCTACACGCCTCACCTCAATTCTACCAGGGGAGCTTTCCCACCGCTATCGGGTCATTTTCACTGCAAATAGTACCCTGTACCTGCCCATAGTTACATCACAGGAAAACTGCAGTGACGCCACCTTTAACAACAATGGAGGATATGGTAACACTGCACCTGATACCGGCGAAAAGCCGCCATTTGCTGGCTAATGTAAACCCTGCAGTGAACAGAAAAATCTACTTCTTTTAAACTGACAAGTTTGAATGTAAAGTGGCAAATGAAAAGTCAACTAAATCTTGATAACATGGTCAAATTTCTGAGAAAAAGTATAAGAATATAATTATCACCCTGCAGTATAAAAGGTGACATCATGTGCAATGTTCTGTTAGATTTAAGGGTATACACTTAACAACTCAACACCAACACATTTAAAACAGCCTACATAACCCCTCCATCCCGATTAAAAGGTATAAATAATTGCCTTATTAATTGCCGGCTATAATACCACGCCGACTGACTCAAGAGTAGTCCACTGTACACAAGGCAGCGTTTACCGGTAGTAGCAAGGAAGCAGGGTGAGCAGTAACTACACTGCAGGCTGCAAAAAGTGCTAGAAACCTTGGTAGGCTGCGTCTGTTTGAAATTAAAAATAACTCGTTTTTAATCTTGGTGCTAAGCTAGTGTCTAACAGCTTAGAAGGCATGACTATTGGGCAAACCCCCAAATATGTAGATCTATATCTGTTGGAACATCCAAATGACACCATTGAAATCATGGAACACTTTTTTAGGTCTCCCCTTTAGAATAAGACCATCCCCAGGGTTGTGTGATGGATGGTTGATATTTGAGTCTGGATACTACTTTGACCAGTGCAAATGTATGCCAGTTAGCCTATAGAAAAACACAGAGGAGGAAAAAGATGAGGTCCTTTTGTCAAAGTGTATAGGCTACAAAAACGGGTCTCTCACGAGGGTTGTGATGGGGATAACGATTTGATTTTCACACCACTGCATAGGTCCGAATCGAGAGGGGTTTTGGAAAAATACAATCGCTTAAATCACAAGTCTGGTCCTATAAACTGGCACTGAAATTAACCCATTTCAATGCAAGGACTCCGGGGACAGACAACTGTACTAAGACCTACTGTGAGGACCTCCTACTGTAGTAAGACCTACTGCAGGGGCCTCCAACTGTACTAAGACCAAACGTGAGGGCCTCTAAACATGCTCCTGGTGTAGCGGAGAGAATTAACACCGGAACCATTGGTTAGCCTACGGCTGCCCAACACCAACACTGACCCACTCTCTTCAAACACCAACCCTGCAAAGACATTGTCAGTCGGCTGCAATTCAAAAGAGCAAATACGTTTTTTCATGCCTGGATGATCGTAAAGACGACACAGTGCTTGTTTTCCCATGGCTTCAGAAAAACAGATACAGACAGAGAGAGAGAGATAGACAGAGAGACAGACAGACACAGAGAGAGAGAGACAGAGAGAGTCCCTATTGCCCACCATGGTTTGGAAGGAAAGTGCTTTCATGCTAGAACGATCCTCCCTTATCATTCTCCGGTCTAATTACAGAGAAGGGAGAGATGGAAGGCGCCATGCCATGCATCTGACCCGGACCACACTCATACACATCAGGCTGAACAGCCACAAACCGGCACTCAAAGGGCAGCTCACAGTAACACACTGCCCATTGGAAACAGGCTGAAAAGAACATGGCTGGAAATGAAGTGCGAATGGAGGGCACCTTTCAATGTGATGGTGGGCAGGGCTTGAGGATGGGTGGGGCTTGTGGAAGGACGACTGACTGTACCCTCCAAGGTCCCGGAGCCATGGGGACTGGTCAGGTCTGTGTCGTGACCCAGGCTGCAGGCCCAGCCAACAGGACCAGTTGTCTAGTTACAGCCTAAGGCAGCACTCTAATGGCCTGATGCATTTGACACAGGCCGAGGTATGCCAAGGCAAAATATATCCAAGATCAATGCCACAGCCCAGGACGCATGAAGAAAATACATCAGCATATCAGCTCTGTTTACCAAGTGTTTGCGAGAGGGAGAGAGATAAATTCAGCTATTCAGCTAGATAGATAGATAGATAGATAGATAGATAGATAGATAGATAGATAGATAGGGAAAGAGCCTTGACCTGATAGGTTGGAATGAAATGTGTGACTGTTCAGGTTGAAATAACGTTGTGACTGTTCAGGTTGAAATAACGTGATTGTTCAGTTTGAAATAACATTGTGATTGTTCAGGTTGAGATACCTTTGTAAGAGCAGAGGTAAAGGCTGAATCTAGGAAACTAGAAATACTGAGGTTATGACTCTGTGACAGCCCTGACAGACTTTTTAATTATGAACACATTTCCTTCCATCCATGAGCTGGAGATTTTATAACTTTTATAACTTCGAAATGTGTCAGGAAAAGCATGTACATACAATTGATATCTATAGAAATATCTACAGTCTCAAAATGTCAAAATGCTGTGAACACATGTATACTGATTATACACACCCATGGACTTTTGGTCTACGCCCTATGCGCAAATTCCTATAAATATCTCTGGCATTTCTTAAGTCAGGTGAACCTCCATTTTCTAACTAAGTCTATTTGATACACGTCATTAGAACTTTTATATCACCAACTCTGTTTTACAAAGGTATAATATATGAAATGTACTTTTTGACATGAAGTGAGCTCCTAACAGACCTTGCTAGTATGTAAAGAAGCAGTGTTCACCAAATACGCTCTTGGTATTTGCAAATCTAGTGGTCCCTTCAATTTCCACAGACACTGGAAGGTTTTAGTGTGATTGAAAGGTTTGTAACAGTGGCTCTTCCTTTGCAATATCTTCTATTTCTCTTTTCTCTATCAACTCATCTTCTCTCATTATAAGTCTCTCATACCTGTCTCTTGCCTTTCCAAAGTTTGGCTTTGTTTTTCTGTATCTTTTCATAAACTCAGGGTCAATCACTGAACTGATATAAAGAGACGTTTTTCACAAAATATATCATTCTACCATTGTAATTCACTGGCAGTCAACCGTTGAGATTTCATGGAAGAAGTCTGACTGTGAAAGTAGCTATGCTAGAATATAAGTAGGTATCACTACAGTCAACTATAGCCAGGTGTGTGTGGCTTGAATATTAGCAAAGGTCCATCAAATTAATATCAGGAAATTAAAACACAAGACCAAAATGTTAATTGCTAATGTTGACTAACCATCCAGCCAATCCATCTATCGTAAAGATGCATTTCCATGATATTTGACCACTGGTATAATAGACGTGATATAATAATCAATGGCAGGTATGTGCCAATTTGTGCACCATGTAATCAAACACACTGGCTTTCAAACTTGGAGCTTCGTGGCTCATTGAGGTATGATGGTGATTCTACTTATACAGTAGATTATACAAATAAACAACATATAATATCCAAACTACAAAGGGAGGTTTAAAAAATTTATATTTGTAATTGCACAAATCTTGAAACGCTACAAAATATTTTACCAGAGTTTAGATGGTCTCTAAAGATTAAGGACAATTGGCTATACAAAGAAAAGCCAGCAACCAGTAAAGCAAAGAATTTAAAGACACCAAGACCACTGCCTGCCTGACTTCACAACATACACATTATCACAACGGCAATCAGGTAAGCAGCCAGTGATGTTCAGTTCTACAAAATCTTTACTAAATAAAATTTTATTATCAGTTAACCACTTTCAGTCAGTGTATAAAAAAGTACAACCCTGAAAAAACACAGAGGACATGACCCTGGTGTCCTTAATGAAATACAGGCCTGGTTCAGGATGAGGTAACATTGCTGTCGATCACCAGTGAATGCTGCTTTAGGACACAAGCACTCGTAGAACACAGATTAACGCAGGAACCTTCACGGCATCTGAGAGCTCTATACAGTCCCAAAGGTCATTTTTCATGTTGCTTCAGCTCAGGGTCTGTGATGAGCTTTGATAGGGAAGGTGAGGTGTGTGTGTTTAATGCAATGCAAACAATAGTCATTTCCTTGCCCATAGAGGAAAATCCATCAAACCGACCAGTGTCCCCCTGGTTAAGGAATACATTTGCCTTAATGGGGGGGAAGGGGGGGGTGTGGTTGGGCTGTAAAAATGCAGGATGGGGATAATGATTTATTACTCAGTTTATTTATTTTAACCATGGGGTCTCTGAGCGATGGTACTTCCTACTGGCATGGTTTTTTTCTCACCTTACAGATAAATGGCAGGTGTAACATGAAAACGCATGGAGAACAGATGCTTTTTTCATACTGTACAACCACATTGTTTTTAATTGTAAGAGAAATGAACGCATGAACGAGTCTTTAGAGGATACTGGTGGAGCTTGTGAGTGGGCAGAAGTCATATCATACGTGTTCGAAGGGGGAGGGTTGCTGGTATCTTATCTATGAGCACAGGAGGAATCGCTGATGAATTAAAGTTGGGCCATTTCAGAGAACTGACCACATGCTCCTCTCCTTCTGCTTGTGGGACCGACTCAAGGACGTGTGTGTGTGCGTGCGCGATGATTGTGGTGTCTGTCCACACTATATCTGTACCCTCTGGCTAGCAGGCTGTAATTACAGTGGATGGCAACAGCAGTGCTAATTAGCATCCGAACGGCAGGAGTTGTCAGGGCCTCTCTGAACTGCAGCACACCTAAACCACAACCACCAGCCCGAGAGTTCATTGACAGGGTCCGCCCACACCAAGGCAGGCAGTGGAGCTGCTCGTTGCTCAGAGGTCCTATAAAACGCCTGATCAAACGTACATTGTGGTCTGTTCTGCACACCATATGCCGTGGGCTCGGAAATTTTATCTGTGGCATGTTGCCTCCTCTGGTTCCGGGTTGACCTGCTTTTAGCTAGTAGGCTAGCAGGTATCTGGTGTCCACCCCATGCCTGATTGTTGGGTCTCTGATACAGAGTGCTTGTGGTCATCCTGATGTAGGCGGAGTGTAGCAGTCAAGGCCGGGCCTGATACCGCTGACCGGACTCTTTTGGCTCGGCTCTGACCAATGCGGTGGTTGCCGTTGACTACTGCTGACTCACGCCTTGGGAGCGGAAGGGCTGCTTTACCACTCTGCTGACAGACTGCTGTTCTGCGTTGTTCGCAAACACCTCACCTCTGTCCCCGCCCCCCCCCCCCCCCCCCCCCCCCCACACACACGCACGCACGACACACCTCTTCTGCCCCCGCCCTTTCCTCTCGGTTTTGCCTTTCGCTGTCCTTGTTCTCTCCTCCCACTGTCTTGTTCCTTCATCCCTCCCCCTCTCCCAGTAAGCCCCCAACCCCACCCCCCATCTCACTGGTCCTGCTTCAGTTATCGGGACGGTTCTTTGTTTGATCGTTGAACCGTCCTCCCGGGAGAGTGACGATGCTGTAATGGGAGCGCAGAGCCCCGGGGAGGCAGTCTGAAGGACACGCCCTAAATCACAGACCGCCGGCGAACTGTGACGATGCAGAGTGGAGAGACCGAGGCGTCTCTAGGAGACCCGGCAGGATCCAGTATTTGATCTCGGTGTGACACATTCTGAGTGCGCTGTCATAGCAGCACCGAAAGAAGGCTGATGTCACACCGTATGGACACACACATACGCGGCAGATGAAAGCACTAAGCCTGCGCTCAGATCGGGGCATAGTGGCGGAGCGGTGACATCACCTGCTCTGTGGGTCTTGTGACTCTGAGGCAGCACCCCCCCCTTCCGCCACCCACCCCACCGGAACGTTCTCAGGCAGGCTGGACTTCTTCGGAACCTCCTCCCGGGCCTCTCTCCCCTCACCGACACGACCTCCGATGAATTAATGATTCTGTTTTTCATTTAAAGCGGAGAGATGCTGCCGGTCCTCGTGAGACGTTTAAGAGCAGCTGGCTTGGCTCGTGCTCATACGACTTTACATTCCATCAAGAGGAGCTCGTGAAAGCTGCTCTCTCGACACTCAAGTTCAATTCACTGTTCCCTAAGAGTTGCTGGAGAGTAACTAGTCGCGGACCACAAACTAATGTTTGCGTTGCTTTTTTTATGTGTTCTGGATGTAGAGTACTAAAGGCCTCTTACAAACCCTCAAATTCCAGTAATGCCTGAAAGGAAGATTACTTTTTACAATATCACTTAATTGGTCTCGGCTCATCAATCCAGCCTCTCCTCCATCAACCATCTATGGTAATAAGTATCCCTCGCTATCTAAATTTCATCATCCTGTTGCTCCAGTTTGAACCAAACGGCCCTGTAATAAGACTAGATAAGTTCAATGACTGCCAAGCTGGTGTTTCTTCAGCCCCGCAGAGATGGGAGGAACATGTTTTACAGCGCACCTGTTCTCCACTCAGCCACACGTGACTGGGTAACGGATTGACATGAGTGTCGGGCCAGTAACCAAAAGGCCGCTGGTTCGAATCTCGGAGACAAGGTAAAAAGAAATCTGTCGTTGTGCCCTTAAACCTAATTAATCCTGTAAGTAGTAGCTACTGGATGACAGAGTCCAATAAATTATTAAAATGTGGCGGGACACCAGATTAGGGTTAGCAGATCTCCTTTCATGTAGGCAGTCACATGGAATAAACACACACCATTCCGTTATCCACGACGAGTGGAAACTTCCAGCAACTTTGAACCTCACTGCAATAGCAAAAGGTTAAATGGAGTCCGTGAAATACTGGACTCATTCCGCTACTGTTCCTTTGCAACATAGCAGCCAATGGTGGTTGCTAAGCAACAGTTGCACGGGCAACCATAGGCTTAAACTTTAATCCTCTCTCTAAAGAAAGTGCTAAAGAACGTCAGAGGAACTAAAACCTTGGAATAATACAGCATGACTGATGAGCAGGAAAGCTGACTTGCGATTGATGTGCAGCATTAAAAGTCAGAGCCCTCAGAAGTCCTGTTCAGTAACAACCAACACACACACGCCCACTCGCATCAGACTGTAGCGTCAGACCTCGGCTCTCTCAACCTCCACTTAAACCTCACATTACTGTCGCTCGCCACTTCTCACAAATACCATGACAGCACACTTTTAACTAACACTTTAACAACTATCATTAAACAGTCCAGCTGCACGCTGTTCTAATAACTGTGAACGGAATGGCAAAAAAAAGAAAGCGAACGAATGCCAGAACCCGACACATCCAGCCGGAACACTCCCGACTCCAATCAAAAAACCTGTTTGTTGAGCCAATGGTTATCTTTTCTTCCTTCCTGAACTAACCAGCTCTCATCCGAGCAGTGTTCTGCAACACCAAACTTCGGCCCAGAAATGTCAGTATGTGTTTAGATAAATGAGGTAGGGAGGATCGGCTGCTAATTTACTGCTTAGGAATTTTCGGAAAAGGGTAAAGTCCCCAAATGAAAATAGCAGACATCAATTTAGTGGGCTGCTGATCATTTGCTGTAAGCGGCCGGCAGAAGTGACAGACTTCTCCTAAGTGGTTGTTACAGTATGCACTCCACAGGAAAATTCCTCAATAAGAACTCTATTACAGGAAATGTCTTCATGGGCGTTTGAGGCCATTGATACCTCAGTGAAGGGGTCGAGGCAGTCCTCGTCCATTCAGACCACACTTCTAGCTTACCTTGTTAAGAGGCGCTAGACAGTATGGATGACTGATCTTCGGTCCACTTCCTGTTTCTGTCATTATATCCCCATGGCAACACCAACCGGGGTTACACCCACCAAGTCTGTGTGACCCCCGCCCCATTTCACACGTGAGTGCACACTGAGCGTGGGACAGCTAACTTCTATTTCCCCATGCCCACAAGGCTAAATGACGGCCTCCAATGTCCCAGCACATTGGTGCCAATTCCCTTGCCAGTAAACATTGCGTCAGCCCATTTAATAAAGCTTTCCCTACAGACAACCTGAAGAGAAGGCTTCTCCGAGAGTTGACTGAAGCTGGCTAAGACACAGTCCGTGTAGCACTGTGAGGAGGCCTGCACGGAGCCTGCATTACTCCAGCGGTCGGCTGGGCCACCTACTGCCACCACAGGCCCAGCTGAGGCCACAGAGGCCTGGGCGTGTCCTGTTTCACCTACGACCCCTGCGTCCCTCCACACAGCTCATACAGAACACGGCTGAGCCGCGGCATCTGCTCTGCCCTCTGCTTCCCCCCTCCCTCCCTGATGCCGTTTGGTTCCGGGTGAAGATTGCCATGGCAATGGCAGATTGTTCCCGCCCCTGTCCCCTTCCCCGAACCTCAACTTCAACACCCCCCCACACACACACACACACGCACACAGACACGCAGACAGGCAGACAGGCGCGCGTGACCTCGCCATGGGTCACATGTCATGCCAGATGGGCCATCTCTCTTGGGTCCAAAGACACACGCGCCTCACAGCCAATCGGCAGCCGGGACCGCTCTACAGAGAGTAATCCTATTGGCTGACTTGTGCCGTATTGCAGCGCTAATACCCGATTGTGACACAGAGACATATGTAATGCCCGGGACAATCTTGTCGTAATCCTTTGATATCTTGATCAGAGACAACAGTGTTAAGGGACTCACAGTCCATCACAGGCGGCTGGTGAGGGGGGAGGGCGGCTCAGAGTAATGGCCTCGAATGGAACGGTGTCAAACACACCAAGACCAGAGTAATGGCCTCAAATGGAATGGTGTCAAACACACCAAGACCAGAATAATGGCTTCGAATGGAACGGCGTCAAACAGCAAAACCAGAGTAATGGCCTCGAATGGAACGGTGTCAAACACGCCAAGACCAGAGTAATGGCCTCGAATGGAACGGTGTCAAACACGCCAAGACCAGAGTAATGGCCTCGAATGGAACAGTGTCAAACACGCCAAGACCAGAGGTTTGAAACCTTTGAAACCACTGCATTGTCTGCCTCCCAGCCAACACAACGAGTCCGTCCTCCCCAGGCTGGTGTCGCCGGCCTCCTGCGGAGTCCGTTAGGGCGATGGCACGAAATCGGAATCGACAAGCGCCTGTACGTCGTGCGCGTTACAGCAACAGAGAGCCGCGCATGAATGCGATAATGGCTGTCATTTACATCGGCCACTTCAGCCTCAATCCCGGCGAGCCCTTCAGCCTGCCAGGGAGACTCGGTGCGTGCGGGGGTGGTGAAAGGAAGAATAAGACGAACCTTAATGTGAGATAATATGGTTCTATAGGCACTGAAGTGTGACACTTTACCCGGGTATCCTTTAATACACCTACACGCATTGAAAGGAACACAGGACACATATTGGAAAATGGAATGACACTATACACAGCCGTTACGATACACAGTGAGAGCTGGGGTCATGCACATTTCAAAAAGGTAGCCTCATTCTCTAAGATGGCTCCGTTTTTACACAGTCATACTTTTTTACACAAAACATACTGTATCTCTCTCTCTCTCTCTGTTCTCCACTCATTACCTGTATTAATTGTACCTGTTTGAACTCGTTACCTGTATAAAAGACACCTGTCTACACACTCAATCCAACAGACTCCAACCTCTCCACAATTGTCAGAACCAGAGAGCTGTGTAAGGACATCAGGGATAAAATTGTAGACCTGCACAAGGCTGGGATGGGCTACAGGACAATAAGCAAGCAGCTTAGTGAGAAGGCAACAACTGTTGGCGCAATTATTAGAAAATGGAAGAAGTTCAAGATGATGGTCAATCTCCCTCGGTCTGGGGCTTCATGCAAGATCTCACCTCGTGGGGCATCAATGATCATGAGGAAGGTGAGGGATCAGCCCAGAACTACACGGCAGGACCTGGTCAATGACCTGAAGAGAGCTGGGACCACAGTCTCAATGAAAACTATTAGTAACATACTACTCCGTCATGGATTAAAATCCTGCAGCGCACACAAGGCCCCCCTGCTCAAGCCAGCGCATGTCCAGGCCCATCTGAAGTTTGCCAATGACCATCTGGATGATCTAGAGGAGGAATGGGAGAAGGTCATGCGGTCTGATGAGACAAAAATAGAGCTTTTTGGTCTAAACTCCACTCTCCGTGTTTGGAGGAAGAAAATGGATGAGTACAACCCCAAGAACACCATCCCAACCGTGAAGCATGGAGGTGGAAACATCATTCTTTGGGGATGCTTTTCTGCAAAGGGGACAGGATGACTGCACCGTATTGAGGGGAGGATGGATGGGGCCGTGTATCACGAGATCTTGGCCAACAACCTCCTTCCCTCAGTAAGAACATTGAAGATGGGTCGTGGCTGGGTCTTCCAGCATGACAACGACCCGAAACACACAGCCAGGGCAACTAAGTAGTGGCTCCGTAAGAAGCATCTCAAGGTGTTGGAGTGGCCTAGCCAGGTCTCCAGACCTGAACCCAAAAGAAAATCTTTGGAGGGAGCTGGAAGTCTGTATTGCCCAGCGACAGCCCCAAAACCTGAAGGATCTGGAGATGGTCTGTATGGAGGAGTGGGCCAAAATCCCTGCTGCAGTGTGTGCAAACCTGGTCAAGAACTACAGGAAACGACATGCTTTGTAAGTAGGAAAACATGCAAAATCGGCAGTGTATCAAATACTTGTTCTCCCCACTGTATATATACATATACATACACACATACATATATATACTTAGGGCCGGTTTTAGGCATTTGTGACATAAGCGTTGCTTAGGGCCCTCCGACCCTTCGAGGGCCCCCTACCGCTAGAGACTGCCAGGGGAAAAATCTAATTTTGCTTAGGGCCACAAAAAGGCTAGAGCCGGCCCTGTAAATACATTCATATATACATATACACTCACTTAAAGGATTATTAGGAACACCTGTTCAATTTCTCATTAATGCAATTATCTAATCACCCAATCACATGGCAGTTGCTTCAATGCATTTACGGCTGTGGTCCTGGTCAAAACAATCTCCTGAACTCCAAACTGAATGTCAGAATGGGAAAGAAAGGTGATTTAAGCAATTTTGAGCGTGGCATGGTTGTTGGTGCTAGACGGGCCGGTATGAGTATTTCACAATCTGCTCAGTTACTGGGATTTTCACGCACAACCATTTCTAGGGTTTACAAAGAATGGTGTGAAAAGGGAAAAACATCCAGTATGCGGCAGTCCTGTGGGCGAAAATGCCTTGTTGACGCTAGAGGTCAGAGGAGAATGGGCCGACTGATTCAAGCTGATAGAAGAGCAACTTTGACTGAAATAACCACTCGTTACAACCGAGGTATGCAGCAAAGCATTTGTGAAGCCACAACACGCACAACCAAAATTGGACAGTTGAAGACTGGAAGAATGTTGCCTGGTCTGATGAGTCTCGATTTCTGTTGAGACATTCAGATGGTAGAGTTAGAACTTGGCGTAAACAGAATGAGAACATGGATCCATCATGCCTTGTTACCACTGTGCAGGCTGGTGGTGGTGTAATGGTGTGGGGGATGTTTTCTTGGCACACTTTAGGCCCCTTAGTGCCAATTGGGCATCGTTTAAATGCCACGGCCTACCTGAGCATTGTTTCTGACCATGTCCATCCCTTTATGACCACCATGTATCCATCCTCTGATGGCTACTTCCAGCAGGATAATGCACCATGTCACAAAGCTAATTTCAAATTGGTTTCTTGAACATGTACTGAAATCGCCCCCACAGTCACCAAATCTCAACCCAATAGAGCATCTTTGGGATGTGGTGGAATGGAAGCTTCGTGCCCTGGATGTGCATCCCACAAATCTCCATCAACTGCAACATGCTATCCTATCAATATGGGCCTACATTTCTAAAGAATGCTTTCAGCACCTTGTTGAATCAATGCCACATTGAATTAAGGCAGTTCTGAAGGCGAAAGGGGGTCAAACACAGTATTAGTATGGTGTTCCTAATAATCCTTTAGGTGAGTGTACACCGATCAGCCATAACATTATGACCACCTGCCTAACATTGTGTAGGTCCCCCTTTTGCCGCCAAAACAGGCCTGACCCGTCGAGGCATGGACTCTGGACCTCTGAAGGTGTGCTGTGGTATCTGGCACCAAGACGTTAGCAGCAGATCCTTTAAGTCTTGCAAGTTGCAAGTTGGGGCCTCCATGGATCGGATTTGTTTGTCCAGCACATCCCACAGATGATCAATTGGATTGTTAGTGGTCATAATATTCAGGCATCCCATTATGACCACAAGTGGATAACACTGATAATCTCCTTATCATGGCACATGTCAGTGGGTGGGACATGTTAGGCAGCAAGTCTGTAGTGGTCATTACCCATCAAAAGTGGTCCAAGGAAGGTAAAACTGTATACCCTGATGGCACTGGCCTCTTTCAGCAGGATAATGTGCCCTGCCACAAAGCAAAAATGGTTCAGGAATGGTGTAAGGAACACAACGAGTTCAAGGTGTTGACTTTGCCTCCAAATTCCCCAGATCTTAATCCAATCGAGCATCTGTGGGATGTGCTGGACAAACAGATCCAATCCATGGAGGCCCCACCTCGTAACTTACAGGACTTAAAGGATCTGCTGCTAACGTCTTGGTGCCAGAAACCACAGCACACCTTCAGAGGTCTAGTGGAGTCCATGCCTTGATGGGACAGTGCTGTTTTTCTGGTAAAAGGGGGACCTACACAATATCAGGCAGGTGGTCATAATGTTATGGCCATAATGTTATGGCTGATCAGTATATATATATATATATACACTGCCATAACATTATGGCCATAACATTATTGCCATAACATTATGACCACCTGCCTATTTGGAGGCCAGGCAACACCTTGACATGTGCCATTGTTAGGAGCAACGTGATTCACTTCACCTGTGAGTGGTCATAATGTTTTGGCTCATGAGTGTATATCAGAGCTTTTGTAATGAATCATGAGTCAACCACTCAGCTGGTATAGTTCCCATGGTTTCACGCCGCCATCTGAGGCAGAGACGTGAGGACAGACATGAGCAACAGAGAGATGACAGGAGACCCGATTCGTTGTTCTCTGTCACCTGACTCTCTGCCCATCCTCGACGTGATGGAGTAACCTCTTCAGGCCGGTCATTCCGTCCAATCAGTCTGGAGACATATTACCACACACACACTCATTACCTGTCTCTCACAACGGAGCAGCACGCATCCCTCTGCGGCTCATCGCATTAGCACAGAAGGCTCACAGAAGGCTTCAAATCACACACACAGAGACATACACAAACACACACACGCACACACGCACTGATGCAGACCGAAAACCTATATCCCTGTAACAATATAGCAAGACTCCTGAGCAAACACACCCTATAACTGCCACCAGCTGATGAAAATTGCATGGATGTGCTCTTATGAATGTGCATAGACGATCTCTGAATGCTCTCTTCCACGACCTTGTCCCCAAGAACGCTTTCCAGGGAGAATTCTCGTTACCCATTTTGTCTTATCTTAATCGCCTTCATTGTTTGGTGGTCTTAATTGTTATTTACGTAGAATGTACCGCATCAGGGCTGCTGTCATTGAGCAGTCGATTACTCACAGAAATGATCCGTTTTCTTTTTTTATCCATATCCATTCCCCTCTTCCTCTCCTCTTCTTCTCTAGGTCTCTCCCTCTCCTCCTCTCCTCATCTCGAGCGGCCTCCCTCTCCCCCTCCTCTTTTAAAATTGTCTCACTCTCTTTCCACCTCCTCCTAGCTCCCTGGCTCTCACTCCTCGTCCTTCTCTTCTCTAGCTTTCTACTTCTTATTATTCTTTAGGAAGCCATCTCCCTCTCTTCCTTCGCCTCCTAGCTGTCTCTCTCCCTTCTCTACTCTAGCTGTCTCTCTCCCTCCTCTACTCTAGCTGTCTCTCTCCCTCCTCTACTCTAGCTGTCTCTCTCCCTCCTCTACTCTAGCTGTCTCCCTCCCTCCTCTACTCTAGCTGTCTCTCTCCCTCCTCTACTCTACCTGTCTCTCCCTCCTCTACTCTACCTGTCTCTCTCCCTTCTCTACTCTAGCTGTCTCTCTCCCTTCTCTACTCTAGCTGTCTCTCTCCCTTCCCTACTGTAGCTGTCTCTCTCCGTCCTCTACTCTAGCTGTCTCTCTCCCTCCTCTACTCTAGCTGTCTCTCTCCCTTCTCTACTCTAGCTTTCTCTCTCCCTTCTCTACTCTAGCTGTCTCTCTCCCTCCTCTACTCTAGCTGTCTCTCTCCCTTCTCTACTCTAGCTGTCTCTCTCCCTCCTCTACTCTAGCTGTCTCTCTCCCTCCTCTTTCTCTAGCTGTCTCTCAACCTTCTCTACTCTAGCTGTCTCTCTCCCTCATCTTTCTCTAGCTGTCTCTCTACCTTCTCTACTCCAGCTGTCTCTCTCCCCCCTCTTTTTCTAGCTGTCTCTCTACCTTCTCTACTCTACCTGTCTCTCCCTCCTCTACTCTACCTGTCTCTCTCCCTTCTCTACTCTAGCTGTCTCTCTCCCTTCTCTACTCTAGCTGTCTCTCTCCCTTCCCTACTGTAGCTGTCTCTCTCCGTCCTCTACTCTAGCTGTCTCTCTCCCTCCTCTACTCTAGCTGTCTCTCTCCCTTCTCTACTCTAGCTGTCTCTCTCCCTCCTCTACTCTAGCTGTCTCTCTCCCTCCTCTTTCTCTAGCTGTCTCTCAACCTTCTCTACTCTAGCTGTCTCTCTCCCTCATCTTTCTCTAGCTGTCTCTCTACCTTCTCTACTCCAGCTGTCTCTCTCCCCCCTCTTTTTCTAGCTGTCTCTCTCCCTCCTCTACTCTAGCTGTCTCCCTCCCTCCTCTACTCTAGCTGTCTCTCTCCCTCCTCTACTCTACCTGTCTCTCCCTCCTCTACTCTACCTGTCTCTCTCCCTTCTCTACTCTAGCTGTCTCTCTCCCTTCTCTACTCTAGCTGTCTCTCTCCCTTCCCTACTGTAGCTGTCTCTCTCCGTCCCCTACTCTAGCTGTCTCTCTCCCTCCTCTACTCTAGCTGTCTCTCTCCCTTCTCTACTCTAGCTTTCTCTCTCCCTTCTCTACTCTAGCTGTCTCTCTCCCTCCTCTACTCTAGCTGTCTCTCTCCCTTCTCTACTCTAGCTGTCTCTCTCCCTCCTCTACTCTAGCTGTCTCTCTCCCTCCTCTTTCTCTAGCTGTCTCTCAACCTTCTCTACTCTAGCTGTCTCTCTCCCTCATCTTTCTCTAGCTGTCTCTCTACCTTCTCTACTCCAGCTGTCTCTCTCCCCCCTCTTTTTCTAGCTGTCTCTCTCCCTCCCCTTTCTCTAGCTGTCTCTCTTGCTCCTTCCTGCATCCATCTTCCTGTCTCTTTTTTCTATCTCCAATAGTGCCAGACATGCAGGCCACAGCCAACAATATTTTCCCATCAACCACAACAAGTATCATCTGTGCTGTGTAAAGGATTATAAATCCACTTCGGATAAAGCTGTAATTTAAAAATTCTTCAACCGTGCTTCAACAAAGTTTGCAAGAAAACATAGACAGAGTATTGAACATTTTACTGAGCTAGCCAACTTCTGATTAAAGAAACAAAACACTTGAACAACACTTGAACAACTCAACTGGCAGCATCTGAAGCCAAATGGCACTCCCTCTTTTAAAAAAACAGAAGCTCCCATACACAGCCAGAAACAAGCCAACAAGTTTCAATCCAGTGAAACAACCACCACAGCATTACATGTAAGTTGAGTCAACATTAAGCTTTGCTTCATCAGGGAAAATTGTGATATTGCATCCAGCCCTGTACCTGCCCCATCTGGGACTTCCAACCAAGGACCCTCTGAACACTGACAACAGCCTCATTTCCTATTGGTCCACAGAAGCTGCAGATCTTGCAGAGTAAAGTAAAAAAGAAAACAACTACAACTTTTCAGAGTTATGTCACAGATTTAAATGCTGCAGGCTTGCAGGACCAGATTTATACAGAGGCTTACTGGGGCCCAAGCCCGAAGGAGGGCCTGAGAGGGAACTAATTATTCTATATTATTTTACTATTATTAATATTTTTTTTTACAGAAACTTAAATTAGCCAAATATACAGCTTGATGCATTTTGAGCAAAGAAATACAAGCCATAGAGTAGTTTTCCTTAAGTTTTGGAACAAATTGATTGTTATCACACAGGTAAACATGCAATTGTTGCCAGTAAATATTTGAATAGGAGCTGCCACCTTTGGATTATATTCTGTGGCGAGTTGAGGCAGTCAGTTTGCCTTGTGCAAATTTCTAAATACAAATTGAGAGTAAGCAAATGCTTGCTGCTGAAAATATAGGACTAAAATTGTTTGCATTTATGATCAGGTCATTTTCATTTATGAACAGGTCTTTGTTTATCAATGTCAATATAGTCACACATTTCGACCATTTGTGTCATATTAAACTTCTCTGTGTTCTGTCATCATTATGTGTTCTGTCATCTGAATTTAGTGAAATTGTATGAGAGGTCTTATTTTCTGCTAGTGTAGACCGCTAGCTATTTAACTAGCCATTTCACACTGGTTACACACCCCTTTGACCTCCTCTTTCTCCACAGCAATGCCAGCAGCTGGGCAGAGCCCAACCAAGTGATCCAGGTCAACAGCATTATTGCAAAACTGATGAAACCAAATAGCACAATTTACTCCAGTAGCAGCCATTTTGACCATATTTACAAAGCTACAAGGAAAGACTTTATTTTTCTTTTAGATGCACATATTAAAGTCCTTTGATTATGTCTAATACGTTCTTAATATCTACTTTTGTTTAGGTACAAGAATCATGAAAATGTATAAGAAAAATTAATTAGACTTTGTAGAAGCTTGATTATTAGTTGTTCCATGTGGTTTCTTGCTTCGCTGACTTCTTGAAATTACTTTTTCCAAAACTAATGGTCATGTGATTACTTTTGTGTCTGGTTTCCTAGAAACAAGCTTTGGTTCAACAATTTCACTTTACAAACACTTGTCCGAACACATCAACAACAGCTCAACATTAATGTCTCATGGACATTGACATGATGGAAGACTGTTACAAAAGAAAACACTCCAAAAGATGGTCTGCACAATACAAGGACAAAACTAGTGTCACACACTAAGGGAATGTGTGTATGGACTCGCTCAAGCTGTCTGAACAATTCCTCTGCATAAGACATAAGAAACTTGGCGGGAAACTAAATTCCCACATTCCTACTTCCAAAAACACTTTGCAAAACGTCTGGACCGTAAAAACTCCCTGAAATGTGTATGTAATTATCGAGGCGCAATGTTTGATTTCACAACAGGGTTCAGGAATTCCCCCTCTGAACCAGAAAAAGAGAGCAGCTCAATACACTAGTGAAATATTTTGGCTTGTCTGATATCAATAAAATATAATTGAGTGTGCAGGAAGAATCTGTTGGTCGGGGCAGCTATCTTAACCCTCAGAAGGGGAAAACGGACCTCTACAGGCAAGCCTGTCACATGATCTAGAGTGTGGCCTGTACATGCTCTACCAAACAATACCGGGCCGAACATGAATGGAGTTATTACATACCTGATCACTAGTAATTACTTTAATTACTGCAGCCCAACTGTGTAATGCAGGTACCGTCTTTTTATTTATTCATAAAGGCCAACTACGCACTGTCTGACGATAGTGAAAACAGAAGAAACCTGACTGGCTGTCAATGACTCTCTGAAAAGGTCACACCTTGATTAACACAGGCAAAGCTAGAAATGGAATGTGGCGGTGACGGATGGGCAACGGTTAGGTTGGTGCCGGTAGATGATCGCTGAGGGTGTCTTGGCAAGATCACGCCCACAGATGCCACTTCGTTGTTCTGTTTCCTCATGATGACTCTTGCTGAATTATGGTGAATGAAGTAAACATCAATCAAGTTTACTGTCACATTTCACAAGAGGGGAATCCCCCATAAAGCTTTAATGAGACAAGTCTTTACCTATTCCCGTGGATGATACAATTTAAACTGTGTCGCCACGTTCACCTTTACCCCCTGCAGTGAGTATACATGGCTTTAGACCAGTTAAGCTACAATTGACCACAATCCACTAGAGGTTCACTAATGATGTCCAATGATCACCACATCAGAGTGCGTAAATATATTGAGCAGTTGAAGAACCTGCTCTTATTTGTTGAATGGGAATTCATTCTCACCACACCGCTAACAATTGCAGTGAAAGATTCACAATAGTCGAACTTCAGCTACATCGCCAAAAAGACGTGCTGCTCTCCTCTTGCCTCTTGATACAGTGGGAGGTCTGTCTAGTGCCTTCTCTTTTCACAGCAATTGAACTACATCAGAGTTTTTTTTCACTCAAGGCTCATGTGAGCTTGTTGCATTTTCACACCCTTTGAGAATGGCATTCTCTCTGGGAGAACAGGGTGGAAACATATCAAAGACTGTCAACGAGGGAATTCTGCTAATGTGGGTCAGTCACGCTGTGTTTGGGACCAAGTGGGAAAGATCAGGTTCTTACTATTGCATTTGCCACCAAACTAAAAAGCTAAAAACAGCAAACTTAGCAAAAGAACAGCTTCCTGCAATGCTACACGTTTTGCCATGGGCAGGAGGCAACATTTGCCGCAATATTGGGCTTATTCTATTATTCACAATGTGCTAGGATGCTAAAATAAATGTTTGCAGTTTTAAAGCTAATTTCCTATTATTATACACATTCTGCTTACTCAACACATCCTGCAACTAGCTAGATTTGACGATGGCTTTTTACTTTAAGAACAACAATTTAGGAAAAACCTTGTTGCAGCCATTTTTTGCCTGTTGGATGGAGTGATATTCTGTGTATGATGCATCATGGTCTTTACTAGACTCACTATTATGCTGCCTGCATATTT
Source organism: Esox lucius (assembly GCF_011004845.1). Taxonomy (NCBI): domain Eukaryota; kingdom Metazoa; phylum Chordata; class Actinopteri; order Esociformes; family Esocidae; genus Esox; species Esox lucius. Next base: position 14,371,661 of record NC_047585.1, read on the forward strand.
GTGACAGACCTCTTACACATCACTGTACCTTATTTCAGCTCGCAGGATGGCCATCATTACCTGCAGGGCGGCAGATACACTGCTATCATTTTATCTAAAAGACTATCTTACGGTAGCTGCCAAAATATTTTTGGCACTTCATTCACATTAGAGTCTGTATTTCACATCATAGCCGTGCATAAATCATAATGTCACCAGTACAACGTTTTATTTCAGATTTTTAAGTTAAGGAATCATGGACTGGAGGGCTACTGGAATGCAAATGCTTTCAAACCTACTCTTTTAAACCTCTCCTATGCCCCAGAACCTTTATGTGTCAAATGTACTGTTTTATGTTGTGTTTCCTCCTGTTCTATACTGCTTTCCAGGCTAGGGATCACTTTAAAAGGAGATGAGAATCTCTGGTTTAATAAAATATGAATACCACCCCTAATAACATCTAACTTTGGGTGTAAATCAGACCTACCAGATCGGGTGGGAGCAATGGAAGGGGCAGGGTTGAGAACTTACATTTGACTCCGTTAGTGGGGCTCCTTTAGCAGTCCCCTGCCCTCTTCCTCCAGCCCCTCGTCCACAGGATGGTTAAAACTCTGGCAGGGAAGAGACTTTCCCCTGGGCCTGCCGGTGTATTTTTTCTCCCACCTTGCCTCCCCAGACTCCTGCCTCTAACCCCCCTCTCTGCCCAAACAGCAACCTCCTGCCTCTAACCCCCCTCTCTGCCCAAACAGCAACCTCCTGCCTCTAAACCCCCTCTCTGCCCTAACAGCAACCTCCTGCCTCTAACCCCCCTCTCTGCCCTAACAGCAACCTCCTGCCTCTAACCCCCCTCTCTGCTCTAACAGCAACCCGATGATGCCTGTGTTTGTCGTCGTCAGATCTGTTGCCGGGCGCCGTGCTTTATGGTCTGTTCTAAAAATCAATCCCTCCCTCTCCCCCAGCCTGAGGGTTCATTAGGAGCAGGGGAACCGTGGAGTCTGGTTCCCCGGTTGCCTCCGTTCTCTACTGACTGCCTCACCGAGCCACCGGCCATTTATAGGAAATTACCCACACTCCTCTCCTCCTCCGCTCCTCCCCAGCTCCCCTCATGTGGACGATGCTCTGGCCCTGAGGCACACATTAACCTTATAAAAGAAAAGTAATAGAGCTTGTCTCTGCTCACACGCCGTGTACATTAAACATAGAAGAATTTATCTCCCTTCTGCAGCTACCTCCCAACCATAACGGAAGGTGAACTCTCTACGGAGGGGGACAGACACGCCGGTCTCTCCCCAGTAGATACAGGTATACGACCTCCACCACATTTGGGGGAGGAGGACCCATTTCAAGTTACATTCCCATCAGTCTCCTCTCTCCCTGGTAAAATACCCATGTCTGTGGAAATGTGGAAAGGTTTCGCAAAGCTGGCAGGACAGAACAGAAGCATTTCTGGTTCGGGGAGCACATTCCTGGACGGAGAGAGTCTCTGGTCGTGGTTAATTAGAGGGATTTGTGGGAAACCCTTCAGCTTGAATCCCCCCCCCCAAACCACACATAGACCAACTGAACGGCCATGCTGAATGGAATTCATTGTTCAGTTGCCAGGGTGGAAGATTTCACCACTAAGTTTGTCCTTTTTCTTTGAAGAGCGGTTATGAGCCAAACGGCAAATATGGGCAAAATAGAGGATGGCCTCCGGAATAATAACGGAAGAGAGAGAGTTTAGAGCAGGCATTAGGCGCTGTCTGGGTGTGCCGGGCGAGCCGTTACTTGCTTGGCTACCAAAACTCCACGCTCAGGCCAAACGTCGCACCACACCCACGGACATTTGTTTCTTTTGCACAAGGAGTCTGGATCTGAGCAGGTCAATTTGTAGATCACAACAAACCGTTTCGTTGGATCGGTATAAGAGGAGGTAACGCAACATTGTTGTAGAATGTGCATAAGCTTTGATTCTCTACTCGGTTAAACTGATTGGTCTCTGACTAGTCTACAATAGAAGAAGTCTCAGATGTCACCAGGCAAGGCCATTATGGTAGTAGTTTATGAAAGACAGAAAGTTGAATTAGGGGAGGAGTTTAGGGATGTTCGTTGTTGACAAAGAAAATTGCATTTAGCATTGCTCGTTGTACGTAAAAGACTGTCTCATCTGCTTGCAATTGGAGTGTATATGCGGTGGTACTTTAGCGTAGAAACATTACAGAGGGAAGATAACAGTGATGGATGTTTCACCATGACAAGGATTCGTTCCCTCACCATGAGTCCATGACCACAACTGTCTAAACTCTGTCATCCAGATATTTTCTTTATTTTCCTCAACCTTGTGAGGTAGTAGCAAGTAAACACATCTGGTTTAAGGATGCATGCAGACAGACCGTATAAACACCACCAACAGACAGACAGGAACGCAAAGTTCAGGCTGTCGGGGTAATTGGGGTCCAGGTAAATATTTGCGTTGAGATTCCTCGGCTTAAAAACATAAATACATTTACTTCCTATTTCCGGAGTCAGAATGAAATTGTTCAAAAGGAGGAAGATCCTTGTGTACTCAATGTCAAAAGCACAGGGTGCCAACTGGAGCTAATAATGTCAAATGTACCCGGCACAGATGTTCAGGTTTAAAGTGTGGGAAAGAACTAGAATGTTGCTGTGGAGGCCTACAAAATCTTGTGAGGTTTTGGAAGCGTTGTCAGATAAAGTTGCTCTCTTTCATTAATCCAAACTTTTCTTTCATTGGCTCCAGTGTAATGGGAAACAGACTGGAGCAGTGGAGCAGTAGAGCATATTGTCTCAAATATCACCATGGTGCTGAACAGTCACTGACTGCCCTGACCGAACCATCTGCTGCTGTCTCGTGGGAGGGGAGAGGCATCTAGGACAAATCTATTGGTGGTCAATTAGAAGTGCCCAACAGGACACCATTCATTCACGTACAATGTATCTGACGGTTTTCTAAAAATCAGAGGAGGGCTACAGCTTACCCTAAGCATAACAAACAGAATGGATGGAGCTGGGTACTCCCAAATCTACAGTGCAGCCCATATACGGACAGTGACACAAGTTTTGGCTTTGTAGTCCAGTACATTGCATTTCAAACAAAACAAGGAGGAATCGATTAAAGTGAAGACCGTCCCCTTCCACATTCTGGATTCCACATTCCTTTGTTGTTCTGGCAGTATGTTTGGGGTCATTGTCTTGCTGCAAGGTGCCATCTAATCAATTTTGAGGGATTTTGTTGGATCAGAGCAGACAAGTTGATACGGTACACCTCAGAATTCATCCCACTGCTGCTGTCAGCCGTTGCATCATGAAGACAAGTGAACCAGATCCAGTGGCAACCAGCACATGCCCGAAATATCACACCCGCTCCATCTTATTTCACAGAGAGGTTGGTATGCAAGTTCCATCTCTCCCTCCAAACTTACCTCTTGCCAGCAGTCTTGTACGTGTTATTATTTTTCTCTTATGTCTACATACCATTTACCAGAATCTGCAGCCTTTTTGGTATTTAGGCCAACCTTCTGTTGAGGCTCAATAGTGCTTTTGAACCTTAATGTCCGGCCTTGGCAGGCATAGTCACCTGCGAGTGTTAGTGGCTGAAACTAATGATGGCCATACAAGGCTTCATTAGCATTCTTCTAGCAGCAGGGTATTATGTTAGCAGCACTAACTCAGATTTTCTTTTTCAAAATAAAAGCCATCATTGAAATATATATGGCAATATAGTTAGTAATCTAGTCTGTACATTTTATGTTTAAAGTCCATTACAATATTGTTTGTGTCTGTTCACTTTTTTAAAGACTATATTGTTAACTATATTGCCGTATACATTTCAATGACGGCTTTTATTGTGATAAAGAAAACCTGTTTGCTGCGAGCATAATATCCTGCTGCTAAAATAACGCTAGTGAAGACTCATTAGGTGAAACATCAACGTATACTGTTTGGAGAGTGTTAGTGGCTGAAACATCAATGCATACTGTCTGGAGAGTGTTAGTGGCTGAAACATCAACCCATACTGTCTGGAGTGTTAGTTGCTGAAACATCAACGCATACTGTCTGGAGTGTTAGTTGCTGAAACATCAACGCATTCTGTCTGGAGAGTGTTAGTGGCTGAAACATCAATGCATACTGTCTGTAGAGTGTTAGTGGCTGAAACATCAACGCATTCTGTCTGGAGAGTGTTAGTGGCTGAAACATCAACACATTCTGTCTGGAGTGTTAGTTCCTGAAACATCAACACATTCTGTCTGGAGAGTGTTAGTGGTCTGTCAGAGAGTTTTTGATCATTGTTTTTCTTCATCACGGTGAGCATTCCTTTGTCATCCACTGCAAAGGAAGTCCTTGGCAGGTTATTTGCCATTGCTGAGCTAACAGTAATAAGCTAAATTTTTTCTTCATAATTTACCAAACAGTTTAACAACCTAATGTTTTTGCTATATCTCTCATTGACTTACTCTGATGTGTACACATCAGAATGGCCAGCTTGACTTGAATGGACAATTGTTTGGTTTTATCAGACATAGCCACCGACACGAAATGCAAAATCAAGAATCAAGACTAAACACTGACAGCTCTCTAGTGTATTGGGTTATGATGCAAACAAACCCACCTGTCAGGCGAGAAACCAATTGTCCAAATGCATTATGGCGGACAATGTACAAAACATTATTTTTCTAAATGGTTCATTCGATATGGATGAAATACCCTCAAATGAATGCTGACAGTGTGTACTTCAAGCCCATCTTCAACACGATATAGCTCATGTTGTACTTGCAGTCCAACACCAATCTGGTGTGCCTATGAGCGTGTGCATCTGTTTGTGACACGGACAGGCACACACACCTACGACGTTGGGAATGTGTATTGAGGCCATCCATCACAGGAGAGCAGTGTGTGCCAGATGAGCAGGAGGGCTCTGCTAAACCTCCCCCTTGTCAGAATGTCACGCTTTGTGTCCCCTATATACAGGAGCGTCTGCCTCTGCACCTCCTCAAACTAATTTTCCTCTGCATACAGTAAGTCTCCTCTCATTGGAGGATGGCTTTATACTGCAGCCAAGGCAACAATATGTACCAGCAGCAATAAAAGGCTCCTCTGCCAAAGCAATGAGGCATTTTAATAGGCCGAGTTGAGGGACTGTACAGATAGCGCCTTCCTTCTTACCCACCCCCTCGCTAAGTTACAGTCGTTTGAAGTCAGGGCTCAAGCAAGATTTAGATGATTTAAGGTGAAAACAGAGGGTTGGAGCGTTGAGCTGGAGAGGGAGGAGCCACGAGGGTGGACAGGAGAGCCAGACACTCAAACACAGGGTGATTATCCGGGCCTCCTGTGGGCAGGTGTACGGAGGTGGAGGGGAGAGGGGGAGAAACGCTGCTGCACCCAGACGGGGGCCACTCCACACCCCACTGAGGGTGTTCACCAGACTGTCAAGTGTCATTTGTCAAGCGCGTCCCTGCCTTCTGCTGCCGTCACATCCAATGCCTCTTACAGGGCGGGATCACGGAGTGGTCGGTTTAATCACGGTCGGTCAGTTACGGGCCGCAGACCTGTCTTATATGCTCCCGCTAAGGAGCGAGATCCTTTAAAGACAACCCCCCCCGCCCCAACCACATCCATCCATCAATCCGTCCCCCTGACCCAGAGGGATACTCCAGCTGTCAGCACACATCTCATCGGCGCACGGTCACATGCCGGTCCAGTCAGGCGCCTACATCTGGTCCGGCCCCGGGTCCGCCGCAGTTGGAGCGGCGTCTCATACGCGTTCCCACGGTAACAGGCCAGACCCATCCTCGGAACCACCCCCCCCGATCCGTCCTTGATCCTCGCCAGACATGCGGAAGATAGATCGGTGTAGAACAGGCAGGAAACAGCATTTCAACCCATACATAAAAGTGCGCCCCCTCCGCTCTGACAAGCAGGGTGTAATAAAACCCAGGTTCCCACCAAGATACAGAGGACACGAAGAACGCTTATTGCCTCATTTCCTGCAGCAAAGCCCTCTCTATATCACCCCATCGTCAACTACGGGGGGGGCGGGGGGGGGGGGGTGAGGAAACATTCAGTGATAATGTTATGAGGAGGGGGCCAAGTCAGGGGAGCTGAAGACAGGGAGTGCAGAAACCGACCCGTGCAGCAACAGCTGTCCCGGCTCTGTCCAGGACCAGCAACTAAAGGGCAGCCTCTGACGGTCTTGACCCAGCCCTTACTACCACAGACTCCGGAAGTCTCATCCAAACCATGTCTTAACTACTCATCTAAGTCCTGTGGGAACACTGAATAGAACCAGATGGGAGGAGAACCACATGAGTTTAATTAATTTACTAATTAATTTACATCTAGCTATCTACACTAATGCGTCAACCATACTCCTATTATCACCATGGGAGGGAATTATAATGGGAAGGAATCTTAAACAGTTCATTTCATGGCCAAAAAATAACTTCTCCTTACATAGCACCTCAGATGAAACGGTTCCTAGTTTTAGGACCCTGAACTGGTTACCATCGAAATCTGCGCACACCACCGAGCTGTGAAGAACACAGTATTAATTCTTGCATACTCACTGAAACTGCGCAGTCTGCCCATTCTTCTTTCACTGTCTGTGAGGATCTAGGTAGGATGTGTGAAATCTTTGATGTAATTTGCATAAGGAGTGCCAGCTCAGATTTCCTGGCCTATCAGTGCGAAGAATCAATTTTCTTTGGTTTTCATGGAATAAGGCAGAAGATGCGGAAGAGCTTAACGCTTGAAACAACAGTGTTTGCATCTCACTGTGATGTTCATTGGTGGATTTATAGCTCAAAACGTGAAAAGGGAACACCTCGAAGAATCTAACAAATATTTATTTCTCTTGGTCACAGAGAGACAAAATCTCTTCTATATTAAAGGACAAGTTGAGACGAATGCACAGGGCAAACTGTAGTAACTGCCTCTGCTGTAATTTTTGAAAAATGTTATATTGTAAGATGAAATCTTATGTCTGTAATAGGATTGGATTGTATAGATTATTTTGGGGAAAAAACATGATTTCATATTTTATCAATATTTGTACAATGTCTTACAGTGTTTGTGCACATGTATTTTATGAGATAAGATAATTTCAGATGTTTCTGGAACTACGAAGCATTACTAGAACATGTGCTTATGGCCATCTCATGAAAAAATCCTATTTCTGGTTAGTCTATATAAGCGAAAATATTAAATTTAACAGGCTTAAAAGTGACTTTCTTAGACCTCCAGCTCCGTATTTGAAATCATCTGTGTGTCTCCTAGCTCAGTCGTACCCTGTCATGAAGCTGGCTCCTTTCCCTGTCTTCTCCCCTCCCTCCTCCAGGTTCTGCTCCACTGCCCACCTCAGACTCAGCTGGCTCCATTAAGTAGCAGTTGTTGTCATTGGCTGCCTGGCATCTCCACCCAGGCCATCTGCTGCCCAGCTGAAGAGAAGAGTCATCATCACCAGCTGCTTAACCAGGTATAAAGAGGTCCCCATTAGTAGAGGTGTGGTCCCATAACCAGATAGAAACAGGGCCCAAAAATGAGAGGTGTGGTCCCATAACCAGGTAGAAAGAGGGCCCCAAAAGGAGATGTGTGGTCCCTTAACCTGGTACAAAGAGTGCCCCATTAGGAGAGGTGTGGTCCCATAACCAGGAACAAAGAGAGCCCTAAAATGAGAGGTGTGGTCTCTTAACCAGGAACAAAGAGAGCCCTAAAATGAGAGGTGTGGTCTCTTAACCAGGAACAAAGAGAGCCCTAAAATGAGAGGTGTGGTCTCTTAACCAGGTAGAAAAAGGGACCCATGGGAGAACTATGGCCCTTCAGTAGGGAGCTATGGAACTGAAAGGTATGTTCCCTGTTCAGTCAAAGTGGACCAAACGACGTGGCTCCTCACCAGGGAGAGGGAGGCACTATACTCCTTGTCTTACAAGTTGAGATCACTTTCCCCCGATGAAAGCACTTCACATCGCTTTGCTAACCCCTACACCTTGTCAGGCCTGAACTTCTACTGAGCGATGACGACAAAAAAAGATGAAACCCAAAACGTAAACATTTGTCTTTCCAAGTCTTCCAGTCAGGGATGTAACATCTCAGTTCATCATCAGCCCATCCGCCTGCACGGTACCAGGGTCCACACTGACACAGGCCTGCTTGTCTACAATGAGCCGGGTCGGTCACAATGGACTCGTTACCAGACCTAGCCTAACGGAGCATTGAGAAACAAACAGACTACAATAGTGTCATTATGTACTACAGGCCTCTACCAGGCAGTGTAAAACAATGGGCGACAATGTAAACACTGATCATACCAGTCTGCTAGAGACACACCGAAGATGTCATCCTGTCAAAATCTACACATGAAGTTCAGCTAAATTATTGTGGCAAAAACCAACATCTCCAATTCATCAAACTCAGGGAAATGGAAGGCCACACACTCAACATCAGAGGGGGTCCAGCACCCGTTCCTCCCTAGCGGAGTGGTACCTCTATGCCTCAGTGCCTCTGGCTGGGCTAGCAGAGGACCTAGAGCCCCTGGAGCTCCCTGCGAGATGATTAGCCTTTCCTCCAGAGAGAGAAAGTTAGGGTGAAACAGAGACCAAATAGTAAGGGGTAGAGAGAGAAAGAGCGATGGAGGTAGAGAGGGAGTGTGCGGTGGTGGGGGGGCACTGCCTCTGGCTATTGTTTGGACACAGTTCCCCTCACGCTGCATTGGCCACAGACAGGGCGCGGCTGGGGGAGGCCAGGCAGGGAGTTAGGGGGCAGGGGAGAGGAGAGGGGGAGGTTCTGGCTCAGCACAGGGCGTACTTTCTCCACATGCAAGTGAACAGGAAGGCGGGTGGTCCCGGGGGGGAGTGGGAGGTGGGGCTTTCCCCTGCGTTTCTGCTGCCCTGTTCCCAGCCTCTGCTTCCACTTCCCCCATCCAGAGCTGCTCCAGAGAATCATGAGGTAATGAGAGAGCACCAAACTGAGGCCAGATGGGGAGAACTGGTCCCTCACAGGCCTGGGAGGCAGTAGAAACCAATGTGGCCCCTAAACACTTTGACCTCCCTTGTCTGCAGAGACAAGCTGAGAATCCATTCTTTTGGAGGTTATTCCTTTCCACGTGACTATGAGTGCCTTTCTCTGGGGGCTTCTTGCCTTAGTTGTACCATGTCATTTAAGCAACGGTCAGGGGTTAAAATCCTCTTTCTTTGGCCTTTGAGGTGGAATGACCCAGTGCTTCAAAGTTCAGAAATCCTCTCTACCCTATCCTTATCATGCTTCAGTAGGATGAAGTGAGTATAGCTTGTCCTTCAATCCATCCACATCATTAATCCTCCACTTTAACCCTGACGTAACACTCAAACCATTTCCCCCTGCCCAACAACTCTGAGCTCAGATTAAAACCAAACTGATTCAAAGCCCAATCCCTCAACCCAGTACTGATTCTTACTCACACCATGTGACAGGTGGAACACCATCTGTTAAACATGTATTCCATATTACAGCTATACAATAATTATATTACTAATAATAATAACAACAATCAAAATCATAATCGTAATGAACTATAACAATATTTCCAGGCTGCTGTGAGTGAGTTGCGGAGAACATTTGTCCCTCTTAAGAAAAGTGGACGCTGCCTTCGATGCGGCGTCTGAGGAGCTTTACGGAGTATTGGCAGGTTCCCATGAGTCTGTGATGAGCGCGCGCTCACCTAGCGTCTGCAGGATACAGAGGATACTGACGATAAGACAGCCCCACTATAAATAATGTAATAGGCTTACAGACGACGCATTGATTTTAGAGGACAAAAATGTTTATATTCAGGCCCCGCTCGCTCGGCTCAGACGTATTGGGCGTGAGGCGGATATTTCACACCGTCTTTTCCCCACGGCCAGACACGTATTCGGGGCGACAGTAATGTAGTCCGTTGGCATTGGAACATCAGCATCGTTTAGGAATGCTAAACCGATCACGCTCATCAAAGTGATGGATTAAGTATAGTAGCCAATAACGCCGAGGTGTCGTCGCCCCCCCCCGACGTTGAATACATTAGCGTCAGCGGCTATAATACGAGGGACTAGGTCATTTGTTACGTTCAGCGTCACTGTGGAGTCAGCATCCTACAGGATATGGGTACTGTACAGATTGGAACCAAGGCTGTGAACACAGTCGAGCGCGTAGCGCGGCGATTTATGAACGAACACGTCGCCGTTTAGAGCACAAACACAAGCCCTGCTGTCACTTTCACAGAAGCTACTTCTGAGTTAGGGCGAGGTTTGGGCCATCATGGTCGTGGGGTGGTTGGTGATTTAGTCCTGTGCCACTGCCAGTCGTTTGTTTTCAAAGGGCCAATTCCAAGGTCAAGGAAGCAGATTGAGCTATATTTTTTATAGCCTTATTGGACATTGTCAGTGATGTTATTGAGGTCCCACAGAGGTGAAAATATGGCAAGATTTAGAAATTTCTGCAGCTTGGAATGTATTAAGTAGGAGTATGTCCATGCATGCTAACCAAGTATTTTCTTTTGGCTAGCGTTGATCCGGCTCAGGGCAGGACTAACCAAGCGACTAACAAATACCCTGATATGGAGAAGATAACACACCTACAGAACTCTTAATCTCTTAATCCACTGAGCTCTGAAGCTGGTCTCAGATAGCTTAAACCCTCTGACAATAAATAACAGAAGAAATCGGACAAATCTAAATCCAACATATGAACAATCCTAAACCTAATCTGGTAAAAATGTCCTGAAACAAATGTCGTACAAGTGGTCAGCTTCATGTGCCATTTCTGTTCAGGGAGCAAATATGCGGCTGAGTTCCCTTCCCAGAATGCAGCGGGTTGAGTGATATGTGTGTCTCTGTTTGGGTTCTGCCTAATCAGCCACACATCACTCCAGTCACCTGACCGGCTGCCCTGCCGTGCGCCCAGCCCGGGGAACAGGAAGCATGACATCACTGGCCTGATGCAGAGGAATGTGAATATGAGGCTCCCTGTTAATGCTGCATGACTGAAGAGGGTTTGAGGGAGGAAATAATGCTCTGAACCCAACCATACACTGTCTCCCATTCCCTCTGTCCTGTAGAGCAGCCTTTCTCAAACCCAGGTCCGCGGACCCGCACCAGTCCATGTAGGAATACCTGCTGATCCACAGCTCATTAAAAAGTCCTACTGATTGAAATGCCGCTTAGCTCCATGGCTAGGCAAATAATCCCTGATGTCCGCTATTTAGCGGTTGGCACATACAAGGTGCTTTCTATTTTATCTCCTGCGAATTTGACTGCAACTTTCAAACAGTTGGAGCAATTAGTTTTAATGATGCCTTGAATTCCATCTAGGACTTTCTGGAATGCACAGTACGTGTCTTCTGTGTTCCTATATGACACTCACAAGCTGTTAGAAGGGACTCTGGAAAAATCACATTTGAAAATAATGCAGGTCTTATTTTCTATACTCAATTATTACTTACTGATCTTCCCTGATGTTTTCATGGACTTTCTGATAGCAATCTGATGAATTTCAGTCACAATTAACTGATTTGACATCTTTGTGTTATTGAGATTATGGCAGTAGCTTAAGGCCAAATTAAAAAGAAAAATCAGATAATTGTTTGTGATACCACAACGGTGTCCTGAAACAGAGAATTGAATTGCTTGATGGACCATATTATTACAATCATCAAACAATGTATTGCATTGGGGTAGTAAATATCAGAGTCAAAAGGCATCAGAAATGCTGTCGAATTAAAAAGCGATGATCAATGGAGTTAAACTGAAGTGCTCCCCAAAGGATGAAGGTTGTGCTTTGCCAGTCTCCGAAAGTTTGAGAAAGGCTGTGCGTAATGGCCTTCTGACCTCATCCAATGAGAGTGTGAGTGGTGATACCCGAGTGGCACCTGCTCAAACACAGTCCGTCCATCCCCCAGCAGAGACCGTAGACATCTCACACCGACCGGTCCACTCTGGGCTTTAAACCCCTTCAGCGCCAACCGTCTCCAGTTGACCTCACCTACCGCTTGCCTGGACACCATCTGTCTCCACACATTGAGAACCGGCAGACAGATCCACCCACGGGGCATCACAGAGCCGCCAGCTCAATACCCCGTGTTTCACTGCTCCCCGACTGGCATCTAAACTCAAGTCAGATTCAGAACACAAACTGCCCGAGGCCAAAAAGGAAAGTGTGTTATCCTCTTCCTCTTTGATGTCGCCTCCCAAACACACAGCGCCCACTAACAGACACGTCGATACCTGCACATTGGTACTGACAAGGCAGACGTCCACGGCAGCTGTCCCCAACGACAGGGCAATATGGGCCTCCCAACCTACTGCAGCCCGCAACGATGAATCAGACAGGAGCTCTGACCCTCTGCCTATTCTCCAGGCTGCTTGTCCTCTGTGGTCAAAGGTCTTCCTAGGCACCGTCTGTTACAGGCAGACCCTTTTCAAAGGTCAACATTTTGGGAATTTGTAAATGTACACGGCGAATGAGGGTGTCTCTGAAAGGGACACGGACTGAAGTGACGTGAACGGAGAAAATGACAAGGTCCGCATCGCCCCTCTCGCCCACGTGCTCCCTTATGTCTCTCCCCGGAAAGACAATTTGCCAGAGTCACGCTGAAGTGGCTGGAGGCCACTCTCCGCTCTCCCAGCCCACACCGACCGAGGCTAGAACCAGGGACAGAGCCAGAGTCAGGGTGAGCGCAGCCACAGAGAAACCCTCAGAGGGTCCAGTGCTGCCTGGGATGCCCTCTCTCCCGGTGCCATTCTCCCACTCCCCCCGAAACCCCTATCAGGCTGCTGGAAGTTTTCCAGGGGAGGAAGTTAGCAGAGGAACAGCGGTTAGTCATCCGGTCATCCAGCTACGCATTCCTCAAATAGTTCCCACACTCATTTTCAAAACAGTCGCACGCACATGTAAACACACGCACACAGACAGAAACACACACAGGCAGAGAGTGTAACTCACCCCGGTAGCGGAGGCTGTCATGGTCGTGGTGGTTGTGCTGGTGGTGGGGGTGGTTGTTCTCCATGGGCGAGGGGGGGCTGCTGGCCCCCAGTTCAGCCAGCCTGCGGCTGGTGGCCGACAGCTCAGAGCGCAGGTTGGTCACCTCCTGACTGGCCGACTGGATGGCCCCATCGATCCTCTGAGCCAGCTGCTTGTTGTCTTCCATCATTTTAAGGATTTTCCCCTGAGGACCAAACCCACACAGAGCGGCATGGTGTCAAGTGGAGCATTAGTGGATCAAGGAACCGAGAACCTCTCCCGCTCTTCGCCTTCTCCTCCTCTTCCAACACTGATTATTTCACGCATAAAAAATGTCAGCAGCCGGGTCCTCTTCTCCCCTCTCCGCTCAAGCCAGAACAGAGCCTCTGTATCTACCTGTTACTGCATGCGGTCATCTTCCATCTGTCCCTGACCAGCACAATGTTTTAGCAAGGAGGTGATTTTCCAAAAGAGAGACTGAATATGGTAGCGAGAGAAAGACAGAGAGAAAGAGTGAAAGAGAAAGAGAGAGAAAAAGATGAGGCACAGCAGCCGAAGAGAGAAACTGAGTGTTCCCGCCGAGAATGTGCTGTGAGCAGCTGCTCTGTGAGAGGACCCAGCACATACAGAGACATGACATGCACTCTTTAAACGGAGCGTACCATGTGCTGCGGCACCGGGGGGGGAGAGGGGGGTTGGGAGGCTGGCTGTTGGAACGAGCCAATCTCCGCCAGTTGACCTCTCCCGCTGCGGAGCGCTTCGCGTATCCCACATCTTACAGACTAGCCTGTTGTGGGTTGGTAATAGGCTTTTTTTATGTAAAGCATGTTTACTCTGTCTTCCTGGTCTCCCTGTCACCACCTCCCTTGGCCTGGCTCTATTGCTGGTGCCTGTGACAAACACTTGTCAAGTGTTCCATCTATTCAGTGCCTCTCTCTCTCTGTTTCTCTCTCTCTTACTCACACATACACACACACACACACACACCCACACACACACACACAGTTTCTTTTTCCACCCCCTCTCTTTCTGTTCATTATATATTCATCCCTTTGTCCCTGGAAAGCGCACCCCCACATTGGAGGAACGAGAAGGGGGTTGGCTCAAGCCCGACTGAGAGGAAAACATGTCAACTCTGATAGCCAACTTGGCAGAGGACAGCCGGACAGAGAAAGACACAGCCCACAATAAGGGTCAACACAAAGCAGGAGAGACTGCAAGAGCCTCAGCTAAAGAACACCGGACCTATGTGATCAAAAACGACTCAAAAGGATTACAAGTTTTAGATCGATCTTAAATCCCGACAAACAAACACCCCCAGATCAATTACTATTTAGAGACAAGTGACGGTTTAAGAGATTTGGGTGTCTACTGGCTTTCTATTGTGAGAATTTAACACTTCTAAACAAAGATACAAATCAGGGCACCATGTTAACACCCTTGCTGAACCTTCACAGATGGGCTGAATCTATTGTCTGTTCAAATGTATATATTCCACAGAGAGAATACACTGCATGTTTGAACAAAGTCAGGATAATAAGCATAACGAGACATAGCTCTGAGCCCGTGTCTAGGCGAGGTGATGACAGACAGTTTACTGGATCGTTGGCTGTCCACAGAAGGTGGACAAAGGCAGGGCCCTGGTGAGACCAGAAAGGATCTCACACTTCTCTGGTAGAAAATCACAGTTTCAATGGAAGGTCAGTGCAAATCCACCACACCCTGGTTTAACATAAGTCAGTAGAGTAATGTGGTGCAGCCGGCTTTGTTTCCACACAGCTTTTATCCCTGCCTCCCAGATACTGTAGCAGTCTAGTTAGTAAAGGTCTTCCAACCTGCGCCCAGACTACTGGAATCAGTAGTCCTGCTGTGGTCCCATTCTACACCATATACAGAGAGAGCGAAAGAGTGTGTTAGAACGAGATCTCTGATATTTTGTTTAAATTGGTTTTCACTTTTGCTATTTATTATTGCTTTCTTATTTTCCACTTGCTTTTGCTACGCAAGGAAATGTTTCAAATGCCAATAAAGCCACCAGAATTGAAACTGAGAGACAGACGAAGACAGAGAGAGAGTCAGAGACCGAGATAGGGGGAGAGACAGACAGTGCCAATGCAGTATGTTACCTCAGGTAAACTGCAGAGTGATGGATGTTTCTCAACAACCAGCAGCATTTGGCAGAAAGCAACGACATACAGAACGTACGGCGTATGTACAGTACGGCAAATACGGCCTGGGAATATGTGACCCACTGTATATACAGTGCTTTGCCATATGATTCAAACCCCTTACCAATTTTACTGATTTACTAATAAAAAAACTGACCATCCAAATTAATTATTGTGATATTTGTTTTATGTTGGGAAAGATTTGTCAGAAAAAAACAAAAATATGTTACTAAAATATGTTGAATATGCATTCAACCCCTACATATTATTATTGAATAAAATCACCTCCACTGCAATAACAGCTTTATGTAATTGTATTTTATTATTATTAGCCCAAAGTGGATCAAGTTCATTGGATAACACTAGTGTACCACAATCTTCAAACAGTGCCACAGATTGTCAATGGAATTTTGAATAGGCCACTGGAGGACATTCAAACATTTGTTCTTGAACCTCTCAATGTTGCTTTGGCCTTGTGATCATTTTCCAGCTGAATGGTGAGTATTTTGCTCCATCCATTCTTCCTTTAATGTTAATATTGATATTTTAATTAAATGCCCTTGCTGATGAAAAGCAGCGCAACACATAGTGCTTTGAGTTAGCAATGGGCACGGTTAGTCTAATATTTGAATAACCGAAATGAACCCTTATTCATTTTTGTCCATTTTGTTTTGTTGATTTGGTGATCATTTTGTCTGTGTTGCTGCTAGGAGCATGATTATTTGGCAGTATAAAACCATGCATTGTGTAATGTAAGCATTTCATTTTGAAGAAAAGTTGTGATAATTGAAAATGTTACTGTTTTGCACCACACACACACACACACACCCCCGCACACACACACACACCCACACACATAAACACGTGCACACACACACGTGTGCACACAAAAACGCTTGGGGCACCTTGGTAGTCACATGGCAAAAATAAAATACAAAAAACCCCAAGAATTTCATCCATTGGCTTACAATGGGAAAATGGTTGAATCTGGTGGATTCGTTTTTGTGTACACGTGTGTGTATGTGTGCGCATACTTGTGTGTGCGGTGGAATACAGTCAACATTTCAAATATCACTACTTTTCTTCAAAATGAAATGCTTACATTACAGAATGCATGGTTTTATACTTTAAATGCAGTGAGATAATTATATATATTTTTTAATGGAAGTCAATGGGACATTTTTGTCCACGAAGGTGTCCAGAGGGAGTATCTGGCACTACATAAAATATACTAATGCAATCAAATACATTTTGTTGCTAATCTTTGACATATCCAAGACTCTAATCTCCACTAAAGCCCCATGCCCCTACTATTTATTATATGAAAAAAATACAATTCAAACAATCAAACTGCCATTTAAAGGTTTTGAAATCGTATTTCTTAACACGTGTTTTTTGTTGAAGTTCGCCAGGGCCGCAGCGGTGTGGTGGCAGAATGACGGAGTACATACTTATAGCTTATCTTATAACGTTAGCATGTGGACGAAAGATAACTAATTCAGTGGAAGTTGGAACATATTTACCCGCAAAAATGTTTCGGCAACAAAACGCCGTGGGAAAGGCTGAAGGCTGTTGGCAGTGGTGAAAACGGTGAGTTAAGCAAATAGCATTTGACTAGCTTAGCTTACTAGATTCTCCATCCAGTAAACTCAGTGTTTTGTGTTGATAAATATTGGCTTCTAGTACTGTAGCCGAGTTCGGCTTGTCTACCACAATGGTTCCTCCATATGCGCGCTCAGTCTTTTTTCACACAAACGGCCTTTGAGCCGAACGTTAGATTAAAAGGACACCCACTCCTTTGGGCGTTATGTAGTAGCGCTCAAGCTGTTTTAGCTTTTTAAAAACGTGTTTCGGGTAACTGAATACCATTCGGGTAATAACACATACTATTCGGATAATAAAACATACTATTCGGATAATAAAATAATCTCCAATGCACATCCCTAATTTGAGTTTGGCCATAAAGCTTTATCTTTGTCATGTCACCACAGATCCTTTTGTGCATATACATGCATATACATAGGGTTGGAGTGAAAACAACCAATAAATGTAGCTCTCCAGGAAATGGGCTGAGTACCCCTGCTCTAACTTCTTTGAAATGGTCTTTGGTGTTCATTTTCCTTCAGATTCACAGCCTGGTCCTTTATGAGTGGTTTTTTTTTATCCACAAAATGTGACAGCAACTTTAATGGTTCACAAGTGGAGACCGCTGGTAAGGTAACTGTGGCCTCATTAGCACCATTTCTTTCATCTGTGTAAAGTGGGAGCTTCTATAGCACAGGGTTTGAATACCTATGCAGTAAATACTTCCCAACATAAAACCAATGTCACATACAATTCAAGATTTGGAGTGTCAATGTTTTCAAAAAATAAATCCCAAAATAACTAACTTTCAACATACCGCTTGTAATTCAATAAAATGTGAGAAGTGGTGTGAGGTTTGAAAGGCAGTGTAGATATCACACTTCCTTCACACCAGATTACTATCGCTGTTCAAACTCTGGCCAGTTACACAGCTATAATCAGTGAGACCATCAGCGTCACAGAACACGGCTCACAGTATCTGTGTATAATCAGTGAGACCATCAGCGTCACAGAACACGGCTCACAGTATCTTGTCTATAATTAGTGTAAATATCGACATAACATTGCTCACAGTATCTGTCTACAATTAGTGGGACCTGCCTCAACAGCCCTGTTGGGTCCCTCGGATCTGACCACGTCTGGTTATCATCGGCCAAACGTAAATAACAAGTCGAGGGGCTATGGCAGAGCAGTGCGTGAAACCACTGTTTGTTCTGGGGGCGGGGACTGTGCTTCCATACGCTGGGCTGAATGATTCCGGAGGTCAGGGGTCAGCTTGAGTCCCAGATAAACATCAACAGTGGGGCAGACACACTGAGGTAGTGTGACCATTGTATCTCCCCATCACAGAGTTCTCTGTCTCCAAAGCAAAAGAATGTCCGATGTGTGTCATGGCTTTACGAGTGAACCCAGCCCTTTAACCCTTCAATCCAGGAAGAGTTATCCTTCTCTCCTCGCTGTAGTTCTTCATACTTTCCTAACTTTACCCCAATGTTGTTGCTGGTTCATTCACTATTTTAAAGCTATTAGCGGGATGTGTAATTAAGTGTGCCAGAGGTGTGCTGTTAAAAAGAGCTGTCGATAAACAGTCACCATGACTGTCTGCCTGGGTTAATTGAATATCGACTTCTCCTCATTACACTAGAATGCTTTCCATTTTTCCCAATAGCGGAGCGATCGTATAGCATGGTTAACTATTTATAAAGCTCTTATCAGGGGCCTGGGAGGGTGAAATATCCACTCCCACCAAACCCACTTCCGAACGTCCATCACATACTGTGAGAAAGAGGGAGTGAGATGCGTATGCGTGTGACTATACTCGTGAGAGAGAGAGGCAGAAGAAAAGTGAGCGTGAAGGAGAAGGGGGAGAAAGGCAGGCAATCATTGTGCTAGTAGTAGAAAGAGAAGCTCCGTCTGTGTGATGGAGTACGAAGGTCTGAGGTAGATAGCCGTCTCGTTTTTTTTTTACGAGACTGAAGGAGCAGTCAGTCAGGGTGAGGACGAAGAGCAGGAGGAGGAACAGCTGACTGTTAGAGTTGAGCGGTGTCGTTGGGTCAAGGACTCCTCCCACGGCTACTCATAGCGACTGCCGTCTCATAGCAACACCCGGCTATGGCAGGGTGCGCAGGCAGCCGCTTCGGGGAGAGTAATGTCACTTCCTGTCAGAGGGTGGAAGAGCCCGCTGAATGAAAACAGAGTGCCCATCACGGACAGCGACAGCAAGATGAACCAGGAGGGTGGAGTGCCCGCATTGCAATGGGAAAATGAGTGTCGCTGTGCAGAGCCTCGGTGTGGTGGTAACATTCTGCAGCAAAATGGCTCCCGCCGCCAGAGGCCCGTCTTTGATTCCCAATTCCACCCCGGGTGTCCCTTCTGATATACTGTCAAAATACAATTTGGAAAAATGTGTTGCAGAGATGCAGCTGCGCCATTACCACCCGGGTTTGAATTCTGGCAACACAGCATCCCAACAGTGCTCGGGAGTACTGTCTCTGCATCACCCGGGTCTGTGGAAGGGATGGCAGACAGTGTTGCCCTTCCGCGTCACACTGTAGTGACTATGCGGCTGGTCCGGCAGCTGCAAGCTAAATAGTGGTAATTAGCCGGAAAGGTTTTTAAACTACATGCGTAAATGTTCTGGTATACTACTTGGTTGAGCGAACAGTTCTATACTTCCTTGTCTTTTACTGTCCAGAGCCTGCTGTGATGAGGTGCGGACCCGGGTTGGGGCTTCTGTTTGACGAGGGAGTCGTGCAGAACCATGAAAATCACTGAGACCGTATGAGATGGAGGTGTGTCGTATTGCTGTGCAGGGAATGGGATTCAACCCCAGTGAATAAAAACAATGAAGGATGCAGTCTTTGCTTTATCGCTGAGGAGCGTAGGTCTGTCTTTCTCTCTCAGTGTAGCAGACACGAGCGAAACGACACCGATTTAGGGTCAACGCTCCGAGGGAAGTTTTCGCACAGACGGAGGATTTATGCAAATGTCACAGTTGGAGGGAAAAGGACATTTATGTAAATGTGAGTGACAGCCCCCCCCCCCCCACACACACACACACACCCACCCCCCCTGAACACCCGGGCTGAGCAGTAGCAGTGTGGCACATTGGGACAGAGGGGCATTGATGGAGAACCCGGCGGATGGCGGAGGGCGGAAACTGAGCTCTCATTCTTCCTTTGCCGTTTGGCTGCCTCTCTTTCTCTGAGCCTTCCACACAGTCAATGGAACTGAGCCTAGGAAACAGAATATCCAACAACCGAGCTCTGTGTTCTTGTAAAAGAAAAACCCCAAAACCCACAATAAATCAGTCCTTTATTCAGCCCTGCTGCGAGCCCACCTGCCTCCATCCCAATCAACCTTTGGCACCAGCATATGTAGGTGTCTTCTTTCGGACTGTTGATGCTAGTATACTTTACCAGAGCTGAAGCCTGTTACAAATTCCATGGGAGGAGATACAACCTGGTTCACGCTCAGAGTCGTACGCTATCAACAGGTTACCGATGCATCAAATGTAGCCTGAGTCATTGCTGGCTCCAAGGCCTGAACTGTTGAGAGATAAAGTTCATCCCAGAAGCAGCCTTATGCTGTCTGAGATAACGCTTGGAGGGAGCTTTTATCTGCTGCTGTGAAACTCACTGCTTTCCTTGATCTGTCGGTTCGTCCGTCGATCTGTGTCGGTATGTGTCAGTGTCTGTCTGTCAGTCGCTCTGCGGAAGAGAGCGCCTGCTAAATTACTCAAATTTAAAAATGCCTTTCCGTGTGTTTGCTCGTGTCAACTCCGTCCTTCCACCATCTTCAGTAGCGCAGCAGTAATACTCAACACAGAACATGGCCTCCCACTCAGAGATAAGGGCAGACTGGGGTTGCAGAGCGTGAAGCCAAGGGCCATGATGAGGATTAAGATAAAGCCCTTGGGAAAGACACGGGGGAGAGGGGGACCTGTTTGATTGAGAATAGCACTCAGAATTCTGCACTTTGATTAGAGCCACTCAAATGGCCCCAGTGCATCTCCTTCTCCATCTTTCCCTCTGTCTCTCTTCTGCCCCCTGCTGTGTGTTTGGTGAAACTGGTCTGCCGGTATCCATTGATTTTAGCCTGCAAAGGGAGCATATATTACCGGTAATGTTTTATGTGAACTATCATAATTTAGGATTTGATGTGATCTATCAATGGTTTTATGTAATCAACGTATGGTATGAAACATATTTTTGGTTCTTCAGTAAAGTAAAATAGTCAGATATGATTACAAATCCCTCAGCTAAAGGTTAGTATTAGTGTCAAGATATATGTACATGCCCCCCAGGTAAAGGTTAGTATTAGTGTCAGGATATATGTACATGCCCCCCAGGTAAAGGTTAGTATTAGTGTCAGGATATATGTACATGCCCCCCAGGTAAAGGTTAGTATTAGTGTCAGGATATATGTACATGCCCCCCAGGTAAAGGTTAGTATTAATGTCAGGATATATGTACATGCCCCCCAGGTAAAGGTTAGTATTAATGTCAGGATATATGTGCATGCCCCCCAGGTAAAGGTTAGTATTAATGTCAGGATATATGTACATGCCCCCCAGGTAAAGGTTAGTATTAGTGTCAGGATATATGTACATGCCCCCCAGGTAAAGGTTAGTATTAGTGTCAGGATATATGTACATGCCCCCCAGGTAAAGGTTAGTATTAATGTCAGGATATATGTACATGTCCCCCAGGTAAAGGTTAGTATTAGTGTCAGGATATATGTACATGCCCCCCAGGTAAAGGTTAGTATTAGTGTCAGGATATATGTACATGCCCCCCAGGTAAAGGTTAGTATTAGTGTCAGGATATATGTGCATGCCCCCCAGGTAAAGGTTAGTATTAGTGTCAGGATATATGTACATGCCCCCCAGGTAAAGGTTAGTATTAGTGTCAGGATATATGTACATGTCCCCCAGGTAAAGGTTAGTATTAATGTCAGGATATATGTACATGTCCCCCAGGTAAAGGTTAGTATTAGTGTCAGGATATATGTACATGCCCCCCAGGTAAAGGTTAGTATTAGTGTCAGGATATATGTACATGCCCCCCAGGTAAAGGTTAGTATTAGTGTCAGGATATATGTACATGCCCCCCAGGTAAAGGTTAGTATTAGTGTCAGGATATATGTACATGCCCCCCAGGTAAAGGGTAGTATTAGTGTCAGGATATATGTACATGCCCCCCAGGTAAAGGTTAGTATTAGTGTCAGGATATATGTACATGCCCCCCAGGTAAAGGTTAGTATTAGTGTCAGGATATATGTACATGCCCCCCAGGTAAAGGTTAGTATTAATGTCAGGATATATGTACATGCCCCCCAGGTAAAGGTTAGTATTAGTGTCAGGATATATGTACATGCCCCCAGGTAAAGGTTAGTATTAGTGTCAGGATATATGTACATGCCCCCCAGGTAAAGGTTAGTATTAATGTCAGGATATATGTACATGCCCCCCAGGTAAAGGTTAGTATTAATGTCAGGATATATGTACATGCCCCCCAGGTAAAGGTTAGTATTAATGTCAGGATATATGTACATGCCCCCCAGGTAAAGGTTAGTATTAATGTCAGGATATATGTACATGCCCCCCAGGTAAAGGTTAGTATTAGTGTCAGGATATATGTACATGCCCCCCAGGTATAGGTTAGTATTAGTGTCAGGATATATGTACATGCCCCCCAGGTAAAGGTTAGTATTAATGTCAGGATATATGTACATGCCCCCCAGGTAAAGGTTAGTATTAGTGTCAGGATATATGTACATGCCCCCCAGGTAAAGGTTAGTATTAGTGTCAGGATATATGTACATGCCCCCCAGCTAAAGGTTAGTATTAATGTCAGGATATATGTACATGCCCCCCAGGTAAAGGTTAGTATTAGTGTCAGGATATATGTACATGCCCCCCAGGTAAAGGTTAGTATTAGTGTCAGGATATATGTACATGCCCCCCAGCTAAAGGTTAGTATTAATGTCAGGATATATGTACATGCCCCCCAGGTAAAGGTTAGTATTAGTGTCAGGATATATGTACATGCCCCCCAGGTAAAGGTTAGTATTAGTGTCAGGATATATGTACATGCCCCCCAGGTAAAGGTTAGTATTAGTGTCAGGATATATGTACATGCCCCCCAGCTAAAGGTTAGTATTAATGTCAGGATATATGTACATGCCCCCCAGGTAAAGGTTAGTATTAGTGTCAGGATATATGTACATGCCCCCCAGGTATAGGTTAGTATTAGTGTCAGGATATATGTACATGACCCCCAGGTATAGGTTAGTATTAGTGTCAGGATATATGTACATGCCCCCCAGGTAAAGGTTAGTATTAGTGTCAGGATATATGTACATGCCCCCCAGGTAAAGGTTAGTATTAGTGTCAGGATATATTTACATGCCCCCCAGGTAAAGGTTAGTATTAGTGTCAGGATATATTTATATGCCCCCCAGGTAAAGGTTAGTATTAGTGTCAGGATATATGTACATGCCCCCCAGGTAAAGGTTAGTATTAGTGTCAGGATATATTTACATGCCCCCCAGGTAAAGGTTAGTATTAGTATTAGTATTAGCTACTCCCTCGGGCGGCTTGAGGACCTGCAAAGCTAACTGGGGTCGTCATGAAGTCGGGTGTGACGAAATGAGTGAGGGGAGAAAAAGGAGGTGAACATATCTAGTCTTTTCACAGTATTAGTGGCAAGGTAATCTACTCATAGATCTGTAATAAGGGAGATCTTCTACCATAAGCACATTATCCCCACATGTAGCGGTTTGTCAATCAACACAAGCCCTGTTGACAGGCAAAGGCAAGCCAGAGCCCCTGGCAAGGAGGCTATAGGACAATATCTCACACACCGACACACACACACACCCACAATCACGGCAAGCATTGTTTACGCAAAACCTATACCACAAAGCTCTCAGTCAGCTCTCTCTCTGAGGTGTAATTGAATTCCCTCCCCTATCGTTTCCCCAGAAGAAGGGGCGATGACAGGGTTGCTACGATACAGTTGGCTGCGCCCATCCAGCCATGCGGGAGATGCAGAGATAGATAACGGCCTGGATTATCACCGCCATAATGGGAGCTGTCACTTCTATAACAACAGACTTACAGCTTGATCACAAGTCCCCAATCCTAGAACAGGCTTCTATCCATTTTTTCACCCGGTGAGGATTAATCCCATATACTCTTAAAATGTCCACCTGGCAAAGTCAGAGGAGTCGGACCCCCCCCCCACACACACACACACCCTTTTGCTGAGCCGAGCTTCCTACGTTTCTTCTTACATTCCTGACTTTTTGGGGAGTATCTCGTAGCCTCCGCGCTTGTGCGTCAGCAGAGCTGGCTTTTCGGGGGTTAAGGCTGGGTGTGTGTAAGCACTTTGCAGATGTAAAAAAGGGCCTTATGAAGTGAACGTGATTGATTGACACAGACGGCGGAGCTGATCTAATCACAGGGGAGATGGAGGGAGACCTACATGACTGGATTAGCATCAGCGTAATGGAAGGTGTCATTTGTATAACGACAGACGTGTCGCTTTATCGCAAGTCTCGCTCCCAGAACAAACCTGATTTCTGTCAATTTTTCACCAGGACGGGATTGATCCCTGAGCTCAACAGATGAGCTCCGGTACGTAGAGGTACAGAAGCAGATAATACTGTGGATATTACAGGAGATGGCTGTTGATATATCTCACTGTCCCGGCTCTGTTCCGCACGGAGATCCCAACCCCCTCCTCAAACATGCATCAGTCAGGGGGAAATGCTGTGGAAATAACTGTGACAGAGTCTCCCGCTTGATTTATGACAAACAGTTAGTTATTTATTGGCTAATCACCACAGGCCGCTAAAAGCGGACTGAGGATCGCTCACGGATGAGCAGGAGGAGGACAGCCATGGAGCTGAGTTGAGCTGGCTGAGACACAGGAGATGGATGACGGAGAAGCCTGCTGGGGTTATTACTGCATAGGAATGATAGGGAGAAGATTGTTTTTCAAATCATCTTATTAATCTAAAGGCAGTCATGGATCATAATTATCTGTGGCTAAAAGTGCATTTCAGTACTGATGAAAGTGCGGGACTCAGTGTGTAGCGGGGTTGGGATGAAACGAACAAACAACTCCTCATCAGGCCACTGTGCTCTGAAATGCGTGAACATTGTGTTGTATTGCTCATTAAAAGATAAGAGCCAGGGATTCTCACTACACCAATCAGGGGAGAGTAAGAATCAAGTGAATCAATTTGAGTGGTCGTTGGTGGAGATTCAGGGGGCGTTCCACTCAAAGAGATGATTGCCAGCCTTGGGGCCAACAGGGGGTGGAAGATGGATCCATAAGAAGTGATATACTGTGCTACGCATCGAAGAGCTATCCTTCTCCCATCCGTCAGCCACATCTGTTGTATCCATTCTGTCGATTGGGCAGCTCATCACACCGATGCTGGCACATCTCCTAAACATGACGGCCCAGCTACAGTCAGGCATAGCAGGGAAAGGACAGTGGTCTTCCATCAAAGCTTGACAAAGCTCTATCCTACATACCCCCCTCACTCTTACCCATTCACTGTAAATGTCATCAAGGCCGGGCTTTTTCCTGCTGCTGTCCACATTTCACACCTTCACTAGTGATATCAATCCCTCTTATCAAGGAAGCACCTTCGAATCAGAATTAAATCACCTCCAAATAGTAATACCGCCAATGCTTGTCAGGCTCTTGGAATAAAAAAATAAATAGAGCGTACATGGGAACGGGGTCCTAATTGTGCTCTGCTCTTTGCTGGAGAACATAAGAGTGCAGGAGAAGAGATTATGGAAATAGTGTGGCTATGCATGTTGACCAACTGCTGTGGATACAGAATAAATCAGCATTCCAAAACTAGGGCCGTAGAGAATCCATGACACGGAAAACGCAGTTGGACCACGCAACTTAGATATTAAAACAGTATTCAGCAATATAAACAAATGTATAGAACTTAAAGTGGTGTTGGATTGCCAGGTGGGGGCACTCCTGCCTCTAGTCTAAATATCAAATGCTAGTGCCCCAGAGCAGAGAAGGGGACATTGCTCTGTGTAGGGTGCTCTCTCATAGATGAGACATTGGGCTGGTGTTCTGATCCAATGCGGTCACTAAAGTGACACAGAGGAGGGGTGTTAACCACAGTGTTCTGAACAAATTTCATATAATCTCATATAACATGGCTACCTAATCATTCCACAGATTCCAACTGTCTCACTGATTCCCCCTGTAGCTATTCCCCATGTCTTTGCAGTAAATTTGACCAATTTCAAAACAATGACCTGATAGAAATAACAGTAAATAAATACATATTGGGGATCAGTGGCGGTTTATAGGTTCAATCACTGAGAAAGACAAATGTAACTACAACCTCTGCATACGTGTTATGAAAATGTGTTGTTCACTCCAAGGCCAACACAACAGTATCAGAATAAATTAAATCACATTGGTTTCCTCACTGAAACGGCAGCGCCACCTCTGTGTGTTGTCCACAAAGTCCACAGCATGTATCAATCAGTTTCATTACCTACAGCACGGCTAAGCAAGTTAATGTTTTCCGACATCAAATATTAATTAACAGCATGCATCAGTGATTCCTGAAACTTTCTGAGGGGGCGACAAGTACGCCCTCGCCTGTGTGTATGTGGAACGTGGCTCACCAGGTTGCGTAGCCTTTAGCAATGATGCTAATGAAAACCTTCATTGATGCTAGTCAAATCCTTCTCAAGAAAATGTTTACCAAGTAGCCTTGCTTTTGCTTACCTAGCAGAATTATACAGATCTGTGAACCCCAGGAAGAATAGCTGCTGCTTCAGCAGGAACTCACAGGGATCCTAACTGATAAACAAACACATTCCGACTATATTATCATCAGTCCAGTGGGTTTTTCTTTTGAAGACTTACCTCATTTGTAGCGTTCGTGCAGGATCGTTCATGATTTAAGTTATACTGATCCATACTCAGTGGTCAGTTTTATATCCAACACCCTGTTTATGAAATTGTTGTTCCTACGTAGTGCATGTAAAGTAGAACTGTCTTGCTATATAAAGCAGGAAGACGGGCATGGAGACATTCAGTTACTGTTCAACTTAACTTTGGAATGGGAAAAACTAGTGACCTGCAGTGCCTTCCGAAACTATTCACTTCCCGTCGCTTTCTCCACATTTTGTTGTGCTATAGACTTTTTTTGGGGGACCAACCGTTTACACAAAATTCCCCGTAATGACAGAGGGAACACATTTTGTAGAAAAATTTCAATTTATATAAAAAATGGACCTCTGTATTTTGCTCCAGTCATCCTTCTCTTCATCTAGACCAGGCCCCCATAGTGTGATGCCTCTACCATTAAGATGTGGATGAGTTAGCAGTACATTGGTATTAGCAAATTGATGAGTGGTAAATTGTTTTCCCATCTCGGCAGAGAAATTCTGAAGCTCTGTTAGAGGGGACATTGGGTTCTTGGTCATCTCCCATAACAAGTTACTTAGTTTGGCCGGACGGCAGCTCTAGGAAGAGTCTTAGTAGTTCCAAACTTCCATTTCGACCATGATGGTGGAGCCACCATCATGGTCGAACAATTCTATCTCAGAGGTTGACAGAACATTCCATGAACATTGTGGCTTGGTTTTTGCTCTGACATGCACTGTGAAGTGTGAAACCTTATAAAGACCAGTGTATGCCTTCCTAAATCATGTCCAATCAATTGAATGTGCCGCAGATGGACTTCATTCAGGTTCTAGGGGCATCTCAAGGATTGTCAAAGGATGCAGGATGTATCTGATATCAGTTTGGAGTGTCATGGCAAAGGCTCCAAATACATACATGTATTTATAAATACATTTCATTTTCAATAAAATCAGCCCACATATCATTATGGTTATAGTGTGTACAGGTTGTTTGCAGTGTGAACATACCGCCATCCAGTCTGCAGTAACTGTTATGCCATTAAATCAACATGGATCAAAATCAGTGTGGAACAATTACTCAAGCTGTAAACTGAGGAAGGTGCTACTCACTCACTGGGGATTGTCTTTGGTTTGACTTTAAAATATTCAAAGGCTGAGCTTTGACCATTAGTTTAGAATTTAAAGAAACAGGCCTTTTCTTGAGAAGTAACATCTATCTAATAATAATAACATACCAAACCATGTTCAATAAAGAATAATTGAAAAGTGGATTAAATGAAAGCCAATAGCGGTTTAAAGGAGTCCAGGGTCCTTTGGTGTCTTCAGGTAGTGCGGGGAGAACAGTGGCTGTGTGAGGTTGAGCTCAAAGCCCAGTTGCTTGACCTAAGTCAAAAAGAGATCAGTTCTTTGAGATATGGAGGAGTATTGCCATGAATACACACAAAAATCAGCAGGAGGGTTTTCAATTCAATTATAAAGAGACCGGGAGCCAGTGCAGTGTAGCCAAGTTCGGGTTAATGTGATGTTAGTTCCACACTCTCTTCAGTATCCTAGTATGGAACGCCTAAGGGGTCACAATTATCAGCTTAAGACGACACATCAGGTGACGTCATGGAAGCACCCGCTTTGGCAGACGACATGTCAGGTGGCGTCATCAAAGCACACACATGATTGAATATATAAAATGTATTTAAATATATACTAATTGAAATTAATCTTCTCAATCCTTTTCCCCATAAATTAACTTGTTAATTTGAATCACAGACAACAGTGAATTAAATTTTGAGCTACTGACTGATTGTAGGCCTATAAAGCAGATTGTTATTGTATTAAGGTATACAATATATTGTATGGTTACTTGTTCAATGAAACTCAAAATCAATCACATTTCTATAAAGTCCTTTTAACATCAGCAGTGGTCACAAAGTACTTTTATAAGAAATCCAGCCTGAAACTCCAAGGAGCAAGCAACAACTGTGTTGAAGCATAGTGGCTAGGAAAGACTCCCTAAAAGGGGCAGAAATTTGGGAAGAACCCTAGATAGGAACCAGGCTTGGAGGGGTGACCAGTCCTCTTCTGGCTGGGCCAGGTAAACATATTAAGAGTACACAAAATTCTACAGTTTGTCTGCATATGAATAGAACATTTTCCCAACACTATAATAAAAATGTATTAATTTGTATCCCCTTGCAGACTAGTGTTAGAATTATATTTATATTATATTTCACAGCTCTGGTGCCAATTGGGGGAGGAACCGGGCAATCCTGATGTGTAACACTGAAGGACAGACACTAATTTACTCTTTAAAAGCCTTTTGTAAGATTTGAGTTGCAAAATGAAATTGAAAATATTAACATCATGCTCTGACTCCACGTTCCTTTTCTACTATTATGTATTATGCAGTTAAAATACAATCAAACACTTTCCCTGCTGCTACCAAGTCAAACATGCCTTTTTAGTCTCTGCTGATCTTTGTGGAGTTAAGTGTTTTTGATCAACCGAGACAGGAATACTGGTCACAGCTTGTGACAATGTAGCCTATCTCTGGTTTTGTTGGGTGTATGAGATTCCTTGGGAGTTGTGCAAGATAAATGGGAAATATAATACATTCGAAAGGTGTCTCTGGGCACTAGAGGGACATTATTCAGACTACATTCAATGAAGGATCCTATGTGAGGAAGCGGGGTATCATGAGTTTGGCACGCACCTGCTTGTCTGCTTGCATTGGGGCAGACAAAGTGTTGATCGAGTTACATACTCAAAGACAAGTGAGGCAGTTCCAGTGGGAGACGTGCCTGTGAGAAAGTCCACCAGTTAGTGACTTCACCCTAGGCTCTTGGCGTTGTGAGAGAGCAAGTTCATTTAGCTCACAATGAGTTAAAATGGCTAGGACACGTCTTTTTGTTCAGAATGACACTAAAGTATGATGCTAAAGTATGACACTGCTAAAATACAGTACAATTTAAAGCTGGATACCATGTATTGGAAGACTGAATTGGATTGAGGAACCAAAAGGATAATCTGCCTCCCTGTGATTCTCTAACCGGAACCACAACCATATCCTGCCTACTCAACCAGACTAATTCATTTACCTGAGGCCAGCCTAATTTATAAAGCTCATGCCTTTAGAGATTAAAAATGTTTAAGCCACATAAATAGATGTTAAACTTGATTTTTCTTCTTAACTTTCTCTTGCTATCACTATGACACTGTTTATCAATGTTATTTAAGAGCACAAAATATATGATTGTGTAAGTTTAAAAAACTGATCCCTCTTAAATTTTTCGCTGACACTGTCCTTTCAGTAGTGTACATCTAGTGTTATTACACTAAACAAAATTATAACGCAACGCAACACTTTTTTTCATGCCCTAATTTATCATGAGCTGAACTGAAAGATCTAAGACTTTCTCTATGTGGACAAAAGGCTTTTTTCTCTCAAATATTGTTCACAAATCTGTCTAAATCTGTTAGTGAGCACTTCTCCTTTGCCGAGATAATCCATCCACCTCACAGGTGTGGCATATCAAGATGCTGATTAGACAGCATGATTATTGCACAGGTGTGCCTTAGGCTGGCCACAATAAAAGGCCACTCTAAAATGTGCAGTTTCACTGTATATTAGGGGGGTCCGTGGGGGTCCGGAAACCAGTCAGTATCGGGTGTGATCACCATTTGCCTCACGCAGTGCAACACATCTCCTTCGCATAGAGTTGATCAGGTTGTTGATTGTGGCCTGTGCAATGTATGTCCACTTGTCTTCAATGGCTGTGCGAAGATGCTGGATATTGGCAGGACCTGGAACATGCTGTCGTATACGCCGATCCAGGGCATCCCAAACAGGCTCAATGGGTGACATGTGTGATGGCAATTTCTAAAATCCAAAGTTCTATGAAAATGGTAGGTAAGACAGGAGAAATCAATTGCGCAATAAACGGTTTTAATCTTGCTTGCAAGGAGAAAGTATACAGGTTACAAAGTAACAGTGGATAGTCTCTAAATAAAAACATCATTTCGACAGTATTTATTACATAGGAAAAAGGGGTGTGGTAAGATGCTGCCATCTGTTTCATGTCAATCAAACACCTTTTTGTTCTATCACACACGTCAAATGCTATCTTCCCCCACCTTATCCTTCCTGCCATAATGTTTACTGTAGTGTTTACCCAAAGGGGCCAACTGACCTTACTGCCCCCTTGCTGTATCTTCTCCTATCCTGTCCTAAAACCCATTGATCTGCATCTGGACAGACAATAGATGTCCCCTATGCAAATACCAGGTCCCACACATTCCTGTACCTATCTTAACAGTGGGACTCAATCCTTTACTCAGTTAGAATACATTGTGCATAGAAATTTCCACAACACATGTCCGGTGAGTATGCTGGCCATGCAAGAACTGGGATATTTTCAGTTTCTAGGAATTGTGTACAGATCCTTGCATGGGGCCGTGCATTATCATGTAGCAACATGAGGTGATGGTCTTGGATGAATGGCACAACAGTGGGTCTCAGGATCTCGTCACGGTATCTCTTTGCATTTAAAATGCCATTAATAAAATGCTTCTGTGTTCATTGTCCATAACATACGCCTGCCCATACCATAACCCCACCACCACCATGGGCCACTCGATTCACATCGTTGACATCAGCAAACCGCTCACCCACACAACGCCATGCGCGCAGTCTGGCATCTGCCCTGTACAGTGAAAACCGTGATTCATCCGTGAAGCGAACACCTCTCCAAAGTGCCAGACGCCATCAAATGTGAGCATTTGCCCACTCATGTCGATTACGACGACGAACTGCAGTAAGGTTGAGATCCCGAGGAGGACGGCGAACATGCAGATGAGCTTCCCTAAGATGGTTTCTGACAGTTTGTTATGCAAACCGATTGTTGCAGCAGCAGACGATCTTGGAGGTGATGATGTGGAAGTCCTGGACTGGTTTGGTTACACGTGGTCTGCGGTTGTGAGGCCGGTTGGATGTACTGCCAAATTCTCTGAAACACCTTTGGAGATGGCTTATGGTAGAGAAATGAACATTGAATTCACGGGCAACAGCTCTGGTGGACATTCCTGCAGTACATTCCTCCCTGAAAACTTGCAACATCTGTGGCATTGTGCTGTATGATGGAAATGCACATTTTAGAGTGTCCTTGTATTGTGGCCAGCCTAAGGCACACCTGTGCAATGATCGTGCTGTCTAATCAACATCTTGATATGCCACACCTGTGAGGTGGATGGATTATCTCGGCAAAGGAGAAGTGCTCACTAACACAGATTTATAAAGATTTGTGAACAATATTTGAAATAGTCCTTTTGTGTACATTGAGAAAGTCTTAGATCTTTCAGTTAAGCTCATAAAAATGGGGGCAAAAACTAAAGTGTTGCATTTATAATTTTGTTCAGTGAATGTTATCGGTAGTCTGAATAACTGTTTCAACCCTAAAGAACCAGTTATTATGGGAAAAAAACAATGGGAAACTGGATAATTTCCTTCATTTTGAGTTTCATAGAACAATCATACAATACATTTTATAATGTAACCAAATAACCATGTTGGGTGGGTGCAGGGGAAATGGGCAGGAATAAAGACCTGAGTGACTTTGACAAGGGTCGAATAGTTACAGCCAGACAACTGGATCAGAGTTTCTCTGCAATGACAAGGCTTGTGGCATGCTCCCGGTCAGCAGTGGTTGATTACCTACTGACAGTGGTCCGAGGAGGGACAAACCAGTGACAGGGTGTTGGGTGTCCAAGGCTCATCGATGCACAAGGGCAACGAAGGCTATCCCATCTGGTCTGAACTGACAGAAGGTCTACTGTGGCACAAGTCACACAAAATGTTAATGATAGTTATAGGAGGAATATGTGTCAACACATTGCATCGCACCATGCTGCTGACCATTTAGAGTGCCCATGGTGACCCCTGTCTACCGTCATAAGCGCCTACAATGGGCATGTGAACTGGACCTTGGAGCAGTGGAAGAGGAACATGATGAAGAGTTCAAAGTGTTGCCCTGGCCTCCAAATTCCCCAGATCACAATCCGATTGAGCATCTGTGGGATGTGCTGGACCAACAAGTCTGATCCATGGCAGCTCCACCTCACAACTTACAGGACTTGAAGGATCTGCTGCTAATGTCTTGGTGCCAGATACCACAGGACACTTTCAGGGCACTTGTAGAGTCCATGCCTCTGCAGGTCGGTGCTGTTTTGGCGGCACAGGGAGGACCAACAGCATCTTAGGCAGGTGGTCATGATGTTTTGGCTCATCAGTGTACACTACCATCCAAAAGTTTATGGTAATTTAGAAATGCCCTTGTTTTCCATGAAAACATATGTGAAATTTGTTTGAATAGGAAATATAGAGAAATAAATAGTAAATATAGTCACTGAAAAAGTTAGAAATAATGATTTTCAACTGAAATAATAATTCTATGGCAATTATTGGCAAGGTGTTGCATGGTGTTGATAGCCTTCCTTCTTCAAGATCCCTTTTTGCCCTGTACAAATCTCCCACTTTACCACCACCAAAGCACCCACAGACCATCACATTGCCTCCACTATGCTTGACAGATGGTGTCACCCACTCTTACAGCATCTTTTCATTTGGTCTGCGTCTCACAAATGTTATTTTTGATCTTAACAC
Source organism: Esox lucius (assembly GCF_011004845.1). NCBI lineage: Eukaryota > Metazoa > Chordata > Actinopteri > Esociformes > Esocidae > Esox > Esox lucius. The sequence goes on from NC_047585.1 coordinate 14,404,941, forward strand.
CTCAAAGATTAATCTGTCCATAACCCCCCCCCCCCCCCCCCCCCCCCTCTGTCCAGTGTCTGTGTTCTTTTTCCCATCTTAATCTTTTCTTTGTAATAACCAGTCTGAGATGTGTCTTTTTCTTTGCAACTCTGCCTGGAAGGCCAGCATCCTAGAGTTGTCTCTTCACTGTTGACATTGAGACTGGTGTTTTGCGGGTAGTATTTAATGAAGTGGCCAGTTGAGGACATATGAGGCATCTGTTTCTCAAACTAGGCACACTAATGTATTTGTCCTCTTGTTTGGTTGTGCACCCGGGCCTCCCACTCCTCTTTCTATTGTAGTTAGAGACAGTTTGTGTGGTTCTGTGAAGGGAGTAGTACACAGCAATGTGCGAGATCTTCAGTTTCTTGGCAATTTCTCACATGGAATAGGCTTAATTTCTCAGAACAAGAATAGACTGACGAGTTGTTTCTGGCCATTTTGAGCCTGCAATCGAACCCACAATTGCTGATGCACCAGATACTCAACTACTCTAAAGAAGGACAGTTTTATTGCTTCTTTAATCAGCAACGCAGTTTTCAGCGGTGCTAACATAATTGCAAAAGGGTTTTCTAATGATCAATTAGCCTTAAAATGGTAAACTTGGATTAGCAAACACAACGTGCCACTGGAATACAGGACTGGTGGTTGCTGATGATGGGTCTCCCTATGGCTATGTATGTTTTCCATTGAAAATTGGCCATTTCCAGTTACAATAGTCATTTACAACATTAACAATGTCTACACTGTATTTCAGATCAATTTGATGTTATTTTAATGGACAAAAAATGACATTTCTAATGGACCCCAAACTTTTGAACAGTAGTATATTTCACTGGGATATAAGAAAAATGTATAACATTATCAGCAAAAAAAAAAGACATTTATTAGGTCCTTACAATGCATATAAACTCTAAAAGAGAGAGAGATTTATCTCTTAGAAGGAGCCAGAGTAACCAGACGGACTAAATTGAAAGACATTCAAGCATGCAGTGGGGAGTCAGGAACACTGATGACCCAAACAGCAGAAATCCATTCAGTACTCCGGGCTTAGCACACCATGCAGCCCAACACAACCCTGCAGAGCAGCTAGTACACTCAGAAATGGAGGAACAGCACAACAACCATACTACCTTCAATGATTTTAAAATGCATTGGGAATTAGCCACCAGCCCACACGCTACAGTAGAACTTCCAACCTGACAGCATTATTTGAATGAGTCTGGGTAATATGGCTGAGTCATGTAGTAAAGAATGTAACAGTAGGAAAGGCTGGATGAGGTGTGGAATGATATTTAAATTAGAAGATAAGTGCACTTTACGTTTTTCCAACAGCAGGACACCACAGTCGCAGTATACTTTTCGATTGAATTACGATGCTGACGTGCTCCCTTTGCAACATGTCTTTCATTTAATGGCGCCGACTTATTGTAAATGTGTGTGATTTAAATGCAATTAAAAAAGTGGCTTCTGTAGAGGCTGGGAATTGAATTAATCTGCATTGAAAATGAGTTTGTCTGAATCCAAAACTATTAAAGCTTAGGGAGTTTTGAACCTGTTAGGGATTATAGCATGAGTAACACTAAGAAGCGTGAAAAGTAACACAGGACATAGCGCTATGCTTCCCATTGTTTTTTGATTCTGCATCGAGCTAACCTAATTTGAACAGCAATGTTTTGGGGCCATACTTTAAATAATTATTCAGAGTTACACAACACATTTGTGTGTAGCGAATTGGTTTGTGTGCATGTATATGTCTGCGTGTGTTTAAATGATATGGAGAGGAAGTGTCTGTTTGTGTGTGAAAGCATTAATGCGTTTTGTGTCCCAGACAACACGGACAAAATGCCAGAGTGGCTCCTCGTCTCAAGAAACAGACACATCTGTTTGGATGTTGGCCCACCACCTCCAGCTCGGCAAGACAAAGCTGCTTTTGCTCCTAAGGCCTGTCCAGTCAAAGTCCTTTCCATCCAGATGACAACCATTCATGCCGTACCTCCCAAAGTGCAAAGAACCGTATAATGACCCTGGAAAGAACCAAGGCAGTAATCTGTTACTTAGGTTTCATGATTGTTTTATAATACAATCCTTAAATAACACAGGAAGAGCTGCAGGTCCTTAATCCAGGCACTTGTAATCTCACAACTGGATTACTAAAACTCACTGTCGGTTGGGCTCCAGTCCACCAACGTCTAGTTGAAGTTGGCATTCACTACAATGAAACCAGCTTCACCTTCAAGCTAAGAGTCCCAGCTCATCATTTTAAAAACCATCTGAAAACTCACCTTTTTGCCGGACCACGTAAGCAGAGCCGGCTAAGAAGAGCGAATGTCTCTGAGTGACTGACTGACCTGACCTACCTACCTACCCGACCGACCAACCCTTGTTAAATATTATAGTGGTTAGAGAAACAGATTTGTGAACTATAGGTCCCGTGTTTGTATCTCATTATTATTATAATTATGAATTATTCCGTATAGATGACAACATCGCTGGCTAAAACCGTTACTATCTATATTATGGTAAACCTGAAATAAAACAGTTTATGGTTATATTGCAACTGTTTCTGGTGGATTTTCAAAATACACATACGTGCATGCGTTTTGGGTCAGGATAGACAAACACACTTAACAACGTAGTTACGATATCTTAAGTCATAACTGAAACTGTATAAATTTGATGCATGTACGTATTGGGGAAACATTTTCCTCTTTTTTTAGAGCACAAAGGGTGTTCAAGTAGTGCTATACTGGCCAAAGGTTAGACAGCTTTCTGATGCTGTGTTGTTTTTTGATGTGTTTTTTTTTTTCTGCAACTCTGTTGCATTTATTGTTTGCATTTTAAAAACATTAAAATCCCAGTTAAACATTGGTGGACTATCTTTTATAATCATAATTAACGTAAATACAGACATGATGATACACTGACATGTGACATTCTCAGGTCAGAATAAAACAGTGTATAAACCCTGATTAAAATCTACAGGCTATATTTTGCTTCTTAATAACTCTGTGACTGTAGACATAAAAGCAGCAGAAGTCAGGTGTGCTGTAACAAGGTGAAATGCGCCTCAATCTTTTTTGGACCGACTGCCACTGGTGTTAGACTGGATTGCTCTGTATTCATACAGTCAATATTACAGTCGAACTTGCAAAACAACATGACAGCATTGTCATCAGCATTATCTTGTATGCTGTGGCATGTTCGGGAGGCGGCTTGTGGTTGGACAGGCTTGTAAGGAGAGCTGGCTCTGTGGTTGGCACAGACCTGATCAAACTGTAGACAGATTGCTGGATGGTTTGAGAATTTTAGTGCTCTCTTACCTTTGACACATCTATCACACATTGGGGGGAAAAACACACAACACAAGTAAGCAGCTGCAGTTCTGTAGGGCAGAAGTGGAATGGAATGGCCAGGCAGGTTGAATCTGACAATTCTACAACAGCATATCCTTAAGCCACTGGATGGCCTATAGATTTTCACAGTAATAATTGTATAACCTTACTAAGATAAGAATAAAACAAAATAAACAAATACAAAAATATCTATATATATATTTTAATATATATATATATATATATATATATATATATATATATATATACACTGAATAAAAAATTATATGGAAAAAACAATATTAATCAAGTATATTTTTAAATAAAAATGAGTTATTATTTTTCAGGGCACAGGGATTTAGCTTAAAATGTAGATCCAAGATCAGCCCCTTGTCATTTTTTGGGGAATTTTTAATCTGTTGTTGTTGTTGTTGACGCTCCATAGTTGCTCCATAGTTTATGAGCAGAATTCTTTTTACAAAAGCAGACGCTGGCCAGGCTTTTCAAAATTAAGAGTTTCGTTTATACGTATGCGTATTGCAACATACTGTAACCGTCACATTGCGCGCTTTTTTGAATTTCTACGGATCAGCGCCGACAGCAGCAGAGTAGAGCAGCAGTCCGCAGTAGCAGCAGCGCGTTTTCAATATTGGTGAGTAGCATACCTGTCTCTCTATTATGTAAAATTATTGTATTAAACCATCATTACTGTCGAAGTATTGTGAGCTAAGACACTGTGGAATTTGCAAAAATGGTTATTTGAACGCTAATGTTGAGTGTTTTAGCTAACTTTAGCTAATGTTAGTAGTTAGGCCTAATCAACCTAATTAGTCGACATAACGTTACTGGTTTTATACAGCCCCTCTCGAAATCAAAGGCAGAATAAACAATTTCGAGGCAGAATAAACAATTTTGAGGCAGTATTTTAAACAATTTCGAAAACAAAAATGCAAGCTGAATTAGCTCAGCAGCCACATTTGGCGGCTCTTTTTGTTGCCTCTGCTGATTCTTTTCTTTTCGTTTTGTGTGAATGAGTTAAAGGACATTTGGTAATATTTTACAAAACAAGCTTTGTAAGCAGTGATGAAGCTAGTGTTACATTAAATTAATTGTTTAAGCTAGGCTGTTTGTTTTTCCCGAGAGTGCAGGTATGCATTTTAAGAAAATGCTGTTTTTCTCAGTGCAAACACAAGAAGGCTCCATTTTATTACTGGGATCTTGTTTGTGTACTTCATAATGTGTGTTGTGGGTCCCTGAAATTTGGTGGGTGAATGTTAACCACACTGTATTTACCTGTGCAAAAACATAAATTATAAAAAGTGTCTCCTGTTGACTTCTCTCAACCATTGTCTTCCTGTCACATTTAGATTTGTCCAGATCACGGTTGTTCAAACACTGTTGGAAATTGTTCTTCTTTGCCACATAAGTAATTTAAATGTAATAGTTTGCCATATATGCATGACAGAGATGGGGACAAGTCACACATGGTCAAGTCCAAGCAAGTCTCAAGTCTTAACCATCAAGTCTCAAGTCACAGTTCAGATAAATCAAGCAAGTCAAGTCAAGGGTTCACCCTAAGCAAGTCAAGTCGAGTCCTTATAAGTTTCAAGTCAAGTCACAGTACTAAAGAGATGAACACACACTGTCCTCTGTTTCTGACGTGCGCTCGGTGCGAATCTCGATTTCAAAATCAAATATTTTTCTCCTCCGTGGTACAATTTTTTGGGGGGACGAAGTGGAGGGATCTTGAATCAGCCTGAAGGGGTTGTATTCGCTATAACAACCGCCTCGCTATACCATCCATCCATCATCTTCCGCTTATCCGGGGCCGGGTCGCGGGGGCAGCAGTCTAAGCAGGGATGCCCAGACTTCCCTCTCCCCAGACACTTCCTCCAGCTCTTCCGGGGGGACACCGAGGCGTTCCCAGGCCAGCCGGGAGACATAGTCCCTCCAGCGTGTCCTAGGTCTTCCTCGGGGTCTCCTCCCGGTGGGACGGGACCGGAACACCTTCCCAGGAAGGCGTTCCGGAGGCATCCGAAACAGATGCCCAAGCCACCTCAGCTGACCCCTCTCGATGTGGAGGAGCAGCGGCTCTACTCTGAGCTCCTCCCGGGTGACCGAGCTTCTCACCCTATCTCTAAGGGATCACCCGGCCACCCTGCGGAGAAATCTCATTTTGGCCGCCTGTATCCGGGATCTTGTCCTTTCGGTCATGACCCAAAGCTCATGACCATAGGTGAGAGTAGGAACGTAGATTGACCGGTAAATCACCACGACAGACCGATACATCGACCGCATTACTGCAGAAGCTGCACCGATCCGTCGCTATACCTTATCCCGCTTATTACATGGCTACCTACCAAATAAATCAATAATTTGACACAAAAAAAAGGAATTTATTGATTTAAAAACGATTGTATTGCTTCCTCTAAAGAAATTAGTCCGTTCCGTCTCTGGTTAGAATCCTGCTGCGTCCATAGCAACGCACTGTTTTTAATGGCAACGGTCTGTTATCAAGAAATAACACGCATTCTGCACTGGAATTCAGCCAATCCATTTAATAAGGGCTAATAATAACAAACTTATAAACTAATTATTGTGACTGAAAAACTGCCTAATATGTAATTACGCTGTAATTATTCTTGTCTGTATAAGTAAAAAAAAAATACCTCTTCGAAATGTTTAGGTGCTAATCACATCGGCGCTTCCATGTTAGCCTTTCATGCAGTAAAGTTAACTGTTATGGTGTAAGCACAATGCTTTTTAGTTTCCACACCCAGTCCACAAACACTTGAAAATGCGCACATTTAATACAGACATTATAGCCTACGTGTAATAATATACATGCCCGCTCATTTTAAGATGCCCATCAACATTAAAATTCAGGCTATGCCACTGTTATAGTCAAATGCCCTTACATCTATTTACCAGACATATTCAGTAATGATAATGGTCACATTTCTAACAAGAAAAAAAACAAACATAATATGCAACCAAGGCCAAATTATGACAAACAAAAGATTAATTCATTACTTTAGTAACTTAATCGTTATAGATCTTAGTGAAACTGAATATAAAGAGATTACTTTCTTCCCTTCCCTTGTGGTTCTTAAAATGACGAATGAAATTTGACGTTGTTGCATATTTTACATCTGGCAAGTCTTTTTTATTCACACGGTCCAGTTCAAAGTCCTTGTATCCAAACGATACTATTTGTGGAGCTCGACTAATATTACTGTCTGCCATGTTTGGCGTGGTTTGAATTGTGCAGCGTTAAAGGCACATACGCTGATTAGTGGTGCTGATGTCACAACATATAAAATAATTGTATTGCTGTTTGTTTATTATAAGTTCAAGTCATTGTCGAGTCTTCCACTTCAAGTCAAGTCCCAAGTAACTTGTTCTCAAGTCAAAGTCAATTCATTTTCATACTTTAATCAAGCAAGTCACAAGTCCTGAAAATTGTGACTCCCGTCAGACTCGAGTCAAGTCATGTGACTCGAGTCCCCCACCTCTGATGCATGATGTATCTGTTGTCAGTTCATGATCATTGGTCATTTTCAGTTCTGAATTTATTGCACTTGCCAGCTCAAAAATTGTAGTAGGCCACGTGAAGTGCATGTTGGTGGACAGTCGCTGCCTCCCTCTGCTCAGTTTCATTCATTATGTAAGCATGTGTGTGTAAGATGAGGAAGGAAAGAACAGGGTCAGTAGACTTTCCAGTGCTAGTGTTTTGATTGATGGCCACAAAATCTGATAGAATAGTTTTGTTTGTTTAAGCTTACTTCTGAAATAATATTAACCCTTGTGCACCTCTATAAAAAAGTAATGTAGAGATCCCTCTCTGAAAAAATGTTACCCTCCTAAAAGTGCTGTAAAAATATTTTTTATGAAAAGAAAATCCACTTTTATTGAGTCAGATCTTTACTTATACTAATAGTATCTTTACTAATAGTTAAGTCCTGATCATAACTATTATATTTAATTCATTTTAAAAAGAATTTTATTGGAATATAAAACCAGATTTCCTTGTGAAATAAACACAAAATATTTAAGCCACTGAGAAGTGGGTAGTTTTCTTTTAAGTTTCCCACTTAGTGATGTTACGTTGAACCACCTCAAAGAAAACTAAGAGTTGAATTTCATTTTAGATTATTACACCCACAGTTTACATTTTATTTTTGTTTAGTGGGCTTTGTTTACATGGGAGGCCTACCAGTTTCCTCAAACCAATCGAACGAAATTATGATGTAGTACAAGCCATTTTACATGTGGGAAACACTATTGTTTCCTGTGTATTGTAGTGAAATGGATTACTTTCATGGCAATTCAAGGACAAGGAGGAGGATAATCAAAGCTAGAGTGCAGCAGCATTTAATGACGCTTGCCTTTGAGGCTGTGGACCAGGCAGTGCAGGCGGTGGACCAAGAAGTGCAGGCGGTGGACCAAGAAGTGCAGGCGGTGGACCAAGAAGTGCAGGCGGTGGACCAAGAAGTGCAGGCGGTGGACCAAGAAGTGCAGGCGGTGGCCCAAGAAGTGCAGGCGGTGGCCCAAGAAGTGCAGGCGGTGGCCCAAGAAGTGCAGGCGGTGGCCCAAGAAGTGCAGGCGGTGGCCCAAGAAGTGCAGGCGGTGGCCCAAGAAGTGCAGGCGGTGGCCCAAGAAGTGCAGGCGGTGGCCCAAGAAGTGCAGGCGGTGGCCCAAGAAGTGCAGGCGGTGGACCAAGAAGTGCAGGCAGCTAACCGTCAGGTGTCTCATTCTGCACTGTCAGAGTTACTAGCAATACTCTTGGAGCTAGGTCTGGATGTACCCAAGGATCCCAGAACTCTCCTCGGTACAGTGAAAGATTGTACGGTCAAAGAGATGGGACAGGGAAGTTACTACCACTTTGGGCTTGCAAGTGCAATACTGTCAGAACTGAAAATGACAAATGAGCATGAACTGACAACAGACACATTGACTATTCGTGTGAATGTTGATGGGCTGCCTCTTTCAAGGAGCTCTAATATGCAGCTGTGGCCTATTTTAGGTAAAATAGTTGAACTACCAAAAGCAAAAGTGTTTATCATAGGTGTATATGCAGGTCCCTGTAAACCCGAATCTGTGAACGACTACATGCATGATTTTATTGAAGATTTAAAAGCCATCACAACAACTGGTGTAATGTTAAGTGGGAAACAGTACAATGTCGCACTTCCAGATGCTTTTATTTGTGACACTCCAGCAAGAGCTTTTTTAAAATGTATCAAAGGTCATGGTGGCTATAGTTCTTGTGAGCGTTGCACACAGTACGGCATTTATGTTGACAATAGAGTCGTGTTTCCAGACATGGATTCCAGCCTGAGGACAGACACTCAGTTTGAACAAATGTCTGATGAAGACCACCATCACTCTAAATCACCTCTCCAGGGGTTAGGTATTGGTATGGTTTCTGCTTTTCCTCTGGACTACATGCATTTAATTTGCTTGGGCATTGTGTGTAAATTGATTCCTCTGTGGTTTAAGGGGCCATTGCAATGTCGGGTTCCATCTTCTGTCCTTTTTGCCATCTCTGAACACTTGAAACTGTGTAGACAAAGCTTACCCCGGAGCTTCTCCAGAAAGACAAGATCTTTGTCCGAGTACAGCCAGTGGAAGGCTACATAATTCAGGCAGTTTTTATTATATACAGGGCCAGTTGTGCTTTTTCAAAGATTGCCCAATCAACATTACAAAATCTTCCTGGTTTTGTCATGTGCTATGAGAATACTTCTGTCTCCTCTATGTAGAGAGTTCTGTGGTTTTGCCAGAAAGTTGTTAAGATTCTTTGTTACCAACTGTGCTAAGATATATTGGACAACATTTCTGGTTAACAATACACACAGTATTATACATTTAGCAGATGATGCTGAAAAATATGGCCCTCTGGATTCAGTTTCATATTTTCCTTTTGAGAATTATTTGGGACAGTTGAAAAAAATGTCGAGAAGACCACAGGGTCCTGTGCAACAAATTGTCAGACGTGTCACTGCAGAAACACATGTAGTGTATGAACTTTTTGAGACAGGGGCATGTTTTTTCAACTACCCCATTGATTTGGCATGTCTTGGAGTTTGTTTACTATCAAAAATGTCTGGTCAGCTTGCCAGTGCTCCAGTAACAGACTTCACAAAACCACTACTGTTATTTCCTCTTCAGAAAATGTTTGTGGCTTTGCCTCAGCTACACAGCACATAACATGATGAACTTTGCAGGATGCCCTCATTCAGTGTGGTGGAGTTTGTGGATGAAATTGACCCTGATGGCTGCAAGAAGGTGGACATCATTCCATCAGAGTGGTTCGAGGGCACTGACGGAAAATTATGCTGGTGGCCACCAGCCACACTGCTCAATGTGACCAAGGCCGTGAAAGAGGGCACACCACCAGCTCAAAACTAGATTCTGTGTAATGTGCGTGTGATGGGGAATGCAGGTAACTTTAATTTTCCTCATTAACTACTGCTCTATTTCCTTTACTTACTTTAAAGCCCCTGTGATCCCCAACTCAAGTATTTTTTTTTGTTGATTTTTCTCTACTGGGTTCTCTGAGCTAATTGGTCACAGGCTGGTGTAGCTGCAGATCTTCTTTCCAAACAAGCAGGATCACACCAAACTTGATTCATTCAATTAAATTGATTTCAGTCCTCACATATTGTGATAGTTGTAGGTGTGCTCTCGTTTGTTTGGATACATGCAACCACACTATCCCTCTGCAGATTAGACATCTGCTTCATATTATGTATACTGTATGTGCATGTTTTTTTCAATTAAAACTGCTACATACAGATGTGCACTGTGATTCTCTCTGCAGCTCATGACTGTGTGACAGCAGAGGAAGACTGACTTGTTTAAAAGCTGTGACACTTCTATCAAGTGAATTCCTGACCATGACTTTGCGCATTAACAGCCGTGATTGTATTTTACAACGTTCATTGTATTTTAAAGCTACTTATGTGGAGGCCAGGGTAAAGCTACATCAAGCTGAGTATACATCAGACCTGACAGACACCGAAGATGGCTTGATAAAGAGAAAGTAGGTTTTTGTGGGGGAATATAGGTTAAAAGTAATTTCCATAATATAGAGGCAGTAGGTATGGTTTACCTTATATATCTTCATATTAACCTCTCTAGGGCAAGGTCAAAACTCTTCCAGAGTCAGAGCAAGCAACTAGAATCAAGTGAGCATTCTGATTCAGAGGACCAACTTCCTCCCACTCCCCCAGAAAAACTCCTTTGGCCTGCAGCAAATAAAATGACTATCCGGATCACCATCCCCACTGCCCAGCAAGTCGCTAGTTCCACTGTCCAACAGATCGCCAGTTCCACTGCCCAGCGAGTCGCCAGATCCACTGTCCAGCAGATCGCCAGCCCCACTGCCCTGCGAGTCGCCAGTTCCACTGTCCAGCAGATCGCCAGCCCCACTGCCCAGCGAGTCGCCAGTTCCGCTGTCCAGCAGATCGCCAGCCCCACTGCCCAGCGAGTCGCCAGTTCCGCTGTCCAGCAGATCGCCAGCCCCACTGCCCAGCGAGTCGCCAGTTCCACTGCCCAGCGAGTCGCCAGTTCCACTGTCCAGCAGGTCGCCAGTTCCACTGTCCAGCAGATCGCCAGCCCCAGTGCCCAGCGAGTCGCCAGTTCCGCTGTCCAGCAGATCGCCAGTTCCACTGCCCAGCGAGTCGACAGTTCCACTGCCCAGCGAGTCGCCAGTTCCGCTATCCAGCAGATCGCCAGCCCCACTGCCCAGCGAGTCGCCAGTTCCGCTGTCCAGCAGATCGCCAGTAACACTGCCCAGCGAGTCGCCAGTTCCGCTATCCAGCAGATCGCCAGCCCCACTGCCCAGCGAGTCGCCAGTTCCGCTGTCCAGCAGATCGCCAGTAACACTGCCCAGCGAGTTGCCAGTTCCGCTGTCCAGCAGATCGCCAGCCCCACTGCCCAGCGAGTCGCCAGTTCCGCTGTCCAGCAGATCGCCAGCCCCACTGCCCAGAGGTTTGCAAGCCCCAGTTGTGAAGCCATGTTCTCTAAACTTCTTACAATTGTAGAAGAAATTAAGGAGACCCAGAAGGTTCATGGTAAGATGCTAAATGTCCAAGATACATCAGTGATGGAGGTTCCTGATGGTGTGGTCTTCCCGCTGCAAACTCGAGCAGATGTTGAGGCGCTTGAGGAGCAACTGGGGAACCACAGTCTAATGTCTGCTGTTGTAAGTTTTTTTTGGTTTGTTTTTTTAACTTTTTTCCAAATTGATTTGCATTACCCTACAAAATAAAAATTTATTACATTACAGTAAATTACACAAAGGCTACAACTTCAAATGTTTAGTTGACTTTCTGGCTGAATTTTTAAATCTTTGAAGCTTATTGTCTTGGCAGTTAATGTAAGCCTTTTCCTCCTTTTTGCTCTCATCCCTAGGTTGCCATGGTGGCAGATATAGGGGGCACAAATGTAGATGATGCAACTAGGCGAATGATGAAATACATTCTGTCAAACGAGCTGGCATTGGACTATAACATGTTTGGCCGTCACGGGAAAAAGAAGTTTAAGGACTTGTGTCTTTTCAATGTTGTGTATGGTAAGTAAATTAGAGAAGTTCTTCAACTAATTAAAATAATTTGTTTAAGAACATTCCATCTGCAGGGAATAAAGTTTACAGTCGCCCTGAGAAATGAGAGGACAAAAATTACAATGTGCGCTTTTGTTGTGCAGGGCTCGATAGTTCAAGTGTTTCACTCGTATTCGAGACTAAAAATAGAAGTGTGCGAACTGTAAAATGTATTTATGCGAATAAAGAGTGTAATAAAATTCCGCTGAAGCAGATAATTCTTTCGCTGGGCGAATTTCCTCTGCTGCAGTGCCCCTAGGCCCAAGGAGTCTAGGTCCGCAGGCTTTTTTTTAATCACTTTTGTAAAAAGCGTCTGTCTTGCAGTCAAACCCCTGCAGGACAGACACAGTGGCTGTGAAGAAAGCTGGGAAGGCTGTCATCACAGTGCTGTGTCTGATGTCAAACTGCGCACACTTCGCTAAAGTGCAGGTGAACCTGTCTCCACCATAGACTGTATATAAAATGGACGACGCCCTTTCGCTCTTTTCCATTGGTGAAAAATGAAGCCACCAGTGTCCCGATACGACGCTGACATCTTGTACTTGCGTCTGCGCAGATAGCGATCTTGGGACCAGTTCTGCGCAGTAGTTATGCGCAGTAGCGAGCAGGAAGTAAAGCCGTAAAGCCGCGAAATCAACGGCCCCTCCCCTGTGCCCCGCCCTCACTCTCCCTCGCAGAATGCGCATACCGTAATCAATCGCAAGTCCAAGTACAGTACAACCTTTGCTTGTTAAACCTAGACGATATGTTATAGCCTAACTTACATCATGTTTAACCTTAATTTAGAATAGGCCTAATACAAAAATAATTGGTAACTTCTAGCTAACGATCACCTGCTAGCTATTAACGAGGCTTGTTGTCTTTTAGCTAACGTTAGCTAGCCCATTACATTTATTTACTAATTAAATAGCTTATAAATTTAACTTACCGAAAAAAATTCAAAGATCGATTGGAAATGCCAGATCGGTTAGCACAATGTACTGCAGAACAACCCATTATGTCCGTGTGAAATTATATCAATTATAGAAATTTAGAGATTAAATGTAAAGCTCCAATCTCCTCAGTCCTCCGAAGGAGGATGGCGCTTCAGTGGCTCCTTGGCTCAGATAGCTGTCAATCAAAGCTGTGAATCACGACGTCACACCACCGTTTTTAGAGCATTAAATAACTAACTAAAAACCAACTTATTTTAAAAACAAACTCTTGAATTTACATTAGCGTGATACAAACTACAGTAAATGACAGAAACCAGCTTCGGAAAAAAGATAATTGAAGGGTAATTTAATTGTTTAGTTGGTCTCGCGTCCCATTGAATAACATGGGGAGGGCGGGGTTTATGACCTATACTGGGACCACTCACCAGGGGGCGATCGAGACGTTTTGGCTTCACTTTTCAGGGCTTGTGCGGCACGCTTGGTCTCCACCTTTGCCATGCCCACTGGCCTGTTTTCCGTCCTGAATGCTGGTTCTATTGGCATTTCAAATCTGAAGCCTGCATTGTACCATTGAACCTCAACTAATGTGCATCAGTTATTGCTTTTAGTGCATTTTGGCATTTTAATGTGAAAGAATGTGCATCATTTTTATGATTATTTGAACACACAAAGCTATTATATATTAATTATGATTATGATGGAGTAATAAAATGTTTTATTAAGTTCAAGTACTTCATAAATAAAAATCCAAAACGATGATCCATCATATCCTTCATACTTTTGCCAATATGGCCCTGAAGTTGGCCATTGTTTAATTCTAAATGGTGTTTAAAGAGACTATGTTTTTAATGTTAGCTCATACTGTCAACCAAATTTGTTTTACAGAGGCTCTTAAGAAGAATTCATTGACGGCACAGGTGAACCAGCAGGAGGCAGAGAGGGCACTTTCGAAATGGTTCACTGGGGCAAGAGACAGAGGAGGACGAAGGGCATCCAGACAGCCAGTGCCAAATTAAACAGTACTGAGCAGTGGTAGAATGTGAGTGAGTGCTGAAAATGTTTATTCAGGTACAAGTACAGTTAAACTGTTAAAATATTACTCGGTTACAAGACAAAATGTTGACACACTGTTACATTGGTTTTTTTGGAACAATTATTTTCATTACCAATGAATCTGTTGATCATTTTGTCTGTTATCAGCAAAATATTCATAAATAAAAAGTTAAAATCAGAATGTGGCCATTTTTTAAATTAGATAGAGCCTGACTCATAATGGTTGGTGATTAATAATTTCTTTTTTTTATTAATTGTTGCAGCTCTAGGTTGGATGTTTATTCAAACTGTTCTCAGTGCTCAATTAGGATTTTTTAAAGCATATCTTGCCCGACTGGGGCCCATCTAAAACCTGGTGTAATCCTGCCTTAAACTCACAGGGGCAATTGGCTTGGGGCCAACATGGAACCCACGGACTATCCCACTTGCAACCCATATTTCAGCCCATACTGTCCCCATGTAGGCCCCACATAAGATTTAAAGCTGGGACCAAGATGGTTCTTGTCTGTTTTGCCCAGCTGGGGCCCATCTAAAACCTGGTGTAATCCTGCCTTAAACTCACAGGGGCAATTGGCTTGGGGCCAACATGGAACCCACGGACTATCCCACTTGCAACCCATATTTCAGCCCATACTGTCCCCATGTAGGCCCCACATAAGATTTAAAGCTGGGACCAAGATGGTTCTTGTCTGTTTTGCCCAGCTGGGGCCCATCTAAAACCTGGTGTAATCCTGCCTTAAACTCACAGGGGCAATTGGCTTGGGGCCAACATGGAACCCACGGACTATCCCACTTGCAACCCATATTTCAGCCCATACTGTCCCCATGTAGGCCCCACATAAGATTTAAAGCTGGGACCAAGATGGTTCTTGTCTGTTTTGCCCAGCTGGGGCCCATCTAAAACCTGGTGTAATCCTGCCTTAAACCCACATGGGCAATTGGCTTGGGGCCAACATGGAACCCACGGACAATCCCATATGGGTGTGATCTGACAATCCCACCTGGGGCCCATGATTCTGCCCACTTTATACCCACATGGGCCCCACATAAAAATGTTGGCTGAGAGATGCTGCTGGTTTTCTGTTTCATCAGTAATCGCTTCCACCTGGTATCTAAATAAGTCCCTGATTAAGAGGGTCAGTTCAACTAGCTTCGAGGTCCAAAGTTTATAACAGCCCTGGTCTGTGTAAATGTGGGTGCATGACAAAGAGAGACAAACATAGAGAAAGAAACAGACAGTGTTCATCACTTTGTTTCATCTGGGCACGATCACATTCACAGGTACTATGTTTGCTGGAGGATAACAAACAATCAGTGTGAAATGGAGTGCACCTGCCATCCTTGAAGACCTAAAGACCAATCCTTCATTCCAGATGCTTCTGAAAGCTTAATGGCTCTGCCTGTTATGCCCCAGTGAAACATTGTATCCCATTGCCTAAACAAAAAACACTGAGGAAGAGCACCTTCACATTACAACGAGAGACACTCCGTTAATAGACAGAAGTGTATACATCAGCACGAGAGGGACACCCTTAGACAAACTAACCATGGACATTAGTCCTGGCCCACACCCTACACGAAGCTCCACTCAGACACACTTTGAACTACACCATGTCCAAATCATTTGTTATTTGTTATTCTCAGCTTTCTGGTTTCAACTGTGCGGCCCTGGTTGCCATGCATTGATTGTATTGCCTCTGCAGCATGAGGTTGATTAGGATAGGTAGGTCACCTACAGAGAGAATAAAATGACAAGCTAATGATCAATCAGTTTTGAACTCTTGATTCTGAGTGAAGTTACTATAGTAATCACCCGTTTGGAGGTCGTAGGCTAGCTGATGTGCAGGGTTTGTATCAGTCTCTTTTATCCTTCCGTAAAGGAGAACACTGGGATTGGACCCGTCCAGTGCTGTACAAACAGAACACAACACCCCACGGCTCTTCATGAGACACTAACTGAACATGTATTCCTGCATTTGGTTCTGAGTATTACATTCCATAGAAAAGAAGGGATGGATCCAACCGTTAAGGGATTCATTATAGGTTCCCCTTTAACCCTTCGTGTCAGATCACGGTTTTGTTTCTTTCATGAGTCTGGGCACATATCCATAGTGTCTCAGGAGTACTAATTAGGTCGCCTTTGCCCATAATAGGCCATCGTGTTGTCCATTATCATCTAAAAGACTGCAACCCTTCTCTGCAAGGCTAATTCATGACACCTGACCCACCATGGAAAATGCTGTTATTAAAATGCACCTTAACACTCAACATAAGAAGAAAACAAGCTTCATTAAAACACTTAAATACCATCTGCTCTAAAGACACCACAAAGATTATGGGGGGGGGGGGGGGTTACCGATTGACTATGGACAATGTTGGACAAAAAAACATGTTTTGGTTTAGTTTCTTTGTTACCATTTCTAAATGCTAAGCTTATAGCATTGTTGATTCAAATTTCATCTAAGTTTAAAGAGGGATAACAGCATTATTTTTCCATCATGTCGAAGTTTTATGAAGATTGTGAAGATCAACAAAGACAATTACACATGAGGTGTAAAACACTGTCTGTACAATGGTTGTGGCATTTGTAGAATTTATTTTCACAACTCCAGACAACAAAAAGCTTAGCATTTGACAAAAAGAGCAAATGCCAGGGGAACTAAACTAAAGCATGGCTTCTTGTCAGACCTTGTTGAAAGCCTGCTTACAGGTTGAGAACACTAAATACACTATCTGAAGTGTCTTGTGAGACCATGGTAGACTGCTCATAATGTAAAAAGACTAAACATTGTAGTGGGTGGATTAGATGTTAACTGCCAGTTTGGCTCTGCTTAGTGAGTGAGGCGGACAACACTAATAAACATTGAACCATTTATTAAACACACCAAACCTCCCTAACACAGATGGCAAAACACATTGAAATCTTATGTGTGCGTGTCTCCTGTGAACAAACAGAAGACTTAAGGTCTGCATTAGAATGGTAGATTACAGTAGCTGAAGGATGACCATAAAGCTAGTGATTATAGTACTAGTAGGGAAAATACAAAAACTAAATACTCAGTCAAGCCACTATTAAAGACAGGCTTTTATTATATTGCCTAAAACAGAGTGTACTAAACAAATAGTTAGCATCACAAAGTGAAAACGTGAACTGTCCTTGAACAAGACAATTAACATGAATTGCTCTGTTAAGTCACTCTGGTCAACTAAATGACTAAGATGTTAATATTAATACTTCCTAGATAAAACTATGTAGGAATAAGTTGAACAAATGGTGAAATAGGACATTAATGTCACAGGTTCAAACACTCACTTTTGTCATGAACACACAGTCCATGAGAGTTCTGAGAGCTTCCAAACCGAATGTTTTGAGTGATCTTTAGCTATCTTGTTAAGGCTAGGTAACCAGGCACCTTATGGTCTGACATCCTATCTTGGAGATAATTTTAGTTCAGGCAATGTCAGCTTCTGATTTAAAGGGATATATCAGCTTTTAGAGTTAGACCTTTTAGCATGTCAGTTATGAACACATGCATATTTGATAGTCAGTGTTGCAGCTAATGTGTTACAGACAATTGATTATTCTGGTCAAACTCACTGATCATCTGTAGCACTAAGTGGGATTGAATAGAGCCAATGTGGCTAAACATTGCAGCATGGTTGAGCAGAAGTTGACCATTGTCACAATTAGGAAGAGAAAGCAACCATTTCAAACTCCTTGGACAAGATAGGTTCCAGCCACCCCATGGAGAGATTTGATGGACTTGAGAAAGGGCTCCTTTTCTGGAGGACATGGTAAAACAGGTAAAGCTAGATGCAGCAGAAAGGCTTGGTGAGAGTGGGCTGGGCAGGCCTGCAGTCTGAGCTGAGTCAAAGCAGAAGGAAGGTCAGAAGGCTTAAGTGTGAAATGGAATGAGAACAGGTTATCTGAGATAAACCCAGAGCTGGCAAGGACAACATTCACCCTGAAAGCATTTATGTTAAGCAAAAGTGTTGAAACCCTGGCATTTGCTTAACTCTGCTTAGCCAACAATACAAGGACACTCCTTGTTGGTTTACAAAAGGGGCCCCAATCTTTGTAGGACATTAGTCGGAGCCAGCCTCGACCCCAATCTCAAACAAACTCTCTTGACACCTCTAAGAGATGGAAACTACCCCCAGGGCAACTTACTTAGTGCAACAATACCTAAAAAAAGCAATGAGTTCTGACATATAAGGTCCCGAAAAAGACAATGTCAAAGACGTGACCACAATAAAAAAAAAAAAAAAAGACCTAACGATAAACTACCTAGCTGCCAGTCACTTTGTCCAGAGTTCTCACAGGTTGTCTTCCCAACCATTCTAGGGGATCGAGAAGGTGGAAGTGTCACCAAGAAGGAGGGAGATAATTATCACAAACTCTTAAAAAGTTTATTGGACTCACACTCTAGACACCCATCAACAATGTGGACCCAAAGAGGCCTGCCCTTACTACTGTTAAAATCTGACACAAAGGACCATGTGTCACGGTTGTGTTGGTGGTAGGACACAGGCACAGAGACGTGAGTGCGGTAATCCATAGGTTTTAATAAAAAATAAACAAAACAATAGCAGCAACCAGCCACATAGGGCATCAAGTAGAAACAAAACCAAAATTACCCACACTGGGTGTGGCCACACATAGAACATAAATAGGGTCCCCAATTGGAGGCAACAATCTACACCTGCCTCCAATTGGGGAGACCAAAAAGGATTAGAGGTAGCTAGAGGCACCACCTTCTATCCTGTCCTAACCATGGCCCCAGCCCAGCGCAGAGATGGCTAGGGGCATAGCCAGGACGTGACACCATGTAATATTTACACAGATTGAAGTGGCTTGTAAGAGTTGGCGTTCCATGCTAGAGTTAGCAATGAGTTCTGTAGCAGACAGACTGAAGGTTAACCACACTCTGGACTCAGCCCACCTGGTTGTCGCTGTCCTTGTGCACCTGGTTGTGCAGCTGATCTGGATTCAGCCTAAAGACTCTGGAATAAGCCCATCTGCATTTATTGACCCACTGGTCATCTGAAAATGCTAAACACTGACATAGCGCAAAAAGGTCATGTACTCTTATAATATTCACCCGCACAGCCAGAAGATCCCTGACCACCCTTCAGAGTTCAGCTCTCCTTTGTTTTTCCAAACCACTGTGCATCAATTTCATGTTGTTGCTTGCTCTCTGGGGTTTCAGCCCGGGGTATCAGTATAAGCACTTTGTAACAGCTGCTGATGTAGAAAGAGCTTTATAAAATACATGTGATTGATTAAACAGAGGTGTTCAGTCCCAGGATCCTGAGCATAGTGATGACCTTGGATGGTATTATGGGGTTAAACACTGTAACCGACTGGCTGTTTGCCAATATTACCGATGGTAGCTGTGGTTTGTTTACCGTTGTAGCCTTGTTGCTGCCAATACAGCCTTGCACAGTATTTTCATTTCGTTTCTGGAATAAGGGCCTGTGGCTGGAAAATAAGAATGTTTTGGACAGCTTACTAGTCAAAATAATGCAAAGTCGACAACAAGTTGATTGATTGCTATTTTGATTTCTGGAGTTGATCACAGTCATAGGAAATGATGGCAGAGAAGTTATTTACAAAAAAGAGAACAGCATTAAAATGACAAATAATAAAAAGAGGAAAGTTCAGGAGCCCTAATTTAATACTATAAAGGTCAATACACAGAACAAGTAGGCTACAGTTACCCCACGATTTAATAAAAGTGGTGACATTATGCAGGCAGATAAAATGTGTACTTAACATAAAACACAGTCAGAGGATAAACTATGATTAGGATAAGCCTAAGCTAAAAACAATTCATTTGGTGCTAAGAAAAATGCTAAAAGTTAATAGTTCAATATATTCGGACAACATTTTTTTGTCATGTTGATGAAATTACAACGTGTAGCCAGAGGCATTTAGATATGCAACTAACTGTAGATATGCAACTACTGTTTGCCGTAAATTGAGGGTAACATCAATCCTGAAAGCGAGCTACATTTTTCCACTCGTCCCTTCATGCTGTCAATTTCCCGCCTAAACGAACAAATCTTTTTTGGGGGATTCTTGTTCTTTTGCACTCTTTTTTGACATGAGGGGTGGGATGTGGGGGTGGGGGCGGGGGGGTCCAAGATATTGTTCCTTAATTGGTTGACTCGATTTTCAGGGACTTTTCTTCCTAACCAATTAAAGCGTAGGTTGCTATGCGTATTAAGCGCAAAAAGCCTCACTATTGTTGCACTTCTCCTCAAGGTCAGACTTGTAGTGGTCTTCTCCCCTTTTAATGCTCATCCATAAAAAATTACATGGTCACTTGTGTTAACATATTGTTAACATATTGTGCAAACTAAGCCAACTATAAGTAACAAGTAAAACATAACAATGTATACGGGAAATGTAGGTGTTCAGTGTTGCTAATTAGCATGTACACTTTTTTTTATGATAATTGAGGCAAAAATGCTGACATTTGCCACTTCGTTCTGATAAGATTTAAAGCTGAAGTATGTACATCTTTTGTATTAACACATTGGTGTTCTCTTAATCTGGATCATGGATGTATACCTACCTTATCTCTGTATATGGTGTACTGCTGCTAAGGAAAAAAGTTGTTGGCTGGAGCAGTGGCGAGAAATTTTTTCCTGCGCACAGGAAGTGGTGCATTTACACATCAAAGAGCTAAAGCTGAAAATAATAAGGAAGTGACTCTCATTTTATGGATAAAGCAACGAGACACGCTAGCCAATTTCATAAAAAATTGAAGAAGTTCAGAATGTAACGGTACCTAAGAAAATGTGGTTTAGATCCGAATAAAGCAAATCTGCTAACAGATGGGCAGATATTTGCCGTTTGAAAACTTGAGTGATCACTGGTGCAGCTGCCTATCCACGATAGATGAAATTCAACGAGCAAAATTAATCAAACCGCAACGCTGATGTGACTGTGACGACTGCGACCTCTGCTGGTTCACCTCCCCCTGCAGCGGGCGGGCCCCAGCGGTCGACGTCACCTGCTTTCTGACACCACCGTCTCATCATACATTTCACCTGTGTCTCGTTTGTGCACCTGTTCCTCATCATCGCTGTTTCCCCCGGTATATATGTTCCCTCTGCTCCCCCTGTCTTTGTGTGTAATTGTCTCTTGCCATGTGAAGAGCTGTTCATCGCTTTGTGTTAAGCTCATGCTGATTTCTCTCGCTGGGATATAGATATATTAAACTATCATTCCATCACGCCTTCTCCGGTTCCTCCTTGCTCCTCTCAACCACCGAAGCCGTGACAGAATTACACACCTAAATAAAGACAGCAAGGATATGGAGCCTACGAGAGCCACAGGCGAGGTCGGTGTTGCGGAGGCGGTCCAGGTACATTCAACAATGCTGGCCAGCCTAGGCGCTGCAATGGACAATGTCTTAAAAGCGGTGCAGCGCCTAGAGCTGAGCCAGCAGACCCCCGCAGCACCGGCCGTTTCTCCGCCTGCCCCTGCAGTGCCGCCAAGCATGGGGGCACTACATCTCCCCTTACCCAGGGATTTCGACGGGGCGGCGGACCGCTGCCAGGGATTCCTTCTACAGCTGGACATCGCGCTCCAGGCGATGCACCCTGCGCCGACCGAGGCACAGAAGATCACCTCGCTCGTCTCCTGCCTGTCCGGAAAAGCCCTGGAGTGGGCCACCGCCGTCTGGAACACCGAGCAGCCCACCCAGGGCAGCTACGCTGAGTTCACCCGCCGCTTCCGAGCCGTGTTCGACCATCCACACGAAGGAAGAGAGGCGGGTGAACGGCTGTTCCACCTACGGCAGGGGACGAGGTCGGCGCAGGAGTTCGCACTGGAGTTCCGGACCCTGGCAGCGGGATCAGGGTGGAACGAACGGGCTCAAATCGACCACTACCGTTGCAGCCTTCGCGAGGACGTCCGGAGGGAGCTGGCTTGTCGAGACGTGTCCCTCTCCTTCGATCAGCTGGTTGACATGTCCATCCGTCTCGACAACCTGCTGGCTGCCCGAGGACGTCCCGGAAGAGGCCCGTCCGTTCCACCCTGCCAACCTGACACCGCCGTCCCCATGGAATTGGGGACGGCTGCACTGCCGGGCAGATGTCGGGGAGGGCAGGTGCGGAGTGCCTCCAAGGGGCGACGAGGCCGTACTACTGCACCACACCGCACCTCCCTCCCTGAGTCGAGAGGCGACAGGCATGGCACTTCCGCGTCACCCCAGGTAGCACATGCACATTCGCCACTAACCTCTTCCCTCTCTATGTGCACTGTTCCTGTTAGGTTCCCCGGCTTTCCGCTGATTTCCCGGTGTAAGGCGCTGGTAGACTCAGGCGCAGCTGGGAATTTCATGGATAGGTCTTTTGCCCTGCGGTCACGCATACCCCTCCAGGTCCTCGCCACCCCCCTGCCCGTGAGAGCTTTAGACAGCCGGCCACTAGGGTCAGGTCTGGTCACGAGTTGCACTGTTCCCCTCCTCCTGATTACCGACAGCCGACACAGCGAAACCATTTCATTTCACATCATCGACTCACCCACGTTCCCAGTCGTTTTAGGTTTCCCCTGGTTGTCCCTACACGACCCCTTCATCTCCTGGTCTAGTCGACGTCTGTCGGGGTGGTCGCGGAAGTGCCAGGGTAGGTGTTTGGGTGTTTCCGTTGGCTCGACCTCGGTGGAAAGTCCAGACAGTGCGCCCGCCGTGCCCATTCCCCCCGAATACAGGGACTTGGCTACGGTTTTCTCCAAAGCCAAGGCTGCTGTGTTGCCACCACACCGGCTGGGGGATTGTGCGATAGACCTCGTTGATGGAGCCGCACTCCCGAAGGGTCACGTGTATCCACTGTCCCGCACCGAAACGGAGACTATGAACGCCTACGTTACGGAAGCGTTGGAACAGGGCTACATCAGGCCCTCCAAGTCACAGGTCTCCTCGAGTTTCTTTTTTGTGAAAAAGAAGGACGGTGGTTTGCGCCCGTGCATCGATTACCGGGCGCTGAACAAGATCACCATTCCGTTCCGCTACCCTCTCCCTTTGATCTCTGCGGAGGTGGAGAGGATGCACGGGGCCCGCTTTTTCACTAAATTAGACCTCAGGAGTGCCTATAACCTGGTGCGTATCCGGGAAGGAGACGAGTGGAAAACCGCTTTTAGTACCACGTCTGGCCATTACGAGTATTTAGTGATGCCGTACGGGTTGATGAATGCTCCTTCAGTCTTCCAGTCATTCGTCAACGACGTATTCCGGGACTTGTTGTGCGAAGGAGTGGTAGTGTATATTGATGACATCTTGATATTCACTGCCACCCGCGCCAAACATGTCTCGTTAGTGCGCAGAGTGCTGGCTCGACTGCTGGAGCATGACCTGTACGTGAAAGCCGAGAAGTGTCTGTTTTTCCAGTCGTCTGTGTCCTTCCTGGGATATCGCTTTTCCAGCACAGGTGTGGCTATGGAGGAGCCTCACATTGACGCCGTGCGTAATTGGCCGACCCCAACCACGGTTAAGGACGTGCAACGTTTCTTAGGCTTCTCTAATTACTATAGGAGGTTTATCCGGGGCTTTAGCCAGGTCGCGGCTCCGATCACCTCCCTTCTGAAGGGGGGGGCGACCCGGTTGCGGTGGACCGTGGACGCGGAGCGGGCGTTTGTGGAACTGAAACACCGTTTCACCACCGCTCCGGTCCTGGCCCATCCCGACCCGTCGCTCCAGTTCATCGTGGAGGTGGACGCGTCCGATTGTGGGCTCGGTGCCATCCTCTCCCAACGGACGGGGTGTCGTAACACGCTCCGTCCCTGTGCCTTCTTCTCCCAGAAGCTCAGTGCGGCGGAGCGGAACTACGACATTGGTGATCGTGAGCTGCTGGCCGTGGTTCGAGCTCTGTCGGCGTGGAGGCACTGGTTAGAGGGGGCTAAACACCCTTTCCTCGTCTGGACTGACCACCGGAACCTGGAGTACATGCGGGCAGCGAGGAGGCTGACCCCTCGCCAGGCAAGGTGGGCTATGTTCTTCACCCGGTTTGTGTTTACTCTCACCTACAGGCCGGGGAGTAAGAACGTCGGGGCTGACGCGCTGTCCCGCCAGCATGACACGGGGGAGAGGCCAGTGGATGATGCTCCCGTGCTCCCGGAGTCATGCATCGTGGCACCGGTGGTATGGGAACTGGACGCGGACATCGCCGGAGCGCAGCGCGACGAGCCCTCTCCGCCCACATGCCCTGAGGGCCGTACGTATGTGCCGGCGTCTGTCCGCGACCGCCTCATCTACTGGGCGCATACATCTCCCTCCTCCGGTCATCCTGGCATCGGGCCAACAGTGCGCGCCCTGGCCGGTAAGTACTGGTGGCCCACTTTAGCCAAGGACGTGAGGGTATACGTCTCTTCCTGCTCGGTGTGTGCCCAGAGTAAGGCACCCCGGCACCTACCTGTGGGCAAGTTGCACCCCTTGCCCATTCCACAACGACCATGGTCCCACATTTCTGTTGATTTCTTGACGGATCTCCCCCCTTCCCAGGGCCATACCACCATCCTGGTCGTTGTGGATCGGTTCTCGAAGTCCTGCCGCCTCTTGCCTCTGCCCGGCCTTCCTACTGCCCTGCAGACCGCGGAGGCCCTGTTCACACACGTCTTCCGGCACTATGGGGTGCCCGAGGACATCGTGTCTGACCGGGGTCCCCAATTCACGTCTAGGGTGTGGAAGGCATTTATGCAGCACCTGGGGATCTCGGTCAGCCTGACCTCGGGCTACCATCCCCAGTCCAACGGGCAGGTGGAACGGGTCAATCAAGAAGTGGGTAGGTTCCTCCGGTCCTACTGCCAGGACCGGCCGGGGGAGTGGGCAGAGTTTCTGCCGTGGGCAGAATACGCACTGAATTCTCTGCACCACTCCTCCACGGGCGTGACGCCTTTCCAGTGCGTCCTGGGCTACCAGCCGGTCCTGGCGCCGTGGACGCCGAGCCAGACCGGTACCCCTGCGGTGGACGACTGGTTCCGGCGGGCAGCGGGCACATGGGAGGCAGTACAATCCCGCCTCCGGCTCGCTGTCCGCCGTCAAAAGACCTATGCAGACCGCCACCGCGGGGAGGCCCCGGTGTATCGGCCGGGCGACCGGGTCTGGCTCTCGTCCAGGGACCTGCCCCTCCGCCTGCCCTGCCGGAAGCTGGCCCCGCGGTTTGTGGGGCCTTTTAAAGTCCTGAGGAGAGTCAACGAGGTAACATATCGGTTGCGCCTTCCCCCCGACTACCGTATTAACCCCTCGTTTCATGTGTCTCTCCTCAGGCCGGTGGTGGATGGTCCCCTCCAGGGGTGTGAGGTGCGGGAGGTGCCCCCTCCCCCTCTGGACATCGAGGGGGCCCCGGCGTACTCTGTCCGCTCCATCATCGACTCGAGGCGCCGGGCGGGGGGCCTCCAGTACCTCGTGGAGTGGGAGGGGTACGGCCCGGAGGAGCGGAGCTGGGTTCCGGTGAAGGACGTCCTGGCTCCCGTCCTTGTCCGCGACTTCCATCAGCGTCGACCGGACCGCCCTGCTCCGCGCCCCCCGGGTCGGCCCCGAGGCCGGTGTCAGGGGGGGGGTACTGTGACGACTGCGACCTCTGCTGGTTCACCTCCCCCTGCAGCGGGCGGGCCCCAGCGGTCGACGTCACCTGCTTTCTGACACCACCGTCTCATCATACATTTCACCTGTGTCTCGTTTGTGCACCTGTTCCTCATCATCGCTGTTTCCCCCGGTATATATGTTCCCTCTGCTCCCCCTGTCTTTGTGTGTAATTGTCTCTTGCCATGTGAAGAGCTGTTCATCGCTTTGTGTTAAGCTCATGCTGATTTCTCTCGCTGGGATATAGATATATTAAACTATCATTCCATCACGCCTTCTCCGGTTCCTCCTTGCTCCTCTCAACCACCGAAGCCGTGACAGTGACAATATTTCTGTTAAATAAGAAAGTAAAGTTAGCTAAAACAGTAGCTACCTAGCTGACCTCACATTGCTGTTAGTAATTGCCCTATTGGTGTTAATGTGGCTAGCTATACAGACAGAGCATACATGGTTGTAGTTACTGGCTGTACATCTAACTAGCAGACATTGTTCACAAGTTTTGCTACTACTACCAGCATTTAATAACGCCAGCTTGCCAGCAAGGACAAAGTTAGCTGCCTAGAATAACCTCATACTGTTGTTAGTAATTGGCTATAACTAATTACCTGGCAAAAACGATAGGCTAATTCGGTTAACTAGCTACATTTCTATGGATAGAAGCGAGATGCCGTGTGCTGTTTTCTTTGTTTACCAGCCCAGTTAGTAGTGCTGTAATCGGAAAACACTACCAGGGCGAGTTTAGATTATTAACTGCTATTCTCACGTTTCCATATTTATGCTACATCAGATACATTTAGTTTAATTAATTTTAGTATATAATTAAAATAATGGCATGTCAACTCTCCTGGTTGGATGAAGATTTTTTTTTAGATGAGCTGAATAAATTGCACAGATAACGTGGGGCTTTAAAAGTGATCTGACCTCCGGTGCGCCAGATGGTAATGTCACACTGACAACGGCACCGAAATTACTATGTCGTTTTGTGCTTACTATAGTTTTTATTTTTGTTCATGCTCCACTGCCGCTCATACAGTATGATCGACAAGCACTTTTGGATATTCGTTCATCATTGAACACAGACGTTTACACTACTCACCGGAGCAACTTCCATAAAATGGAAGAACGACACGCACAAATTTACTTTCAACAGGATATTGCGAACTGCTGAGTGCTAGCGTTCGTGGAATCATGGCTAGATCCTTCGGTGCCAGACTCGTGCATCACCCCTGCTGGTTCTTCTATCTAATGGAAGGACAGAACATTGGAGTTGGGGAAAAGTAAGGGCGAAGGGGTCTGCATTATGGTTAGCTCTTGCTGGGGAATGGATGTTGAAGTGCTATCTACACATTGTTCACCAGACATGGAGCTACTGTCTGTAAAGATACGGCCCTTCTACCTTCCGCAGGAATTCAGCTATTATAACAGCAGTCTATATACCCCCGCAGGCGGATAAAACGCATGTGCTGGAAGTCCAAAATGGAGTGATAAATGGACTAGAGGATGCCCACCCTGAGGCAGGAAAGTTTTACCAAAATACCACCAGCACATTCATTTTCTTACCCAGGGCGATCAGACTCTTGATCATTGTTATTCACAAATACAGAAAGGTAAAAAAAAACTCCCCCACCCTGCATTTGGGAAAGCAGACCACACCTCAATTTTGCTCCCCCCATCTTACAGACAACTTCTAAAACAGAAGAAAACGGTTTCTCAGAGAGTTCAACACTGGAATGAGGAATCCTTACTACCCTACAGGACTGCTCTGGATTTGGCAGGTGTTCAGTGATGCAGCCGATGGGAACATTGATGAATACACAGTCCGTCACAGCATGTATCTCCAAATGCATCAACAATGTCGTCCAGAGGGTCACTGTAATTACTATTTACCCAAGGCTTGTGGTTAGGGAAAGTCTGTGCTAAGCTCAGAGTACAGTCCTCTGCCTATATATCTGGGTACCTGGAGACCTTGAGGAGATTCAGATATGACCTTTGGAAGTTGGAGTAAAATTACCACAGCTCTGACCCCAGACTTGTGGTGTGGACTGCGACACATCACAGAATACAATGGGAGAAATAGCAATGATGCTCGTCCCGCTGCCTCGTTACCTGATGAGCTCAAGACCTTCTAAGTACAGTTTGAGGCAACAAACAACATTCCTTCAGTGAGGCTTGCTGAGGACCAGAACAACTATACTCTGTCCCTAACCACGGCTGACGTGAGGAGAGTAAAAAAAAAAAAAAGTGAACCACCAGGGCCAGGTGGCATTCCAGGCCGTGTCTAAGGGGGTGCACTGACCAACTAGCGGAGGTTTTCACCTCCATATTCAACCTGTCCCTGTCTGTAGTCCCCACCTGCTTCAAACAGACCGCCATAGTCCCTGTACTGAAGAAACCTTCCATCACCTGCCTGAACGACTTACATTTTTGCATACTGCTCCAATAGATCTATGGATGATGCCGTCGCCCTGACGACACACACCCTCTCCCACCTGGAAATAGGCAACACATACGTGAGGATGATGTTTGTGGACTACAGCTCTGCGTTAGTCACTACTGTGTCCGCCAAGCTTGTTCGTAAAGTCAGGACCCTGGGAATTAACACCTCCTTCTGCAATTGGATCCTGGACTTCTTGACGGGCAGACCCCAGGTGGTGAGAATGCAATAAAATGCTAATTAATTATTAAAAAATCATACAATGTGATTTTCTGGATTTTTGTTTTAGATTCGGTCTCTCACAGTTGAAGTGTACATATAATAAAAATGACAGACCTCTACATGCTTTGTAAGTAGGAAAACCTGCAAAATTGGCAGTGTATCAAATACTTGTTCTTCCCACTGTATATGATCGAATTATCCTCTTGATATACACATATATATATATATATATATATATATATATATATATATAGATATCTTTTTTTTTCTGTATGTACATTTTCTTCTTAATTCACACTGTGTAGTTGTAGTATGCTATGCCACTGTTAATAAGCTATTGCACTCATATGTATCTATAATATTCAATAACTAAATTGCTGCAAGGTCACACTATGTATATTACTGCCATACTTGCCATATCTAAATGTTCAATAATACTACCCTGATTGCTGCTGTATCAAAATACTCCCCAGATTGCTGTTGGTTTACAGTACTCTTTCTTAAATTGCTGCTAGTTTACAGTGTTATGTATATTGTTGCTTTATTTTATTATTATTTTCTGTCTAGTTATATTTTTTCTTATATACACTTATTTTTAAGTCTAATTATGTAGTTTGTCGTGTGCCATGTCATGAGAATTTCATTGTGTAGTAGTTTGGTGCATTTCACAAATAAACCTTGAAACTCCAGCGACAGCAGAGTTTTCTGGAAAAATTTGGCAGAAATACTTCCTGTTTTGATAGTTACGTACTTCAGCTTTAAATGGTGAGGTGTTCTAAGTCTACAATAAACACAGACCTTATTTGAAGCGATTCTAAATCCTTTATGGGAAAAATGAATGTGAAACAAACCAGTATCACATTTTGCCGCTAGGTATTATGGGTATTTTGACATGTTGACTATTTCAGTCAATATGCAGAAC
Source organism: Esox lucius (assembly GCF_011004845.1). Classification (NCBI taxonomy): domain Eukaryota; kingdom Metazoa; phylum Chordata; class Actinopteri; order Esociformes; family Esocidae; genus Esox; species Esox lucius. Next base: position 14,434,065 of record NC_047585.1, read on the forward strand.
AACCTGCTCTTTATTTGATTAGGAAGAAAATACCCCAAAAAACAAGTTAATCAATCAAGGAGCAATATCTTTGATGTCCCCCCTCCACATCCTGCCTCCTCATGTTAGAGTGCAAAAAATAATACAAAAGAAAATGAGAATATGTTTTAAAAAACATATTCATAATTTTTTTTTTTTTGAAAACCTAAAACTTCCAAAAAGTTAATCATGAAATATACATTTTATTTTCATTTTATTTTATTCCCACTCTCTTGCTAAAACAAGGGCAGTAAATTTAACTGGCACTTAAAATGGAAAAGCACAGGGCTTTCTACTTTGGATTGCAGCCACTATCTACCTTAAGAGTTCTGAATATTATACATTCTTAGTAGTCTCAAAATAGTTCATGAACAGATGCAAATTTGCCATTTTTTAATTGGGGTGAACTATCCCTTTAAATAAATGTATGTCACATCAGGTTTGTCTGGGATCTTGCTGAACAATATGGGCCAGTTTAACAGACACTGATTAACCCTAGCCCTGGACTTAAAACTCTAGCTCTATGTAGATTTCCATTCAGCTTGATTTGTCCCGGACAAGGCTTAATCTTTTTCTATAAAATCGTCTTTAAATGAACAGTTTTTTTAGGTGTAATTTGATTCATTGAATAATTGATAGAAGGAAAAAGCTAAAGACAACATTTACATTCCATCATTTTAAGCACAGCTAAATTACAAAACTATTGTAGGCCAGAGTACATTTCATTCAGTTTTTCATACAGCATTGCTATAATGTTTAATTGGGTAAAAAACTGTTGCAGTGTGAAATGAAATCATGCTGAAACTTTGAGGGTTTGGGGAGTTGTTATCATTCCAAGACCGATTTATTTGTTGGGAAATTCCCATAAGGACTGTTATTAGAATCCACCAGTGTGGGTCAGCAATCCAATGAAAGTGGGCTGGATAGACAAAAGCAGTGCCCCAGGAATATGGGGGGTGTCATGTTACTGAATACTGATCAGTTACAGTTGACTATCTACGGCATGTACTGAATGGTTGTCAGAGAAATGTAGATACTGTAGATAGAATACTGTCATTTTCAATAATACCAACTACTTTCCTATGTTACCATGCTGAAATTGCCTTTCTCTATAAAATACATTACCTATCTACTACATGACATCCAATGTCACACAAAGCTTTCCCTATTAATTTTCATGTCAATTTGTGGCGTCCTATTGCTTCACCTCATGCATGATAACACTGACAGATGTCTAGGTCTCCAGAACCCAATGAGGGGAGCAGGGTCATGTGACTACTAATGTGTCAGAGAAATGGCCAGTTCAGTGAAGAACATGTGACTCGCCCTTGGGGCTCAGGGGTGGTTAATGTACTGCGTCACAGCCATGTGAGCATAGCCAGGCAACTGGTAGAAAATGCTGAAACACATTTTAATGAGCACGTCTGAAGGGGTCGACCTGTCTGCCTTGCCACTCTGCTGAGATGTGAGGGCCTGAGGCAGTTCAGATCTATAACTTTTGTGTTCCTGTGTATCCTATCAAAAATATGAGCATAAGACTCAGCAGATAGCCAACACACACATCAGGCCAGGATACCTGGGGAACTGTCAGGATTTGAACACATAGCAGAGCTAGTAAATAAATGGTAGCCATTTTGGATAACCTTGTCTGTGATTACATCAGACATTCAAGACCCTGCTCCCCTCATTGGGTTCTACATGTAGTGATTTCCTACCCTTTTCACATAAGGAAATTGGATTGTAAATATGGTTTGAAAGTAAAAATATTTTTGTGTCATTTGTTAAATTGGGCTACCTTTAACTGTAAATGTGTTGGTATTTGGCTCAAATACTGTTTTTATGTACAAATATATTTTTTTTATAAAACTTTCCAGGGGAAACCTACTTTTGGTGTGATATAGTAACCATGGTATAATAACATTGCTTTATAATAGCCATGGTGAGATATAGTAACCAAGGTGTATAAGCAAGCAAGTATATTTATATAGCACAATTCATACATAGAAGCAATTCAATGTGCTTTACAAAGAAAAATAATAATATAATAGCCATTGTGTGACACTGTAACCAGACATAATGATAGCAGATATTCTACATTGTGTGATAATAAGAACTGTGTAATAATTATTGAATTATATAATAGCCATGGTGTCATACAGTAACAATGGTGTGATATAATAACCATGTTTTGATATAACAGCCATGCATGGTGGGATATAATAACCATGTTGTGATACGATAACCATGGTGTTATGCAATTATCATGACATGATATAATAGTCATAGCGTGACATATAATATATCAACCATGGCATGATATAATAACAATGCTGTTTAATAGCCGAGGCGTAATATAACAACAGTGCTGTATAATAGTCATGGCGTGATATAATAACAATGCTGTGTAACAGCCATGGCATGATATAATAACAATGCTGTATAACAGCTGTGGTGTGATATAATAACAATGCTGTATAACAGGGTTCAAAAACCCCTTAATGATGATTAAAATTATGTGTACCGTGACGTCGCCCGGTATGGCGCAGCCGGGGCCCCACCCTGGAGCCAGGCCCGGGGTTGGGGCTCGTATGCGAGCGCCTGGTGGCCGGGCCTTCCCCCATGGGGCCCGGCCGGGCTCAGCCCGAACGGGCGACGTGGGGCCGCCCTCCCGTGGGCTCACCACCCACAGGAGGGACCATAAGGGGCCGGTGCGAAGAGGATCGGGCGGCAGTCGAAGGCAGGGGCCTAGACAACCCGATCTCTGGACACGGAAACTAGCTCTAGGGACGTGGAATGTCACCTCGCTGGCGGGGAAGGAGCCTGAGTTAGTGCGTGAGGTTGAGAGGTTCCGATTAGAGGTAGTCGGGATCACCTCTACGCACGGCTTGGGCTCTGGAACCACACTCCTTGAGAGAGGATGGACTCTTCACCACTCTGGAGTTGCCCATGGTGAGAGGCGGCGGGCTGGTGTGGGTTTGCTTATAGCTCCCCAGCTCTGCCGCCATGTGTTGGAGTTTACCCCGGTGAACGAGAGGGTCGTTTCCCTGCGCCTACGGGTCGGGGATAGGTCTCTCACTGTTGTTTGTGCCTACGGGCCGAACGGCAGTGCAGAGTACCCGACCTTCTTGGAGTCTCTGGGAGGGGTGCTGGAAAGTGCTCCGACTGGGGACTCTATTGTTCTACTGGGGGACTTCAACGCCCACGTGGGCAACGACAGTGACACCTGGAGGGCCGTGATTTGGAGGAACGGCCCCCCTGATCTGAACCCGAGTGGTGTTCAGTTATTGGACTTCTGTGCTAGTCACAGTTTGTCCATAACGAACACCATGTTCAAGCATAAGGGTGTCCATCAGTGCACGTGGCACCAGGACACCCTAGGCCGCAGGTCAATGATCGACTTTGTTGTCGTCTCATCTGACCTGCGGTCGTATGTCTTGGACACTCGGGTGAAGAGAGGGGCGGAGCTGTCAACTGATCACCACCTGGTGGTGAGTTGGATCCGATGGCGGGGGAAGAAGCTGGACAGACTCGGCAGGCCCAAGCGTACTGTAAGGGTCTGCTGGGAACGTCTGGCCGAGTCTCCTGTCAGAGAGATCTTTAACTCCCACCTCCGGCAGAGCTTCGACTGGATCCCGAGGGAGGCTGGAGATATTGAGTCCGAGTGGACCATGTTCTCCACCGCCATTGTCGAAGCGGCCGCTCGGAGCTGTGGCCGTAAGGTCTCCGGTGCCTGTCGAGGCAGCAATCCCCGAACCCAGTGGTGGACACCGGAAGTAAGGGATGCCGTCAAGCTGACGAAGGAATCCTATCGGCTGGCCTCGAAGAGATTCTGGCAAACCATCCGGCGCCTCAGGAGAGGGAAACAGTGCCCTACCAACGCTGTTTACAGTAGAGGTGGGCAGCTGTTGACCTCAACTGAGGATGTCGTCGGGCGGTGGAAGGAGTACTTCGAGGATCTCCTCAATCCCGCTGTCACTTCTTCCATTGAGGAAGCAGAGGATGAGGTATCAGAGGTGGACTCGTCCACCACCCGGGCTGAAGTCACTGAGGTGGTCAAGAAACTCCTCGGTGGCAAGGCACCGGGGGTGGATGAGATCCGCCCTGAGTACCTCAAGTCTCTGGATGTTGTGGGGCTGTCTTGGTTGACACGCCTGTGCAACATCGCGTGGCGGTCGGGGACAGTGCCTCTGGGATGGCAGACCGGGGTGGTGGTCCCTCTTTTTAAGAAGGGGGACCGGAGGGTGTGTTCCAACTATAGGGGGATCACACTTCTCAGCCTCCCCGGGAAAGTCTATGCCAGGGTTCTGGAGAGGAGAATACGGCCGATAGTAGAACCTCGGATTCAGGAGGAACAGTGTGGTTTTCGTCCGGGCCGTGGAACACTGGACCAGCTCTATACCCTCTACGGGGTGTTGGAGGGTTCATGGGAGTTTGCCCAACCAATCCACATGTGTTTTGTGGATTTGGAGAAGGCATTCGACTGTGTCCCTCGCGGCATCTTGTGGAGGGTGCTTGGGGAATATGGGGTCCTGGGTCCTTTGCTAAGGGCTGTCAGGTCCCTGTACAACCGAAGCAGGAGCTTGGTCCGCATTGCCGGCAGTAAGTCAGACTTGTTCCCAGTGCATGTTGGACTCCGGCAGGGCTGCCCTTTGTCACCGGTTCTGTTCGTAATTTTTATGGACAGAATTTCTAGGCGCAGCCAGGGGCCGGAGGGTGTCAGGTTTGGGGACCACACAATTTCGTCTCTGCTCTTTGCAGATGATGTTGTCGTGTTGGCCCCTTCTAACCAGGACCTTCAGCATGCGCTGGGACGGTTTGCAGCCGAGTGTGAAGCGGTGGGGATGAAAATCAGTACCTCCAAATCCGAGGCCATGGTCCTCAGTCGGAAAAGGGTGGCTTGCCCACTTCAGGTTGGTGGAGAGTGCCTGCCTCAAGTGGAGGAGTTTAAGTATCTAGGGGTCTTGTTCACGAGTGAGGGAAGGATGGAACGGGAGATTGACAGACGGATCGGTGCAGCTTCTGCAGTAATGCAGTCGATGTATCGGTCTGTCGTGGTGAAGAAAGAGCTGAGCCGCAAGGCGAAGCTCTCGATTTACCAGTCAATCTACGTTCCTACTCTCACCTATGGTCATGAGCTTTGGGTCATGACCGAAAGGACAAGATCCCGGATACAGGCGGCCGAAATGAGCTTTCTCCGCAGGGTGGCCGGGCGATCCCTTAGAGATAGGGTGAGAAGCTCGGTCACCCGGGAGGAGCTCAGAGTAGAGCCGCTGCTCCTCCACATCGAGAGGGGTCAGCTGAGGTGGCTTGGGCATCTTTTTCGGATGCCTCCGGAACGCCTTCCGGGGAAGGTGTTCCGGTCCCGTCCCACCGGGAGGAGACCCCGGGGAAGACCTAGGACACGCTGGAGGGACTATGTCTCCCGGCTGGCCTGGGAACGCCTCAGTGTCCCCCCGGAAGAGCTGGAGGAAGTGTCTGGGGAGAGGGAAGTCTGGGCATCCCTGCTTAGACTGCTGCCCCCGCGACCCGGCCCCGGATAAGCGGAAGAAGATGGTATGGTATGGTATGGTATAACAGCTGTGGAGTGATATAATAACAATGCTGTATAATAGCTGTGGCATAATAGCCGTGATGTGATTTAATAACAATGCTATATAATAGCCATGGCATGAGGGCCATGCTGGGAGGCTCAGGAAATCCCATCATGTCACCTGCTGTGTATGCAGTTAACTAGGATATTATTACTAGGCTAACCATATAGAACCATATAGAAGGAGGACAACCCTATCAGCTGTATGATGAGAGGCTTGCTGAGTCCTACAGAGGGCTACACATGGATAGGTACCCTCTCTTGTTTAATTACTTTACACCAGATTACATCACTTTACAACCGAGGAGGATCTGATGCACAGATGCAGCCAGCTACTGTTACTGTGTCGAGGGAGGAAGGAAAAAGAAACACTTGATACACTGGGCGAGCTCTATCTTAAGGGGTGAATTTGTAGTGACCTCACTGTAGTGAACATCAACGCTGCTTTTGAGCATTTTGAAATGAAAGCAGGACACATTCTCATTGCACTGAAGATAAAGGGACTGTGCTACTATGATGGAGTGACACAGGCTGTGTTATGGTAATCCATCAGCAGGCCAGGTTCTGTTATAAAATCGGCCCAGTTATCAGGCCAGTCAACAGCCATCCTGCTGAACCCGGACAGCATAATTTCCCCTTGAAGTATGTGGCTTCAGGACGAGGCCCAGGACTAAACACCACCACCGACTGACCTGCCCGCCTGCCTCCTCAAACCGATTGCTTTTGGCAGGGAATCAGATAGGAGGGTTAAAGTAATTAAGCTCCCTGAACCTCACTACAACTATAGGATGACAGGAAGCATTTAAATCTTAGACTGAGGTCAAGGGGGAGCTCCATACAGCTTTGATAACACAAATCCCAAGTCTAATTCCACTCTCTGCCTATACGTAGAAGAATAATTCCACTTTTAATGAGGAATGAAAGGGCACTGAAGGTCAACACATTCCATAGACAGAGGAGGGTGGAGGACAGCGATGGGGAAACGTTTTCCGTCGCTCTCTTATGTCAAACCTTCCTCTTGGTCAGCAGTGTGCACACAGCAGCTGATGTCTTCCCATGCATTATTTACGTGGCAGTCCTCAAGTAGAAACACCAGTATCAGCAGGAGGATACATCTCACAGACTAATACTAAATAATGAACTGATGGAGTTGTTTGTACATCTCTCCTCTCCGAGTGAAAACAATGGTCAAATATAATGGTCTTCATTGACCTCCAGCACTGGCAATCACTGGCAGTCTCCCTGCGTCTGCCTCTCTCTCTCTGTCTGCCCCTTTATGTCTCTCTCTGTCTGTCTGTCTCTCTCTGTGTCTGCCCCTGTATCTCTCTGTCTCTCTCTATATATCTGCCCCTGTATCTCTCTGTCTCTCTCTCTATATCTGCCCCTGTATGTCTCTCTTTTTCTCTCTCTTTGTCTGCCCCTGTATGTCTCTCTGTTTCTCATTCTATGTCTGCCCCTGTATGTCTCTCTGTTTCTCTCTCTCTCTGTCTGCTCTTGTATGTCTCTTTGTATGTCTCTCTGTCTGCCCTTGTATGTCTCTCTTTGACTGTCTCTCTCTCCCACCAGATGACATTCTGTAGTCATGTCCATGCCTCCCCTCAGGGATCTCTCAGATTCCAGTGTGAGACGGTTGTGTGCTGTATTCACTTCAGCTAAATAATGAATTGATGGTGTTGTTTGTGCATCTCTCCTCTCTGAGTGAAAACAATGGTCAAATATAATGTTCTACATTGACCTCCAGCACTGGCAATCACTGGCAGTCTCTCTCCCTGTGTCTGCCTCTCTCTCTCTGTGTCTGCCCCTGTATGTCTGCCCCTGTATGTCTCTTTCTCTCTGTCTGTCTCTCTCTCTATATCTGCCCCTGTATGTCTCTCTGTCTGCCCCTTTATGTCTCTCTCTCTCTGTCAGTCTCTCTCTCTGTCTGCCCCTGAATGTCTCTCTGTCTGCCCCTGAATGTCTCTCTGTCTGCCCCTGTATGTCTCTCTGTCTCTCTCTCTGTCTGCCCTTGTATGTCTCTTTGTATGTCTCTCTGTCTGCCCCTGTATGTCTCTCTGTCTGCCCTTGTATGTCTCTCTCTGTCTGCCCCTTTATGTCTCTCTCTCTCTGTCGGTCTCTCTCTGTCTGCCTCTGAATGTCTCTCTGTCTGCCCCTGTATGTCTCTCTGTCTCTCTCTCTCTCTGTCTGCCCTTGTATGTCTCTTTGTATCTCTCTCTGTCTGCCCCTGTATGTCTCTCTCTGTCTGTCTCTCTCTCCCACCAGATGACATTCTGTAGTCATGTCCATGCCTCCCCTCAGGGATCTCTCAGTTTCCAGTGTGAGACGGTTGTGTGCTGTATTCACTTCAGCCAGACACAAACAGACCCACAAGGCCCCCGAATAGCACAATCCCCCTCCCTGTCTGTCAAGAGCAGCGCAGCTCTATCATCAAAACTCTCTGTGAAATTGAGGTGAGCACCTTTTGATCTGCAGAAAGCGCTGAGCGTGGTGATCCGGCTCAACTTTGTGACAGCACTCTCCGTTTCTATGGCAATGTGCACAAAAGTGAAGCTCCCGTTTAAAATGCGTTAACGGGCAGCTTTGGGAATGGCTTTAGACAACGAAACCCAATCATCTGACTGACGCCATTTCATCTGATGCAAGTTATTTCTTTCACCGACACAAAACATTTCTACATGTACAGCAAAAGGCCGGACCTACCGAGCAACGTGACCTCAATATACAGGGTTAATTGCATGTGTGATTGGAGATGAGATGCTACAAAGACCATCATAGTGTATATCAAAGGAACTGGGGACAAAAAAATCTAATTAAATCTGCGTAGTATGCAATTGAAAGACAGTATCTGAAAGTATCTGCAATGTCATACAGCATGTGAAGTTTCTACAGCGCTGTACTCCATGTGAAGTATGCATGTGAAGTATCTACAGCGCTGTACTGCCCTTAGCCAGGCATATGACCCTCAGATATGACAGATATACATTTTCAGCACAATCTCGATAGTTGTATTCCAAAAAGATGTTAAAAAAAATTTTCACAGTGGTTTAAAGTATGTAGATTAAAGTATGTAGATTAACTAAGTATATCAAAAAAATATAAATAAATACAAGAAAGTTTGAAGGCCAGACTTGGCCAATCTATCAAAAAAATAATTACCTCACAATGGCCCATAACAAATAAGACAGCAGACAAAGTAATGGCACCCGTTCAAACGGGGGGAGAGATGTTGTCTCCTGACAAGATTAAATCTTTGTTCTCCACAGACAAAACAATGTTACCTCATTTTCTGAAGTGGCAGTAAATGGTTAACACTTCAAGTGAAGGTGGACAACTCACCCAGATTGCCTCTGAGGCCTGCAAAGCTGTAAGTACCAGAATAAAAATAATGAGTAGATGCTAGCTAGGAGATATGGATCGATATTCAAGTAGTTAAGTGAAAATTGGGCAGCAAATCTACACTTGCCTTGGTCATTGTTTGTGTGTCTCTTCTGGCCAGTTTATTAGCACATTATGTGAAGGGCCCCCCCGCCCCACACACACACACACATAAAAACACACACACACTCGGCTGTAGGGGCTAACTGACAGTTGAAATCCAAACCATGGTGGATCAATATGCCAGCCTCCCAATTCATCTTCTCCCAGGCCCTTGGCTCATAACGCTTCCTTTAATTCTTTATTGGTCAATACAGTAATTAATTAAAATGGCTACAGTGCCAAAAACTCTGTAATTGAATGGAGCAAATTGGCACCTTTCCATGCCGCCTGATGAACCGGTGTTTTGTAGCACCATATGCAGCCCATCACGCACACAGAATTGTCATTTGAACGTGTTAAGGGGCCTCCGTGGCATTCCTCCAAAGCACAAGACAGTCGGTCAAGCCTTGCGGTTGGGCTGCACCACGGGCAGTCCAAATCAGCCAGCATCGGCCCGAGAGGGTTGGGTTACATCACTCTCTAGCAAATCCCTCAGGTGGCGCCAGCAAAGGAAACCGTGCCTGTCAGGTGGTTAAGTGTGTCTTAGCCAGCATGACTTTCATGAAGTAGAATGTCTTAGCCTGGATGCTAAGAGGTAGAATCTACTTTTCCAAATTCATCGGGACAAGACAATGACAATGGCTATAGTTACAATTGGATATGAAAGACATTGAATAAAGGACAAAAAGAGAGGGCAAAAGACTGTCAATTTGAAATTATTAGCGATTTTTTGTTTTTAAATAACCAAAATGTTTTTGATTTGTATTGCTCATAATCAGACTGAAATTATCTGGATGAAAGGGGCTGGGGATGATGGCTGTGATTAATAGGATTAACAGCATACCCATTTACTTCTAATCCTGCCTTTTCGCGTCTGTGATTGTCATGTATGGAATCACTCTGGTTTGCTTCCTCTACACTCCCTTCTTTCCCAGAAATACAGACACTGACCCTGATGGTCCAGAGACGGGGGAGTTTAAGGATGAGCTACCCCCACCCCCAACGCAGACCCACCTAGTGATCAATACTGTAATCACTTCCTGGTCTCCCGTCTAACAGCCTGCCTAGGGTGGGCTATCTATCATCTGGGACAATGGCTCCAAGCCTCTCACTAACACACAAGGAGAGCTCTCCTGTTTGGACAGGCTGACCATGTTGCCCTCCTGTCAGTCAGGAGTATCAGGGAGGCAGCACAGCCGTTCGGGACCTCTAGCCATCCATAGCACCGCTCCGTATTCAGTCTGCAGCAGTCAGTGATGCTGCTACCGAGCTGGTTTACTGTTCATGTCATGACGATGAACAGTGGGTCCTCTGTCCGCTGTCATTATATCCGAACAACAACTTGTGGAAACCCCACTGAAACCTCCACCATGGTAATACAATGTAATGCCCTGCTACATCGACTCACAGCCCCACACCAACAGACAGGCATTTGATTAGTCACCCAGCTGTAGCCACCTCACAGCACAGCAAGAAGGACATAAATAATGCATCTGTGCAAATGACAAACGAGGCAATCAATTCTGGGACGGCGTTCAAAGAGAAACGATTGAAATCCCTTCCAAATTAATGTTCTTCCTTTTAGTGGACTTTCTGCTTAATTTTCCAAAAATGTGCATGGTTAAACCGAACCCATTTGACACAAACGATAAAGAATAATGTGATTAAAGTTCTGAATGGCCTGGGGGGGCAAGGCGTTGTAAACCGCTGCCTCCGGTACACATGTACTGCTGAGGCATAGGGTTGAATTCACTCTACTGTTCAGCAAGAAAAAGGAAAACTCTCTTTTCCCACTTTCCAAGTCAAATAAAGAATAAAAGTCTGAACGTACATCTTTAAAAGTTTTAAAGACAGCCTTGTTTATTTCACATCATTTCATGGTAACTAATCCTGTTATTTAGTTCTATCAGCCCTCGCTAGTTGGAGCAATACTGAAGATATGCCTATGGCGTTATTGTGACACACAGTTTAATGAGAACGATGAACACCTCTGTGACAGTTCTCCTCCTGCAGGCTATGCCTGGCTATGCCCGGCGCTCCTCAACTGCAAGTAGCATTAATTAGCGTTAGCGATCCGATGACCCACAACATGAAGGGTGATGAAGTGAGAGCTGGCGCATGGCTGTACCGGGCTGGTGACAGCAGGCCATGATGTCAGAGCAGTCTGAAGGATGGTAGGCTGAGCGTGGGACAGCTCTTTAAGGTTCTTAAGGTTCCACGGGGGGCACCAGAACAGCCCGGTCTAGCTCTGTCACAGAACCAATTAGGCTGAGGAGGTCAACTGGAGCTCTGCTGTTGAAACACTGTCAGCCGTCTGAACTCTGGTTCAGACTCTCTGAGATTGACGGGAAACACAGAAGAAGCCGGGAGAGAAGGAGCGTGGGTGAGAGGGAAAGACAGAGAGAGAGAGAGTGTGGGTATGTGTGTGTGTGCACATGTGTGCGTGCGTGTGTGTGAGAGAGAGCGAGAGAGAGAGAAAGAGAGAGAGAGAATGATTTCATATTCCACCTGCTCTAATGAATGAAAAACACTTTGGACAGAGAGGGAGGGAGGTACTGCTCCCATGTAGCTAAGATGGGAATAGCCTCCTGACTTTTCTCACCTCCTATTTCGGGGAGGTTCTGCGGGCAGAGTCATGCGCCAGGGATAAGAGGCGGTAATTACTCTGATCATGCGGGCTAGACTGATCAAACGGCACCTTAGGAGCGAAGGGATCGGAGCTGAGACGCACTTAGGGAGATGGACTGATGGAAAGGTTACCGCTCCCTGCGTAAACCCATCCATCCTAACCTGCCAGACGCCCTGGGAGGACTCTTCAGCTAGCATGTCCTGCTGACAGGCCAGACAAGTGCCTCACTGAGGTACCCCGGTCAGGTGACACGATCAACTTCACCGGGGGAGTCAGGTGAAGATAACGGGTCGCAGGGTCGTAAAAAGGTAGCCATTTTGTTTTCTAACTCTAATTTGTCAACTTGACGGACTCACTTAACATCGAACTGCTAGGAACTTGTATAAGTACACACCCCCTGCACCCCAATAATCAGCAGTCCATTCACGGCAGAGCCTCCTGCTCATCCATCACTCTACAGTGTAATATTGTTAAGCTGCAGAAAAACTGACTGCGGGCTAGCAATCTTTCACTCTGGCTTGCATACGATTGTGCTGGGGAAGGCAATGGCCTTTTGCTGAATTACATTGTCTGTAATCAATGACACTGCAGAGTCTCACACAAATATCTTCGGGAGAATGGCTAGTGGACTCTATATCCATCATGCAAGTGTGTGATGTGACTAATCTAGGACTCAAATACACCAGTATGCCATGTCCTGGAGAACACTGAGAAGAAAAGGAACTGGATGGTAAGGGGGATAGATAAACTGAGAAGATTAATTAGCAAACTATCAAACCGGAAGATCCAAGCGGAACTGATTCTTTCTATAGACATTCCTCACATATTAAAGAGCGTGCAGAAAAGCCAGTGAAAGTGTTGTGATTGAAACCACCTTTCCATGGATGTTGAGGGAAACAATCTCCGCTTCACAGTCAGGGAAGACCACATTAACCGTGAGGACAGATTGCTGTTGCCAGAATGGAGAAAATATCCAGCATTAAAGTGCACTGTTGGGGGCTGGGGTAGATTCGATTTCAGGGCCTTTGGTTTATGCGTACTGCAATCAGTGAGAGAACCGGTCCTGAGAAAGACACATTATGGCTATATCTGCAGTGCTGATGTTGTCACAGCGGGGGTCGAGGCTAATGATTTTGAACAGTTCACTTTGATCGAGAGCTTCAGAGAGACTGAGAGACCATTAGATTATTTATGCTCCTCTCTGAATGAGATGACATTCAATTATTCAAATGCCGACATTTGAGGACAATTCCGTTTTGTTGAACTTTTATCTCTGCTAGGTCCTGTGTAGAGTTAGCTCATGGGTGCCCTGTCAGAGCCTGTTTCATGGGAGGAGCTGGAACCTCTCCAGGAGAAGAAAACACAAAGTTAAGAGTACAAAAGCTGACTACTCTAGATACCTGCAACATCACACAATTCCAGACCGAAATAGGATGCAGTAGAGGTCAACTGATTTAACAGAACAGAAAAGTCTAGCAAAGTGTAACCCACTTGTAAGGGTAAGTTCACTATTTCTAGGTTCATAGGAGTTACAGGAGACAATACACTGCAGATGAATGACACAGAGACCACATTTGAATAGTAATATGAAGCAACATTTCCTTAGTGACTGAAAATCAGAATCAGCATGAAAGTTCACAGTCACTGAGTAGTTTGAATCATTATTATTGTAGAGATGTAAAAGATTCCATGTCAAGTCATCGTGTTTTGTCATTCAAGTTACTTTTTTTTTTGTTATAGGTCAAATTCAATGCTGTTAGTTCCAAGTGTACTCTTGAGTTGAATGTGTGTCTTGTTCCGTGTGGGTCACACAGCCCTACCACACCGCAGGCATCAATGAGCTCAGTCCCGTTCCGCTGTCCAAAAGCAAATTAATCTTCTGTCTTCTGCATGCAATGTCTAACCGGATCAACTGGGTGGCTTGCAATCAATAGAAACATCAACTGAGCTCCTACTCATAAACTTGAGTTAAAGAACTTCAGCTGAACTGATAGCGTGCTAGCTGAACTAAGTTTTCCAGAATTTAATATGATGTTTCTTCTAAACATCTGAGAGTTGTCAATCGTCCTCAACCAGAGGCGGAACTTGTTCGGTTAGCAATTCTGATTGGTTGAATATATTTTAAACAATTTAAAAGAAATGTTAAATATTATCATCCTAATGTATGTTACAAAAGCATCAACTTAGTTACTTTTTAATGAGATTAGAGTGCATTAGTTATTAATACTCTAGGCTTAACAGCCCAAATATGAGTCATCATAACATGCATTGCTTCTCGATTTCAGCAAACTGAAGAGATTTGTTTAGACTCCCGACCTGGCTTTAAGGTAGTTGAACTGTTTAGGTCAAGGGGTTAGAGATCAGGGGTCATACCTGCGCATCCATGAGTAAGTGCCTCATCAGGGCCATGGATTTCTTCAAGGTGTCTCTCTCTCCAGGCAGGAAGGCGTCATCTTCCCGGGACAGAGCGCTAGGCCTGGTCACCATGAAATGGGCAATCTGGTCATTCAGACTGTTCAGAGACTGGACCGCTAGAAGTCGGGAAGGGGAGAGGGCGGAAGAGAGAAAAAGACAATTCTATTTCAGGGTCATAAACAGTTAATTTGACTCATTCAAAGACGTGCACGCACACCCCCTGAACAAAACATCTACAACAGTGAGACCGCCTGCCTTTCTATCTATTGCCATGGTGACATGTTGCAACTGATTTCCCCTATCTGGCTGTCTGTCCTATCTTTCCCATGTGACTCTGCCCATGCTGGCTGATCTCTCATTTGCATTCTAAGTGCGGCACTGTAAATCCCTCCCATCCCCGAGGCCGCTGCTACTGTTCCCTCCACTGGTCCCCTCTCAGCATTAATCCCCCTCTCTCTCACTTATCCAGCGGAGGGGCATCATTAGAGTTAAGTCCATTAACCCGCTACCAATCTCACTCTAGACCGTTTCAAGCATTTGTTCGCACTGTAAGCCCCGTCGATCATTCAACACTTTTGTTTCTCAGCCGCCGGAGTGGATGCGTCAAATGCCCGAAGCCCTTCGAAGTAAGCGAGGTTGTTTCGTCGTGACCCACGCGCCGAGGCCGCCGTATAAATGCTCCATTAACCTCTGGCCCGAGCCGCTGCGATGGGAGAACCGAATGTCAATATATACTGTCTGACGGATAACGACTGTCTACAGTAGCTGTCTTGGAGTGATGGGAGGGGGCTGAGTTTGGCGAGCAGTGAGCTCAGCTCAGCATATTTCACACGAGAGCAGACAAAAAAGCCCTCTGGCTGCTGGCCACATAGACTTGAGCTGGAGAGGAGGGGGTCACCTGAGGAGTAGGTCGAGAGGTTAGGAAGCGGAACAGACACCAGTCACGTGACTCGGTCCCCGATGACAACCAAGGTCAGTCCGTCAACGAAATGATGGAAGATTTATGGCCGTATCTTGGTGCATTCCAATGAACTGCAACGGCATCGCAGAGCTGGAGAGACGGGTTTATGAGAGCACAGCCCCGAAGGCAGGCGGGGGGCACGCATCAAATCAGAGGCAGGGGGGAAAAATTACATGTTTGACAACAGTAGATGAATGGATTCTAGTTTTGCATTCAACATTTACGAGTTGTACCTCATCTCTCCAGCTGAAAGACAAGCAGTGGACAGAACTATCTGCAGTGTAATGAAACGCTGCCGCTGAGAACGACATTCTGTCAGACGTGGCGAACAAAACAGACGTACTCAGTTTCAATTTTCATTCAATGCATTCTGTCACTGAGAGCTCAGCTCAGTGAGAAACCAAGTGGCTTTTTCCCAAAACAATTCAATAACAATCTAACTGCAATATGGCACAGTATTAGAGTGAAACTGCTGTTTGGTCAAATGGGTTTTCACTATTCACATTACGAATCAGGATAAACAGGCTGGAGGCTACAGACAAAAGCCATCTTAGAGTAAACCTCCTTTCAGGTAAGCCTTTGTGACAATGTCACATCTAGAGTCATATTAAAGACTGTCTCCCTCCATGGTTGTTGCTTCAGAATAAAATCCATTCCTTTGAGGCCAACAGAGATGGCTGGTTTTCATTCAAGCCTTTTGAATGGTTCAATCTGGAATAAACTCACTAGGCAAATCACTTACATTCACTGATCAATAATTTTCCTGGTAGAAGTATGACCCTCAAAGTACTGGTGAGGTGCTCTCCGCCACACACTCCTGCCTTAACATCCAATCACACAACGAGTGCAAAGCAGAAAAGGCATTAGCATTGAAATGACCCCCCCCCCCCGTTATTCTACAGAGGGTAGGCTACAACAGTCGGGGAAATGTCAACGCTTGTTTTCAGATTAATGAATACAAAATACAAAATCTAAATATTCAAATCACCTGGAGAGTTGACCATGGGAGAACTCAAGCATTCAATTAGCATAACCCAGAGACATCCTATCAGTTCTCTTTCTCAGCAAACACTAAACTACCTTTATTCCGTCATATATATATACATATATATATATATATATATATATATAGCACTAGGTCTAGTGCCTTTTCTATTTGCTGAAGCATCATTCTCTGAAATCAAGGCCTTTCTGTTAATAACTGTTTTCATAGAAGGATGGTGTTTTTCTGTCATGAACCCGGTTCCAGAGGCAGGCCTGCCCCAGGGAAGAAATTATGTGATTAGTTGCTGCAATGTTGAGCTTGCGTTTCAAACAAGGGGCAAACTCCGAGGCTGAAAAATGAAGCTTTCCCAGAAGTACAAAACATTGCAATTCATCGAATGGCCACTTGTGGGTAACTGTTTGTCACACTCTTAAATTGCCTAATGCATGTGTCATTTCTCATCTGTGCTCCCCAAAATGTCTCTTTTCACTTGTTGCTCTTCTTATAATACCTGCAAAAGTAAGCAATCTCCATAGATCTCTATAGCAAAATGCCCAACTTAAAAAATGGTTTTGGTGTATATTGCATATTTCCCAATTTTTTACGTGTGTGTATGTGTGTGTGTGTGTGTGGATGATTTAAAGTCACCCATTTAAATTATATTAAGTCTTATATTTTGGGGGCGTGGCCTATTGAGTGACAAGTGTGGTGCTGGCGCTGTCACTACTGTCACTCCTAGCAGTTTGTCCCATAGACTGTATATAAAATGGACGACGCCCTTTCGCTCTTTTCCATTGGTGAAAAATGAAGCCACCAGTGTCCCGATACGGCGCGGACATCTTGGACTTGCGTCTGCGCAGATAGCGATCTTGGGACCAGTTCTGCGCAGTAGTTATGCGCAGTAGCGAGCAGGAAGTAAAGCCGTAAAGCCGCGAAATCAACGGCCCCTCCCCTGTGCCCCGCCCTCACTCTCCCTCGCAGAATGCGCATACCGTAATCAATCGCAAGTCCAAGTACAGTACAACCTTTGCTTGTTAAACCTAGACGATATGTTATAGCCTAACTTACATCATGTTTAACCTTAATTTAGAATAGGCCTAATACAAAAATAATTGGTAACTTCTAGCTAACAATCCCCTGCTAGCTATTAACATGGCTATTAACGAGGCTTGTTGTCTTTTAGCTAACGTTAGCTAGCCCATTACGTTTATTTACTAATTAAATAGCTTATAAATTTAACTTACCGAAAAAAATTCAAAGATCGATTGGAAATGCCAGATCGGTTAGCACAATGTACTGCAGAACAACCCATTATGTCCGTGTGAAATTATATCAATTATAGAAATTTAGAGATTAAATGTAAAGCTCCAATCTCCTCAGTCCTCCGAAGGAGGATGGCGCTTCAGTGGCTCCTTGGCTCAGATAGCTGTCAATCAAAGCTGTGAATCACGACGTCACACCACCGTTTTTAGAGCATTAAATAACTAACTAAAAACCAACTTATTTTAAAAACAAACTCTTGAATTTACATTAGCGTGATACAAACTACAGTAAATGACAGAAACCAGCTTCGGAAAAAAGATAATTGAAGGGTAATTTAATTGTTTAGTTGGTCTCGCGTCCCATTGAATAACATGGGGAGGGCGGGGTTTATGACCTATACTGGGACCACTCACCAGGGGGCGATCGAGACGTTTTGGCTTCACTTTTCAGGGCTTGTGCGGCACGCTTGGTTTGTCCTTTCTGGTATCCCCTTGGCAAACTCCAGTCACTGACAAGAAACGTTATAATGAAGTGACATCCAAATAAACGACTATACAGTCTATGATCATAACTAAAGTTATGTGAAAATCTAATATCAAGTCTTGACCAATTTTTTACAGTCTATCGCCTCGACAAAATCTATTGTTATAAAATTACCACATTTTTATATAAAAAAACTCTAAGCATTTACGTTTTGTTGTATAGTTTCAGGTTAACTTGCCTCAAGTGTAAGCTGGTAATGTTAGGGTGATTGGATACCAACGGCCGGCTAACAACCGCTATCAACGCAGAGTAGCATACTGGTAGCATTTAGCCTAGCTTCTTAGTCTTTGCTAACTTGGTACCTTGGCAACTAGGCACCTCAACTGCTACCACGCCCCACCTCTTTGCCAATTTTTGGTTATCCGGGAGTTAGGGCGAGTGACACGCTGCCAAGATGGCGACGGCCATCTCCGCCAAAAATGAGCTTCAAAATGGGTCTTCAGACACCTATGAGTGACGTCACAGTTACTACGTCCATATTTGTTTACAGGCCCAATCCCAATGTCCACACTCGCGTTCTTGCTAAGTCTGTGAGGGCTTAGGGCTGTCCCACTGTCAAATCGCCAAATGCGCGAGGGCTCTTTCCCAGACATTTTGAGCCCTTGATGCACCCTTTTCGTAAGTCAGCATTTCTGACGACTTTGCCTGAGGGAATTGCCCACAGTTGATAGCGTTGTGATATGAAACACAGGGTTTACCAGTGGAAGCCCGGATGTGAGAGAAAAATCACGGAAAACCCGCCTTGTAAGAGAAGAAGAATGGTAAATTGCACTACATTAACAAGGATTTAAGATGGCACATAGAACACATGAAATCAGAGGAGTGTAATCACCTTATTACAGACCTAGTTTATTCAACTATTTATTTTAGTTTTTGTTCAACAATGCTGTTTTGACCAAAAATAGTACATTGATTATTGACAAATATATATATTTTTATTGACAATTACCTCTTGTCCACTCTTTAGGGCAAGAGCATGCAAGACATATAAATCAGGCAGTTGGTCTATTAAGTGCCTAGGGTGCGAAGAAAGTAAAAAAAACGTTAAATAAAAAGTCCCACAATATTGTGCAACATGTTTCAGCATTATCAAGGTAACATGATAGAGTCGCAAAGTGCTGTCCCATTACTATTTAATGGCCTCTTGCACTCAATTACCTACCAGGTAACATCAGTTAAGTTTGTGAGGGTCAAGGGCTTAGGGTTTAGGGGGGACATTGGGATTGGACCCAAAGTTTCAAACTGGCTGAGGATTCTTCTTCTCTTTTGTCTTGTGCTAACCTAATATCAGACAGATTACTTCCACCTACAGGGCTGGAGTGTGTGAACTACCATACATTTTCTAAACGCTGGACTCCAGTCCTGAGCAGAGAAAGGGGACTATTACTGAATGTCAAGACTATCTTCATAAGAGCATATATTTCCCATGCCCTGAACACTAACTTTAACCTCAGCCCTGAACCTTAACCCCTGCCTTGAACACTAACTTTAACCTCAGCCCCGAACCTTAACCCCCGCCCTGAACACTAACCTTTACCCCTGCCCTGAACATTAACCATAACCCCTGCCCTTAACACTAACATTAACCCCTGCCCTGTACTCTGAACTTAACCCCTGTCCTGAACATTAACTTTAACCCCAGCCCTGAACCTTAACCCCTGCCCTAACCATAACCATGAACCTTGCCTAACTATAACCCTTATCTTAACCATTCTAAAACTATGTTCAGGGACTTCAGTGACCCAGGGTGGTTCTGCAGTCAGTGATGCTGCCTTTGGTGCACATGTACCGCTGCAACACTATTCTCTCAGCAGAAACTCCCTCCACTGTCTCGGCCTATTAAAGTACTTCACAAAATCATTGAGTCAACCAATCACATAATGTTTGCCTTTGGAGCAAATCTGCATTCAGAACAAGAATTGTGACTAAAACGGCTTACCAGCATAACGCATTCAAATATGCTATAGCCATTGAAGTAATTCATGTTGTGTGATTTACAGTTGTTTCCCCTCAGAATCACCACAGCATTCTTGGGTTAGTGTTTGCTAGTGTCGTCTTCATATACAGGATCCATCCACAGGTGACCAAGGTTATTTGGTCTTCAACCTGGTCCAGGGGTTTCATACTGAAAATGTTTCATTTTCTCAGTCAGCATGATAATTTATTTTCCCTCTTATTCATCATGTTCCTTGTTTTCACTCCCAAATATAATTTAGGATATTTGAGTGAGCTGGAAACGTTACAAAAAAACTGCATGAACATAGAACCAATTTCTAGAGAGGACATTTTATTTTGTCATTTTTTTGTATTATTGATTAGATTTTACTCACGCCACACATTTGATACCCCTGCTCCTGAGGGATGAAATGTCTTTTTTGTCTTTCATTAAAAAATATATCAATATACCAGGTGTTTCCTGTGGGAGATGGATTTGTTTTGCTAATTGGTGTAATTGTCAAATTAACCATTTTGAATCTTAATAATTAGGTGTTTTCACTTAGTTTTTCTCATCCATTCCTGCACTAATCTTTAGAGGAAAATAAAGACATAAATAAAGTTGAGCACTTGAATTCCTTAGCAGCTTTGGGGATCCCACTCTGCCTGGGTGGGGTTCAGAAGCCAGCCAAGAGGCAGTCGAGGCAATTTGAAGAAGTTCCAAGGACTTCACACTTCAAAACCTCAGGCCCAAGGGTGCATCAATGAATGAGAGGTCTCAGAGGTTCTGAGAGCACCAAATGAACGCAGAGAGGCTGTGTCTCAATTACAATGACGCCAGAAAAGCCCCCAACCAATCGTGTTGGAGAACAAAGTCAGCATTAAATCTAAACTAAAGGCTATGCAGCTACATGATCTGCTACTTTCAGAACAAGAAGGACCTGGACTCATTCTGAGGCTTTGGGATGCTTGAAACAGTGATGCTAAACGTGAAGCTGCTCAAAAACACAGGCATTTGGAGAGAGAACAATTAGAGTTCACAGAGGTCTGCTTTGCATAAAATAACCCAATCCCAGTCTGTATCTGACAGCTTCCACACAGGCCTGTAATTTTGTTGTTTTCCACATTGTTCTGCATCAGTTTCCAGGACAGTGCAATTTATCCCCCGATTGATATGCATCACAATTCCCCCGGAGAAAATTGGACACTTTTCTCAAAGCCGTGAGCTCTAAGAAATATCTCTTGTTGAGCACTAAAGTGTTCCACAAAGATAGAAAGAATCAAACAGACTTCTAGACCTGTCAAAGAATAACATGGCATTTATTTTTAAAAAGTAAATCCAGACTGCAATAGAGATAGCTGCCACAACCCCGTCACTGTGCTGGCTCTAAAAGGTTTTCCTTTATGCTGATACAATGACAAATGCTGCACCTTGGTAAGCCTCATTCCACGGTCTCCCAGTTCTTCAGAAAGCAATTGATCCTGTCACTCTCAATACTGACGTGTGACTATGTGAACAGGGTGATGCAGAGCCGGTGGAGGTGAGTGTGCAAAGCTTCCATCTGGTCTGTTTTGCTTGGTGAAGAAGAAAACGAAACAGCACTGACAACCACTGGATCCAGAAGGTTGAGCTTAAAAAGGAAACAAAGTTCAGACATTGTTTGTGTTGCAGAAAATCTAGAATATAAGAGCTAACTCGAAGGAGGTCCGCCAAAAACAGCCAGCCCAGCCCTCCAGGCAGCCAGCCAGCCAGATATACAGACAGTCAGGCTATCAGGCAAACAGACAGTCAGGCTATAAGACAAGACAGACATAGCGATATACTGACAGTCAGGCTATCAGGCAGACAGAGACAGACAGACAGTCAGGCTATAAGACAAGACAGACAGACCGATATATTGACAGTCGTCAGGCTATCAGGCAGGCAGGCAGGCAGACAGACAGGGTTTCCCAAGCTTCTCTCCACTCTATACCAACATACCAGTCTACAAATATCCCATGGGTCCTTATTAGATGTGTGGTTGTCATTGTGCAACAGTAGATGTGTCGGTTTGTGCAAAACAAAGCCTTCTGCTCTAATCCAGAGCTCAACACAACTGTTCAATTTCTCAATAATGCAATTATCTAATCAACCAATCACATGGCAGTTGCTTCAATGCATTTAGGGGTGTGGTCCTGGTCAAGACAATCTCCTGAACTCCAAACTGAATGTCAGAAGGGGAAAGAAAGGTGATTTAAGCAATTTTGAGCGTGGCATGGTTGTTGGTGCCAGACGGGCTGGTCTGAGTATTTCACAATCTGCTCAGTTACTGGGATTTTCACACACAACCATTTCTAGGGTTTACAAAGAATTGTGTGAAAAGGGAAAAACATCCAGTATGTGGCAGTCCTGTGGGCGAAAATGCCTTGTTGATGCTAGAGGTCAGAGGAGAATGGGCTGACTGATTCAAGCTGATAGAAGAGCAAATTTGACTGAAATAACCACTTGTTACAACCGAGGTATGCAGCAAAGCATTTGTGAAGCCACAACACGCACAACCTTGAGGCGGATGGGCTACAACAGCAGAAGACCCCACCGGGTACCACTCATCTCCACTACAAATAGGAAAAAGAGGCTACAATTTGCATGAGCTCACCAAAATTGGACAGTTGAAGACTGGAAGAATGTTGCCTGGTCTGAGGAGTCTCAATTTCTGTTGAGACATTCAGATGGTAGAGTCAGAATTTGGCGTGAACAGAATGAGAACATGGATCCATCATGCCTAGTTACCACTGTGCAGGCTGGTGGTGGTGGTGTAATGGTGTGGGGGATGTTTTCTTGGAACTCTTTAGGCCCCTTAGTGCCAATTGGGCATCGTTTAAATGCCACGGCCTACCTGAGCATTGTTTATAAAGGGATGGACATGGTCAGGCCTACCTGACCATGTCCATCCCTTTATGACCACCATGTACCCATCCTCTGATGGCTACTTCCAGCAGGATAATGCACCATGTCACAAAGCTCAAATCATTTCAAATTGGTTTCTTAAACATGACAATGAGTTCACTGTACTGAAATGGCCCCCACAGTCACCAGATCTCAACCCAATAGAGCATCTTTGGGATGTGGTGGAACGGGAGCTTCGTGCCCTGGATGTGCATCCCACAAATCTCCATCAACTGCAAGATGCTATCCTATCAATATGGGCCAACATTTCTAAAGAATGCTTTCAGCACCTTGTTGAATCAATGCCACGTAGAATTAAGGCAGTTCTGAAGGCGAAAGGGGGTCACAGTATTAGTATGGTGTTCCTAATAATCCTTTAGGTGAGTGTACACTACACACACACCACTGACACTCACTCATATGACACTCACTCATAGTCCGACTTACGCATCGATAAATCGGTTTAATTAACCATGGCGTGCATTTACTATGTAGCATCCTCGCTTCCTTCACTAACGAGGAACATTTGTTTAAGGCACCCCGAAACACATCAGCTCCGCTAAGCATGTGGCAGTGTGACGTTCTTCCAGCCACACCAGAAGCCAACCATAACACATGCTATTTATATTCACCAGACAGAACGTTGAACGCACGTTGACCACCTAGGCTCAAACCTCTGGGAGGCGCAAGCGTTGACACTGCCATTGGAGGTAACATTGGCTGAGTAGCAGGGTTCATTGATTTCAAATAAAGTATTTTTGCTCAAGTCGGGTCATAATAGAAGTTTAAATGGATCCATTTAAAATGTGCCATACATGTACTGGTTGATAGTTTATCAATATACATGTCTCCTTATAACACATATAAACCCAGTCAACTATTTATACATTGCATATAAATGATGAACAATTGTCATTCTATAAAATAGGAGCTTAAGCTTATCCATGCAGAAAGCTATTTGATGTTACTGCACCAGACTGGGATTGGAACATCTGGACCCACCCATTAGAAAATGTTGTTCTATTGAAATGCAAACTGTTCCATTAGTAATAATGAGGATTAAGCAATGCTCATCAAAGTACAGGCTGGTTTTAGCAAACATACAATTACCATTTAAAGTATTTTTGATGTTCTTTATTTTTCCTCTGAGACAAGAGAATTTTTAAGACTGTTGACTCCAACTTTAAATTGAATGGGTTTGTATTTATTTTTCCTTTCAATATCCCCCTCCAGAAATATCATCTCTCATTTCAAATGTCACTGTAAAAGCCTGAGAATTGTATTTGCTTATATTGTTTTCATCAAGCAATAGAGCTCTGTCTTTTCAAATCCAATCCATTGGCCACGTTCTGCATTCTATCAAAATGTAAATTACCAAGGAAGGGAGAAAAAAACTTTAAGCAGAATTGCATTTGCATATTTTAAATTGTGTTTTATTTTACTTCTTGATGTACTAGAAAAATGGAAAATAAAGGCAATGCAGTCTATCCTCTTCAAGTCCACACTATATCCCGAAAACATGTAAAAGTGTAAATCCAATGTGATTCAATAAATGTGTGTGAAAATGAAGTGTATCAAAGCATTTCAAGTTAAGAAAATTTGTACTATAGTGGCTCCTTTAGTTTCCCTTGTGGGAATCCCTCCAATTATACTGATAATTATTCAGTCCTTTCAGCATTCACCCATGATAAGCCTACAAAGACAGCCTCCCACTCCTACTCTCAACAATGAGGGCTGATAAAAAAAAAAAAACTTTATCCCTCCTTCAAGAAACTCAAAAGTATTTCAACAAGCACAGTAATCAAAATTCAAATGAAGGCCAGGAGAAAAAAAAATCCACCCTCCCTTTCTAATGAAACTTTTACAGCATACTGTATCTCAGTGCTGGTTGCTATAGTGACAGTAGAACCAGAACCAACTCTGTGCACTCCCAGGTTTTTAAAACCAACAGGAACTGGCAGCACTGGAACTAGAGCTGCGACACGTGAATCCTAATATAGGCACAATGAAACTAAAACCACAGCAATAACAGGCCTAGAAAAGCACGCCAGATGAGTCCATCGACTGCAGCTCAGTATTCCATAATCCCGGGATCCTGTACCTTGGTTTTAGGGTAGGTAACCACGCCTACCCTAAAACCACGTACTCAGTCCACGTACTTAGTCCTGTCGGTGTACTCCATTTTTACCCACTTCTGCACGGCCGCTCCAATACAGTCCTCACGTTTGCCGACGACACACTGGCGCGAGAACTGATCGCGGCTGACGACCAGACAGCCTACAGGGAAGTCAGATTCCTGATCCTGGGAAAATGATCTCTCAGCGTCAGTGAGACAAATGAGCAGATGGTGACTAAACTGGAGATACTGTAGGAACATCGGTGTATCTGGATTGATAGGTCGAGAGTGTCAAGATTTTCGGTGTCCAAATCAACCATTAGCTAAAATGGTTCACGCACATACAGACAGATGTGAAGACAGCACATCAGCACCTTTTTCCGCTTTGGAGGCAGAAGAGATTTGGCGTGGGTCCTCAGACCCTCAAAATGTCCCACAGCTGCACCCATTAACTTGAGCTGCTGCTATTCCCAAGCCAGAAGGCTGTCGAACAAGACTGACAGATGATAAACAAATGGCTAACTGGCCATCCACATCCATCCCCTTCTTTATATTATCGCTTTAGTATTGACTGCTTCTGCACATAGACACATGCACACAAACTAAAATACAAATGTTTTGGGGGGAGGGGGTAGAGAATATAAAAATGTTCTCCATTCCCCCAATTTTGTCTTATCCAATTGTGCACATGCCCTTGTGTCACTGCAACTTCCAAAGGATTCAGAAATGATTCTACAGGTTTTCCCCGCATATGCATTCGCGCCAGGTCGTTCTGCTTTTCTTCCCACACCAGGAAGTCAGATGGGTCTACACGTCTGAGGGCATAATCGCTCAATGGATGACTACAGTTGGTTTTGCAGGCACTCAGGCTGATGGCAAACGGGAAATCTCAGCTGGCAAGACTCATGGCGCAAAGCTGGCCAATTTGCTTTGTCTTCAAAGCTTCCCATCTAGTAGCACAGTCAAGCCTCAAATCTGGACTTTGGCAGTCAGCTTGGTACTATAAAAAAGCCTCAGACCCCTGCGCCACCTTGGAGGGCCATTGTATTATTGGACCAAATATTAGCGGTTCAGTTTTAACGTCCATAGGAAATGTTTGAACCTCTGTCATCATGTAAGAGTATCCACTATGCTCAGCCTTCAGTGATGTTAAATATTCAAAGGATTCAGCATGAATAGGAAATACATTCAAAAAAACGATGCTTTAATCATGTTAGGGTGCGTTCAGGCGAGAAGCCAGGATTAAATTATTTTAGCGCTTCACTCTGGGTAAACAAGGCACATTCCTTTGAAAAAATAACATTGCAGTTAAAATGCAGTACACTCAGTTTTCCTGAAATTACTGTCTGAAATATCACAATTCACTGTAACTATTACACTTTTACCGCAGTATGAGAAAAAAATTATGTTTTCTTTGTAAGAAACTCCAAAGGCAACTGCTAAACCATTTCATAGTGACAAAGAGATTGACACTTAATCCAAGCAAGCTCATGGACTTGTCATGAGTTTTCTAAAGATGTGTGTTAAGGATAATGGAGAACTGGTCAGAAATGTGGAAGCCCAATTAATTACTTTAATGGTTAAATAGTTTTGAATATGCAGACTGCTTCCATGAAAACTGTGAGGCGGATAATGTGTGATGTACTAAACAGTAGCTGGCTTCTCTTTTTACTCTGACCATTTATACCGAATGAACTACGCATTGAGTATGTCAACAACGACAAGCTGTTAAAGGTGCACAACGACATTATGCTGTTAAAGGTGCACTCAACATAATGCTGGTAAAGGTGCACAACAACATAATGCTGTTAAAGGTGCACTCGACATAATGCTGGTAAAGGTGCACTCGACATAATGCTGTTAAAGGTACACTCGACATAATGCTGTTAAAGGTGTACTCGACATAATGCTGTTAAAGGTGCATAACGACATAATGCTGTTAAAGGTGCACTTGACATAATGCTGTTAAAGGTGCACAACGACATAATGCTGTTAAAGGTGCACAACGACATAATGCTGTTAAAGGTGCACAACGACATAATGCTGTTAAAGGTGCACTCGACATAATGCTGGTAAAGGTGCACTCGACGTAATGCTGTTAAAGGTGCACAACGACATTATGCTGTTAAAGGTGCACTCGACATAATGCTGTTAAAGGTGCACAACGACATTATGTTAAAGCTACACTTGAGACATTGCTAAGTTCCTCCAGAAATAAACTGTTCCAAAAGGAGATCTCACCATGTCTAAAAGTGACCTCAACCTGTCTCACACAGATCACCACCAAACACAATCAAAATGACATTCAGGCGTGCTGCAGGTTCTTTGGTGATGGGGGTTCACTGCTTGCAATGCACTGCTTTTTATTGGATGTAACTGTTTGTCTTTTAAACCAATGATTGCTTTGCAGGGTGGGCCTTTCAGCTGGAAAGAGATTTCAGATGGACTGGCTATTTCTCATATGCCCCAGAAGTGTCCCCTTAAGTGTCCCTCTGGGGGACCCCCCCCCCATATCCTCCGTGACAGTGTGAAGATCATTACAGTGCACGTGCCTCATTTCTTTTCAGCATACAGTCCTGTGCTGGAATTCCATCCGACGTTTGAAAATCAACACTGCCACCATCTGGACGCTCACGGTAAGACCAAGTCTGCACATCGGCAGGGTGGAACATCATTACCGACCCTGCTCTATTATCAAAGGGCTCGTTAACTAAATGTTACATCAAATCCTTCCAGGAGGACACGCTCAAATTAATGCTACTACTTCCCTAGGCTAGCTCATCCAGACTGACCTCTGCGTTGACCAGATCGCATGCTTTACAACGCCAGGTTTCAGGTCCGCCTCGATGCGGTCAATGCCCTCGCTCAGGCAAGCTTCCGGCGTAACCGAACCCCCCCCCCCCTCCCCGACCTCCCGTACGTGAGGTTGTCAGAGAGACGGCAATGGGGTCTGTCAACAGTGTGATTTCAGCGGATGTCTCCTACTGTGTGGTTAGAATTAGGGAAAGCGGTGATGTTTAGTATCGGGGAACTGTACAGGGCAGTGGGACGTGCACGTCAGACGCTGATCCATGGTATGAGTAGCTTGAGGCAGCCTGGTAGAGTGTCCTCCACAGGGCTGTGCTGTCTTTGGTTAGTCTGCCACCTAGTGAGCCAATACAGTGAACAGTAATACAAACTGCTGGGATTTCCAGCACTCAGTCTGAAGCTAGAAGCAGAAACTAAAGACAGAGCGGCACATAAAAGCCTTCCTTTGCCCTTTGATAATCTGCCAAAGACATGCATGTTCCACACTGTCTGGCTGGAAGAGCTTTGAGTTTTATTACAAACACACACACACACACACACAATAGTGTACCTCTACAAATGGAAATGAATGATAAATGAGAGCAGCGAGGAGAGGCTCTCATCGATGAAATGTGTAATGGTGCGTGTAATGGCAATGAGGTGAGGGGAACATCTGTCTGATTGTACAAGAGGTCAGGTGTCAGCGAAGGCCGGCTTAATGATCTGGATCAATCCTCAGCCAACGATGAGCTGACATTAGCATAATCTTTATCCACATGTTGCATGCCTCAACACAGAGGCTAACATCCCAGAAAGTAAAACAAAATATATCCTCTTAATTTACTTCAAATATGTAGTATATTTGGAATAAATACAGAGTATATTGTAAATGTCCTAAAATTCTATTTCCAATCATGTATTATAAATATACTAAAGTATACTTATAAGTGGAATAGGTGGGCCCATTTTAACACACTTAATTGTATTCTTATAGTATTTAAATAGTACTAAAATACTATCTTGTGTAATTAAAGTAAAACTTTAGTATTAGTATTGGTTGCAAAATAATATAATTAAGTATCATTTATTTTGAGCTTAGGACGCCTGTGATGTCAGTAGGACATCACATGCATAGGTACTAGTATTTAGACAGCATCTACTTTTCCAATTCATTTTTGAGGAAAGATAGTTGGAATGTTTCTGCTGTACAGCCTTACATTATATACAAGCATCAACATACGCTCAACTAAAGGATTATTAGGAACACCTGTTCAATTTCTCATTAATGCAATTAACTAATCAACCAATCACATGGCAGTTGCTTCAATGCATTTAGGGGTGTGGTCCTGGTCAAGACAATCTCCTGAACTCCAAACGGAAAGTCAGAATGGGAAAGAAAGGTGATTTAAGCAATTTTGAGCGTGGCATGGTTGTTGGTGCCAGACGGGCCAGTCTGAGTATTTCACAATCTGCTCAGTTACTGGGATTTTCACACACAACCATTTCTAGGGTTTACAAAGAATGGTGTGAAAAGGGAAAAACATCCAGTATGCGGCAGTCCTGTGGGTGAAAATGCCTTGTTGATGCTAGAGGTCAGAGGAGAATGGGCCAACTGATTCAAGCTGATAGAAGAGCAAATTTGACTGAAATTACCACTTGTTACAACCAAAGGTATGCAGCAAAGCATTTGTGAAGCCACAACATGCACAACCTTGAGACGGATGGGCTACAACAGCAGAAGACCCCACCGGGTACCACTCATCTCCACTACAAATAGGAAAAAGAGGCTACAATTTGCACAAGCTCACCAAAATTGGACAGTTGAAGACTGGAAGAATGTTGCCTGGTCTGATGAGTCTCGATTTCTGTTGAGACATTCAGATGGTAGAGTCAGAATTTGGCGTAAACAGAATGAGAACATGGATCCATCATGCCTTGTTACCACTGTGCCGTCTGGTGGTGGTGGTGTAATGGTGTGGGGGATGTTTTCTTGGCACACTTTAGGCCCCTTAGTGCCAATTGGGCATTGTTTAAATGCCACGGCCTACCTGAGCATTGTTTCTGACCATGTCCATCCCTTTATGACCACCATGTACCCATCCTCTGATGGCTACTTCCAGCAGGATAATGCACCATGTCACAAAGCTCAAATCATTTCAAATTGGTTTCTTGAACATGACAATGAGTTCACTGTACTGAAATGGCCCCCACAGTCACCAGATCTCAACCCAATAGAGCATCTTTGGGATGTGGTGGAACGGAAGCTTCGTGCCCTGGATGTGCATCCCACAAATCTCCATCAACTGCAAGATGCTATCCTATCAATATGGGCCAACATTTCTAAAGAATGCTTTCAGCACCTTGTTGAATCAATCCCACGTAGAATTAAGGCAGTTCTGAAGGCAGAAGGGGGTCAAACACAGTATTAGTATGGTGTTCCTAATAATCCTTTAGGTGAGTGTATATCTGGCCCTTCAGGGAGTCCCAGCCAATCCAGAGGTTTCATATAATGCATATTACCAATGTAGATTTGGGGATATAAACATGTATTTAGTTTTATTTGCATTACACACCAAACTATGATGTTATCTAAGTGCTTAATGCATGCAGTTGCTACATAAAGTAATGTGTTATCCACATAAAAATTTAAAATGTGTTTAGACATCATGAATACACAGGATGAACAATAAAGGACACTAAACTGAACCTGGGGAACTCCTTTGTGAATAACTAGAAATCCAGATTTAAACCAATCACTTACAATAGCTGGGATTCTATTGCTAAAGTGATTCTGAAGAAGCAGTATTAAAGCAGTATCATTAAAGAATATAATTTCCCCATATATTTTTTGTTGCACAGAATATAAGGCATTACCTACGGTGTTTATTTCATACAGCCATTTTTGCTCATCTTTATCAAAGGACCCAAACATTTTGGAGGTGACTGTATATGAAAGGCATGAGATGAAGAACAAGCGCCTGAAGGATGGAGCGACACAAGAGTAGAGAGGTTTTCCATCGCAGAGGAGGAGAGCGTATGGGGACAAGACTCCCCCTCTTAGAGGGGTAGAGAGGGCTTATTAGAGGGGCTCATAGGAATTCCACCGCTGTACAGCCACACCGACAACAAACACAGACACATCAAATCCAGAGGCTGGGTGACGGTCCTTTGGAGAGCTGGGACTGTGGTGAGAAACGTGAATTGGTGCCAACTAGCCCAGCTGTGCCTCAGTCCCTGTGTCTCGCGTCTGTCATTGTGGGGAGGATAGTGGGGCTGTTGCAGGTCCAAAAGTTCGCAACACGGCATGAAAGCTAGCTACTCTTCCCAAAATAAAATAAGGCTACCGGGAGAAAACAATTTAGATCACTATTCAAATAGCGCACATTTGGATCCATTATACTTATTACGTACCCACTTTGAAGCTCCAAATCCAATTTCATAACTGCGCCGTGATGGCACATAAAGGTGGAAGGGCGCTGGCAAAAAGCTGTTTACCTTATATAAGGCTATTAGCGGGTTTATACGAGGCCATATACTGCAGGTAAACAGCCCCGTGAGGTACAAAGCAGACTGAGTTTGACAGTCCCGGCGAACGAAGGAAAGCGAAAGGGCACACATCCTTCACGCATCGCACATCCCCAGCTCTCCACACATACGCACCGACAGCTCTGTATTCACATGTCTGCTACCCGTGAGCTCATGCGATTGGAGGGGGGGAGCTGCAGATTAACCATGCTCGCACAATATCTCCGAGCGAAAAGAGTATCATAGGGACGGATAGGAAATATCAGACCTGGACCTCATCCAAGGTCTGGGTCTAGATTCTGGTGTTTGAGGGTTAGGGCTTTATGACGAGATAAACACAGTCAACCTACTCAAAACGGTATTCGGCCACGATGAGCGTGTTCAATCCAGTTCCGGTTCCATTCACTCCGGTCTTTCCGTTTTCCTAATGCACAAACATTGTAATATAAATATCTATCTCTTCCCCTCTAATCCACCATGTAATTCTCATTTAAAAACACAGCTGAGCTAGGGTAGGAGATTACGATGGTCAGTAATAGAGTGATTTCCAACCTCCTCATTTTAAACAATTCTGCTCCTGCAATTAAAGCAGGGCGCTGTCATGGCAGTCATTTCATAAACTGTTATTACAATGGCAATGATGCAGAAAAAGAGCACCAATATAACTCAGGAGTTTACGTGACCGGTAAAAATGGAAAGCACGACACAAAAGGCTGCTTTTCCGGTTCTGAAAATGTCTTCTCCAACCAACGAGGCAGTGTGTAAATGTACTCTCGCTCAGGTCCCTCACCCCACACAAAATAACATTACTGTGTAAATCAACTTTTTCCAAACTAGGCTTTTGAAAAAAAAATATATATATATATTTGCGTGGCTTTTTGACGGTTTCAGGTAAAACATATTATGACCACATTATAAAAACGTACTCTCTTCAGATTAAAATATTATGAAAAATAATGACTAGCCTGAGTTTGCTACAATGAAGCAGGGCCATAATCAAGAATTGGATGGAGAAAACTGAAATAAATAATAATAATGAAATAATATAATTATAATATAGGTTACCGATCAGCCATAACATTATGACCACCTGCCTGATATTGTGTAGGTCTCACTTTTGCAGGCAAAACAGCACTGTCCCGTCAAGGCATGGACTCCACTAGACCTCTGAAGGTGTGCTGTGGTATCTGGCACCAAGATGTTAGCAGCAGATCCTTTAAGTCCTGTAAGTTGTGAAGTGGATCACACATGGATCAAACATGTTTGTCCAGCACATCCCACAGATGCTTGATTGGATTGATATCTGGGGAATGTGGGGGCCAATTCAACACCTTGAACTCGTTGTGTTCCTCAAACCATTCCTGAACCATTTTTGCTTTGTGGCAGGGTGCATTATCCTGCTGAAAGAGGCCAATGCCATCAGGGAATACCACGGCCATGAAAGGGAGCACATGGTCTGCAACTATGCTCAGGTAGGTGGTACATCCACATGAATGACAGGACCCAAGTTTTCCCAGCAGAACATTGCCCAAAGCATCACACTGCCTCTGCCAGCTTGCCTCCTTCCCATAGTGCATCCTGGTGCCATTTGTTCTCCAGGTAAGCGACACACACACACCTGGCCATCCAGAGTGATGTAAAAGAAAGCATGATTCTTCAGACCAGGCCACATTCTTCCATTGCTCCGTGGTCCAGTTCTGATGCTCACGTTCCCATTGTAGGCGCTTTTGGCAGTGGACAGGGGTCAGCATGGGCAACCTGACCGGTCTGCAGCTATGCAGCCCCATACACAACAAACAGCAATGCACTGTGTGTTCTGACACCTTTCAATCAGTACCAGAATATTTTTTTTCAGCAATTTGATGCACAGTAGCTCGTCAGTTGGATCGGACCACACGGGCCAGGCTTCGCTCCCCACGTGCATCAATGAGCTTTGGCCACCCATGACCCTGTTGCTGATTCACCACTTTTCCTTTCTTGGACCACTTTTGATTGGTACTGACCACTGCAGACCGGGAACACCCCACAAGGGCTGCAGTTTAGGAGATGCTCTGAACCAGTTGTCTAGCCATCACAATATGGCCCTTGTCAAAGTCGCTCAGATCTTACCCATTTTTCCTGCTTCTTACACATCAACTTGCTGCGTAATATATCCCACCCACTGACAGGTGCCATGATAACGAGATTGTCAGTGTTATTCACTTCACCTGTTAGTGGTCATAATGTTATGGCTGATCGGTATATGTGTGTATATATATATATTTACACATTTATATATATATATATATATATATATATATATATATATATACTACCAATGGTGGAGTCACCAATTTTAATACCAAAATGGGGTCAAGCCCACGTCTCAAAATACCATCCAGGATCAAGCACTTTGACCTTCACAGCTGCTTTCGTCTGTACCCGGCTGCCTTGCGCACCTGCTTCATCTGACCTCGCTTTAGTGCAAAGAGCAACACAGAAGCAGCTTAGCGCATTTGCACCAAGCCTCATCATCCCCTTCATGTGTCGCCCCTGTCCCGGCGTCATCCAGCCCGGGCTGCCTGAGTCTGCTGACTCCGCACATCTGTCGTCTCTACCCGGCACTCAGAGCCCCTGCCCTCCTTTCCCCTCAGTCTGGAACATAAACCCTTTAGTTCCTCCGTTGCAGACACGCCGAGTCGCCTGCTAAGCTCCCGGTGGGTCTTGTGACAAGCGACAGAGGTGCAGGCAGCGAGGGGAGGAGGAAGGGAAATGAGCGAAAGACAAAACAATTGAATCTATGAAGAACTTAATATCCACGACCGGAGGAAAACATTAGAGCCCACAACCGGAGCGGCGCGGCATCCACTGCACAACACCGACAGCTCTACACTGACACTGTCAGACAACACCTCTACGTTGACGCTGTCAGACAACACCTCTACATTGACGCTGTCAGACAACACCTCTACGTTGACGCTGTCAGACAACACCTCTACATTGACGCTGTCAGACAACACCTCTACGTTGACGCTGTCAGACAACACCTCTACGTTGACGCTGTCAGACAACACCTCTACATTGACGCTGTCAGACAACACCTCTACGTTGACGCTGTCAGACAACACCTCTACACAGACACTGTCAGACAACACCTCTACGTTGACGCTGTCAGACAACATCTCTACATTGACGCTGTCAGACAACACCTCTACGTTGACGCTGTCAGACAACACCTCTACATTGATGCTGTCAGACAACACCTCTACATTGACGCTGTCAGACAACACCTCTACATTGACGCTGTCAGACAACACCTCTACGTTGACGCTGTCAGACAACACCTCTACATTGACGCTGTCAGACAACACCTCTACGTTGACGCTGTCAGACAACACCTCTACATTGACGCTGTCAGACAACATCTCTACACAGACACTGTCAGACAACACCCTTTCGTTACGAAGCTCTGAAACCCTACATTAATAGCAAACAGGACTATCTGTGTGTAGAGGCCTACATTCTCCTTAGAAAAGACATAAAGTACCTTACAGCACATCACCCAGAGAACAGAAATATAGCACACTGCCCAGAGAACAACCATCCAGCACCCTATCCAGAGAACAGAAATATAGCACACTGCCCAGAGAACAACCATCCAGCACCCTATCCAGAGAACAGCCATCCAGCACCCTACCCAGAGAACAGCTATCCAGCACCCTACCCAGAGAACAGCCATCCAGCACATTGCCCAGAGGACAGACATACAGCACATCACCCACAGAACAGTACATCGCCCACGAAAGAGAAATATAGCACATTATCCACAGAACAGACTTATAGCACATCAACCACAGAACAGCACATCACCCACAGAACATACTTATAGCACGTCATCCACAGAACAGCACATCACCCACAGAACAGACTTATAGCACATCATCCACAGAACAGCACATCACCCACAGAACAGCACATCACCCACAGAACAGACTTATAGCACTTCATCCACAGAAAAGACATACAGAACATCACCCAGAGAACAGACATCCAGCACATCTCCTGCAGAAGAGACATACATCTCTATAGCATTAGCCCTTACAAGAAACAAGACATTGATAATCCATATGAATGAATGCCTCAGCAGTTAGCGCCTTGGGCTCCCACTGTGGTGAACAACATGGCCCTTACAGCACAGCACTGGCCAGCTCTTTAACATGCAGGGCACAATCCGAGCAGATAACAGAGCACAGTGTTCGTGTTTGTAACAACTAGAGAAGGTAATGAGAGTTGAAATTGGACTGCTGCTACGCATAGGATCCAGACGATATTCAAAACAGGACTGTGCTTATTGTTACTGTGGCAGCCGGCCGACCATAGGACAGCACCCAATGGCTCTTTCTCACGGAGGGACTTGTGAAACCAATGGTTTCCGAAGGTTAACTCTGAACATAACCCTCGGCTACTTCAGTCACGCAGAGGTTCATTGGGCTTGTCATTAGCGCCGTGTCTGCGATCAGTGTTATAATGACTCCTGAGGTTACATGTTTTTCCTGAGGTAGACTTTCAATTAGCACAATAGTGCTCGCTAACATGGGACGATACGATTAAAAGCTGATGATTAATACTTAGTATGCTGCCTGTCAAAATAACCTCCGCAACAGAATGGGAAGCTAAGAGTTTGTCAGGAGCTTTCTAATGCCGCATAGAATTGAACAGATCTTAAGACAGCTTGAGCACCAGAGCGTGAAAGTAAGTCCCGTCTCTCAACAAGCCCCTCTTTCTAAGCTCTGTGATAACAGACACCATATAACTTTTTATTACTAAAGAGGAGTGAATTACTGAGGAGTGAATTACTGGTTGGTATCAGCGGAAATGCAGATAGGTATGAAATGGAGGCTGTGTGTGTCTGTCTGTCGGTCTGTGTGTGTGACTAAAAGAGAGAAAACTAAAGAAGAGAGTTGTAAGTCCAGAGGTACATCAGTATGAAAGAAACAATGTTGCGTTCCCATGTGTGAAACTATGATCAGCCCAGCAGCCGTCTCACACATCAGAAGCCTGGGCAACAAGGAACACATTACAGCCAGATGTCGTAATTGGCTCTGTCCTCCTGTGTCATCACAACTTGGCCGTCTGCTCCGCTCCCTTTTAACAATGACATGATCGGTTGGGACAACGAGGTGGTGCGCCGAGGTACTGTCGCCAGAGCGACAGATGCCTCCATTTATGGATACGTTTCTTGCCAATCAAGGTAGACGAGTTGATTTATCTCTTGGTAGGCAGGCTTCATACCAGAGTAACTGGAGTACCTGTGTCGTCACTGAGTCCTCATTGGTTTACTGAACCTTCTTAGAGACCCATTAGGACAGTGCAGTAAAGAACTAAAGAGGCTTAGCTTCTAAGGGACTGGGTGCACATGAATGCCTGGACCCAAGGTTTCCCAGCAGAACAGTTTTCTGTGACTTGTGGCACAGAAGACATTCTGTCAGTTCTGACCAGATGGGATAGCCTTCGTTTCCCTCACGTATCGAGGAGTCTTGTCCCTCCTTGGACCACTGTCGGTAGTTACTCACTACAGTGGACTGGGAGCACCCCAGAAACCTTGCAGTTTCAGATACTCTGTCCCAGTCGTCTGGCCATAACAATTTGGCACTTGTCAACATCCCTCAGACCTTTACTTCTGCCTATTTCTCCTGCATCCAACACGTTGACTATGACAACTGATTGTTCACTTACCATCTAATCTACCCAGACTTTGACATGTGGGGACCCTAGCCCCAAACCTAACCTTAAACTCCATAACCTTACAGTTATGCTTAAACTTATCCTAGCCCTAACTCTTAACCTTAACCAGTTATGGCTGAACTTAAAAAAGAACCCCAATTCAAACACCATAACCAATTGTAAGTTTTACCCTAAACCTAACCGCTAATCAGGTGATCACATTCCTAGCGAGGACTTGCCAAAAAAACATGTGGATACTTATTGTTCAGGTTTTTTTCCCCTGTGAGGAGACTTCACAATAACCTGGATCACACACGCACACACACACACACACACACAGGGACAGTTCTTTCACAGTGACCATTAGCGGCATGAGGTCGGCCATCAGATCCACTAATGTGGTGCTGAAATCCAATATGGGGGATTAGACCACAGAGTGGGAGGGAGGTCTAAACGAAGCTTGATGGAGTGATTACCAGCACCGCTGGGGATATCCGGCGACCATGGTCAATTAGCATCTCTAATCTAAAGACAGATATGAAAACCCCATGAGACTGAGCCATTTATCGTATCATAATAAAACAGCGTGACAGTGTGGCTTTTATATTAGCCCTCAACGACCCAGACAACATCAAACATGTCCATCCAACTGACTGGGATTCTAACAGAAAGGCGTTAATTCCAAGTGCCGGCCCCTTGGCCTCCACTCCTTTCAGGCAGCAACAAGGTCTATCTCTCCCTGCCCACAGGGGTTGAAGGCAGTAGAAAGAGTTATAGACACCATAGACTTTAATCTGCTGATAACCTTGTTCTCCCTCGGTCCTCATCACCGGATCTCAGTGGAGCAGAACGCTGACTAGAACTCCTTCCATAGACAGCACCTTGCAGTCCAGTACAGTGGCATTTTTGCAGGAGATCGATCTGTGTCATGATGCAAATTAAAGGTGATCTCCCAACTCTGTAGGATCTTTTGAAATGTGCAGGAGCCATGCACATTTTAAAGACACAAAATGGGCAAAACCTTGCCCATAACATATGATTTAAAACAGTCTGAACTGGCGCTGGTGTATACAGAATAAAGAAAAAGCTAGATGTTGAATAATTCAAATATTTCTTTTTGTAGTTCCTAGAAACAGTGGTTTCGCTTGGCACTAGCTTCAGGCAAGAATGTGGTCAACTCTGGTCCCTCATGAAACAACGCTGTCAGAATTAGAGATTCTGTGTTATCTAGGCACAACAAACAGTACAGTTTTCATGTAAACACTATTACACTGCAACATTATAGTAACTGCTACAACGTTGAGGGGAAGAGAACCACTTTGACTGGTAAACCTGGAGAACGGCATAAAAAAATATGAATCTGTGATAAACACACTGAATGAAACCTAAAGGTAGTGTATCGTGACAACAACAAAATATGGTTATCTTGAAATTTTTACCTGTACAAAAATATTTAATATGAACTACAACTTCACAGAGCAGCTGATTAGCACAACTGCATTAGCCAGATATGGTTTGGTTACGCAGAGTGGGCTCGAATGAGCCACAGTGCAGTCTCTGTGACTCAATCAACCCCACATTTGCATAAGTGCAAAAGGCCCATTTCCATCTTGCGTGGTACACATTTTACCTCAGCTAAGCCTACTATTTATGTAACACGTTCTAAGCCATATCAAAGCTGTGAAGTTGCGAAGGGAACGTTCCCTCACCTCAAAGCGGAGGAGAAGTTTCAGGCATCAAATATGACAGTTTGGGGGATTAGTCACGTACAGGAGCAACGTCGTGCGAATGCATCAGAAGGACTGTGCGTATGTACAGTACGCTTGTGCGTGCGCTGGGGTGCGCGTGTCAGAGAGAGCGAGGCTTCTATCTAATAAGGCCGAGCTCTGCTCTCATAGATACAGCCGAAGAGTCCTCATCAAGAACACTTCAAAAACCAATGCACAGTTAGTGCAGGCTTTGAGCTTCCTGCATCTCCACAGTCAGAGGCAGAATATTAATCAAGGCTCTGTCACCCCTCAGACAGTAAAACTCTCCTGCATACCAAACACAGTTAATGAGTCCACAGATGTAGTCAAACAAAGAGCATTATTAATAAAAGACTCCTCTTATTCAAAGAACAGAGGGAAACAGAGACACAAACGATCGGCAATCCCAGTACACCACTAGGCTGGATAGATACCCTGCAAACAAAAACGGGTCGTTAGGACGTCCCTGGAGTTTGCGTCACGATCCCCTGGACGTCTTTAGGACACCCCCCGCTTGCTGGGATAAGCTTTTTTCCCCATCTCGTCCTGTCACTCTGAGGCGCAGCAGAGTGGGCTAAATAAATCACAACAGCAGAACAGATCGGAGATACACTGAAGTGCGGAGCTCCGCAGCTCATTACACACAGCCGTGGAACGTGTTGGTGAGTTATGTTCTCAATATCACATGCAACTCTCTGTCGGGACATTACACTTTGATAACGTGCGTCCCCCGATCTAATTGCTTTTACTGTGCTCACAGCCTCTGTTGAGTGGTTGATAAAGAATAACAGAATGTGGACGAGGCCCTCTTCATCTCTGTCTCCTGGAGGCAGTGTGGATGTATGCAGGGATGGTGCAATGTCTACTTTGTAGGAAGTCAGTCGGTGCACTGGCATCTCCCTCGTTAAGATGGCTCCGGCAGCCCTTTATCTGCCTAAGGCCCCGATCATTACCCAACATGTGCGCGTGTGCGACCAGTCAGTTTGTATTTGTGGAAGAGTGGCAGCATCAAAGAATGCACGTTTCATCTGCGGGACTAGGGAAAAAAGACAGCGAGAGAGATATTCTGGCCCAGATGAAGACCGACTAGGCTGACATATCCGCTCTGGAGCTAAGTCAATCTCGATCCGATCCTCTCCCGAGGGAAATCATCCGCGTTCAGGAGCGAGGTCACTGGATATTGTTAGATAAGACAACGGCCAAGTGTGGTTGACATTAAGACGTTCAAAGAGATGCAGGGTCCTGTTGAAGCAAGCGTCGTTTCTCTGAAAATGTCATGGATTATGCGTTCAATAATTAACCCAGCGGTCTTTCCAATGTGAATTCCTGAAATAGTTTCTCAGCCCAGAATCATCCCTCCAAGTACCAGCTGCTACACATTTGCTCATGAAAAAACAAAACAACATCCTGCAATAGTTTGTGCACCTTCCGCCAACTCAAGCCCCCCCCCCGTATGCAGACCACTGCAATTTCCCTCAACGTCAACCTACATACAGCGGAAATACCCCTTCACTCCAAAGAGACAGTTCCAGCGCAACAGTAAATCCTCAAGCCTCCCTCAGCCTCCCCCTATCTACAACAGCCTCCGAGTCCTCCAAGCTGAAGTCTGGGAGCGATCTCCGGGAAGCCGAGGAGAAGAGGGGGGCAAAACCGTTGCGAAAAAAAATAGAAACTGCACGTTCGTTTACTCACTGGCCTGCATGAGCTGTCCCTGACGTCCGAACACCTGGGAGAAGGTGGCTGGGCTGCAGGTGAGGCTGTCCTCCATGGCTGTCCCGGTGGACCGCGCGATGAAGGTCAGGAGCGCTGCGTCACGTAGAGGTGGTGAGATGGAGATGGGCTCGTCGAGTGGTTTCCCTCCCCGAGTCCCAAGCGAGAGCCGTCCCGGAGTCTGGGTTGGACCGGTCCTGCTGCTCCTACTGTAGCCGCTGCTTGCCGGAGAAACACGCCCTCCCGCTCAGTGAGACACGCGCAGAGCTGCTCACCGCACAGATAACGAGAGGGGTTGTGCCAGCCTGCCTCTGTGTGCCTCTGTGTGTGTGTGTGTGTGTGTGAGTGTGTGAGTGTGTGTGTGTGTGTGTGAGTGAGCGTGCGTGAGCACGGTACAGTTCTGGACGTGCCTGCGTGTGTGTGTGTGTGTGTTAGAATAAGAGAGTGCCAGAGCGTTGCAGGAAGCAGTAGAGAGCTCCCTGCGTGCAGCTGTTATACTAGTGCTGTGATCTGGCGCGGTGTCTTTGCCAGGCTGACGGCAGGTTCTGGAGCTGCAGGCTGAAAGCGGAGCGGAGAGAGAGAGAGAGCGAGGCAGGCGTCTCCAGCAGGTGAAAGTTGCACCTCCCTCGCTCTCGATTTTTTCGGTGTCCTCTGGGCAAGGGTGGTGGAAAGACAATTGTTGTTCTCTGATCTGTTGAGCGTGCCCACACCTCCCACTGCCCCCACCTCCCTGCCCCCACCTCCCACTGCCCGCCCGCCCGCCCGACCCACCTCCCTCCATTCCTCAGCCCTCCCCTCTCTACATCCCTGGTTTGCTGTAACATCACTTCCCCCCACCCCCGTTCAACCCCCACCACCGCCATCCATCTTCGGGTGGGAGCTGCTGCTGGGAAAAAGATTTCTGCAACCCCAGCTCTTCATTTCTCCCTGGCGCTGGAAGAAAGATGAGAGGAAGAGGTTATGTAAAAGTATCAATTCTAGATGTGTTGCCAGGGGCTTCACCTTCAAAAAGCAGAACCAAAAAACCTCCCGAACTTGAGGACATGCACGTTGTGCAGCTTACTGGAGCCTGCTGCTGTTCCAATTGGCTAATGGCACCTAGTGATGTGGGTGCCGATGATTACGTCCATCTGAGAATACATAAAGGTCCGACTGAAGTGATTGCAGTGGTGCATCAACATGTTGAAATTAAGTCTGTTGTGCATAGGCATGAAGACAACATCCAATGGAGAGACTAATACCACAGATCCTGAAAAACTCTGAGGATGCAGTGCCCATTATTAAGCACGACCACCTCCCCGGTCAGACAAATGACACTCTCCTTCCTCTACTGTGAAAGCAGAGACCCATATTCCTCTCAACGAGGCAGCGTCTTTATCCGCTCTGTGGAGTTCCTGACCGTCCGGCAGGATGTTAGCCAGTTCCTCAATTTAACAGGTTATTTCCCTGTTAGCAAAACTTTCCCAGGAAGCCCATTGTCACTGAGCCCTCTCTCACACTGCTGTGCTGTTAGGGGTGTAGACATGGGAGACCTGACCATGGCACTCACATCCTTCTGTTTTGAAAG
The DNA here is from genome assembly GCF_011004845.1 of Esox lucius. Taxonomy (NCBI): domain Eukaryota; kingdom Metazoa; phylum Chordata; class Actinopteri; order Esociformes; family Esocidae; genus Esox; species Esox lucius. The sequence goes on from NC_047585.1 coordinate 14,475,960, forward strand.
GAAATGCTTGAGCAAGACACTCCCAGCAGCCGTGGTGGGAGATCAGCTCTTGGCTCACGGTCTTAAACACCTGACATGGCAGGTAAAAAGGCCTTAAATGTTGGCTTCACCGACTGAATAATTAGTCGTAGTCATGCTTACCAACCTGCGGGTGAGTATTCCCTTTTCGAGTAGGTCAACAGTTAACCAGACGGCACCAGACCTAACCCAACACCGGCGGTCAAATCCATCCTCACCTCACAAACATTGGTGTAGGTTGACAGCTGCCCAATTTCGGCAACGAACAAAGCCTAGAGGACCAGATGTGAGCGGAGACTGGGACAGGCTCAGCTGGGGCATGACATGAGTAATGACAAGCGAGACAGAGGAAATGGCTCCTCACCGAAACCTCCGCCTAACTCCGAGTGATGCCCGTTGGAATTCATTATTCATCCCCTCCCTAAGTTCGCCGGCTTTAATGTTATTCCCTTTGAACGGGAACTCAGGACTGCACAGGCTTTCTGAGGACACGGTGCTCTGATGATTTGTAGCAGTCATACACCTCCCACAGAGCTGGCTGACACTTTCTATAGAGAAGACAAACTATTGTATTGCACATGCTTCAGGAGGAGCTGAATGTCTGGAACAATGGAGGTCACAGAACTGCAGAAACTGCATCCCGTCTGTGGATCAGTTTGAATCCCGATTCACAAAGGATGAATCCTGTTGCTTTATGGTGTCGTTATGTGCTGCATCTGATTTAATCTTTGTCTAAAATGTTTTTATTAAACACGCATCCAAACATGGAAAGGGTATGATACGGAAACCAGGTGAGCTTTTTGTGTTGCAGACAAAAACAAATAGCAAGAAAGAATGAGTGTATTAAAAAGAGCACTGACACAGCAACAGAAATAATATTAATAACAATAAATAAAACATTCCTTCTCTCTTCCCCAAAGACTCACCACCTTTTCCTTCCCAGCAGCCCCCATGCACCTTAGTTCTTCACCACTGCTGGAGTGAGGGACCAGCGTGCCAGCTCAGGTAAGACAACTTGTAATGGGCCTAATTAGAATTGAATTGTGCTGCCAAATTGCCTATGTACAGTGGATTGCACAAGGGATCTCCCCCTTGGCAGTTTTCAAATTGGGTTGCATTACAGTGTGACTGAAATTGATTTATTTATGTTATTTTGTAATTGATCTAAACAATATGTTGTATAATGTCATTAACACAACATGTATGATTTAAATATGTAGTTTTGATCATATTCACTTTGTTCAGGGAAGTCAAAGGACTCACATTTACCCTAATTTAAATTGATCATTATGTGAATTAACAGGTATGTGAACAAATACACCCCTTGGAAATGGGTCCTTTTTTACATATTGGATATTTCATATTCACTTCAACATTATTGACAGATAATGGGAATCAAAATGTAACAAATTACATAATTTACCACACACCCATTTGGCTATGGCAATCATTATGGAAGGCTGGACCCTCCTAAGTTACTCTTCAATAATTTTCCAATCCTTTGCACCTGTTCCAGTGCAAATTTTGATATTTTTCTTTTGCCATTTTATGTGATACTACGTTTTACAGCATAAGGAAATTGCACTTCTCAAAATTATAATTGCATTAATGTATTAGCATTTCTTTCCTGTGATATGTTCAATAGGGTACTGTTACCAATCTATCTGGTTGGAATTCGTCTCAAATATCCCTTTGTCCAATTATGTAAAGAAAAAATACTTTCTAGGGGGTTGTACTTTTCAGGCATTTGTGCTTTAGTGATAGAAACAGTGTGCAAACATAATGTGTTTTGGCTGACAAAGATATAGGCCAGATTTGAACCTCTGTTGTAGCAGAAAATTGCACCACAGAATCTGAATTGGTTAGGGAATAGCACAAAGCTGTGGAGCAGTGTTCCCTTTGAAGCTTGACACTTGTCACATACGGGTGAGGTGTCAGGGAATATCTTATGAAGCTTAGCCTTTGATTAGTGTAGTTGAAGATCTTACATTTTATGTGACAGTGTCTAGAGATGAGCAAGTATGAAGGTTTTTCAAACTATCCAACATATACTGTAGCTAACTACAAAAGTATCTGGACACCAAAGGTTTTTTTGCTTAGTATTCCAGCACATGATTGATATGACAATCAACTCTTCTGTAAATTAAGAGTAAAGAAGGCACATATTACCTCAGTAATGGAAAAAAGCCTAGTAGTCCCTTACACTGGATGACTGAAGACCACCTGGTAGACCACTATAGTGGATGACTGAAGACATCCTGGTAGACCACTATAGTGGATGACTGAAGACATCCTGGTAGACCACTATAGTGGATGACTGAAGACATCCTGGTAGACCACTATAGTGGATGACTGAAGACATCCTGGTAGACCACTATAGTGGATGACTGAAGACATCCTGGTAGACCACTATAGTAGATGACTGAAGACATCCTGGTAGACCACTATAGTGGATGACTGAAGACATCCTGGTAGACCACTATAGTAGATGACTGAAGACATCCTGGTAGACCACTATAGTGGATGACTGAAGACATCCTGGTAGACCACTATAGTGGATGACTGAAGACATCCTGGTAGACCACTATAGTAGATGACTGAAGACATCCTGGTAGACCACTATAGTAGATGACTGAAGACATCCTGGTAGACCACTATAGTGGATGACTGAAGACATCCTGGTAGACCACTATAGTAGATGACTGAAGACATCCTGGTAGACCACTATAGTGGATGACTGAAGACATCCTGGTAGACCACTATAGTGGATGACTGAAGACATCCTGGTAGACCACTATAGTAGATGACTGAAGACATCCTGGTAGACCACTATAGTGGATGACTGAAGACATCCTGGTAGACCACTATAGTGAATGACTGAGGACATCCTGGTAGACCACTATAGTGGATGACTGAAGACATCCTGGTAGACCACTATAGTAGATGACTGAAGACATCCTGGTAGACCCCTATAGTAGATGACTGAAGACATCCTGGTAGACCCCTATAGTGGATGACTGAAGACATCCTGGTAGACCACTATAGTGGATGACTGAGGACATCCTGGTAGACCCCTATAGTAGATGACTGAAGACATCCTGGTAGACCCCTATAGTAGATGACTGAAGACATCCTGGTAGACCCCTATAGTAGATGACTGAAGACATCCTGGTAGACCACTATAGTGGATGACTGAAGACATCCTGGTAGACCACTATAGTGGATGACTGAAGACATCCTGGTAGACCACTATAGTGGATGACTGAAGACATCCTGGTAGACCACTATAGTAGATGACTGAAGACATCCTGGTAGACCACTATAGTGGATGACTGAAGACATCCTGGTATACCACTATAGTGAATGACTGAGGACATCCTGGTAGACCACTATAGTGAATGACTGAGGACATCCTGGTAGACCCCTATAGTGGATGACTGAAGACATCCTGGTAGACCACTATAGTGGATGACTGAAGACATCCTGGTAGACCACTATAGTGGATGACTGAAGACAACCTGGTAGACCACTATAGTGGATGACTGAAGACATCCTGGTAGACCAGTAGTTGCTAAAAAGTTACCTAAAGAGCCGGTTGAGTTCTGGAACGAAGCCGTATGGACAAATGAGATGAAGATTAACATGTACCAGAGTGATGGAAAGAGGAAAATGTAGATAATGAAAGGAACTGCTCATGATCCGAAGTACAACACCTCCTCAGTTAAACATGGTGGAAGTAATGTTATGTCTGGGACATATTGATGATGTGACCGCTGATGTCAGTGGCAGGATGAGTGCTGAACTGTAGTGAAACATATTGTCTCCTTAGTTTCAACAGAATGCCTCAAAACACATTGTATAACGTATCATCATACAGCAGGACATTGACTCTAAAACACACTGCCATACTGTAGCTACCAAGTAGTTTTTCAAGGTCAAAGTGTGGAAAGTTCTTGACTGGTCAAGTCAATCGTCCGATCCAAATCCACTTGATCATGCTGAAGACAAGTAGGAAAAAAAACAGCAGAAAGCAATTCAGGCCTGGGAGAGCATCACCAGTGAAAAGACCAAGTGCCTGGTGAGGGCTGTGTGTTGCAGACTTCAGGAGGTCACTGCATGCAAAGGACATGTGACCAAGTACTAAACATGACTACTGTACATAATGTTAATCTCTGGTCCTCTCCCATGGGGAAACTACTTTAAGTACAAAATGTGTTGTAATTTTAAAAGGTTCATGTAATATGGATGAATATACCTTCTCATTAAAGAAGACAATCTGCTCTTTAACTCCATAGTCATGGTATCTCTATCTACAGTATTTCAGTTTTTAATACAAAACCATTAAACAAAATATTTGTCCCTGTAAAATACTCTTGGGAGTTCACAGTAAGTATTTCAGAATCCAGTTTGTCCATTTAGTTTAGAGATTCTGGGGAGGGCGGTTTTAATTGAAATGCTTCATGTAGACAGGATAGAAACACTCACCTAAAGGATTATTAGGAACACCTGTTCAATTTCTCATTAATGCAATTATCTAATCAACCAATCACATGGCAGTTGCTTCAATGCATTTAGGGGTGTGGTCCTGGTCAAGACAATCTCCTGAACTCCAAACTGAATGTCAGAATGGGAAAGAAAGGTGATTTAAGCAATTTTGAGCGTGGCATGGTTGTTGGTGCCAGACGGGCTGGTCTGAGTATTTCACAATCTGCTCAGTTACTGGGATTTTCACGCACAACCATTTCTAGGGTTTACAAATAATGGTGTGAAAAGGGAAAAACATCCAGTATGTGGCAGTCCTGTGGGCGAAAATGCCTTGTTGATGCTAGAGGTCAGAGGAGAATGGGCTGACTGATTCAAGCTGATAGAAGAGCAAATTTGACTGAAATAACCACTCGTTACAACCAAGGTATGCAGCAAAGCATTTGTGAAGCCACAACACGCACAACCTTGAGGCGGATGGGCTAAAACAGCAGAAGACCCCACCGGGTACCGCTCATCTCCACTACAAATAGGAAAAAGAGGCTACAATTTGCACGAGCTCACCAAAATTGGACAGTTGAAGACTGGAAGAATGTTGCCTGGTCTGATGAGTCTCGATTTCTGTTGAGACATTCAGATGGTAGAGTCAGAATTTGGCGTGAACAGAATGAGAACATGGATCCATCATGCCTAGTTACCACTGTGCCGTCTGGTGGTGGTGGTGTAATGGTGTGGGGGATGTTTTCTTGGCACACTTTAGGCCCCTTAGTGCCAATTGGGCATCGTTTAAATGCCACGGCCTACCTGAGCATTGTTTCTGACCATGTCCATCCCTTTATGACCACCATGTACCCATCCTCTGATGGCTACTTCCAGCAGGATAATGCACCATGTCACAAAGCTCAAATCATTTCAAATTGGTTTCTTGAACATGACAATGAGTTCACTGTACTGAAATGGCCCCCACAGTCACCAGATCTCAACCCAATAGAGCATCTTTGGGATGTGGTGGAATGGAAGCTTCGTGCCCTGGATGTGCATCCCACAAATCTCCATCAACTGCAACATGCTATCCTATCAATATGGGCCAACATTTCTAAAGAATGCTTTCAGCACCTTGTTGAATCAATGCCATGTAGAATGAAGGCAGTTCTGAAGGCGAAAGGGGGTCAAACACAGTATTAGTATGGTGTTCCTAATAATCCTTTAGGTGAGTGTATATGCTTGATGTTAGGCACATTTTGAAGCACCTATCGAACAGAGGGCCGAGCAGTTTCAAGTTCTATGAGGGGTTTGGGTACGTATTCTGTACACTGCAGATATCTGAATAACTTATTTCTAGGGAGTTCATAGCTTTCCTTCAGCTGATCAAACTAGTCCCTTCCAGGTACCGACCCTCACCACTCCTCTATGATCCAAGGCACCATCTAGGTTAGTGAATTCTGTTATTCTAAATGTGTGTGGTTATTAATACTAGCAATCAAGAGTAGCTACAAGAGTAGCTGCAGTGTATCAAACAAAAACTGTGTATATCCATTCACTTCTTATATCTGCCAGCCTTTCTTTGTATCATGGTGAATTTAGTGCTCACTGTCTGGCTGGTACAGAGCTGCATTGGATTGCATTTTTATGAATCCGGCTGAGGCCCGTACAGAGCAATCAGGAGTGAGTGCAGTGATATTTCATTCTGACAGCCGGGGCATGGCACAGCTCTCCTCTACACAAACGCTGCAGAGCGCCCATAAACAAAACCACCTCACGGGGGAACCATAAACCAAACCACCACGGCACCAAGGGGAAGATAAACACGCCGCACCGTCCCACAGAATAAAGAACCCCTCGAATCAACTCAACACGTTACATGAGATTTCCCATTTTACCCATCAACCACACACATTCCCAGCTATACAAATGCATTACAGACGTTCTAGTCTGATAGACATTCCACTTCTCCTGTGACTAGTATGGTTGAATGTGCTGTTGCAGCTTGTCTGTTGAGTGGGCTTGATATCCCATGAATACGTGTGTGTGAGAGTGTGACTGATGGGCCTCGGACCAAAACTAATCTCAGCACAGATGAATGCAGGCCGGAACCTGCCTCTGAGCGTATTAATGGCAACTCAGCGTCAATGTGATGGAGAAGCAACAACCTTCCATCCAATAGTCTGCCCTGCCTTATTTACCAGTGAAGAAACAAGGCCTCTGTACTGCAGAGTGAACGAGAAATGATTTGCGGACGACCGGAAGATACAGACCTAAGAAGCCCACGATGACTGCTAAATAAAACACCTCCTGAACAGCATTTTCTCCAAGAACAATCATGAGGCTGCTAAACCTGCTGTCTTCAATATATAATTCTACACAGACAGGGACATTGTAGCTTATACTGAAGTCGTGGCATGCTATCCAAGCCCTGTGGATGACTGACAGCAACAATAATAGCAGAGGCCGATATGACTGATGACACGGCCAAAGAATCACTCCGATCAGCAATAAAGTTTAACTGGTGTTCAGGGCTTATGTAAGATTAACAAACGCCATAGCTGATGATGTAACCAGACTAACGTAAGATCTTCTACCCCCAAAAAATTGTTTTTTAGTTCACACTGCCCGCTGTCCAAACCTGAAAACAAAGTTCCTAATTAGTATTTTGGATGCTCAAAACAAAACTAGTAAATAAAGCTCCTGCTGAGCAGTATTGTTATTGCATCCACATTGTAGCTCTTACTATGAATAAAGGAGTGGTTACATTTCTCCAGCTTAATCGCTTGGAAAGGTTGTACTGCATCAATCTATTATTAACTCACTAACCTTTGTTGTTATTGATATCTGTTGTGTTTCTGTTTCAGCACCAGTCATAGCCGTCTCAAGATCACAGTGCTCTTGGCCATTATCTTGACTACCTAACAAGGTTCTGTCCTGGTCAAGCTGAACTGAAACAATAAAACCCCTAGAGTGCAGATACTGATTCCACTGTCAGCATTTCCCTGACGCAATGTGTAATGCAGTGCCCATTATTAGAAAGATCCCACTGAATTTTGGTCAGTTTAATAGGTGTGCGAGTCAATTTGCACCATTGGTTTTGTTATTCTTGTGGCAGACTGGAGAGGTTAAAAGGCTCAGTTGCCTGCCATAGAGCAGGCCTTTCCCAAAGGTATCACCCACAAGAACGAGGTGAGGACTGCAAGCATCAGATGACTCACATTTCAAACTTACTGACAAGTGCAGCACTCAAAATAGATTCTGATCACAGGAGCCAGCAATCCCACCAGAGTCCATGAGCCTACACTTCTGATATGCCTTGATTATAGTATGTTAGTTCATAGCCTAAGCCAGGGTTTAGTCTAAATTTATATTAATATTTAGCCAGATTAAAAGCCAAATCAAGTTTGAGGTAACTTGGGTTAGAGAGAAAATATACAGGACGGAAGCTCTCCAGGATCAGGATAGGGATAGGGTTGTGTAGCCCGGGTTGAAACCTCCTATAAAGAAAAGAGCCTTTAAAGTTTAGCGGAACTTGCCAAAACTAGTGTAATCCTAGCTTAATTTGCTGGTCACACAATATCTGAATGTATTCTGTCAAGAGTAGAATAGAGAAGAATAAACAGGTGTTTGCATTCTCAGCACAGACGAATCCAAAAGCCATGCGATCTAGTCCAACAAACATAATGTACGACTGCGGTCAAAACATCAGCACATCTTTTGACTACAGGGAGATCATCACGCTTCATAAAAACTGGTCAAACTTATTTTGGCGAGACGATGCACAGTTATGGTACATACTGCAGGTAAACACATTCAGTTTAGATATGAGCAAAAGCTGACATGCTCTTTGGGATTACATTTCTGATTTGAATGAATCACAGTGTCAATCTGAAATTGTGTTGCAATACAATGTTGCAATACAATGTAATAATATTAATTCACAATTCATGTTCTTCACCTTCAGATGCACACCGCTGGCCTGGGAGGCTTACATGGATACTACCACCCCGTTTCCCAAAAAGTAGGGATGCTGTGTAAAGTGTAAATAAAAACAAAATGCAACGATGTGCAAGTCATTTAAACCCTATATTCAATAGAAAATAGTACAAAGACAACATATCAACACAATTGGTCTCCTCTGTTCCTAAACTCTTACCGAGTGTTGTTAAAAGAAGAGGTGATGCAACACAGTGGTAAACATGCCCCTGTCCCAACTTTTTTTGACATGTGTTGCTGGCATGAAATACATATTGGGCATGTATTTTCCCCCCCAATTTTTTTTCTCTCAGTTTCAACATTTTATATGTTGTCTTTGTAATATTTTCAATTAAATATAGGGATAAATGATTTGCACATCATTGCATTCTGTTTATATTTGCATTTTACACAGCGTCCCAACATTTTTGGAAAAGGGGTTGTAGTACCAATAAATTATTTTAGAAAAAATATAAATTATACAAAATTATTTGAAGCTTTTAAACAAGAAATGTGCACACTGCCCAACAGACAAATGTGAAGAATTGGCATTAAAGCTGAAATGTTTTCTCTGTGATGCCAAGGGGAAACAGTGTTCTTTCACAGGGCCCAAGACTTCAAAGCGCCAGCCATTAAGACACTAAACTTGCTTGTCGTATGCAGTTTCTAATCACACAGTTAAAGTTGTGTTCTGATATTCTGAGGTAGTCCCTGATTGTTTCTCAACAACTTGTCTAGCCCCAAGTATTAAACAATTAACATTTCTGTTGTTTTGACTATGTAGTTCATTACACAATGACTATTTCTGTTGTTTTGGCTACATAGTTCATAGCTCAGTGACCATTTCTGTTGTTTTGACTATGTAGTTCATTACACAATGATTATTTCTGTTGTTTTGGCTACATAGTTCATAGCTCAGTCACCATTTCTGTTGTTTTGACTATTGTGACAGTACGTCACAACCAAGTACAGAGTAAGCATGGGTCAAGCGAGAAGAAAAAACAAAAGGTGCACAGGTCAGGACCAGGGACAGCTCCCTCATGAAAACACACAAGCACAGGTCACGGCTGGCGACCACTAATGAGCAAACACACCTGCATTGGATTGAAGATTGTCCGCTGTGCTGTAAGAGGTGAGGGGAGAACAGGTCAGGGCTGGTGACACTGGGAGTAACATTCTGGTCTTGCTCTTTTCAACGGACGAAGCGGGAGCTGCTTCCTATGAAAAACTGACATTGCAAAAAGGGCGCCGAACCAAGATAATAGGGACCGGCCAATAGAGGCTGGCCATTGCAGGTGTTGTAAATCTTTTTCTTTGATACAAGTTAAACCAAGTATCTTTATGCTACCCATTTTTTGTTTATGGTTATATGCTGCCTCTATTCAATTGCAATCCTTTCAGGGAAATCATGTGCATCCTTTGTTCTTTGCCACACAAAGTAGTTCATTACTCAGTGACCATTTCTGTTGTTTTGATTATGTCGTTCATTACTCAATGACCATTTCTGTTGTTTTGACTATGTAGTTCATTACTCAATTACCATTTCTGTTATTTTAACTATGTAGTTCGTTACTTTGGAATTCACAGCAAGTGAATATAATTAAATGGCATTGTCATCTTTGAGTTCCTTCCTTGCTAATTAGTGTTTCATAAAGCATTTGCTGTTTATTTTAGAATATGATGTACCCAATAGGCCTACAAATGAACAGTAAATACTAGGAGTTATTTTTTCTAAAACATTGTTTCCAGACACTTGTGTACTAATGTAGATGCTACTATGATTAGAAACCTGTATGATCTGCAGATAATGAAGTTAGAGGAATACAGTAAGTATCATACCCTGACCCTACATAAATGTTGACCTCCCTGGTTACTGCAATGGTGAGAGGCTAGCATATTTTGGGGTGTATGTGCCACTGCAGTCAGCATGACAGCTCTTCTTGCAGACCTCCAGTCACTGTGCTTACAGTAGTTAGCGTTGGCTCAAGAAGCAACATCTTACTAAAAATAGATATACAAAAGGTTTCTATGATTTCAACTCTACATCTACTCAGGGGAACAAGATTACAATTTAAAAATATCCAAAATCCTTAACTTTCCCCATTTCTAAATAGTTGAGCTATATGGATTAAAATCCACTTGATAGTCTGAACTCCAAGCACACAGCAACGCATTCCTAATCCAATGAGCTGAACACCAGATCCCAAACAAAGGAGTGCCACAGTTACAGACAGTGAATAACCATGACAGACAAATATTTACGCATCCCCAACCGGCCTGAACACTCACTACAACAAGATTAGCAATTCTGTGCCTCCGCTTGTTCAAACAGATGCCCAATAAAAAATACAATGACTCTGTCAAGGAATCACAATGAGAGGTATACAGGACATAAACATATAAATGCGGCGACGCGCAGACACCAAATTGAAAAAGTATTTAATATGTCAATTAGAACCAAATGTTTTACATAATGAGGTCAAGGGGGATATCTCTTTGTTCGTCCTCAAACATAACATTACAAGATTCACCCTTCATTTCTCTCCAGAGGAATGAAGGATTTTGATGCAGGAAGGCAAACATACAAGATAAAAACGTTCAATGGAAATGCCATAAATTAGCTTTATAATATATAGTTCTCCCCAAACATGCAACAAGCACTTGAGTCAGACACCCTCCCCACGTCCTCTGGTACAAAAGGGAGATGGCCCAGAATGAGCAACAGTGTAAACAGGGAGACAGATCTCTCTATATAGCGTGTCAGGCTGTAGATATGGACCATCCATAATCAAGGTAGAATCTCACACTTTATCCAAGTGTGCCATAACATGTAATAGGCCAACGTGTAGATCTCATTAAAGAAGACACAGTACCTCCCAAGTCATCTGTGACTTTAGGTACAGAAATAACCTCCAATCAATGAATCACTGTGGCATGTTTGCCTCTGCAAGAAAAATAACTGAAGCAACTTTTTTTTTTTTCAAGGCAATCCTAATTACTAGAACAGGGGCTACACAATGCTCTCGGGGGTTCACGGCTACAGATACGATTCTGATTTTCAATGCTTGGAAAATATTTCGCAATAATCCTCATGTTTGAAGACACTTGGCCATCCTTTACACATGATCATCGCTGCTACATTTCAGATGAATGTGTTCGAGGTCATCATACATATGAAATCCTCATGTGGCATTACTAAACCAAACATAGGAAGGGAGCCTGAAATGGAGATATTCTAATCAATACATTTCAAGAATTTTTTCTCAGGCGACCCCATTTAGGAAGGGCAATCAAAATCTCTACATTCCATTCTTGACATTTCAAAACAAGTCAATCATTTATGGATTCATACTGATCAAAACAGTTTGGCAGATCTTTTAAAGTGCTTTCAGATAGGGGGGGGTGCTTCTTACTGTGTATCAAAATGTGAGCCTCTGAAATCCACAATGTCAATTAAATGGATAAGTGGCCATAATATCTTAGCTTTCCAAACAAAACGAAAAGAGAAAAATACATATAGAAAAGGATAACTGCCCATGAAAGATATTCTACAACGTATTCGCATTACAGGAAATCAAATATACATATTTGAAAAAAATGGCATTAATAAAAGTAGATGAAGGACTTGACATTGGACACAGACATGGGAAAAGCTTCTGTTTTCATACTGGACAGTCGGTAGAAGGATTAAGAGAGTTGAATGCACCAACATGTCAACAGCCAAAACTGGGGAAACAACGTTAAGGAAAAGAAACACCAGACCAGTTTTGTGAACTGATATAAATGATAGCCATTTGCAATATCAGTTTTTAACGGTAACTGAACCCCAATGTCAAGGTTACGGGTCAAGTTATGACTTACAATATATATTATATTTATTCATTGTCATTTACAGCCTGTCAATAGTCTCTTTTTTTCTTTTTGTGTTCAAAATCTGCAGTCTCAGGCTCATTTCAGAGTGATGGAGAGGGTTCCTTCCCTCTGTTCAGGCAAATCAGCCTGACATGCAACGAGCAGAGTCCATGTTGTCCTGTAACAGAGCCAGCCCACCTCCATCTCCTCCCTTATGCCTGCCTGCCTGCACGACCTTCGGTAAAGCCAGAGATCTTCCCCAGAGGTGAGCCAGCACAGCGGGAAACTCTTAGCCAGGGATTTCTTTCTCCTCTGAATCCACATTGCTCTACCTGGCTCATTTCACCAAGGACACCTGGAATACACAATGACAAAGATATCAACTCCAGTTACACGTATTTTCTAACTTAACAGCTAGACCAAAACAGATTAAATATCATTAACCAAAGTGTCCAGCGATGTACTTGTATGAATCAATGAAAGTGTAGAAATCATGTCAAAGCACATACTGATGTTAACAAGCAGTAACTTCGTATGACTTAGCTAATCATTCTGAGACTGGACATACTATCCAGTTACCTGGATCTCTTTTGCCTCTTGGCTGCAGAGCTCTTCTGTTTTCACCTCAACAGGGGCCATAGTGTTGGCCATCTGTAGGCTCCGGGTCACTGGCCCGTTGGCCCTCTCCCTCGACCTCAGAGAGAACCGTTCCCCCTCTTTCTTCAGTGGCCCCTGAGACTGTTGTGGTGATTTCAGCTCCGCTGCCTTCTTGGGTGGCACTTCCTTGCCCACACGTGGCTTCGCCAGAGAGTTGGGCCGCAGCGCCTGTTCACTGGGATTCTCGGAGGGCAGTGGGGTGGGCGGCAACGACTGAACTTTGCCTTTTTTACTTTTCTTGTTGAGGGGGACTGTGGCCGCCGGGAAAGAGGCTGGCCTCTTGGTGCGCATCTGTGTGGCTGTTGCCTTTCCTTTACCTGCCGGCGGCGCAACCTCGTTCTCCACGGGGCCAGGTCTGCTCTTCCGAGCCCGGGTTTTGCCCACAGGTTTGGGAAGCATCTCGGCCGGCTCCGCCTGCTGGAAGTCAGAGTCCGTGGTTCTCCTTCGAAGGCTCATGTTTTTATCCGTGGCTGGCGTCGACTCCGCTGCTCCTTGTTTGGCCTTTTTAGAGACGGGCTTCATGGGACAGCTGCTAGCTATGTGTTTGCTGAGGCTGGCGGGGTAACTGAACTCCCGGCTGCAGTGAGGGCAAACGTGGATCTCTGGCACTTCGGGCTCCTCTTTAATCTGGCCAGGGGCTTTGTTAGCAGCGGCGGCTGTCTTGTTTTTCTGGGTTATGGCCTTCTGGACCAGCTCATTCTTCTTCTTACTGAGGGAACTCATCTTGGTCTTGCCGAACGACTCCTGGTTGAAGTTGAGCCTCTTGGGTTGGCCCATCCTTCGGAAGGCGCTCTGTCCAGCGTTGGCAGCCGAGGCTGGCGAGAGAACTCCATTCTGAGGCTTCACAATCTGTCTTAGTGGTATGGGGTTTTTCTTGGGCGTGTAGCGCCTCTTGTCGCTGGCGTTGGCACAGGCCAGAATATGCTTGTGCAGCTCAGGCATGTTGTCGAAGCTCTTGCCACACTTTGTGCAGCGGATGGCGGTGCTGAACGTCTGCGGGATGTTGTGTGTGGTAAAGTTGGTGGCCGAGGCCGCCGTAGCCGCGGCCGTGCGGTTGTGGTAGGGGAAAGGTGGCGGTTTAAAGCTGGGGTAGTGCTGATTAATGCCCAGGCGTACATCCGGGCCTTTAGGCAGGCCTCCCTCAGAGGCCATGATCTTTATGGTAGTGTACAACTCCTCTGTGAGGTCCTCCGGCCCGTCCTCCTCGTGCCTCCCGTTAGTGTCGGGCTGTTCCTCTTTCTTCACGTCTGCGACACCCATCGAGGGGGCTTCCACCGGAGAGCCCTCTGGTTCTGCAGGTTTGCTCGAGGACGGGTTGCTCTCTTCTTTGGCCCTGGCTGGGTCGGTGTAGTTCTGGGGCCTCAGCTTGCCGCTCTCCACGGCGGTGTGCGTGCACGGCTGGCCGGGATGCAGGTCCGCCTGGTGCTGCCGGAGGTTACAGAGGAACGCAAACTCCTTGGAGCAGACGGCGCAGACGAAGATGCGCCCCACGCCGTGGAGGCTGGTGCGGTGCTCCAGCAGGGCCGGGCCGTCGCCGAACAGCTGCACGCAGAACTCGCACTTGTAGGGCCACTCGGCCGCGTGCTCCAGGATGTGTTGACTCAGCTCTTTGATGGAGCGGAAGGGGTCCTCGCACACGTTACACACAAAGCTCTTACTGAAGGGCTCCGGCCCCCCCTCCCCGGTCTCCTCCCCATGCTCCTCCTTGCCGTCGGCGGCGGACTGAGGCGAAGACCCTGAGCCGTCAGGTGGGTGGAGCGGATCTTCCGACAGCTCCATGTGCTGGGGCTCCTCTTTAATCCCAGAGCTGGCGAGAGACACCGGAGGGACCAGGGACGGAGGGGGGCTATCTGATATGGCAGGATGAGGGCTCAACGAGGCCGAGGATTCTGTTACGGATGATGAAACGGGGAGTTCATAGCACTGGGACTTCTCCTGTCCCTCATTAATAACGGCTTCCGTATCAGGATTCGTTTGGACATCAAGCAGACTGTGGCTCCTTCCGCTGTCGTGTTTTGAATCTGTGGACGACTGACTCAAAAAGACAGCTTCAGTTACCGGGGAGGACTCTGTAGAGGGGCTCGCTACTGCTTCCCCGCTGAGGGGATCTGTATTGGAATTGGAGTCTATTAGCTTAGTATTATCCTGCTCATCCCCATAACGTTCACTTAACGCAGCCAACACGGCGTCTGTCGTGGCGGAGTTCAACGAACAAGCCGGCTCATCCTCACCCCGCTGAACGGATCTGGGGGACATTTTGGGGGAGAGAACAGGGAGAGAGCCATGCGTGGGACAGTCTTGCGAGGGCATGGTGGGTAGGACAGGGGGGGGTGGGGTCGGAGAGGCCAGGTTCGAGTCGCAGGGGGAGGAGGGATTCATGGTGACAGGGGTCAGAGAGGGAGGAGAGGGATGGGCTGATTCAGAGGGCATACTGAAGGAGGGACTGTGAGGACCACTGTCTGCTGTGTCCTGAGAATCTTCCGGGCTTCCCAGGGCAGAAGACCCCTCCTCTCCTGCCGGGATGAGGCCGGCGTACTCGTTCATCAACACCTTTTCTAACATGCTGGTGTTGGGCTTCTTCTTCTTGGCGAGGGGGTGTGCCGGGAATGGACATCCCTTAGACTCTGGCTCCGCCGTGCTCTTCCGACTCATGCTCAAATCGAGCACTGCTTCGCCGGGCGTCTTGTCGAAGCTGTCGCTCCTCTTACTGATGCTGCTGGACAGGTCCAACGGCTGCTGATTACACGAGTTCCCCCCGCTCCGAGCGGCAGACCAGCTGCATCCTTCCTTCCCACTGGGACTCCCGGTGTCCCCACCGTCCTCCTTGTTGGACACACTCCAGGAGGGAGACGTGCCCAGGCTCTCTAGCTTCGGCACCTTGAGCGTGTATGACGAGCCCCCAACCTCGCCCTTACAGCCGTCTGCTTTCTGCACAGGGCTGAGCTGCGGAGACGAGGGAGGTGAAGCGGTTCTCCTCTTGAACCTGCCAGAGGCTGTGGGTAGAGAGGTAATGGAGAGTGGGGAAGCCAGTCTGTGACTCTCTGCTATCAGAGCAATGGTGGGCTTCTGACTGTCCGTCTGGGTCTGCAGGAGCTGTTTCAGTTTAGGGGACAGATAGATTGTTTTCTCCTTTTGAAATGCCAGTGAGTCTGAGGACTGAGGAAAGAGGCTGCCCACCAACAAGGCAGAGGCTGAAGACGTGGATGAAGAAGAGGAGGCGCCCCCAGTTTCTGACTCCATTTTAAGACCGGGCATGAGCGGGGGCGTGGACGTTCTCCTTTTCGCCACAGGCTGGCCGAGGCCAGACGCTTGCCTCCCGGCACAGGCCCTGGTGTCTACTTTGATGGCCTGAGTGATCTGACCGGGGCTTACGATCACTGCGTCGAGTCCGAACAGGGCCGCGGAACTGGAGTCCACCTCGATCACCTCGCAGCTGCTGACCGAGCTAGTAGACAAGACCTTGCCGTCGATGTACAGGCTGAGATTCTCCGAAATGTTGTTAGATATGTCCACCATGTATTCCCCCTCATCCTCCGTGTCGGCGCTGGGCACGTAGACCGGGGGAGGGCTGGCATTAGCAGACTGCTCTGGCAGACGCTGCTCCTGGGTCTGGCGCTGCTGGGACGGGCCCTCCTGGAGCAGAAGGCCTTTCCTGCGGACCCCCTTGGGAAGTAAATGGCGCTCGTGGATTCTCCGCTGGTGCCTGCGCATGTTGGTGTGAGTGCCAAAAGCCTTGTTACAGTACTTGCAGGGATGAAGCTCCTTTGTCTCGCCGTTCTCATCCATGATGAAGGGCCGGTCGCTCTCCGTTGAGGGGTTCTTCCTTGCCACCTCGGGGCTCTGCACGGGTCCTCCAGGGACAGAGGAGCCCACAACAGCGTACTGGCTGGAAGCGGAGCCACAGTCCGGGCTTGATCCGTCAGCCTGCCCCAAGGGGATGAGTAAAGTCGCAGTGCCGGCCAGCGAGCCAGGCCTTTGCACTTTGTTCTTCGGTCCGTTCTCGTGCCTCCGCTCGTGCCGCCGGCGCCCCACCTGCGAGCCGAAGGACTTACCGCAGTAGCGGCATTTGAACGTGTGCGCTTGCAGGTTGGCGGTGGCATGAATGTGTGTGTGGCGCTCCAGGCCCTGCTTGGTGGAGAAACGCCGCTCGCAGTGCTGACAAGGATGGGACTCATCTCCTTGGGGGTCACCGTCAAGGTCGGGGTCGGGTTCTAGTTCAGGCCCCGGAGGGGATGAGGCGGCCTCAGTGTCCCCCTGAAGGCTCCCAGGGTCCTCTTCACGGGGGCTACAATGGCTCAGGGACAGACCACGCCTCTCGCTCCTCTCCTCAGACTGGGCACTCCGCTGGGTCAGGGTCAGCGGCTCCCAATGCCCTGGGTCCTCCTCTTCATCGCCATCCTCCTCATTGTCCACTGGTATTGCGGCAGAGTTGAACGGAGCTTGGGAGAGGCCATTACACCCTATGGGGGAGCTCTCCCGGGTCTCTTGAGAAGGCCCTGGTGACGGAGAGGGTGTTTCGTCCTCCTCATTTGGGCCTTGAACAACAGAACAAGGGTATGTTTAATAATTAAATGTTGGACTTCAAATAAACAAAATCCAGCCCATTAAATACTGGAAATAACAGTAATAAATTAGCAACACCTGAAATGAATTAAAAATATCCAAAAGTGGGCCAACCAACCTTCCTCTGTATCCCACATCTCTGTGACAATAGGTTTGGTTCCGCCTGTTTGCCTGGGCCCACGGAATCCACCCAAACCAGCCTGTCTGGCTCTCTCCAACAGCTTTCTTCTGGCTAACAGGGAAGCAGACAACCAACATTAACTAATCTATGGTAATATGGGAAATATAGCTATTTCAAATGACATGGCTGACCTACTTCTAAATAAACATGACACAAGTGGACTTACTTACATTTTAAACCAATCTACTTTTGGAAAGTTACATTTAAGATGAGTGAATATTTAATGGGGGAATTGAATTTTCACAGCTCAATCAACAACTGTACTGGATATTGGTTAAAAACTTAACTACATTACATTTGGCCATGTAATAAGTTTGTAATTCAAACAGAACACCAAGTGAGATATGACTGTTGAAAATAGTCTGAAGAAAAAAAACATGTGGTATGTGACCTAAGTTCTTATTTCAAATACACTTAAATATTACCATAGTGTTTTAGACAAACAGAAGCAGGTTCAAAATGTACAGAGCGCCAGCATGG
The DNA here is from genome assembly GCF_011004845.1 of Esox lucius. Taxonomy (NCBI): domain Eukaryota; kingdom Metazoa; phylum Chordata; class Actinopteri; order Esociformes; family Esocidae; genus Esox; species Esox lucius. The sequence continues at coordinate 14,494,153 of NC_047585.1, forward strand.
GTACATTATCCACATGAAGAAAACAGGCTACAGACAAAGTGCTTTTTAACAAAGCTAGTTCCAAGACTAATCAACATCTGCCACGATGGTCACATTGTGACAGGGCACATAAGGTCAACGCTAATGAAAAACACTACATTTCTCTTCCATGTAGCCAACAGCATGCACCCCTCAAGGCTATGACTGTTAATACTGTACATCATTTAAAACAACACCGTAGGCTAGGTCTCAAACAGATCTAAATGCTCATTTCTATTAAACGGACAGAATGGTTACCAGGCACAAGGCTGCTGCATGGTTCTTTCACCAGGAGTACTGAAGGAATTATCATTCGGAAAACTGGTTTTTGTCTTAAATCCCTGTGTGCTGAGATGTCACAAATTCTTTGTGCCTTTTCTTTATACCTGAATTGTATCAGCAACAACAGGAAAATTATGAAACATCATTATTCAGTAAGGCAAGCTGCTAACTTGCAATTTCCAGAAATGTGAATGTAAAAATTGTTGTTTTATGTGTCAAGGAATTTAGCTTGTGGGTTGCCATCTGTCAATTCCAGCTAAGTGTGTACAGAACGTTACACTGAGAGCTCACAACAGGGTCAAATATGAATGCCTCCTGCACTGTGCACATTAAAACAAAAGGTATAGTGTTCAAGTAGCTGGCGAAAGTGTCTAAAGAAATCTTTCTTAGCACCAAGCTCACCACCAGTCTAGGTTTGAGCTTGACAAATACCCTGAAAGACCCATGGGCTATGCAAATTGGCAAGCAGCGGCCTGGGTGCGGGGAGCTATCATCAGTGGGAATTACCTGGTTTCGTCACACAAAGGCAGCTCCTTGCAAACCCAACTAAGTTTGTCAGGTGAGTGAGCATGCCCTCACATGTGTTGCGCCATGTGACTTCCTGGTTGGAAGACAAGTTTGGGGGGATAATAGTTTGTGTATATGCCTAAGGAAAGCTTGCAACAATCTTCAACTTGCTCAAATGTGTTGGGGTCTGTTGCAATTTCACAGGACTGTAGCAGTTTGATAAGGCTAAACCAATTCTTTAATCCATTGGCTATATTCAAAGGTGAATGCCAACAAGAGAAGTGTGTATATATTTGAAAGGAATCATATACAAAATGGCATAGTTTATACAAGAAATACCACCAATCCTATCTGAAAGTGGTATTGCTGGAAATGTTTTACCATCTTATTTGCAAATACAGTGATCCTGAAAACATTGTTTAATAATGTTAGATCAAAGCTGAATCAATTGACCAGACCAAACTGTTAACTAAGTTAAGCAAAGACAGTACTCAGGGAATAGCAAAGAAACATTGGCAAGCTAAAGATATTTTGAAGATCCCCAAAATGTTGTATTAGTGGCCACAACATTAATAGCATGGGTGAAAACGCAATACACAAACTAGTGTACAAATGCACAAAACCGTAGTATTGGTATAATAACAGATTGTATAGCCTATAATCCCAATTCCTATTCCATACTCTATGTGCAACATTGTCTTGCCTTTAGCTAGGTAGCCATGCCAAATGAGAGTTGGTTCTCAATCAGCTAATCGGGGAAATAAAATATAAAACAAATATTCATACAATAAGTAGTGTGGCATAAAGACAAACAGTCATGATTTTTCTCCTCTGATTGACAAACAACCGCTTCCTAATCCTGGTACAATAATCTGTCCAAAAACTGCAAGTAATGACAACGACTGACATTGGAATCCCAACACTTGGATGTCAACTGATGTGTCCCCCATCATATGAGCATGTTTCTGTCTCTGCCAAATATCTCCTGAATTGACATAATTCTTGTGTTTTGTCAATCCACAGCATGATGTGGACTACAGCTTGTTTCCAGTCAATTCAGCCATTTTCATGCAACTGGCATGCAGTAATGTTACATCATTGGGTAGTTGTCATTTTAATAATTGTGAACATCACATATTACTGGTCGCGTAGCTTGACGCAGGCAAACTTTCACTCCAGAGTCATACCACAGACTGGCCTAGGCTACATAATGAGGGCAAAATATCATGAAGAGAACGTTGGAATGATTTAACAAGTTGGGGTCATTGTCCCGAGACAGGATACCATTTTGAGTTTGGATCTCAGCTTGCCTCAAGAGACTGGGTTAGCATCCAGTCATCACCGGAGTGGCTGTGATAACAAGGTCATCTGGCCTGGCCTAAAGCCTGTTTCATGCCACAGAAACTCATACTGCAGCACAGTCATCTGACCAGAATGGTCAAAGGCATTTTTCTACATCTGAACTATGGCCACTCAAACAGTTTCTAAGTCAGCTAATTAAACAGGTTTGAGTGCTTAAAAACAAGTATTGAAATGCTGCTAACATTTTGGCTTCCTTCAGAAATTATTTTAGAAGTACAAATGATACCCACTGATCATTGTAAATGTCACAAATAAACATTATCAGAGGGATTGTACATGAAAACAATAGGTCAATATTACAGATGTCAGAATGTTGAGAAAACTTGCATACTCACTGAGTCAATGTAAATTAAAAATACACTGGAGTTTACTAGCATACAGCAGAAACTTAAAATCAGTAAGTACTACAGTAATTATCAATGCTGCTTCCTTTTTCGTGGGAAAAATAAGTCCCGTTTAATGAAGAAATAATTCAAATTCTATGGTCTTCCTTGTAGCAGATAATTAAGAAATGCTAGTACATTTGAAGGTTTAGTATTGTTGAGAAAGGGTGGGACTACAGAGCTTGTGCAACTACATGCATCAAGGGCCTTGTCTGCACTACTTCAACTTTGCATTGACTTTGGCTGACTAGCTAGTAGTAAATCTAGCTACCCTCCCTAGGCCAAATGTAAATGGAGCTCACACTTGCCAATGATTAACAGCTAATTTCGAGATTCCTATTAAACCTGTGTTTCAGCTAAGTGGTATGTGTTACTGCGATAATACAACAGGGTCATCTTTTGAGACCATGTACATTCCGAGCAATACTACTGGCAACATTAAAAGCGTATCCTGCGACTATAGTTAGCAATGGTTAGCTGACTAGATGTAGCTAAGGATTTACAGTACAACACATGTTATGACACACCTTAAGTTAGCCATCTACCCTAGACATACGACGCTGCGCATCCACCGGAGATCCTCTCCCCTCCCCTTTAATCATTTCGACAACTGTTTTCATCATTTTTTTGCTTTACACAAAAGCCACCTTCCCTGCCCGAATTGTCTTGCACGTCCGGGCTTGACCTAGCCTGTCCAACTCGCGAGCTAGCTTACGATACCTTTAGGATTGACAGCTCAGATGGAAACAAACAGATTGAACTAGCTAAATAGTCCCTAACCCGCAAGTCTAACAAAACTAACTAGCATGGTAGGTTTTGAACATAGGTAAGTAAATAGCAAATATTATCAACGGATCAGATAACGTGGCTCGCAATTGACTTGAAAGCCTGGAAAGGTCACATCCTAGAAAACGTCACGACGAGCCAGCCACTAAACTAGCTAGGTTAGCTACCTAACGTTAGCCAACTTATTTACTGTGTCTGACTAACATTGGCTAGCTAATGTTGACAGATGGCGTGATATCTACGTTGTTACTAAATACCAGTTTAGCTCCAATCACAGTACATTATGCGAATGTTCAGTAATACAAAAATATATAACTTTTTTTAAATTGAAAGTTTTTGGAAAGGAAAAACTGAAGCATCTATACCTCGCTTCAGTTTGCTAAGCTAGTTAGCATGCTATGAAGAATTTCACTTCGAATGCAAGACTATTTCATTCGACTGCTGTACTCCCAGCGAGCTTCAGTATCGAAGATGTTGCTAAATAATGTCTTGCAAACTGTAATAAACAGGAATTCTAATTATAACACTGTACGCCTTACCTCGCTTTGCCCTAGGTGAATTTTTCTTGCTCAGACTGCTCGTTCTTTCTTCCTCTAATGCAGCTGTTATCTCAGGGTTGTCTTCCCCATTGTACCAAACCAGCAGTTCTTCCCCTGGCCGGATTGGCTGTTACAAGGATAGAAGACAGAAGAACCCAATCAGAGACCAGTCTGCTGAGAGACTGGAGGAAATACTGGGCCCCTGTTGTGTCTGTCAACTCAGAGTCCCACAGGAATGTTAGGTGTTGACATTAATGTGACAAACCATGCATTTAAAATTTTAAAATATTACTTTAATTTCTTTGATAAAAATCACCCAAGTTGACCAGAGACAGTATATATTTTTTATTTTTTATGAAGTCTAGAAAGAGACATTTACAATGTTCAACATAGGTTTACATTATCTAATTTGGCTTTCATGTGAATAACCGACGTCAAGCTTCTCAATAGCCAACATTCTATTTCACATGCATATACAAAGGCACTCTAGTGATCAACTGAATGAAAAGAATAACATTTCACCAGTGAGACTTCGTCTGACTTACCCGTAACACTTTGTAGTAAATGGCTCGGTTTACTTCCATAGGGAAGAGGTTTTGTTCTGGAGAGGAGTGGGCCCAGTTTACATAACGTAACCAATTTCCCTTCATAGGGTCAGTTGCATCCACACACATCCAACCCCTGGCTGGAAAATACACCTACGAAGGACGGGTTATCAGGCTGGTAGTCTTCAAAATTGTAGGCAGATGGATGTCTACAACCTAGGTGTGTGTGATAATGGATGAGGTGCTCCCTATCCTCTGCTGCTCACCTCCCACATGTAGACATTGCTAGTCACCTGGCACCTTTTCTTCTTCTCTCCTACAAAAGGGCCAAATCTCTTGCCTTTCGGGATGAGCCTAGATGCCCAGACACCTGGGGGAAAGAGTAGCAGTACATCTGTGAGCAACTTCAAACTAATCATATGTCGCCTAGGCAACACACTGCCATTGCGGGATAAATATCCCAATTCGTATTAATCACACAGAGGTTGGTTTTGGTAGTTGAATAGAATTGAAAGGAACCACAAAATTGAAATGAACCACTAAATTCAAATTTTCCCATGCAAAATATAGATTTTGCACCATTACAAATGTGTAAGGTGTTGTGATTTTTTCTTTTTTCTTGAGGTAAAAGCCTTCATAATTGACTCAGCTTCATCCCGTCTGTTGTGATCTAGATTACTGCAATGCTCTTCTCTCGGGTTATCCAGACAAATTCATAAATAAACTTCAATTAGTGCTGCACACGGCTGCTAAAATCCTAACTAGAACAACATTTTTTTAACACATTACTCCTGTCCTAGCGTCCTTACACTGGCTGCCTGTTAGGGTTAGGGCTGATTTTAAGGTTTTACTCTTAACCTATAAATCAATACATGGACTTGCTCCTACTTACCTTGATGAAATGATCCAGTCATACATACCTACACATAACCTACGATCGCAAGATGCAGGCCTTTTAATTGTACCTAGAATTTCTAAACAAACAGCTGGTGGCAGGGCCTTTTCTCATAGAACTCCACTCCTGTGGAATGATCTGCCAATTAAGGTTAGAAATGCAAACTCAGTGCAAACTTTCAAGTGTCTACTAACAACGCATCTCTATAGCACGGTTTATAATTAGGTGTAGCCTGGCCCGGGGGCGTGAAGGTGACCAGTAGGCTTGATACTGTCCACCCTTGCTGTCTTGCCAGGTGGGCTTTCGTTGCCACTGGGATGCCCTCCCTCCAATGCCTTTCGGGGGAAAAGTCACTGGCTTGTTGTTGACTCTCTGTTGCGCACTTGTGCAATTGGGCTGTACGCTGCTGGCAATACTCGGCCCTCATTCAGGGGGGTTGCAGTTGGTGGGTGTCCCTTTGGTTGATGCCTGGCAATGTGGGTGGATTGATTTCCTGCCAGTTGGGCCCTGTCCGGGGCCTCCCCCGGGTAGGGCCACAGTGTCACCGGACACCCCCGTCTCAGTTCCAAGGTATTACGCTGCTGGGGGATATGAGGAATACACTTCTAACTTTTCTCAGTCTCCTCCAGTTTTACATTTTAGGAGGAGATGAGGTCCTAGTCCACACCTGCGGAGTACCTGGTTTGGGGGGCCCGTTGCTGTCCCTGTCCTTGTCCACCTGGTCATACTTTTGACCTAGTCAAGAATCAAATAGACTCTGGATATAGCCCAGAGAAATGTATTTATTATTCTAATTGGACTCTTAATATCTCACCCGGCACAGCCAGAAGAGGACTGGTCACCCCTCTGAGCCTGGGTCCTCTCTAGGTTTCTTCCTAAAATTCAGACTTCTTAGGGAGTTTTTCCTAGCCACTGAAATCCAACACTACTGTTGTTTGCTCCTTGGGTTTTAAGGCCGGGTGTCTCTGTAAAGCACTTTGTGACAACTGCTGTTGTAAAAAGGGCTTTATAAATAAATTTGATTGATCACCGGTAGCAACTGTACTGTCCTCAAGCATCTCCAGCTCTACTACTCATACCACATCACCAGCCAAAATCAAAACATACACTGCTTTTGGTGGAACTGTATAACCATGTAAATTATTATGCACCCCTTGATTACAAATAATTGTTTTATCAAACCAAGAAAGTAATGGGAAGTTAGAACCAACCCAATGCAGCTCATTTTCAACTCACCAATTCGACTTCGATCGACAGCAGAGGGGCTTAGTCTAATGCTGTCAGGCAAGCCCTTCCAAACATGGTGCGGGATATCAGCAAGCGTTTCCATTGTCCCTTCTGGAACAGCCATGGTCACCTAGAATAAAACTAATCTGTTCAGGTATAAAATACACCAACACCCTGATCAAAACATTAAAACGCTCTGACACTGGGAACATGTAATGGTTTCTTTTACCTACCCAGGTAAGAATCCTCAATGGACTCTGGGACTAGCAGCTGTGCTTACACAGGATCTAAAGGGGAGGTTGCACAGAAGATACGTAATTGTGGATTCAGGATAATAGTCAATCCTACTGTAGGATAATAACATTGAGGCAGACTGCCAATGCCACATTGCCAGCAAGAGTCACTACTGATTATCAAGAGTATAGCCATCATTACCACTCAACTGTAATTTTGAGTGCATGACACTAACATTTGAGAAAAACTACCCTTGTATTAACAATAAAAGGTGTTATATTAGATCTAGAATTGTTGTGCAATTAGGTTATTACAACAAGATTGAGAAGCAGATATAAATGTAAAACATTGTATTTGTTTTTTAATAATGTAATAGGTAAGGAGTGTCTTTTTTTTGGAGACAAACTGTCGATTGTCACTGCTTCCAAATATCATAAACACTCCTTTGTCATCCATCAACTGAAATGAATGCTATTGACTTAAGGCAAATTTTTTATGCGGATCGTTCCAAGATTGTTAATAAATAAGGCTTATAGACCGTTTCCATTATCGTTTTACATTACATCGGCATGACCCTTTCGAGTTGGCCCGTACCATAGAATGTTTTTATTTTCTTTCAAATAGTATGTAATCTTAAGAATTATACATGTGGCTTTTTTGTTTATTTATTTAATAAAGCAATTTGCAATTGACTAAAACCAAAGTCGATACGCTGCTAAAAACATTGCATTTTAATTTAGCCCTACATACATTACATAATTATTTAGCCTAATATGCTAGACTATGCTTGGCTTCTCTAACACAACTGAGATTCACATTAAATAAAAATGTGCTTGGATCCAAGCAAGTTTAAAAAAAACAGAGGGCAGGCATTATTCTTTCACTGTGCTAGGACGAAAAGTTCCGCGACATGTTTCATACGGAGCATCCTTGTCAAATAGCTTAATGACAAAAGGCATGTTGTTACCCACGTTGCATCGACCAGTCAGTGCTTGCTATTCCAACCCGATGCAACCATCAACTGAGTTTAAGTGTCTGGATTTCCAATATTGCCGCGTGTGTTGCCGAGGTTACAGCTTAATTGGGATAGCGGCCGGTCTTGACATCTTTTGTGCACTTACCTGTTTTATTTTGATCAGCACTGTGATTTTTGTCTACCTGTTTTCAATCGGCTGAAAATGGCGGATGGAGACTGAGTCGAAATGCTCTCCAATAACTGTTGGGTCGTAGAGTTGGGAGAGGCAGGCGTCTCATGCAGCCATCAATGGAGCGACGTTCAATTCGGCCCTTTAAAGATTTTAGCAATTACTTCAGAATGGACACATCTTAAAACACATTTTAATATTTATTTCAAAGCTGTACAGTGAAGTCACTAAACTCAAGTTAAACTCAAATCACTAAAACAAATGGTTAACAAATGACATCGCGCGTTCATAATGTTATACTTTTATAGATCGAATCATCATAAACATTAGTTTCATTGTAAAGGTAATTTTATTATCAGTCAGATAACAGCTGCACAGTTGTTGTCCAAAAATATAGAAGAAACATTTGAGATTACTGAGATTGTTTTTTGCAACACACACATAATACAATATAATGTCATGTTACTTCTGCTATTAAAATGAGGACTTCAAATGACCATTAAAAAACCTATTCTCAATAACCTAAACCTTACGCCCAAACTTAACCTATTTCCTAAACATAATCCCTAAATGTAACACTTATTTTAACCCTATCATAAACCTAAACCAAAATAACCTACATTTTATGTCTGAACTTGAACCCAAAAAGTGATCCCAATTCTAACAGATTTTCAAAAGTTTTCCCCTAATCCTATCAGATAAAATGGAAATTTTTCCTAGCTGGTACCATCAAAACCTTGTGGGGTCCAATATTTCTAGTTAAACTTTTTGAGGGGACTTTGGGTCATCCATGTACACATATAATGTGATCACATACAAATACTTGGGAACCCTGGAAGGCCGGTGGTTCAGCACCCGTAAACTTGTTCTAGGGTTCAAGTAGCTTTCTCAAAGGCAGAGCCACATAATATTGGCATCTTGGATACTGATGTCAGCTTACTCCCAAACAGATCATCCTTGAGTACTATGGATGTAAGTGAATGCACTGTCATTAATGAGGTGGAATCTTATACAAAAATGTAACTTAGAATTAAATACAATAATAATGTGTACTGAATATGTAGCTCTGTCTCCATTATACTTTTACTGCATCTGCTAATCTACTATAATCTACTATACTATTTTCCCACCAACTGTTAACATAAATTCAGTATAATGCTGCATTTTGTGTTGATGTTAACTGACAACTTGTTCAAATGTAAATCAGAACTTGACAATAACATGATAACTGAGTCCAGTCTGTAGCTTGCAGTACATTCACCAGGAAAAGGAATCTTTGTCAAAGTAATTTCATCGCATTAGTGACCACTAGAGGAGGCCATATTCACATGTATTATAGGCAGCGCTAAATTCCCCATTTCTTAAACCAACAGAGCACACAGCAGAGGTGTAAAAATATAAAGAATAAGTACTTGGCTGTGTTTACCAGTTTTGGGAAGTTCCTAAGGAAGAGCTGAATGACCAGGTAAACAGAGTTCATAACTAATGAGTGACTTCAATTGCTAATTTACACTCTTCCTTTTTATTTAATTTATCACAGGTTAGTTTTGAACTCCCTTTACCTGGTTACTTATATCTTAATTAGATATTTCCCTGAAGTGGTGAACACAGCTGAACCCAGTTGAGTACTTTTACTTTGTAATATTTACACCTCTGGCACACCATTTACCATGTCTCACTTCCCATTCACTTAGTAATGGCCATTCAAGGCTTCAGTAGAGTTATTTTAGCAGCAGGATATTATGCTGGCAGCACTCAGCTTTTCATTATCACAATAAAAGCCATCATTGAAAAGTATAAGGCAATATACACTCACCTAAAGGATTATTAGGAACACCATACTAATACTGTATTTGACCCCCTTAATTCTATGTGGCATTGATTCAACAAGGTGCTGAAAGCATTCTTTAGAAATGTTGGCCATATTGATAGGATAGCATCTTGCAGTTGATGGAGATTGTGGGATGCACATTCAGGGCACGAAGCTCCCGTTCCACCACATCCCAAAGATGCTCTATTGGGTTGAGATCTGGTGACTGTGGGGGCCATTTCAGTACAGTGAACTCATTGTCATGTTCAAGAAACCAATTTGAAATGATTCGAGCTTTGTGACATGGTGCATTATCCTGCTGGAAGTAGCCATCAGAGGATGGGTACATGGTGGTCATAAACGGATTTACATGGTCAGAAACAATGCTCATGTAGGCCGTGGCATTTAAACAATGCCCAATTGGCACTAAGGGGCCTAAAGTGTGCCAAGAAAACATCCCCACACCATTACACCACTACCAGCCTGCACAGTGGTAACAAGGCATGATGGATCCATGTTCTCATTCTGTTTACGCCAAATTCTGACTCTACCATCTGAATGTCTCAACAGAAATCGAGACTCATCAGACCAGGCAACATTCTTCCAGTCTTCAACTGTCCAATTTGGTGAGCTTGTGCAAATTGTAGCCTCTTTTTCCTATTTGTAGTGGAGAGAGTGGTACCCGGTGGGGTCTCTGCTGTTGTAGCCCTTCCGCTTCAAGGTTGTGCGTGTTGTGGCTTCACAAATGCTTTGCTGCATACCTCGGTTGTAACGAGTGGTTATTTCAGTCAAAGTTGCTCTTCTATCAGCTTGAATCAGTCCGCCCATTCTCCTCTGACCTCTAGTATCAACAAGGCATTTTCGCCCACAGGACTGCGATGAAAATTGTGCATGAAAATCCCAGTAACTGAGCAGATTGTGAAATACTCAGACCGGCCCGTCTGGCACCAACAACCATGCCACGCTCAAGATTGCTTAAATCACCTTTCTTTCCCATTCTGACATTCCGTTTGGAGTTCAGGAGAAAATGCATTGAAGCAACTGCCATGTGATCGGTTGATTAGATAATTGCATTAATGAGAAATTGAACAGGTGTTCCTAATAATCCTTTAGGTGAGTGTAGTTAACAGTCTAGTCTGTGAAAAAGACAAGAATAAAATTGGAACGGACATTAAACATAAAATGTACAGACTAGATTGTTAACTCTATTACCTTATATATTTCAATGATGGCTTTTATTTTGAAAAAGAAAATCTGAGTTAGCACTGCTAGCATAATATCCTGCTGCTACAACAACAGTAAGGAAGCCTTGAATGGCCATCACTACATTCACTATCCATGGTGAACTTGATCCATTAGTGTTTTGAATTAACTTTGTTGATGGGGATTTAAGAATTAATCAGCAAACCTCCTTGTTTAAGGGCAGCTAAACTCCTTAGATGAAAATGACCTATTTTAGCATCTCTATTAGTCTGAAACATACATTGTAGTGTAATATTCTTTCATTCATAAAGTTACTATTTTCCAATATTGAGATTTCCAAATATGCCCACTAATACACATAGTGTATATAAAGAACAGATACATATGGATGCTTGTATCTCTACCCCTAAGTGTAACAACAACAGTGTGACTTGTTATCCACAGATCAGAACATCAAGCTTACAACAATTTCTCTATGTAGATTGGTGGATCTCATTATCTGAATACTTTCTGATTATTTGATATTGATTTCAGCTACCTATTCAATGTAGAGTAAGATTTGATGCTTGCCTCATGAAAATGCAGATGTTGCGTATGTGGGTAGGGTGTAAGGCTCATGTGTTGTTACTGAATAAATAACCATAGAATTGAATCAGCACCTCCGTGACCTAGTCTAAAAAAAAAAACATTCATTGTGAAGTTCACAAAGCTGGAATTACTGTTTTCTGTAGAGAAATCGCTTGTCCAAGGTCAACCTGGATCCCTGACCAATGGGGGGAAAAGTAATATGGTCTGATGGCCTCACAAATCACCAGTTCTGAACATCATTGAACCTTAACAGGATATTCTGGAGTGCAAAGCAGATTTCCACCTACCTTCATCCTTAAATGAACTGGAGACTTCTCTTCTGGAAGAATGGTGCAACATCCCACTACACACAGTTCAGGACTTGTATGGCAGCATTTCAAAAAGGGGAGGATTTGTTCTTAAGGTAAAGGGTGGCCATACTCCATATTACACTCCTCATATTAATCTAATTTTATGTTTTTCCGTTATTTTGTCCAACCCATATATTTACTAGTTTTCTGTCATTTACAGACCAACTGCACATCACCGTGCCTGTTAGTTTTGGGACGGCAGGGAAGCCCAGTAGTTAAGACCGCTGGGCCACAAACCAAAATATCACTGGTTCTAATTCTTCAGCGATTGAAAACCCTGTCATTCAATCCCTGAGAAAGGCAGTTAACTCTAATTGCTCTTCGGTTGTTGCTATAAATAATAATTTGCTCTTAGCATACCAACGTGGTTAAATAAATAGTGTGAATACCTTTCCTGTGGGTGATACAAGTCTTTATCAGAAATGTAGCCTGCTAGCTCCTAGCTGTTATTTCCATTGACAGACGGAGATGGAACCACCTAGTAATATTTGGCACTGGTAAACAACATGTTGCTGGTGCTTTATTTCCTTTGACAGCTTGTTGAGGAAGTTGATGACCTGCTACTTAATCACTTCACCCGTTAAGAACCTTATCCATGTGTATATATAGCAGCTGATATTGTGAGCACAACAATGCACCTTATCTATGATATCTGTATATTTGTATAAGCTTATATGCTGTAGTTTATAATTTCATTTTCTCTTAATTGTTCTCTTGCCTGTTCCACTGAACACTTTCTTCTTGGCGGCACGTGCGCTACGCAAGGACTGGTGCCTACCCAGATTTAGCAAATAAGCAGTAATTTATTTAATAGTTCTTCTGGTCAGCTGCTAACTGCATTTTGTTGTGCTGTACTTGTTCAATGACTACAAAGTTTATTTTAACCTAACCTTGATTTGTGTTGATTTTGTATAACACCCCCACACCAAACCAAACCCCTATAACACCCCCACACCAAACCAAACCCCTATAAGACCCCCACACCAGACCAAACCCCCATAACACCCACACACCAAACCAAACCCCTATAAGACCCCCACACCAGACCAAACCCCCATAACACCCCCTCACCAGACCAAACCCCCATAAGACCCCCACACCAGACCAAACCCCCATAACACCCCCTCACCAGACCAAACCCCCATAAGACCCCCACACCAGACCAAACCCCCATAACACCCCCTCACCAGACCAAACCCCTATAACACCCCCACACCAAACCAAACCCCTATAAGACCCCCACACCAGACCAAACCCCCATAACACCCCCAGACCAAACCCCCATAACACCCCCTCACCAGACCAAACCCCCATAACACCCCCTCACCAGCCCAAACCCCCATAAGACCCCCACACCAGACCAAACCCCCATAACACCCCCTCACCAGACCAAAACCCCATAAGACCCCCACACCAGACCAAACCCCCATAACACCCCCTCACCAGACCAAACCCCTATAACACCCCCACACCAAACCAAACCCCTATAAGAACCCCACACCAGACCAAACCCCCATAACACCCCCACACCAAACCAAACCCCCATAAGACCCCCACACCAGACCAAACCCCCATAAGACCCCCACACCAGACCAAACCCCCATAACACCCCCCCACCAGACCAAACCCCTATAAGACCCCCACACCAGACCAAACCTACATAACACCCCCACACCAAACCAAACCCCTATAAGACCCCCACAACAGACCAAACCCCCATAAGACCCCCACACCAGACCAAACCCCCATAACACCCCCTCACCAGACCAAACCCTTATAAGACCCCGACAACAGACCAAACCCCCATAACACCCCCACACCAGACCAAACCCCCAAAACACCCCCACACCAGACCAAACCCCCATAACACCCCCACACCAAACCAAACCCTCATAAGACCCCCACACCAGACCAAACCCCCATAACACCCCCTCACCAGACCAAACCCCCATAAGACCCCCACACCAGACCAATCCCCCATAACAACCCCTCACCAGACCAAACCCCTATAAGACCCCCACACCAGACCAAACCTCCATAACACCCCCACACCAAACCAAACCCCTATAAGACCCCCACAACAGACCAAACCCCTATAAGACCCCCACACCAAAACAAACCCCTATAAGACCCCCACACCAGACCAAACCCCCATAACACCCCCTCACCAGACCAAACCCCCATAAGACCCCCACACCAGACCAAACCCCCATAACACCCCCTCACCAGACCAAACCCCTATAAGACCCCCACACCAGACCAAACCCCCATAACACCCCCAAACCAGACCAAACCCCTAAAACACCCCCACACCAGACCAAACCCCTAAAACACCCCCACACCAGACCAAACCCCTAAAACACCCCCACACCAGACCAAACCCCTATAGCACCCCCTCACCAGACCAAACCCCTATAACACCCCCACACCAGACCTAACCCCTAAAACACCCCCACACCAGACCAAACCCCTAAAACACCCCCACACCAGACCAAACCCCTATAAGACCCCTACACCAAACCCCTATAAGACCCCCACACCAGACCAAACCCCTATAACACCCCCACACCAGACCAAACCCCTATAACACCCCCACACCAGACCAAACCCCTATAACACTCCCACACCAGACCAAACCCCTAAAACACCCCCACACCAGACCAAACCCCTATAAGATCCCCACAACAGACCAAACCCCTATAAGACCCCCACACCAGACCAAACCCCTATAAGACCCCCACAACAGACCAAACCCCTATAACACACCCCCACCAGACCAAACCCCATAACACCCCCACACCAGACCAAACCCCCATAACACCCCCACACCAAACCAAACCCCTTTAATACCAAACCACAATTTTGCAGCAGAAAAATCGCAGTTCACAATCACAGTTCAGCCAGCATAACAATATTGTCGAGTAAAAAATATATTCCAATTTGCAATTAGAGGTGTGAGACTTCTGTGCTCATCTCTAAAATTGTGCCAAAGCTTTCTGACCTTTTATATTTTTCACCAATTGTTTCCAATGAAGTCAGTATAACAAAATGTACATAAAAAAAACAATACATTTAAAGTTTTGGAATGGCCTAGCCAATGACCAGACAGACCTAAATCTAATTGAGATCTTGAAGCAGGACCTGAAATGAGCAGTTCAGGCTCAACATCCTACAAATCCAAATGTGTTAAAGCAGTTCTGCATGGAATACTGGGCACATTTCTTCCACAGCAATGTGAGACTGATCTACTACCACAGAAAATAATTTGGTCGCATTCATTGGAACCAGTTATCTAAGATGTCATAACTGAGTCCTCTGGTCCTGCACACCTTTGTAAGTGTCCTTAATTTAATATTGAGTTTCAGTCAAAGGTGTGTCAATTTAATTGAAAACTAGGAAAAATCTGGGGACTTTTTGGCTATGCAGAACATACTGTAGGTGTATTGTCAGTCAGGATATTTGGAGGAACCCTAGCAGTCCTGATGTCCAGTTACAGAAACTGGACTACAGCCACTGTAACAGGGCAAGCCCTCACTGACCCCCACACTACCTCTCATGACAGCATGGGAGGCTCATCAATCAGTTACATCTACCAGTCTGATCCAAAGAGATGGGGCAGAATACCGAAGTGCGCTGGAAAAGGACTTCTAAGTGCTGAGGTCTTTGGAGGTGAGACAGAAAAGGACATGATAAATCTTTGATTGCTGTTTATAATGAACCACCCTGAGAGAATTCCCCAGTACAGGAGCATGTCACGTGGAAGTGTTTGAAATGTTCCCTGGAGGAAGGCCAGGAGAATGCAGCACCAAAACTACTGTAATGTTACGACTATACGGGGCTGGAGGGCCCAGGAAACCTTTAAACTACAAATAGAAGTGGAATTTCACAAGTAACAATGTTTGCCAAAAATCAATTAGGTATCATTGTGAGAAAGGAGCTGCCATTCTTCCATGTGGGGACTTTTACCTGTCACGTTTAACCCCAAGCTTTCATGTCGGACATAATTGCTGTAATACTGACGATGCCCTTAGAAAAAGCAGTGACCCCATCCACCACTATAATAGTTTAAACAGACTGTCCTCTTCTGTGACTGATGCAAGTAGCAGCTCCATCTACTCCATCTACTATAGCAAAAAGGAAAGAATTCACAGAAGTACAAGTCTGTTACACATCATAAAGAAATATGACAAACAACACACCATTCCACAGTGAAGTTAACATAGTTTATTTCTTTAAGTGCCATTCATGCATATTGGGGATGGGGGGTGGTATTGACAATTCTAATAACACTTGTTATTTTACAGCACTAAACCAATACAAAGAGTAGCTGTGTCACCTCATCGGACAGCAAAAGTAATAAACCGTGCAATAACCAAATGGACAAAAAGGAGAAAATGAAAACAAATACAAGAAATGACAAAGACAAAATCAAAACAAAATATATATTATCAACATTGAAACACAATGTAGAACCATAGTACAGGTAAAAGGTAGTGTCACACAAAAAGCCAACGCATTTTCATCACATATATACAATATAGATATATACATACTGTGTCACCCTCTGATTGGACAATAACAAAATACTATTCTCTTCCCTCCTCTCTTTCACGAATAAGACCCACCCCCTGCCTTGATGCCCCACCCCCAAGAGGGAAAAGGGATGATTGAAAAGACATTTATTTACAAGCACAACAACACATCAGCACTGAATAAAATAGGCCTCAAATCAGCAGTACTTGTTGGCAGTTTTCTCCCATTATGTAACAAGGTTTGTTTTCTTTTTTCCTCATATTTTCTCTCCATATAGTACGCTAATCTCTCTGGCAGGTACATCTCCGGTGGTACGTTAAAAAACTGAATCATCTTCTCAAAGTACACACACACACAAACACACACAACACCACACACACACAAACAAACCACCAAGTAAAGAGGGTGATGCGTGATGATCCAGTCATTGTCTTTCCCTAACCCCCTCCCTTACATCCATGAACTCCTTAGCATCTCTTCGTCGTGTTGTGTGTGTGTGTGTGTTGGTGGGGGGGGGGGGGGGGTGTTAACTACATACCGTTTGACAATCCTCTAGTGTTTTTCATTAGTGCCCTCTTCATCGTTAACAGTAATGAAATGCAACATATAAAACACAGCCAGCCAATCACAGGCTGCCAAGACTTCCTCATTTCTTTCAGATCCACATTCTTAATTCCCCACTAAACACCCAATCCCCTGGGCTAGTCTCAATAGTCTACAGCACCCCAATGTTGAATTCAACCCGGCAGCTCCCCTCTTCCCCATAAAGTATTCATTGTTCACTAATGAAAGACTCAATGTTTAAGAATCTTAAGTGATCTTGGCATTTTAACTGGGCTGTGAAAGGATGCTGCGTGGTTCTGACTAAGCCGTTTCCCTACTCAGGCGTATGTGAATTGTCCCTGTAGACTACCACCTCACGCAGGTTAGCGTTGATCAGACTGCCTCCACCTTCCTTAACACTGCATGCAGACCTAACAATGGACCAACCAGGGCATCCCACAAATTCTTCGGCGTTCTGGGTAAGTAGAGAAACTGCTTAATTGTCTGAATCTTGCAGTATCCCTTTAAGTGACTGACTGACTGTTTTTGGCCGTTAAACAAATCCTAAACACTCAATGGGTGCCAGCTGGCAAAAAAGAGCCACCCAACACACACACACACACACACACACCACACACACACACACACACACACACACACTACAAAAGACATTTGGGAATCCAACTTAAAACCAGTTACAGGTGAAAGTAGCGTAAGACATGATGGATAGATGCAGAGGAAAAATGAACCACTAAAAACATTAAGCAAATAAAGTACTAAAAACAATGGGCAGTATCAACCATTTAAAAGAGGGAACTTGGTGCTAAAGGAAGTGGAAAACTTTGCAGACATGGCTGGCAGTAGAAGTTGCTGTGAGAAGGGCTTGCTTTAGTTCCATCGAAGCTTCCCCACATCTCTTCTGAATCCTGGTTCAAAAGGAAAAGCCAAACGGTATATACACATCTACACCCACTGTCACAAGAGTAACGCCTCAGCTGTGTTCATGTGATACTATGAAACAATGGCATGATTGTCAAACAATAACAAAAAGGATCACGTTCAGCAAAAATAATGGAGATTTAAACAAAATCCAGCTTCAGTTTGTGTAAGAGGGCGATGGTGAACGTTTGGTTTCTCTGACGGATCCAGAAGGAAGTGAGTGAAAAGGTTAGGCGAACTGTATTTCTCAGACCGAGCTCCCATCTAGGTTCCAGGCAGCAGCACGATGAGGTTTCAGGGCCAATCGGATCGAGTAGCCACCCAAGGAGTGGACAGACGCATTTCCAGTCCTGCTAGCCTCCCCTCTGCTCTCTCCACTTGGCTGTAGACCAGGCAAAGGGCTTGCTCTGCATAAGAAACCATGCCTGCAAAATGCATATCTGCTTCTAACCCTCGCTTTCATTTCATTTGTGCATCAGTTTTGTGCTCATTGATACCATACGCAGTTGACTGCAACAAACAATCATAGCCCTAAAATGACAATAAAACCACACAGACACACACAGCTCATTCCCATTTGTTTCATGATTGTATTACAGCATATTCTCTCCGGCTGGGTCACAGCAGGGAAAATATTGGGGAGGGGGGGGGGGGGGGGGGGGGGGGGGGGGGGGGGGGGGGGGTGGGGGGGGGGGGGGTGGGGGGGGGGGGGGTTTTGACTGATTCGTACAATTTCAGATGTATAACATCTGAATGAAGAACATTCCTATTGTATGGCTTGTAGTAGACCCTCGAGGTCTCACGTGGGACGGAGTCAATGCGTACGCAGGGCGTATCCTGGACCAGGCGGAATCGGCGTGTTGACGCCACGGTTTACATTACATGACTGAATCAAATCATGGACTTTATCTCCCACTTTTGAAGAGAACGGTAACATGTCCGACAGCTGTTTGGGCAACACTGAGTTGAAAAGGTAGAGACATCGAGTCGACAAGCAGACAAAGTACTCTGATTCCTTTTTCACCGTTGACTTCCCCCCTCACACGTCTGTCCTGTGTCGACTGACGGCCTAACGAACAAATTTGTCGAATTAGAACCAGACTTTCGGTGCTGCCTAAGTATTGTTAAGTCAGGCAAAATGGCGAAAAGGAGAACTGAATGTCTCGGTCACCCACTCAAGCATTCTTTCAGTCATGTTGGGAGTATTGGAGATTAAGGTATGACACGGTGTTCAAAGAAAATCCACAAAAGCACAAATACTGCCGGTAACGCTGCGGAGTGCAGAATTGAGCTTCTCCTAATGGGTTGGATGGACTGGTTCGCTGAAACTGGATAGGTGACTCCGTACGAGGATGGTGTTATTTAGATCAAGCCTGGTTAGACGCTAATAAAAGAGCCTCAGATAGTATAAACCTGACTACCACACGCCCAACATCCAGGACCCATCGACCACCCGAAGGGGACGGCCAAGCGTAGATCAAAGAGGCGGCCTGCGTTTTCCGGAAAAAACAACAACAACGAAAACAAAAAGGGGGAAACTCATCCGAGAGGCAGCTGAGGGCCTGAAGTCAACACGAGGAGGATAACAGGCTGGACGAGTCGCTTGTATCACACAACAGGTAACGAGTGGGGGGAGGTGACTTTGGAAGGCTGCTGGCTGAGACGGGGATGAAGGAGGGCAGGCGGGGGGGGGACTGGTGGATGGGTTTCGACATGAACGTGCGCAAGCACATGAGCCACCACGGAAACAAGTTTTTACTAAATATGATTGTCTTCAAAGTAACCTTTTTTTTGTAGGTTTTGTTTTTGTTTGTAAAAATGTCAGGACTCTGAAGTCTCTCTCTCTTCCAAAGTGACACCTGTATCTATTGTTCTGTGTTCCATCAACAGTCAGTAAGTCAGTCTCCTCCTGTTAGAGTTACAGCTCTGTTAGGCCTCTCCCTCCTACCGCGCCTCCTGGCCGCTTCGTGTCGAAGGGGGGTGGGGCGGAGCGTCTGGCGTTACACAATGGAGTCCCAGTCGAAGTCGTCCTGGATGTCGTCAGCTGGCATGCGGTGCATCTGGAAGTTTCTGGGCGGGATCATGTGCTGTTGGTTCATCTGCGCGTGGTGTCCTGTGGAGCGAGAAGAGCAGGGTCGTGAGGACACATGCGCACACACACACACACGACGGCACGCGCACACGACTCGCTGGTTAAATGGGGCGTCGAAAGGGGATAAGAAGTCGGTGTCATTGCGGTTGCTTGTATAATGTGGAAGGCCAGGTCTGATATGTGGAAGGCCAGGTCTGATATGTGGAAGGCCAGGTCTGATATGTGGAAGGCCAGGTCTGATGGATGCTGAGAGGCGGCTGCCAAGGCCCCACGGCTCTACTCTACCTGTCATGGTGGGTCCCGCACTGTTCATCTGGGACAAGTGGGGATACACTGGGGGTCCCATCATGGACATGGGCTGTCTGGAGTCCATGTAGAGATTACCTGGGACGAGAAAAGGAGGAACTTGACTCCGATATGACAACCCCAAAACGACATTGCGCAATTGGCGGGGGCTTAAATCGATCAGGCAGCTCCAACATTACGGCTCCGGCCGGGTGGGCCACTAACCTGTGGTGATGTGCTGGCCGGGCTTGTTGGGGTGCATGGAGCCGTGGCAGACGGGGACGGGGGGCGGCTGCACGGCCGCCTGCGGCTGGATGACGCCGGTGCGGGCGAAGAACTGGTTGATGGACGAGCAGAGGTCGGCGATTTGGGTGGGCTCCAGGGACCAGTTGTTGAGCTCCGCCTGTCTCATGCTCTCCTTCAGTCCTGCATGCGGTCAGTCCCGACACACACAGGGAGGACGACGAGGCGAGACCGTTTCGGAAAAGGCAGTCATATTAAAAAAGGAAAATCAATAAAAATGAATATACATTTTTTTTTAAATCCTGTCAAAATGCTCAAAACCACCACTTTGCATAACAAAAGCCTGCAGCGCTGCTATCTAATTAAAACCTCCTACATTGCAATTTTCAACTGGATCAACTCTGTGACCCGCTGAGCTACACTGCATTTGGTAATTAAACTTGAAGACAGTGTTCTTTAATTGAAGAGCTCCTTCAAATTAAACCCTTGATTGGCAACTCTTCTGCATACAAGAGAGAACTGCTCATCATAGGCATTCAGGCATGAAATAATTAAGATAAAACAACTTGTAATCAAACATTTTGTAAAAAGCTTTTATAATGCTGGTACAAAGACTACAGGTGAACAGGAAAAGGAATGCATCGTAGTCATGACAACACAAGACAACTAGAAGTTTACAGGGGCTCTCAGAAGTATTCACGCCCCTTGGAGTTTTGCCATATTTCCAACTGAAATCAAAATTGAATAATAAAGGGTTTTTGCCAGTGATCAGCACAAACAACTCAGTGAAAATAAAATCTCCATATTGTTTTCGCATGTCTGGACACAGCAACATTTGACCATTCTTCTTTGCAAAATTGCTCAAGCTCAAGTAGGATGGGAACCTTTTTGTGAACGGCAATTTCCAACTTCATATATTCTCACTTAGATTGGACATTGATCATTGATTTTGTTTTTAAGCCACACCAGTGTGGCTTTGGCTGTATGTTGGGGATATTGTCCTGATGGAATAAGTCCCAGGTCTCTTGCAGACTTCTGCAGGTTTTCTTCCAGGATTTCTCTGCACTTTGCCCACTATCTTGACAAGCTGTCCAGGCCCTGATGCAGAAAAGCATCCCCATAGAATGATGCTGCCCCCACCATGCTTCACAGCACGGAGGTTGTTTAGTGTTACGCATTTGCCAAAGACAGCAGTTAGCATTGAGGACAAAAACCTCTAGTTTGGTATAATCAGAATCTTCCACTGGGTCTCAGTCTTCCACATGCCATTTTGCAAACTGTAACGGAGATTTTAAATGAGTGGTTTTCTTTTTGCCACTCTCCCATAAAAGGCCACTTTTATGAAGCACCTGTGCTGTTGTTACTCCCATAGAGTTCCCACCTTGACTATTGCCCTTCTCGCAAAGATACTCCATTTTGAGTCAACAGTTAGGCCACATTGCCTCTGTATTTCTTAATAATGGACTTCATTGTGCTCTGGGGGATATTACAGGTCTTGGATTTTTTTTTTCCTACCCTTGATTGCTGCTTTTGAAGAACCTTACATAAGAATTGCTTGGAATGTTCCTGCGTCTTCATGATATGTGGAACTTCCCAGAGAAAGATGTAATCAATTGCTAATGGTTTAAAATGAGTAATTATCATTGAAAATTTCAGATAAATTTTTTCACTTGGACACTATAGCTCCTTTTTATTGTTAATCAGTGGCAAAAACTAAATTGATTTTGATTTAATCTTGTAACACAAAATGTGGAAAAGTCCAAAAGGGTGTGAATTCTTCTGATAGCCACCTTCTTGAGGCTAGAGTTTGGTTGTGTCAGCGTAAAAACAACTACATTCACATGACCCATCAAGGCCGCACCTTGAAAAGGTGACAGGTCGACGTCAGCCCAGTTATAGCTGCTCGCAATACGGCAGCTCTCTTTCAGTGCATCCAGATTGGGGTACCAGTCAGAGGGTAGACCTGCAGACACAGACAGAGATGGGCTTTTAAAGGCTGCAGAGGAAGCATTATGTGAAGTTTCTTTTTAAACAATACTCCAATTCGCCCACCAGGAGGAGCCACTTCCCTCTGATAAGCTCACTGAGCTCCAGAGGTCTGCAGTAAGGATGGAGCATTTTGCTTTGTTCTCATTACAGCAAACAGCATAAATCAGATGATTTACTGTCCATTGCCCCAAAGCATTTCTCTTTACTTAATGCAGAACAAATGATCTCAGTGAGAGCATCTGAATGCGTGCGTGTGCGCGCGCGCGCGTGTGTGTGACATTGGTGCGGTGGAGAGAGTCAGGTCTTACCTGTGTTGCAGGCCATCTGTTGCTGGGCAGGATGGGGCTGGTGAGCCAGGCTCGGATGTTGCTGCTGCTGGGAGGGGTGTTGTCCGTGCTGCTGGGCGTGTTGAGAGGGGTGCTGGCCGTGCTGCTGGCCGTGTTGAGAGGGGTGCGGCGTGTGCTGCGGGCCGTGCGCCGAGTGCTGCCCGTGTTGAGAGTGCGCCGGGTGCTGGGAGTGTTGGTGCTGGCCGTGCTGGGCGTGGGGGACGTGCGGAGCGTGGGGCCCCAGCTGGCCGTGCTGGGAGAGGTGCTGCGTGTGGGGCGAGCCGTGGCCCGGGTGCTGGGGAGGGTGGGACAGGGGCACCTGGCCACCGCCACTGGAGTGGTTGTTTGACAGGCTGCTCTGGGCGCTGATGGCGCTACTGGGGGAGTGCTGATAGGAGCAGGAGGTGTGGGTCTGCTGGGACGACTCCGTCGGCATGCCCATCAAACCTGCAAGTTAGCACACGCACGTTACAAAAAAGTTGGTGGGTTCACTCACCCTGTTCTCAGAGAATGGTCATTATATGTACATAGTGTATCAAACCACCTAGAACACTTAAACCCACATTTCAGTAATTTGTCTGACACGCTTATTTATTGTGGGGTACACCCCCACTCGGTGCCTAACCCTTGGGATAGACGGGTAGGCGGGACAACCACTTAACTCAGTAACCATCTTGCCTTTTGCACATCGGTCATAACATCTCATCTTGTGGTTGGCAGCTTAAAAGAGCCCATTCAATTTGAAAATTGCGACATCAGCGTCAAACTCAAAACAACGCTAGAGACGACCCAACCGGCTTCCGCAAGGAGCTTCCGCAAGGAGCTTCCGCAAGGAGCTTCCGCAAGGAGCTTCCGCAAGGAGCTTCCGCAAGGAGCTTCCGCAAGGAGCTTCCGCAAGGAGCTTCCGCAAGGAGCTTCCGCAAGGAGCTTCCGCAAGGAGCTTCCGCAAGGAGCTTCCGCAAGGAGCTTCCGCAGGCCACGAAGAGCCAGAGCCTTTCTTCTCCCAACCCAATTATTTTGACAATTCTTACTGCCGTACCATTTTGAAACGAGCACGGCCGAAGCGTGAACATCTGCACACCAAACAGCAATCATCTGAGTGTAGGGGAGCAGTTCTTAAGAGGCCATGTTCATCAGGGCTTTGGCGCGGTAAACCCATTTCATTGGAGTGCTTTTAGAGCTGACTCCAGCCCTGTGCCGCTACAATCGCCCCAGAACACTCGCCGCAGGGGTGACAAAGGTGCATCTCTTATCGGCACAGAAAGCCCATTGTCCGACCAGGGAAATACAGAAAGCAATTAGCGTGCAGCCCCCAGAATAATAATGCGAGCTCATTACCTATTATCAAAGCCGTGAATTAGCTCACTGTCTACTGCACCAGGGTGTGAAATTCTTTGGCTCGCTTTCTCGCTCACTTATTTACGTTTTTTAATTGCAAAGGGCTCGTCTGACTAAGAGATTTCCCTTTTATGCGCATGAAAAAAGGTAACAACTTTAAACTCATGAAACATAGATGATAGATTATAGGAGAGGAGCACTTGGAAATCATTAGCATGAAACGCATTTGATTTGTGAAAGTAGGTTATACAAGAAAAAGCAGTGTCTGCACTGGCCCATAACCCCCTTATCACATGCTTTTTGTTCGTCGGTCGATCAGATTACAGACAAAAAGCCTTCCGTTCTAAAGGGCTGCCAGCCTTTTGGAGAGCCACACTTGATTTGGCCTCGTGTGATATCCCTATATGATATCATTATAATGAATATCATCATGGCAAGTGCTCTAAAGGTTTAACTCTGCAATCTTGTACTCATCAAATATGAACCCCACACACACACACACACACACACACACACGTTTGTACAGCTACCCTCATGGGTACCAGAAAATAGAAATTGCACACCCCCTTGCCTTAATCTTAACCCTAAACCGAACCCTAATCTAAACCTAACCTTAACCTCAATAAAGTAACATTTATGCCTAAACTTTACCTAGATGTAATGCCTAACCTTAACCCTAAACTCAACCAACAATGCCTGGACTTTAAAGAAACCCCAATTCTTACTATAAAATAAATTTATTTGACCCTAAACCTAAACCCTGAGCCGGAAAATGACTTTTGCCTCACGGGGACCGGCCATGAGTATAGTTAGACCTGAGACACGCAGACGATGTAGATGTACTGGATTCCAAGCACAGTAATAATAAATCGATTTTTTTTGCATGTAGCAGATTTATTCCATATAATAAAACTGAATAAATATTGTACTGTGGTACTTCGCAATTAATCTGTTGTGTTTTGCACTGGAAATGAGGCCAGATGCCAGAGCATTCCATGGCACAGTACCCAATGACAACAGCCACACAGATCTCCACTGGAGCTACTGCCTATTGACTAACTACTCATTCGACTCACTAAACGTGATCAGCGCCGCTTTCCAGTCTCCTTCGACCAGCTGTTTAGTACAAACAATAATCCCGGTGGTAAGGACAGTGGGCCGCCCCGATGAGCACTCACCCTGTTGGCTGAAGGACTGCTCAAAGACGGACTTGTAAAGGCTGCGGAAGGAGGCACTGAGATCTTCAAAGTCGGAGAAGAGGAGCTGCTTGTCCCGCTCCGGCATGCTGTACTGTGGCTGGGGGGGCTGCTGGAGGCTCATGGACTGAGAGACAGGCTCTGGGTGGCTAGTGACCTGGGGGGGTTTGAGAAACAGACCAGAGTTCAGTGCATGGTTCAGAGTTCAGTGCATGGTTCAGAGTTCAGTGCATGGTTCAGAGTTCAGTGCATGGTTCAGAGTTCAGTGCATGGTTCAGAGTTCAGTGCATGGTTCAGAGTTCAGTGCATGGTTCAGAGTTCAGTGCATGGTTCAGAGTTCAGTGCATGGTTCAGAGTTCAGTGCATGGTTCAGAGTTCAGTGCATGGTTCAGAGTTCAGTGCATGGTTCAGAGTTCAGTGCATGGTTCAGAGTTCAGTGCATGGTTCAGAGTTCAGTGCATGGTTCAGAGTTCAGTGCATGGTTCAGAGTTCAGTGCATGGTTCAGAGTTCAGTGCATGGTTCAGAGTTTCAGTGCATGGTTCAGAGTTCAGTGCATGGTTCAGAGTTCAGTGCATGTGCAGAGTTCAGGCAAGGTTCAGAGTTCAGTGCAAGGTTCAGAGTTCAGTGCAAGGTTCAGAGTTCAGTGCAAGGTTCAGAGTTCAGTGCAAGGTTCAGAAGCACTGAAGGTCAACCCAAATCCTAGATCCTCTTTAGTCCCTAAAGACCCTAAAACCAGTCAGGATCTAGTCCTCCATTGGTCGGGTCAAACCGACTGTAACGGTGAGTGCGGACAACGCCAGTGGACTAAGAAACATGCTCCTCAGACATACAGTAGACGGGGAGAACAACTGAATCGTTTCATGCGAAACACGGTTCTATTTTAGTGCATCAGATCTAGGGCAGGTTAGGCTTCTTCGTCATGAATTTTGTTCCAGAGGCAAATCTGCCCCAAAGGGCAGAAATGATCTGATTGGTTGGACTCAAACGTTGAGGGCAGGGCTTAAGAAGTCCTCAAGTCCTTCAAGAGGTTTACATTCAAAACAGTTGAGGTTTAAATTTAGTTAGGGACAAGCATTATATCCTGGGTCAAATGTCCTCTCAGAGCATGCAGTTCTGATTCAAACGCAGGTTCAGCCCAACCAATCAAATAATTTCTGCCTTGAAGGCAGATTTGGCCTCCAGAGCAACATTCATGACAACACTCCAACGTCCGATTCAGGCCTGAATCTTGTCTAGCCCACTAAGCTAATCAAACCTCAGAACCCACAATGAACCCAGCTAAATATCCTGATCACTGCTTGCTGCCTCATTTCCAATAGTAAAAGAGCAACCTAAATGAACACAAAAGCAATGCTCAGTTGACCTGCAACATTTATCTTAAAACAAAATCCAATACCAAAGCCTTGCACGAATAAGCATTCATTGCCACTGGTGTACAGTATGTGTGGGCGTCGATGTGTGTACCCTGATGTAGTAGGAGTGCAGGTAGTGTTGCTTTGTAGCTCGGGACCGTCTAAATGAGGTGGATCATGAGGAGAACATTCAGAAAAGGCTATCGTTATTTCAGAAACTGAATGCCTTGCATTCACAAAAAAGTCCATGTTGTTTTTTAACCAGTAGCATCACAAAAAGAAGGATCAGAATTAACGCACCAATGGACACTAAGAACAGAACCATTACCGCATTGTAAGAAACATGATTAATTCAGCATAGAAATCGAAGGCAACCAGGTGCAATAGGATTGTGAAACTTTCTGGTTGCGAGTTTGCTCATCCGATTGCAGCCGGTTGCCTTACTTGGCCTATGTTGAATCAACATCTTTTGTTGCAGCCCCCCCCCCCAGCGTACTGGGTCACTAGGGGGATTCCTCACAGTCACTTATGAAGTAGTCTTGATGTTAAAGTACACATCCTTTACAACCGCCAGAGCTTTGAAGCCATATCGCTTGGCTACATTATCGATGGCCTTGCTATGGAATCTGGTCTCCACCCGCCCGGCTGAAGTGAGAGACGGCAGGGAGAACAGAGTCTGGTCTCGGCAGCGCTGGAGGAACATCCATCAGTCTGAACGGATCGATGTGGATAGCCCGGAGCAGACACTACCTAGGGAAATGGGAGAACCGCACCAAAGAAGGGGGCATCTCTGGTGGGAGGACATCACAGGCTGCGGCGCTCTTTGTCTGCTCTCCAAGAGTGTGTAGTAGCGCCCGTCCCCCCACCACCTCTTTCCAATCCCTCGCCGTCCGCGGATCTTCTGACGGGGGAAACCCCTAGGTTGCTCCGACAATTCGAGACGTGCACCGACTTACTGCCTTCTGGGTGGAGCTGCTTTGCCCTGTTAAAAGGCTAACTAACCGCCATGTCAAGGCGATACTGAGGTTAAAGCTTGGCATGCACAGTCTAAACAATAACACGTCTAGCCGCGACACAGGCTATTTCTGTATCCATGTGTCCAGTGGTTTATCAGTGTGGTTACATGGCGCTGATGTTCACTTTCTGTGCAGTCAAGGGAAAATCCTGGAGCCGTTGTGTGCGTGCATGCTGTGGTTCTCGACTGTAACCAGTGTGCGTGTTGTGGTTAGAAGCGGTGGGGCGCCGTCCTTACCGGCGTGTAGCTGTGGACACTGCCCACACTGTTTCAGGTTAACGGAAGGGCCAGGCCCTTCTGGTCAGACAGGCTGTTGTTAAGGCTGCTTCTTGGACTGTCACTGCCGTCCTGGTCGGGGTTGTATAACGCCACCTGAAACAAGAAAGAGCGAGCCGGGTTAGCTGCGCACGCATAGCACCACACACGTCTTCGAAACATGCCCACAGGCTTTTCAGTAATGACTGCGTGTCGTGTACGAGCACTCTCATTCTGACGGTGTGGTCTCGCGTCAGTAGACAGAGGTTGGTGACGGACGAGAACGCACGCTTGGGTTTTGAAACCAACTCAATTCGGTGCGTGCGTAGGAATTTGACACCTGCGTGTTTATGTATGCAAAGCTTTTGTGTACCAGATTATCAGTTGTCATTACTGCACAGGCTTCAATGAACTAGAGGCTGGCTGGCCTTTTTCTGAGGCTGCTACAACCACAGGGGCTCCTTCTGAATAACAGCCCAGGTAAAGGCTGCTCCTCTCTGGGTACGGAACGTTGGACGTCCCCTTCTAAACTAAAGGTCACACAACCGGGCGCGTCAGACCCATCTGCTCACATAGCGCGAATCGGTTTGGGACAGCCAACAAAAGGTCTTCGAAGCAACAGAGACCGTGACCTTTTCGATACCGGCAACACGAGCAGCCAGAGCACTTCGGAACTACCGTCTGCATTATCGTCACCTGAAACATTGTTTTTTTTTTTGTTTGCTAAAAGAAAAGGAAAATGAACAAAAAAAATAAAACAGTGTATTGTGGTGTCACACAACAGACCGCAAATAAGAAGTCCTGGTGGTGGAAACAATCTGGTGATGAATATAATGAGATCCGGAGAGAATAGCTGCCGCATTCATTTGTTTCCATTGTGTGAAACTGAAAGGATGTGAGGAATGGCAGCTATGAGTGCTGCTTCAGGCTGCCGGGCTGGGGTGCATTACAGTACAGATTTCGGCAGCAGGATCAGCCCGGACAGTGCAGGTGATGGGTCTTGTTCGAGCCCCCTTCTAGCCAAAGGGGTTCCCGCCCATCGGGAGTGTGGAATGAGCCTTGGCTCAGCACAAGGGGACAACTTCTGGGCCTAGGGGCTGCCTGCCTTCCCCTTCCCCTGTCCAGCCAACGCAGCAGTGCAACATGAAGACAGGCTGCTCTGCTCGTCTCAAGCCAGAAACCAGAGCCGACTAGCCTCGCGCACTCAATTAAACCCAAGGGGAGTGAAAACCTGACAAGTCTGTCAAACGACACAAGCTTAGTAAAACCCTCAATGGATTTTATTGTAAAATAGAACCTGGTATGTGATTTTAACCCTTTAGTATCCTGTGGCCCATTTCCAACCACTACCTAGCACACAAAACATCTGCATACGGCATGAAGGTGAACACATCCCGGTGTCAATCTGACCTATCAGGAGTGTCTGCGTGTGAATAAGCATTAAAACTCCACCGGGTAAATGGCATGGATGGACCTCACGTCGACAATAACGCACTTCATTTATGGTTTAATTTGGTACAAATGGAATTAGGTCAGCATTTCCCAAACAAGGGATCACTTGATTTGAAAACTGGGTCGTGAGAGAAATAGAAGTGGCACTTGGTAAATAGAACTGGAGTAAGACAAGTAACCTCCCTTAACTGCAAAACAAGGTTGTACCAGCCAGAGCATTTGTTTTCCTACGACCAAAGAGTTTATAGCTAGAAAATGTTATGACCCCATTTCTCACAGAGAGGACTGTGACGCGTGTTCACCTTCTGAAGAGGACAGGACAAGACATTACATCAGACTGGAATACCCCCCCCCCCCACCCCCACCCACACACTTCTACTCATACTACAAGTGGCCTGATCTTCCTTAAGCCATTTTCAAACTTTGCTTCCATTTGATATAAACCTGAAAGTGGTCTAGAATCCTGACGGACTATCGAAGCTCCAGTTAAGAAATTAAGAAGCCGTTGAATGCAAGTAGTTTCTTTCACAGGCGGGTCACAAAACATTTAAGTATTTAGCAATTACTTTTTCAAACATTCTGCAACATTGACACACATTAGCTTGAAGAATGCAGCCTTTTTGAATCTGGTCCCCCAGTGCTCTGTTAACCAAAAAACTAAGCATAGAAGTCTCCAACAAATACATATAAAAAATTGGGTAAAGACTACTGCCCATATTTCCATGCAAGTCCTATTTATAATGGTCAATTTTATCATATTTGGCAACACGCCGACAAGGTCCAAGTGTTAATATGTATTACATAACATGGCTACTTGAGGAATGTGAACACATCCATCACATCCAGCAACCCTAAAGGTTCCTAGGCTGAATCCCCAAGCCGTCAATAATCTGTAATTCTGTCCTTGAGCAAGAATCTAAATTAAAAAAGTCAAGATATTCCTGAATGAATGCCAACTTTGTTTGAAAACTAGCCGAAAGCCATGACATGTATACAATGGGTATGACAAAACCTCCCTTTTTTACCGGTCTAATTGCGTTGGTAACCGGTTTATAATAGTAATAAGGCACCCTGGGGCTTGTGGTATGTGGGCCAATATATCACGGCTAAAAGACGTATCCAGTTGCAACATGTTTTACTGACACGGAGAACAGCCCCGGGCCTTGGTACACCTCCTCTGGCCTCGACGCTCAACCCCACCATTACGAAAGCTAACCAACAACAGTGGTGGTGCCGACACCCGACGCGACCCTCTCGCTCCGTAACGTCAGT
The DNA here is from genome assembly GCF_011004845.1 of Esox lucius. Lineage (NCBI taxonomy): Eukaryota > Metazoa > Chordata > Actinopteri > Esociformes > Esocidae > Esox > Esox lucius. The sequence goes on from NC_047585.1 coordinate 14,524,858, forward strand.
CCCTGTGGGCTCTCACTTCCCCAGCCTGGAGTGGACACAGAACGGTGGTGTTTCCACAACAGCATCCGTTGGAGCCGGAGCATCAGATCCGACGCGGTTTTGTGCGTGTGCTGGGGGATGGAGGAGAAGCTCATTAGTGGACTGGAGCTCAGTGTGGGATTGGCTCCAGTGTTCATTAGCGTGAAGGGGGACTCAATGAGCGACGAAGACTGAGGGCTTAGGCGCGTCTGAGAACCGGCACTACAATGCTAATCAAACACAGCGTGCCGCAGAAATACAAATGTTATGTGTAATGGAGTCATAAAGGAGGCTTTTAGCCTTAAGCCGCTCGCCACCAGGCTATTTTTAGTGCATTCGTCCATAAAAAGTGATGGTTTTCAAACCTTACTGCTCGGCGGTTTACACAGACCCCACAGAGTCCCTCGAGTCAAAACGCCCACTCGAGCACGCACACCACATAGTCCCAGATGAACACCCAGTTATCATGTCTCTCGCACGCACGCACGCACACAGCCCTGAACAAGACAAGTGTGCTCACACAGGCAGGAGCTCCCTCCCCTCCATACGGCGTGTTTGGTGCTAGCGACTAGCCCGAGTCAGTGTACGTTGTGATATTCTTAGAAGCAAATTCGGTAAAAAAGAAATAAAAAAAGATTAAAGAAAAAAAAGAAAAAGCCAGAGTGTCTTTTACATGAGTCTTATCTGGACCATATGACATGGATTATGAAATCAAAGAGAGGATTCTTCCAGGTGGCTCTAACAATGCCAGCCAGTGTGTTCAGCCGAATCCCTCCTAACGGGATTTAGGGGGCAGGAGAGTGAGGGAGAAGCACAGTGCCAGACTTTTCCTCAGTAAACGCACTTTCTACACTCGTCCTTCCTTTATCACACTCTAGCGCCAGACTTCCGTCTCATCCACGCTCCTGCAAACAGCTACCTCAGAATAGAGCCTCAAAAAACAAACAAAGAAAGAAAAAAAATGGTGTGTGTGTTCGAGCAGGAGGGAATGACAGAGCAAGTGAGAGGGAGGGAGACTTGAGGAATGTCTGACAGAAGCGGTGGGATTCTCACTGGTTCGGTCGTCCTGACACAACCTCCTACTGGCCTCTCGGAGAAGGCGGGAAGGACGATGGAGAGAAAGAGGGAGAGAGAGAGAGGGAATTCCTGTGGTTTGGCACAGTACACTGAAAGAGGCGTGGCCAGTTGTATTTACAGGGCAGCACAGAGGGAAACGGGCTCTTTGAGACGCACGGCTCGGATCCTCTTCTCCCCTTTGTCTTGTGTTCACATGGCTTTACCATAGCAACAGTTTCAATCAGCAGAACAGAAGAAGCTGATAATCACTTCCTGTCACACACACGACCTGAAGTGGCCATGTTCAGATCACGGTTTAGTTTTATTTATTTATTTAATATATAAAAAAAAGAAACGAAATGATTCCTTTAAGTTGTGAAATAAAAACTGTTTTTATTCTGTGGAGGACAATGGTTAAATTACCAACTGAGGAAGCGTCAATTTCCCAGACAAATCAATTATTTGACATCCTTAGCCCTCCCCGCGCACACACACAAACACACACACACACACACACACACACACACACCCCACCCTAACTACTCTACCCTAGTGCACCCCCACCCATCGCCAGTTTATATTAAAGCCATTCTCTATTTAATGCCTGCTGCAGTAAACGAATAAGGGACTCTTGTAAGGCTTTATAAAAGTACTCCAGAGAGCCGCCCTTCACAGGGCCCAGAGGAGAGGGCTTAAGGTTAAAAAGCCTTTACATTTCAGTGAACGGCGCTCTCAAAGCCAACAGCTTTCTGTCCCTGATGTTTTACACACAGACACACACAGACAACACACACACACACACAGACACACACAGACACACACAGACACACACAGACAACACACAGACACACACAGACACACACAGACACACACAGACACACACAGACACACACAGACACACACACCAGGGAGGGTTAAGGCCTCTCCACAGTCAACGCTAACAGAACAGACAAGCCGTAGCGGATGTTTAAAGTGGCTTTTTATGTTATAAAATGGACAGCCCCTTGAATAGTAGTCAGAAAACAGGGCCCAAAAAATTTCTGACATTAGGTGTAATTCCTTGCGAAGTCACGGGTGGCAGGGTTGTCGCTGTCTTTGTGCATGTCTCGGCTATGCATAAAGGGCCTATTTAGCGTCATAATTGATTAAATCTTCAACTATTCAAAAAAGAAACAACCAAAACCACAAAGTAGCTTAATTCAATTCCACCGTTTTTTTTTTTTTTTTTAAGTAGGACTAACAACGAGTCCCAGCTGATGCATAATGACAGTACTTGAACTAACCATGATTTTTTTTATATAACCAAAATATTACATTTAGCTAATGGGAATCACCACTTTAAAGCAGCATATTCAACTGGAATAAACTTCTAGGAGACTAACAATGAACAAAAATATTACACAGATTAAATTTTTTTCATGATAGATTTGATTGTTTCACATGCATGTGTTTGCTATGTAGCTAACTGCTGGAAGGTTATTCTTGAGAAGACGTCTCTTGCTTGCTTTCACAACAAACGAGATTTTTTTTTAACAATGAACCAACATTATACATTTATTAAAAGCAAGCCCAAAAGGTATTAGGTTTAGGCATAAAACAAGTGATTCCAGGCTACAGACTCCAGTCATAATCTCCATATAACCCAGCAGTAGAACACCTTAGTGCAAATCTTTGCGTTATTCCACCATTAATTTCTTCAATAGGGAATTATGGGGATCCACTTACAACAAGTTCCGTTTCGTTTAGGCTTACACCACCTACAGTGTTTAGGCACCTTCAGAAATAATAAAATAATTAGAACAATACGCTAACCAAAAACAGGCCAGTTTCAGGGAGACATTTTTCATCTTAAATGCATGGTCGAGCTAGGCATTACACAGTAAAGCATCGCCCAATATGCATTTTTCTATATCCGATCAATCAAAGTTGTAATTGACAGATTAATCAATAATCAAAATATTAGTTAGCTGCACCCCCAAAGGACTGGCTATTAACTTTCATTAGCTTCCAGTGAGTAGGTCAGGGGTCAATTCCATTTTGATTGAACCCAAATTAGCTTACTCGAAATGTTCAGTGTACATGTTGAACAGAGAGTGAACTGGAATGTACCCATAGTGTGTGGAATATCACATGCCACAGTCTTGGATGTGCAGTGTCTCATATTGCAGTTCTACGTTCTACGTCTATCTATTCAGTACTTACTGTGCAGATGTAACTGTGTGGGAGGTATGGGAAAGGGTGTGCATGCACATGTCTCAGTGGATTCCTGCTCTCAGTGGGGAATAAGTTGTGGGTGGATGGGACTGAAGGAGGGGTCAGGGCTGATCGTGTGTTTCAGGTGGATGGACTGAAGGAGGGGTCAGGCTGATCGTGTGTTCAGGTGGATGGACTGAAGGAGGGGTCAGGCTGATCGTGTGTTCAGGTGGATGGACTGAAGGAGGGGTCAGGCTGATCGTGTGTTCAGGTGGATGGACTGAAGGAGGGGTCAGGCTGATCGTGTGTTCAGGTGGATGGACTGAAGGAGGGGTCAGGCTGATCGTGTGTTCAGGTGGATGGACTGAAGGAGGGGTCAGGCTGATCGTGTGTTCAGGTGGATGGACTGAAGGAGGGGTCAGGCTGATCGTGTGTTCAGGTGTAATGATGGGTAGCTACCTTGTTAGTCACAGTGTTGATTGCCAGCGTTGGAGAGGCACTTCCAGAGATCATGCAGTCCATTCCCAGAGACTCTGACTCCAGACTGTAGGGCGTGGAGGCCTGGGGGAGGACGGAGACAAAAACAATTCGCTCTTTTAGCTAATTATGAAATATAAGACTGCAAAATGTCAAATAAAGAAAAAAAAGAACGTCTCGTGTGATTATTGAGTATAATGCAAGACCTTGAGCCATGTGTGCTGAGGTAAAGGTTTTCACACTCAAGTTACCGCTGTTGTTGGGAAGCTAGTTTCAGTCCCAGGCAAAAGTGATGGGAACAGATCCCAGTATGTAAAACCACCAAGACCGTTTAGAAATAACAAAAGGCAGCAGCACCTTTATTTAGGTCACATTTTAAATATTTCCTGAGGAGATGAAGAGAAGAGCACAGCCTCATTTGCTCCTGCACGACTCGGCTGCTCGGTCGGGGAGATAACTCCACCACGCCTGTCTCGGAAAACTGCTTACTGTAAGAGGATTGCCCTCGCAACAATACCAGTTTTAATTCCACGATAAACATAAGTGACATTTCCCAAGTCACAATTTCTAAATTCCTGAGGACTTAATGGGACGCCACGCCGACAGACGGTCCCAGCCGCAGGGGAGGACGGAGTCACACGAGCGAGACGTCAGCGTACCATGTTGAGGGAGGCTGAACAGGGCGTGAAACGCTGGGCTTTTGTTCAAACTCATCTGCCATAGTCTGGTCGTGCGCCTGTCAGACCTGCAGACGCCACACGGGGATCCATCGGTCCCTATCTTTAAACCGCAGACGGGCACACGGACGCGGCTGCGAGTCCGGCTGGGTCGGCCTTTCCGTGGCGCGGCTTTGTGCACGTCCCGGTGCCCCTGTGCACTGGCGCCCACGGAGGGGCGGCCGAAGAGATAGGGAGGCCTTGGCTGCCTCGAGCCTTGGTCGAATCAGACGGTGGACGAACCCGCAGGGGTGGTGCTTGACGCTGGACACGACGCATACATAATTAAGGACCACGCTCCTGTTCAGAAACACTACAATAATTGTATTTTTTAAATGTATGCAGAACGCTGTGTATGCCTGTATGGCAGCCTGGGGGGTAGTTTATTAATAAGGGCCATGCTACGAGATGAGGCTAAGCCACATTCAGGGGGCTGTTTGTGTGTGTTTGTGTGTGTGTGCGCGCGCGCACAAACAGGAGAGAGAAGCGAAGACAAAGAGCATGAGACAAAGACACGATCAGAGAGATTAAAAATCGAAGAGAGAGAGAAAACCCAGAATGAGCTGCATGTCAGGATAGTGTATGATCCCCATCAGCTCCGCTCAACTCTTTGTTCCCGGGGACACAGACTCACCCTCTCTCCAGACCGCGGCCTCTTCTTCGGCCGCGTGGGCAGGGCGTCTTCCTTTGGGTTGGTGTCGATGGCCCAGTAGGAGCCCTGTGGAGAAGACAGAGGCATGAGCACTAGAGTAAAGAACCGAACAACCAAAGGTGTGAACCCCGAAGGGAGGGTGTCCTACCTTAGGGCACAACGGGTACGGGCATAAGAGGCCCGGGTACCAGCATGCAATCAAAATGACCAGGATGAAACCCAATCTGTTTAAACCTGCCAGTAGATGTGCTGTAATAAGTGTGTGTGTGTGTTCTTTGTGATCAGGGGCAGCTGTGTTCTTGCGTTGAGGCTCCGGGTCTCTGAGACGGGGGCTGTTGGAATGAATGCTCAGCCCGTCCTGACCCGGGGCACCATCAGCCTCAGAAACGGGAGGCAGCAGGCTGTTGCCGGGCCGCTGTAGCTGGGAGCTGGAGCGGCACCTTGGTATTCCACGCAGGTCTGAGCCAGGCTAATCAAGGAGAGAATGGACCTGCTGGCACTGGGGCACCACACAACCCGGCTGCATTATTTATTGCCGCATTTGGCCACGTTTAATTTATTTCTCTTCAATGGTGTTCCTCCCTCAAGCCACGAGCAACACTGCTTACAGTGGTAGAAAATGAAATTGTTGTCCCCAGGCCTTTACAAGTTTGGATTTTTCAAGAAATATTTTATATTACTTTTGATAAGATTTCTATTGTCAGTGCAAAGTGAGATCAGGACCTTTAAAATCTCCTAAGCAGAGAGAATAATTGATATTTTCTAACAAACAGACAGCCAGTACTAGAAAAAATAATGTCATAACGGTGTCTAAGGAGGTCTGTACATGTCGTAACAGGGTGTCAAAGGTAGTCTATACCTGTCGTAACAGTGTCTCTAAAGTGGTCTACACAGGTTGGAAGTCTGAGGTGATCTTTACTGTAACAGCCTGTATGTCTACACAAGCGTTCCATAGTATTTCATACTCCAGTCACGCTGCCATCAAAAACAAGGTCCTTTGTTTCTTCCCTGGCTTTAATTTTTAAACACTGCAACTTTAGCTCAATGCTGCAACAATACAATTTCGAGCAAATTTGCTTCAATATTTTCAAAGCTTGGGGTCAATTAGCATTTCCCTCAGAGGGAGAATAATTTAGAGTGCAATCAACCAGAGATAAAGAGACATCCCATAACAGCATATAGCTGAAGTCTGTCCTATTCCAGTCCCGGCACTGCAGCCTAATTCATCGTTGGTATATTTGGGCGGTGAAGCCTCTCTGAGACGCTGAGGGTAACAGACAGGGAGACATCTGAGGACGTCTGAAGGTGAGCCGCGTTCTGATCACAGCATCTGTTCCCGACTAGATGTACCATGATTTAGGGGTTAACCGTTTCAATTAAATCTCCTGGTAGACTCAGGGTCCCGGCGCTGGTGGAGTGGAGGGCTGGTTGGAGCTTCTTTTAATTAGGCTGGAAAAAAAACCCTTGGGAAGGGAGTTTCTGCATTTCTCCCATGAGACTCAATGGGAGAAAAAAAAAACAACACATAACGACTTCTTAAATTATTCAGATACACTGCATTATAGCAGAGCCGGTACAGCAAGAGTGCTGTTGCGGAAGCCACAACTGTAATGAAAACTAAGCTCCGCCCTCTACGTAGTCCCTAAACAAAGGGGATTTCACCAGAAGCCCCGTTTAACAGCCTCTCGTTTTCTCAAAAAGGAAGGTGTTTTCCTACAGTACAATGTCAACACATCTATAAACAAAATTCTGTTTAGTCTAATATTCTCATCTCAATCTCCACTAGAGATGCTGGACTGGAACCTAGAACATTTAGCATTCCTTGCCATCTTGTCAATTAAATATGTATCTTCAGCGAGAGTCGGTAACCCCCCCCCCCCTCACCTCCACGGTAAAGGAGCATGATAGTCCTGCCATCATCTCTCCATCTCAGAGGGAGACGTGGGGCTATCTCATCCTACCAGCAGTGCTCATATTCCTACCACATTACAATATTGATGTAACATATCAAGAGCGGCTAGTGCTTCTTTGAAGTCGTCTTCAGGGGGGAAGGGAGTGAGGAAAATTCCAAATTAAACATTAAGGATGCAAGCATGTTGGCCATGCATTCGGAATGGGATCCATACAGCAATATATTATTTTGTATTTAGTGGAGCAGCTCCCAGGAGTGTCAATATCAGAGGATTACAGCAAAACATGAAATTAGCATTCAGTCCCCATCCTCTACAGCGCATAGCTCGGCGTAGCTCGGCGTAGCTCTCTGAGCCGCCATGCGAATGTGTGCGCTCCAGACAGAGTAGGGAAACAATCTGGGCTACATACGGCTAGACCATTTCACGGGACCAAGAACACCATATAAAAGCCTGCATAGTACAACTATGTGAGAAAAAACAATGAAGAAAGAGACAAGTAGCAAGGGGGAGGGGTAAAACAGGCTGGTATGGGAGGTGGGCGGTGTGTCACGGCAGGATGGGAGGACCCAACAGGGAGGGCTGGGAGGCAGGTGCTCCCTCTACACGCCAGTGGCCACTTGTCTCCTAACTGCTGAACTGAGGGCTTCCCTCCTCCTCAGAGAGCTCCCAAGAGGCATTTCTGATGCATCACGCAAAACGTCCGGCCGGTGGCCTAATTCGGGGCTGTTCCCGCAAAGCCAATGCCTGTCCCCCACGGCCTTCCAGCTCGGTCTGCCCTCGAGGTCTAAAAAATACCATGCATTTACATTTGCCACGCAGTTTTGCGGGGGTGGAATGTTCATAATAGATTAGGAGCATGTCTGAACACTGGCAGGCGTTCAAAGCTAACATTTCTCGAGCTCAGATAGCGCACGACGGTCTTGCACAAACTCATCGTCGTGATGTCTAGACTGCTACATTGAAAAGCAGACACCAGATGTTTATTTTGCCACTACATTACATGGTCAACTCTATATCATGGGCTTGAATTAAACAACGACGTCTTACCTTTCCCGGGTCATCTTTGGAGCGAGGCACTTTGAGAAAACACTTGTTCAAGGACAGATTGTGCCGTATTGAGTTCTGTGGGAAGAGAGAGAAAGAGAATCCGGGTTAGACATTAGAGATCAGAAAACCACACTAGAGGAAAAGGTCTCATATCTGTGAGCGGAGAGCGTGCCACGGCCACAAAGGCTGTGCCCTTCTGAGAAAATGCGAAACAGGAAGTCAAACAGCATGCCACACTGCCATCCTCTGCATCAAGTCGTCATATTTCCTGATAACTTGAGTAATCAATCTGCAGCTGTAAACCTGCGACTACTGTAGATGCTGTTCCACAATATCGCTGCATGAACTTTGTCTCAAACCAGTTCATAGGCACCAGGAATACAGAGGGTCAAATGTGGGGACCAAAGAAAAGACCAGGTAACAATCAAAGCACTTAAACGAAGAGACAAGCACTGCAAATAAATCCCATGCTGGGACGATGTCTGATATTAATAATGCTGCATAAGGCTCCTTGGGGGAAAATATATAAAGGATGTACATCCTTCTGAAAGTTAACTCATTATGGTGTTAGCTAGCTCTCCAACAGAGGGGAGAGGGTGATTTATCAGGCCGATCAGTGGCTTGAAGCGCTAGCTGCAGAGTGAAGTGGTGCTCCTAGTTTATTATCCCGGCCAGGATGGAGCCCACCAGACAGAGCCCTGGATTCAGCTGGAGCCAGGCCACGGGCTTAGCAGACTAACTGAATGCACGTCTCCACTTCATTTTATGGAGTAGTATTGACAGATGGCTTCACTAAAAAGCTGTGGGATGTTCCGACAAGTTGGCCGCTGCGTGGACGCGTTTAGTGTAACTTCCAGCTCAAAGCCCTGAGATCGAGCTGGTCGGAACATCAGCGAGAGGGAATAACGATAGTCTCATTACGGAGCCGTCAATCTCTCATGGCGAAATCCCTTGAAATGTCAATAGAAAAGAAATCCAATGTGCCAGCTGTAGACAACAACTAGGGTCAGGACAGGAACAGCAGTCTCTTATGAATCATGTTATTACCATATTATTACCATATCATTACCATATCACCAAAACCTACATAAACAGCCTTATGAGTCAATAAAGAGAACGAGAAGCCAATATCTTAGCCACAGTCTGTTTGGCCTAAGAGTGGGACTTGGTTACAGCGTTCCATATTCAGCGGTGGGTTGTGTTCTGGTCAGGGGGGCAGCCGGCCTCCTTTTGCTGGAGAAGCTGTTCACAGCCTAGCAGTGCTTCCTGCCCTGGACACACCAACGCACTGACCAGCAGGACCCAACCAATCTCACCACCAGCTGGAGCCTGCACAGCAATACGCAGCCTCATGCATCAGAGAACTCCAAAACGGTTCAGCCACGGACACTGACGTCAAACGGACAAGGCTAAACGGAAATATTCAGAGTCTACATAAAGGCAGGGATGTTCGACAAATAGGGCTGTGTTGTCATCCGTTTGGACGAACATAGGCAAGGCCATTAGGCCCCCAAGAAGACCAGAGACCGGGAAGGACGGAGGAACAATGTCACACTAAAAACCGCCAAGCACTTAAGGCTCTGTAAAACCAGCCACTTTCCAAGACTACACCGAGTAGGGGAGGGGATGGGGGCACGAAGAGATCGGGAGGAGACGCACCGGCTCACATGAGGAGAGACGTGGCCCAGCCTCCATTTAGTGCCTTCCAGCAGGTCTAAATCATTGATACAGTCGTCCGGCGCGACCCAGCAGGATAGTGCCACTTAGAGGGTTACTTTTTAATGAACTCCTTCCTCTGGCTGGCAGCCCCACTTGGCTCCGACGGGGCTCCTCGCTCCAGTGACATGCTTTATTCTGTCAAACACCCCTCCCACGGAAGCTCAGACATCACCGGCGCTAAGAGGAACAGGCTGAGGGTCGCTCATGAGACGAAGGGTGAAGCAGAGTGAAGAGTTCAAAAAACTGCGACCGCGGCAACTCTGAGGAAAATGATGGCGGTGTGACGGGCGTCGCCTTTAAAAAGGAGGCAGACGAGAAGTAATCAATAAACTAAGAACCCTCTGGAAGCCGGTTGGCTATATCTTACAGACCGTCATACTGGCACGACGTGAGGACAGAGCGTTGTCATGCGTACAGAAAGGAACACGAGTCCGTCGGCTATGAGCGCTAGCCAATCAGACGGCAAGGAGGGCGTGCAGTAGGGGTTTCACCCCGAGTGCGGCCCGGCATGTACCCACAACCCCCACAGTGCGGCCCGGCATGTACCCACAACCCCCACAGTGTGGCCCGGCATGTACCCACAACCCCCACAGTGCGGCCCGGCATGTACCCACAACCCCCACAGTGCGGCCCGGCATGTACCCACAACCCCCACAGTGCGGCCAGGCATGTACCCACAACCCCCACAGTGCGGCCAGGCATGTACCCACAACCCCCACAGTGCGGCCAGGCATGTACCCACAACCCCCACAGTGCGGCCAGGCATGTACCCGCAATCCCCACAGTGCGGCCCGGCATGTACCCGCAACCCCCAGAGTGTGGCCCGGCATGTACCCGCAACCCCCACAGTGTGGCCCGGCATGTACCCGCAACCCCCACAGTGCGGCCCGGCATGTACCCGCAACCCCCACAGTGCGGCCAGGCATGTACCCACAACCCCCACAGTGCGGCCAGGCATGTACCCGCAACCCCCACAGTGCGGCCCGGCATGTACCCACAACCCCCACAGTGTGGCCAGGCATGTACCCGCAACCCCCACAGTGTGGCCAGGCATGTACCCGCAACCCCCACAGTGTGGCCAGGCATGTACCCGCAACCCCCACAGTGTGGCCAGGCATGTACCCGCAACCCCCACAGTGCGGCGGCGGCGTGTGCGCGTCTCCCACACACACCGTAATGCGTCTCCTAACTATTGTGTTGATCTAACAGACCGGGACAGCAGTAAAGGAGTAAGCCTCTCCGCCCCGTGTCGCCCCCCCCTCACGCTTTCCTCTTTGAGATCCCCACTACCCTGCGTCCCCCCCGGGGGTGGGAGAGGCGAAGTAGGTCACGCTGACCTCGGTGCTCCGCGTGTCAAACGTGGAGAGTGCGCCAAAGGGACAGGCCGTGTCAGTCAGAGCCCAGTTCCTCTCCTTGCGGTCAGGGCGACGTTGAGGGGGGTCAGAGAGCTGCTCCTCTCCACACAGTTAGGGGTCCGTGGTGGGGGGTCAGAGCCCTGCCCTTCTCCTCACAGTCAGAGGTGGTTCGGGGGGAGGGGGGGGGGGGTCAGAGCTTCCTGGACACACTGCAATGTAATCCCAGAGCATCCTGGGAGACGGGGAGGCAGAGGTCACTCCATAAGCCTGTCTGAAGGTTCATCCTTTCTAACCCCTCTCTGCTGCCGCTCTAACACTTCCTCCAAACAGGCCCCCCAACACACGTGGCTGACCTGACACTTCACTCCTCAGGAAATGACAAGGATTTACTGCATGCGAGACCTTTTAAAAGGCATTACTAGCTACTGAAAGGCCAGTGCAAGCTATTTAGTGTTTAGAGTGAACTCCAAGTTGAACATCGCTATAAAAACAGTTTAGTAAAAAAAGAAGTGAGCAGAATTAGCTCATAAAATGGCATAGCCCCCACCCGTGGTCGTTTTTTCTCATAGGACACGTACCCCCTTTAAAAAACTAACAAAGTACCTACAACTTTTCCGTTCCCATCAAGGCCAGGAGCACATTCCCTTCTTAGGGGAGGAGTCCTAAAAGCAAGGATGCAGATGCCAGTGTTGAACCTACTGGTCCAGCCTTCCCTCCCATTTAGGTTCAGCCTGCTACAAAATCAACACGCCTTCTCAACGTCATCAATGGATGACTTTGAAGGGCACCCAAAGGCTTAAGAGCAACTTAAAAATCAAGTTGTGGACGAAGAAGGCATTCTACAGGCCTGTATGGCCATTTATAGAGTCTACTTAAGAGGGACTGAGGAGAAATGCTGGCATGTCTTGTCTGCACTGCAGACAGAGCAACCGCAGTACAGGGATAGCATGACCTTTAATTGACCTGTGGGTAATGCTCTATGTGAATGACTGAGGCAGAGGAAGAGCCGGGCAACAGCTGCTGCCAGGCATCCATCGGATCTAGACTAGCTACATGCAATAGGATGTGATCCATCAGATCTAGACCAGCTACATGTAATGGGATGTGATCCATCAGATCTAGACCAGCTACATGCAATAGGATGTGATCCATCAGATCTAGACTAGCTACATGTAATGGGATGTGATCCACCTGATTAAGTGCAGCCACACACAACGGGATGTGATCAATCTGATCGAGTCTAGCCACAAGTAATGGTATGTTATCCATCAGATTGACTCTAGCCAGACATAATGGGATGTGATTCGTCAAATCATGTCTAGCAACACACACACAGGTAGAGAGCGAAAAAAGGGCCAGATCGCAGAAAACCCTGAAACACCAGTTGACTAAGTTAATCTGGGGGTTTTGACATGGCTTAACAGAGAATGCCCACAGAGAATATTCAGCAATTAGAAAGACCCTAAACTTAACACCCCAGTAGGAATTTGGCTTAAATTATTTTACTGGGCTATATCCCCAATTCTTTTATTTCACAGCGAAAATAATATACACTAATTATTAGTAATATTAAATCAAAATTTAAAAAATTTCAGTGTCACTAACTAACTGAACAGAGATATCAAGATAGCACAAAACAAATATCAAATAATTTTTAAAAGGAAGCTACTATCAACATACAGACTCTGACCATAAAGAAAGGACGCCACGAAAAAGTATGGATGGTTAGTGAGGAATGTCTTTACAAACACTGTGGGTCAGGAGAAGTTGAAAAATAACAACCATCCCTACTCCGCTGCCTTAAATATGATTCAGTAAGTAAAATTTATATCCTGAAATTTAAAGGAAGAACTGCGAGGCAGAACACAAAGGTTGTGCAGGCACTTCCCAGGATAAAGTATTGCTAGAGCAGGTGAGTATTAGACACTGTATGACATGGTGGTTAGAGACATTCTATATAAGGTCTCAGTGCCCCTGCACACACCTGAGGTCAGCTTCAGAGATCAACAGGGGCTATAGAATGTAGCACCTTGACAGTCTGTTTGTAGTGGGTGTGTGAATACCTGTGGGATGGCCTGAAATCCACAACATTCACTGGCCTCCTCCTCTGTCGTGCAGACATCAAGACGATACACACACTGTGCACAAAACGTAAACAAACACCCAAATGTGGCAAGCTAGCGTCTAACTGGGTGCAGCCTGATGAGATGCTTTTAATCCGTTTAGCGGCGTGAAGAACAGTGACCTCCGGGGAGACGGAGATGAGGCCTGGCTGACTGACAGTACGGAGCCTGATGAGATTAGGAGGCTGGTTAGGCCCTCCCCACCTCACCCCGTAACCTCATACAAGCCAACCACACAACCAATACTCCAGTTAAGGCCTCCCCGAGACGTTCTTCCACGCCCCCCCACCCCAGCCAACTGACTGAAGAACAGCTCGAGCGCGGGCCGCGGCACACACCGAAGAACCGCTCGTCTCCGAAGACGTCAGAGAGCTCACACTTGAAAAACCGTGTCAACCCCAACGATTTTCAAGTAGATTTTTTCTTCTCTCCCTTACATGCTTCAAAGGCATTTGATCTGCCTCCCTTGGCATCGAGGAGCAGAGTTGGCATGCTAGGGTTTAAACCCCTTCGTCTCTGATCTTTATTCGCTTGTATGTTGTTTTAATAAAACATGAACAGTTTGCTTGCTGCAGCAAAACGTATGCCAAGGTGAAAACCGTAATGAACGTAAGAAGCCCATTATGAAGGGGGAAACAAAAGGAGTAATAAAACGTTGATGACAAAAGGCAACGTTTCTGATGTCGAATATCTTTCATACCTGGGTGTAACAGGCGGTATTATAGTCATTAAAACATGCTCTCCTGCAGCAAAGGGAAATCGCACCATAGGGAAATTGTCTTTTCCACGGTTAAATTAAACCCATGCTTCACATGTATATTTAAATGATGAAAGCAATAAGTGTGTGCATGTGGAAATTCAAAAGAGAAGTGTGCGCATAAGCGGCGCAGGGACCAGTGGCCAAACTAACCGCGCTTCGACGACGTCCGATTCGAGTGACAATCCTGCTGAGCTTTAATCAGGTAAAGCTTTTAATGCACCGACTGTTTGGAAATGTTTCTCCTCAGCGCTGGTTCTGAAGAGCTTCAGGTACAGTGTAACACAAAAGCAGCCCACGCAGACCATTTTGACCCCAGGTGAAGCTGTTCTGACTACACCCACTGGATAACCACGGAGTTGACCGCCAAGGTCACTGGATTCTGTACAGATCTAAAATACACTTCCGTACATACAGGGACAGGTTAGGGAATAGGTAAAAGATAGAAACAGGCTGGTTCTGGTCCATCAGGTGAGTTCGTCATGGGGGAAGCCTCGCTTAGCCGGGCTTACAGAGAAACCAGTCTACTACTGGGACGCTGCCTTTTTAGCGGCATTTGTTACACTGCAAAACAAGGAAAAACTTGTCAGACTCCTTGGTCGTTTGTAGGGTATTTTGAAATATATTTTTTGCGTGATATTCCTAAAGAAGTTAACTTCTTCATGGTTTGTTACATTCCTACAATGCAAATGAGTATTGCAATACTGGTCCCAGCCCTTTTAACTACACTTCAACAGCTAAATACTGCGGTATGGATCTGTATAGATCTGGCCCCAGCAGACGACTAAATGCGGACCTTGGTATTTACACTGAAATAACTGCCCCTGTTTCTGACCAAATCCGGCCAAAAATAAATGTGCGCAGCATTGGAGACGAATGATTACCCTACACCCTGCTTTAAAAGTTGCGAAAAGGCAAGCGGGCCTAGGAATGACACCACGTGTCTCTCACACAGAGGCAGAGGGATCCAAACTGCCCCTACAATCTTAAATTTGAAACATTTGCATAATATAATATCTCCCATATTTGCAATCTCCAATCAGGCAAACAGAGGGAACTTCTTAGCAGAGGAGTTAAGTCAAGATATTGGTCTTGACCCGAGGTGGAACTTGGTGGAAGTAGAATCCAAGGACACTTCAGCCCACATAGTGGAGGCTGACTTAACGCTTTCTAGGGTGGCACATCAGAGGCTTGTGAAGCCGCACCAAGGATGTTCCCCTGTCAGCAGAGAGGCAGGGTTGGAAACCAACCAGACGGAAATGAAAGTGCTCTGAGCTCAACCTACATCACTCCCACATCTTTACCTGCTTTGTCGGGTAACCTTGAGCTGCCTTGCAGCATTCCCCAGATGCATTCAAGGTTACAGCCCTGACTCTATAGTGACTCTATAGTGCAACATTTCTTTTTGAAAATTGTTTTTTACAGTTCACATTTCAAAATTGGGAACCGGGTTGGCTGCTTCAAATTTATTTGAAAGGCTGTGTGGAAAATATTTCACTTAATGTAACACTGAATGACAGGTCAACACAACGACAAAAAGATCTGAGCCACTCGGTCTGAAGCCTCTTTTAATCATAGCCCTTCAGAGAGCACCCCCCCCCCCCAGCCGGCGCTGAGAGCAAAGCACACACAGTCAAAGGGCTTTCAGCAGCCTCTGGAGCGAAGCAGCTAACTACAGCAGCCAGCAGACAAGCTCCAATCATTTCACTACAATTGATGGGCATGTGGATTATAGACTCAGGAAATCTCTCTGCCATCTGACAGCGTTGTAGATGTTAGAGCCAGCTAGCGTTAAGGGGACCTGAAGGACACGGTTAGAAACGGTCCGGAGGAGGTGGAGGCACTGTTTTAGTCTTCACAAATTAATGGGTATGGCGCAAAGAGACCAGTATCATGGGGCCAAGAGGAACGGCCTGGAGGACGAGGTGGTCAGAACGGTCGTGAACGCTCAGAATGGGCAAAGCAACAATCTCCCGTACTGCCCAGGGCTTCCATTTGTCTTGTCTTACATGTGTGTTGATGGTCTCGGTGAACGAACTGGCAGAAATTGGAAACCGGACAAGATCTCCATCTCACAGATGAGGACCAATTGCACTTCTATTTTTCTGAACCTCAAAATCCCAAGAAAAAACAAAGACAGATCGACAGGTTTTCAAAACAAGGGAAAACCCATTATCTAATGCACAGCAGGCAACATTTGACACAACATGCAAAACTGTGCTGAACTCACAACATCTGCCAGCGAAGAGAAGCACACAATCAGCCTGGCTGCCATTGTCAACTTGGTTGGTTTCTTTTTGAGCAATGCGGGCTTGCACTTTTGTGTCGCTGAGCTATACAAGGCCCCCCACCCCCCGCCGCCGCCCTCGCCTCTGCAGAGGCAGCGCAAGGCCGCCAGAGATTGGAGGCAAAGTGACGTCCTCCAGTTTATCCTCCCCGAAAGCCTTCCTGTGCTCTCAGTTCCACATGAGAGATCTGATGAAAGCCGTTTGTCAGTGTGCCACTTAATTATCGGGCTGTGGAGCTGCGTCTTGTAGTATCCCTCCACTGACAATGGCTGCCAGGGCAGACCTATACAGTGCCCAGCCCACACACTAACAAGCACCCTGCTTAGGTGCCTAGTGCCCAACGCCCACTGAATAGTGGAATACATTAACCGCTACAAAGATGTATTGGGCAGCAGCTATAAGTCAGGCTTTATATACAGCCGTGCGAAAAACTAAAAGGAGTACGACATGGGAAAGTGCTCAGTAGCCTGTTCTGTAGGGTTAAGATCAGAGTAATACTGGAAAAGAGAGCAATTGCCAAATGCTAAAAGCACGTATTTTTTTTTTTGCGGTAGAGGTCCTAATTATGAGGGTAAGAATGTGGCACGTGCTGTACGTTACGTTTCGCCTTGGCCAGGCTGCTTCTTTGACAGTGACTTCGTAAAGACATAATCAGATAATGGGGAATGATGTGGTCTTTTGGTGCCATGAGGTACGGCAAAGGAACAGAAAATAATAATGTTGACCTATAATTCGGTTCCATGTCTATATCAAAGTCCTTTATATTTCCCCAATAAGAGCAATGATGAAAGCATATAACTCAGATCTGCTCTGCCATTCTTGGCACAGTCAAACGTTTTAAATGCCTAAGAATAGCAGAATTATTTATCCAGGAGGGAAAGGATAAAAAAAAAAGGCAGATCCCAGGCAGCGAGAGGGTCAAACGGGAGTAACAGGACACTGAAAAAAAGCATCAGGACTTTTTATTTAAACATCATGGAGACGGAAATGACATGCCAGCTATGATTGAGCACCACTAAAGGCAGAAGGAAGCAGGTTTTTCGCGCTTGAGACAATTTCATCAGAAAAGTGGTTGCTGTCTGGCTACCCAAGACATTCACTATGCTGGGCAAACTGGGTGCCTCTGGGAATTCGGCTGTTCAATGACTTGCAAGAAATTAATATTTTACATAGAACCACAGAAAACCAGCAGGGAGAAGACAGGGATGGATAAAGGGGCCGTAAACCAACATGGGCTCTTCAGGTTCACATTTACTTCCACCGCCCGAAACCTCTGGATGTAAATAAAGTAATAAGAAATACAAAAGATCCCATAAAAGGTAAGAGAGAAACTGTCTTTGAACCTCATTCAGAGTTACGTAGACAGGATCATTCAAACAAAACAAACTGAAGTGCATATGAGGCGGCCAAAAACGTCATCCATTTGCATCACATGCAGACAGAGGATGACTCAATCCCTTAACCGGGGTAGCTCTCCCTCTGTAACCTGTCCTCAGGGTGCATTATTCCATTTTGACAGGAATGTACCTGATGAACAGAGACGCACTTTCAGACTTTGAAGTGCTGCCTGGGCTTCCTTACTCCCTTACAGACCGAACCGGAACTTGTCCTGGATCCAATTTGACTTGCTAGTGAAGTCAATGTCACGGCCCTCCTAAACAGTCCATTAGCCAAGTAGATGTAGAGCCGGACCCGTTTACCCATCAATAATACACAGCAGTGGTCAAACGAGGCCAGCCACCGCAGAGCTTCCCTTCACCCCTCTACACGCCCACATTAACGGGCAAATTCAGAGGCAATTAATTGGTGCAGAGAATGGTTGATGGGGGCTGTGGCCTCAAGGCTAGCAGAGCCAGAGGGAGCAGGGCTCAAAGCCAGGTCCTAGACCACCCAGAGCATGAACCCCACACCCATCTGTACTGAACCCCATCCACGGTCATGCTAGCAGCCAATACCCCTTGCATCATCTACCTACACAGACTTACAGAAAGAGGTAGCAAAACCCGAAGGTAACAATAAACCAAACCCAAGGTAACGTTAACCGTTCACCTTGGTTGCCGCTAAGATCCTAAGGTACAACAATATAGTCCCAAGACTTTCAAGTACTAAGCACAGACGACATGATCGCCTGCAGGCCATGTCGTCTGCCCTGGAAAAGTATTCCGCATTAAAAAAAGAAAAAAAACCTGGCCTTGCCTCAAATTCACTGGCAGAAATTCCTTTTTGATCCTTGTTTAATGGGACTTTCATTGGATAAATTAACTGCAGAAAACATGCACTGAAAACACAGACATTGACAAACGAGCAATTACAACCAGAGATATTCATGTGTCATATCCTTGGCTGCCGTGACCTGCAATTAGCCCCGCTGATGCTGGATGGGAGAGTTGTGGCTGTCAATAGGAGCAGAGGGACGGCTGAGCGGCCCGTTCTGACACGTCATCCATCACCGGTTCCGCTCCGCTGCCACAGCTGTATCCACTGTCCCACCTCTCCCCAGAGCGCTGACCCCTGAACGAGGACGTGCGAGCGCCGAGATCAAGTTCCCCTTCGGAGAAAACGGCCTCCTTTACGATTTTTCTATCACACCGACCTGATCAACGGGACAATATCCAGCCGTGTGTTATCCTTCGCAGAGATGTCTGCCGTTTCAATGCAGGAAGGAGAGAATGTAAATGGATGAGGGAGGCTATTAGCTGTGGGAGAATGACAGGAAGGGTGACCGGGGTTAAGTAATTACCTTGGAGTAGAAAGGACAGATTAAACAATGATGAAATGAAACGACACTGGCTTGCCATGTTCTCGCTATAATTACCATTCGTGCTGATTAGATCAACACGTCAATCATAGGCCCGGCTACCTCTAGTTGTATTTCTTATCGGATGACAGTGATGAGCAGCGTGAACACGTGCCGCGTGGCTTAGGTCCTGCTCGGTCCATCTGCATGTAGCCACAGAGGGCTTACCGAAGACTGCTTACACACCCCAGGCCACATCACCAGCCCATCTCACGTTTCTCTGGACCACCTTCTCACACGGCTAATTAGTCTTACCTCACTCTTCACTTCAAAAAAATAAAAAATAAAAAACATGGGGCATGGGAGAGCAGCCGACAAATTAGCAGCAAGCTTTGCGGGAGGCTAACGGGTCTACAGGGAGAGGCGGGCTACCTCAATTAGGGAAATTATTAATTAATGAAATCCAACCCAGACCAGAATGGAGAAAGGCAGCGAGAACTCTGTCAGACGAGTACTTTGTGAAAAACTTAATGATTTGCTTATCATCCGTCCCTTTGAGTATTAATGAAATGTGTCTGTATGTGTCTATAGCCAGTAGAAGTAGCAGTAGCCAGACCAGACAAGGTGGATTCAACCGGGCAAATTGAGAGTTAAAGATGGATTACAAGGGCTAGGTTCTATTTATGGAATGCAGATTTATCCTGGTTCACAGCATCTCTCCCCATCTCTCCCTGCCCTTCTCCACCTACATCTCTCGCCCTCTCTCCCTGCCCTTCTCCACCTACATCTCTCCCCATCTCTCGCCCTCTCTTCCTGCCCTTCTCCACCTACATCTCTCGCCCTCTCTTCCTGCCCTTCTCCACCTACATCTCTCCCCATCACTCCCCCACCCACTTTCTAGGAAACCCCAGTATCTACAAAAGGCCACGCTCAGACTCAAACGGCCCTAACGCTGGAAGGTTATTAATAGGCCTTCAATGAAAATGAGAGGGGAAGTTTTCAATTCAAACGTGACTGTCCAAGCTGAGACTTTGTTGATTAGGGTTCATTACACAAGAATGGCTAAGCTTAGGTTAGACTTCTTACCATGACAAAAATCACATCCACAATGCAATAAAAACTCACGGTTTTCATTCATTCAATTCAAATTGGTTGCAAAAAGGATGGCAGAAGGATACTCCCATGGCCCTTTATTTTCCCTTCAGAAGAACAGCTAATATATAAATTCCAGTTATAGGAGTTTTTTTAATTGCCTAAATTTACTTGCAGCTCAGTATAATGTGGGGAATCCCTCCCCCACCAAAACTGAACACAGTCTACATTTTCATCTTTCAGATGGCATGAAGCAGGGGCAAAGCCCACTGGAGGTAATTACCTCAGTCGCCACAAAAGGGAACAGATCTAGAAAAGCCATAGGAATACAGGAACAGAAGCCCCCCCCCTTTCCTGGCTCATTAGAGGCATACGTCTCAGAGGCGCTGAGTTCATCCTTCCACTGGAGTCTGATGTGTTGTGGTACCGTGATGAGTGTCAGGCCAACCCCCCAATCGGCCCCCAGTACAACTACCACTACCGGCACAACGCCCGGCACAACTCCCGCCGCCACCGCCGGCACAAAGCCTGGCACAACGGCCAGTACAACTCGCACCGCTGCCAGTACAACTCCCGGCACAATCCCCGGTACAACCCATACCGTTGCCGGTACAAATGCTGGTACAACAACCCACAAGTGAAGAATGATGCTAAGGCATCCAAAACAAGTTTCAGGGAAAAGGAAAAAAAGGGGGAAAACCCAGAAGTGGGTAATGTTTAGGCTGACGTGCTTTTATGAAATGGAACCTATAGATCATAGGCTGCACTGTGAAATCATGGGGGCAGAGACGCTGTTATTTTTATACACAGTGTCGACTCCTCACTCAGCGGGGTGTCGGGACAGCAGCTCCTGCCAAATGGATCCGAGGAATGCCAGCCAGCATATCCTCCGCGCCCACTCCGAGGGGCAGAGTGCGAGGCGGTGGGGAGAGGGGCAAGGTGAGGCTGGTGGGCGGGCGGCCGCGCTGGAGCTTCCTGACACGGGAACCCGCCTCACAGCAGGATCAAACCGGCTGCCGAATGAATCACTACACGGATCCCACAGCCGACACAGCCGGGCCGCGCAGCCACTTCTGCTGCATCTACAATTAACAGCAATCTGGGGAGAGACCGAGTCGCTAAAAATAATCCCACGCGCACACAAAAAACAAAAAAATAAAATAAAACAGGCCTCTCGCTTAGCACTGGCTTTGACACAGCACTACCAAACGGCGTTCTAAAATGATCGGGTTTCCTTTTTCGGACACGGGGGAAAATAAGCGTTACTCTCTAAATATGTAACTCGGTTGCTGAATTATTCAGCAACAGCAAAGCGTTAAAAATTTAAATGCTTGCTTAACAACGTAATGATGATACAAGCTGGAGAAGCAGATGGAGGTATCACAGATTCTAGCGCTGAGGCAATTTTGCACGTCCACATTCCACACCCCGAAAGCCGAGCTCGGGGTGATTGAGATAGCAGGGGCAGAGAGAGACACACAAACACTCGTACCTGACCGGTAGTATTTAAAATAGGAGACGTGTGCTGCAGACGCCGCGTTAGCGAGCGCTAACGCTATCTCCAAAGTAAATAACGTCCCGAGGCACGCCGGCTCAAAATCAATTCTTAAAAAAATAGAAACGCCGCCGGGCTGCTATTATTAAACCTGCGCCAACCAATAGGAACGGCGACCTTTGATCTGTTGAGGGTGATGCGCATTTGCATTTTATAATGAGATCAGAAAGGCTATGTCTGTCCAGACCCCCACCGCGCCCCAGCACAGAAGGCAGCGGTGCGCCCTGTCTTCGGTCCACACACGGGCCGGTGAGACACCGGAGCAGCAGAGGGGGTGGGGCTGCAGTAAGGGAGACTGCGCTGTTGGGCAATCATCACAAGCAGCATTAATTGTTTTCCTTCGTCCCTGAACACAAGTTTGAAAAAAACATGGGGGGGGGGTGGGGGGGGGGTTAAACCATGCCAGTAGCAACAATCTCCTCCGCAACAGTTAAAGCTCAAAGAACAAACATTTCAGGCATTTTTAAACTGGTCGAGAACCGCTCCACATTTTCTTTGGCATCTTTCTCTGGCATTCCTCACCTGTGAGAAATACAGCAAGGAATTTTCTGGAGGGAGAGTTTCTGCCTACACTGGACAACATTATCAGTGGGGAGCTGAGGATGGGGGTGGGTGGCAAGGTGTGTGTGCGCATGTTCGTGCGTGCGCGCATGTGATGTTTGCTTTGTGAGACGCTTCCAGCCATACTGTTGCCAAGGGGACTCCTCGGGAGAGATGTTACCACTAACACAATCTGGTTTCCTGAAGTAGGAGCGCAGCAAAAAGGGTTTTTTTTCTGCCGTCATCTATGGGGCCCTGACATCTGCCACGAGCCCAGCCACACGTTTTCAGTCTTCCTGATCAGATCAGACGGGCGGTTCGTCGCAGGATTATAAACCTGTTTTGTAAACAGAGATTTCAAATCTCTGAGGATAACAAAGGCTTTTGCACGGAATTGGTGTCCTGTAATCCTAGAGTATACACATATTTAATGCTTTTAGGCTGAGGTTTATAATGTGTGATCCTTAGTTGTGTGACAATGTGTTTTCTGCCCCAGCCAATAGGCTGTGGGCTCTGAGGTGAGAGCCAGTCACGACAAAGGATTCTAAGCAAAAATACTTCAGCCCTAGCCAATAAGCTGCGTGCTGCAAGGAGAGCCAGTCACAGCAGGGCCGTGGTAAGAATAAAGAGGTAGATGGATCAGGTAGAACTTGATGGCTTTAAAATGTATTAGCGGCCTATCAGACAGGAGCCAGCCAGTGTCAAACTCATAAGCTTACAAACTGACCCTCAGCCAAATCTTCCGATAGCATTAACTCCTTATGCTCAGGACCATACACAGGTTTGAAAAATGACAAGAACGATAGCTGAGAAAGGAGACTGATAAGCGCCTAAATATGAACACAGAGGCTGTAGAATTACGTGCTTTAAATAAAATCAGAGCTCAGGCTTCACGCTTCAGTGCCGTAAAGGTTAGATGGACGACCACTCTGCACTCGAGCAACGCGCCACAACAAGTTCCATCTCTTCCACAAAGCAGACAACTTCCCCAAATGTTTAGTTAAACGTGTGATGGGAAAAGATGCTGCAAATTCAGAGGATTGTGCCTTTTGAAAGCTAAGATTTGGACAATAAACACTGCATGGATGAAATGACAGTGATCCCAAACAGGTCCGTATCATAAATCTGATGACACCTATACTGTCAAGGTTTATGGTCACTATGTTTGGTCTACATTTACAAGATGACATGGCGACATACCGTGGTTGGTTCCGAACACAATTAGACCATTGTGGTCGATGTTGTCACGACATCTCTAAATGCGCCAACATTTAAATCAGTTTTTCTGATTTGCCTGATGGAAGCCCAACACTTATATCTGCCATGTCATTACCTAGCTGGTAATGTCAGCAAAATAATGAGTTTTCAATTACAAACAGGCCGTCTTAGATTGTGTACAGAACAGGAGCTGTGTGATGGCAGGAATGCTGCCAACCAAAAACCTACAGACAATAGAGGTAAGTGACGTTCAGTGTATAGTTTGACCCATGTCCTTTAAACCACTGGCCACTTTGGAGAATCAACAAGCCGTTTACTCCTCTCACTCAAACCCTACTCATATTTCCATCCTAGTTGCTCCTAACCCACGTCTTCCAAGAACATTATTACCATGTAACTGTAACCACAGGGATTTCACCTAACCCACATATTTCCTGGAACATTGTTATATCACTGTATGAGCGATTTCAAGAAAAGTATAGTGGAAGTTTAAAAAACACATGGAGCCCTGTGCGTGATGTTTGGTTTCAGCCTTATGTCAGGTGAACGGTTGTGTCCTCAGCTCTGGTTAAGTTCCAGAATTTAGGAATGGTTTTGGTTCAACAGCCACGATGGGTGCCGTTTCTTGTGGGAAACCCTTTAAAGCACCTTATCCATATAGGTCAATTCCCGCTAGTGGACAGAGTTAAAAGTCCAACCAACGGCATCGGACTGGGCGGTGCTGATGCGCCAAACCTGGAGGAGACCGGATCATTTCATTTCATTAGGGCAAGCTCCACATACCCCTGCAACGAAACTGACGGGAATTGGTCATTTGGAGTGGAGAGACTGAGCTGGCCTGGAGTTAACCAAGAACATGACACAGAGGTTTGGTTTGAAAACCCAAGAAACCCCGCTCGTTTCTATCATTTCACAACATGCTCAACGATGTCGAAACCAAACGGGATGAGGGGGGATAAAATAGGCTTCAGAGGGGGTGATGTATCCCCAGGCAAGGATCCATGTAAGGAGCATACTGGGCCAGGAAAACATACAAGACGGGTTTCTCCATGTACAAACTATTCCCTAAACAACACGGTTCCCTTCAGCTTATAGCCGACCATACAGCACCATATGAAAAGGGAGACTAGATATTTAAACTGCTCTGCATCGCTTCAGCGGGCAAACATTTATCAAAAGTGCTTTAGAGAGCCGGAGAGGGTGTGAGAAAGGCTCGGTCTAATTGCCTGCTAGCGGACGACGTGTTCATATTCGTTCCTTCATAAGCAAAACCCCGCCGCATTCATATTTCTGACCTTGATGAATTATCCGTTCTTATTGACAGCTCTTATTGACGTTTCTTAAAAGCGCCGGCTAATGGAGTTCTATTGAGATGATTAAATGAGTTGCCGGCGCCTGGATTAGCCCGGTCTCATCTCCACGGTGCAGCTTGCATTATCATACGGAGCAGACGCGTGCGTGCGCTGGGTCCTAAATTCCTGCAGCCTGCCGACATCTCCGGGGGAAGAGCGAAGCGGTGACCTACATTCACCCCGCCCAGACGTGCTTGAATCAACTGCCTCACGGACACGCGGGACGCAGACGCAACCTGTGAATGCATTCGTATCGTACTAGGCGCAACCTAGGAGGACCGCGATGGGCGACGACCATTCCCGCATGCTGCCGCGGCATCCACGGTGAACGTTCCAGCATCCTTTTAAAGACAACGCTGCCTTAGGTGACAATAAGGAAAGGACGGTGCTGCACCTTTCACGTCCCCAACCTGAACACCGGCCATCATCTACATCGGGTACAGATGTTCAAACGGACTCTTCCTCCACTAATCCACGGTAAAGATACCACACATCAGAGGTGACACCAAGCCAAATCAAGTAGTTTCATTTTGGATGCTTTCTTATCTCCACCCGAGAGACGAAGGGGGGGGGGGGGGGTGAGAGAGGGAGAAAGACAGTGGGAGAGACGCTCGAACGAACACACACACACACACACACACACACACACACACACACACACACACACACACACACACACACACACACACACACACACACACACACACACACACACACACACACACACACACACACACACACACACACACACACACACACACAGCCTTACTGCAATAAAGCTGTGCCTGAGATTCTACTCCACATAAATGTAGACTGATTGGAAAAGTCATTCTAATATCAATTTCCATCTGGCCTCTTTAAAAGGCAATCAGCATAGCTTCATCTCCGTGTATCATGTACTGCTTGAGATGATGACACAGCACTGGATCTCTCCTACAGCTCATAATGGCCTTCGCCTATCAAGGCATCGGCCATGAATAATGCCACCCATGAATGGGCTGTTTCGTCTGTGCTGGATGCGATATGGCCGTCTCTTGGAATATTAATCCGGGATTTTACACTTCACATTGTTCTCTCAGGGCTGCTCCGATTTCATCCCCCCGTTCAAAGATGTAAGGCACTTAGTGGGCAAAGCACAGCAGGGCACCTCGCCGGGAGCGCTGGGGGAGAGAGAGCACAGCTGGGCCATATAGACTAAAATTAAAGTGAATGGGTGTGTCCAAACCTTTGACTGGCACAGTTTAATGGAATCATTTGTCCGAATTGACGCAATAACGAGTAGGAAAAAAAAGAAACATCAATATTCACCTGATTGTTTATATTACCTTTTAAACTACTACAACTAGTTTTTTGGTTATAGCCATCAGCGGTTTCATTAACAAATCTAACTTATTACCAGACTAATCTGCAGCATAGGGCTACTCAGAGACATCAAGAGAAAAGCCTGAGCTAAGTGGTCGGTACGGTTCGGTCTATAGGCCCCAGCTATAAATCAAGTGGACTCTACAAAATGCTGTTCAGTTAAGCATCTAACTCAACTAAGCCTAACTGACCAGCACATAAAAGTCTACGTTCCAAATCATTTCCTACACAGAGACGTGTTACCGCTCAGCACCGTTAGGGGTCAGGTCCCTGCCAGAACATACCTTCCAGCCGCTGCCTGCTTCCCGGTAGTAGGGGAAGTTGTCACAGATCCACTGGTAGATCTCGCTCAGGGTCATCTTCTTCTTTGGCGAGCTGTTGATGGCGAAGGTGATGAGGCTGGCGTAGCTGTACGGTGGCTTGCCGTCTTTGTGCTGCTGGACCTCCTCCTGGTCCAGCGTGGTGTTTGGGTCCAGCATGGCGCTCTTCTTTCCCATGCCCGGCCCCCCGTGGCCCCCTTGGGCATCCGCCTTCTGGATGGCCGCGCGCATGGTCAACTGAGGCAGCCAGTCCATGGAGGTCAGACTACTCTCCAGCTCCGACGTCATGGCGACGGCAGGCTGGGCTGGGCTGCAGTGGTGGAGGGGGGGGGGGGGGGGTTGGCGGGCAGACGGTAGGCCAGGTGAGGTCAGCTGAGTGCGGGCTGAGGATGAGGCCAGGGCTCCCCCAGCTCAGCGGTCTAGCAGTGTCTCCGAGCGAGGCCTGGAAACAGAAGACAGGAAGGGTTTAGAGCAAGCAGACACATTCTCAGAGTAGACTTCTTAATTAACCACACAAAGGGAACAGAGGCTAGCTACGTGGTTGCTACGCGATTAGTACCACGTTCACATTAGGGAACACAAAGTGCTTCAAACTGGTTTAGAAAACGTTGAAAATACCGGGGTCCTCAGAAAACATGAACGGTTCCCAATTTGCTGCATGAACAGGAAGGTTTGTTTGACTGAGTCGGGCACCAATTCCACATGCTGCTGCACTCCTGTAGAGTGTTATTACAGTTTGGTCTGGGAAAAGAATCAGAGTCGTTTTCACAACACCAGGCAGTGTTTAAACAGTCCCTATTCCCTAACCCCCTGGTCCCAGGACGGCACGCAGGAACTAAAGCCCAGGTGCCCCCACCCCACCACCCCCGCAACGCAGTCCATTCACTCTCCCTGGCCCCGGTGCACTACAGCCCACAGAGCTGACACAGAGTCAATGTTAGCGAGGGAATTGTTTTCACAACTGCCAGCCAAAAGGGGGAATGGCTCAGGAGGAATTCCACCTCTCCTGAGGGTAGTAAACCGCCTGCCCTCCGTCACCCAGAAAACCGTAAACAAGCAGGCTTGTGTCGTCGTGCCAACCGTCCTATCGTCAGCTCAGCCCTCTTTGTCCACCTCGCTTTGTGCCGACATGCAGCCCCCCTGTTTGGGCATGTCGCCCTCTCTGGCGTCAAAATAGCAGCGGAGGAGAGGCCTAATGTTACCGGTTTAGATAGGTGAAGGAAGACGGCCATGCAAAACAAGCCCCTGTGTAAGTGACACGGCGCTCCAGCATAGAGAAAGCCCCATGGTAGAAACAGAGTGGAATCTCGTGCGCGCACTCGCCTCCTCAACAACCCGCCCTGATGTAATAAATACACCCCAGGCCTCGGAGGGCCTGAGGAGCAGCAGGAATGCCCTTCCCTGAGATACTAACACTTGGTCATACCATGCAGATCTAACTCAAAGTGGAGCCTGGAGCTGGGAACATAAAACAACAATGGTGATGGACACCCACCACTTATTGTCCACATTTTGATGAGTAGCCGGTAATAGAATATAACGTTTGAAGAAAATAAAAGTTGGCCATTATGGGTGAATTAACACAGTCCCAAACCATGGCTACAACAATCAAACGTGTAGCAGCAGCAGTTGTAAAAGTAATGCGCTATCATCACTAGGGTTGGGTACCAAACTCAGTACTTTTAAGGGTACCGACCGAATTGCGCCGGTACTAAAGAGTACCGATTCACGAAAAATCAATCGGTACCAAATTTCGGGTGAGACTGTCTCTGGGTGAGACAGAGAGAAAGAGAGAGATGACCTCACCCCTGCAGCGTGTTCAATGTTCAAATCCAACAGAGTCAGGGCAATGGTGAGCCGAAAGCATTCCCAAGTGTGGTTACACTTTTCAAAACTTGTCACAGACAGCGCTTACTGCAATATTTGTGATGCGAAATGCAATGCTGGCCAAGGCAACACGCCTAACTTGAGGAAACACCTGGTCAAAAAAATATTCCTTAAAGCTGAAGCGTGTTCCGTATTTGATAGCAGGAAAGTCAACCGCAGCAGCCGCAGCTAATGTTAGCACTACAAAAGTAATGATTAAAGGTACCAGTATCGGTTCAAATGCGAAAGGCACCCAATCCTAATCATTACATCAACAATTATGACAATTTATTGCAATATAGATTTTCTTCCTCATCTGCTAGCTTAGCTGGAGCCTTGGGGGACTGGCAACTAAGACTCTGACCTGACTAAGGCCAACCTTTCATGCCTCACACAGGCTCCGGGTCGAATTGAAATGAAGACCAGTTGAGACCTGATAATGACATTTCTCATTCTAGATTTATTTTACAACAGGGCATAACACCAAGATCAGAGCTTGACGGACGTTTAGATCAACTAAATACAGTACTAATTGTTCAAATTTCCTTCCGTTTACAATAGGAATCCCCTGCTGTTGCCCGTGAACACGCCGCTTTATGCTAAAAGTGAAGGACCCTTCCATGACAGAAGACAGCCTTCCCCCTCTGCATGGTTTGGCTGGTTCTAACCTGCGGCCAAGTAGCAGTGATCCGCTGCATCCTAATGGGATGATCAAGCAGGGATGAAGAAGCAGGGCCGCGATGCAGTCAGAACCCCATCGGCTCGAGAGGCTGGCCAGCTGACGGCCGGCACGCCGAAGATATGCGCGCCGTCGGCGACATTGAAACCAATGCCATTTGACCCAGTGCTAATGATCCAGACGCTTCACAATCTGCGGGCCAAGCATCTTAATTAAAAGAACCTTGGCCGGGGCAGGAATGATGAAGACCAGACGGCAACGGCCCCGCTGACTTCGTTATGCCAAGGCACCCTGACAGGAGGTCAGCGGCAGGAAGCCTCAGCCGGAGCACGCGCCACGGGCCAGACGGGGTGCGGGGGAGGCAGGCAGCCAGGGAAGGGAGGCACGCGGGTGGGCCGGGGAGGGGGCAGCCGAGAGGAACGGCCTCCGCAGCTGAAGCAGTAGCAGACCATCCTGAGGTCAGAGTTTAGGAATCCAACTCTCAGGAGCCCGCCCCCCCGGGAGGAGGCCGCCACGGCACACACACAGAACCGCTTTGAGTCCATCACTGTCGCGTCCACGAACCAGGGCTTTTCCTCCGCTTTAGTTTGTTTTGAGTGTGGGGCGGCGGGGCGCGTTAGACCACTGACGAGGAACAAACGCCCGGGCAAATTAGCTTCTATTCAGTGGTGCTTGAAGTGTTTTATCCCCCTTGGATTAACTGCGGAATCTGGTATCAAAAAAGGGGGAACATCTGAAATCTAACATGTTCCTGACTTGAGTTCCCTACCTGTTGGTTCTGTGGAGTGGTGATTCAGTCATGTGTCACTGTCAACACGTCCAGAGTGGCTCAATCAAACACAGCAAAGTCATTAAATCGAGCCAAACCCTTTCACTGGGAGCCATAGTCTGCACTGAGGCAACAAGGGTGACTAATGCAGGAGCCTGCTGTCCTCACTATAACATCACAGCAGATTACATCTCCTTTGTGGTGTTCCACTCTTGCTAATGTTCTATGTAGGCCTACGCTTGGAATGGCTTTCCTGGTTTCAGTGCCTAGTGCTTCATACAGGACACGCTTCCAAACACCCTGGGCTGCTGTCTATGGTTTTCCTCAGCCAGCTGTAGAACCCAGGAGATGTCCTTAACCACTCCATCATTTCCCATGTCAGAAAGAAATGCAACCACCAAAACATCAGGAGCCACGTCCAAACAGGAAACCCCAGATGGGTACCAGATCAGTGTTCCACTTCCACTTATATGGGATTCATCATTGTTGTACTCCAGTCCAGTTCAGTTCAGGTCAGTGCACATCTACCTGGCTACGCAACACCAATAGACCGGTGGCCATGAAACAAGTGCAGCGCAAGATCTTTAAAACGCAAGCAATGCTAGTCAAACATGAGACGAAAACCAATTGTGTCACAGAGTTAAACACTGTTCAAAGCCTGGCCTTTGAGTGTGAGACCGAAAGAAAGAGAGAGAAAATGGGGAAAGAGAGGAGCTTGCTGCGACAGAGATCTTCCTGTGGTGGGAGGGACGGTTAACTTGGCGAAGGAGAGGGGAATCGCTCTGCGAGCTCCCCTCGCTAAGCCGAAGATCTGGCACCAAACTCACAACAACAACAGTGATGTAACCTGGTAACAAGCTCTTGGCAACATCTTCGCTCTCGACCGAAACCCAGGTCATACCTTCCATATCAACAGTCTTGTTCCAGGACTGGAGGAGCCCTTGTTGTCTTAGCGATACGCCAGGGGGGAAACCGGCGGGAGGGGCGGGAACGCTGCTCACCTGCCACTCAGACAAAAGGGAAGACTTCTCACTTTTTCCAGCCGTTCAAGTTATTTTTGAAAACCTGAGTAACGAAAATAGCAACATGGACTGCAGTTGCGATTCCAAGCGAGCGTCAGAGTGTGTCGCTTGAACGCCCCGAGCGGGTCTCGTCGTTAGCACAAAACAGAAAAGGGGGAAAAAAGCAGGTAAAGGCAGTGCCAAGGCAACGGCTTTCAATGTCAGTCTTCCTTCTCAATTAAAGGCTTAATGGTTCTGTTGAAAGCACCTTAAGGAAGAGACGGAGAACATTAATAACCCAGTCCTTACTTGCATTTTTAAGATGTGTCAATTATCGCTTCAGTGCTCACACTGCGGAATACATTGTTCGGTTTATTTCACCTCGCTGCCAAGCTGGGCTCAGAAAAAGGACCTTTCTCTGGAATTAGCAGTTAACTGTGTGTGTGTGTGTGTGTGTGTGTGTGAGTGAGTGTGTGAGTGAGAGAGATTCCATATTGAAAACAAGTTATTATATTGTTTCTGGTGGCTGTGTGATGCAACCAATGGCACTGCAGTACACTGACAGGGAGATGGGCTCTCTGCGTTTGACCCAGCTCCCGTAGTCCCACTGGCACGCTGTCCAAACCTGCACAAAGGTTCTGCCAAACAGAGAGGAATGTCCATGCGCTATACCACTACATATATCCAGGTTGATGTGACAAAGGGGCTAACATCACCGCTGGGTTCCCTAAATGGACCTGAACAGGACAAGCAGGCAGAGAAATGTTGCACTTCCACTTGTCGCTCTGAGCTGAATGTGCTACCGGAGCGGTAGGAGCAAGTCCACATGGGGGGCACCCAGTCGGCGCCGTGAGGTTACAGGGCGGTCGACGTCCTCCGTGACTCAGACATGGTCAAAGACATGCCGAAAAGCGGAAGCGGTCTGAATGGAAGATCCGGTAATTACGCCGTTCGGGGATATTAGAGGGATTTTCGAGGCAGTCTGCCGTTACTCGCCGCGACGTTCAGAGCCAAGCAGCCGGGCTTGGAGAGAGCGGAGCAGGCGGGCGAACAGAGGGCCCTGAGCTCATTGTGCAAAAAAAACACATACAGCATTCCAGTAATTCAATAAGCCCTTCCAATGAATTAGACCAGTGATCAGGAGGGGTTTGTTTCCCTGTCCCTAACAGCTTGGCTAGGAGGTGGCCTTTGTGTAGGGACCGGCGGGGGTGCCCTGACACGGACCATGCAAACCCAATTACCCTGGGGCCTCGTATTAACACACTCTCCCCCTGGGAGCTTGACTCCATGCCAGCCGAGCAGACGGAGAGCGAGAGGGAACGAGAGACGGGGGGGAGAGAGAGAGAGAGAGAGAGAGAGCGTAAAAGAGAGCTGCAGAATCCCAAATAGACCACTTAAGGCACTGGCAAGAGGACCGTTTTGGTGGCATTCTTGAGAGGCTTCGCCTCATTAGCATTCCGCAGATCCCGTCCTATAGGCCACAATTAAATCCTGAGCCAGGCTCTGGGGCAGACAGGCAGGAAGACAGGCAGGAAGGTAAGGAGAGAGGCGTTGGCGCTAGCACTGCATTGGGACCAGAGAGGATTCACTCCAATGTCACATCAGTAGAGCGAAAGGCAAACCTGGCATTATTATCAGGCAGCCGTCCAAGTCCGCCTGCAATTAAAACGTATAGACTCTGTCTGAATGAAAAGAGACTGCTTTGTCTTCATATTGATTCCGGAACAACATGCTGCATTTGTAAATCCCCCATCATCCCCTTAACAAATAACTGCACGAGCGCTTATTTCAAGTGGCAAACGAAACGTGTTAAAATGAGGAACAAGCCGAAGTTGTCCAAGCATGAGTTAAAAGAAATTACCACAGGAATTACCAGGGTGGGCATGCTGGGAAATCACAGTACAGGTTTGGAATAATGTCATGAATATCTAATGGAGACTGGGTTCAAGCCAGTCAACGGAGCAGGTTGAGCAGAGACGGAGAGTAGTGACAACATACAGTTACACACAAAACCATTTAAGCCCATTTAGCGGGGGGGAAAGCGAAGAAAAATAAGCAAGACTAATTGGGAGAGTATGGCGCTTTGGTTCACTCATTAGGAGTTCTCCTCACGTAAGCCTTAAAATTGTCTTCACTTGGGATGGCATTAACATTTGAGTTATAATTAAAACCGTTTTGCTTTTTAATCAATATCCAATCTCTCTGAAATAATTAACGGCATATTAAAGAGTTTACTGCCTGACGGAGCTAGATGCATCCCCCCCATCATTAAGCCGTGGAAGAGCTGCTCTTTGACTCCTGCAGTCCCATTTCAGCACTTTTACGGCACCAACCATCCGGGGCACAGCTCTGCCAGCTCCCTTCCAACCCTCATAAAATGCTTGGACGTCCTCGCCACACCTGCCAGCCTCCGGGAGACACCGCGGCTCGGTGGCCAGTTAAAACAGTGGGCAACGTGGTAAACACGCCAACTGATAAACACCATGCAATGGCACGGTACGGAGTGGACTCGTCCCTGACCAATGGTTGCCGAAGAGAAACGCTGACGCTAGAGTGGACAGACATGCCAGGAGGACGACGTCGTAAAACTGAGCCCTTTCCACAGAAAGGCAACGCCTCTGCTTTACACCGCTGCGAAACAACAGAGATTAGGGGATTAAGTCACAGGTCAACAGTTTCATCTTTTGTTGGCGCTTCAGCTTAGTTTCTGGCCAGCTAAGACAAGGTGCTGTTTAGCTCGGGGCTCAGACAGGCAGGGGAAGGCCATCTTTTGCAGACAAATTCTGATGTAATGTGACGTCAGAGTGCTGTGTGTGTGTGTGTGTGTGTGTGTGTGTGTGTGTGTGTGTGTGTGTGTGTGTGTGTGTATTCCATCACAAGGTCTACAGGTCACAGCCCCATAATCAAGTCCAGGAGAAACAATGAAGAACTCCTCATTAGCCAGCTGAATGTTCTACATTCCATCCCATTTGAGAGAACTACTGCCGTGTGTTCGATTAGCTCCAGCAATGAGAGCTGAGGGACCACAATCATATCTGGAATTTGACCGGGGACACGAGTAACTGGGAGGGACTCGTCCACAGTCATACCAGGTAATAAATTCCTACGGCATACTCTGGCAGCCACCAAAGCTGAAGTGACAGGAGCAGAGAGGCGCACTTCACTCCCCTTGGCTGAGAGAACAAGACAGCGGACGGTGGCTTTTACAGAAGTTTCGGGCCAAGTACGAGACAAAGACTCAGGGACAGACTGGCTAACAGTGTTTCCACCAGTCAACATGATCCCTCCCACGTGCACTGTTCCAGGTAGCTTCAAATTATTTGGTTACCAAGAGACGACATTGTCTGGGTGTGCAGGGGTAGTAGGAGGAGAGGTATTGCTGAGAGTCACTGTTATTGTAGGCCTCGGCCGTTGAAATAACACCAGGCGAATGGGAATGATCATCATGATATTGCTCATAAAAGGGTACAACACGTCATCACAAAACCAGAGGATTTGTCACCAGACCAGCCATTTGATTTAGATCCAAAAACCTTCCCGAAGCATTCAGATGATTCGATGGCAATTCCTGACATGCTGCCCAAATCGCCACAGTGGAGCAGCCGGGCCATGCGATCCCCTCTGTGACTGGACCTAGCTGGCCATCGGAGCCGCTGCCAACAAGACTTGGGTTATCGCAGGTCTTACCCCAGAGATTTACGCCACCTGGTGACAAGTACGCACAGATGGAAAAT
This sequence comes from Esox lucius, assembly GCF_011004845.1. Lineage (NCBI taxonomy): Eukaryota > Metazoa > Chordata > Actinopteri > Esociformes > Esocidae > Esox > Esox lucius. The sequence goes on from NC_047585.1 coordinate 14,559,397, forward strand.
ATGAAAAACTGGGGAAATTACACAATGAGTTTGCGGAACATTGGAGTAGCCTGGCTCGCTGAACCAGTTTTCTACCACTGAAACGGCAGGGCAACAGAACCAGCCCCCTGTTCTCCCTCAAGCCAGCAGACAGTAGCGCTGTGTCCAGTGACATGGCTTGATGCTGTAGCAGCCTGGCTGTCAGGAACACGGTGGAATCTGCGTGAACGGTGCTGTCAGAGAAGGCAGCAGCCCAGGAGTAGAGGAGAGCTTCTTCGGGGGAAATCATACTGCAGGAACGCCAAGGGGTGCGTAGGAGTTGGCTGACATTTTGGGAATCCGGGGAAACGTACTGGTGGGTCAGACCGGTCTGGTCATCCAGTTGGGAGGTTATGAACATCTGTAGGTCGGCATCTTATCCAAAAAGTATCATAAATTAAAGATTGTATAACATGAAGAGAGAATTGTCTATTGCTTTGGTTTTAAACTGGTTGGGTGTTTTATACGTAGATACAGCCGCGCAAGCGCACAGCCAGTTATCAGGGCAGGAAAAATCTCCAGGGATATTCTGATCTCAAATCAGTGGCAGCTGGGTTTGTTACCCAAAAACAGATTTAGAAAAGCTCATCAAATGGACTCTTAAGTCCAGATGGTATATTATAGGACAGTGGCTAAAGCAGTACTGTACTTCCAGTAATGATCCAAGGCTTCACCATCTTTATCACTTCATCCTGCCTCCCAGCAGTCACTTACTACCACTTAGTCAAAGTTCACACTTAGTTTTTCCAACATAAGGAACCTTGAACACACTTGTACCTCAACTGGCCGCAGACCCTTTAACGCATGGAACTGAAGCACTGTGGGTCTTCACATTGCCTAAATCCGCCAGCCAAAAACATGTTCTTCCCAAAATCAAGTTATTCCCAATACTCCTGGAAGTGTATTTTTCTTCCCTGTCAAATTAATGGGAATTGAATGTTGTGAACAAAAAACATGTAAAAAGCAGTTCTAAATTAGCTACTACACAGTAAGGGTGTCACAATATACCGGTACTGACGATAACCATGATATTTAAAATATGAAATATTAATAACATTAATAATACACATATGATAATACCGTATCCACTAGGCAAAACTAAAGGTGTATTTGTCCAAAGGAACATTTTCTATTGCGGGTTGACTAAACTAGGTTTGCTTAGTTTCTTATTTGTATTTTTTTTTTTTACACGATAATCGTGTAGTGAACATTTTATATCGTGACAGGCCTACTACAGAGTAGATATTATTTTGTCTGTAAAAATAAAAATCTTAGTTTGTCATGCTAGCTAATGAGCTGATAACTCAAACACTGATTGGGCAACACAATTTGATGACACAGAAAAAACTCCAAAATACTTCAAGATAATACTCAAAAAGCTGCTCCAAGAGACGTGCTTACAAACATGGCTTCACACTACATTCAAGATTGTGTGGATTTGTTCATGTGCGAGGGAGTAAGTCCCAAAAAGTAGAAGGGTAGGAGAACATGTAGATCTGTGAGTGTTATCTGAACAGTAAATAAAGGTGACAGGTTTTCGTAAAATTCTTGGACAGGTTTAAAAGATTCCTATTATCACAAGAGCATGTGCATTTTCCTACTGTCATGACTTACCAAAATTAGGCTTATGTAAATCTTGGGAGTACACATGCTTGCTCCAAGCACTTTGTGGTTTATGGCGATAATTATATTAAAAACCAGAGGTAAATAAGTGTTTTTCCATTCTTAGACTGAAAGAATTGGATACCTGTAACTCAACGCAGTGCTTCTGAAACTGAAAAATATGGGGCTTTAGAGAAAAATCTGAATTGTTGACAAACAGAGATTAACTACAGAATATTATGTGATCAGTCACAAATGACATTTAAATCATCCTAATGACTTTTTGACGACAACCAGAGATGTGACACTATATGGACTGGTACTCTTCCAAGACAATGTCCCACGCCATCTTAGTATCAAGGGTAGCAAAGTCCACACAATTGGCCCTCAAAACTGTTGTCAATCTTCTTCAGTGCCACTGCCTCCGGACTGTCAAGGAGCCTGCCTATCTGTTATTTAAAAAAATCACAACTGATTGCAATGCTTCATTTCATAGTACTGCAGTCACATGCGTAATTTTCAGTTACTGCAATTTAGTGGTTAGTATATAGAAGGCATTTTGTCATATCAGTTGCTAGCTTTGTAAAGATTGGTGCTTTGGCTCTAAAAGAGATATGCATATTATTTTAAGGATATTTCACAACACAGGGATGGCCAACATTAGTCAGTGGTTGTTTTCTCAGTGAACATTGTCAAATTTCAGCAACATGGAAATGACCATGGGACTTTGCCTGCCTGTCTTCCATCGTTTGTTTGAGGAAACAAAGGACGAAGCGTTTTTAAAAACTATGACAACAGAAGATTAGGGACATATTCTGAGATTAGGAACATTCTCATATTCAAAATAACGCTGCTTTAATGACACCTTATATTAAAAAGTTAACTTTCAATAACATGTCTTCTGTTTCATTTTATGACAATCAGGAGCAGTTTAAAGTGACTGTGGCAAAAATCACAACTGAAAGCAATGGACTTTCCAATCAATTATTACTCGATAACAGCCTAGTACCTGACGTTTACATAGACTTCAAAATGAGAATATAAAGCATGTTAGAAACGACAGACAGCAGGCGTAAAACCCTCAGATTGGAGTACATGATGAAATGCAGTATGTTATATAGGTGTTGGACATTAAGACAGTAAGCAATGGCTAATGTCTAGATTTTCATAACATATTTCTGGACACCGCCAATGTCCTCTAAAAGACAATGAAATTGCTTGGACCATGTGTTTAATATATTGCAAAAATTTAATTTGTTAAGGTAGTAAACATTGAACAAAAGAAATGCACCGACAAATCGGCATTTTGAATAAACATTTTGAATGGTGACCTCTGGGACAAGAAGTCTGAGCAGGGCTGTGCCAAGTGACATCAATGCAGTGGCTTAGAGCCTATTGCGACTACATCAATGGTTGTGAAAACAATACAATTTAAATAACATTAACATAATATGTAAATACCATTTTTGATTCACACTAGCAACTTGAGTGTCTCGCGGCTGTAAGGCTCTAAACATGCGCAGACGCTTCAGCCAGACCCCTGACCTGGAAGGAGTATAAACTCACGTTGTTGTTTACCTGGTAACTAACACAGCGATCTCCGTCGAAAGGAGTGCTGCCAGTGAATAGAATTGTTTCTGTGCCAATGAGAGGTGTTTTCAGATGCTTCCGATTCTGTTCATGGAGCTAGAAGGATTTCAGAAGAAGACTACATACGAAACCTCTCATACCACTCTGACACACATTGACCGAGGTGTCGTCTTTATACCCTATTAACTGCAGGGAATATTGGTCGGAAAAGTGTCCCACGCACCTTGGAAGTTGACGTGTGACAATTGACATTTTCACCTGTTTACCCTATTAAAAACAACATCAATTGTACTGTCAGCAGCAGAGAGCACCTGTTAGACAAAAAGCTCCATGTTAGTTACCAGGTAGACAAGAGAGTGAGTTTGAACATCAGAACAGGAGGCCAAAGAGCGATGCGCATTTGTTAAGGTTTACCACATACCAGCGAGAATTTCTCTTTATATAGTGTGATTTGAAAATTGTGTTTACATATGAGGCAAATCATATTTAAATGAAGCACAAACCATTCAGCTAAATACAACCACTGCAGTGTAAACATTTTGAAAAGGGGGTGGGGTGTTAAAAACGGTTTCCTGCTAAACATCCAAACTACCAAAGCCATATTAATCGAACGACCTGAATGAAGCAATATGCATGACTGTTTATTGGTTGACTGGTTTCAAATAATCACCCTGCAAAAAACAACATTTTGCTGATTCACTTGGCTGTCTTTTAGCACAAAAGAGCCTATCAGACAGGGATAATGAATGTTATATTTGAGAGGATACTTCCCATCACCTCTACTGACATAGCCCTCAATCTTCCTACATCCCAGAGCGCTATCCTCCTCCTGGGCTCTTTGGCCGTCTGCAGCTCATCTTACCTTCCTTCTCTCGCTCTACTTTAAATTCCTGAGCACATCCCAACCTCAGCCTTAGACACACACACCCCTCCCCCATCACACACACACACACACACACACACACACGCTCATTACAGCAGATTTGCATGTCTGCTCCAGAGCAGTATGAGGAGAGATGAAACAGAACTCCCAGTGGCTGCCTCTGCTGAGCTTCACTCATCTGACAGAGAGAGCTTCACTTAGGGGCCCCAGACACAGCCAGCAAACAAACGCAGGCTCCCCTTAAAGGGGCCGTAGCAACAAAGGGTGACACTGTAGATGGGCTCCAGCCATACAAACAGGATTACTAATAAAGCTAAGGGGCTACGCGACCGTATCGTGTATAATACATAACTTCAAAAATCCATAGGCAAGAAATGCTTGCTGAAGATGCTCTGTAAGCTGCGGCAATCACCACTGGTCAGCTGATGAGCGAGGGCCGGATCGCGTGACAATTCATTCTCCTTTGGCTCAGAGAACACCCGACAGACGATCGCCTCAGCTTCACGCATCTTGGCCGTCCTGCCCTTCACCGTGGCTTTTATTACAAGCCAAGAGGTCAAGGGCAAACCGAGCTGCCGGGAGACACGTGCGAGTCAATAAAACATCCCATGGCTTGCCTTCGCCCGTTTTAGCAGCCGTTTTACAACCGCGAGACGGGAGATCCAGCACAACACGCGGCAACCCACAGGGCAGACGGTTCACATGGCGTTCTGCAGCAGACTGACTAGGAGTTTAGGTCCTAAGAAACACCAAGCAGAAGCCTTACTCCTTATGAGTTTGAAACATGTGCAAACACTGGGCCTATTTTGTGAAACAGCCACAAAGGAGTTTTTTTTTTTAATTTTTTTTTTTTTTTTACACCCTGTTCAAACAGACTAAATACACAGAAAACACACCATGTCCTTTTAACTATGACAAATATGAGGGAATTCATTCAAACAACATGAAAACACATTCCGTTCAAAGACACACTAAGCTATACCGTCCTTGTCAATTCCTGGTTAGCAGAAAACAGCATGAACGCACACGTCTTGACTATGCAGCGGATGGTGTGCTGGCGCTCAAACCAAAGACCGGGCGGACGCGGAGAGAAAAGCACAACAGCAGGGAAATGGTAGAGAAAAGGCTCATCACATGACCGCTACTGAAATTTCACAATTAAAGATGAAAAAAAAGGAGAGTGTGACGTTCCCCGGTTCCCTCTCAGTTTCCTGCATATGAGGTGCTTTTGTCTGGGGATGACTCACTGGGCAAAAGTGGCACGTCATGTGGCATGCAACATGACTCACCGGGGCCGCGGAGCAGAGGAGCAGTTCTGCAGGGCTGTAGATCAGACCGCCGGGCCACGGGGCCGGGCCACAAGCAGCTCGCCATTGGTATGGAGGCGTCCCAAAGATAACGCCCCCTACAGATCCGGAGAGGCCTCCTTCATCAACAGCACCCGGAGGTGTTTGATTTGAAATGTGTCATCTAATCTATACATGCCAGATATTGGACTGTCTTTAAAGTACATATAGCCTGACCTACCGCAAACAGAAGACCGCGCGACGAGACCAACCGTATAATTTCTGAAGCAGTGTGGGCGGAACGGTTTAATCCTTTCCTTAACTTTTAAATGAAAACATGCACATCGTCCATTAGCAGTGCCAAACACTAGCCGCACATTCTGAAAGATTGACTGTCGATGGCAATGGTTCTTAAGATTGATGAGCCAACACCAATTCCATGGAAAAGTCGAACTGTCGCTTAGTATATCGACGATTGAGGTTCTCCCTCTTGCCTATGAATAGACAGGATATGACATCATGCGCGTATAGCTCAGGCACAGAAATAGAGCCTTCACTTCTCCTAAATAGACAAACTGCTAGTCTGTTGATTTGATCATGGTTGGCTGAATGAGAAACAGATAAACGATGATGACATTTGTAACAGGCCTACAGTAATGGGGAAAAAAAGTGAGCAACACCTGTATTACTATTAGGTGCAACTGCTGGGTAAAATGGTGGTGGCAAAATCAGTTCACACATTTCTTGTTTACATGCTGAATAACATCCACACAGTTGTTAATACTGAAATTTGACACTTGAAAGGCAGGTTCTTGTTACCATGTTAATAATGCATACCACAGTATGACCTGGTTCAAAACTACCATACAGGACTGCCACCTTAGCCTAAACACCAAACCATCCTCAATTACTTAGTTAAGTCCAGAAATAATTGAAAACTGTCAAGTTTTATTTTGGCTGTTTACCAAGATATATTCAAGTTACAGTTAAATAATGAATAGAGGATTAAAAATGTCTCTGAGCTTAAAAATTTGGGTATTCACATAAAAAGCAATTATTACTTTTGGTCCCTTGAAAAATTTAATTGGAATATTGACAAGCTGTGTGGGCAGTTCCTTCGTTATTTCTTCAATTAAGCAAGTAAATGTTCTGGAGTTGATTCCAGGTGTGGCATTCAGATTTGGAAGCTGCTGTTGTGAACCCACAACATGCAGTCAAAGGAGCTCTCAATGCAAGTGAAAAAGGCCATCCTTAGACTGCATAAACAAAAAACACATCAGAAAGATAACAGCAACTTTAGAAGTGGCCAAATCAACCGTTTGGTACATTCAGAGAAAAAAAGAACGCACTGGTGAACTCAGCAACACAAAAAGGCCTGGATGTCCACAGAATACAGCGGTGGATGATCATAGGATCCTTTCCATGGTAAAGAAAACCTCTTCACAAAATCCAGCCAAGTGAAGAACACTCTCCAGGAGGTAGGCATATCATTATCCAAGTGTACCATATAGAGGAGACTTCACAAGAACAAATAGAGTTCAACCCAAGGTGCAAACCATCCATAAGCCTCAAGAATAGAACGGCCAGATTAGATTTGGCAAAAAAAACATGTAAAAAAGCCAGCCCAGTTCTGGAACAGCATTCTTAGGACAGATGAAACAAAGATCAACCTGTACCAGAAAGATGGGAAGAAAAATGTATGGAGAAGGCTTGGAACGGCTCATGATCCGAAGCATACCGCATCATCTGTAAAACACGGTGGAGGCAGTGTGATGGCATGGGCATGCATGGCTTCCAATGGCACTGGGTCATTAGTGTTTATTGATGATGTGACAGAAGACAGAAGCAGCCGGATTAATTCTGAAGCGTATAGGGTAGGGATGGGCATGAAAAGTGTAATATTCGAATACCCGAAATGTATTTAGTATTCAAATACTTGTGTGAAAATTGTTATTCTTCAGGCAATCTAAACATTTTACATATAACGATATACTATGACATACATACATACATACATACATACATACATATATATATATATATATATAGTCAGCCAGGGCATTGAAAATGAGTCGAGGATGGGTATTCCAGCATGACAATGACCCAAAACACACAGCCGAGGCAACAAAGGAGTGGCTCAAGAAGAAGCACATTAAGGTCCTGGAGTGGCCTACCCAGTCTCCAGACCTTAATCCCATAGAAAATATGTGGAGGGAGCAGAAGGTTCCAGTTGCCAAACGTCAGCCTCGAAACCTTAATGACTTGGAGAAGATCTGCAAAGAGGAGTGACACAAAATCCCTCCTGAGATGGGTACAACCTTGGTGGCCAACTACAAGAAACATCTGACCTCTGTGATTGCCAACAAGGGTTTTGCCACCAAGTACTAAGTCATGTTTCGCAGAGGCGTCAAATACTTATTTCACTCATTAACAATGTAAAATGTATATCAGTTTTTCTGGATTTTTTTGTTATTCTCTCACTGTTCAAATAAACCTACCATAAAAATTATAGAATGATCATCTCTTTATCAGCAGGCAAACGAACAAAATCAGCAGGGGATCACATTTTTTCTCTCACTGTACGGAGACATTCTCATCGCCTCTTCAGAAAGCTGCGGGAAACACGAATCACTCACGCATTTGCTTTTTTCTTCTGGGCAAATTAATAAATGCTCAATGCAATTAATAAATGCTCCCTACAAAATTCATTAAATGTTTTAATATTGTTGAATCACATTATATAATGTAAGGATTCCATGATTTCAGTAGCATTTCCCACATCACTGATTTTACATTGGCCCTAAATAACATCAGTGCACAGGTGGAATAATATTTAAGTGAGTGTGGGGGAGGGGTGGTACTCCATTCTCCTTCCCAAATATCTTGAAACCAGCCCTTTAAACATATTGGTCTTCCAGCAAGGCTATACTAACCTATAATGATCACATTATGGACAGGAGAAATGTGTTATTCTGTCCTTGAGCAAGGCAATTAACCCTAAATCAAGACAGCTCCCATCATCAACAGATGGGTTTGATCAAAAGCAAAATACTTCTTAGGAAAAATATTTTTTCTTTGCTATGTAATAAACTAAATGTTGGGGGAAGTATATGCCACGCACACTCTTAAAAGTTCTCTTCTTTAAAATTATCTAGCAGCCAAAGGCACTAACCTAGACAAATTAGCAACCTGTGATGGTTGATGCATCTTCAATTCTCCGTTCAAATGTGCAGTGCACATTTCCTGCTAATAACGCAATTTTGGAACGTTTGTGTGTTCTACATCACAGTGCATTCAGTGGTGACTAAATTAGAGTTTATCAACACTAAGTTAACATTGACATGTTCCATCAGTGTTAATTTATACGGCATATAGCTCCACTAAACTACTTTCATACGCAAGATCAGTGCTGATTAAGAGGTTCACTCCATGCGTACTGAAAACAAGTGCAGATAAGGCATATAGTCCCCATTACACCACTGATTTAAATAGGACAGGAGATGTAACAACATCATTAAGTATTTTCCACAATGACACATGTGATTTATTTAGTAATTTTAACTTGAAATTGCCAGTCTGGGTCACACAATCACGCAATGAGCAACTATAAGCACAACATTCTCACACGCTCATTAATTCCAGCTGTTTTCAGCTACCGGTGGCTAAAAGTTAGCTAAAGTTCAAGCTGAGGGTGTAGAGCCATCTTAAAAGTAAAAATTCACTTAAAAACTAAAAAATTACAAGCATTTGCTAATTATTGCCTTAGGCACCAAGCTTGCATGGTAAGTGGGCCTGAAAAACCTGAAAGATCGCAAGAGCTGAAAACAAATAGGCTAATGCTAACCAAATGGTTAAAGCCTCACTAGCATGACCCCTGAAAATGAGTTGTTAATAAGGCAACATTAATCACAGAACAAGCAGCGGGCAGGCAAGGGGAATCAAAAGCCAGTCATTTCTGAGGAAGGATCATGTGAAGAGAGCACTACAGGGATTATCAGTCTTGAACCGCTTCTCCCAGTAGTAATCAGTATCAGGCAAAAAGGCGCTAATTTCCTCATCCTCAATCATGATCACTTTTGTCAGAAGCTCATATTGACATTCCACAGCCAGATCTGCACAAAAGGCAGCCGGCGGGCCTGTAAGCTACGGACCTTAGCAAGAGCGTGTGGCCAGATTTTCACAGAGCACATTAAGTCATTATACTCCGACGTTCGCCCGGTCCCTCCCATGCCCCCTACCGTACAGACAGACCATCACCCCCTGCCGCACACAGGCTTTCAGACCAGACGCAGCACTGCCTCCTGCATCTTAATAGGGGGAGGGAATCCAGAAGGAAGGGAAGTGAAGGCATCACAGCGTTTCAGAGGAAGCTGAATAAATGAGTGAACACACACCCCGGGGCGTGCATGCCTAGGGGGGTTCCAGGGGGGTAGGACGGCGCGGGGCCGATCCAGTCAAAACGAAGGCAGCAGACTCAAACAGAACTGACATTTCAAAGCAACAACGCCTTGTAGAGGGGAAAGAGCAGCCAAGACACCGCGTTCAACGGCACAGCTTGTTTCAGCTTCAATGAGACGACACGCTGAAAAACGGCAATTAGCGATTAAAGTTTGAGATGCTGTCCGCAGAGGGAAACGGCACCGTTTTCCAATCAAAGCCACCTCATATCTGACTGTTCTCATGAGCTTTGATCTTCCGCTGCTTTCTTTTTTAGTGGTACTGTAACCACTACCCAGGCTTATGGAAGAACGCTCAAACTTTGTCATGTCTGCTAAACCTCATTCATGTACAATCTGTCTTTCCATCAGTACAAATGTAAGCCCACCTTGGTCTAGCCCACAGGTGGGTAACAGGCTATGGCAGGGGGATTTGTCTTTTTGGAATTCAGGTTAGTATTACTTTATTCAGGAAATCTGTTCAATAACTCCCAACCCAATAATAAGTTTGGTTATGTGATTGTCTAAAGTTAAAGGTATGAAATGTCAATTTTGAAACAGAATCTATTTATGGCCTGAGTTCAATTCACAGTGTACAAATACATATTGTTTTAGTAATTACAATTACTTTCTGGCACATTCACCTACCACTCAGACATAAAAATGTATTAAACAGCTTGTGGCTGAATCTGGTTCTCTCACCCTGGCCTAAGCATTAGAAGGCCTACTTCCATTCATGCCACTACTCTTGGCTAAAAGCCTTTGGTATTGATTGAATCATACGTCTGAGTGACAGCATGGATAAATTGGATACATCAAACTGAAAGTATACCATTACAGACTTTGACAAGTCTTAAAATTAGAGATGCTGACATTTCAGGAATTGGCTTGAGGAGGGAGAGCCAATATAAAATGCAATCATTTGTTGCTAATGAGATATTACATGTGAAATGTTTGCAGAATGCCTCTGTGGCTCAGCAACAATGAAGAGAATCCTCTGAGGATGACCATGCTGACACAGCCTTTGGGTGCTTCAATCCCAAAAGAGGTTGAACTACATTTTAATTCACTTATTTGCTGATCGAGATTATGGTGATATAGATTGGAAGGACCAACCAACAATGGGCACATACGGAATCATGTTGTAATCAGCGTAGGAATTTCACGACGCAATGGCCGTCATTGCCCTTCGCTCTGTCAGTGATGCCCCGAAAATCATTGTACGCCCTACAGCCACCATGGCCTTTGTGCCCCTGCTAGTGTCAAAATCTCACGGTCAGCAGTTTGTTTCTAAGTTTGTTTGAGGACAACCACAAGAACAGAATACATGCAGGTAAGCAAGCTACCTAGTTATCGATAGATAGCTGACTTATTTGTTACTTACCGGAATCAAAGCTCTCTGTTCCGGTAGGTGTGTTCATGAGCAACTGGGAGGTGGGAAAGTTCTGACCTCCGAGTGGGAGAATACAGTATACCTGAATGCTTTTTGAGAGCTCCGAGAAGTAACGTTAGGTTTGACATCACTCGACGCGGCAGCGTTTGTGGTGAAAGATAAAAAAATAATAATAATACTCGCTCCGCACACAAATAAGTCACTATTTGTTTATTTAGGTCATACTCATTAGCGTAGGTGATTGTGATATTAAAGGATACTTAGCGGTTTACATCAGTTATAATAAGTTATAAAAAAGTTATTGTATGTTTTAATGTCTTGCAAGTTTTTTTCTGGTCAACAATTCACAAGTTGTTTATTTGTAAGCTCCAAATCCTCTTATTTCACACAACTGCCTTTGTGCCCCAAGCAAAAAATAAATAATTATATTGGTACTGTCGAAGTCCATATTATGGCAAGAAAAGCGCCAAAAACAGAGAGAATCAACAACACACCACTACTGTGGCGATCCACCACTGCTAAAATGTGATGCACCGCCACAGAGAAACAATATTTTTATGAAATACTAGGCACATTTTTATTTTAAAGCTGAGCGCAGGTTATCATAGTGCACAGTTTATCGTCGCATAAGCATCAGAACAGAGCAACAACGTCCTGCACCCGACTTTCAGATTATCAAGCTTTGGAGTGAGGTCGGAGAAAAGTAACTGGCTGGTGCTTGTACACACGCATGTTTGTGTTGAACTGTCAGTAAGTGGCTGTGACATTAATAAAAAGAAGGTAGCCATCGTCTGAGCGACAACCAAATGTAAGAAGCTAGGTTGCAAACTGCCACAACTCGATAGCTACAATTAGTTACAACAGATTAGAGTCATGCTGGAAACAGATTTGGCAGCAACAATAAGACCTCTGGTTTTCACCTTTTGCCTTCAAATTAAAAGTCTGTGGTGTGTCTATATAGTGTGTATGGTGTAACTTTTCAAGGAAGAAACGTGGAGTCTGAGGTGATTCATGAACAGTTGTAGAGAACAGTTAATTGAGAGGGAGTAGTTCAGTTACCCAACACTGCTGGGGGGAAAAAAGGAAACGTTGAAGAGACATCTCCACATCAACTGTTCAATGAACACTGCGTGAATCAGGCATTCATGGTCAAATTGCTGCAAAGAAATCCCTACTGAAGGACACCAATACGAAGACACCTGCTTTGGCCAAGAAACATAAAATAAATGGACATTAGAACAGTGGGAATCTTTCCTTTAGTCTAATGAGCCCAAATATGAGATTTTTAGGTTCCAGCCCACATGCAGAGAGGGTAAACGGATTTCCGCATGTGTGGTTCCCACTGTGAAGAATGGAGGTGTGATGGTGTGCGGGTGCTTTGCTGATGACACCATCTGTGATTTACTTAGAATTCAAGGCACACTCAACCAACACAGCTACCACAGCGTTCGGCAGCGATACACCATCCCACATGGTCTGTGTTTACTGGACTACCATTTGTTATTCAAGAGGACAATACCCCAAAACACACCTCCAGGCTCTGTAAGGACTATATGACCAAGAAGGAGTGATGGAGTGCTGCATCAGATGACCTGGCCTCCAAAATCGCCCAACCTCAACCCAATTGAGATGGTTTGGGATGAATTGGACCGCAGAGTGAAGGAAAATAGCCAAAAAGCGTTCAGCATACATGGGAACTCCTTCAGGACATCAAGCTGGTACAGAGAATGCCAAGAATGTGCAAAGACGCCATCAAGGCAAATGGTGGCTACCAGAAAGAATAAAAAATATGAATGTTAAATGCTTTTTGGTTACTACATGATACCATGTGTGTTATTTCATAGTTCTAAAATTGAATATTAATTGCCTATACAATGTGGAAAATAGTAAAAAATACCCTGGAATGAGTAGGTGCCCAAACTATTGACTGGTACTGTGCACGAGCACGAACAAACGCACAGAATTATTGTAGCAAAGGGTCATTTCTTCAGGTTTGTCACATGAAAAGATTTACAAAAATGTGAGGGGTGTACTCACTTTTGTGATATATACAGATACACATATATAGATCTCAATCACAAAAATATCTATATATAAGTCTCTCTGGCACTCCTAGAAGACATAAGTAGGTCACTCAGCCTCTGGTGAGTCAGAGTTTTGGCAAGAGACCAAATAGTGCAGGTATAGGAAAGACAGGGACTGAGCCCAGTGAGGCCTAATGGTAGTCAGGCATGCAACATGACTCACAGGGTCAGAGTAGAGCACAGTAGAGAAGCACAGGAACCGTAGAATAGTCTAGTCACAGACAACACACAAAGGACTCTCCTCATTCCTGAACTGAGCAAAGTTGACAACACACCAAACATTCCCCCAGAGACTAATTCCTTCACACACGACCAGGTGCGTCTAGCTCCGTCCTCTCCGAGCCCAGCGCAACGCTGCCCCAGCCAGGGTCAACAGAGGGGGTCGACAGCGGGACCGGAGCAGCCCGCCTTTGATTACTGAGGTGGATGAGTCAGCCTGACCGACCCGTCACTGCAGCCACCTGTGGGCAGTCCTCGTGTAGCACCATCGATCCGCCTGCGCCGCGCCTCACCGTGCGGCCCTCACCGACACACACCCACACCACCTTAATTACATGACAGGCCACTGGCACAGGCCCCTGTCACTGCAGCGCAGCAGTCCTGCCTTTCCCCTCGCCCCTCCCCCACCATCCCCACCTACCGCCCTCTCATTCATCCACCCTGAGGGAGAAGCACACAGGCCAGAGGAAGTATGACTCATCTCAGTAACAAGACGCATTCTTCGGAGATCTCCACAGACATGTTGTTTGCTAAGCGAGGAGCCGCTAGTCAGCGTAGTGGTATGGGGTTGGCTGAGTGACTTAGTAACCATCAGCCATGAACATTTGGTAGGCCTACATTCATTTCAACAGCCATTCTTCTTACTGTATGAAAGATACCCCTTTTCACATTAAAGCCTATTTAATAAAGATTTCCACTTTATTGAATTTGAAAAAAATTACACTGCAACTAAATTAACTCTCAAATTCATCCAGAAGTGAACACTTCTGAAGTCTCTACACTATCTGCCAGAGGAAAGGTGCTGCAACGGCTATTTGAAAAGATCCCCCCCCCCCCCCCCACCCACCACCACACCAAAAGCCTTACCGTCACAGTCATCACTACTGGGGCCATGTCCCAACTCCCACTAAGTGGATTAACCCTATTGGCAAGATGCAGGGTGTTGGCCTTCCAACCTGGACACTGCTTCCCTTCGCCATGGCTACGATATCTACCAGGACAATATCTGCAAAGGTGCTGTCATTTTATTTATTATTGTGATTGACTCATATTCAAAATAGTGCAGCAACTGGTTCAAAGTCAGTATTCATAATATGCAGGGCAATGTTGATTAAGCAAAAACAATTCTGAGACCAGGGAGTCTTATAGGTACTGGATTATAATGAACTATATTGGTCTGGTAATATCCACATTGTTCTTAATGCCAATAGATCAATCAGAATAAGTGAGTGAACGAATGAAAGAGAGAAAGACAGAGAGAGAACAAGAAAAACAAGAGAGAAGGAGGCCTGGCTGGGGAAGAGAGTCATCACTCATTATGTCAGCTATGGCTCCACAGATCGACGTTCCCTCAAACTCCACTAGAGATTCCTTGGCTTCGTTACGGGATTTTCTGAATCACAGATGAAACCTTCATGTGCACATAAACTAGGCCTATGTGAAGAATTATTTATTGGACTTTCAGACAACATAGTGAGACAAAGGCCCAGTGCAGTCAACATTCTCATTTCCCATTTTTTTACAAATATATTGCGCCCAGTAATAAATGAGATATTGAGCCTTTTTCTGTTTTGGTCCTAAAACAATTACTATACAGATCTCCACATTTGGAAATGAGAATAGTTGTATTTCAGGGAACTAAATGTTAGGGTAGATATTAACATTTCCAAATTCAGCAATGTAGGTTTTGGTCACATGGCCTTTGCGTGCTACAACTGCAACCCATGGACGGCACCAGATGTTGGGTATCTTCTCTGGTGATGCTCTGCCAAGCTACTTTACGGCAGCAATCATCAGTTGTTTGTATTTAAGTATTTCTGCCTCAAGTCTCATCTAAAGCAAATGAAAGGCATGTTCAATTGAATTTAAATCTTGAGACTGACTCGGCTAATCAATAATAAATCCTCTTCATGGCACAGACAAACTCCCTAGTCGCTAATGATAGTATGTTTTGGGCCGGAGTCTTGCTGTCCTTTCCATAGCGTTTTGAGGTATTTGCTTAGTACTTTACCAGAGTTCTAAGCAAAGGCATTTCTGTCCATTACAGGACACCTCAATGAAGACAAGTGAGTAAGTTCTAGTGGCCGGCAGCAATGCACTACCAAAATAACACCCGCTCCACCACATTTCTCAGATGAGATGTTATATTGCTCTCAATCTTGAGCAATTTAATTTTCTCTCAAAGCTTTTGTCTTGCCAGAAATCTGACCATCTTGGTCTCATCTGTCCACACTACCTTTTTACAGACCTCAGCAGTGGCTTTTAAGTCCATTTAGCCAACTGTAAGTGGGCCATCTTGTTTTTAGGCATTGCAGATCTGTGTAGTTCAGCTGGTGTTCTGTGGATATTATCCATGCCTTACTCCTGGATGTGTCGCTGATGTGTCAAACAGTTCTTATTTTTTTCCATTATGATGAGCATGCACCAGTCATTCACTGTAGGGGTCTTCCCAGGCCTACCAGACTGACTCACCAGTGATTTCCTTTATTTAAAACTGTGGTAAACGGTCATTTTTGGCAAACTAAGTTTTTGCTAGGTTTCTTCATGTCGACACCACAAGCCCAGTTTGGATACAAAAGCAATCAGGTCTGTGTCCACAAAGTCCAACTGAGCATTTCAAGTGCCAGAGGGCTATTTAATGGCCGTCTAACTGGTTCAACCCTAGCCGACCTGTCCAAGGACATTGACTGTCACAGTAAGTACTGGCCCCACAATTTCTTCTCCAGATACTTCTATTCCTAAATGGTCTGATGGAACAATGCATTGCTTTGATTAGTTCATAAGAATGTCCTCAGAAATCCCTGCCACAAGAGGCATTGGCTTAATCTACCAACCAATCATCTCCCACAACACATCCACCCTCTTGTTCACCCAAGAACCGACTGCTACATTGTAACTTTATTTTGAGCTAGCTGAGCATATGGCACTAGACTGGATAACAGTGTGTGTTTTAGACATGGTGAACCACCCAAAATGCCTCTTCATTTGGAGACGCGCTTCTGAGAGTTTAAATTAGCTAAAATCAAAAGACGACTAAATACAACACAACACTCCGTAAGGTCACTCCCATTGATTGATATGTTTACTCCCACTGAGGCCTAGTTGGAATGGTTGTTGTGACAGGCTGATAGGAGCAATAGCCTAGGGATGAGGTTACATGCTACTAGGCCTAACCCATTTACCAAGACTTCACTAATCAGGATTAAGAGCAACTTGGACTTCATTAAACCGACCCTGCTTTTCCTCAGCGAACAAAGGAGAGGATGACAGTATAAACACACAGCAACGCTCCAAAGCACACTTGCACATGTACAGGCACACACGCAGACAGACACAAAACACCTCCATGGTTATTGTGTTTTTATGGTTTTAACGCTCCCAGCAACAGACTTGGCTACAACTTTGTTTTGGGATGCAGAGTCCTCTCTCAAAAGGCCATCTTTAGCAAAGTATTAAACCATTAAACTTAGAGGTGAAATGTGCTTTCACTGAGAGTGCATAAAGCTTGCGAGTGTAATTAAAATGGATACAAAATAGTATGAAGAGAGCTCCATTATCATTACTTAAGCTGTGTAAGCTTAGTAAATCCTTTGCCAGCACACAGCGCCGAAGTCTTTTAAGAGTGTGAATCGTATCGGCATATCAATTGCTTCTGAGCACAGGACAAAAAAAAAAACTGAAGAGAATCTGCAGGTCCTGTGAAAGGCTATTTCAACTCAAGGACACAGGGTACAATACCATTCACAAATCAAATCCTTTCTAGGGTTTAGTAGCCAATCCTCCTCCTTAACCATACGGTTAGACCAAGAGAATCTCCTACAATGAATGTTCACCACATGTCCTTTACGCCCAAACCTTCATTGTAAAGCATTTCCCCAGAACATTACTTGAGGTGGTTAGGCCTGCTAACAGATGCCACTTGGAGTCAAAAATGTTAATAATAATAATAATAATAATAATAATAATAAAGTCCCATGTGTCCCTAAGGCTCCCTCCAAACCTTCCTTATCCACACCTTCCTTGGCTCTATACTGACAGACAAGGGTGGACGGCTGGTTCCTCTGCTTCAGTCGTCAACACGGCCAAGTTTGATCCAGCAACATCGCACGGCACCAGCACACAACACGAGGCCCTCATCTGAACTGCTGACGGCAACAGCAAAGAACTGAGTCGGTATCTGTTGGTTTCCACAGACCAGGGTGCACACTCATACCCTCGTACACTGACCCAAGTCCTGCCCAAACTGGGAACGCAAGTACAGTCAAGAGACAATGTCAGGCGAGCGTATTGGGGAAAGACTGAAAGTTAGGCTGTATATTGCCAGATGAATAAAAAATGAAAGTGTAGTGCATCAGTAAACTCGCTCCCTCCATCCCATGAGGGTGGTGGTGGTGGTGGTGGTGGGGGGGGGTTGTTTGAAAACTCTGAACCAGTGCTGCACTCCCACATCCACCCGGATCCAGCGAGGGACTCTTTAAAAATGCATTAATTTACAGCAAAAATAGATTAAAGCGCCCAGCTGAGCAAAACTCAAAATTTCACTCCAGAATAACATTAATGATAAAATATTTCTCACAAGCCCTAGGGGTTTTGCTTGAGGATAAAAGTTCTGGCTTTCTTTCACCTTACAGCACCTTGAGAATAATAATTTTTAATTATTACTAAAATAATGCGTAACTAATTGACAATTTTAATTATTACTTTCCTTGAAACCTGTAAAAACTCATTAAAATACATCCTTGAAACATTTCGTTTCCCAATATGCTTTTCCTATGCACCATTTGATATCACAGCTTCAGAACGTTCAATGACAGCTGCTTCAGGCCACAGAAAACGCCTGCAACTGCAGTTACTGTAATTGCTCTGGCCAGCACTAAATAAGGTTCACTTAAGTGCAATTATCCCCCTCTGATCGCTCAGATAAAAAGATTTCTTTAACATGGAGAAGTGGGCTCACACAATATGACTACAAACAAGATTTAAATTGGAATCAGGGAGCCATTTCCAGGAGATGAATGGCTTCACAGCTAATCTGCATTCTAGTGATCCACAGTGTTGCTAATGAAGACGGAGGTAGTCCCATCTCAATAACACCGCAACATGGAGCACAAACTATGAACTGGATTGGAGCATAACGTAAAGAGATTTTAAACAAACCCTTCACAGTTACTTAAGCCAGAGATGCTTCAGAGGACCATGTCCGGCTGCCTAAAACAACAGTTTACCAGTCGTTTGCCATCATAGTGACAGACGAGAATGTTCGAGCCCGCCCAATCCACAGGGGACAGTCTCGTGGACGGATGACAGAGCCGGGACTAAATAACTATTTTCATACAGCAGTAAGTCTTCAAGCCTCTGAGATAAAAATAACAGACCAAAAGTTAATTGAATCTCAAAGCAGCCACTTAGCCCTACCATCTTGTGCGCAGTCCCCTCCGTGTCTTGTTGCTGACAAAACTGAGGGTGACTTCCAAAGAGTGGCGGGGAGATCAATAAAACCCATCAACTTCAGAAAACATCGCCTGAAATTATGCAATCCACTACAAGATGTTATCCTTGTTAAGTTAAACATTTTATTTAAGGGGTATTTCACCTCTTATGTATCAACACTTGAAATCTGACAAACCCATACACGAAATTAGGCAAGCCTTTCTGTTAATTGGTGCAAAATTGCACACGCTGTAAAATAAAGAGATGGATTTGGGACACCACGTGGCTAAGGATGGCCACACTGCGGTGACGACTGGACGGGGTAATCAGCCCCTACACCCTCAATAATATTCACTCTCATGGTTTTGGTACACTTGCTGAAATGAAGGCGGCACACACGAACACCCAAATAGAGGGCAGAGGGGAAAAGGGGTTATTTTGGGAGTTCTCCTTTATGAATAAAGATCTGGCCAATCAATAAGGACACTGCAACAGCAGACTGAAATTGGATTGAAGACAGAGTATCATATACTGCAGGAGGGGCATGATGGCTTTATTTGGGTGTCGGACTGCTTCGGCTGGACTGAGTGGAAAGCTTACCTGCTGGGCTCTGCCTGACCCAGTCTGCCTGGCCCGGGGCACAGCTACCACCAGCGGTCTGATAACAGCATCTCACAGACTGCCATTTGAATAATCACTTCAACAAGAGAAATAAAAAATTAAAAAAACCTCTCTGAGCTAGGCGCGGGACCACAGCTGAATACCAAACGAGTTGCTGGTATGTGTGAAAGGTGAGAAACTGGCTTTTAGCCTGCCTTTGTCAGTTTGGAGACCCTAACCTCTCCATGATGGAGTCATTATCCCATTAGGCTTATTAAAGACCACAATATTCAATACTGGGATCACAACTGACATAAAATGCTACATTGACGAAAGACAGTACTTGCTGGAATAAGTACTAAATACCTTAAGCTGCAAAGACTACATAGACGGCAAATAAAACCTTTCACAAAAATGTCAGAACAAAACATGAATATGTTCATGTCATTCACTCCGCTGTAAATGGCATGGATGCATTCATCAGAAGCATGCAGGTCAGTGTCAAAATGAACTATGAATGATATGTCTTGATCATAACTAATGTGTCAGGGTGTATGAAAGGTGACCGATTTTGAAAATATCCATTTGACCACTAATGGGATGAACAACTGGTGAGTGCGATCCAAGCAATGGCACACAGTGAGACCTCCCCAGCAGTTGTTTTATTCATTCATTTTTTCCATAAGAAAATGAAGATTCTACTTAAGAGATACTGCATCAAGCACCTTAGATTCAAAATAGCCAATGCATTAGGGATGAGTTACCTTTATAAAACATGTGTACAGTCAACTTTCTCGGGAAGTGATAGTGACTTCATTCATATGGTATCTCACGTTAGACAAACATCAGTAGCTGCCACATCGAACCACGCCTCCGAGACTGAAATCGGATTTTTCGTAATGAGCTACAGAAAAACACATGTGGAACCAGTGCGTTCAATCTTATAGCACAGCTGGTTAATAGATTTCCTCCAGAATGTAGGCTGAAACCTCAAATCAACCCGGTACAAAGAAATTCTCCAAAGCAAGGGAAAATCTAGCTCTTCCTCAGAGGCCTCGGAGAAGACAACAAGCTCACCCTGGAGAGTGATCCTTTGTTAGGGTACATCAGAGGCATTTACCGACCTAACAGAGCTGCTACACCACGTGTAAACTCCACTGCCATACGACTGTACGGCAAGGCTATTCACCTCCTTGTCCTGGGGGGGATGAAACACTTCTGGGTTTTCTGTTTAGGAGAGGATAAAAACATGAAATGTTTCAACCCTCCAGGACCAGAGTTAAATGGGCCTGCTTCGTGGTGCGGCCAGACACCTGCTGTAGTCAATGGTACCGGTTCCATCAGTGTGGATCTAACAGCAGAGAGCCCATTTGTCTCTGATCGACACGCGCGTAAACACTATACAGAGTGCCTGAAATTATAGCTCTCAATGCTTTTTGGTGGTTAAGAACTGTATTCACTCAGCTCTGTAGTAGAAACCCAAAATGAATGGTATGTTCAAAGAGAAAGAACGGGATGCTGTAGGGTTCGTAGTTGAGGACCAGGTATATTTCTGTCAACCAAGTCGGTGCATTACCTCATGAACATTTCCTACTGAATTCAATTGGGCCTGCAAAGTAGACAGCTAGCCAGCTCAATTATTAAAGCCCATCTAGGCTACGCACCCATTTTGGACCTCGGGTCAATAGATTCCTTACAGGAGTTCGCTACTGACTGTAGCAAGTGAAGCAGCTGTGCCGAGGTCATGTTCGTAGTAACCACTACATAAACCATCAGCACACTGTGATAATATTCCCATCCCTGCCAATCTAGCTTGTCAGAACTGAAATATGTTGGTCAACACCAGTGAAACGGCATGCAGGCGGGTTCTCTAGCGCTCCGAATGCACTGGCTTTATTTGAAGAATGGTTCACAGATTTGAAAGCGTAGTGATAGCTTTTTGGTTTCCAGGTGATTTGAGGTGCTCCAAACCCCAATATGCCTTCGGATACAAAACAGTTACACCACAGACAGAACAAACGTGCAGGCTAATCCTAACCAAGCATCCTCGACTGTGACTGAATCCCTATGCAAGGTAACATAAACCAACTCAGCCACTTTCTAACCTCATATTCGTTATCTCCAGCACTGGTGTCTACCCATTGTATCATGAAAACCGCACATCTGTGATTTGTGGTAAAAGAGAAGAGAAATGTGCCTAAGAAAATTTTCTGCAACATCACAGGGTATGATTGAAACTAAGAAGATGAAAAGAAGGCTAAACCAATGCAATGAGTTTCTAACCAGAGGGAGGGCATCATGTTGCTCCTCACATCACTGTAAGTATTATACTGTCACTGTTTAAGTGTGCAACTCAATGTCCTCATCCAGTAGAATGAAAAGAATATGTTCTCTACAAAAGCACATACAGAGCTTAGTTGGATGATAGCAATAATAAATTAGGGCTGGAATATGTTGGAGTCCCTTTAAGATGGAGGTAAGTCCTACGATGTTGTACTGAAAGGGGAAATCCGTGAAATGATTAGAGGATAAATTGAATCACACAGGACCAACCAGGCTACACAGAGCATCTTAGGCTCTGAGTCTAATGCAGATTCAAATGTTGCAGCCAATACAGTTCAAAGTCCAGGCTACACGGTCCATACATTTGCATAGATAAGGGATATGAAAACCCTCAACAGTGTATAAGACTTTGTTGCACTGACTGAGTGACTAATTTCACAATGCTCAAAGAACAGTTCAGTCCAACAATGATGCATCACCGCATGCTGGCTGTCCCTCCCTGCATGTTGCATGCAAAACATAAAACATGCCAAATAATGTCTAAACACTCAAGAGGATTTCTCCACTCACCAACACTATTAAAAACATGAAGTACTACCTACAAACAGACAACCATTCTGGTCTTCAAGACCCGAGAACCGTGGATAATGTGGAAGGATAGAATTGTATAACATTGAGCAAAATGGGCAATTAGAGATCAATAAGGAACACCTTTCCTTATTATCCAGATCTTTGAGGGCAGTACAATCATATTTTATGGTACACCTCGAAGTCCCTCAGAGAAAGAGCGAGAGAGCAAGGGTGAGAACAACACTTTGCATGACAATTAATGTCTCGTCATGCACATATTCAATGCCCTCCCCATTACTGCTCAATAACAAAAGCTGTAATTCGGGGAATACTCATCTATGCGCATCAACAAAGTGAAAACCAAAGGTTTACCTATATACCTTTCATTATTTAAAAATGACTAATGATTGAAATCTAAACCTCAATCTAAGTTTCTAGACCGCAATTTCACTGTAGATGCGATTTAACGAATGTGACACTAGGTTTTCGTGGGATTAGCAAGTTTTGGAAATAAGACTACTCACTAATTGAAACATACCGCAGAAACGGCACATACTGAAAAACACTTCAGGTTGGCAGGCAGACAGACAGCACACTCTTAATGACCACCAGAAGTGGTTCCTTACCCGAGGTGCATCCATACTAGTTCTGGAGTCAAACGGTACTACTGCAAGTCAAATATTACAAGCCTATAAACTAAATCAACACAACCAACATGGCCTAAAAGTGCTTTTTTCTCCCCGTTTTGCAAGTAGTTAGATAAACCTGCCAGGGATATTGGCAAATTTGTAATTAGTTACAAGTGCAGATAAAACATTAAAAAAAACATTAGTTAGCTACAATGACAGCCGACGAAACGCATTCCAACAGCTGAATTTTACGACCAAATTTACCAACCAGTCAAGATAGCTAGCTAGCTCAAAGCTTCCTAGCGATAGAGCGTGCGCACAGTGAGTGACAGTCCGGCTTGGCTGTTTGTTTGGACAAATCTGACATTCCCAAGTTAGCCACTTAGCTGGGGTAAACAGCTGGCTAACATTTTAGCAATCCACCTTCTCAAACGGTCCATTTTATTGGTAGCTAGCTAGTTAAAGATATGAAAGAAGAATGCTATCGTGGCGTTAGCTGTCAAAGTTGCTCAGTTATCAATGGAGCTAGCTAACTAGCTAGATGTCAAGTTAGAGTTTAGCTAGCCTAGTTGTTAGCTGTTACATAGCTAGCTATCTAGCTAACGTAGCTAATATGATCAACCAAGCTATCATGTTAGCTGGCATCGAGTTACCAACCTGGATCGTTACGAATAATCTCCCCAGATGCACCGTCCCAACAAAAAGAAAACTGTCAAGGCCTGATAGCTGAACTCAATCCCCAGAACTTCAGTGCAGCTCACTTCCCCATGAAAGTCGTCCATTTCATGGGCCTCTGTTCAACTTCCATTCCCATGTTCTTACAGCTCACTTACCCTGGGTATGTCAGGTCGTTGCCTTGGTCCAGAGCAGTGTTGAAACAACTGCCCCTCCCCTTTCAACTCTTCTTCAACAAGAAAGTCCCTCAGGTGCCTATGCTCTTGGCGTTTGTCCTAGCAAGGTAAGACCCGTTGTAACCTCGCCGGTGTGCCCGTAGCGTCCTCTTCGGCTTCTACGCCTTTTCCCGTTCGCCTTTCTCTCGACAGCCAACATCCGGGACTCCGCCGTTTGCTACAGCTACACAAAAATAGCTGGAACTACTTTCAATACAATTCAGAGAACGAAGCAGATTACTAAATGCACTGGCTACATTACAGCACACATCGATGTACACAGCCACAAAAACTAGTCCCCTCCTTGACAATCCTCTCCATGGATATCACAGATTTATATGTCTCAATCTCAAAAACTACTTTATTAAAACTAAAATACTATATGTACTATTCAATGTTTTGTTGTATGCTTTTAGTATCTACAATATGCTAAAGGAGTGACTATTTTACTATTGAAATGATACACTATATACACTATGTTTACAAATGCTACGCTGTTGTACGAATTATCCTGTTAGATGTAACATGATCTTAATAATGTTCATGGGACAAGTAAGGTTAATTAATTTGAATAATTAATACCTTGCTGGACGCAGAAATGTCTAATCACTACTATAGAACTGGGTTGTCTCAGCTTCCTCATACAATTTTTGTTTGGACAACAGAGCCTCCAGTGGAATTACACTGAACATACTTTACCTGAGCTGCAAACAGGTTGCAAATTATATTGGTCCCTGACCAAATATGTGATGAGAATAAGCAAGTGAATTTCAACTGCTTTGTGTGCACAATGTTGCAATAGAGACCCCGTGATTTTGAAACCATAGCCAGCTATGGAGATACTGAGCTATCAACACAGCAAATTAATAAAGAGTTATTGTGCAGTCGATAGCTGTATCACTTCAGGACAGGTTAATGTAGCATCCCTGTGAACTACTGTCTTGCCTTGCCAAAGGTGTATCTATATGGCACAGAAGGTATTATAGTGCTCTTTCCTGTGATGCGATGCCCTGCTTTATTGCGCTCCTGCAATCACCACATCTTGAGCCGTTGTTTCGAAGGTTGACCATATTCTAATAACGGTTTGTGCCCTAACAGGCTGATACCTATACAGAGTGGCTTTATGAAAGCATACTACAGCCTCTGCCAAGCGATGTGGCAGTACGCTTGTTTTGTCACTGGGTTCAATAACTCCATAACGGCATAACTGGCGAGGAACCGGTTGATCCCGCGGTCTGTCAATGGAAGTTTGCCTTATTGGTGTAGCCTTGCTCATAATCCATATGAATATCTTGTCAAGACAGAATGAAATGTAGATCGAGGTCGGTCAGTCAGTACAAGTGTTATTATTATTTACGTGTGGTAAATAGCATATGTTTACAAGCTATCGCTACATTTATTTTGTAATATTCTTTATTGCGAAGTCACTGGACACTTTTACCCCCACGACGGTAGGTGACGACATAGCCCGAATGATATTTGTTCCAATTTGATAGCTAATTGAAGAAGACAGCACCAGGAAGTTAGCTTCAACCGCTAAATAATCATCTTGGTGCCTTTAAAAGTAAGGAATGTTTATTTTTATTGATACGATTCCTTGATGTTTTAGGTATTCACTGGCAACTGCAATACGAGTCGAGTAGTCTTAAACGCTTATTTAATGCCGAGGTACGTTCTAGTAAAACGCATTCCAGTGCGCCTATTTCCTAACGTTGTTTTCTGTCTGCTCTCTAAGTTTAGTTTGAAGTTGTAGCTAGACGACAAAAGTGAGCCCAACAATATTTATGCTTATCGGTTAACCTGCTATCATGTCAAATAATCAACCAGGGACTACTATACTAAGAAGTCTGTCAAGGTTACAAGTATCCTACTGCTAAAACTTCTCTAACTGAACACTAACAAGTATGGTTCCTCTTCGCCCATACATTGGGCATGTCATTTTTGTTGTGTAAACTGATGTTCCCCTATTCCCGTTGTGACCAGGCATGGCAGACTCTGGGCCCCTTAGTGCAGATGGGAATCTGCCTGCAGATTTTGCTGTTCCTTCTCATGTAGAGGAAGTCAAAGTGCAGATGGCAACTTTCGCTGCACGGCACAGCGCTGCTGGGCGTGTAGTGGTGCTGATCACCTCGGGAGGTACCAAAGTCCCCTTGGAATCTCGCACCGTTCGCTTCCTGGATAACTTCAGCAGCGGCCGCCGTGGTGCCTCCTCGGCAGAGTACTTCCTTGAGTTGGGCTACGCCGTGATATTCCTCCACAGACACCGCTCCTTATATCCGTTCACACGCCTCTACTCAGGGATTAATCTGCTGGACAGCCTGCAGCTAGAAAGTGGAATGGGGGGTTGTAGCTCTGGCCAAGTTGTTGTCGTTGACCAACAGGCCCTACCCAACATTGCCAAAGTCCTTAAACGTTACCAGGTGGTGAAAGATGCAGGGCTTCTTCTGTCTGTGGAATTTAGCACACTCTCTGAGTACCTGCACCTCCTCAAAGCAGCAGCACAGGCACTCAGCCCCATTGGTAGGTACTGATGCACAGGCACTCAGCCCCATAGGTAGGTACTGATGCACAGGCACTCAGCCCCATAGGTAGGTACTGATGCACAGGCACTCAGCCCCATAGGTAGGTACTGATGCACAGGCACTCAGCCCCATAGGTAGGTTCATGTTAATACGCACTCAACCCCAAAAGTAGTTACTGATCGACAGACACTCAGACCTGTTGGTAGTTTGATTAATATGCACTCAGCCCCATATTTAGGTACTGATGCTCAATTAGAAGTAGGAAGGCACCAAATGGACAGTACACGAGTGTGCTGGGATATCTAATGAATTCTGGTTTCACTCCCCTCTCAGGGTCCAAAGCTATGTTTTATTTGGCTGCAGCAGTGTCAGATTTCTACATCCCAGTGTCTGATATGCCTGAGCACAAAATCCAGTCTTCCGATGGACCACTACAGGTAAGTAAAAGCCATCAAACACGAAACCACATGGTCTTTATCAGAGATCCACTATAAGCCAAGCTTCTTTTCGGTTCTACAGATCAGTATGAAGATGGTCCCCAAGATGTTGTCACCGCTGGTGAAGGACTGGGCACCACAGGCCTTTGTCATTTCCTTCAAGCTGGAAACCGACCCATCCATCTTGCTGGAGAGAGCTCGGCGGGCCCTGGACACCTACCGGCACCAGGTTGTAGTGGCCAACATACTGGACACCAGGCGTGGTTATGTGGTGGTGGTGACCCCTGACACTCAAGTTGAGTTGGTGCTGACAGACGAAGAAGCAAGCAGAGGCGTGGAGATTGAGGACAGGATTGTCAGTAACCTGAGTGTAGCTCACAGCCAGTTCATAGCCCAAAACCAGGCTGCTTGATTGAATGAGCTGGCTGGAGGTCTAAGTAGACACCATGTGTGTTGAATCCATGTATGTTTATTTAGGATGTTCAGACTTTTTCGGTATCTAAATTTGCTTTATGTAGCCCTGGATTAGACATTCATGAGCAGGTTTCAATACTCACTGTATGCCTTTATTTACATAACAGAAAAGCAATCGTTAAGCATCTCTCATCATACCAAATTATATCAGGAGGCAGATCACAACATCTGGTTTGTAAATGAACCAAGTCAGACTTTACGAAGAAGAACTTTATAACTTTATAGTTTTTACATTTCATTACAAGAAAGCAGACTTGTCCCGTCATGTCACAGATGAAAAACATGTCTAATGATACATTACAGTTGGGTGGGTTACTTGAGCTTGATACTCTTTTTAACTCCAGCACGAATACCAGACAGCTCTCCACTGTAGCGCGTCTCCTCACGCCGGACTTCACGGACCTGAAATACATGGAAGATTTCCATTTATCTGAACTTGAACACTGGACCATTTTTAATTTGACTTATAATTGACATGGAAATCATACAAGTGGTCTATTGTGTACACCAGTCCTGTACATACAACATGGTGGCAGTCCTGAGGGGTGTCTGCTGGTGTCAGTAATGCTAGTATGATCATCCATAGGGTTAGTATACAGTTCATACTCTGCAGGTTTATATGTAGTCTACAAACCTGTCCCTTTCTGCGGATCTTGGCTCGTCTGAACTTCTCTCTGTGTTTGACTCTGGGGTTGCGGTCAATCTTCTTTCTCTTTGGTGTAAGCCCCTTATTCTTAGCCATCTGTGAAACAAATAGAGCAACACGTTCTAATTAGACCAATGTTTTCAACCAGGGGATGTAATCTGTTATACAAAATAAAGATCTGTCCGATATGAAGATCAGGATTTTATGTATTGGGAATATTCATTTTCTGATAGTGTGCTATACACAACATCAATAGAAACTACATTGGTGCTGATCGCATTTAGTTAACTTGTCCATTGTGGGGTTGACAGGCTGGTGGTCGGCCAAGGTTTATTTCAGTTATGCAGCTGCAAATGGATTTTCTTTTCAAGGTTCAAAAACCTGCCTGATTCACAGCAGTCTCAAGACTAACCATTGAAAGTGTTTCCTTCTGAAAACAGATGTATGCTAGGCCTATTAATTTTCACGTAATTTTTCAAAGTTATAAACAAATCTCATCCATCTTCCAAACCACACTACTCAGCATATCAACCGTACAAACTTCTGAGTGGTGTTTCAAATTGGAACGATGTTATCTAATCTGTAAACCCAAAACTTTTACAATGCGGGAAGCAATGAAATTAAAACAAAAGAACTAAATTCACTTTACAACATCACAGGGAAGAGAAAAGTATGTTTTAGGACCCAAGCCTATTTTCCTGTACTCTAAAGTACAAGTACGGGTCTTCGTTCTGAAAATGATGACTTAAAGTATCCAGATCCTTGGCAGTTTAATAAAAAAATCTCAGTTTCCCAGTCAGAGATTTAAGCCTAGTCCTGTACTAGAAGTCAAGCTACATTTATTTTTAGTACTGTACTAGGCTTCATCTCTGTCTGAAAAGTTGCCCCATAGGGTGTCTATATAGAAGAACATGCTAACATTTCAACCAATCAAAAGCACAGTGGACTCTTAATTGACCAATAATCTTTTTTCTTTTTCAGGGAGAGCCATAAACAAGTTCAGAATGTGCATAACAGCTAAGCTGTAAGATAACTACTGTGTCCGTCACTAACAGTGTGTTTAAAGAAGATTATTAAGGGTGTCACCGTACCTGGTAGCTAATTTTTCTCTTGGCATCCGGATACTCCACCTCATCTGCTGCCACCTCCAATCTGCAACCAGAATAACATCTCCCATTCAACCTTCCCTAGCTCTCCCATGTCACCCTGCTGCTCCACTGGCTTCCAGCTCTCATTCACATTTTCAGAAAACATCTAAACCCAAATGTTTTCAAAAAGCATCTAGAACACCTTTACACTGTTGCCTTTCTAGTAACAACTTCATAGAACTACTATGTTGCATGGTTTTTCCACATGGCTATCTTAAAAGGTATGCACTGACTAGAAGTCACTCTGGATAACTGCATCTGCTACATTACTAGTGTCAAAGTTAAAATGGAGAAACTCACCCCGCCTCATCCTGGGGATCTTTGCTCTTGCTCTTCCTCTTCAGCTTCAGCCTCTCCTCCACTCCTCTGTAGAAACGCAGAGCAGCCTGCTCATCCATGTCAGAGTCTGACTCTTCAGACACTTCAGCTTCAGACTCATTTGATACCTGAAACACAGCGGGCGATCCAGCTTCAGCAGGCGTGACAGTATGCCAAGCACATGGCAGAACGTGTCAACCTTAAACCCGTATCTCACCTTGCCCGTCTCTTTAGTGATCCGCTCGCTAGCCTTTGGCTTTCCCGTTGCCTTCCTCTGGTCTACAGAGAGCAGCTGGTGCAGCTGTGGGGCTAGCCGGGTGTCGACCTCGCCCATCTCATTTATGAGCTGCAGGGAGATTCGGAGAACCAAATTATTACCGGGCACGGAACCATGCTGACGTGCAGTACAATACACACTGTTCACTACACGCGTCATCGACCGTAGACCAATAATAACGTCTCCACTCACATTTCGGTATGTCAGCAGTCTTTCAATCACTGGGTGGTTGTGGGCGGGGATACGCTTTGCTTTCAGGACCAGGTAAAAACTGATGTTTGTGCAGTAACTAGGAAGAGGTATAAAAATAAGAGTCCATTTGCGTTGTTTACCCAGTTAAAATTACTAATACAATTCACACTTACTTCAGATAAAGCTGCTGTTTGGTCTTGAGGAAGTCGGCGCCCTTGCCTGGTGGGATTCGTCCATCGTTGACCATCTCCAAAAGGGGCTGTAACTCGTCGTTCAGCTCTGCCAACTGCGCATGACACCATAAGCCATTGCTACAACATTACCACTCAAAACCACCATCAGTGACTAAAACAGCAGCATAATGTAACTCCCGTTACAGATTAACTCAAGTTAAATTAACTGTCCAGTGTTTCCAGATTCCCATTAAATATTAGCTGTAATTACAATAGATGGATATGAGTAACAGAATACATTTCAATGTGAGATTTTCACTGGGCAGTTCTACAATGTCTGAATTCAACCTCACATACAGTACTAGTTAGGTTGTGCTTGTCAGACCTTTGTCTTAAAGTCCTGAATGAGCTCCAAAAGTTCTGGTGAATCTTTCTTCAGAAGCTTCATCTTCTCCTTTTGAGACATCTGCTTCAGGTCCTTAACGATCCTGTCCTCTTTTTCCACCTCCTCCTCTACAGCAAACTCCTACACACCAACATAATAGCAACATGAGGACAAATGGAAAACATGTATCTTAAATTTGAAAGCGTTAGAAGATTGAGCAGGTATATTTTGTAGCTAATAATGTGTACCTGAAGAAGGTTTAGATCATAGTCCTCCTCGCTAAGATCGGCAGCCAGTCGCCTTTGTATGTTCTTAGCTTCTTCCTCTTCTTCCTGATCCTCTGCCTCCACATCTTGCTGAGATTTCCCCTCTGCAACAACAAAGCAGCAAGTGATTTTATAAAACAGCCACCACCAAACAAACTAATGTTTACCATCCAGAAAGGTATAGAATTCAACTAAAATAATAGTCTCAACTATATGACAAAATTGAAAAAAACCTAAAACTTACTGGCAGCCACATAATCAGAGTCATAGTACATCTTTTTCTTTGATCCCCATGCCATATCACTGGGGAGATCTAGGAGGGAAGACAGACACAATCAGTATGTTAGTTCATCAAACATGAGGTGGAACTTTGAGCAATACACAGGGAAATGTGAGACATGTAAGTAAGGCATGGGTCAGTGGTTAACTACTAGGTACAGCAACTGCTTCAGCAGGTTGACATGGGCAGTTATTACCATCATCCTTGTTCCCCTCTAGATCACTATCCATATCAGCCTCCTCTTCATCGTCGTCCCCCTCATCCTCTTCTTCATCTTCTGAATCAGAGACGTCCAAAGCCATCACCTCCTCCTGTAAACAACAAGTTACTCATCAGCTCAATGTGACAGCTGGAAGTTACTTAAGTGCAACTTCATAAGATGCAACTTGGCAGTTGCTGGCCTCTTACTCACCTCTTCATCATCATCCTCCAGATCACTGTCCATTTGAACACCACGTGCCATGAGTTTCTATGGTGGAAAAAGACTGACTGTGAGAGAAGGCTCTAAGATTTCACGAAATAACTTGAACTACAGGTATGGAAATAGAGACTCACAGAGATTTTTTCATCATGGAACTCATCCACCTTATCCTTGGTATACTGTGAGGATGTCTGTTGAAAAGATTAAAAGGCAATTGAACTGATAAATTCTTAAATGCAAAAGCAACAATGATAACTCCAGATCAAGTAAAAGATACACGCTATAGCACGGTTAACAACATCGCAAAACACTGATATGATTTGATCTTATTTCCATGCCTACATTATTCATAATATATATAGATGCATAATATGCAGCATGTACCTTATCTGGCACAGACATATCCTTATATGCTTTAGGGTCATCTTCGTCAAACTGTTCAGTCTTCTTCACCTTAGGATCGCGTTTTTTTCTAAATGGGGTAAAAGTGGAAGTGTCACAGCCCGCCTTAGCGTAAGACCATCGCGAGGTAAAATGCCTAGCAACAACATGCATCCATATTAAACTACATAAATTGCAAATACATCTAGCTGTCTAAACGTACCTTAGCGCTCGAACCATGTTGAGAATCTGAATGGAGGAGCTAGTTAGCTATCTTACGATGTTGGAAGATCCTTTAAAATCTGTTTGTAAGTGATTTTCCAAAAATAAATGAAATTAATAACATATTAATACTTAATTACAGTTCTCGGCAAAAACAACAATAATGTTACTACTCCTGCGACTAAATACATACAAAAAAACGTAATCTACTGCTAGTAACTTGAGCTTCACATTTTCTTTCACAGTTTCCTTCCACGTGCTTCCGGTTTTTTCTTATTCGCAAGTTGTCCAGAGAAAATAAACATACTCGTCATACCACCATCTAGTGACTGAATGGGAACTACTATTTCGGTGAAACGCATCCCCTTTTAACAACTTCAAATTTGATCGTATAACTGTATCAAAATAAATTAATTTCAGTCAGACTTTTTCATCATTTATCGACACACCCTAATCTACACGTTCAAGTGGATTTTTAAAATGTATTATTGTTACATGAAATTATATATTAAAAGTACAAAACTGTTTTAAGTGTGAATGGGCAACACCCCAAGAACTTCACAAATCTGGCCTGTATGCTAGGGTGGCAAAAAGAAAGTCATTACTTAAAAACGCCCACGTTCATTCTTGTTTGCCAAAAAACACGGAGAATTGTTTAGTCACGTAGCTAAATGTTTTCTGGTCTGACAAACCTACAATAGAAAATGTTGTCTTAATTGTAGTGTTACGTAAGGCTCAAACCCAACACAAATCACCCAAGAACACCATCCCCACTCTGAAGAATGGTGGCAGCATAATGATAATAATAATGCATTTTATTTGGCGGATACCTTTCTGAACACTCAATGACTTAGTACAGTTGTGCTCAAAGGTTTGCATAGCCTTGGAGAATTCATAATATATGTACCATTTATAAAGAAAACATGAGTGAGCAGGCAAAACACATTTCTTTTATTTCTTATGGGATTCATATTCAACTGTAGGTTATAACAGAAAGGCACAATCATAAAACATGGCAACAAAGAAAAAAATTAAATGACCCCTGTTCAAAAGTCTGCATACCCTTAGTTCTTAATACTGTGTATTGCCCCCTCCATCAATGACAGTGTGCAGTCTTTTGTAATAGTTGTTTAAGAGGCCCTGAATTCTTGCAGGTGGTATAACTGCCCATTAGTCTTGGAAAATGCCGTTTGAGATCTCCCCAGGACTGGCTTGATGATATTATGGTCAGGAGCTGTGATGGCCAACCTTCACCGTTTTCTGCTGTAACCACCAAGTTGGAGGGTCTACTTGGCCTTGTGCTTAGGGTCATTGTCGTGCTGGAAAGTCCAAGAGCAGAAGAATGCAAATTGTAGGCCAGTATCTTCTGATAATGTGCTACATTCATCTTGCCATCAATTTTCACAAGATTCCCTGTGCCATTAGAGCTCACACACCCCCGGAACATCAGTGAGCCCCCACCATGCTTAAAGGGTGGGGATGGTATTCTGTTCACTATAGGCCTTGTTGACCCCTCTCCAAACACTGCGCTTATGGTTGTGACCATAAAGTTCTGTTTTGGTCTTGTCACTCCAAATTACAGTGTGCCAGAAGGAGTGAGACGTGGCAAGATGTTGTTGAATATTTTGTATCCGGGCTTTTATGTGGTGTATTGGCGCAGTAAAGGCTTCTTTCTGGCAACTCGACCATGCAGCTAATCTTTGTTCAACTATCGTCATATTGTGCTCCTTGAAACAACCACACCATCTTTTTCCAGAGCAGCCTGTATTTCTCCTGAGGATACCTATGGCTTTTTTTTGTATCCCGAACAATTCTTCTGGCAGTTTTGACTGAAGTCTTTCTTGCTCTACCAGACCTTGGCTTGGTATCAAGAAATCTCTGAATATTTCACTTCTTAATAAGTGATTTAACAGTACTGACTGGTATTTGCAAGACTTTGGATATCTTTTTATATTCTTTTCCATCTTTGTGAAGTTCCATCACCTTGTTACGCATGTCTTTTGACAGTTATTTTCTGCTCCCCATGGCTCAGTATCTAGCCTGCTCAGTGCATCAGAGCTAACAAACTCTAACTAACACTAATTGCAATTTAAAAAGCCACAGGTGTGGGAAATTGATCTTTAATTGCAATTTTAACCTGTATGTCACCTTGTGTGTCTGTAACAAGGCCAAACATTCAAGGGTATGTAAACTTTTGGTCAGGGCCATTTGGGTGATTTCTATTATCATTATGATTTAACAAGGAGCCAAACAACTATGTGATTATAAATGGATTCATATGATCGCTATCCTTAGAAAAAAGACAGTTTCTTTGCATGATCAGTCATATTTTCAAAATCAATGCCAAAATGTCACAATTTCTGGCAGGGTATGCAAACTTATTAGCACAACTGTATGTGATAGATTGATTTTATTAGGAAATGTATCATTGATATAAATCCAATAGGCAATACAAAATGTATTAAGTTATAAACGGGTAATAAAATGGTAAAAAAATAACTTTATTATAAAGTATACCTGTAGAAGCAGTTAATCCATTTTCTACTGGTTCAGCCTTTGAGAGATAACTATTGATTAGTCATGCCTGCAGAATGCCTGCCTAAGAGAAAGCATTGTGTCCGAGCATCTTTATTGATTGCTCCCTTTTCAGGGTGTAACAGTGGAGGCACTGCTGAGATGAATGTGACGTGGACCAGCTGTCTCAGATAGATGTCCCTGATCATCATTCAGCCCGTCACATCTACAGCCAAGGTGGACGGTAGCTGCATGGTGTTTCAACAGCTGTGTAGAGACTTGCGTGTAATCTGAGGCCAACCACTGGTGCAGAGAGTATCGCTGACCGCTGATATCGTCAACAGGTAATTGACTGAAATGGATCCTTCAGATCTAGAAGACTTGAAACTAGACGTCGGTTGCTCTATATACATTGACAAGAGACTCTTTGATTGAAGTTTGTGATTTTCTAAACATTGCTGGTTCACATTTTGAAAAGGTATCAGGAAAAAGTATCTCCACCCTCGTCTCTTTGAGCCAGACATAAATCCTCAGTGGGCTGAAGGCATTGAGTTCTGTGAGCTCAGAAGTGGAGTTCCACCTTATATTGTTCTTGATATGCAAAATCCCACCGATCATGATATTAAATTGACAGGAAGAACTATTGTGGGTACTTCACTGCAAGTTCAGGCAGTATATCCGGCTAAAGTGTTAGAGAAACCCAATCACTACCCTCCAGTGTCAGTGAGCCATGTGAATGCAGAAACTGAGCAAGCAACTGACACTCCTAGGGACCCACCAATTGACCTGAACCATCTGAGTGAACCTGAAAGTGTAGCAGTACAGAACATGCTCCGTGAGGAATTCTCCTCTTTCTCCAAATCAGAAGATGACATTGGATGTATCGAGAAATTGAAGTTGAGCATATCATTGAAGGACATAGACCCTGTCGCACGCATTTATCTGTCTGTGCCGAAACCGCTGTATAAAGAGATGAAAGATTTTCTGCACAATCTTATTGCACAAGCAACTCACCTTATGCCTCACCAGTTGTCTGTGTAAGGAAGAAGGATGGCAGTCTGCGCCTTTGCATCAATTATCGAGAACTAAACAAAAAGACCCACCCTGGCAGACAACCGATTCCTCAAGTGCAGGGCATCCTTGAGAGTCTTGGTGGCCACTCGTGTTGTTAGACGAAGGAAAGGCCTACCATCAGGGTTTTATGGATGAAGGCAGCAGGTCTTTTACTGCATTTGTGACTCCATGGGGCCAGCACGAATGGATAAGAATATAATGAACGCACCCGCAGCCTTTCAACGATGTATGGAGGAGTGTTTGGAAGACGTGCGAGACAACATCTGCATCCCCTACCTGGACGACACACTAGTGTAGAGACAATCCTTTGAGAATCATGTCAACCATGTCTAAAAAGTACTTAAACTGTTGAGAAAGTACGGGATCAAATTGAAGCCCAGCAAGTGTGAATTATTTAAACATGAGGTCCGCTATCTGGGAAGGATTGTTTCAGCCGTAGGTAGCAAGATCGATCCAGCTGACACCATCGCTGGGAGATCCTTGAAAGAGAAGAGACCAAGTAATGTAGGAAAGCTAAGAACCATAAAGGGCTTGTTACGTTATTACAGGCAATACATACAGGAATTTTCCCATATTGCGGGACCACTTTACTACTTGCTGAAAGGGACAACAGAAGACAACAATCTTCCGCAAAACAAGATAAACACAAGACGGGTGACAACCAAGTTTAAAGGAATGCCGTCACACAAATCAATTGTGTGGACTGAAGAACATCAACACTTATTGGAGCGGCTAATAGACTCTTTGAGCCACCAGTCACCGAGGACTGGTTGAGCCACCATTCCTCGGGTTCCCAGACTTCTCACAACCATTTGTCCTCCACACAGATGCCTCAAATCAAGGCCTCTGGGCAGTTCTGTACCAACACCAGGATAGCCTACGGTTCCCGGACACTTACTGCCTCTGAACGGAATGACCATCTCCACTCCGGAAATGTTGAATTTCTTGCTTTGAAGTGGGCAGTCACAGAAAAGTTCAGAGATTACCTGTATTATGCACCCACTTTCACTGTGTTCAGCAATAATAATCCACTTACTTATGTCCTGTCGAGTGCCAAACTTAACGCAACCAGATTGGCAGATTTACACTTTACTATCCGGTATCGTTCAGGCAAGGAAAATGTGGATGCTGACAGTCTGTCAAGATTGCATGTAAACATTGAGGAGTTGGACAAATGTAAAGGTGGATACGAGTATATATTAGTAATCGTTGATCGCTTCATTCGTTTTGCACAGGCTTATGCCACCACTTCCAAGTCTGCCAAAACAGTTGCTGATCGGATATTCACTGATTATGCCCGTGAAGGCTAATAGGAAGCCAGTGAAGGCTAATAAGAAGGGGTGTAATTTGTTCAGATGAATTTTTACCAGTGAGGATTCTGGATGCAGAGTTCTGAACCAGTTGGAGTCTGTTGGTGAATCTTTTGGGAATACAGAGTAGAGTGTTGCAGTAATCGAGTCATAGAGGGCATATATGAGTGTTTAAGTGCAGGCAAGTGACAGAGAAGGGCTGAGCCTGGAGATGTTGCGGAAGTGGAAAAACAACATCCAGGTAATTGTTTTTATGTCTGATTCAAATGAAAGGGAACTATCCAGGGTCAGTGGTGATTGAGGTTGTGGTGTGGAGCCAATGAGCATGACCTCTGTGTTACTGCTGTTGAGTTTTAAGAAGTTTTGTGTTCATCCAATTATGAATGTCTTGGAGGCAGTTGATGAGGCAGATGGGAGTATGGGCAGTAGCAGGTTTGGTGGAAAGGTAGAGCTGGGTGTCATCTGCATAGCTGTGGAAGAGAATATTCTGGTGTTGCTTAATCCTGCCCAGGGGTAGGAGGTATATGATTAACAGGAGAAGGCCAAGCACTGACCCTTGGGGGACACCCTGTGTGACAGTCACGCAACTTGATCTGTGATGTTTCAATTGGATAAACTGTTGATGGTCAGTGAGGTAAGAGGAAAACCAGAAGAGTGCCATTCCTGTGATACTGACACCAGCCAGACATTCTATGAGAAGTTGATGTGAGATGGTATCAAAGGCTATGCTGAGGTCAAGTAAGATGAGGATTGATTAAAGACCTGAGTCAGCAGCACGAAGCAGATCGTTGGTGATTTTGAACAATGCTATTTCAGTGCTGTGTTTAGTGCGAAAACCAGACTGGAATTGTTTGTAGAGATTATTGCTGTGAACGTGTTGTTGAAGTTGATTAGCCACCACTTGCTCCAGTATTTTGTCAACAAATGGAAGGTTTAAGATGGGACGGATGTTACTCAGGTCATCAAGATCATCATTGGGCTTTTTGGTTATGGGGGTGACTGCTGCAATCTTGAGAGTGGGTGGTACAATGCCAGTGGAGAGGGAGGTGTTAACTACAGTGGGGAGAACAAGTATTTGAAACACTGCCAATTTTCCTACTTACAAAGTATGTAGAGGTCTGTCATTTTTATCATAGATACACTTCAACTGTGAGAGACGGAATCTAAAACAAAAATCCAGAACTCGTTACCTGTACAAAAGACACCTGTCCACACACTCAATCAAACAGACTCCAACCTCTCCACAATGGCCAAGACCAGAGAGCTGTGTAAGGACATCAGGGATACAATTGTAGACCTGCACAAGGCTGGGATGGGCTACAGGACAATGGAGTGGCTCCGTAAGAAGCATCTCAAGGTCAATGAGTGGCCTAGCCAGTCTCGAGACCTGAAAGCAATAGAAAATCTTTGGAGGGAGCTGAAAGTCTGTATTGCCCAGCGACAGCCCCGAAACCTGAAGGATCTGGAGAAGGTCTGTATGGAGGAGTGGGCCAACATCCCTGCTGCAGTGTGTGCAAACCTGGTCTAGAACTACAGGAAACATATGATCTCTGTAATTGCAAACAAAGGTTTCTGTAGCAAATATTAACTTCTGCTTTTCTGATGTATCAAATACTTATGTCATGCAATAAAATGCAAATTCATTATTTAAAAATCATACAATGTGATTTTCTGGATTTTTGTTTTAGATTCTGTAACTCACAGTTGAAGAGTACATATGATAGAAATTACAGACTTCTACATGCTTGGTAAGTATGTAATATCGAATACTTGTTCTCCCCACTGTATATTGTTCAGAGTGCATTAGTGTACAAGTCACCCATGCCATGTACACTAATGCACCCCCAATTTCACAGTGAGAAACATTATTCTTAAATTGTTGCACTATTTGCCCATGCAGTCCTTCATGGAGCCCTTCCCATATTTACTTCTGAAAGACTCATCCTCTCTGGGATGTTTTTTTTATACCCAATCTTGTTACTGACCTGCTGCCAATAAAACGTATTAGTTGTGAGATGTTCGACCAGGTTGCTTTTTAGCATTACACAACTTTTCCAGCGTTTTGTTGCCCATCACAGCTTTATTGAAACGTGTTGTTGGCATAAAATTCAAAGTGGGCAAATATTTTACAAAAAACAATAACATTTCTCAGTTTCATTATTTGATATGTTGTCTTTATACTATTTTCTATTGAATATTGGGTTAAAATAATTTGCACTTCATTGCATTCTGTAATTCTTTACATTTTCACAGCATTACAACAGTTTTGGAAACAGGATTGTATTTTTGGGGAACATGATAATATAAAAAAGGTCACCTGATTGAAAATAAACTAAAACAAATTGTATTAATTTTTGTAAGTTTAGTTTATCATAATCATAAGAAAGAAGAAAATTAGATATAAAAAAAGGAAATATGGTGCTGCGGACCAAGACCTGTGTGTATGTAAACAGATACATGTTTCACATTCGTTTAGGGGCTGAAACCAGAATACTGTTGTAACGCCCGGCCACAGATTGCTTTCTATGTTCAGTTTTTTTCAGTTCTGGTCTATCTGTTTCTATGTTCTGTGTGTTTCAGTTCTGGTGTATCTTTTTATGTTCTGTTTAGCTTCCCTTAGTTTATTGGTTTCACCTGTGCTTGCCTCTCACCTGTGTCCTGTTTCCTCATTATGTTATGTTAATATGAAATGATCAACTGAGAAATATTGATTCAGCTCAATACATTTCAAACAAAATACCTCAATACATTCCTTCACCTGCTGCCATTAACAGGTGGTGTCCATGATTCATCAGCTAAGTAAACACATTAATCACTTACAGTGAAGTTGCAGATCAGATGTATCAGTTCTATTCAACAATAGACTCTGTACTCAACTTAGCTAACATTGTCCTGCTGACATAGGAACAGTACCCTGGTCTCTTCACTCAGTCACATCCTCTCCTCCCCCCCTCTGTCCAAGTCAGTCTGTGGCCTTCTCCAGGTCCATGGGAACCCAAAGCTGTTACTGCGAGGCCTGGTGGTGGGAGGCATGAAGGTTTTGGGAGGCCTTAAGATCCCAGTTTTTAACTCATCACTCCTGTTCCTCATCAGTGTGAGGGCTGGGGTCATTCGAAAAGCATCAAAGTACTGTTGAGTAAAGAGAAAATCAGAATTTCTTAGCAGATGGTTTCTATAATTATATCTTTGTATTTATCTACTCTTACAGGCCTTTACATGTTTACTTGTTTGTCATTTATCGGAAGGTCTTATTCAGGGCAACTTCAGGAGAAATTAGCTGTGTTGTTCAAGGGTTAAACAACAGATTTCTTAAATTGGTGGGTCACACATAAACACACACACACACACATACACACACACTGAGGGGCAAGAGATATAAAACATAAACCCACACTTACACTAGCTTGTGGCACTGATGGTCCTTTTTCTTGAAAGCTTGGGTTTGTATTCATCATTCTTAAATCCATCATTGACATGCTAAGATCTGACATGGTGGTCTTAGATGCCTCTCTCAGCTTGGCTGAATAGGTCTGACTAGGCTGCAGTCTTTTCATGATGTCATTCAAAGAAGAAATGCTTTCACTTTGCAGCCTGTTCAGTGTCACGTGTCTCTGCATGAGAGAAAAGTAAACCTTCCATACTATGTCCTTAAACGTTCTCTACATGATACACAATTGTTATTCCACACACAATCAATCAGGCGCAGTGGGACTATTTATATCAGAGACTCACCCTAAAAGTAGAAGGGCAATTGACCCTAGAGCTGACTACAGAATTGTCTTCATCTGATTGGAAATCTACCGTAATGTCTTCCCTTCTAGCTGGACGATCCCTTCTTTGTATGGAGGATAAGGCCTCAGCTTCTTCTTTTGGACCTGTTTCCATTTCATTTCCACTGTGCCTCACAGACCCATTCACATCCCCTTTAGAGTAGTGTCTGACGTATGTTTTGTATTGGACCCTAAGAAAGAAAGAGTACATTTTAGGACCATGGCTCAGTTCACAACGGGAGTCTACCAAATTCTGAAAGTAACACAGTGTAGGTGGCTGTCACACTATTTCACATAAGGCAGTGGTCTGATTAAGTCAAACTAAAGCCTGAAAACAAGTGGTTATAACACTGCTATTCATTAATTGTAAACACATTAGCTTCTTCAAAAGATGCCATAACGTTCTAAACTGAACACATATTTCCAGATTGGACTCGCTTGAATGTTGTTTCATTATCCAGCAGTTTGTTTTTGTCATCACATTTATTTTGGCCCATATCCTGGAACAGGAAAAGTACAAACAGACCTCAGTGTAAATTATACAGAACCAGCTACAGCTGTCACAATATAAAAGTATTGAAAAGAACATGGTGCTAAGGCACAAAATGAAAAGACAAGACTATAGAATTGTTCACAGTATTTGCAGCCACACCTCACATCTGGCTTTGTATGTTCTTGGCTTCTACGCCCTCAATCTTACAAAACTATGGGTCTACACTGACACAAGCGCTATGTTTGTATCTGTTTTTGAATGTACGTACCCCATATCTGTGGCACCTATGTTAATTCAGTCTGAACGGTAGGCCGTATCTGGGTAAACAGAGTATCTGCTGAAAGATGAAAGTCTTGC
Organism: Esox lucius; assembly: GCF_011004845.1. Lineage (NCBI taxonomy): Eukaryota > Metazoa > Chordata > Actinopteri > Esociformes > Esocidae > Esox > Esox lucius. The sequence continues at coordinate 14,600,970 of NC_047585.1, forward strand.
CTTTTCATCGATGTCTTCCAATCTTTGGTGTGATTAGGGTTAATTTGGGTTAATTGTGGGTATACCTCTGAATTAGTAAAATAGAAGAGCAGGATTTTGTTTCACCAGGCCCCAATATTACACAATGGATACACCCCCCACCCCGAAAAACAAATCTAAATCCCCAAAACATCCGTTATTACCATACTGATTCAAAGTGTAGTAGTTTAAGAGGTCTGTCATATTTTACTAGTTTTTTTGAAGGGAAGAGGGGAGCTTAACTGGTTTGCATGCAACACTTTAACTGACAGTCAGTAAAGTTCAGTGGTGTTGCAATGACAGTTATAGTGTTCAACTGAGAGGATTTAATCCATCAAAAGAGTTAAAGTTCAGAAGGTAACAAAAGGTGAAAGATTAAACCTGATATCATAAAACATAACATTTGTTCACTTTGAAACCTTATCAGCTCTAAAGCCCTTAACAATTTTTTTTGATTTCAGTTAGGAGCTGTGGCCTTTTGTTAACAGGTATAACAAGGAATCACATAGTGGGAATTCATCTACTTTTATTGCACACGTACCTCCCCTCATCCAGAGGTGTAGTCATGTGGTAGTTTAACTCCTTTGGACAAATCTCCTCCTGAAAAGGTGGCTTATTGTTCACAGCTGTTAAATGTTGCCCTGATTCCTTTATGTTCATGTTCATGTCCCTGGTTTCCTTGAACTGATTAACCGGACTGCTGACATCACCAAGAGCCACCCAGTCCATAAGAGGGTCTGAAGGTGGATGAAGAGGGGGGCCTTCGATAGCCTCCATGGGGAGGTAGTTGGGCCGTTTATCTACGTTCAGGAACTCTGAGTGGGATAGAGGTGCATCAATCGGGGACCTGCCAGTCTTCCAGTTGTCTGGAACTGGATGTGATGCTGCAAAGAGGATCCGGAACTCTCTGTCGAAGGTTTCCACCACTGGCCCAGTCAGTACTGTCACCAGCTGCCGGTGCAGGTGGGCGTCTGACCATGTGAAGCTGGTGAACAAAATGAAAAGAAGCTGTTATGTCAGAGGGAACTCTGTGTAATGAAGTTAGAACAGGGGGAAACACGTTGCCGCTTTACCTGTAACTGCCGTTAACCACGGTCTCCAAATCCACCAGAAGGAAGTTGTCTTTCATTTCTCCCATTACCATCTTTCCCTCCCTCGAAAAGAAGTTATTACCTCCAAGAACACGAACCCGTATATTCTGCGAAAGATCACAATACCTTAATATTTGCCTGATTTTAAACCTGTCGATTCAGTCATTGAATTGGACAGAGGCTTGGACCTTCAATTCTGCTTTATATTTGGAACTCATGCACTGCAAAAACAACATATACAAGCCTGATATTTTAGATTTTGTACTTAAAAAATCCTATTTTCTTATTTTTAAAATTATTTAGTTATGGATAAGTTATTTACAGAATGTCTGATGACTGGTAACATTTTCTGAAGCCATTGGCAGATTTGTCTTACCTAATTCAAGCATATTTTTTTATATAAAGTTTTTGTTTTTCTTTTCAGCACTAAAATATAGCTTGTCTTGTGAGGCAATGCATCCAAATCTTCAAATCTCCTTGGAGGTTGAGGCAATTTGTGTATTTAAAAAAATAAACCACTGCAACCAACACAAAATATTTTATTGGACATCACATTTCAAGAAATTGAATGGCTCGAATACATGATGTTCACTACTGATTTCAAACCGGATAGGAAACATTTTAAAGAGTTGTTCCATATGCAGTTTGTAAAATTGCATAAAAAGAATTTAGAAAATGGACAGAAAATGTAATTCTGTTTTGGGAGAAGTGTGCACTACTCAACTTATTAAAGTTTTGTTTACCAAATGCAGCCGACAGACTGTGAGGTATTAAAACGTAAAGTGGAGAAATCAATGATAATGGTTGTTTGTTTGTTGCTGGCTATGTTTAATAAGATTTTTGGAGCTCTGCCAAAGATAGGGTATATATTGAATAATAGAGTTCATATGTTTCCTGTAGTTCTTGACCAGGTTTGCACACACTGCAGCAGGGATTTTGGCCCACTCCTCCATACAGACCTTCTACAGATCCTTCAGGTTTCGGGGCTGTCGCTGGGCAATAAGGACTTTTAGCTCCCTCCAAAGATTTTCTATTGGGTTCAGGTCTGGAGACTGGCTAGGCCACTCCAGGACCTTGAGATGCTTCTTATGGAGCCACTCCTTAGTTGCCCTGCCTGTGTATTTTGGGTCATTGTCATGCTGGAAGACCCAGCCACGACCCATCTTCAATGCTCTTACTGAGGGAAGAAGGTTGTTGGCCAAGATCTCACGATACATGGTCCCATCCATCCTCCCCTCAATACGGTGCAGTCGTCCTGTCCCCTTTGCAGAAAAGCATTCCCAAAGAATGATGTTTCCACCTCCATGCTTCACGGTTGGGATGGTGTTCTTGGGGTTGTACTCATCCTTCTTCTTCCTCCAAACACAGCGAGTGGAGTTTAGACCAAAAAGCTCTATTTTTGTCTCATCAGACCACATGACCTTCTCCCATTCCTCCTCTGGATCATCCAGATGGTCATTGGCAAACTTCAGATGGGCCTGGACATTGAGGGTCTGGCTTGAGCAGGGGGACCTTGCGTGTGCTGCAGGATTTTAATCCATGACGGCGTAATGTGTAACTAATGGATTTCTTTAAGACTGTGGTCCCAGCTCTCTTCAGGTCATTGACCAAGTCCTGCCGTGTAGTTCTGGGCTGATCCCTCACCTTCCTCATGATCTTTGATGAGATCTTGCATGGAGCCCTAGACCGAGGGAGATTGAGCATCATCTTGAACTTCTTTCATTTTCTAACAATTGCGCCAACAGTTGTTGCCTTCTCACCAAGCTGCTTGCCTATTGTCCTGTAGCCCATCCCAGCCTTGTGCAGGTCTACAATTTTATCCCTGATGTCCTTACACAGCTCTCTGGTCTTGGCCATTGTGGAGAGGTTGTAGTCTGTTTGATTGAATGTGTGGACAGGTGTCTTTTATACAGGTAACGATTTCAAACAGGTGCAGTTATTACAGGTAATGAGTGGAGAACAGGAGGGCTTCTTAAAGAAAAACTAACAGCTCTGTGAGAATTCTTAATGGTTGGTAGGTGATCAAATACTTATATCATGCAATAAAATGCTAATTTATTATCTAAAAATCATACAATATGATTTTCTGTCTCTCACAGTTGAAGTGTACCTATGATAAAATTATAGACCTCTACATGCTTTGTAAGTAGGAAAACCTGCAAAATCGGCAGTGTATCAAATACTTGTTCTCTCCACTGTACACCGATTAGCCATAACATTATGACCACCTGCCTTATATTATGTTGGTCCCTCTTTTGCCGCCAAAACAACCCTGACCCGTCAAGGCATGGACTCCACCAGACTCCTCTGAAGGTGTGCTGTGGTATCTGGCATCAAGACGTTAGCAGCAGATCCTTTAAGTCCTGTATGTTCGGAGATGTGGCCTCCATGGATTGGACTTGTTTGTCCAGCACATCCCACAGATGCTCGATTGGATTGAGATCTAGGGAATTTGGAGGCCAAGTCAACACCTTGAACTCATTTTGCATTCCTCAAACCATTTTTGCTTTGTGGCAGGGAGCATTATCCTGCTGAAAGAGGAATCAGGGAATACCGTTGCCATGGTCTGCAACAATGCTTAGGTAGGTGTCAAAGTAACATCCACATGAATGACAGGACCCAAGGTTTCTCAGCAGAACATTGCCCAAAGCATCACACTGCCTCCTCCAACTTGTCTCCTTCCCATAGTGCATCCTGGTGCCATGTGTTCTCCAGGTAAGCGATGCACACTCACCCTGCCATCTAGGTGATGTAAAAGGAAATGTGATACATCAGACCGGACCACCATCTTCCATTGCTCAGTGGTCCAGTTCTGATGCTCACGTGCCCCTTTTGTAGGCGCTTTTGGCAGTGGACAGGGGTCAGCATGGTCACCCTGACTGGTCTGCAGCTACGCAGCTCCATACGCAACAAACTGCGATGCACTGTGTGTTCTGACACCTTTCTATCAGTACCAGGATTATCCTTTTCAGCAATTTGAGCTACAGTAGCTTAACTGTTGGATCGGACCACACGGACTTCGCTCCCCATTTTCATCAATGAGCCTTGGCCACCCATGACCCTGTCGCTGGTTCACTGCTTCTCTGTCCTTGGACCACTTTTGATTGGTACTGACCACTGCAGACCGGGAACACCCCACAAGGGCTGCAGTTTTGGAGATGAACTGACCCAGTCATCTAGCCATCACAATTTGGCCCTTATCAAAGTCGCTCAGATCCTTATGCTTGCCCATTTTTCCTGCTTCTAACACATCAACTTTGATGACAGAATGTTCAATTGCTGCCTAATATATCCCACCCACTGACAGGTGCCATGATAACGAGATTATCAGTGTTATTCACTTCACCTGTCAGGGGTCATAATGTAATGGCTGATTGGTGTAAAATGAGCATCCCTAACTTTGCCAAAAGAGTAATTAATCATTAAGCATGGTAGGTAACACTCCTAGGTTTCTCCTAGGTTGTTTTAAAAAGTAAAAAAAGATTAACAAATAAATACAACTAGAAAATACACAGAAATGTTTCATACCTCATCTTCTGAGAATAATACAACCATGCTTCAAGTGAAGATGATGGAACATTCACAGAAAATTGGAAACATTCATGTTTTTGGCATTTTACCTTGAAAAGTTATCTTATTTTCTGAAAAGATAGTAACATCTTTCTAGGTCAGTTCCATTTGACATTAAGGGAGTGATGTCTGGGAAACATTTATTGCACATCACACAGACATTTGCCTAACAAGTCGACTAGTAATGCAATGTGACTCTCTAATATTCTCTAATATTGCAGCAATGTTATCTGTGTTTTCTGTGATATTATTAACACAGATGTGTCCTCATTAGCCACAAACAGAGATGCAAAGTCAGAGGGAATCTGGAACAACTGTTCAGATCGGTTGCTTCCCCCAGATGCTACATTCCACACACCGGCAAAAATGAAGTACAGTACTTCATCATTAGGGAGACACTATTGCTATGTAGTTGTGGTTTCTGGAAACCCAGACTTCTGGTTAACAACGTTATATATAATGTGGGATTGACTATGTGGTATGAAAGACATCAAGGGTGATATGTGCTAATTCTGCATCCTTAAATACTGTAGTTACCCACCGGATGCCTCAGTCTGTTATGGTTCATGGTTTCCTGGATGGATCTCCGGTTCAGGATGACATAAACCGGGACTCCCTGTGAAGCCATGGTGTGGAGGTCTCCGATCACAGCACTGTCTGTCAGTCGGTCTGTCACCATGGCAATCAGCTGTAGAGCATACAGAGAATCAGAGGAATAATCCACAGACCAAAAAGCCCTGTTCCACGCTGCGGTGCATATTCCTGCGAAGCGATCGCATTAACGCTGACTCATCGGAGCCAGGGCCATTCCGTAGCCGGGGCGACAGCGCTGTTAAGACTCACTGAAGCGAATCCGCTGAAAATAACCTTTTTCATACAACTAGCAAGATTTTTACTTATGTGACAAATTCACGTAGGCTTGGTTCCAATATGGTGTCTGGACAGAAGGTCACTTTGAACCATTCAGACGTACCTTGGTAGCCCCCTGCAGCAGTCTTCTGATGATCTCCCTGATAGGTGGCTGTCCGTCTGCATGTGGGCTGGTGTGAACCGTCACCTTACCCATTCCCATCCAGGTGACCTTCTCTGGCCATCCCAGCTCCAGGCAGGGCGCTGGGGTGTCTGATTGGGTGGGGAAGTAACTGGTAGAGAAGTCCTGCACCCCTGAGCTACATCCATCCTCAGCACCCTCCATCTCTTCCAGCTGAACCTGGCTGATTTGGTAGTCCTGGACCCAGTCACTGATCAGGTTCACCTCCTCTTGTGAGAGGAAAGGGATGAGACATTCGTCCTGTAGCCTCCTGTAGAAATCCTCAGGGCCTGAGCTCAGCAGGCCTTCCAGTGCATAGCGTTCCCCCTCGCAGTGGTGGTAGTTGGGGCTGGAGGCGGACACGGGCAGGATTATCACATCCTCATCGAGACTCTGTTCCTGAGAGTTGGACATGTCTGCAGCTTCCTCTGCCTTTGGGTATGAGGATTGTCTATTGAACTCTCAGGGCTCGTCCCCACATATAGGACCTGCAGGTCTGCACAGTGCTATATCAGGTCTGCAGTGATCCAAGATCATTGTCCTGAGACTATTTACACTTGTGATGCTTACAGACTGATAGATGTCACTGGAACAGTATGGACAACGGAACAGTCTCTGTTTCCTCTGAGAGAAAAGCAGTCACCAATATATCTTGTTTCTTGCATCAGATTTTATGAAAAGAATGGTCCAGAATCCCAAAAATATATATGCTGGTACAATTTAGGCTGAGTTAACGCCTGTAACATAGAGATATGTGTCTTCAGGGGAATGATCTTTATAACACTGACAAAAACATTCCCAGCCCTTTACAAACATTTCACAAGTCCTTGTTGACATAAGGAGTCATGATATATAATCACTACACTGTCCTTAAAGGTGGAAACATATGAAAATATTGAAATAATTATAGATATGTTAGAAGAGAGACACCACTCACCCCTTACGCTTCATTTCTCCAACAGAACTCATTACCACTAACTGGTTATAGACTTTGTTCCCCTCCGTCTTCTGGTCCAACTCCTCCCTCACCTTTCCATAGTGTCTCTGCTCATAATTCCTCTTTCTCACCTGCCTCTCCATACCTCCCCTTTTTCTCTCTAACCTTCCCGTCTCTCTCCTTCACCTTCCAGTCCTTTTAAACTATCTGTCCCTCACGTTTCGCTTTCTCTCTCACTCGCCTGCCTCTGTCTCTCACGTTACAGGCCCACATTCTCTTTCTCTTTCTGTCTCTGAGTGTTTATTATTGCAATCTCTCAACTTGGGACCCACTATCTGCGTCAGATATTAATAATGGCTTACCCTGTAATCTTATTTCACATTAAACATGTGAAATAAACACGTGTTTATGTGTCTCCTTACAGATATCGTATTTCTGTCCTTAAAGAATAATTTCTCAGATTTTTAACCTGATGGTTCCTCAACCTGAAATACATGTATGTGCCTAAATATACTGTAATACATTATTCTGTTTTTACAAAAACTAGCTGTACACTGCTGTTCAAAAGTTTGGGGATGATTGGAAATGTCCTTGTTTTAAAAAGAAAAGCAATTTTTTGTCCATTAAAATAACATCAAATAGATCTGAAATACAGATTTGACATTATTAATACTGTTAAATTATGGAATATCTACATAGGTGTACATAAGCCCATTATCTGCAACCATAATTTCTGTGTTCCAGTGGCACGTTGTATTTGCTAATCCAAGATTATCATTTTAGAAGGCTAATTAAAAAGATCCTTTTGTGATTATGTTAACACCACTAAAAACGGTTGTATTGATTAAAGAAGCAGTAAAACTGACATTCTTTAGACTGGTTGAATATCTGGAGCATCAGCATGTGTGGGTTCGATTAAATGCAAAACATTGCCAGAAAAATTGCACTTTCTATTGAAATTCATCAGTCTATTCTTGTTCTGAGAAATGAAGCCTATTCCATGTTTTAAATTACCAAGAAACTGAAGATTTTTTACAATGTTGTGTACTACTCTCTTCACAGAACAGCACAAATTGACTCTAACCAGAATAAAATGAGAAGCGGGAGGCTCTGGTGCACAACTGAGCAAGAGGAAAACTACATTAGAGTGTCTAGCTTCATTAAAAAGTTCCCACAAAACACACGTCTCAGAGTCAACAGTGAAGAGGCGACTCCAGGATGCTGGCCTTCTAGGCAGAGTTGCAAAGAGAAAGCCATCTCTCAGACTGGCCAATAAAAAGAACATATTAACCCATTAAGTTTGTTGAGTATTAGCCAGCAGTGGCTAGTTAGCTAAATGTTGTAATGGTTGTTTATAGAACAATATATATTTTCTTTACCCACAAGCTCCTTTCAGAGTGAGGAACAATGGAATATTCAGTTTTAAAAGAATGAAATTCTCCTTTAATGTATCAGTTGTGTACTGATGAAAGATTGCCTTTGAATTTACTTTGAATACTGAGACAGTCCACCAGCTGAACAGGTCTAGCCAGAATGACAGATCAGTTCATAATAGTAGATGGACTGGATGAACACTTCCACTGAAATACTGAAATACACTTTCTGTCCTGCAAGCCTAAATCCCTCAGTCTCTTCTGACACCTGCTTTTGATGCCAACTTCCTCAAGCCCAGAATGTCAGTAAGATGTGGATTAATAGATGCGGGTTGTTGATAAATGGAATGCTTCTTTAATGTCAGTTAATGTTGTTCTTTGAGCATATCCATAGAACACTGTAAGACGGTTTTGGTGTACACTGCGGTAGGTAACCAGGACTGACACTTCACAGAAGGAGTCTCTCAAACAAAAAACATAGTGGCACATTGTTGTGTATCATTCTGGAGCGCCCCACTGTGGGCATGTGGTGCAAATGAATATTACACCTCAATTTAAAAACAAATGAAATGCTTGAGATCCCTTATTCAGAAATGTCTTGCTTTTCATGAGAAAGATTGTGTGAAAATCAATAGTTAATTACCGGAATGACAGAATGAACACTCTAGCAGTATAATCAGCAGTCCCCTAAAATGTTCCATAAAATGAAGACTCAGTTCTTCAAAGTTGTAATTAACATATGTATTAATAGTACATAAACAGAATACAGTATATGTAAATCAGATAAGAAATCAAATACAATCCCCATCTTTGTGTTTCCAAGAAAATTCGGAAACAAACATGAATTTGAATACCTATGAATTGTGAAACATGAAAAAAATACCTATGAATTGTGTCTCTATTATTGTTTACTAGTCAAGTGATATTGCAAACAGCCCTTATTTCGGGCTCTTGCGCAAGTGTACATACACGACTCCACTAAAGAGCAGAAGGGGCACACTGGACCAGGCTAAGATGAAGCAGTAGCCAAAGTGACCGATTCTCAGGTCTCTGGTGTCACCCAGGATCTCTTTACAGTGGAATGTGAAGATGAGACAAGCAGCAAATGATGTAAAACCTGAAGGAGGAAGAGAGGGGTCAGGGACAGAAATCATCTTTGAATAATATATCTGCCTGACTTTATAACGACAATGAACAGAGAATCAGGAAACATCTGACCTTATAACCACAATATATCTAACCACAATGAACAGAGAATCAGGAAACGTCTGACTCTATAACCACAATATATCTGTCTGAATCTATAACCACAATGAACAGAGAATCATGAAACATCTGACTCTATAACCACAATATATCTGTCTGAATCTATAACCACAATGAAAAGTGAATCAGGAAACTGACTCTACGTTAATGACAAAACCTCTAAATTAATACACAGAACACACAAGCTGCCTGGTTGTCATTAACGGGCAAGTGATTGTACCTGTGACAGCCTGACAGAGGCCTGAGAAATAGAAGACCCCTCCTTTAGACATGGTGAAGAGGTGCCCCAGAAAGGCCATGAAGGAGACAGATGAGAACACCACTGAAAGGACCATCAGCGCCTGGACAGCCTGCAACCAGTCTGGAGGAACAAGAATGGAAGCCATGTATGTCATTGGGACCCAACAGACATATTTAATCTGAATAGTAGGAAACTGAACACACCAACATAACAAAGAGATTCACTCCCAAAGGAACTGTATAATCATGCAGAAGGATGTTGGAACTTGGTTGGAAAAAGATACAGTACATCCTCAACAACATGGAACCTATACTGAATTACTTTTTTTCTGCACTGCATTGTTTAACCAAGAAAGTGTTAAACAAATCAAATTACATTTATACTTTCGATTCTTAATGCAGCCTAACCCTAACCCTTCAATTTGTGGTAACCTGCTCCTTCTAACCTACTTCTTCTGTTGTTTTGGTTGGGAATAAATAAAATGAATGACTTCCCGTTCTTGCTCTGCACCTCATGTCGTGCCTACCCCTGACCATGATAGAATGAACCACCACTGCAGAGCAGAAACCTCGCTCTGGGTCCCGTTCAGGATACCAGGGTGGCGGTCACACCGGCGACCCCAAGGGCAAGCACAGAAGACTTGGGAGATAAGTTTTTTTGGGGTGGGCTATGGGGGTCGTTGGAGGGGCTGGATGAAGAGCCCCTGCCGCAACATTTGCAGGGGCTTATTGGAGAGCACCTGCAGCTCCAGGAGTAGGAGACGGTGGAGGAGGCGACAGCTCCTGTTCTTGCCTACTCGTCCCCAGCGAGGTACCTCCAGTACCGTTCCCCAGCTTGGAAACCCCAGTGCCACCCCCAGAGGGATGCTGAGCAACTACCGCAACCGCCTCTGGAGTGGGCCGAAGAGGGGTTCCTGCTGCTCCAGCAGGGGTTGGTCCAACCCCTGTTGCCACCTTCTCAATCTGCCTGTCCTGCCTTGGGGGCGGAGCCACACTGTGGTCCAGCACCCCATCCTGCTTCAGGGCGAAGCCCCCCTCTGCACCGGTGCCCTGTCCTGCCTCGGGGGTGGACCCTCCCTCCACCTGTCCCAGTGCGGCATCTTGCTTCTGGGGCGGAGCCAGTTTTTCAGATCAAGCAGGTCTCTTCTTATTGGTGTCCTCCAGTAGTGTTTTTCTTTTAGCAATTCTACCATGAAGGCCAGATTCACGTAGTCTACTCTGAACAGTTCATGTCGAGATGTGTCTGTTACTTAATGTGTCTGTAACTCTATGAAGCACTGATGTGGGCTGCAATCTGAGTTTATTGCTGATTTCTGAGGCTGTTAACATTAATGGACTTGTCCTCTGCAGTAGAGGTAACCCTGGGCCCTCATGAGAACTAGTTTCATCATAGCACATGATGGTTTTGTGACTGCACTTGAAGAAAATTTCAAAGTTCTTGAAATGTTCTGTATTGACTGACCTGACCTTCATATCATAAAGTGATGATGGACTGTTGTTTCTCTTTTAGCTTTTCTTGACATAATTTTGACAATTACAGTAAAGATGTAATGATGGTCTTCTGAATACAAACCCTACCTTGTCAGAACCCAAGTGATTGGCTCAAACAAATTAAGAAGAAAATAAATTCCAGGCACACCTGTTAATTTAAAGACATTGCAGGTGATTTCTTCTTGAGGCTGGTTGAGAGAAAGTAATGAGTGTTCAAAGCTGTCATCAAGGCAAAGGCAATGTCTACTTTGAAGAATCTACAATACAAAATGTATTTTGATCTTTTTTTTGTGGTTACATGATTCCCTATGTGTTATTTCAAAGTTTTAATGTCTTCATCATTAATCAACAATGCCGAAAATAGTAAAACTAAAGAAATACCTTAGTAGGTTTGTCCAAATATTTGACTGGTACTTAATGTAAAAAAATAAATAAACTTGAATTCAGAAAGAAATGTTTGAATTAACAGTAAAATCTGCCAAAACAGACATTTTTGAAAGCAAGATGGAAACAATCTAATTCAGACAGCAACAAACAACCCTGATCTTCTTGTTTTCTGAATTAAAAAACCATTGTCTCCTTCTAAAAATCAAGTTGTGCTTGAATTACACTACATTGCGTTTGTTTTCATAAAAAAATTTCTTGTTACAAGCTAAATGTTCTCACTCCATTGTCATGTTTTTTCACTTAGATCATGAAGAGAATAATACTTAACTTCGTATTGTGTTTACCATTTTCATCAGAGGCAGCACACAGCCAATTCCCTGTCCTGTTGTCATGAATGCAGTTATACCAGAGGTTTCTGATCTCAGTGTCGTCCCAGACCCACCAGGACTATGAACATGGACACAAAACAATACACACTGTAAAATAATAATGCATTCAATGTGCTATTGTTGATCAAACTCGCAATGCTACTGCATCTGCATACCTTACAATTTGCCAGTATTACAGCCTATTTTTGTTCTGTTTAAATCTTCTCTGCATAGCAGTTTTATCGGGCCATCCAGCTAGGTCCTAACCACTGGATTATCAGTGGAACTTTACCACTGGAGTCTCACATTGCCGAAAATGCCACTACATTTGGGGGGATATTTGCTTGAAATAAATGAAATAATCTAGTATTGGAACAAGACAAACTAATTGATATTCAAGGCATATTTTCTAAGAACAAGCAGTATTATCTAATATATCTTCAGCTTGTTAAGAATTTTTTTTCTTATTTTAAAGATTGTTAGATGGTTTAACCTGAAAACAAGATAAAATAAGTATTTTTTGGAGTGCACCTTTTCCATTATGGCAATCAAAAGCATGGCTAGAGTGACCAGATGCAGCACAGTCACGGATATCAGCAGGACAACCATAATTGCTGGTGCTGGGAGCAATGACAGGTTTCCACTGGAGATAGCCTGTGGATCTGGACAGAGACGGTCTTCCACTGGGGACAGACTGTGGTTCTGGACACAGAGACAGACTTCCACTGGGGACAGCCTGTGGTAGTGGATACAGAGACAGTCTTCAACTGGGGACAGCCCGTGGTTCTGGACACAGACAGTCTTCCTCTGAGGACAGCCAGCGGTTCTAAACATAGAGAGTGTACTCTGGAAATAATTGTTCATTTACAATATAACGACATTAAAGTAATAATTACAGTCAATCTCTTCCCCCATCTCTTTCTTTCTCTCTAAGGAGGAAGTGTTCTCATTTATCATGCTCCTCAACATCTGTCTTCAGTGACTATCTCTCTCTGCATATCTCTGAAACCAGCACAGGCCTCTCAGACAGGGGAATTTCACAGTATCTACAAAGCCTGAACAGCCTCTGAAGAACACAAGCAAGGCTCTGTCACTCTATAGCTTGAGTAAACAAACATCCTGTCTCTTGTCAGAAACCCTTCTGCTTCTACTATAATCATGACTATTAGAATTTGAATTACCCTACAAACATGTTGTATATAGACATCTGTCGATTTCCTTTCAGCCTATTCATAGTTTAGAGGCAAATCATGGACAAGATCAAACACATCCTCATCCTAAATGAGGTTTAAACTTTTGTTTTAAATAATCTGAGATGCATTTCTATTAAATATCATATGGAATAAGAGGAATTTTGGAGAGGAGTTATGAATCAATTAATTGTATTTAATTTATGGCAAAGACTCATTTAGCTTTTCCCTTATAGCTGTTCCATTCTGACAAGGCCTGTTCATGGGATGAATGACAACAGAGTAGTGGAGCTCACACATCCAGTACCGAATAGGGCAGACTGTCTTCTCTTTAAACTCAGACACAACAACTACATGTAACTATGCAGGCAACAGAAGGAGTCACGGGTGTTGGTAATGACTATTCTGAAAGGTATGCCTCCTGTCACATTCTTTATCTGGCTTGCAAGCGTTTTCACCGCTGAGGCACATTGTACTATTTATGTAGTAACAGCACATAGCACGAAAACAAGCCAATTTGAAGGACGAGCACAGGAGAGAACTGTTGAGGAAAAACAAAGTGCATTGACACTGAAAACAGTACACTTCAGATAGCGAATAAAGAAACACTTTATTATAAACGTTCATTGATTATGAATAACCATATAACACCAGATGTTATATTGAATACAAAAACACAAGACAAAAACACAATAGATAGCAATTTAAGCAAAGTTTAATCTGGACCCTCCAGTCAATTTCAGATCAGTGATATTCTGAATTGCTTACCTTAGACTGCAAATGTCAGTTCCTGGGGCCAAGTGGCTGGTTCTGTAACCCTCAGTACCTACCCCTCTCTTGCTACTCCCATGGGTTTTTTTCACAGATGCCAGATATCCACCCCCTCTGGTGTTGCTCTTCTCCCACAATCTCTATCTGCAATATTCAGAGAAAGACTAGGGCTGGAATGCTGTGGGAGTGGGTTTCAGGGGAGTTCTTCAACGCCCATTTCCTCTGCCCTCACCCAATGTCAACAGACAGGACTAACTGCCTGAATGACCATTGACAACTGGACTGGAACCCCATAAAGTCAAAAACAAAGTCAATCATGCAAAATGTTTTCTATTGTACATTTTTACATTTTCTGTTCCAAGTGTTTAGGCACAGTATTCACATATCTGGATAAATACCTTGTTTTAGACCTGTTCCAAACCCTAAGGCAAATTGGAAGAGGAGAACAGTATAAGGCTACTGAGTGCCATCTGTCAGATGAATGTATTGTACATCATTATTTCTATTTCTCAGGAGAATTGTACATCATATGATCTTTTATTGAGATTTGTAAATGTGTGGACAAATCTGTAAATGCGTACATCTGTGAATGTGCAGACAAATCTGGAAATGGGAGGTCAAGTCATCAGTTACAACTCAGACGGGCCTCTCAATTGACTGTCTTTTTACACGTGACTTTTTACATGCTAGACTTCTACCGCAGCAGAGATCTGCTGCATGTTTTGCCACCAGGCGGTGGTAGCACGCACTGATTTTAAGCGTGACATGCACCGATGGGCTGGTAAAGTATTGGTTTAAGGCACAGGTGTCAAACCGGTTCCACAAAGGGCCGAGTGTCTGCAGGTTTTTGGTTTTTCCTATAAATTGGTTCCTAGTTCATACCTACACAACCAGGTGAGGGTAGAAACTAACCAATCAGTGACCTAATTAACCAATCAAGTACAAGGAGAGAGCAAAAACCTGCAGACACTCGGCCCTCCGTGGAACCGGTTTGACACCTCTGGTTTAAGGAATGCCATTTAGGTCTATATTAAATAAATATGTCTCCCAGAAAAGCCTCAGAATTATTGAGGCTGCCAACCACTTCGATGGGACGAGGTATGGGCTCTAATTCAGGACATCCTGGCTTGCACATCCATTTGATTAAGGTAAATGTTTTAGCTAGATTTGCTTTGTAAAGTGAACATCATTACTTTCGTATTATATGTATGTTAGATATCTAGATGTTTGTTGTATGTAAACCAAATTAACATGATGACACTGTGGACACAAGTGACGGCAAAATATTCGATACAGCAGCTAGCTCCAGTCCTATAGCTACTTATGTGTGCTGAGTTAGCAATTGTTTTTGCTAAATGACAGTACAGTAACCTAATGTTTGCTAAATTAGTCTCATACCTAATCGTTAGTAATAACAAATGCTACCAGTAATGTATATCTTGTTAGTTAATCAATGTAAACAAGTGCAACCGTAGCTTCCAATAAATCATGTATTTACTAAATTCCCTCCATACAGTTGTTGCTTCAGATACTGATATAGCCTAAATTGACTAAATTGCCTTGATTCTTGATTCAATTGCTTGAATACTGACTTACAAATTACTCTGTTTTTTATGTTCACCACTAGGAGATAGATGTACCAGGATAAGTATGAAGAACCGGTGTCCACTAACTGTTGATCATCCTGTAGCTGGTTGGGAATGTGACAGGCAATAATGTCCAGCAGAGCAGATAGCCTAACCGCCAACCCTCCTCTATAAGGTATGGAGGCTGACCATGTCAGCTTAGTTTACACAAAATGTGCAGTATGTACTGCTTTTATTATAAAGGTTGCCTTGTGGGAGAGATCAGGATGTCAGGCCAGACTACAGTTTCTCTTACTACAGGTGTGTTTGTAAGTCATAAGTAAAAAAGGGCATTGATTTGGATTCTCCTTTAGGTATAACTGTAGAATATATGATTAGTTGAATATTAGTGGGAATGACAAGCATGGAAAACTGAAGAAGTTCTGTCTGTATGTCTATGGAAGGTCTCTGCATCTCACTGCTGGCTTGTGCCTCTGAAGCTAAGCAAGGTCGGGCCTGGTCGGTCCTGGGGTGGGAGACTACAATGTGTCCATTACTTGCAGCCGTGTTCATCACCAACTGAAGTTTATTTATTGATTTATCAGGGTAACCGGAGAGAAAAGCATTGCCATCATATATGAACATACACTCACCCAAAGGATTATTAGGAACACCTGTTAAATTTCTCATTAATGCAATTATCTAATCAACCAATCACATGGCAGTTGCTTCAATGCATTTAGGGGTGAGGTCCTGGTCAAGACAATCTCCTGAACTCCAAACTGAATGTTAGAATGGGAAAGAAAGGTGATTTAAGCAATTTTGAGCGTGGCATGGTTGTTGGTGCCAGACGGGCCAGTCTGAGTATTTCACAATCTGCTCAGTTACTGGGATTTTACGCACAACCATTTCTAGGGTTTACAAAGAATGGTGTGAAAAGGGAAAAACATCCAGTATGCGGCAGTCCTGTGGGCGAAAATACCTTGTTGATGCTAGAGGTCAGAGGAGAATGGGCCGACTGATTCAAGCTGATAGAAGAGCAACTTTGACTGAAATAACCACTTGTTACAACCGAGGTATGCAGCAAAGCATTTGTGAAGCCACAACATGCACAACCTTGAGGCGGGTGGGCTACAACAGCAGAAGACCCCACCGGGTACCACTCATCTCCACTACAAATAGGAAAAAGAGGCTACAATTTGCACAAGCTCACCAAAATTGGACAGTTGAAGACTGGAAGAATGTTGCCTGGTCTGATGAGTCTCGATTTCTGTTGAGACATTCAAATGGTAGAGTCAGAATTTGGCGTAAACAGAATGAGAACATGGATCCATCATGCCTTGGATGTGCATCCAACAAATCTCCATCAACTGCAAGATGCTATCCTATCAATATGGGCCAACATTTGTAAAGAATGCTTTCAGCACCTTGTGGAATCAATGCCACGTAGAATTAAGGCAATTCTGTAGGCGAAAGGGGGTCAAACACAGTATTAGTATGGTGTGTATCTTTTAGGTGAGTGTATATATCTTGAGATATATTTTATATGTTCATCAAAGGAGAGATCAGGGTCGTGAGTAACACCGAGGTTTCTCACAGTTTTTTGGGATATAACCATACAACCGTCGAGGTTCACTGTAAGGTCTGCCAACAAAACTCGTTGTTTCTTGGATCCTAAAACGAGCATTTCTGTTATTCTTAAGTTTGAAAGAAAAAGTTCTCTGTCATCCATTTCCAAATATCGGAAACACATGCTTTCAAAGTAGCTAATTTTGGGGCTTCTCCATGTTTCATTTAAATATTCAACTGTGTGTCTTCAGCGTAACAGTGAAAATTGACATTGTGATTCCGGGTGACATCACCCAGAGGCAGCATATATAGTGAAAACAATAATGGGCTCAGAACCGAGCCTTGAGGAACACCAAAGCATCATTTTGATTTGTCAGAGGACATGCCATCCACACATATGAACTGATATCTTTCAGATAAATAAGATTTAAACCAGGCTAAAAAGTGTCCGCGTAACCCAATATGTCCAAGATAAGGGAGCTATCAATAGTGTCAAAGTAAACATTTCACATTCCTGTGGTTGGCAGAGTGTGACCTAAGCACAGAGAATCTAAACACAGATGTTTCTGTGGTTCTCATTACCTAGTCACATTTGACTTCCAATGAAACATACATTCATATAATTCCACTGGATCAACTTGTCATGTCTTCATTAGCACCAGCCATTGTGCACCCTGAGGGAAGTAACATTGCTAAGATAAAGTCAGCTGTATCTTTAAAAAATTTCACATCCAGGAGGTTGTTACAATCTTCTATATTTGCCTATGAAAGTAAATTTTATTCCTCACTTGTTAATGCCCGATTTGTTCCCAGCATCAGCAAGCTATCCGTGGCTATCATAATAAGCAGTAGCCCCACTCAGAGAGAGGAATTAGCTGAAACAGGCAATTGGGAACATCAGGACTGCTCCAGGAAATCAAAGGTAGATATCAAGACTCAGGCCTTGTTTGAAACACAATTCTTTGTGAATGTGTGTACTATGGACAACAGAAAACAAAAAAAAACTACTGGATTAAACAGTAAAACATTTTACTTTAGAGCATTACTTTGAACCTCTTGGCAAAGCACATCCTATTTTGTCTTTTGGAATGCTTGTTCAAATAGCAACAGGGCTCTCATTTCAGGCGTTTAATCTCAGACAACCACATAAAGTCTGAAAAAAAGACGAATCCGCAGCCCATCTAGTTATTTGCAACCCCCACAGAGGTTCGACCCTAGTATCTGCCCTCTGAGTCGAGTTCTGGTTTGTTTGCAAATCGGTTGTGGAGTGCGTTATACAAGCGCCCTCTAGTGTTTCTGCTGGTTTAGAGAAGAGTTGAGGCAAAGTTCACTGTCAGTGTCTCGTACCGTGACAAAACCAAAACACTCACGGTAATGTTTAAATAAAAAAATTTTTTGGTAAATTATGTGGCAGAAAAAATCTGCAAATAACTTGAGAAATATTGAAGCCTTATCTTTTGAGAGTAGAAAACGTAATTCTATGCAGGTTTAACGTATGTATGTTGTATTCCTTTTCCAGAAACATTGATAATAAATTTAAGCGAAAGGGTGAGCTTGAATCCTGTATAAGCTATTACGCAAACGATAGAGAAATATTTCATGTTTGGACAGATTTTACCAAGAGGAGTCACAGAATTGCTTATAAAAACGCCTCCTTTTTTGGAAATAGGGCTGGCTCATATGGAGTCCTCGTCCATGCATCGTAGAGCAATGATGGTTTACACAGGCTAACGCCTTAATTGTATATTCACTTTCAGCCATGTCCGAACTAAAACCCAGTGGACTGCTCTATGCATTATAACGATGCGTGGCACAAAAATGCCTGGTTTCGTCGAAGAAAAACGACAATGAATGTGCCATTTTAAAAAGCAAGTTTGTATACGTGATTTTAGGAAAACATCTCTTTGTTTCGCTCTGGGAATCTTTGGGACTAAACGCGTGAATAACAATAATCTTAAAGTTTCGAGTTGTTTCGTTTGTGTTAAGATATGGAGCAGAGAGTGGTAAGTTCAGTTATTTCTGATTGTCAGATTTTCACAGTTAAACAATTTGATGTACTTTGTATCCTATTGTAGACGTATTGATTCACCAATCCACTTTTCTGATGACAAGAAGTACACAATGAGTGAAATAAGCCCTCCATAACAGTGACAGGTTCTCTGGCGAAACTGAAGGAAGATCAATTTGCCATTTTAATAACATACTCCTTCTAATATATTCCTCTACAAACTCTAAAAATAGCAAGGTCTTGGTAAAATATGATGGGCATTTAAACAGCTGCACATTTAAGAAAGTTCTCTGCACTATCCCGACGGCAGTTGACGTCAGTACCAACAGTTGTTTCCCAGTCTTATGTGGATGGCGGTCCCAGTCTTAAGAGTTTGTCCTAAACTGGTCTCAGGGGGATACAGGATCTTATACGTAAATCTTTGCCAGCCGAATGTGTATGTTGTTACATTAATTAAAGGGAAATAATGACGTACACTACCGTTCAAAAGTTTGGGGTCAATTAGTAATGTCATTGTTTTTGAAAGAAAAGCAATGTTAGTGTCCAGTGTATACATTGCCCCTAATGGATATACAGTGTATAAATACAGTGTATACATTGTTAAAGTTGTAAATGACTAATGTAAATGGAAACAGTAGATCCTTAATGGAATATCTACGTTGGCGTATAGAAGGCCATTATTAGCAACCATAAGTCCTGTGTTCCAATGGCACGTTGTGTTTTCTAATCCGAATAAATCATTTTATAAGGCTGATTGTTAGAAAACTCTTTTGCGATTATGTTAGCCACGCTGAAAACTGATTGTGCTGATTCAAGAAGCAATAAAACTGTCCTTTGGCAAAAGTGTTTTCTAATGACTGCTCAATTAGCCTTTTAAAATGATAAACTTGGATTAGCAAACACAGGAATACAGGAGTGATGGTTGCTGATAATGGGCCTCTGTACACCTATGTAGATTTTCTATTGAAAATCAGCCATTTTCAGGTACTAGAGTCATTTACAATATTAACAATTTCTACACTGTATTTCTGATCAATTGGATGTTATTTTAATGGATAAACAAATTAGCTTTTCATTAATAAAACATGGACATTCCTAAGTGACCCCAAAGTTCTACAATTTCTATACACTCAAATCACTTTTGGTAATGTTGAACTGTCTCATGGGTTTTAACGTTGACCTTTTCAAACATCCCCAAAGGCGGCTGAATGGCGTACTGCACAAGCCAACAAGCATTTTTTGGAGGTTATTTCAGAAAAGGTCAAATAAAAAACCTGCACTGACATTTATCACATAAAATTGATATAATATGTAATACAATCGATTAAGGCTCCACAATGATTTTTTAGCTGTGAAAGAACATTTGTTTTATCAAAACGCATTAGTAGGGCAAGACCAATATAACCAGATGAAACTGTGCTTGCACAAACTCGACTCTCCTCTCTCTGAGTGAAAGATGTATGTGCAGAGGCAGTCCAACAATCACTCAAACTTAGACGAACTGTAGATATTTGTCATTATTCCGCTTCAACTCTAACTGCAGTCACAACTGCCCCTAATGGATGGTCTGTTTCTAATATCTTAGTATTTACAAGTTGACATGCAGAGGATGAGCATTTTTGTCAGGTGTTGACCATTGGGCGAAACATAGAGCTTATAAGCATCCTGTCAGAGCGGAGAGATTTCCTTATAACCCAGGAGGATAAATAGGAGAATGAGCTTGCACAGAGATTTTGTCATGTCTCCTTCAGAGTGAACAGTCTATTATTGACCGTAGACAATTTGCTTTACAGCTTGCATTACAATTTGCTCAATTATGAATATAAAACACTATCAATAACAACACTGAAACATTTGTAAGAGGTATGGCCCTCTCCCTCTAGAATGTCTGAAGACCCAGTATTTTGGAGGCAGATTTTCTTGCTTTCCCACCCAAACCCAGATCTAATAATATAAGTAAAACATTTCCCACCCAAACCCAGATCTAATGAAAGAAAGAAATACATTTCCCACCCTAACTCAGATCTAATAACAGAAGAAAATACATTTCAATCAATCAACATTATTTATAAAGCCCTTTTTATCAGCAGTTGTCACAACGTGCTTTTACAAAACACCCGAAATATATGAAGAAACCTAGGGAGGAACCAGGCTCAGAGGAGTGACCAGTCCTCTTCAGGCTGTGGCTGGTGAACATATTAAGAGTACAAGTTGTAATAATTAGTCTATTTAAACATAGTCCAGGTTGGAAGCATGAACAGATGGTCAAGGACAGGAACAACCTGGGGGTGGGGGGGGGTCGCTGAAATGTTCAGGAATCGTCTTGATCTGCAACACAACCAAGAGGACCCTGAACAGGGACAGCAACAAGTCCTTCAAGACTGGTACTCTGGAGGTGTCGGACAAGACCTCATGTCCTCCGAAGTTTAAAACAGGGCAGGAGACAGGGAAAATTCAGAAAATGCATTCCTTAGATCTACAAGGATTTATAGTGGAGAAGGAGAACTGACCCTATTCCTCCGGTAAAATAATAGAGCAGCGTAAGACCTTGGAGCTAAGAGAGGCCCCGGACAGGGCCCAACAGGCAGGAAATCAGTCCACTCACATTGCCAAGCATCAACTAAAGGGATACCCACCAACTGCAACCACCCTGAATGAGGGCCGAGTATTCCCAGCAGAGTTCAGCCCAATTGCACGATGTGCGCAACAGAGAGACAACAACAAGCCAGTGACTCCGCACCCGAATGATATTGGAGGCAGGACATCCCAGTGGTGATGAGAGCCCACCTGGCAAGCCTTTCTGGTCAACTTCACACATTCACACCCTTGGGCCAGACTACGCTTAATCATAAACCATGCTAAAGAGAAATTACCTCACTGTAATTTTTTTCATGATCTTTATTTAAAAAATGGATGTACATTTTCCCATACAAAAAAATCTGCACTATTAATTTGTTTATATGCATAGAATTTTGCCATGAATTTGCATGCCAGATGTGTCATCTCTGTGTCCCTGTCTCTCTGTTCTGTGTCCCTGTCTCTCTGTTCTGTGTCCCTGTCTCTCTGTTCTGTGTCCCTGTCTCTCTGTTCTGTGTCCCTGTCTCTCTGTTCTGTGTCCCTGTCTCTCTGTTCTGTGTCCCTGTCTCTCTGTTCTGTGTCCCTGTCCATGGCTAAGGTTGGCACCCATGGGAGAGAAGGCTAAGCTCCTCCACTGTGTTATTGGTTGTGCGTTGTCATACCTCTCTGATTGGCATTGTGTTCTGGCTAGCTATTAGATCGGGTCGGGTAACGCATCTATTACAGAGAGACTACTCAAATGCAGGCTAACACACAGCTTTTAAAAAGAATGCAAATAAAACACGGAAAGTAGTTGTTCATGCAAACCTTCAGCTGTGTTCACCATGTTGTGTCTGTTTGGGTGGGCTAATGACACATGGCTCTCTCAGGCGCAGAGGTTCCTGGAGCCCATTCGTAGAGTGTCAGAGCAGAGAGAGTCCCTGGCCCGGCAGTATGAACAGGAGAATGAGGTCCTCAGGGACCAGCTTCAACGCATTACACAACAGCAAGGTGGGACCTAATGAAAAGTGGTACATGAATATGATGTGATGATTATAAAGTTGTGAAAAACAAATGTGTATCTGTTACATCAGCCAAAAGGCTAAAAGTACTGCGGACACTGTTCAGTTAAATAGAGGAGCAGCTGAGCAGCCAGCTTCAACAATGGAGTGGGAAAGCGCCATATCTTTCAAACGGTCTGAAACGCTATCAGAGGGTTGCGTGATGTCCAAAGCTTCCAACGTCATCAATCATGTGTTATTTCTGCTCTGATGCAAAGCCTCGGCCCTTCCGCTTTGAGGAGACTGGGTTGAAATATCAGCTGCGCGTGTCCCATCACTGTCTACGTTTTTTGTCCACCACCTCTGCGCCTGTATCCTGCTGCAACCTTACTCAATGTCACATCGTTATTTTCTCAGGAGTAGCTTCTGTCTAGACACTAAAAGCCTGATTGATGGAGTGCTGCAGAGATGGTTGTCCTTCTGGCAGGTTCTCGTCTCTGCAGACAAACACTGAATATCTGTTACTGTATATGGTTACTTAGTTTGTCTGGACAGCCAACTCTTGGAGTATTCATGGTTGTTCCAAACAACTTCCTTTTCACAACGATGGAGCCCACTGTGCTCCTGGGAATGATTAATGCTTTAGCAATTTATTCCCCAGATTGCTGAAGTCAACAGAGAGTTCCTTGTAGTTCATTTGCTCTGACATGCTGGAGGAAGTATCGGGCCTTTATATACAGTGGGTATAGAAAATAATCACCCCCCTTTAAAATAATCACATTTTGTTGCTTTGCAGCCTGACAGACACAGTTTTTGTTTCATCCATCCATCCATCATGGTTTTTGTTTCATTCAGCTTTATTTACTCAGTGCAACTTATAACATCCAAGTGAAAGATATAACCCCAACATGTCATAAAAAAATTAAAACAATAATAAAACATAATCACTGAGTTGGAAAAAGGATCACCCCCTTGTGTCAGTATTTGGTTGAATCACCTTTTGCTTTAATTACAGCCTTTAGTCTGTTGGGATATGCCTCTACTAGACGTTGCAATATTTGACCACTCTTCTTTGCAGAACTGTTCAGTTAAATTTGATGGTCAAGTCATTCCACAGAATTTCAATGGGGTTTAAGTCCAGGCTCTGACTAGGCCATGCAAGGACATTCACCCTTTTCTCCTTCAACCACTGTATGGTCAGTTTTGCTGTTTTGCTCATGTTGGAAGGTAAATCTTTTTCCCATTGACAACTTTCTGGAAGAGAACAACATATTTTCCTCAAGAAATTGACATTATTTTGCCCCATCCATTTTTTCCTTCTATCCTGACAAGTACTCCAGTCCCTGCTGCGGAGAAGCAACCCCATACCATGATGTTACCACCTCCATGCTTTACTGTAGGAATGGTGTTATTTGGATGGTGAGCTGTATTGGATTTTCACCAGACATATCATTTGGTGTTGAGGCCAAATAATTAAATTTTAGTCTCATCTGACCAAAACACCTTTTTCCACGTGGCCTTAGAATCTTCAAGGTGCGTTTTGGCAAAGCTCAGTTGTGACTGCATGTGGCCTTTCTTGGGGAGTGGCTTTTTTCTTGCAACCCTCCCATACAAGCCACATTTGTGGAGAATTTGTGATATTGTTGTCACATGCACACAATGACCACTCTGTCATGAATTCCTTCAACAGCTTCAAGATTTGCTGTAGGCCTCTTGGTAGCCTTTCTGACCAGTTTCCTCCTGGCTCTTTCATCCAGTTTGGAGTGACATCCTGACCCAGGGAGGGTCTGTGTTGTACCAAATACCTTCCACTTCTTAATAATAGACTTCACTGTGCTTCTAGACACTGATAAAGCCTTTGACATTTTTTTGTATCCATCTTCTGACTTGTGCCTGTCCACCACTGTATCCCGGAGATCTTTTGACAATGCCTTGCCACCCATAGTTGATTGTTTTCTTCAGTTGCACTACCAAGGACTGAAATGCTTCAGGAAAAGCTTGTTTCATGCTGAGCTAATCAAAATGACCACAGCTGATCACAGTTGAAAGTCAATTGGCTTTGTGTGCTATTGAGAAGGTGATTAACTACACCTGGTTGGGTTTACAAGTCATTTTTAGGAGGGGGGTTATTATTTTTCCAACTCAGTGATTCAGTTTAAAAAAAAAAAAAAAAAAAATAATTCTGACAAGTTGGTATTATATCTTTCACTTGGATGTTATAAGTTGTAAATACAGCTGAATAAAACAAAAATTGTTTTTGTCCGTTTTCATTTCAGGCTGCAAAGCAAAAGGGGGGTGATTCTTTTCTATACACACTGTAGACAGGAGTGTGTCTCCAGTAGTGTCCAAACAATTGAACTTGCTACAGCTCATTTCAAATCAAGTTCTAGAGACATAAAAGGCCCCAAGATGAATGAGATCAATTTGGAGTGTCATGGTAAATGGTCTCAATACCTATGTACATAAGTTTTTTATTTTCAATACATTTGTTTTTGGTTTCTCTAATGGGGTGTAGTGTGTAGATGAAAACAAACAGAATATTTAGTGAATTATAAATGAAGTCTATATAAACAACATGTGGAGAAATTGACGTTGTCTGAATACTTTACAAATGGACTGTAGTCTTGACTCTTCTCTGTGCTACTGAGTGTGCAGATGCCCAGATGAATGAGGTGGCTGAGATGTTGTACCAAGAGGGCCTGGCGGAGGTCATCCCCTGCAGCCCCAGTGAACAGGTGGCCTACCTGTTGGTGGAAAGGGCTTCCCTGCTGGAAAGACCCGATGACCCCCAGGTAAACAATGTGAAGGCATACAATACCTTGGCCAGCCAGCAGGAGACACAGTCCCAGCCTAAAAACATGGATCAGGTGAGACTAAATTGCTTCAGTAACTCCTTTCTCCATTCTGTCCAGGATTAAATTGAATTAAGTTCAGAATAGAGAAATAAGACTCACAAGTGTACCAAAGACCCACTGTTTCCCTTCATTCCAGTGGTTAAGGAATTAGCCAACATCTAACAGATATAGCTCAGGAATTTTTTTCAGTTTCTCTTGTTTTACTATGTTATGTGTTTGAGTAAAATGTACAGTTTTATTCTATAAACTACTGACTACA
Source organism: Esox lucius (assembly GCF_011004845.1). Taxonomy (NCBI): domain Eukaryota; kingdom Metazoa; phylum Chordata; class Actinopteri; order Esociformes; family Esocidae; genus Esox; species Esox lucius. Next base: position 14,626,515 of record NC_047585.1, read on the forward strand.
TTACTCCCAAATTCCAAATAAAAATATTGTCATTTAGAGTATTTATTTGTAGAAAATAACAACTGGTCAAAATAACCTCAAAAATAACCTTAGACCTCAAATAATGCAAAGAAAACAAATTCATATTCGTGTTTTAACTTAGGAAGAGTTCAGAAATCAATGTTTGGAGGAATAACCCAGATGTTTAATCACAGCTTTTATGCGTCTTGGCATGCTCTCCACCAGTATGTCACATTGCTGTTGGGTGAAAAAATTCAAGTAGCTAGGCTTTGTTTGATGGCTTGTGACCATCCATCTTCCTCTTGATCAAATTCCAGGGGTTTTCAATGGGGTTCAGGTCTGGAGATTGGCTGGCCATGACAGGGTCTTGATCTGGTTGCCCTCCATCCACATCTTGATTGACCTGGCTGTGTGGCATGGAGCATTGTCTTGCTGGAAAAACCAAGTCTCACAGTTGGGGGGCATTGTCAGAGCAGAAGGAAGCAGGTGTTCTTCCAGGATAACCCTGTACTTGGCTTGATTCATGCGTCCTTCGCAAAGATAAATCTGCCCGATTCCAGCCTAGGTGAAGTATCCCCAGATCATCACCGATCTTCCACCAAATTTCACAGTGGGCTGCGAAACACTGTGGCTTATAGGCCTCTCCAGGTCTCCATTAGATGACCAGGTGTTTGGCTCATCAGAGAAGAAGACCTTACTCCATTCCTCTACGGTCCAATCCTTATGGTCTTTTGCAGACTTCAGCCTGGCTCATCTTTGCTTCTTATTGATGAAGCGCTTTTTTCTCTATTTTTGCATGACTTCAGCCCTGCCCCTAGGAGCCTGATTCGAACCGTCCTCGTCATGGACTTCACCCCAGCTGCTGTTTGCCATTCTTTTTGTAGGTCACTTGATGTCATCCTACGGTTGTTGAGAGAGATTCGAATAAGTTTACTGTCTTCTCTGTCAGTGGACAGTCGTTTTTGCCCTCTGCCAGTCTGTTGCTTTGTTGTCCCCAATGTCTGTTGCTTGATCTTGTTCTTATGAACCGCCGTCTTTGAAATTTCAGGATGGAAGCAACCTGACGCTCTCAGTATCCCTCTGCCAGTAAAGCCAGAATTGTACCCTTCTTTTCCTCAAAGCTTTTCTTTTCAACTATTTTGTCATGCTGAATTCAAATTACCTCTGAGGTACTACTTGCACTGTTTTTGCCATCCATTTCGTCCTATTGCAAGAGGATAGTGATGAACACAGCAGTGGTTTTTATACTTTTCCTCATTAAATTCGATTTGGTTCAGGTAATCACCTAATCACTACCTCAAGTAAAATAACTAAAATGAGGTGTGCCTGTGATTTAACAGACACTAGAATGGAATGTCTATATACATACATACATATACACACACACATACATATACATACACGTGTGTATATATGTGTATATATTTGTGTGTGTGTGTGTGTGCATGGATGTAGCACAAAATTCTGGGCCCTGTACATAGGCGGTCTCTGAGGGCCCCTCCCCACTTTATTCAAGATTCAAACATTTTTTGAGGGCCCCTCTACACATTAGGGCCCTATATACTTAGTACCCCTTTTCCCCCCAGTCCAACGCCCCTGTGTGTGTGTATACCATTCAAGAGCCATTTTGTGCGTCTGTTACTGAACTGTTCATTTATTCAACTCTCTCCACAAGGGGGCACCTTTACACAGCCAAAGCCCATGGAAGAGGCTGTTTGGACACCGCAAAGCAGCTCAGAGCAGACACCCTTTTACCTCTGTAAATTGACTTCTAAATGATTCTGCATCCCCATTAACACTTGGATAAGCCAACACACATTATGAAATACTTGGTATTGTTCAGTGAAGTGTGGGGACCCAATGCATGTCCTTTATAATCTGTATTAACTGCACTATCATTTCATCATTCACTCTCTATTATGTTTTATTAACATCGATCCAGGTTTGTTTGGGTAGTTGGGTGTGAATTGAGTGGGTGAATCAAAGTCTGAAGCTTTACTGTGTCGTGGTATTGTATCTGATCCAAATGCATGCGTGCTTTCTTGTTCTGACCAGAATTGTTATGTATTCAAATTGATCTATGTTTCAGTTAATACCCTTCAACAATCCCCAGCTTTGGAAATGGCTATTGACTCACAGCTAACTTTTTCTTCACTGAATCATTCCTCAAATGAATGTTCCTCTAGAGAGATTACAGATTTCTCTCCATTCTCCGTCAAGTGATCTCCTCTCCTCTGCTCCCCAGGTTGAGCTAAAGCCAGGGTCAGAGTTGGGGTCAGCGCTCAGTGTGGAGCGGGAATGGGCCCGTCTGGAGAGAGACCTGGAGGAGGCTTCTCGTCGCTTGGCCATGGCTCACAAAGAGATCCGCCATCTGACCGACGAGCTGGAGTCAGCCCGCATGACCCAGAGTGCATATGGTGAGGCTAGATAGCATCCAGCCCATCTCTATCTCTGATTTTCTTGGCCTCACTTTTCACTGATCCGAGTCACAGATATAGAAGCAAGTACATGGGGATAACACTGCCATATTTGATTTTGAACTTCAGAAAACCTGCTAAGGATTATGGACCAGAAGAGAGCTGCTAGATGACTTTACCCTCAATACAGGATATCCTGTGCATTTTCAAACTCTTGTGTACCGCACATGTATGTGCTTATGCACACATGTTGGTCATCATGCATGCTTGTGGTTGGTGGAGCGTTTTATTTTTAGCTTTGATGAGAATTGTAGCTTTGCTAAGCAGTTCTACGCAGTTGTTTGTTTGTCTCCGACTCGTATGTGGAAACATTACAGTATTATTATTAAAATTGTGGTGAAAACCGTGATCATTTGCTAGTGATTGTCGAAAACCGGGACATTTTAGTTCAAGCGGGACAACCAGCTTGAAACCAGGACAATCCCAGGCAAACTGGGACGTCTGGTCACCCTAGATAACACTGGTGGCCGTCTTTTTCCAAAAATCTAACTTTACCTTTCATTTATAAAAGGCATGTAGATTATAGCTCATTGATGTAGTAAATAATAATCTATATTTTAAACGAATACATCTGAAGAATGTTTACACAATCGCTAACAAGCATTAGCACAGGGACTAGGGTTGCCACCCGTCCTGTATAATATGGGACACTGTCCCTTACACAATCAATACGGGACGCGATTAGCATTTTCATGCACACCCTACTTTACGTTTTCACAAGTTTGGATTGACACGAGAAATAATAAAACCCAAAGAGTTTCATAAAACTGAATTATTAAATCAGAATGACAGGAGAGTTTGACACTCAAAGTCATCGTTGCCCTGGATATGGAGAGTCAGACGCACTGTAACATCAGTGGTGTGGTTATCCCAGATAAAAATTATTTGACAAACAAAGTGACAAACAGTGACAAACAAATGATCAGTCTATAATTTTAATGGTAGATTTATTTGAACACTGAGAGACAGAATAACAACAAAAAAGTCCAGAAAAACACATTATTATATATATATATTATAAATTGATTTGCATTTTAATGAGTGAAATAAGTATTTGACTTAGTACTTGGTGGCAAAACCCTTTCTTGTAGTTGGCCACCAGGTTTGCACACATCTTGAGGGATTTTGTCCCACTCCTCTTTGCAGATCTTCAACAAGTCATTAAGGTTTCGAGGCTGACGTTTGGCAACTGGAACCTTCAGCTCCCTCCACATATTTTCTATGGGATTAAGGTCTGGAGACTGGCTAGGCCACTCCAGGACCTTAATGTGCTTCTTCTTGAGACACTCCTTTGTTGCTTTGGCCATGTGTTTTGGGTCATTGTCATGCTGGAATACCCATCCACAACCCATTTTCAATGCCCTGGCTGAGGGATTTGACGGTACATGGCCCTGTTCCGTGACGTCGCCCGGTATGGCGCAGCCGGGGCCCCACCCCGGAGCCAGGCCCGGGGTTGGGGCTCGAATGCGAGCGCCTGGTGGCCGGGCCTTCCCCCATGGGGCCCGGCCGGGCTCAGCCCGAACGGGTGACGTGGGGCCGCCCTCCCGTGGGCTCACCACCCACAGGAGGGACCATAAGGGGCCGGTGCAAAGAGGATCGGGCGGCAGTCGAAGGCAGGGGCCTAGACAACCCGATCTCTGGACACAGAAACTGGCTCTAGGGACGTGGAATGTCACCTCGCTGGCGGGGAAGGAGCCTGAGTTAGTGCGTGAGGTTGAGAGGTTCCGATTAGAGGTAGTCGGGATCACCTCTACGCACGGCTTGGGCTCTGGAACCACACTCCTTGAGAGAGGATGGACTCTTCACCACTCTGGAGTTGCCCATGGTGAGAGGCGGCGGGCTGGTGTGGGTTTGCTTATAGCTCCCCAGCTCTGCCGCCATGTGTTGGAGTTTACCCCGGTGAACGAGAGGGTCGTTTCCCTGCGCCTACGGGTCGGGGATAGGTCTCTCACTGTTGTTTGTGCCTACGGGCCGAACCGCAGTGCAGAGTACCCGACCTTCTTGGAGTCTCTGGGAGGGGTGCTGGAAAGTGCTCCGACTGGGGACTCTATTGTTCTACTGGGGGACTTCAACGCCCACGTGGGCAACGACAGTGACACCTGGAGGGGCGTGATTGGGAGGAACGGCCCCCCTGATCTGAACCCGAGTGGTGTTCAGTTATTGGACTTCTGTGCTAGTCACAGTTTGTCCATAACGAACACCATGTTCAAGCATAAGGGTGTCCATCAGTGCACGTGGCACCAGGACACCCTAGGCCGCAGGTCGATGATCGACTTTGTTGTCGTCTCATCTGACCTGCGGCCGTATGTCTTGGACACTCGGGTGAAGAGAGGGGCGGAGCTGTCAACTGATCACCACCTGGTGGTGAGTTGGATCCGATGGTGGGGGAGGAAGCTGGACAGACTCGGCAGGCCCAAGCGTACTGTAAGGGTCTGCTGGGAACGTCTGGCCGAGTCTCCTGTCAGAGAGATCTTTAACTCCCACCTCCGGCAGAGCTTCGACTGGATCCCGAGGGAGGTTGGAGATATTGAGTCCGAGTGGACCATGTTCTCCACCGCCATTGTCGAAGCGGCCGCTCGGAGCTGTGGCCGTAAGGTCTCCGGTGCCTGTCGAGGCGGCAATCCCCGAACCCGGTGGTGGACACCGGAAGTAAGGGATGCCGTCAAGCTGAAGAAGGAGTCCTATCAGGCCTGGTTGGCTTGTGGGACTCCTGAGGCAGCTGACGGGTACCGACAGGCCAAGCGGGCTGCAGCCCGGGTGGTTGTGGAGGCAAAAACTCGGGCCTGGGAGGAGTTCGGTGAGGCCATGGAGAAGGACTATCGGCTGGCCTCGAAGAGATTCTGGCAAACCATCCGGCGCCTCAGGAGAGGGAAACAGTGCCCTACCAACGCTGTTTACAGTAGAGGTGGGCAGCTGTTGACCTCAACTGAGGATGTCGTCGGGCGGTGGAAGGAGTACTTCGAGGATCTCCTCAATCCCGCTGACATGTCTTCCATTGAGGAAGCAGAGGATGAGGGCTCAGTGGTGGACTCGTCCATCACCCGGGCTGAAGTCACAGAGGTGGTCAAGAAACTCCTCGGTGGCAAGGCACCGGGGGTGGATGAGATCCGCCCTGAGTACCTCAAGTCTCTGGATGTTGTGGGGCTGTCTTGGTTGACACGCCTGTGCAACATCGCGTGGCGGTCGGGGACAGTGCCTCTGGGATGGCAGACCGGGGTGGTGGTCCCTCTTTTTAAGAAGGGGGACCGGAGGGTGTGTTCCAACTATAGGGGGATCACACTTCTCAGCCTCCCCGGGAAAGTCTATGCCAGGGTTCTGGAGAGGAGAATACGGCCGATAGTAGAACCTCGGATTCAGGAGGAACAGTGTGGTTTTCGTCCGGGCCGTGGAACACTGGACCAGCTCTATACCCTCTACGGGGTGTTGGAGGGTTCATGGGAGTTTGCCCAACCAATCCACATGTGTTTTGTGGATTTGGAGAAGGCATTCGACTGTGTCCCTCGCGGCATCTTGTGGAGGGTGCTTGGGGAATATGGGGTCCTGGGTCCTTTGCTAAGGGCTGTCAGGTCCCTATACAACCGAAGCAGGAGCTTGGTCCGCATTGCCGGCAGTAAGTCAGACTTGTTCCCAGTGCATGTTGGACTCCGGCAGGGCTGCCCTTTGTCACCGGTTCTGTTTGTAATTTTTATGGACAGAATTTCTAGGCGCAGCCAGGGGCCGGAGGGTGTCAGGTTTGGGGACCACACGATTTCGTCTCTGCTCTTTGCAGATGATGTTGTCGTGTTGGCCCCTTCTAACCAGGACCTTCAGCATGCACTGGGACGGTTTGCAGCCGAGTGTGAAGCGGTGGGGATGAAAATCAGTACCTCCAAATCCGAGGCCATGGTCCTCAGTCGGAAAAGGGTGGCTTGCCCACTTCAGGTTGGTGGAGAGTGCCTGCCTCAAGTGGAGGAGTTTAAGTATCTAGGGGTCTTGTTCACGAGTGAGGGAAGGATGGAACGGGAGATTGACAGACGGATCGGTGCAGCTTCTGCAGTAATGCAGTCGATGTATCGGTCTGTCGTGGTGAAGAAAGAGCTGAGCCGCAAGGCGAAGCTCTCGATTTACCAGTCAATCTACGTTCCTACTCTCACCTATGGTCATGAGCTTTGGGTCATGACCGAAAGGACAAGATCCCGGATACAGGCGGCCGAAATGAGTTTTCTCCGCAGGGTGGCTGGGCGATCCCTTAGAGATAGGGTGAGAAGCTCGGTCACCCGGGAGGAGCTCAGAGTAGAGCCGTTGCTCCTCCACATCGAGAGGGGTCAGCTGAGGTGGCTTGGGCATCTTTTTCGGATGCCTCCGGAACGCCTTCCTGGGAAGGTGTTCCGGTCCCATCCCACCGGGAGGAGACCCCGGGGAAGACCTAGGACACGCTGGAGGGACTATGTCTCCCGGCTGGCCTGGGAACGCCTCGGTGTCCCCCCGGAAGAGCTAGAGGAAGTGTCTGGGGAGAGGGAAGTCTGGGCATCCCTGCTTAGACTGCTGCCCCCGCGACCCGGCCCCGGATAAGCGGTAGAAGATGGATGGATGGATGGATGGCCCTGTTCATCGTCCCTTTGATGGGGTGAAGTTGTCCTGTCCCCTTAGCAGAAAAACACCCCCAAATCATAATGTTTCCACCTCCATGTTTGATGGTGGGGATGGTGTTTTTGGGGTCATAGGCAGCATTCCTCCTCCTCTGAGTTGATGCCAAAGAGCTCGATATTAGGGGTTCATTTGACCACAAAACTTTCACCCAGATCTCCTCTGCATCAATCAGATATTCATTGGCACGCTTCAGACTGGCCTGTACATGTGCTTTTTTGAGCAGGGGCAACTTGTGGGGCACGCAGGATTTTAGTCCTTCACGGCGTAGTATGTTACCAATTGTTTTCTTGGTTAATATAGTCCCAGCGGTCTTGAGATCACTGACAAGATCCTCCCGTGTAGTTCTGATCATTGCAACTCCACAAGGTGAGATCTTGAATGGAGCCCCAGACCGAGGGAGATTGAGAGTTATTTTGTGTTTCTTCCATTTGCGAATAATTGCACCAACTGTTGTCACCCTCTCACCAAGCTGCTTGGCGATGGTCTTGTAGCCCATTCCAGCCTTGTGTAGGTCTACAATCTTGTCCCTGACATATTTGGACACAGCTCTTTGGTCTTGGCCAAGGTGGAGAGTTTAGAATTTGATTGATTGATTGCTTCAGTGGACAGGTGTCTTTTATACAGGTTCCATGCTGAGATTAGGAGCACTCCCTTTAAGAGTTTGCTCCTAATCTCAGCTCGTTACCTGTATAAAAGACACCTGGGAGCCAGAAATCTTTCTGATTGAGAGGGGATCAAATACTTTTTACTCATTAAAATGCAAATCAATTTATATTCTGGATTGTTTTGTTGTTATTCTGTCTCTCACTGTTCATATAAACCTACCATTAAAATTATAGACTGATCATTTCTTTGTCAGTGGGCAAACGTACAAAATCAGCAGGGGATCAAATAATTTTTTCCCTCACTGTATGTGTGAGAGATATTTAACCAATATCCCACTTGGTGGAAAATGAAGTCACTGTTATTTATATAGCACATTTAAAAACAACAGGAATTGACACAAAGTGCTTTACAGTCAAGGCAGATGGATTAACATCTGCCTCGAAACAGGTAAACGTGCAGGCGCTAGGACGGGCTTTTGATTGCCATGGAATTCTTGCTGGGGGGCAATGCCCTCATGCCGCCGGGTCTGTATACATGATTAAAGGAATAATACATAAAATGCAACAATACATACTATAATACAATATTACATATAATACATAGAGGGTAAAGCTAAAATGGAAAACACTTAAGACAACAAAACTTATGTTAAATCACATCAAATAATACAATAAAACGTTTAATAAAACCAATAACAGATTAAAATAGTAAGAGGACGTTAAAAATAAGTAAAGAGTGGACTTGACAAAAACCAAGGGACAACCTCAGACTGAACTAAAACCAAGAGAAAAAGGTGGCTCTTTAAATTTGATTTAGAATTGCAATGGTGGAACGGGACTTAATGTGGGATGGGGGACTATTCCAGAGCAGGGGAGCAGCAACAGACAAAACTAGGCTACCCCATCCTTCCTGGAGAGTGGGCTCTTGCTTTTTCCAAATATACAAAATAGTTTTTTTTGAAAGCCCAAACATCTTCATTTCCAAAATGAAGATGGCCACCCTAACAGGGACTGAAAACATTTAGGAACCGATAACATGCTAAATGTCATTCCGCTAATATTAGTTTCATTGGCTCTTAAAATTACATTTGACTTCCATTGTACTGGACACAGGTTAATAAGAATAATATCTGTTTCTCACTGTCTCTTGGTCTATACATTCATCTAATGGAGTATTCATTTTACCCACGGTGAGCATCTGCATCCATCTGAAGTAGTTTATGATTCTCTTTTTTTGTGATAAATAACAGCACATGTGAGTACAAATGTGTACTTTCTAATTCATGATTAAACGTTAAAGTACTTAACAATCGGGTAACAAAATATTGACATTTTATCCTGGCAATTTTGTAAGTCATAAAGAGTGTAATTAACTTGATGTTGCACAAAAACTTAATATACTTCACTGCATAACAAAGTGCAAACTTAATATATGCTTGGTGCTCCTTTCATATCCACCATTTCATAAGCCCCCCTGTTTCGGCCCTCTCTTTATCACAGCCTCCATCCCGTTCTCAGTTGAAATCCAACACTACTGTTGTTTGCTCCTTGGGGTTTAAGGCCGGGTGTCTCTGTAAAGCACTTTGTGACAACTGCTGTTGTAAAAAGGGCTTTATAAATAAATTTTGATTGATTGATTGATTGATTGTCACCATGAATAATCTACACAGGCACGTTGCACGTTGTCTCCCATGGACGATACATTGTCTACTCCTCAAGTTTCAACTCAAACTTTAAAGGGGTTCAGAGTGTAGTAGAGAGCTGTGCTTCAAATATTTTCATCGGGGGTTGGCCTAGTCTTCCCATTACGATCCGTAGCCTTGTGGGTCTACAGGGTGTCACTTGTGACCCCCCCCCCCAATGTGTTATAAAGGCCTCCCACTGAAATACATTGGCAACTCCTAAAATCTGTACACAATCATTAAAGGGTTTCCGAGTGTCATAGAGAGCTGTGCTTTGGATGTTTTCATCACAGGGCTAGTCCACTCTGTACTCTTTTAGCGTCCTGCATCCACAGGAAGTCATGCATGACCCCGAAAAATGGAATACGCCAATCAGCCATAACATTATGACAATTGACAAGTGAATTGAATAACACTGATAATGTCATTATGTGAACATTCTGCCCTCAAAGTTGATGTGTTAGAAGCAGGAAAAATGGGCAAGCATAAGGATCTGAGTGACTTTGATAAGGGCCAAATTGTGATGGCTAGATGACTGGGTCAGAGCATCTCCAGAACTGCAGCCCTTGTGTGTTCCCGGTCTGCAGTGGTCAGTACCAATCAAAAGCTGTCCAAGGAAGGAAAAGCGGTGAACTAGTGACAGGGTCATGGGCGGCCAAGGCTCACTGATGCATGTGGGGAGTGAAGCCTGGCCCTTGTGGTCTGATCCAACAGGCGAGTTACTGTAGCTCAAATTGCTGAAAAGGTTAATGCTGGTACTGATAGAAAGGTGTCAGAACACAGTGCATCACAGTTAGTTGTGTATGGGGCTGTGTAACCGCAGACCAGTCAGGGTGACCATGCTGACTCCTGTCCACTGCCGATAGTGCCTACAATGGGCACGTGAGCATCAGAACTGGACCACGGAGCAATGGAAGAAGGTGGCCTGGTCTGATGAATCACGTGCGTGTGCATGTGCGTCACTTACCAGGCAAACATATAGAGAACACATGGCCCCAGGTTGTACTATGGGAAGACAAGCATGTGGAGGTGTGTTCTGCTGGGAAACCTTGGGTCCTGCCATTTATGTAGATGTTACTTTGACCTGTCAGGAATACACTGACACAGGATGGGGATCCAAGGTTTATTAGGCAACACACCCAGTCCACACTCCAAAGACAGGGTCCCAAGGCAGGCGGTAAGACAGGGTCCCAAGGCAGGCGGTAAGACAGGGTCCCAAGGCAGGCGGTAAGACAGGGTCCCAAGGCAGGCAGTAAGACAGGGTCCCAAGGCAGGCGGTAAGACAGGGTCCCAAGGCAGGCGGTAAGACAGGGTCCCAAGGCAGGCGGTAAGGCAGTACACAGGTAAGCAGTCAGCGGAAGCAATAGTACACGAAGGGCTAGGCAGAGACAAGGTCAAAATGAACAAGGATAGCGACTGTCATGAAAACAACACTGGGAGTAGTAAACTGGAGAGCTCAGTAGAGTCGTGAACAAACAATACCTCACAAGGAACTAAGGACCGGACTGAATATAAAGGGTAACCAAGGACAGGTGGTAATCAAACACAGGTGATCACTATTCGGGTGATGAGGGGCATGGTTGGACAGGTTGATATGAAGGAGTACTGCCTGACGGCAGGGAACCAGTAGGGGGCATGGAAGTACCACCTATCTAAGCATTGTTGCTGACCATGTGCACCCTTTCATGGCAGTGGTATTCCCTGATGGCATTGGTCTCTTTCAGCAGGATAATGCACCCTGCCACAAAGCAAAAATGGTTCAGGAATGGTTTGCAGTGTAATACACTGGACCTGGACAGTAGACTTGCAGTGTAATATACTGGATCTGGATGTAGACCAGGCCCAAAACACATCCTGTGTAGTAGTAATTTGTGTGTTTTTGACATATTGCTCAGAACAGGTCGCTCAGAAAGACACTGTTTTCGACGTGCTCCATCAGGGGAATGGGGAGATTAATAATCTACACAGTTATGCTAGCTGTGCATTTTTCCAATCAGCACTTGTACACATTATTTCCCATAGACAATACTTTGCCTACTCGTCAAATTTGAACACAATAGTTATTGTTATTTTGTTGCCCCTGTCCCAGCTTTATTGAAACGTGTGGCTGGCATCAAATTCAAATATCAAATTCAAAGTGGGCATATATTTTTGAAGAAAAAATATAATTTCTCAGTTTCAACATTTGATATGTTGTCTTCATTCTGCACTGCCCAAATAAATTAAGGGAACACGTAATCACCACAGTATAACACCAAGTCAATTAAAATTCAGGGATATCAGTCCATCCAGTTAGGAAGCAAAAACAGTAGTTCATCAAAGTCACCTGTTTTGGTGCAAATGAAAGTGACAACCGATGCACTGGAGAGGCAACAGAAAGACAACCCCCAAAAAGGCAATGGTTTTGCAGGTGGTGGCTGACAATTGCTCTCTCCTCATACTTCCTGACTGATTCTTCTCTAGTTTCTAATTTTGATAGTGTCCTTATCACTACTGATAGCATGAGGTGGTACCTGCAGCCCATTCAGGTTGCACAGGTAGTCCAGCTCCTCTAGGATGGCACTTCCATATGTGCCATCGCAAGAAGATTTGCTGTGTCACCTAGTACAGTCTCAAGAGCAAGGAGGAGATAACAGGAGACGGCCCGTTACACGAGGAGAGCTGGACAGGGCCGTAGAAGGGCATCAACCCAGCAGCAGGATCGGTATCTGCTCCTTTGCGTGAGGAGGAACACTGCCAGAGCCCTACAAAATGACCTCAGGCGGGCTACTGGTGTGCATGTTTCTGACCAAACTTGTTTCTGACCAAATTGTGGCATGAGATCCCGACATCCTCTAGCGGGACCTGTGCTCACAGCCCAGCACTATGCAGCTCAATTGTCATTCACCAGAGAACACCAGAATTGGCAGGACCGCCATTGGCGCCCCGTTCTCTTCACAGATGAGAGCAGGTTCACACTGAGCATGTGACAGATGTGAAAGAGTCTGGAGAGGCCATGGGGAACATTATGCTGCCTGCAACATCATCCTGCATGACCAGTTTGGCGTTGGGTCAGGGGGGACATATCCTTGGAGGGTCACACAGACCTCCAGGTGCTAGCCAACTGTACCCTGACTGCTGTTTGGTACCGGGATGAAATCCTCAGACCCATCTTCAGACCTTACGCTGGTGCAGTGGGTCCTGGGTTCCTTCTGGTGCAGGACAATGCCAGCCTCATGTGGCCAGAGTGTGTAGGCAGTTCCTGAATGATGAAATCATTGATGCAATTGACTGGCCCTCACGTTCTAAGTGAGAACCTCTGGGACGTTATGTATCAGGGCATCCGACACCTCCCAGTAGCACCACAGACTGTCCAGGAGCTCACTGATACCCTGATCCAGGTCCAGGAGGAGATCCCCCTGGACACCACTCGCTGTTTTATCAGGAGCATGACCAGACGTTGTCAGGAGTGCATACAGGGAACGTGGGCGCCATGCACACAACTGAGTCACATTATGAGTTGGAACAGCATGTGATTTCAATTGTTTACTTTGATTTTCAGTGTGGGATTGAATCCAGCCCTCAATCAGTTGGTGATTTTGGTTGCCATTGGCCGTTGTTACGTCATTTTGTTCTGAATGAATTACACAATGTATAGAAAAAGATTTTCACCTTTTAATATATTTCATTAATTGTGACCGAATATGTGATTTAAGTGTTCCCTTAATTTTTTGAGCAGTTTATCTTATATTGAATATAAGGTTTAAATGATTGCACATCATTGCATTTTCTGATAAGTCTTTACATTTTATATGTATTTAATCAATTTTAAAATAAGGCTGTAACGTAAAACAAAATGTGGAGAAAGGGAAGGGATCTCAGTACTTTCCAAATGCACCCAATTTCTAAAATGTCACTGTTTATTGTTTTCTCTTTAAACAGAGCCAGAGCTGCAGGGAGCTCAGCAGGAGGTAGAACTGCTTAGACATGAAGTGGAAAAGTTGAAGAAATGTGGTAAAGTTATATATATATTTTCTTTCTGTTCTCAGAGAAAAGCCTTTCAGAATCCCAAAGGAACTGCTCAATATCTCTTTTCCAGAAGTTGATGAAGGCTCTGTAAGAGGAACTAATGTGGAGACAGCAATGCCCATAGTGTGAAGTTTAAAATGTCCCTCTGTCACTCCTGCAGACGTGGTGGAGTTGCGTAAAGCAAAGGAGCTGAATGATCGCCTGAACCAGGAAATCAGAGCCCTGAGAACACGGGTGCGCACCATGGACGCAGAAAGAAAAGCCCTGATAGAGATGGTAATCTACTAACATAATTAGATCAGAGCCCTGACTACATGGGTTTGCACCATGGATGCAGAAAAAATGCCCTGTTAGAGATGGTAATCTACTAAAATAATGAATATACATTGCTTATTATTCTCGAGAGACCTTCGCTTTCTCCACAAACAGTGAGGGAATTCTTTTTTTGATCCCCTGCTGATTTTGTACGTTTGCCCACTGACATCCCTCCTTAGATGTGTGCAAACCTGGTGTCCAACTACAAGAAACGTCTGACCTCTGTGATTGCCAACAAGGGTTTTGCCACCAAGTACTAAGTCATGTTTTGCAGTGGGATCAAATATTTATTTCACTCATTAAAATGCAAATCAATGTATAATATTTTTGACATGCGTTTTTCTGATTTTCTTTGTTGTTATTCTTTCTCTCACTGTTCATATAAACCTACCATTAAAATTATAGACTGATAATTTCTTTGTCAGTGAGCAAACATACAAAATCAGGGGATCAAATACTTTTTTCCCTCACTGTATCTGTAAAGTACAAATGCTTTTCCAATTTAGAGGCATGATGTATTTTAAACACAGGCTTGGTTAAGTACTGTAAAAAAGTCAATAAGAACAGTGTAGCATACATTGTATAATTATTTTTATAGTAATTATTATTTACTTTTCAGAGTTGTGGCCCGTTGTTTTATAAAGACCAAATACAAAATCATGAATGTAAAAAAAGTTTAATTGAGCGTAGGCCTGCACGGAACATCACAAAGGCTACTGTAAATTAAAAGCTTTTTCTACAGTATATGAAAATTCTATAAGATTTGTTCCACTGTTTTTGATTGTAGCCTCAAATAGCCACAACAGCCTATTAACTACTGTATGAAACTAACTTGAAGTGGGTACAGCCTCAGTGTTCACTGTAATTGTGTACCAGGAAGTTGCACAAAGGAACAGACAGTTATTTCAGTTATTCAAAATTGGAAACATTGCACATAACCCTCTGTGTTTAGACAGTTTACAATCTTGCACAACTGGATTTAGACAATGCCCTGCTAGCGCAACAGGTTTTAAGTTGGCCAGTAACAAGAATATATTCTTCCAGTGGCCTTAACCTTGACAATATTAACAGATCTTACTCATCACTATGTGAACCAGGTTTAAATCAATATGGAAATTAGCAGAAATAGCAGATTGTTAGAAAGATTCTACAAATGTACAATCAGTTTCACAAATCTTCAAAATTAGTGACTGCTGATGCACTACATTAATGATTACATTCAGTCAACAATTCACACAAAAATTCAACATGGGATTGTTTGTCACCTATTATTTGTTCTGAAACACTATTGATTCGATTCCGGCACCAATTCTTAAGCAGGAAGAAAAGCAGTTTTAACTTTAAATTTCTCTTAATCCATGTAGTAGCACAGAGAGATGAATAAGCCTCCTGGGCCTTACCAGTCAGAGCATACTGTAGCATCAATGTGTCGTCTGCATCTGGCAAAGTCTGAGAGTCTGTCACATGTTTAAACAGTGTGAAAAACAAATGAGGTTCTTTCTTAGGAAACTTAGACAACAACTGGAGATTACCAACAACATCAAAAGCCTGAGAAGGAATGTCCCATTGGGGATCCTGGGTAGTTATCCTGTAGGGACAACTCACCTGGAGGCCTACCTTCTCTGAGCAATTCTCCCCACTGATGTTGTCACAGTTGTATATCTTATCAGTATCATGCTTCAACCATTCCAAATTCTGGTTATTTTTTATTAAATTCAATCATGATATATTTGCAATAGGAGTAACCTCTTTTGTTACTCAAATGTAAAACCAACACTTGATTGAAACTGTCAATTACACAGTTGGGCTTGAATGTGATAGTTCTCTTCTCGTTTAAGTGATCTTCTCTCAATGCACCAGATCAAATTTATACTACTATGCACTGACGCTCAGCAGCATACTAACTTGGCTAAGGTAAAACCAAAGTATGAAGATGAGAACTCAACAAATCAAACTAGAACAAATCAACTGTTAATAAAAACATCCATCCATCCATCTTCTTCCGCTTATCCGGGGCCGGGTCGCGGGGGCAGCAGTCTAAGCAGGGATGCCCAGACCTCCCTCTCCCCAGACACTTCCTCTAGCTCTTCCGGGGGGACACCGAGGCGTTCCCAGGCCAGCCGGGAGACATAGTCCCTCCAGCGTGTCCTAGGTCTTCCCCGGGGTCTCTTCCCGGTGGGACGGGACCGGAACACCTTCCCAGGAAGGCGTTCCGGAGGCATCCGAAACAGATGCCCAAGCCACCTCAGCTGACCCCTCTCGATGTGGAGGAGCAGCGGCTCTACTCTGAGCTCCTCCCGGGTGACCGAGCTTCTCACCGTATCTCTAAGGGATCGCCCAGCCACCCTGCGGAGAAAGCTCATTTCGGCCGCCTGTATCCGGGATCTTGTCCTTTCGGTCATGACCCAAAGCTCATGACCATAGGTGAGAGTAGGAACGTAGATTGACTGGTAAATCGAGAGCTTCGCCTTGCGGCTCAGCTCTTTCTTCACCACGACAGACCGATACATCGACCGCATTACTGCAGAAGCTGCACCGATCCGTCTGTCAATCTCCCGTTCCATCCTTCCCTCACTCGTGAACAAGACCCCTAGATACTTAAACTCCTCCACTTGAGGCAGGCACTCTCCACCAACCTGAAGTGGGCAAGCCACCCTTTTCCGACTGAGGACCATGGCCTCGGATTTGGAGGTGCTGATTCTCATCCCCACCGCTTCACACTCGGCTGCAAACCGTCCCAGTGCATGCTGAAGGTCCTGGTTAGAAGGGGCCAACACGACAACATCATCCGCAAAGAGCAGAGATGAAATTGTGTGGTCCCCAAACCTGACACCCCCCGGCCCCTGGCTGCGCCTAGAAATTCTGTCCATAAAAATTACGAACAGAACCGGCGACAAAGGGCAGCCCTGCCGGAGTCCAACATGCACTGGGAACAAGTCTGACTTACTGCCGGCAATGCGGACCAAGGTCCTGCTTCGGTCGTACAGGGAGCTGACAGCCCTTAGCAAAGGACCCAGGACCCCATATTCCCGAAGCACCCTCCACAAGATGCCGCGAGGGACACAGTCGAATGCCTTCTCCAAATCCACAAAACACATGTGGATTGGTTGGGCAAACTCCCATGAACCCTCCAACACCCCGTAGAGGGTATAGAGCTGGTCCAGTGTTCCACGGCCCGGACGAAAACCACACTGTTCCTCCTGAATCCGAGGTTCTACTATCGGCCGTATTCTCCTCTCCAGAACCCTGGCATAGACTTTCCCGGGGAGGCTGAGAAGTGTGATCCCCCTATAGTTGGAACACACCCTCCGGTCCCCCTTCTTAAAAAGAGGGACCACCACCCCGGTCTGCCATCCCAGAGGCACTGTCCCCGACCGCCACGCGATGTTGCACAGGCGTGTCAACCAAGACAGCCCCACAACATCCAGAGACTTGAGGTACTCAGGGCGGATCTCATCCACCCCCGGTGCCTTGCCACCGAGGAGTTTCTTGACCACCTCAGTGACTTCAGCCCGGGTGATGGACGAGTCCACCTCTGCTTCCTCAATCCTCTGCTTCCTCAATGGAAGATGTGATGGCGGGATTGAGGAGATCCTCGAAGTACTCCTTCCACCGCCCGACGACATCCTCAGTTGAGGTCAACAGCTGCCCACCTCTACTGTAAACAGCGTTGGTAGGGCACTGTTTCCCTCTCCTGAGGCGCCGGATGGTTTGCCAGAATCTCTTCGAGGCCAGCCGATAGTCCTTCTCCATGGACTCACCGAACTCCTCCCAGGCCCGAGTTTTTGCCTCCACAACCACCCGGGCTGCAGCCCGCTTGGCCTGCCGGTACCCGTCAGCTGCCTCAGGAGTCCCACAAGCCAACCAGGCCTGATAGGACTCCTTCTTCAGCTTGACGGCATCCCTTACTTCCGGTGTCCACCACCGGGTTCGGGGATTGCCGCCTCGACAGGCACCGGAGACCTTACGGCCACAGCTCCGAGCGGCCCCTTCGACAATGGCGGTGGAGAACATGGTCCACTCTGACTCAATATCTCCAGCCTCCCTCGGGATCCAGTCGAAGCTCTGCCGGAGGTGGGAGTTAAAGATCTCTCTGACAGGAGACTCGGCCAGACGTTCCCAGCAGACTCTTACAGTACGCTTGGGCCTGCCGAGTCTGTCCAGCTTCCTCCCCCGCCATCGGATCCAACTCACCACCAGGTGGTGATCAGTTGACAGCTCCGCCCCTCTCTTCACCCGAGTGTCCAAGACATACGGCCGCAGGTCAGATGAGACGACAACAAAGTCGATCATCGACCTCCGGCCTAGGGTGTCCTGGTGCCACGTGCACTGATGGACACCCTTATGCATTGAACATGGTGTTCGTTATGGACAAACTGTGACTAGCACAGAAGTCCAATAACTTGAACACCACTCGGGTTCAGATCAGGGGGGCCGTTCCTCCCAATCACGCCCCTCCAGGTGTCACTGTCGTTGCCCACGTGGGCGTTGAAGTCCCCCAGTAGAACGATAGAGTCCCCAGTCGGAGCACTTTCCAGCACCCCTCCCAGAGACTCCAAGAAGGTCGGGTACTCTGCACTGCCGTTCGGCCCATAGGCACAAACAACAGTGAGAGACCTATCCCCGACCCGTAGGCGCAGGGAAACGACCCTCTCGTTCACCGGGGTAAACTCCAACACATGGCGGCAGAGCTGGGGAGCTATAAGCAAACCCACACCAGCCCGCCGCCTCTCACCATGGGCAACTCCAGAGTGGTGAAGAGTCCATCCTCTCTCAAGGAGTGTGGTTCCAGAGCCCAAGCCGTGCGTATAGGTGATCCCGACTACCTCTAATCGGAACCTCTCAACCTCACGCACTAACTCAGGCTCCTTCCCCGCCAGCGAGGTGACATTCCACGTCCCTAGAGCTAGTTTCCGTGTCCAGAGATCGGGTTGTCTAGGCCCCTGCCTTCGACTGCCGCCCGATCCACTTCGCACCGGCCCCTTATGGTCCCTCCCGTGGGTGGTGAGCCCACGGGAAGGCGGCCCCACGTCGCCCGTTCGGGCTGAGCCCGGCCGGGCCCCATGGGGAAAGGCCCGGCCACTAGGCGCTCGCTTACGAGCCCCAACCCCGGGCCTGGCTCCAGGGTGGGGCCCCGGCTGCGCCATACCGGGCGACGTCACGGAACTCAAAGTCTTTATCATCATTAAGGGGGTTTTGAACTGCTCTTAGTCTGACCCGTCGCCTAAGACCTGTTTGCCTTGGGAGACCCTACCAGGGGCATATAGCCCCAGACAACATAGCTCCTAGGGTCACTCGGGTACTCAAACCCCTCCACCGCGTTAAGGTGGCAGTTCATGGAGGGGTAATAAAAACATGTTTATGACAATGTCACTTCAAAATAATTTTATGTTAATGCAGATGTTTTTATCTGTTGTTTTGAGTGTTGCCTTCACAGCAGTGTTCCTAACTGCCTTTGTGCTCTGTGTCAGAGAGAAGAGCAGTCTGTGCCTCAGACACACAGTGTGTCTCTCCAGACCGACCTGCAGCTTGTGGACCAACATAAGACGGACAAAAGGTTGCTCCTTAACTTTAACAAATGAACTCCAAACAAAACCCAGTGTATGATTTAGATTTGTGTTGTCTCTTAAATATAGTGCCAGTAATAAATGTTGACACACCTACCCCTTTGAAGGTATTATTTAGTTAATATTTTCCACGTTGTAGAATAATAGTGAAGACATCAAAACTATGAAATAACACATGGAATCATGCAGCAACCAATAAAGTGTTGAACAGATCAAAATACATTTCATATTGTGGATACTTCAAAGTAGTCACAACCATCTGTTGTGTTTTGACATGGATTGTGGTTGGTATACCGAAGACCATCCTTGTCTGTAATGACATAATGAAAGTTTCTTCACGTGCAGTCCCAAAACCATCAATGCATCAAATGTTTTACAGAGTTCAACTAACAGACACATCTCAACATCCACTGTTCAGAGGAGACAGCGTGAATTAGACCTTAATGGTTGAATGGCTATAAAGAAACCACTACTGAAGGACATTAGTAAGAAGATACTTGCTTGGTCCAAGAAATGGACATTAGACCAGTGAAAATCTGTCCTTTAGTCTGATGAGTCCAAATGAGAGTTTTGGTTCCAAGAGCCATGTCTTTGTGAGACGCAAAGTGGGTGAACGAATGATATCCACGTGTAGTTCCCGCCTTGAAGCATTGAGGAGGAGGTGTGATGGTGTGGGTGTGCCTTGATAATCACTGTCTGTGATTTAAAATGTTGTATTCACTAAACCAGCAAGGCTGCCACAGCATTCTGCAGTGATACACCATCTGATTTTTGCTTACTGGGACTATCATTTGTTTTTCAACAGGACAATAACCCAAAACACATCTCAAGGTTGTGTAAAGACTATTTGACCAAGAGAGAGTATAGAGCAGGGGTGTCCGAACTATTCCACGGAGGGCCATGTGTCTGCAGGTTTTCACTCTCTCCTCGTACCTGATTGACTAATTAGGTTACTAATTGGTTAGTTTCTACCCTCACCTGGTTGTTTAGGTGTGAACTGGGAACCAATTTATAAGAAAAACCAAAAACCTGCAGACAGACGGCCCTCCGTGGAATGGTTTGGACACCCCTGGTATAGAGGGAGAGAGTTGAGTGTTGGAGTGCTGTATCAGATGACATGGCATCCACAATCACCAAATCTCAACCCAATTGAGATGGTTTGGGATGGGTTGGACCACAGTGTGAAGGAAAAGCAGCCAACAGGTACTCTGCATATGTGGGAACTCCTGCAAGACTGATGGAAAATCATTTCAGGTGACTACCTCATGAAGCTGGTTGAGAGAATACTAAGTGCGCAAAGGTTGTCTACTTTCAAGCATCTAAAATTAAAAGTATTTTGATTAAACATGTTTTTGGCTACTGAATGATTCCACATGTGTGTATATAGTCTTAATGTCTTCACTATTATTCTACAATGTGGAAAATAGTCAAATTAAAGAAATAGCCTTGAATCAGTAGGTCTGTCCAAACGTTTAGCTGGTACTATATACAGTATCTCACAAAAGTGAGTACACCCCTCACACTTTTGCAAATATTTGATTATATCTTTTCATATGACAACACTGAAGAAATGACACTTTGCTACAATTTAAAGTAGTGAGTGTACAGCTTGTATAACAGTGTATATTTGCTGTCCCCTCAAAATAACACAACACACAGCCATTAATGTCTAAACCACTAGCAACAAAAGTGAGTACACCCCCAAGTGAAAATGTACAAATTGGGCCCAATTCGCCATTTTCCCTCCCCGGTGTCATGTGACTCGTTAGTGTTACAAGGTCTCAGGTGTAAATGGGGAGCAGGTGTGTTATATTTGGTGTTATTTCTCTCACACTCCCTCATACTGGTCACTGGAAGTTCAACATGGCACCTCATGGCAAAGAACTGAAGAGGATCTGGAAAAAAAACATCTTTATGTTTCTCTACATAAAGATGGCCTAGGCTATAAGAAGATTGCCAAGACCTTGAAACTGAGCTTCAGCACGGTGGCCAAGACCATACAGCGGTTTAATAGGACAGGTTCCACTCAGAACAGCCCTCGTCATGGTCGACCAAAGAAGTTGAGTGCACATACTCAGCGTTGTATCCAGAGGTTGTCTTTGGGAAATAGACGTATGAGTGCTGCCAGCATTGCTGCAGAGGTTGAAGGGATGGGGGGTCAGCCTGTCAGTGCTCAAACCATATGCCGCACACTGCATCAAATTGGTCTGCTTGGCTGTTGTCCCAATAGGAAGCACCTTCTAAAGATGATGAAAGATGAAGAAAGCCCGCAAACAGTTTGCTGAAGACAAGCAGACTAACGACATGGATTACTGTAACCATGTGCTGTGGTCTGATGAGACCAACATAAACTTATTTGGTTAAGATGGTGTCAAGCGTGTGTGGCGGCAACCAGATGAGGAGTACAAAGACAAGTGTGTCTTGCCTACAGTCAAGCATGGTGGTGGGAGTGTCATGGTCTGGGGCTGCATGAGTGCTGCCAGCATTGGGGAGCTACATTTCATTGAGGGAACCATGAATGTCAACATGTACTGTCACATAATGAAGCAGAACATGATCTCTTCCCTTCGGAGACTGGTCCACAGGACAGTATTCCAACATGATAACGACCCCAAACACACCTCCAAGATGACCACTGCCTTGCTAAAGAAGCAGAGGGTAAAGGTGATGGACTGGCCAAGCATGTCTCCAGACCTAAACCCTATTGAGCATCTGTGGGACATCCTCAAACGGAAGGCGGAGGAGCGCAAGGTCTCTAACATCCACCAGCTCTGTGATTTCGTCATGGAGGTGTGGAAGAGGACTCCAGTGGCAACCTGTGACGCCCATAAGGGTTAAGGCAGTGCTGGAAAATAATGGTGGCCAAACAAAATATTGACACTTTGTGCTCAATTTGGACATTTTCACTTAAGGGTGTACTCAATTTTGTTGCCAGCGGTTTAGACATGAATGGCTGTGTGTTGTGTTATTTTGAAGGGACAACAAATCTACACTGTTATTCAAGCTGTACACTGACTACTTTACATTGTAGCAAAGTGTCATTTCATTATATCTTTTCATGTGTGTTCTCACATGAAAAGATATAATGAAATATTTCACTTTAGTGAAATACTGTATGTTTCCATTTCCAGTCACTTAAGTGAAGGAAGGGTGATGGTCGTCTTGTTCTCTCCTTAACACAGATCCCTCCAGCAATCAGAGACCAGATACAAACTGGATGAGATGCAGCATCAAATTCAGAGGTTGCAGGAGAAATACGATGAGCTTATAAATGCTATAAAGAATGCACAGGAGGAGTATGAGGAACTGAAGAAGCGGAGAGAGGAGGAAGAAAAGGTCCTGGAGCTACTGATGGAGAGGACTGAGGAGGTTGAGGAGGAGTTTGAGGAAATAACTTCCAGGAAAAAGGAGGAGGAGAGGTTGTGTAAGGACCTGAAGACTAAGATGGATGAGGAGAAGAAGGATTAT
The DNA here is from genome assembly GCF_011004845.1 of Esox lucius. Lineage (NCBI taxonomy): Eukaryota > Metazoa > Chordata > Actinopteri > Esociformes > Esocidae > Esox > Esox lucius. Next base: position 14,649,266 of record NC_047585.1, read on the forward strand.
GAATTTATGAAGAGAGTAAGAGAGGAGATGGAGTTGAACCTGAATGAACCTCTGGTTCAGAACGAGCAACAGCAAAGAAGGCCGGTGAAAGAAGTGCAGACTAAGGTGAGATGACTCCTGTCTGTCCAACATTGTTAACACTGGTCACTAGGAGTGGCTACAGATTTATTTTGAATGGTTTAGGACCAATAGAACCTTATCCTCTATTAAAACCAATATTCCTTCAATATTTGTAAATGGAATTAAGTTTCAAGTTAATAGAATAGTGAAATTAAAGTACCAAATTTTTTAACCATTATTTTATCAGATAAGTATGACTAAAAACAGATTCTGAATTACAGCAACAATCTGGGAGCAATTAAGGTTAACTATCTTGCTCACGGTTAGAACAATAACAGATTTCTCACCAAGGGGATTCACTCTAGCAACCCCTAACCTACCCAGCTGCCCTAATTTGACAATATCTCACAACAGATTTCTTCAATCCATCCTAATATTAATCATTAATATCACCCCAAAAAAACTGGATGATTGTTATTGAGGAAACCAAACACAGAATTTCTACCTTTAGGAAGTTTGTCGTCAGAACAAGACTCATTGCAAAAAAGGTTAGCCTGAATTTATTTTGCACTGGCAGCTTCCTTTGTGTTTAATCTGTTTAAAATGTGCATTACAGCTCCACAAACTTAATTTGTTTATTTGGATATTTGGATTTGTTACTGCTCTTTAATTGCTTATGTCATCAACAGTAAAACAAATTTACCACATGAAGACATGGACTGGTACAGTTGTTACAGGCATGTGTTGACACTTTGTTTTACACTACAGCATATGCATGAATACCAATGCCTTTCATTGGCCATAATCTTGTCTGCTACCGTTTTATAGTATAGAACGTAGACTGTTCTGTAATATACGTTTTAAAAATCATTTAGAATTTTTTTATAAGCTTTTTGAACTATTGCCTAATCATTTTGTTTGTTTTCAGGCAAATAATCCTCACAAATGGGCCTGTTAGGCAACCCTTGCTGTTTGGTGTCATATGCCATCACTCTTCCACATACAGTGGGGAGAACAAGTATTTGATACACTGCCGATTTTGCAGGTTTTCCTACTTACAAAGCATGTAGAGGTCTGTAATTTTTATCATAGGTACACTTCAACTGTGAGAGACGGAATCTAAGAAAATCACATTGTATGATTTTATTAATTCATTTGCATTTTATTGCATGACCTAAGTATTTGATCACCTTCCAACTAGTAAGAATTCCGGCTCTCACAGACCTGTTAGTTTTTCTTTAAGAAGCCCTCCTGTTTTCCACTCATTACCTGTATTAACTGCACCTGTTTGAACTTGTTACTTGTATAAAAGACACCTATCCACACACTTAATCAAACAGACTCCAACATCTCCACAATGGCCAAGACCACTGTGATTCCGTCACTTACAGTTGAAGAGTTCCTATGATAAAAATTACAGACCTCTACATGCTTTGTAAGTAGGAAAACCTGCAAAATCGGCAGTGTATCAAATACTTGTTCTCCCCACTGTAGGACAGCTATGTGGATCACCTGGTTAATTGATAACTTGGACAGTTTCTCCCATCCTGCCGTAGGAACTCTATTGGTCCTTAAGACTTAACATTAGACACTTGGTGGCTTCTCTGACCACCCAACTTGCTGCGGTTCAGTCAGTATGTGATGGCCCGCCCGAAACAGAGTCTGACGGAAGTATTCTGGTGTTGCTAGCAGCCAATCCTTTGGAATATTTCTATGATTATGACAACTGACGAAACCCAGACATAACCTAACGAAACCCAACGTGCTATTTGGCGACCTTACTCCTAAGGGATAGCCTTATTCAAGTCCTTTGCCACTGCGATGCAACATTTTTAAGCGCATATGAGCCACTATTAAATGTTCTACATGTGATTCCTACATCATGTTTGGAAACGGCAGAGGCCTCAGGCTGATCCCTGTACATTGCCGCAACATGATATTTATTTTTACACAGTGCATTTTAGTGCATTTAATTTTTTCTTGAACATTTAATTCTCTGGCAACTGCTCTTGTGGCTTTTTATGCAGTCAGCATGCTCCCTTTGAACCTGAGACATCTGTGGCATTGTGTTGTTTGACAAAACTACACACTTGAGTGGCCTTTTATTGTCTACAGCACAATGTGCACCTGTTAATTACCATGCTGTTTAATCTCATTCTTGAAAAGCCACACCTATGCTACACCTGGCAGATGGATGGATTATCTTGGCAAAGGTGAAATGCTCACTAACAGGTTTTTACAACAGCAGTTGTCACAAAGTGCTTTACAGAGACACCCGGCCTTAAACCCCAAGGAGCAAACAACAGTAGTGTTGGATTTCAGTGGCTAGGAAAAACTCCCTAAGAAGTCTGAATTTTAGGAAGAAACCTAGAGAGGACCCAGGCTCAGAGGGGTGACCAGTCCTCTTCTGGCTGTGCCGGGTGAGATATTAAGAGTCCAATTGGAATAATAAATACATTTCTCTGGGCTAAATCCAGAGTCTATTTGATTCTAGACTAGGTCAAAAATATGACCAGATGGACAAGGACAGGGACAGCAACGGGCCCCCCAAACCAGGTACTCCGCAGGTGTGGACCAGGACCTCATCTCCTCCTAAAATGTAAAACTGGAGGAGACTGAGAAAAGTTAGAAGTGCATTCCTCATATCCCCCAGCACAATAATATAGCAGCGTAACACCTTGGAACTGAGACATCATACATTTTATTTATGATGACCTGTTTATTTTATGACACCACAAGATCGTCAGCCCCTATTTCAAGCCCAGAGTTAATCCTAAAACTGATAGTGAGTCAGTGTTTTTGCTTAAAACATTTCTGGATGCTTTGTTGATGTGGGTGTGAGTATGGTGGTTGCATTACTAGTTTAACAGCTCTAGGAAGAAGCTCACTGTTTACTGCCGATACATCTCATTACACTGAACAAAATTATAAATGCAACACTTTTGTTTTTGCCCCCATTTATCATGAGCTGAACTCAAAGATCTACGACATTCCTGACTGCAGGAATGTCCACCAGTGCTGTTGCCCGTGAATTGAATATTCATATCTCTACCACAAGCCATCTCCAAAGGCGTTTCAGAGAATTTGGCAGAACATCCAACCGGCCTCTTGGCAGTTGGTTTTCTGTTTTACTCTTCTAATTCCTCAACAAAGAAGAACAGCTGGGGAGGTACTCTAAGCAGGTTTTAAGCAGGTTGTTTTGTAGTACAGGTAATTTTTTAGCTGGAACACTCCCGCCATTGGAACTCACTTCTCGTTTCCACCCGTCTTCCCTTTGTCATATCCTTTTAAGTGTAAAGAAATATTTCAAAACGTGTCACCGGGTAACCTGTCTATTTCTGCAATAATTCCAATCCTTGCTTTCCCTGTCATGTCACACAGAACATGTTTAAAAGTGCATTGTTAGCATAAAACAGGTTTAGGATATCAGGTGATATCTCTATCGTGTGAAAAAAAACATAAGCCATTACATTGTTATGATGACAGAGAAGCATGTTGCCTATAAAACTACAACCTCATTTCCAAATAAGTTGGGACGCTGTGTAAAATGCAATTAAGAACAGAATGCAATTATGTGCAAATAATTTATCCCAGTATTTAATTGAAAGTTGTCCAAAGACAACGGGGATATTTCAGAAAGCAGGGTTAACTTACTCTGAGTTGAAACCACAACTCTGTGTTGACTGACTCTGAGCTGTCCAACTCAGAGTAATTGGTAACAATTAGTTCAGTCAACTCTGAGTTAAGTTAACCCTGAGTAAAGCATGTGCACGAGGAGATAAAAAGCCCTCATCAATGGAACGCAGATAACGTGATTCATCATGGCAACAGGAGACAAAAGTCTCGGAAACCCGTACTTCTCTCCAGTGGAGTAATATATATTAATGAATGCACATGTAGGATATGTATATAGGAAAAAGCAATACAATAGCAGCAGCAAAAGAACGTGAGCTAGCGAGGCAGAAAATTGCTGACCAAGACAATGAAAAAACCAAACAGTCACATCTCGAGTGTTCCACTCTTAAACATTTGTCTATTGTGTGGGTGTAATATCAAGTTCAGAGTTTATCAAATGCACCGAATAACACAGCATCGTTCTGAACAGTGACATTCTTGTGACATGGCACACATCTACGTTGTAAGAATTAAGAAATCTATAAAGCAAAAATATACATGAAAATGTAAACCACCAGCAATTCTAAAGAGAGTAGGATGGGAAATATGAACAATATTGGTAGAAGTATTGAATATTATAAATATGTGTAATATGCCTATGAATGGTACATGCAAAATAATATTTTAATGTACATTAAATGTTGAGGTTGAGGAGCCTTATGGACTTGGGGGAAAAAACCTATGAGTCTGAAAGTGTGTGCTCTGATGCTCCGGTAGGGACAACCAGACAGCAGCAGCAGTGTAAATACACCATAGCCTTGGTGGCTGTAGTCTTTGATGATGTTCCCTGCTTTCCTAAAGCATTGTGTATGGTAGATGCCTTGCATGGAGGGGAGATGGCAGCCAATGACACGCTCCGCAGAGTTCTCTGCAGAGTATTGGTGCTTCTACAGGCTCTTCGAGAAAAGACGCCCTGTCTGACACATTCAGATTGTGTCGTGGAAAACCAAGTCCACAACGACTAGAACAAAAAGCACTTCAACTCAGGAACTTGTGAATCCAATAGACTTTAATGAAAATCATACAAGAATGACAGACATCAAAGCCAGGCCCTTCTGCAGATACACCCCAATTCTAAGTCCGGGACCATGGCTTTTATACAAAAACTTTTACCCATAACGCCATCTGACCATCCTTTTGAGTGTCCCCTGAGATGAGGGCCCTCTTCTTTGTTCTCTGTTTCTTCCTGAGTGTTCTTAATTAGAACTACTAACTCATGACAACCTTATGGTTAATTTTTGGGTCATACTTCCAATGAACTTAACACAGTCATAAGTTTTAGGGTCATAACTGTCTAGGTACAGGATGATACTATATTGAGGAGGCCACTCATGATGACCCCTGGGTCAAGATGTACATATCATGATGAGAGCTGTCCAGGTGTGTGTGTGGGCGGAGTATATCATTCGGGAAGTCGCTGTCAGTGTGCCTGGATTTCATATTAATAATATTTCATAAAGTGATTAATTAAAAATGCATATTGTTATATTCATAACACGTGTGATTATAAGCAACTTACAGAAAAATCCCTCACAATGGCAGGTGAAAGAGTAGTACAACTCAGGGTTAGTTGGATAAAACCTGCTAGCGAGCAGGTTAGCTTCACCAAGTATGTTGCCGAGAAACACTAAACTGGTTCGTTTCCATCAACTCTGAGTCAACTAACTCTAGGTTTTCACTACTCTGCTTTCTGAAATACCAAAAAAGTATTTAGTCAGCCACCAATTGTGCAAGTTCTCCCACTTAAAAAGATGTGAGAAGCCTGTAATCATAGGTACACTTCAACTATGAGAGACAGAATGAGAAAAGGAAATCCAGAAAATCACATTGTAGGATTTTTTATGAATTTATTGGTAAATTATGGTGGAAAATAAGTATTTGGTCAATAACAAAAGTTAATCTCAATACTCAATGACAGAGGTTACACAACGTTTTGTGTAAGTCTTCACAAGGTTTTCAGACACTGTTGCTGGTATTTTGGCCCATTCCTCCATGCAGATCTCCTCTAGAGCAGTGATGTTTTGGGACTGTCGCTGGGCAACACAGACTTTCAACTCCCTCCAAAGATTTTCTATGGGGTTGAGATCTGGTGACTGGCTAGGCCACTCCAGGACCTTAAAAATGCTTCTAACGAAGCCACTCCTTTGTTGCCTGGGCGGTGTGTTTGGGATCATTGTCATGCTGAAAGACCCAGCCACGTTTCATCTTCAATGCCCTTGCTGATGGAAGGAGGTTTTCACTCAAAATCTCACGATACATGGCCCCATTCATTATTTCCTTTACACGGATCAGTCGTCCTGGTCCCTTTGCAGAAAAACAGCCCCAAAGTATGATGTTTCCACCCCCATGTTTCACAGTAGGTATGGTGTTCTTTGGATGCAACTCAGCAATCTTTCTCCTCCAAACACAACGAGTTGAGTTTTTACCAAAAAGTTATATTTGGTTTCATCTGACATTTTCCCAATCCTCTTCTGGACCATCCAAATGCTCTCTAGCAAACATCAGACGGGCCTGGACATGTACTGACTTAAGCAGGGGGACACGTCTGGCACTGCAGGATTTGAGTCCCTGGCGGCGTAGTGTGTTACTGATGGTAGCCTTTGTTAATTTGGTCCCAACTCTCTGCAGGTCATTCACTAAGTCGCCCCGTGTGGTTCTGGGATTTTTGCTCACCGTTCTTGTGATCATTTTGACCCCACAGGGTGAGATCTTGCAAGGAGCCCCGGATCGAGGGAGATTATCAGTGGGCTTGTATGTCTTCCATTTTCTTATAATTGCTCCCACAGTTGATTTCTTCACATCAAGGTGCTTACCTATTGCAGATTCAGTCTTCCCAGCCTGGTGCAGGTCTACAATTTTGTTTCTGGTATTCTTTGACAGCTCTTTGGTCTTGGCCTTAGTGGAGTTTTGAGTGTGACTGTTTGAGGTTGTGGACAGGTGTCTTTTATACTGATAACAAGTTCAAACAGGTGCCATTAATACAGCTAACGAGTGGAGGACAGAGGAGCCTCTTAAAGAAGAAGTTACAGATTTGTGAGAGCCAGAAATCTTGCTTGTTCGTAGTTGACCAAATACTTATTTTACTGAGGAATTTACCAATAAATTAATTAATAATCCTACAATGTGATTTTCTGGATTTCTTCCCTCATTTTGTCACTCATAGTTGAAGTGTACCTGTGATGGAAATTACAGGCCTCTCTCATCCTTTTAAGTGGGAGAACTTGCACAATTGGTGGCTGACTAAATACTTTTTTGCCCCACTGTAAACACAGGCACTGATTGCAATTTAAAAAGCCACAGGTTTGGGAAATTCACCTTTAATCGCCATTTTCACCTTTGTGTCAATGTGTGTGTCTGTAACAAGGCCAAACATTTAAGGGTATGTAAACTTTTGGGCAATTTCTGGTTTTTTTATGATTTAAAAAGGAGCCAAAGAACTATGTGATAATAAATGGCTTCATATGATCACTATCCTTAAATAAAATAAAACATTTAGCATGATCAGTCATATTTTCAAAATCAATGCCAACATTTCACAATTTTTGCCAGGGTATGCAAACTTATGGGCACAACTGTATCTGGTCTGATGAAAAAATCAAACTATTAGGTCTTGCCAAGCGATAAGTCTGGTGAAACAAGGCTTCACTCATCACCAGGTATAACTACAGTGAAGCTGCATTCTAGAATGCTGCTGTAGACTACTGAGAATTCTCAAAATCTATATTTTTTCACACATTTCAAATAAACACATGTAGCACAAAAATTAAGAACAAATAAAAATGACAAGTTAACTTTTTTAAAGAGCACATCATCTTCTTTAATTTGACCCCACCACTGACATGGTGTTTAACGTTTTCTCCCATTCTGTAGACACTTGAAATCAAAAGCCGACCTCACTCTTCCTACTCCTCTTCATCTGCGAGCGCAGCACCCGTTTGCCACTAAACTATTTCTCTAATAGTCTAATAGACTAATCAGATAGTAAACTAAATTCAGCAAGCAGTTGTGATTGTCTGTATATGAGGGATCGGTAGAAACAAGAATGAACATCTAAGTTTGCATAACAAAACACTGCGACTCTTTTGGGCGAGATTGAGCAAGCAATCATTAGAGGTAGGCACAGCTAACGTGATCATAAAGTAAGCGTAAGGCAGACATATCTCAAGGCATTGAAAGTATGTGTCGGAAGATGCCGAATATCATGATCAAGTGACGACGTCGTCAGCAAAGCACAACATTACTGGATCCAATCTTGGCTAGCTAGTGAAACAGCTATCGCCTCACAAGAGAAACACATTTGCGACCAGACAACATTTCTATAGTCTGACACGAAGTGAACCGGACAATTAGCTGTCTAGTTACCTATTGCAGTTTGCGCATATGAATGAAATCTGAAGAAACGCGATAAAACATTCAACTTGTTAGCCGACAACAGCTATACAGCAAAGTTTTAATTTGCAAGACTGAGCAAGCAACTAACAAATGACAACATACCCTTTTTCTGGTTTATAATTATGACAACATCCACGGAAAAAAAGCAACACGTTTTTATCAGGTAGATTTTGTGATATAATTTGTTAATGAAACACAGCCTGTGGCCGCTATTGGATCTAAAGGAAGGCTGTTGCCGGCCGCTATTGGATCTAAAGGGTTTATCAAGTTCAACAAAAAGTTTGAATGCAACGCTGTCAATCTCGGATAGACACATAGGCTACTATTTTCATTGACAACAGCAAGCAAGCTGCAAAAAGGAGAAAAAAAGGTTTTATCAGATGACAATCATTTGAAACAAACATCTGGTCCAAAGGTCATATTTGTAGATGTAAACAATGAACTATCCATTGTTGATAATGGCTGCTTGCTTTCCTGGAACAAGACAAACAATAAAGATTTTAAAATTAACAATTGTTAATGTACAAAGGAAGGTTTTAGGTCAGAGTATATATTTGTAGAAAATAACTGGTCAAAATAAGATGCACTGTTTTCAGACCTCAAATAATGCAAAGAAAACAAATTCATATTCATTTTTCCACAACTAAATACTAATGTTTTAACTTAGGAAGAGTTCAGAAATCAATATTTGGTGGAATAACCCAGATGTTCAATCACAGCTTTCATGCATTTGCGGCAAAGACAAATCTGCCCAATTCCAGCCTTGCTGAAGCATCCCCAGTTCATCACTTATCCTCCACCAAATTTCACAGTGGGTGCAAGACAATGGCTTGTAGGCCTCTCCAAGTCTCCGTCTAACCATTAGATGATCAGGTGCTGGGCAAAGCTCTATGGTCCTATTCTTATGGTCTTTTGCAAACTTCAGCCTGGCTCTTCTTTGCTTCTCATTGATGAAAGGCTTTTTTCTAGCTTTGCATGACTTCAGCCCTGCCCCTAGGCAAATGAGTTGACGGTCATCTCGGTCAGTGGACCGTCGTTTTCGCCCTCTGCCAGTCTGTAGCTTTGTTGTCCCCAATGTCTGTTGCTTGACCTTGTTCTTATGAACCGCCATCTCTTACATTTTCAGGATGGAAGCAACCTGACACTCACTGTGTCCCTCTGCCAGAAAAAGCCAGGATTGAACCATTCTTGCCATCCAGCTGGTCCTATTGCAAGAGGATAGTGATGACCCCAGCAGTGGTTTTTATACTTTTCTTTGTTAAATTAGATTTGGTTCAGGTTATTACCTAATCAGTACCACATAAGGTAAAATGAGGTGTGCCTTTTTTGGAATTTAACAGACACTGGAATGGAATGGCTGCCATACATGTAGAGATGCTGATTAAGAAAAATAAGGAGTAGTCTCATCATTTTTTCCAGAGATGTTTAGCAGCCGTACCTACTGACAGTGGTCCGAGGAGGGACACAAACTGGTGACAGGGTGTTGGCCGCTCAAGGCTCATCGACACGTGAAAGCAACGGAGGCTAGCCTGTCTGGTCACTGAAAGTCACAGACATTTTTAATGATTGTTATGGGAGGAATGTGTCCCAAAACACAGTGCATCGCACTCTGCCGCGTATGGGGCAGCGCAGCCGCAGACCAGTCAAAGTTCCCATGGTGACACCTGTCGACCGTTGAAAGCACATACAATGGGCATGCTAGCGTCGGAACTGGACTTTGGAACAGTGGAAGGTTGCCTGGTCTGATGAGTTCAGTTTTCTCTTACATCACATTAATGGCTTTGTACATGTGTACCATTTACCTGGGGAAGTGATGGCACATGAATGCACTGTGGGTAGACAACAAGCCGGAGGTGGGAGTGTGATGCTCTGGGCAACAGTCTGTTGGGAAACCCAGGGTCTGGTCAATCATGTGGGAGTCAATTTGACACAGGCCACCTACCTAAACATCATTGCAGACCAGTTACACCCCTTTATGGCAATGGTATACCCCAGATCTCAGTCCAATTGAGCATCTGTGGGATGTGCTGGACCAAAAACCCTCATCCATGGCTCCTCCACCTCACAACTTACAGGACTTGAAGGATCTGCTTCTGATGTCCTGGTGCCAGATACCACAGGACACCTTCAGGCCCGGCCGGGTTGGCGCTGTTTTGGCTCATCAGTGTGGCTCATTGTTTTGGCTCATGCTGTATTACACAACATAGTCATCGCAGAGAGGCAACAGACAAAAGTCAATAGATATACTTTCAGCCTTGAAGAACAAGAACTTTTCACTGTCTAAATGCTCACCATACCACAAATCCAGACCTGCTGTCTCTGTCCCTGCATGAGGGAGATGAGGAAGGAATTGTGCCTGATCAATATTTAAATGGTGTCTAGCTTCATAGAGAGTGCCATAGCAAACAATCAGGCATCATTGAGGGATGATGCCTACTGCAGAGGAAGAAAGTTAATGTCTGTGAGGAAGTGTTAGAGTAACTAAAAACATCCCTAGTCAGAAAATATGTATAGAACAAGAAAAGGAACCAGGCAAGCATAGTTCAGCCGGCCCACAACTGCTGTGTCTTTAACCACTACGCTATTTAAACAGTGGGTGTGGGTGCAGGTGATACGTGTATAGAGAAGGGGTGTCTGTTTACTTCTCGCCTTGTCAAACCAATTAGCTGAAACTCCCAACATTACCTATTAATGTCCAAACCAACAAAAGGTATAATAGGATTTACTTCACTACAGTATATTGAAAGTGTTAAATTAGAAAAAGATTACTGTAGATGGCTAGCTTAAAGCTATACAGAATCTATAATGAAAACAATAGGCCTTTTCACACTGCATTGTTCTAAACCCTGGGCAATCTTAGCCCCATGTGAACATGCCTAATGGCTCCAATCCCTCCATGGCTGGTTTGTTTCTTTAGAAAACAATGACAGTTGAATAGCTAACCACTACGCTATGTGAACTACGCTATGTAAATCGAAATCGAGAGCAATCTGTTCATTGTCGGTGCAGTTCATCCATCGCAATATAACCATAAACACTTATGTTCGTTGTCAGTTCAGTTCATCCATCGCAATATAACCATAAATAAACTGACTGTCAGGCAGGCAGGCACATTCGCTGTTCTTGGCCAGCTCCGGTTAAGCGGTCTGGTAAAAATATGTAGTTCTGAGGTGCAAACAGAATAGTAGTATATTCTACACAAACAGTGTTTGGTCGGTGCCGGAGCTCAGTAGAGCTGAGTATTGGACCCTCATATTCTCCTGCCTGAGCATTTTTTCATTTTACAGACCATTAGGTCAAAGCTAATGTTGAGCCACGGCTGTAAACAGTAAAGGCTACCAGCCACCAGCACTGTATTTCAGTGAGGCATTGCAAAACAACGCTCATTTATAGTCATTAAAATGTGTAAATTCCCAGGTCATTCCAGATGTAGGGTCTGGAGCAGCTGAAGAGCAAAGATGAGCAACAGCTGAACATCGAGAGGAGCACTGCACAGAGGTATGAGGACAAGACTAGACGTACAGCCCTCAGGTTCCTGTCAAGCTCCAGTTTTAGCTACCTACCTGTACACCAATATCAACTTACATCACCAACACCCTCAGGGTTGCAATATTACAGGTGTCCCTTACCTTTTGTCCTGATGCTTATGAAGTCCTCCCTGGGTTATCCCACATTTACCCTCCGGAGGTCTCTCCTTTTCACCGCCCAATCCTGCCAGACCAGGTGTTCAGAGGGGCGTCACTGTGCAGTTGTCTACACGCGTTTATCACATACTTTATGGTGTGTGTTGGTTTTTACAGGGAGACTTTGGTTGTTGTTGTTAATATTATACTCCCTTCAAGGGCCCCAAAGTTAAATGAGGGTAATAATAAAAAAAAAGAAAATGTATCCAGCAGATTAACCAAGAACCTTTTTTCATTTTCAATGACAATCTGGCCAAAGCCATTCAGTTAAAAAATAACCAGACACTACTTAGAACAGCCATAATTAAATTTTTTATATAAGTTAAAAATAATAATAATAATAATAATGAAAATCAAGGGAAGGGAATGGATAAACTGTTTTATTAAATACAGGAAGACGTACTGTACACATTGTGTGGGATTCAGTAGGTGCATTTATCAAAGTGGATCGCAGGTTATTATTAGAGCTGCAGATATCAAGGTGCTATGGTAGAGTGGGCATTTATTTAAAAGATGCTTTTTTATTTACAACCCTGTTTCCTAAAAAGTTGGGACATTGCATAAAATGCAAATAAAAACAATGCAATAACGTGCAAATCATCTATCCCTATCTTTAATTGAAACTAGTACAAAAACATATCAAATGTTGAAACTGATAAATGTTGTTTTTTGGAAAATACATGCCCATTATGAATTTGATGCAAGCAACACGAGTTTAGGAACAGAGGAGACCGTTTGCTGTAGTTTTGAATATGAAATGTTTTCTCCATTGTTTACAGATCAATGTTAATGGGGACCTATTTAGTAGCCTTTGTAAGTAGCCTTACTTCTTCATGGGTGGTGGCCTATATGCCATATCGTTTTTACAATGACAGATGGTCTGACAGTTAGAAGTTTCAAGGTTTATTTGTCAAATGCACCAAACTGCACAGCGTAATCAAGCACAATTACATTCTTATGACATGGCACCCAACAGCTATATAGAGTTAAGGAAAATAATATATAGGCAAAAATATACATAACACTGTACACTAGCAGCAGTTTAAAGAAAAGAGTACTGCAAACTAGCAGCAATCTGGGTAATATTATTAGATATGGCAAGTATGGCAGTAATATACATAAGTGTAAACTAGCAGCAATTGGTAGTTTTTGAATATTATAGATACATATGTGTGTGATAAGCCTATGAATGTTGGCATAGCACACTACAATTAAGTAGTGAGAATTTAAGGAGAAAAATGTATACACAGCAAAAATATAGCAAGAAGATAAAGAAATATAATACTGTACATACTGTAACACATGTAGCAGCAGTTTAAAAAGAGTACTGTAAACTAGCAGCAATATGGTAGTAGTATTGAATATGTGGAATCTGAGCATTAACAATTACAATATGAATGTAAGTTTCAAGTGCCTAGATAATGAGAACAACAGAAACATCTCTGTTTAGATTATCTATCTGTAGATTGCGCTCTGATAACCATAGGACCATTTGTCATGGGGGTAACTGTCTTGAAAACCTGATCTTTGCTAGGTAGAAAAGCCCTTAATGTATAGGCTAGCTGGCAACTATCTATCAAGTGAGAAGACAATAGAACGTTCAAAGAATGACATCTGTGCTGCAATTTTCCAATTAACTTGAGCAAACTTCTCCCTCGATTTGATACAGGTTCTACATTATTTGACCACTATATGTAACCACTGATTTCTAACAAATATTATAGATATGGCAAGTATGGCAATAATATAACAATATAAACCAGCATACATTTTTAGGATGGGGAGTATGAAGAGTATGGTGGAGGTATTGATATTATTGATACATATGAGTGTTATATATGCTTATGAATGGTACATGCAAAGGAATATTCTAATGCTCATTCAAGTACCTGAAAGGACATCTAACATAAATTTTGCTTGCTAACCCTAATTGGTTCCCAGGGGCTTATAGGACTCTCTTGGGAGGGGCTGGTTTAAATGAGGAAGCCTAATCTTGGTTGGACCTTGTGTACAAACTGAAAAATATTATATTGCATCTCCCATTCAATCAAAGGAAAATGTAAAGTGTATTACACAGTTCCTGTTAAACCACAACATATTTAAGGGTAAAACCTTCTTTTTAATGAAATACAGTTAGGTCCGGAAATATTTGACACAAACACACTAACACAATTATTTTTATAATTTTGGCTCTGTATGCCACCAGAATGGATTTGAAATGAAACAACTGAGGTGCAATTGAAGTGCAGACTTTCAACTTTAATTCAAGGGGTTGAACAAAAATATTGTATGAAACGTTTGGGAATTGCAAACATTTTAATACACAGTTCCCTTATTTCAGGGGCTCAAATTTAATTGGACAAATTAACACAGTCTTAAATAAAACATTCATTTTAATGCTTTGTCGAGAATCCTTTGCAGGCAATGTCTGTGAAGTCTGGAACGCATTGGACATCACCAAACTGCAGTTGTCTTCAGTTGTTCATTGTTCGTGTTGTTCATTGTACGCCCCAAGGCGTGGTTCATTTTGGTTTTGTTTATCCTGTGTAAGGAATACCCACGTCACTGGTTGCTGCCTTTTGTTTTGTCGGAGTCCTTCTTTATTTTGCATTAAACATGGATTATCTTCACCAACTCTACTCTGCGCCTGTGTCCTTCTCACCCCACGACCGTGACATAATGTTCCTGCTATCACTCAGATGGAATTTTCTTTTGCAGCCTAAAGATGGCCTGTTTCACTTGCACTGAGAGCTCCTTTGACCGCATGTTGTGGGTTCACAGCAACAGCTTCCAAATGCAAATGCCACAACTGGAATCAACTCTAGACCTTTTACCTGCTTAATTGATTAAATAACAAAGGAATAGCCCCCACCTGTCCTTGAAACAACTTTTGAGTCAACTGTACAATTACTTTTGGTCCCTTGAAAAAGAGGGGGCTACATATTAAAGCTGAGACCTAAACCCTTCTTCCAATTTAGATATGAATACCTTCAAATTAAAGCTTAGACACTTTATGCCCATATTCATTATTTAACAGAAATTTGAATATATTTTGGTAAACAGCCAAAATAATAAAACTTATGTCATTTTCCGGACCTAACTGTATAGGCAGTATGTATTTTTTAAGTAAAAAAAAATACAAAGGAACAAAATTGCCCAGGACAGTGTACTGGACCATACAGCCTTAATGTATGTAGATGAAAATATCTGTCTATTTACAGATCCCTGCTGATTATGTGAATCTGAAGGAGCTTCTGGAAGCTAGTCAGGAGGATTGTGAGGAACTGAAAGAAAGATTCATGGAAGTTCTCTCAAGCCTGGACTTAGAGAGAAGGTAAAGCAAAATGCCTAGAGACGTGCATTTACACAGCAGCAGCTTTGTAACAATCTTTCTCTTTTGACAATGCTATAGCTTGGTTTCCTCTGCTTTCACAGTGAAAATGCCAAGAAGCGATCACAGCACAAAACCAAAATGCAGCGAGCTAAACAGATATTCTTTAAGGAGACAGGATGGCGTGATGAGAAAATAAGAAACCTTGAAAGAGACCTAGCTCTCGCCTTAACTTCATCCACCCGGGTAATGCTGCAGTTCTTTCACACA
Source organism: Esox lucius (assembly GCF_011004845.1). Classification (NCBI taxonomy): domain Eukaryota; kingdom Metazoa; phylum Chordata; class Actinopteri; order Esociformes; family Esocidae; genus Esox; species Esox lucius. The sequence goes on from NC_047585.1 coordinate 14,664,677, forward strand.
CACGCTCTAACCAGGTGTCTCCAATCAGCCTGTCTATGAGTTGCTCACTAAATAAATGAAAATGTGTTCAGAACATTTAGAAATTTAAATTTTAGAAATGCTAGAAATGGTTGGAGACCCCATAACTACCGTTAATGTAATAACTGCCAATAACGTAATCAATTTTCCATTCTTAATGTAATAAAAGTCAGTAATGTAATTACCAATAATGTTATAACATTTCTGAACCAATAACATTTTGTCCATAATGTAATAATTCAAATCCTAACCCTATTTCACAAAATCAATTATAACAGTATCATAACTATTATTCCTGCTGATGTATGATTTGGAACATGCTATGACATCTCATGAAGTGTAAATGTTAACTAAATCACTAATGTTTTCAGATAATCATACCTTTACATAGTGATTGGCATTTGAGGCTTCATTACTGTTCTTCTAGCAGCAGGATATTATGCTTGCAGCACTAACTCAAATTTTCTTTGTCAAAATAAAGCTGTCATTGAAATATGTAAGGCAATATAGTTAAACAAGTCTGTACATTTTGTTTAATTTTCGTTCCAATGTTATTCTTGTCTGTTCTTTTTCACAGATTAACTATATTGCCTTATACATTTAAATAATGGCTTTTATTGTGATAAAGAAAATCTGAGTGCTGCCAGCGTAATATCCTGCTGCTAAAATAATGCTAATGAAGCCTTGAATTGCCATCACTACCTTTACATCCCAATAGGGCCTCAAGAGACCTCTCTTAACTATAAATAACCCTAAATGCACAAAGCAGACAATGCTGCAAAAACAATAGGTAACATTTCCAACCTGGTAAATTAGCTACTAGAAACTTTTATCAGATATTACAGTGTAAGTCAATATTACTGTGGGATTGTGAAGTTTTTGATCCGGCAAATTACTCTTTAAAATGTTCAATTAATTCTTAATTAACAACCCCTGAACTCTGTGTAAAAAATGAAAACTTTGGAGTTTCGCTTTCAAAGTCACCTGATAGATTAAGTAAAGTAAGTCTTACTGTTCACTCTAGGAAAAAGAGATGATCGGGAACATGAACAAGGAAAATGAGAAATTGTTGGCGGAAAAGAGGGATCTGCTTGGAAGGCTAAATGATTTGGAGGATAAAACTTACAACAGCGTCATTTCTGCTACAGCCTCACAATTCAGGTAAACCAAACATCAATTAACCTCACTCAACACAGGAACTCAATCAGATCCCGGCAGAAACTAACGCCACTCCCAGTTAGCAAATGAATGATAGCATAGCTCCACCATTGAATTGAGTGATGGATGTCTGTGTGTCTAAGTGTCTGAGTGTGGTGTTTCCTATCGATTCATTCATCAGTGTGGATTTCTTGGAGAAAGAAAATAAGCACTTACAAGAAACTATAGTGGAGATGTCCCGTCTGATACCTAGCGGAAAAGCATTGCAACACGCTCTGAAGAATCTCAAAATATCACGCAGCACTGATGTACAGGTACACAGGGGGGAAATATGTGGGTTGTTGTTTAAGGCCTTAGATTTGAATCTGGATCTGAATTTAGATCCATTCTGTGGAATTATTGAGATTCAAAGGCTTGGACAAAAAGAAAACCTTTCTGATGATGTCATGACTATGACACACACCGATGTATAAATAACCCTCTGAAGTCACTGAAATGATTTTATGTGTGGAAAAGATGCCTAAAATTTCAGTCCGTTTGGCAAAAGTTTTACTGTGTCAAACTACATGACCTCACATTTTGTTATGGTTATAAAATATCAATGACTGATCTCGGTAAGGGTGTAGGCTCTAAACTATCTTATTAGCCAATCAGTGCTGTGTGTCACATTTGTTTCCTAACACCTACAGTGGGGAGAACAAGTATTTGATACACTGCCGATTTTGCAGGTTTTCCCACTTACAAAGCATGTAGAAAACTGTAATTTTTATCATAGGTACTCTTCAACTGTGAGTGACGGAATCTAAAACAAAAGTCCAGTAAATCACATTGTATGATTTAAGTAATTAATAAGAATTTTATTGCATTTTAATGTGTGTATTTGTTGAACCCTCCTAGGTGTAGACACAAAATTATCTAATTGTAAGTAATCCCACTTCATGTTAACCGAAAAACTAAACTTGTGTAATGGATGTGATAGAAATGGACAGGCATTTTGGGGATAAAAAATTATTGACAGAAATCTATGAATTTTACATTCTTAGGGTAAAATATGAATAGCCACTTTCAAAGGAAGGCTTGGCTGCATACAAAAAAACAAATATTAAAATGTACTTTAGAGAGCAACGTTGATCGTTATAGATGTGGAATTCTACGTTATGGATGTCATATTGTGCAAAAGCATGTGTTTCACGTATATAATTTCCTTATAATACCTATGTTATCATTAAACAAATTGGTTCATCTCTGAGAACCAAGAAATGGCCTCAAATATGCTAAATTGTGAAGTTCTGTTTTGTTCTGTATTGTTTTTGCCGTTGTACCTGAATGTAGGCCGTTCTGTAGCTTGTCCTGTCGTTGTTTTCACCTGTGTCTTTTCTCCTTATTTAGCCTGCCCAGTTCTGTTCAGCCCTTGCTGAGTCATAGAATGTTTCATGTATGTGTCCCAGCCTGCCTGCCTGCCTTGTCTTTTTTTTTTTTTTTTGCCTTCCCTAGTGTTGTCTTTAAACCATCATCATCCATTAACTCTGCGCCTGGTGTCCTGTGTTTCATGACAAAAATAAATGTATTAAAAATAAGTTATTTACTGAAAAGGTTTTTTCATCCTCAGGTTGACCATACTGCCAAATTGCCCCTATGGTGCACACTTTAAGACTTTAGTGACAGAAAGTACCTCATTAAAGTGACACATTTCTGCTTTCTGATTTGTTTTACAGGAATTGAAGAATTTTTTTTCTTTTGACAGCCCAGTTGTAATGCCTTGCATTCAGGAAACCAGGAAGTACTTTCTCTTTTGGTTCTCATTTTGTTTAGAAAAGTGATTTCTCATCAAGTTAAAATAATCACTTTTGATGCAAGCTTTGCTTTACTTTTCTGAAAAGTAAGACACTGCTCTTTTACTGTGGTCAACAGATTTCAGCCTGGCTCATTGGATGTGAGAGGCCTTCTAGACATCATTCAGAGGAGCAGGTCCAGTCACTCAGAGGATTCCATGTCTCCGCTCTCTACACTAACCAGGCATCCTGTGGAGATGGGCTATCTGAACGTGACCCCGTCCACAGGAATCTGCGACAAAAATCTGAACCTGACCTCTGCTCTTACCAGGGCTGACCATCAGATCCTCTCAGACACCAATTCGGACGTTGAGGAGGTTTGAGGACATTCAGGCAGAGACAATCAACCGAAGAACCTTCATACAATCTATCGAAGTGATTGTGTATATAAAAGTGACCGTAAAGTTAAACAAGGAGCACTAAATGTAACTAAAATGTAACTTTGCACACCAGTTCACTTTGTAATTTGCATTATAGGTGAAAATGAGGTTGTTCATTATGTACTGGAATTAAAGTGCGGACTAGATATGTGCATGTTGAGCGTGGATGTAATTGAGAGAGACTGTGTATCCATGGTGAGTGCGTGAGTGAGCTAGTGTATGTTTTTCATAGTAGAGAATGCAAAAGGGCACCAAAGGTTGGACTATCTGACAGGCCAGATAGTCCAACAGTCTTATTTATGATGCCAGTGTACTGTATCTGTTGAAGTTAGTAGCAACGAGAACTGTCCATGGCTTGGTTGGCTGATGCCAGTGTACTGTATCTGTTGAAGTTAGTAGCAACGAGAACTGTCCATGGCTTGGTTGGCTGATGCCAGTGTACTGTATCTGTTGAAGTTAGTAGCAACGAGAACTGTCCATGGCTTGGTTGGCTGATGCCAGTGTACTGTATCTGTTGAAGTTAGTAGCAACGAGAACTGTCCATGGCTTGGTTGGCTGATGCCAGTGTACTGTATCTGTTGAAGTTAGTAGCAACGAGAACTGTCCATGGCTTGGTTGGCTGATGCCAGTGTACTGTATCTGTTGAAGTTAGTAGCAACGAGAACTGTCCATGGCTTGGTTGGCTGATGCCAGTGTACTGTATCTGTTGAAGTTAGTAGCAACGAGAACTGTCCATGGCTTGGTTGGCTGATGTCCGTGATGAGCCTTACTGAGAGCCTTATGTATGCAACCTCTCCTACGTCTCCCTCGGTATACACGCAGGGGGAGGGTCCTAGCTTTTGACTCCCACCAGAAAAAATGGGTCCTCTCTAAAGTATTGAAATTGTAGTGAGTGATGCCTGGCTATTGGCATGTTCTAACACGCATTTTAGAGGAATGCATGCTCTGTGAAGCGCAGTTGTGCAATAACTCAGTTTGTCTGAACTCATAAAGAGTGCTTTTAAAAACATTTCAAAGGTTAAAGGCAAAAAACATAGTCCACTTTTGCTAACAAATGCGACTTGTGGGGAAAAAAGATAAATGTTTCAATTAAGGCAAAACTTTAGGAATGCCTACCCTGTTCCATCTTGCTCTGTGTTGCCTGTCCACTGGGCTTCCAATGAGTAGTAAAGAACCGGATGCTTCAAATGAATACAAAAAGTATGTGCTACAAACAGAGGGTCATTGTGGACAGGCGTCATGAAAATGAGTAGTGTCTAGGTTAATGATGCAGGGAATAATGCTGTGACAAATCACACATACATGTTCTATGCATTGTGTTATGACATACTATTAAACTTTCTTAGCTCTATCATTTCACCTTTTCTTACATATCCTTCAAAGATGTAAATGGTCAAATGTATATGGTATGAGCAGGGGCCCCAGTATGAATTTTGAGCCCCATGAATGGATTGCAATTTGTGAATCTGTCTTCAGGGCCCTTGATTGTACTGGTCAGGAATTTAAATGCAGTTGCCCATTGGGTGATTGCATGACTTAGAAGAACCGCATAAGTAGTAACTGAGATCGGACCAGACGTTTGCCTTGTTCTTTGGAGATGAATGAGTTAGTGTTTTGTTTAAAAGTAAAATGATTTGTTGATTTATCTTTTTATACATTTTTCTAAGTAGAAATGTGATGAAAGAAATATTTAAATATTAAAAAATATATATATTTGTTTTATATATCCAGAATGCATTTCATTAAGGATTAAACATGTTAAGTAACAAAAGTATTTGGTTATATGTTGTAACAGTGAAGAATTACAACTTTTGGAAGGTGGGAGAGTAATCATTTTTGAGAGCCATTAAGTTTCAAAAAATGCAAAAAGGCAAAAACTGTTAACGTTGAGCCCTGATTAATCTGTGATATGTGCTTTAGCCTGCACAGTTTGAAATGTTCTTTTCTCTTTCATCATCTTATATCATCTTTTTGTTCACCATCTGCAACAAGGACAGATCCCTCTACAAACATGAACCATAAAGTACTGTCAACCCTAGATTGAAAGTAGCCTCTTAACCTGCTCATTGCCTAACTTACAGGACAACAGGTAACTTGGTGTTAGTGTTGCTAAGCTTCTTTCTGTTGAGACAGCTACAAATGATTGAAGTTTGAACTAGTAACCCTTGGCCTATAATCATTCTAGGCAATTACATCTGAACAGGGGCCAACTGAATAGCCAAAAAAATACCAGACGTGTGCTGAAAAGTTAAAGTGAAACATTATCTCTGTACAGTAAAGTACAATTACTACTTTGTGTGAGGCTGACATTGAAATGGACATTTCTGTGAACAACTGCCAGGGTAATAGGACTTCAATCCAGAACTGTTGATATCCAAACTTATTTTATCTATTTTCACAGATGTGCAAATTTCATCCAAATACTACTATTCTGCCTGGCAGTTTGTGGACAGATGCCCCCAGTAGATCCCTGTATGTTTAGGCTATGGAAAGATTTCCAACTGACATAGTATGCCTGAAAAGGTCCAGATGGAGACTGGCATGCACATGGGAACAGTGTATTGTGCCTATAACATTGAGGAAGCCTGAAAAAGATTATTAATACAGAGGCGGGTCAACCTGTAAGATAATTAAAAAATGTTTGTTTCAAGATGACCAGGGAAATTGATGAAAATATTCAGGTGTTGCTTTAGAGCAAGACATACCCTTATTTCCTGGCATGCAGATTACCTTCGTAAGACCTTCGGCATCACCAACACTATACAAGAATTTCCCACATGCAAAAGAAACGCTGCGCTATGCAGACAGACTGCAAACAGTGGTCAAGGCTTGGCTACGTTGTGTCCTTGTGTGGTTTATAGTCTGAATCTCAAATCACGTACTTGCATACTATATAGTATGCCAGATTAGTATGAAAGAAGATTAGTACGGATGGTCTACTATTTCTGGTGGATTTTCGAAGTATGCATCCATGCATGCTTTTTAGGGTACTAAAAGACCACAATAACTTGTGCAGTGAAAGAGGAGGAATCTTCACGATTCTCATCTTTTCACTTGACGAAAAAGTCAGTTATCGTCACCTATATTGATAGTTGGTGCATCAATGTCGAATGTTGTGCCCTGTAATGAAATTGCTTTGGCAGTGTAAAGTTCATCTTCAGTCTTGCTGTTATGTTTTGTAATAGCGGACTCAAAAACAGGCTCAGACGACGGAAGTAAAAATAAAATAAGGATTTAATGATTGAGTCTTGACAAAAGGCGATCCCAGTTCTGGGAGGATGATTCATTAAGTATTGGTCTTCGGCTGTGGTGTGGCAGGCGGGTGAGAAGGCAGTGCAGAGTCCAAGGTATCCAACTGGAACACGAGAGGAATATCAAGGTAAGTAACAAACATGGATTATAGAATATAACCCAATGCTGTCACACACAAGGTTACCACGAGAGGATGAAGAACAATCTGGCGCAGGCTGGAAGTTCTTATACAGGTGGTTGATGAGCTGATCAACAGCAGCTGCGCCGAACGAGGGACCAACCCCTGCACAGCCACGCCCACCTGCACCTACCAAGCACACACAAGCACAGAAGAAAAACAGCCAGACTCCAACCAATATCATGTTTCCCCAAACACACAGGAACCTGACAGAACCCCCCCCCCCCCCCTCCGAGTCAGCCGGAGGGCTCAACGCACACGTGGAGACAGGCTTCAGCAGGGAAACATGGAACACCGGGTGAATGCCCATGGAAGGTGGCAAACGCTGCCGGACAGCGGAGGCATTAATAACTTTGTCCACAACATTAGGACCCACAAAACGAGGAGCCAGCTTCTGAGATTCCGCTTGCAACGGAAGATTACGCGACGACAGCCAAACCTCCATGCCAGCAGTGTATTCCAGAGCCGGGATGCGACGCTTCTCCGCCCCTCGCCGCATGTGTCCACCCGCCTCCTCCAGCGCGGCAAGGGCATCCCGCCATAACTGCCGACAGTGACTGATGGGACGGACACCTCTCTCTCCTGTTCCAGGAACAATGGAGGTTGATAACTGTACATCACAAGGAACGGCGACCTACCCGTAGCAGAACTGGGGAGCGAGTTGTGGGCATACTCCACCCACGGCAGCTGAGAAGACCAAGCACCTGGGTCGCAGGCCGAAACACACTGAAGTGCGGCCTCCAGGCTCTGGTTGGCGCGTTCCGTTTGAGCATTACTTTGCGGGTGGTATCCCGACGAGAGACTGACGGAGGCCCCCAACGACTCACAAAAGGCCTTCCAAACAGCAGACGAAAACTGGGAACCCCTGTCAGACACCACATCCACAGGAATGCCATGAACAAGGAAGACATGTTGAATCATGAGGTCCGCCGTCTCCGTAGCTGATGGAAGTTTTGTCAGAGGGATAAAGTTACCAGCCTTGGAAAAGCGATCTACGATAGTCAATACCACAGTGTTACCCTCCGAAAGAGGTAGTCCAGTCACAAAGTCCACTGCAATATGCGACCAGGGTCTGCTGGGCACCGGGAGAGGATGAAGCAGGCCCACTGGAGGACGATGGGAGGCTTTGCCACGAGCACAGACTGGGTACACTGCCACAAAAGCCTTGGTATACGCCGACTTAGTGGGCCACCAGAATCGCTGTTTGAGAAAAGGGTCCTATGAAAACCAGGATGACAGGTAAGTTTTGATTCGTGGCCCCACTGCAGGACACGGGATCGGACAGCGTCTGGAACAAATAATCTGTCAGCAGGAACACTCTCGGGACTAGGCTGGGTCAAGAGAGACTCCCTGACAGCAGTTTCAACATCCCACGTGGCTGCACCCACCACACAGGCCGACGGCAACACCGTCCCAATCTCTGGGCTGGTTTCGGTGGTTTGAAACTGGCGTGACAGGGAATCAGGCTTGGTATTCTTAGAACCCGGGCTGTACGTCAGGGTGAAGTCAAACCTGCCTAAAAACAAAGTGCCTGGCGAGAGTTCAACCTTTTTGCCGTTCTTAGGTATGCTAGATTTTTATGATCCGTAAATACCACAAATGGATGAAATGATCCTTCCAACCAGTGTCTCCATTCCTGCAGCACCATCACCACAGCCAGCAGTTCACGGTCTCCTACATCATAATTCCTCTCCGTCTGGGACAGTCGTCTGGAGAAGAAAGCGCACGGACGTAATTTACCTTCAGACTGGTTTCTTTGAGACAGAACAGCTCCCACACCAGAGTCGGATGCGTCGACCTCCACGATGAAGGGGAACTCGGGATCGGGATGAGCCAACACAGGAGCCGATGAGAAGAGCCACTTGAGGTTGGAAAAGGCCTCATCTGCCACAGAACTCCACAGGAAAGGCTTGGCCGGAGACGTGAGGCTGGTGAGAGGTGCTGCTACTTTACTGTAGTTCCTGATAAACCTACGATAAAAGTTGTCAAAACCTAAAAACCGCTGGAGCTGTTTGCGGGAGGTAGGTAGAGGCCAATCGGTTACTGCCTTTATCTTACTGTCGTCTGGTTTGAGTTCTCCCTGCTGAATGATGAAACCCAGAAACTTCAGAGGACACGTGAAACTCGCATTTCTCTGCCTTAACGAACAGTTGGTTCTCCAGTAGACATAATACCAGCCTGACATGTCTCAGATGATCCTCCAGGTTCTGGGAAAAAATGAGAATACCATCCAGGTACACATAGATGAACTGATTAAGCATGTCTCGGTTTTCCAGTCATCGCCTGCTTTGATGGGGACGAGATGATAAGCATTATGTAAGTCCAGTTTGCTAAATACTGTAGCGTTGCACAGGGGTTCAATCACAGAATCCATTAGCGGTAGTGAGTATGCATTTCTTACTGTGATGTTGTTTAATCCTCTGTAGTCGATACAGGGTCGGAGGGTGGAATCCTTCTTCTTGACAAATAAGAATCACGCTCCCACCGGAGCAGACGAACGGCAAATCAGGCCAGCAGCCAGGGACTTGTTGAGAATTTTATGTGTACCAGAATTTCTGAAGAAGGACGAGGCTCCGGTCCAAATGGAAATTTAGCACAAAGATTTATTAATATGAATTGATAAGTCAAAATACATGAAATACACTGCAGCGGTCAAATATTTGCTCAACCCTCAAGCTTCCACAAAATATTCGCCCCGAATCAAGATCGAACATTGGTTTTGATACTCCCGCCACAGGGGTGGTTACTTTTCACTCTCGTGAGTAAAACCCATCCTTATTGGCTCTTCGTTGGCATGGTGACATGTTGGACGAATCCAATCCAATGAAGACGGACATGCTCTAACTCTTGGTCATAGATTAACAGGTTCTTTGCATACAGGTGTGAAATCTTAACCAGGTTACAGTAATTTACATTCTATAGTCCTAACCTAGACTATAACATCAGGGGGCTGGAGACAGAATGTCTCTTTGTGCTGTATAGGGGGGCAGTTTCATTTGTATGTTAATTGTGGGGTTTAATCCTGTCTCTCTATCTGAGCCAGGTGTAAAGTCTGAGTGAGTGTGGCTGAGTGTAATGTGTGGAGTTCTAAACTTTTTATGGTTATTGTATTCAATCATATTTCCCTAACCTGGCTGCAGCATACAATTTAATAAAACAAAAACATAAGAATACATGGTTATTAAATCAGCATTATTTAAACTTCATTTATCTCAACAGACTCTGAAATGTAATTCTCCATATCTTCTCTCTCAGGCCTGGATAGTTTAAACAACCGACTAGCTGGCAATGTGGCACCATGCAACAGTTCAATAGCGCAATCATAAGGACGGTGGGATGGCAGAGAGAGAGCTTTTTGCTTATTGAAAACCTCACCTAAATCATGATAGACAGGAGGGATAAGAGTCAAATCGGGGGGACTACACTGATGTACGCTTCTATCACAGTGAAGTGCTTTGGACTAGATCGAGGTTGTGAGTCCCTCGACGGTCTAGTTTTATTGCGGTCTTTGTCTCGTCTGTGTTCTCTCAAACTGTTGTCAATGCGAACGGCTAATGAGATAATGTCATCAAGTTCCCTTGTTTCTGCTTGGAGTGCCATCTGACTTCTGATCTCATCAGATAAACCCCGAATACAAGCTGACTGCAGTGCTGGTTGTCGCCACCCACTCTCGGTAACTAATATACGAAAATCCACAGAGTATTCTGCCACCGAATTACTGCCTTTTGTAATGGAAAACAGTCTACTACCTCTCTGCCACGTACTGGGTGATCAAATACTTTGCTCATATCCTCAACGAATTCCACGTAGTTGTTACAGACACCCGAGTTGCGTTCACTTAACGCCATAACCCACTTAGCTGCCCTACCCGTCAGTAGCCCCATAATTAAATTGATACGTGATCTATCGGTTAAATAGGTAGTGGGTTGTTGTTGAAAAACCAGGCCGCACTGAAACAAAAATCTCCCACAGTTACCTAAATCACCGGAGTACCGCTCGGGTAGAGGAAAGAATGGCTCACGGGATAGATGGGGTTGGTTTTGAACCAGAGTCACGGTAACAGGTGATGCAGAGGGAACCAGGACCAGAGACGGACGTTGGTGTAACACTGGCAACCAGGTGGTTGGCTATTTGATCCAACTTCAGGTTTAGCTGATCGACATTGTGCGTGAGTAGTTGGAGGGAGTGCTGGAATTCCTGGATGACCTGTTCGTGGCTTCCTACTAACACGCGCTGAGTGCTTGACGAGGAATGTCTGAACCTGCGGAGTCCATGGTGGCCAGATTGGGCTGTTATGGTTTGTAATAGCGGACTCAAAAACAGGCTCAGACGACGGAAGTAAAAATAAGGATTTAATGATTGAGTCTTGAAAAAAGGCGATCCCAGTTCTGGGAGAATGATTCATTAAGTATTGGTCTTCGGCTGTGGTAGGCGGGTGAGAAGGCAGTGCAGAGTCCAAGGTATCCAACTGGAACACGAGAGGAATATCAAGGTAAGTAACAAACATGGATTATAGAATATTACAACCCAACGCTGTCACACACACAAGGTTACCACGAGAGGACGAAGAAAAATCTGGCGCTGGATCACGAAGTTCTTATACAGGTTGATGAGCTGATCAACAGCAGCTGCGCCGAACGAGGGACCAACCCCTGCACAGCCACGCCCACCTGCACCTAACAAGCACACACAAGCAGAAGAAAAACAGCCAGACTCCAACCAAATATCATGTTTCCCCAAACACACAGGAACCTGACACTTGCTAGCAATTGCTTAATTCTTATTACTATTCCAAGTGGTAAGATACTAGTATTACTGACTTCTAAGCTTTTAAAACGGCCAGTGGCAAAAGCCATACAGTTCATAGATGCTATTTGTGGTGGAAGTAAACTTCATAAGAAATGTTAGTCAGTTTAACACAATGCTTAATGGTGTCTAGCAAAATACTCAAACTTGGCGATGTTAATGCGTGACCAATTGTAATGTTGAGACACCCTATTATGACAATATGTCCCAATCAATCCCAATAATGGCATACTAGCTTACTATATACTAAACAGTATGTACTTCACCATCAAGGTACATACTGTACTTGTAGTATGCGATTTGAGATTCAGCCGTATTCTAGGTATATGTCAAATAACTATTGGCTTTTGAAGACAGTGACAGTTCAAGACATGCTTTTCTTAACTTGTTTATTTTCATTGATATGTTCTTTGGAATGTAGGGATATTTTCATAAAATGTTATTTCACATTAACCTGATGAAGAGTAGACAGAACGTCTCATGTGATCACTTGCATATTAATTGAGTGTTAATTGATAAAACATTTAACCAGGGCTCATATTATTTTCCCAAACAGTTTAATGGTTAAGAGAGAGTGATGAACTTTTGTTCCCATGGTCAGTACAATGAGTGGTTGTTGTTATCTCATATTGAGGACAGAAGGACCTGTAGCTTGTCCTTGACTGTCTTGGCAAAATCTTGGGAGGATGAGTGAGCCCATAGATAAGGAAATCTTTCCATTTCAAAGAATATGCTGAGTCATGATGAGTACTGGCTGGGGGAGCGAATCCCAGAGGGTTGTGAAAAACATGATGGAAAATTCAAGAAGGATCCATCCAGAAATTAGCATAATGGGAGGACCTAATATCATTGTATAACCATACTGTATAAAAATGTGCATTTAAGGTTTGGAAGTCGGTTGTTCTGCAGACCAACATGGCTTGGTTGCTCTGCAGATCAGCACGGCTTTATGACGTCAATAAAGTCTACTTTTGGATTCGAAGGCTCCTGAGTCTTTGCATCTTTTATTGTCTGGCAATCTGAAGTGTTTTCCACGACAGGAACTAAATTAAACACATCAATTTATGCTTGGTTACAAAAGTGATGCAAGCGAGAAAAAACATGGAATGGTCTTTTGGGATTCTCTTTGAAAACACAGCTAAATTAAGCGTGACAGTTAGCCTGACAGGGAGCAGGCTAGTTCAGAGGAATAAGTTACCTTGGTTACTAAGCACCTTGGACTCCTATACACCACAGTAATGGAACAGAACTCTTACTTAAAGTAGCCAGACGAAATAAGCCAGGATTTTCCTTTATCTGCCTTGATGTAATACCCCACTGGTGTCCTGTCCTCGGTAACACCATCAGGAGATGATGAGGGACCTGCCGCTGCTCCACTCTCTATGGCTGTTTCTGAAACTAAGGGCTGTGTGTTTCATGATGTTAAGCTTTTCAAGGTCATTTTGATATATATAATGTCATAATCTGACATGGGGTAGATCTTAAGGATTTTTGGCACAAGCGAGCCAGGCTAGAATACCAACATTTCCACAACCTGATTGTAACTGTATTTACAGAGTAAGGAACAGGGCTAGTAATTTATAAACAAATGTTTTCTATATATATATATACGCAATTAAGGAAACAAATCACACATCGGGTCTCAATGAACAAAATATATTAAAGACTAAAATCTTTACTGTACATTGTGTAATAAGTTGATTCAAACTCACACCGAAAATCTAAGTATACCATTTAAATCACAGGCTGTTTCAACTTGTGTGAATTTCATCACAGCAACTCATAATGTGACTCAGTAGTGTGTATGGCCCCCATGTGCCTGTATGCACTCCTGATGTCTGGGCATGCTCCTGACGAGATGGCCGATGGTGTCCTGGGGGATCTCCTCCCAGACCTACATCAGGGCATCAGAGAGCTACTTGGCGTTGTTGGATGCACTGATAAATAATGTCCCAGAGGTTCTCAATTGGATTCAGGTCTAGGGAATGTGAGGGCCAGTCAATGGCATTAATGACTTTGTCATCTAGGAACAGCCTACACTCTGGCCCCATGAGGCTGGCATTGTCCTGCACCAGGAGGAACCCAGGGCCTACTGCACCAGTGTAAGGTCTGACAATGGGTCTGAGGATTTCATCCAAGTACCTGACAACAGTCAGGGTACCTATGGCTAGCACATGGAGGTCTGTGTGACACTCCAAGGATATGTCCCCACAGACCATCACTGACCCACCGCCAAACCGGTCATGCTGGATGATGTCGCAGGAAGCATAACGTTAACCATGCTCTTTCACGTTTGTCACATGCTCAGTGTGAACCTGCTCTCATCTGTGAAGAGAACGGGCGCCAGTGGTGGACCTGCCAATTGTGGTGTTCTCTGGCAAATGCCAATCAAGCTGCATGGTGTTGGGCTGTGAGCACAGGTCGCACCTGTTCCTCCTCACACAAAGGAGCAGATACTGGTCCTACTGCTGGGTTGATGCCCTTCTACGGCCCTGTCCAGCTCTCCTCATGTAACAACCCGTCTCCTGGTATCTCTTCCATGCTTCGACGCCCCTGGGTATGAGCCACAAAATGTATTTCAGCAAGACAATGGACGATCACGTTGCTGGCATCAAATTCAAAATGGCCAAAAACAATAAATATGGTTGAGTTATTAACCATATAAGTTGACCAATGTTTGAGCAGTGGTGTTTCCAGGATTTGAATATTGACGGGGCAGGACAAAATCATCGATGGGCAAAAAAAGACAAAACAAAACCTAAGATCCCTGGATATATTTTTCTTAATGCATCTAGGGCTGCAAAATCAATCTAATATTTATTGCTATCTGAATTTTGCAATACTGATAACTGGCTTTAATTAAGGCCTCAAGGTACATAGGTGAAGGCAATAGGCAGCATTGAACACACATGGTTTTCAAACACTGTGCCATTCATAAACAAAATTAAAACTGAATTACAACAGACAAATTAATTATTTACTATGCAACAGTAAAACATTTTTTTTATTCACTCAATTCTCTTAATGGATTACACAATATGTGGGCATTTGGTAATGGCAATTACCAAATGCCCATGAATCATAATGCCATGTAGAAAAAAATACTTTTAAAGTTTGAAAACCTCACTTAAATGGGAAGTATTGACCATTTTCAGCATATCGTGATATATTTTAGATGTAGCCTACCAATAAAGAGAAAATATCCGTTCCAATCGCAAATGTACTAGTCCTACTAATTGCTACTAACGTACGATACGGTGAGATTTTGTTTTATCACCTCATAATTTAAGCTGTCTGTAAGGTCTGAATGTCAACAGACACAGAGTTTAGGTGCCCTGTAAGCATGGAGTTTCTACCCACTGTCTTTATATGGTTGACGCTGCAAAAGAGTCGCTCACCAGTGCATGTAGTCATTGGAAGGGTAAGAAGAACCTTGAGAAGACTGTGGTACTACCTGCACTATGGTACTGTGGTACTACCTGCACTGTCCGCTGCGGCTGTTCCCTCAGGTTGGGAGTGAACTTGCTCAACGCGTGCTTGGTAATTTGTTGCTATATAGCCTCTAACTAAGAAAAGGGTGCTTTTCTAATGTATACTGTAGGTAAATGTAATTTGAATAAAGCAAATCTACTCTATGATTGGTTAATGCATGCAATGATGTCTTATAGGATGTACTTTACACGTATAGGTACTGTTTCATAGCAATAGAAAAATAAAATTCACTGTAGATTGCAGAGCCATTAAATTATGATCTATCTATATGGCTCTGGATTGAATTGGCCGTGATAATTCTAATATGTTACATGTTTATCTTCTGTTTCATAGCAACTGCATAAAGACAACATGATTGGGTGTTGTTTCGATCCAGATCCTTACAAATTTCTAGGCGGGCCAATGAGTAAATCGGTCGGGCCAAGTCCCGCCCAGATCTTTTTAAAAAGGTAGTTTTTGAATCTGATTTCAACTGGCCAATAAACCTTCATAAAACAAAATTCCAATTCATAATACAAACAATAATTAATATTATATAAATATTATGAAAATAATAATTACATTTTAAATTATGAAATATAGTCAAAGCATTTGACAAAAGCAAAATATGAAAGAGACTTATTTCCATTAAAGATCATTACTTCTGTTAATTACTATATTTCCTATTCAAACTCATTGCATGTATGTTTTCATGAAAAGCAAGGACATTTCTAAGTGACCCCAAACTTTTGAACGGTGGTATATCTCATAACATATAGATATCATATTATAGACATATATACACTTCGAGACCACTAAATGTTCGGCTCAATCCTGACCAGAAATACACACACACACACACACACACACACACACACACACACACACACACAATTGTGCTTATATATCGGCAAGCACATGCACGCAATTGTATAGTTGTTGTATTTGTTTGTATTTTAAATCTGACTTTAATTACAATAAAAAAAAAGATTCAGTGCAGCATTAATTCAGTGCAATTCTGTGAAAAAGTAAACCTGTGCACTCTCAATCTGGTCATTACTTAATGAAACCACATTCAGAAGCACCTTTGCACATTAGATGATCACACAGAGGTTCACACTGTAACCCGGAGTGTGTCATATTGTTTTTTTGCCCAGAGTAAGCGGGCCTTTTGAATGTCAGCACGGTAGCCGATATCGCCACACCAGCAGTACTCAGGAGACAGAACTTTGCTAGGCTTATGCACCCACAGGTATTTATTGAGGTGGCTCTCGTCATGCCACAGAGCCTCCACCTGGTTCTCCTTGTCCTCCATGATGGCCAGGTAACAGGTCCTTGTCATATTCCTCACACTCTGCCACGAGCCTCCAAACACAGCAGCATGATAGTAGAAGTCCCCAGTCTCCATGTAAGCCCTGGACCTGGGGTTGTGGTCATAGGTGTACATGAAATGTGGCCGGTGGTAATAATAGGCGTGGAGCACAGCCACAGTGTCTCCCAGTGCCTCAGATCCGAACCGACCCACAAACACCTGGTCCACGTCGAAGCAGAAGACATACTGGCTGTGGTGACGAATCTCTGACTCGATGACTTCTGCAATTGTCCTCATGCGCATCATGGAGATGTCCTGCCAACGAGAATATGTTGGCACCCTTATAACTTTCAGGCTCCGTCTGGCTCCAAGCGCGATGTTTGGCACCTTCTCCGGCATATCCGTGAACACATAGTATGTGACGGGTAAAGCCACCATAAAATGACGCTCGGCAGAGAGAAGGAACTTCTCCAGGTAGGCATCCAGATACCTTGGGGTAGTCATGATCAGAAACTCAGTTTCAGCAAGAACATTTCCAAAGATACTTGGGTGACAAGTGTTTTATAAAAGTCTTGACATATTTAAAAAAATAATAATAATACAGAAACAACAGACAACCTGCCCACAGCGAATACGGTGAGAGTGACAGAGGAGTGGTTCCTGCTGTGCGCCTGGTCGTAATTGTCTGGATCAAACATCGTCTCCCAGATCACAGGAGCCCCCCATGTGGTGCAGGTCTGAACATCTCCCCTCGACCTGTTAGGTGAGAAAATGACAAACTGGGCCATGGGGTTTCACAACAATGGCCAAAAAGCTGTGGCTTAAGACAAGTGTGTGTTTGAAATCTGAACCTTCAGGAAGACAAAACGAGGAATTTGGATAGAATGGCATGGAAGTCAGGATAATTTACTTTTCTTTCGTGCTCTCCATCACGTAGATTTAAACATGCAACATGTTCTCTCTGCCCACAAAATCTGTAAATAATGGCTTCAGTACAAGGCATGTTTACATGTGTATACAGAAACAGCCATGCCGTGGGTGTGCTGTTTTTTTTGTAATGTTACATCCTGACGAAATCATATGGGTGAATTAAAAAAAGACTGCTGTAGATGGGGACTGGAAAAGTCTGCTTTTATGGGAAAGGTGGGGGTTGACTGCTATGACAAAGACCTTGGCCCCGCAGGACGTTCATATGACTGGGCCTTTCTCAAACAGCGTACAGGTCCGCCCCCGTACAAAAAGGTGATTGATGCTTGCAAATAACTCTTCAAAAGGCAGTTCACAGTTGCTAAATGTTGTTGTGCTACAGGTACAAAAACCAACTCCCAAGTGAACGCTGCCATTTTAGTTATGTCAGGCTGACATAACTAAAATGACTCACAGGTCAGGACAGGAGCCTATTGTAACTATAATATTCACTCAGAAAATGTGTGTTTTGATGTATTTTTATTTTCTAGCTATTTGCATGCACAACGCCACAAGCTTTCTCCTGAACTCTCTGTCTTAGAGATAAGGAAACATATGTCAACATGGTTTCGTTGGGTGTTGAATTAGTAAAACATGATTACTTCAATTCTACATGGAAATATCCAACCAATGGAGCATATCTCCTTCAGTATCAACACCTCTTCCCAACAACATTAAAAAAAAATGTTCCAGGCTCTGAAGTGAGAAGGACTTTGAGTCAGATGTCAGCCAAGTTAATGTGGCTGGCATTGAATTATGGGACCGCTTATAAGTTAGCATAACTTATAACGCTGACCGGGTTATAGGGATTTTTATCTGTTCAGCAAAGATGCAAGTTTCTTTGTTTGCCTGTCTGTTCTTTGAAGATGATGATAATGGTTAATGGTAATATCCATGCTATTCTCAGAGCATGGTTCTCTGCCTATAGTTCCAGGGACCTGGAGGATCTGAGGAGGTCCAGATATGACCTACGGAAGACCATCAGAGATTCCAAAAGAGACTACAGGGATAAGTTGGAGTCTAACTACCACAGCTCTGACATGAGAAGCTTATGGTGTGGACTGTGACATATCACAGACTATAAAAAGAGAAACAGCAATGATGCCCAGCCTGCCGCCTCATTCACTGAATGACTACCACCCTGTAGCACTGACCTCCACCATCATGAAGTGTTTCGAGCAGCTGGTCAGAACTCACATCTGCTCCACCCTTCCTGACACTTTGGACCCCTTTCAATTTGCATAACGCCCCAGTAGATCTACAGATGATGCCATCACCCTGACGACACACACCCTCTCCCACCTGGAAAAAGGCAACACATACGTGAGGATGCTGTTCGTGGACTACAGCGCAGCTTTCAACACTATTGTGCCCACTTAGCTTGTTCCTAAGGTCTGGACCCTGGAACTTAACACAGGATGACGCTGTGTTATTTGGTGCATTTGACAAATAAACTTTGACATGCAAGTATGTCACCCATCTGTCTTAAAAGGTTACTTGACAATGGACATTTAATGCCCTAGTAAGTGGGACAGCTCCCTGGGAAGGAGGGTGGCTCCCAGTTCCCAGCATCCTTATTTACATTACGCTACATTTTCAAGGATATATCAAAGAAAATTTGAGATGATAGATTATTTTGTTGTGTAAACTTAGTGTGCGCCACATTTCCGATAGAGCCCCACTCCCTGTAGTTTTGCAAGTGTGAAGACAACTGTGTTTGAACTGTATAACATTTATGTGTAGTGAGGATGCTTATCGCTCGATTTTCCCACGATTGGCAGCCACAATTCTCAAACATGCCGGTATAAATTCAAACGGTCAAATTATCATTTAGACTTATATTAGTTTATCTAGAGATATATTCTCTCTCTCATAATGTAAACAAGCTAAATCATGGGTAGGACTTCAAGTGTGCAAGTAACTTGTAGCATTTGATTATGACAAGGCCAACAAAATAATAACCAACGAAAAGGCCCTACCAGAGGTCTAGTGAGGCATCTATATTGTCCCCTAGTTTCAGTTTCTCTCCAGGGGCTAGATGACATTGGTCCATGGGGATTATCCCTTCCAAGTACCTGCAAGACAACATGCTTAGTCAAAACTTTGAAAATGTCATTTCAATGGGTAATTGGTAATATTTTTCTAATTACAAAAAGTTAACTAGGTACAGGACAAACCACACAGCATGCATTTAAAATGTCTTCAATAAATACTTTCAGCCATGTATTGGTAAATGGAAGGCATTGTTTGATTATTGAAAGGGTATGGTAATGTACATTACCATATGGTACTTTAATGATAAACAACATTCTGTACATTACCTTGGAAATAATGGACCCTTCAGAGTTTTCAAAGGCAATTTACAAAACTGAGGTGTTTACATTGTTTATACCATGGCTTCCCACATACAAACATATTACTAGTAGAAATGACCTGTTTTTGTTTACATAAAATGTTTCCATGTTATTAATTCATGAGTTTTCATATTGTGTTTGCTCTAGATGTCAGCCAGTGGTGTGTTTCATTAGTTCTTAAGTTTATAGAACTAAAGAAGCGAACGGGTTAGGTCTCATTTGTCGCGACCAAAACAAGAGAAAGCATAATTACTAATAAAACATAAATATGAACTAGGGCTGGTCGATATAGCCCAAAACTTACATCACAATATATTAAAGATTTTTCATTGATACAATATTAATGACAACATTCATTTGTACAACTCCAGAAAAAATACCACTGCACCTTTTTTCTTTCCTTTCCAAAAAAGTCGAAAAAGAAGGTTTTGAGTAAGGAACAGAAGGGTTAAAATTAAGAGACCACTGCAAATTGAACCCCCCGAATCCCTCCCATAATTCAAACCCTGGCTGCAACTAAGGTAGTTATTGGAGATTTACATGCCATGGGTGTTATGGAAAAGACGCATTCTGCGTTGAACATCCAGGCCTGGACAGTGAAAAAAACAACAGGTGCATGGCATGTAATTGTAATGTACAGGAACGCAAATGAAACCATTTCCAAACATGTCGTGCTGGAAAGTCCCATGTGCAGCTTTTGTGTAGAAGAATGCAAATTGTCTGCCAGTATTTTCTGATAGCATGCTGCATTCATCTTGCCAACAATTTTCACAAGATTCCCCGTGCCTTTAGAGCTCACACACCTCCAAAACATCAGTGAGCCACCACCATGCTTCACAGTGGGGATGGTATTCTGTTCACTATAGGCATTGTTGACCCCTCTCCAAACATAGCGCTTATGGTTGTGACCATAAAGCTCTATTTTGGCCTCGTCACTCCAAATTACAGTGTGCCAGAAGGAGTGAGGTGTGTCAAGGTGTTGATGGGCATATTGTAACCAGGCTTTTTGTGGCATTAGCACAGTAAAGGCTTCTTCCTGGCAACTCGACCATGCAGCTCCTTGTGCTCCTTGAAACAACCACACCGTCTTTTTCCAGAGCAGCCTGTATTTCTCCTGAGGTTACCTGTGGGTTTTTCTTTGTTTCTTCTGGCAGTTTTGGCTGAAATCTTTCTTGGTCTACCTGAACTTGGCTTGGTATCAAGTTCCATTACCTTGTTACGCAGGTCTTTTGACAGTTCTTTTCTGCTCCCCATGGCTCAGCTTCCACGTGAGAGCTAACAAACTCATTGACTATTCATACACAGATGGAGAAGGTAACCTCCAACATGGGTTTAAATAGTAACCCATTTATACATGTATAGGACCAAGTATATATCACTTCAAGAATTTCCACAACAGCACAGACACTAATTGCAATTTAAAAAGCCAAAGGTGTTGGAAATTCACCTTTAATTGCCATTTTCAACTGTGTGTGTCAGCTTGTGTGTCTGTAACAAGGCCAACATTCAACGGTATGGAAACCTTTGATCAGGGCCATTTGGGGGATTTCTGTTATCATTATGATTTAAAAAGGAGCCAAAGAAATATGTGATAATAAATGGCTTCATATGATCAGTACCCTTAAATAAAAATTGTATCAGTCATACTTTCAAAATCAATGCCAATATTTCACAATTTCTGCCAGGGTACACAAACTTATGAGCACAACTGTAATTCATAAAAGTTCACCCCTTTATGAATCCTGAACTTGTTGAGGGGGAAGAGAAGGCGGAATGGGCAGTTACTACATCAAGTGATATATCTAATGGCTCTACTGGAAGCTCTCCAGTTACCTGTTCAAGTTGCAATCATGAAAACAAAAGCACATGGAAATATTCTCATAGAAGAGGACAAAGAGGACATGTAAAAAAGCCAGCCCAGTACTGGAACAGCATTCTATGGACAGATTAAACTAAGATCAACTGTACCAGAATGATGGGAAGAAAAAAGTATGAAGAAGGCTTGAAACGGCTCATGATCAAGCATACCACATCATCTGTAAAACACAGAGGAGGCAGTGTGATGGCATGGGCATGCATGGCTTCCCATGGCACAGGGGCACTTGTGTTTATTGATGATGTGACAGAAGAAAGAAGGAGCTTGATGAATTCCCAAGTGTATAGGGATATATTGTCTGCTCAGATTCAGCCAAATTCAGGGAAGTTGAATGGACAGCACTTCACTTTACAGACAGATAATGACCCAAAACATACTGCGAAAGCAACCCAGGAGCATTTTAAGGCAAAGAAGTGGAATATTCTGTAATGGCCAAGTCAATCACCTGATCTCAACCCGATCGAGCATGCATTTCACTTGCTGAAGATGAAACGTAATACCCATTAAAGACACACGAACAATGAACAACTGAAGACAACTGCAGTTTGGTGATGTCCAATGCGTTCCAGACATTGCCTGCAAAGGATTCTCGACAAAGCATTAAAATTAACATTTTATTTATGATTGTGAAAATTTGTCCAATTATATTTGAGCCCCTGAAATAAGGGGACTGTATGAAAATGGTTGCAATTCCTAAACTTTCCGGAAAAGTTAAATGTACAGATAAGGAACAGCTGGAGGACCAATTTGCAACTTATTATGTCAATTGGTAATATGATTGGGTATAAAAAGAGCCTCTCAGAGTGGTAGTGTCTCTCAGAAGTCAAGATGGGCAGAGGATCACCAATTCCCCCAATGCTGCAGTGAAAAATAGTGGAGCAATATCAGACAGGAGTTTCTCAGAGAAAAATTGCAAAGAGTTTGAAGTTATCATCATCTACAGTGCATAATATCATCCAAAGATTTAGAGAATCTGGAACAATCTCTGTGCGTAAGGGTCAAGGCCGGAAAACCATACTGGATGTCCATGATCTTCGGGCCCTCAGACGGCACTGCATCACATACAGGAATTATACTGTAATGGAAATCACAACATGGGCTCAGGAATACTTCCAGAAAACATTGTCGGTGAACACAATGCACCGTGCCATTCGCCGTTGCCAGCTAAAACTCTATAGGTAAAAAAAGAAGCCGTATCTAAACAGGATCCAGAAGCGCAGGCGTTTTTCTCTGGGCCAAGGATCATTTAAAATGGACTGTGGCAAAGTAGAAAAGTGTTCTGTGGTCAGACGAATCAAAATTTGAAGTTCATTTTGGAAAACTGGGACGCCATGTCATCCGGACTAAAGAGGACAAGGACAACCCAAGTTGTTATCAGCGCTCAGTTCAGAAGCCTGCATCTCTGATGGTATGGGGTTGCATGAGTGTGTGTGGCATCGGCAGCCTACACATCTGGAAAGGCACCATCAATGCTGACAGTAACACTCACCTAAACAATTATTAGGAACACCATACTAATACTGTGTTTGACCCCCTTTCGCCTTCAGAACTGCCTTAATTCTACGTGGCATTGATTCAACAAGGTGCTGAAATCATTCTTTAGAAATGTTGGCCCATATTGATAGGATAGCATCTTGCAGTTGATGGAGATTTGTGGGACGCTCCCGTTCCACCACATCCCAAAGATGCTCTATTGGGTTGAGATCTGGTGACTGTGGGGGCCATTTCAGTACAGTGAACTCATTGTCATGTTCAAGAAACCAATTTGAAATGATTCGAGCTTTGTGACATGGTGCATTATCCTGCTGGAAGTAGCCATGAGAGGATGGGTACATGGTGGTCATAAAGGGATGGACATCGTCAGAAACAATGCTCAGGTAGGCCGTGGCATTTAAACGCATGCCCAATTGGCCCTAAGGGGCCTAAAGTTGTGCCAAGAAATCATCCCCCACACCATTACCACCACCACCACCACCACAGCATGCACAGTGGTAACAAGGCATTGACGGATCCATGTTCTCATTCGTTTATTGCCAAATCTGACTCTACCATCTGAATGTCTCAACAGAAATCGAGACTCATCAGACCAGGCAACATTCTTCCAGTCTTCAACTGTCCAATTTTGGTGAGCTCGTGCAAATTGTAGCCTCTTTTTCCTATTTGTAGTGGAGATGAGTGGTACCCGGTGGGGTCTTTGCTGTTGTTGCCCATTCCGCCTCAAGGGTTGTGCGTGTTGTGGCTTCACAACTGCTTTGCTGCATACCTTGGTTGTAACGAGTGGTTATTTCAGTCAAAGTTGCTCTTCTATCGGCTTGAATCAGTCTGCCAATTCTCCTCTGACCTCTAGCATCAACAAGGCATTTTCACCCACAGGACTGCCGCATACTGGATGTTTTTCCCTTTTTCACACCATTCTTTGTAAACCCTAGAAATGGTTGTGCGTGGAAAATCCCAGTAACTGAGGCAGATTGTGAAATACTACAGACCAGCCCGTCTGGCACCAACAACCATGCCACGCTCAAAATGCTTAAATCACCTTTCTTTCCCCATTCTGACATTCAGTTTGGAGTTCAGGAGATTGTCTTGACCAGGACCACACCCCTAAATGCATTGAAGCAACTGCCATGTGATTGGTTGATAAGATAATTGCATTAATGAGAAATTGAACAGGTGTTCCTAATAATCCTTTAGGTGAGTGTACATTGAAGGGTGTGTCTACCTAGCAAATATCAGGTTTCCAAGACAGTAACGCCCCCATGCCAAATGGTCAATGTAAACATTCCTTGGATTAGTAGAGCGCAACCTACAGAGAGATAATCTAATCAGAGAGGTATCTGTTGTTATCATTATCTAGGCACATTCACCTACAATGAAATGTACATTCACATTGTAATTGTTAATGCTCAGATTCCACACTGGCAAATGTAAATTGAGCTGCAGAGTGCTGGGCTGTGAGCACAGGTCCCACTAAAGGACATCGGGCCCTCATGCTATCCTCATGGACGTCTGCCATACTGACAGTTGGTCAGAAACATGCAAACCAGTAGCCTGCTCATTTTGTAGGGCTCTGGAAGTGCTCCCTCCTGTCCTCCTCGCACAAAAGCAGCAGAGGACAGTTCCTGCTGCCAGGTTGATGCCCTTCTACATCCCTGTTCAGCTCTCCTTGTGTAACGTCCATCTCCTGCTATCTCCTCCATGCTCTCGAGGCTGTACTGGGAGACACAGCAAACCTTGCAACGGCAGGTATGGATGTGCCATCCTGGAGGAGCTGGACTACCTATGCAACCTGAATGGGCTGTGACAAGGACACTAGCAAAACGCAAAAATTGAGAAGAATCAGTCAAGAAGGATAAGGAGAGATCCACTGTCTGTGGCCAACACCTGCAAAACCATTCCCTTTTTGGGGGTTGTCTTGTTGTTGCCTCTCCAGTGCACCTGGTGTCATTTGCACAAAAACAGGTCACACAATCGCTTATGCTTCCAAACTAGAAAGATTGATATCCCTGAAGTTTAATTGACTTGGTGTTATACTGTGATAATTACATGTCCCCTTGATTTCTTTGAGCAGTGTATTTCCCCAGTATTCATGTTAGGTTAGTCTGTGCACAATATAATATAACCACTAGAGTTCCCTTAATGATTTTGAGCAGTGTATTAAAATAAATGTTATGTTTCCGAGCATGTCATTTTCTGGTCCAAAACACAATTTATGTATTCTTCATATTCTAGTTAAAGACGTCTAGAATTTCTCTACCAGGGCTCCAATACCAGGAACATGTGGAGTGGTCTGAGAACCATCACTGACTATAAAGGCAATACAGGTAGTGTGGGGGAACTGAACTCTTTCTATGCTCGCTTTGAGAACATCATCCCTGTCATGGATACTCAAATGGACCAGGACGGCTGCCCTTCCCAAATGACCAGGTCAGACGTCTGTAAAGCCCTAAAAAGGATTAACACCCACAAGGCTCCTGGACCAGATAACATCTCAGGCCGTGTTCTCAAGGTCTGTGCTGACCAACTGGCTGATGTCTTTACTGATATATTCAACCTATCGCTACGTCAGTCAGTGGTCCTCACCTTCAAAAAGTCCATAATTCTTCCTGTGCCAAAAAGCAAAAGGTCCTCTGGATGAATGACTACCATCCTGTAGCACTCACACCAATCACCATGAAGTGCTTTGAGCGGCTAGTTAAAACACACATCACAGACTCCATGCCTGCAACACTTGACCTGCTACAATTTGTCTTCAGACAAAACAGATCCACAGAGGATGCCATCGCTCTGATCCTCTACTCTGCTCACTCTCATCTGGACAAAAGGAACACATATGTGAGAATGCTGTTCATTGCTTATAGCTCATCCTTCAACACCATTGTGCCCCATGGAATGTTGTGCGTGCCATGGAATACACAAATTAAGAGAAAAGCTGAAAAATCTAGTTTCTTTGTTAGAAAATAGAGGGAGGGAAATGGAGAGCAAGTTTGTGTGTGGTCCTGGGGAGGATATTCTGTAGCATTTATTTTTTGTATTTTTATTTATTTTGGTCGTAACACAAACTGTCCCCTATATCAGGAATAAACATGCATTTTAGAAGTCAATTTCTAGCCAATCAGCAACAAGTAGCTGTTTAATGAATATAATTCTTACCTTACTG
This sequence comes from Esox lucius, assembly GCF_011004845.1. Classification (NCBI taxonomy): domain Eukaryota; kingdom Metazoa; phylum Chordata; class Actinopteri; order Esociformes; family Esocidae; genus Esox; species Esox lucius. Next base: position 14,690,937 of record NC_047585.1, read on the forward strand.
ATGTAGGTATGAAGTAGACAATGCTGAGCAGCATAACAGAACAGAATGCAAATTCAAATAGACGCTTTGCCTTGTAAATTATTCTGCTGGAAAACAGACAAGATAACATTTCAGAGAGTATAATAGGGATCTCATTGTGAGTTTGTAAATCCTAGATCAAAGCACAAATTGCAATAACGTTTTTGTGTTCAGCCAAGACCATCATTTTGAAAACATTCTCATTTCCATTATTACTTAAGACATAGAAGTTACCATAATAGATGTTAAACCCTCTTATCAATGTTACAGAGACAAAGAAAGACATTCAAATATTGTAGAAGTGTAGTATTCCAGGCAGGCGCCAGAATATATAACCATTCAAACCCTGGGTGTCCTGCCCTGCTGCCATACAGCAGACAGAGATGATCCAAGAGCCTCAAAATCAGGACAGAGAGATGTGCTTCTACCCCAAGCACACCTTAACCTTAGTGTCCTATTAAACCCCCCCCCCCCCCCCCCCCCCCCCCCACACACACACACACACACACACACACACACACACACACACACACACACACACACACACACACACACACACACACACAATCTAGGACATTAAAACACTGAATGCTTTGAGAAGGTTTACAAATGTAACTGCACAGAATTTACATAGTGAAACTAAATGCTAAACCTTTTCTCAGAAGTGGCATTTTTCTAGGTACAGTAGATACTATACCGACACTGGGCAAACGTGTAGCACTGTGGTGTAGTGGTTCTAGACAGCCACTCACGTGGGAGACCCTAGTTTCAATCCAGTGAGGGCAACAACATTTATCACTTAACTGCGGGCCGGCTGACCTAGGCTTGCCTGGTTCCTTATCTGGTTTGTCCTTAAAAACGCTGCTGGATTTTCCCTTAAAACAGCAGATTTTTAATAGAATATCTACATAGGCGTACAGAGGCCCTTTATCAGCAACCATCAGTCCGGTGTTCAAATGGCACATTGTGATTGCTAATCAAAGTTTATCATTTTTCAAAGCTAATCGATTAAATAGCCGATAAACTAAAATAACATTGTGTACTACTCCCTACACAGAACAGCTTAAACTTGCTCTAACTATAATATGAAGAGGAGGCCTCTGTACGCCTATGTAGATATTCTGTTAAAAATCAGCCATTTCCAGCTACAATAACCATTTGACCCCAAACTTTTGAATGGACACTTGATTGAAGAACACATTGTAGGCAGGCAATAAGCATGGGAAATTATACTGAAGTGTTTGTTAGTTAAGATACATTGCACATTAAGCATTTCCTCCATTTTAGGCAGGATGTGTAATATATTGTATATCTGCAAATCTGTAAGTAGAATTGGTCTTAACCTCTGAAATTTAGAGCACAAGCTATGTTTAAGGCTCAGTATTTAGTGTTAGGAGTGACAGTTACGTTACGATTAGCTAAAACTAAAATAATATTTGGGGATCTGTTTTTGCTCAACAGCACTACTTGCCTAAAAGTTGTGGAACACATTTAATGGGAGAATTTTCTTTGTTACAACTGAAGTAAAAAAATGTTGGCCCGACTTGATGATTCAGACACGTGTTGGTACATTAAAAGATTAAACCGAAGGTTTAATGTATTTGTTGATTCTGTAATACGTTTTTGAATTTTCCTTACAAAATATTATATGTTGAAATGGTAATTGTTCATTTCACTATTGATGTATTACACTTTTTTTTGTATTATCAAAATATGCATCAAGAATTGTGTAATTTCTCTGGTATTGTATCTAAAGAATCAAAATTCTGTTATCCTGACTTCCCTATTCCAGGCATTATTTTACATCGACATATCCCAAACTGAAACATTGTACTCAGATGACTTACACATTGATTGATAATAGATAATAAGACTGAAATCACATAATATATGTAAAATCAACATGGGGCAGCAGGATAGCCTCAAAACAAGATGTTGTTGGTTCTAATCCTTAAGCCGACAAGATGAAAAACCCAGTGAGCAAGACAGTTCATTGTGATTGCTCACAGAAAATGTATGTAACATTTAATGTGTTCATATCATACTTACCTAGAAAATAATAGTTAAAAAGGTCACAGCTTACCTCATTGTTTTGTTTTTTTCAAAGATGTTTTCAGAGTTGTGAAACAAATATGCTGAGGGAATTAAATGTATAATGTTAAAGTGAATACCAAAACTGATAACATTCTGGCAATATTGAACTGTGTATCACAAAAATATTATTGTTGTGATTTAAGCAAATCAAAATATCAATATCTGTCTCAGTAAATGTCTTCATTTGGTTTTCAATAGCTTGTTGACAGAAGGTCTAAAATACTTTGCTTTGTAAATGTATTCAATCCCCTGAACAATTCTCGTATTTTCTAAGTGTAGGTGTTTCAATGTACCATTTGTAAATCAGTAATAGGAAATGATAGTTCAGTAATCTGAAATTTTTTATGAGGCACAAAAAAATGAAACATTAATCTAGAATGAAACAAAGATGAAGAGCAAAGTATAATCAGCATGAAGTGTAGTAAGTCATTTTTCTTGATAATGTGACAAGGCAACTGCTGATGGCAGCACAATGAATGCAAAAGTATACAGATTTTGTTTTCCACACACACACTTTCAGTTTTTTTAATAATATTTATTGTTTAAATAAACATACATCTATTTAATTATATTGATTCCTAACCAGATGACACGTACCTATTATTTTCATAAGGGCTTTGCTTTGTTTCATAAATGCTTTTGTCTTACTACAACTGTCACTTAAAAACTTTTTTTTTCACATGAATTAATAGATTTGTTTCAAAGTCACAATTATTAAATACTTTTTCTAAATTGCTATTATTTTTGTTAGAATTTTTATGCAATTATTCTTCCAGATTAAGATGTTTAGTTGATGTCCAGATGTCTCCTGAGACATCGCCCATGTGGTTATAACTGGAAAAAAATATGGGGGAAAAACTATACATTAAATACCTTGCAGAACATTAAACAAGGAAATACCTTTAATAAGAGAATGTAATAAGGAAAACACACTTGTCTATAGATCTCTAGATCATATGGATGTTGAGTATTGAAAAATATGAACATTTTGAAAATATTGCCAATTTGTCATCAACAATGTTGTTACACTCCAGGTGCTTACAATTATTGGTTGCTCTCAGTAGGGTTTTACTCTGACATTCTTTCAGCTATTGGCATGGACAATTAAGCAGTTCAAGTCCTGTGAATAACCTGAAATGGTACAACGGTAAGCATTTAGGCTACGAAAAACAAAAAAATTATGTACCTTCAGAGTTACAAAAAAGGGCCTTTTCAGGTAACAAGTAAGGGGTTAAATAACTTACTGCTGTCTTGCCAGCAATGCGAAATAAATGTGGCTTTGGTGTTAGCTTCCTACAGCATGAAAAGGTTCTTAGAAACTGCAGGAAACTTTGACAAGACGAGGTTTGGTAAAACCAACACCACAAAAGGATTGATCAGAAGTTTGTGAGTTAAAAGCTTGCGGGAAAGGTGCCTCACAGGACAACAGCTTTAAGCACAGCTTAACACTGATCAAAGCAAGCAAGTCTCAGTTTCAACGGTGAAGAGAAGACTTTGAGCTGCAGGTTTGACAGGTCAAGTGGAAGAAAGCCATTGCTAAGATGGCATTATAAGAGCAAGAGGCTTGCCTGAACCATGAAGCACCGCCAGCGGACTACTGAGGTCTTAAAATCTTCAATTCATTGCACAGGGTTTTTGTATGCCATCGAGAAGGTGAAATTATGGTTCCCCAGTGTGTCTGACCAACTGTCAAACATGGAGGAGAACACATGATGGTTTCAGGCTCAATTGCTGGATCCAGAGTCTGCAACTTGCACAGAGTGAGTGGGACCCTAAACCAAAATGGTTGCAACAGCATTTTGCATCGCAATATAATACCGTCTGGGTAATGCTTAGTTGGTCAGGGTTCATCCTACTGCAAGATAATGAGCTAAAACATAACTCCAGACTATACTTTAGAAGAAAGACAGTACACTCCAAATTATAGAACGTCAGGCATAATCTCCCATCAAGCTAGCTTGGGATGAACTGGGCATAAGGGTGAAAGCAAAGTTTGTGGGAACATCTAGAAAATGTTTGTGAAGGACATTTGATTTCCATTGTAGAGAGAGTGAAGAGGCAACTCCAGGATACTGCCGTTCAAGGGGTGTAGCGGTGCATGTATAACAACCATACCATTCGGTACAGAACATTCAGTTTGGTACATGTTGTGATCCGAATGAATATAGTCCAGGTTTAACCACACACGTTACTTTTTTTGTGTGCAAAACTAACATTCTAAACTCAGAGTAGCCCAGTGGCGTCTTTAGGCCGCCAACACTGTGTATTATGTATGTAATTCACCCTAACAAAAGTAAGTTACCTCTCATGTCTCATACCCACCCCACTTAAAATAAAGGCAACAGAACATCTAATAGTAGAACGGTTTTCAAACAAGCTCATTATTTAGTTCAGCGGTATGTGCTCACATACAGGTTCAGCCAAGATCACTTGGAGCACCAATTTAATTCAATCAGAGCGTCAGGTAGGGTTGGTGTTCTTTTAATTACAATTTGGAAAATATACCTAATGAATTTCTTTGTCTTGTGAGTAATGTATGTATTGTGTGCCGGCTGGAATAACAATCAATCAATCAAATGTATTTATAAAGCCCTTTTTACAACAGCAGTTGTCACAAAGTGCTTTACAGAGACACCTGGCCTTAAACCCCAAGGAGCAAACAACCGTAGTGTTGAATTTCAGTGGCTAGGAAAAACTCCCTAAGAAGGTCGAATTTTAGGAAGAAACCTAGAGAGGACCCAGGCTCAGAGGGGTGACCAGTCCTCTTCTGGCTGTGCCGGGTGAGATATTAAGAGTCCAATTGGAATAATTTTTTTTATCTGGGCTAAATCCAGAGTCTATTTGATTTTAGACTAGGTCAGAAGTATGACTAGGTGGACAAGGACAGGGACAGCAACGGGCCCCCCAAACCAGGTAATCCGCAGGTGTGGACTAGGACCTCATCTCCTCCTAAAATGTTATACTGGAGGAGACTGAGAAAAGTTAGTAGTGAGTTCCTCATATCCCCCAGCACAATAATATAGCAGCGTAACACCTTGGAACTGAGACTGTGACACTGTGGCCCTACCTGGGGGAGGCCCCAGACAGGGCCCAACAGGCAGGAAGTCCATCCACCCACATTGCCAGGCATCAACTAAAGAAACACCCACCAACCACAACCCCTGAATGAGGGCAGAGTATTGCTAGCAGCGTACAGCCCAAGTGCACAACAGAGAGTCAACAACAAGCCAGTGACTCTTCCCCCTGAAAGGCATTGGAGGGAGGGCATCCCAGTGGCGACGAGAGCCCACCTGGCAAGACAGCAAGGGTGGACAGTATCAAGCCTACTGGTCACCCACACACCCCCGGGCCAGGCTACACCTAATTATAAACCGTGCTGTATAGATGAGTTTTTAGTAGACACTTGAAAGTTTGCACTGAGTTTGCATTTCTAACCTTAATTGGCAGATCATTCCACAGGAGTGGAGCTCTATGAGAAAAGGCCCTGCCGCCAGCTGTTTGTTTAGAAATTCTAGGTACAATTAAAAGGCCTGCATCTTGCGATTTAAGGTTACGTGTAGGTATGTATGGCTGGATCATTTCATCAAGGTAAGTAGGAGCAAGTCCATGTATTGATTTATAGGTTAAGAGTAAAACCTTAAAATCAGCCCTAACCCTAACAGGCAGCCAGTGTTAGGACGCTAGGACAGGAGTAATGTGTTCAAATTCTTTTGTTCTAGTTAGGATTCTAGAAGCCGTGTGCAGCACTAATTGAAGTTTATTTATTAATTTGTCTGGATAACCAGAGAGAAGAGATTTGCAGTAATCTAGTCTAGAAGTAACGAAAGCATGGATACATTTTTCTGCATCAGTTTTTGATAGAAAGTTTCAAATTTTTGCAATGTTTTGAAGATGAAAATAAGCAATCCTTGAGACATATTTTACAATCCATCGGCACGCCAGTTCTAGGCCATCTTCCGCCACCTGATGGTTCGGTGTAGTGTCTCACCTGTGTAAAGCACTATATAAATATAATGGGTTTTTTTCATTATTATTTTAATAAGGTGCTGAGAGCTGCAGAGAGGGTGATCCGCCAAACTTCACCAATGCAAGCTCCTAAGGTGTCGACAGTCACACACAAAACGGAGGATGTTTTTCTGCTTGGGGAATACATTGAGGAGACTGTTTGGCATCGACAACCATCATTCTGACTTGTTGTCATTGGTTGTGTCTGTGTTTCTCAAAATAAGGCTGCACAACATTGCCAAACTCACCTCTCTTGAACTGCAGAAAGGGAGCATGAGGAAGAACTGTCCTCTTTCAGGGGTTTTAGAGCGTGTGCATGTGTGTGGTTCCACGAAAATTCAAGACTTTAATCCTAAATACCACCATCCAAAAACTAATTCTAAGCTTTATATCTGTACTTTAACCTTACTCATCACACATAGTATCTTTATGTCATATCTGTCATCATTCTGACAAGATTAACACTGAAACTGAAAGCAGTGCCTTAAAACTGCCTGGAAACAGTGGTCTGTCACATTATATGTGAATACTGCTGTAAGTGTTGGTGGGTCTGTAAATACCTCTGTTCATGTTTCATGAACTCTAGCCTCATGGTGTGTGTCTCCAGGAATCAAAATGTTGGTCTCCTTTGCCTTACACTGGGTTTGTGAGATTGTGTTTAATGAAGTTTATCTTTATGTTATGTCTTTGTGTTTGTGATTGTCTTAACCCTGATCTCTTTCCCTCTGGGTTCTGAAAAGCACTTGTAACTGTGTTTTGAATACTGCTACATTAAGTTTGCAGACTTTTCAAGGGCGTTTCAACAAAGTAAATGTGCAGTTTAAATGAAAACTGTCACATTTAATTTTATCCTGCTATTTTAGACTGGGACCCATTTGTGTATGTTGGGAGGGGGGCTGCGAAATGAGAGAAATATATATATATATCTGACTTTACTGCCACTATTTACACATTAGGTGTTTCAATCAGAATGATAGTCAAACTGGAAATGTTCCTGTTTTTCTCCCTTTTTGGGGATTATGTTCACAGTTTTGATCTCGGACCTCTGGTCCCTTTATATCATATATCAGAATATTCTATTACTGTTAACCCCACTATGAATATTAAAATACGCCTAACCATGTGTCCTGTATCATAGCTACATGTATGACCTTTGCAGCATACCTCACTGAGGTATGATTAATTAAATGCGCTGACAGCTCATTTCACCTGCCAAAACAGATTACTCTGAGTGGAGCGGCGGACCGGTCCAAGATGGCGGCCCCACGGCTCGTCAGCGCCAGTAGGCAGTAGCGGTCGATGCGATGTCTACTCTTTATTATGTCTATGGTAATAACCTTTACAGCTAGAGACAAGGGTGACAAACTGCCAATTTCTCCCTTGTCTACTACAGCATATACTACGAAAACTGCAAAGAAAGCAAAAGAAGACCTAGACTAGCTCTCTACAGCTAGCAACCAAGAACCCTAAGCCAACGTTATTAAGGCTAACAATAATGTCATTGAACTTTGAGTTAGTGCTTTTTTTTTGGAACAGGTAGCAAATGCTATTTTTCATATTATTATTGGGAACTTCATTCTCTATCGGGCATTGGTGCGATACTGCTTCTGACCTGTGATTGCAATGCTGTAGTTTTTATTTATTTTTTACTGGAAAAAAAAATCCTACCAGTAGTGCAGCTTTAACTACAGTGGCGATGAGCAAAGTTTATAACATCGCAATAAATTAAAAGAAATGTTATGTTTGTTATGTCTTTTTCCACTGTACCGAAATCGTTCCAAAACGTGATAAAGAATTTCGGTACGTACCGAACCGTGACTTTTGCGTACCGTTTACACCCCTATGCCCCTCTACGCAGAGTTCTTCCTCTGTCTTGTGTCGGTCTTCTTTTGCCCATCATAATCTTTTCTTTTTATTGACCATACTGTGATACGGTTTTTCTTTACAACTCTGCTTAGGAGGCCACAATCCCCCCACTGCTGAAATTGAGACAGGTGTTTTGGGTGTACTATTTAATGAAGCTGCCAGTTGAGGACTTGTGCGGACTCCTTCTCCACAGTGTAAAAAAAAAATTCTGGCAGCTGGGGTTCCGGAAAAATACCGTTAAAAAACAGGTATGTTGTAAAACTACATAGCGTAAAAATACATTATTAATCTGTAGAAATACGGAAATTTACTTTACTTAAAATAAAGTATATTGAAATAATTTCACAGCAAGAATCGATTTTCTCCCTCAAATTCTCCCTTTCGTTGCTGTCATCAATAGCTTTTTAAAATGTCTGTTCTTCAAGTTTTATGCACTTACACATCAACTATTTGTATTTTGATGACTCGTGCCTTACCAACTTCCACCAGACACAATAGTCAGAGCTCCCTAAGAATTTCACACCAAGCAGCAAATCACACAAAATAGAAGTCTTCTTTTATATAGTTGGCACACCATAATCCCCCAAAAAACATTCCAAAGGGTAACACTGAACAAGATGGCAAAAAACATAAAGAACAAGATGGCAAAAAAAAAGCTCTTTCACCTTCATATCAAGTACAACAAACATTAACAAAATGAACTGCCACAAAGCATGCTGGGATATCAATAATAAAACAGAAATACTGTTTTTTGTAAACTGCAAATCAAAGTCTGTGGAAAAACAGATAATTCTTATGTTTCCTGATAACAGACTTTTCCAGTTATTTTCCAGGACAAATTTTAAATGAAGGTTTGAATGTATAATTTAAAACAGAATTTCACTGTAATTCTGAAATACAGAGAATTACATGTACAATTTAAAGTAAATTACAGTTACGATCCCTTTACCTTGTATAAATGTCCCTCTTACCACACCCAAGCATCCCCAGAACATCACATTGCCACCACCATGCTTAACAGATGGCATTAAGCACTCATCCAGCATCTTTTCATTTGGTCTGCGTCTCACAGATGTTCCTCTTTGTGATCACATCACCTCCAACTTAGATTAATCTGTTCATAATACTTCTTTCCAATCTTCCTCTGTCCAGTGTCTGTGTTCCTTTTCCCATTTAATTTTTTTAAATTTTATTGGCCAGTCTGAGATTTAGCCAATGTAAGTCGGCTTTACCCTGTTGGCATTGAGACTGGTATTTTGTGGGTACTGTTTAATGAAGCTGCCAATTCAGTTGTTGCAAGGCGTCTATCTCTCAATCTCGACGCTCAAAATTATTTGTCCTCCTGCTCAGTTGTACACTGGGGCTTCCCACTCGTCTTTCTAGTACGGATAGAGTCTGTTTGAATTGTTCTGTGAAGAGACCACTACGCATTACTGCAAGATCTTCAGTTTCTTGGCAATTTCTCGCTCTGAGCTGCCTTCAATTCTCAGAACAAGAATAGACTGGTAAGTTCCAGGAGAAAGTTATTTGTTTCCTGCCATTTTGAGCCTGTAATTGGACCCACAAGCACTGATCCTGGCAGGCCAGGTTAGCACCCAGACTCTTTTACTACAGAGACATGTATTTACAATACTGCAGTGTGGTTTGCCATTGCCTTGCTGAAATTAGAAAAAAAAGTAAGGCCTTCCCCAAAAAAGATGTAATCTGGAATGCAGCATATGTTGCTCCAAAACCTGTATATATTGTTCAGTATCAATGGTACCTCCACAGATGTGCACGTTACCCATGCCATGTGCACTATTGCACCCCCATACCATCACAGATGCTGGCTTTTGAACTGTGCTCTGATAAGCTGGATGGTCCCTTACTTCTTTAGTCCAGAGACATGGCATCCCTGATTCTCAAAAATATTTTCTAACTTGTTTCATCAGACCAGCAGTTTTAGATCTTGTTTATATATGGTTTCTTCTTTGCATGGTAGAGTTATAACAGCAACATACTGTGTTCACAGACAATGGTTTTCAGAAGTGTTCCTGAGCCCATGCAGAGATGTCCACTAAAGAATAGTGTCTGTTTTTAACACAGTGCCACCTGAGGGCCCAAAGATCACAGCCATCCAATATTGGTTTTTGGCCTTGTCCCTTGCATACAGAGATTTCTCCAGATTCTCTGAATGTTTTAATGATATTATGTAACCTAGAGGATGAGATCCCCAAACTTTTTTCAATTAAGTTGAGAAACGTTATTCTTAAATTGTTGCACTATTTGCCTGCGCAGTCCTTCACAGAGTTGTGAACCCCTCCCCAATTTCCCTTCTGACTCATACCCTCTGATGCTCTTTTTATAATTAGGTGTGAGATGTTCAACTTTTCCAGTCTTTTGCTGTCCTTGTCCCAGCTTTAAAACATTTTTCACTCAAAGATTTCAGTTTGTTTTTCAATTGGATTGTTCTCGTTACAGGTCACATTAAAGGTGGAAAATGTTCTGACATGATTTATCAGTGTCTCATTCTTTTACAAGAACCTGCCATTTTAACAGGGGTGTGTATACTTTTTATATCCACTGTATATTATACTTTTCCCTTTTTTGCATAAAGAAATGCTAATTACATGTAGGTACACTGAACAAGCAAGATTGCTGACCTAACTTTAAAAAAGGAAGTTGTCAGCCACAGACTTAAAAAGGGAAGAATGAGCTAGAATCTCCCCTACTTCTGTTCCTGTACAAATACTTTCAAACGGCACTGTTTTTTACAGAACATAAAAGGAGTACTTTGTGTGTAAAACAGTTGATCTATATTGGTATTTGGACAGTACACTGTATACCCAAACGCATTTCTTACTCAAATGTTTCTACTAAGTGTAACTCAAAGTTAGATAAATGTTCCCAATAACTTAAAACTTTTATGTTTTACTGACTTTTACTACATTTTTATAAGTTTAAATAAAAAAATCCCAGTCCCAGCATGCTCTGCTTCAAGTTGATATTTTGGAAACGTTTTATTATCCTTTTTTTGCATGTACTTTGACTGATTAATTCATCTTAGCTACACAAACATCAAACACATACATTTGTCAAAAGTAATCCAATCATTTAGTCAAACATTTATTTTGCACCCGCTACTGAAATGATTGTATCAATAACATAAAAATATCCATCTTTATTTCAGATGTTGTGGTTCCAATGGGAATTATGTGTGCCTATGCAAACCAACTCTGCCAAAACTCCCAGTATTTCCAGAAGTCTTTTCCAGTAGTATTGATTTTTATTTTGAAAATCTGGAAATTTCCTTTAAGTAATCTTTCAAGCCACTGTGGTAAGATCTCAGTATGACATTACACAGCATCATTTGATGGCATCTGAAATAAACAGTCGATGAACTCATGGTGGGTGGCTTACAAGACTTCAAAATAAGGATTTATGAAAATATTAAGGATTCACAGTTTAATAGTTCATAACTGTTGGCAAGGAATTGACAAATGGAATGTGTTCAATAACCATGTCTCAGGCATTAACAAATACAGTCATGGGTGGTAACTCTTTTGTTCATTTAAAGGGCAATGCATATTGGGAATTTTCTTCTATATTTTTATGTACAGTTAACTTTATGTAGAGTTAAAAATCTTAACTATTAAGTTCCAATAAATGGTAATTTTTAAGTTAGTTGACTTAAATATTTTTATGTAATCAGTTTCCACAAAAGTATTGAGTATTCTAGGTTTTACAGTGTTGCACAAGTACAGGTGATTCTAGCCGTGTCATTTGCTTTTGGAGTATGTCGCTTTTGTCTAAAAATTATGAGCAAATAAGTGTCAAAGCCAGTAAAGCAGGACATTGAGGATAACAACTGTTAATAAATTAATCTGAGACATAGCCCATGTAGATTTTTACCATAGTAAAAATCTGTTACTTTAATTATTATTACGGTTGAATGGATCAGTGAATGCATGGCTTAACATTATGTTCAAATTTTTACTTAATAGGATGTATCCTTGAAAAGTATCCTTGAAGAGTAACCAATGATTGAGCCGAAGTTTCATCCTCGTGAATAAGAAATAATAAAACACATTTTTTTTTGCTTAAAAAGCACCACAGGTATAACAATTTTACGACCACCAATTAGATAATGTAGCCTACTTTTGATCTCTACTAAGGAGAGAGTAAACCTGTGGATAAAAACAACGATGTACCTTCTCTACCTTCATTGGATTCTTATGTAGAGCCTATTTGCCTTTTGTAAGAGCCCAAATGACTACCACCGACCCAACATTTACTGCGGGCAAGACTACCAATATATGTGATTGAAAAGTAGACTAGAAATACAGTAAATGAGAGTTTAGTTAAAATACATTGTAATTTAAACTATTTTCACGGAAATATAAAGCATGATAAGCCAATTTAAAACCAAATTTAAAGTACCGCAAATATGTAAATGGTGAAGTTGGAAATGTTGTAGCCTACCTGCTCGTTGCTAGTTTGTCTATTGTTGCTTCAATTATAAAATAATCCAAAGAAAAGTACCATCCAATAGCAGACAACAAATTTACTTCCAAACAACCATGGCAAGAGTTTATCTGCAGGAAAAGCTGCTCACGTCATTGGGCGTCGGGTTGTTCTGAGCGTGTTTGTCATCACACGTCTAAGCAAGATGGTAAACGAACTGGGTGGGTGAGTGGGCGGCGAAGAACAGGTAGTGTTTTTCCGAAGAAATGGATAGAGCACTCATGTCTGTGGATTTATCATTAAGACGTATTTGAGCACGGCCAGTGACATTGAAGCGACCTCAGTTTTAAAGTAGAGCAATTGCATATTCATTCACGCAATTTTGCAAGTATCATTTAATAGGTAGATTTCTCCAGATTACCCAGTTGGACCTGACTCCAAACGGGTCATCAGGAAAGATCAGTCCCAACCATTGATTACATTAAAATGGTGAAAGCTTTTAACAGGCATGTAGGCTACATTTTTTGCCAATAGAGCTTTATATTATTCTCTATAGTTATATCACGTGGAGTGCATATATATTACCAGAGGATATACAGTAAAAGTAAAACAACAACTTATTGCAAGTAAATCGCCATTGACAAACGCTGCCAATTTAACATAGTCAGCTGGGTGGGACTTTCAGCTTGATTACAGTATATATGAGGAGCCATCTAGAAGGAGCAGATATGTTGGAAGTCCCACTAACTGACTATATTCTACAGTAGTTTGACTTCATTATCATTGGATGTATGTTTAAATATACCATCATAGTAAAGCAGCAACATTAAGTGGTTCCATAATTTTAATGTAGTAATCTGGTTTTGGAGATTTTACTTCCTTGGTTGATCTTGCCCAATGTCCCCCAATGGGCCTGTAGTAATCAATCATGAAGAATGCAATTTACTACTTAAAAATGCTTTTATTTTTCTGCCTGTGCTTCCAAAAACCACAATGGGAACTGTTCAGGGATACTTTATCTATCATTCTCTATGGAGGAACCAGTTTTTTTTTTTTTTCTGCATTCAAAAGACTGCCACAAGGATGGTGACTACCAAAGCAACCATAGGCTTGTTTGACACTGCAGATGACAGTGCAGGCAACCTACAGAGTGATCTACATAGAATTGTAGTCTACAAAAAAAATGAATAGAATTAAATTGTACCTTCTTAATCCCCTATACTTATCTGTATATGTGAATCGCTGTATTTAGAATATTTTTAGTAATATATGTTTATTTGTTCATTAGTATAAACCTTTTACATTTATGTTGTTGTGTATACTGTCTTGTCTTTTGATTGAAGTTGCAATGTAATTGCCAGTCCAAAAAACATTGTGATCAACTCTGATTATAGTATTAAATGTTACTGTAAATGAATTATATATATATACACAGTATATCACAAAAGTGAGTAAACCCCTCACATTTTTGTAAATATTTGAGTATATTTTTTCATGTGACAACACTGAGGAAATGACACTTTGCTACAATGTAAAGTAGTGAGTGTACAGCTTGTATAACAGTGTACATTTGTTGTCCCCTCAAAATATCTCAACACACAACCATTATTGTCTATACCGCTGGCTTCAAAAGTGAGTACACCCCTAAGTGAAATTGTCCACATTGGGCCCAATTAGCCATTTTCCCTCCCCGGTGTCATGTGACTCATTAGTGTTACAAGGTCTTAGGTGTGAATGGGGAGCAGGTGTGTTAAATATGGTGTCATCGCTCTCACACTCCCTCATACTGGTCACTGGAAGTTCAACATGGCACCTCACAGCAAAGAACTCTCTGAGGATCTGAAAAAAAGAATAGTTGCTCTACATAAAGATGGCATAGGCTATAAGAAGATTGCCAAGACCCTGAAACTGAGCTGCAGCATGGTGGCCAAGACCATACCGTGGTTTAACAGGACAGGTTCCACTCAGAACAGGCCTCGCCATGGTCGACCAAAGAAGTTGAGTGCAGGGCCCGGTTTTTCAAAAGTAATCCACTAGGATTTTGGATAACGGATTGGATCAAATCTTGAAAATGGGTTTTTCAAAAGAAAAAACTTATTACATAATCGGATTAGATCACGTAATCCAATCTTGGTTTTGATCCGGATCAAACCTTTAGTTTGGGTTTTTCAAAACTTTTTTGTAGGATTTGGATCACTTTGATCCAAAAAATCTGGATTATTATGATCCCATCAGAAGGGTGGATTCAGCATGGATTTCATGCCCAAAATGTAATGAAAACGTAAAAAATTTATCAAATAATACTATATTTGGATCATGCAGTATCTTACAATATATCCTATTTATTCATAAGGTTTTAATTTTATTTGTTCATCCGTCAGGCTACAGTGATTAGGTAGGCTTTAACGTATTCAGCCTTTCAGTTTAGGCCTACAGCAAAGTAGAAAGAGTTTGGCCTCATAAAATAATCCCCCAAACAGCTGTCAAAATTGACCAGAAACAATACATTTTATTCTGTCACTAATTGATTTATATATTCATCAAAATCGAAAATATTTTCATTTTTAGAATATTTATTAGTGATGCATGCAATGATTACAGAATAACCAAAAAAATGCAAAGAATGGCAATCACCGATTTTTGAAATCCAAAACAAATCCAAATCAGAAATAGTGTCTAACTATTGCGTCCGTTGTTGCACGTCCTGTTTGCTCGTTCTGGCAGAATGCAGGAGGTTGTTTAGGGTCTCCAAGGGGCTCAGGTGCATCATTGTCAGCACAGAGAGGGACATTGCGCTTAGTAGCGATGTTGTGCAGGACAATACAGGCAAGGGTTATGTTGCATGCTTTCTGTGGTTCCGCTCTCAGGTAGTTAAGGCATGCAAAGCGCCTCTTAAGAACTCCATTTAAACGCTCAATTGCACATCTTGCTCTGCAATGAGCAGAGTTGAAGCGTGCCTGCGCCGGTGTATTTGTTGTTAGAAAAGGAGTCATCAGCCATGGTAGGAGTGGGTAGGCACTGTCTCCTAATATTATGCCATCCGGTCGGTTGGTTTGGAGGTCTCTATATAGAGCGCTCTCCCTCAGGATGCGTGCATCATGGACAGACCCAGGCAACTTGACAACGCAGTTGGTGATGATGAGGTCAGCATCACACACAAGTTGGACATTGATGCTGTGCCTCCCCTTTCTGTTTATAAACTCCCATTCATTCTCACGAGGTGCTTGTATATGCACATGTGTGCAGTCGATTGCTCCAATAGTATTGGGCATATTCCCCAAAAGAAAAAAGCTGCGCTTGGCCTGGGCAATCTGGTTGTCCTTTGAAAAAGAAACAAATTCATTGACCAGGCTGGCCAGTGCGATTGACACATCTCTCACCACATCACACACAGCTGATTTCACCACTCCCATATAGTGACCAACAACTTGATAGAAAGTCCCACATGCATAAAATCGGAGAGCAATGAGGATCTGGTCTTCCACAGACAGACTATGACTCCTTTGGGTTCTGTGTTGAAGTTTTGGCCTGAGAAGGTTCACAAGGTACTCTATATCAGCCTTCCCAAAGCGAAACCGGACATACAGCTCCTCAGTGGTGTATTTCCCCAGTGGCTTGGTACGTTCAACATACACCCTTTGACGGTATCCTCTCCTGGTGGACAACACCTGCCATGTCACTGTCTCTCTGTGAATCCTCTGAGGAAGGCTGATTTATATGGCTGTGTAGTTGGTCGTTTCAAACACACATATTACAACTGATTGGTTTAGGCTTGTGTTCAATTGAGGCAATTGGACCCAAGGCCTATAATTGATGAACAATGTTCACTATAGTAAAGCAACGGAACCATGGACTCAAGAAGCTGTAACTTCACTGCTTCTGAAACCAATGCACTACTAGAGGGTGTTCGGTGCCATTATGGAACAATAGTGGGAAGTTTTAATTCTGCTAAGGATACCAACAAAAAGAAAAATGATGTTTGGACTTTAATCACAGAAAATGTGAATGCCATAGGGTCTGGCCAGAGGAGGACCACAGACCAAATCAAATTGTGGTGGAAGAATCTTAAGGCCAGGGCAACAAAGGACCATGCTGAAGCCAAAAACCCACAAACAGGCAACAAGCCATTTAAGAGGGGAGATTACACAGATGTGGTCCTCGACATCATTGGAGGTGAGAAGTCGCAAGCTCTCCATGGTATTCAAGGTGTTGTAGGGGATGGCGAGCCTTGGATTGAGGAGGAGGAGAATCTGCTAGTTCCTCCTGAGGCTGATCCAGAGAGCGTATTTATATTGGATCTCAGCTCTGTTCCTGAGGAAGAAGCTGGATCCTCATTGGTTGAGCCAGTGGTAGTTGCCACAGGATCTCAGAGGAAAGGCTTGAAGTGCCCTTGATTAAACAAAGATGATGATTACAAGGCACTTCTGCAAAAAGAGACTGAAAGGGCAGAAGCACAGCTTCGTCTGGCAGAGGAACAACTGACTCTGACCAAACTGCAGCAAACCAAGGCCAGACTTGAGATCCGCCTCCTAAAGGCTACACTCAGACAAGCTGGTCTCTCCACATCAGATGAGGAAGTCTGAAATTATTGTGGAGTATTTGACATTAAGTATTTTTTTTTTATTCAATACATCTATATTTTAAACTTGTTATTAATATCCTCAATGTACAGTGTTTGTGTTGTAGGTCTCAGATGAGCGGACTGCTGGAAGAGAATGGGGTGTTTTTTTTTTTTTTTTAGTTTTTTTAAATGTGTTTTCATTTCAAATATGAATAAACTTATATTGACCCCACACTAGCTATTCTACTTGTTGCTCTTTACATATCTATAGTTCTACATTGTGATTTCCTATCCTGTTTGAGCACTGGTTATCCAGATTTGGTGATCCTGAAAAGTTCCTATCTGGATCAGATTGATCCAATCCGATGATCCAACATGTATTGTGACACACTGAAGCAGAGCATGATCCCATCCCTTCGGAGACTGGGCCGCAGGGAAAAATTCCAACATGATAACGACCCCAAACACACCTCCAAGATGACCACTGCCTTGCTAAAAAAGCCAAGGGTAAAGGTGATGGACTGGTCAAGCATGTCTCTAGACTTAAACCCTATTGAGCATCTGTGGGGCATCCTCAAACGGAAGGTGGAGGAGCGCAAGTTCTCTAACATACACCAGTTCAGTGATGTCGTCATGGAGGTGTGGAAAATGACTCCAGTGGCAACCTGTGAAGCTCTGGTGAACTCCATTCCAAAGAGGGTTAAGGCAGTGCTGGAAAATGATGGTGGCCACACAAAATATTGATACTTTGGGCCCAATTTGGACATTTTCACTTAGGGATGTACTCACTTTTGTTGCCAGCGGTTTAGACATTAATGGCTGTGTGTTGTGTTATTTTGAGGGGACAGATGTTATACAAGCTGTACTCACTAATTTACATTTTAGCATAGTTTCATTTCTTCACTGTTGTCACATAAAAAGATATAATACATTTTTTACAAAACTGTGAGGGGTGTACTCACTTTTGTGAGATACTGCATGTACAGTGGATATAAAAAGTCTACACACCCCTGTTAAAATGCCAGGTTCTTGTGATGTAAAAGAATGAGACAAAGATAAATCATGCCAGAACCTTTTTCACCTTTAACGTGACCTATAATGTGAACAATTCAATAAAAAACTCACAATAACCTGGTTGCATAAGTGTGCACACACAAACTAATACTATGTTGAAGCACTTTTTGATTTTATTACAGCACTCAGTTTTTTCATGTAGGAGTCTATTGGCATGGCAAATTTTGACGTGGCAATATTTGCCCACTCTTCTTTGCAAAAGCGCTCCAAATCTGTCAAATTGCGAGGACATCTCCTGTCTACAGCCCTCTTCAGATCACCCCACAGATGTTCAATTGGATTCAGGTCTGGGCTCTGGCTGGGTCATTCCAAAACGTTAATATTCTTCTGGTGAAGCCATGCTTTTGTGGATTTGGATGTGTGCTTTGGGTCGTTGTCGTGCTGAAAGGTGAACTTCCTCTTCATCTTCAGCTTTCTAGCGGAAGCCTGAAGGATTTGTGCCAAAATTGCCTGGTATTTGGAACTGTTCATAATTCCCTCCACCCTGACTAAGGCCCCGGTTCCATCTGAAGAAAAACAGCCCCAAAGCATGGTGCTGCCACCACTATGCTTCACTGTGGGTATGGTGTTCTGTGGGTGATGTGCAGTGTTATTTTTGTGCCAAATATAGCTTTTGGAATTATGGCCAACTTTGGTTTCATCAGACCATAACACATTTTCCAACGTGCTTTTGGGGGACTTGATGTTTGTTTTTGCAAACTTCAGCCTGGCTTGGATGTTTTTCTTTGGCTTCCGTCTTGCCACCCTACCCCATAACCCATTCATATGAACAATACGGGAGATTGTTGTCACATGTAGCACACAGTCAGTACTTGCCAGAAATTCCTGCAGTTCCTTTAATGTTGCTGTAGGCCTCATGGAAGCCTCCCTGACCACTTTTCTTCTCGTCTTTTCATCAATTTAGGAGTGACGTCCAGTTCTTGGTAATGTCTCTGTTGTGCCATATTTTCTCCACTTGATGATGTCTTCACTATGTTCCATGGTATATCTAATGCCTAGGAAATTATTTTGTACCCTTCTCCTGACTGATATCTTTCAACAATGAGATCCCTCTGATGCTTTGGAAGCTCTCTGCGGATCATGGCTTTTGCTCTGAGATTCAACAAAGAAAATGTCAGGACAATCCTATTAGAACAGCTGAACTTTGCCTTCAACCCTTAACAGGTCTGCATACGGGCCACTAAAGAGGCACATCAATACCGTGTGTGATGCCTGAATGAGGATCAATCCTGGGAAGACCATGTCAATTTATGACATTCCTGGGATTGTGGCAATTGCTTATCCTCTGGCTGCAATCCCCTTGAATATTCAGGTCCCAGAACACATTGGGATTCGCAAGAGACATGGACCTGTTTGGCAAATCGACACAAAGCACGTCGGTAGCACAAATAGCTGACAGCAAAAAGCTAAAACTTCACTATATTGTCAGGCAGAGCTGAGGCTACAAGAGGCTGCAAGAATAGGCAACTTTGTGAATTCTAATTGCTTCTAGTGGAATGTTTACAGGGCGAACACAGCAATGGAAAAAGACAAGTAATGCGCAGCAGACCGGATCTGTGAAAAGTAGGTGCCTGAACAAACAGCTAAATCTGAGAGGTGCTGGATGTTGTCCCAGCAGGATCCGGCACAAATTTACCACTGCTGGTTACCAAACCAAAGTAATGCTAGCTAGTAGCTTCCCGACATCAGTAGCTTTCCATAACCAGTCCTTTTTTGAAATGTCTATGGTAAAAACTAATGGGTCACGTGACCAGTGGAACCAAGATCGCGACATTTGGGTGGTTCCACTTTCCAAGTCTATTTGCTGACACCAAGGGAAAGATATTGTAGTTGATCTTACACTCTAAACATTTGAAATCTCATTGGCAGAATCAGTCATTTGTGATGACTGCGCCCTCTACTGGCTCTCCTCCCCCTGCAGCGAGAAGGCTCCAGCGGTCGACGTCACCGGCCTTCTGACACCACCGTCCATTTCATCAGTTCATCTCACCTGTTGTCTTGTTTAGCACACCTGGTCCTCATTTACAATCATTCCCCCCTGTATATATGTTCGCTCTGCTCCCCTGGTCTTTGTGTGTTATTGTGAGCATCGTTGGGCTCACAATGGCGTAAAAAAAGAGTAAAAGACAAACTGTACACGTGTACAAACATTAACCCAATGTTGGAAGAATGTTCTTTTCTGTCCAATGGTGACCCCATGTAGTTTTTTTTTTTTTTTACAAGATTGGTCATTTGCTGCCATATGAGTAGTGTTTTAAGTGTTTTTCAAAATAACTAAGATGGCTGAAAATTGGCAGATTTTTTGGGTCTCAGTGGCATAAATTGTCATAGTGAGTGACTTTCAAGACCAGGTCACAAGGGATGGGCGTGGTGACCTTTCAAAAAGTCCAACTTCACAGGCTTGTGCCACCATGAGGCTGATTTGCATGTCCACTGCACCAAAAGTTGTGTTTCTTGATGCTTTACTATATTACTTTGGGTACCTTTACACCATTTTAACAGTTTTTAGCCAGAAGAATAATATTAGTGAACTGGAACAAACATAGTAGGATTTTGGCATACTGTTGAAACCCTAATGACACACATTGTCAATTGACTTTGTGGAATAGCTTAGATGATTACAACAAAACATTCTCAGTATCAGTGTAATAAAAGATAGTACAAACCCGATTCCGAAAAAGTTGGGACACTGTACAATTGTGAATAAAAACAGAATGCAATGATGTGGAAGTTTCAAGTTGAGGAGACAAGTTGCTCAAGTTTATGAATAGGAATGTTGCCCCAATGTTGTCTAATACAGGCTTCTAATTGCACAGCTGTCTTAGGTCTACTTTGTGGCACCTTCCTCTTTATGATGCGCCAAATGTTTTCTATGGGTGAAAGATCTGGACTGCAGGCTGGCCATTTCAGTACCCGGATCCTTCTTCTATGCAGCCATGACATTGTAATTGATGCAGTATGTGGTCTGGCATTGTCATGTTGTAAAATGCAAGGTCTTCCCTGAAAGAGATGCACTCTGGATGGGAGCATATGTTGTTCTAGAACTTGGATATAACTGTCAGCATTGATGGTGCCTTTCCAGATGTGTAGGCTGCCCATGCCACACGCACTCATGCAACCCCATACCATCAGAGATGCAGGCTTCTGAACTGAGCGCTGATAACAACTTGGGTTGTCCTTGTCCTCTTTAGTCCAGATGACATGGCGTCCCAGTTTTCCAAAATGAACTTCAAATTTTGATTTGTCTGACCACAGAACACTTTTCCACTTTGCCACAGTCCATTTTAAATGATCCTTGGCCCAGAGAAAACGGCTGCGCTTCTGGATCCTGTTTAGATACGGCTTCTTTTTTGACCTATAGAGTTTTAGCAGGCTACGGCGAATGGCACGGTGGATTGTGTTCACCGACAATGTTTTCCGGAAGTATTCCTGAGCCCAAGTTGTGATTTCCATTACAGTATCATTCCTGTATGTGATGCAGTGCCGTCTGAGGGCCCGAAGATCACGGGCATCCAGTATGGTTTTCCGGCCTTGACCCTTTCCGGCCTTGATTGTTCCAGATTCTCTGAATCTTTGGATGATATTATGCACTGTAGATGATGATAACTTCAAACTCTTTGCAATTTTTCTCTGAGTAACTCCTGTCTGATATTGCTCTACTATTTTTCGCCGTAGCATTGGGGGAATTGGTGATCCTCTGCCCATCTTGACTTCTGAGAGACACTGCCACTCTGAGAGGCTCTTTTTATACCCAATCATGTTGCCAATTGACATAATAAGTGGCAAATTGGTCCTCCAGCTGTTCCTTATCTGTACATTTAACTTTTCCATGCCTCTTATTGCTGCCTGTCCCAACTTTTTTGGAATGTGTAGCTCTCATGAAATCCAAAATGAGCCAATATTTGGCATGACATTACAAAATGTCTCACTTTCAACATTCGATATGTTATCTATATTCTATTGTGAATTGAATATAAGTTTATGAGATTTGTAAATTATTCCATTCCTTTTTTACTCACAATTTGTACAGTGTCCCAACTTTTTTGGAATCGGGTTTGTAGATGAATGTCACACTCACAGACATCTTATATAGTGAAAAGCTTCATTTTTCTAAGCTACACATTGAATATGGAAATTACTATTTGAAAGGTTAAGTTAAAAATAATATTAAAACTAGCAGGGCTAGATAATGTAGGTAATAAATTAGGGAAGTTACTTCTGTACATTAATAACAATCACACCATTATGATAGATATTGGGCATGAAATGTAACTGAATAAAGCTTGACACAATGTATGAGAGTATTAAAGATCTCTGTACGAAGGACACTAGGTAGGAAATGTGATGCCCTATTTCTGATGGGTTCCACACACCCTGTACATATAGTGGGGAGAACAAATATTTGATACACTGCCGATTTTGCAGGTTTTCCTAGGTCTGTAATTTTTATCATAGGTACACTTCAACTGTGAGAGTACACTTCACTGTACCTCCTGATAGGAGTTTTCCATGTGACTGTCATATACTTTATGAATAGACCCATGGACCGTAGGTTGGCACATAGCATTGTGAGGAAGTCTGTCTTTACCTGATGAAATATGTATTTTAGTTATATTCTCTTGTTATAGGAGTGGTTCGTTATCTTGTGCTATATGAGGTACCGTATCGCAAGCAGTTGGTATCTACTACTGAGGGGCCCCACACAACCTGATAAGCTGTGGAGCCAAGAAACTTAAGAGAGGACACTATTAGGCCATGTAAGGTTAGGATGTAGAATACACGTATGTGATTGGAAGACAGACAGATATTGGAAGGGATGTGCTGGGGCATAAAAGACTGTGTTCACTTTGTAATCATTGGAGAGAAAAATGAAAGAAGGAAGGTTAACATCGTAACCTCATGCTGAATAAAGATGGCTCACCCCTGACTTCCGGTTGCATTAATTTTGTTCATGGATAAAAAATTGACAGAATCCAACAATTACCAGCATTGAGTAGTTATGTCAAATCATTTTTATTGCTAATTTAGCAAGTTTCTAATAAAGGAATCAATTTCCATTTTTGTTTTACTACACTACACAAGATTGTAAATAAAAATAATGTGTTTACACACAAATCAAATGTATTAATATAAAAAATATGTACAAGTATGTACAGTGCCCATGTTTTGACCATCGCCTGATCTGCTCCTCGACTCCATCTCTAGCCCTGGGATTTTGTATTGATTCGTATCTCGTGATTCTGACCCTTCACCTTCACCTTGCCCTACTGGGAGTTTGTCTCCTTGAATAACAGCCTGCTTCGCAACTGGAACCAGCCTCTCCCTCTCTCCCTTTCCCCATTCATTACAACAGGTCAATAAAAGTTATTTCAATAAAAGTTGGAAATAATTTTGAAAGGACATTTTTTCTTTCATTCACCAACGTGGTATTCAACTGATCAAAGTATAGTCGGGACATCAATGACGTAAAAAACATTACTATTTAAGTCTTTGATTAAATCTACACAGGCCTCATTTCCAACAACCATTACTCCAACACCTTATCCTTGAGTGATCATGCCAAATTGCTAATGTGGTACTAGAACATCACTTTTAATTATATCAAAAACAGCTAAAAGCTATTTGATTTGATAAATTAAGCTATATATGTTTTTTGTGTTTTTGAGTAGCCACAGTATGCAGTAGACTGGCATGTGTTGAGGTCAATATTACGTCAAAAGGTGCAAAAAAGAAACCACTAGAAACCAGTCAGTCAATCAATGTTTTCAAAAATGAAAAATGTGGAAGGAGCAAATGTACAACTAAACAAAAGAATAAGTACATCAGAATGTCTAATTTCAGAAATGGACTCCTCACGTCCTCAGCTTAATTTAATTCCTTTCTGTTATTTGTAACCTAATACCAAACTTAACACATGCCAGTGCATTACATACTGTGACAACTCAATAACACAGACAACGTTAAGTTTAAATAAAATAAACCAAATAGGTTTCAGCTGGGTTTAATATAATGGAAAATAATTTTCTAGTACCAAACAAGCAAGGATCAGAATTCACCAAGCAAATGTACACACTGAAAATGGAAAACACTATTGCAAAGATACAATTAAAAAATATTAGCCAAAGAAACTAGCCAAGCAACCTCGACATTTAAGTTAGTAAAATACAGGATTGTTTTTTAAGTGAGGATTTTTGAAAAGCTCCTGAATTCTAAAATTGTACACAATTGAATATTCTGATGAGACATGGTGCTCCAAGTCCAAGCTTTGTTAACTGTCTAAAGCGTAGCTCTCCAGCACAGCACTAATCAACAAGCTAGCGAACTTCTTGTAGCTCAATTAGTAAATTAGATAGCTACAATACTGCATACAAAACAGCTGTAAGATGTTTGGTCGTTGTCTGCCATCAACCTTGTTTGATACAGGAACTAGCTTGCTATATGCTTTACATCCTTGTGCACAACATTGTGAGAAATGAGGTTGCTAACAAGCTCACTGCGGTGAAGTTAGTTTTATATTGGACATTCGACAGACATTCGGCTCTTCAAACCTCAATAGCTCTTTAACGAAGAATTCATGTAATCCAATTTTGGTTTCATTGTGATTACAAGTGTATACGATGTTGCACAGCACTTATTTACCCATATTTTAACCGAGCATAAAGTAAGCGAACTATCCGCTGTGTATCAGAGCCGAAACCGAAAAGGAAGCGTTCTCCGTCCGGTGCTGGTTGTGGGAGCGTTCAAAGAGTGTACAAATGCAGCCATCTTCTTCAAACTTCTAGTTTCAATAGCTCTTACAAAAAGTATACAAAACTATGAAAAGTATATATTATTGTTCAGGGGAGGGTGAGGAACAATGCAAATCTTTCATTTTTTCAAAATCTGAAGTTTCAAAATTTGACAGAACTTACTAATTTCAATAGCCCCAAAAATAGATATGACATGATTATAAAAAGTACATATTATTGATCAAGGCAGGGTGATGATCAATGCACACACAAAATCTGAAGTTTCACAACTCTCACTCTCCCCTGATCAAGAATATGTACTTTTTATTATCATGTCATATTTATTGTTGGAGCTATTGAAATGAAGTTCAGTCGAATTTTGAAACTTGTCTCTCATGGCAACAAGTATGCAAAGTTTCATGCAAATTGAGCCACAAATGGCCGAGTTACGGGCCTCTGAAAATGGGACCGGAGAAAAATAATAATACTAAAAACAACAAAAAACAACATGGTACCTGTACCTATGGTACTTGGTCCCCTAAATATATGGAGCACAGAGGAGCCGAAAGTGAGGCCGGTGTTGCAGATCTGGTAAAGGAACACTCGTCCATGCTGGACAGCCTAGGCGTCGCGATGGACAGCGTTCTAAAAGCAGTGCAGCGCCTAAAACTGAGCCAGCAGAGCCCCGCAACATGGGCGTGTGGGGGCGATGCACATCCCGCTCCCCCGGGATTATGACGGGACAAAGGACCGCTGCCAGGGTTTCTTGCTGCAGGTCAACATCACGCTCCAGGCGATCCATCCTGCGCCGACAGGCACCCAGAAGATCTCCTCGCTCATCTCCTGCCTGTCCGGTAACACAGAGGGACCCACCCAGGTCAGCTACGCTGAGTTCATCCTCCACACGAGTGGAGAGAGGGGTGGGTGAATGGCTTTTCCATCCGCGGCAGGGGACGAGATCGGCGCATGAGTTCGCACTGGAGTTCCGAACCCAGGCAGCGGGGTCTGGGTGGAACGAGCAAGCTCTCATCGACCACTACCGATGCAGCCTTCGCAAGGACGTCCGGAGGGAGTTGACATGACGGGACGCCTGCCTCTCCTTTGACCAGCTGGTGGAACTGTCTTTCGGGGTGGTCGCGGAAGTGTCAAGATAGGTGTTTGGGTGTTTCCGTTGGCTCGAACATGGTGGAAAATCCAGACAGTGCTCCCGCCGTGCCAATTCCCCCCGAATACCTGGACTTGGCTGCGGTTATTTTCCAAGGCAAAGGCCACTGTATTACCACGACACAGACCGGGGGATTGCGTGATAAACCTCATTGACGGAGGCGCACTCCCTAAGGGTCGCATGTATCCACTGACCTGCACTGAAACAACGGCGACACCATTGTTTCGCAACCTTCCAAGATCTGTTCCTTGTTAAATATTGGTGGCGCAGGCTTCAGACAGAGCCATTAGGGCACTTAAATAACTATGTTATTTGATTATTATATTTGATTTGTTACCCATGCATTATTATTACACTTGATTACCTTATATTGATACATTAATGATTCATGATTGGGTGATATTTATACTGATGCATATACATTCATAAAGTGTGAGTTCAGAGTTCAGAAACATTCTATGACAAACCTCTTATGTTTTATATTATGTTTTATATTGTATATAATCCCCCCTTTTAGGCTTCCCCAAGCCCCATAATCTAGGCCTGGGAATGGGAAGTGAGGAAATCAGCTCCATTAGCTAAAACAATCCCTTCTGTCAATCACCATCCCAGAGGGTCAGGAAGCCAAACCTCTCCCTCCCTTTTGGCTGGAAGGAAGTAAAAGACCTCCCACCCCTGTTGATCAATCAATTAAACATGAGTGTAAGCATGTGCAACTTTTTCTCAAAGACTTGCAATTGTGTTGTCTCAAATGATTATGCATATAAATGGTAAACATGATATACGAAGAAAAACAACACATCAATCACTTGTAATCAGGAACATACAGAGTATATAAGAAAACATATAATAAAACCATCATCTCCAACCATTAATATCCTCGTGCTAAGTTGGCTACCAGCCACCTAGGTGCCTTTAACCTTCTTTATATTGGAGCACAATCTTTTTCAGCACATAAAAGGCAATCCCCCCTTTGACATAACACACAATCATGTGGTTCTGGATAATGATCATGTCCATCCGAGAATACTTGTCCGTTAATCTTCTTACTACAATATCGACACCAGGTTTCTCTGTTAGGGCAGGGGTAATGTTTTGAACCTAGTCAGGCCTGAAGTTTCATTTCCTTATAGCCTTGGTTAACCATTGTTTTGGAAATTTCTCTAACCAATGTATTCTCACTGATGTAAGGACCGAGTCCCCTTGTTCAAATTAGAAAAGGAATGTGGGAGTGGGGGATCTGGTATTTTCCTAGGGGGCATCATTGACTGGTATCAGCAGATGAAATGGTTACTCTTTAATCTGCGTATCTGTATAATTCATCAGGGAATCTATTGTCTGTCCAGATGCTGTAAGAGCTCTTAAGAGTTCAATAGGTTACCCATTTGGGGGAGGACAGCTTGCCCCTTGTGTGAAGACTAGGTGGTAATAGAACAAAGGGAATGTGTTCTGTTGAGTTAGGACAGTATCTTGCCACACCCCTTTTTCCTCTATAAATACGAACTGTTCATGTATTAAGTTAGAGACTCCTCGGATGATTATGTTTGTAAGCGTTTGACGCGTCTCTCTATTTGCAAATAAATAAACTGTTAAATTGTGCCAACAGAATTTTGTCTCTGTACTTCCTCCTTTAAAAGTTCTGATCGATGAAATTACCATCACATTAACCACACTACAATCCATCATAGAATCATAATGCATGTTACTGTCCATGACTGGGGCTACCACAGCAATGTTACTTGCTGAAATAGAATTCTGATAGTAGTCGATGAACGCCCAGCCAGCTCCTGGTCTGACTGATCATTCACAGTTTGGGTTTCCATACCGGCAGTTCAGGGGTCCTCTTTTAGCATTGCAGGGGTGTCCATACTTTTCCATGTACTGTCCTGGGTGACCCTGTAGCGGGATAACTTCTGTGTCACTAGCAGCAGAGTCCATAGCCCTTAAAGGCATTTGGGATACAACAGTCTTGGTCAAAAAAGCTCTAAGGAGAGGAATTACACAGCATGCCACTACTGCCAACACAACTAATACTATCTTTATCACAATCCCTACTTTGGTTAAGATTGTACGCCATTGTCCTAGTGACCTTTCCAGCCAATCCCATGTGTGAGCATCTGAGCCTGCATTATCCTTCACTTCCTTCCTCAACTGCTTGAGTTTGATCATGGCTTGGGTAAAGGAACCATCCGGGCATTATTGTTCAGAATGAAAGTGCAACACTGTTCTCCAAACATCACACAAACTCCACCTTTCTCTGCTAAAATCCAGTCCAGTGCCTGCCTATTCTGCCTGTCATTTTACTTGTAATTTTGCTTGTAATTACTCACCCAGGGCTGTCAGGGCTGCATCTGTATAATTGATAAATCGCTGTTGATTTTAGTATATGTAATTGATCCACTCTGCATTCTTGCCTGGTGTTATCCATGGAATTATAGACTCGAAACCTGCACTAATTTCACTCCTTGCCTTAAACTCATTCGGGATCCCTCTTGGCTGACCTATTGCAGCGATGATAACCTGTGGATCTGGTATGTAGGACCTTTTGCTTTGTGACTTTACTGGCTCCTCCTCTGGGTGCTGTATAGCATTCGTTTGTACCTGGATGTGAGGTATTATGGTCACATCTTGGGCCACCCTAACTCTGGCGCATTCGACTGACGAACTGCTCAGTAACACTGAGCGCAGCTGTCTTCCTCCACACATCCAAAATACATCTGCAATAGCCTGATCTTGCTCCAAATAGATGCTTTGAGTTCCTGCCCTCTGGAACAGAGTAAAGTCATTACATGTTTGAACCATTGATATCTCACCTCTATCCAAAGCAATAGTAATTTTAAATTTTGGAAAATGTCTAACATCAACAGTTCCTTTTGCCTGAAAACACTCAAGTCTACCCAGCATTCTCAACAGCTGGAAGAGTAACTTTCATTTTTCATCTGACCCTGTTCAGTTGGCTCCAAGGTAAAGCTGCCTGTGTCTCCTCTGTATTCTTCCTTTCGTGTAGAACACTAGGGGTAGCTCAGATCAGGAGGTCTGGTAACTATGACCTAGAACTATGGTTGCCATGACATTATAGGGTTCTATCTTGTTTTCATATTAGTATGACGACTTGTTTTGTATGTATCTCATAGCATTAGAGATAATATTCTGCCAGCTGACAAGGAGGAGTATAAAGAGCTAGAAGCCATAATATGTTTAGAACAATTGTTATGACACTACAATCGTTATACCAGACTCTGAGAAGTTTTTACTTGTATAAATCGCAAACATTTTCCACAATTTGGCACCCCAGATGGGACTTCAATATCTTCACGGTGACTGTGTTTTCTTTCCGACTCTCTCCAGCTCACTGAACTCCCAGGCATCATAAATAGGTAAACGAAACCTACTTGACAAAATTCGCATTAGTTCATATCATTCTGTTTTGAGAGTTGAATTGTTTGCACTGGAGCCAGGAGTGACGACGTCCGATTTATTACATGTGAAATAACTGTTGATTGTTGATGGTACATGTTTTTCATTGTCATAATGCTGTGCATAATACTGTGATTGTTATTTTCATAATGTTGTGATTGTACAAAGTGTAAAAAATCCTTAGTTGTTTGGATGATATATATAAAAGATCCTTCAAAGAGAATTGAATGGACTATATATAGGAGATCCTTCAAAGAAAGTTGAACGGACTATATATATCAGCGATCCATCAATAAGAGAAAACAAAAAAATATATAATTAAGAGAACTAAACGTTTAGTATAGCCAATTACAACTCATTCGACACAAAAGTGAGGGAGTTACCTGACTGGTTATCACTGAGGCTGTAGCCATGGCTGCAATGATAAGATAGGTGTGTGACGCAAACCGTTTGGGTCGCACATTCCGCTTGATCCCGCTGCACTAGGACAATGGTGTTTGACGATCCCCTAAGTGCCAAGACAAGGTCTTGGCACTTAGAAAAGTAAATTAGACAATTCAATACGATTACCCAAAGCCAACATAGTGCGTAAGGTGAGGGGGCCACAGAGCTGTAAATATCCAAAATTATCTTGCGGATACCCAAGATCTGGAAGTGAGGGGCTAAAGAGCTGTGAATATCCAAAACTATTGCGGATACCCAAGAAGCTAATAGCACATTTCGGGTAAGGTTAGGGGCTACAGAGCTGTAAATATCCAAAACTATTGCAGATACCCAAGAAGCTAATAGCACATTTCGGGTAAGGATAGAGGCTACAGAGCTGTAAATATCCAAAACTATTGCGGATACCCAAGACCCACTAAAAGGAAAAGGGCTACCCAGAAAACCCACTATAGTGGATTAAAGTGAGGGGCTAAAGAGCTGTAAATATCCCAAACTATTGCGGATACCCAAGAAGCTAATAGCACATTTCGGGTAAGGTTAGGGGCTACAGAGCTGTAAATATCCAAAACTATTGCAGATACCCAAGAAGCTAATAGCACATTTCGGTTAAGGTTAGGGGCTACAGAGCTGTAAATATCCAAAACTATTGCAGATACCCAAGAAGCTAATAGCACATTTCGGGTAAGGATAGAGGCTACAGAGCTGTAAATATCCAAAATTATCTTGCGGATTCCCAAGATCTGGAAGTGAGGGGCTAAAGAGCTGTGAATATCCAAAACTATTGCGGATACCCAAGAAGCTAATAGCACATTTCGGGTAAGGTTAGGGGCTACAGAGCTGTAAATATCCAAAACTATTGCGGATACCCAAGACCCACTAAAAGGAAAAGGGCTACCCAGAAAACCCACTATAGTGGATAAAAGTGAGGGGCTAAAGAGCTGTAAATATCCCAAACTATTGTGGATACCCAAGAGCTAAAAAAACAGAAGGGTTGAAAAATTCTCTCTGCACTGTTAACAGAAATATGAAAGTGAGTGAGTGGGCCAAAGTTTTGTGTGTGCAGTTGGAGACTGGATGTGTGTGTGAATGAGAAAATGTACTCAATAAAACAAATGATTGGGTTGCGTTCCTTACTATCGCACCACTACACTGTTTCCATCTTTGGCATGTAATGATCTGTGGTCTGCTTGAAAATTATAGCAACAGGTGTATACAATTTATTTTAATGAATATAAGCCATTTAGGGCCTGTAATGGTATAGCCGGACATTTAAATTACACCACGGCTCTCTATTCTTCTTTGGAAGATTTGAAGGAGGTTCGTCATAGACAACTAACACATCGAATATAATAGTGTGCAATATTGAGTATGCGTTATATTTTTGCAAAGTTATCTGTAATCTTTAAAATAAACACCGGAGTGGCAATTGCCATACTTACACTCACTTTTATCTTTCCTATGGTTTGTTTTAAACATATCTTTCATATAAACATATTAATGGTTTAATGAGACCATTAATACACATTTTCAGGTTTAAACATATTTTGGGATTTAAACAGTTATTTTTACTATTTATCACGACTAGTCAAAGCCTGTACAGTCTTTGTCACTAGCTCTCTTGTCTAGGCCATTTAATTGACCAAAACATTTAACAGGGTAGAAGTGGTACCAGGTCCATACGCTTAACTATCCTGGTACACGTATGACTCTACAGGTTGGAGACTTTATAGTGGATACACCAAAGGGACACACTTATAAAATAAACTAAAAGAAGATCTGTGCCAAGCACTAGGCACTCGCAAAAAATTATGTAATAATATAGGCAATACAAATTAACTGAATATATGTATACAATGCAATTCCATTCTCTGTTAAAGTGTAGCCAAAATAGGACTGGGTTCTGTTTATTAATAGAGCTGTTATCATGGATGTAGCACAAAATTCTGGGCCCTGTACATAGGCGGTCTCTGAGGGCCCCTCCCCACTTTATTCAAGATTCAAACATTTTTGAGGGCCCCTCTACACATTAGGGCCCTATATACTTAGTACCCCTTTTCCCCCCAGTCCAATGCCCCTGGCTGTTATTATTATTATTATTCTGGTACTATAAAATATTCAAATAGATTAATAGCCACAAAATTGTTTATAGTTTAACTTGCTAAGATCTCGCTGTGTGCTAAGACCTGAATGTGTGACAGTTATAAATTAAGATTTTAGCCTGAAGGAAATAGTGCACTATTTGAGATGACGGTCGCCTGGGGTTGCTCTCCAATTCCAATTGGGGAACTCAGTGTACACGAAACGAAATGGTCCTCCATGGACAATCTGGAATATATAAATTATGAAATGTGACCAAGACTCACTTTTAAGATAAGAATCAACTGGCCAACGTTAAATGTATTGTCTTGTGTGTGTACGTTCAAATGTTATGTGTTTGTTCTATGTCCAAGACATGCAAACGGTCTGCTTAACAAAACTAACAATTAACTGCAAGCCTGCTTCTTCTTTAACTTCTTATGTGGCTATTTGTTTTGTTTGTCATTTATGTCTGGATGGTCAATGATTCTCCCGTTACCTCAAAGTTTATGACCAAAAATAATTCAAAGTGAGTAGATGGTACGTGCTACGTTCATGGGGACATTTGCAGAATGGTTATTCCCGATTTAAGCTAGACGTGTTTCTACAAGTGTTGCGTTCATAATGACAATTGTTGTTCCCAATTTAGACTGCCACAATGGTTATAAGTATAGGAGAGGGGTTTGCTGGTTTCCTGGCCCACCAAGAGAGACAAAGTACTGTTAGAACGAGCGGATGGCCTTATTAGAAGGAACTCATGGTCTTAAGAAGGAGTATGTGGTTACCTCTGTGGTGTGGTCCTTCTCAATCCAACATTTGAGGCGCTACTGAGATGGTGAAGTTCCATATTTAACTGTATTAGTGTCACCACAATCGATCCATGCATTTAGTTAAACTCTCTAAAAGCAAGACAGCCATCCTTATAGGTTGATGTATACATTGTTAGCATGGTGATAACCTTCCCATAACCTGAATGTTACATTAGTTAAATTCAACATCCTCACAAATGCTGTTGGGTTAGATCCACTGTTTCTTTTATGGTAAACACTAGTTAGATCCCCAGATGGGATCTATGTATAGTAACAATTTCTGTCTCCCCTCAGTGTCGAGAGAGTGGTGTCCAAGGACATAAGTTGAATGGGGAAGAAAACGGGGAGAAGGACACTGTTAGCAGAAAGGTGGAGTGTTCATTGCGGACTTACATTTCTATGATAAAATTAAGCATTTGGGTGATGCATCCTTATTGGCTGTTTGTATTAGAAGTATAAAGCAGGCCCAGGAGCAAGCTAGCATTAATCATTTAGTCATTTAGCATTAATCCCACTACTGTCATTTAGCCTTCACCAGTGCTGAGAGACAAAAATAAAACCTCTCCACCACCTATTCTCTTCTTTCTTTATGACCCAGCCTTGTTCAGTAGAGCCTCTGTTTTGTTTTATTAGTGAGTGTATTATATTTACAGATTCAGGTTTCGGTTTTTGACAAAGCACTAGGAATGACTAATGTACGCCCTAACAGTAAACACTTAGACTAGTATCAGTAAGAGTCAGGAGCCAGGGTTTTATGACCATTTGTCATTATGAAGTACATTTTGTTTCTGTCTTAGTCCACCATGGAGGAAATGTTGCCTAATATGAATAGATTCTTCCTATTATTATTAAGGGAAGACAAATACATGAGTCTTGATTTTAATCGGTGATAGCCTATTTAGCATTTTATTTCCTAGTTGTTGTTTATTGTTGTTACAAACTGGGCCATGTTATTCTCTTTATAAAAAGATAAAAAGTTTGTGTGTGGGGGAGGCAATAATTGCAATTGAGAAATGACAGATACAAGAATTGAGTTAGTTGAATATGACACCTGTGGCCCAGATCATTCCAGGGCCAAACCAAGCCCAGACCTATGAGACCGACTTGGGCTCAGTTAGAGTGGTGAGCCAGCCAGGACACTGACGGTTCCCACTTCACCAAAACCAAGGAGAGGTGGGGGACAGACTGTCATGTAAAAAGGACCATTACTGGAAACCATCACAGCCAGAGGAGCCGAGCTCTATGAAGGAGTGGTAACCATCTGGACTGACTCATAGGAAGAGGGACACTTGACTTTGGGACTTTGGGGTCACAGGGAGGTACAGTACAGACAATAGTGGGCACACACATTAAACGTGGGACCCCAGAATGGCTGACAACATCAAATCACAAGGCACGAAACAGCAGTATCAGTCTTTAAACCCCTGTAGTTTTTAATATCTAACAACTAGGAAGGTTGGAGGAGTGGAGAGGACCACGCAACACAACGTGGCGTCAACATCCATGACTACACCAGTCAGGAGCCATTCACCAGGACATGGGGAGATCATTTTTTCTTGTTTTATTATTAAATTTTATGTTTGGGTTTTAGCAAATTTACCAGCAAAGCCCTATTGTCAATTTTTTCTCACTGTTATTATACTTCAAGGACATTGTGGTATTTTTTTCACTACACTTGAGATTTTTTCCATATTTTTATTTCAAATCATAATTTTGTAGCCGTATTGTTGTAGCCTGTTTGCTGCGGCACAGGAGAATAATTAAACAGATGCAGTGTTTTGTCTTGTCCTTTCTCCTGTAAGGACAGTGTGGCAGACCACTAGTTCAATGCATGGAGACGTATTGGGAACAATCATGAGAAGTGAAACCTCCTGAAACCTTTCCCTTTGGCACTTTTTGAGTTTGAATTTCTGGCATAACGGACATTTGTTTGGGAAAGGCGGAAGGCCTTACCACCTTGTTATTTCTGGAACACATCTCCAATCCGACAGTGAGACAGAACAACAATATTTGAAATTGAACCTTGAGTCTTGTGCCCAACAGCAACAAATCTTAGGCGCAGAGTCGGTTACTAGAAGAAGATGAGACTGTGTACAGCACCAAGACTGAGGCAAAGAGGCCTTTTGGGTCAATATCAATGGATGAGGACAACAACAACACTATGTGCCAGGTAAAGGGAGAGGACTGGGGAGTAACTTCACAATTACATTTTGACTTTGACATGTGTTGGGATAGAGGTTGCGTTATATCAGGTCAAAATGAAGAGGGAAGTCAAAACTTGTAACTAGAATGTACTAGCTAAATTAAAATCCAATGGGAGTAAAGGTAAAATCGGGATGGGTAAAGATACATTGAATGGCTGAAGCGAAAATATTCACACCAGAAGAAAATGGAAGGACTCCATTGGGAAAGCCCAAACAATTCCCACCAACCAGGAAAACAGCGGTAAAGATAACGGTTCTTCCTTCTGCGAAGGAAGTAACAACTGATCAACCAATCAACAAGGGGCTTTAGCAGTTTGCCCCAATGAACAACACGACTGCTCAATATCTTATGAAAGGACGGGCCTGGAAGTTGACTCTGACAGCCGAACCGAACAAGCAATGAGACCAGATGTCACCACACGTAAACACACTTACACTGCACCTTTACACTGCACCTCAAGACATCCACCACTCACCCACACACTCCAAGAACACATTCTGGGGGCTCTCTCACCTATACATTACAATTACACGACAGGCTAAATATCCCATATTTACTGTTTGCAGGAGAGACAGAATAGCCCATATAGAATGTCTGTT
The DNA here is from genome assembly GCF_011004845.1 of Esox lucius. Classification (NCBI taxonomy): domain Eukaryota; kingdom Metazoa; phylum Chordata; class Actinopteri; order Esociformes; family Esocidae; genus Esox; species Esox lucius. The sequence goes on from NC_047585.1 coordinate 14,726,441, forward strand.
TACCCCAGGGTCTCCTGCAACTGTAGTAAGTCTCTTACCTGCTTCACCAAAATATTCTGCCCAAATGTGTAAAACAGCTTCATGAGAACAGGAAAAGAAGAAAGCAGTAATAGGCAACGATTGTCCAGAGAGAGTAATGATAACCCATGTGTCCCTAAGTTATGAAATTAGAATTGTATTCTCTGTGATTAACCCATCCATATTAATCAATGGAACTGTGTTCTACTGTACTTTCTCCGCCCTTGAAAGAGCTCCAAAAAAGAGCTCCAAAAAAGAGAACCAGGTGATTCGCCATCAGGTGGTAGTGGTAAACTGTAACACACCTATGCAGTTGTACTATTGTAGGCACTGGAGTCAACATCTGCTGTACTTTCTAGGAGTCTGGGTCATCATAATTGATGTTTCCACACTTCCTGAACCCGTGTCATCGTGCCACCAATCTATTCGTTGTATCTTGCTCCCACTCACATAGTCAGTGATAACCAGTTCAAGAAATAACCCTTCTTTACTTTTGTCATGTTCAACCATTATTCTCCACGTCTCCATAACCCTGATCCGGCAGGTACCCCCTGACCAGATTGCCTGACCATACTGAGCATAATCTGTCCAACTACACAGGTTGTTCTCATTCTGAGATCTTGCCCTGATGGACCTTTGTGTCTCATACCAAGTTTTCCTCAGAATTGACACTTCTCTAGCCTCAAGTATTTCTTTAGTGCTTACAGCTCTTCTCCTGCACTTTGTTTCTCTCTCTTGGTCCCACAGTATGTAGGTATTCAATTCCTTGCTGTCTATGTCTCTATCCCATAATTGCCCCATGTTTCTCCTTTAATCTTCACTGTACCTCTCTCTCTTACCATTTCTGAAGGTGCTGATTCCTCAAAAAGTTCTCTGGCCCGTGTTTTGTTTATTTTTGGTCCTGCCCTGACTTTACATTTCAGCTGCTTACATAACACCTGATATTCCCCACTTTGCACCTGTTTTCTTCCAGGTGGGCCGCACACACCTGTCTCACTGCAAGCCTCTACCTCTACCTAAATCGGTTCTCTTTTTTATTCCTGCTAATAGTGCTGCTGTATATACCTTATTCCTTCTGTCCAGGTCAACGTCTGAGTCATTTACGTCAGGAAGAAGTTCAGTCACATTACTCCCAGTCCAGGTCTGCAAGGTTTATGGTAGCAAACTCTTATTCAGGAATAGGGGAATCTGGTTCTCCTTGTGCACCTTCTGCAGGTGCCTCCCCTGGGCTTCTTGGGCTATCGAGTTCCAAGGCATCGGGTGCTTCCCCATCACCTTCGTCACATCTCTCCTTGGGCTAATAGCATCGGCCATAGCGTGCAACCGAGCAATAGCAGACAGACCATCATCATGCCCCATGCCTGACGTGCCCCCTCTCCCGGCGATTCCGCTCCAGCAGGCAATGGTGTCCCAGCGGGTAAAGCAGGACGTCCCAGGTCTCCTTCAGCTTCTGCTGGTCCACTTGAGTCATCTGCATGATCAGCTTCTTCTCCTTGTTGCCTCTGACCTGCTCCTCGTGGAACCTTGGTACAGTGGTTGAGGTGGTACCAAGTGTTGCTGCCCTCTACCCCGTATCGCTGTTGGTGTAGCTTGAACATCTGGTATGGTCCTTCTCGTCTTGGCCCACTCCTCCTTACAGACCTTCTCCAGATCTTTCAGGTTTCGGGGCTGTCGCTGGGCAATACGGACTTTCAGCTCCCTCCAAAGATTTTCTATTGGGTTCAGGTCTGGAGACTGGCTAGGCCACTTCAGGACCTTGAGATGCTTCTTACGGAGCCACTCCTTAGTTGCCCTGGCTGTGTGTTATGGGTTGTTGTCATGCTGGAAGACCCAGCCACGACCCATCTTCAATGTTCTTACTGAGGGAAGGAGGTTGTTGGCCAAGATCTCGTGATACATGGCCCCATCCATCCTCCCCTCAATACGGTGCAGTCGTCCTGTCCCCTTTGCTGAAAAGCAGGGGGACCTTGCGTGCGCTGCAGGATTTTAATCCATGACGGCATAGTGTGTTACTAATGATTTTCTTTGAGACTGTGGTCCCAGCTCTTTTCAGGTCATTGACCAGGTCCTGCCATCTAGTTCCAGGCTAATCAATCACCTTCCTCATGATCATTGATGCCCCACGAGGTGAGATCTTGCATGGAGCCCCAGACCAAGGGAGATTGACCGCCATCTTGAACATCTTCCATTTTCTAATAATTGCGCCAACAGTTGTTGCCTTCTCACCAAGCTGTCCTGTAGCCCATCCCAGCCTTGTGCAGGTCTACAATTTTATCCCTGATGTCCTTACACCGCTCTCTGGTCTTGGCCATTGTGGAGAGGTTGTAGTCTGTTTAATAGAGTGAGAGTGTGTGGACAGGTGTCTTTTATACAGGTAACGAGTTCAAACAGGTGCAGTTAATATCAAATACTTGTTCTCCCCACTGTAGTTGAGGCCTTATCATATGCATATTGAACTGCTGCCAAACCCTGATAACAGGGTGGGTAACCCTGTGCCACTGAATCCAATTTAGTGCTATAATATGAAATGGGCTGTTTCTTTCTGCCACTACAGGTCTCCTGCATCAGAACTGCTGTCGCATGTCCCCCATCTCTGTTAGCAACATATAATAAAAATAGCTTTGTATAATCAGGTGTTACTAGAGCAGATGCAGATTGCATATCTTGTTTCAAATTCAACTGAGCGCTAAGCTGCTGCTGTCCAGCGCTTTTCATTAGCTCCCGTTGTGGTGCCACCTTCATTGCATAGTCCTCTATCCAGTCTGAACTGAATCCTGTCATCCCTAAAAAGATCATCATCTGCCCTACCGTCTGAGGCAGCGGGGCCTTGCTTACCCCTTCTAGCTGAGCTGGGCTTATAGTTTTTGACTGATAAGCCACAGTCCTGCCCAAGTATTTAACCTCTGTTTGGCAATACTGTAACTTTTTCCTGGACACCTTGTGTCCTCTCTCAGCCAATGTCTGCAGTATTTTTATGGAGTCTGCATGGCATTGCTCCAATGTAGTAGCACATATCAGCAAGTCGTCTACATCCTGGATCAGTTTTCCCTCTAAGACGAGCTCCTCCAAATCTGCTTTTAACACCTGGTTGAAAATGTCCGGGGAGTGTTTGAAACCCTGAGGTAGGCGCGTGTATCTATATTGCTTCCCACCATAAGTGAAAGCAAACAGGTGTCTACACTCTTCTGCTAAAGGGATAGTAAAAAAGGCACCACACAAATCTATCACTGTAAAGTACTTGGCGTCAATTGGGATGTTTGCCAGCAGTGTGTGTGGGTGTACACTTTTGGTGTAAGTTAAACATTTTGATGACCATAACAGATATATCATTATTTATTTACTAGCCCAGAGGTTAAGAGTGTTTCCCAAACTAGCATGAAAGATTAGCCTTGTAAGAATTATGTAAACCAGTGGTTCTCAGACCTCTCCACCATTAGGCAACTCACAATTTGGTTGTAGCCCTGACAGGCTAACCTAAATCACTAATTTAGGTGCTTGGTAATTAGTTGACACCTTTAATCAAGTGTTCTAGATCTGGAGTAGATCAAAAACATGGAACGGCTGCGGGTCCCAATGATCTAAACAGAATCTATGGGCCACATTTTATATTTAGCCAGATAATGTGGGGAGATGTTTGGTTTCATGAGTGGTTGTTATGGAGCCAAATTGAGCTCAAATATATTGACTGTAAGAAAAGAAAAACATAAATGCAATATTTCATAGTATGAAACAACTAAATTCAATTGTATGAAAATGAAAATAATATTATGCAAACGTGGTTAAAGGGTACAGTTCCAGAAAAAATTAAGAGACCACTGCACCGTTTTCTTTCCAAAAAAGTTTTGAGTGAGGAACAGACGCATTCAATTTGCAGTGGTCTCTTAATTTTAACCCTTCCGTTCCTCACTCAAAACCTTGCTTTTCAAGGAAAGAAAAAGGTGAAGTGGTCTCTTAATTTTTTTCCAGAGCTGTATGCTAAAATCATTAAATGAATTTTCGCGTCCGATCTTAAAATGTCTTCGTTCAAACAGGTTAGTTTCTTACGATTTCAATTTCTTCCCACCTTCATTCGATTAATGCATACATGATACTAATTGAATATCCTGTTTCCCAATTTCCATGTAGGTCATTGGGCGCACCAGACAGCAAGTAAAGCAGATGAGGAAAGGTCTGAAGGATTCCATGGTGTGGCCGCTTCTGTAGGAAAGGGCAGATGTTATTCCCTTACTGGTGCCAAAGACTACAGGGATTGTGTACACCTCTGAGGTACATTTTGTGACCTAATCATGTACATTAGAGTTTTGACACTGTTTTTAAATGAGAACATGACTATTATTGTAGGCTATCCTAGAAAAGATCATCTGGCCCACTATGACAGAGGACTCTGATGATGAATGCTGTAGAGAGTCCAAATGCAGATTTGAAGAATACCTCCGAAGGTTCATTCGAAATTGTCCTTTTTATTGGGGGGAGGGGGTAAAGCTAAGACAGGTGGACATAGGTTTTCCTGCACCCAGAACATCTTTTTTGAACATTTTAGGTTTCAGGTATAACTATTTTGGAAACTAAAAGTTTTAACCAGGAACCGAAAAAGGATAGCTTCCCCCTCAGGGACACCTGTAAACCCCTTATGGAACCCATTGTTTTGTGCAGATTCTTTTTTAGCATCCCCAACACAGCTGAAAGAACTTGTTAAGTTCTGGATAGGATGGGAGGTTCTACCGAGTGAACTGTATGTGGAGGTTGTCAACTTCAGGCTCCCACAGTCTTACACGTGCTTGGGACACTGCGATGTATTGATATAAAACTGTTAGTGCAAGAGAAGTTACTAGAAGTTAATAAGCTAATGGCTATTCATTCGTTTTGAGTTGGTTAGGTAGGCTACTGTAGCCACTTGAATTATTTGATTTAGCAGATTATCAAATTTTGCTTGACCAAAGTAGGCTTGACATTATAAATAATACATTTGATAAACCTGCCATTTTTGTTTTATTGGCTATGGTCCTGCTGTGTGCCACTTGTTGCCACGTACTCCTTTCATGAGGAACTTGAACTTCCATCGTACCATTGCAACAGTAAAAACAAGTTGAAAATATTGAATGCTTGTGTTACACCAAGCGCACCGCAATGCAATTTTTGGATTGCTTCACTGGCTTCACTGGTACCTTTTTGGATTGCTTCACTGGCAATTAATGACTTTCTGCACAACACAACAAGTTTGACGTATTTGGTGGGCATCAGGCTTCAGACCCATACTATACTTCTGCGTATGTGAACAAGCGTTTGTTTATGAAATAATAATGTTGCACGATAAAATTGCATAAACATTTCTAAACTGGGTTTACACATACTGATATTAAGATGCAAATTACTTTCAGTAGATGATCTGTGCCTAAAACTTTCCACAGAGCTGTCAAACGCTCTTCTGGACCCTCAACTCCTCAGCCCAGGTCAAAAAGGTGCAGTAGCACCTTTACTTACTTTTTGAGGAGGCTGAAAAAGGCCCGCTTGTCTTCCATGATTCTGTGAACTTTTAGCGCTGCACAATCAACAGCATTCTGACTAACTGCGCCACAGTGTGTTTGCCATTTGTACCCGCACAACTTTTTACCCCACTTGGAACATACATTGTACTTAATACTTGTAAATGTTCTGCCCTCATCTATTTGCACTTCTGGTCAGAGGCTAACTGCATTTCATTGTACTGTACTTGTTCAATGACAAAGTTGAATCTAATCTTCTGCACCCCAGGGCTAGACATCCTAACTGATTGAAATGGACATAACAGACGTGGTTAATTTGAGAAGTTTCTAACACTGGCATTAAACTCCCTCATTCAGATTGGAAACATATGATTTTGGAATTATAATATTGTGCAAAAAGATCATGGTCATAAAAATAATTGCGATCTGGCTCAAATAATCACAATCAGGCAATTATGTAATAATTGCAACAGCCCGACCTGGCACCATTGAAGCTAATCATGTAGGGAAGAGGTGTGTTGTCAGTTATGACGATATAGGATACCCAGGTGTCATAGATATGGACAGTGCCGGCTCTAGCCTTTTGGGGGCCCTAAAGCCCTTGTATCTTGCTCTTTGGGATTGTTTCTTGCCCTCCAAATGTTTACTAAAACGTTTGTGTGCCGGTGGAAAAGGGATGGTGGCAGCTAGAAGGTTGGCGATGACGACCCCTGGAGTAACGATGTATCCCCCCCGAGACGGAGCACCCAGTGGATTCGTGACAAATACGCAAGATTCATACGAGGCCCCGGTACAGAAGCATAACACGTAAACTAGACTGGCGGTTCTGCTTTTGCACAAACGTTGCAAAATAAATCTACACTATACTGTTATTAAATTATTGTATGTTAACGGCTCAGGCTTTTCAAATATTGTCTGTGTTGCAGGGTGCTCAAATAAAATGGATGGGTGGTTTAACTATGTGTTACAAACAAAAATGAAACATAACAACCACAAAATGAAGAGCGGTGGTGGAGGATGTTTTTAAAACAGGAAACCCTATTAGTTACACAAAGTGTAGACGACACAAACACACAAAGGAGTGCTAGCAAATGCAAAACATAAAACACACAACTAGGACTATGTCTATGACGATGACTTTGACATACGGTAGTGCTTACGGTAGTGGGGAGAACAAGTATTTAAAGAGCCCATATTATAAAAAAATCTATTTTTCTGGGTTTTGGGGTGCTCTTTTGTGTCTCTGGTGCTTCCACACGCATACAAACTTTGGAAAAAAAACATCCATGCTGTTTCGAGTGAGATATGGGTTTCTTAATGTCCTCTGTCTTCAGTCTCTGGGTGAGCTGTTCGAAAACTCCTCGGACTGTGATGTCACAGTCCGAACAATTTGAATATTCCCACCCTCCACCCCCTCCCAACAGAGCATACCTAATGTCTCCTCCATTTTGTTACTGATTTAGAAGCACCAAGTCGAAGCACCACTTAAACTGTGCTGTTGTTGGCTGTAAAGAGGAGCACAAAACACTCCATCGCGTCCCAGCCGCAGAGGACAGAAGAGCGGCATGGCTTGAATTCATTTTTGAAGGCAATTTCCCTGCTAGTGTTTTGCCACATAGTACAAGGTAACGCTAACCGCTAGCTAATCTTGATTAATCTTTTCTCAAAACCATATTTTGAGCCTCTATTGGCTAGAAGGCTGGGTTTTATCTGGGCATTGAATTCTCGATTTAGCCTTTCCATTCGTTTAAAAATTAGTTAGGCAAAATATTTACATTCAAACAAAATACTAAACTTTTGTTCTGAGGTTGCATAGATGTCACTGTTACCATGGTCACAGACACAGATATTGTATCTTAACATTTTCTCTAAGCCTAATGGTTTTGAAACAGCAAACAGCAAAATTTAATTAGTTAAGTATAAACTTTTACTGCATTTGAATTTAGTTTTTTTGCCACCCCAGTAACGGCAATTTTTTTTTACATTAAGAATAACTGTATATTAAATAAACATTGACAGTAATTAATTAGTTAAATACTCCGCACACACCTTAAGACTGGACGCAGATTGTCCTGACGAGCCGTGAGTTTGCCGTGTTTTATCTACAACCTGTCACCCTTAAACTGGGTGGAGATAATGTTGGAGTACATAGTGCAGAACAATTTAAACCATACACACCTTAGACTGGGCGCTGATAGGCCTGACGAGCAGTGAGTTTGCCGTGTTTTATCTACAACCTGTCACCCTTAACCTGGGTGGAGATTATTTTCGAGTACATAGTGCAGCCCTAAACAGAACATGTTAAACTTTCATAGCCTGTCTGTGAGCATGGCAACAGTGACTAACCGTATTTTTTTCTGTTTGTACACATTTAGCCTATCTTATATAATTCTTAAACTTCTCTCCACAGGTTGCATTGGGAAAGCAGTGCATGGAAAGACTATGATTTCCACCTTATAATAGTGTGATTCATAATCGGGTGGTGGGAAGAAATGGGAAGAAATTGTAGCCTAATCGTAAAATAAGCGAACGTGAAAATAGCGTATTTGAACGAAGATATTTAATCGAAAGCTTCACTTATTGTTTTGTGGATCTAATAACCAATTAAGTGAGTTCTTCCCAAATGCTACCTGGGAAAGCAATGTGTTACAGGTGAGTTTATATGAAAGTACAAATACAGTTCGATAGCTTCCTCAGGACTACTGGGTGGATGCCATTGCAAGGCATGAAATATCAGACATTTTGATCTCGGAGGACATTCCTCTGTTGTTGAAAAACTCCTTTGAGGTGATCCCTGGCCCTATACAGTTGTGGAAGGCTGTATATAAGCAGTGGCCGTCCAGGAGCTACAGCATTTCTGCAGGGGCGGATTCGATTAGTGTTCCAGAGATGAAGGTTCTGCAATTCTTCCTATATGAAAGACAAAAATGCAAGACCAAATTAATTTTATTAATGTATCAGAATAATTAAATCAATACAAATGTTCTCTCTTAGTTGAGGGCACAGAGTGATGGGTAGTTGTGCATTGATGGCTTAAGTGGCATATGTAGTCTGCTTAAGTAGTTTTGACTAGTCAATTCAAACCAGATAATCATTACATCAAACAGTTTCTCAATATTTTACATTGATTCATACTGTACCAACAACATTATTTTATTTTGGCTTTCCCTGACGTATTCCCTCATGTTCACTTTACCAGTAAGCTTACAGTCTGCAAGTACCCCCAAGGGTCGTAGAACCACTGATTTGGAACCACTGAGCTACAGTTTATAGGGTTAATGGGCAGTTGACTGTGATGACTGTTAAAGGAACATTACATGCCTCGATTATTTGTAGACAGGTGAATAAGATTAACTGTTTGTCTATAAAGTCCCCTGAAAAATTGTCAGAGTCCTCTAAATCTTGAAATCTGTTCATCCAGTACTGGGCAAGGTGTTTCCTTAAAAATCCCCACCAGCTCTCAATCCGATGGTTGTGGTTGCTGGATCCATATGGATTTTTCTTGTGAATTTGTCTCTGTGGTCGTGTCTCAAAAACATCTTTATCTGCTCCATAAAACCGTTTTCTGTTCCCAGGTCAGATTGAAATTGAGTAGGGGTTCCCATTCTAGATCTGACCTCGTCCATAAAGTAACCAGCGATTACTTTCGGATAGCTACTGGTAGAACAAGCGTGGAGCCAAATAACCATTCGAGAAAAGCCATCAATTGCACTATTGATACAAATTCCCTAAGGCTTTAGTTTATCATATGAATCAGAGGCGTCGCTAGGATCACAATACATTCGGGGCTTAGCCCCCAATGCCCCCCTGTTTGGATGCATTTAAGATGCATTAGTTTGTGTCCATGAAGCTTCCCATGTATACTGAGTTGACTGCGTAGGAATAATGCAGTGTCAAGTAGGTCCGATTGATTTTCCTTCTGTGGAGGCTTTGAGAACTCAAAATTCTTCTCAATGTACGTAAACTAATGACAATACCATATAAATGACTCAATGACACTAATATCTCCCAGTGCCTCAAACCGAGGAGAAAATAGAAGTTGATTAATTCAAGCAAACCGTCCATAATATCAACGTATTCATGAGAACAAACTGCAAGTGTGAAAGTTATGGGTGGAAGGTAAAATAAACATATAAAGCAGTGTTTCCCAATCCTGGTCCTCGGGACCCAAAGGAGTACATGTTTTAGTTTTTGCCCAAGCACTCACACACCTGTTTCAAATGTTGCCCTACCCATTAAACACTTGATTGATGTAATCAACCTATCATCAAGTCTTTCATTTGGATCAGATTGAAGACCACAGTCTGATCCACAATCTAATTTGCAAACTGAAGACCACATGCAAAATTGCTTTATCTGAGTTTTTTTTATTTGAAATGTTAATGTTAACAAACTACACATAGCGATTTAAAAGAGCAGTTTAGGATAAATGCTTTGCTTAAGGCTATCGCTACAGCCTTTCATTTCGTTGGCTGGAGAATTTGAACCAGTGAACTTTCGAGTACTGGACCAAAGCTCTAGCTGTTAGCCTACCTGCTGTGCATTTTATTCCGTAATGTTTTTGATTTACATGTGGTGTGCAATCTCAGGTCTGACTGTTCTAGTGTCAGCTTGAGAGAGAAGTATGAATCAAGACTGAACCTGAACATACAGCCCAAGAAAAAAATTGGGAGCACTGCACCTTTTTCTTTCCTTTCCAAAAAAGTCAAAAGGGAAGGTATTGAGTTTTCCAAAAAAGTCAAAAAGGATGGCATACAGTGTAGCAGCAACTTCTAATGACAGTGAGGTAGCTCCTGGTCCTCCAGCCAGGGCAGAGCTACCAGGTCCATGAGCCAGGGCAGAGCTACAAGGCCAGGGCAGAGCTTCCAGCTCCAGGGTGACACAGAACGGTCAGAGGAGCAGTGGAGTATCATAACCGAGATAACATAGGGTGCAGCTCAGGCTGCATGCTGTTAGCCAGCCTGCTAGCACAGTGGAGTCTGTCAAAAGCATAGCCAGAGTAGTTAGTGCAGCTTTACCTATTGCCACTGTGACTCGTTCCAGGCTGAGAAAAGTTAAACAAGGTAGTGCTAACAAAAACAACCTTATTAAGATAAAGCCTTCCTCCACCTCGGTCACAAATAATAAAAAAAATGATTGTATCACTTCGCATCTCAAAATGGGACTCCTAAATGTTAGATCCCTTGCTCCAAAGGCAGTTGCAGTAAATGAATTAATCTCTGATCATAAACTAGATGTTATTGGTTTATGTGAAACGTGGCTAAAGCCTAATGAATGAATTGCCATTTTAATGAGGCCTCTCCTCTTGGTTATATTAGTGATCATATCCCTCGTGCGTCCCGAAAAGGAGGGGGTGTTGCTAATATTTATGACAGTAAATATACATTTACTCTCAAACATATCACTGAGTTTTCATTCTTTTGAAGTTTTACTCATGAAAGTTAACCAGGCCGATAAATCGTTCTACATAGCTACTATTTATAGGCCCCCCGGGCCATACACAATGTTCCTCAATGAGTTTCCAGAATTATTGTCTAACCTTGTAGTCATGGCAGATAGTATTCTAATTTTTGGCGATTTCAATATTCATATGGAAAAGTCCAATGATCCTCTTCAAAAAGCCTTTGAAGCCATAATTGATTTAATGGGTTTCATCCAACATGTCTCAGGTCCAACCCATTGCCACAATCACACCTTAGATTTAGTCCTGTCACGAGAAATAGATATTGTAGATCTAATAATTTACCCCCAAAATCTTGGATTATCGGATCACTGTCTTATTACATTTACCGTTAAAACAAGAAATCCACTTGCCTCCCAAACAATGAGTTTCAAAAGCCGTACTATAATTTCTCGGACTACAAATAAATTCCTTGATATTATTACAAGTTCGCTCATTAACGACAGAGTAAATAAATCTGAAAACGATCAAATTGAGGATCTAAACTCAATACTGCGAAATACATTAGACACAGTTGCACCACTAAAAACAAAAGAAATACGCAACAAGAAACTTGCTCCCTGGTACACAGACAGTACTAGAGCACTTAAGCAAGCCTCCAGAAAAATTGGAGCGAAAGTGGCGCTCCACCAGGTTGGAAGTATTTAGACTAGCCTGGATAGACAGTACACTACAATACCGAAAATCACTCACGTCTGCTCGATCAGCTTATTTCTTCAACCTGATTGAGGCAAACAAAAACAATCCAAAATTTCTCTTTGCAGTTGCAAAGTTAACAAAAAAGCAAATCTTAGCAAGTGAAGTGGGTCTTCATTTTAGTTGTATTGAATACATGAACTACTTTGATGAAAAGATCGTCACCATTAGAAAACAAATAACTGACTCCTCCTTAAATAGTTATGGTCCTCAAAATCTCAGTTGTCCAAAAAATTTCCTGAACCTCCCTGACCAGGTGTCAATGGGGACACTTTAATTTTTTTATACCGCATCGCTCGACACATTTACAAAATTTGTAATGAGTTCTAAACCCACAAACTCTCAGCTAGACCCGATTCCATCAAAATTACTTAAGGAGCTATTTCCTGTGCTAGGTCAGCCAATGCTGAACATAATAAATTGCTCCCTTTCCTCCGGATGCGTACCAAACTCACTAAAAATAGCGGAAATTAAGCCTCTTCTAAAAAATTCTAATCTGGATCCCGACATATTGAACAATTATAGGCCAATATCGAACCTCCCGTTCCTCTCAAAAATCTTAGAAAAATGTGTTTCCCAACAACTGAATCCCTTCCTAAAGACAAATAACATTTATGAAATACTCCAGTCCGGTTTCAGATCCCATCATAGTACTGAGACTGCACTCGTGAAGGTAACAAATGACCTTCTAATGGCCTCAAACAAAGGTTCCGCATCCGTCCTGTTACTTCTTGATCTTAGTGCTGCTTTTGACACTATTGATCACTCCCTTCTCTTAGAGAGACTGGAAACCCATATTCGGCTACGTGGACATGTTCTAGCCTTGTTTAAATCATATTTATCTGAAAGATATCAGTTTGTTAGTGTGGATGGCATATCCTCTGACAAGTCAAAGGTATGCTTTGGTGTTCCTCAAGGCTCGGTTCTGGGCCCATTATTGTTCTCACTATATATGTTCCCTCTTTGCGATGTAATCCGAAATCACAATATAAGCTTTCACTGTTATGCTGATGAGACAGTTATATATTTCAATGAAGCATGGAGAAGCCCCTAAATTAGCTACTTTGGAAGCATGCGTTTCAGATATTAGGAAGTGGATGACAGAGAATTTCTTGCTCTTAAACTAAAAGAAAACAGAAATGCTCGTTTTAGGACCCAAAAAACAAATAGCGTTGTTAGCAGATCTCACTGTGAACCTCGACGGCTGCATGGTCGTATCCCAAAAAACTGTAAAAAACCTTGGCGTTACCCTTGACCCTGACCTCTCCTTTGAAAAACATTTAAAATATGTCTCGAGTTGCTTATTTTCATCTTTGAAAGATTGCAAAAATTAGAAACTTTCTATCAAAAACTGATGCAGAAAAATGTATCCATGCTTTCGTTACTTCTAGACTAGATTACTGCAATGCTCTTCTCTCTGGTTATCCAGACAAATTAATAAACTTCAATTAGTGCTGCACACGGCTTCTAGAATCCTAACTAGAACAAAAAAATTTGAACACATTACTCCTGTCCTGGCGTCCTAACACTGGCTGCCTGTTAGGGTTAGGGCACATTTTAAGGTTTTACTCTTAACCTATAAATCAATACATGGACTTGCTCCTACTTACCTTGATGAAATGATCCAGCCATACATACCTACACGTAACCTTAGATGGCAAGATGCAGGCCTTTTAATTGTACCTAGAATTTCTAAACAAACAGCTGGCGGCAGGGCCTTTTCTCATAGAGCTCCACTCCTGTGGAATGATCTGCCAATTAAGGTTAGAAATGCAAACTCAGTGCAAACTTTCAAGTGTCTACTAAAAACTAATCTCTACAGCACGGTTTATAATTAGGTGTAGCCTGGCCCGGGGGCGTGAAGGTGACCAGTAGGCTTGATTCTGTCCACCCTTGCTGTCTTGCCAGGTGGGCTCTCGTTGCCACTGGGATGCCCTCCCTCCAATGCCTTTCGGGGGAAGAGTCACTGGCTTGTTGTTGACACTCTGTTGCGCACTTGTGCAATTGGGCTGTACGCTGCTGGCAATACTCGGCCCTCATTCAGGGGGGTTGCGGTTGGTGGGTGTCCCTTTGGTTGATGCCTGGCAATGTGGGTGGATTGATTTCCTGCCTGTTGGGCCCTGTCCGGCGGACCCCCCCGTCTCAGTTCCAAGGTGTTACGCTGCTATATTATTGTGCTGGGGGATATGAGGAATGCACTACTAACTTTTTTTCCAGTCTCCTCCAGTTTTAAATTTTAGGATTAGGTGAGGTCCTGGTCCACACCTGCGGATTACCTGGTTTGGGGGGCCCGTTGCTGTCCCTGTCCTTGTTCACCTGGTCATACTTCTCAAATAGACTCTGGATTTAGCCCAGAGAAATGTATTTATTATTCCAATTGGACTTAATATCTCAGAGGACTGGTCACCCCTCTGAGCCTGAGTCCTCTCTAGGTTTCTTCCTAAAATTCGACCTTCTTAGGGAGTTTTTCCTAGCCACTGAAATTCAACACTACTGTTGTTTGCTCCTTCGGGTTTAAGGCCGGATGTCTCTGTAAAGCACTACAACTGCTGTTGTAAAAAGGGCTTTATAAATACATTTGATTGATTGATTGATAACCGCAATTGCATCGTCCAAAGACCTTCCCATACTAAGTGGAAAAAACAGAAGATGGCTGTACCATGGGCAATAATTAATATTTGAAAACACTAAAATAGGCTAAATTAAAACAATGATTTTATTTATTACAATGTACATTAAGTGTTTGAGGGGGAAAAAATTATGTTTGCATGTCACTGCTTTGTGCATACATGATACTAATTGAATATCCTGTTTCCCAATTTCCATGTAGGTCATTGGGCGCACCAGACAGCAAGTAAAGCAGATGAGGAAAGGTCTGAAGGATTCCATGGTGTGGCCGCTTCTGTAGGAAAGGGCAGATGTTATTCCCTTACTGATGCCAAAGACTACAGGGATTGTGTACACCTCTGAGGTACATTTTGTGACCTAATCATGTACATTAGAGTTTTGACACTGTTTTTAAATGAGAACATGACTATTATTGTAGGCTATCCTAGAAAAGATCATCTGGCCCACTATGACAGAGGACTCTGATGATGAATGCTGTAGAGAGTCCAAATGCAGATTTGAAGAATACCTCCGAAGGTTCATCGAAATTGTCCTTTTTATTGGGGGGAGGGGGTAAAGCTAAGACAGGTGGACATAGGTTTTCCTGCACCCAGAACATCTTTTTTGAACATTTTAGGTTTCAGGTATAACTATTTTGGAAACTAAAAGTTTTAACCAGGAACCGAAAAAGGATAGCTTCCCCCTCAGGGACACCTGTAAACCCCTTATGGAACCCATTGTTTTGTGCAGATTCTTTTTTAGCATCCCCAACACAGCTGAAAGAACTTGTTAAGTTCTGGATAGGATGGGAGGTTCTACCGAGTGAACTGTATGTGGAGGTTGTCAACTTCAGGCTCCCACAGTCTTACACGTGCTTTGGGACACTGCGATGTATTGATATAAAACTGTTAGTGCAAGAGAAGTTACTAGAAGTTAATAGCTAATGGCTATTCATTCGTTTTTGAGTTGGTTAGGTAGGCTACTGTAGCCACTTGAATTATTTGATTTAGCAGATTATCAAATTTTGCTTGACCAAAGTAGGCTTGACATTATAAATAATACATTTGATAAACCTGCCATTTTTGTTTTATTGGCTATGGTCCTGCTGTGTGCCACTTGTTGCCACGTACTCCTTTCATGAGGAACTTGAACTTCCATCGTACCATTGCAACAGTAAAAACAAGTTGAAAATATTGAATGCTTGTGTTACACCAAGCGCACCGCAATGCAATTTTTGGATTGCTTCACTGGCTTCACTGGTACCTTTTTGGATTGCTTCACTGGCTTCACTGGTACCTTTTTGGATTGCTTCACTGGCAATTAATGACTTTCTGCACAACACAACAAGTTTGACGTATTTGGTGGGCATCAGGCTTCAGACCCATACTATACTTCTGCGTATGTGAACAAGCGTTTGTTTATGAAATAATAATGTTGCACGATAAAATTGCATAAACATTTCTAAACTGGGTTTACACATACTGATATTAAGATGCAAATTACTTTCAGTAGATGATCTGTGCCTAAAACTTTCCACAGAGCTGTCAAACGCTCTTCTGGACCCTCAACTCCTCAGCCCAGGTCAAAAAGGTGCAGTAGCACCTTTACTTACTTTTTGAGGAGGCTGAAAAAGGCCCGCTTGTCTTCCATGATTCTTGTGAACTTTTAGCGCTGCACAATCAAGAGCATTCTGACTAACTGCGCCACAGAGTGGTTTAGTGATTGCTCCGTAACCGACCGGAAGGCCCTACAACAGGTGGTGAAACCCGCCCAGCACATCACTGGTGCCCAGGTCCCAGCCATCGTACACCTCCAGTGCAAGCAGTGTCTCCTCAGGGCACGCAGCATCGTCAGGGACCCTTCACATCCAGGCCACAAACTGTTTGCCCTCCTATTATCAAGCAAGCGGTACAGGTCTCTTCATTCCTGCACCAGCAGGCTCAGGATCAGTTTCCATCTACTGTAACACTGCTGAACTCTGTGAACCATCACTAACCATATCCCCCTGCCTCTCAGGGAGGTTGCTGCACTTTTCCCTTTGTACCGCTTGACTTACTGAGTCTGATAAGGAAGTTTACCAGTTGTAACATGTACTTGTCTACCCCGGGAACCTCATTGCTGCTATCCCTGCATTTCAGTTGCACATACAACCTTGCACCTTCAATTTGCCTTCACTGCACATAATTGCCATTGTACTTGCATTTTTCAGTTGTTACATATACATGGCTACCTAGGGGACCTCTTTGCCTCAACTGCTCATTTAGAATGCCATTCAGAATTGCCATTTGTACCCGCACAACTTTTTACCCCACTTGGAACATACATTATACTTAATACTTGTAAATGTTCTGCCCTCATCTATTTGCACTTCTGAGGCACTTCAGAGGCTAACTGCATTTCATTGTACTGTACTTGTTCAATGTGAAAGTTGAATCTAATATTCTGCACCCCAGGGCTAGACATCCTAACTGATTGAAATGGACATAACAGACGTGGTTAATTTGAGAAGTTTCTAACACTGGCATTAAACTCCCTCATTCAGATTGGAAACATATGATTTTGGAATTATAATATTGTGCAAAAAAATTCTTGTGAAATGGCTCAAATAATCAACAGCCCGACCTGGCACCATTGAACCTAATCATGTAGGGAAGAGGTGTGTTGTCAGTTATGACGATAAAGGATACCCAGGGCCCGGTTTTTCATAAGTCATCCACTAGGATTTTGGATAACAGATTGGATCAAATCTTGAAAATTGGTTTTTCAAAAGAAAAAACGGATTACACAATCAGATTAGATCACGTAATCCAATCTTGGTTTTGATCCGGATCAAACCTTTAGTTTGGGTTTTTCAGAACTTTTTTGTAGGATTTGGATCACTTTGATCCAAAAAATCTGGATTAAACTGAGAAGGGTGGATTCAGCGTGGATTTCATGCCCAAAATGTAATGAAAACATTAAAAATGTATCAAATAATACTATATTTGGATCATGCAGTATCTTACAAGATATCCTATTTATTCATAAGGTTTTATTTTTATTTGTTCATCCGTCAGGCTACAGTGATTAGGTAGGCTTTAACGTATTCAGCCTTTCAGTATAGGCCTACAGCAAAGTAGAAAGAGTTTGGCCTCATAAAATAATCCCCCAAACAGCTGTCAAAATTGACCAGAAACAATACATTTTATTCTGTCATTAATTGATATATATATTCATCACAATCGAAAATATTTTCGTTTTTAGAATATTTATTAGTGATGCATGCAATGATTACAGAATAACCAAAAAAATGCAAAGAATGGCAATCACCGATTTTTGAAATCCAAAACAAATCCAAATCAGAAATAGTGTCTAACTATTGCGTCCCTTGTTGCACGTCTTGTTTGCTTGTTCTGGCAGAATGCAGGAGGTTGGTTAGGGTCTCCAAGGGGCTCAGGTGCATCATTGTCAGCACGGAGAGGGACATTGCGCTTAGTAGCGATGTTGTGCAGGACAATACAGGCAAGGGTTATGTTGCATGCTTTCTGTGGTTCCGCTCTCAGGTAGTTAAGGCATGCAAAGCGCCTCTTAAGAACTCCATTTAAACGCTCAATTGCACATCTTGCTCTGCAATGAGCAGAGTTGAAGCGTGCCTGCGCCGGTGTATTTGCTGTTAGAAAAGGAGTCATCAGACATGGTAGGAGTGGGTAGGCACTGTCTTATTATATTATGCCATCCGGTCGGTTGGTTTGGAGGTCTCTATATAGAGCGCTCTCCCTCAGGATGCGTGCATCATGGACAGACCCATGCAACTTGACAACGCAGTTGGTGATGATGAGGTCAGCATCACACACAAGTTGGACATTGATGCTGTGCCTCCCCTTTCTGTTTATAAACTCCTATTTATCCTCACGAGGTGCTTGTATATGCACATGTGTGCAGTCGATTGCTCCAATAGTATTGGGCATATTCCCCAAAAGAAAAAAGCTGCACTTGGCCTGGGCAATCTGGTTGTCCTTTGAAAAAGAAACAAATTCATTGACCAGGCTGGCCAGTGCGATTGACACATCTCTCACCACATCACACACAGCTGATTTCACCACTCCCATATAGTGACCAACAACTTGATAGAAAGTCCCACATGCATAAAATCGGAGAGCAATGAGGATCTGGTCTTCCACAGACAGACTATGACTCCTTTGGGTTCTGTGTTGAAGTTTTGGCCTGAGAAGGTTCACAAGGTACTCTATATCAGCCTTCCCAAAGCGAAACCGGACATACAGCTCCTCAGTGGTGTATTTCCCCAGTGGCTTGGTACGTTCAACATACACCCTTTGACGGTATCCTCTCCTGGTAAAGTGGTGGTGGCGGTGGACAACACCTGCCATGTCACTGTCTCTCTGTGAATCCTCTGAGGAAGGCTGATTTATATGGCTGTGTAGTTGGTCGTTTCAAACACACATATTACAACTGATTGGTTTAGGCTTGTGTTCAATTGAGGCAATTGGACCCAAGACCTATAATTGATGAACAATGTTCACTATAGTAAAGCAACGGAACCATGGACTCAAGAAGCTGTAACTTCACTGCTTCTGAAACCAATGCACTACTAGAGGGTGTTCGGTGCCATTATGGAACAATAGTGGGAAGTTTTAATTCTGCTAAGGATACCAACAAAAAGAAAAATGATGTTTGGACTTTAATCACAGAAAATGTGAATGCCATAGGGTCTGGCCAGAGGAGGACCACAGACCAAATCAAATTGTGGTGGAAGAATCTTAAGGTTAGGGCAACAAAGGACCATGCTGATGCCAAAAACCCACAAACAGGCAACAAGCCATTTAAGAGGGGAGATTACACAGATGTGGTCCTCAACATCATTGGAGGTGAGAAGTCGCAAGCTCTCCATGGTATTCAAGGTGTTGTAGGGGATGGCGAGCCTTGGATTGAGGAGGAGGAGAATCTGCCAGTTCCTCCTGAGGCTAATCCAGAGAGCGTATTTATATTGGATCTCAGCTCTGTTCCTGAGGAAGAAGCTGGATCCTCATTGGTTGAGCCAGTGGTAGTTGCCACAGGATCTCAGAGGAAAGGCTTGAAGCGCCCTTCATCAAACAAAGATAATGATTACAAGGCACTTCTGCAAAAAGAGACTGAAAGGGCAGAAGCACAGCTTCGTCTGGCAGAGGAACAACTGACTCTGACCAAACTGCAGCAAACCAAGGCCAGACTTGAGATCCGCCTCCTAAAGGCTACGCTCAGACAAGCTGGTCTCTCCACATCAGATGAGGAAGTCTGAAATTATTGTGGAGTATTTGACATTAAGTCTTTTTTTAAAATTCAATACATACTATATTTGAAACTTGTTATTAATATCCTCAATGTACAGTGTTTGTGTTGTAGGTCTCCGATGAGCGGACTGCTGGATGAGAATGGGGTGGGGTTTTTCTTGTTTTTAGTTTTTATTAAATGTGTGTGTTTTCATTTCAAATATGAATAAACTTCTATTGACCCCACACTGGCTATTCTACTTGTTGCTCTTTACATATCTATAGTTCTACATTGTGATTTCCTATCCTGTTTGAGCACTGGTTATCCAGATTTGGTGATCCTGAAAAGTTCCTATCCGGATCAGATTGATCCAATCTGATGTTGCTTTGAAAAACTGCCTCAAAAGTAAGCTGGATTACGTGATCACGGATCGCAAAAAAAGGATTACTAAATCCGGATCAATTTTATCCGGATTAAACCTTTTGAAAAACTGGGCCCAGGTGTCATAGATATAGACAGTGCCGGCTCTAGCCTTTTGGGGGCCCTAAGGCCCTGGTATCTTGCTCTTCGGGATTGTTTCTTGCCCTCCAAATGTTTACTAAAACAAAACCAGGCAATAAATTATCACCAAAACTGCAGCCAACTTATAAGAATCTCACATGGACAAACACCTATACACTTACATATACAGTACACTGTATGCACACTCAATCACACCCTAATAAAATTGCATTTTATACTTTCCAACTATATCTTAAGTAACCTCTAACAACCTACCTTGAGGAGCCAGATCTGGGTTGCTCTGCATTTGGATTAGCAGGACTTTGTGGAGGGGTGTTGATTTTCCTCAAAGCATCCCTTAACCTCTGTCTTTCTAAGAATTCTTTCAACTCTTGCGCTTATGTCATTTAGCTCTATCACTCAGATCCCTGATGTTTTTCTTTTTCCCTGCCTCGGTTTCTCTCTTCACCCTCTCATGCTCACTCCTGAGATATTTTTCCCTTCTCTCTGGGTATGCATTCCTGCTTGCCCTGTACTCTCTTTGCCTGTTTGTGCCATTGTGATGTCTGAAAATATTGAACATTAAATAGTATCAAGTATTATTTCAGACAGTTCAAATCAAAGTCTACAATTAATTCATCTACTAAGAGGTGTCAAACATTCAACCCCATCACAATGATTCAGGTTTGAATGTGACAAGGTTGTAGTTTTTTGCTAAAAGTAGCCATTGCTACAAATCTTTGGCTAAGACAGTAGCACCACATGGCATCACAATATTTTAATATTTTGCAACACAACACAACTGTTTAATTTTTCCTAAACAATTGTTTACTATCAATTATTCATATAACAGAGTTGAAATGTTGAGCCTGAAAATCATAATCTGACCATAAAAACAATTAAATATAGGTGAGATACTGCCCCCTGCCTTTCTTTGCAGCATGTTTAAAAGACTTGTGTGATGTCACTTCCTCAAAGTTTAAGTCACATGGACTGATCCATTATTTTTATAGTGTGTAAGTGTAAGGGTGTGACAGGGTTAAAACAAACTGGGGGAAGTGTGTCAATATTGCAATTTTATGAAGATTTTTTTTTAATGTTTCTTTTTAAAGTAGAAAAGCATATGATTATATTAGCAGCACATTTTTGGTATTAATAGCATTTATTATTTGTTTAATATTCAATGAAAATGTTATGATGGTATCGGAGGACATTCAAATGTGTATTTGAGACAACCCATTTAAAAAAAAAAAAGTTTTATTTAGCATTATAATGCAAAGACACCTGGTTTTATTAAATGATGGCTTTAAAATGCATTTTGTGGTTTCCTTTGGGTCTTAAAGTCTGGGGGTCTTAAAGGGCACCCGATTCAGAGAACCACCTTTTTACTGTTGCGATGGTACGACGGAAGTTCAAGTTCCCAATGAAAGTAGTATATGGTAACGAGTGGCACACAGCAGGACCATAGCCAACTAATAAAGAGAGTCAGGGACCAGACACAGAGATTGGAATGAACAGCCTTTAATCACAACGACGCATATCACTCCCGAACTCAAACAAGGGGAAAACAAAAAGCATAGCAACAAGGCGATAAACTGGAAGATTTGGTGCGCACACAAGCACGTACTACGAACATAAGGCAATACTGGACAAGGAGTGGCCTTAAGGAGAGCTTTAAGCAGTGTGTGATGAGGGAATGTGAAGCAGGTGTGCGTAATGACAGTCCAGGATGCGTTTGTGTGCCGGTGGAAAAGGGATGGTGGCAGCTAGAAGGTTGGCGATGACGACCCCTGGAGTGATGATGTATCCCCCCCGAGACGAAGCACCCAGTGGATTTGTGACAAATACGCAAGATTCATACGAGGCCCCGGTACAGAAGCATAAACACGGTGGTGGTGGAGGATGTTTTTAAAACAGGAAACCCTATTAGTTACACAAAGTGTAGACGACACAAACACACAAAGGAGTGCTAGCAAATGCAAAACATAAAACACAGAACTAGGACTATGTCTATGACGATGACTTTGACATACGGTAGTGCTTAAAAGTTTGCATACCCTTGGAGAATTGGTAATATACAGTGGGGAGAACAAGTATTTAATACACTGCCGATTATGCAGGTGTTCCTACTTACAAAGCATGTAGAGGTCTGTAATTTTTATCATAGGTACACTTCAACTGTGAGAGACAGAATCAAAAAAATAAAATCCAGAAAATCACAAGGTATGATTTTAAAATAATGAATTTGCATTTTATTGCATGACATAAGTATTTGATCACCTACCAACCAGTAAGAATTCTGGATGTCACAGACCTGTTAGTTTTTCTTCAAGAAGCTCTCCTGTTCTCCACTCATTACCTGTATTAACTGCACCTGTTTGAACTCGTTACCTGTATAAAAGACACCTGTCCACACACTCAATCAAACAGACTACAACCTCTCTACAATGGCCAAGACCAGAGAGCTGTGTTGTAAGGACATCAGGGATAAAATTGTAGACCTGCACAAGGCTGGGATGGGCTACAGGACAATAGGCAAGCAGCTTGGTGAGAAGGCAGCAACTGTTGGCGCAATTATTAGAAAATGGAAGAAGTTCAAGATGACGGTCAATCTCCCTCGGTCTGGAGCTCCATGCAAGATCTCACCTTGTGGGGCATCAATGATCATGAGAAAGGTGAGGGATCAGCCCAGAACTACATGGCAGCGCCTGGTCAATGACCTGAAGAGAGCTGGGACCACAGTCTCAGAGAAAACCATTAGTAACACACTACCCCGTGATGGATTAAAATCCTGCAGTGCACGCAAGGTCCCCCTGCTCAAGCCAGCGCATGTCCAGGCCCGTCTGAAGTTTGCCATTGACCATCTGGATGATCCAGAGGAGGAATGGGAGAAGGTCATGTGGTCTGATGAGACAAAAATAGAGCTTTTTGGTCTAAACTCCACTCGCTGTGTTTAGAGGAAGAAGAAGGATGAGTACAACCCCAAGAACACCATCCCAACCGTGAAGCATGAAGGTGGAAACATCATTCTTTGAGGATGCTTTTCTGCAAAGGGGACAGGATAACTGCACCGTATTGAAGGGAGAATGGATGGGACCATGTATCGCGAGATCTTGGCCAACAACCTCCTTCCCTCAGTAAGAGCATTGAAGATGGGTCGTGGCTGGGTCTTCCAGCATGACAACGACCCGAAACACACAGCCAGGGCAACTAAGGAGTGGCTCCGTAAGAAGCATCTCAAGGTCCTGGAGTGGCCTAGCCAGTGTCCAGACCTGAACCCAATAGAAAATCTTTGGAGGGAGCTGAAAGTCCGTATTGCCCAGCGACAGCCCTGAAACCTGAAGGATCTGGAGAATGTCTGTATGGAGGAGTGGGCCAAAATCCCTGCTACAGTGTGTGCAAACCTGGTCAAGAACTACAGGAAATGTATGATCTCTGTAATTGCAAAGGTTTCTGTACCAAATATTAGGTTCTGCTTTTCTGATGTATCAAATACTTATGTCATGCAATAAAATGCAAATGAATTATTTAAAAATCATACCATGTGATTTTCTGGATTTTGTTTTAGATTCCGTCACTCACAGTTGAGTATCTACGATAAAATGTTGACTTCTACATGCTTTATAGGTGGGAAACACTGCCAATTTTGCAGGTTATCAAATACTTGTTCTCCCCACTGTATGACACAGGCTGTGCTGTCTTATTTAAGTTATTGATCATTTTTAAATGGATGTCATTTAAGTGTCCATAACTACAACTTTAGCCAGTTCTGAAACCAGTGGTGTTGCTGTAAGAACCAGAGTGCCTCCACACTCTGCAGGAAACAAGTATGAAACGTTAGGATATGATATCAATGGTTTGTCATTGCCGTCTAATTGTGTATTTACAGAAACCAAACATTCACAGTGAACTCGATAACCTTTTTTATTGCTGTTGTTCATGGCAGCCTATTACACCTACTTGTGATATTATTTTCTGCAGACTGAATAATTTGGTAACTGTAAAAAAAAAAATTAACAAGGTTAGTTCGCTAACATTACTATTTTTGTGAGTCATTTAACCTAGTGCTATTATAGTAAACAACAAAGTCCTACCATGATATAGAGATGGAATTAGGAGCTTGGACAAAAATATTTTTCCCCCCGAATATTTTCTGAAAACTGTACCTCAATGATTCACTTCACTTTAGTCATTCAGAATGCCCATCACTATTGGAGTGGCATTCCAGTGGAAGTTTGATAGGAAACAGGGCAAGCAGTTATAGCTTAGGCGACTTCTACAGCTTTCTTCTCCTGGCTTTTTTTCACCCTCTGGCTTTTGCATGGCTGGGGCAGAGAAATAGCGAGGGCAGCATGGCTAGGGGTTGCCTTACAGTTGTCGATTCTTTCTCTACTGGTGCTTTAGATTCTCCCACAGCATCTTCTGTAACTTTTGGTCCCTCAGCTTTGGCCATGAGCATCTTCAAATCAATCAAATGTATTTATATAAAGCACTTTTTATAGCAGTTTTCACAAAGTGCTTTTACAAAACACCCAGCCTGAAAACCCAAGGAGTAAGCAACAACAGTGTTGATGCACAGTGGCTAGGAAAAACTCCCTAAAAGGGGCCGAAACTTAGGAAGAAACCTAGAGAGGAACTAGGCTCTGAGGGGTGACCAGTCTCTTCTGGCTGTGCCGGGTGAACATTTTAGGACTACAACTTGTAGTAATTAATAAATGCATGTGGGTTCATGTATTGAGTCTATAAAACATAATCCTGGTCAGAAGCATGACCAAATGGATATTCAAACTCTCAGAAAACTATCAGACGTGAGTGGGACAGCTAAATTACATCATTGCTATGTGCAGGCAACCCCAGTAAATTCTCTATCAGATACCTTCCTGTATTTCAGATTCTGCTGGACAGAAGCTGCCCTCCATCAGCCAGGTGAAGATGCTCTCGTATGTGAAGAAGCGAGCGCTAGATTTGCAACAAAATGGAATAAACAAATGTGTTGCCCTGAACCCCTTTTTTCAAATGGTCTGTATTACTACCTTCAGAGAGGGATTGTATGAATGCATACTTTGGTTTAGGATTATGAGTTGTCCTGATTCATCGCCCTGTCAAAGTGTGGACTCGTTTTGATGAACAGCAAATGGACATCTGTTCCTGTGTTCAACTACTCAATATGACTACAAATTGCGGCATACTGTTCATGTGAACAGTGAAACAGTATTCGTTTTACATTGACCCTCTGTTTTAGGTTTCCATTTCCATTGTTCCCTTTAACATTAGCTACTTAAAGGATGATTTATGCTTTAATGTCAAACGCGTCTGAGTAGGATCCGTGGACAGCGCAGAGAGCCGCACATGCCCGCACAGCCAGGCTGCTCCAGCTCAAAAATCTAAAAGGGCGTAGCTGCGCGTACGTGAACTGCAGAGCCGCACAAACGATGATTGGTTGGATGGCGGAGTGAGGGTTTTACAGAGAGTACGGAATTCCGGCCAAATTTGACTTCCTGTATCAACAAAGACGAAACAACAATGGAGTCAGAAAAGGTGGAAGCTGATTAGGGACAAATATGTAAGAATAAAGAAGAAATTGAAGAGTAAAAGTGGAGATGCAGGAGGGAAAAAAGCACCTCCGTATAATATAATGCTTTCTTGGCTGTCCGGGCACATAAAACACAGTGAAACCAATTCCAATTTTGGCGAGGACACAAGGTAAGTTCAGTTTTATTTATTGGCAAATTCATTGTTGATTACTTCTACTACAAAGTTGGCTAACTGGCCAGTAAATAGTTTTTCTCAATACACTTGAGTTATTCCTATGCTATGGACTGGGAGTAAACAAAACGTTTAGTCACGTTCTCTGAGGAACTAAACTGCAAGTACTAAAAGTGTATACTCTAGTGATTCTGTTGCCTTCATTTTACCAGTTGTTAGTTTGCATGGCTGCGTTAATTAACATTTAACTACTCAGTTAAATGTAGTTATATTTAGATGTTGTTATCAATATTGCTGCCACAATTGTATCTGACTTTTTATGTAAAGCAAGTTTGGCTAGCTAACAATAATTGCTATTTTGCCATGCTTTAGGTAAAGCAAGTTTGGCTAGTGTAGAGAATTTACGTGTTTCAGAATCTCTGAGAGGCTGGTCCGAATGAAGATTTAACAAAAATATTTATTAATACTTTTTTTTTTTAAAGTCATAATACATGAATTACGCTGCAGCGGGCAAAATAGTTGTTTTAACCCTTAAGTCTCCACATCTATTCCCGCCGATCTATTCGCCCCTATCGGTTTTATTCCTCTAAACACAGGGGTGGTTACTTTTCACCTTAATGGCTCTTCGTTGGCGTTATGACATGTTGGACGAATCTCATTGTTTTCTTCGCTGTCCAATGAGGAAGGACATGCTCTAAACTCTCCCCCCATGGGGTCATTTTCGGTCACAGATCAACAGATTCTTGCATACAGATGTGAAATCTTTACAAAGTTACAGGAATTTACATTCTATTGTCCTAACCTAGTCTAGAACATCAGGGGGTTGGAGACAGAAGGTTTCTTCCTGCTGTATAGGAGGCGGTTTCTTTTGCAAGTTAATTGTTGGGTGTTAATCTTATCTCTCTAAATATGCCAGGGGGAAAATCAGAGTGAGTGTAAGACAGAAGGCTGTAACTGTCTGAGGGACAGTGTTTCTGAGATTTCATGTTTAGGCTATATTTTGATAATTTCATTAGTGTTTAAATTCATACTTAATTAAAAACATTAAAACAGTGTAATAATTTTGCATGGTCCAAGAGGCGCACACGGTAATTGTGCTTTTGTATTTCAGCCTTATTAGGTTTGTTGTAATTTCTTTGCATTAAATGCACTTTCTGTACTGTTGTGACACTAACATTGTGGGGAATGTCTGGTTAAGAAATGTGCTTAGAGACTGTAAAATGACTGAAAGAAATATATTTGACTCATTGTATTTTGTGTGTTTTCTTTTTGTAGTTTTCATGGTGTCTTACAAAGAAAATGTGGAAATAAATTATCAAAAGACATGGGTATTATGCGTGGCCTTATTTAATTGGACCAGAGTAATTACAAAGGCTGTCTAGACCTATTTAGAGAGGGACAAGGAGTGATAATTACAAAAGCATGGAGTTTTAAACTTTGATGGTTATTGTATTCAATCATATTTTCCTAATCTGACTGCAGCATACAATTTAATACAACAAAAACATACCTGGTTATTAAATCAGCATTAGTTAAACTTCATTTACCTCAACACTAGCTAACACTAATAGTACTATTTTGCCATGCTTTAGTTATGTAAAGGTTTGGCTAGCTAACACTAATAGTACTATTTTGCCATGCTAGCTAATTGTTCATCCAACATTAAATGCTAAGTAAATGTGTTGACGTGATGTTTCTTCAGATGTGTAAATAGTTTTAGCTGAAAGTGAAAGGGGGAGCAGGGACAAGTGTCAGGCAATTTTTAAGTTGAATGAAATTATGTATTTACTTGAACCTGAATAACCTTATTAGGAGAAAATGATTATTACCATCTCTTAAAGATTATACTTTGTGTTTTTATAAGTTTATGCATTACTTTAGTAGGCAGAGAAGGGACAAGAGTCTTGATAGTGAGGGACAGAATGGTATAGAGAGCCATCAGGGGACATGGAAGAGGAGAGAGTAGACCATAGTGGAACAGAGGATAGGAGACAGCAGAGAGAAGAGATGGAGATAATGACCAAATCAAAAATATTACTTTTATACAACAGTGATATTGTGGCATAAGTTTAAGGTTACTTGAACGCAGGCATATGCCGGTTTATTTTCAGTAGTCATGTACTGCAAGCTTATGTTATGCCCCCCTCCCCTATTCAGGTTGATTAGGCCTGTTGAATAGTAACATGTTGTCATTGCAGACTGAGTACACCAGCAGCTCATCAATCCTACAGTCATCTGAAACTGACCTGCACTCAAATGTAACTTCACCTGCTGCATCAGTTGACCCCGAGTCTTAGAACAGACAACCATTAGAACCTGCCATGTCTAATTAACAAAAACCTGTCCACCAAAAACAACCTAGGAGTCTCTCCAGGTACATCCTGTCTCGACTCTTCTTCATCCTCCTAGAGAGCACCAAAGAGAATTAGGAAGAATGATGACCTTACAGCTCTACTTAACCTTCTGGATCAGCGCAGAAAAGAGGGAAGAGAGACATGCCATGCTAACTTCAGAGTTTGATGATGATATTGCCAGATTTTGTCACACCATAGGTGAACTGATCCACAAACTGCCACAACATAAAAGGTCTAGCCAATTTCAAAATCCATCAGCTTTTATTTGAGATGGGGAAAGAAAGTGCTGAAGGCGCTGTTTGAATACACACCCCGATGTGGCTAAAGTCATCTTTTTCAAAGTGACTATATAACTTTTGTTTGTGATTTGAGTCAAAATAATTTGCATACATCATGGCGGTTGACCTTTTATTTTATTCAAAATTGTTGATTTAAATGCAGAGAAAGTGCATGTTTGAACAGAATACTCAAGTGCACTTTCTCTGCATTTTAAATAAGTTCTATGTAGTCTGATCTTTTCACTGTTTGCAATACTTTGTTACACTTTGTGTACATGTAAATGTGTACACTCAACTAAAGGACTATACTAATACTGTGTTTGACCCCCTTTCGCCTTCAGAACTGCCTAAATTCTACGTGGCATTGATTCAACAAGGTGCTGAAAGCATTCTTTAGAAATGTTGGCCCATATTGATAGGATAGCATCTTGCAGTTGATGGAGATTTGTGGGATGCACATCCAGGGCACGAAGCTCCCGTTCCACCACATCCCAAAGATGCTCTATTGGGTTGAGATCTGGTGACTGTGGGGGCCATTTCAGTACAGTGAACTCATTGTCATGTTCAAGGAACCAATTTGAAATGATTCGAGCTTTGTGACATGGTGCATTATCCTGCTGGAAGTAGCCATCAGAGGATGGGTACATGGTGGTCATAAAGGGATGGACATGGTCAGAAACAATGCTCAGGTAGGCCGTGGCATTTAAACAATGCCCAATTGGCACTAAGGGGCCTAAAGTGTGCCAAGAAAACATCCCCCACACCTTTACACCACCACCACCAGCCTGCACAGTGGTAACAAGGCATGATGGATCCATGTTCTCATTCGGTTTACGCCAAATTCTGATTCTACCATCTGAATGTCTCAACAGAAATCGAGACTCATCAGACCAGGCAACATTCTTCCAGTCTTCAACTGTCCAATTTTGGTGAGCTCATGCAAATTGTAGCCTTTTTTCCTATTTGTAGTGGAGATGAGTGGTACCCGGTGGGGTCTTCTGCTGTTGTAGCCCTTCCGCTTCAAGGTTGTGCGTGTTGTGGCTTCACAAATGCTTTGCTGCATACCTCGGTTGTAACGAGTGGTTATTTCAGTCAAAGTTGCTCTTCTATCAGCTTGAATCAGTCGGCCCATTCTCCTCTGACCTCTAGCATCAACAAGGCATTTTCGCCCACAGGACTGCTGCATACTGGATGTTTTTCCCTTTTCACACCATTCTTTGTTAACCCTAGAAATGGTTGTGCGTGAAAATCCCAGTAACTGAGCAGATTGGGAAATACTCAGACCGGCCCGTCTGGCACAAACAACCATGCCACGCTCAAAATTGCTTAAATCACCTTTCTTTCCCATTCTGACATTCAGTTTGGAGTTCAGGAGATTGTCTTGACCAGGACCACACCCCTAAATGCATTGAAGCAACTGCCATGTGATTGGTTGATTAGATAATTGCATTAATGAGAAATTGAACAGGTGTTCCTAATAATCCTTTAGGTGAGTGTATGTCCATTATTCACTGAGAGTTAAGTAGGCCAGCCCTCAGCACCATATCATGTCATGGCACATGAAAAACCTCATCAGGTCATTGCAGAATCCAACAGCAGCCCGAGAGACTCTCCCTGCATCAGCCAAGGTGCCTCCCTCTGTGACCTGTCTTCTCCACACCCTGGCTGTGCCTCGCCATTGTTAAAAAGAGAGTCTTTGAAATGAGGTGGTACATACTTTGTTGCAGGTGTGTTGGCAGCATCTGTATAGGCCAGATAGTTGTACAGTGCAGCACAGGACTCCACAACGTGTACATTAGTCTGATAGGAATTCCGACGGTCTAAAATTCACCTTGCGACCATCATACCAAATTAGTTCTCAATCACACGTCTGGCCTGTGAATGTTGATAGTTGTAGATCCTTTTGCTTTTGTTCCGATTGGCACCTGGTAAAGCAGAATATAAATGTAAAATAAAAACCCCACAGACTAACTGCATTTTGTTGTACTGTACTTGTACTGTTCTTGTCTTTTAAAATATGTTTTTGATATGGTTGGGCCCAGTATTCTTATTCTGATTAATACTTGGTTCAGTGACGTGTCATGCAGCTTTTTGTGTCCAAGTGCATTACTTTTGTTTAAAATAATTTAAAATGATCCTTACAAGCATCATTTCATTCTATAAAACCTGTATAGTTTGAACATATTTTAGTGTATCATAAAAATGGTATATATATATTTTTTGCCATCTAAAGGCCTCAAAACGTCAGGTGCTGCAACCGTCTGAGCCAATTAACACTATGTGCAAAGTATTAAATATAGAATTTATAAGGTAAGGAAATAAAAAATAAACATGGGGGCATACTTTTACATTGAAGACCTTTCAAAATAAACAAAATTTACTAGTTTAATAGCTCTTAAATGTTTTGGAAAATTGAAAAAATACTTTGTCCGGAAATATGCATATGTGAAATGTCAGGGCGGCGCAACCACATTTATAGAACTTTTATTTTGAAGTGATGAGGTAAAAGAGTGGACAGGATATTGCATCATCAAGAGGACTCCAACTGACCTTTACTGATGAGTGAAAGGTTTGTAAATCTCTCTCATATATTCATAAAAATAGCAACTTTCTCTTCATAGTTAGACTTGTACAGTTTACACTGTCAGGTGGTACAACCAATGTAAAACTAAGAACAAGTTATTTTAATATAAAACTCTTTATTGTATTATAAAATGGAATGAATTAACTTGCTAGCAAAGACAAAAAGTTATATAGGTGTCCAAGAAAATGCATGTATAATTTGAAATTAGTAGCAAATGTCAGGTGGCACAACCAGTAAGTCAGGTGGCACAACCAGAAGGAATGTCACTTCTGGATCAAATAAACATGTTAACTTCAATTATTTTATTGTATATTTTTACAAATATTAATTAAATGTACATTAATAGTTACAATATACATTGAATACCTTTATGATTATATTTAAAATATATCTCTTTCAGGATCCAGATCTCATTGGAAAGTTTGTTTTGGTGAAATATGAGGAGCTGCCATTTGTGGGGCAGGTTCTTCAGGTGGTTGATGAGGAGACTGAGGTCAGCTGCATGCAGCAGTTGGGCAATAAAACTTTGTTTACTTAGCCCTATCCTGCAGATGTGATATTACTACCTAACCGATGTTTTCCAAGTTATATCAGAACCAGAGCCTCTTAATTCACGGCACACACAGCTTACCCATGCAGGCTGGGCCAGCTTCAGTAGACTCCCCTAAAAATAAGAAGTTACAGTGAAAACACACCGGGGTAGATAAGTGCCTAATCCCACGCCTGGTCATTCATACCGGACGCATTTCCACATGCCGGTCACAAAACGATCACTGTTAAACATTTCAGAATGTCTTGTTAAGAAAAGCTTTATAGTTCTTTGTTGTTATGATTATCCATGTTTATCTTGTGTAAGTTATATTTTGCAATCCTGTTACTATTTGAGGGGATAAACGTTTTAAATTCCCAGTACTTTTGATGAATTTACATATTTAAAATACATGTTTTTAGTGGACATCAGCAGATGTGTTGTTTTTTAACCAAACTAAAACATGACTATCGTTCAACTACAGTAAAATTTTATTAATTAGTCAATTCTATCCATTGTAGCTTATTCAGTTTCTACCCAATATGAAGTGTCATTTTTGTCATGTAATGTTGCCCAAACAAAGTTGTTTGTGATCAGTTTGATACGGTTTACTTAAATGGACTGATAACCAGTTTTTAATCTTTACCAATTGTACTTTAATTGACTGTTAACAAAGACACCTGTGATTTTCTTATTCTGTATTGTAATTAAAATGCAATTATTCAACATATTTCTTGTCATTATGAATCTTGTCAGGCAGCACAACCGCATCGTCAGGTGGTGCAACCAGGTAAAATACTACTTTAAACCAAGAAATAGTAGATTAAAGTGAACATAAAGGTACATAATTATTCTATAGAAAAATAGACTTTTTAAATTTGTAAAGAATTGATTCACATTTTAAATGTAAAGTTGGATGTTGGCAAACCAAATTACCCACCCACTACAATAAATTATGCAATAGTTTGTTTTAATACCAAGCTCAACTACAAAATAATTTATTAGGCACAGTAGACACTCTCAGGTATGTTTACCAAAAAAAACCCACTTAGAATAAAAAGAAGGAAGTCTGTTTTTCGTTGTTGAAACGTATGGTTGCGCCACCTCTTTTGAGTGGTGACATCTTTTGAGTGGTGAAATTGCAAATACAGTCTAAAAATGTATCAAAACCCCTTTAAAAGTTGTGCAACCATTAAGACTTGTTTAAACACACTCTTCCAAATTAAAAATAATTTATTCTGTCCGTTTTTTAAAACCTTATTTGTCAATGACCCACTTGCCTTATTTCTGGGTGTGTTCCAACTGCTTTTAATCATGCTGTAGTACAACCTCTTAAAAAAATAAACCAGGATTCCAATGGTCTTTCAAATTTTAGGCCCTTCTCTAAGCTACCTTCTCTCTCTAAAATACTAAAGAGTGTAGTTTTTAACCAATTGACAATGTTTTTAGAAAATCATGATATCCAGGAAAAGTTTCAGTCTGGCTTCAAGCCAAATCATAGTACTGAAACGGCACTCTTAAGAGTTTTTAATGATCTCCTTGAAACTGTTGACTCAGGGAGCCCCACTATTCTGGTGCTTCTGGACCTGTCTGCAGCCTTTGACACGGTGGATCATAGATCATTGAAACGCCTTGAACAGTCCATTGGCATCAAAGGAACTGTCCTGAAATGGTTTAAGTCTTACCTGACTGATAGGAGTTTTTTGGTCCTTCTAGCCGAATTTTCATTAAAGAGCAACGTGCAGGTTGGACACCCCTATACAGCATAGTGTATATTAATGATAGACAACTAGATTTTCAAAAACTGGAGGAATATATAACCGCCATAAACAATATTTTGAGATAAAATTGTGATAAATTAACTTCCGCATCTATCTATCACTGACCGAAAGTGACGTAACGCGAGGGAGTCCGGTCAAGTTCATGCTCAAATTACAATGGACGTGGATGAAGAAACCAAGCTCTCCAACTTCGGCGAGCATGCCTATGATGGCCCACAGGCCTATAATTATGAGCCTCCTGGGCGAGATAGAGGTCAGGGGGAGATTAGGGGGGAGAGCTCGTTAATAAAATGAGGGGGAAACGGGGGTGATTGGGCTAGCTAGCTGCCAACAGCTCATAGCTAGCATAATAAAATGTGGGGGAAACGGGGGTATTTGGGCTAGCTAGCTGACAACAGCTCATAGCTAGCTTAATAAAATGCGGGGGAAACGGGGGTGTTGGGTTAACTTTGTGCAAACTGCATTGATGTCAAGGCAGGCAATTGCGAAAACCTGTCCTAAAGCTCAGTCTCTCCCTCTCTCTCTCTGTATACTGAAGCCCTGATGCTAGGAACTTTCAGTCAGTAAATTTTTAATCCAGATGAGGGAATGGTTTCAGATCAATTTTAGCTACTCCTGTCATCAAATCAACAGCTACCAAATGTTTGCTAATGCAATAGCCAAGCTAACATGTAGCTATGTTACTAGTTAGATGGTGGATTGCCCAATACACACTCAAATCACTTCTTTATTCTGAAATTATTAAACTAAAACATTCCGAAATCAGCCAAATTAAGAGTTAAAATAATTTAAAGTAAGACTTACTCTGCTAAGAGCTCTTTTTCGGTGCATGGAATGTGCTAGCACTTGGTCCTCCAGTCCTGCCCGCGCCAGGTTCAGGTGAAAGCTTTGATGGTGGTGGACTTGATTCCATGGAGTGCACCTAGGGAACAGCATCGGTAATCAGCCTCACATGGTCCTTACTCCGAAATCCCATCCGAGACTCCAACAAATCTCCAGGTCTAAAACTCTCCGGAGTGAAATGAGCGCCACAAATGACCGAGTGTGTGTGGTGACAGACACGGCAGTGAAGTCTGCTCTCTTCACCTGCACAAAACGCACCCAAAAACAAAAGACCTTGCTTTTCCTAGAAGGAAAATGATGTACACGATTTCCAGACAGGCTGGAATTTGTACAACCAGCACAAACACAATAATTTACCATTATGACTTGACTTCTCTAAAACTTTCTCTATATCTTGCTCTCTCTCACCACTGTAGAGTGTGAAGCACAGCGGGAGCACAACCTATTGTTTGCCTTTGCCTACGTCATATGACGCGTTGCTAGCATGAAAGGCGTATTTCAGAGCCAAGCTAAAAACGGGCATTTCATAAAAAATTCTGCTTTAGGGTTTGTGTAACATAGCAATTTCTACTTATGTGTTTTTAAAAGACCTCTTCAGACAACATTAAGTAGTATTTCAGTTATGAATTCAACCTGCACATTGCTCTTTAATCACGGTACCTCTCACTTGTGGGGTCCCCCAAGGCTCCATTTTAGGCCCCAACCTTTTTTCACTATACAGGTGATGGTCATAAAATTAGAAATAAACATTTGAAATATATCAGTCTGTGTTTAATGAATGAATATAATATACAAGTTTCACTTTTTGAATGGAATTACTGAAATAAATCAACTTTTTGATGATATTCTAATTTCTCTTTATTATGTCTATGGTTGCTACAGTTAAACTTAGCGTCATTAGCTCACCTCTCAATCTGAACACAACCATTACACGTCATCGACCCAGAATGCATTTCGCACGCAAAAAATAATGGTTGCCTTTGTAGTTCAAATTGATTTATTTCAGTAATTCTATTCAAAAAGTGAAACGTGTATAATATATACATTCATTCCACACAGACTGATATATTTCAAGTGTTTATTTCTTTGAATTTTGTGGTTATAACTGACAACTAATGAAAGCCCCAAATGCAGTATTTCAGAAAATGTGAATATTACTTAAGACCAATACAAAAAAATATATTTTTAGAACACAATTAAAAGAAATAAACATTTGAAATATATCAGTCTGTGTGTAATGAATGAATATAATATACAAGTTTCACTTTTTGAATGGAATTACTGAAATAAATCAACTTTTTGATGATATTCTAATTTCTCTTTATTATGTCTATGGTTGCTACAGTTAAACTTAGCGTCATTAGCTCACCTCTCAATCTGAACACAACCATTACACGTCATCGACCCAGAATGCATTTCGCACGCAAAAAATAATGGTTGCCTTTGTAGTTCAAATTCTGTAATACACTGTGAGGATTTTTTAAATAACGAAAATATTTTATGTATTTCAAACTATGTTTTTTTTGTAGGAGAGAGCAATTGTAGCATATTTAGGCCTATGTATCTTAATAGTCAGGGTTCCTTTTAATAGTTAGCTGACTTTTCAACCTAATGTGGATAGATCAAACATTGCCACCTGGTTCTGCAGGCGTCAATGTAGAGCAAGCTGTACATGTCATTATGAATACAGTCCTCTTCACTCTGCTCTGTTTTGAAAACCTTCAGCTCTGTCAGAAAGTTCTAGTCAAGACCTACTTTATTGTAGTCGTTTTACTTTATTTTGCTTGTTCAAGTGCTTTTTGATTATTATCTAAAATGAAAAGCCCTATAGAAAGTAAAATGTACATGTATATCACATTATCAGCCACACACATTGAAATACAGAGGTCTGTGTTGCTCTTCACCAGAGGCGTTGCTAGGATCACAATACCTTCGGGACAAAAAGTACAGGGTTTTGAATGTACGTGTAGAAAATGTCGATGTACATGCTAGCGGCCTACACGTCTACATTGTCACCAGGGGCGTCGTTAGCCCCGGACATTTTATGAATAGCCCCGGATCTCAAACAGACCAAAAAAAATAGCCCCTGATCTATTAATCTATAATTACGATTGCGCAATTATGACAATGTAGACATCTAGGCCGCTAGGGTTTATATCAAAGTTTTCCGCATGTACATTCAAAACCCTGTACTTCCTGTCTTGGGCAGGTCAGGAGGATGGGCTAAGCCCCGAATGTATTATGATCCTAGCAACTTCTCTGATTTTCACAATGTACAATGAATAGATCAGGGGCTATTTGCTTTAGTTTTTTTGGTCAATTTGAGATTGGGGCTCTTCATAAAAGATCCGGTGTTATAGCCCGGACACCCAGGCCAAATGATGCCACTGCTCTTCTCTAAGAGCAGACATCACAGAAAATATCTTAACTAGTAATATTTAAGGGTGTTTCTTCAACTACAGGCACTTTTGGCCTTGTGAACTTGAGGGGGAAAAAAAATGTCTAATCAAAACGGTCACAGTCTAACAGTTTAATATAACTAGTCTAGTTTGATGATCCATAAGAGAACGCACTTACATTATAAGACAAATTGGTGTTTTTTGACATATTTTCTGATCTGCACTGAACAAATGTAATTTCCATCACATGTAAATATTTGATTATTATTTAAAGATATTATGATGTACATCATTTCTTTACAGTGTACGATCACTTTAACACATAGTTTTACCAGTTTATACCTATATTGCAATTACCATAGATTTGTGGATTAAGTAAATTAATTGTCAAGAGGCCCAAACACAAAGTTTACATCCACCGCAACATGAAATATAATATTGGATTGGTTAGATACGTTTCAGAAAAATTACTACTTGTGTTATTACATTAAGTGGAACATTATCCCCTAAACTATGCAGAAGTTTTTAATGAGTGATTAGAATTTTGTAAATATTTTTTAAAAAGTTATGAAGTGGTGGAAATTACTGGGTGTTGTGGAAATGACAATGAATGGACATCCATGTAGAAAAACAGAAGACATTTATTTGAAACCTTCTGAAGCAGACAATTCCATTTAACAAATCATTAGTCATTAGTCATTAGTCTGTTTGGTTCCATAACCAGATGAACAGTTACAGTCTTACTGTAAACAACTTTAACCACATCACAAAAAAAAGTTACGCATAAATGCAGATTGTAAAATTGTAACATTCCAATTGGTTAAATGAACTGTTTTGAATTTTGGAATACTTAAAAAAACACCTAAACTTTAGTCATGTCAATGCATTGTAACATAAACTATAAAGTATCTTGAGCATGCACATGCTGTGTGTGAGTGAGTTTGGTGTTGTAAAATTCTAATCAGTCTCTTAGATGAAAGTCTGTTCTGAAGAGAAAATTTAAAAGACACCTTCAACTATATCATATCAATTATTATCCATCCATCTTCTTCCGCTTATCCGGGGCCGGGTCGCGGGGGCAGCAGTCTAAGCAGGGATGCCCAGACTTCCCTCTCCCCAGACACTTCCTCTAGCTCTTCCGGGGGGACACCGAGGCGTTCCCAGGCCAGCCGGGAGACATAGTCCCTCCAGCGTGTCCTAGGTCTTCCCCGGGGTCTCTTCCCGGTGGGACGGGACCGGAACACCTTCCCAGGAAGGCGTTCCGGAGGCATCCGAAAAAGATGCCCAAGCCACCTCAGCTGACCCCTCTCGATGTGGAGGAGCAGCGGCTCTACTCTGAGCTCCTCACGGGTGACCGAGCTTCTCACCCTATCTCTAAGGGATCGCCCGGCCACCCTGCGGAGAAAGCTCATTTCGGCCGCCTGTATCCGGGATCTTGTCCTTTCGGTCATGACCCAAAGCTCATGACCATAGGTGAGAGTAGGAACGTAGATTGACTGGTAAATCAAGAGCTTCGCCTTGCGGCTCTGCATTACTGCAGAAGCTGCACCGATCCGTCTGTCAATCTCCCGTTCCATCCTTCCCTCACTCGTGAACAAGACCCCTAGATACTTAAACTCCTCCACTTGAGGCAGGCACTCTCCACCAACCTGAAGTGGGCAAGCCACCCTTTTCCGACTGAGGACCATGGCCTCGGATTTGGAGGTACTGATTTTCATCCCCACCGCTTCACACTCGGCTGCAAACCGTCCCAGTGCATGCTGAAGGTCCTGGTTAGAAGGGGCCAACACGACAACATTATCTGCAAAGAGCAGAGACGAAATTGTGTGGTCCCCAAACCTGACACCCTCCGGCCCCTGGCTGCGCCTAGAAATTCTGTCCATAAAAATTACGAACAGAACCGGTGACAAAGGGCAGCCCTGCCGGAGTCCAACATGCACTGGGAACAAGTCTGACTTACTGCCGGCAATGCGGACCAAGCTCCTGCTTCGGTTGTACAGGGACCTGACAGCCCTTAGCAAAGGACCCAGGACCCCATATTCCCCAAGCACCCTCCACAAGATGCCACCGAGGAGTTTCTTGACCACCTCTGTGACTTCAGCCCGGGTGATGGACGAGTCCACCTCTGAGCCCTCATCCTCTGCTTCCTCAATGGAAGACGTGTCAGCGGGATTGAGGAGATCCTCGAAGTACTCCTTCCACCGCCCGACGACATCCTCAGTTGAGGTCAACAGCTGCCCACCTCTGCACTGTTTCCCTCTCCTGAGGCGCCGGATGGTTTGCCAGAATCTCTTCGAGGACAGCCGATAGTCCTTCTCCATGGCCTCACCGAACTCCTCCCAGGCCCGAGTTTTTGCCTCCACAACCAACCAGGCCTGATAGGACTCCTTCTTCAGCTTGACGGCATCCCTTACTTCCGGTGTCCACCACCGGGTTCGGGGATTGCCGCCTCGACAGGCACCGGAGACCTTACGGCCACAGCTCCGAGCGGCCGCTTCGACAATGGCGGTGGAGAACATGGTCCACTCGGACTCAATATCTCCAACCTCCCTCGGGATCCAGTCGAAACTCTGCCGGAGGTGGGAGTTAAAGATCTCTCTGACAGGAGACTCGGCCAGACGTTCCCAGCAGACCCTTACAGTACGCTTGGGCCTGCCGAGTCTGTCCAGCTTCCTCCCCCGCCATCGGATCCAACTCACCACCAGGTGGTGATCAGTTGACAGCTCCGCCCCTCTCTTCACCCGAGTGTCCAAGACATACGGCCGCAGGTCAGATGAGACGACAACAAAGTCGATCATCGACCTGCGGCCTAGGGTGTCCTGGTGCCACGTGCACTGATGGACACCCTTATGCATGAACATGGTGTTCGTTATGGACAAACTGTGACTAGCACAGAAGTCCAATAACTGAACACCACTCGGGTTCAGATCAGGGGGGCCGTTCCTCCCAATCACGCCCCTCCAGGTGTCACTGTCGTTGCCCACGTGGGCGTTGAAGTCCCCCAGTAGAACGATAGAGTCCCCAGTCGGAGCACTTTCCAGCACCCCTCCCAGAGACTCCAAGAAGGTCGGGTACTCTGCACTGCCGTTCGGCCCATAGGCACAAACAACAGTGAGAGACCTATCCCCGACCCGTAGGCGCAGGGAAACGACCCTCTCGTTCACCGGGGTAAACTCCAACACATGGCGGCAGAGCTGGGGAGCTATAAGCAAACCCACACCAGCCCGCCGCCTCTCACCATGGGCAACTCCAGAGTGGTGAAGAGTCCATCCTCTCTCAAGGAGTGTGGTTCCAGAGCCCAAGCCGTGCGTAGAGGTGATCCCGACTACCTCTAATCGGAACCTCTCAACCTCACGCACTAACTCAGGCTCCTTCCCCGCCAGCGAGGTGACATTCCACGTCCCTAGAGCTAGTTTCCGTGTCCAGAGATCGGGTTGTCTAGGCCCCTGCCTTCGACTGCCGCCCGATCCTCTTCGCACCGGCCCCTTATGGTCCCTCCTGTGGGTGGTGAGCCTATCATATTATCATATAACATGAACTGTAGAGCATCTTGAACATGAGGGCTGTGCGTGCATGAGAGAGAGAGAGAGAGATTAAGAGAGAAGTAAGCATGGAGGTTTGTCCAGAGGGCAATTATGATGACCAGACGGTATGTATGAGAGATAATGTGCAGGTAGTGTGTGTGAGAGAGAGAGACAGTTCATGAGAGAGGGAGTGTGTGTGTGTGTGAGAGAGAGAGAGATAACACTATTATTAGAGAGAGAGAGAGAGAGAGAGAGAGAGAGGGTGGCAATGTGATTCAAGGCCAAATATTGCAGATTTCTTTCCAAACTTCCGTCTTAATCTCCTTGTGCCGTTTTGTCACTGGTACAGGCTCAGGGATGAGGCCTATTATATCCATCGGTTGGTACCAGATGACATCATCTCTCAGTGGCCAATAAAAGCAATAACTCAAAATCCTGAATAATACCTGGGTACATCATACACCACTGACCGATAAGACCATCATGCAAGTCCAAAATTGGTTGCAGACCTCCATCTTGGGATGTGACAGGAAGTGTACTGGTTGTGGGGGTAGCTTCATCCCATGGCTGAAACCTGACTGTTTCAGGTGTGAAACAGTTGCAATCGTTGGGTGCAGAGCAAAAACAACTAAGAATCCTCCATGACATCTGGCTTGGAGAATGAGAGGTGATCTGCAAGGAGATTAAAAGAAAGTCTGTCAGAGCATTCAATTAGTCATAACTTGTGTTAAGAAACAACAGCAAGACCATAAAATGTATAAAGAAACAACAGCGAGACCATACCTGATGAATTTTCATCGTGCCACGAATTGTCTGTAATTCAGATGGAACATGAACATCCATTGCCTCAACGGCATCTGGCTCAATATAGAACAGCTCTGTGGCAGACTTTTGCTGCTTTAGCTCCTCAAGCAGTACTTGTGCATCTGGAATGTCCTTTCCTCTTGCAATAAGATCATCTGCTCTTCTCTTCACCGCCGCTCCAATCCCATCAACTGGGCCTTTTCAGTGGCTAGCCTCTAAGAAATTCCAGTTCACCCTTTTCCAACCCATTTGGTAAGGAACATTGGTGAGGAGGAAGAAGGTTTTTTTTAGCGGTATTGTGTTGTTGGTCTGTCACTGACCACATGAAGTGTGGTGGCAGTGGGATGTTGTTCTCTCAAGTAAGTTAGCACTTGGGTTAGATGTGCCCATATTGCTGAGGGATCGTGGCGAAAAGAAGAGCTGATTGAGCATAAGGACTTTACATCCTTCCAGGTGAAGGCCACACCAGTATGGAGTGAGACTTGGTGATGCGAATCTCCAAAATGTACTGCCTGGACTTCACTGTTGTAGTTTTCTGCAAAATCAATATGCAGAATGACCTCGTCCTCTCTCAAGTTTCCACACAATCTATGAATTGCACCTTGTAAGCATAAATGTCATTTCCACCACACCTTTGTCATTTCCACCCAAGAAGGTAATGTGTTGTAAATGACGGTGGTGGAAATGACAATCCTACATTATTTTGTAAAAAAATCCAAGCTAGTATTACATATTAGCTATGAATTGGTAGCTAGCATTGCATGCATGCAAAACACATCTATTTATGTTAAAAAATCTATTTATTTACAAACTCAACTGATGTTTTGCAAATGACGTACAATAAAAATATTTTCATTTCAAGCAATATTTACCTTGAGTTTTATTCTCCAAGGTGGTGAAGAAATTCAAAATCTCCTCCATGTCAGACATGTGCTGTGATGTCATTGTTCATCGCCATAGAAACAACCCAAACAATCTTTCATAAAAACTTTTTAAAAGGGACATTACAGCGTTGTGGTGGAAATGACGGCAATACTGTGGGACAACTACATTTTGTATATAAAATCACATTAATAGTTGTCTGACCTTAAATACCACAATTATTGTTTGATTATTTTACTGATACTTTATTCAGTCATATAAAAAAAAAATTTATAAATCATTTTTTTACACTTCTTTGTCATTATTGAAGATCAGAAGTCTGGGTGTGGGACAAGCACATAACAGCAATATTTGCATCTATAATAATGTTTAAAAAGGTGAAAAAATCATCATAGACTACTGGTAAAAAGTTGTAAAGTTAACTATGAAAGTGTGAACCTTTCAAAATTAAATGTTTTTCATAAAATATGATCAAAGGACATGAAAGTGCCCGTAGTCTAAGAATTGCCCTTAAATGAAATGGCTGAAGGCAGTATTATTCAGTATTATTCTACCAGAATCAAATAGATGTTGTGTCTAAACCATACACATACACCATATGGCCAAAAGTATGAAGATCCTCTCCCATCACACCTATATGAGCTTGTTGGTAATCCCATTCCAAAACCATGGGCATTTGCAAAAAATATTTATTCCGCTCACATTTGAAATTAAACGCAGGGGCGTAGGTTCAATTTCAAATGTGAGTTGGACAAATCTTTTTTGTAGTGACTCGTTCAATTGTATCGTTCATTCTAATGTTTGACAGCGGATTACTACAACTTGATCACTTGCTTCATACCCGGTCCTCCAGCTCAGTTCTCCAATCAACTTCTATGTGCATTTCAGGGAAAAATTGATTATGGCAGGAACATCATCAATGTTTATAACAGCTGTGTGAAGTTGGCCTCCCACCCAACGCAAAACTTCGGCAAAATAGGCTCAATCGTTTGTGCTCCGTTTGTGCCGTTAAAGTCTTCGTTTGTGCTGCTGTCACTTTATAGATATTAAAGAATATTTTGTAGGTCAGTCTGAGGTCGCCCCACAACACAAAATCAACCAAAATAATCTCCTTTGTTTGTACTTCGTATGTGCCGTTTTTGTATGTGCTGCTTGGGTATTTTATATATTAGACATTTAATTACTGGTGATTAGGTCACTCAGCCCCCCAACATGCTCCAAATTGAGTCAAAATAGGTGCATTCGTTTGTGCTGTTAAAATTATTGTTTGTGCTGCTCTAATTTTTTTGATATTAAATAAAACTGTATAGGTCATTCTGAGGGCACTCAGCCCTGTAACATCCCCCAAATTCACCCAAAATAGTCTTGTTTGTTTGTGTTTCGCTTGTGCTGGTTTGTGCCATTAAAAGTTTCGTTTGTGCTGAAGCAGCGTTTTATATATTAGACATTTAATTACTGGTGATTAGGTCACTCAGCCCCCCAACATGCTCCAAATTGAGTCAAAATAGGTGCATTCGTTTGTGCTGTTAAAATTATTGTTTGTGCTGCTCTAATTTTTTTGATATTAAATAAAACTGTATAGGTCATTCTGAGGGCACTCAGCCCTGTAACATCCCCCAAATTCACCCAAAATAGTCTTGTTTGTTTGTGTTTCGCTTGTGCTGGTTTGTGCCATTAAAAGTTTCGTTTGTGCTGAAGCAGCGTTTTATATATTAGACATTTAATTTTAGATGAAGGCATCACCAGCCCCCAATCTGCTCCAAACTGCCTCAAAATAGTCTCAATGTTTGTGCTCTGTTAGTGCCACCAAAAGTTTTGTTTTTGCTGCTACAGAATTTGGTACATAACCTACATTCCTACTGGATAGTGCACTGACTTGACTCTCTTTCCACATCCAGCTCTGTCTGTTTTGCGCCGTATGGGGGACCATCTTTACGCAGGTAAAATACCTTCAGTTGCTTGTGCTCCATTTGTGCTGCTGTCATTTGTTTTGTTTAATGACAAATTTCA
This sequence comes from Esox lucius, assembly GCF_011004845.1. Classification (NCBI taxonomy): domain Eukaryota; kingdom Metazoa; phylum Chordata; class Actinopteri; order Esociformes; family Esocidae; genus Esox; species Esox lucius. The sequence continues at coordinate 14,770,148 of NC_047585.1, forward strand.
AGTGTTTATTAAAAAAAAGTTCTTTTGAAATTCCAAAGGCTGTGCAAAATGTAGCACCCTCTTTGAACAATTTGAAAGTGGTTTGAGGTTTCTAAGCCATTAAACCAAAAATATATTGAATGTTGCAATTTTCAAATGTGTATTTAAAAAATGCAACACTTTTTTGGGAAAATCCAGGCTATGCAATATGTGGGTGTCCGCTATGAAACATTTGAAAGTGGTTTGAGGTTTCAAAGCCACATGGTTAAAAAGATAATAACTTTGAGGCATGTAATTTATTGATGGTTCCTAACCATAAGTAGACGGCTGTACGTCGTTCGATACACCAGGTTATAGTGTGGCCGAGTCAGGGAAAATAGTACCTTATGACGGGGTTTGAATATACGTTGAATGTCCAGTATCGAATATCAAACCAATTTTACCTCGGTCGCACTCATCTTTCTCCAAAACGCGCTATCTTCCGCTAAATTGTGCGCTTTAATGTATTTATTAAATACAGTAGGCTGCTTAATCACATCCTTTACATGGCCTGTGCCAAAAAGTAGGTCTATAACAGAGCCTGTGGGATGTCTTACTTTAGAATAATTACATACACTGCACTCCAGAGCCGCAGAGCTTCTAAAAGTAATTTGTCGTCACCTCACACAAAGTCTTCCGCATTGGACATCTTGCGATTGCGAATAATATATTTGAAATGTATTAACAACAGTACTAACCACCAAGCCTCGTAACATAAAAGCATCTGATCGCATATCTCCATTAAATATGTTTAAAATAGGCTACCTGAACCGCGGAATATGGGATTTTTTTTGGTTGTTGCAATTTTAAGAACCTCAAACCATATGCTGTGAAGAGCTGTGAACGCTCAAATAATCTTCATTTAACCAACGCAAAGCATAGCTGTTTTTAATTATATTATGTTCATTATTTTGAGGATATTTTCTTATTATTATAGGCTATAATTTCGGATATAATCGCACCTATCCGAGAACCATTGCAACCAAGCTTGATCCGACTCGGGATCCGACAGTCAACTAGCCCTACATAGTGTTGAATCCCACCAAGTCGGATAACGAATCGGATCTCGCGAAATCGGATTTCGGATGTATCCGTGAAGACCTCTACCTCCTCTTCAGGTTTAACATGTATGACACATAGGCTGTGCTGTCATATTTAAGTTATTGAACATTTTTAAATGGCTGTCATTTAAGGGTCCATAACTACAACTTTAGCCAATTCTGAAACCGGTGGTTTTCCTGTAAGAACCAGAGTGCCTCCACACTCTGCAGGAAACAAGTATGAATCATTAGGATATGATATCAGTGGTTTTTCATTGCAGCCTAATTGTACATTCTCCTAAACTACAGAAACCAAACATTCACAGTAAATTCAATAACTTTTGTATTGCTGTTGTTCATGGCGGCCTATTACATTTACTTGTGAAATTATTTTCTGTACACTGAATAATTTGGTAACTGTTGAAAAAAATGAAGGTTAATTTGGTTACATTACTATTTTTGTGAGTCAGTAAACAGAGTGCTATTATAGTGAACCACAAGGTTTTACCATGATATAGAGATGGAATTAGGAGCTTGGACAAAAAGATTCATTAAATGAATCAGTGATCCAAATGATCTGAGTCTTATCGAAGACCTGTACTGAATGATTCAGTTCACTTTAGTGATTCGGAATGCCCATCACTTGTGTGTACCAGACCAGGAAAGTCAAAAATTCTCCACATTATTCTTGTCTCCCTAAGGAATTCAATTACTTAATGAAACAAAACATGGCCTGATAATTTACTAAAAATCTTGTTTCAACTACTTCAACACCACTATTTCTCAACGCAAGTAGTAATCCCTTCCAATCTTTGTCATGACAACTAGAGTTTCTACTATTATCATTAATATGAATGCAACAAAGACAGGAACAGTAAAAAATTGTGAAATTCCTCCCTTTCCCTCCCATATCTATAGCACTGAAATAACATGTTTTCTGCTGTCTCCATCTCTGGCAATGATAACACCTCCCAAACTGATGCTTCCCTGCCCATTTCATAGAAGTATTGAGCCTTGTGTCCCAATCTCAACCTTGTAATTGTTTTTGTCTCTTCTCGTGGACCTTTTCCTGGATCATATACAGGTGTCACCTGTATTTCCCTCTCTGTCCATTAACTCTTTTGGCCTCAAGCAGCCCTGCAGGGTCTTTAGAAAGCCTCCCCTTACGAGGTCTCGAAGGGGCTGGCCCTGCTGGCAAAATGTCCTGCAACCTGCTCGCTTTCTTCCTTGGGGGCATTGGTACAATGCTGATTCAGCAGATGAGGGCTCATTTGCGCCACGGTACATATGTCCTGTTTCTTGACTGTTTCGGCTTGATTCCGCTGAGAATGTATCTGCCCATCGTTTGAGCAGTGCTTCTTGGCCCTATCAGTGAGGAACCATTAAATGTCTATTTCGGTTTCACCCTAGTGTACACCCCTTTCAGTTCCCTGTTGACAGGATTGAACAGCACTATATTTGAACATTTCAAACTAATCATCACTAAAATGAATCACCAAATGCATGTAATTAGTTTTACTCTAAATGTTTCATAGATTTTGCCATACTGTATGTACTCTATCAACTTTTGTCACCATTGCTACATTCCAAAAACAAAATCTGATTCCTGTGATGACAGTTCATTGTACTCCTGCCCTGAGGTCTTTCCACTCCAAACATATTTGTCTTCTGGTGTATTGTTTTTAAAGTGTCTGCTGTTAGGTCTATGTTTATCATGTGCTGTTCATTTTTTCTTTGTAGTTCAATGTTGTTTCTAATGTGCTACTTTTAATGTTTCTTCATAGTTGCTTCATAGTTTAGTGCTGGTGTAAATTTGATGGTTTTAATGTTTCTTGATAGTTGCTTCATAGTTTTTTAGATGGTTTTAATGTTTCTTGGTAGTTGCTTCATAATTTAGTGTTGGTTAAATTTGATGTTTTTAAGGTTTCTTGATAGTTGCTTCATAGTTTAGTACTGGTTTTAATGTGATGGCTTTTAAGGTTTCTTGTTAGTTGCTTCATAGTTTATAGGTGTTCTTATTGGTGTGTTTGGTTTGTCATTTGTTAGTACTATGTTGTTCTTCTAGGTTTCTGTCTGTGTTCCTTTTGATTTAATCCCTACACCCCTTCCCTGCCAGGTCGTCATTGAAAAATAAGTATTTGTTCTTAACTGACTTGCCTTTTAAAATATACTTTTTTTTTCCGGTTTCTGGCTCTGGCTGGGCCATTACAAAATCTTCTTCTGGTGAAGCCATGCTTTTGTGGATTTGGATGTGTACTTTGGGTCGTTGTCCTGCTGAAAGGTGAACTTCCTCTTCATCTTCAGCTTTTTTGCCAAAATTGCCTGGTATTTGGAACTGTTCATAATTCCCTCAACCCTGACTAAGGCCCGGTTCCAGAGCCCCAAAGCATGATGCTGCCACCACCATACTTCACTGTGAGTATGGTGTTCTTTGGGTGATGTGCAGTGTTGTTTTTGCACCAAACATACCTTTGGAATTATGGCCAAAAAGTTCAACCTTGGTTTCATCAGACCATAACACATTTTCCCACATGCTTTTGGGAGACTTTTTGCAAACTTCAGCCGGGTGTGGATGTTTTTCTTTATACGAAAAAGCTTCCGTCTTGCCACCCTACCCCATAACCCATTCATATGAAGAATACAGGAGATTGTTATCACATGTAACACACAGCCAGTACTTGCCAGAAATTCCTGCAGTTCCTTTAATGTTGCTGTAGGGCTCTTGGAAGCCTCCCTGACCAGTTTTCTTCTCATCTTTTCATCAATTTTGGAGGGACGTCCAGTTCTTGGTAATGTCTCTGAACAGCTGAACTTTATTTGTGATTAATCAGAGTCACTTGATGGCAGATGTGTAATTACTTCTATTTAACATGAGTTTGAATGTGATTGGTTGATTCTGAACACAGCCACATCCCCAGTTTGAGAGGGTGTGCACACTTATGCAACCAGGTTATTGTAAGGTTTTTATTTTTAATTTTACCCCCTTGAAGATTTCAGTTTGTTTTTCAATTAAATTGTTCACATTATAGGTCACATTAAAAGTGGAAAAGGTTCTGACATGATTTATCTTTGTCTCATTCTTTTAAATCACAACCTGGCATTTTAACAGTGGTGTGTATACTTTTTATTTCCACTGTGTGTTTTGATCTTATGCCAATGTCATTTCTGATCTTTGTCCTTTCTAAACTTTATTTTTGCAATGGATTCAGAGCAGAGGACCTACCTATAAATAATTTTTGACAAATTAGAGACTATGTTTGAATATTTATAGCTAGTATATACCTCTCCTTAATGTGACTAAGGTCACACTCTGCTTCATGGATTTGCCCTGTCCAAAAACCTTAGCAGCAATTGGTTAGGAATCTTTTTGATCATTTCAACTGTCCTAGAGGTCATGATGGACACAGATCCACTGTTAATGATTCTGGAGACTTAAGAAACACAACAAGAACTGATGTTTTACAGTCTAATTTCTGCCAAAAAAGTATCCTGATGTTGAGAATAAAAATAAAAACACATTGTGCATTCTGTGTAAACCCCCCTATGCTGTATATTTGTGTTAAATGAAAGATATTTGAAACAGACATGCATCGAAATTGACTTTCCATATTGCTATCCTTCTGTAACATCAGTGCCCCCATAGGTATTGGGATACTTTTGTATTTTTATTTCTTTTGGCTCTTAACTGAAATCAACTAAGAGTTTCTGGAATAGATTCTTAGCTTTTATTTGAGTTTGTATACATTGTGGTTTTACCATTAAAAATGAAAATTCCAATGTCAGAACTCATGTTTAGTAACGGGTTGCATATCCTTTGTATATAATAACTACTTACAGTCTGTGACCCACTGACCCAACCATTCACTGGGTATCCTCTCTGGTGATTCTCTGCCTGGCCTTGACAGTAGCTATTTTTAGTTGTTTTTTGTCTCATCTTTAGAGCAAAAGTAAGGAATTTTCAATTGGATTTATACATTGACTTGGCCAGTCAAACATTTTTCCACTTCTTGGTTGCAAAAACCTGCCTAGTTGCGATGGCAGTATATTTAGGATAATTGTTTTTCTGTATGAGGAGTTTGGAGGGATTCACTTATACTTCAGCCGATGAAATGTTACGGTACACTTCAGAATTTATTCTGCTGCTGCTGAAGTCAGTAGTTACATTATCAACAAAGAAAAGTAAGTCAGTTTTAGTGGCAGGCATACCTGACTAAGCTGTAACCCTTGACATCACTTTGGTCCTCATGTTGACAGACACCGCAGACTCCAAATGCAAACAAAGCCTAAAATCAATACTAGACATTAGCAGCTCTGTTAAGCTTGCACAAAATGATGTGACTATACACACCTAACCAGAAACACTTGTCAACCCTATTGTCCCATTAATTTTGGGGCCCGAAATAGGGGGGACTATGTATACAAAGTGCTGTAATTTCGATAAATACCCTCAAATAAAAATAAGAATGTATAATATAACCTCATAGTTATTCTTTAATCAATAATACCAAATATTTGTGGGATAAAGGTCAAGCTAGTAGTATAGCCAAAAGAAGAAAAATTAAGTTGCTGTTGCTAATTAAATAGGGCACTGTGATAAATGTGGAGAAGGCCGGGTCTTATTTTTTAGCTATGTCACTAAGCAACTAACTGAAAATAACAGTATTTCCACTGAAATTTCAGATATGCAATTTGATGACACGCTAGCTAACATTTTTATGTCACTATTAACCACAAAACACTGAACTGATCAAGTAAATACTCAGTAAATAAAGAAGCATTTCAAAAATGCTGTTTGATATACTGATAATAGGGGGGCTCTATGCTACCTGATTAGAAAACGTATCTAGTATCATCATAAGCCATATTTAACCCTTTTGCAAGAGGTGCATCACATAATACCTTAAAACTAAAAGCACCAGATTATTATTTCTGGGGCCAGTGGTGCAACCTCTGAATTGACAAAAAATATCATTCTCCAGACTGGGGCCCCAGTAGAAACCTGTGGTTTGAATTGAAGGGTGCAGTCTCTTTACGCAGACTTGAGGTATCAAGGATTGGGCAATATTTTGTCATAGTCCCACCTAATGTGCTCTCAAAGTTCACTGCCATTATCCTTGGTGAACTATTCAAAGGTATTGAATACAGAAATGCCAATAATGCCAATAATAATTACCTATGATAATTTGCCAAAGAAAAGGTTAACAGTTAATATAGTTTATTTACAGTATATTCCATGCTATGAAATAAAAATGCATAAAGCGCTGGGTACAGAGATGCATCCATGTGGGACAAATAAAATGTGATAATACAATTACAATAAAGTTAAGGCTTGAATGCGTATAAAAATAACAAAATGTCATTATTAATATTTAGGCATGAGAGCAGAAGGATTACAAGACATGAGGAGACCTTTTTTGTACATAAAGATATCTATATACATTTCATGGGATGCAAAAAAAATGAATTTACTTAATATCACTGTTGAACATAAAAGGGCAAAAATACCCTAGAGGATATGGTCCTAGTTGTAGAATAAAAATCCCAGACAACATGGTCCTAGTCGTAGAATAAATATCCCAGACAACATGGGCCTATTTGTAGAATAAATACCATAGAGGAAATGGTCCTAGTTGTAGAATATCCCAGACAACAAGGCCCTAGTTGTAGAATAAATATCCTAGACAACATGGGCCTAGTTGTAGAATAAATACCATAGAGGAAATGGTCCTAGTTGTAGAATAAATATCCCAGACAACATGACCCTAGTTGTAGAATAAATATCCCAGACAACATGGTCCTAGTTGTGGAATACATATCCCAGAGAACATGGGCCTAGTTGTAGAATAAATACCCTAGAGGACATGGTCCTTGCTGTAGAACAAATGTCCTACACAACATGGGCCTAGCTGTAGAATAAATGTCTCAAACAACATGGGCCTAGTTGTAGAATAAATAACCTAGAGGACATGGGCCTAGTTCTAGAACAAATACCCTAGAGGACATTGTCCTTGCTGTAGAATAAATATCCTACACAACATGGGCCTAGCTGTAGAATAAATATCCCAATTCAAACGGTTAAGGATTACATTCATTTGGTAGCACACATAGTAACTCTCATATTTGGGTATTTCATAGGCAAGATAAAATTGAATAAAATACAGAGACCCCTTTCCTCATCCATGTCAGTAAACAAATCACTGTGGCATAAAGGCAGAACTCTGGCACGTACAATACTTCATCACAGCATGACAAACGGCAGAAGGTCATTGTGCCATGTCACACTGAAATGTAGACTGGAATGTGTTTGTGAAGATTTGTATTGAAATGTGTTTGTCTGCTTCCATTAAGTTCTGTCAGCAACAATTCGATCACAGCTACAGTGTCAATTAGCTTTGGTACAAAAGTTATTTAATTTCCAGCAGAATGCAGCACTCGCCTTGCAGCTTTGCCCTGGGGAGGCAGTTGCAGAGCGTCCTATGCGGTGCATGGCTCGGATTTATCCATCATATCCAGGATTTACATCAGGATGTATGCGGAAGCAGCTTCTTCTTATGCACATATACCCAGATAACGCACAGATGCATACAAGTCTGTGGATCAACGCTGTAGGTGTGATCGAGGTGTTAGGCATACTGGAACGACCAACAAATATCAAATTCCAAATGACAGTTCCATAATGGACCATTTTTACACTTGATTTATTAAATACATGGCAGTGCTTATCAGTTCTGTGAAACAAAACAGTTCGACTCTTACACACTAGGTTTCTACAAATATCAACATCAGATTCAAAATATATTTTGGTGCTCTTCAGAATTGCCTTGAGCGGTGTCCTTTTTTTAATACCACGGACAATAACAACAACGAGATGAAAAATACAAAAACAACCGTAAAAGATATCGACCCTCCAACTGGAAAGTCTTGTGTGCATTGTGGTCTAAGATATACTTAAATTTGATGAAGCCTAGATGAAAACGTTATCTTTTGAAGTAACAAAATGAGGCAAACACTGACATTAGGAGTGGCACAAAAAAGCTTGTATACATGATTTAGGCATTCATCTTATTGGCAATTGGTCAGTTGACCTAACCATAAGGAAGACAAAGTTTCCAATGCAAATATACCTTTGCAAGAGTAAAGAGAGAACACTACAAAATGCAAGTAAGTGGTCCTTTAATGCGTTATAATACCTATGGTTAACGTTTTAGCTGCCTGGAGCAATGCCTTTTATTGTCTTAGTAGACTAAAAACCTTTTTGGCCAATACTATTAGGCCTGAAAGTGCTGTAAAATCATCTTTGGATGTCCCAAACATTCCCCAGCCACACCTTATAGATGAAAGGAGGTGTAAAAAAGTACTTCTTGGTAAGGTACAATAGTCTGGCACATTTTTGGAAAGCACACAAACAAACGGGGACATTCGGACAACAAACAAATAAAAAAAAAACATTATCTGGGATTGATTACGCGTGAGTGGAGAGTGACATCACAGGGTGTTCCTCTATAGGGGCCTGAGGCTGGTTGTCAGGGCTCAGATAAGGGAGATCCGTATGGGGATACTGGGAGACTCGGTCCTCTGTGGGGATTGATGACTCACCAGGTGTTCCACCACAGTGTGTTTAGACATGTGCTTCATAAGGTAGGTCTCCTGAGGATGTGCATAAAAGAAGCTCCCGTTAACACCAAGCAACACAACTAGGTATGTTTCCCAAATGTGATTTTGTAGAAAACAATATTTGACACATTTGATGCTTTATTGATATGGGGAAAGTAAGGAAGATGGAGTGTGCTGAAATAGCATTAGGCTGTAATTGAACCCATGCTTCAGTGGTACATGTCCACCAGAGGTTGCATCATAGACCCCTGGAGCAGCCTGGGCCATAGTCTTAGGTGATAATCTACAGTACCAATTCAATGTATTTATTTACTGAGAGTGCAGAAATACAACTAAGACATCGTTGGCTAACAGCTTTTACATTCTCCCAAATCTTGGGAAAAAACGTCATTTTAAAATAATAAGATAATTCAGATATCCAACATTTTCTCCAAACAAATACCTCCCAAGAAACTTCTCATGGTTTGTGGAGTGCAACCATACCACAACAGTGGATCGGCTACCTATTGTTTCCAATATCTTTTCTAATAAGTGGATTATATTGATCAGTGTCACCAATGGCATGCATTTGTTAATTGAAGTGGGGCTAATAGCATAAGCAAGGGGTTAAGTCTTTCCTCGAGGTGCCTTGGTCATTCCATGTATTTGTAATTATCCAAAATCTAGAACACCTGATTTAACTTGTGAACAGAACATCAAATCTTTGATAAGATGAAAACTTAAAAATCATTTAATTCTGTGTTTTGTACTTAATCTTTAGCTGGTGGACTTGAAGTATCTAGCATATTTGGGGGATCATGTTACACGGCTGTGTCCACGTATTTAAAGAAAGATGAGTGGTCAAGAGCATTGTGCCTGTACACAAAAGGTTGCTGGTACTAACTCCCATGGCGACAAAGCAAAAAAGCAAAAAAATTCACCTGAACAAATTAGTTAACCCTAATTTCTCCCAGGTTGTTGCAGTAAATAAGAATACATTTGTTTTTCTTTTTCTCCCAGATAAAATTATTCTGAATCTAATTATATGTTCTGGCAATGCCACAATTGCCAGAACATATAGCTATTTGGAAAGCCATTTAAAAAAGAGCTATTTGGAAAGCCATTTAAAAAAGGAGACTTCCATTTGTTTTCCCCGAAAATATATACTCACACAGGCGGTTGAATACTAACGTTCATTTGAATATCCAACTGCCCATCCCCAGTGGACATCAGCTCATGCTGTTCCTTAGTATACTCACTGAAGTGTAGGCTCTACCACACATGCTGCAGCAGTAGGCCTTGGCGTTTTTAATGGCATGTGCAGACAAGTGTATCTGCAGCGAGGCCGAGTCTGAATAGGCCCGGTAGCAATTCGGACACTTGTAGGGCTTGTCTTTGTTGTGCTGTCTCTGGTGAGACTGAGGGAAACAGAAGGTCACAGTGACTGCATTAACACAGTGATTTGCAGGAGTAGTAATTTAGAATTTCAGGGCAAACTGTTACTTGGCAGGAAATGCACTTCCTGTTAGTGATGCGGGGGACAGCTGTTTTTCCCCCTCAGCCGCATGCGATTCCAAAGTCTGAGCATAAACGATGATAAAGACGAAAAGAAACATTTCCTCAGAAAAAGCTACTTAAATATCCTTAGCCCACGTTGTCTGACAGAAGAACCGGAAACAATAGATCTGAAATTATGTTTTGGGGCTAGAGAGAAAGAGTTTGCTATGCCTTGAGATATGTGAGTGATATGTAAAGAACCAAGCGTTATCTGTTTGGGGAATTTAGGGGAGGGAGTAGCGTTGTTTTTAGATCAAGTGCTTAACACTGAATGACAGTGAGGCGTGTCCTGGCTGCTGAAATGTAGCTCACTCCGGAAAGGCATACTACTGCCTGGTTCTCTCAGAAGTAACAGATGGTTAATTTCGATGACATTTTTAAACGAAATCTTCAATTCTTGACAAAGGTTGTCTGAATACTATGTCAGAACAGTGCCTATAGAAAGTATACATTTCAAATCTTTGGTCATGTCAGTGCCTAAATGGGGAATAGTTCTCCAACTTACTGCACCTACATACATTTTTATTATTGGAATATGTTATTACAGTGCCTTGCAAAAGTATTAAAACCCCTGCCTGATTATCTCTCATTACTGAATAGTGAATGGTACATTGACATTTTGTTCTGCTCGAATTTTTAAAACACTGACAGTCCAATTCATACTTATTCATGCATATTTCAGTATTTTATTTAATATTTTCCAACATAAAAACAACATCCCCTTTCAATAATTGGTCATTGTTTTAAAAGAAAATGTCAAACATAACAAAATGTCAATGCGCCATTTGTAATTCAGTAAAATTTGAGAATTTGTCATGGGTCAAGAAAAAAATAAACAAAGCTGAAAAATAGTATTGTAATGTAGACTTTCTATGGGCACTGTATAATAGAATGTCATGAGGATGCAAGAAAATATCAGGAAAGTACAGTAGAATGTTAGTAAAAGCCTTTAAAAAGCCATTAGAAACTCTGCTTCAACACCTCAAAACTAGGACAAAGTATTTGTTTGATGAGATTTCTCACATTTATTAAGGTCAAGGTCACGAAATGCATGGGGGTTTGTGGAAATAGTTGTGGTTCAAAGATCAACAGTGAAGTAAACAGAAAAACCCTTCCAGTTCTTACCTGCAGGTTGGAGAGCTGAGTGAAGGATTTTGCACAACCTGGATGGGCACATTTATAGGGCCGATCTCCGGTGTGAATTCTATTAAAGATATAACAGGAACAATTATTTTTCAGCATCTGGCCATATTGTCTAAGGTTTTGGCCTTTAGTATCTTTCACTACTATTAGCCCCACTTTATCGGTGTAATAAAGTCTGAAAATACCTTAACAATACATTAACACTCCCCCAGGTATTTGTTTGGACAGTGAACCTAAACATTAGACTTCCTAAACCTGCTAACCTCTCACCATGAACCATAACCAGGTAGGATATGATATACGGTGTGTATATATATTAATTAAATTATTTCACAAATCAAACCGTTTTAAGGGGGCCAATCACTTGCCAACTCACATTCTAATGACAGGTATATACACACACTTGTTCTTTAATACCATTATTAAGGAAAATCATTTAATTTAAATTGTAAATAGGTCATATTTAATAGATACCCGAAAACAGTTGGCTGTTTTAAACAAAATGAGACCAAAGATACAAGAGCTTTAATTTCTAAACAGTAAAACAGATAAAAAACATTTTTAAAAAACTAAAAAGGTGACCTTCTATACCACCAACTAATGAAACATTTGATCTCAAATTGAAAACATTTCCCTATGAAGCCACTAGAAAGGCTTTGGCTTCATTAACAAAACACTTAAAGTTGTTTATATTAAAAGAAAAGGCTTTTCTTTTCAAAGAAAGATGGGCTACATCAACACTACACCATAAGACCCAGTTCCCCTGTCCCCCGGCAGTGAATGAATAATCAGGTATATCGAAACAGTCGAAATCCTGTTATCAAATGAATCCATAGATTTCACCTGGTGTGCTGCTGCAGGTGAGAGAGCTGGCGGAAGGATTTCTCGCAGTAGGAGCAGTGATACGGTTTGACGCCCAGATGTATGCGGAGGTGCTGGGCGAGGTAGGACGCGTTGGCAAAGGACTTGGAACAATGGGGACACTTGTGAGGCTTGGTCTCCGTGTGAGACTTGGAGTGGATCTGCATGTCCGACTTGGAGAAGAACGTCAGCGGGCATGATTTACACCTGGGTGAAACAAAAGGAAAGATGGGAGAAACCATACGGTCAATAAGACAGAAAGGCATTCAGAGGGTAATCAACACGGAGCAGTCTGTAAAAGGTTCATAGGCGCTCATGCCTGTAGCATTTCCCCTCTTTGGGAGTGATGGTGTGGGAGGACTGGTCATTGCCTGAGGCCAGGATGGGGTAAGGTACCACCAACAGAGGGCCACCACCGTTCTCCGCTTTGATCTTCTTACGCCCTCGCCCCTCCGTCTTGGGAGGGGGGCCCAGCAGTCCGGCAAGGCCCCCGTTGCTTTTGAGTTGGTCAATCCCGGGGCCGCTGGCCAAGCCCGAGAGGACGTGATGAGGCGAGGGCACGCCGCCTAGCCGGCTCTGGCTGGAGGTGGGTGTGGTCAGGGTGACGCCCTCTGTGGTGGTGTGGTTGCCCGTTCGAGAGGAAAGCGCCAAACCTGGCAAGTCAAGAGTTGAACATCACTGAGGAACGAGACAATGGCTGCCAAAGTATGTATCTTCAGAAATCTCTTAACAGAAAACCTGCAAGATCAAGACCGCAGGCAGTTTGAAATCACATCGCTATGCCAGAAGTCAGATTAGACTGCAGGCCGACAGTACAGTTTTTTCCCCGAATGGGCTGCGCAGGACTGCCTCTCTTGGTGCCAGGTGGACATTACGGTGTCAAAACATCTCGTGATTACCTGACAGATGGTTTGTTCTAGAGGGTTGGTCTATGATTTGACGCAAATGCCAGTCTTCCCACAATCCTCTAGCTTTTATAGCTGTCTTATCATCCATATTCAAGTTTACATCCCCAAGAATACGTCCTGTTAGAGATGTGCACAAAATTCAGGTAATTTACCAGAAACACATTTAACATTGAACATTAACAGGAATGGAATGCATTGGCTCAAAGAAATGGTTCCCCATCCATCCATCCATCCATCCATCATGGACCGAGAATACAAGTATTACAGAGATTACAGACAGCTGAAAGTGAGGGGACGTGTGCCAATCACTTGACATAACTGAGGGTGGGCAAGGGGGGCAAAGGGGAGTGATCGCATGACAGGTGTTGAAACACACTGTGACGTCAACCCACACTGAGAACGGTGAATGGGTGAATTTCTTGCACATCACTAAGCGTGTGAGTGTTGGTCAACAACAGAGGAGGTCGAGGCCGGTCGGGTTACCTGCGACTGAGCTGGAGGCCGGCCGGGCATGCAGGGCGACATCTGGCTGCGACGGGCTGTGAGCATGGAGTCCCTGTTGCATCTGCTGCAGTTTCTGAACCGACATAGGAGCGTGCTGGCCACCTTCCCCCTGTGGAGGACTCCCCAGCAGCTGCTGTTGGGACGGTACCGCGGAGGGCGCCAGGTGGGGCGGCCGAATCTTCTCGGCCATGAGCTGTTCCTTGATCTTGTTGATCAACACCAGGTTGTCCAACTGCCAAACGCGCAGAAGAACAGGCTCAGGTTAACATTCATTAGTGCTAACTCCACAACTGGGTGTAACAACCTGGGTGTAACTCGACAACTCTAAGCATTTGAAGGCACTGTCCTCTCTTCAAGTGATCTGGAAATAAATGCGTGTTCCTGACATTTCCATGACTGTCAAGGAGGAACATTACCTCTCATTGCGTCGTGGGTCACAATGTTTCAGTGCAAAAAATAACTGAAATGCTCACAAACTGATGCCCGCCACCAGAATGTTTTCCTCCGTATACTCTACACTAACCCGCCTGTTGTTGAAAGTGAGAGGGTAGTTAGTTAGTACTCACCTGGCCTGGCATGGTGGGGGGTGGAGGCCAGAAGTAGGCATTATTAAAACGAGGCTCTGCCATCCTGTGATAAAGCAGATGTAAAAATTTGATTTTTCACACCTGTCAGTATTCATGAATAACAATAACTGCACTGCTTATTCAACATCACACAACCAATGCAAATGTTTGCAGCACCCCAGTTTTGATCCAAGATATGCTCTCCAAGGGAAAGGAAATTCCCATGAAGTCTTGTTTATTCTCTCTCTCTCTCTCTCTCTCTCTCTCTCCCTCTCCCTCTCTCCCTCTCTCTCTCTCTCTCCCCCTCTCTCCCTCTCTCTCTCAGCAGGATCTTTAACAACCACATGACTGTTTAAACACAGAGCTGAATGCCTACTGCCCATCGTCCTCAATCTCCACCCAACCTCGGGTCATCTGCTAGTTTCATTGGAAACATCATGAACAGGACATTAATTATATCTCAAATTGGCCCTAGAAATTACAACATTATAATGGTACTACAACAACAATCGTACTGAGATGCAAATCTGATTTGTACTGCCATTCTCATATTTACTGCTGCTCAATACGCTATTATTGGACGAATTATAGGATATCATGCTAAATAATATCCAGATTTGTAATTGTAAAGACTTCCCTTCAAAAGATGATAGCCAATAAAATGACAGCCAGCTTATGAATGGCTCTAGTCTACACCAGTGGACCCCAACCTCTCATGGGGCCCCCCGAGCAATTCCATCTATTAGATGTATCCCAGAGCTAGCTCACCTGAATCAAGTTATTAACTAATTAACAAGCCCTTACCTGTTGAATCAGGTGAACTAGCTCTGGGATACATCTAATAGATGGAATGGCTGGGGGGCCCCCAGGAGAGGTTTGGGAACCACTGGTATAGACTGACACAGATATTGCAAAATATTATCCTACAGTCTTTGAGCATAAATAAAACTATTATATGTGATACTTTAAAAACTATATTGGGTGTCTTCTGACAGTCACCTAAGATAAATATAAAGGTTTGCTGATGGTTAAGGCATGTGAATAAAGCTATAGAAAAATGCCTCACCCATTTTTATAGGGAACTGAATAACCCACATCCCATCTCCCTGTTGTTCCATTTAATCCATTTAGAGTGGGGGATGTCATTGATTCACTTTTCACTCCAGTCTCTCTATATATGCGAAAGTAGAATTCAGAGATTTTTAGGGAAAGAGGCCTTGCGTCTCTGTATCCCACGGTAAAGCTTGCTCATGGCTGACTGAGATGTATAGAGATCCTTCTTTCCATCGCCTCTCTTTTTGAGAATTATGAATTTCTTTGTGACATTTTGCGTTGCGTGCTTTGGCAAAGTTCACCATTCTGAAGTCTGTTTGACTTAGCAGCAGCGTAGCATAGTCCATTTGCATGAGCCAAAAGAAACAAAAATGATATGTCCAGGCGTATGAACCTAAACCCTGAAAATATTTCCCTAATGATGCCGATGTGTGTCTATTTCACTTCCTTAAGGGTCTCTGAGTAACCTAGGCTTCAGCTGAAAATGCACTGAAATATCATTATTTCCACCATATAATATCTTGTTATTTTTCTTTATATGCTTTATTTGATGTTTATTATATAAATAAACAGTGTGATTCTGCAGCAAAAGAGAGTAACACCAAACTACACTGAATTACAAAGTGTGGAGCATACAGACCTTATAGCTGTTGTAAACCGCTGGCTCAGTTGACATCTGGCCACAACAAGCATTACTGCCATAATAACCAATCACTCTGTTCCATAGCTACCACTCTACCAAGATTTTAGTTTGACCATGATATTCAATAACCATATTAACATACACGACATTACTGTATATGTTATAACTTTTATTTGTCTAGATTGGTCTTTCTTGTGTAGGCTAGTTAGTGTTTGGTCAAATATTGTTGGACGCTAACCAGGACAGGGGGCACAATCGATTTCGTGGTCAGGCCAGGCTTCAGATCTATAGACTAAACAGTGACAAAACAGAACTCATACACATTGGAACAAAATCCACCCTCATTAAAACTGGCACTTTCACTCTCAGCATCGATGACACTGTTGTTTCTCCATCCCCCCACGCATGTAACCTTGGCGTCATTCTGGACTGTACCCTCTTCTTTGATCAGCACATTAAATCAATCAATTAAATGTATTTATAAAGCCCTTGTTACATCAGCAGTTGTCACAAAGAGCTTTTACACAAAACCCAGCCTGAAACACCAAGGAGCAAGCAACAATAGTGTTGGAGCACAGCGGCTAGGAAAAACTCCCAAAGAGGGTCCGAAATTAAGGAAGAATCCTAGAGAGGAACCAGGCTCGGATGGATGACCAGTCCTTTTCTGGCTGTGTCGGGGGAACATTTTAAGAGTAGAAGTAAACAGACTGTAAAAATCTTTATTCTTCCATCTCCACAACATGGCCAAACTCAGACCTTCCCTCTTGCGTCCTGCTGCTGAAACCCTAATACATGCCTGCATTCATAGCCTCTCGTCTTGACTACTGCAACTCCCAACTCAACCGCATCAAATCTACTTCCCTCCATAAGCTCCAAATGGTTCAAAACTCTGCAGACAGACCACTCACACACACACACACACACCAAGTCCCGGCAGTATATCACCTCTATCCTCTGTGAGTTGCACTGGATTCCTATCTCCCAACACATTAACCTCAAGATCCTCCTCCTGACTTAAAGCCCTAAACAATATCGCCACTGCCTACTTCTCCGACCTTCTTATTCCATGTCAACCTACACACACACTCCAGTACTGCGGGCTACCTCATAATCCCCAAGTCCAAGTTCAAAGACTTTGCTGACAGGGCATTCTCAAGGGTTGCTCCTAGGCTGTGGAATTCTCTCCCCAAAACCATCCGTGACTCTGAGACTATCCCCATCTTCCATCAACGCATCAAGACTCATTTGTTCAGAATCGCCTACCCCTACCCCAAGCCATGCCCTATCCCATTCTCTCAATTTTCTTTGTTTTCTCATGGTACAGTATTTTTTTTAGTTTGTTTCTGTTCCATGTTCATTTTGTAAAGCATATTTGGGTCCTTGAAAAGCACTATATAAATATAATGCATAATTATTATTATTATCGAAAATAGGAAGCCCCCGAAATGTTCTGAGGACCCACTGTGTAAACAGCTTTCAGTCTAAACCAACTACTCCCATTATTTCTGATTATTTATTCTGATTTATTTCACATTTATTTAATCAAGTTAGCTGGCCTACAGATTAGCAATACAATCTATAAACTACAGATTAGCAAGACAATTTATAGACAAAATGTTATCCATTGCATGCAAATAAATATACAGAGAGGATATGTGATTTGGCCTAAATGTTTGCAAATCTGATACTGTTTTTGTTGATACTCATCTTGGGTACATTGACAATAGACAATACACTGTTGGACCACAGGATCAATGTTGGAAAATGAACACACTTCACTCACTTTTTCTGACTGAGCCACTTGATATTCCCTAACAAATAATTCTGATTTAAGCCACTCTCTGGAAGATGTGGTTACAATCAAGCAGTCAACTGCCAACAAAAAGTCTAGCGATGGAGAAAGGAATACCATCTTTTCACATACAAGTCTATGATGTAGGACTATATAAGTGCTATTTAATTACTTTTATGGACATAATTACTTTTTCAATCATGGACTTTGGTTTAATATATATATATATACACACACATATATTCATACATACACATACATACATACATACATACATACATATATATGTATATATACAGCTCTGGAAAAAATTAAGAGACACATTTTTCTTTCCTTTCCAAAAAAGTCGAAAAGGAAGGTTTTGAGTGAGGAACAGAAGGTTTCAAATTAAGAGACCGCTGCATATTGAACGCTTCTGTTTCACACTCAAAACTTTATTTTTCAACTTTTTTGGAAAGGTCTCTTAATTTTTTCCAGAGCTGTGTATATTTATATATATAAACGCGCACACACACACACACACACACACCGCACGCACACACACACACCGCGCGCGCACACACACACACACACACACACACACACATACATACATACATAAACACATACACACACATATATACATACATATTTTAAATACATACATACATATTTTATATATATATATATGACAGTATAGCCAATGCAATATTGGACCATTAAAGTTGTATTAAGGAATAAATGTCTTCAATAAAAAAAAATATATTGTGCTGTAGTTAATCTAAAAATCGCCCCACTGGACCACCTTATAAACTATGAGCCATAGGAGAAAAATAAAAAACATATTTCTTGAAAACCTCTTTCTGAACAGTGTCTGCACCCCAGATTAATGTGAATATATGTTAGTAATTTTATTGTTCTGTGTTATTATACCACCGCAGTAATACTGCTATTTTTCGAACAAAATGGAGTCTATTGCTTTAGTCAGATTTATGAAAATTAAAAGTAATGTTGCGCCTAGATAGAAACGTATTGCACTCTCGCTAAGTGAATAACAAATCAAGACAATCTTGATTTTGCAGCTAATTAGAATTTGCAGCTAATTAGAATATGATGTCAACCGTGCAACGTTAGCTCGTAGGCCTGTCACATTTGCTAAATGAATATAGTATATTATTTGCGCTATATTTTTTTTTCTCAAAAACGGATATTAAAATAAGAAGGGGTCAATTATAAGGCTATATTACAAGTGATAGCAAATCTCTTAAGCCTGTCCTGAGAACTAAATAAAAGTTACTTAACTTTTCCTTTATTCTATCGGGATGTCTGCGTTCATTTCCAGGTTTCAAGAAAAATACCTTTAAAACTTGAAATGTAAAAAAATCATAAAACATCTTATCCGGAGTATTTTGAATGCAGATCAACTCCGATCCCCCTAGTGCCTCGATCCAGAGCCTATCCCACATTCTCAGACAGTTTTATTAAAAAATTCAGACAAAAGGAAAACAAAAATGGCAGCCCGTCTTATTTTTATAAGGACAGGACGCCATATTCTGCAGATCCCAAATGTACAGTCATAATTCGCCTATAAATCTAGACGAGTCTCAATGCATGCTCATTAGTCATTCATTTATTTGCATTTGCGTAAGTGTTCGAATGATTGTTTACTTAGATTTGCAGGTTTGAATAGCCCGGCTCAAGGAAGAAAAAAAACTAGACACTTCCTACAACAATCATGCCTTGCAAAATGCAATGCGTTATGGCAACTGTCCCTATCCAAATTCACAATTTGATTCGCGAAGAAGTAAGTTGGCATACCTACATTTCAGCTGCAGCAGTTCATGTGCTCTGCACAAAAGGACTACAATGTTGTATTTTTCAAAAATGCACTATATAGGCACTAGGCTAGTATTTTTTTTATTTGAACTTTTTGACGACTCAAATGGTAGCAAAACAGCTTTGAAAATCACATTGGCAGCTGGACGTTTTTAAAATGACACACTGAAAAGATAGTAAAAAATGCATACACACCTTACACCGATGATAGATTTTAAAATATTTATAAAATAATAAGATGTTCTTTTTGCTTGCCTTCAGTCGGAGTTCAGACCTTCCGGGTCGCCTACTGTTCACTTCTGGGTGCTGCAGGCAAGGCATTTCTTCACTGAAGCAGATTGGGGAAGTATCGAAAGTAAATACAGATATTCAAATTGACATATTGAAACAATATCTGATACAATGAAACAATTCTTAACTAATTCTATAACAATTTTCAGTTACATGCGGCCTTTAATTATACAGATACATTGTAACGTGTACAGGAGCGGCTCCCGTGCGCTCATTGAAAGCAGCATTGTCTCGCCAGTCGTCAGCACTACTTCTCAACTTAATGTTGTACTACTTTTATTGTAACCTTGAAACAATAATAATTATCCTACAGCAAACAAGTGATGTTATAGTGTATTATTTAAGGCCTAAATATAACTTACTAATATGTTATTACCACTAGTGTGCATTAAAACCTTTTCCTGACAAACCATAAGACGTTTTTCAATTCTATAAGCTTAAATGAAAGTACGTTTTACTATATAATATTACACAATTGCACAGTCGGACTGTTAGCCACTAGATTTTAAACATTTGGGAATGTAAATGCATCACTTGCAAACTAACTGTCCAGTTTTCTGTGTTACATATAAGCTGTTGTCTTTGTGTCATTTTACATTAAAGTCACAAAAGACCATTATAATGGAGAATAAATTGTATGAACTGTGGTAAAAATTTGTTCACCTAAATATGATCAAGGTTTATAACCAGAGATATGGACAATGGCCTGTAGCATCCACAATGGTTTAATTTTAGCATGGATACCACCGTTGAAGACATCCACTAGTTTAATGTAATCAGCTGGGTGGGACTTCATTGCCTGATCCTTCCTGATGACCCAGTTAGTCATTTTAAACCATGTCATCAGGAAGGATTAGACAAAAAAGTACAAAGTCCCACCCAGTTGACTACATTAAAAAAAAGGAAACCCTCAATGGTGATGTCCAAGGCTCGTCAGAGGTCTTTTAAAGCAGATCTTAGGATACCTCTTTTTCTGCTGACCTATTCCAGCTCCTAGACATTCGTTACAATGTGGTTGCAGTATATAAAGTAACAACCAACTAGGCGTGGTTGATAGGATAGCAGCAAGGAGCATTAGCAGAGTTTAAACACACAGAGGCTCTGCTTAAAACAAGCCAAGCTGGCATATTAATAACAAAAGATTGACCAGAAAAGATTATCAGAATAAAAACAGTAAAATCAAGACATGCCGACACACAGGACATAAAAGACATAAACGTATGTCGTCAATGAATCCAGGGCTCTTCGTCTTGCTGAACTGAAGCTTCTTAATGTCCTACAGCCCAGACTGTATGGCTTCAGACTGTATGGCTTCAGACTGTATGGCTTCAGGTGCAGGGCTTGGCACAGTCTAACTTGTGGGTTGTGAGGCAGACAATTCAAACAGTGTCCTTTACCAGCCACACCAGTGGGGGCACACTCTGTGTGTGTGTGTGTGTGTGTTGGCGAAGTTTCGACTAATTGGTATTTTTACCAATATAGTAAAATCTGAAATTGCGGTACCCACATGTCTTTTGACAGGTACCCTCTAGGGGTTAGTTTTAGGGAAAATGTCAGAATTGAGCAGAGTGTTAAAATTGGGTTAATTTTAGGTTTAGGTATTGCCGGTTAGGGTACGGGTTAGGTTTAGGGCCAAGGAATTAAGAAATTGGATTTGGGTTAGGTCTCACAGGGGTAGAAAGGCAAAAACGTGTGTGTTTGTGTTTGTGTGTGTGTGTGTGTGTGTGTGTGTGTGTGTGTGTGTGTGTGTGTGTGTGTGTGTGTGTGTGTGTGTGTGTGTGATCCAAGTCTAACAATAACCTGAAATGATCTGGAGGTCGTTTCTGTCAGTTGATGTAGAAATTATCAGGATGCAGATTTTAATGGTAAAATGTTTATAAACCTACTTGGTTGAAAAAAACCTGATTACAGAAATCAACAGTACAGGTCTTACATAGAATGAACAGTACAGGTCTTACATAGAATGAACAGTACAGGTCTTACATAGAAGGGAACAGTACAGGTCTTACATAGAATGAACAGTACAGGTCTTACATAGAAGGGAACAGTACAGGTCTTACATAGAATGAACAGTACAGGTCTTACATAGAATGAACAGTACAGGTCTTACATAGAATGAACAGTACAGGTCTTACATAGAAGGAACAGTGCAGGTCTTACATAGAATGAACAGTACAGGTCTTACATAGAATGAACAGTACAGGTCTTACATAGAAGGAACAGTACAGGTCTTACATAGAAGGGAACAGTACAGGTCTTACATAGAAGGGAACAGTACAGGTCTTACATAGAATGAACAGTACAGGTCTTACATAGAATGAACAGTGCAGGTCTTACATAGAATGAACAGTGCAGGTCTTACATAGAATGAACAGTGCAGGTCTTACATAGAATGAACAGTACAGGTCTTACATAGAATGAACAGTACAGGTCTTACATAGAAGGAACAGTGCAGGTCTTACATAGAAGGGAACAGTACAGGTCTTACATAGAAGGAACAGTGCAGGTCTTACATAGAAGGGAACAGTACAGGTCTTACATAGAATGAACAGTACAGGTCTTACATAGAAGGAACAGTACAGGTCTTACATAGAAGGAACAGTGCAGGTCTTACATAGAAGGGAACAGTACAGGTCTTACATAGAATGAACAGTACAGGTCTTACATAGAAGGAACAGTACAGGTCTTACATAGAATGAACAGTACAGGTCTTACATAGAATGAACAGTACAGGTCTTACATAGAATGAACAGTAATGGTCTTACATAGAAGGGAACAGTACAGGTCTTACATAGAATGAACAGTGCAGGTCTTACATAGAATGAACAGTACAGGTCTTACATAGAATGAACAGTACAGGTCTTACATAGAATATAAAACCTGAAATTATCAGAATTGTCATACAACATATTACAGCTGAGGTGACCTACCCTAGAAAACTGCACTGAGTAAAACCTGAGAAATCAGTTCCCGCAGGGTTTTTAGCTGGGTGAGGATTAGAGTACACGGAACATGGAGAATCAATTTTCTGATTACCTGATTAAGGATTTCACATCTGTTACATAGATACTTATTTAAGTTAACTGTTCTATGTTTTGAGATGGGGAAAATGTTTTTATGGCATTGGGAACATCAGGTGAGCTCTTAATGACTCAAACATATTGTTAGTTTTGTATTACATACAATAAATGCAGTAATGCTGATCATACTGTCAGAGTTTGGGAGTAATGGAATACAATTGCAAAAAAACGGTCACTATAATCTGTTATGTTACCAACAGAAATATTGTAATTGGATTAAAGATACTTTTGAAAACATTTATGATTACTTTTAATGGAAAAGGAATAGGTGCGTGCAAGAATTATGAGACATTGTATTTTTGAGTTTATTATTTAATGTTATAAAAACTTGCGCACCTCCATTGTGTGTGTGATCATCATGCGCGCAAAGGTGGACGCGCATAACCAGTTTAGTGACGCAGGAAGCGCTAGTTTAAATTTCTCTGGTTTTGGTTGGTTGGATGGCTGGTAAAAACAGAGTATATCTTCGATAATATTAGCCGAGTCATGTAAAATGTTATTTAGTTATCTAATCGACGCATAATTCTCAGAACAATGATAGGCAATAGGCCTACCTGGTGTTATATCTTTTTCTAGTTTCAAAGTTTATTTGTCAAATGCACATAACAGCACAGCCAGGACGAGTTGCAAGGCTCGTCAGAGGTCTTTTAAAGCAAATCTTAGGATACCTATTTTTCAGCTGATCTATTCCAGCTCCTTAGACATTCGTTACAATGTGGTTGCAGTATATAAAGTAACAACCAATAGGCGTGGTTGATAGGATAGCAGCAAGGAGCATTAGCAGAGTTTAAACACACAGAGGCTCTGCTTAAACAAAAGATCAACCAGAAAAGATTATCAGAATAAAAACGGTAAAATCAAGACACACAGGACATAAAGGACATAAACTTGTGTCATCAATGAATCCAGGGTTCGTCGTCTTGCTGAACTGAAGCTTCTTAATGTCCTACAGCCCAGACTGTATGGCTTCAGACTGTATGGCTTCAGGTGCAGGGCTTGGCACAGTCTAACTTGTGGGTTGTGAGGCAGACAATCCAAACAGTGTCCTTTCCCAGCCACACCAGCGGGGGCACACTGTGTGTGTGTGGGAGAAGTTTCGACTAATTGGTATTTTTACCAATATAGTAAAGTTTAGCGGAGTCATATAAAATGTTATTTAGTTATGTCCTCGATGCTTGAATGGCGCTGCCTTCAAGATAAAACGTTATATAGAATTTACCACGACATTTGAGGACATTTGGGAAGCACACTCTGCCCAAGGATGATTATTTGCATTTGACGCGACCACATTAACTCCGTCCATACAGGTAGGCTATGCGAATCTGCTTGCTTTGCAACTCTGAAAATTGTGTTCATGGTTATCATTGGCCGCTGACATCAGTTACTTTAAGCTAAGATTGCAGGTTTATAATCAAAGTTTATTTCTTTCATTTGCGTTTTGAAAATCCATCACCGGTGGCCATAATAATCGCAGGTTACGTCCGCCCGGGTAAATCTTATTTCTGTGCAGGTGTTCACGATCGTAAACGTACTTTCACGTGCAAGGGGTTTCTACAATTATTTTGACAATGTTGGTTGTTGAGCAAATCATCAGACTACTGTAGATTTACTTTATGCGCGAAAAGCTACGGATATCTTAATTTTTATATACAATGTTAATACCTTTTGAGTAATTGCATTTATTTTTCAACAATGTTTTGAAGCAATTAAAAACATGATTAAAACACAAATAACAACTGGCTTAAGCATCATTAGATTTTGGGTTATGTTGAGATAAAAAGTCAGATTCGGGTAGATCAAGGTTTATTGGATTATTTGGAAAGACTGAATATCTGACACACCTTTTGCGTGTAATGTAGAAACGTAGCCCCAAAGGCACTGTAGCCTACACAACCCAAAAGGTAAAATCCGAATTCCGTTTTTGGCCATTGATTGATCCTGCAAAAGGTGTTCAGTTAGTTATAGGCTATTCCTATTTGTTTTCCAATGCCTCTCAGTATCAAAGTAATCAATAAGTAATTCAAAGTAATCAGATTACCTTAATGAGTTTGAGTAATCAAAAAGTGACATTACTGATTACAAACGTGGACAGGTAACTTGTAACTGTAACGGAAAATAACCTACCCAACCCTGCATACTGTACATTTCCTCTCTTCCTTTTTCTTCCTTGGAATATACAGTATATGTTAGCCTAACTCAAAAAACAAAATGAACCAAGCAAGCCTAGTTTGGCCAGCCAGCGATTAGAAAGGATGAATGTTGTCCTCACTGGATTCAAACCGGGGTCCTATGGGACAGGCTGTGTCTTTAACCACGACCCCACTATGTGTGTGCCGCGTCGGTATACTTCTGCTTTAGACAAAACTCCACGGTCCTCAAAACTAGTTTGCTACATTAGCTCACATCCAAACCAACAACAGGTATTACAGGGTTGTTACACTACATTCAACGCGTTAAATTAGAAAGAGATTACTGTAGATGACTAGATATACAGTAATGAAAACAATGACTCCAGTCACTCCATGGCTGGTTCCACTACGCTATGTGAACTACGCTTTGTAAAACGCAATCGAGAGGAATGTGTTTGTTGCCAGTGCAGTTCGTCCATCGCAATATAACCATAAATAGTATAGATCCATAACGTTTTACAATAGGCTTACTGTAACGTAGCTACTGCAGCTTGTAGGCAGCGTTAACTGACTTTTTTGTCAAGTGAAAATATAATGTAAATCATGGAAACCCATCCTCTTACTGCTCAAGGGGTTGTGGTCTATATTACCCCAAAAAGCATGCACGGACACGTACTTCAAAAAAACACCAGAAATAGTCATAACTGTAAACAGTTTTATTTTAGGCTTACTATAACATAACTGCTGAAGCTTGTAGCCAGCAAAGTTTTTGTCTATTCTGAACAAATCCAAATTCACCATTCGTTTTGTTCATGTCAAGGATCGAACACCGGTCGCCTACATGGCAGTCCGCGCCTCTAACCACTACACTATTTAACAACGCTCACTCGCTCACTCATTTACACACTCACTCATTAAGAGACATTCATGCTTCTCACATTCACGCTCCACACATTCACGCTCCATATTTTAAACACTGAGGGCTGCAGAGGTGCATAGTAAACAGACTGGTCTGTGCATGATTCAGCAGGAGATGGCAGCATTGTATCATAATTTGTATATGAGTGATGTCTCTGTATATGGCTGTAAATTCTTGAAACAGACATATATGCCCAACAACGACCTGTTAACAATAGAAAGGTGAGGGCTTTTTGGATCCCCCTCCTTACCAAAATAAGAGTAATTTTGATTCTCAAATTTTAACAGTATATTAATTATATTTAATATACCATAAACTACATTATATGTCCAAAGGTTTGTGGACACTTGACCATCACACCTACTTGAGTTGTTGGACATCCCATTCCAAAACCATTTGCCACTTTCCTGGGAAGCCTTTCCATATGATTTTGGAGTGTCTGTGGGAATTTGGACGAGAAGGCCTGACTCACAATCACCGTTCCAATTCATCCCAAAGGTGTTCAATGGGGTTGAAGTCAGGGCTCCGTGCAGGCCACTTGAGCTCCTCCACACCAACCTGGTTGATCCATGTCTTTATGGACCCTGCTTTGTGCACAGGGGCACAGTCATACTTGAACAGGAAAGGACATTCCCCAAACTGTGGCCACAAAGTTGGAAGCACCCAGTTGTCTAAAATGTCTTTGTATCCTGTAGCATTGAGGTGACCTTACACTGGAACTAAGGGGCTGAGCCCAAACCTTGAAACACAGCCCCAGGCCATTACCAGGTATCCTTTTTCCACTAAACTTTACAGTAGGCCCTATGCATTCCGACAGGTAACATTTTCCAGGCATCCTCCACATTTAGAATCATCCATCGGACTACATGACAGTGAAGCATGATTCATCATTCCAGAGGACACGTTTTCACTGCTCCAGTGGATGTGGGCTTTACACCACTCCAGCTGGCGCTTGGCATTGCACATGTTGATGTGAGGCTTGCGTACAGCTTCTTGGCCATGGAAACCCATTTTGTGAAGCTCCCGACAAATAGTTATTGCGCTGATGTTGCTTCCCGAGGCAGTTTGGAACTCTGTGGTGAGCAATGCAACAGATGATGGCCGATTTGAACGTGTTACGTGATTTAGCACTCGGGGGCCTTGGTCTAGGACATAGCTAGGCTGTTGTTGCTCCTTGATGCTTCCACTTCACAGTTTTGTTTTAGGCGTACACAATTATAGCACTTAAGGTTGACCAGGGCAGATCTAGTAGGGCAAAAATGTCACAAACTGACTTGTGGCAAAAGTGGCATCCTACGACAGTGCCACGTTTAAAGTCACTGAGCTCTTCAGTACGACCCATTTCACTGCCAGTTTTTGTCTATGGACATTTCATGGCAATGTGCTGGATTTTATCCATCTGTGAGCAATGGGTGTGACTGAAACACCTGGACTCAATGATTAGTATGTGTCCACATACTTTTGGCCATATAGTGTATGTTAATAAAAGTTTTGGGTATCTTTACAATTAAAGAATGTAATATACATTTCACAAGGCACAAAAGCATTTTAATTTATTTATTTCACTGTAGGATATATTTTACTCTGTGCTTTTAGGAAACATTCTTATACTTTACTAGGTGGGAATGTAGCTCTCTTGTCGTCATCTGCAAAACCGGATGGAAGACGTGCTAGATGAACTGATGTGATCACTAAGCTAAACTACTGCAGTTACTAAAAGCCTTTGAATTTGATTGACAGCTGTGTATTTTGCTATTATATAGCCTCAGTAAGCCATGCATGCTAAAATTATTTGCTCTCCGTCCCGAATAGTGCTGAAGTTACTATTCTACATTGGGAAGTAGGACAACCGTGCCCGTCCAACACGTTTGTTCTAGCGCCAGGCCAGACAACTAGTCTCTACAATTATGTGTTATTTGGCAAGTATCTTGGAAACTTCATAAACGTTAAAACATTACCTGCATGGGCCTCGATAAGAAGTATTTAAAAAAAAGTCACTTTTTGTTGCCTCAGTGCAAAGATGACATGTCCTCTTAATACTGCTTATAACATATACCCTCTTTGTTAAATGTACACTGAACAAAATTACAAACACAACACTATTGTTTTTGCCCCTATTTATCATGAGCTGAACTCAAAGATCTAAGACTTTCTCTATGTAGACAAAAGGTCTATTTCTCTCAAATATTGTTCACAAATCTGTCTAAATCTGTGTTAGTGAGCACTTCTCCTTTGCCGAGATAATCCATCCCCCTCACAGGTGTGGCATATCAAGATGCTGATTGAACAGTATCTTGATACTGCAACACATGTTCTTCCCATAGAGTTGATCCGGTTGTTGATTGTGGCCTGTGGAATGTTGGTCCACTCCTCTTCAATGGCTGTGCAAAGTGTATGGATATTGGCAGGACCTGGAACACGCTGTCGTATACGCCGATCCAGAGCATCCCAAACATGCTCAGTGGGTGACATGTCCGGTTAGTATGCTGGCCATGCAAGAACTGGGATGTTTTCAGTTTCCAGGAATTGTGTACAGATCCTTGCTACATGGGGCCGTGCATTATCATGCTGCAACATGAGGTGATGGTCGTGGATGAATGGCACAACAATGGACCTCAGGATCTCGTCACGGTATCTCTGTGCATTCAAAATGCCATCAATAAAATGCACCTGCGTTCATTGTCCATTACACACGCCTGCCCATACCATAACCCCACCACCACCATGGACCACTTGATCCACAATGTTGAAATCAGCAAACCGCTCACCCACACGACGCCATACACGCAGTCTGGCATCTGCCCTGTACAGTGAAAACCGGGATTCATCTGTGAAGAGAACACCTCTCCAAAGTGCCAGACGCCATCGAATGTGAGCATTTGCCCACTCAATTCAGTTACGACGACGAACTGCATAAGGTTGAGACCCTGATCAGGACGATGAGCATGCAGATAAGCTTCCCTGAGATGGTTTCTGACAGTTTGTGCAGAAATTCTTTGGTTATGCAAACCGATTGTTGCAGCAGCTGTCGGGGTGGCTGCTCTCAGATGATCTTGGAGGTGAAGATGCTGGATGTGGAGGTCCTGGGCTGGTGTGGTTACACATGGTCTGCAGTTGTGAGGCTGGTTGGATGTACTGCCTAATTCTCTGAAACGCTTTTGGAGATGGCTTATGGTAGAGAAATTAACATTGAATTCACAGGCAACAGCTCTGGTTGACATTCCTGCAGTCAGCATGCCAATTGCACGCTCCCCCACAAAACCTGTGACATCTGTGGCATTGTGCTGTGTGATGGAACTGCACATTTTAGAGTGGCCTTTTATTGTGGTCAGCCTAAGGCACACCTGTGCAATAATCATGCTGTTTAATCAGCATCTGTGAGGTGGATGGATTGTGTTAGCAAAGGAGAAGTGCTTACTAACACAGATTTAGACAGATATGTGAACAATATTTGAGAGAAATAGGCCTTTTGTGTACATAGAGAAAGTCTTAGATCTTTGAGTTCAGCTCATGATAAATGGGGGCAAAAACAAGTGTTGCGTTTATAATTTTGCTCAGTGTAATTCTACAGGCATTTTTTTTATATAGATTCATTTAGAAAAGGTTGAAAAGAAGGTTGGGCATGACTTTATAAATGGCAAAGATATTTACATTTAAATTTAGTTTAATACAAAATGACCACATGGCCTTTCTATTCCTACAGCACACATGTTGCTCTCTGTGTGCCTTAGAGAAAGGTCACACTGACAATGGCTCCTAATTCACTGAGTAGTTTTTTGCTTATTACTGTTTATATTGTTTTTATTTTTGTTCATGCTGCACTGTCATTCATACAGTATGATCAGCTATCACTTTTGGAAGTTTGTTCATTCTTGAAGTGGAGTGTTTGCTGTGATTCCTTTGTCCTGCCTCTGATTTGTTTACCAATATGCCGATGGTGAGGAAAGAGAGGCAAACGTGCCGGTATCCTATGTAGATCTCGGACGGGATACTGCAATCCGCCATTACCGAGCATTTTACTCACACATTTCACACCTAATTTGGCCCAATTTGGACATTTTAACCTAGGGGTGTATTCATGCCATTTGGGGGCAGAGTCACTGGCTTGTTGTTGTCTCTCCATTGCACCCATTGTGCAATTGGGGTGATCTCTGCTGGCAATACTCTGCCCTCATTTCAGGGTGTTTGCGGTTGGTTGGTGTCCCTATGGTTGATGCTTGGGAGTCTGGGTGCATTGACTTCCTGTCTTTTGTTGCCAGCGGTTTAGACATTAATGGCTGTGTGTTGTGTTATTTTGAGGGGACAGCAAATTTACACTGTTATACAAGCTGTACACTCACTACTTTACATTGTAGCAAAGTGTCATTTCTTCAGTGTTGTCACATGAAAAGATATAATCAAATATTTACATAAATGTGAGGGGTGTCCTCACTTCTGTGAGATACTGTATATGAAATACTCCAGTCCGGTTTCAGATCCCATCATAGCATGGAGACTGCACTCGTGAAGGTTTCAAATGACCTTCTAATGGCTTCAGACAAAGGTTCCACATCCGTTTTGCTGCATCTTGATATTAGTGCTGCCTTTGATACTATGATCACTCCCTTTTCTTAGAAAGACTGGAAACCCATGTTGGGCAACATGGACATGTAGTATGTGTGGATGGCATGTCCTCTGACAATTCAAAGGTATTTTTTGATGTTCCTCAATGCTCGGTTTTGGGCCCATTATTGTTTTCACTATACAGGTGCTGGTAATAAAATTGTAATATCATCATAAAATTGATTTATTTCAGTAATTTCATTCAAAAAGTGAAACTTGTATAATGTATACATTCATTCCGCACAGACTGATATATTTCAAGTGTTTATTTCTTCTAATTGCTATGATTTTAACTGACAACTAATTAAAATCCCAAATTCAGTATCTCAGAAAATTTGAATATTACTTAAGACCAATACAAAAAAAAATATTTTTAGAAATGTTGGCCAACTGAAAAGTATGAACATGAAAAGTATGAGCATGTACAGCACTCAATACTTAGTTGGGGCTCCTTTTGCCTGAAGTACTGCAGCAATGCGGCGTGGCATGGAGTCAATCAGTCTGTGGCACTGCTCAGGTGTTATGAGAGCCCAGGTTGCTCTGATAGTGGCCTTCAGCTCTTCTGCATTGTTGGGTCTGGCATATCGCATCTTCCTCTTCACAATACCCCATAGATTTTCTATAGGGTTAAGGTCAGGCGAGTTTGCTGGCCAATTAAGAACAGGGAAACCATGGTCCTTAAACCAGGTACTGGTAGCTTTGGCACTGTGTGCCAAGTCCTGTTGGAAAATAAAATCTGCATCTCCATAAAGTTGGTCAGCAGCAGGAAGCATGAAGTGCTCAAAAACTTCCTGGTAGACGGCTGCGTTGACCTTGGACCTCAGAAAACACAGTGGACCAACACCAGCAGATGACATGGCACCCCAAACCATCACTGACTGTGGAAACTTTACACTGGACTTCAAGCAATGTGGATTATGTGCCTCTCCTCTCTTCCTTCAGACTCTGGGACCTTGATTTCCAAAGGAAATGCAAAATTTACTTTCAGCATTGAACATAACTCAGCAGCAGTCCAGTCCTTTTTGTCTTTAGCCCAGTCGAGACGCTTCTGACGCTGTGTCTTGTTCAAGAGTGGCTTGACACAAGGAATGCGACAGCTGAAACCCATGTCATGCATACGTCTGTGCGTGGTGGTTCTTGAAGCACTGACTCCAGCTGAAGTCCACTCTTTGTGAATCTCCCCCACATTTTTGAATGGGTTTTGTTTTACAATCCTCTCCAGGGTGCGGTTATCCTGATTGCTGGTACACTTTTTTCTACCACATCTTTTCCTTCCCTTCGCCTCTCTATTAAAGTGCTTGGACACAGAGCTCTGTGAACAGCCAGCCTCTTTAGCAATGACCTTTTGTGTCTTGCCCTCCTTGTGCAAGGTGTCAATGGTCATCTTTTGGACTGCTATCAAGTCAGCAGTCTTCCCCATGATTGTGTAGCCTACAGAACTGGACTGAGAGACCATTTAAAGCCATTTGCAGGTGTTTCAAATTTTCTGAGATACTGAATTTGGGATTTTCATTAGTTGTCAGTTATAATCATAACAATTAAAAGAAATAAACATTTGAAATATATGCGTCTGTGTGGAATGAATGAATATAATATACAAGTTTCACTTTTGGAATGGAATTACTAAAATAAATCAACTAATTTTATGACCAGCACCTGTATATTAATGTGCCGGGGGGCGTAGGGTCAGTTCTCCGTTGTAAATCAATCAATCAAATGAAATCAAATGTATTTATAAAGCCCTTTTTACAACAGCAGTTGTCACAAAGTGCTTTACAGAGACACCCGGCCTTAAACCCCAAGGAGCAAACAACAGTGGTGTTGAATTTCAGTGGCTAGGAAAAACTCCCTAAGAAGGACGAATTTTAGGAAGAAACCTAGAGAGGACCCAGGCTCAGAGGGGTGACCAGTCCTCTTCTGGCTGTGCTGGGTGAGATATTAAGAGTCCAATAATTAATAAATATATGTGGGCTAAATCCAGAGTCTATTTAAATTTAGATTAGGTCAGAAGTATGACCAGATGGACAAGGACAGGGACAGCAACGGGCCCCCCAAACCAGGTGCTCTGCAGGTGTGGACCAGGACCTCATGTCGTCCTAAAGTTTAAAACGGGAAGAGACTGGGAAAATTCTGAAAATGCATTCCTCATAAATCCTTGTAAACCTAAGGAATGCACTCTCTAAATTGTCTTGTCTCCTGGAACACACAGCGCCAGTATTTCAGTCGGTTTGAACTCGTAGTGATGCCCATACAGAAAAAAATGTCCAATGCAAAATGAATGTATGTCGAATATATAAAAACATTTCAAAATACATTTCTGGTATGAACAAGTATTTAACTTACTTTTTGTCCAAATGTATTTCTGAACAACTGATTTTCACAGTCCAAAATGACATTCATGTAAGACTTGTTATACTTTTTCACTTCACAGCAGACCTGAACATTTTACTGCTTTTTCAACAAAGAACACAAACTGATACCAAGATCTTTTTTTACAGCTAAACACAAGGGTTTTCCCTTACAGGCCTCAGGTTTTAGTGGATATTGGGCCTGGCAGGATAGATTTCAGACAAAATAATTTGGTTTTTGTCTGAAATCAATATTATATTACAGCCAGAAATAGGACCGGATTTTCTAAACAAATGCAGCACACTTGTCTCCACACAGTGAATACACAAACAACACTTTCAAAATGTTCATCATTAGATGACATCCCTTTTTGGAATTGAAAATCGGTCGTGGATGAGTATTCCAGCATGATAATGACCCAGTGGCCTAGCCAGTCTCCAGACCTTAATCCCATAGAAAATCTGTGGAGGGAGCTGAAGGTTCCAGTTGGTAAATATCAGCCTCGAAACCTTAATGACTTGTTGAAGATCTGCAAAGAGGAGTGAGATCCTGAGATGTGTGCATACCTGGTGGCCAACTACAAGAAACGTCTGACCTCTGTGGTTGTCAACAAGGGTTTTGCCAGGGAACCGCTTTCTGATGGGTGAGTAATTGCAAAATGCATTAATTGTTTTTTTTTTACTGAAAAAATCATGCATAGTGCAGCTTAAAAAATAAAATAATTTACCAATACATTTGTCTAACTACAATACTGTAGCTATCTGGCTAAAACATTGCCACCATGCAACCAAAACTAGGAGCACAGAAACGGAAGGACAAATCTTAAAGAGAACGTCTAAATGTGTAGCAGTTAAGTAATGGCTGAGTGGGACTGAGTAATTAATTACCTGTGTTGAAAAAAAATGGATTTGAACGTGGCCTAGTTACGAAATAAAATATCAAACAATAAAACGTTCATGATCTGTAGAATATAATTACTATTAATACATTTTTTGGCCCGTGGTTTGGGTCCTAAATGTTAAATTCTGTCCCGGGCCCTGTCATTCCTGTCAGCGTCCCTGACGAGCAGGTAGAAGAAGCTGACCAGGTCTGAGACCCTTTTTTTCTTCATCTGCAATGCATCACTATTGAGTTTAAACACTGTTTTTCCAGAATCTACTCAAATTGGTTAAAAGGTGAAAATGTGACAGACTCAGTTCATTGGTCATAAAAGCTATGCCGTGCCAATTAGAGTCCTCATGGGTATTTCCACTTGCAAATGCTGTGAAACCTTCAAGTGCAGACTGTGATTTACAAATAAAAATAATACTCTTGCAAAATATTAGTGACAAAACTATGAGCATCTGTATTTTACATTGGCAAGTGTTATTAATGAGTTGCATGATTCCAAATATCAAGTTAGATACAAGTATGCAATTTTAAGTAATTACAGGTTTGCAAATATAGTTTTCAAGTTTGCAAAACGTTTTTCCAACTACAAAAGTAATTCCAGGTTTGCAAAAAGTGTGCAACCTTTTTAGAAATAAAAAACTTATGTCGCTCTTTTACCTAAAAGGTTCACCCGGTACAGCCAGAAGAGGACTGGTCACCCCTCCAAGCCTGGTTCTTCTCTAGGTTTCTTCCTAAATTTCGACCCCTGTTAGGAAGCTTTTCCTAGCCACTGTGCTTCAACATTGTTGTTGCTTGCTCCTTGGGGTTTCAGGCTGTGGTGTTTTATAAAAGCACTTTGTGACAACTGCTGATGTAAAAAGGGCTTTATAAATTAATTTGATTGATTGATTGCTGCCATCTGGTAGATGCTATATGAGCATCAGGGCACATACTTCCAGACTCACAGTTTTTTGCCCCAGGCCAACCAGCAACACTGATCAATGGACATATTGATCACATGAACATTTCATATCTATCTCATTCTACATTCTTTGGAATTGTTACTGCGTAGATGTCGTGTGCCATGTCACAAGAACTTCACTTTTCAGAATGATGCTATATTATTTGGTGCATTTGATAAATAGAAGACATTTACTATTCATTAATTCACACTGCAGAGGTGCCAGTCAACAATAGACAGAGACCAATGGACAAACAGAGAGATGGAGACAGGTCCTGAGACAGATGGAAAGACAGATAGAGACAGGTCCTGAGACAGATGGAAAGACAGATAGAGACAGGTCCTGAGACAGATGGAAAGACAGATATTAAATCAGATGGAGAAACAAACAGGCAAACAAACAGACAAACACTGAGACAGACATTAACACAGATGGAGAAACATACGGACAACAGATGAGACAGATGGAGAGACAGACAGACACTGAGACAGATGGAGAGACAGACAGACACTGAGACGTATGGAGAGACAGACAGACAGACACTGAGACGTATGGAGAGACAGACATATATTGAGACGGATGGAGAGACAGACATATATTGAGACAGACACTGAGACAGGCAGACACTGAGACAGATGGAGAGACAGACATATATTGAGACAGACACTGAGACAGACAGATGGAGAGACAGACATATATTGAGACAGACACTGAGACAGGCAGACACTGAGACAGATGGTGAGACAGACAGACAGACACTGAGACAGATGGTGAGACAGACAGACTGAGATTAGGACATACACAAATACAGACAAACACAATAACTCCTTACAGAAGCTGTCAGACGGGTTCTTTTGTGTTCTATGCAAACACTACCACACCCTAATGCACATGTGATCCCATTTTCCCCCAGACCAGGTGAGGGGAGGGGCTCGTGGCTTATCCCTTCCCATACGGGGGAGGGGTGTGAGGAGGGGCATAGGGAAGGGCAACAGAAAGGATGAGCGCTATTAGGCTCACACTGACACGCTGTGTTGCTGGAAGCTACTGGTTACACAGGTAAGACACTAACATTTCACTAGTGTTTTCTGTCTTTGGCCTCACCACCACTATGAAATTATTTTGACTAGTTCGGTTGTATCGCTGTTTGAACTTAAGGTGTTGGAGATGCACTCGAGTAATAGTGTTCATTTAGAGAGAAACTGGCTGCTAAACTCACAGCGGAAAGCAAGTCATACAGGTATTTATTTCCATGAGTTCTCATGACATTTGCACATTATGTACAAAGTTTATGTACATTTAAAAAGTTTAAATTCCAACAATCTACCTAAGTACTCATATTGTGATGTAACTGCTGTCCAATGACATTGACCAAAACCAGTAATACAGTGGATATAAAAAGTCTACACACCCCTATGAAAATGCCAGGTTTTTGTGATGTAAAAGACTGACATATATCATGTCAGAACTTTTCCACTTTTAATGTGACCTATAATATGAACATTTCAATTGAAAAAAAAACTGAAATCTTTGAGGGGGGAAAATACAAAATAAAACCGTACAATAACCTAGTTGCATAAGTGTGCACACCCTTAAACGAATACTATGTTGAAGCACCTTTTTATTTTATTACAGTACTCTTTTTGGGTAGGAGTCTAATAGCATGGCACATCTCGACGTGGCAATATTTGTCCACTCTTCTTTGCAAAAGTGCTCCAAATCTGTCAGATTGCGAGGACATCTCCTGTGCATAGCCCTCTTCAGATCACCCTACAGATCTTCAATTGGATTCAGGTTTGGGCTCTGGCTGGGCCATTTCAAAATGTTAATTTTCTTCTGGTAAAGCCATGCTTTTGTGGATTTGGATGTGTGCTTTGGGTCGTTGTTGTGCTGAAAGGTGAACTTCATCTTCAACTCTCTAATGGACGCCTAAAGGTTTTGTGCCATAATTGCCTGATATTTAGAACTATTCATAATTCCCTCCACTCTGACTAAGGCCCAGCTGAAGAAAAACAGCCCCAAAACATGATGCTGCCACGACCATGTTTAACTGTGGGTATGGTGTTCTTTGGGTGATGTGCAGTGTTGTGCAGTGTTGTTTGTACGCCAAACATACCTTTTGGAATTATGGCCAAAAAGTTCAACCTTGGTTTCATCAGACTATAACACATCTTCTCACATGGTTTTGGGAGACTTGATTTTTGTTTTTGCAAACTGCAGCCGGGCTTGGATGTTTTTCTTTGTACGAAAAAGCTTCAATCTTGCCACCCTACCCCATAGCCCATTCATATGAAGAATATGGGAGATTGTTGTCACGTAGCACACAGCCAGTACGTGCCAGAAATTCCTGCAGTTCCTTTAATGTTGCTCTAGGCCTCTTGGAAGCCTCCCTGACCAGTTTTCTTCTCATCTTTTCATCAATTTTGGAGGGACATCCAGTTCTTGGTAATGTCTCTGTGGTGCCATATTTTCTCCACTTGATGATGACTGTCTCCACTGTGTTCCATCACTTAACTGTGGTATATCTAATGCTTTGGAAATTCCTTTGTACCTTTCTCCTGACTGATATCTTTCATCAATGAGATCCCTCTGATGTTTTGGAAGCTCTCTGCGGACCATGGCTTTTACTCTGAGATGCAACTCAGAAAATGTCAGGAAAGTCCTACTACAACTGCTGAACCTTATTTGTGATTAATCAGTCACTTTAAATGATGACAGGTGTGTAATGTCTTCTATTTAACATGAGTTTGAATGTGATTGGTTAATTCTGAACACAGCCAGATCCCCAGTTATAAGAGGGTGTGCACACTTATGCAACCAGGTTATTGTAAGGTTTTTATTTTTCATTTTTCCTCCTCGAATATTTCAGTTTGTTTTTCAATTGAATTGTTCATATTACAGGTCACATTAAAAGTGGAAAAAAAGTTCTGACATGATTTCTCTCATTCTTTCACATCATAACAACCTGGCATTTTCACAGGGGTGTGTAGACTTTTTATATCCACTGTAGGTGCGGAGAAGTCCATGGTTCAATGCTTATGTGCACAGAGATATCGATGTGGTGTAGCTGATCAATATAGTTTGGATGATAACCAAACAAAAGCATTGAAGAAATTTGCCATTTCTCTTTACTTTCTAAATTGACCAGAATTAACCCCAACCCTCAAGATAAAATAAGTCTCTTAACATTTTGAAAATCATAGTTTTACCTGCTGGTATTTCTGCCAAGTGCAATAATATTCAAATGTTTACTATAATATTGAAGAATTGCTGATGAACTCAATTGCCCAGAAAATGTTCAGTCATATTCCCTGATAGTAGCTAATGGGCCTGGGTGAAAGAACCAGGCGGTGTCCCAGTGGACTTAAGCTGCCCACAGTAGCTCCCGTTATAGAAAAACACACTTGACATATCTGATGTCAAAAACTAAAGGCCGGCATCTCTCCTATCTTTTCCTTCCAAGACACTGGAGCACGCTGTCTCCAACCAACCCTCTTCTTACCTCTCACAGAACAATGTCCTCGACCCTAACCCGTTTGGATCCAGAACAGGCCCCTCCACCGAGACCAAGCTCTTTGAACTGCCTAAGTAAACTCTCTCCTCTTTTCTCATCTTCCTTGGTCTAGCCACTGCCTTTGACACTGAAACACAGACCTACTATCCACTCTCTCTAGTTTGGCATCTCAGGATTAGGGAATTGTTAGTTTAACCATTTTAACAAAATTAAGGAATTAGGTATTGTTTTAATAGTCCTAAAAAAATCACTACGACCGAGCTTAAGGTGTGAACCTTAGCATCCTACTCTCCACCCTCTCTAATTTGGGCATCTCAGGTTTGGCTCACTCTTGCATTCATGTCATATCCTCTCATATCCTCTCTATCACTGCTATTTTGATGACACTTCTTTTTCTCTCTTTTCCCCCTTCCGAGACCTAGTCAACATCTCTGTTTGGATGTCGGCCAATCACGTCAAGCTTACCCTTGACAAGAGAAGGCCTGTCCACTCCATGTCCATCATAGTTGACAACTGAACAATGTCCTCCTCCCAGAGTGCAAAGAACCTTGGTGTGACCCTAGATGACATGCTGTTGTTCTCTGCTAACAACAAGGCAGTGACATGGTCCTGCAGGAAGCAGTGCAGGTTCTTATGCAGGCACTTGTCTTCTCACGTCTGGATTACTACAACTTTGAGTAGGGCTCCCAAGATCCCTGCAACTCATTCAGAATGCAGTGGCCAATCTGCTTTTCAATGCTTAAACCGTTCATCCCTACTCATCGTTAAGCCACCTCTGGGCTCTTGGCCCTCCCGCCCCTTCTCTGTCATGGCACCAGCTTCCATTGGAGGCTAGGATAACAGTCTCTGCTAATCTTCAAAAAAACATCTGAAACTCACCTTTTCAGAGTTGGTAGTTCCACTGCCACCACCCGTCTGTTGTCTTTTGTTAACATGTTTATTTGTATAGGCTTCTTTACAGCAATCACCTGAGCCGATAACTTATTGAGTAGAATGCAGTTACTACTAAACTGTGTGGTTGTTTCAGCTAGATCTTGTATGCACTTACTGTAAATCGCTCTGGATTAGAGCATCTGCTAAATGACAATTATATTTTTTTATAGATTGTGATCAGTGTACTGTATGCTCTAATGGGATGAGTGTGATTATTAATCCAGTCACAATACAGCAAAGGCTTGTAACATGGTCATGTGTCTGTTGTTTTTTCACAGCCATGGATGGTGTGTTGGAGGGGGCAGCTCTGGTGTGTCTCAGTAAACTGGCCTTCAGTCTTTTATTCCTGCCACTGGTCAGTGCCTCACTCAGTGCCTTCAGCTTCTGCTGCAGCTGCCTGCTGCTCTTCACAGACATCATGGTTACAAGTAAGTGTCCATCTATGGCCCCGCCCCCACTGGGTACAGAAGGCCACTTATTGACAGGCTCTTTTGTAGGATGTCAAAACAAAAGGCAGTGGCTTTAGCCGGCTACTACAATGAAAAATCAGTGTGTCATTGGATTTTGTACATCCAGTCTGGCATCAACCACTGTCAAGAAATTGGTGAAAAATTTAATCAATTTGGTATCACATGTAGTGACCATAAAAACACCCATGCCGAGTGTCAGAAACACTAAAAGGAAGAATATTAAACAGTGTTCATCAATGATGTCAGCCTACGTTTACCTTTTACACTCAAATAAGCCTATTTCAGTGACCCAGTTCACACAACGCTACCCCCGTTCTCCACATTTCTCTAATTAATTGGTCTCATTTCTCCTGCAGCTTTTCTGGTTGTCCTCTGGTTTGTAGGGCCCAGGCTACCTCCGTTTTCCACGCCCACTGAAGTCATCACCCTGCGCTTCCTGCTTTTCCTAAGCCACACCTACTGGTCGGTGCTACTTATGACCACACCTCTGATTGCTGTGGAGACAGCCATGAGGTTGCAATCGTCAGAGAGCCATGATGGTGGAGATGGAACAGTGGATGGCTCTATGGCTCTTGTACCACACAGTGGCGTGAAAGTGGAGACCGGGCAGAGCCGGGACACAGACCCAGAGAGGATCCAGGCAGCAGGGAGAGAGGGTCAGGAAAAGGGAAGGTGTCTGTCCCACACCTACTTCCTATGCTGTCTGCTGGTTTGGGCTCTCTCTGGCATCTACGGAGGTCAAGGCTTAAGACTGGTGGACCTGTCGGTGAAGGACTGCCTCAAGAGGTACAGCTTCCTCCCTCTGTGCCTCCCCAGCCTTCCCAACAATGTCCTGCTGGCTCTGGGTGAGCCCCGCTGGGGCCTGGCTGCCCTGACCTTGGCCCTCCTGCTGGTGCTGATGGTCGGATGGGGCCTTCTGAGACCACTCCTGGTCCACAAAGAGACAGACCCTGATGTGCTTTCTGAAACAATCCCAGCGACAGCAACGTCCAGATGCTCTGTACACAGCCCGCGTTCCGGAAACAACAGACAGCTGCTACCTCGTCACCACGGAGACTCTGTCCTCTTATCAGTGGAGTGTTTGTCAGCAATGAGATTAGAGGGAGACAATGAGACACAAAGAGAAATTGGGGAGCAACAGACATGCTCCACCCACCCATACGTTACTCAGTGTTGGCTGGGAGAATGGGGCTTTCCCTGCCTGGAAGTAATGACAGGGTTAGCATGTCTGCTCACAGTGTGTGTTTTACCTCTAAACCTCAGCATGAGCATCCTGCTCATCAGGAAAATAGAGGCCACACTGGAATGGACTTTGAAGCTCTTACTGCCGATATCTAAAGGATCAACAGACAGAAATGGACACCGACACAAAGCCAGCGGGCCGGACAATAAGCCTGGACCGGTGTAGCATTTGATGCGGAGGTGTAGCTTCGGAATGGAATCATGTTCCGAGGGATTTGTACAGCGTTATCCGGGGATGGCATCAGATAAATATTGCATGTACAGGGACAGCTGGCGTACCTGCCAATGATATGGTAAACACTTCCTCTTTTGACTGTGACTGCCTGGAAAGCTGCCCACAACTTCAGATAAAATAAGTGGGTTTAGGCTTGCTCGTCTTTGGTCACGAAACCTCATAATGATTTACCTAAACTATGTTGGAATAATGATGGTCCATGGGGGTTCAGTATTCTGGAGTGGGATTAAGATTAGTGTGATTGAGGATTATCTGACTTCACCTTACCTCAGCAAAAGGCAGCGGATTATAATGTACACTTGACAAGTGGCTTTAAACACTCAAGTTCCACAGGACCGTGTGCAAAGCAACAACAAGAACTTCGATTCCACTCCATCGTAGGCACAGCAAAAAGCAGACTAGAACATCTGAGTAATCCCAGGTGTTGAGACAAACATAAACCGCCACGTTCATACAAGTACCGGTAGACCCCGCCTATTCAACTTACGATGCGGACATATGCCGCATACCTCCTGACAACCGGCTCGAATGTCTCCGGAATGCAACGGAAGAGGTGGCATTGACCAGGAGGGCACCAGAGGGCAGTCAGCACCCAGCAGCTGCACCGTGCAGAGCACCGTCGAGACTTCTGAAGCTGCCGCCCTGTAACACGTGTCCTACACACGGAGACTAAACACAGAGGGGAGTAAGGTTTGGGTTGCTTTGGTCCCTTTAAAAAGCTTCAGGACAAACGCT
Organism: Esox lucius; assembly: GCF_011004845.1. Classification (NCBI taxonomy): domain Eukaryota; kingdom Metazoa; phylum Chordata; class Actinopteri; order Esociformes; family Esocidae; genus Esox; species Esox lucius. Next base: position 14,811,972 of record NC_047585.1, read on the forward strand.
GAGTCAACAGCCTGGCTAGGTCTTCCCCTCCAACCTGTACAGACAGATACACTGCAGAACGGTGATTCAGACAGGAGCCCAGAACATACCGCGATGAGGAGGAGCTCACTGTCTAAACTGTCTGACTATTGTAGGTACAGCAATGTGTGTATTAAGTACATAGACACAATGAGAAAGTGGGTGGTGTATGATTCAGGTCTAACAGAATTAGGGATACTTGGTTTTCTGGACACTACAAAGATAGAAAAAACATGTTTGTGTGCGTTTTACACGTTGAGTAAAGTGTTAGGGACAGGTTAGGTTTAGGCATATAGGATAGGTTATTGAGGTTTAGGTTAGAATAAATGGTTTTCTGGACACTACAAAGATATTATTTTTTTTGTGTTTTACTGACAGTGTGAAATACAGAGGAGCTGATGAAATTATAAGGAAACGGATTGGATGCTGCTACTGCCAGAGGGCAGTTTGATTCAATCAAGAATTCAGTAATACTATTTCCCAGCTAGCTGAAAAGAAAATAAACACTGATAAGTCATACACACATCAATGGACACATCAAAAAGCTATATAAGGAATGAGTCCCCAGCATCAAGTACAGTGTTCCAGGTGTCGCAGGTGTTTGATTCTGCAGTATGGAACTCTTAAACATGATGCGAATGTGCTAATGCAAAAACTGCCATACATGCAGACTTTCTCCGGTTGGTTGGTTCAATACTCTGTGACTACCTTCTCAAATTATCCCCATGCAAACCATCAAATAGCCAATATGGATGTATAGAGGAACTGAACACACTTCTCAGAGGCTACATTTATTGTAAAGTCTGGTTTTGTTCAGCCTGTGCTTACTATGAGAGCATATAGATTAAGACAAAATCCTTGTGACCAGCTCCTGTTTTCCCATTTTTCTCAATGCCACTGTTTATTTGTATTAATTTACTCCCTAATGTCTAAACTATAGCCATAAACACCCATTGTATCTGACTGAACAACTAATGTCAGTGGTATGTTTTGTTTTAATTGAGTAAAAACCGACTCCAACACACAATTGTGGTACCTGTGAGAACAGCCCCGATATTCCTTACATTTCAATAGAATACATCTCTTAAGGTGGATTAGAAAAGTTATGGAACAGACTTAGTGAAAACTATAAGAATGAAGAGGTACTGAGATCCTGTCCTGGGTGACTGACTGACATGAACAAAGGCTCTCTCTGTTGGTTCTGCCTGCTCTCCGTTGCCAGGTCCACAGTTTTCCTGTAATAATGATGCAACCGGAATCAATCAGCCCTGAATTAGCATGAATAATGAAGCTTGAGGCAACACCCCGCTGAAAGCAGCTCATCATAATCTTTCCACCGACAACATCCTTAGTATCAAATATCCGGCTAAAGACAACTTCTTGCTTCAGACCTCAATGCTTTCATTAAAAATGAATGATGAATCAATTCGCTCTTTTTTTATCTGGTGAGTATTCTCCCATCTCCAGTCATTCTCACCAGATAAAGTGGGCCCAAAGAGCCGGGGAACTGGGATCCCCACTGTGGGGGCCTCCCTGCAGTCAGGTTGTCCGCGTTCAGACAGTGATCCATCAAAGGGTTACACTCAGCTTTTTACTCATCTACTGTAGTTGAGAAACGCCTCAGCATGAAAACAGGAAGAACAAAGAACAAAGCAAGAAGATCTCCTGTCTGCCGGGGAGGCTTTCACATGGCTGGGAGTTGGCACATCACGGCTGAAATATGCACCTTGCCACACAATGTGTAGCTAACAAGCTTTGGCTTGCTCTGGCAGATCTCATACTGAACAATTCTGATGATTCAGTTGCATTCCCTGTAAGCCTCCTTCTTCCCCATGTACCCCAACAGATTCCTAAAATGTACCGATGGGCTGACGACAAAAAAAAAAAACAGGTGAAACAGGCATGTTGGGTTTTTACCAGTCTTTAATTGTACATTGAAACATTTCCCATGAATCTCTAGCAGCAGAAGCACACCAGTGTGTTCGCACGGTGATGGGTGCACAGCCGCCATCATCCAAAGACACAATCGTCATTGTAATCACCGCTGAAAGTGGTGTCCTTAATCATAGTCATTATAGTCCTCACCGTTATTATAATCACCACCACCAGTTCTCTGCCGCCGCCTCCCAATAACAACCTTCTGCTTTGTAGTTCCCATCCAGAACACGGAACGGACAGCCTTTATCATACAAACCCCACAGGGGTCCATTATACTGCACACTCATCAGAACACCCCAACAGACAAAGCAGAGCGGTGGCCCGGTTATTTCTGAAGTGAACACACACACACCAGGGATGTAGGAGGGATTGAAATTCACCCTCACAGACAAGATGCCAGAACATACGTGACCCTCAACATGCACACTTACAAAGGGACTGTTGGAAATTTACCGGGGAAAGTGGAGGGAAATAGTTCTTTCCCATTTTTGACAATTTTGCCTTTTGAGGTAGAGTGGTAGGATTCAGGGCTATCTTTACTAATAAAACTCTACTGACTTCTTGTGGCAGGGCCTGTGAGTAAAATTTCGGTTATTGACCAGAAAATGTGGTCCCCACTAGTGCATGTGTGCCAGTGAATAATTGCTAGTTAAGCAAACAGTGCAATAAGAAGCAGAAAGGATTGAAGATGTACATCCGACAACTGTAGTCAATTTATTGCAATGGGGCAAGCTCATAATCACAATTCTCACATCACAAAATTGCCAGGGCAGAAACATGTGGCTGATTAACTAGTTCTTTAGATTATAAGCAGAGCAATTCCAACATGGGCATGTTTCCAGATGCATCCATTGAGAAAACACCATTGGCAAAGCGCACAAGAAACATAAGGGATTTTATGTGACCACAGATTAAAATCAGTTAGAAATTTTGAAAGAAGGGCAAAAAGAACAGAATCTAGCCAGGGTTATTAATATTCCTGGGATTGTTCTTTTGTGAAACAAATGTTTTCAACAACAGAACCTAAGAACAAAATGCTTGTTAATAGCATATGGGGAAATGTTAAAATAATTTAATATATTTCTTTCCCCAAATTCTTTGTTTTTAACAATGTGCAGATTTTGCCTCACATCGATTTTTATTAAATTTTTTTATAACATTCACTTTTTGGTTAAAATCAATTCCAAATGCTGTTAGGTGGACGACGTGTGCCATTCTTTACTTGCTCTGGCCACTTGATTGGAAGGAACTGTGCATTTAGTACTGTATGTCAACAACAAGAACGCTCAATATTATATTTGTCAAACAAGTCAGGCTGAGACAGCTCATCTGTTTGGGATGAATCGGGGATGTGAGAAAAAGCTATTCTCAAGCGTGGATGCGTTCTCGGTTTGTACACTCGTGACTGGTGGTAAAAACGTAAACATTTTGAAGCACGGTTATTGATATGCAGTTACATGTTGCAGTAACGCAGTATTGGCACAAAGACCTGAAAATATGTTGCATGTATTTTACATCATTAATATACTGTACAATAACAATTTACACTATGTAACTTCATGATTTCCCGCAGCGAGCGCGGATCGTAGAGTAATGAGATAAGCGGTGGCTCATCCATGGTCAGTGCTGGCTCTAGCCTTTTGGGGGCACTAAGCAAAATTTCATTTGGGGGCCCCTCTCCCCTAGCAGTCAGGGGCCCTAAGCGACCGCTTATGTCGCTCATGCCTGGAGCCGGCCCTGTCTGTGGTAGTCGGTGAACCCTTATCCTTTCGGCCCAGAGTGGCATTGACAATACCACAACACTATGCTGAAGTGTTAACGTCAAAATCCACATCCACAAACACAATGTTACTACAGTCATGATCATTTTGGGACTTGGTTATTTTAATGTTCATTTGGCTGTGTACATTATCCAGTACAACTGGGTGTATCATACCACGGAATTTTGAAGAGGGTGGTGCAAGATTCTTTTAAACGATACGTCAAGTTTAACCATCCCCGGCATAACATTTCCAACTGTCCTTTACACACAGACAGACAGCCACCCACTCACCCTAGGCAAGCTGGACTTGGCTGATGGGGACAAGAGATTCCTATTACAGAATCTACAGAACCAGTGGGCTCACAAGAGCTCTTGAGGAGTAGGAAGCAAAGGAGCCTCGGGAATGCTGCATATCAGTGTTCACCTTCACACTGCGACAGTGGATACAGCCATACAGAACTAAATACAACATTGCCAACAACACACCAAGAGCAGGTCCAGGTTGGGGTGTAATAATATACTGTAATAAGGCTCACACTGCAGTATGATGTAGTTGTTCAACTATTTAAATTGTCTGCTATTATTCAAACAAAGAACATTTTGGGGCGGTTTCCCATACACAGATTAAGGACTTAAATGAAATTCCCATGGAGATTTTCCATGAAGCTTGAATTTTTTTGTCCAGTACAAGGCTTAATCTGTGACTGGGAAACTATGGGTAGGTGTCCATAGTGTTTCACGTCTAACGTATCTGAAGAAGAAAAAAAAGAACGATTGATTCAAACCATTCCAGAGCTCATTAATTGCAGCGTCATGCTGCTTCCCTTGGAAACGGTCTCTGCCCAGTAGGCCAACTGGAATTTGGCGTGTCAAGATTCATTTATTCTGATTGACCACCGACACCTACGATGGGAAGCAGGGGGCGGGGAGATGGAGACAGGAATGTATGTAATAAAGTGGATCAGTAAGCCTGGGTAGACAGCTGAGGTATGGCAGCATGAGGTACGAACCGGCAGAACCCAGGAAGGGGCAGGAGACAGGTCAGGGTGGAAGTCTGTGATGCATACAAACACGCCACATTCTCCCACTAACATAGTGGGACATTCTCAGGACACACACACACACACAGCGTGTTTTTCAGTAAATGGTACAGGTTCCCAGAAAGAGCACGGATGAGGCATTTACTCACAGGCTCACATTTGCCAATGGCGCAGAATAAAGAAAGGAGCGGACATCACACATCCTACAAAACACAGCTAGGCCAACTGCACAAAGGAAGTGATGGTGACCAGTGACAAATGGCTGAGACGGTTCCGTCGGGCTTGAGCCTCAGAACAGAGCCCTTTGGTCAGTGCAAGGCGGGCCCCGGTAGAGTCACGACACACAGGAACCCCACTACGATACGAAGGTGGCTGAACAACTGATCCGAACAGAATGGATAGAGTCCGGAATAGTCTGGGGTGGGGGTTGCATTACACCAGTAGAGGAAAAGAAACAGGGTTTCAGTCAAAACCACAATGCATCGTCCCAAGTGTTTCTACCAGGTGAAAAGAGTGGAGGAGTCACACCGACAGGCGGGAACGACAGCGATACGTAAACTGCCTCAATACCGGGCAGAAACAAAGAACAGTTCATGGTCAGATGCCATGCATTTATTTTCTTTTTTCTCTTTTTTTTGTTGTTCTCGTATTCACCGCAAAACTAGTAGTCTTTAGGACTGCAGCTATATCTTTATCTTTATAACCCAATCCCCCGCGCCAAGGTTGACATGACTGATCCATAGAGTCACTGGCCTCCTATAGGCGCACGGTGTTGATCCTCAGCGGCTGGACGTTCTTGCCATTGGCGTGGCTCTGCCCGGGGCTGAAGTAGGGGTAGAGCTTGGCCGGGAATGCCTTCTCCCGGTATGTGTACAGCCAGGACATGTCGTCGGCGTTGTAGAACACTAGCAGGCCCTTGGGGTAGTCCAGGTACACGCCCACCTTCTCCAGCTTGCTCTTGACATTGAGCCGGGTCCAGGGCTCGGTGCAGGCGCTGTACTGGTTGCCGTCGTGCATGACGATGCAGTAGAAGCCACGGCTCGGCTGGATCTGGATGCTTCCCTTGCGGCTGACCGTCTCGTTGGCCACGCCGATCATCCACTGGGTCTTCTCGGACACCATCACCTCCCAGTAGTGGACGCCCGAGCCGAAGCCCTCGGCGCCCAGCACAGACACCTCCACGTCGAAGCGCCGCGGCGAGTCCTGCAGCGGTTGTGGGTGCAAGTTGCCGTAGGCAACGATGGTGCAGTCGTCAGACAGGATTAGCCTCTGGTGAGCAGTGATGGGGTCTAAGGTCAAAGCCGCCGGCACTACGGAGAGAGAGAGAGAGAGAGAGAGAGAAAAGGGACACGCTTAGCACGACGACACAGGGCTAACCTGAAGATGTAGAGACAGGGGTTTTGATACAGCGTTCCGGAGCGTCTTCGCCCCAGCGTTTGAAAATCTCCATGGTCTGTGTCCCCCCTAGTGGACTGTTAAGGGGCCTGAGGCGTGCTATTCTACAATCATGTTAACAGCCATAGCACGAAAACGTGCTGATCTGTGACCCATGAAACCCATCAACGACCTGAAGGTGAAACCTAGCGCTGCTATATTCGGAGTGATGGGATGCTGTTATGGGTTATCCCTACAGCCTCCTGGGCGACCTGTTGGTCACCGCTGAGTATGTAAAGATGACAACGTATGGCAGGGTTGGACCCTGGACTACAGAACCTGCCCACAAAATACACCATGCAATTTGTGGAATTGGTTTTGATTCAGGCTTTCCATAACAGAGGGGCGGAATGCTAATTATTTCATTTATTAATTGTGAACATTTTCTGAAGCCTGATGTGGGGACGTGTATATGCCAATTAGTGACACGCATTCCCAGCGTAATTCATTTTTATAGGCTATAACAACGGCGGGAGGCGTAAAACTGGTAGAATGCTTTCTGAAGGCACAGCTACTGTCTCGAGAGCGAGAGAGATAACTATGCAATGAGGACGCTCCCTTCCTCAGAATGACACTGGCATCAGAACTGCTGTGTCATTTGGTGCACTCCATTGCTGTACAGTCTGGGGTTTTATGTTGAGGCAGTGAAAACATCCAGGCATCCTATTTTAGCCAGGGGACTTGATTTTAAGTGCATACAAATTGATTTCCAAAGGTGATCTTCCATCAGATGACTTGGAGAGGACCAAAGAGTGTTTGGAGGGAGGGGTAGGTGGAGTTACTGACAGTGCATTCGGTGGCCTGTCAGTTTACAGACTAGAGGCTTTCTAGTTCTACTCTATAAGACCTGACGCTGCTGAAGGTGCCCATCAGGAGACAATGGAGCAGTGTTGTGGCGTTAGGACAACTGACGGAGAGACCCATCAAAGAGATCCTATTAGATTAGTTCTAATTCCATGAGCCTAATACTATAGGCCTTTGCCAGACTGTACACTAACATCAGGGCCGTCACAAATCATACTCACCCCGTGCTGGCTACGGCCCTGCCTACTTGTATCATAGTTCTGGAAACGACCAAAATATTTTAAAAAGCCATGTTTAGCACTCTCGATAAATCCACTTTGACAGCGTGCAAAAAAGACTAAGCCACAAATGTAGTGTACATTCAAAGCACCTCAGCTTCCGAATATTAAATATTCTACTCGGCTACAACGGGATGCAAAGCTATGCAAACGCAGCTACGTCTGTGGAGCAGACGTTCTGGGAGGAGAGGGGTCTATGTAGCCTGGCGTTGGCCAGGCATAAACTAGAGGGTGGTTAGCTGCATGCAATAATGGCGCTCTGTGGGTTAGGGAGGTGTTGTGACACCACACCACTGCCTGTCCACCCCGAAACAACACAGAGAGGGTTCCGTCTCTTTCTGGCTTATTATGGAATACAGGAACCAGGAGACTCTTGAAACAGAACAGAACACTCACAACCATTCAGAGAATATCGCTAGTTAAGAATAGGAACAGGACCGAAAAAGAAAACTGCCAAATCTCCGGCTCATACCTCAGAATTGATATCACACAGTATACACAGGAGGCTTGTCCCTTGCCCAGCAGGCAAAACAATGTCTTTACCACACAATGACATTGCCAGCAATCAGTGTATCAATGAATCCTTTAAAAAGTAATTTACTGTTGCACACTGACATAGACATACAATCTTTTACGCAAATGCAAAAACCTGCCATTTTGTAGTTGTGAATATACACTCACCTAAAGGATTATTAGGAACACCTGTTCGATTTCTCATTAATGCAATTATCTAATCAACCAATCGCATGGCAGTTGCTTCAATGCATTTAGGGGTGTGGTCCTGGTCAAGACAATCTCCTGAACTCCAAACTGAATGTCAGAAGGGGAAAGAAAGGTGATTTAAGCAATTTTGAGCGTGGCATGGTTGTTGGTGCCAGACGGGCCGGTCTGAGTATTTCACAATCTGCTCAGTTACTGGGATTTTCACGCACAACCATTTCTAGGGTTTACAAACAATGGTGTGAAAAGGGAAACATCCAGTATGCGGCAGTCCTGTGGGCGAAAATGCCTTGTTGATGCTAGAGGTCAGAGGAGAATGGGCAGACTGATTCAAGCTGATAGAAGAGGAACTTTGACTGAAATAACCACTTGTTACAACCAAGGTATGCAGCAAAGCATTTGTGAAGCCACAACACGCACAACCTTGAGGCGGATGGGCTACAACAGCAGAAGACCCCGCCGGGTACCACTCATCTCCACTACAAATAGGAAAAAGAGGCTACAATTTGCACAAGCTCACCAAAATTGCACAGTTGAACACTGGAAGAATGTTGCCTGGTCTGATGAGTCTCGATTTCTGTTGAGACATTCAGATGGTAGAATCAGAATTTGGCGTAAACAGAATGAGAACATGGATCCATCATGCCTTGTTACCACTGTGCAGGCTGGTGGTGGTGGTGGTGTAATGGTGTGGGGGATGATTTCTTGGCACACTTTAGGCCCCTTAGTGCCAATTGGTTTAAATGCCACGGCCTACCTGAGCATTGTTTCTGACCATGTCCATCCCTTTATGACCACCATGTACCCATCCTCTGATGGCTACTTCCAGCAGGATAATGCACCATGTCACAAAGCTCAAATCATTTCAAATTGGTTTCTTGAAAATGACAATGAGTTCACTGTACTGAAATGGCACCCACAGTCACCAGATCTCAAACCAATAGAGCATCTTTGGGATGTGATGGAACGGGAGCTTCGTGCCCTGGATGTGCATCCCACAAATCTCCATCAACTGCAAGATGCTTTCCTATCAATATGGGCCAACATTTCTAAAGAATGATTTCAGCACCTTGTTGAATCAATGCCACATAGAATTAAGGCAGTTCTGAAGGCGAAAGGGGGTCAAACACAGTATTAGTATGGTGTTCCTAATAATCCTTTAGGTGAGTGTAAATGAAAAAGGGCACTGCATTGAAGAGAGGTAAACTATTAATTCCCTAAACTCTCATCTGTAGAGAGAGGGGGGTAATGGGACGAGATGTCTTTGTGTTGTCACTGTGACAGCCAGGGGTGATGGATCTGAACCAATTGTTCCATCTGGCACACGGTCAAAGGAGGACAAAAAACAACAACCTTACTCTGTCCCCAGCCACAGGGGCCGACATGAGACAGTTGAATCATTGGTGCATTCTGTTAAATAACTTTGAGGGTGAGTGATATCTGCAGGCTCAAGACGAAGAATAATGTGAGGGAGCCTTTTTAGTAGAGAATGGCATCGCATCCTTCCAGCCACCATCACCTCAAACCACCCAACACCCCACTACAATATTATAAACCTCCTCTGCACCACACAACGGTATTATTGAACCTCCTCTGCACCACACAAGGGTATTATAAACCTCCTCTGCACCCCACAAGGGTATTATAAACCTCCTCTGCACCCCGCAACGGTATCATAAACCTCCCCAACGGTATCATAAACCTCCTCTGCACCCCGCAACGGTATCATAAACCTCCCCAACGGTATCATAAACCTCCCCAACACCCCGCAACGGTATCATAAACCTCCCCAACACCCCGCTACGGTATCATAAACCTCCCCAACACCCCGCTACGGTATCATAAACCTCCCCAACACCCCGCTACGGTATCATAAACCTCCCCAACACCCCGCTACGGTATCATAAACCTCCCCAACACCCCGCTACGGTATCATAAACCTCCCCAACACCCCGCTACGGTATCATAAACCTCCCCAACACCCCGCTACGGTATCATAAACCTCCCCAACACCCCGCTACGGTATCATAAACCTCCCCAACACCCCGCTACGGTATCATAAACCTCCCCAACACCCCGCTACGGTATCATAAACCTCCCCAACACCCCGCTACGGTATTATAAACCACCTGTAGTATAGTGGTATGTAGGGGAGAGGATTTTTTTTTTATAGTATTAGGATTTTACAGTATTTGGATTTTACAGTATTCTACAGTGTTCTTTAAGGCCAAAGTAATGCGTCAAAGTTGGTGTGTACGGCAGACCAGCTCAGACAGTCCAGAACTAAACCAGGTTGTTCATACAGATTTTCTTGAAAGGAACTTGTTCATTAAGAACTTTGAAGTTGTACAGAATGTGGGGGATTGAGCATGTCCCAGAAGAGATCACTTAAGAACAGAAACTCAGAAGACCGATAAAGAGCAACTTAAAGTTGTCTGGGCACAGATAGGAGCAGTGGGAGGTCTATAACAGACAGCGACATTTAGAGAAAGGATTCTTGAGAGCTGGACTGCCACAAGCAGCAGTAATAACTTTGGGCACAAATTTAATAAAATAAAATGACAGAGCATTGCAGATTATCCTCACTGATTAAATAACCATGAATGAAATCTTCTGACTTGGAATGTGACCTTGGCCAAAACATCGGGTTTAGATAAGCAAAAGTTTCAGGAGACTCAGGATGCCCATATGCATAAAGCTTACATTTTTGCAACCTCAAGTCATCCAACATCAGGCTAATAGCATCCTGCTTGACAGAGCTATTAACAGAGGACAGGATGGGGCGGAATTTAAATGTACATTACCAGAGACCTTTATAAATATAACAAGAAGAAATGTAAATTCTGCAGACGGGGTGCTGGGCATGTGAAAGCAGGTTAATATGACAGAATTAACTAAGGTTTGATAGAACTGCTTTATTACCCAAAAAAAAAAAAAAAAAAAAAATTTCTATCTAGAACAGGAAATGCCCAGATCAGTTGAATAAGGCAACATGTAACCAATACGCCCGCTACAGCATTTAAAACCTCACCAACACCCCCGGCACATTATTTTGTAAAATGGATATTCTTTAGACTGCTTGGTCATTACAGGGAATTGTCGGTCGATTGATGAGAAAAACTAGGTAGTTCAGTGGGCCGAGAGTAGAAGAGACTGTGGTGAGGCATGGAGGAGGCTTGAAGAGCAGCCATTTGATTACTTAAATGTTATTTGCAAAATACATTAGATCTGGCACCGCTGAGAAAAAAGGTGGAGAAGCTAATCCCAGTTAGCTAGCTTTTGTCAGTGTATTGCCTCATTTACCTAAAGGCCTAGTTATACATATCTCTGACTTCCAAGTACACAAAGTCTTGTTCCATCAACACATTTTTCTGCATTAACATTATTGGATGATTCTATTCTCAAATGAGTGGAAGAACACAATCTGCAACAAATAAAGGGCAAAAATGGATGCAAAGAGAACCGAGCACATAATTCCCGTTCTTAAATCCAGTCAGTTATAGAATAGATTTTAAAGTGGTGCTTTTAGTTTATAAATCTCTGAATGGTTTAGGACCCAAATACATTTGATATGTTTTGAAGAATATAAACCGAGCAGGGCTCTTAGATCCATGAACAGATCCATGTCAGCTAGTAGAGCCCAGTGTCAAAACTAAACATAAAGAAGCTGCGTTTAGCAGTTATGCTGTACACAACTGGAATAAACTACCAGAAGATCTTAGCCCCAAACGTATTAATTTTTATATCCAGTTTAAAAACACTTATTTTCACATGCCTATCACTGAGCTCACACTGTTTAGCCTTATAGCTTCCTATGTTTTTATCGTTTAAACTTAACTGCACTGTTTAGTCTTACAGCTTTTATAGCTTCCTATGTTTTTATCAAGTTTTATTGTTTTATTCTATTTCTATTTTCTTATTCTATGTTTTATTATGCTATATTTTATATTTCTCTTTGATTTTATTTTGTTATTAAATGTAAACTTAAAATTATAAACATTTGTTTTTGCCCCCATTTATCATAAGCTGAACTCAAAGATCTAAGACTTTCTCTATGGAAAACAAAAGGCCCATTTCTCTCAAATATTGTTCACAAATCTGTCTAAATCTGTGTTTACTGAGCACTTCTTTGCCGAGATAATCCATCCACCTCACAGATGTGGCATATCAAGACGTGGATTGGACAGCATAATTATTGCACAGGTGTGCCTTAGGCTGGCCACAATAAAAGGCCACTGTAAAATGTGCAGTTCCATCACACAGCACAATGCCACAGATGTTTCAAGTTTTGAGGGAGCGTGCAATTTGCATGCTGCCAGCAGGAACGTCCACCAGAGCTGTTGCCCATGAATTCAATGTTAATTTCTCTACCATAAGCCGTCTCCAAAAGCGTTTCAGAGAATTTGGCAGTACTTCCAACAGGCCTCACAACCGCAGACCACGTGTAACCAAACCAGCCCAGGAGCTCCACAACAGCCACCCGGACAGCTGCTGCAACAATCGGTTTGCATAACCAAAGAATTTCTGCACAAACTGTCAGAAACCATCTCAGGGAAGCTCATATGCATGTTCGTCGTCCTGATCAGGGTCTCGACCTTACTGCAGTTCGTCGTCGTAACCGACTTGAGTGGGCAAATGCTCACATTCGAGGACGTTTGGCACTTTGGAGAGGTGTTCGTGTGTTATGGACAACAACATAGGGGCATTTTATTGATGCAGAGAGACACCTTGACGAGATCCTGAGGCCCATTGTTATGCCATTCATCCACGACCATCACCTCATGTTGCAGCATGATAATGCACGGCCCCATGTATCAAGGATCTGTACACAATTCCTGGAAGCTGAAAACATCGCAGTTCTCGCACGGCCAGCATACTCACTGGACATGTCACCCACTGAGCATGTTTGGGATGCTCTGGATGGGCGTATACGACAGCATGTTTCAGGTCCTGCCAATATCCTGCATCTTCACACAGCCATTTAAGAGGAGTGGACAAACATTCCACAGGCCACTATCAACAACCTGATCAACTATGCGAAGGAGATGTGTTTTGCAGTACGTGAGGCAAATGGTAGTCACACCAGATACTGACTGGTTTTTGGACCCCCCAATACAGTGAAACTGCACATTTTAGAGTGGCCTATTATTGTGGCCAGCCTAAGGCACACCTGTGCAATAATCATGCTGCCTAATCAGCATCTTGATATGCCACACCTGTGAGGTGGATGGATTATTTCGGCAAAGAAAAAGTGCTCAGTAAACACAGATTTAGACAGATTTGTGAACAATATTTGAGAGAATTAGGCCTTTTGTGTACATAGAGAAAGTCTTAGATCAGGGGTGTCCAAACCATTCCATGGAGGGCCGTGTGTCTGCAAGTTTTTGGTTTTTCCTATAAATTGGTTCCCAGTTCACACCTACACAACCAGGTGAGGGTAGAAACTAACCAATTAGTAACCTAATTAGTCAATCAAGTACAAGGAGAGAGCGAAAACCTGCAGACACACGGCCCTCCGTGGAATAGTTTAGACACCCGTCTTAGATCTTTCAGTTCAGCTCATGAGAAATGGGGGCAAAAACTAAAGTGTTTATAATTTGGTTCAGTGTATATTTTGCTATCTTTTACCAATCATAATGCAAGTTCTGGTACTGTCAGAGGAATAACCTCTGTGTAAATGTCACAATCTGCGGATTTCTCACAAAAGGACAAAGGAGTTTATCCAAGCACTGGAGCACGAGGATTGAGATACCGGGGTGGTACAGTAAACAGTTATGGTAACTGTAATTCATTAAGGATGAATATAAAATGCATGTACAGACATGGCATAAATGTCCCCTTGGAAAGAGCCAAGTAAGACATTGATGCAATGATTCTCACACAGACTGGTTCATCCTAGCATTGGAATGTGAGGATTGAGATACCGGGGTGTTGAAGTGTACAATATTATGCATGTGTACAATATAGATATGCGTGAAATTTCCAAAATGCTAATATTAAGTAGGAAACACACATTATCGTTCAAGCAGTTTAATTAACAAGGATGGAAATGTCAGATTGAAATGTAAGAAATGAGGTGTATACAAAAGATTAAAAAAAACATTTCGATAGTTGACAAATCAGTATAACCACTTATCCAGGAACCACACCACAGTTTTTACCTGTACGTATATACTGGGATGATGCTAGTTCTTATGTCTTGATGTTCATAGTATTTTTCTACCAGTAATTTGTACCGGGAGAGTAGCCATAGCGAACACAGTCAATTAGAGAACAGTCAGAGGTATCTTTGGAAAGAACTGTGCATGAGAGTGGTTTTCCACCAATGATAGCATTGCAACATCGGAATGTGAAAGAAAAGAAATCTGCTAATGCCCATTAATGCTTTCGATTGAACAAAGAAAAGAAAAAAACACTGAGAAGCTCTCTTTCCAAAATATAGCCTATGCTTTAATGGACTGGTTTCCAAACAATGAACAACAAATTAGCTATCAAAACAAAAAAGACAATGTTTTGAAATGTTATTTTTTGTTGTTGGGGAGAACATACTTTCCGTCCATCATCAGCTACCTTTGTTTCAGGCCAGCTTTCCCAGTTAAAAATCTGATTTTGTTTTGATGTTTTTTAGGGGAGAATATCAGTTACACCCACCAGCTAGGTGTTTAGTGAATTTATTTTCTGGCCAGCAGGCCTAAGAAGGGAACGGAAGTTTATCCCTCCCTGTGAGCAGCCGGCATCTCTAACCACTACACTTACGTGAACTGGCAAAACAAAATCAATTTCCGAATAAGTCTTTACCATATCAAAATGTGGAAAAGTGAAGGGGTCTGAATACCTTCCTACCGTATATCTATTTCAATCCCACATTGTAAAGAACCAAGAACAGTACTCCAAAAGGGGACTGAATACTTGAAAATTCCATCCATTGTGGATGGATGTAAGCATCAATAAGAGGCTCCTGGTGTTGTTTTACACAGTTTAATTATGTCAGGGCTAGCCGTGACAGGTGGTGCATACCTGGGGAAATGTCCTGAAACAGAGACTTCCATATTGTGTACTGCAGTGGCCCCATGTACTTGGACGTCGGGAAATCTTCATACGTTAGACTGGTCTCATGAATCTTTCCTTTAATCCTGTGGGGGCAGAAGGACGATCACAGTCAATGTCATTGTCAATTATCAATATGCTTTCACATTCACTTCTCCAGTGGCTTGCTGTGAGATATTTCTAGTAATTGCTCCATTTCCTGTTTGCTGATGATAAAAGTATCTGTTGGACTCCGGGAGCCCACAGGCTTAATATTCTCCAGCAGTAGATTGATATGGGTGAGGGAAGGAGGGAGTGATTCTATTACAATATCAACCCCCACATTAGTCATTCTAGTCACCGCCACACCGCCTTCGGTTAAAGCATGAGATGATGTTTTTTTTAACCACAGTAGATCTGTTCTCAACCCTGCTTCGGAGCTATAGGGACACACAGCTAAACAATGAAAACCTGAAGAACCGTAAAACATAAAAACAAGAAGACATTTCAGACAATCAACATACCCATTTAAATGTGGAGTCCGCGATTTAGTTTGTTAAGAAACCATAAGCTTGTCAATAGGGATGGGAACGGATAGTATTCGAATACCCAGAATTAATTTAGTATTCCAGTACTTGTGTTTTCAATTTTGCCCCCAAGTGTTTTTACATACATTTTTTGGGTTTAAATAAATAGACATGAATATTAGTTTTCAAAATACTATTAAAAATCATGTCTCATAAATATAACGATATGCCAGTAATTGAAAAAGAGTATGTTTTAAGTAGTTTTTTAATAACAATCGTTCTTTCACACGTTATTGCTGTTTACAATCGTCAATCACAGCCGTAGTAGTGTGGTGAGGCCCAGTCAGTCAGAATGACGCAATATATACAGCATAGCCTACTGTTAGCAAGTGGACGAAAGTTAACTAATTCAAGGGAAGATGGGATATCTTTATTGAATGAATATTACCTACAAAACATTGGGCCACAAAACACTACGTAAAGTTCGGCTCTGGAATCTAACGGGGGTTGAGAGTGCATATAGCTGGCTAGCTTAGCACACTTATTTCTCCAGACTCCTCTATCCAATAAACTCAATGTTATTATGTGTTGATATTGTCTCGTTCTGTAGCTGTGTGTGTCAACCACCCAGCTGCCTCCATATGCCCACTGGCCCTTATCTCACATGAACGACCATAAATGAGAACGACACCCACTCATTCGCACGTAATTTAGTTGTGCTCATGTAGTATAGGTACTTTAAAGAAACATGTATTTCAGTTAACCAAACACTATTCGAACAATAACAATATCTGGATAGTAAAATCTTGTCCAATGGACACCCTTTCTTGTCAACCCTGTTGTCACATTTTCCATGGATTTCTGAGTGTACAATTGAGCAAAGGCTTCTTAGTAACTTTTCAAAAAGGACAACCTGTATTTCAACTAATTCCTCAGTAATTCCTGTGAATGCCCCGTAGGCCGGCTGTCCCAATGCACTTCGATGGAACTACTTTTTTTGTGCACCTTATCAACCCAAAGATCTACAACATTTTATTTTTTTCTTCATTCAGACATGAAATAGGTGGGAAGACAGAACAGGAAGAAAGTGGGAAAGGTTGTGACAAGGATTGAACCCCGATCTTCTTGGTTGAATAAATTAACTTAAAATCTTAACCCCAACCTCCTCCCAGATTCCAAATGAGCCCTGAACATCTGTTCTAATAAGAGGTAAAAGGCCTTGTTGCTCTAACTCTCAAAGGAATCAGTTTCATTACAAGTAGTATTGCTATCAAGAGTGTCACTACGAGTCTCACTACGAGTCTCACTACGAGTCTCACTACGAGTCTCACTACGAGTCTCACTACGAGTCTCACTATATGAGAGTCCCTATGAGAGTCCCTATGAGAGTCCCTATGAGAGTCCCTATGAGAGTCCCTATGATGAGCAGAATGGGTTACATTCATGACATTCAGGGGATGGTCTAATGTCGGGAGGGTCACATAACAACCTCAGACAGCGAACTATCTTACAAAAGTTTAGGACTGCGGCTGTTTGGAAGAAGAGCTGATCCAAGGTCAGTCAGACAGTAAGCAGAGCACCTCTCGGAGGTGAGGGCCACGCCCTCCAGGAAGTCATGACGTCCGGTCTCGTTGAGGCGCTCCTGCAGGATGCAGATGCCCTCCTTGACGTCACGCAGCTGCTGGCTGAAACGCTGGATCTTGTGCTCGATATCGGTGAGTGTGCGCGCTGTGTCTGTCTCCAGCTCTTCCAGCATGGCCTTCTGGCGTTCCCGCAAGAACCGCTGCAGGCGCTCGAATGCCTCGCCGATGGTGGCACGAAGGCCCTTGGCCGACGACTAGAACAGAGATGGAGAGAGACAGATGAGGGTGAGAAGCATGAGAGAGATGAAAGAGAAACAGAGGGGCTGTTTATTTAGGATGAAAGCGCACGTTGTGCTCCGAGCATTAAACGCATCAATGAAAAAACATCTGTCCAATGAAATGCCTCTGAAGTCTGGCTCTGCACTCGGTTAGACACAGTCATTAATAGACTTATACAGGCATACAGCTCAAGTCACCTCATTGTCAAGGCTCTCTTGGAATGCCTGACATTTTTTTTGTCAGGCACTGAGTGTTTGGCCCTCTGGAAAACCGCAGCTATATTTTCATTGGCTGTTCCATCTTGAGAATCCTCCCCCACATGCTGATTGCAGCGGTGTGAGTAAAGCATTTTCAGACCAGGTAGGACACATTCTGATGAAAGTTGGTCCACATGCTAGTTTGCCAAATATCAGGAAAGGGAAGAAAACCCTGAATTTTGTGCTGCCAGAAGATGACACTGCTCAACACTGTTCCATGAAAGCTACCATCCTGTTCTCCAGGACAGGACTGTCCAGCAATACACTACACCAATCTTGTGAGACTATGGACTTCACAAGTCTTCCTTTTTAGGGCTGATTATTATTTTTTGAATCCCCCAACTATTACGTAAACGCAAAGTCATTTATGAATACAAAATGCAGTCAGGGTTTCAGAGGAAAACACATTCCAATCTGCTGCCGTAGATCATCCAACACTCATTAAATCAATACAAAACGTTCCATCATGAGGAAAGCCTCTGCAGACTGTATTACTGGTACAATAAGGCAAAGCTTAGTGGAGGCGTGGGACAGAGGGAGGAAGCCCCGTAGGAGTCAAATCAGACAGCGCTGCGTTTTAAGCGCGGCGCTGCTCATGGCATGGAGAAGCCCTGCGAGAAGACTGCTGCTGCAGGGCTCACTGGCAACAGTCTAGACGGGTTGTGAAGGCGGTGGGTAGGCAGATGCTGACTGAGGCGGTTGTTGAAGTGGGGTAAGGAGCGGAGGCCGAGGCGCAGAGAGAGTTGGCTCCACCGACGTGACGGAATCGCGGGGATACCAGAGCAGGGAGCACAACTTGAAGGAAGTGAATCATCTCCGATACCGACAGCAGCAGAGGCACCAGACAAAGAGCAGATCTAAAGAGGCTCAGCCCGGCGGAGGGGGAGGCCGCTTCTCATTCACTCAGGGATGCTGCCTGTTGTGTACAAAGGAAACATTCTCTGCCCAACACACCGCTCCGGTAGTCTGTCCCCCCTCACGGAGCGGAGGCAGAAGCATCCTAATCCGGGGTTTATTAAGACGGCCAGCCATCAGTCAGTCAGTCTCCCCAAGGCAGTGCCTGTTCCTCCTGTAGGAACCCAGAAGCAGCCAGATATTATCTCTGCGCTGCCGGGAGCCTTCAGCCTATTAAGACTGTTCATCTCCAGGACAGAGCAGGGCAGATGTGCGTTAAGATGGGCTTTAGTTCACAGAAAGCAGATGACAGGATTGATGAAGCCTGCAGTGAAACATCGACTAGCCAATTGCAGCAAGGTGTTCTGGCTATGGCAGGATGGATATTTAAAGCCCATTGTATACCTTTAGGGAGAGTATACTGGGTCTCAGAGCAGCAGCATGTGCTTGACACAAGTCCCCAGGGGCCAGGGAATTAGACAAAGTCTGCTCTTCATACAGGGACACTCCAAAACACATGCACATAGGGATGGAAATAAACAAGTGCAGGGGTTCCCAACCTAGGGGGCACGTCCCCAACATGTGGCACCTGAGGTGAATCGGTAAGTGTCAAAACCTTTGATTGGTCCTGTGTGCATTTGCGCATGTGCATATTTGCAGATTTCTACACAAAAAGTTAGCTGCTGTTTCAGATTACCCTATGCAACTGAAATGAAGCGTGCCTCTGGAAACTAAGCACTGTGTCATTGACACTCTGAGGCTCATGTAGTTCACGTGTTCCGCCAGAAATGTCAATTATCACACATATCAGACACTGCAGGCATCTAGCTACAGTACTTTCTACTCAACCCATCACTGAAATCATCCAACCTGTTCAGGCACTATCTAATGTTTCTAATGCTTTGCCTGTCTTTAGGTCATTAACTGATAGGAGCTACCAGACTTAACATACGGATTACACACTGGTATCTCAAAGCAGCAACTGTACAGTACCTACTACCTGCAACAGTATCATCATTTATTCCTATTTGTTATTTGTATAAAGCAGCAGCAGTAGGCGTCATTTTTCCAAAGACAAACTCCTCATTTTCTAGAAGCCCATTAAAAGCACCCAGTTCCCCATTAACGGACATTTACAATGAATATATTTATTTCCCAGACCTACATTAATTTATTCAGCAGTGATTGAAACACTGACATGGACTCCCATTTTGTTTTAAGCCCCTCTATAGAGTAATTGTCATCTTTGACGGGGTATATTGAACATGTAGAGCAGTACTTTCTCTTGTACAATAAAGACCTAGGGAAAAGTTGGGTTAGGGTGAGCAGGGGAGAGGAAAATAAGCGTCTTGCTCCCAAGTTTTTTAAAGTAGCTCTCATTCCAGTAAAGACCGGAGACAACCGCAACAGAAAAACCGTTTCCAGCTCTATCATTGTCCGCAGTTGTTGTGGTTAATTGTCAGCACTAGAGCCAATTAAAACGCAGAGCCCTGCTGTCCATTTCAAAGAGGGAGTCATTAATTAATATTAAAAAAGCACTAACACATTTAGGCAGCCTTAACGACAAACAAAGTTAGACCTTCTTTGGCCATCTTGATATAAGACGTTTCTTCACCCTGAAATGTATCCATCAGCCAACACAAAGTGTAGATGGTTACAGAAAATTCAACATGAACATCTTTGTCAATGGCAGTGAAGTCATTCAAAGATATTGAAGGCAGTTTTTTATCCAGCCTATTCAACTGCCATAAATCCTACAGACAACATCGTGGACAAAAGGCTTGGCCCCTTGAGACTGCGTGGAAACAAATCTTAGCCATCAAAGCTTTATTAAAAGATTAAGTTTGAGAGGACGATCATTGAGCTGCCATTCCCTTGGCAGCTATTGAAGATAAGCCAAGTGAGTACAAGAGAGCATGTTCTGATTGGCCAGTGAGCATCGAAACATCCTCAAACCTACTGCGCTACCGTGTGCCCAAAAACATCTCATTGTCGTTGGTTCGTTAAAGCAGAGCCCTATTGGTGTTTAAGCCAACAAATCAATCCCTTTGTAAGAAGGTAAACCAGGACAACAATATTTTACAGTCCTCAACCAAAATGAATCAGAGGCACAGGGATCGATTTGGTTCCAATATGGCCCTCTCCCAGGCAACGGACGTCATTTCGGACAAATGGACGCACACGTAATGAGAAGGGCTGTTTTATAATGGAGAGTCCTAGACGAGCTTCAAGTCAGCTGGCCAGTTGCTGGAGGCGGGATGGCAGTGGAAGCAGATCTGGCGCCCTGGGCCTTGGCCAGGGAATGAAACACTGCAGAGCTGAAGCAGACAGGAAAACAGGGGAGGGCCTTGCTGGCCTTGGTAAACAGCAGGAATAACCAAGCATCCCTAATGACATATACTGCTGACAGCACAAACCATGACTATCCGAAAGCCCTCCCCTTTCTAATAGGTGGAAGTCTGTAAAGGGGGAGAGAGGACACGGAAAGAAAAGCAGGGGGGAAATTGTTGTATATTGACTTGATGCTCTCGCTCCACTGATTACAACAAGGTGCGGAGATTAAAGCGCAACACATCAATTTGTTGTTAGGATTCTCGCTGTCTGTCGTGGGAGAGACTGAGGTAAAGAGGAGCAATAGAATGAGAGCCAGAAGGCACTGTTACTGTCCATTGTGGGAGAGACTGAGGTAAAGAGGAGCAATAGAATGAGAGCCAGAAGGCACTGTTACTGTCCATTGTGGGAGAGACTGAGGTAAAGAGGAGCAATAGAATAATATAGGGCAACATCTATAATTGGGGGTAGAGTTAGAATTAGAGTTAGGCATTACCAGTTAGGTTTAATGATTAGAGCTAGCTTAAGTTTAGGCATACATTGAGGTTAGGTTTCAGGTTTAAGTAAAAGTAGGATTATTTTAAGGACAGTCAACTTTGGCGTCCCTATTTAAATAGCTAAGTGTGTGTGTGTGTGTGTGTGTGTGTGTTACCTTGGTCTCAGTGAGTTGTCTCTGCAGTAGCCTCAGGGCCTCAGTATGTCCCTTCTCGCTGTCCTGCAGGGTGGCCAGCTGCTCCTTCATCTCCCTCTGCAAACACACACATCCACACATCAAACCACTGACAACATCATAAACCACTGACACTGACAAACACACACGTTACTGGCATGAAGAATGTTGACACGTCCATCCAGTTTAAGTCTATGCCCAAAGTGTTCCAACATGCAGACTAGACAGGCCGCTCTGCGTGTGCCAATGTTGCAAAATAAAATAGCAACATACATTCAACAATTGTCTCAAAGTGCTTGCAAGTTGCCGCGCCCAAACGGAACCTGGTTCTATGAGATGCTCAAGGCGCTGCAAAGCCCACTATCACGGGTTGACAGAAACCTTCTGGACCACGGGGGTCACTGAAAGATGAATGGAGAGGGATTATATTTATCCGTGGATTAATTGGAGTAGGGAAACATGATTTTGACTGACTCCGGAGTCAACGTTCTACAAACAGCCGGAACAAAACAAGAAACACACGTTCCGGGTAGAACAGTACGTCAACCGTGCCAGCACCAGGAAGTCAACGCAATGTCGGAACGTTTCATGTATGATTAACATTTGATTTACTCATTTGGCCGGTGTGTAATCATGGCGTCTGGTGGCGATGGACTAAATTAATACACACACACACACACACACACACACACACACACACACACACACACACACACACACACACACACACACACACACACACACACACACACACACACACACACACACACACACACACACACACACACACACACACACACACACACACACACACACACACACACACACACACACACACACACACACACACACACACACACACACACACACACACACACACACACACACACACACACACACACACACACACACACACACACACACACACACACACACACACACACACACACACACACACACACACACACACACACACACACACACACACACACACACACACACACACACACACACACACACACACACACACACACACACACACACACACACACACACACACACAGTGTTACCCTAGGATGTTTCTGGATTCACAAGTGTAGGGTCGGTATGGTGGTTGCAGGTGGCTTATTTGAAATTACTGGCATGGGTTAAAAAAATAATATCCTACCCCAAAACAGCAGACCCTTATGCCCCTACTGTCTAGGGTGTTTATATGGAGGGGAGGTGTGATCAAAAACAGAATCAACCCCCCCACACACAAAAAAAAGGGATTTTCTGGGGTCTTACTGCTTGTGTTTCACCTCAGAGTCAAGGTTTCACTTCCTAAGGCATTCCTAAACTGATTAACCAAGGCTATATTAGAGCTATAAGAGCCTGCAGGGGTCCTGCCTGAGTGGAAAACACCAGTCCTGGACAACAGGTCTAGTCAGAGGGCAGGCCAAACTGAGAAGAGGAACCGGAGTAGAGAGAGAGAGATTAAATTTGTACTGGGCCTGAGGAACGGAGGTCCCCAGAGTGAGTACTGGCAGAACCAGGCAGCACACGGCTATTCAGACGTCCCCAGAGCCCAGCCCACGGCAGACGCACAGTGACTTTATAAAAAGCAAAAGAGCCCCAACACAAGTACATGCTCTGGGCAACACAAGTACATGCTCTGGGCAACACAAGTACATGCTCTGGGCAACACAAGTACATGCTCTGGGCAACACAAGTACATGCTCTGGGCAACACAAGTACATGCTCTGGGCAACACAAGTACATGCTCTGGGCAACACAAGTACATGCTCTGGGCAACACAAGTACATGCTCTGGGCAACACAAGTACATGCTCTGGGCAACACAAGTACATGCTCTGGGCAACACAAGTACATGCTCTGGGCAACACAAGTACATGCTCTGGGCAACACAAGTACATGCTCTGGGCAACACAAGTACATGCTCTGGGCAACACAAGTACATGCTCTGGGCAACACAAGTACATGCTCTGGGCAACACAAGTAAATGCTCTGGGCAACACAAGTAAACGCTCTGGGCAACAGATGAGTGGGAGCAATTCAGGCAAAGGGGCTGAACAACTTTTCCAATGTCAGGCTGTCAGAAGGTCATGGCTAAGCTCCGATCCCATCTCAATAGGTCGGAGGGATAACACACGTTGTCGGTAAAGCAGGACAGACGTGGTTATTAAAATACTGCTGTCTGTCATTCAGCTGCTGCTTCTACTCCAGAAAGCACTCAGGAATATCAATGTGGCACTGAAAAATTACTCCCTGTTCAGTATCAAGCAGCCAAGCCAACAAAATCCAGTTTTCTGCTTATTGGCAGCAAAACAGGCCATTCCATGTGCTTGCTTTATGTACGGATGCAGAGAGGCAGTGTTCCTGCGCCACAATAAGCAAAAAAATGTGAAACGGGCAACATGTGGGTCGTTTCTAGAGTTTCCAACAGAGCCTTTTCAGGGACACGGACTAAGAAAAACAACCCACCCCTCTGTGTGGAGATGGAACGTGGCTTTCCATTTTAATGACTGCGCTAGGATCAGCGGTTTCTGTTTCTCTCAGGGCCATGTCAAGTCTGGAGTGGGCCAGAGGGCACTCTCCTCACACGGGCTGAGGACCAATCGTATTTACACAGACCTCTCCCACTTCCGCCCTGGCACCGTGGTTTGACTGCAGACCCAAGGCTTTAACCTTGCGAATGGTAATGGGAACAGGAATTTGTATGAGGCTGTGAGCGGATAACTGCGGTAAGGCCTGAGGCATTGAAAAACTCTGAATCATCTTGATCCAAGATACTAAAACAAAGGCAAGACGGTGCCATTTCAAAGTGCAGTCTGTCGGTCGGTCTTACGGAGGCCATCACCCTAAACGTCCATCTCAGCAGGCAGACCGAAATCTAATGGGACACTCCCCCAGGGATGCAGCGGCAGAGAACGGGGTCACGGCTGGTTGGCCGATTAGGAACTTAAAATGCTCTCTCTCTCTCTCTCTCTAACGTCGGTGGCTCCAGGCTACATCTAAACAGATTAGATCACTGCCACACATTTCGAAACACGCATAGGGGCTTTGTGTATTTCCCCAACGTTCCTGACCGCTGCGCACCTTATTTAACACACCAGCCTGCGCAGAAGCTAGAGAGGGTTTATTGGCTTCTAAAACAGGCTGCCTGCGCTGACGAAAAACAAAGTCTCAAAGTGAATGACGAGGTGCTCACAGGCCATTGGAGCTGAACAGATACATACAGAAACAAACAATCACACATGCTTGATCTCATTATATTCAATAAAGATCTAGAACTGACAATTACCCAAAACATTTTGATCTAGCTAGATGATAAACAACTATGTCCAACTGTACTGAATCCTATCCGCATAGCTTAGCCAATCCATTTGACCTACTAATGGTTACAAAACCCCCTCAAAGTAGCGTTATACAAGACATGACAGTCTTTACAGTCACTGTGCTCCAGCCTGGGCCATAACTCTGTCAGACAGCAGGGGTTTAACCCAGAGCTCTGAGAGGGAAGCTCACAGTATCTAGCACCGCTATCTGCTTTATGAACCCTGCTGTGTAAATTAGTGTGAAGAGGAACACTAACCTGTCACGCACACGCACGCACGCTGAAAGCTTTTATAGACCTCTGGTGTACGTGTTGAAAAGGACACTTCATTTCATACTGATGACTCATGGGTTATCAGCCGGGATGTTCAAGTGGAAGGAAAGAAAAACACAGTAGTTCGTCTTCATGGCTGCCTTCATCATGAGGGAGGGTTTGTTCACGGCAGACTAAAAAGTATTGATTTCGTCACCTCTCCCACACTCAGGAAGAGGATTCTGGAATCCATAACTGAGACAGCGAATGGAGCAGAGAATCAGTCTGGTGTGTCTCGCTCTCTTTAACACACCCGTCTCTAAGCAACAGAACAACATCAGGTTTTGTAGACGTGTGGTTGCAGGATCGCAACCCTGACTTGCCGGCACTAACAGGGCTACGAGAATTAGCGCTTTTGTGAGGGGAAAAGGCTCATTCTACATCCTCAGTCTCATTTTGACTTGCGTATGATGCTGCGAATTCTTTTGAATTCAGGACACAAATCTGATCCTCGATTATAGAAATCAGAGGAGCTTCGTTTCTGACACGTTGCAACCAAAGTAGGAACAAAAAACTTCTATCCAGTTAGAGGAAATAGTGAAACCATGCAAAGCCCTCCTTCAACAAGCCTGTGAGTTGAGGTTTATTTGAAAACAAACATCCAATAGAAATATTTTTTATAGGCACGTTTCCAGAGCTCCAAGGAGGCCAGATGTAATTGGAGGTGACCTCACGGGGATTAATTCTCAAGTAACATCACCCCTTCCCTAGCTCGACCACCTCATTCACCCGTGAGCGCCGTTACCCCTTCCCTAGCTCGACCACCTCATTCACCCGTGAGCGCCGTTACCCCTTCCCTAGCTCGACCACCTCATTCACCCGTGAGCGCCGTTACCCCTTCCCTAGCTCGACCACCTCATTCACCCGTGAGCGCCGTTACCCCTTCCCTAGCTCGACCACCTCATTCACCCGTGAGCGCCGTTACCCCTTCCCTAGCTCGACCACCTCATTCACCCGTGAGCGCCGTTACCCCTTCCGTAGCTCGACCACCTCATTCACCCGTGAGCGCCGTTACCCCTTCCCTAGCTCGACCACCTCATTCACCCGTGAGCGCCGTTACCCCTTCCCTAGCTCGACCACCTCATTCACCCGTGAGCGCCGTTACCCCTTCCGTAGCTCGACCACCTCATTCACCCGTGAGCGCCGTTACCCCTTCCCTAGCTCGACCACCTCATTCACCCGTGAGCGCCGTTACCCCTTCCGTAGCTCGACCACCTCATTCACCCGTGAGCGCCGTTACCCCTTCCCTAGCTCGACCACCTCATTCACCCGTGAGCGCCGTTACCCCTTCCCTAGCTCGACCACCTCATTCACCCGTGAGCGCCGTTACCCCTTCCCTAGCTCAACCACCTCATTCATCCATGAGCGACATGTGCCAACAGCTCAGATATTTGCTCCAGGCCCGCACCCATGCCTTGCCCTACATGGTCATGCCATTCCACAGACCACGAATATGTGGCTCTGTGGGGTTGGGGAATAGATTATGAATTCACCTATGGAAAGCATACTGATTACACCAGGACAACACTTAACTATAAGCGAGTGTAACAGGGTCACGGGACATTTTTTACAGTTTTAAAAACCATAGTGACTAAATGTCTGTTTCCTAGACTATGGTGATCTCATCGATCAAAACACACGCACAGAGTTACGTTGGAAAATTAGATTACAATCTTCATTCAACGGCAGCTTCGCAGCAAGCCTCTTTTGCGGTGGCTAGGAATAATGAGTCAGGATAGAAGAACACCAAAAAGCATCCCTCCCCTTACAGTCATGGAAACATGGTGCTCATTTCACAAGAACGGCCTCAAAGGAATGACTTGTTGTGAAAGTGATAGCCTGTAATGATTTCCTCAATCTTTCAGTCAGCTGCTCTGTGAGGGTTTTTCTCAAACAATGCACTCATCTTCTCCCTAACTCTGGCCTCCTTTCGTAGGAAATTCTAAGGTAAACAAGGACAGCAGAAAGAGTGAATGTGCAGATTCATTGTGTATTATATTTACATTCTACATCAATGTACAATGAATAAGTCACTAAAATGTACTGTCACTCCCAAACAAGATAATTGCATTGGTAAGAAAAACATTTAAGTGTATTAACACTCACACTACTCCTTTCCATAACAGCAACATGTACATAAGTCAAGGGCAGATTTTCCGGTTGGAGTAAGATCTAACGTCAGCTTAGGGTTCCTGGTTGCTAGCTATTGAGGACCAGTCTAAGTTATTTCATTTCTTTGTAGTATGCGCTGTAATAGACAAGGAAGGAACTGGCAGTTTGTCGTCCTGGTCTCTAGCTGCCATTATCATTTCTTACAGTAAGCGAACTTCGCTCCCTATTGCATACTTATGCTATATTATATATCATCCAGGTAAAAGGCTCTTTCCCAAAATAAACAAAGGAGAAAGGCCCGCCTCACAGAAGGCGATTGGCTGGGAGACCCGTCTAACATACGGCGATTAGCTGGAACGTGATTGCTGGAAAGGAATTGGCTGGAAAGTGGTGTTACGCCCCAAAAATTATAAATGGACATTCCATTGGCATTGAAATTTGTGTGTTGCTAAACAACTCAGAAGGCCTCATCCGCTTAAACCACACGTTTACAGGGGATCAAACTTCAATCATACAGAGAGCATCTTTAATAGATATTTGTAAATAACAGCTGTTTTTATAAGTTATAGGTGATTGTTTTGTTGGTATAATATCAATACATTGTT
The DNA here is from genome assembly GCF_011004845.1 of Esox lucius. Lineage (NCBI taxonomy): Eukaryota > Metazoa > Chordata > Actinopteri > Esociformes > Esocidae > Esox > Esox lucius. The sequence continues at coordinate 14,839,898 of NC_047585.1, forward strand.
ATCACTACTATTTTTGTTATTCAAAAGGAGTGGACATGCTAATTCCATAAAAAAATGTTTTTTATATTACATTTGTTTGTTTTCCATTTGGACACTTGAAATGAAATGGCGCAAGATTTCTAATGAATAACAACTGTTTCTGAGAAGGAACATCTCTGAATTCCTGGTGCAGTTATAAGTGACCCTCGTGTGTTTCTGGTAATTGAAGCAGATAGGCAGCATGTGCATGTTCTCCTCTGGCTTAGCTCACTCAAGGAAGTGGAGCAGGCTCGCGACATCCATCATGTACATGACTTGCCCTACATTCAAACAGTAACCGCAACCTAAACAAAGGCGCATTATTATAAGTCTGCCTGAAACTCCCTGCTTCAGTGATGGGACTCTCACTCACGGTGAATGAGACAGAAACAGAAGGCGCTACGTCACAATGTTGTCCGCCCCTGCCCACCCTCTGCAGTGCTACATACCGACGTGCCAAATACAGTGCTAAAGACATTAACAAGGAAGCAAACGTTTCACACACCTACTAGGTGAGAACCCATCCGACTTGTCATGTCAACCCTTGATATAAATGAAATAACTGGGTGTATAGTCTTCACAAACGGTTAGCACATACCTCATTACTGCATCCCCGGCCTGTTGATGACTGAAGAGAAGTTCACACGTGTTCCAACAGACTAAATCTGGACCAAAACATACAGTAGGGGTTTATTGCTGGTTCAGATTTGGTCCGGTTCTGGACATTTATGGCTGTTTTCTACACTCCACAACTTTCAAAATTTCCAAGGAGCGAGAACCACTTTGGTTTAATTGGCCGTGTGTGTGTGTGTGTGTGTGTGTGTGTGTGTGTGTGTGTGTGTGTGTGTGTGTGTGTGTGTGTGTGAGAGAGAGAGAGAGACAGATGAGTGAGCGCGCTCTGTGTTGTTCAGCAAGCCAATTGTGTTAGACCCCATTGTCTGGTGCTAATCTTGTTAGAGGGTATGTAATCCAGTAGCGACTGTCGGTCAGCCGGGGGAGTGAGCAGTCACGGCTCATCCCCTGGGACCTCAACCTCCTCGGACTCCTGTGTGAGGATGGATCCGGCAGGGGAGAAGGAATGTCCGGCTCAGAGGGTCGTGCACAATGACGGACCGGGGCCAACGTGGTCGTGTGGCACTAGCCTCGGTTTGCCCAGTCAGCTGGAGGCATGACAATGCTGCTGCTCCGCTATGCACGCTGCAGGAACTGCTCTGAAGAGGCTGCAGAGCTCTGCTGATGCCAGAGGAAAATGAAACCGAGGCTGGGATTTGAGGCACATTTGAGGCTTCCAAAAAACGCTGCGGCCTGACACAGCATTTCTGTAGATGGAGTCGTTTTAATTACATTCCTCCTGACTGCTTACCCCTGAGGCAGTTCGAGACTCAGAGTCCATAAGCAACAAACAGACAACCTAGAAGCTGTTGGCAACCGCTAGTACCAGGCTGCTGAAGGCTCTAATCACCAACCCGATTCCGTCTCAACTCTTTACGATGCGAAATTGTATGTTGATCTCAGATTAACCGCTTTTAACAGCTACTTACAAACCATGAATAAAACACAGATCATATTTTAAAGGATTTGGCTAGTAGTATAACTGTTTACCCCCACATCAACAGGACTGCATTCCAACAGCATTCCAAACAGCATTCCTTCCCTTACACTCATGGAAAACTGTTGCTCATTTTACAAGAACATTCTCATGGGAATGAACTGTTGTGCAAGTGATAGCCTGTAACGATTTCCTTTTCAATCTTTAAACAGTCAGCTGATTTGTGAGGTGCTCTAAAACAACATTTGATGATAAACAAAAACATGTACTTGGTACAATAGACAATTATCCTTGATGAACGTCTGCTATTGAAGTGGAGGAAACCCTTCCACTAGTCAATCAACAAATCTCAATCAATGATCAGTTCCTGGGTCATGGAAGAGGGGACGGAACTTAAAATATAAATAAGAAACATGTATATCAGGTATATTCTGGTACAAACTGTTTTTTGACTGCCCCTTTAGACATATAGTAAGGCAACAAGATGTACGTAAGGCTCTAGACTAACTGGGCAGTATTTGTGCCTTGTTTATGAAGGCTGAAAGCAACAGAAAATGTAGCGTAGTGCAAATTTGCAAAATACATTTGGCATTACATAAAAGCATTAGCAGTGCTCATAAATCTGCTTTTTCTCCTCTCTTCCTGGGGGGAGTGGGTGGGGTGGTAGTAGTGACTCAAAGATTAGTCATGTTCCACCCACCCAAGCAAAAACAATTACGGCGGACACATTCATGTACGAAGAGGACTAAGCTTGGGTCTTCTAGAGAGCACCACTGCTACACGAGATAGGATTCTTCACTGTCTTCAGTAAGAGCTGTAAGGGTAAAAAATAAATATATACCATGTCGCCTTAAAAACTAAGCTTTTAAGGATTATGTAGAACACTCTGACAGTCCACATGCCGGTCATCTCGAACCATGTACATGCAGTATGTGTAAGAGAGATCTCCAGAGAAAATCCTGTCGTTGCTAAAGACTTCAGAGCTAAACGTGGGTTCACCTTCCCCTGGACACGTCGGTGCGCTGCACGGTGCCGTCTCCCTCAGGGGCTAGCGGCCGCTGCTTCCAGCATTTCTACCTCATCCAAACCTCAAGAGCCACACAAAAGCAAACAAAAGAACTTGCACTAGAACTTGTCCGGGCTAGACACTTTAGCTTCCAGTCCATCCTCTTCACATAGGGTCAGTAAGAACAAATGCGAACGAGGCTGTTCAACCCAGCCGAAGGTCACAGCAAAGGGAGAAAGGAAACCTTAAATGTATCTTGACATGCACAAAGATCAGCGCTGAACATTAAAAAACAACAAAACGAGAGGGGCGAAATCTCAACGTTGATTAGTCCCACAAAGGGCCAAGTCCAGGACGGACAACAGGAACCCACTCTGGAAAGAAATGGTTGAAACATGGTCCAGTTCTAAGACGACCGGTTGGGCACGGGCACGCCACTTCCTCCAGCCGGCTTCTGGGAACCACTTTAATATTTACCTTTACAGTTCATTGACAACCCAGTTGGGAACTGAGGGAGCTGCAGTCCACTAAAAGACCGCTTGACACAGTGTGTAACAAACCCGTTAGTCGGACTAGGTGGACGTGATGGATTTCCCTGGTCTACAGACAAGACTACACAAGGCGCCCATCCCAGTGCACCTTGACCGGGGCAGTAAAACACACTGGAGTCACTGAGTAAACAGAGGTATTGCACTCAAAAGGGTCATGGAAACATCGAAGATAGTTGAGAGCAGGTAGGAGCATCCCCTGCCCCCACTCCTGTAGCTCCATTAGAGCGGGCTGCGAGACTTACTGATGTGGAGCAGTAATGAGGACTCCTATCAACGGCATGTCTAATTAAATCATCTGGAGCTAATCGCGGACGCAGGGAGTTAATAGATTATGGCCCGGACTAGCCCTGGCCCACAAACAATGGCCCGTAATCTGGGTCGCTAAATCCCGAGCTAATCAGGAGCAAACAGCTCGGAGCCTCAGGTCTGGTCAGGGGGTCCAAGGCTGTACGCACATGTGCATGCGCACACACACACCATTGTGGACACGCTTCCGTCTGAGGCTGCAGTAAGACAATTAAAGGAGGGCTGTGAAACCACTAATTCAGTCTTCTCCCCTACAGGACCGGCGTTTAATATCTTCTCTTTGTACTGGGATTATGTGGCTGTCACAAATGATAAAATAATCTTCATGTAAAAACGGATTTCGTTCCGGATCTGTACAGCCACAGAGGTGGCAATTTCCCTGCTTATCTGAAGCACACTGACTGGTCTAGACCCAGAGCTGAGAGAGAGAGAGAGCTTCCAGAACCTTAAGCTGTCGAAGATAGGAGACAGCACTTTCCCCTCTGTAGCCTGGCAGACATGACCTGCAAATCCTCCTCCTGATCCTACCTAGGCAGCAGGCCTGACCAAAAAGCCCTCAGGATTGGACGGATTGACAACAGCATAGTGACTAAGGATGTCACACTTTTTTTTGTTTTATAACTTGATTCCAATTCAGTAAGATTCGGCCCCAACAGTTTTCCATTACCAACACATTTGGCAGTATCGACTGTACTGAAGAAATTTCACAGAGTACCAAATCATGTCAAACCTTAGCAAGAAGAACAGAAAGTCACCATGAACATGGCAAACAATTCAACTAGTGAATCTCAATAACCCGCACTAGTTGACATATAACAGCAGTCCAGTGTTAGTTAACATTTTGCTCCATTGAGTCTCTAATACCAAAAAATGGCTAACTGCTACATGAGAGCATAGGGCTTAAAGCAAACGGCCTGAGGTAACAACTAGAAGGGAGCTTAAAACTGCATTTCACTTAACCACAAAAAAAGTATTTTCTGGCTCACTCAACTATGTCTGGTACATAAACATAATCAGGTGAATGTCAGAGCAGTAAAGCATATACGTTAAATCATCAACCCCTGGCTGATTACGCATGTTAATATCACATTCTACTGCCATAGTATTAACTAGATGAAATGGCCAAAACGGGCATGTGCAAAGTACATTTTGTTGGCCTATTTCTTCTAGATATCTTCCAGCTTTTCCAGGGGGCGAGTTGGGCTGCGATGAAACAGACATTCAACCAAATAACCGCCAGTGAAACTGGATGTTTGTCAACCAACTGACAAACATCAGAGGCCAGCCAGGGGTCAAGAGTCCACATCTGAACAGTGAGCGCCCCTCATTCAGGCTCCCGCATGCTAATCCCCTACCAAGTCACCTACCGGCCACCTGCTGCAAGCCAGTGTCCCGGCCCCACCTCCAGTCACTTCCTCATTGCACACAGGGTTACAAAACATGACCAACACGCAGCGGAAGGAAGAGGGGGATGATATGGGCGAGGTAGTCATGTTCCCATGGGAACCGAGAAGTCTAGCCTAATGCGCAGCAGCTGAGCCAGCATCCGACCCGCCCACAGTAAACACACAAAAAGCCCTCTATTCAAAACAGTGCTAACACAACACAGGCAGATGGAAGGTGACTATATAGCACCTTTCAGATTTGTCAGACGATAGCCCATGGTGTAGCAAGGTCTTAATAACGTGAGCACTTTCTAGGTAGGTTTACAAAAAACGGTTTTAAAAAAGAAATGCCTCCCAGTCTTACTTCAGAATGCCCCCAGGAGGCTTCGGAGCTGGCAGCAGTAATAAGTAGGCTATATGCCACTGTGTCGTTCCCGGTTGGAGGATGTTGTCTGTACACGGCTGATAGAACATGACCGCTCTGCCTTTCCCCATGGCTCCGTTTCCGCGTGAACGCAACTGCCCACTCTCCCTGCTACGCCACCCGACTGACCGCAAAGCCGCTCACACTCACTTTTAGTGAGCTTGAGCCATGCAAAAAAATACATCTAACAAACCTGCCCTGGTCTGGAAGCTACCACCTTGAGAATAATCTGTTAAGTAGCTAGAGCCCTGACATTTAATAAAGCCCATAATGCAGGAATGAGGAGGGGATTAAGGAGGGGGTGGAGAGGAGGAGGAAACAGGACCGAGATAGGCCACTGGACAGGTGAGAGCCATGGGTGCCCTTGAAATGGCCTGACTCACAACAGCAGCAATGGCCCTGTGTTTGAAGGGGAGCGTGCAGGTTAGAGAGAGCGCCCTTGGTAACCACAGGCCCCCGCGGCTCATGCTGTTCCCGTACTTCAAATACCACGGTGTTACAGCGGTGTGCTTAACATATACGTTCTGGAGGGATGAAGGGTCACCGGGGGGGGGGGGGGGGTCGGCGCTGACGGACAACTGGAATCAGGTCCTCCCAGGTTGCACTCACTCCTGTAAATGACTCTGAACAAACGGCATCTGCTAAAAAGACTATTTTAGTGAAATGCAGCCAAGTCTGGCTGGACCATTTCCACTATAATGACAAGCAGAGCGGAGAGAGGTCCAGGTCCCTGAGGGCCAATTGAAAAGCAGGCAGAAGCTCCCTCGGGACGCAGACTCTCCCATCCCAGCCCCATTCTGCCCGCGCACGCCACGACAGGTCATGACACATTTAAAAGGTGGACTTAGTGACTCCACTTGGTCTGTACACAGTAGTGGTAAACACGCCGGAAATTAAGCAGATGTCTGCCGGCCAGATAAGCTATGCAGGAGGAGATGCTGAGAACCCCCCCCCCGCCCCACATCGAGCCATCTCTCATTTTGTTTCAGGTGGCACCAACACAACTGACCTAGCCACAGATCTCAGTGATTCTATCAAATTGTCATTTAGAGACAACTCAGCTTGATGTGGAATTCCAAAGACGAGGAGCCACAATGTCCAACCTTCCAAAAATCAATAACCAATTATCCATTGATAAAAGGCATTTCTTGTCTTTCCACAGGCTTAGTGCTGCTCAGAGAAATGCTAGATGCTATCATGAATAGGCACACTGATAAGCAGAGTGCATTAGTTCACTCACAAACTTCAACCCCTGAAGCAAATTACAGACCTGCCAACAAATCCTTCTCTATCCAAACATTGAAAAGCACAGACGTGTGCGTGCGCATCACTGAGCTGAAGAGGACAACACGCTAGCTGCCCATTACAGATTTGACTGCAGCATGGATTCCACATGGTGAAAGGATGACAATCTGCAGGAGCAAAGCTCCGTGACATCGGCAGCAACAACCAACCACCGTGTTGGCCTGCTGGCCCGGCAGCCTGCGGTCGCAGCAGTGGAGTTACATGCCAAGCTAAGGAGATTACCCTCTCTCGGCCCAGAGCAGTAGCTCTCGCCATGTCCCGACCGCCACAGGCCAACCAAAACCCTGGCTGGAGTCATCCGTGGCCAGGCAAACAGTCAACATCACTTATCCCGCTCCACATACAGACCGTGTTATCCTAATTTAAGGAGCTCAGCAAAACCACCCCCCTTTAGAAAAATAAAGTGGCGAGTTGCTGCGTAAACTACAAGGTGACCAAATTGAATGTTCCTACATCCAATGAATGAGCCATTCGGTTAGTGCACGGTGATCCCGAAATGCAGCAGTGGAGAACATACTGCTCCAACTTCAGTGAACTGAAGAGCAGCATTTTAACCCGGGGCAGCCGTGCGGGTGGATGAGTGAGTCAGTCAGTCATGTAGTGCTATTTTCTCCTCCTCCTGGTGGCCTGTTGTACAGCGGAGTGCTCTCAGTCTCTGAATCTCCCTGAGGAGGTTGTCTGTCAGACAGTGTCATTACAGCCACACACAGAACAAGGCGTGTGTGTGTGTGTACAAAATACCCTCCTACCCAGCAACATCTCAATTCGAACTGGCAAACCCCTAAAAATCTATCCAATTTCAAGAGACCTCCGACTTGGCACCTCAAGTGCTTTCTGAACACCACCTACCAAGGTGAACATTGCTTTTAAACACCTTTGCTCGTTACAACATGATACTCTCAGCTCAGCATTGAAGGAACAGAATTTTGACCAGTTTTAGATTAATTCCAAATACATTCTGATAAAAGAAAATGACCAGACACACAGAGTATAGGCCAGGAAATGACAATTGAGGACTAAAAATGGCTATAGTAAATACTAAAGAATCATCTAACATGTAAATATTTTTATGAATATATAATATTTCGGTTCCTTCAGCATTCATGGCTTGTGCTCAAGTGGTGATTGTCAGCTACAAGCATGGAAAGAGATTCCTGTCCTGATCAAATTCCCTGTCCTGGGCACCTCAGAGAGCTCACCAGGAAATGAAGACAATTTTTACAAAACACAACTTGAACACTTGACACAGGAGGGGCCTGTTTGTTTCCGAGTGTGGGCTCAGAGTGCTGTGAATCTGGGCAGCTTCTCAACCTCCTGCCGCCTTACTAAATGTCACAACAGTCCCCCACGGAAGATACTCCGAGGAGAGAAGCTGAAGCGGCCTGAGCAGAGCAGCCATGTTTGAATAATTCATTACGCGTTGGGATTACACGGTCATGACCTTTTTTCATTTTAGGCAGCATGATACAGCCAAATTTTACATCTCGTTTTTGACCGTATGAGATGGTGTCATATGATTTATTTTCATAACAAACCTTCTAAATTTCTACACCACCCTGTGGTGGCAGCACATAAGTGGTTTCAATCAGCCCTTTCCTGTTCTGACTGCATAAAACAATAAAACTTCCACCAATCATACATTTTCTGAACATCTGTTATAATTTCCACACAATGCTAAATAGGGCTGCATGATTAGTAGAACATGTCTAGTTTGGGACAAATACGCAGTTTGGGATAAAATCTAAGTCTCTCCTAACCTCCCATTTTTCCTTGGTGACACAACCCTATCTTCCTCCCTAACTCACTGGAGATATACATTTAAAGATTCAGGTCATCTTTCAAAGGAGGCCCAGCCTGTAGAAGCCTATAGAGGGAGATGTCAAATTTCTGAATGTCAGCCAAGTTCCTTTACTTGTTTGCATGTCTCAACTGTCATTTTTTGGAGCGCAGGGCACATTGCCCAATGGGATCTTGCTAGCTCGTCCTTGACTGATCATCAACTTTCCTAGGTTCTACCCACTTGACTTCACTAGCCTCCCACTGGGAGAGACCGACTGTGGGTGTGCTTGGTTCAGATAGACAAGCCTTTGGTATAATGCATACACAGACTCTCAATCAGTAATTTCAACAATGTTGTGCTGCGTCACAACAATGTTATGCTAATAATCATCTTCTCTTATATGAAATATTAACTACATTTTATTTAAAAGTAATAAAATGTATATTACAAAATTAACAAAAACCCAAACCGTTCGGTTCATCAAGACAGGTGTACGTTAAAATATACTGCCCAGCAAGCTTAGAGGCAGCCTAGATAACTGGATATACAGTTGAGGCTTGTCAGCAACAAGCAGACGAAGTTGAACTAGATAGAAAGGGCATGTGAAATGGCCTACTAAGTCTTTGACTCCGGTACTCAACATTAATATATACCAAAGAGGTCCCCACTCCTCCTGACTCATAGGAGATATAGCCTTGCAACAAGGGAATGGCAAATGCAATAAGGGAGTAGCCAAATGAACATTCGGTGCCTGCAGCCATTCCACAGATAAACCTTGCCTAACACCTGGAAGACAGGAGATGAATGGAGAGGATTATTTTCAAGGGCATATAAATACAAAAATACAAAGCCAGTTCAACAAATTGACAAGTTTAGGCTATATTAAGACATCTCACCAGAGGGATATTTTTGCCCAGCGTGTCAGTTAGCTTCTAGCCTAACAGCCATTCAATAGACTGGACAGGAAGATCTGACAAAAAGCAGCTTGTGATGTTAAACATGAGCACTCAGGTCTGGTGCTTATCAGCCCTGTGTAAGGTGTTGACCAGCCACGGTGTGAACAAAAGGTTCCCATTCAGCAGCATAACAAGTCTGCTCTGGTCTGAGAATCTCTGGACAGAGTGGGTCTCTGGAGCTGCCGTGAGTGTCAACAGATTTAGTACAGAAAACAAAGGTGATCATAATCATTCTGTTAGGCAAACTGCATTGTAAAATGCGAGGCGATATTACAAAGAGTGAAGAGAAGAGAATTGGCTATTATGCCAGAGTTGTAGATTTGGAACTCTAAGGTGGGCAACTTGAATTCAACACACCAGTAACATTTGACTGTGTGCTTACTGGGAGTTAATCAAAGAGAACAGACCTGATGTGATCTTCAACGAAGACATCCCACATAAAATATCTATTTAAAAGTCTCTCATGTCTATGCGTGCAACTTCTAAAATAAACAGATGCATTTCCATAAAATAAGTTTCCCACATTGTTACATCTGAAATTTATTTAGGTATAACCGAAAGCCTACTTAGTGTGTGATAAACTGACAATGTCAACATTAAAAGCGTGTTGGTAATCACATACAATATACAGATTGTGTCATAGAAGAAAAAGAATTAGAGGAATTTCCCATGCAACATCCTCTAAGCTATGCCAAGTAAATATGTAGGATATTGCTTTGGGATGAATAGTGAAATCAAGTGTTGCTTTACCTGCTTTAATTGAGCATAGTTGACTGGAAAACTTTACAAAAGTTATAAATAATAATAATAATAATAATAAATTATATTTACAGTGCTTTTCAGGGACCCAAAGACAATGTATAATAGTGACATGGAACAGAAAACAAAGCACAACAAAATAAATACTATGAGAAAACAACGAAGATTGAGAGTGTGGGATTTGGCGTGGCTATGGGTAGGCGATTTTGAACAGATGAGTCTTGATGCGTTGCTGGAAGATGGGGATAGTCTCAGAGTCACGGATGGTTTTGGGGAGAGAATTCCAGAGACGAGGAGCAACCCTTGAGAATGATTGGTCACCAAAGCCTTTGAGCTTGGACTTGGGGATTATGAGGTGGCCTGCAGTACTGGAACAGAGTTTGTGTGTTGGTTGATATGGAAGAGGAGAGGTAGGCAGTGGCAGTGTTTAGGGCTTTATATGTCAATAGGAGGATATTGTAGTTGATGCATTGGGAGATAGGAAGCCAGTTTAACTCAGAGGATGGGGGTGATGTGCTGCAGGGACTTGGTGTGAGTGAGTAGTCTGGCTGCAGAGTTCTGAACCATTTGGAACTCATGGAGGGATGTAGATATGATGCGGGTAAGTATGGAGATGCAGTAGTCAAGACGAGAGGTTATGAATGCATGTATGTATGTATTAGGGTTTCAGCAGCAGGACGGGAGAGGGCAGGTCTGAGTTCGGTGATGTTGCGAAGATGGAATAATGGAGATTTTACAGTCTGTTTGACATACTGATCAAAGGAGAGTGTAGAGTCCAGAATGACGCCAAGGTTACATGCGGGGGGGGGGGGGGGGGTGGAGAAACAGTGTCATCGATTTCTTTGTGTGCAAAAAATTCTAAACAAGTTTCCCCCGGAGACGGATCTTGGAGCCGTAACTAAGTAGCCTAGAACATGTAACTTCGCTTGCCAGCGGTGGGCAGCAGCCGATCATAAAAGGCATGTCTGGCACACTGTACCACTGTTCCTACCCTACAATCTTTCCTATAGCAAAATGGGCGAAAGTTTAAACGTCAACTCCTGGGACTGAAACACAAGTGCACATGCCCACAGGCACCTAGCGATGAGTAAACCAAGGGAAAGGCCCAAAAGCAGTCAGACAAGCTCTATAGCTAGCAACCAGGGACCGCAAACTAACATCAGCAAGGATAAGAATAATGTCAAACTTCGAGTTTTATTGAACAGGTAATTCTATTTTTCATATTATTTGCGACTTCATTCTATATCAGGCATTGGAGCGGAACCGCTTTCGGACCGGCGAGTAATTGCAAAATGCTGTAATTTCTTTACTGAAAAAATCCAACCTAGTGCCTGCTTTAACTACAGTGGCAACGGGCAAAGTTTATAATATTGCAATAAATTTAAATAAAGGTTCTTTTTGCATGTCTTTTTCCGGTGCACTGGAATCATACCGAACCGTGACCTCTGTGTACCGTCACACCCCTAGGTACTATACTACGCTTGAGAGATAATAGTATTTGTTGGTAAACAAAAGGGTGTTCCGCATAGCTATAATGGCAAGGCGTACGTATAGCTAACAGCTTGTCTGATGTGAATTAACAAGTTATAAATCCTGTTAAGTACAATCGTCAAGAAATTTCACTTTTGAAAAAGTTTGTCTGGTTTACATGCCCTGCAGAGAGACCGCACTCATCAAGGATGTAAACAACATCAGGGTAAAGCTGCACGCTGAAAAGCACTCCATCCTTTTACTACTGGATATAAGAGCAGATTTTGATACTAACGATCATAACACTCTCCTTAACAGGCTATTAAATGGGGTTAGCGTCTGAGGGTTTAGTATTGAACTGGTTCAGGACTTAGCTGACTGGCCAAAACTTTTTGTATTACTGGGTGTCCATGCCTCAAAGAAAAGAAAATCTTATCTGGGGTCAAAAAGAGGTTAGATTTTGGTGCCTATACTGTTGAATTTGTATATGGTAACTGCTTATCAACATCATTAGAAAGCAAGGTATTCACTTTCAAAGCTATGCAGATGTTACAAAACTGTATAGTTGTGCTCATATGTTTGCATACCCTGGCAGAAATTGCAACATTTTGGCATTGATTATGAAAATGACTGATCATGCAAAAAAAACTTATATTTAAGGATAGTGATCATATGAAGCCATTTATTATCACAGTTGTTTTGGCTTCTTTTGAAATCATAAAGATAACAGAAATCACCCAAATGGCCCTGATCAAAAAAGTTTACATTCCCTTGAATGTTTGGCCTTGTTACAGACACTCAAGGTGACACACAGGTGAAAATGGCAATTAAATGGTCAATTTCCCACACCTGTGGCTTTTTTTGTTCTTGTTGCAATAAGTGTGTATAAACAGTCAATGAGTTTGTTAGCTCTCACATGGATGATGCACTGAACAGCTGCGTGCCTTCTTATGGATTCAATATTGAATGTTCAGATATCAGTCCGGCTTTCGGCCTGGATATAGTACTATTAGAGCTTCTACTCTAGTTGTAAATGACATTGCTCAAACACAGGACGGGGGTTCATGTTGTGTGGCTATGTTTAGATCTTTCGAAGGTCTTTGATAGTCGATCATTCATCCTGTTGAAGAAACTGGCCTCCATTGGTCTTGTTAGGAATGCTCGCTCATGACTTGGTAACTGAGTGATAGAACCCAGGCCATTGTAACAGATGCTATAAGGTTACGTCCTGGTTGTTCAAAAGGGAGTTCCTCAAGGTTGGATTTTGGGACCTCTGTTGTTTACACTCTATATAAATGAAATTTGTACCACTCTGAGAAATTGTAAATATCATTCCTATGCTGATGACAATAACATATGATACTGGCAAATCCCATGCTCAGGCTTTTACTCATCTTGATTATGGTGATCTATTTTACATGCATGCATCAGTTTCAGTGTTGAGGTCCTTGGATGCAGTCTTTCATGCAGCTCTTCATTTTATAACGGGTGCAAAGTTTCATACGCATCACTGTATTCTGTACTCTTTGGTTGGATGGGACTTCTTAGCTTCCAGGAGGGCCAGACACTGGCTGACGTTTGTCTATAAGACTAATGCACAACCTACCAAATTCTCTCACTAAATTAACCTGGATTATTGGCGGTTATAACACACGCTCATGGAATAAAAAGATATCCAAAGCCTTGAAAATGCCAGTCAGAACTGTTCAATCACTTACTAAGAAGTGGAACATTTGGGGATTTCTTGATACCAAGCCAAGGTCAGGTAGACCAAGAAAGCTTTCAGACAAAACTGCCAGAAGAATTGGTCAGAATACAAAGAAAAAGCCACAGGTAACCTCAGGAGAAAAATACAGGCTGCTCTGGAAAAAGACAGTGTGGTTGTTTCAAAGAGCACAATACGACGATATTTGAACAGAAATGTGCTTCATGGTTGCCAGAAAAAAGCCTTTACTGCGCCAATGCGACAAAAAAGCCCGACAACACCCTGACGCGCCTCACAGCCTTTGGCACACTAATTTGGAGTGACGTGACCAAAATAGATATTTATGGTCTCAACCATAAGCGCTGTTTGGAGAATGGACAACAAGGCCTCTAGGGAACAGAATACCATCCCCACTGCGAAGCATGATGGCGGCTCACTGATGTTTTGGGGGGGGGGCATGAGCTCTAAAGGCACAGGGAATCTTGTGAAAATGTAAGGCAAGATGAACGCAGCATGTTGTGAGAAATGACTGGCAGACAATTTGCATTCTTCGGTACGAAAGCTGCGCATGGGACCCTTGGACTTTCCAGCACAACAAAGACCCTAAGCACAAGTTGACCCACCAGTGGTTACAGCAAAAAAAAGGCGAAGGTTCTGGAGCGGCCATTACAGACTCCTGACCTTAATATCATCGAGCCACTCCGGGAAGATCTCAAACGTGCTGTTCATGCAAGACGACCAAAGACTTTGCATGACCTGGACGCATTTTGCCAAGATGAATGGGCAGCTATACCACCTGCAAGAATTCAGGGCCTCATAGACAACTATTGCAAAATAATGTTTTCTTTACAAATGGCACATGTATTAGCAATTCTCCAAGGGTATGCAAACTTTTGAGCACAACTGTATATCTCTGTATCCCCTGATGATTATAACCCTACTGGAACTAAACAAAAATTAGGTTGTGGTTATGGGTGCCAAGATCTTAAGAGAGAAACTGACAACACAAATCCATGCTGGTTAGACCTAGAATCAACACACCAAGCTACAAATCTGGGTGTATTCTTTGACTCTGACCTCAGTTTTGAGGTCAATATCAAAAATGCAATGAAGTCTGCCTTTTATCATTTAAGAAACATTGCAAATGGTAGTTTGCTCAAGTCAGGTCAAAACTGAGAGACTCGTGTTTTAATCACTAGTTGGCTTGACTATTGTAATTCCTTTCTGTCTGGTCTTACCCAAAAAAAACATCAGCAAACTGCAATTAATTCAAAATGCAGCAGCACAAGTTGTAACAAAGACCAAAAGGACAGAACCCATACACTGTATTTGAAAGTCCCTGCATTGGCTGCGAGTTACTTACAAATGTCTGATAAGTTTTTTAGATGTGTCTGGTCAGTCACTCAGATCTTCTGGCCCTAGCCTTTTAATTGTCCTTATATTCAGAACCAAAATGTTTAGTGAGGCCTCTTTCAGCCATTGTGTCTTAAACTTTGGAACCTGCCTGAAGTTCTACATAATAAAATCCAAAATATCACTTTAAGACATATTTTTAGCATTGCTTCTTATGTGTTTTAAGTGATCTACCAGTTTTATTTTTGTTAAAAAAAAAAATTCAACTACTGTCTCTTGGCACTCAATTCTTACAAGATGTAAGAATCAGCCAAATTATGAGTAAAAATTCAGGACAACTGAATCTTATTCATATTCATTGGCAAGCCATGCAATTGGGTCAGTGGTAAAGTGCCTGGTGGGATTTCATTGAGTACGATTCAACATAGAAAATCCCTCAATAAGAAAATATCATATAGCCATATTTCTATCCATCTGTTTACCAAAAGGCAGAGGCGCTGTGTGTTCATTCACTAATCCACCGCTGGTCCTTTATTCTTTAGAAGAAAACAATTAGTTGTCAAAAAAATTACTGACATTGGATTTTCTTCTCTGTTCTTTTTTATCAATTGAAGTTAAAAACAATAAATCAACAAGTACCCCTTATTACTGATTTATAGTCACAGGAAATTCCAAAAGGCTTTCATTTTCTAACTGACAAGCGTGAAATAATCAAGCATTAAAACAGATACATTAGTTATCTGAGTTAAAACAGAGTATAAATTAAAACAGAGTATAAACAGATACGTTAGTTACACAACCATGGGTTGATTGGACCTTGCAAGTGGTAGAAATGTGCTCTACAATAGTTGTGTTTTATGATCGTTGCACAGTGAAAATTGATTTCGTTGTAAACACAACCTCTCTCTCAGAGTAGGACTAACGCTGTAACCACTTAATTCTGAACCCATCGGCGTCCCTACTGGAGAACCAGTCAAACTGACCTGTATCTCCTCGTAGGCCTCGTCGATAGTGGTGACCTGGTGCTGCTCGTGTAAGGCCGGCTCATCACAGAAGAAGCACACCAGGCTTTTGTCGCTGAGGCAGAACAGCTTGACCTTCTCGTGGTCTTTGCAGGGATAGGAGCTCCTCTGGGCATTAAGGATTGCGTCCAGCGGAAAGGCAGAGTAGCGCTCAACGATGTTGGACAGCTTGAGGCTCGGGGAGAGAAGAGGGTCTGGGAAGGTCCTCCTGCACTCAGGACAGTCTCGTGCGCCATGGGGCTCCTGTCTGCTCCAGTGCTCTGTGATGCACTTTCGGCAGAAATAGTGCTCACAGCCAAAACTGACAGGGTCCTGGTAGATGCTCAGGCAGATGGAACACAATAGCTCATCCTTCAGACAGCAAGCCATTTGGAAACACAGAGGTTGGACTGCATTTAATTGCACACTGGTTGGGAGCTTTTTAATACAGGACTGGCCAGAGAGAGATCTTCAGGTTTTGGATCTTGGCTGGCAGTTAACTGAAAACCACTTCAGAATTTTGGGCACTCTTCTTAGAAATTACTGCGAGGGGAAGGGGGACAGCCATGTCAAAAATACAGTCAAATCTATCAGATACCACTACCGAGCAAGCAGTCCATATAAGACAATAGCAGACATAAGCAGTATACAGTCAATTACCCCGCTAAGGGCTGTTGCTGAGTGCCAGGATAAAACCCTTGACAATAGTATATTGGGCATAAATCACACACCCCCGACGGTAGCTTAAAGCTATAATGAACCGGTTACCAACGCAATTAGTACAGGACAAAGTCATGTAAATTGTATATCACGCTTTCAGACAATAAACACAAATGTAAACATAAAAGAGCATCTGATAAAGCGTAGGCCTGACGTTGTCACTGGAGAAAACTAGCCATCTTCCATCGCTTGTAAAACAATACAAAATAGTAAGAAAGGATTGGCTGATTGCTCGAACTTACGTTCCGTGAAGTTAATTTAGAAAATGTGACTGACTCTCAACCCTACCGCAATGCATAGTAAGTTAACAGGTAACATCCGCCTCGTCTTAATTATACGACGACGGAGCTTCGCTTTGCAAAGCAACTGGAGTATTCTGACCTGTCCTCCCATCGACACTGGCCAAATGAATGTCATATCAGCTAACAAGCTAGCTGTCCTTCGCTTTGTAGCTAGCCACGGTATTGTAGCTATTGTACTTCCATTACACCCGGTTAAAGAAGTCAACGTTCACATGGATATGTGTATAATATGCTTCGTTTGTCGGCATATTTTCAGTAACCAAACTGTCCAATTAACGTTAGCCAGCTAGTGTTTGCAATTTAATTGGCTGGCTAGCTAAAGTTAGCGGTTAATACAGTAGTTGCCTTGATTGCCAGATGGATTTGTAAACATCTCATCTTCCTCACATTATACACAAGATAATGGGAGGCACTTAGCAAGTCACCGTAATCAGCTAATGTTAATTTAACTAGTTTAAACAAGTGACTTTACCAAAAAATATTTTAAAAAGACTAGATCAAATAAATAATTTCAAAAAACCTCACTCACCCGCATTCAGAGCACTGCAGCAGACATGTACAGCTCCTCACTTGCCAATGCTGGTCAGTCGGTCTTTTCCAGGAAGGAAGGAATGGAACACTAAAATAGAACAAACCAACCCTCCACCTGTGCGAACTATGGGGGTCATACTGCCACATCAAAAGTATTCGTTCAATATGTGGTTGCTTATTCACATACACTTGATATTTATTTAAGTTTCAATTTATGTCTAGAAAGTGCATGTGAGCATATATGTGAAAGTACATAGACGAAGGAAAAATATAGGCTAATTTAGGAGAGAGAAATGTTTCCCCCTGTAAACGAATGGAATCGCGCAACTTTCTCACGTTCGTCGGAGAACATGGTTAAGACCATAGGGTTGAGACAAAGTTCAGTGGCACCAGCAGCACTAACATGAAACTTATTTTCAAAATAAAAGTATACACATACAAACGATTAAATCGTTTTTGTAAGAGTAGAAAAACAATAAACATAGATTGATATTCCAAGTAGACGTTTAAAATGTTTGTTTTACTATGCTGTTAGCTACCTGACTACATTGTGATGTTATTGTAACACAGTAATAGTCTTATAAAAATCTTTGACTTTGACCATTTTAACAGGAAACAATATTGATGGTAGAACGTAAATAGACAGAGGAAGAATTTAATTCTGAGAATTCTGCTGGATTGGTGCGTCAATCTACGTATATCTAGTTTATATTTTATGTATCCATGAACCTTTTATGTTATTGCAGGCGATTATAATTCCGTTTAACAAAATATACTTACTGGTTATTAGAACCGAAAACGTTGAGGAAAATAATACATACATACATTATGACCTACACAGTTTAATAATGTTTGATTCCACCAGTAGGTGGTGATACATAGTTTAATTTAAAAGCAAAGCCATGGCGAGTTATACAAATCTTTGACCAATCCATTCACAAAATATATACTGAACAAAAATCTAAATGCAACACGTATATTTTTGGTCATATTATTTATAAGCTGAGAAAGAATATAACGAAATATTCCATAACACAGAAAATATCCCTCAAATGTTGTGCACAAATTGGTTTGTTCAGTGTACAAAAATGTCATATCATCCCTCATTTGTGGGTTCTAGATGAGCTGACATTTCAAAGATGTTCAGCTTGATATGTTTTACTTTTATTTAAAATCAGAACAGCATATACTGCATGAATCTCTTTATTGTAATAAGTGTAAACATAATTGCAAATGGCTTATGAATGGTCATGCAAAGCAAACCCTCAAATAATTTTTGTGTTTAAATGTGTATACCCTATGTATATAGTTTGTCTTGTTTTTGTACACTGCAATATAAGATTTTAAAACCATTATGCAATGTGTGAAATGACTCATTAACTTGTTACTAGTCAATTGCTTCAAATTTACAAAACATATGCAGACTCTTCAACATGTACAGGGGAAAGGCTATAAACAAAGCAGGTTTGTTTAGTATGCGATTGCAGTTTCGCAAAAGAGCAAAAACTTACACTGGAAAGTTTAATAATGTATTCATCTCACAAGAATACAACATCTCATATAGGCCATAGTGAATAATGGTGAATAAAAAAATATGATGGTACATACTAAAATGTTACTGCCTACCTATGCTAAAATCATTACACATACTTTGAGCTATGCCACATTTACAGTTTACATCATTCACTTCAATCGTAATTCTTTAAACAACTGTTAAAAATGTATTCCGGTGTTCAGCTAAGGCCCTGCATAAGAAGTCATTTGGTGCCATCTTCTTTCAATATTCAAAGTCAGCAACAGTGCTTCAATAGCAATCATACTGTGATGATACATATATTATACATACACAGTACCAGTCAAAAGTTTGAACACATCCACTTGACTGTGTAAATACTCGGGTCGGCTCCAGACATATGCGACAGAAGCGGTCACTTAGGGCCCCCAACCACTAGGGGTCCTCCAACTGCTAGGGAGCCCCCAAACGTAAGGGGAAGGGGCCCAAAATAAAACATTTCTATGGGCCCCCAAAAGGCTAGAGTTGGCATTGTACATACTTGTACTACTGTATATAAAACAGCATTAAAACCCAATCTATTATCTGATTCCCCAGTCTTTATATATAATGCCCACTTTCCTGTGTTGCTGTAAGTGCCTCCTTGCCACCCTCTTGCAGTGGCATGTTCACGTACTCCTCCTCCCTGGAAAGAGGAGCCTCAGAATCAGCCTGTGAGGAACCTGTGGGGGTGCTGCTCGTAGGGGTGGAGCACAGCCCGTTTCCAATGTTCACAGGATAGTTAACGGTGATGTTGACATTAACCAGGGGGCTGGATGGCAGGGAGCTGTTTGATTGGCAGTTGCTGGGCTGGGGGGTGCTGACCAGGGTGCTGGGCTGTTGGAGGCTGGACTGGAGGGTGCTAGGCTGTTGGAGGCTGGACTGGAGGGTGCTAGGTTGTTGGAGGCTGGACTGGAGGGTGCTAGGCTGGGGGGTGTTGACCGGGGTGCCAGGCTGTTGGAAGGTGGACTGGAGGGTGCTAGGCTGGGGGGTGTTGACCGGGGTGCCAGGCTGTTGGAAGGTGGACTGGAGGGTGCTAGGTTGTTGGAGGCTGGACTGGAGGGTGCTAGGCTGGGGGGTGCTGACCAGGGTGCCAGGCTGTTGGAAGGTGGACTGGAGGGTGCTAGGCTGGGGGGTGTTGACCAGAGTGCCAGGCTGTTGGAAGGTGGACTGGAGGGTGCTAGGCTGGGGGGTGTTGACCAGAGTGCCAGGCTGTTGGAAGGTGGACTGGAGGGTGCTAGGCTGGGGGGTGTTGACCGGGGTGCCAGGCTGTTGGAAGGTGGACTGGAGGGTGCTAGGTTGTTGGAGGCTGGACTGGAGGGTGCTAGGCTGTTGGAGGGTGGACTGGAAGATGCTGGGCTGTTGAAGTGGAGACAGGGGGTCTACTGACAGGCCCTCCAGGCTGTTGAAGCACCCTGATCCCATTGTAGTGCCCTGCAGGGTCTCTGGCTGACTGGCCTCGTTGCTGCCTCCCAGAAGAAACGTCTTTTCCTGACAGATGGTTTTGATTGAACTGTTGCAAACAACTAATGGCCCATCACTATCAAACTGAGAGAGAGCGAGAGAGACAGAGAGAGAAATAATTTGTTCAAGTTCAAGGAATCAAAATGTTCTTGTTCTTAGATGTCAAAACATAACTCACTTTAATTACTGCCTTCTCAGAATTCTCTTCTGTAGCTCGTCTGAACTGGATGATGGCTATAAGAGAACAATAAACAATTCATGCCCAGATCTGCAATAAAATCTGGGTTTTTACAATCAAGATCTGATCCGTACAGCTTTACCTTTCTTGCAAAGGACCATGCCTAAGACCAGCAAGAAAAAACCTGTCATTACTCCAGCAACTGGTGGGGGGACAACAACATAGACATGTTAGTAGGGAGACTGAAGCAGAGGAACATTCAAAACAGGAGTGTGACTCATGGACCACATCTAGTAGCTCTCTGGATTTACCCATCCATGGGTCAAAGCCTGGTGATTTGCCTTCTGTCGAAGCGACGACCAGCCAGTCAGTGGATGCCAGCTTTGGGACTAGTTTGGTTGGTAGAGTAGACAGGCTCTGCAGACTTGGCTGGGTGTGCCCCCTACCAGACGGCAGCGTTGTCAACTGTGGCCGTGAAGGTGTGGTGGTTTTCGGTGATTCATTTATCTTCAGTCCACATATCACATTTGAGCTGGCATTACCGTAAGTCAGTATGGGCCTTCCCTGAGACTTGCAGCTGTGGAGACAGTGTCAGTCTAATTGTTACAAAAAACAAGAACTGTGTGTGTTTGTGTGTCTGAGAGAGAGATCCAGGTTTATGTGTAAAGGTGAGGTCCAAACGTACCCGCAAAGATAGTAAAACTTGACAAATCGGCCCTGAGAAGGTCCACAATACAATAGAAAGAGAAATGTATGTGTTTGTGTGGGTCTGCACGAATGTGATTGACTCACTCTGTGTAGGGCTGACATGCCTGGGTGTAGGAGTGTTGGTCTGAGAAGGTTCCGTTGGGGCAGGTTTCACATTTCACATCTGAATCTGCTGTCCCTGAAACACCACAAGACATCATCATGTAAATTCTCAGAGTCAATTGTAACATTCACCTTTTCACGATAATATAAGCTTTACTTGTTGGTTATGAAAATACAGTACACATGTTAACATGGAAAGATGCTAACACAGAAGGCAATGATGTTTTTATTAGCATTTTATTATCCCTTCATTTCATTGAAATACAACATATCACATGTTGAAACTGAGAAATATTAGCATAGCCAGTTCAGCCAGGAAACCTGAGTGGTAATTGGGAGCATGCATCAACTGATGCATAATCGCCCTCACCACGTCAGATCACATACCTGTATATAAACATCAGGTTACTTAGTCAGTCGGTGTCGAGCTCGTACAGCATGCGGGGGCGCGCCCACCCACCACCCCTGCCTCACCTGTTCGTCTCTGTGTTCCTTGTGGGGGGGATCGGTACTGCACACCTTGCTCATTGCCATGGGAATTGTATAAATAATAACAAGATATGTTATTGTGGTGGTATCGTGTACACGATCACATAATGGCCATGAGGTACACTAAAGGAGCAGAACCTAATGCCAAGACTTGCAAGTACAGGGCTGTACACAAGTTGTCTAATAAATGGTTAAACTCATTCGTGGGGTTTTCTGTCTGAAGTGATTGTTTTTGAAGTGCAATGTATTCCCATTATTGCTTGATATAGCATTTTAGCTGCTCAACAGCTTGTTGTATTTTTCATTTCATAACATGCCAAATGTTTTCAATAGGTGACAGGTCTGGGCTGCAGGCAGGCCAGTTTAGCACCTTTTATGGATATTTTACAGAGCAATGCTGTTGTAATATGCGCCATATGTGATTTAGCATTATCTTGCTGAAATAACCAAGGCCTTCCCTGAAAAAGGCATTGTCTGGATGGCAGCAATATCTTGCTCCAAAACATATTGTTCACAGCCATCCAATATTGGTTTTTGGCCTTGTCCTATGCGTATAGAGATTTCTCCGGATTTTCTGAATCTTTGAATGATATTATGTACCAAAGATGATCAGATCCCCAAACGTTTTATGGTGAGAAATGTTATTATTGAATTGTTTCAATATATGCCTGTGCAGTCCTTTACAGAGGAAACTCAACCTCTCTGGGATGCTCTTTTTATACCTAAGCATGTTACTGACCGGTTGCCAAATAATCTAATTAGTTGTGAGATATATAACTTTTCCAGTCTTTTGTTGCCCCTGTCCCAGCTTTTTTGAAATGTGTTGCTGGCATCAAATTCAAAGTGGGCATATATCTTTCAAGAAACATTAACATTTCTCAGTTTCAACTTTTGATATGTTGTCTTTGTACTATTTTCTATTGAATATAGGGTTTAAATGACTTGCACATAATTGCATTCGGTTTTAATTAACATTTGACACAGCGTCCCAACATTTATGGAAACAGGGTTGTATTTGACAAGGACATAAGCGCGTGGAAGTTGTGTCCAGCAGTATTACCTTTTGTGGAGACCCCTTCGCCGGGCTTGCAGTATGAATAACTGGCACACTCCATGCAGTCGGGGCTTTTGCCCAGTATGCAGTACATCCCAGACTTACACTCACAAATGGCCTTAGTGCTGCTGGTGCACCGCTGAACATACTGCAGGCCTTTGTCTTGGCATGGGAAGAGAAACAAAAGCTCATGAAAGACGACACAGGTCAACCATCTGCGACTATGAAATTACACATCTCTTGAAATTATATAATCCACCCACCTTCTGAACACTTGGGACATCTGAAGCAATTAGGAGTGTAATTAAAGTTGGCAATATACTGGCCTGCATGGCATGGTTCACACACAGTGTCTGAAGTAGAGCTGCATTCAACCTTTCTGCGAGTCCCTGTCATGACAGAAATGTCTCAGTACATACAGCACCGCTCAAAAGGGGTCACTTAGAAATGTCCTTGTTTTTGAAAGAAAGGCACATTTCGAGTCCATTAAACAGCTGACTTTTCTATGGAACATCTACACAGGGACACAGAGGTCCGTTATCAGCAGCCATCACTCCTGTGTTCCAACGGCACGTTGCGTTTGCTCATCCAAGTTCATCACTTTAAAAGGCCAATCGAGCATTACAAAGCCCTCTTTTATTTTTTTTTAAATAAGCAATAAAACTGGCCTTCTTTAGGCTGGTTCAATATCTTCAGTATTAGTGTTTGTGGGTTTGATTACAAGCTCAAAAGGGCCAGAAACAAATAACCTTTTTTCTGAAACTCTTCAGGCTATTCTTGTTCTGAGAAATGAAGGCCATTACATGAGAAATTGCCAAGAAACTGAAGATTTCGTACAACGCTATGTACTACTCCCTTCACAGAACAACACAAACTGGCTCTAACCAGAATAGAGAGAGCAGTGGGAGGCTGAGGTGCACAACTTAGCAAGAGGACAAATATATTTGAGTGTCTAGTTTGAGAAACAGATGCCTCACAGGTCCTCAACTGGCAGCTTCATTAAATAGTACCCGCAAAACACCAGTCTCAAAGTCAACAGTGATGAGGCAACTTCCAGTGTTAGTAACATTGGAACTGGCATAGAATTATCCATATATTTATTTAGAAATTATTCATTGTGCTTTTAAGGGGATAGGGATGTTTTAAATGTAATTGTGATTTTGTGTAAGAATTACATCAATAAATGCTTATTCATTTACTGACGATTTGTCTTCATTGATTGACCATATACGTAATATTGACAATAGTCTTTAACCTCCTGTGACAGTGTGTCCTCTTATTATGACACTATGTTTTAGGGTTCCTACACCATTCACCTGTGTTGGTGCATGTAACATACATTACTTCTTGAACTTTGAATACCCCTCTGGTACTGACAAATGCAGTATATATTATGATGTACAGTATATAAATAAAACACTGACTGTATATGTCATTAGCCTTATATGTTGCCATGTTCAGGCATTGAAATGCCCACACACTTAGTGCGCATTCACATACATATACTCACTCACACTGTTTGCAAATTTGTTCATGTTCTGTTTTGATAAAAACAGTTGAAATTAACAGTTTTCTACTTCAACACGTTGGTGACTTTATTGTGTTATGTAGTAAAATAAACCCAATGTCATCATAATTATTTTCCCAAAAAGTACTTCCTGTTCAAAGACAAGGCTTAGATATTAAGGTCCTACTAATCCCAAACAGCTAAGATTAATAAAAAATCCATACATTGTCAAAGCTCACGCCTTAGGAGGATAAAATGCATTTTGTTAAATAAAAATTAGGATTTAAAACAACATTAACCCAGCAAGCAACTAAGAAATTACCCAAAGCTGGGTAGAAAAATCTATGAATAACCATAACCCAACCAAAGAGTAGAAAACCCAACACCACTGGGTCAAAATAACCATGTCTGGTTAAATCAAGTAACCCAACATGTTGGGTCATTTAGATAACCCAACCCCACTGGGTCAAAATAACCCAGTGCTGGATATGCACTATGGAAACCCAGCACTGGGTGGCAGAAACGACCCAAATTAGGTACATTTTGAGTGTAGTTTTCATTTCTCAGAACAGGAATAAACTGACAAGTTTCAGAAGAAAGTTCTTTGTTTCTGGACATTTTGAGCATATAATCGAACCCACATTATAGTTAATGTTCCAGATACTCGTCTAGTCTAAAGATGACAATTTTTATTGCTTCTTTAAACAGTTTTCAGCTGTACTAACATAACCGCAAATGGGTTTTATAATGATACATTTGCCTTTTAATATGTTAAAGTTAGATTAGCAAACCTAACATGCCATTGGAACACCGGACTAATGGTTGCTGATAATGGGCCTCTGTATGCCTATGTAGATATTCCAACAACAAAAATCAGTTTCCAGCTACAGTAGTCATTTACTACATTAACTATGTCTACACTGTATTTCAGATCAATTTGCAGTTATTTTAATGGACAAAAAAATTGCTCTTATTTTGAAAACAAGGACATTTCTAAGTGACCTATAACTATTGAATGGTTGTGTATTTCAAGTGTTGCAGTAGTAATATTGTAATATGTCTTAGTAATAAAAACATAAGCCTAAAATATCATAATAGCGGTCACATTTAGCACAGAGATTGTAAAGAATTCCAAGTTTAATTATTGTCTTGGAAGAAGGAGTGAACCTTACCAGGACTGCACATTATTGTCCTGGAGGAAGGAGTGAACCTTACCAGGACTGCACATTATTGTCCTGGAGGAAGGAGTGAACCTTACCAGGACTGCACAGACTGCAGCACATATGGACATTTTTGCAGTAGTATTCAGTTGTGCCATTGGTGCACAATTCGCCTGTGTCCGGCCTGTAGGGCAGAGTGTACACCTGTAGGGAGAAGGAACACGTGAGGTGTATTAGATCAAGAAGACCGGTGATGGGTGGAATACCCACCCAAGAGCTGGGGGGAAATGTGTCAGCAAAAAACAAGACCTGTTCTATTCTCTTTGAAGAACAAATACGGAAATATGTGGTGAAGTCACATATTGAAGTTTTCCAGGACACGCGCATGAAAAGGTACAATGTTCGGTCGGTAAAACCAATTAAAAAGCCCCTGTCTGTTTTCTCGTGTATGACAGGAAGTGGTAGGAGATGAACAGGAGATGAGAGATAGCAAGTGCAAGCAAACGAAACAAGAGCAAACTTCAGATAAGCTGCGAGGGACAGACTATGCAGCCTCAACAACAAAGACGCACCACTGCCAGGATTTCACACTATCATTCTCCATCTCTTTGTAGATGTAACACAGAGAACAGGCATTTCCTTTTCCTTAATAGTAACCACCCCAAATAATATACAGTCTAATGCAGAAGTTTTCTGGTTTGATACATTTTTGCTTTTGATGAATATGCAAGTTAAGTCTGAAATGGATCTTTGAAAAACATCTGTATTTCCATTTATGGTGAAATTGAGAATTCATTACATACACTGTATTCTGTGGAATTCATCTTTATTTCAAATGATAGCCATGATGCATTATAACTAAAACTAAATATTAAATCTGCAACCCTATCATACAGAACATAGGCTATTCGTGAGGATAAATCTGAGCATCCTATGGTTATAGTCATTTAAAAAAAAGTAAGTACACCCCCTGGAAAGTTGTCTTTTTTATACACATTTGGATGTATTGATATTTACTCCTTAACAGACATTGTCTATTGTCATGCTCGGACAGACCCATCCCCCGCTCTTGACAGACCCATCCCCCGCTCTTGACAGACCCATCCCCCGCTCTTGACAGACCCATCCCCCGCTCTTGACAGACCCATCCCCCGCTCTTGACAGACCCATCCCCCGCTCTTGACAGACCCATCCCCCGCTCTTGACAGACCCATCCCCCGCTCTTGACAGACCCATCCCCCGCTCTTGACAGACCCATCCCCCGCTCTTGACAGACCCATCCCCCGCTCTTGACAGACCCATCCCCCGCTCTTGACAGACCCATCACCCGCTCTTGACAGACCCATCCCCCGCTCTTGACAGACCCATCCCCCGCTCTTGACAGACCCATCCCCCGCTGTTGACAGACCCATCACCCGCTCTGACAGACCCATCACCCGCTCTGAGAGTCAACTGAGCCGCAGAGATAATGCTGTGGAACTCACGACGGCGGGTTAACTTTTGTTGACCTGGCATTTAAAAACTTTAAGTAGGCAGGGCAGGATAACTGTCAGGTTTGAGCTTACCATCCCCTTTGAAAAGAGGAATGACAGCAGCAGCTTTCCAATTCTGTGGGATTACAGCTGTAGTAATAGGAGGTTTAACAAACATGCGATAGGGTTGACATAGCTGGAAAGTATACCTTCCAGGATGATAGAAAGAGGAAACTGTAGTTAAAAAAAGGAACTTCTCATGATCTGAAGAATACCAACTTATCGGTAAATCATGGTTTGATTAGTGATTTGGCTTTAGTATTTATGGCTGTAACACAAGCGCACTTGCTTGAGTAAAAGCAAAGATCAAACAGAAAACTTCACCAATGGCAACTAGCTACATGTAGCCTTGATGACAAATAAAGACATGAATTGTGTTTTATCCAGGCTTCCATAGTGTCTGCAACATTAGGTTATGTTCTGGCAGCAATGTTATTTGAAGTTGTATTACACTGCATTACCAGAGATTGTATTGTTTTATTATTAGCTTAAAATCGGATAACAAACATGTCATAATATCACAAATAGACTGGAAAAGTAAAACTACACTGGTTCCAGATTTGGAGAAGTTCCAGTGCTTTGGCCGCCTTGGTGTTGTTTAGCAGGTAACATATTAATCTGAGTGATACATGAGTATCACTAATTTATCTGAGTAATACTTAAGTTTTGGTTACTAAAACAATATAAAACATTAAAGTCAAACAACGAAACATGAATGAAATTAACATTTACATTAGAGTGACTGCCAGTAACCATGTTAAGCCACACCCAGCAAGAATTTATTGTGATGCTCCCCTTAGCAATTACGGTATATCATCAAAGGAGACATGTTCCAGTTCCTGACATTTATGCCCAAGCTGTAACACCACAGTATACTTTGGGTCATGTGCAGTTCCTCTTATTCAAACACACTTTTTTTCTATCAAGCACAAGTTAATCTACCATGAGACTTCGTTCCAGAACTCTACAGGTATTTTAAGGCACTTTTTAGCAAACTGTAACGTAGTCCACCTGCTCCTGAAGCTTTCTAGTTGGCATATTTTGGTGTAGCCTACTCAGTTTTATGATAACCAAATTCTCCCACTGAACATTTCTCACTTGGCTACTTCCTCTGGTAAATAGTTTCTGCAACACATGAAAAGTTTTGCAACAGGATGAGTATAAAGGATACCCTTGGTCATCCTTTAACCAAGACTTATTTCCTTTCAATGTTGGAGGAAGTGAAAGCACTAAAATAATTATACACATAGCCTATCATTTGCATGTACAGTAATATCTTACAACAGTTTGGTGTTGACAAGCTATTAAAGTTCATTGCATCTGATGCTATGCCAAATTTGTCTCCTCTTTGCCAAATTTTATTATACATTTGCGTGAATGCCTTCTGAAGCATCTTGAATTTTCTTCATTCCAGGCCAAATCTGGTGCTCAAATAATAAGACTAGTTTCTCTATCAAGGATTTTGTATATATCCAGGACTACTCAACACTCTCTCTTCCTCTTTCTCACTCACGCACAGACACACAAAAACAACAAAAATGACCAAGAGTCTAGATGCAACTAAGAAAAATTTACTTTCTGAAAATGTTTTTCAACAAAACAGTGCTTAAACAGTGATCTACGGCTCAAAGAGTGCATGGAGTGCACACTCTCCCTTCCAATGGACAATGCTTTTCCAACAACCCCAAACCTAGGAGTGATTTACTATTCTAACCGCTACTTCAGAATGAAAAGTCTACAATAACAAGAAAAGGTCTTTTTGTGGCCTAGTGTTGCCAAAGTGGTTTAATCTGCTTCCTCTGGTGCAAATATACAGTGGGGAGAACAAGTATTTGATACACTACCGATTTTGCAGATTTTTCTACTTACAAAGCATGTAGTGGTCTGTAATTTTTATCATAGGTACACTTCAACTGTGAGAGACAGAATCTAAAACAAAAATCCAGAAAATCCCATTGTATGATTTCTTTATAATTAATTTGCATTTTATTGCATGACATAAGTATTTGATCACCTACCAACCAGTAAGAATTCTGGCTCTCACTGACCTGTTAGTTTTTCTTTAAGAAGCCCTCCTGTTCTCCACTCATTACCTGTATTAACTGCACATGTTAGAACTTGTTACCTGTATAAAAGACACCTGTCCACACACTCCATCAAACAGACTCCAAACTCTCCACAATGGCCAAGACCAGAGAGCTGTGTAAGGACATCAGGGATACAATTGTAGACCTGCACAAGGCTGGGATGGGCTACAAGACAATAGGCAAGCAGCTTGGTGAGAAAGCAACAACTATTGGCGCAATTATTAGAAAATGGAAGAAGTTCAATATGACGCTCAATCTCCCTCGGCCTGGGGCTCCATGCAAGATCTCACCTTGTGGGGCATCAATGATCATGAGGAAGGTGAGAACTACACAGCAGGACCTGGTCAATGACCTGAAAAGAGCTGGGACCACAGTCTCAAAGAGAGCCATTAGTAACACACTATGCCGTCATGGATTAAAATCCTGCAGCCCACAAGGTCCCCCTGCTCAATCCAGCGCATTTCCAGGCCCATCTGAAGTTTGCCAATGACCAGAGGAGGAATAAGAGAAGGTCATGTGGTCTGATGAGACAAAAATAGAGCTTTTTGGTCTAAACTCCACTTGCCGTGATTAGAGGAGGAAGAAGAATGAGTACAACCCCAAGAACACCATCCCAACCATGAAGCATGGAGGTGGAAACATCTTTCTTTGGGGATGCTTTTCTGCAAAGGGGACAGGACGACTGCACCATATTGAGGGGAGGATGGATGGGGCCGTGTATCGCAAGATCTTGACCAACAACCTCCTTCCCTCAGTAAGAGCATTGAAGATGGGTCGTGGCTGGGTCTTCCAGCATGACAACAACCCGAAACACACAGCCATGGCAACTAAGGAGTGGCTCCGTAAGAAGCATCTCAAGGTCCTGGAGTGGCCTAGCCAGTCTCCAGAACTGAACCCAATAGAAAATCTTTGGAGGGAGCTGAAAGTCCGTATTGCCCAGCGACAGCCCCGAAACCTGAAGGATCTGGAGAAGGTCTGTATGGAGGAGTGGGACTAAATTCCTGCTGCAGTGTGTGCAAACCTGGTCAAGAACTACAGGAAACGTATGATCTCTGTAATTGCAAACAAAGGTTTCTGTAAATATTAAGTTCTGCTTTTCTGATGAATCAAATACTTATGTCATGCAATAAAATGCTAATTAATTACATACAAATCTTACAATGTGATTTTCTGGATTTTTGTTTTAGATTCCATCACTGTTGAAGAGTACCTGTGATATAAATTACACACTTCTACATGCTTTTTAAGTGGGAAAACCTGCAAAATCAGCAATGTATCAAATACTTGATGCTTGTGGACCACAAGCTTTCAAATAGATTCTCACAGGGATTGAGCTCAACCCTTGGCATATGTAGGACATTCTCATTTTGTTCTGGTTTCACTTCAATATTGTATTGGTATCGTTGTCCTGCTGAAAGTTAGATAAACCGAAGCTTGTTCTCTTGCAGTATTTCCCTATTGGTCCACTCCCAGTCATTGAACTTTGTTGAAAGCGATCATTGACCTCTGTGGCTTCTCTCATGAGTCTCCATGTTTGAGCACTGAGTTGTAAGGGGCAGACATTTCTTGGCAGTTCCTGGTCACTGATCCAACTGTGCTAAGAGGGATATCCAAAGACTTATTTTGTAAACTTTTCCTAAGCTCTTTGTATGATATTACTTATCTCTAACTTCTATAGAATGCTTTTTGCTTACTTTTTTTAAGTATTCCATTAAATAACTATAATTCTTTCCTTGGTATTATGACAAGAATATCTTTGAACTTAAAATATGTCACTATATCATGACGCCTAACCAGAGGGACATGAAGGAACAGTCACTGTCATGGTACTGAACCATGTTAACAATATATACAAAACGTTGCTTGCAATATAATGTCTTACATGTGTTCTATTAAGAATAAAACACTTCAATTAAAACAAAAAACATCTTGTGATATTATCAGACACTTAAGTGTTTTTCCTGGTAGGCAGGGACAGGAAAGCCACCATTTTCGTAGAATGACCCATATGCTGTGATTATGAATAGATTGTACATGCCCTGAAAACATCTAAACATATGCAATACACACTTGATTTGGCCCAAGCGTTTTGTCCCAACCATATGCTCTTAGTTTATACACTACCATTCAAATGTTTGGAAAGAAAATCCAATTGTTGTCCATTCAAATAACATCAAATTGATAATCAGCATCCTGGAATTGCCTCTTCACTGTTGACACTGAAACTGGTGTTTTGCGGGTACTATTTAATGTAGATGCCAGATGAAGACCTGTGAGGTGTCTGTTTTTTTAAACTAGACACTAATGTATTTGTCCTCTTGCTCAGTTGTGCAACAAGGCCTCCCACTCCTCTTTCTATTCTGGTTACAGTTTGTGCTGTTCTGTGAAGGGAGTAGTATACAACCTTGAGATATTCAGTTTCTTGGCAATCTCGCATGGAATGTCTCAGAACAAGAATGAACTGATGAGTTTCAAAAGACAGTTCTTTGTTTCTGGACATTTTGAGCCTGTAATCGAACCCAAAATTGCTCATGATAATGATACTCAACTAGCCGAAAGAAGGCCAGTTTCACTTCTTCTTTAACCAGGACAACAGTTTTCAGCTAGGCTAAAATAATTGCAAAAGGGTTTCCTAATGATCACATAGCCTTTTAAAATGATAAGCTAACACAACATCTCTGCTTATCTTGGATTAGCAAATACAACATGCCATTGGTACATAGGACTGATGGTTGTTGATAATGGGCCTCTGTTTGCCTATGTAGATATTCCATATAAAATCTGCCGTTTCCTGCTACAATAGTCATTTACAACATTAACAATGTCTACAATGTATTTCTGGTAAATTTAATGTTTTTTTAATGGACAAAGAATTTGCATTCTTTTGAAAACAATGATCAATCAATCAATCAAATGTATTTATAAAGCCCTTTTTACAACAGCAGTTGTCACAAAGTGCTTTACAGAGACACCCGTCCTTAATCCCCAAGGAGCAAACAACAGTAGTTTTGGATTTCAGTGGCTAGGAAAAACTCCCTAAGAAGGCCGAATTTTAGGAAGAAACCTAGAGAAGACCCAGGCTCAGAGGGGTGACCAGTCCTCTTCTGGCTGTGCCGGGTGAGATATTAAGAGTCCAATTAGAATAACAAATACATTTCTCTGGGCTAAATCCAGAGTCTATTTGACTCTAGACTAGGTCAAAAGTATGACCAGGTGGACAAGGACAGGGACAGCAACGGGCCCCCAAAACTGGAGGAGACTGAGAAAAGTTAGAAGTGCATTCCTCATATCCCCCAGCACAATAATATAGCAGCGTAACACCTTGGAACAATATTTCTAAGTGATCCCAAACTTTTGAATGGTAGTGTACCTTAGGGTAGTAGTTGTAACTGTGGCACGTAGACGATTTATGTCAAAGTACCTCTCAACCAACATGCGTAACAAACACCAACTTCATTAACTTTTCCACAGCATGAACCATCAGTCACAACACTGCATAGCGTGGGTGGATGGCCTCATATTTGGACCAAGGCACATTAGCATTGAGTCAGAGGATCAGCCAGGGGCGTAGGTTTGATTTCAAATGAGAGCGGGACAAAAACAGGCGTAGCGTGGTGACGCCGGGCCGGGGTGCAAGTTGTACAAGATGTACACGGACCACCCTGGGATGAAAAATTGCGAAACAGTATATACACATGGAAAGACGATCCTCAAGTCTGACTGTGATAACCACATAGAAACACACAATAAAAAATGTTATTACAAAAAAACAAATTATAGAGTTCAAGCACGGCCCCCCACCCACTGCGGGCCCTGGTGCAACCGCACCCCGGATGGCTACGCCAGTGGGGACAAATATGTTTTTGCAAATGCCCATGTTTTGGAATGGGATGGTCATCAAGCTCAGATAGGTGTGACCGTCGGGTGTTCACATACTTCTGGGCCATAACCTGTATGTGCACTGATGGACACAACATCTCATTGAAACACACAAAAAACAGCCTTCAGCCATTTCATTTAATATTACTTGGTTTACATATTGTCTATGATGTGTGCTCTTAGTGAAGAGCTACTACAGACCTCTGTATTTCAATGTGTGCCTGATATGTAATTTACATTTAGCCAGTACTGTACAACCTCACCTCCCAAGCTCCACCACTCTCTTGCATGACTTCACTGGTTGACTCAACATCCTTCTGGTTCTGCTAATAAATATGAATATACAAGATATGGGCTACACATAACATAACTAACTTTATTTAAGTAATCCACCTTTAAAAACAACATTTCACCAAAGCTCCACGGTTGACCTTTTCTTCCTGGCGGTCTGATTCTACTATGACAAGGACCTTCTCACGGTCACCATCTGATCCTGCCAAAATGCAGTTCTTATGACATGACAACAACTTGATCTCCATTGACGCCTGCATAACCTAATGGCAATGTTCGATCTATAAAGGTTGAAATGTAAAATGCAGATACTTATGTAGGGAACTACAACTTTAGCCAACTTTTCAAGAGATCAACTACAGTATTAAGCTAGTTAGTTAGCTAGATCTTCTAATGCAAGGGTGTCCAAACTATTCCACGGAGGGCCGTGTGTCTGCAGGTTTTCGCTTTCTCCTTTTACTTGATTGACTAATTACGTTACTAATTGGTTAGTTTCTACCCTCACATAGTTGTGAACTGGGAACCAATTTATAGGAAAACCCGAAAACCTGCAGAAACACGTCTCCCAGTGGACTTATTTGGACACCCCTGTTCTAATGTTTCATAGCTAGCTAGCTGTACCACTCCTACTTTGCATAAAAAGTATTTTCTTGGCTGATGTCATATGGTGGTAGCTGTGAGTGAGGTGAACCCATAGACTGTATAAATAATGGACGACGCCCTTTCGCTCTTTTCCATTGGTGAAAAATGAAGCCACCAGTGTCCTGATACGGCGCTGACATCTTGGACTTGCGTCTGCGCAGATAGCGATCTTGGGACCAGTTCTGCGCAGTAGTTATGCGCAGTAGCGAGAAGGAAGTAAAGCCGTAAAGCCGCGAAATCAACGGCCCCACCCCTGTGCCCCGCCCTCACTCTCCCTCGCAGAATGCGCATACCGTAATCAATCGCAAGTCCAAGTAGAGTACAACCTTTGCTTGTTAAACCTAGACGATATGTTATAGCCTAACTTACATCATGTTTAACCTTAATTTAGAATAGGCCTAATACAAAAATAATTGGTAACTTCTAGCTAACGATCACCTGCTTGCTATTAACATGGCTATTAACGAGGCTTGTTGTCTTTTAGCTAACGTTAGCTAGCCCATTACATTTATTTACTAATTAAATAGCTTATAAATTTAACTTACCGAAAAAAATTCAAAGATCGATTGGAAATGCCAGATCGGTTAGCACAATGTACTGCAGAACAACCCATTATGTCCGTGTGAAATTATATCAATTATAGAAATTTAGAGATTAAATGTAAAGTTCCAATCTCCTCAGTCCTCCGAAGATTCAGTGGCTCCTCGGCTCAGATAGCTGTCAATCACAGCTGTGAATACGTCACACCACCGTTTTTAGAGCATTAAATAACTAACTAAAAACAAACTTATTTTAAAAACAAACTCTTGAATTTACATTAGCGTGATACAAACTACAGTAAATGACAGAAACCAGCTTTGGAAAAAATATATTTGAAGGGTAATTTAATTTTTTAGTTGGTCTCGCGTCCCATTGAATAACATGGGGAGGGCGGGATTTATGACCTATACTGGGACCACTCACCAGGGGGCGATCGAGACGTTTTGGCTTCACTTTTCAGGGCTTGTGCGGCACGCTTGGGTGAACCTAGTGTAGACTGTTTGCTAACTAGCAAGCTAATATATTTCGCAACTATCATTCATATATAACATTAGCCTGACGGGGGATGTATACCTGCTTCTTGGCTTATCGCTTGATTCGCTCATCGCTAGCCACTTGTGGGCGTGTACACATTGTTTCTTGTTAATGCAGAGAGTTCACGTTGACTAGCTCTTGTGCAGCTAGCTATTTAGTACAGCTATGTAGTAGTTGTAATAGTATGTTAATCCACACATGTAGGATATCCGATAATTAGGTTAATGAAAATCAAAATAACTATATAGGAGATATAGCAGCTGCTGTAGCTAATGTTTGTGTATTGACGACATAGCTTTATATAATACCAAATTAAATGTCTTCCCGCTTATTTGTAGTATTTCCATCCAATGATACGAACGATTAATATTTTGTCCATTTTGCTATAGGAAAGACTGTACGATAGAAAGTATTGTAAAAGGAAACGGGGCTGTTGCCCCGTGGCTCTATTTTTCATCGCCTCCTACGCTTGCTTCGCGCCACTCGGTATCCCACACTGCTCTGTGCACATGGTCCTGTGACTCAATTGAAAATTAGAGGCGAAAATTTCGCCTAGCTACATTGCCTAGTGGACATCTACCGTAACTACACCTTACCGCTTTTAGAAAAACACTCTAATAAGATAAATATTTACCATATTTCATACGTTACAGGAGGTAATTAGTTAGAGGTAATATCAGCCACTGTAGGTTACCAAACTTTCAAGAGCCAGAGATCACAGTTGCAACGGTAGTCTCTACTCTACTATGGTAACCAGACCTATCCAGCAAATACATCATAGCAAAGTGCCTGCGCGTGGTTCTGAAGCCAGTCTGATTCAAATTACGCAATTGCTTACTGTACTATCACTGCAACATTCAAAAAAGGTGGACCGTGACTTTTTTATTTAGATCCCTCCTTTTATTCACTTTTATATTAAACTCCTTCAAATTGAGCATATGAATTTCACAAATACAAAATGATTGGGTTTTTTACAGCATACTTACTTAATTTACAATATTACAAAGATTATCTACTGCTTAAAAAGTGCCAGATTGTTGAACTTGCTACACCTGTTAACATTCTTTATGCTGGACATACTGTACACTTCAATATTTCGCAACGTTTATTCCCCTCGTGCCCTTAATCCTAGTGAAGGTCGGTGACAATTTCTGATACGTTCGTTTCTCGTGCAGTGTGAGGGGGGGGTCTAAAAAGCATTCAGTCAATTTCAAGTTTTAAATCGTCGTATGTCGCCTTGACACAAGATGTAAACCACGCAATCATGCATTGTTGGCTCTTGATCTTGAGGCCAAACAACGAAAGCAAAGAAAACAACAATATGACAACCAAGAAACGTAGGGCAGGATCAACTTTAGGGAATCACCACGTAATGTTAGCACCCACGTTCTTGGGTTGATGGCCAAAGAAGTTCTATTATAGTGCATTCGCTCCTTTATATTCCGCTGAACACTTACCTTGTTTTTATAAGGCTGCACCATGATCGCAAGATGAATCTTTAACGTACGAATGTAACTTAGAGTCCTCAGTATAACGATTGACTTAACAACAGTGGACTTTTAAAGATCTTCAGAAAAACTCCATACTGAAACCGTGCTGAAATGATATAGGTAGTTGACAAGTGTTCGTTTCCTTTTACTTCTGAGTGGTTGAAGAAGTAGAGGGCGTCTTTGTGCAGCAGGACACTTCACTCAAGTCCTCCAATGCAGACTATCAGGGGCGTAAAACACCAAAATAACCAGAGTTCAGCTGCCACATTGAGGGTAACATGGGATAAAATGCCCCATGTTCTGTTCCGAAAATTAAGTTAAATAAATTAAGTAAAATAAAAACATTTTATATATAGATGTAGGGAAGCCTTAAGATTATTCATCCACTTGTTTGGAGAGAAATTGATGATGATGATTTTTGAATAAATTAGTACGCCCCCCCCCCCCCAACAACCCACCCCACGAGTCAAGCAAAATGTGAAGAGAAACTCGTGCAAGTTAAATAAAAAGAGATTAGGGACAGACCCTATGGTATAATCTTTAAATTGTTGCACTATTGTTGCACATAGATGATGAGATCTCCAAACTCTTTACAATTTTACGTTGAGAAACGTTATTATTGAATTGTTTCACTATATGCCTGTGCGGTCCTTTACAGAGTGGTGAACCCCTCCCCATCTTTACTTTAGAAAGACTCATCCTCTCTTGGATGATCTTTTTATACCTAAGCATGTTACTGACCTGTTGCCAATTAACCTAATTAGTTGTGAGATGTTCCACCAGATTCTTTTAGCATTACACAACAGTCTTGTTGCCCCTGTCTCAGCTTTTTTGAAATATGTTGCTGGCATCGAATACAAAGTGGGCATATATTTTTCAAGGAACAATAAACATTTTCAGTTTCAACATTTAATATTTTTTCTTTGTACTATTTTCTGTTGAATATAGGGTTTAAATGATGCACATCATTGCATTCTATTTTTATTTACATTTTACACAGTGTTCCAACTGTGTCGAACTGTTGAAATCTGAGGGAGCAGATGCCCCCTATAGACACAATGCCTCTGCACATTACTGTATGTGTTGTGCAATAATAATGATACAATATACAGTATATATAAATATTTGCACTATATAATCTACTGAAAAAAAGATCATGCTGGCCAGGACAGCAGATGGGCAACATCATTGCACCAGCAACTGAAATGTCTCTGTTTTTAATCCCTAAGCCAAAAAAGTAAATATGTTCCATGTTGAATTTTCTATGACCATCTTACAGATGCACTTGTCAGACAGATAATACATAAAATGTGTTCTTTACAGAGTGACTATAAATTGCACAGGGATTTCAATTAGTGTGGTGCTGATAGAAATTACCAGAGTGATCGACTGCACATAGTCACAGTCACATACATGTTGTTTCACCATAAAGAGAAGTGTTAAAATGTACATTGAAGTCATGTACAGTGCCCTAATAAAAATGAGTAAAAAAGAGATATAAAAAATTCACCTTTTGGTGAATTAGCGTAATGTCAAGCTGAAAAATATTTGATACATCCAACCTTAAATCGGAGTACATTTATTCTGAAAAACAAATCTGTCATCAATAAATAATTATTTTTTAACAAAACCATGCGTGCCACAATTATTGGCAGCGCTAGAAATTCTAATGAACAAAATGTAACTGAAACATTGATCAGAGTGTTTAGGAAATGTCAAGCAGTAATCCATGACTTCCTGTTTCACTGGGGTATAAATATGAGTTGACACAGACTCCATATTCCCTTATTCATACATCAACATGGGAAAGATAAGAGAACACACAAATTAAATGAGGGAAAAGTGTGTTGAGCATCATAAGTCAGGGAATAGCTACTCACCTGAAAATGCCCATCTCTACCATTAGGACAATACTAAAACAGTTCAAAGGAACTAGAACTGTTACAAACTTAGCTGGAAGAGGATTTATTTTGCCCCCACACAGAGAGGAGAATGGTAAGAGAGGCAAAAAAATTCACTAAGATCACTGTTGGAGATTTAAAGGAGAGTAGCCTCTTGGGGTCACAAAGTCCCTAAAACTACCATAAAACACCACTTCCATGCCAACTAATTATTTGAAAGGCATCCCAGAAACCGAGTGCTATGGTCAGATGGAACAAAAATGTAGCTTTTTGGCAACAAACACACAAGGTGTGTTTGGGATAAACAGAAGGATGGCTATACCGAAAATAACCGTATCACCACTGTTAAGTATGGTGGAGGTTCCGTGATGTTGTGGAGTTGTTCTTCTTCCAAAGGCCCTGAGAAACGTGTTAGGGTAAATGGCATCATGAACTCCATGAAATACTTTTTTGTCTAGCTGAATGCTGGTGTTTAACACTTTGAGCTTTTTAGACACCAGCTTCAACAGTGGTAAACGTTTACTGGGACAAGTGAATACTGTACAATTCTGTAGTACCTAGAAAAAAGATTTGCACATCTGTATGTTTACAGTAAATTTAGGAGATTCACTTTAGCTTCTCAATTTTGACATATTTCTTACATATATAGTCATACACAGCTCTGGAAAAAAATGAGAGACCACTACACAATGATCAGTTTCTCTGGTTTTACTATTCATAGGTATATGTTAGAGTAAAATGAAAATTTTTGTTTTCTATAATCTACCGACAACGTTACACCCAAATTCCAAATAAAAATATTGTAATTTAGAGTATTTCTTTATAGAAAACAACAACTGGTCAAAATAACCAAAAAAATATGCATTGTTTTCAGATCTCAAGTAATGCAAAGAAAACATTCATAGTCATTATTCAAAAACAAAATACTAATGTTTTAAGGTCAGAAACCAATATTTGGTGGAATAACCCAGATTTTTTTTACCACAGCTGTCATGCTTCTTGGCATGCTCTCCACCAGTCTGTCACATTGCTGTTGGGTGAATTTATGCCACTCCTGGCACAAAAATTCAAGTAGCTTGGCTTTTTTTGATGGTTTGTGACCATTCATCTTCCTCTTGATCAAATTCCAGAGGTTTTCAATGGGGTTCAGGTCTGGAGATTGGGCTGGCCATGACAGGGTCTTGATCTGGTGGTCCTCCAGCCCATAGACTGTATATAAAATGGACGACGCCCTTTCGCTCTTTTCCATTGGTGAAAAATGAAGCCGCCAGTGTCCCGATACGGCGCTGACATCTTGGACTTGCGTCTGCGCAGATAGCGATCTTGGGACTAGTTCGGCGCAGTAGTTATGCGCAGTAGCGAGAAGGAAGTAAAGCCGTAAAGCCGCGAAATCAACGGCCCCACCCCTGTGCCCCGCCCTCACTCTCCCTCGCAGAATGCGCATACCGTAATCAATCGCAAGTCCAAGTACAGTACAACCTTTGCTTGTTAAACCTAGACGATATGTTATAGCCTAACTTACATCATGTTTAACCTTAATTTAGAATATGCCTAATACAAAAATAATTGGTAACTTCTAGCTAACGATCACCTGCTAGCTATTAACGAGGCTTGTTGTCTTTTAGCTAACGTTAGCTAGCCCATTACATTTATTTACTAATTAAATAGCTTATAAATTTAACTTACCGAAAAAAATTCAAAGATCGATTGGAAATGCCAGATCGGTTAGCACAATGCACTGCAGAACAACCCATTATGTCCGTGTGAAATGATATCAATTATAGAAATTTTGAGATTAAATGTAAAGCTCCAATCTCCTCAGTCCTCCGAAGGAGGATGGCACTTCAGTGGCTCCTTGGCTCAGATAGCTGTCAATCAAAGCTGTGAATCACGACGTCACACCACCGTTTTTAGAGCATTAAATAACTAACTAAAAACCAACTTATTTTAAAAACAAACTCTTGAATTTACATTAGCGTGATACAAACTACAGTAAATGACAGAAACCAGCTTCGGAAAAAATATATTTGAAGGGTAATTTAATTGTTTAGTTGGTCTCGCGTCCCATTGAATAACATGGGGAGGGCGGGGTTTATGACCTATACTGGGACCACTCACCAGGGGGCGATCGAGACGTTTTGGCTTCACTTTTCAGGGCTTGTGCGGCACGCTTGCTCCAGCCACACATTGATTGACCTGGCTATGTGGCATGGAGCATTGTCCTGCTGGAAAAACCAATTCTCACAGTTGGGGAACATTGTCAGAGTAGAAGGAAGCAGGTGTTCTTCCAGGATAACCTTGTACTTGGCTTGATTCATGTGTCCTTCACAAAGACAAATCTGCCTGATTCCAGCCTTGCTGAAGCATTCCCAGATCATCACCGATCCTCCATGGAATTTCACAGTGGGTGCGAGACATTGTGCCTTGTAGGCCTTTCCAGGTCTCCGTCTAACCATTAGATGACCAGGTGTTGGGCAAAGATGACTTGACCTTACTCCATTCCTCTAATCCATATGGTCTTTTGAAAAACTTCAGCCTGGCTCTTCTTAGCTTCGCATTGATGAAGGGCTTTTTTCTAGCTTTGCATGACTTCAGCCCTGCCCTTAGGAGCCTGTATCGTACCGTTCTCGCCGTGCACTTCACCCCAGCTGCTGTTTGCCATTCTTTTTGTAGGTCACTTGATGTCATCCTATGGTTGTTGAGTGACATTCAAATTAGTTGACGGTCATCTCGGTCAGTGGACAGTCGTTTACGCCCTCTGCCAGTCTGTAGCTTTGTTGTCCCCAATGTCTGTTGCTTGACCTTTGTGACAGTGAGGTGACGGACAGCTCCGTCATTTCCGCTCTTCCTGGATTCCCATTGTACATGAACTCACCCCGGACTCCTTCATTTGTCTTGTCTCCAATTGTCGCTCACACCAGGATCCCAATCAAGTCATTTGTATGTGTTTAAATGTTTCTCCTCTGCTCCCCTCACAACTTACATTAGTTAGTGTCATGCATTTATACTAGCCCCTTGTGGGACTGGCACCCACAACCCTGGTGTTGTAAGAGCCATGCTTGAACAACTCGGCTGCGCACAAATCCCTTTGAACATTTGATGTGTACATTCCTGTCAAGGGAAGGACTGGAACAGATCGCTATATCAGAGCTATAGTCTGTTATCAAACCATCTTTCGCCCATATTTCATGTTAAGATTTCAGACATTCATTCAGTAGCTCCTACATCAGAATCAGGATTATTCTTTATTTTGTATAATGCAATAGCTACTCTACATGCAATTTAGTCATGAATATTAATTGAACAGATCTGTGAACATATTTCACTTTAAATTCCCCAGACCTGGATTACTTTCAATTTCTTTACACCACAAACTCCTACATATAAGTACAAGTTATTTTACACTTCACATGAAGTGCATGCAGTGTTGTCTCTGTGGTTAATACAAGCAATTTAATTTGCGCAAAGCACTGTGGGCGGCTCTCACACTCTCTGGTATGTAATCACGGGAAACTCCATCTCACAGTTTCAACACGCAAAGTTTTTGTCATGTCCCAGCAGTACTTTCACAACAATGACTTACAGCACCAAGTAGAAACCAAATTAAAAGGGGAATTTTATCAATTTCCAGCAGTAAAGTTGTTTTCAATATTCCATAGTAGATTCATAAAAGGTTTTTGTTCAAAACGAGTATCTGATATCTACCATTGATTGTCCTGATTAGTCCAGATGATAACAATTGCCGTTTAGAGTTAATTCCTATAAGGGCGCTGATGAAGAATTTCTGTTTGATTTTGATCAGTTACGGACATTGTCTTCAAGTTGAAATACTGGAATGGTGACTGCATACAACTGTCTGCACGTTATGGATAGTAACTTACCACAGGCATTCTTTATTCCTAGTGAACCAATATCCACTGTAACAGGCAGAGACAGAGGGGAGGTAGCATTGAATCTAGGGAGGCCTCTTACTGAGGGTTTGGGTGGAGTAGGTGCTGGTGACAGTAGGTTTGGCAACCTATGCACCC
The DNA here is from genome assembly GCF_011004845.1 of Esox lucius. NCBI lineage: Eukaryota > Metazoa > Chordata > Actinopteri > Esociformes > Esocidae > Esox > Esox lucius. The sequence continues at coordinate 14,882,157 of NC_047585.1, forward strand.
GCCATCTCCTAAGTGTTTTCTCACAGCTTTCTCGTGCATCTCTTTTTTGTACACTTTTTTTAGCAGAGGTCATGTTGAGACCAAAGTGTCTTTTACAGATGAGCCCTGCATTGACACAAGTTGTAAACAATACAAAGTATGTTGAGCACACCTTAAGAGAAATTAAAAAATAAATAAAACATGAACACTGCATTCAAAAGACATCAACACATTGTTTGTAATGATTATTCCTCAATAATCATTTTGAATTTCCCTAGTGGTACCAATTCATTAAGTCTAAAATGAAGTATGAAAAAAATAGCTGATTTACTTAACTCAATGGAGATTGAAAGTTTCTCTAAAGATGCCATTCCTGAGACAGTGTTTGATAGCTTGTATTTCTGTATGACAGCAGAGAATGAATGTATGGTGGTAATTTACACTACTGGTCACTTTTAGAAATGTCCTTGTTTTCCATGAAAACATACATGAAATGAGTTTGAATAGGAAATGTAACATAATTGTAACGAGGACGCACTTGGAGGACGCACGTGGAGGACGCACGTGGAGGACGCACGTGGAGGACGCACGTGGAGGACGCACGTGGAGGACGCACGTGGAGGACGCACGTGGAGGACGCACGTGGAGGACGCACGTGGAGGACGCGCGCCACCCCTTCCGACGTGGTGTTCGGCGCACGTCATCGCCGGCCTTCTAGCCACGCCGCTCCTCCTCCCACGGCACTGTCCTGTCTTGTTATTGCACACACCTGGTGTCCATTCCCTCATTAGGTTGCCTATATTAGTTCCCTTGTTTCTGGGCGTCTTTGTGTGGTATTGTTCTATGTTCAGTGTTTGCCTTGTGCTTTATTGAGTTTTGCGTGCCTTGTTTTTCTTAAGAACGCAATACATTACCTTGACTGCATCCCTGCATTCGACTCCTTTTTTCAACACGCCTCTAGACACACTGTTACAATAATGAATAGGAAAAATAGTAATTGACAAGGTTAGAAATAGCGATTTTTAATCTATATAATAATTGTCTTTCAAGCTTTTGTCAAAGAATTCTCCATTTGCAGCTATTATAGCCTTGCAGACTTTTGGCATTCTAGTTGTCAATTTGATAGCCTTCTTTCTAATATGTACTGAAACAATCACCTGTAATAAAGCATAATGCACTATGTTAAACTGTGTTGAGATGTTTTAAAACAAAGCTAGAAGCATTCATATAATTAATATTGCCATAATCAATGACTGGCATAAACATCAGCTGAACAATTTGCTTTCTACAATATTATTATTATTAAACCTTTATTTCAACAAGCAACACAGACTGAGATCAAGTTCTCTTATACATCTGGGCCCTGCATATACATTTTAACGCATACAGTATAGGTTCAATGATTTTAACTGCGGTGTAAAGACAAAACAAGACACAGATATCAAGACGCTCAAAGACAAAATACATTGCTTTAAACATCTGTGTTATTCCCTAAGTGGCCTCATATTTATAACAGATAATGTAAGGCATGACCTAGTTCTATATAGAAAGGTTATTTTCATCCTCAATTTTCTAACAAGTTCATCTACATGTTTTTAAAAGATAGATTTTCATCTATCCATATGCCCAGGTATTTGTATGCAGGGACATGTTCAATATGAGTACCATCAAGAGTAAACAAACCCAAAAACATACATGATGTTTTTCCCCCCAGAATGTAAGACCAAATTTAAATCAAAAAGGGATCTCTGAAAGGTACTGAATGCTGACTGTTGCCCACAAAGGGCATGTTCAATCTTAGGAGCAATAGCATATAACAGTGTCATCAGCACAAAGATGCCTGTTACAATCTTTAACAGATAGACCAATATCATTTGTGTAAAGGGAAAATGAAATTGGATGAAGAATCGATCCTTATGGGACCCCCTTTAAAAAAAAAAAAAAGAATCTGATTGAAACCCTCCTGTAAGTACACACTCAGACCTTTCGTATAGATATTTTTCAAACATTGATTTGTCAGACCACAGGACTGTTTTTCACTTCGCATCCATCTTAAATGAGCTCAGGCCCAGAGAAAGCGACAGCGTTTCTGGATCTTGTTTATATATGGTTTCTTCTTTGCATGACAGAGTTTTTACAGTTTCCAAAATAACGGTTTTCGGAAGTGTTCCTGAGCCCATGCACTGATGTCCACTTCAGAATCGTGTCCGTTTTTAATGCAGTGCCCCCTGAGGGCCCGAAGATCACGACCATCCAATACTGGTTTTCGGCCTTGTCCCTTGCATACAGAGATTTTTCTGGATTCTCTTAATCTTTTAATGATATTATGTACTGTAGATGATGAGATCCCCAAACTCTTTGCAATTTTACAGTGAGAAACATTATTTGCAAATTGTTGAAACTATTTGCCTGCGCAGGCTTTCACAAAGTGGTGGACCCCTCCCCATCTTCACTTTTGATAGACTCATTAATGGTGCCCTCACATGGCACTTGACCATCTGTGAAGGCAGCATTAATGTGGAACAATATGTACAGGTTTTGGAGCAACATATGTTGCCCTCCAGATGTATTTTTCAGGGAAGGACTTGTTTATTTCAGCAGGAAAATGCCAAACCACATTCTGCACATATCACAACAGCATGGCTCTGTAGTAAAAGAGTCTGAGTGCCAAATTCCCCTGCCTGCAGTCCAGACCTGTCACCCATTAAAAACATTTAGCGCATTATGAAATGAAAAGAACAGCAAAGGAGATCCCGAACTGTTGTATATCAAGCAGGAATTGTACAACATTCCACCTTTAAAACTACAGCAATTGGTCTCCTCAGTTCCCAAACACTTACAGAGTGTTGTTAAAAGAAGAGGTGATGCAACACAGTGGTAAACATTGCCCTGTCCCAACATTTCTGACACATGTTGCTGGCATGAAATTCAAAATGGGCATGTATTTTTACAAAAACAATCACATTTCTCTGTTTCAACATTTTATATATTGTCTTTGTACTATCTATTACATATAGGGATGCATTATTGCATTCGTTGTTTTCGGTTTTTTGCATTTTACGCAGAGTCCACACTTTTTTGGAAAGCATTGATGGCTACATCGCCACCATTCATTATACTATCACAAAACAGTATAGGCTTCTATGGCAATGTCCACATCATTGACAAATCCATCTAACCAGGTTTCAGAGGGTACCAGAATATCCAGATTTGGGGCCTGAATCAATCATCCATCAAATCCATTTTAGGTAGCACACATTTCAGTGCATTAGTCCAAGCCCTATACGTGTTTTAAATTCTGATGGAGTATCCACATTAGCATAATCCAAAGTAGAGTTCAGAAGTAGGGTTGAAGTGGTAGCCTTAATGGGTACAGTTACAAGATTTCCAACCTCTATACCACAGGGTCTGAATCTGCTACATGGTGAAACACTTAATGCTGCACAAGCTAGGATTTTTTCTGTAAAAAAATAACATGTTGTCCCCTATAAACATGTTATATAAGCTAATGAGGCCATCTAAAAGTTGTTTAGCAACGCAGACCATGCCAGTCAGTTAATTCAGTGCCAGTGGAATGTTTATTTTTCATTTTTGGAGCGTGCCACCACTTTCCAGCCAATTCTGTTCCAGCAATCCCATTCCAGAAAATACCCTTCTGCTGGGCTGGCCTACCAGTCAAATTACCTTCTGTGAGGTGGTCCTTCCTCCTTGGCTTGTGTTGTGAATGTGCATTTTACCTGGATGATATATATAGCATTAGTAGGGGGCACTGTTTGCTTACTATAAGAAATTATAATGGCAGCTGGAGACCAGGATGATTCTTCCCTTGTCTTCTACAGCATACACTTTGAAAACTGCAAAGAATCGAAAGAAGACTTAGACTAGCGCTCTATAGCTAGCAACCAGGAACCCTACGCTAACGTTAGCAAGGCTAAGAATAACGTCAAACCCTGAGTTGGCGGTTTATTTTTTGGAACAGGTAATTCTATTTTTCATATTATTATTCAGAACTTCATTCTCTTTCGGCAATTGGTGCAGAACCACTTTCTGAACAGTGAGTAATTGCAAAACCCTGTAATAGTTTTTTACTGAAGATATCCTACCAAGGGTTAATCGTGAGTTCATGATGGGAAATATCTTACGAGGGCATGGACTATATCTTAATTTTCTTAGTGCTGCAGCAAATATTGTCCAAAAGCATCCTTTGCGTCTCGCTGGTTTGGATGCAAACCATTCATTTTCAGAAATTGTGTCTTTCCCACAACAAATCAGTTGCCAATAAAATCAAATCAATATTTGCAGCACTCTGATTTAAGCCGTACATGCAAGTTTAGTAGCATAACTTGGAAAATGACTAGAGATCAGAGTCTGTGTCCTTGTATTTTGTAGCGCCAAAAATAAACACATAAAATCCTATTTAAAAAAAGACTGTTGCAGCCTAGTATCTTTTGAACCAATACAGTTGTGCTCAAAAGTTCCCTTGGAGAATTGGTAATATACAGAATCTCACAAAAGTGAGTACACCCCTCACATTTTTGTAAATATTTGAGTATATCTTTTCATGTGTCAACACTGAAAAAATGACACTTTGCTACAATGTAAAGTTGTGAGTGTACAGCTTGTATAACAGTGTAAATTTGCTGTCCCCTCAAAATTACACAACACATTAATGTCTAAACCACTGGCAACAAAAGTGAGTACACCCCTAAGTGAAAATTTCCAAATTGGGCCCAAAGTGTCAGTATTTTGTATGGCCACCATCATTTTCCAGCACTGCTTTAACCCTGTTGGGCATGGAGTTCACCAGAGCTTCACAGGTTGCCACTGGAGTCCTCTTCCACTCCTTCATGACGACATCACAGAGCTGGTGAATGTTAGAGACCATGCGCTTCTCCACCTTTCGTTTGAGGATGCCCCACAGATGCTCAATAGGGTTTAGGTCTGGAGACATGCTTGGCCAGTCCATCACCTTTACCCTCAGCTTCTTTAGCAAGGCAGTGGTCGTCTTGGAGGTGTTTTTGGGGTCGTTATCATGTTGGGATACTGCCCTGCAGCCCAGTCTCTGAAGGGAGGGGATCATGCTCTGCTTCAGTATGTAACAGTACATCTTGCCATTCATGGTTCCCTCAATGAACTGTAGCTTTCCAGTGCCGGCAGCACTCATGCAGCCCCAGACCATGACACTCTCACAACCATGCTTGACTGTAGGCAAGACACACTTGTCTTTGTACTCCTCACCTGGTTGCCGCCACACACGCTTGACACCATCTGAACCAAATACGTTTATCTTGGTCTCATCAGACCACAGGACATGGTTCCAGTAATCCACATCCTTAGTCTGCTTGTCTTCAGCAAACAGTTTGCGGGCTTTCTTGTGCATCATCTTTAGAAGAGTCTTCCTTCTGGCATGACAGCCATGCACACCAATTTCATGCAGTGTGCAGCGTATGGTCTGAGCACTGACAGGCTGACCCTCCACCCCTTCAACCTCTACAGAAATGCTGGCAGCACTCATATGTCTATTTCCCAAAAAACAACCTCTGGATATGAAGCTGAGCATGCACGCTCAACTTCTTTGGCTGACCATGGCGAGGCCTGTTCTGAGTGGAAACTGTCCTGTTAAACCGCTGTATGGTCTTGGCCACCTAGCTGCAGCTCAGTTTCAGGATTTTGGCAATCTTCTTATAGTCTAGGCCACCTTTATGTAGACCAACAATTCTTTTTTTCAGATCCTCAGAGAGTTCTTTGCCATGAGGTGCCATGCTGAACTTCCAATGACCAGTATGGGGGAGTGTGAGAGCGATGACATAAAATTTGACACACCTGCTCCCCATTCACACCTGATACCTTGTAGCACTAACGAGTGTTGTAGCACTAACGAGTGTTGTAGCACTAACGAGTGTTGTAGCACTAACGAGTGCACTTAGGGGTGTACTCACTTTTGTTGCCAGCGGTTTAGACATTAATGGCTGTGTGTTGAGTTATTTTGAGGGGACAGAAAATGTACAAGCTGTACAATCACTACTTTACATTGTAGCAAAGTGTCATTTCTTCAGTGTTGTCACATGAAAAGATATACTTAAATATTTACAAAAATGTGAGGGGTGTACTCACGTTTGAGATACTGGATGTACCATTTGTTAAGAAAACATGAGTGAACAGGCACAACACGTCTTTGATTTCTTATGGGATTCACATTCAACTGTATGTCATAACAGAATGGCACAATCATGAAACAAAACATGGCAACAAAAGAAAAAATTAACTGACCCCTGTTCCAAAGTCTGCATACCCTTAGTTCTTAATACTGTGTATTGCCTTTAGCATCAATGACAGTGTGCAGTCTTTAGCAATAGTTGTCTATGAGGCCCCAAATTCTTGCAGGTGGTATAGCTGCCCATCGTTTTGGAAAAACGCCTCCAGGTCATGCAAAGTCTTTGGTCGTCTTGCATGAACCGCACATTTGAGATCTTCCCAGAGTGGCTCGATGATATTAAGGTCAGGAGACTGTGATGGCCACTTCAGAACCTTCACCTTTTTCTGCGTAACCACTGGAGGGTCAACTTGGCCTTGTGCTTAGGGTCATTCTCAATCTGGAATGTCTAAGACATCCCATGCGCAGCTTGTCTGCCAGTATTTTCTGATAACATGCTGCATTCATTTTACCATCAATTTTCACAAGATTCCCTTATTGCCTTTAGAGCTCACACACGCCCAAAACATCCGCGAGCCACCATCATGCTTCACAGTGGGGATGGCATTCTGTTCACTATAGGCTTTGTGTTCAATAAGCGATTGAACAGTACTGACTGGCATTTGCAAGGCTTTGGATATCTTTTTATATAATTTTCCATCTTTGTGAAGCTCCATTACCTTGTTACGCATGTCTTTTGACTGTTATTTTCTGCTCCCCATGGCTCAGTGCATCCACGTAAGAGCTAATAAACTCATTGACCAATTACACACAGACACTAATTGCAATTTAAAAATCCACAGGTGTGGGAAATTCAGCTTTCACCTGTGTGTGTCACCTTGTGTGTCTGTAACATGGCCAAACATTCAAGGGTATGTAAACTTTTGATCAGGGCCATTTGGGTAGTTTCTGTTATCATAATGATTTTAAAAGGAGCCAAACAACTGTGATAATAAATGGCTTCATATCATCACTATCCTTAAATAAAATACAGTTTTTTGCATGATCAGTCATATTTTCTAAATCAATGCCATAATTTCACAATTTCTGCCAGAGTATGCAAACGTATGAGCACAACTGTATGTATCACGAAACTGCTTACCTCTGAAAACATCTACCCAGACATCACGGACAATAGAGCTCCCCAAGACAAGACTCTCCTGACCTAGGCATGCGTGTTGGGGCAACTCGTGGGGCAGGCACTCTGGCGCCAGAAGAGTATTTCTGTGATGATGAGGTGAGACCTCCGAAGTGGTTTGAAAGACTCAGATCCGGTCAAGAGGGCAAAGGAAGCCAGATGTGACGGTCTCCGCGCTTCTGCATCTCATCCGACCTTTTCTTCCCTTTATGCTGCGTGACTAAAAATCATATGAAAGGTGGACGACAGAGGGAGGGCCAACGGTAGAAACGATTCCAGCCAACCACCAGCAGGAACATCCGTCGGTAATACAGACCAAGCCCAGAGCAGCAGCCCTGTTCAGTGATGGTTGTGGCCCCATAAGCCTCCTGAACTCCAGTAAGATCCTTAAAAGCAGCAAAGCGTTCATTTAATGGATTTACCGAAGCTAGCAGGCCTCTTCTTCTGTTTGATGAACAGATTTTGTGAACAAACACTAACATTAAATCACCTTCCTCAACGACTATGAACATGTTGTAGTTTTCCATGCTGTTATTTACCTTTTCTGGGCATGCTGAATCTTCAGCTGACAAGGGATCCATTTCCATGTTTCCGGTGCTGAGCTGGTTTGCACGCATTAAGCAAGACTTCTTATTTTAAAATGTCAGAACCAACAGTAAAATTACTAAAACAGCAATGGATTAAAAAAATTTAATTATGATAATGAAACAGTTAAACTATTAACTAAAGTAAAACTGACAGCTGATGTCAGCTGATGGTGTGCTCCACTGCTAATTAGACTATGATCCCCACATTAAGCCACCTCTAAACTCTACGCTAAATAGCTGCCCTATACTAGTATATCTACATGCATGGGGATAAGCATAATTTTGAGTGCAGTATAGAGCAGCTATTTAGTTAATTGTTTAGAGGTGTCTTGGTGTGCTGAGCATGGCCTTATTAGATGTACTATATGGAAACTGTAAAATACATGTATAGTCAACTCAGGAAGTATTGTCACACTTTTTTTTTAGCAAAAAACTCAACAATACAAACAATTACTATTTTGGGCTGATATACAAGGGTGACATGTACATTTTCATTAAGACCTCATTTTCTCAACCACAGAACATTTTATTCAGTAGTATGATTTTTCTGCAAAAAACTGGCTTCATAATAAAGGACTTATGGTCTCAGACTTCAGAAATGTTATTGATGCCTTTCACCTGTTCCTGTTTGCCTGGGGTATAAATATGAGGCTGCACACATGTAAAATTCCTTTGTCATCCATCATCATGAGTAAAATCAAAGATACACTTGTTGACCTGCACAGATCAGTTAAAGGATATTTAAAAAATGCATAAACAGTTGAAAAAGCACTAAGCACAGCCAAAATAGTAATACAAAAAACTCTAAAGTGAGAGAAAGTAGATAATTTGCCAATAAGAGGACGTGCACACACAGTGACAGAAATGTTGTAGGAGGCAAATAAGAATCCAAGGATCATGGGTTTAGAAATGTGGTCTAGTCAAATCTTGGAGATATCAAGTCTCATAATCAATTGTTATACGCCACCTCCATGCCAACATCATCTTTGGAAGGGTTGCATGAAAGAAGTCCTTACCGAGCCCAAACCGCAATTTGCAGCATCTGAACTTTGCAAGTGAAACTATTTGGAATTGTTTTGGTGGTCAGAGAAAATTTTTTTGGTGGTGGATCATTGACGTTTAAGAGCTGTTTTGCTACTAATGGTCCAGTAGCATCTGCTAAGATCGACAGAATGGTACTGAGTACCAGGGTATTTTTGCTCAAAACCTGGTTGGTTCTGCCAGGACATTGCACATTGGACGTGGATTAACCTTTCAACATGACAATAACCCCAAACAAACACCTATCAGCCAAAACATTATGACCACTGACAGGTGAAGTGAATAACACTGATAATCTGGTTATCATGGCACCTGTCAGTGGATGGGATATATAAGGCAGCAAGTGAACATTCTTTCTTCAAAGTTGTGTCACACCCTGTCACCAGTCTGTTCTCATCAGCCTCACTCCCAGGTGTTCCCAGTTCTCTTGATTACCCACGGTGTATTTAACCCATGTCCAATGTTTGTTCTGTGCCAGTTCGTCTTGTGGTCCGATCCAACAGACGAGCCACTCTAGCTCAAATTGCTGAAAAGGTTTATGCTGGTACTGATAGAAAGGTGTCAGAAAACACAATGCATCGCAGTTTGTTGCGTATGGGGCTGGGTAGCCACAGACCAGTCAGGGTGCCCATGCTGACCCCTGTCCATTACAGTAAGCGCCTACAATGGGCACGTGAGCATTAGAACTGGACTACGGAACAATGGAAGGTGGCCTGGTCTGATGAATCACATTTCCTTTGACATCACGTGGATGGCCGGCTGTGTATGCGTCACTTACCGGGAGAACACGTGGCACCAGGATGCACTGTGGGAGGGAGGCAAGTCGGCGGAGAATACGCACAAAAGCGTATTTCTCAAAAAATGTGCTAATTATTTTTTTTTACATCCCTATTAGCGAGCATTTCACCTTTGCCAATATAATCCATCCACCTGATAGAGGTGGCATATCAAGAAGCAGCTTAAAAGGCACAATTCAACACTACCTAGTGTTGGGGAAAATAAAAGGTCACTGTAAAATGTGCAATGTTGTCATACTTGGCATGCTAACTGCAGGTATGTCCATCGGAGCTGCCCAAGGATTGAAATGTTTATTTCTATTATAACCGCTTCTTCCTAATGACTATATTTTTTTTTCAATCCGTCATTTCAATTATTTCCTAATTCTCAGTTGCTGGTACAGGGTAGTTCAGCTCTGTAATGGGATAGCACAGCTCTTTATGGGTCTCCTCCTGTGTAATCATTCCCTCTGGCCCCACATCGGGGCCCCCAGGAAGGAGGCAACGGGACTCCTGCTGGGGTACGCTGGACAGAGAATAGCCCTCTCCTCCACTTTCTCCTTTGTTTGACTTCTTGTCCGACTTGTTGGATCCAAGGACAACGGTCCCCGGTGAAAATATGTATATGGAGCCTAAATCAAACACCAAGAAGGACAAACATTACGGGATGAAATTAATGGAACTGGTAAAACAAAAATGTATGTCTGTTAAGCATTTTATAAAACCTGACAGGATTAGGGGTTATTTTCTTTTACCAGATATACAGAGACATTCCAACATGTAGATACAATCTTCAATATTTTTGCCTAAATAATAGGTGTTCGAGATGACAGGGAGGAAGCGAAAACCTGGCCTTGTTTATGCTTCTCTTTTTGGCTGCTGGTTGGCTGAGCTACATTGAGTTCGTCATTGTGATTTCCTGTGTATCCTCACTAAATGATTCACTGACTTGGCACGTTAGCACTGCACCAGTGGCATGACATGGAAGCTTGAACTGGAAGTTTAAACAGCCAGAAATATGCCTCAAGCCGCACCCAAAGAAAACAATTGGAAAGGGAAATGTGAACTCGGACGCAAGTGAGTTGGCGAGATTACACCAACTCACTTCCTCACTTCCTCACAGTGAGAAACAGTCAAACATGCAGACCTTTGTTTTGCCAGACCTGTAGGCCCTATCGGATGTGGTAGCAGAAATATGTCAGTCCGTCAGAAATATGTGTGGCTGTGCAAACACAAGATACGGTGTAATAAGAGTTTATTGTCAGTACCAGTGGAGAGCAATTCCACACACCCACCCACTGTGTTACTGATCTTCTCTCCTCCAGAGGGCTCCACTGCAACCTCCTGCAAGCCCCCTGGTGATGGCGACCCTTCACCCTCCAGTCCAACACCTCCCTCGGGCTCCCTCCCCTGTGGACGCACCAGGTGCTGGTTTCTGTCCTGGGGGGGCTGGGTCTGTATGGCAGCAGGACAATTACAGCTCAGTATAGCTTCCTCATAGACCTTCCTTATAAATCGGCTAAAGACAGAGTCATGCTACTTCGTAAAGGTCACTCTGTTTTCAGTTTAAAAACGACCTTCTGCAAATAAAACACAAGCACTGTACTCACATATTTTTCATATGTTGGACCTAAAGGAATCAAAATAATCATGATCAGTGGTCACATCTTTGACATGGATTTGAAAATAAATTAAAATGCAATATCTCATTGTGATGTAATGTATACACAGAAAGTTTCATAGCAGAGTAGGTGGTGTGTAGGTGGTGTTTTTATTGACTGTCTTATAGGCTTGGAAATGTAGCAAAAATCAGATTAATATCTGATCCATGACTTGTGTTTGTAACGATTACTATTTTACCTTTCCACATGTTCATGGATGGTAGTGAACGTCCCCTGCACCACAGATACAGCAGAACCCCCCCTAGTATAACCACTACCAACAGGAGCCAATGGATTTGGGTTTCTCCAGTTCTTAGGCCTGGAAGCAGACAGATAACACAGTATCAATGTTAAGGAGAGGTAGAGAGACAGTACTGTGTCAGTGTTAAGGAAGGTAGAGAGACAGTACTGTGTCAGTGTTAAGGAGAGGTAGAGACACAGTACTGTGTCAGTGTTAAGGAGAGGTAGAGAGACAGTACTGTGTCAGTGTTAAAGAGAGGTAGAGACACAGTACTGTGTCAGTGTTAAGGAGAGGTAGAGAGACAGTACTGTGTCAGTGTTAAGGAGAGGTAGAGAGACAGTACTGTGTCAGTGTTAAGGAGAGGTAGAGAGACAGTACTGTGTCAGTGTTAAGGAGAGGTAGAGACACAGTACTGTGTCAGTGTTAAGGAGAGGTAGAGACACAGTACTGTGTCATTGTTAAGGAGAGGTAGAGAGACAGTACTGTGTCAGTGTTAAGGAGAGGTAGAGAGACAGTACTGTGTCAGTGTTAAGGAGAGGTAGAGAGACAGTACTGTGTCAGTGTTAAGGAGAGGTAGAGAGACAGTACTGTGTCATTGTTAAGTGCAGAGAAAAGGAACTTGAAAAGGTGAAGTCTGTGATGTTATTTTAGGGGTCTATAATAAAATACAAATGTATATATAAATGAATGAAGAATGATGTCACATCTATTAGAAATAGGTAGGGGATGCTCGAGTCCTTTGAGAACTTACTTTTGTCTCCTATGGTGGTGATAAGAGGGGCAGAGCCTGACACTGCAGGTGAGGTGTCACTATATGCCATGTTAGGGGTGATGAACTTGGTGTTGGAGACAGATGAGTGGTGTTCAGTGACCTTTTCACCAGTTGAGGAGGAAATATGGGGGTTGCTCAGGACAGTGGAATAATGAAGGTGGGGGTCTGAGCTGTGGACCACTGCAGGTGCAGTGGTTGTTGGAGAGTTGGAGGCCTGGACACATACACGGTCCTCAGTGGCATTACCCTCTCTCAACATTATCATTCCCTTCTGGCCACAACTGGTATAAACCAAAACAAAAATTATTACTTAGTTTATCTAAATGGGAAAGTACATGGATATTAGTAGTACAACCCTGTTTCCAAAAACATTGTGACACTGCATAAAATGCAAGTCTAAACCGAATGCAATGACGTGCAAATCATTTAATTCCTATATTTAACTGAAAGTAATACAAAGCCCACATACCAAATGCTGAACCAAAAATATATGGAAAATGAATAAACATTTTAATTTGATGCCAGAAACGTTTGTTTTTTAAACAATATTCCGAAAGCTTTTGGGTACTGCGGTAGTTTTTAAACTATAATATTCCTTTGTGCCATTCTTGCTTGATATAGGATTGCAGCTGCTCAACAGTTTGGGGTCTCTTTTGATGTATTTGTCATTTCATTATGCGCCCAATGTTTTCAATAGGGGACAGGTCTGGACAGTAGGCAGGCCAGTTTAGCACCCAGACTCTTTTCCTACAGAGCCATGCTGTTGTAATATGTGCAGAATATGTTTTGGCCTTGTCCTGCTAAAATAAGGCCTTCCCTGAAAAAGGTCTGAAAGGCAGCATATGTTGTTCCAAAACCTGTATATATTGTTCAGCATTAATGGTGCCTTCACAGATGTGCAGGTCACCCATGACATGTGAACTAATGCACCCCCATACCATCACAGATGCTGGCTTTTGCATTGTGTGCTGATAACAAACCGGATTGTCCCTCTCCTCTTTAGTCCGGAAGATGCGGCGTGTATGAAATTAATTTTGGTTTGTCAGATCGTACAGTTTTCCACTTCACCTCAGATCATCTTAAATGAGCTTGGGCCCAGAGAACGTGGCAGCGTTTCTGGATGTTATTTATATCTGGTTTCTTTGCATGGCAGAGTTTTAACTTGCATTTGTAGATGCAGTAACGAACTGTGTTCACAGAAAATGGTTTTCAGAAGTGTTATTGAGCCCTTGCAGTGAATTCCACTTCAGAATCATGTCTGTTTTTAATGCAGTGCAACCTGAGGGCACAAAGATTACGACCTTCCAATGTTGGTTTTCGGCATTGTCCCTTGCAAACCGAGAATTCTCTGGATTCTCTCAATCTTTTAATAATATGATGTACCGTAGATGAGATCCCCAAACTCTTTATTCTTAAATTGTTGCACTATTTGCCTGCGCAGTCTTTCACAAAGTGGTGAACCCCTCCACATCATTATTTCAGAAAGACCCAACCTCTCTGGGAAGCTATTTATAGTGGGGAGAACAAGTATTTGATACACTGCCGATTTTGCAGGTTTTCACACTCACAAAGCATGTAGAAGTCTGTAATTTTTATCATAGGTACACTTCAACTGTGAGTGTAAAACCAAAAACCAAAATCCAGAAAATCACATTGTATGATTTTTAAGTAATATATTTGCATTCTATTGCATGACATAAGTATTTGATACATCAGAAAAGCAGAAGTTAACATTTGCTACAGAAACCTTTGTTTGCAATTACAGAGATGATACGTTTCCTGTAGTTCTTGACTAGGTTTGAACACACTGCAGCAGGGATTTTGGCCCACTCCTCCATACAGACCTTCTCCAGATCCTTCAGGTTTCAGGGCTGTCACTGGGCAATACGGACTTTCAGCTCCCTCCAAAGATTTTCTATTGGGTTCAGGTCTGGAGACTGACTAGGCCACTCCAGGACCTTGAGATGCTTCTTACGGAGCCACTCCTTAGTTGCCCTGGCTGTGTGTTTCGGGTCATTGTCATGCTGGAAGACCCAGCCACGACCCATCTTCAATGCTCTAACTGAGGGAAGGAGGTTGTTGGCCAAGTTCTCACGATATATGGCCCCATCCATCCTCCCCTCAATACGGTGCAGTCATCCTGTCCCCTTTGCAGAAAAGCACCCCAAAAATGATGTTTCCACCACCATGCTTCACGGCTGGGATTGCATTCTTGGGGTTGTACTCATCCTTCTTCTTCCTCCAAACACAGCGAGTGGAGTTTAGACCAAAAAATATATTATATATCTCATCAGACCACATCAGACCTTCTCCCATTCCACATCTGGATGATCCAGATGGTCATTGGCAAACTTCAGACGGGCCTGGACATGCGCTGGCTTGAGCAGGGGGACCTTGCGTGCGCTACAGGATTTTATTCCATGACGGCGTAGTGTGTTACTAATGGTTTTCTTTGAGACTGTGGTCCCAGCTCTCTTCAGGTCATTGACCAGGTCCTGCCGTGTAGTTCTGGGCTGATCCCTCACCTTCCTCATGATCATTGATGCCCCACGAGGTGAGATCTTGCATGGAGCAATTATTTTCTAATAATTGCGCCAACAGTTGTTGCCTTCTCACCAAGCTGCTTGCCTATTGTCCTGTAGCCCATCCCAGCCTTGTAGTCTACAACTGTATCCCTGATGTCCTTACACAGCTCTCTGGTCTTGGCCATTGTGGAGAGGTTGGAGTCTGTTTCATTGAGTGTGTTAACAGGTGTCTTTTATACAGGTAACTAGTTCAAACAGGTGCAGTTAATACAGGTAATGAGTGGAGAACAGGAGGGCTTCTTAAAGAAAAACTAACAGGTCTGTGAGAGCTGGAATTCTTACTGATTGGTAGGTGATCAAATACTTATAAAATTCATTATTTGACAATCATACAATGTGATTTTCTGGATTTTTGTAAGTAGGAAAACCTGCAAAATCAGCAGTGTATCAAATACTTGTTCTCCCCACTGTATATACCCAATCATGTTACTGACCTGTTGCCAATTAACCTAATTAGTTGTGAGATGTTCCACAAGGTTTGTTTTTTGTATTACACAACTTTTCCAGTCTTTAATTGCCGCTATCCCAGATTTTTTTAAACGTGTTGCTGGCCTCAGATTTGAAAACGTGTTGCTGGCTCTCCATGGCAAGGAACAATAAAAATGTTCAGTTTCAACATTTGATATGTTGTGTTTGTTATTGAATATAGGGTTTAAATAATTAGCACATCTTTGGATTCTGTTTAATTTCCACTTAACACATCATCCTTTTTTGGAAACAGGTTTGTTATTAATTTACTGTAAAGTTTGTAGTTTTGTTTTGTTTTGAATGACGTTGAAGTCCACAAGAGGGAGCTATACTCAAACGAATGAGCTGTCTATGATAGGCAAACAATGTCTGAATAATAACAGTAGATTTGGCACATGGCAGCCCCAGTGTTCTGAAGAGGTAGACTTACTCTGTGTGGGGTTTGCAGTTTATGTTTAGGTTTGGTGTGTTGGAGAAGGTTCCACTTTGACACTGTTTACACCTCCTGCAGGTAAACTGGATTTTGCTTTCACAGTAATAGCCCCTGTCACAGTGGCACTCGCGGTTTGAGTCTGAGCGACATTCCTTCACCTCTACCAGTGGTACTTTTGGCACCAAAAAAGACACCATTACATATGAGACCTTAATATGTTCCTGTCCTCAAATAAATACATGCTGTTAGCAATATACATACTGAATTCTCTTGAGTTAAATAAGATACAATAGATATGACATCCAGTGCATAGATGAAACATTGTCATGTGTAAACATTACCTCTGCAGTGTAGAGTGCATGGTTCACACTTCAGGTTGCCATTCTGCTTGTAACTGTATGATCCATTGGGACATTTATCCCCTGTGAAGCCTGCAAACAGCAGGTGTACCAGTCGTCTCAACATACTGATTCCACAATCATCCCTTCTCTGACTCTTTCCACTGATCACACTGATAGATGTACCTAATAAACTGATCACACTGATAGGTGTTTCTAATAAACTGATCACACTGATAGGGGTACTTAAAATAAAGATCAGACTGATTGGTGTACCTAATAAACAGATCACTCTGATAGGTGTACCTAATAAAAAGATCACTCTGATAGGTGTTCCTTATAAACAGATCGAATTGATAGGTGTACCTAATAAACTGATCACACTGATAGGTGTACCTACCAAACTGACTAGACTGATAGGGGTACTTAAAATAAAGATCACACTGATAGGTGTACCTACCAAACTGACCAGACTGATACGTGTTTCTAACAAACTAATCACACTGATAGGTGTACTTAAAATAAAGATCACACTGATAGGTATACCTAATAAACAGATCAAACTGATAGGTGTTCCTTAATGTAGAGTTCAGTCTGATAGGTGTACCTCATCAACAGATCACACTGACAGCTGTATCTAATTAACTGATCAATACTGATAAGTGTACCCTATACACTGACCAATACTGACAAATGTACCTAATAAACAACCATTTGCGAAATAACTAATTTTTCAAACTCATTAATCATGTAGCAGGACAATGATCCCAAACACAGTGCCACAGATGGTCAAATTGGGGTTTCACAAGCTGAGGACAATACTGAAGGCATGGAGGCACTGAAACTAAACTCTAAACAGGCTATTCTTATAGCCTGGCTATTCTTATCTCCCTCTCGAATCTAGTTCTCAAATAGAAAACACAGAATCTGTACTGTCTGTAATCCCTGAAGGTAATTAGTTGTGTATCAGTGGGTCACACGAACTAGCAGCATGTGTGGTTCCATGTGAGTATGGCAAACTCAGACAATCAAAACAATCAACACAAATGTGTGAAGTTGGCAGTGATTACATGTAATCTACTTACTGTGTAGATAACAGTATATACTTCCTGTGCCTTGAGTTTCAGCACTTAATCTTTTAAACTAATGCTTGTCATTTTCTTTTTTCTAAGCCTGACTCTGCTAATGGTTACTTACACTGAGTATACATACTCTGTGCTTTTATGTTATTTTATAGATTTCAATGTTGTAAATGTAAAGTGGTTGGTCCTTTAAATGTAGTTATTATTTGTTTTGGATTGAGTGGTCATCCCATCTACCTGTCTTAATGTGAAAGAACTGTAAATTGTTGTAGAATAAGAAAATCTGAAAAATGACTAAAATGTTGAATGTAATTTCAGGGTAAAATCAGTTGAAGTACAATACATTTTGTTGAATGAGAAGTATACATCACTTACAAGGATAACTGTCATCCAACTTTTAATATCTAGTTCTGGGGGAAAAGCTGATGACTTTACCTTTGACAGAGTTTTGATGATCACTGGACAACAACACATAACATACCTGTGTGGGGGGGAGAATCATTAGAAAGACTCATTTTATTTTGCATTAACACAATAATCTGGTGCCCAGAGTAAAGACCAGCCATGACTTAGTTGGGGTATTTCCAGCACCCAGCCTGTGACAGTAACACACAGATGGACTGCGTGGGCATCTGACCAAGTATCACATGATTTCTAGTTAAACACTCATCCTGCAATTAGTAGGTGTTGATGATAAATCTCCCAAAGAACCAGCAATCAATCGAAATTTGATACCAAAATACCGTAGGAAAGACTTTAACAAGTATTTACACGTATTTGTACAAGTACATGTATTTTGAACAAAATGTTCTGTTGTTGTGATATATAACTGCATGACACACAATTTATCATCTTGTTTTAAAGGCCACATTGTCCTGGTAAATTATTCTATTAACATTTTACAGTTGCAGACTGCAAATGTATTTTATTTATAAACCGTCTAGCATTATTTTTAGATACAAGGGAGAGGATATGAATGAACCCACAAATTAGATGACAACATTAGGGCCAGATTGGACATTTTGCTTGGACCAGAGATCACATAACAACATTTGTGATAGATGCCATGTCATTAGAACTTTAGTGGCCACAGAGTCAGGACACCCGTTTAACATCCCATCCTAAAGGCGGCACCGGAAGGCAATATCCCCTTCACTGGCTGGGCCACTTAGTTTTCATATAAAGACCATTTCATCCATATTTAATCAGGTAACCCCAATGAGAACCCATTCTCATTTGCAAGGACGACCTAGCCAAAGCAATGAACACTGCAAGACAACACATAAATACAATCCAAAACAAAATGTGCAATGAAGTGAACAAGAGATCAATAAGTATGTACAGATGAGTAAGTACCATTTCAGGTGGTTCATTTATTCAGGCGGATAAGGAGCTTAAAAGGTGCTGTGATCTGGTGGCAGCTCAGACAATTTGTAGTAAGAAGTGATGAACAAGCCCACTTGCACATTTTGTTTGAGTCACTGTCAGCAGACAAGTGAAACAAATGACAAACAGAGGCAGGGTACGACTAAGAATGAATAAGATGAGGGATAAACCAGAGGGCAGCATCCTATGGAACTAGGCTGATATTTAAAATCTGAGGCAAGATTTGCCTATAAGGAACTTCTAGATAAGCTGGTAGCAGTGCATCTGTCATGATTTGCCAGTGTCAAGATCCTCATGAGTGGTCTACTGGTCACTGGAGACAGTTCGGACGGTGTTGTGCTGAACTATGTCTACTCCATTGAGGTGAGTATTGACTGTGAGCCTGTAAATTACATGGCCATAAGTCCAGAATCAGAAACCCTACAACAACACTCCCAGCAGCATCATGTCACCCGTCTAGTCACCCACCAGGACTGTGACTGCTAGTTCCAGCCAGCCAGCAGTGGAATGAGGGGCGCTACGTTACGTCAGACGAGGAAAACTTCAGACTTCAGTGGGATCCCAACAGACATCCAACCTTTTAGGATGGACATAATGATCCATTACTATCAAGTTTGAATATCTCATGCATACATGTTTAACCCTTTAAAACTGAGGTTGGGAGTTCTGTATCGTGTCGATGCAGGAGTCTCAGGGCCCCTTACCCTTCGGAAAAAAGAAAACAATGGAAATGGTACCAGGGAACCATGGACGGCTGGAGATAGAGGTATACACTGAGATGTTTTATTTCTCCACTTAGGTGTTGTGGGTGGAGTGAGGGAGGGTGGAAGGACAAACATTGAAAAGGTTCATACAAGTGGTTGAACAAGAGAGAATGCAAGAGTGGAAAAAACATGTGGCTATGTTTTCACAAGCTGAAACACAAATGAAACATCCTAGTGCCTTGACCTAAACATCACTTATGTCATTATTTTACCCGGTTATCTTCCCAGTAAAAAGTTTTTTACGCAAGCTGCAATTAAGAAAATTGTTCAAAGTAAAGTTCAAAGTAATTCCACGCTGAGTCAGATGTCTATATTTCCTGGAGGCCTATCAACACTAAACACCCACTTGGTAATCTCATGAGTAATCACTCGTTCTGTCTGTTTTTTACTCCAGAACAAATTCCACAGTCACCTTTACACAATGAAGTTGATTTTAAACACAAACATTTTTAAACATTATGTAGGACCAATAAAAAAAAGCAACAGGCCAAATCATTTCTTTGATCCAAGAATCCTGAGATCAATTAATTAACTTCTTTAAAAACTCTGTGAAAGACTACTGTAATTACAACTATATCCAATAGGCTATTAACAACACAAATAATATCATGACATAATTAGCATAATATGGATCATCTCCACAATAATAAGGCACATATAATGATAGTTGTCTAGGTTTTTCATAATCATACTCTCCCTCATTGTGAAATCACACTTGCTTACTTTAAATACATACAATTTCATCTGAAAAACATTGCTACTCACCTGATTAAAAAGAAAAAATATTCTTAAAGTTTTTGAGGCAATGTAGCGTTTATAATCCATTTTACACTACAGATGGCAGTTGTTTATCACTCAAAAGAAACAGGCAAAATGTGGTTGAATGGCCATGACGGGCTGAATCTCTCGTCAAGGTGCTAAAAGAGATGCAGCAGAGGTTTTGTTCATGTTCGAGTTTCGCGGGTTGTATGGTAATATCCCGGGACCGCCTACTCACTGTTGCCTTCATCTGAGGAAGGTAACGACGAAGATGAGTTTGATTATTGTGAGAAAAAATAACTCAAACCACCAGCAGATAGAAGCAGTTACTTGCCACCACATGGTTAACTACAAGTTAACCATGACAAGTTAATGGAAAAACGTGAATGAATCAGAGGAACATAACGAATGCAGATGCTTCCATATACGTGTACACAGAGATGTGCAAAGATGTAAAAAAAATATATGGTCACACCATATATCGAAATAAACTACTGTCTTTTTGCGTTTTAAAAATACTAAACATACTTTTACAAGGGAGGATGAAATCACTTCGCAAACCTTCCATCTATCGGGCCTATTTGATCTACAGCTTTTCTCTGAGTAATGTGATAAATCTGACACATATCCCTGAGATCGCCCAGATGAAGGTTAGTTTGAAAGTAACCAACAGTTTAATGTTGAACAACAGTTTGCTAATGACTCATAACTGTATCCTAATTTAGTTACTTGGTATATGGAGGGCCTTGCATCAGCAGCAATGACTCAAGGACAAACAAGTAATTTATAAGAACACAACTGATGGCACCTTTATTCATAGCAACTCGTTTTTAATGAATCATGTGATTGTTAATCATAAATATAATAATAGATTGTGTAAGACAGTCATTCATGCAATGGTATGCAAAATCATGATCCTACTTAACAGCTACAATTTGGAAACAGGTGACTCCTATGCTTACTAACTGGACAGATTGATGTCCCTGAAGTTTAATTGACTTGCCGTTATACTGTGATGATTACGTGTTCCCTTCATTATTTTATTTTTTTTGTATTTCGTTTATCGAGACCCAATGTGTGATTTAAGTGATCCCTTCATTTTTTTAAGCAGTGTATTTGCATAGATTTGTCATTGTGCCCCTTCAAATGTTTAATAGCCCAGTAACTGAAAGCCTTTATGTCTGCCTGCTTTATACAGCGCACCACAGCTGTATGGCTATACATTTTTGTAAGCAGGGTGGTGTACCTAATAAACTGGCCTTGACGGTGTTATCTCAGTAAATGTGCAATAGTTGGTAGAATATTATTCTATGTTGTGACTATCAGCAGTAATGGCTGCCAAAGGTGCTTCCACCATGTAATAACCATGAGGATAAGTGCAGTCAATACTTTCTAATATTATATTTCAGCATTTTTCACAGTTTAAATAATTTGTTAATTAATATAATGCACCTTTTTCTTTCCTTTCCAAAAAATTTTGAGTGAGGAACAGAAGCGTTCAATTTGCAGTGGTCTCTTAATTTCTACCCTTCTGTTCCTCAGTTACAACTTTTTTGAAAGAAAGAAGAAATTTTTTTTCTCAAATTTTTCCAGAGCTGTAATATATCTGAAAAATAAAATAGAAATTCAGTGCAAGTAGAGGATAACAGAGACTTATTTAATAGTTTAGGTAAAAGGTCATTTTATTTGGTGAAAAACAACATAGTGATTGATGATATCTCACAGAAGCAAATTACATAGCATTATATGGTACCATACTATATCTCAGCATTATAAACAAAGAATCAAATGGGCTTTTCATATTAAACACAGGTTATGATGTGCTGTGTGGTTGTCAAAACACTGGGTATGATGTGCTTTGCTGTGGTTTGCTGTTGTGAGGCCGTCGCTGGAACCGGTAGCGGGCCAAACGAGATACGTCAAGCAGCACATCAGAGCGCTGACTACCAGACACTCTGGAAACGGAGAGATCCTGAGGAAAAACCCAAAACCAAATGAACCAAGAATAAGACAGGCGATATCAGTAGGTCAAAGTAACACATTCCAAAACACACAAATCTTAGCCACAACCACCAAGACCTGTGATTCAGGAATCTTGTAACGGCTCACCAGCTGCTGTTGCATTGAAGGGAAAAGGGATGTGACTGCCGTCTCGTTCACAGAGCTCCTCAGATCCAGGCTGCTGAGCTGTGGCCCGGTGCCAGGGACTGTGTTGGACCAGCCAGACAGGCAGTGCTGTAGTGAACATCCAATCAAAGGCTTGTGATGGGGAACAAATATATTCAAAGTGTGGTGGAATTATGGGATCGACAGGATGGGAGCGAGTGGAAGAACCAAACAACAGAACTACACAAGTTCAGATAGACTAAGATAAAGACTGTGTTTCGATGTCAGATCCACACGTGGAAAGACAGACAGGCCCACACTCACAGAAGGTAGACCCAGGCTGTCAGAAGGATCAAAGCTACCCCTCCGATGGGCTTTGTATTGGTAGGCTGGCAACAGTGTGGAGCGAGGGATGCTGACCCTGGGACGGAAACAAGATCAGAAGGCATATTCTTCGGGAGGAGGACATGCAGTTTAATGGGATGGTATTAAAACAACTTACCGGTTATTGGAATTTAGCATGGACTGCACTTGAATAGAATTGTTGAAAATCAGTGATTGAAAAACTGGCATCAAATGGATGAGAGGTCTCACCTGATAAAGGCCGGCGCGGCCGTCGTGTGGGGGACTTGGGATTTGGGCTTGCGACACACGGAGCACGACTCACGAGTGTCCAACGGTGTTGGGAAGAGTCGACTGTTGATCCGGTAACAGAATGTACCTAAAAGAAAAGGAGAAAGACGGGACAACCAATCAGGGTGTCTTCTTCAGATGGCAATAGTGACATTGCGTTGGCCTGATCCACAAGCTGGCTTTGGTTTCTCATACACTGGTGGGTGTCCATAGCGCCCTGTAGGCCTTCCTCCTCTATAGACAGTGGTGGAGGTGAGGGGTCCTCCTCAGATAATCTGTAAAGAGGGTACAGGAATTAATTTCTTTTTGCCTGAACGTTCAGTTAAATACACTTGAACGCCAAATCAAATTAACAGGTCAAGTAAAATGCGTCACACTGAATGAAAGCACTTACCCATCTTGTTGGCGGTGGACACACTCGTCTCTGTTGACTTGCCGGAAGGTGCGCAGATCGCTGAAGAACTGCTCGGAGCGTTCTGTCAAGGAACTCTCAGCATCCACAATCCCTAAAGGGAGGAGAAAACATACATTTCAAACATAATAACCGGTTGGGATATAGCTATATTTCTGCACAGGGCCAATTTGGGGCGTACCTGCTATCCAGTCGTAGCCCAGTAAAGGCTGCAGCCGATGTCTGTCTGAGGCTGACGTCTGCTCCAGCGGAGGGGATTGGAATGTGACTCGACCCTCCTCCGTCTATCGGAACATGCAGAGTACAACCTTTTTAATGAGTCCGCTGGCGGTGAAATGTGAAGCTCCTAAAAACACAACAGAGAGCAGCGACAGATCCGGCGGTGCTGCTACACTTTAATAACAGAGGCATCTAGAGAGATATTTCTGCCTATGTTTAGGTATTTCTTTATAGGCCGTGATCAGTCTTTTCTCTGACCTTTAGTTAGGTGTAACCTTCTCTCAGTTTCCATAAGCTTCCGTGAATGTGCAGATGAAGTTTTGCACGTGTATTTATTCTCCATACACTCTTGAGGCAGTAGGCTAGTTGCAGTTGCACACCCTGACTATTCTTACTGATCTGTTGCTAAACTACAGCATATACCCGTTTTTTTAGGCTACATTATGATGTAGGCATGACTATGTAGGATGGACCGTACACGTTTGTCATAGGAGGCTCAACACTAGGGGGGAAACACCCTAGTGGGCTTCTTCATTCCGCCTGGCCCGGCAACCTGATGGTAAATCCCTCCACTCTCCGTTTAGGGTTGTAAAAACACAACCAAAAATGTAAGTATGTTGTGGGTTTTTCAAAACTTATTTCCTTACTCCCGAAGCTCGAAATAACACCAGCCAAATGCAGTTTGACACAATCCTGTCTGAGTTAAAGAACACTAGCTTTGTTTGGGGAATGTTCATTCTGCAGGAGGCTGGTTTTTATCTAAGATGTTCAGTAACATAATACAGACATGGGCTACAATATCAGGGAGATCAAAGCGGCACACGATAAACATGAAGGGAGGGAGGTATTCAGCAGCAGATACGTTAGAATGGTTAGGGAGGAACCAGCTACAACTACCCAAATACATAAAGGTGGTAAGTGAAAGGCCTACTGATAGGTAGAATCACTCTTTATGGTATTTTTTGGTAATTACTACAGTAATAAATGTGTATTAGTACTAACACTTAATTTAATTGCCTATTGATTTCTTTGTAATGGCATAGTAATGGGGGTCAACTGAGCTTTTCGGAATCTACTTGTGAAATGTAGAATATATCCATTCTCCCTTCTTACTTTGCTCACGTTTTCACTCTCCTTATGGAAGAGAGTGGGCCGGGTACAGGACCTCCTAATGTCAATCGATCTGACAACATCTTCAGGATGGCCGCTGCCTCGGTCCTGAAGAAGTCCTGTGTAAACAGCTGTGTGTTCTGCAGATTTCTGTAGAAGCTTGTTTCCTGTAAGAGATGGCATCAAGGTCTCACACAGAGTAACAGGTTCCACTGCCTCACCTGAGAAAAAAAAGTGTCTCGGCATTATTTATATGGAAACCAAGTGACTAATATCATGCCAATGCTGGTCTAGGTCAGCGGTTACATTGCAATTAACTGGTATAGCAGTCTATACGCTACCAGAGACCTGCCGGCATGCCTACACAGTCACATGGCCAGGTCCTGTCAGGAGGCATGCTTACAGATCTCTTGCAGTGTAGAGGCTACTACGTACAGTGCTGTAGTTGGCTAGCTTGTTAGCTCCTTGCTACCTCCAGTTCCAAGTGGGGCTATTGTTGCCTGTGTCGCGATGTTTTCTCTCTCCTGGAACTGGGCAGACGGGTTGCCGAGAGCAAACCTTGCAGTGCCTGGTTCAAAATTCATTATTGTCACCATGGATTCTGCAGGGGAGGCGGTTCCTTCAATTTGACCTGGGCCTTTTGTTGACTCTTTTTGTGCTGTCCGTTTTGAATCACCCTGCCAGCTAAAGCTGGTGCCGGTGATGGTCAGTAGTCTTTCAGTGTGGAGCCTCAGTTGCCTCAACAAGTCTTTGTTGCGCTCTCTCAATGTATTCAACCGTTCAGTCGTGGACATTATCTATTTAATTAGCTAGCTAGAAGACAAAAAACGCGATATCAATCTAGCGGTCTGGCTACGGTAGCTAGGTCAGCTAGTTACCCAGCTGGCTAACATTAGCTTACTAGCTGCACCAACACTAAGAGTAGCGAGACTGTCTCGGCCAAATTCGCTTTATTTTAGCGCAGTACTGTAGTTCATACTAATTTTAACTATTCTAATAATTTATATAAGTACAAACTAATCCACCTTTGATCTCCTGTGTTCAGCTTGATTTCACCTCCATAACAACGCGTCCCCAATACAAAGCATTTGATTGGCTACTGTGAAGTCAGTTACCCACAATACACCAGGCAGCGTTTTATAGTTACAAAAAGTTTGGGATTTACTGGTAGATACAAAGCCGTGGTTTGTGTTACATGCATTATTCTTTAGAGTGGAATATTCGAGAGGTCATTTTTCAATGTTTCCAAATAAACATTGAAAAATTATTATTCGCGTAATTTCTTCCATTGAAGATTTAAGATCCACTTCAGATAAGCTCTGTGTTTCGTTTATCCCTGCAGAAGACACCGTATTGGTAAATTACTTCAGTGCAAGGTGACGTTTGTCACCAAAGTTGCATAAATGAATTTACTTAAATAATTATTGGCAAAACATTTTATTAGACTTTATTGTCCCCTGAGGGAAATTAGATTTTGCAGCACAATTAATCACAATCAACACTATACTCTACCCATACCAAGGGAAAACGTGGGTTACAACACGAACAGCACAAAAACAAAGCCAGACAGGACAAGTGAAAGCAAGTCTCATATAGGCGAAGATATGAATGAAAGTAACTTGTCCTGTAGAGTTATCAAACCACAGTGGTGTAAGCCTACAAAAAATCCCCGGTGGAAGAAATTGTTGAATAAAACAAATAACAGCGTTTCAAGTTTCGCCGCTAGAGGATTATGACTCACTACTTCACTCAGTTTTAAGGAAATTACTGATAACCTACCATTAGGTGGTTTGGGGTTAAATTCCTTACACGGTTTAACCCCTCTTGTAATCTTCAGTAAAACAACCAAATGTTATATGCACCCATTCCTTGGTTGTCACTTTTCTTGTTTATCTAGAAAGTGTTGAATCATCTCAACTGAGCAAGTAATTCCACAAAAAAGATTTTGAGATAAATGCATCTTATTTTTTGTCATTTTGAAAACAATGTCATGTGATGTGATGAAGTTCTATCATAAAGTAGTCCATATGCTAAAGTTTCATAAATATCTAATTCATGTACTACATTCAGTGTATATAGGGAGGCGCAGATTCAATCTCAGTTAATGCCTGGCTTTGTGGAATGTGCAAAATCACAGTTAAAATAGATTTTTGTTAACTCGCTTAAAGCTATCAAGATTGAATTCCTTTCAATAGTATAGATAACAGTGATGGAATGATTTTGACACCTAAATATGGAATTTATCTTTATTGTTGGTAAAAAAAAAAAACCCTGGGGCATATTAGCCCATAGTTGTTTTGCCCCTTTAAATTGTTTGGGATTCGATTAAATTGTAAAAAATTTAGTCAACCCTCCCAATACTCCCAATTCCATATTTTTCTTCTAAATGTATTTGTCTGACTATAGTCAATATGTACATACACTCTATGGCCAAAAATATGTGGACACCTGACCATCACACCTATGTGAGCTTTTTGGACATCCCATTCTGTAACCTGTGCCATGTTTTTCTGGTTGTTGTTGTGTGAGAGTTGTCTGGTATTCCCAGGTGCACAGAGTTGCTGCTGACGAGTGGGGGAGTGGTTTGTCTGGAGTCCTTGCAGCTGGAGATGATTGAGGGCCTAACTGACCACAGTACATATAATGTTAGCCTTGTGAGCTCTGGTGGGCTTTTTTTGTTTGAGGAATTGGTTGTGATTTGTTATGTTCTATTATGTTATGTTATGTTATGTTATGTTATGTTATGTTATGTTATGTTATGTTATGTTATGTTATGTTTTGCTTTGTGTTCCAGCCAGTCCTCTTACAGGTGCTGGTCATAAAATTAGAATATCATCAACAAGTTGATTTATTTCAGTAATTCCATTCAAAAAGTAAAACTTCTATATTATATTCATTCATTACACACAGACTGATATATTTCAAATGTTTATTTCTTGTAATTGTGATGATTATAACTGACAAATAATGAAAATCCCAAATTCAGTATCTCAGAAAATGTGAATATTACTTAAGACTAATACAAAAAAAGGATTTTTAGAAATGTTGGCCAACTGAAAAGTATGAACATGAAAAGTATGAGCATGTACAGCACTCAGTACTTAGTTGGGGCTCCTTTTGCCTGAACTACTGCAGCAATGTGGAGTGGCATGGAGTCGATCAGTCTGTGGCACTGCTCTGGTGTTATGAGAGCCCAGGTTGCTCTGATAGTGGCCTTCAGCTCTTCTGCATTGTTGGGTCTGGCGTATCGCATCTTCCTCTTCACAATACCCCATAGATTTTCTATAGGGTAAATTTCAGGCGAGTTTGCTGGCCAATTAAGAACAGGGATACCATGGTCCTTAAACCAGGTACTGGTAGCTTTGGCAATGTGTGCAGGTGCCAAGTCCTGTTGGAAATAAAACCTGCATCTCCATAAAGTTGGTCAGCAGCAGGAAGCATGAAGTGCTCAAAAACTTCCTGGTAGACGGCTGCGTTGACCTTGGACCTCAGAAAACACAGTGGACCAACACCAGCAGATGACATGGCACCCCAAACCATCACTGACTGTGGAAACTTTACACTGGACTTCAAGCAATGTGGATTCTGTGCCTCTCCTCTCTTCCTCCAGACTCTGGGACCTTGATTTCCAAAGGAAATGCTAAATTTACTTTCAGCATTGAACATAACTCAGCAGCAGTCCAGTCCTTTTTGTCTTTAGCCCAGTCGAGACGCTTCTGACACTGTGTCTTGTTCAAGAGTGGCTTGACACAAGGAATGTGACAGCTGAAACCCATGTCTTGCATATGTCTGTGCGTGGTGGTTCTAGAAGCACTGACTCCAGCTGCAGTCCACTCTTTGTGAATCTCCCCCACATTTTTGAATGGGTTTTGTTTCACAATCCTCTCCAGGGTGCGGTTATCCTGATTGCCTGTACACTTTTTTCTACCACATTTTTTCCTTCCCTTCGCCTCTCTATTAATGTGCTTGGACACAAAGCTCTGTGAACAGCCTGCCTCTTTAGCTATGACCTTTTGTGTCTTGTCCTCCTTGTTCAAGGTGTCAATAGTCATCTTTTTGACAGCTGTCAAGTCAGCAGTCTTCTCCATGATTGTGTTGCCTACAGAACTAGACTGAGAGACTATTTTAAGGCCTTTGCAAGTGTTTTGGGTTAATTAGCTGATTAGAGTGTGGCACCAGGTGTCTTCAAAATGTAACCTTTTCACAATATAAACATTTTCTGAGATACTGAATTTGGGTTTTTCATTAGTTGTCAGTTATAAAAGAAATAAACACTTGAAATATTTCAGTCTGTGTGGAATGAAGGTATACATTATACAAGTTTCACTTTTGAATGGAATTACTGAAATAAATAAACTTTTTGATGATATTCTAATTTTATGACCAGCACCTGTATATACCACCCTACCTGGTTCCTGGAGAAGGGAAAGACAGCTCTGCCCATGAGTCTACATTTGCACGTAGATAACACTCTGTTTTACACACTAGGTTAGCCGGGCGGGAGTCACCCTTGTATTCTGATAACAGCTATAAAAGCTGGTTAGGGATTAGATCGGGCTAGGAACGATTAGGTGTGTAGAAGAGTAAGGAGCTTTTTATTGTTTTCATTGCTTGGACCCTGTTCCCAAAATTCCCTTCTCCTACCTTCCCTATTGTGTATATCGTGTCTTGGTGTGATTGTTATTTGATGTGTTTGTAAATGAGTGTGTTGTGGATTCTTTTGATTTAGTAACTAAACTGCCCCGGGATGGGGATACCCGTAAGTTCTGACTGTTGTGTCTTATTTAATTTGTTGCACCCCCCCGCAGCTATAACAGCCGCCACTTCTGGGAAGGCTTTACACAATATATTTTGTAGTGTCTCAGTGGGAACTGGTGCTCATTCAGCCAAAAGAGCATTTGTGAAGTCAGGCGCTGATGTTGGATAAGAAGGCCTGGCTCACAATCACCAATTCCAATTCATCCCAAAAGTGTTCAGTGGAGTTGAGGTCAGGGCTGTGTGTAGGCCACTTTAGTTCCTCCACCCCAACCTTGTTGAACCATGTCTTTATCGACCTCTCTTTGTGCACAGGGGCACAGTCATGGAACAGGAAAGGAACTTCACCAAACTGTTGCCATAAAGTTTAAAGCATCCAATTGTCTAAACTGTCTTTGAATCCTGTAGCATTGAGATTACCCTTCACTGGAACTATGGGGCATTCCCAAACCCTGAAAAACAGCCCCAGATCATTATCCCTCCACTAAACTATACAGTTTACTATGCATTCTGGTAGGTAGCATTCTTCTAGCATGCGCCACACTCAGATTTTTTCATCAGACTGCCAGATAGCAACGCATGACTCATTACTCCAGAGAACATGTTTCCACTGTTCCATAGTCCAGTGGTTGTGGGCTTTACACCACTCCTCCTGACGCTTGGCATAGCGCATGTTGATGTGAGCCTTGTGTATTGCTACTTGGCCAAGAAAACCAATTTCCTGACGCTCCCGACACACAATTCTTGTGCTGATGTTAATTCCAGAGGCAGTTGGGATCTCTGTAGTGAGTAATGCAATTTTTACATGATACACACTTCAGCAGTTGGCAGCCCCACTCTGTGAGTTTGCATGGTCTACCACTTTGTGAATGGACTGTTGTTGCTCCTAGATGCTTCCACTTCACAATTATAGCACTTACAGTTGACCGGGGCAGATCTAGCAGGGCAGAAATTTAGTGGAGATTTTCTCTCTTTCCACTTCCCGCACTTTCCATATCCTCATTTGAATTTCATGCTGTCACGATCACTAACCCGCTAAAGCTTAACATTCTTGTCATCTATAATCCATCAGAGGCATTAGGGGAGTTCCTAAATGAGAGTGACACTTTGCTAAACTTATTTCCAGATGATGGCTCACCACTCACAGTGTCTTTGATTTATTTCTTTTTCCACTCCTTTCCGTCTTTGACCTCACCCTCTCCCAGTCCCCTCCCACCCATAAGGCAGGCAATGCACGGATCCTATTCTCACGAGATGCTGTAACCCAGTTAATCTTACAGATCACTCGGCCGAGAGCGCTCTTCTGTGTGTCACAGAAGCTCTACGCACTGCCAAAGCAAACTCTCTTTCCTCTCTATCCTCTATCTTTCTGCTGCCTTTGACAATGTGAACCACCATATCCTCCTCTCCACACTTTCAAGGCTGGGAGTCCCAGGTTCTGTCCACCCTTGGTTTGCATCCTACCTGGCAGGCCGCTCCTACCAGGTTGCATGGAGCGGGTCAGTGTCTGCGCTACATGCTCTCACTACTGGTGTGCCCCAGGGATCAGTCCTTGGCCCACTCCTCTTTTCTCTCAACACAAGATCACTTGGCACTGTTACATCCACACATGGTCTGTCCTATCATTGCTATGCCGATAACACTGAACTATTCTTCTCATTTCCCCCTTCTGATTCCCAGGAACTGATTGCTGACATGCATATCTGTATACCTGGCAGACATCTCAGCTTGGATGTCAACCTACCACCTCAAGCTTAACCTTGATAAGACAGAGTGGCTCTTCCTCCCAGGGAATGCAGGCCTGCTCCAAGATCTGTCCATCATTGTTATTAAATCCTGGACAGTGGTCCCCTCACAGAGTGCAAAGAACCTTGGCATGACACTCAACAAGAACCTGTTATTCTTTGCAAACATCAAAACAGTAACTCACTCTTGTGGATTCATGCTTTACAACATCTTTAAAATATGACCCTACCCTACTCAGGAAGCGACTGAGGTTCTGATCCAGTCACTTGTCATATCCAGTCTGGACTATTGCAACGCACTGTTGGCTGTGCTCCCCACTTGTGCCATCAAGCCCCATATCCAGAATGCAACTTATCCAGAATGCTGCAGCTCGTCTTGTATTCAACCTTCCCAAATTCACCCATGTCACCCCTCTCCTCCTCTAGTTCCACTGGCTTCTGATAGAAGCTCACACCCATTATAAGACCATGGCGCTTGCCTCACAGGTGGGCAGCACCTGCTCAGCCAAGGCAAAACTCATCTCTGTCTTGGCACCTCAATGGTGAACACATTTCCCTTTGAAGCCAGAACAGCAGAGTCCCTGCCAATCTTCAGAAAACGGCAGAAAACCTATGTCTTTGAGTGTTAAGAACCTGGTGACTCATGCAAATTAGTGTTGTGTAAATGAACAGTGAGAACAGATGACACAGACAACCAAAGTTACCATCAAACATAAAACGTTTATTATAAACACACGGTAAAGGGGTTAGGGAAAAGGGGCTGAGTCGGACCCAAGAAACGTGCTGAAAATGATGCTCCTGGTACTGGCAACAACACAAGAACTTGGTCACCTTGCTGCAAAGGACGAGAAACAGCATGTTTATCATAGCGACGTTTCTTCCTCTGCGAGGAAGACAGGGCTTCCTTTGCCAGCGCATAGGTGCTATGTAGGCGCTCACGAAAGCGACTCACGTAGTCTAATACATTGTCCTCTGCACACAATACTTCTGATCAAAACTGATCCTTAAGGACTTTCATAGGTCCTCTGACTGTGTCCAAACACTAGTTCAACCGGGCTGAACCCTAGGGATTCCTGTACCGTCTCACGGACAAACAAAACTAGAGGAACTCCCTCGTCCCAATCCTTCTCGGATTCCAAACAATATTTACAGAGCATAGACTTCATTGTCTGATGCCCCCGTTCAAGCTTGACACATGATACATTATTGACAGGGTCTTTAACACTTGTTTGAAAAGCTTAGAAAGGAAATGAGTACCTTAATCAGTTTGTACCACCTTAGGTAATCCAAATGTTGAAAATTATTTAATCTATGCTTTGCTCACCACCGGAGCAGTAATCTTTCGCAGAGGATTGGCCTCTGGGTATTGCTTTTGTTTTCGGTAATGGTCCAACACAATCAACTACCACCTGTTCGAAAGGTTCGCCTATGGCAGGTATGGGACAAAGAGACCAAAAGAAATGTCGCAGAACCCAATCATAAGTTCTGGTGACTCCCACTGGTGACTGGACTACTGGTGATCATGAGCAAGGGATAAAACAGTTTGTCAAAAAGCTGTAGGAACCACTATTTGGTAAATAGCATTCCAATCTCCACCGACTTCACCATGGGATGTCCATTTGCGCATGAGGAGATTTCCATCAATGAAGTATGCTATGTTTTTCTCTTTAAGCTCCTCCAATGAGACAACACTGGAAAAACATTTAGCCAGGCTCCTGTCACCCTTTTGGTTAGCAACCATCTGCTCACGAGTGACTGGTACTGTGGGGAGAACAAGTATTTGATACACTGCCAATTTTGCAGGTTTTCCCACTTACAAAGCATGTAGAAATCTGTCATTTTTATCATAGGAACTCTTCAACTGTGAGTGACGGAATCTAAAACCAAAGTCCAGAAAATCACATTGAATGATTTTTAAATAATTCATTTGCATTTTATTGCATGACATAAGTATTTGATACATCAGAAAAGCAGAACTTAATATTTGGTACAGAAACCTTAGTTTACAATTACAGAGATCAGACGTGATTTTGGCCCACTGTGATTTTGCAGTGATTTGCATCCAGTGATTTTGGCCCACTCCTCCATACAGACATTCTCCAGATCCTTCAGGTCTCGGGGCTGTCACTGGGCAATACAGACTTTCAGCTCCCCCCAAAGATTTTCTATTGGGTTCAGGTATGGAGACAAGCTAGGCCACTCCAGGACCTTGAGATGCTTCTTACGGAGCCACCTTAGTTGCCCTGGCTGTGTGTTTCGGGTCGTTGTCATGCTGGAAGACCCAGCCACGACCCATCTTCAATGCTCTTACTGAGGGAAGGAGGTAGTTGGCCAGGATCTTGCGATACATGGCCCCATCCATCCTCCCCTCAATACGGTGCAGTTATCCTGTCCCCTTTGCAGAAAAGCATCCCCACAGAATGATGTTTCCACCTCCATGCTTCACGGTTGGGTTGGTGTTCTTGGGGTTGTACTCATCCTTCTTCCTCAAAACAGGGCGAGTGGAGTTTAGACCAAAACAAATATTATATATCTCATCAGACCACATGACCTTCTCCCATTCCTCCTCTGGATCATCCAGATGGTCATTGGCAAACTTCAGACGGGCCTGGACATGCACTGGCTTAAGCAGGGGGACCTTCATGGGCTGCAGGATTTTAATCCATGGAGGCGTAGTGTGTTACTAATGGTTTTCTTTGAGACTGTGGTCCCAGCTCTCTTCAGGTCATTGACCAGGTCCTGCCGTGTAGTTCTGCGCTGATCCCTCACCTTCCTCATGATCATTGATGCCCCACGAGGTGAGATCTTGCATGGAGCCCCAGACTGAGGAGATTGACCGTCATCTTGAACTTCTTCCATTTTCTAATAATTGCGCCAACAGTTATTGCCTTCTCACCAAGCTGCTTGCCTATTGTCCTGTAGCCCATCCCAGCCTTGTGCAGGTCTATAATTTTATCCCTGATGTCTTTACACAGCTCTCTGGTCTTGGCCATTGTGGAGGGGTTGGGGTCTATTTGATTGAGTGTGTGGACAGGTGTCTTTTATAACGAGTTCAAACAGGTGCAATTAATAAAGGTAATGAGAACAGAACAGGATGGCTTCTTTAAGAAAAACTAACAGGTCTGTGAGAGCCGGAAAATCTTACTGGTTGGTAGGTGATCAGACCTCTACATGCTTACAGAACTCTACATGCTTTGTAAGTAGGAAAACCTGCAAAATTGGCAGTGTATCAAATACTTGTTCTCCCCACTGTAACTTTATTGCATCAGCAACAAGTTCCCCATTCTTCTTTCTGTCCCTGGGCTGTTTGTCAGACCCCACCAACTTATCAGAGGTAGGACACAAGCTATCTTCTTGGTCAAACTCTCTAGACAGAATAGTGTTCGACAATTCTATCATGTCACCCATTCATCGTGCCTGAGCACGTTTGACGGCACAAGCGGAGAACACGTGTGGATAAATCTGTGACAGCTCCTCCGAAAGAGACTGATTACTTTTATCCTTCATCTCCAATATGGGTATTACCTTTCCACCGACAATATCATTGCCCATTACAAACGTCACCCCTTTTACTGGCAACATAGGACGTACTCCATCTCAGAACAATTCACTGATCAGCTCAGAGTGTATGTTCACAAAGTGCAATGGCACTGGGACAATTTCTATTTCAATTCCCTGGACTAACACACTGGATCCACAGTATGTATTTTCAGAGAAGGGCAACATGTCAGATAGATGAATGACTGCGCCTCACCAGTATCTCTAAGGATCCTAACCGGACGCTGAGACACATCGTTATCTGATAGGGAAACAAATCCCTCAAATATGAATGATTCATAACTGCGATCTGGGACTGGGACCTTCAAGCCACATTTACCATGTTTCTCTGACCTAACAACAGTAAGAATCAGCCCAACACCTGTTGGTGGCTTGGCGTGCAGAGGTGTCCATTGTTTGCGTTTCAGCAGGAAGCACTCATTAACCATGTGTCCTGGCTGATGACCATAAAATCATTGACGTACGTCTTTCGGTCCTGTTGGTCGATTAGGGCTAGGAGCCGATGGCTCCACAGCCCTACTCTCTGTACGAGCCGAAAATACGCTCTTGTGCGTCAACGCGAATTCGTCTGCCAATACAGAAGCTTCCGACAGAGTGCACTTTCTGTTTGTTTAGGTAAACAACAATGCGTTCGGGGAAGTCATTTTTAAACTCCCCCAACAAGAGTAATGTCGTATGTGGGTGATTGGAACTGCAATTTATACCATGCCTGTTATGTATGCTGGATGATTGTGTGGTTGGTGGGCTGGAATACTACGTGACTGTGATTGCGTATTGGCAGGTGCCTGGTAGCCGATGATTAGTGCAGATGGACTTTGATTGGCCCAAGGACAAATAAAGGGGACGTCAAGGAACAGAACAAGGACGGGGGAAACTAGGAGAGCGGTTGGTGGTGTGCGAGGTGGTCAGATGTAAACTAAACTATTCGGTAAGAGAACGGAAAAATGGTCAGCCAGAGCCTGTAGATCCACTCTACGACATCTATCAAAATCCTCTCATGAGGGGTTAGCCAAAAAGGCATCAAAAGTAGACATCGTAAGCCAGCAACACGAGCATACAAATACTGAACCCTACACCAGCCGATCACACAATCACAGCTGCACAGTTCAACACTGAACTAGACACTTAAACCAATCCGCATGAGTGGCATGGGTATCAATCAGATATCCCGGATGAGCCACATTTACATGTTCAAGACGTACCACACCAGACCCACCACCCAAGTAGACAGTCCAGAGAAGCCGGCAGACACTGCCGTCTCCTCTATTGCTACTGTTGGTATAGTGGGTAAGCATGTTAATGAAGCTGGCGAAGATGGTTTGGAGTTGGGCAATACTCAGCAGCAGTGCGCTAGATGCCCAACTCAGAAATGTGGCAGTCTCGTCTAGTCTGGGTCATTTAACCGACGGACAGGCAGATGAGATTGTGAGGCTGTTACACAGCTTTCCTTGTCTTTTTAGTGAAGTTCCTACACGCACAAACATGTTAGAGCATGACATTAACGTTGGAAACACTTCCCCTATCAAGCAACATGCATATCGCTTCCAAACGGAAGATAATGAGGGATGAAATAAATTACTTGCTGGAGAATGACCTGACTATGCCAAGTTCAAGTCTATGGAGTTCTCCATGCATTCTGGGTCCCAAACCTGATGGCACATCCAGGTTATGTACGGATTATTAAAAGGTCAATGCTGTCACAGTGCCTGACTCGTGCCCGTTGCCCAGACTGGATGACTGTATTGACACTTGGTGCTGCTACTCATGTAACCAAGTTAGATCTTCTAAAACGTTACTGGCATGTGTCGTTAACCCCACGTGCCTCTGACATCTCAGCCTTTGTGACCCCAGACAACTTCCTGCAATACTCTGTCATGACTTTTGCAATTTTGGATTTTGAACAACCTTTTAAACTTGAGGTAGATGCTAGTGCCAGAGGTGCTTGTGCTGTTCTGCTGCAGGCAGACCAAAGTGGAGTGGACCATCCGGTCTGTTTTTTTTGAATAAGTGTCAGACTAACTATTCAACCATTGAGCAAGAAGCTCTTGCTTTGTTGTTAGCTCTGCAGTACTTCCAAGTCTATGTTGGTTCCAGTGCACTGCCAGTGATAGTGTATATGGACCATAACCCCTATGTTTTTCTCCTCAGTATGTACAACCAGAACCAACACCTTATGCATTGGGCAAAATTATAATTTGGTGTCCGCCACAAAACGGGGTCTGATAATGTGCTGGCAATATGCGTTGTCTCGTGTTTAGAGATGTATGATTTATTTTCTATCCTGTGTGGATGGCTTTGCACGTTGAATAGTGTTCTGTATTCTTTATGTCGCAAACCATAGTAGGTTCACTCTTTTAAGGGTGGGAGTGTTACGCATGCAGGTACCCTATATGTGTGTTTTTCCCCTCCTGCCGTTTCCCCAGGTGCCCCTTTTTGTGCTCGTTGGTGTTTCCCACCTGGCAGTCATGAGAGCATCGCCTGACCGCTGAGGTGGACCAATCAGTGGACACCCCTCCTAATTGCACAAACCCTGTGGCTCTAGCGGTCTTGGGTGTATGGTACAGACAACCGTAACATATTACTCATGCAAAGTGGTGTAGTGTACAGGAACAGTGAGAACAAACGACAGACAACCAAAGCTACTGTGGGTGGTCCGCTCAGTTTACCAACCGGTTGTGTATGCCCAAGGGCAACTCGCAAAAAAAAAACCAAAAAACACAGGACTAAACAGCAAACCATTGACTAGACAACACCAAACAAAACACCACAGCAATACATACTCACATGAAACAGGACAATGTGAGATGTGCTAAACTAATGTATGAATGAACAAAGTGTCTGTATGTAAAAAGGGTTTGTATCTCAAGAGTGTCTATGTCCATGTGGGAAAGCAAAAGAGTCTCTCTGGCAGAACCAACTGACTGGGTTTTTAAACCAGGGATGTGTGATGCAATTGGGTATTGGAAAAAGGAACGGGTGGTTAG
Organism: Esox lucius; assembly: GCF_011004845.1. Taxonomy (NCBI): domain Eukaryota; kingdom Metazoa; phylum Chordata; class Actinopteri; order Esociformes; family Esocidae; genus Esox; species Esox lucius. The sequence goes on from NC_047585.1 coordinate 14,919,882, forward strand.
GAGGGGTTTCCACTGATTGGTCCACCTCAGCAGTGAGGCGATGCTCTCATGACTGCCAGGTGGGAAACACCAACGAGCACAATCAGGAACATAAAGGACACCTGGGGAAATGCCAGGAGGGGAAAAGCATGCGTACCTGGGGTACCTGCATGCGTAACAATGATTATCTTAATTAACTTGTGTAACCCACCCTCACCACCTGATAAAATAAATATATTTAAAAAAAAAATTGAAATAAAAATTAAAAAATACATAAAAACACATAACTTTGATTTCTCTGGCACTGACTTTGCCAACTAATGGCTTCGGTGAAGGAAAATACCCTTATTATGGTTGTCAGATCTTCCAAGAAACCTTAAGAAGAATTGCTCATGTACTAAATGTAGACACTTCAGAAGATGGCCATGTTCAAGGAAATCTAAACTTTCTACGCGACTGCAAAGTGATTGATAAACACAGCAACTTGCATCGAAACTATCTATTATTATTTGTAGATCAGTAGTTTATTTACAAATATGCATATACTGTACTGGACCTGCTCTACAATTCTGAGACTAAAGAGAGTACAGTCAAGCAATATGATGTTTTTGGAAAAATATTTATTTTTAGGGCAGTATCAACAGATATGATACAGATAGGGAGGTTTAAGACCATTTAACTGACCATTAGCAAAAAGGTGAAATTACAATAATTATTTTATTGAGTGGGCATGGTAGAATGGATTTGCAATAAACAATAACTTGATCAAATGCTGGGAAAAAAGGGTTAATCATGGCCAGTCCCCACTGTGTGATGTGATGAGATCAGTTGGGTTAATGATGCATTCATGGATTTCTTGCCACTGGTTGTAAAAGTGATGCTGCAGAAAAATGGGTCCCCGAAAATTGTGTTCTGTGTGGTTTATTTGTTGATATACCAGCAAAACCATTCGTTTTCAAACTTAAAATTGCACCCATATTTTTCTCTTTAACTGTTGGTTGGGATGGGACAGTTGGGTGACTGGTTGGTGGGAGAAAAGAAAGCTGGAGTGAATCTAGATAAAACAACCACAAAAAAGAGAGTTTAGTTACTAAGCAAAAAACCTATATGATGAAACCCATCTGCAATGCTTTCGCTGGATACAGTGGGAAGAACAAGTATTTGATACCCTGCCGATTTTGAAGGTTTTCCTACTTACAAAGCATGTAGAGGTCTGTAATTGTTATCATAGTTACAGTTCAACTGAGAGAGACGGAATATAAAACAAAAATCCAGAAAATCACATTGTATGATTTTAAATAATTAATTTGCATTGTATTGCATGACATAAGTATTTGATCACCTACCAACCAGTAAGAATTCCGCCTCTCACAGACCTGTTAGTGTTTCTTTAAGAAGCCCTCCTGTTCTCCACTCCACACACTCAATCAAACAGACTCCAACCTCTCCACAATGGCCAAGACTAGAGAGCTGTGTAAAGACATCAGGGATGAAAAGGGATGGGCTACAGGACAATAGGCAAGAAGATTGGTGAGAAGGCAACAACTGTTGGCGCAATTATTAGAAAATGGAAGAAGTTCAAGATGACGGTCAATCTCCCTCGGCCTGAGGCTCCATGCAAGATCTCACCTCGTGGGGCATCAATGAGGAAGGTGAGGGATCAGCCCAGAACTACACGGCAGGATCTGGTCAATGACCTGAAGAGAGCTGGCTTGAGCAAGGTCCCCCTGCTCAAGCCAGCGCATGTCCATGCCTGTCTGAAGTTTGCCAATGACCATCTGGATGATCCAGAGGAGGAATGGGATAAGGTCATGTGATCTGAAGAGACAAAAATAGAGCTTTTTGGTCTAAACCCCACTTGCCGTGTTTGGAGGAAGAAGAAGGATGAGTACAACCCCAAGAACACCATCCCAACCGTGAAGGATGGAGGTGGAAACATCATTCTGTGGGGATGCTTTTCTGCAAAGGGGATAGGATGACTGCATCGTTTTGAGGGGAGGATGGATGGGGCCATGTATCGCGAGATCTTGGTCAACAACTTCCTTCCCTCAGTAAGAGCATTGAAGATGGGTCGTGGCTGGGTCTTCCAGCATGACAACGACCCAAAACACAAAGCCAGGGCAACTAAGGAGTGTCTCCGTAAGAAGCATCTCAAGGTCCTGGAGTGGCCTAGCCAGTCTCCAGACCTGAACCCAATAGAAAATCTTTGGAGGGAGCTGAAAGTCTGTATTGCCCAACGACAGTCCCAAAACCTGAAGGATCTGGAGAAGGTCTGTATGGAGGAGTGGGACTAAATCCCTTCTGCAGTGTGTGCAAACCTGGTCAAAAACTACAGGAAACGTATGATCTCTATGTCACGTCCTGGCTGTGCCCCTAGCCATCTCTGCGCTGGGCTCGGGGCATAGCCAGGACAGGACAGGAGGTGGCCTTTAGCCACCTCTACTCCTTTTTTTGGTTTCCCCAATTGGAGGCAGGTGTTAGTCATTGCCTCCAATTGGGGACCCTATTTAAGTTTAGTTTGTAGGCCCCAAGGCGTGGTTCATTTTGGTTTTGTTTATCCTGTGTAAGGAATACCCACGTCACTGGTTGCTGCTTTTTGTTTTGTTGGAGTCCTGCATTCTTTATTTTGTATTAAATGGATTACCTTACCTACCTCTACTCTGCGCCTGTGTCCTCTTCATCCCACAACCGTGACAGAATGAACCACCACCAAGAGACACAGCAGAAATGGACGGTAGGGGAACTCCTCGGTTGGCCGGACAGCGACACCGAGGAGGAGGAGAACCCCTACTGTCCTCTGCGGCACACCGGGCCTCCACAGCATCCACCCCGGAGGAGACGTCGACGGAGGCGACGTAAGCAAACCTCCGTGTGTCCGCCCCAAGAATTTCTTGGCGGGGTGCTGTGGGGGCAGGCGGAATGGAAGGACGCGGCCGTGCCACCCGTGCTCACGTGTGGGGTAGTCCAGGTGCCCCAGCCCTGCCCGGTGCCAGCTCCTAGGCGTCGGGCAACAACGCCGGGGGGGCCTATGAGGGCTTTCCCTGATGTTGGGAGATGTGAGGACTGGTGGGGCTATCGGGACCCGCCGTACCGGTTCTCGCAGCCAGCGCCCCCTGCTGCCCGGGAGCCGCAGCCGGCGCCGCCAGCGCCCCACACTGCCCGGGAGCCGCAGCCAGCGCCCCCCGCTGCCCGGGAGCCGCAGCCAGCGCCCCCCGCTGCCCGGGAGCCGCAGCCTGCACCCCCCGCTGCCCGGAAGCCGCAGCCTGCGCCTATTCCTCCGCCAGCTCCCCCGGCTCCTACTCCTCCGCCGGCTCTTCCGCCGGCTCCGGACCCTCCGCCGGCTCTTCCGCCGACTCTTCCGCCGGCTCCGGACCCACCGCCGGCCCTTCCGCCGGCTCCGGACCCTCCGCCGGCTCCCCCGGCTCCTGCTCCTCCGCCGGCTCCTGCTCCTCCGCCGGCTCCTACTCCTCCGCCGGCTCTTCCGCCGGCTCCTGACCCTCCACCGGTTTCCCCGTCTCCTACTCCTCCGCCGGCTCTTCCGCAGGCTCCTGACCCTACGCCGGCTCCCCCGTCTCCTATTCCTCCGCCGGCTCCCCCGGCTCCTACTCCTCCGCCGGCTCTTCCGCCGGCTCCGGACCCTCCGCCGGCTCCCCCGGCTCCTGCTCCTCCACCGGCTCCTATTCCCCCGCCGGCTCCCCCGTCTCCTGCTCCTCCGCCGGCTCCTACTCCTCCGCCGGCTCTTCCGCCGGCTCCTGACCCTCCGCCGGTTTCCCCATCTCCTGCTCCTCCGCCGGCTCTTCCGCCGGCTCTGGACCCTCCGCCGCCTCCCCCGGCTCCTGCTCCTCCGCCGGCTCCTATTCCCCCACCGGCTCCCCCGTCTCCTACTCCTCCGCCGGCTCTCCCGCCGGCTCCGGACCCTCCGCCGCCTCCCCCGGCTCCTGCTCCTCCGCCGGCTCCTATTCCCCCGCCGGCTCCCCCGTCTCCTGCTCCTCCGCCGGCTCTTCCGCCGGCTCCTGACCCTCCGCCGGTTTCCCCGTCTCCTATTCCTCCACCGGCTCCCCCGGCTCCTGCTCCTCCGCCGGCTGTCGACCCTCCGCCGCCTCCCCCGGCTCCTGCTCCTCCGCCGGCTCTCCCGCCGGCTCCGGACCCTCCGCCGCCTCCCCCGGCTCCTGCTCCTCCGCCGGCTCCTATTCCCCCGCCGGCTCCCCCATCTCCTGCTCCTCCGCCGGCTCTTCCGCTGGCTCCTGACCCTCCGCCGGTTTCCCCGTCTCCTATTCCTCCACCGGCTCCCCCGGCTCCTGCTCCTCCGCCGGCTGTCGACCCTCCGCCGGTTCCCCCGGCTCCTGCTTCTCCGCCGGCTGTCGACCCGCCGCCGGCTCTCCTGCCGGTTCCTGTCCCTCCGCCGGCTCTCCCGTCTCCTGACCCTCTGCCTCCCTGGCCTGTCCCTGCGGCTCCGCCTCCCCGGCCTGTGCCGGCGGCTCCGGGCGCTGAGCCTCCGCCGGTCCGGGTGTGGTCGTCCCGGTCTTGCGGTCGGGAGCCCGCGCCTTTGGGGGGGGGTACTGTCACGTCCTGGCTGTGCCCCTAGCCATCTCTGCGCTGGGCTCGGGGCATAGCCAGGACAGGACAGGAGGTGGCCTTTAGCCACCTCTACTCCTTTTTTTGGTTTCCCCAATTGGAGGCAGGTGTTAGTCATTGCCTCCAATTGGGGACCCTATTTAAGTTTAGTTTGTAGGCCCCAAGGCGTGGTTCATTTTGGTTTTGTTTATCCTGTGTAAGGAATACCCACGTCACTGGTTGCTGCTTTTTGTTTTGTTGGAGTCCTGCATTCTTTATTTTGTATTAAATGGATTACCTTACCTACCTCTACTCTGCGCCTGTGTCCTCTTCATCCCACAACCGTGACACTCTATAATTGCAAACAAAGGTTTCTGTACCAAACATTAAGTTCTGCTTTTCTGATGTATCAAATACTTATGTCATGCAAAAATTTGCAAATTAATTAGTTAAAAATCAGATTCCGTCACTCACAGTTGAAGAGTACCTATGATTAAAAATGACAGACTTCTACATGCTTTGTAAGTGGGAAAACCTGCAAAATCGGCCGTGTATCAAATACCTGTTCTCCCCACTGTATGTATGTTGTTGACCTGTCTGTACTAAAAATCATCCTGGACTTTAACTGTGCCATTCTAAAATTTAAATCTGAGCTTGTAACATTTGAGATATTTTTAAATATTCATCCACTGCTTTACTGGCAAGAGGAGATGAGTTTATCTACAATTAAACCTGTCCATCCGTGGTGACACTAATCAAGGCGCTGCAGGTGGCGGAGGGTCCGGTCATAATGATATGCATGCTCCCGTGTTCAACAGTGTTGAGCTGTGTGGGCGAGCTGCTACTCTGTATTCCAGTCACGACTTGTTTGCATTGAGATGTGTCCTAACCAGTCCAGTGTGATTAGCTGACCAGTGCTGTCAGTTGCATCCCATTATTATTAAATGGTGCCAGTCAGGAAGTAATATACTCCTCTGAGTCCTGTAATTACTCTCCCACAGTGCTCCAAGCAATTTCTGCCTGCTGCCGGAATGCCTCATCGTCCATTAACCTGATAAAGGACATCATAACAACACAACAACAAAAGAGGGATTGCACAAGATTTACAAACATTATTATTTAAATGTAGAATAAATGGGATCCTTCATTAATGCATTCATTTGACATTGGTAATTCTAATTGGAGCTTTTTTTAAAGTAAAAGGTAAACCAGAGAATTATACTCTCATAGAGAATATCACAAGTCTGAAAATGTCAATTTCAATCCCTGTAGAGGGCGATGTTTGACTTTAAAATAACTGCTGGGAACCACAGAGATGAAGATGGGTATTTTCTGTTTATCCTTACACTCTACTCTGTCAGGATAAGGCAAAGCCACAAAACCACAGTATCTGTTCGAGCACAAGCAGTGCCATTGAAGCCATATCCATGTTAAAGTAGTCCATTTATATTTAATTAATTGGCTGATCCCTCCTGATGACACAGTTGGAAGTCCCACCCAGTTGAAAACAATGTCAGACACATTTAACAATGAGGTCCATGCAAGAAAGTTGTTAAAGTCATAACAAATGAAAATGTCCACTAACTAATTAACCAGAACACTAAGGTCATGCTGAAGCAGAAAAAATGTCTTCATGTTAAAATAACACTAAATATATTGATCTAAACAAAGTTTTAAATGGTTTAAAAATACAGTGGGTCCTTCCATTCCAGATGGGAACCTTGGTTTAACCGCATGATATTGCTTTTTCTTATTTCCTCATAACTAAAATTCCCTGTGGGCTCCCCTAGTGCTGAGCTGCAGGCTAACAGTGGGACTATGGAGAACAGTCGAAGTAAAGTACATGCAAAAACAATAAACCAAAGCCAGTGTAAATATACATTACCGTTTGCATAGTCACATTGTGTGTTCGCTGTCTGGATGTGTTCCCATTTAATACAGGCGAACATAGTATCCCTTTTTACAGCTGGGCCGTCATTCATTGCTTAATTTACCATCCCATCTGTCAACCTTTCTGTGTTAAGGAGAACAGGACATGGTCAAAATCACAGAGATGATGGAACTGGTTTTTGTTAGATTAATTCCAAATAGTCAACAAATTAATGTAACAAATTAATTTAATATATATAAAGAGAGAATTACAATTATAGTACAACAGTTCTTCTGAGATTTGAGATGTTGCAAGAGCAAAGATGTAGGCAGAGGTAAGGAAAATGCAAGAGAGCTATATCCCAAACTGAAGTTGTGGGGGGGGGCGGTTAGCTAACATGAAGATACCATGACTAGTCCTGCAGAATAGATCCCTTATCAATTAGTGACACGTTTCTATCTGTTTCCTTGAGCCATTAATATGACATAGTGATGTTATCTCAAGGATCAAGCAAGCCAGGCAATAAAAAGCAAACCTTTCGTCCCTGCATTCACACCTTACAAAAACATCTGTTCACCATTAACATTCCCATGATAGCCTACTACGACAGAAATTAAGAACATAGGCATACATGTCTATACTAAATACGAAAGAATAATTTCATTGGTGACTAAATTGCATTGGTGACTTAACATTTTACAGTCCCTTCACAGAGTATCCATATCCCTGTATCCCTACTTCTTGATTAGATTTCAACCTAATTTCTTAAAAATACTCACTCTACGATTTAAACGTGTCATGGGGCCATGCCTAAGCAACTGATAGTATCATCTTTTATATTCCTGATTTGAAAAAATGTTTGACAAGCGGTTAACACACAGAGCAACACAGTGCCAGCAGAAGATAGTGAGGGACAAGTGAAGGGTCCAGGTGGGCGATAGGATCGAGCTGAGAGGGAATACCTGTCACAGCAGGAGTCAGTGAGGTATTGAAAGGGGACGTGGCCGTGCCGATAAAGAGAAACAGAGGGTCGATTGTTCCTGCCACGCTGCTGATAGCGGGGCAATGCCATTAAGATAAGGAGGATTAAGCTTGGCACAGGGAGAGTGCTGTCCTGGCTGCCACGCTCTGATGGACCGGACTGGAGAGATCCGAAGAGAGAGAGGGTCCAGCAGATGTTTGCAGATACGCTGCTATTCAGCGGCAGCACAGGACGCACACACTCAGATGCACTAAGCAACCAGGAAGGAAAGTAAAGGCTGTGTGCAATTAACACTGTACTTGGTCAGGATAAGGCAAAGCCTCAAAACCACCCTGGGTCGCAGCAACTTGTGTCCTTTGAGATCCATTTATCTTTACATGACAACAATTACTGTCATCAATCTGAATGGGCTCCCTTTCCAAGATGGTTGGAATATTGTTTCGCCTTCGTCCACAAACAACCATCTTCTGGCATTAATCCACCATCATTTGTAGCCCATTAGTGTCAGAGAGCGATAAGAACATAATGAGAACAAAAGAACCATAGCACAGGAGGACTCTTTAGCTAGTATCTAAAAGGGGCCTTAAATGTAAGATTTTTCATGTATTGCTACTGTACCATAAATACAAGCATAAATGACCAGCAGACCTCTCCAGTTAATGTTTTAAGTTAATGTTAATGTTCAGAGTGTCTGAGAAATTCTCCATCTAATCTAAATTGTCTATCAGTTTGCATTGACTTGTAGTCTCCTCATACTCGCTTCAGACACTGGTAGTACTACCCCCCCCACCCTAAACCATCCCAGACTCGTTGATACTATTCCAGTCTCGTTCAGTGAGAGAAGAGGAGACAAGTCATGTTATTATTAAAAATGTAGTCTTGTTAAACGTTAGAGGCAGGATTCCACATAGTTCCCCTTTAAAACCGTCACAACCACTGGTTTCCCCAAATATATGTCCTTATCTATGTACGTACAGTCATTCTAAATCCTTTCTATCTCAGAATGAGCATCTGACAAGCTGTGAATACCAAGGATCTAAAAGCACTTATTTACTTGCACTGTGGATCATTCCAGATCAACGTTCACCTCTGAAATTTCAACAGGCTATTCACCCAGGTGATTTAGTGTATTTTGTCTACGATGTGCATCTGTAATAATTATAATCATAATAAATCAATACATACAAAATGCACAAAGATCTTAAAGCCAGTATCTGGATAATACATGTGTGTGAAATGCTTGATATGATGGCATGTGTGAAGTACAAGGGATGTTAACAGAGACGCTTACTTTCTGGGCAACTTTCACAAATTGGTTGTGATCCAACTATCAAAAAAGCTTGTGTATTTAAAACTGTAGTCCAGGTTATTAATAATCTAGTCCAGGTTATTAATAATCTAGTGCAGGTTATTAATAATCTAGTCCAGGTTATTAATAATCTAGTCCAGGTTATTAATAATCTAGTCCAGGTTATTAATAATCTAGTCCAGGTTATTAATAATCTAGTGCAGGTTATTAATAATCTAGTCCAGGTTATTAATAATCTAGTCCAGGTTATTAATAATCTAGTGCAGGTTATTTATTGTCACGGCTTGGAATGGGTAGAAGGACAGAGGTGCAGAGGATTCAAAAAGGCAAAAGGTAATTTAATAATTTAATAAAAAATCACAAATGGCAGGAACAGGCAACAGTAACAGCAAACAACAGTGACCAACAAGAAACACTGGGGCAGGAGGAACTTAAACAGTGACACAACTAGGGAGCAAACAAGGCACAGGTGGAAACAATAAGGAGAAGGACAGGCTGTATGTGAGAATAAAAAGAAAAATAACATAACGAGCTACGTTCACAAAACCAAACAGAACAGAACCTCACATTTATAATCTAGTCCAGGTTATGAATACTCTAGTCCAGGTTATTAATACTCCAGATTATTCTTAATCCAGTCCATTATTTAAATAAACCGACCAGGGTGTTTACAAACAGTAAATAAAGTTATTTTTATCATCCGTGTGTATCAGCATGTATTCACCTATGACGCAGCAGCTTGGTTCTAAAGTTACATTCCCACAAATGGACTGGCTGATAAATCTGTCAGAAAGTCTCACAGTTAAGAATCAGTGACTAAATTTAACGAGAATGACAACAATACTGCATTATGAATTTGAAGTCATATGATCCTAATGGAAAGAATCTCCTATAAAAATACCATCAATAATGGACAAAACAACCTATTCAGCACTTTCATTGCAGATGGCTCAATCATCCGTGTTGTGATATAGATCATATTTAGTGCATTTGCTGTAAAGAGGTTAGCTGTCTCAGTAGAGCAGGATTGTTTTTATGCATTCTAGGAGATGATGTGATTCATTGTCTTTTGTGATACATTTTACAGAACATAATGTATGTGATCAGGATACACAGGCCTGCTTAAGGAAAGACTCGGGAAACATTTGCTCGGCGTAAGTGCCGCGGTCATGCTGCCATTGTATTATTTATTCTGTCAAGGTTTCGCATTATGTAATGTTCTGTGTTTCGTGTGAACCCCAGCAGGATCGCAGCTGCTTATGGCAGTAGCTCAAGAGGATCCTAAAAAAAAAACGAAATCCTATACTGTGTCATCAGATCTGAGAGGTTGGCCTCGGGACAGGGACAATCCCTCATCTCTCCCTGTCCCCGTGGTGAGAATGACAGAGTAATAATAGAGTACAGAAATTAGGCCTGTTACATCATGCACTGATATAAAAAAAATCTGTCATGAAATGAGTAGCACCATTGATATTGCAAATCCCAATTTAGCACTCCTGGATTTAGTTTGAATGTGTAGTTCAAGCTGACAGTTATCTCTACTGGAATATACCAATCACACATTGAAAGTGAAATGTGTGCCAAATACAAAAGAGATGCAAATGCACACACACTTTGTGAGGTCCCATGTATTATTCTCATTCAAAATCCAACTGTACTTTCCCTAACCCTGAACCCTAATACCGATGGAACATTTACTCCAAAACCTTCCCCTATGCCTTTTTCCCCATGGGAACTGTTGAAATGTCCTTAAATGGTCCCATTTTCCCTATTTACTATCCTTATGAGGACAACACTGTCTTCACAAATGGCTGGTTACCATTAAGGAAGTTATGCTCTAGGGTTTAGAGTTGGTGAGAGGTACCAAAGACACACTGCTCGTATAGCTCTTAAAGGAGAGACAACCTAACTTGCAATTGGAAATTTTCAACCTCACCTCAATAATGATATGAATCATGACCAGAAAACATGGATGCATGGAAAGACCAAAATTACAGTTCATTTCAATAGGCTAGAATTGGTTGTCATTCTTTTTTTGTTTTTCTAAATCAAGGAAATGCTTGCATGGTGGTGACTTTACAGACGGGAGGACATTTCTGATGGATGATGGGCGAGTTCCTCACATTTCAAGAGGCAATCAACACACCACAACATTGAGGGATGGTGAAATCTTACCACAAATAACAACAAAATGAATGACCATCACTCCATATCTTCTACCAATTACTGATGCTCAGAAATTCTTGATTTCACACATTCAAACATATATGACATGTATATGTTTATACACAGCTCTGGAAAATTAAGGGACCACTGAAAAATTATCAGTTTCTATGGTTTTAATATTCATAGTTATGTGTTTGAGTAAAATGAACAGTTTTGATTTATTCTATAAACTACTGACAACATTACTCCCAAATTCCAAATAGAAATATTGTCATTTAGAGTATTTATTTGTAGAAAATATCAACTGGTCAAAATAACCAAAATAAGATGCATTGTTTTCAGACCTCAAATAATGCAAAGAAAACCAATTCATATTCATTTTTCAACAACAAAAGACTAATGTTTTAACTTAGGAAGAGTTCACATATCAATATTCCGTGGAATAACCCAGATTTTTATCACAGCTGTCATGCGTCTTGGCATGCTCTCCACCAGTCTGTCACATTTCTGTTCGGTGACTTTATGCTACTCCTGGCACAAATATTCAACTAGCTCTGCTTTGTTTGATGGCTTGTGACCATCCATCTTCCTCTTGATCAGATTCCAGAGGTTTTCAATGGGGTTCAGGTCTGGAGATTGGGCTGGCCATGACAGGGTCTTGATCTGGTGGTCCTCCATCCACACCTGACTATGTGGCATGGAGCATTGTCATGCTGGAAGAACCAATTCACAGTTGGGGAACATTGTCAGAGCAGAAGGAAGCAGGTGTTCTTCCTGGATAACCTTGTACTTGGCCTGATTCATGTGTCCTTCACAAAGACAAATCTGCCTGATCCCAGCCTTGCTGAAGCATCCCCCGATCATCACTGATCATCACCAAATGTCACAGTGGGTGCGAGACACTGTGGCTTGTAGGCCTCTCCAGGTCTCCGTCTAACCATTAGATGATCAGGTGTTTGGCAAAGCTGAAACTTTGACACGTCAGAGAAGATGACCTTACTCCATTCCTCTACAGTCCAATCCTTATGGTCTTTTGTTAACTCCAGCCTGGCTCTTCTTTGCTTCTCATTGATGAAGGGATTTTTTGAGTTTTGCACGATTTCAGCACTGCCCCTAGGAGCCTGTTTCGAACCGTTCTCACCGTGCTGCTGTTTGCCATTATTTTTGTAGGTCACTTGATGTCATCAAATGGTTGTTGAGTGACATTCGAATGAGTTGACAGTCATCTCGGTCAGTGGACAGAGTGGTCTCTTAATTTTTTCCAGAGCTGTATGTAAAATATTGGCTAAATATACATATACTGTCATGAGAGAGGAGACCATAAGGATTGGACTGCCAGACCTCTTCTTGCTATGCTGGGTGACGATTATAAGAAGATTATGAGTACAAGAGACATTATGGGCCACATCAATGTTTTTTCATGTTAAGATGACCAGCAGGTCAATAAATGCATTTGTGCTGTATCCAGAGTCTGTAGGCACAATCAGCTGCACAACCAGATGGACAGGAATGACCTGGTGGGCTGTAGCAGTAGGAATCTTCAACATCCACTCTTTTTCACAGGTACCCTAAAATATATGTTTTTTTAAAAGGGGCCATTCTTTGAGGGCATTCAAATAACACAGTGGTATTAGGAAACTCCTCGTTTGTGAGCCTTGATATAAGAGATTAGTGTTAGGAACATTTCGAATTGATGGGCCTTGATATAACAAAGTAGTGTTAGGAAACTCATAAACTAGTTTATGGACCTGGAATTCACATTATACTAAGGTGCAAAAATACAAGTAATTCTGTTTCATATATCTATGCCAGCTACCTATATTGAAGATCAACATTTTTACTGTACACTGTTTAATTTGATGAGAACAAAATGGCATAACAATGGTCAATGGAAACCAAAATCAACAACCAATTGAGGGCTGGAATTCAAACTTACACTGAAAATCACAGAAAACAATTGAAACCACAAGCAGTTCCAACTTGCGCAAATTTCATCAAGTCAACTCATAATGTGACTCAGTAGTGTGTATGGCCCCCACGTGCCTGTATGCACTCTCGACAATGTTTGGGCTAGCTCCTGATGAGATGGCGGATGGTGTCCTGGGGGATCTCCTCCCAGACCTGGATCAGGGTATCAGTGAGCTCCTGGACAGTCTGAGGGGCTATTTGGCGTGTCAGATGCACCAATACATAACGTCACAGAGGTTCTCAATTGGATTCAAGTCTGGGGAACGTGAGGGCCAGTCAATGGCGTCAATGCCTTAGTCATCCAGGAACTGCCTACATACTCTGGCCACATGAAGCTGGGCATTGTCCTGCACCAGGAGGAACCCAAGGCCCACTGCACCAGTGTAAGGTCTGATGATGGATCTGAGGATGTCATCATGGTACCTAACAGCAGTCAGGGTACCGTTAGCTAGCACATGGAGGTATGCCTCCCCAGACCATCACTGACCCACTGCCAAACCGATCATGCTGGATGATGTTGCAGGCAGCATAATGTCCACCACGGTGTCTCCAGACTCTTTCACATCTGTCATGTGCTCAGTGTGAACCTGCTCTCATCTGTGAAGAGAACAGGGCACCAATGGTGGTCCTGCCAATTCTGGTGTTCTCAGGCAAATGCCAATTGAGCTGCTTGGTGCTAGGCTGTGAGCACAGGTCCCACGAGAAGACGTAAGGCCCTAATGCAACCCTCAAGGAATCTGTGTCCGTTTGGTCAGAAACAGGCACACCAGTAACCCACCGGAGGTCATTTTGTAGAGCTCCGGAAGTGCTCATCCTGTTCCTCCTCGCACAAAGGAGCAGATACCGGTCCTGCTGCTGGGTTGATGCCCTTCTACGGCCCTGTCCAGCTCTCCTCGTGTAACGGCCATCTCCTGAAATCTCCTCCATGCTCTTGAAACTGTACTGGGAGACACAGTAAACCTTCTTGTGACAGAATGTATGGATGTGCCATCCTGAAGGAGCTGGAATACCTGTGTAAACTGAATCGGCTGCAGGTACCCCCTCATGCTACCAGTAGTGACAAGGACCTGGCAAAACACAAAACTAGAGAACAATCATTCAGGAAGGATAAGGAGAGAGCAATTGTCTGTGGCCGCCACCTGCAAAACCATTCCCTTATTGGGGGTTGTCTGGCTGTTGCCTCTGAAGTGCACCTGTTGTCACTTTCATTTGCACTAAAACAGGTGACACTGATTTACAGTCACTTATGCTTCCTGACTGGACAGATTGATATCCCTGAAGTTTAATTGACTTGGTGCTACACTGTGCAGATTGTGTGTTCCCTTAATTTTTTGAGCTGTGTATATTCCCTTTTGTGTGTGGTGCATTGGTGAGCTGCTTTCATATGCTGTTCATTTCATATGAGATATGATTGGCATGCCTAGTTTAGCTAATGATTGGTGTTGTCTCCTGGCAGGCTTACCGTGCTAGTGAGATTCAACGCCCTCTATACCTCATTTAGACGTAATTGCCTCACCTGCGTTCCTGATCACTGTTCCTATTGAAGCTCCTCCTTTCCTCGTGTATCTTGTTGGATTTTGTGTTCGGTGTTGTGCTGTATATAACGTTGTTTCTGTGTTTTTTTGTGTCTGTTTTTTTATATCTTAGTTCTTTTGTTGAAAGTTATTTGTTCTACCTGTATCCTGCCTTTTACATGCTACAATGGGCAGTTAGCTATGTTGGACAAATTACACTCGTTAAGAATTACTTTGCATTGTGCACAAAACATCTTAGCTAGATATTCAGATGGTTAGATGCTGTATGATTTAATCTCAAATTGTCCACATTATTTATAATTTTAGACTACAATACCACCTTAGGCCACAAACAAGTATAAAAATTAACTCCCGGAGTAGAGAAATTGCTTGCTTTGACCAACTCAATCTAAATTGGAACAATTACATTTTAAAAACATATTTTTGTGAAGAAATTGAAAATACATGCCAAAACTTTGACATGAGAAGTAATTGAAAAGCAGTAGTATTTGAACCCAGGTCTGGTCTCCGTCTAGTGTTAGGCAACCAAGCATTAAATCTGTAGAAGGAAGACAGTGGTAAATCACAGCAGAGCTAAAAACATCAGCCCATACATCTTCAGCCTGACACCACCGTGACAGCCAGTCTGTAGGGACGTCTAACTAATGTTGTCACACCAGACAGAAGGACAGACAGACAGACAGGCAAGGATGTAGGCAAGCAGACAGCCAGGCAGACTTAACACCCGCTCTTGTTGACCCAGAATCAATGTTTTTTATTTTACTAGCTCTTAGCTATGGAGACAATCGTTGTTACGCAACACTAAGACGCAGCCAAATCATGTTTGACAGAGACCAAAATGGTGAAAAACATGAACAGAATGTATTTTCTTTGATATGTTATGACTAAATGGGATTCACATATAAAACAATGCTAATTCTAAAGTTATGCAATGATAAGCTCATATGGTGTGTTAACTAGAGACATTCAGAGCAATAATCCTTTGGAGATATTCAGGGAAATAATTCATAAATAGCAGAAAATGTGAAATCTGCATCTGGTGATTAGACAACCAATATCATAGGCTTATGAATTGTTGTTCCAGCAAGAAATATTCCAGGAAAGGAAATGGAACATTAAATTATGATAAATAAAATCTGGATTTTCACTTAATGTACAACGAAGAACATTTCCAATAGAACCTAAAATGTCATCATTTTCATTTACTGTGTTAAAGAGACCCATAAATCAGCATGTACTTGGTAAAAGCAACTGCTGTTAACACTACAACACAGGAGACCCCATCTTTTCCATTTTCCACACATGGATATGTCTGCATTTTCAAATTCAGATACAATTAGATATCTGGTACAGCAGGCTTTTAGCTAAGTTATGTTCAAGCTTCTCCAGCAAAAGCAGGAGTTGAGTTAATTCTTGAGAGCCTAATTAAAAAGCTTTCAAAGCTTGTTTTCAAACTCCTAATCATTACAACAGTGAAGACAATTAACTTATGCCCTGAGCAAGCACAAACATATACTGATTTAAACACTCTGCAAAGCAAATGAGTCTCTAATGATTGAATTTGAGCTTGCGCACTTGAACAAAATTAGACTTGCTTTAACAGACAGTTGAGTAGTCTCCGCTTCATACACAGGTGGAAGACAGTAAGCAATCAGTCATATTCTGTAAGGCATGCCAAGTCATCTACATGTAATGTTTTTTACAAACTGTATATGGTCTTCCCCATTAAGTTAGCAGTTACATGAATGTAGACTGTATTTTTTTGTGTAATGTATGTAATTATGAGGTTAGGCATGTTACCAAGGAAAATAATAAATGAATAAAAACTAAAAAAATTTAAGCAACTCTTGACTCTTCTTTTCCCCTGAACCTGGGTTTAAGGAAACCAGAGTGAGAATAAATCAAAATGTTTTAGTACATTCTTGAATGCACACAGTATGATAACATTCATCCAAGAGTGAGAGGTCAGTTTATTTATTCATGTAACCATCGATGGTTGTGTCACGTGGGGGTTGAAGGATTTCTGACTTATAGGAACAATATTCCCTCCAGCTAAATTAGTCTAGAATTATGAGCTAATTTGCAAGCCTTGATTTCCCAGGCTTGAGGCCTAATAACACAATATTTGGCACAAGGACCCATTTTGAATGGAATGGAATAGGAGGGCTGCTGTAAGATCCTATATTTGCTGTTGTCTCCATTCTGTTCCATATTACCCCAGCAATATGCGCTTTCCAATATATTTTATTAATTAATATCCAATAAGTGTTGTATTTTATTTGATAAAGACGGAAAATATTATAACAATATATTATAATCTTTAAAATATATATAGATATAGATTAATATTATTATTATTATTTATATATATATATATATATATATACAGTATAAAGAGAAAGCTGAGTGCTTTGCACAAGTATTCAAACCCCTGACCAATTCACTCATATTCTTGAACTACAGATGGTACATTGACATTTCATTAGGCTTTATATATATTTTGAAAACATTGACACTCCAAATGAATGAATTATTGTAAGGTGTCACTGGTTTTATGGATTTATGTTGGGATACATTGGTAAGAAAAATGAAACTGAAATACAGCTCTGGAAAAAATGAAGGGACAACTGTAAAATTAACAGTTTCTCTGGTAAGTTTTTGAGTAAAATGAACAGTTTTGTTACATTCTATAAACTACTGACAACATTACTTCCATATTCCAAATAAAGATATTGCCCTTTAGAGTATTTATTTGTAGAAAATAACAACTGGTCAAAATAACCAAAAAGAAAGATGCATTATTTTCAGACCTCAAATAATGGAAAGAAAACAAATTCATATTCATTTTTCAAAAACAAAGTACTAATGTTTTAACTTAGGAAGAGTTCACATATTAATATTTGGTGGAATAACCCAGATTTTTTATCACAGCTTTCATGTGTCTTGGCATGCTCTCCACCAGTCTGTCACATTACTGTTGGGTGACATTATGCTACTCCTGGCACAAATATTCAACTAGCTCTGCCATGTTTGATGGCTTGTGACCATCCATCTTCTTCTTGATCAAATTCCAGAGGTTTTCAATGGGGTTCAGTTCTGGAGATTGGGCAGGCCATGATAGGGTCTTGATCTGGTGGTCCTCCATCCACATCTTGATTGACCTGGCTATGTGGCATGGAGCATTGTCATGCTGGAAAAAACAATTCTCACAGTTGGGAAGCAGGTGTTCTTGCAGGATAACCTTGTACTTGGCTTGATTCATGCGTCTTTCACAAAGACAAATATGCCCAATTCCAGCCTTGCTGAAGCATCCCCAGATTATCACCGATCCTCCACCAAATTTCACAGTGGGTGCAAGACACTGTGGCTTGTAGGCCTCTCCAGGTCTCCGTCTAACCATTAGATGACAGCAGAAAATTTCACTGGTCAGAGAAGATTACCTTGTTCCATTCCTCT
Organism: Esox lucius; assembly: GCF_011004845.1. Taxonomy (NCBI): domain Eukaryota; kingdom Metazoa; phylum Chordata; class Actinopteri; order Esociformes; family Esocidae; genus Esox; species Esox lucius. The sequence continues at coordinate 14,937,701 of NC_047585.1, forward strand.
ACGGTCCAATCCTTATGGTCTTTTGCAAACTTCAGCCTGGCTCTCTTTTGCTTCTCATCGATGAAGGGCGTTTTTCGAGTTTTACACGATTCAAGCCCCTCCCATAGGCACCTGTTTCATACCGTCCTCACCGTGCACTTCACCCCAGCTGCTGTTTGCCATTCTTTTTGTAGGACACTTGATGTCATCCTAGGGTTGTTGAGTGACATTCGAATGAGTTGACGGTCATCTCGGTCAGTGGTGGTTTTCACCCTCTGCCAGTCTGTAGCTTTGTTGTCCCCAATGTCTGTTGCTTGACCTTGTTCTTATGAACTGCCATCTCTTACATTTTCAGGATGGAAGCAACCTGACGCTCAATGTATCCCTCTGCCAGTGAAGCCAGAATTTAACCCTTCTTTTCCTCACACAAACATTTTCTTTTCAACACTTTTGTGATGCTGAATAGTTATTTTTTTATTCTAATTACTACTTACACAGTTTTTGCCACCCAGCTGGTCCGATTGCAAGAGGATAGTGATGACCACAGAAGTCAGTTTTTTTCTCGTTAAATTAGATTTGGTTCAGGAAATCCCCTAATCAGTACCTCATTAAGTAAAATTAGGTGTACCTGTGTTGGAATTTAACAGAAACTGTAATGAAATGGCTGCCATACATGTAGAGATGCTGATTTAAGAAAAAGAAAAATGTTCTCTTAATTTTTTCCTGAGCTGTATGTTGCTTGAATACATAAAATAAATACCATAACAAGAACACAGTTACCTTACTATTGGGCTCCACCTGTGAACCATTAAAGTTGCTGTCACATTGTTTAGAAAAAGACATCACTACTGAAATATCTTTGGTTACTGTAGGTTAAAGCAAAATGAAGACCAAACACCATTCTACAGAAGTTTGAAAGTGACACAAATGCATGTATTAGGAAAAGGGTACAAAGTAATATAAATTTTTTAGATATCTCAGCAAGCACAATTGGATCAAGAAGTGGAATCTGTATCATCCAGGCAAAGCCAAGAAAAGGTTTTCCCTGATAAAACACAGTGCTCAAAAAAGGAGACATCTGAATACTTCCCACAGGTTCAAGAGACTTGAAGATTGCGGAATGCCTTCCTCCTAAGCATACTTGCAGGTTAACTTGTGTACCTCTCCAGACAAACTCAGTCAGCTTTGCAGGCACCAGGCCTTGCCAAAGGAACTCATTAGAGCGCAACGAGCCCAGGACAATCCCTGCTGATGATACTTCCCCTACCTGGGTGATCAATTTGTATCGACTGGGTGCTATGAAACATTTGATAAAGATTAGCAACTACACGTAAACATTGCTCTGAACTTGATCTTTTTTCATAACTTGTTTTCTAAGCAGCAGCATCAAGTCATCATGGGCCAGCTGGTCAGAGGAAGGGATGTTTGCCAAAGTGTCTCCCACTCACTCTCTAATATCAGTTAATTACTGTGGTTAATCAGCCTGATAATTAGCCTGGGCTCCATGCCATTTCAATCTGACACTAGGCCAGGGTCAGGACTCAGCCAGCAGGGGCATCTAGCAGGAGCTAACTGATTTCGCCTCAGCAGCAATGCCCCCCTGGGATTGGAAGGTAGAACCAGGAGGGGCAAGATGGTTTTAACCTGCTCATATGGTCTGGGACACCAAAGAGTCAATATTACATTCCATACATAACTTCCTCCACATATTCCTGTGAGGCCGTGCTTCTCTCCAGTTGTTCTCCCTGGCAGCTCCCCTCTCAGTGTCCCTTTGTCCTTTTCACTGATTCCCTCAGCAGCTGGGTGCCTTCAATAGAAACCTCTGTGAGAAAATGAAATGCGGTGAAGGAGAATTATGCCTACTGCGATGCTCCTATCCCCTCCTCTGCGTCTTGGTCTCCCTCCCTATCTCACTCTTTCTCTCTAGATTTCTCACCCTCCATCCCAATCATTTTTTTCTTCTTTATGATTTCTCATTTTCACTGGCACTATCTCTCTCAACGTCTGCCTTCCTTGCTACTCCATCTCTTCCTCGTACTCTCCCAACTTCCCTCCCTCTATAGCTCACTCTCTCTCTGTCACGCTCTCTCTCTCTCTCTCGCTCTCTCCCTCCCTCACTCACTCTCTCTCTGAGCAGCAGACTGGACCAGATAGTCTCTCTCCAGCATCCAGTTTCACAGCCTCATTTCTCCACACACCAGCTCTGGGTGACAGCTCAGTAGGGGTGTCTGGGAAATACAGCTTTCTGTGAGGGACATCTCAGGGAGTTCTACCGTCCAGAAACAGGTAAGGAGTATTGCTCCCAGTCACTCCTTCACTGCATACCTCTAAACACACAGAAACAGGATGGGTACAGACACACAGGTATACCTTTAATAGTTTCACAGGATTTGTAACTGGAGTCTCGTTTTTAGGAACGTTGTTGGTTAATTTTGATGTGAAATGTATTATTTAGCTTCCAGTCAGGTTTTTTCCACTGGCTTTTGAATGAACACTGTATCAAGCATGTAACTACTTTAAGTACTGTTTTGACTGAAAAATGCTGCATATGTGCGTCCAACAATACCTCAAAAGCCAATAACTCAAAAGTCACCTGAAATGAAAAAGACAACAATCTTTAAATATTCAAATGTTAAAAAATATATTATCTCACAGTTCTCAACAAAGCAATATGTTTAGATGTATTGACTCATATTTGACCAGAATGTTCACACAATGTTCAGACTGTTGAATCAACACCCATGCAGGCGGGTGACAGTGTCTGATCCCTGGCTCAGAGTTTAGAGAGTTTTGAGAAGTTAGAGTACCAGTCACCTAATCCTCACCAACGGGAAAATGTGCTTTGAGCAAAGGAGAATCTAAATCCATAATGTTTCTACCGAAAGGATTCTGTTTGAAATGTAGAGTTAGGTGATAAACTCCTCATTCTAATTCACAAATCCTCGTTCTAATAACACTCGCGGTGTTAAAGCGTCACGGCTCAAGGCCTAAACATAGGGACACTTTAAGATGACTAAAACTAATCTATTCATCGAGTCGTATGAGGGTTAATACCTGTGTAAGTGAAATATATAAATGTTATTAAGATAAGGAAGAGTGCAGTCAGAGGGGTGAAAGCAGAACTAAGAGCACCGGAAGCAGGGATGTACAGTTATTAGCTTTGACAAAGAGACAGACAGGTTTAGGAGAGCCGCGGTAAAGACCTATAGCCCCCACCCCACCGCTCCCCTCCCCTCTACCACCCATCCATCACAGCAGTTCCAGGCGTGCCCATGAGTATTCATCAGGAGGATATTAATGAGGCAAAGCGACATGAGTCTCTTATTTACAGCCCTGCCTCCTGTTACTCCTAATAGCGGAGCAGCCAGCGAAAGTGTGCAACAGGCTTGTATGTGAGGGGGAACAGGTGCCGATGACTGAATAGATGCAAAGTGATGCAGCTGAAAGGTATAATTGGGGTTTGTTCCCCAGAAACGCTCATTTGCAATATTGTGTTCAGATACAAAATTGTGATGAATACGAGCTATTGCTTCGGAAGGATGCTGTGTTCTGTGTACAGCTTAACCCATATTCAGTGTTTTTCTTTTACTTGCACGTATGCATTTATTCAACATTAATGATATGATTGGAAGAATACACATAGCCTACTTTATATAAAACGTAGGCCTGAATGCCTCCAGGGCTTCAACTATTTTTGCTAATATTATGCTATATTCAAACCTCATGATTTTCTGAGTTCACAATGTTCAGATTGTTGTGCGCATCGGAGTAAGCTGCGGCTAGGTCATATCACAGCAAGTCAATGAGCACTATGGTCACAAGGATCAAACACGAACAATAATGTATTTCTAGTGGCGCGGTAATGGAAGGGGGTGAAACATTAAACTAATCGGGCGTAGAAAGCAGCTTGACCATAGAACTGAAATAAATTGCACGTTAATGTTTTATCTTTCACTCGTTTTAATTCTAAGTCACTTGGGCGACTGGCGCCATCGCTCAAGTGCCATCACACTCTGCGCCTGGTTGTTCCCGGTCTTCGTCAGTCTACAACCGACTTTTCTAGAGTGCCCGGAGAGGTGAGAATGGGAAAATCCGAAAGCCAAATGGATATCATGGAAAAATCAACCAAACCGCTAAAACGCCGTTGGACTGTTGCGGAGATCGGGTTGTCTGTGATGTTGTTGCTGGTCAGCTGTGCGCTGGCTGGACTGATAGTCCTCTACACATCGGCACTGAGAGGTAGGCTCAACCCAACTATAGTCCCCTAATCAATTGCTAAATGGCAAGTAAAGTGCTTAATGCAACTTCATGTGATTAAATGACCTGTACCTTACGCTTATGGCTGACTCACTAATGGTAATGCAGTTTGCAGATATCACTGGCAGGCCTATGTGAAGTTGTGGAGGAGACATTTAGAGATCATAATTAAACTGTTGTGGGGCATTGTGTACGACCATTCAGAATCCGAAGGCTTCTGATTTTAGACATAGAAATGGAACCATAGGCTATAGCCCACTCACCTCTGGCTGGAATGACTTAGTGAATTCCAGAACATGTTCAATATGATTTATTTTAATTATACGATTAGTTTAGTTTGATTGAAAAGCTCAAAACCAAGCTTTATTTGAAAAAAAGCTCAAAACCAAGCTTTATTTTTATTTTTTAAGTGAAAGATAAAACTTTGAAAAATAGTATGCCAGCTTTTGTACACTGTATTGAGGTATAAACAGGCAACACATTTACAAATCAGAATAAATCTTCCAACACTGTACTGTAGGTGGATCTCAGTAAATGCTCTGAACAAGCATTTTTTCTGTTTCTGTTCTCTCCAATACAGAGCGATCTAACAGACCTGGTCTGTCCAAGGGCTCAGCTAATGAGGGTGAGTCTTGACCTTTAAAAGGTGTTTAGTTTACATTCATGTAAAATGATACAGTATGATGTAAAATGTCCAGAGGTCGACAAAAGTAAAATAATACAGCCATTGCTGATACAGCCATTTCAGAGAGACCAGGCCAGCCAGTCAGAGTGCCGGGGTGTCAAACCAAATTAGCCCCATGGGGCCACATTCGGTCCAGAGGTCCACACTGAAAATTAGTTATAGTTATTATTTGTTTTTAGAGTTTTTGCTGTTATGTGACTATTAACATGTTGGACACGATCAAAAACAATAGAGCAGGCCTGTTATCTTTTCTTCAGATTATTGATGTATATAGACCCCCAACCATATACTGTCACTTCTACAATTATTGTCACGCTTGATAAAGATGAGCAAAATATACTTTCTAAAAACAATACTGGTAATAAACTATGCTTCTGCAAAAAAGAGAAAATAATATTATTTAATAGCACAGATAATTCATTAAAAATGGAAGCTTATCACAAGGTACAAACATGGGCATCCCTGAGGATTCTTATGACAATGTGTTAAACCATATAAAATCTACAGTACCATTCAAAGGTCTGGGGTCACATAGAAATGTCTGTGTTTCCCATGAAAACACACATGAAATGAGTTTGAATGGGAAATATAGCTAAATTTATAGCAAATATAGTCATTGAGGTTAGAAATATTTATTTTTAATTGAAATAATAATTGTGTCCTTCAAACTTTGTCAAACAATCCTTACTGATTCTAGCAGCAATTCTAGCCTTGCAGACCTTTGGCATTGAAGTTTTCAATTTGTTGAGGTAATCTGAAGAGATTTCACCCCATGCTTCCTGAAGTACCTCCTACAATTTGGATTGGCATGATGAGCCTGTCTTATGTACCATCCGTTCAAGCTGCTCCCACAACAGCTCTATAGGATTGCGATCCGGTGACTGTGCTGGCCACTTCATTATAGACAGAATATCAGATGACTGCTTCTTCCCTAAATAGTTCTAGCATAGTTTGTTTATGAGGAAATTGGCACTAATCAAATGCTGTCCACACGGTATGGCATGGCACTGCAAAATGGAGTGATAGGCTTTCTTCTTCAAGATCCCTTTTACCCTGTTCAAATCTCCCAACTCAACATCACTAAAGCACCCCCAGACCATTACATTGCCTCCATTGTGTTTGACAGACGGCGGCAAGCACTTCTCAAACATCTTTTCATTTGCTCTGCGTCTCAGGAATGTTCTTCTTTGTGATCTGAACACCTCAGACTTAGATTCATCTGTCCATAACACTTTTTTTCCAATCTTCCTCTGTCCAGTGTCTATGTTCATTTGCCCAGTCTGAGATATGTCTTTTTCTTTGCAACTCTGCCTAGAAGGCCAGCATCCTGGAGTTGCCTCTTCACTGTTGATGTTGAGACTGGTGTTTTGCAGGTTCTATTTAATGAAGCTGCCAGTCGAGGATCTGTTTTTCAAACTAGACACTTTAAAGTATTTGTCTTTCATTTCATTTCACTCCTCTTTCTATTCTGGTTAGATCCTTTTTGCGCTGTTCAGTGAAGGGAGTAGTACACAGCTTTGTATGAGATTTTCAGTTTCTTGGCAATCTTGCATGGAATAGCCCTCATTTCTGAGATAAACAATAGACTGACAAGTATCAAAATAATTTTCTTTGTTTCTGGCCATTTTGAGCATATAATCGAACCCATAATTGCGGATGTTCCAGATACTCTACCAGTCTAAAGAATGCCAGATTTATTGCTTCTTTAAACAGCACAACATTTTTCAGCTGTACTAACATAATTGCCAAAGGGTTTTTTAATGATCAATTAGCCTTATAAAATTATAAACTTGGATTAGCAAACACAACATGCCATTGGAACACAAGACTGATGGTTGCTGATAATGGGCCTTGGTACGCCTATATAGATATTCCATTAAAGATCTGTTTTCGGCTACAATAGTGATTTACAATAAAAACAATGCCTACACTGTATTTCTGATCAATCTGATGTTATTTTAAAGGACAAAAAAGAATATTTTGATAACAAGGACATTTCTAAGTGACCCTAAACTTTTGGAACGATAGTGTACATGAACATTCAAATTTTTTAAACTAGGACTTAGCCTTAAGGATTTGTACTTCCTTTTTTGCCTGGTTGACGCAAGTGCATCCAACTGGCTATTTGAAGAGGTTGCCAGAAAAATCCTTTATGGAGAGCAGCCAACAAATGTAAGCAGCTGGATTTTGCTAATCAACATTGACACTTTAATTGGAACTTGCTGCTATGGTCAGATGTATTGAAAATAAATGCTCTTTGGCCAACTCAAATTCATGGTGAGTGATTTTGGCAAAAAAAACTCCTACCAACTGTAAAATATGAAATAAAAAATGTGCCCTTATTCACTAAGTACACTTCCACATACAGTGGGGAGAACAAGTATTTGATACACTGCCGCTTTTGCAGGTTTTCCTAATTTCAAAGCATGTGAAGGTCTGTAATTTCTATCATAGGTAAACTTCAAATGTGAAAAACGGAATCTAAAACAAATCCCGAAAATCACATTGTATGATTTTTAAATAATTAATTTGCATTTTATTGCATGACATAAGTATTTGATCACCTACCAACCAGTAGGAATTCCGGCTCTCACAGACCTGTTAGTTTTTCTTTAAGAAGCCCTCCTGTTCTCCACTCATTACCTGTATTAACTGCACCTGTTTGAACTCGTTACTTGTATAAAAGACACTTGTCCACACACTCAATCAAACAGACTCCAACCTCTCCACAATGGTCAGAACCAGAGAGCTGTGTAAGGACATCAGGGATAAAATTCTAGACCTGCACAAGACTGGGATGGGCTACCGGACAATAGGCAAGCAGCTTGGTGAGAAGGCAACAACTGTTGGCGCAATTATTAGAAAATGGAAGAAGATCAAGATGACGGTCAATCTCCCTCGGTCTGGGGGTCCATGCAAGATCTCACCTCGTGGGGCATCAATGATCATGAGGAAGGTGAGGGATCAGCCCAGAACTACACAGCAGGACCTGGCCAATGACCTGAAGAGAGCTGGGACCACAGTCTCAAAGAAAACCATTAGTAACACACTATGCCGTCATGGATTAAAATCCTGCAGTGCACGCAAGGTCCCCCTGCTCAAGCCAGTGCATGTCCAGGTCCGTCTGAAGTTTGCCAATGACCATCTGGATGATCCAGAGGAGGAATGGGAGAAGGTCATGTGGTCTGATAAGATAAAAATAGAGGTTTTTGGTCTAAACTCCACTTGCCGTGTTTGGAGGAATAAGAAGAATGAGTTCAACCCCAAGAACACCATCCTAACCGTGAAGCATGGAGGTGGAAACATCATTCTTTGGGGATGCTTTTCTGCAAAGGGGACAGGACGACTCCTCTGTATTGAGGGGAGGATGGATAGGGCCATGTATCTCGAGATCTTGGCCAACAACCTCCTTCCCTCAGTAAGAGTATTGAAGATGGGTCGTGGCTGGGTCTTCCAGCATGACAACGACCCGAAAAACATAGCCAGGGCAACTAAGGGAGTGGTTCCGTAAGAAGCATCTCAAGGTCCTGGAGTGGCCTAGCCAGTCTCCAGACCTGAACCCAATAGAAAATCTTTGGAGGGAGCTGAAAGTCCGAATTGCCCAGCGACAGCCCCCAAACCTGAAGGATCTGGAGAAGGTTTGTATGGAGGAGTGGGCCAAAATCCCTGCTGCAGTGTGTGCAAACCTGGTCAAGAACTACAGGAAACGTATGATCTCTGTAATTGCAAACAAAGGTTTCTGAACCAAATATTAAGTTCTGCTTTTCTGATGTATCAAATACTTATGTCATGCAATAAAATGCAAATGTATTACTTAAAAATCATACAATGTGATTTTCTGGATTTTTGTTTTAGATTCCCTCACTCACAATTGAAGAGTACCTATGATAAAAATTACAGACTTCTACATGCTTTGTGAATGTGAAAACCTGCAAAATCGGCAGTGTTTCAAATACTTGTTCTCCCCACTGTACCAAGAATGTTGATTAAATTAAAGGGTGGATCTTGCATGATATTGCTCTGTTTTTCTTTGTTTTGTTTACACTGGTCCTTGGGCATTGTTAAGCTCGAAGGCATCATGAACTCTATCAATTACCAGGACATTTCAGCTAAAAACCTAGTTACCTCTGCCAGAAGGTTGAAGGTTGATCCCAAACATAAATCAATATCCACAATGAAATGGCTGATTTGTTACAAAATCAACATTTTGCATCACAATCTCCATATTAAAAGCCCCTTTAAAACATGTGGTTTGAATTTAACAGGGTTGTCCATACGCACAGATCAAAGGATTTGGAAAGATTCAAGGGCAGGGTGCCAATAATATTGACACTTAAATGTTTGGGAAATAACTTTGTTATATGAGAATAATAAAAATGTTGGTTGATTATCTTCAATCAGTAATTATGTCCAGTATATTCCAAATGTTGGAAAATTGAAATAAAGGTCATTAGCTGTGTTGTTTATTTTCTTTACATTTTTCTTCTTTTAACCCAAGTGTCTCGAACTGTGTTGTTTATTTCATACAGCCTTTTTTCTACTCATCAAGGGTTCCAATAATAATCTTTTTTACTCAAACCACCTGCAGGCCAGATTGCATTCCCCTACCGTAGGGTAATACTGTTAAGATTGGGTAGATCTTCAAACAGTATTATTCATTATAGTGCCTTCAGAAATTATTCAGACCCATTCATTTTCTCTACATTTTGTTTTGTTATAGACTTCATTTATAATTAATTAAATATACACACAATACTTCATAATTAAAATGTTTTGCTTATTTAAAATATATATATATATCATGTGTAGCAGTCTCCAGACCATTTATCATTACACTTCAAATTGAGCTCAGATGCATCCCTGTGTCCTTTAATATACTTGAAATGTCTCTAGAAATTAATTGGAGTCAAATTATGTCAAATTATATTGATTGGACCTGATTTAGAAAGGCACAGATGTCTATGTAAGGTCCCAAACTTCACAGCGTTTGTCAGAACCAAGCCAAGCCCAAGGCATTTCCGTAGACCTCTGAGAGTTGTGTTGAGGCACTCATCTGGGGAAGGTTATAAAAAAATGCTAATGCACTGAACGCTCCTCTGAGAATAGTGGGCTACATCGTTGTGACATGGAAGAAGTTTGGACCCACAAAGATGATTCTTATAGCTGTCGGTCTGGCCAAACTAAATGACTGAAGAAGGGCCTTGGTCAGGGAGGTGACCAACAACACAATTTACACTCTAACAGAGTTCCTGAGTATCTGTGCAGAGATATGAGAACCTGAGAAGTACAACACTATCAGCAGCCCTCCATCAATAAAGGCTTTATGACAGACTGGCTTGACGGAAGCCGAACCTGAGTAAAATGCATATGACATGCCACCTGAAGGACCCTGAGAGCAAGAGGGAAAAGATTCTCTGGTCTGATGACATCAAAATCAAACTATTAGGTGTGAATGCCAAGCGTTTCATCTGGCGAAAACAAGGTACTGCTAACCAGGCAAATACCATGTCTACAGTGGAGAATGTTGGATGATGCACATCTACAGGGACTGGGAGACTCGTCAGTATTGAAGGAAGGATGAACAGAGCAAAATACAGAGGTTCTTGAAGAAAACATGATCCAGAGTGCACAGGACCTCAGACTGGGGGAGACGTTTGTCTTTCTGCACAACGACCCAAAGCATACTGCCAAAGTGGCTTTGACAAAAGTCTAAGAATATACATGAGTGGCCTGATGAGACCTGAAGATCACCCACGCTCCCCATTCATTCTGGCAGAGCTTGAGACGATCAAAAAGGAAGAATGGACAACCTGCCCAAATTCAGGGTCCATAAAACATTTTATCTTACCGCTAGGAGGACTCACTGAATGTTCCCAGCTAAGAGTTTCCTCTTAAAACCTGTTCACAAAGCTGCTACGACCAACTTTTACTAAGGAAAGGGGAGAAGTCTTAAGGTAAAAGAAAGGGCGGGGTTGACTCCCTTTCTTACTTACTGTGCCCACAGTGATTGGCTGATAGGGGAGGGGTCTCTGTCAGTAAATTCATCATGGCAATACTGTAGAACGATGTGTCATGTTGCCATATTGATATAAAGGTATTCAAATGTAAATGTAGGCTATGCGTCACTAACATGAAACCAAGAATGATATACTGACTAGTCAAGATATGTTCATCTAATTGTCTGCCTCTTACATGTCTGGCAGCTCGGAAAATAAATGCATGTTCATCTTTTGATGGTGAAATAATTTGTGCAATAATTTGTCATATCTATAGCACCAACTACACCGGGTGGTCCAGCTATGGCCATGAAATCGGCTTTGTTTCTTTGTAGTTGGTGAATGAGTAAACCGAATGAGTTGTTGGACGATATGGGGCCTGGAGAGGGCATTTATTGTATGATATAATATTCTACTGACAGATGACTAATACTTACATAGCTTGTCTATGCTACATAGCTGCATTTTCCTTGTGGCCTAGTAGTGTAGAGTTTTCAACCTTGATCTCCAAAGTTATTGGGTTGCTTCTGTTTGTTGGTGAAGTGACAGCATCCCTGACGAGCTCTACTATGATCATAATACCCTCGTGATTAAAGTGATACCTTGTTAAAAGCTCAGTACCAATAAATGTTTCTAAAACGTCGACCTGATTACGAGGCGGATTGCCAGCAGAAGCCCTTTTAGGATTGTTGGTGATTTGGTCTTATGACTTAGGAGTCCTCTTGACTACTCCTAACTTTTCACAGATTTACGAGCTGGTTTAGAGCTAAAACACTTTGAACACTGTGAAATACTCTTAGACCAAAAATGTAGGAGTCCTAAAGTTAGGACTGACAAACCAATTTTTTCAAGAGTTCCTCCTAAATCAGCAAGTCAGGAGTTACTTTTAACCTTAAGATGTTTTGTTTTGTGAATATGGCCCCAGGTGTGCAAAACTAGTTGAGGCATACCCAAGTAGACTCAAAGTTGTGATCACTGCCACAGGCATTTTAAGGTTAAAAGTAGCTCCTTACTCATTTATTCAGTACTACAAAGTACTGAATAAATTATCTGATTACTTTTGTACATGAGATATTTCAGGAAGGGTCTCAATGAATTGGAATTCTAATAAAGCGTATGTCATTAGGGTGTGTTGTGTGTAGATTAATGGCCATTTTTTTGATCAATTATTAAAATGAGTCTATGACAAAAACATTGGAGAAAGTGAAGGGGTCTGATTAGTGGGACTTGTGGGATAATGTTAACATTAGTGGTATATATTTGGCCTTAGCAGATATAGTGGGAGAGAAGGTAGCAAGGGAAGTTCAGTTCTCCATTTGGTTCAGTCCCTCGAAGCTCTGTTCTGTGATTTTTGCGGTAAGATCCTTAATCACATAATGGGAGGAGAGGGGACAGTGAGACTCACAGAATGTGAAAACTACGGTTGAAGAGGCCGAATCTAGAGACCAAAGGGAAAAGGATTCAGCAGATAGGACAGATGACTGGACTGAAGGGGAGTGGTGCGGGAGAGAGAATACATATTGTAATAGCACATGAGCATTGGCGTAAGGGCTGGGAGGGGAGGGTTAGAGGAAAGAGAAACAGAGGGGATGAAGAAGTGATCGGAGTCCTGAAGGTTGTACTGAGATTCGTTTTGTGAGTAGGCTGGGGAGTAGGCTGGGGAGTAGGCTGGGGAGTAGGGTGGGGAGTAGGCTGGGGAGTAGGCTGGGGAGTAGGGTGGGGAGTAGGCTGGGGAGTAGGGTGGGAAGTAGGCTGGGGAGTAGGGTGGGGAGTAGGGTGGGGAGTAGGCCGGGGAGTAGGCTGGGGAGTAGGGTGGGGAGTAGGAACGGGTGTGTTTAAACAAAGAAAGGTACAGAGAGAAAAGGCAGATGTTGGATAGCCACCGTCAGGACATTAGTTAATCAAGGTGTCAAGGTGAGGAAGTCTCAAAGGGTACCTGGTGGACAATCAGTTATATTGTTCAAGTGTGAATGGACAAGTGACATTGACAGCATAGAATCCAAGAGGACAGAGACAGGTGAGAGAGAGGGAAGAGGGAGAGATGAGTACTTGTGTGCTGCCACCACAGTGACCAGATGCTCTTTGGACTATGAGAAGGAGTTGGAGTGTTGAGAATGGGCGAGAGGGTTGAAATGAGTTGCTTTGGACATTTTTACTTTGAAGTGGCTTAGAAAGTGACTTTAAGAGCAGAAAAACAGGAAGAGAAGATAGTGAGGGTGGAGTGAACGGATGAAAGGTCATCCGGAAGTTTCTTTTTCCTTGTTTTTCGGAGAGTGGTTGATTAACAGAATCTAGTAAAGATGTTAAGCACATTCCTTGCCTTGCGTGTTGGAAGGGACTGGGAAAAGGGCGAGGCCAGAAAAGAAAATATTCACTTTGGAGAAATGCTCTTTTGATAATGGGGAAAACACATGCGTAACTCGTAACTAGGGCTAGGGCCTCGAATGGATTAAATAGATATAGGACAAATATTCTTCTTCTTTAAAATTTGTCCTGGTTCCGATCTCATGTTTAAACACATATGGACCCAGAACATAATCAAATATCTGACAAAGTACACAAGACTTTAGTTAGAGGGTTAGGATTATTGAGAAAGTGATGTCACCAATCGAATGCTACTAACAAGCCTTACATACTGGATAGCTGGATAGCTATTCACACCAGTTACTCCAGCATACATATTAGCAGGTCCCTGTTGTTATATGTTGGTCATGTTGGTCTGCTAGCAATGATCACCCTAGACCCTGAGGCTAGAGCATCTGACCAGAAACCAAAAAATTGCAGGATCAAAAACCCAAGCAGGTAATGTGAAGAAAAAAATATTTGTTGTTCTGTAACTGAGCATAATAGTGCCAAATGTGGTTGCCCTATCACCTCCCCAGTATTAAAAATAGTAAAAATTTGGTCAGTCCAGAATCTTTTAATTTAAAGACAGGCTGTGTGTTGTGCCTCATTATGGATGTTTCGCAATTTAGCGCCACCTAAATGCCATTTTCATTTATTACACCTTGTTAACCCCTTTTATTCTATGGTACCTTCTGCTCTGGTGCATGAAAACAGGATAAAGGAAGCACTGGGATCTACTGACCTCATTTCAGAGTATAGTAACATGTATTCTAAGATATGTTATGCCATCCTGTTTTTTTATGCCTCTGAAAGCTTTGTCTGTAAGTATGACATACTTTTTATCAGGTGTTTGTCTCTTTTTATTTTAAGTTACTTTTCACAAATAATTTTGGGTTTTATGTCAAAGGTTTCCATTAACATTTGTGTTAACCTAGCTTGATTAATTATTTTTTGTAACATGCCAGGTTATATCCTTCCATTTTAGCATACAAGCGTATATGGGCAGTGTTTGTACTTAGAAGTTAGACGTACTTAGATATTAATTGGGTACAGCTTTTACCTGATCCCAATTTAAGGATAATGACTAGGACAAAGTTATTGACACCCTGGAGCTAGTACTTTGTTTTACAACATTTGAGGAATGTAATTGTAAGCAAAACCTCCTTATCTATAAATAAGATTTCTGTACCTTTCTACTGGCAAATGTGCCTACTTTACAGCAGCAAACCGGTCAAAATTCTTAAGGTTTGGTGGGTGCCCTCCTCCAACTCCCTCTGACCTTACTTATGGTTGTAAAAAAAAATCTGGACGTCGTTGGCCACTCTCAAAAAGTTCAGCATCTCTTCCTGGGTGCTTTTTGATGACTTCTTGGGGTTATTTTGTTGGAAATATCCACAACCTTCAATGAAGGCTCAGTGTTTGGACACTGGGTTGAACAGGGTCTCTAAAATGCCTGACAGTATGATTTTACAATACCTTGCACATGTGCAAGACCCCCTGTAAAAAAAAATCATCAGAATATGATTGTGATTGTAGAGAGAGGATGTCCTTTTCCTGATTACTTAATAGGGTCATCTATTAACACATCTGATCTGTATTGCCAAAGAGCTCAAACTTTCTTTAATTGGTCCACAAAACATTTCTCCCTAGTATTTAGGCTAGCTTGTTAAAAGTAGGTTGGTTTTTGAGAAGTTTAGTCAGGTTTTCTTGATCTGAGGCTGGACTGTCCAGTGAAGAGTCCAGATCTAAATCTCACCTAGAACTTGAGGCAAGATCGGAAAACAGCAGGTGGCGGAGTATAGTGGACCAATTTGCCAGAAGAGGTGAAGCAGTGAGTTAAATGATGCTTACAAGAAACATTTGTTATCTTAGCCGAAGGCTGTGCAACCATGTAATGGCTCCCAGGTGTTTGTAATTATGGCCATGTCATCTGTCTTTTTATTATTTCGTTTTTATTCAAGAAAATTCAATGGTTGTCTGTTAATTTGGCAAGATGTGTATGTTTAAATTGAATAATTAAATGCAATTCTCTACAGTTTAATCAATCATTTAATTAGATTTACTGAGAGTAATACTTGGGGAAAGCCTAATCCTGACTTTTGAATGGAGTTTGGCTGTCTGGTTAATTGGAAGGAAGACAGACTGTGTCAAAACTATGACTTGCCAGAGAACTGCCACAGAAAGGGCCCTTGATACTGCTTTCTAATAAACTCCAACTCTTTGCCAGGAATGACAACAGTAATTTGTGAATGAACAGCTCCTCATATCCATAAACAATGTTGTTTCAGGGCAGCAGGATCGTTCTGGCTCCAGCAATGTTTGTACAACTCCTGAGTGCGTCAGTGCAGGTGAGCTGTTCAACCATGTGTAGTTCTCTGTTTTTCCGAAACAAACCCATCGTCCTCATCTTCAGTATTATGTCTACATTGTGGACAACCACATAACCCCCCCCCCATGCTATCTAATCCCACATGCCTCCCTCTTGACCATGGCCCCAAAACAGCCGCTCGCCTCCTGCAGAACATTGATCCGAAGGTGGAACCATGTGAGAACTTCTACAAGTATGCCTGCGGGGGCTGGCTGGAGCACCACGTCATCCCGGAGACCAGCTCTCGACACAGTGTCTTTGACATCCTCAGAGACAAGCTGGAGATAGTGCTTAAAGGTCAGTCAGCCACAGGTTGCCATAGGAACCAAAGGGGCAGCCGTAATGTGAAAACAAAGTCACCAGTGGCCGGGTAATGCGCTGTCCACAGGATTTCATGGTTTTTGTCAGCTGCTTTGTCGGATCAAATCAGTAAACAAAATGAGTTCAACTTTGCATTGCCGCTATCTTCTCTCAGGAGTGTTAGAGGCTAAGAGTGATCAGGACCGCGACGCCTTCAAGAAGGCCAAAACCCTCTACAACTCCTGCATGAATGAGAGTAAGTAGGGCTTCTGTCACCCAAAGTCCCGCTCACTCACTTGAGTCTCACCTGAATCTGATGGATCCCCTATAACATGAATCAGTAGTAAGTGAAGTCATGCCGTCTGTGTCTTCCGCAGCACTGATAGAGCAGCGCGACTCTCAGCCGCTCATGCAACTTATTGACAGTATAGGTGATTGGCCAGTCGCCTCAGAGGACTGGAACAGCACTGCAGGTACTGACATGCAAGCGCACGCACACACTCAAATTATTAGTATGAGGGATGTTCTAGTCCAGCCTGTCTCAATGGCTGGCCAGTAATACATTGTGATGGAGAGAATGGGGGGGGGGCAATCATGACTGACCGATTGTTAATAAAGCCTGCTCCACTCCATACCTACAAATTGCCAGCTGTGTAGTTAAGTGTAATCAGGGACGGTGGCTCAAACTAAATTAACCGTGCATAAGTGCATCTGCACAAATGGATTCATGACAGCTCTGTAAATTCTGTGGCAGTTGCCACCTATACTACGCTGTGAAAAGTAGTCTGTTCACTCCCTGCCAGCCAGGTACTTAATGTTCAATTAAAAGACCTTGTGTTTGACTGTTACATTGTTTTTCCAGAGGAAGCCTGGAGCCTGGAGGACACTCTAGCCACCCTAACCTCTCAGTACCACAAGAAGGTCCTACTGGACATGTATGTGTGGACAGACGACCGCGACTCCAAGAGCCACATTATCTACGTAAGGATCTATTTAGTCTGAATTCACCATGTTCCGGACACTCAGTTCGATGTTCCGGACGCTCAGTTCGATGTTCCGGACGCTCAGTTCGATGTTCCGGACGCTCAGTTCGATGTTCCGGACGCTCAGTTCGATGTTCAGTGCCACTTGTTTTATTTTGTAAATCTTCACCAATCCTCATTTGGCATGTCTTTTTATTTGACAGATTGACCAGCCAGGACTCGGAATGCCATCCAGAGATTATTACTTCAACGATGGGAACTACAAAAAGGTACATTGATAAACAGCATGTTATTGTTGTTGATGTAATTTCACTGTAAAATACAGTCATATTTGTACATATGACATGGCTCTAGGTGCGAGAGGCCTATCTGCAGTTCATGGTTTCCATAGCGAAGATTGCCCGCAAAGACAGGAACTTGACCCAGGATGATGACCGTGTGATGGAGGAGATGGTGCAGGTGCTGGAGCTGGAGACGGATATCGCCAATGTGAGTTCCAGTCTGCTGCAACAGGAACCATATGTAGACATAATAAACATTATTTAAGGTAACCTTGAGGTGGATTTTCCCACTATTTAGAGTGATGAAATCAGCTATACTCTACTACATTTTTTTTTTAATTTAACATTTATTGTACCAGGTCACCATATTTTCATTTGCAGTTATAACCTGTTCAGGGTCATAGCAGTGGATTGCAGTTGCATAGAATACTTAAAAGAAACTGTATACAATTGGGTAAAGAAAAACAGGTTGACGTTTGTGAGGGAGGCAGGTAGAGGAAATCTCTGATTGAAAAGCATACACTAAGTTTCACTGTAGTTTAGGAGTAGTTGGAGTTCAAGAAAGATCAGGCAAAGTGTGCTCAGTGTTTGAGAGACCCAGTGTTTAGAAAACAGTGTAGTCAGCATAAAGAAGGATAAGGGACAATCACCAGGGGCAAATCCAACATTGTTGATGTATACTAAACAACGTCAGCCTGAACCACTGTCACTGCTAAGCCCCCAGATTTTACAGACCGTGTGAGGAGTAATTTGCAAACCGGGCTAGTTAATTCTCTGAGAACCCAAGGCTTTTGAGTCAATCATTTATGAAGCCAAAGGCTTAGGCCAGTACTGCTTCTTATCTATAACAGATATGATGGAATTAAGGAACCTTTTCAATGTAGCTGAGCTACCCCCATGACCAGCTCTAAAGTCTAATTTTACCACAGTTTGATGAGAGTCAAAATGGCGGGTTATGTTTGTTAACCAGACTTTCAAAAATTGCAGATAGGTGGGCAGGACAGACATTGGCCTATAGCAATTTGCATCTAATTTGTCAGCCCCTTTGAAGAGGGGAATGACAGCCACAACTTTCCAATTACAGTCAATTTAAACAGGCGAGTGATACATAAGTCTGTCTCCTCAAACGTCATTACATCAAACAATACTGTAGAACTATGATTTCTCTCCTGTGGTGTCGAAGGCAACGTCCCCCGCAGAGGAGCGCCATGATGTCACCGTTCTCTACAATAAGATGACCCTGACTGAGCTGCAGGAGTCCTTCAATTTCAATGTGAGTCCTTCCACTCAAGTGATTTTAGAAGCCTTGAGTTCAGTAGAACAAGGTACAGACGGAAAACAATTAAAATGCTGCTGTTTCTGACAGGGATTTAACTGGACCAGGTTTGTCACGGGAGTGTTGTCCAGCGTGGCCGTGGAAGTCAAGCCAGAGGAGGATGTGGTCGTCTACAGCGCCCCCTACCTAGAGAAGATGAATAACGTGCTCGCCAAACACACTATCAGGTCAGACAGCTTAATGGGAGACGATGACAAAGAACCATGCTAGGATCACAAGAAGCTAATAGTAGTGCCCAAAATGAAATTGGGGACTGTGCATCTGTCTCTGTATGTACCACTGTGCGTCATACACAAAACCACATGACAGATTAAAATTACACTGATTGGACAGATTCTTTTGCGCTATAACAAATACTTTTCCCAGAAATATTGTACCAAAATGTGTAATGTTGCAAACACTGTCAAGACTCCAAATATGAATTCATGTCAACTAAACTGTGTACACTGCTAGATCTGTTTGACTCAGTAATGGACTTTGGCCAACATACTTAGGGAAAATAGTCTTGTTAACCCACACAATATTTAATGTATATTTTTAACTAAATCTGAATGAATAAGGCATCTTGCAATAGAGATCTGACTCATTCGTTAGTCACACGAGAGATCTCAATTAGCACAAAGGGCTGTGCCCTTTAGTGAGTGCTTTCAGAAAAAGTATTATTACAATACAGTGCAACTAGTAAACTTACTTAAATTACATTTTATTTTTGGAAGTGGAGCTGGTGGAGCGAGCTCTCATTTTCAAGCTTTTCAAACTCTCCTGAGTATTTTGTAAAATACATTCACTGCAGCACTGAATCGTTTTTCCGCAACAAAAGCATCACTTCTACATTACAGTAGGGAGGGACAATATAATGTGATTGGATTTGTAACACAATCCCTCTCCAAAGGTAATGAGCACAAGCAGATTAACAACAATAATATTAAAATTGGATATTTTTCATTTGCAATGTCCTTTACATTAGCTTACTTAAAGCTCTAACAATTTCTCAATGTGCTCCACGTTATAATAATCTTTACCTTATATTAAGTATTATTGAAAAAGTACTTTTGTTTCATTTATATTTTTTTCACACATAGTTTTTCCTTTGAAAATGTACTGAATACACACTATATACACCGCAGACTTTAATTTGAAGGCACAATAAGATAAATGGAAGTATTGTTGTTGCTGCCGAATGTTTATAACGTTTTACCGCAGAGTTTTATGTTGAAGGCAAAATACGAAAACCGGAGGTCTTATTGTTGCTGCCGAATCTCTGATGTTGCTTGTATGACGCTAATCCATTGTTGTGTATTGTAGTTATCAAGTTGTGACTTAGCGAGCTCGCTACCTTTGGTTGTCGCTGAGACGATGGGTACCTTCTTTATATCAATATCACAGCCACTTACTGACAGTTCAACAAAAACGTGTGCATACACAGCCAATTACGTTTCTCTGACCTCACTCGCTACTTTTATACTTTCAACTTTGGGTGCAGGACGCTGTTGCGATAGTAAACGGCGTGAACGTAAACCGCGCTCAGCTTGGTACTGATGTGCAGTTCGCGAACGATTCGTTCGTTTTTAACGAATCTTTCTAGTGACTCGTCAATTGTATTGTTCACTCGAACGTTTGCGGATTTCTAACAACATGATCACTTGCTTCATACTCTGTCCTCTAGCTTAGTTCACGGATCAACGTCTATGTAGGCTACCTTCGCAGAGAAAAATAGATCAAGGCAGGAACTTCATAAAGACGTTTATAACTGATAATTGAAAAAAAACAGATGAAAAAAGCCGCTACCCAAGCGGAGTTCCACCCATCCACCGAATACGCTGTTAGTTTTACGTTCGCAAAGAATAAAAGATCAAGACAATAGCATTATAAAGACATGTTTGTACGAGATTGGGTACGTTAGTTCTAAAATGATTAATGTAGTAGTTGGTGGATGTTGATTGTAACTTCCCATCACTACAGCTTGGTTAAAAAAATGTCGTATAACAAAAATAGTCAGTTTTTCTGTGGCGGCCCATCACGACCGCCGCTCTGATTACGATAAGAGGGAAACAGTGGCACAAACGAAAAAGGTGGAGTTCCATAAGACACTGCCAACACAACCACCAAGGGCACAAACGCACACACACTGCATTCACAGCGAACAGAGCCTGGTGTTTTTTCAGCAGTCTTATAGTAGGCAAAATGTGGTGATTTAAATCATCATTATAGTAGTTTATTTTTTTTATATTATAACAATTCTGGGTTTATGTCTGGATTTCGTGATTCAGTCCGTGTTCTCCACAATGTGGAAATCATAGAGCCCTACAATATGTTTCCTTTTGCCTTGTTAAAGTACTTATATCAATATATGATCTACTGTGTATTCTTAATGCAGAAGGCTTGTGGTCACGTCAAATGTGGATCTGTGTTTGTGTGCGTGTTTTCTGTAGATCCGTAGCTTAAACATCACTGGTTGAATATGGCCATGTTGTCCACCTGCAGAACTATGCAGAACTACCTGACCTGGCACACAGTCATGGAGAGAGTCAGCAGCTTGAGTCGCCGCTTCAGAGATACCCGGGCCCACTACAGAAAGGTGAGACGTAGTAACGGGCACCCTTTAGAAGCAGACATTGAAAAGCAACTGAAATGAAAAACGCTCCGGGCAAACCCGAATGTCTGCGTGCGTCCTCGCGTGACAGGCACTGTACGGGACCACGGTGGAGGACGCGCGGTGGAGGGACTGCGTACGCTACGTCCAGAGCAGCATGGAGAACGCGGTGGGGGCCCTGTATGTCCGAGAGACCTTCGCCGGCGAGAGTAAACGCATGGTAAGTCACTGTCATAGACAGGACGCGAGGCTAAACTGGAAAATCTGGTTTATTACATCACTGTCCCTCAAGCAGCCTAGTCTCCACTTCACGAGCGGCCTGCTGTGTCCATGTCAATTATTACGGGTGCGTTTGATGCGGACAGGTCGGTGACCTCATCAGTAAGATCCAGGAGGCGTACGTGGAGACCCTCGAGGAGCTGAGCTGGATGGATGACCAGTCGAAGCAGAAGGCAAGGGAGAAGGTAAGAACCTAGCAAGTGCGAAACGGACATGTCCAATGTGTTTTTCAGTGTGGAATAATAAAGGACGGATTGCTGCGTTGCTCTGTTACAGGCCCTGGCCATAAAGGAGCATATCGGCTATCCTGACCACATTCTAGAAGACAACAATGTGAAACTTGACGAGGAGTATGCCTATGTACGTGTGTGAGACCTGGACAAACCAGATGGACCTCAAATGACTATGCGATAAATCAGTCTTTGAAGTGAAATGAATGTCCGAACTGTCATCTAGGTTGTTTCTTATAATCTTTATTTCGGTTTCTCTCTGTAGCTAAACTTCAGTGAGGACTACTACTTTGAAAACATCCTTGAGAACCTACAGGCTGATGCACAAAAGATTTTGAAGAAGCTGAGGGAGCCGGTTGACCCAGACATGTAAGGCAAGAGTACATTCTCAAATTCATTGTTACCAGTTTGTTCTAAAAGCTGTTTTGATCTTTTAGGTGGATCATTGGCGCTGCTGTGGTCAACGCTTTCTACTCGCCAAACCGAAACCAGATAGGTAAGTTGAAAATGGACAACAGTAGATCCCCCTTACGTGTACAAGCTATGGTTAAAAGTATGTTACGTAGATATAGAATTGGGACTCTTTAAACATTTGGCTGTGGTAATATAGAGTTACATACAGAACATTTGTATTTGATTTAATCTTATTTTTTCAAAGAAACCAAATTCAGATCAAGGTCTCTTTCAATTGTGCCTTGTGTTCTAACGAAGAACACTACGAACAGCCCGAACATTACAATCAACATGAATTCTTTCCCATAAACCAAAGCTAACTATTCCCCAACATTTGAGGCCATTTGAAGGCCCTTCTTCTTGGTTAACTGCCAGGGCGACCACCCAGCGGCTCCATGGTTTGGCACTGATGAGTGCTGTGCTCTATATGAATGAGCCCTAGTGCTCTGGCTGGTTTCCACTCTCACCTCATTGAGAATAACGACTGGTGGTAATGCTTTCCATTGTTGATGGAATGGGGCTAGTTTCAGGCTCCAGCGCACACAGGCTTTGTGGCTAAAAGAGATGGGCTTGGGTGGGGGCAGCCGCCACAATGAATGTGACCGTGGACTGGTAATGTGGAGGGTGAGGATGATTAGTCTGATACGAAGCTGGAATTTTTTTTGTTTCATTTTGCTTTCCAGAGGTTGAACGATTATATACTTTGTACTGTTCATTTGGCCTGATCTGCTCCCTGTCTGTTTTCCAGTGTTCCCTGCAGGCATCCTGCAGCCTCCATTCTTCAGTAAACACCAGCTCCAGGCGCTGAACTTTGGTGGAATAGGGATGGTCATTGGACATGAGATAACCCACGGGTTTGATGACAATGGTGAGGCAGTATTTACAGACTCAGTCTGCGTCTTTATCCTGTGTGTTGCGCAATCATGCTTAGTTTACTGAACAGCAGGGGTTGCCAACCTGGGTGGAGGGGGGTATTTGCAGTAGGGTATGCTGATCTAAAGCGACACAAATCCACAAAGATTTCGGCTAGAAAACAAACTGTATAATGTCAAGAGACACCAATGGTGCACATGGGATCTTTGGTTTGTCTTTTTAGACGTCAGCTATGACCTTCTAAAGTCAAGGAAATTGGACTTTGTATTTTATATCATTTTGGGTGTTGCTATCAGTTAATGTAATCTCTTTCCGTAAAATATATATATATATATATATATATATATATATATATATATATATATATATACACACACACACAATTAGATTCAGATTTCCTTGTAAATGATCATAAGAACATATTGGTGGAGGTGACGGTGGTAAAATACCTTGAAAACAATGTTAGTAGGCCCCTCAAATTAAATGAAATCATGCTGGTGGTGTAATTAATATTGACTAACTGAAACAATAAAAAAAAAAGAACAGTGTGACATTCAAATGTGGAGAAATAGGCTTTGGGGAAATGAGGTTGTGTTGTATAGTGTTGATTAATGGGGGAATTTTTACGAGATTGCATCAGACTGGATTCTTTTTATCTCTAATAACAGGCCGTAATTTTGACAAGGACGGTAACATGCTTAACTGGTGGAGTAATTATTCTGCTGAGCACTTCAAGGACCAGTCACAGTGTATGGTGCAACAGTATGGCCGCTTCACCTGGAAGCTTGCGGGGGGACAAAATGTGAGTTTTCCAGGGTAACCAAAGCATCAGTGAAAATAAACATGTATTTGGGTGTAATGACTACAGATTTCACATAGCCCCTTTTGACATCAGCAGTTGTGATGAAGTTCTTAACTGCGAACATGCTTGAAACCCCAAAGAGAAAGCAGTGCAGACAAGGGAAGCACTGTGCTTAGGAAAATTGCCCTAAGAAGGAAGAAACCTAGAGAGGGAGCAGGGCCGAGTCCTCCTCTGAGTATTTAAGAGGATGCCAGATTTTTATTTACGGGATGTTTTATTCAAACTATCTTGGTGTATTTTATTCAGAAGTTCCATGAAGTTACAATCAAACCAAACATTTAGCTGTTAGAAGTCTAGTTTGTTTCAGTACAGAGAAAAAACAGTACTAAACGTGCTCAGTCTGCAGTACAACCTGCTTCACAATTACATTTTATGGGTTTTCTTTAAGACAACCTGAGATTCGTTGTTTGCCATTTAGCTTGGAGTGTGTGAACATTTCTTTTTCACCCCAGGTCAGTGGAATTAACACTTTGGGAGAGAACATTGCAGACAACGGAGGAGTTAGGCAAGCTTACAAGGTATGACACCCTCATAAAACCCAAACAACCCCCAATCAAACTTGGTAAGCCACTTTTATATATAAGATGGATTTGTGACTAAATACAATCAAACTGTACTTGGTTTTGTTTCTGTGTGGTGTCAGGCATACATGAAGTGGTTGGAGAGGGAAGGGGAAGAGCTTCGTTTACCTGGTCTTGACATGGACCATAAACAACTTTTCTTCCTTAACTTTGCCCAAGTACGTAAGCTCTGAGTAGTTAAAAGTAGACTACTGTTACTCAGCCTTAATTGCATCAGGGAGCTAAAAGCTATTTTATCGTCCTTCCTCCACAGACAACAGAGAAACACTGTTCTAGAGACTACTGAGAACAAAACACAACTGAGATTATATTTTCCTAAGAACTTGGTTTTCAAGAATTAAACAGTTGGACCAGTGGGTTAAAAGTAAACCAAATCATGTAATTTATATTAAGCTTCCTACTGGAATACTCCAGAATGTCTTTGGCCAAAATAAAGAACACTGCAGGAATGTGCCAGTGAAAACCGCAAGATCATAGCCAGACTATTGATTGACAGTCTTGATCAAAAATGTAAGGTCAAAAGCCATTTACAAGCCTGAAAATCAGCCAAACACAATCTCTAGTGGGATTGTTTCATTTGGCTGTCGAAAAGCATTTTGGAAAGAATACTTCATACCCTTAAGATTTTCTCTGACATTTAATGTTCAGAGTTTTCATGATTTACATTTACTGTTTATGTAGCCAAATAGATGTCAGCGGTGGTTAAATGGTAAATGAAAAGGTTTTGCAGTGCGCATGATTATACTGCTTATACTGTATAAAAACTGAGGTAATGAATTAGTGACGCCGTTCTCCTCCAGGTATGGTGTGGTGCTTATCGGCCTGAATATGCCAGCCATTCCATCAAGACTGACTCCCACAGCCCCCTGGAATACAGGTAGCGGCCAAGATTTAAATGTAGCGTTTGGCTTTTCCAACCTGTTTTCTTGTCATTTATCTGCTAACGCTATACACCTATCTTGTTCTACAGGGTACTTGGCTCCCTACAGAATTTTGGAGCATTTTCAGAGGCATTCCAGTGCAAACCAGGTACACCCATGAACCCCGACATGAAATGTCGGGTGTGGTAGACTGTTATGGTCATTCACTACTCTTGTTATTTATTTCTTAACTGGGGCAACTTAACATGAGAACATGCTTAACAACCACTGACGCCACCGTGTCATACTGCCTCAGAAGCATATCTGATTGGTTTACAGAGCAGATGATAAGACACTACAACAAGTGTTTTAACACTGCATAAATACAGTTTATATCTGGACTGTGTAACTGGCCGAACTACACCCTAGTGTCCCTACTTGAAGCAGAGGTAAACTCTGATGAGACGAGGAACTTCAGTGAAGAATCAATCAGTGAATAATTAACCTAAAAATTGTGTCTGTGGATGACCAGTTCTGCTTGTTCTTGTTTGCAAGCGATTTTGTTGTATACATGCATACATCTTAATCTCCAACAATGAATGTTGGTGGTTAGTGGATATGTGGACGATCAGACAAATGTAGGACACTCCAGTGTTGGTGGTTAGTGGATATGTGGACGATCAGACAAATGTAGGACACTCTTAAGACCTAGAATAGGTTTGAGCCAAGCTGGCTTTTTTTTAAAGAATTTCCTAAATAGATCTTTGTGCTTTTTTGCCATTCAGATGGCAAATCCTTATTGCTTTAAAGGCCATATATTTAGCAGCTTACATCTATGTGCACCAAGTCTCTTCTGGCACAGTTACCTTGTACGATTCTGTCTGATATGGAACCTTTTTTAAGACATTTTGCCACTGGGCAAGAGGCAAAAGTGAATAAGCCTGTCATTGCAGTGTGACTATGAAATGAATAAAGTCTCTGTGAGAAAATCTGAAGCAGCAGTGAGCGAGCTGAATCCCTGTCCCAGGCCAAAGCTTGGCTAAATCACTCTGAAATGAATCCCTGTCCCAGGCCAAAGTTTGGCTACATCACTCTGAAATTAATCCCTGTCCCAGGCCAAAGCTTGGCTAAATCACTCTGAAATGAAACCATTGACCTTAAGACTTCAGACTGTTAAATCTTTCAGTTTAAACCTTATATGAACATTTTGAAAATAAAAAGGATGGCTTTAACATGTTTTTGCTATACCATATGTATTATACTGAGAGATCTATGAAGATACAGTACCAGTCAAAAGTTTGAACTCACCCATTCTAGTGAATGTGTATGTGTGTCAGCCTTTGACTGGCACTGTATATTAGGAAATAAGCTTACATACTTGCTAGGCTACAACTGTTTTGAGTCATTTTTAGTTATGTTGCCACGGAGTGATTGCTATCATTATGATAGTCTGTTAGAACTCTAACTGTAAGTTACTTTGTTTCAGAGAAACTTTTAACCAATACTCTATCTGGCTTTGTCAACACACCACCTGACAGCACTTAGAAGGGTTAAAATATAACATAACATTTCAAATAAATTCTTTAGTATATACTTTTTGTGTTTACTGCATAAAAGAATGAACAATCCTACAGGATACATAAAATCGTTGCTTTAGACTAGTCTGTGACTTGGTTTAGCGACTACCTAGTTGTGGAATCACCAGCAGAGAGTTGGGACCATAATGACAAATGTGCAGTCAAGGCACCTCGACATGGTGTCCCACCTTCAAAACAAGACCGTCTCTGTTAATTTAGGAAGGAAGCTAGCTTGAAATAGGCCATCTGAATACATATTTGGATGTTTACCCTGACAGAGTTGTTTTGTGAATCATGTCCCTTTCCTCGATTTAGAAACACAAAATCACAAGAGACAAGTACATTTGTTGATTTTATTTCTGTATACCCTTTTCCCATGCTTGGGTGTACAAGAAGTAGAGGAACTAAATAGAACAATGTATTCTACCAAAATGAGAGGCTGGTTGAAGGCATGGCATTTATAGCTCATATCTTTGGTCTGACTTGGCTGTGTAAAATGCCAACATTTCAGTGGTTACTACGAGGTGTTCCACAACGGTTTGCAGGACAGACAACACATGTTCACAATTTGTCTGAATACTTTTCAATTCCCTTTTTTCATTGTTCCCTACAAGTTGTTGCATATATTGCCATGAATGGCTCTTCTGAGAAAAGCTTTGAAAGCCAGGACTGGACTGTGGTAGGAGATCTATTGGCCATGACCACGCAAAAGTGGAATGCAGGGATGATAAGAGAAGCAGGTGAACAGTGAAGTGGTACTGAGATGAAAGGCTGTGCGGACTGTAAGGAGTGTGGTAACTAACCGATCTGGGGTCTTTTTGGACGGGCTGATGCTCTGGGGAAATGGCTTCTTTATTATTGAGATGCGGTTCAAGGACTTTGATTAACAAGTAATGACAGCAGGACTAAAAAGCAGAACAGAAGGGAAAATGAGAACCTATGAAAAGGATCAGGCAGGCTGCAGATTGCCATGGTGGTGGTTACATTGTTTGAATTACTTCCTGGGAAAATGAACCCAAATATCAAAACGGTCATTGTGAAAATACAGGAGGCCTTGATCAATTGAACATGACTGTTAAGTCTCATAAGAGACTGATTTATTGAATGTTCCTGATATAGCTATCTGCCTTTTAAGATGTATTTACATTCTGCCTGTTTACTTGTAATGGCTTAGACTGTTGTACAGTGCAGGGTATTCTGTTGGCTTGGTTCTTTGGTCACAGTTTTACTTGATTTGTTTGGTAATTTGGTTTGTTGCCAGTCAATTAGACTGTCATAGTTGACAAGGAATCAAAAAACCACAAACCTATAAGCTAGATAGGACAGCTCACCACTTTGGGATGTAACATTTCATTTGCTGTTTGGTTGTCCTCAATGTGAGTGACTTTCATTCAAACACTACTGTTATAAGCTTCAGTATCATGGTGCCATGTATATAAGATTCAAACAATTTCTGTTTGCAGCAAATCACAGAGAACTATACATACTTGATTGACATTTTGACAATAAAACAATATAATCTGAGGTAATAGATTTTCCACATGATTTTAAATCTGACACTGCGAGGGCCGGACCACAGCTGATTTTATGCTCGACCTGATTACCGTCAACGGCACCTGTGACACTGAATCCCCCACCTCCTCCCCGGCCACATCCGCTCCAAGCTCCACCTGAAACCTGACATCAGGACATAGAAAAACCTGAAAGCCTACAGCCAACACAATAAAACTATACATTTAGCCTACATTCTATACAATATTGTGTATATAATTAATGTAAAATGAATCAATTTTGAGAATTCTTGGTATAAGAGCTATATAAAATAATGTGGACATATTTCAGTGGGCGCAGTCGTGGAATGCTACGGACCGATTGCCCAACCTGCATGAAACTTCTAAGGCTGTGAAAGTAATGTCCTTTGGTGTGACATTTTTCCCACAAAAAAAAGCATCACACGAGGACATTACTGGAACTGCTTAGGAAATATTTTCATTTGACATCTTTCTTGCATTACATTTGACATCTTCGTGTATTCGGTGCTGTTCAATATCATTGTTGAAAATGTAATCCAATATGAATGTTTAAAAATGACATTTCTATAGTCCGGCATATCCTTTGATATGATTTTAAAAAGTCCAGTAGTCTTTTTTTTACTAAACAAAAACAGCAAAGATTTTTTTAAATATTGAAACTTGATATATCAATACATACTTTTTATATCAGTCTTCAAAAAAACATTTTTTACTTAATAATTAACAGAAAAATCTGATACTTTCCTGGAATATTGCAGGTTATGTTTCCATCAGCCAGGCTGTTGTCCTATCAAATAACTGTCGGTATCTGAGCAGATGCAGGACTTGTGTCCAAGGTCTAAATCAGTCCATGATTAGTGTAAAATGGGTAAAATTAAGCTATGGAACAGGCTTCCTGGTCCAGATTCAAATTTGAGGGCCTTAGACTATTGGAATGAACTACCAAGACAAATACATGTACACTATGTGAAATTGGAACTTCCTTTTTCTTGCATTCTTGCTTTGTAACTAAACCAAAATGGAACAGGCATAAAATTCATTTCTGAAGCAACAATAATATACTGTGTCAGTGCTGTGTGCTTCCCTGGTAATCACAGATGAAAGCTCATGCTGCTATATAATCTACCAACAGCTATTTTGTGATTGTTTTTATTAGAGCTATAAATTGACTGTTTACTTGACAGTTCATTCTCTTTTTTTCTTGTGATCATGGTTTCTTAAACTATTCAGTCATTTTCAAACTTTTATGTTAAATGTTTGAGGTGTACAATACTAAAGTTCTGAATTTGTCGTTTTGTGATAAAATTCAGTGTATACACATTGTATTAGTAATATGCAATTTATGTTACTGTATATCTTGATGTAAAAACAATCTATACTTACCTATATTAAAGATTTATGTACAATTTATTAAATGAAATTGCCTGAGCATAGCATGTAGTACTTGGCCTAAGTTTGTTTGATATTTTTTATTTTCAAATTTTTATAGCACATCAACTCTGTTTATTCACACAACCACAAAAGTTCATCCACTTTATTCCTATTTCTTCCAGATGTATTACAAATATTTGATTAATGACAAGTTGATAGCTTGTTTGTGAGTTTCAGCTTGCCATGTTTAACAAATACACATCATGTAAGGTCTTATAACTAACAGCTGGCAGCTCAGACAGCCAATGACTGAAGTGTGTTTCACAATGATTGTGGAAAGTGTATTCAGAGCCCTGCAAAACACAATCATCGGGTAGCGGCCATTTCCCTCAACATCTATTCTGAATCTTTGATCATGTGAGCCACAAAATAGATTAGGCATAACATACATTAGAAAATGTATTATAGATGTTATGGGAGGCATTTCATTAAGGAAAACAAAGTGTCTAGACAGTTTATGGGAATGAGCCCCAAGGAAAGTGTTAAAGTGTCCGGCTTTGACTGGCCACTCTCAGATAAACATGCAACTTCATACGATCACATTATTCACAAGAAGTTATAAACCATGATGGACAAGCAGGAAAGGAACATCCAGGAACTACCACATCAGGAATCAACACTGATTAGGTTGTAGCCAGTTGGGGTGTCAGTTTTAAGCTTCGGTTACGAAGCTTAAATAATCCTGTGTCACAGTACAGTTGTACCCCATGTGCTTGGCTTGACGGGTCGCAGCTTTCCACTCGACAGCTCACTGAAAATGTCCAAGGTGTCACCAGGCTTCATCTGGTACAAACATCATCGTTGCACTGGAGGACAGACGGTGAGACACAGGTTATAATGCCATCTGGATAAACATTCAACCAGGTATTTTACATAGGCAATGTTTAAAAGGGGTGCTTCAGGTATGTACAAAGCCAACCGGATCCCTGAAAAACCAAACTGGGTGATGATTGAGAATCACTGAAACACATTCGACGGCTAAGTGAAATGTAACAGTGAGTAAGCACACGGCCCACAGAATATTGCAGCAGACTTTTCCACCACTGGGAATTTCCCAATATTCTACCCTCTTATTATACATAACGGTTGAAGTGGTTACAGTAGCTATAGATGTAGAAAGTTACATATGAGCAGCACTCACAATCGGCCATTCAGTGGGCTGTTGTCCCCCCCCATTTCCTCTTTCTTTGTACCACATGAGTTGTACTCTACGCTGTATTTACGTGGCATGCTGTTTTTTTTTTTGCTTGATGCCTAACTCAGGCTGGATTGTAAGGTTCTGTAGTTTGACATATGCAAGTTCAATCTTTCCCTTATTTCGGGAATATCTCTCTCAGATGTGGTAACTCAGGAATGAAGAGCTTTCAGTCCTTTCTGGAAAAAGGGGTTCCAATTTAACCCGTTTTGTTCCCAAGTGAAGGTAGGATTTGTAACCAACTAGGGCAACTAATTGTTGGCTCGAACACCATTTTCATTTTAGTACCCAATTAAGAGCATTGCTTTGCCTTCAGTCACAGGAACTGCCCACACATGTACAACTGGCGTTAACAACATTTGTAATTAGAAAAAGGCATAGCTTGCAGGGCAGCACATCTCCCACAAGCTAGTGTAAGAGTGGGACACCACCTCCCAAAGCCCTGGGCATCGGGCCCTGTCCACGGGGAGTTGGTGGTGGTGGGGGGGGGGTACTGGGACCCTCCCAGTTTCCTGAGAGAGGGTGGAACAGTGTTCCTGACCCCTGGGGCCATCAGAGCCGGAGGTGACGGGGCCTGGTCCATTCCTCTGGGAGAACTGGCACGTTTCCAGCTGTGATCCAGACAGAGATAGGAGCTGTAAGTGACAGTGTGTTTACTGCCAGCCGGGCCGGGCCAATGGACCCATGTGGGCATTTCAACGGGGGTTGGGGGAGGCGGCCGTTTCTGGGTTTCCGCCTGTTTTCCTCCACATTGTGAGTTCAAGGCTGAACTCCTGTCTGAAGTTGACATTTCCTGGGATTATCAAATGGTCCGATGACATTAACTCATGTCATTTCGAGCTACTGTCACGTTCGTCATCCAAGCAACGCGTCGCCTTCCGGGATGGTAGCGCCCCAGTGCGTGGGAGCCTGAGGGGGACTCAACCCACCCCTTTACCCCTGTGAGGACACATAAAAGGCTACTGTGTTCCTGAGCGGCTGGGAGGACATCTGCTCGTCCTCGGCAGTCACGAGGAAACCCCCATGCCGTGATGCCCCCTGGGCCTGGCACTGAAGTGTTAGAAGCACGTCGCCCTGCCGGAGGGAAGCCTGTGGTTGGCCCACATGCTGGGCGTCTGAGGCCTTCCAAGATCTCAGAGGCCTGGGAAGTATCAGCCTCAGCTTATTCCTCTCGAAGGCTTGTGCTTCTGAAAAAAAACGTACTGTGTCGTTGAACGACAAGCGATGGGTGGGAATAGATGCACAAGTGACTATTAAAAGGTTTGATGCAATTTGGAAGTAAATAGCATGAGCTAGTGAAACGGACGTGAAACTGGGCATTAGTCTCCTTAAAGGTGGTAAAATTAAAATGTGAACAGATAACACATGAACATATGTACTAGTAAACAACTAGTTAAAGGCCAAGAAAGGGTCCATGGAAAAATGTGCGCACGTTAAAAACTAGAACTGTCCCTACACCAAATCATCATCATCGAGGGCCCAACCCATCTATTCGTATGTTCTGTCATTTCGCAGGATGGCCATCAGGCATCAACAGGTTCTCATGGGAGCCATTTCATTACCTATACTGTAGAGGTATGCCGTTATCTGAAAAACCAATTACACCAGCCAGAAAGACCCCTGTCAAGGATCAAAATAGGTTTTAAGAAGAGTCATTATAATGGCTGTCTGTCTAAAATTGGAGACAAGATCTGAATCGGAGGGTGCAGACGGGCCGTGTGAGGACTGTCAATAAGGAGGAGTCTGTCTGTACACAGTATCTGTAGACGCTCACCAGATGGAACTGGTCTGCGGCTTGGAACTACTCTTTATCTGCGACAGGATCTGATGTAAATGTCGGCTCAGAGCCCTTTCCCAAGAGCAATAATTCATTAATAATAGGTTAATAGGTTGTTCCAGAACGTTGCATCTTTCAAGCAAGTTCTTGCCTGTTATTAATAGGCAGCTGTCTTACCTGGGGTCTCTCCCCTGCCTGTACATCAGCTGAGATGCTGAGTGCCTTGGTTATGTCATCCAATGGCAAATCATCTCCTGGAGAATCCTGGACGAAATGCAGCAGGACCTGACCTCCACCTGTACAGTACAAACAAACAGTATGGTTGGACAGGGGAGAGATATGTCAGCGGCATCTGATGACATTCTAGAAAATACTGACATGATCTCACACTGCCCTCTAGAGGAGAGGCTAAGGTACAGTACAAAAGAAGTGATTTCACAGCTAGCACTCAGGAATCAACTAATTATCACGCCCTTGACTATGTGACTCAGTTTAGCTAGTTCAAGGCTTACTACAAAACTGTGATATGGCTGGAGGTACAGGAGAGGTTTGACAACCACTGGTATAAGTGACTGCTTGCTTCACAGGGGTCCAGGAGAGGTTTGACAACCACTGGTATAAGTGACTGCTTGCTTCACAGCAGTACTGTGTCAAGTGTCTGAATTCAAGTCACAGCAGACCCACATTATCTAGGGGTCCAGGAGAGGCCAGCATAACGCTGGATCAGCGCCAAGAGACTAAACACTAAAATAGGGACTGAACCATTAATCCTTTGGCCCCTTTTTAACTGACATATTGGCAGTGAAGAAAAAGGCTAAAGTAAACCCTGATATAGCTCCCAGTATATCCCAGCATCCTAGAATCAGTCGGTTTGATGTTCAGTTCCAGATTTATTTGTTTATTTAGGTATTAACTTTGACTTACATGTTCAGTTCAACAGTTTCTGTTGAACTGTTTCTAATAAAGTCAAAAGACTGTTCGTTTTCCACAGTGTGGGAGGGGGGTAACAGGCCGATTAATCAGCTATCGGCTTTTCCCTGCTCCAAACTAGCGTTATTCTATCGGCTTTTCCCTGCTCCAAACTAGCGTTATTCTATCGGCTTTTAAAAATCCACTATCGGTCGACCACTACACTAATAGTAGAAGTTCAAGGTTCAGCCAATTTAACATAATGGACGTATTTGCGTGTGATCAAAGGCCAAGCGTGTAGTTGCAAATGATTAAGCATTATTTAATGAAATAACATTTAGTATATATCGATGTGTGAAATTAAGAATAATTCATTAAATAATATGAAATGAAGTTCTCCACAAATTTATACCGGGACGTATGTAACAATATGGTTTTCTGTTTGGGCCAAATTCACACCCTGCTGACCATCAGCAAGGATCAAGTAGAATGTCTTCCCCACTTCACTACATGAAGATGACAGATGCCTTTAATGCCTATGCTAAAACCACAGAGATGGAAAGAGACATTATTTGTGTATCCGTGCAATAATTTGTATAGAATGTTTGGTTTATTTTAAAAGTAAACATCATTATTGTAAAGGAATGTATGGAAACTTCATTATGGTAAACATGGAGCTCCCTTAATGCCATTGCAACACCTGGGGACGTATTCACAAAAAGTAGCTTCTAACTTGCGGATTTAAGAGAAACTCTTAAAGACAATGGGCATCAGTCCTCATTTTCTTTTTTTGGTCTAAGAGTATTTCACAAGGCATGTTAGTGCTAAAACCAGCTCCTAAATCTGTGAAAAGTTAGGAGTAGTCAAGAGGACTCCTAAGTCATAAGACCAAATCACCAACAATCCTAAAAGGGCTTCTGCTGGCAATCCGCCTCGTAATCAGGTCGACGTTTTAGAAACATTTAATGATACTGAACTTTTAGGTATCGCCTTAATCACTAGGGTATTATGATCATAGTAGAGCTAGTCTGGAATGCTGTCACTTCACCAACAAACAGAAACAACTCAATAACATCCAAGATCAAGGTTGTGACAACTCTACATGGCCACAGAGCAGACGAACTACGTATAGATCTTAGATATCTGCCTGTAGAACATTACACAATAAATGCCCACTCCAGACCCCATATCGTCCCACAAATCATTTGGTTTCCTCTTGATGTTAGCCACCCGGTGAGGTTGGTGCTATAGATGCAACACATTATTGCACTTATTATTGGAGCATCTAGAAATGAAAGTGCATTTGTTCACCAGCTGCCAGTCATGTAAGAGGCAGATAATTAGCTGAACATATCTTGACTAGTCAGTATATCATTCTTGGTTTCATGTTTAAACAGTGACGCATATAGCCTACATTTTTATTTGAATATCTTTATATCAATATGGGAACATGACACATCCTTCTATAGTATTGTTATGATTAATTCACTGACAGAGACCCCTCCCCTATCAGCCAATCACTGTGGGCATCGTAAGTAAGCTTGTTCATGGAACACGACATCATCCATAGCGACAGGGTCAACCAAGCCCTCTCTCTTAGCTTAAGATTTCTCCCCATTCCGTAGTAAAAGTTGGTCTTAGCAGCTTTGTGAACAGGTTTTAAGAGGAAATTCTTAGCTAAGAACCATTACTGTGGTTTGGGACTCCTCCTAGTGGTAAGAAAATGTTTTATGAATACGGCCCCTGGAGTCCAGTCATTTGCCCGTAGTAGCATAGAAACAGGCTGTTGGAAGATGTTTTCAGGTAGACTCCCTAGGAACAAGTGTACAACCATCTAAATCTCACTGATAAAAATGTTTTTGTCATTCAACTTCAATCAATTGAACAGATAAATAAATATTAAGCAACCAAATCCACCAGCTATTAAGCACAGGTGTCAGGTAGCCAGTTGTTTAGGTTGTAGTATCGAGTGTTATGCTAATCCCCACCATCTATAGTACAACGCAGAGTATTGCCTCTGAAGTAGAAGCTGTTAGCCAACGTTGTTACATGCACATCCAGACATATTTATGTGAGGGAACATCTTTACAATTCCATTATCTAAGAAAGGGGTTCCCAACTAGTCTTAAAGTACCCCCAACGGTACACATTTTCATTGTGGCCCCAGCCAAGCACAGCTGATTCAACTTGTCAACTAATT
Source organism: Esox lucius (assembly GCF_011004845.1). NCBI lineage: Eukaryota > Metazoa > Chordata > Actinopteri > Esociformes > Esocidae > Esox > Esox lucius. The sequence goes on from NC_047585.1 coordinate 14,973,584, forward strand.
ATCAGGCTCTCATTGAGTTGAATTGGGTGTGCTTGTCCAGGGCTACAACAAATGTGTGTGCTGCTGGGGTACTCGAGGACTGGAGTTGGGAATCACTGATCTAAGACATGTTATTATAAATGTTTGCTTCATCTGATTAAGACATTTGAATTGTAAACATGTTTAATCTGTTTGAGATTAGAGTTTCTCTTTTTTATATATTATACAAGCTATTCTTCTCTCATTTGAAACAGGCTTTACATTTTGGCTCCATGGCCATTTTGCGACCTCCAGATGCATCTATATTCCCAGGGGTGAAATCCATCGATTACATGAACTGTTACTCAGTCAAATAATTTCAAATATTGCATGGGGCTTTTACAATTTTGTTCAGGGTATTTAAACTACTTTTAAATGGGCACAGTGTAGAATCCTGCCTCTAAACAATAACAAGACTTCTCTCCTCCTCGTCTTCTCTTACCAAACCAGACCAGTGTAGTGCCAGCTAGTCCAGGGTGGTTTAGGGTTGGAAAATTGTACCGCAAGAGTTTAGAGCAAGTATATGGAGATTACAAGTGAATGCATACTGAGACAGACCAGCGTGAACGTTTAAATGGGGAATGTCAGCCACTCTGACTCATTTTGTAGAGAAATATTATTTGAAACATTAACTTAAAATATGAACACAGATGTACATATTGCCCCTTTAAATATGCTATACTTCTTACCCCCCTGGCTTGAACTACAGCCCAAGGTACTTAAGATTGCGGTATTTTACAAAATACTTTAATGGTCCCTACAGAAACCTGGTCGTGGCCGCAAGAGATGTAGAGGTCACAGCCTTGCAGTACAACTACATCAAAGCCTTGCAGTACAACTACATCACAGCCTTGCAGTACAACTACATCACAGCCTTGCAGTACAACTACATCACAGCCTTGCAGTACAACTACATCACAGCCTTGCAGTACAACTACATCACAGCCTTGCAGTACAACTACATCACAGCCTTGCAGTACAACTACATCACAGCCTTGCAGTACAACTACATCACAGCCTTCCAGTACAACTACATCACAGCCTTCCAGTACAACTACATCACAGCAGCCAGGAGCTCAACGGCACTCAGGGATCCCTCAGAGGGCAGAGCATATCGATTTTGTGACCTTCAGGACGGAGTCGTTTTTAAACCACCACGGTCCATCACACTTGCCATTCAGGCAACCTTTGACCTTTGATACACTATCTAAGCTATATAATGTTTAGATTGGTTCATATCTGGAAAGACCTCTAACCTTTGCTTCTCCTGTCTCGGCATGGACTTACCTTTGGTCACAATGAGCATCCCACCACTCTGTAGCAGGTCCCCACTGAAGTTACCCTGAATCCCCTGAGCTTTGGCCTAAAAGGCAGAGCAGAAGAAAACACACGTAAAACAACATCCGCTGACCAAAGAGGCAGAGAGTTGAGGTTATATAAGATGTATCAACTGAACTCTACCCCCCCCAGCTGACAGCCATAACAGAGCAATCATCTTGGTCAAAGTGTAAGTCATAATTATTACCTTAGCTGCAGCGTCTCGTACTTTCTTTCCCAGTGCTGCAGGAACCAGGCTCAAAGCAGTGTACCTGTATACAAATGTAAGACGACGTCACAACAGTGATATCTATATAAGCTCCATCAACAAGTTCTGTAGTATACAAATGAATTAGTTTACCTTTTAAAGCCCAGGTCCTTGTAGCATTGCTTCTTCTCATCAATGTACAGGTCTGTCACAGAAAAGAACAGGAGGATCACAACAGGATCAAGATAAGATCAACACATTGTCAATAGGGTGACCAGACGTCCCGAAAAATTCGGGACAGTCCCGAAATCCAAGCAGTTGTCCCGAATCCTGCCCTAATTGTCCCGAAAATTTGAACGAAGTCTCAAAAGCAGACTCTCGAGTAATTATATATATATTTTTTTGACTCTCGATTAGTTCTAGTATGATAGAACATTAAAAACTGTCCATGCATTGAGGCGTCCTGCAGCCAGCTCCCGTCGGCTGCTCATTGGCTGCAAGTTGCAATAATATGTATAGGCGGCTATAGGCATGAATTTTCATTCATTTTTGAAATGGAGGCTCAGGCTGGTGTCCCAGGACCCGATCAAGATCAACACGTAGCTAAAAAGCAAAAACGCCTCTGCAGATACCGGGAGGACTGGGTAGGGAAATACCCCTGGATTACTGCAGTTTTACGCGATGCCGAGAGTGCTGGCAGCAGTGAAATCCTCCGCGAAATATGCCAGCGTCGTGCCTCCAGCGCAAACCAATCTTAGGAGGTATTATATAGCTTATGTATTACACTTTTGTTGTTTCTGTTATTTTATACGCACAAAGAAAATACAACCTATTTGTCCCCTTTTTATGTCATAGAGTAGATGAAGACAAAGAACTAAAACTGATACATCCACCTGACATTATATACAAGAACCTTCCTATAGAGTTAGTGTATTAGAATGCCTGAGAGCCAGCCAGGCGCACCCACCTTGTCTCCACTGGCGCTGGTGAGGACAAACGTGGAGAAGCCCGGGAGCTGGTACTTGGTGTTGAGGGGCCAGCTCTCCACGGACATTACAGACCCAGACCCCCCCCCCCGTCCCCCCGGTCCCTAATTTTACCCATTCTCATCTGGTCACCCTAATTGTCAACACTCAGCATATGGAAACCAAGGCTGGGAATGTTAAGGCTGGCTGTGGAATCCACCAGGGGGAGTGTTTTCTTACATCCAGAAACGCCCATAACTATGTAACTAATATGACTCCGTGTGACACACTTACAAAATGTGTTACAAAATGATGTGTTTTGTAAGCATCCATTGATTTCTAAATAAACTAGAAATGTATTCAAAAATAAAAGATGTACATACTATGTATAGCTATAAACATATATAATGTAAAGTCCCCTTTTCTCTATTTAAAAAAGTATCAGCAGGATCGGTTGTTCTAACCTCCTTTGAAAAATCCCCCTTCGCTGAACTCCTTCATGCCGGTCTCCTCAGGCCCGATGCCCACCAGACTAATTCCATTAGCTTTCAGCGCTGGTTCTAATTTACTGATCTCGGCTGCTGTCCATCGGCACACCTGGCAGCCAAACCTCCGCAGGAAAAACAGGACCACAGGCTGGTCACGCCATAAAGACTGGAGCTCCACACTCTGCAATCAGAGACAGAGAAACGCGATGAAACGTGGAGGGTTGGATCAATGACATTCATTAGGGAAGCCACTCAAACCTGGTGCAAGCTGAAACAGAGAGAAAAACAGAAGGTATCTAACAAGCGTTAGCTTCCTAGCGAAAGTAACTCACATACATACAAACACTCATTGACGCTTTACCGCATACCTCGCCAGAAGCACTTTTCAGAACGTTTATTCCAATTTTTTTTAGTTCAATCTCTGCCATTTCAAGAGAATGTATTTAATTATCTGGAGGCTGCGATAGCAAAATTTCATAACAGTTGCAGAACGCGCCTACTATCACTATATTATCACTCTTATGTATAACCTCCACGCCTTTTCCTACTGATATCCAATCATAACCAGCCTCACCCTTGCACGTGGGGCTGGTTTAAAGTTGCATTTCGAAAAAAAATTCCACAGACATGCCATTATTACTCAGTAACTGTAACGTAATCCATTTTTTCTTTTATATGAAAATTATATTTAAAAGAAGTACGTTTTATTCTTTGTCACAACTGACTGAAATAGTATGAGTCATAATTCCCATAATACCTAGCGGCAAAACTTGAAAAGCAGCTCTTTGCATTATTCCACTATTCATCTGCTCCATAAGGAATTTTTACATCCACTTCAAATACGTTCTGTGGTTTGTGTAGGCTTACACCGCCTAAACCAGGGGCTATTTGAAAAAACTCATGACACCATAGGCTTAATAGTCAAATTAATATGATGGGGTACTTCAGGGGTGCTCTGAGCAGAGCAAAATTATGTTTGTGGTACAATTACTGAAATAGGTTGAGAACAAGTGATCTGTGTAAATATTCATAGAACAGGATTTATTCAACGAGCATCTTCTGTAGATTAAATTTATGCCAATACCTTGATGTCACCTTGTCCCCTTAGCGATTTACATCGAAACCCAGCAGGGTACGCCTAAATGAAACACAGCTAATTTGAAGTGGAACTAAAAATCCCTTTTGATGGTGTAAAAACACAAACAGCCAAATCTCAGTTGGGCCACATGTGCTACCATACAAATATCAATTTTACTGAAATGATATCCCGATATTGACTGCAGACTCCAACACACAGTTTTTGTATATCTTCGTCCTGTGGCCTCTGACCTGTAAATGCAAATCATTTAATTAATAAACTTATAGTGCAGTGGCACAACACCATGGGCCAGTTACATTCACTATTCTCTTACCAGAAACATGTTGCCAGAATGGATTTGAGTAGACAATGGATCCATTTAGACCAGCCTATTTCCTATTATTTATACAAACCAGGTTCATCCATGGGCAATACTCATATTAAATTGGTCTGCCCTGTGTCCTCATATTCATAATCCAATCTACGCTTCAATGCTACTATTCTTTATAGATGTATATATATATATATATATATACAAACCCGATTCCAAAAAAGTTGGGACAGGCAGCAATAAGAGGCCAGAAAAGTTAAATGTACAGATAAGGAACAGCTGGAGGACCAATCTGCAACTTTAATGCTGACAGTTATATCCAAGTTCAAGAACAACATATGCTCCCATCCAGACGTCGTCTCTTTCAGGGAAGACCTGGCATTTTCCAACATGACAATGCCAGACCACATACTGCATCAATTACAATGTCATGGCTGCATAGAAGAAGGATCCGGGTACTGAAATGGCCAGCCTGCAGTCCAGATCTTTCACCCAGAGAAAACATTTGGCACATCATAAAGAGGAAGGTGCGACAAAGAAGACCTAAGACAGTTGAACAACTAGAAGCTTATATTAGACAAGAATGGGACAACATTCCTATTCATTAACTTGAGCAACTTGTCTCCTCAGTCCCCAGACATTTGCAGTCTGTTATAAAAAGAAGAGGGGATGCCACACAGTGGTGAACATGGCCTTGTCCCAACTTTTTTGAGATGTGTTGATGCCATGACATTTTAAATCAATAAGTTTTCCCTTGAAGTGATACATTTTCTCAGTTTAAACATTTGATATGTCATCTATGTTGTATTCTGAATAAAATATAGAAATTTGAAACTTCTACATCATTGCATTCTGTTTTTATTCACAATTGTACAGTGTCCCAAATTTTTTGGAATCGGGTTTGTACATCTGCATATCTACTGCTACATGCCAGTCACTGTCAGGTCCTGGCTGGGGGCCACTAGGCATCTCTATGGGCCTGGAGGTCAAAGCCACACTCATGGGGGCTCGTTGGAGAGCTCCTGCAGCTCCCGGGGCAGGAGACGGTGGGGGAGGCAATGTAAAGCCAGGGCTTCCTTCCCTACTTGCCAGTTTCCAGTCCGGTACTTCCAGTGCTGGCACCACGCACCGGGGCTCCTATGCCGATCCCCAGCCCAGAACTCCCAGTGCTGTTCCCCAACCCGTAACCACCCGGTGCCTCCGGGTGGGACGCAGAGCTCCTACCGCCACCGCCTCCGGAGTAGCTCGAAGAGGGGTTCTTGCTGCCACCCCCGGAGGTGTGGTCTGACGAGCCCCTGCTGTCGCCACCTCATCCCTTGGGACCCTCTTGGGCCAGAGCCTTCCTCTGTTCCAGCACCTATCCTGCCTTGAGTACGGAGCCTCTCTCTGCTCGGGTGCCCCGTTCTGCTCCAGGGGCGGAGCCTCCCCCTGTTCCGGAGGCCCGTTCCTGCTCTTTGGGGCAGAGCCTCCACCAGACCGGGCGCTGGTGCCCTGCCCTCCCCGCCTTCGGGGGGCACTGTCAGGTCCTGGCTGGGGTGCCTCTCGGCATCTCTATGTGCCTGTGGCCCACAGTCAGGGGCTGACCACAGAGATAACTATAGGCATCTCTGCACTTCTCTATTTATTGTCACGAGGCAGCTGCCCCGTGTTGCCTCTAATTGGGGCCCTATTTCAGTTGCCCTTGTCACCTTTGAGTTTGCGCTTCATTGTTTCTGTTAAGTGTTTGCGCTCTCCTTTTGTGGTTTTCTGTTCAGTTATTTGTAAAGAAAAACATTAAAAGGATGTTTTCCTACTAAACCTCTGTTTCTCGTATGCTGCCTCACTTTGACCGTGAAAGTCACAATTAAAAAAACATGTGTACTTCTGTATTTCAGTTCCAATAATCCTAAAAACCAGGTCTGCACTTCCTTTTCAATTGACATATCTATCTATGCTGTCCCTGTTCACAAATCAAATAATCTGCAAGGTGTGAATATATGCTGAAGCCTGAATAGTCATGAACTCTAATGCTTGTTTACTCCTGCACCTCAGCTCCAGTACTTCCAAAGCAGGTTTACATTTTAGGGTGAGTATCAATACTCTTATATAAACCAGATGTAACCTTATGACCACATCAAAACTTCCTGTGCAGGAGGAAGTAAACAGATATATTGACATTGATTGTGTAATACAGATTCAGTTCATGGGAGGATGCCTCTGTAAATGGTTGACACAGTGACTCAGAAAGCGTGTCGTAGGTATTTAAGGGATAATGGATCATTTCCTCATGTGTCTGCTGTTTCAATACATTGAATGCAGGATGTTTGTGGTAAATTAAAAATGTATTGACATTAATTTATTAAATATATTGAAGCATAGCAGTTTATTCTGTTGTCAGTACACTGACATTTAATTTGGTTTTGGATATTGTTGTGGAATTCTGGAGACCAGACACAGGACCTTAATTACAGATACACAGCTCTGGAAAAAATTAAGAGACCACTGCATCTTTTTCTTTCCTTTCCAAATAAGTTGAGGAACATAATGTTTAAAAATAAGACACCACTGCAAATTGAACGCTTCTGTTCCTCACTCAAAACTTTCCTTTTCAACTTTTTTGGGAAGGAAAGAGAAAGGTGCAGTGGTCTCTTTATTTTTTCCAGAGCTGTATATAGCGGAGTTCTTTTTTTTGTTTTTCATGCAGCATGGATAGATGTGTTGCTAGGCATGGTTCTCTACATAATTAAAGACCCCTACTTATATAGGAAGCACCAGAGATTAGAAAACAAAACAAAATTGTAATTCTAACATTCTAGAAACATTTACTCTGTCAGACATATACTCTATCAGACATATACTCTGTCAGACATATACTCTGTCAGACATATACTCTATCAGACATATACTCTGTCAGACATATACTCTGTCAGACATATACTCTGTCAGACATATACTCTATCAGACATATACTTTGTCAGACATATACTCTATCAGACATATACTCTATCAGACATATACTCTGTCAGACATATATTCTATCAGACATATACTCTGTCAGACATATACTCGGTCAGACATATACTCTATCAGACATTTACTGTGTTGCCTTTAGGTAAATATCATACTGTACATATGGATTGCCTATTATACTGACATAATATGGATTTGGCCTATACATTATATGGATTTGGTCTTTACATAATATGGATCTGATCTATACAGAATATGGATATACTCTATACATAATATGGATATGGTCTATACATTATATGGATATGATCTATACATAATATGGATTTGATCTATACATAATATGGATTTGATCTATACATAATATGGATTTGATCTATACATAATATTAATATGGTCTATACATAATATGGATACACTGTAAAACCTACACTGTAAACCCAAATGCATTTCTTACTCAAATGTTTCTACTAAGGGAAACTCAAAGTTAGAGACAGTTTCCCAATTACTTAAAATGTTTATGTTATACTGACTTTTATTCAATTTTTATAAGTTTAAAATGAAAATGTTCCCAGCATGCTCTGCCTCAGGTTGAGATCTTGGAATGGTTTTATTATCTTTTTTTTGCATGGACACTGGATGATCGATTCATCTTAGCTACACAAACATCAAACACATACATTTGTCTAAAGTAATCCAATCATTTAGTCAAACATATATTTTGCACCCACTACTGAAATGATTGTAACAATTATATACAAATGTTTCCTGCCAAAACACGGGCTGAATTTCAATAGGAATTTTGCATTCCTTTGGGTAGCTTTGCAAAATTCCAGTTAAGTTCCCAGGTTTTTCAAAAATATAAGGAAGCGGTTATTCCATTTTTAGAAACCTGGGGATTTCCTTAAAGTTTCTATAACCAGGACTTTCTGGCAACTTATCAAATGCAGCACAGTATATTTTGAGGATATTTGAAATGAGTAGTCCATGAGCTAGGTCTGTGGCAATTTCAAATTAATGATTTATGGGATATGTTTGGTATTCACAGTTGACTATTTCAGTCAATAAAGTAAACTTAGAGAGAATAAATGTGTTCAATAACCATGTCTCTGTCATTAACAAATACAGTCATGGGTGGTAACTCTAGAGTTCACTTGAAAGGGCAATGCATATTGGGAAATAATTTTCTTCTATATTTTTATGTACAGTTAACTGTAAATAAAAATTACAAAAACCTTAACTATTATGTTCCAATAAATTAAATTTTTTAAGTAATTACTTAACAAAATTAAGTTAGTTGACTTAAATATTTTGATGTAATCAGTTTCCACAAAAGTTTTGAGTATTCTGCATTTATTAGGTTTTATAGTGTAATAAGTCCAGAATACTCAATATTTCTGGAAAACCTGGAAACTTAACCAGACTTTTGCAAAGTTACCCACAAGGCACTAGCTTGCAAAATAATGCAAAATTCCTATTTAAATCTAGCAAATATTTTGACAGGAATATTTTTTATATAATTGTTACAATCATTTCAGTAGTGGGTGCAAAATATATGTTTGACTAAATACAGTCATGTATTTAGACAAACGTATGTGTTTGATGTTTGTGTAGCTAAGATGAATGAATCATTCAATGTCCATGCAAAAAAAGGATAATAAAACCATTCCAAGATCTCAACCTGAGGCAGATCATGCTGGGATCATTTTCATTTTAAACTTGAGTAAAAGTCAGTACAACATAAACATTTTAAGTAATTGGAAACATTTCTTTAACTTTGAGTTTCCCTTAGTAGAAACATTTGAGTAAGAAATACATTTGGGTTTACAGTGCACCAACTGAGAGCCTATGTACCCAGATACAGGACATTTCTCATACAACATTTTGATGATGTGATAAATATTCAGACCCTTTGCCATTATACTCCATCGAGCTCAGATGGATCCTTGAGATGTCTCTAGAAGTAGATTTGAGTCCACCTGTGGCAAATTAAATTGATTGGACAGGATCTATAAAGGAATAGACCTATCCATGTAAGGTCCAGTAGTTCACAGATCATGTCAGGGTGAGAAATAAGCAATAATGTCCAAGAAACTCAATGTGGATCTCTGAGAATTGTGTCAAGGCACAGATCTGGGGAAGGTCATAAAAAATTGCAAAAGCATTGAAAATTCCCTGGAGCAAAGTTGGCTCCATCATTATAGAATGGAAGCAGTTTGGAACCACCTAGACTCTTTCTAGACTGGCTAAATGAAAGCCACTCCTGAGTAAACAGGCATATGACATTCCACCTAAGGAATATGACAACATAAGGAACAATATGATCTGCTCTGATGAGACCAAAATCAAACAGTTAGGTATGTATGCCAAGCACTACGTATGACAAAAACAATGTACCACTCATCACCTGGCTAACACCATCTCTATGGATTTGGGACAAATCTGTCAGATTAAATTGGTTCAGGTAGGTTCAGACACTGAGAAGGCAGTGTATTTACAAAATAATTATCCTTAGTTTTATTACAACGTTAACTTCTCTGTGCTTCCTTCTGAAACCGACTGTTACTTTTGTGACAGGTGGGATTAAGTACATCCCACCTGTCTTTTAGCTGATGCGTAAAATACGTGGCTACGTATCTGGCATAGTCCGTGTTATACGTGGATATGAAGTGTTGTGTCAGGATAATTTAAAGTGAGTTGGGTAGCTGGGATTATAGAGTTACATTCAAAGATAAAGTAATTTTAACGCTGTATGCTCATCTTGAAGACAAAAATTGCATACATTATGAAAGGTGTGGGTTGCCTCAGGTATTGAGATGAAAGGTTAACAAAGGTCGTCATGTTGCAAAGTATAGCTTTATAAAATAAAGGATAATTCTAACGAACAACATTGTCATGGAACTTCCTTCTGTAAAAATATTTAGGGAACTGTCTAGACAGTGGACAGAACTAATCAGAGCGATAGCCTGAGGACGTTAAGACTGTTCAGAAAAACTATATAATCATCGTTTTAGGGGTGTGTTTTCTAAACCTAGTCTTTTTTCTATAGTAAATACTCATCTATTTGATAAACCAACGTCATATACTATTTTTAACTCTTGGTCCGTGCGATTGGCTTGGGTTTAAATATAGATAATGATCTGATCGTAATTTACAGCCTTACGCTGCCACGGCGTTTTGGTGCTGATGGTGCAGGTATAACAAGCCATGGCAGACTGGAGGAGTGTTGTGACGTCATGGCTAAGGGACAGAGGTAGGGAGGGGAAAAGGGAGAAGGGTCGAAGGATAAAGCAGGGATGTGACTGCATCTGTGGGAAAAACATGAGCCCTCTTATTTAACGTAAATATTATGAAGCATAAATATGATTGACTTGTTCACCAACAGAGAATGCTGAAATAAATGACTGAGTGAACCCGTAAAAGGTAATTCTCTTTAATGTTTCAATTTGCACGCCTTGACCAGTCATAACACTCGATCACTCGAACACTATCATTCGATTGTATAATCTTCACTTCACAATAATGTTGTGAAAGCAAACTGAGCTTACATCGATAACGATTAAAATAAAGGAATCGAAGAACAAAAAAGACACATCAAGGCTGTCACATGCTTGACATTTGTATTGTTTAAAGGGGTGTTTAACAACTAATGTAGCCTAGCATGTAAAAACGTTTGCTAATTGAGGCAAATGTGCCAATTTCTCTTTCTAGCTCCTACGGATTCGATTAGCATTTTACAAGGGCAAAATACATCCATGAAAAATGTAAATGGAAAGAGCGTCGTTGAGAGACGCTGCAGTATAATACAGTGCTCGTAGCGTACTCTGCCACAGGAGCAGCACATGGGTTTTGCGCACATCACAGTCAACATGCGCATTGGTTGCAGTGCGTCGTGCCCACGAGGACGGTAGTGCCATCATAGGATATCCATGGTGATGGCAGTGTCCTTACTGCCGGTTATATTGGTGTCAGGCATATCGTTCGCGTTCACTGTTCTTGCTAGATGAACAGATTTGATCTTGAGTGCCCTCTAAATTTAGCTTCCAAAAGCCATTGGAAAGAATGTAACAAAAATGTTGAAATAATGTAACAGAAATAATGTTGAACATGCCCATTTAAAATAGTCATATTCATCAAATAGTATTTCTCTTTATACTCTGATTGCATTTTGACTTACGAGCATCTCCTAGTGTGCGCAGACTGAGCTTGGTCCAAAGTGATGTCATCTCCAGGAATGGGCACCCCCAGTGACCCTCTCTTGGCCAGCCCAGGAGGGAGGTCAACAGAGAGGTCATTGGGTGCCGCTAATGACGGCCTGTGGAGGGGCTCCGTGCCCAAGACCGCTAGTTTCCCATTGTCTACGACGCGCCTTCTGAGTCACCGTGCCAACAACTTCCAGAGACACCCAAAGAGGCAGAAGCTGATCAGACCATCCCCACCCCCGCCGCCCAACACCCCCTGCCCCCTAGATCAACTGGAACCCAGTGAGCTGCCCCCTCGTCGCACCTTCCCTGAGCTGCTCTTCAATGGCTGCATCCTGTTCGGCATCGAGTTCAGCTATGCCATGGAGACTGCCTATGTCACCCCCGTCCTACTACAGATGGGTTTGCCAGACCAGTTCTACAGCCTGGTCTGGTTCATCAGCCCCATACTGGGTAATGAAGTGGCAGACCGACATGAAGTAGCCTAGATATTAGAAAGCGCTGTTTAAAACGTTGCTTTCTAATAATATATGTTGCTACCTATGCTTTGATTTGTGCAGTTGGACCGTTATTCAGACTGCGTTTAGAATTGTTAGAATGCTGACATTCCATTCTGCATTGTTTAGTTCCCTTAAATGTTTCAACGTTCTCCCGGTCATTTATTAAGGATTCCTGGTCCAGCCTTTACTAGGAGCTTGGAGTGATCGCTGTACATCCCGCTTTGGCCGGCGGAGGCCATTTATTTTAGCCTTGGCAATAGGTAAGGATTATCCACAGTGCATTTGCATTGTTCTCCATGCTCTGGACTGGAGCCTTATAACACATTTTAATAATATATAAATCATATTTCAGCCCTGATGGAGTTCCCTTTTATCTCTGTAGGAGCTCTGCTTGGTTTGACAATGGTGCTGAATGGCCGGGACATTGGAGCTGCAGTGGCAGACACAGCAACCAATCACAAATGGGGCATCATACTGACCATTTGTGGAGTGGTTCTGATGGACTTCAGCGCAGACTCTGCAGATAATCCCAGCCATGCCTACATGATGGATGTGTGCCTGCCAGAGGACCAGGACCGTGGCCTCAACATTCACGCACTCCTGGCAGGTTAGAGGGCTCGTTATGAACTAAATACCGGCCAGCTATAACACTCCTGACAGGTTAGAGAGCATTGAATGAACTAAATACCGGTCAGCTATAACACTCCTGACAGGTTAGAGAGCATTGAATGAACTAAATACTGGCCAGCTATAACACTCCTGACAGGTTAGAGAGCATTGAATGAACTATATACTGGTCAGCTATAACACTCCTGACAGGTTAGAGAGCCTTGTATGAACTAAATACCGGTCAGCTATAACACTCCTGACAGGTTAGAGAGCCCTGTATGAACTAAATTCTGCATGATGTGTCTAAGATTTGAGAGCATAACCAGTGTCATTGTTATGATTAGTTCTACGACGGTTTTGTCCCTCTCTCTATGCAGGTCTAGGGGGTGGATTTGGATACATCGTGGGTGGGATTAACTGGGACCACACTGAGTTCGGCAGGTCAATGGGAGGTCAACTCCGGGTCATATACATGTTCACCAGCGTCACTTTGGTCGTTGCCACGTGCATGACCCTCAACAGCATCCCTGAGCGTCCCCTGCCCAGGACACAGCTTCAGAAGAGCACGAAAAGCTCCCTGAAGAGCCCCAGCCTCCCCCTGCCCCCCTCGCCCCCTGTCCCCCCGGCGATCCTGGGACCGGGCGTGGACGAGGAAGACGACGGTCTCTACAGCTACCAGTACTCTGAACCTCACCTCTCCAACTCGGACGCCGTGGCCCACTCCTGCAGTGCGGATGCGCGCCTCTGTTCCGGACTTGCCAGCCCCATCTCGCCCCTTAGCCCCCTGACTCCTAAATATGGCAGCTTCATCAGTCGGGATAACTCCCTCACTGGCATCAACGAGTTTGCCTCATCCTTGGGAACCTCGTATATAGACAGTGTACTCATCGACTGCTACACCGGTCAGCCGTCGCCGCAGCCCCTTGACCAGACCGTACAACCTCCGCCTTTGGGGGACACCACACCTCCCCGGGGACCTCAGCCTGAAACAGGGTCACAGGCTGGGGAAGGAACCCAGTCGCTGGCCACCCAGATGGGGGCAGGGTCCCATAGACGTTTGTCCGCTGGTATTCTAAAGCGCCCACAGAGCCTCGCTCTAGTGGAGGAGCCAGTGATGACTCAGGGCGGAGGGCCGGAAAATGGCCGCAGAAGAACGGTGACCTTCAGTCAGCAGGTCAGCCTTCCGCAGTCAAACTCCTCCGAGTAGTCTGTTAACAAAGCTCGATGTGTCGAGGTAATTCATTTTCTGGTTCTTGTCCTTCCTCGAACAAAGGTGGCAAACATTCTGCTGAATGGGGTGCGTTATGAGAGTGACCTGAGTGAAAATGTGGAGATAGCAGATTCACAGATGTCAATGAGGCTGCTGTGTAGCGCCATCTACAGGATGCCTCCGTCACTACGCAGCCTCTGCACTAACCACTTTTTGGGTGAGTCCGGGCACTTGTTTGCCTGTGTTTCAGTGATTTTGGCTTTAACATCGCTGCAGCTGTACTCCAGCAGAGACTGTATTTGACGTGTATATCCTCCGCCTTGTTTCAAACCCATTAGGCTGGCTGTCCTTTGAGGGCATGCTTCTGTTCTACACTGACTTCATGGGGGAGGTGGTGTTCGCAGGTGACCCCAAAGCCCCCCACGACTCAGAGGCCTACCAACGCTACAACGCTGGGGTCAGCATGGGCTGCTGGGGCATGTGCATCTATGCATTTAGTGCTGCCTTTTACTCAGGTAACACAAACACAAACACTCACACACTCTCTCTCACACACGCACTCAGACACACACTCACACACACTCAAACACACGTGCCTAAAACTATAAGAAAACACACATCTAGCCATTTCATAAAAACCCCCGAAATTGATTCGACACCTCACGTAAGGACCATCGTTCAGAATCATTACCACACACAGATGTTTAGCGGCTTCAACCCATCTCTCTTTCTTTCTGTTTTCTTGTTGCCATCCCTAGCCATACTGGAGAAGCTGGAGGAACGGTTCTCCCTCCGCTCTCTCTACTTCTTCGCCTACTTGGCGTTTGGCCTCGGCACGGGGCTGGCCACGCTCTCCACTAACCTCTACGTGGTGCTGTCACTGTGTGTCACCTACGGGGTGCTCTTCTCCTCCCTATGCACGCTGCCTTACTCTCTGCTGTGTGAATACTACCAGAGCCCGCAGGTACGTGAATACCAACGGGAACAAGTCGGGGGGTGAAGTTGAGTGAGTTTTGAGTGAGGAACAGAAGTTCAGTGCTCTCTTAATTTTAAGGTTAAAGGTGCGGTGGTCTCTTAATTTTTTCTGAAGCTATGTATTGTTCAGACTTGTTTTGTTGCGTGGTGTTAAATGTTATTTGGGCCGTGCGGTTTAGTTTCATGTCGTGTGTATGTGTTCGTTAATGCACTCCCTCTGTCTGTGCTTGTGTGCGCAGTTCTGCGGCTCGTCAGAGGAGGGGACCAGGAGAGGGATGGGCGTGGACATCTCTCTGCTCAGCTGTCAATACTTCCTGGCTCAGATCATAGTCTCCGTGGCGATGGGGCCTCTGACCTCGTTGGTGGGTGGGGCCCAGGGAGTGATGTACTTTTCTAGTGTGATGTCATTCGTCGGCTGTCTGTACTCGTCCCTCTGCGTGGTGTACCACCTGCCCCCCCCCGAGGGTGAGCCTTCCGAAAGCGAGACCCAACCACTACTGGTGCACATTTAACGTCCCCACCCCCCCCCCCCCCCCCGCCTTTAGACAGCCTCCTGTCAAAACACACACACAGCATATGTCCCAGGCAATGTGTCACATGGGTGTGCATGCCTGTGTGGCAGAATTCTCTAAATGTTCTTTTCTGATGTTTGTAGGCTAATGGCCATTAAATATAAAACAGTTTATACAGCCCTACAACCCCCTGTTCCCCAGGATGTTAGGAATTCATTAAAACAGTTTGAGGAGGTTAATTGTTTTGGCCTTGCCTAATATCTGCATGCGCCATAGCCTTAATGCCTTGCGTTGCTCTTCAGTTTGGGTTTCAGGGCCAAGACAATGTCTACATACCTGTTTCTCCAAGTTAGCACTAGGCAGTAGGCAGGCTGAGGGACTTTCTGAATGTGTCTCCAGTGAGCTTTCCTTGAAAGTGTGGAATTCATGTAATCACTGTAGCACATGTAATGTACATTCACACACAATCACAGCACACACAGCATTCATAGCAACACATTCATTCAAAGTAATTGCACTACGTAAAGACGTGAGCATGTGTGCTCCTCTAAAGGAGTCTGACTTGACACTGATGCATCACTAACAGACAGACACAAATGGACCTCATACTAAGCCACGGACACTACTCTGACCTGTCTCCCTGGTCCTGGAGTGACTGTTGTAATGACAGTGATTCTTGTCATTACCAGGAAGAGGAGAAGTTGAAACTGGGGTGTGATTCGGCATTCCATCGGAAAACCGAACCAAAAAGAAGAACCACATATCTGTTGTTTGGGTGGCAAGACAGAATTCAGGAAGATACATGTGAACTATGCTAAAGATGACGGAGCTGGACAACTTCGAGAGGGAAGGCTTTAGGTTGAAATCGACCAACAGCAAGTGCTTGTTTTCACCACTAGAGCGCATGCTTTAGTTAGGGTTTAGACATGTTTCACCACACTAGACCCAAACAGGTTTACTGGAGTGATCCATTCACGTTTGGGTTGGTTTCTTCACACACTGCATTTGTTCACTCCATTCATTGGATTTCAACTGCTGAAATAACATTCCATATCCATGTTAATCAAGCAGCCAATGAAAATAATAACTTTTACATTTTGAACATCTGTTGGGCTAAAATAGCTTGCTTGGCATTGCTTGCTCAGAACATCACACAGTTGTCACTGACACTGTTTCCAGGTACTTTTGAATGAATTGTAATTATAATCCATGCCTGCTTTCAGTTCCATTTGGGCATTTTACCGAAATGCCCACCATCTTTGAATTCTCTACAGTCATGCGTCATCCCACTTATCTTGAGCTGGTGAAGATGCATCAGCTAAGTGGAATGTTGATCAGGTCTCCCTCTAAAGCCACCATAACAGACTGGACACTCCATGGTGATGTCCTATCTGCGCTTTCTTCTGAGGAAACACCAACATTTCTAATATTTTACAATAAACAGTTTTCTGATGTTCTCCATCCTACTGTAACAGCTACTGTACCTAGGGTCAGGTTGAATTAAAAATGATACTTTTAACCATATGGGCTCCTTACCCTTTATTATTATTATTGAACTATATGGAAATAATTATTCACGTTTCCTTGTGAAGTATTGGTATTAAACTTAGTATTTCATATTAATATTATTATGTAATGTTTCCTCTAAACTGGTTATTGATCGGAAAAGGTGTGATGACACAATCATGTGGTAGTGTTTGTGATAGATTAGATAGAATGGTTCAATGATGGAGATATTAACCCTGCCCTGAGTTGACCCTCTATACCAGTTTACATTAATTCAAAACTTAAATGCATTGAAAATGAAACATGTTACCATTTTAAGAAAACAGATAAACGCAAGAGTAAAGAAACTCCTTTTCCAGTAACACAAACATATTGGGAATTAATCCTGTTCATCAAATGGTTTGTTATATATTCAGTCTTTAAGTCAACTGCCATCAGATACTGCATGATTATAATGTAACTAATAAGTTAACACGCTGGACTTTTCACTGTTATTAAAAGAAGAGAAATGAGGAATATGTTATTCCCTTTAACTATAGAGGTCTTAAAAACACCATGATTAAAAAGACAAGACTGATTTATTTAATCATCAAGAACCAGAATATACAAAGCAGTGGTCGAAGCAACCAAATAGCATCATGAAATATAACTGCACTATAAGACACAAAAAACATCATGGTGGGAATGTTGTTCTGATAAAGACAGTTGGAGACAATTTCTGAGTCACCTAGACATAACCAAAAGTCAAACAAAAAATAAAACAGCATCTTGGGTACAAATGGTATAAACGTGTAAAATGCATACAGAACATGTGACCAAAGCCTTAAGATTTAAGAGGGGGTAATTAACATTGCAGAAGCAGGGTCCCCAAACAGGGTCACACTATCTTTTATTATGGAGGAGTTCTTTCATTTGTGCCATCTGTTGTGTTAACAGATCAGCCAGGCAGAGGATTAACTACTAGCAGCAGCAGTAACAAAAGGGATTAAAAAGCCTTAACTAATAATGCTAACAATAGTCCATTAGCCCCTGCTTAAAACTTATCTTTGGTCTTTAGTGAGTCTGAGAGGTCATCCTGAACATGTGGAGAAGGGCGCAGCTGTCTTCCTCTGATCAACTGGTCAGCAGTAGCCAAGTAGAGAATGTGCTCATACGGATATAAACTAATATACTGATAAAACAACACTGACTCTATTTGCACATGTTGTTAAAAAAAAAAAAGTGTTGTGTAAGAAACCAATAAATAACATCTTATAAAAAGTAAGGAGAGGCCACTATGTTTTAGGACTCCAGTGCAATGTAATATCTTGGGGGCAAATAAAATGTGTAAAACATACATAAAGCACAAGCTCTATAAGGGGAGGTTGACCACGGCATGTAGACAGAGCTGGCGGAGGACGACAGGCTGAGCACCCTAAGCCTCCACTTCAGCTTCCTTTGAGTCGCTGCTCTCTGTTTTCTGCTTTTTTGTTTCCACTTTCTCCTGAGGGCAAAAGTAAATGTCTTGAGTGAGAACACAGTGACCCTGATCTAGGATAACTCTTAAAGAGGCTGTGCATGTATTGACTGTTTCAAAATAGTGTGACAAATGCATACCTCCTCCTCCTCCTCAGCTGTGCGCTTCACAGGGTGGTTAACCTCATCAGCAGGTTCTTCTGCATCCTTTGCTCCTTCCTCTGTCTCTCCTGCAATCAGTTTCATACATGAGGGAAAAAGACTTGCCTCAAGAACCTCACATCACTGTTACAAGCATCTTTTTCTACTCAGCTGGTAATCCAAAAATAAGAAATGAACGTACCATCCTCCTCATCCTCCTCCTCCTCTGCGTCAGGGGTATCTTCTGAATTAGTTGCGCCATTTACTTTCTCCTCTGCACTACTTGTCTTCTCCTCTGCACTACTTGTCTTCTCCTCTGCACCATTTGTCTTCTCCTCTGAAGCGTCTGTGTGCTGGAGGGAAGGAAAAAAATAATTTAAGAAAATATTTCAACTGTCTGAACTTGGGTTAATTGTATAAATGAGTGATGAAAAGGCATTTAATTCACTGGAAAATCAAGTATTTGGAGAGGAAAAAAAAGTCACAGCAATCAAGCTTACAAGTTAAAACAGGGCACATGTTGCAGTTTATATTTAATTCCCTGGGGAGTAAGGGCTGGGAATGCAATGAGGGCCACATGAGATGTCTTGAAAGAACATCTGTGCCATTTCACAAACTAAACAAAGAGCCGTAGCCATGGGGTAGCATGGGAGTAGAGGGGGCGGAGTCTCGCGACACCTGCATGATGAGGGCGCCCAGACAAAAGGCCACGAGCCTGGCAATGGAATAAGCTTCGGCATTAACTCACTGTTTCCTTTCCATTGGCAGGTGTGTCCCCACTGCCGTTCTCACTCTTCTCCTCTACCTCCTCGACAACCTCTTTCTTCTCTTTGAGCTCCTGAAAAGATGTTGTCCTTGATTATCTCCCTCACACAAGAATCGCATTTCCACCACAAGTTCTCCTCATTCACTTCGCCGAAGATAATGTATTAAAATTCTAGGCTTTCTATGTATTCATCAATGGCGCGTGCCGGACCACTGGTACAATACAAATGGTAATCAACGCGTACTGGCATCGCGGTTCACTACACGATAAGCGCGCATACTCCACTCTCGCGCTCAGAAGGACTTGAGCGCTTCCCGCCATCGTTCGACCGTGTAGCTCGAGCGTATCAAACTTTGAGAGACTTATTAGCTACTAGTAGCTGCATAGCTACATTTATGCATTGACATATTACTGTATTGAATAAACTACAGTAGCAAATGTAGTCAGACGCCGCGATGGAGAAATCTATCGAAGTAAGCTAGCTACCAAAGCTACTAAACTAACTAAATAGCTACAACAGATTGTTTGAGGAAGACCAACAACATGCAAATACATTAGCTACTATTTTCTGTTATGGGTAGATAGTAATATTAACATTAGCTAGCCATCCTCTTAGCTATTACATTGTAATTACAGCACATTATCTTGACGGTGTTCACAAAGCCAGGCTCCGCTGAAGAACACAGAACAGCTAGCTCGCTTCGCGTAACAGTAACATTAATCAAATGAATTAAACTTACCTTTGCTGAAATCTCAGTGGTTGTGGTCGTGTCTACTGTGGTGTCAGCCATTGTATGTTTAATATAACTATCTAAGAGTATAATTATGTTTCAGAAAGAAATACTTTGTTTGATGCCTCGATGTTTCTGGCACTGATACAACCTATTTCAGTGAGACGGCGAGGTCGGAGAGGAGGAGAGAGTGATGAAAACCAGCTACATCTGTTTGTTAGGCTCCACAGTAATCCATTAGTTCGAATGAAGCTAGTCGATCTAAAACGTGGTTGGATAATCCAAAGTAACTAACAGATTTTATCAGTTGTTATTGGACAATGTATTGTCAATCTTACACATGTCCCGCCTACCAAGCTCCTCCCAGATATCTTGCTCCTAATTGGTCGAAAATTTAAAGCGTCTACTCCGTTGTGAAGTTACCAGAATGGTTTTTTTTACGACAATATTACACGATTTCAATTAAAAGTGTCTTACTGAGATTGAAATGTACAAATGTTATTATCTCTCATTAATAACATTTGTACATTTTAATTATGCTTAGTGTACGCAATTGTACGCAAAATAAGTGCTTAAAGTGCGCCTTGATGAATTCAGTCCCTTTGTGTGAATGCATTGCTTAAGTCCACCTATGTTTTTTTCATTATTTCTATTACAACTTTACTTCGTTCTTGATTTTGACGTATTTAAACCAAGTTTACGTCCAAATATATGTATTCACAGCAAGTTTTATTTCGCCAGTCTACAACCACGTGTGAAGGCTGGGTAAAGCCCCATATCCTTTTGTCTTCAGTGCGCTCTTTTCCTCTGAGAGAGAAGTATCAAATTACAAGGCATGATGATGTGAAACCATTTACTAAATAAGCCACACCTCTTGGCTCAAATGGAATTGCCTATTTTAAACATGAAGGTCAGAAGCAAAGTGTCTCATACAACAAAATGAGAAGTAAGATTTTATATTCAATTAAAAACATATATTGTTATTAACTATTTATTTCAAATAGCTTTACAGTTCGTAGTGATTCTGAAAGAAGTTCTATCAATGGCTGGTTTGAACTTAATGGACAGCTGATATGGTTTTTAAGTAGTTCATAAAGGCAGTAGTAACAGAGTGGTATAGGTAGATACATACCTTTCAAAAGTTTGGGGTCACTTAGAAATGTCCCTGTTTTCCATGAAAACATACATGACATGAGTTTGAATAGGAAAAATAGCAAAATGAATAGGTATATAGTCATTGACTAGGTTCAAAATAATTATTTTTAATTGAAATAATAATTGTGTCCTTCAATATTTGCCAGAGAGTCCTCTATTTGCAGCAGATAGATCCTTGCAGACCTTTGGCATTGTAGTTGTCAATTTGTTGAGGTAATCTGAAGAGATTTCACCCCACACTTCCTGAAGAACCTCCCACAAGTTGGATTGGCATGATGGATGCTTCTTACATACAGTGGGGAGAACAAGTATTTGATACACTGCCGATTTTGCAGGTTTTCCTACTTAAAAAGCATGTAGAGGTCTGTAATTTTTATCATAGGTACACTTAAACTGTTAGAGACGGAATCTAAAACAAAAATCCAGAAAATCACATTGTATTATTTTAAATAATTAATTTGCATTTTATTGCATGACATAAGTATTTGAGCACCAACCAGTAAGAATTCCGGCTCTCACAGACATGTTAGTTTTTCTTTAAGAAGCCCTCCTGTTCTCCACTCATTACCTGTATTAACTGCATCTGTTTGAACTTGCTACCTGTATAAAAGACACCTGTCCACACACTCAAACGGACTCCAACCTCTCCACAATGGCCACAAAGCAGCTTGGTGAGAAGGCAACAACTGTTGGCGCAATTATTAGAAAATGGAAGAAGTTTAAGATGACAGTCAATCTCCCTCGGTCCCTCGGGCTCCATGCAAGATCTCACCTTGTGGGGCATCAGTGATCATGGGGAAGGTGAGGGATCAGCCCAGGACTACGTGGCAGGACCTGGTCAATGACCTGAAGAGAGCTGGGACCACAGTCTCAAAGAAAACCTTTAGTAACACATTACGCCGTCATGGAATAAAATCCTGCAGCGCACGCAAGGTACCCCTGCTCAAGCCAGCACATGTCCAGGCCCGTCTGAAGTTTGCCAATGATCATCTGGATGATCCAGAGAAGGAATGGGAGAAGGTCATGTGGTCTGATGAGACAAAAATAGAGCTTTTTGGTCTAAACTCCACTCGCCGTGTTTGGAGGAAGAAGAAGGATGAGTACAACCCCAAGAGCACCATCCCAACCGTGAAGCATGGAGGTGGAAACATCATTCTTTGGGGATGCTTTTCTGCAAAGGGGACAGGACGACTGCATTGTATTGAGGGGAGGATGGATGGGGCCATGTATCGCGAGATCTTGGCCAACAACCTCCTTCCCTCAGTAAGAGTATTGAAGATGGGTCGTGGCTGGGTCTTCCAACATGACAACGACCCGAAACACACAGCCAGGGAAACTAAGGGGTGGCTCCGTAAGAAGCATCTCCAGGTCCTGGAGTGGCCTAGCCAGTCTCCAGACCTGAACCCAATAAAAAATCTTTGGAGGGAGCTGAAAGTCCATATTTCACAACAACAGCCCCGAAACCTGAGGGATCTGGAGAAGGTCTGTATGGAGGAGTGGGCCAAAATCCCTGCTGCAGTGTGTGCAAACCTGGTCAAGAACTACAGGAAATGTATGATCTCTGTAATTGCAAACAAAGGTTTCTGTACCAAATATTAAGTTCAGCTTTTCTGATGTATCAAATACTTATGTCATGCAATAAAATGCAAATTATTTACTTAAAAATCACAATGTGATTTTCTGGATTTTTGTTTTAGATTCCGTCACTCACAGTTGAAGAGTACCTATGATAAAGAAGAGTATCTTTTATAAAAATTACAGACTTGTACATGCTTTGTAAGTGGGAAAACCTGCAAAATCGGCATTGTATCAAATACTTGTTCTCCCCAATGTACCATCCGATCAAGCTGCTCCCACAACAGCTCAATACGGTTGATATCTGATGACTATGTAGGCCACTTCGTTATTCATAGACAGAATACCAGTGGACTGCTTTTTCCTAATACTTGCATAGTTTGAATCTGTGCTTTGGTTCATTGTCCTGTTGTAGGAGGAAATTGGCACCAATCAAGCACTGTTCACAGGGTATGGCATGGCATTGCAAAATTGGAGTGATATCCTTCCTTCTTCAAGATCCCTTTTGCTCTGTACAAATCTCCCACTTTACCACCACTAAAGCACCACCGAAGCACCCCCAGACCATTACATTGCCTCAACCATGCTTGAAAGCTGGGATCAAGCATTGCTCCAGCATCTTTTCATCTGCGTCTCACGAATGTGATCCGAACACCACAAACTTACATTTGTCTGTCCATAATACTTTTTTCCAATCTTCCTCTGTCCAGTGTCTACATTATTTTGCCCATCTTAATCTTTTCGTTTTATTAGCCAATCTGAAATATGGCTTTTTCTTTTCAACTCTGCCTAGAAGGCCAGCATCCTATTCAATGTCGCCAATTCAATTAACATTTTTAGACTGGTGTTTTGCTGTGTATTTCTAACCCTAACCCAACATAGACACTCTAATGTATTTGTCTTCAGTTGTGCACCGGGGCCTCCCACTCGTTCTATTCAGGTTAAAGTCAGTTCGTGCTGTTCGGTGAAGGTAGTAGTACACAGTGTTATACAAGACCTTCTGTTTCTTGGCAATTTCTTACATTGAATAGCCTTCATTTCTCAGAATAAGACTGGACTGACAAGTTTAGAAAAAAAGTTATTTGTTTCTGCCTGTAATTGAACACTCATTTGCTGATGCACCAGATATTCAACTAGTCTAAAGAAGGCCAGTTTTATTGCATCTTTAAACAGTTTTCAGCTGTGCTAACATACTTGCAGAAGGGTTTTCTAATGAACAATTAGCCTTTTCAAATGATAAACAAATGATTGTACTTTCTCTACGTTTTGATGACTGTCTGCATGGCAGGAAATACCCCAGGGGTCAAAGGTGCTTGTTGTGACCCCCAACCCGACAAGGTAAAAATCTGTCCACGTACCCTTGAGCAAGGCACTTAATTCATGTTTGTGACTGACAAATATATCCAGAGTAATGCTTGAGAAACAAATATTACAAAACTTCAGATTCTCTGTCCAACTGATACATATTTTTGTGCAGGAAAGTCTATGTGCAGGATAACAATAGTTTGGGGCTTTGGGTCAGCAATTAATGTGTGGCTGTCTGATTTGAGTCTGACAGGCATTGACAGCGGGAAGGAGAAGGGGGTGTGAGAGGGAGAGTGTAGTGTGGTCTCCTTTTTCTGTGAATCTAGAGAAACTTTGTTACTGGAGTAACACACTGCCAGTATTTACGATCTACAAAAGCCTCAGAGTCTTAAACATTTTAAAACGATCAAGTGGGCCCAGATGTATTTTATTTCATGGATTTGATAGACATGTTCGATGCAGTTTGTGTCTTATGAATGTCTCTTGTCTTGTGAGGGTTCATTCACACTGTACTTACAACAGTATTTTTATATTAGCATTTTCTTGTTGCTTAATACATGGAGTTGGCCTTTCTGCAAATACAATGACACACACACACACACCCACAAACACACACACACACTAACACCATGCCAAGCCACTTAAAGAGTATTCTGTTCATGATCAATGTTCCATTTAACATGTTGTGTGAGGGCTGTAGTATTTTACACGAAGCATCTGTTCCAGTATAATGCAGACTCTAAGATTGTCATCCTCCTCTACCCAGAAAATGCTATGTCTCAAATGCACGTTTGTATTTGAGAATAAAACGTCCTTGCCTCTGTTTTGATATGTTACTCATTAATAGCATTAATATACAGAACACCTTTCACAGTTTTAGTATGAAGGATAATGTAAAATTGCTGCTCCATATGACAGATCACACCTGTTTTTTGTCAAGTTAGACTACTTACTTATCTCAGTATGGTTGGCTACTAATGGTCTCAGACTCAGAGCTTTCCATTTGAACGTTGGTCACATAGCCAAGGTGATATGAAGCCCCCAAAAATGTGTGTCAACTGAACAGTTTGTGTCATAGGCTGACAGGGGAACTGAGACAGCAATTTTCATTTGTTTATCTTCAAGTGCACACTAGAGATTTTAGAGATCAACAGTTTTGAAAACAAAGTTGGCTTTGATCCTAGATTGAAAGCATTTTTGTAAAAGAAGCATTTCACCCTGCCAGGCCAACATACAGGTAGAAATTCCTATGGACAGATGAGTCAAAAGTAGTTTTGGACTACATGGATCATGTTTAGTCTGGCAAAAAACAAATACTGCATTCCACAGTATTAACCACTTTTCAAAAGTCAAGCATGGATGTAGTAGTGTGTAATTATGCCGTGTTGCATAAAAACACTCAATGACAAAAAATATAGAACCTGTTGAAAATCCCAAATCAGACAAATACAATTTAAATGCATTGTTTTTTTTCATGTTTAACGATATCCCTCCTCTGCATTACCCTAAAAAAAAGTAAGAATACATACTATTCTCTGATAATAATCATCTTTCATATCCATAGTAAAGCTCTTTCTAATTTCAGGGTGTACCTTATTAGGACTTATGATCACTCTCGATATTAAAAACTTAAAAAAAAATGATTTATTTTTAGGATTCCTCCAAGGGTAATACTTGGCTAGTTTGGTTATATTCTTTACATCAACATACAAAAGCTTTATTGGAAGAAGCCTCAGAGTGCTCATTTGGTAATGAATCCCAGGACTGACTGAAATGTAATCATGACTGGTGGCAAGCAGCTATAATTACATGCAGAGATCAAAGGTTTGTGTCACTGCGATTGTGGGTTATCTCAGCCCATGGGAGTTTGTGTCTGGGAATCATGTTTTCTTTCACGGCAAAGAGGACCATCATAAGGAAATACCAGAGAAAATGTTTCGTCAAATACATCCACATTTTTACTGATTATTCATTCAAAGTTATATATGAAGGTTTCTTAAATCAATGTAAGATGCTAAGGGAAATATATTTAACGAATGCTGACATAGTAAGAGCTTACAGTTACAGTAGTCCTTTCATTTTGGAAATGAAGACACCGCTGAGACCGCAGAACACTGAAACAGACGTCTGCAATCTAATGATCCCAGTTTATGTGCAGTCCAGAG
Source organism: Esox lucius (assembly GCF_011004845.1). Classification (NCBI taxonomy): domain Eukaryota; kingdom Metazoa; phylum Chordata; class Actinopteri; order Esociformes; family Esocidae; genus Esox; species Esox lucius. The sequence goes on from NC_047585.1 coordinate 14,999,745, forward strand.
AAGCAGTAAAAGCAGTCGGTCCAAGCATTACTCACTCTATGTGCCTGGAAAATGGGAGGAGTGTTTGTGAGATCATTTCCTGCCATTTCTTCTCTCCTTCGTATGCCTACCACCTCGACTTGTTTCCATGGATACTGGATCTCTTCCAGAAATGTCTTCCTGCTGGTCCCTGTACTAGGTTGTTTTTATACTGGTGGAGGTTCACTTGGAACGAAGGAGTTCAAGACAGAAGAGTGAGAGTAAGAGCTGTGAGCGCTGTTCTCTGTCGTATGACCTGTCATCGTTTAGATTAGCAGGAGTAAAATCACGGGCAGTATTCCATGCTGTACTCTTACGCTGTGTATTTTCCACACAGTTGCCACACAACTTGGAAAGGTTTGATGGAACATTATTTTGACTTATGAACTGTGCCACAGAGAGTCTCTGTAATATAACTGGCCTGGACCAGATAGAATAGATTCTTTGTGCTCAAGACGATGATATTTAGTTTTAACAACAACAAAAAAGACAGGAAAAATGAGTCGCAAGGCCATCAGTGATCTCTTCCATCACATCACAAAAAAATAAAGTGTTGCGGTATCCTGGTAATGATTGTTTGTAAAAAAAAAAATCTAAATGAACACAAGAGAGTTTTTGACAATCACACCTGAAACAAGGGAGACAAAAGACTGTAACCTGATCCATGGAATGTCCTGCTTGAGAGGAGAGCAGAGTGGAGGAGGAGGGCATCAAAGGGCAGAGGTCAGAATAAGGAGGGGGAAGGGTCCCCATAATTAAAAGAATAGATTGGGGCTAACTGTGCTCCATTCTACTTAGCATCTGTGTGCCTGTGTCCCACATACTCTGAATGACTTTCTAGGGGTCCCAAGGAGAATCAATAGAATAGAAAAACAGGGCAACAAATGAAATGACGTCCATACAGTGACAGAGTGCAGAAAACCTCAGAAGAATCACTAGTCAATGACAGTGCCACTGTGGGGGGGGGGTTCAGCCTCTGCTATCAGGGGCCACATTGATGATGTGAAGTTTCATACCTACATTCAATGCCTGTGGCTGTTTCCATACCTTCACCATAGCCACTTGTCTTGCACTGTTGCATTCTGTCTGTCCAGCATGTGAACATATAAAACCCCCATGGCTGTGTCCGTTCTGGAATGTGGCCCCTTGGCCTTAACCCAGAGGTGTCCTGGTCATTTCAAGGTGATGGGAAATTGAAGCATGTAATCATCGATTTAATCTCTCGTTTTGTCAAATTAGCAAGAAGAGAGGACCCAACTGAAAAGGACAGGCACAGTGTGGTCACATTTGCGAAACTATGGATGCAAGTGACGATAATGTTTTCTGTTCCAACCCTATAGGCCTACCTGTTTAGCACTTAAAAAAACCTGCCAGAACTTTATTCTTAGTTTTATTTCCTGCTTAACCCAGTGCAAAGGTCTGCAGGGCTGGCTGCAAGCATAGCCTTTAGATAAGGCTAGACGGTGGTAAAGAAAAAAGTTAATAATTAAAAGGGGTTGAATTAATACAACAGGGAATTACTCCATGTGACATGTGTGTACACAACATCATCTTATTCCATGTGCAGCTCCACTCACACTCCTGCCTTGTGAGGAATGTGGAAATTTCCAGTAATAAAGTTTCTCCTCCTCCTTTTTTCCCGCCTTCAGCCTACCTGCTCCTTACTGCAGCCTATTGGTCTGTGTAATCCCTGGCCAAAGGCATCTCATTGGTGGACCACATCACCTCCCTTTCCTTCAGAGGTAACAAGTACATCCATAATTCATGTCATGTTTTTTAAAAACATGAATCTATGGATGATTTTTGATCTCAAACATATACTTTACTTTTCTAAGAAAGGACTTAAGCACACATTTACTAGATTTCAACTCTATCCCGAAAGCCTCTGCCTTCTTTTCCCATATCTTCTGTCAATCAGGATCTTAGACTCAGGATTTTGTGGCTACTGGCTGAAATACTCTTATGACCAATGATGAAGCAGGGCTGTTATGAGATCACAGAACAGATGGCACATTTGCATATCTTTATTCCAGATCTGACATTTTGCCTCCTATTTAGATTTAACACCAAGGAGAAACACCAATGTTTCCTGTGGACTGAAAGGTCTCAGCCCTTTTGAAAGGAAATGTAATCAGAATAGGCAAATTGAAACTATTGGTAATAAAGACATAATCATCTGTCAACCATTGCAGCTTCAATGTGGGTTGTTACTGGATAAACCTTTATCTGTGGTTTTGCAAGGCTACTTCCTCATCAGCAAGGTAGTGACAGACTGACGCTGTGTATACTGCGACACTGGCAGGGCTGTAATTCAGCAGATTCTGTAGATAAGAATACCTCATTTGGGAAATGATGGTTATACCAACTGAAAGCAGTGAGACAGAGGAACAGCTGAAGTGGAGGAGTATGCATGTGTGTTTGTTAGGGCACACTGACCTCAGCCCCTTTATGAAGCACCAACAAAGAACCATCTGCATGGCCACCAGAGAGCAGAGACAAGCGGGGATGTAGGGGTGGGGGAGGGACTGATGGGAGCCTAAAGAGGAGAGGGCAATGGTGTATTTCTATACGGGATTTACCTTGCTGTTTTACCCAACGGGCTCAGACCTTTCCGTTTCAATCCACACGCACCGGCACCGCTTTCTCACGGAGCCACAGCTCCAGCAGACCGGCTTCCACGAGGCCGAAGCCAGGCAACCGCGGCTTTTCAGAGGACACGTACGTATCAATCGCTAATTGTGAACTTTAACACCTTTTCAGGAAGCAGGTTGTTGATTATGCGCCTTTGTGGTCCCTACTGTCAGCCGTAGCTATGGTAGACTATTTGTTTTGTAAGAGCATAACACCGTCGTTACAGTCGTAAGGCAGGTATGCCTACGGAAGGATGGAGAAAGAACGAGTCGGCAGAGAGATTGAGAGAATCAAGTGGAATAAACGGACCAGGGAGAAATAGGAGAATAAAGCCCTCATACAAAGAGGTGGTCTCCAGAGCACATAAACAAATTAGGGCTCATGGGAATTACATGGCTCCTCAGACACACAAAATGGAGACCCCCCTTAGCTGCTTGTGAAATGGAGGGCAGCTGTAATCATTCATGGGCAAACTTCCTGTTCATGACAAAATGAAGTCAACTGAAACTCAGTAGGCTGATCAAGACTAATGTTTAACCTAGCCCAGGGCCAGAACGGTTTGAAGCAGATGCCGTCGGCTGTACCTCAAACAACCTAATATTTCATAGGTAGAGGAAACAACACATTAGAATTGTGTTGACAGCACATTAAAATTGATTTGTGCATTTACTGAGATGAATTCATTTAGTAGACAAAAAATTTACAACTATCATGTTATTAATGCAAGCAAGGGTACTCTTATAGTGCACCCTGAAGGTTAAGATATATCACGATGTATAATCATGTTACGGACATCTGTCAATCAGTCTATACCGAATGATCCACAGATCGAGGGACGAGATAGGTTAGAATCTGCTGACGTTCTAAGCTGCAAGCGGCCCTAATCTGCTAGTGCTGCCGCTTAGTGGTGGACCGCCCACATGAATGAATGACTGAGTGAAGGATTCATTTATTCGTTCATTTTTGTGTCCCTTTACCAGTTGGCGACACATCCCTTAAGGGATCAGTGACACCTTAAACAGCAATTACAAGGATGTCACACCACATGTGTGCTGCACAGAGCCAACCATATACAATGATTAAAAAATATAATCATGAATGAATGTTATCCCATTAATAACAAAAATCTTCAATCACCAAAAACAAATACACTACAATTCTGTGCGTACAAGCGAATGAAAAAAAGTCCCCAAGAAATGAATCAAAGGTACCATATAAAGGTACCCTATAAAGATATACAGAATCTACTGCATTCTGATATGCAGTTTTTATGCGTGCCTGCTTCTAATCAAGGATAGGGATTATCGCAAATCCACATTAATATACACCAAGCCTGTAAAACCGACCCATTTAGAAAGAGAAATCAAACTCAGCATTAATAAAATTGTATCGGTACAAGCAGAGATCCTGGTTGAGGTTGAATCCACTATTTGAAAAATAACATTGCAACCTGATTGGTTGGAGACTGCTCCAGGCCTGGTTGCTGGTTGCCAGGCAACACATATTAGTGGGTGAATTGGAGGGAACGGGGCTCCAGTTTTGTAGGGGGAGGTAGAATTCTGGAGCAGCAGGCAGACCAGGAAAGACCTGGCACTATTCCCAAATAAACAGACCGAAAAGGAAAGAGAGGGAAAATGGAATAGGCTGGGAGTCTTTTAAGCAACCGTCAGAAAGTGCAGATCACAGACTTGCAAATAAATGCTGTTTGTTGTGGAGGGGGGTGATTTAATGCAGTGCACTCTGTTGTCCTTAGAAGTTGATAACATGATATTTATATCAGTGAATATTTATAAATGAAAAGTCATAGCATGCAGTCAGCTAAATACATTTGGAAAATGTTGGCAAATGGCATGCAAGTCAGTAATAAAGTACGGTTCTGACTAGACCTACTGTGACATGAGAGCCAAATGAGAGTGAAAGCAGAAAAACAGAAAAAAGGAAAAAAACAGGACATTGACTGTAACAGATAAGGGAATACATGAGGTCAGATAGTCAGAGAACAAATGAACAGGATACAGGACAGTTTGGAAAGCTCTGATAAGAGAGAGAAGGAGTGAGAGAGGGCGAGTGTGTGCCTGTAGACACAGGTCTGGTATGTGTGGGTGTAAGTGTCTCTTAGCAAGTTTACACAAGCTGCTCTTATGCCTCATCTGAAACAAATCAAACCGTTTGAGGTGAAACAAAATAACTGCTAATAAATGAAGGACAAGAAGAGGCGCTTAAACCAGAGGGCACTGCGAAAACAGACAGCGGGCGGAAGGTAAAGGAGTGAAGGGAATGAGATGGAAAAAGAGGAAAGGGAGACAGTGAAATGTGAAGAGGGACTGTACATTGGGGAGAGCCGTGGTGGTCTGATGGTGAGCAGGACTTTAGGACTGTAGATTGGGGAGAGCCGTGGTGGTCTGATGGTGAGCAGGGCTTTAGGACTGTAGATTGGGGAGAGCCGTGGTGTTCTGATGGTGAGCAGGACTTTAGGACTGTACATTGGGGAGAGCCGTGGTGGTCTGATGGTGAGCAGGACTATAGGACTGTAGATTGGGGAGAGCCGTGGTGTTCTGATGGTGAGCAGGACTTTAGGACTGTACATTGGGGAGAGCCGTGGTGGTCTGATGGTGAGCAGGACTTTAGGACTGTAGATTGGGGAGAGCCGTGGTGGTCTGATGGTGAGCAGGGCTTTAGGACTGTACATTGGGGAGAGCCGTGGTGGTCTGATGGTGAGCAGGACTTTAGGACTGTAGATTGGGGAGAGCCGTGGTGGTCTGATGGTGAGCAGGGCTTTAGGACTGTAGATTGGGGAGAGCCGTGGTGGTCTGATGGTGAGCAGGACTTTAGGACTGTACATTGGGGAGAGCCGTGGTGGTCTGATGGTGAGCAGGGCTTTAGGACTGTAGATTGGGGAGAGCAGTGGTGGTCTGATGGTGAGCAGGACTTTATGACTGTACATTGGGGAGAGCCGTGGTGGTCTGATGGTGAGCAGGACTTTAGGACTGTACATTGGGGAGAGCCGTGGTGGTCTGATGGTGAGCAGGACTTTAGGACTGTAGATTGGTGAGAGCCGTGGTGGTCTGATGGTGAGCAGGACTTTAGGACTGTAGATTGGGGAGAGCCGTGGTGGTCTGATGGTGAGCAGGACTTTAGGACTGTAGATTGGGGAGAGCCGTGGTGGTCTGATGGTGAGCAGGACTTTAGGACTGTAGATTGGGGAGAGCCGTGGTGGTCTGATGGTGAGCAGGACTTTAGGACTGTACATTGGGGAGAGCCGTGGTGGTCTGATGGTGAGCAGGACTTTAGGACTGTACATTGGGGAGAGCCGTGGTGGTCTGATGGTGAGCAGGACTTTAGGGAGTAGGAGGTGGGCCTGGGACTGACTGGTGCATGCGGTCTCCCAAGGCCATCTGGAGCCTTTGTCAGGAGGAGGAAATGAGGTTCTGTTGTGATTAAAGGCATGGTTTCTATGGCAATGCAGCAAGCCATGCGCAGAGAATTTAGCTGGTAGCGGAGGGGGCTCAGAGAAGAGTTGGATTTCAAAGCTAAGAACCTCTTTCACCTCATCTCTCATGTAATATGTTTTCCTAGCCACACAGTGGTGCTTTGTAGGGGATTATGTTGTGAAAACCAAGTCATAAATGGTAATAGTGTAAGAGTCTCTCTTCCTTACAAACTGCTGTCCAATGTATAGAATGCTGCATGTTTTACCACACTTCAGTATGTAGGAGCCTCTCAGTCAATCTCCAGAACAGTGAACTTTCATGTCTCCTCCCCTTTGCTCTTAAAAGGAAGTCCCTAAAAGACTTCACATGTGAAAAGGAAGACAGGTGTCAAACCTATGTGTAATTCAAATATAACTATTCCATTGGGACCTTTGAAAACGTGCCCAAATAAAGTAAATCGTTAACTGCTGGAAAACCTCTGATAACATTTATTAAAACTTTAAGTCTCTTTCTTTACTATTGTATGGAGGAAGTGGTTGTCTGCATGTTTGCCATGGGAAAGGGATTGCATGATGGTTAAAAAGTATGATGAAAACATACCCCATAAATATTCACATTGTATACTTCTATATCTGTTGACCAATATTTTTACAACTAACCCAAGTTAGCCCACAAGGCATTGTTTCCAGTGGGAGGCAAGTGAAGCTGAGTGGGCAGTACCAGCCAGGACCAAGCAAGATCCTATTGGCCAATTTTGGCGGGTTCTAGCATGTTTCTGTTAGCAAACGCCTGCTCAGTGAAGTGCACATGTGTAATATCTCATTTCAGCCGTCACTCCTAAATACCACCATGTTCTTTAAAAATGTAGCCTATTCGCGTGGTACATATTAAATGTTTTGAAACAGAACTATTAATCAGATGTTTTCATCGTTAAGGAAGTCACCAGAATGTCAGTCCAGTTCCATTTTGCTCCTTAGGCTTCAGCTTACACGTCCTGACCGCTTGACTTCCCCATGTGAAGTGGACATAACGATCCGGAGGTTCAGGTTTATGCATCCGGTAGGTGATCTGTCTTCCTGTATATCTGTGTTTGTACTAGATATAAAAGTGCTATTAAAATTCCCAAGATACCAGTAACTAACTGGAAGGATAAATGTAGGAACCGCCTAGTGAAAATTGTCATTCAGGATCATTCAAACTGTTTAATGACATAGTGAATTAAGCCTTTTATTGAAGCCAATGTGAACGTTCTTTGTGAAGGATTGGAGATGCAATGATCTGCTGCCCTCTTGTGTTCAGTTGGAGCACTTCAGTTTCACACAGGCACGGGTATTGAGACCAGAGGAAATAGTCAGAGCAAGATGGCTGAGAAATCAAGATGATTATCATTGCCTAACCTGATTAATTCCAGACAATGATATTCTGACCATGATGACAAAACCCCACATCATTAGAAAAGGAGTTCTAGAACTACAACAGACATTCTCCTATCATACAAAAATCATAAGACCTGAAACAGTGACATCTGGTCATTGAATGCTAAAGCGTGAGGTGATCATACTGGAGAACAGTGTCATCCGTTCCTCCCCGGCCTCAGGTCTTTTAATCAATGCAGGTAGACGTGGCTGTTTGAGTGTGATGCTCTTGTCAGGCCTCTAGGGAGCGCTGGTGGCTGTTGGACGGAACACTCATCTTTCCCTTGGCTCCTCCATGACGGACCGATCCCTCCTTCAACAGGACCTTTGGAGTATTATCAGTTACAACAGACCGACAGGAAGGGAGGGGGTTCATGTTACCATTACTGTATTTTTCAATGGTTTCATCTTCAATGGCCGTCTTCGTCATTGGCTGTCTTTGTCCTTACACAAAATAACTTCCTATAACTGAATATTTTATCAGTGTGTGTTTTCTAGATACGTACATGAAATGTGTGTGAATATTAGTGTGAGCTCACCCCTTTCATGATTCTCTGGCGTAGTTCTCCCTGGGAGAGAGGCCTCTCGTCCTCGTCAGTGAGGAGAGACTCATCTGTGTCATAGTCAACCCTGACGAGCGCACACACACACACACACACACACACACACACACAGGGGTAAATGTCGACGCACACACGCACACACCATCAGAAAACGAAACTAAAACACTAGTACCGACCCAGTGGGTGGAGGCTGTATGACGATATCCTGTTTGGGGAACTCTGGGTTCTGACCCAGTAGGAACCGGGCCAGGTCTTTTGCGTCATACTCCTTGTCCAGATCCTGTCAGAAGGAACAGAGAAGGCCTTGTTACAGGGTTCCGTCCATGCTCCCAAGGCCTGAGTCGGCTGGACGACATCCAGGAACAGGCTAGACTTCCAGGGCTGACTGAGTGTGTGCCGTTACCCTGGAGCTGAGGAAGGCCTGCGCGGTGAGCAGATCGTTGGCCCTCTTCTCCACCAGACCCAGGTAGGTCATGATGTTGTTGTCCCGGATGCCCGAGGATGAGCCCAGCATGTCCTCCACCGCAGAGCGATCGCAGTCCATTTTCTGGAACATGTCGTTCACTCCTGACCAAACACAACCAGTCAGTCTAGCTGGGGCCGGGCGGGGGACGTCAGGGGCTAATTTCTCAGATCATTAGGAACCTGCCAGGTGACTGTGTGTGTGTGTGGTGTGACAGGGTGTGTTGCGGCAATGTACGTATCCGGGTTTGTAAGAGAGAAAGAGAAGAGAGTGGAAGAGGTGGACCTGTCTTGATCCGGTCCAGGGTTCTGCTCAGAGCGCCGGCCAGGACTTCATACTGGTTGGCCTGAGACTCTGTGTCTCTCTGTTGCTGATCGACGTCTCTCAAAAGAGCATGGAGCTCCATCTCCTGCTGTTGCCCCTTTACATTAAACTGTTCCATCTCCCGCTGGATCTGACACACACACGCACACACACACACAAGGGAGTGTTTACAAACCAACGTTTCAGAATAGACAGAACTGTGAGTTGAAGGTAAGCAACCTATTACTAACCTGTTTAATTTGGTCCCTCAAAGCTTCAGCATCGTTGTTTTGCTCGTTAACGTAGTTGAAAAGGGCAAAGTTCCGATCCTCAACTACACCAAAAAAAAAAAAAAAACAGAACGGGTGCATTAACACACACACACACACACACACACACACACGCGCAGCATACTGATGTCATAACAGGTGTGGCACGGACGTTGTGTTGTATCAATGAAATGACTGACCTTGGATGAACCTGGTGACCAGCATCTCAAGGTCCTCTTCTCCTGTGATGTTCTGGATCCTCTGGAAGACCTCCTCCAGCGTGTCCAGCGACTCCTCCCCGGAGTCCCTCCTCCTCTGCTCCTTGACCTCTGACCCTGTGGTTGTTGTACTGTTCATCAGCAGTGTCACTTTCATCCTGAACATTCCTCAGGTCAGCCAGGCATTGTATGTATTATAACAGAGCCCTGTCACCGTGGGAAGGAGGGGGTCTGAGAAGCGTTAGCCCCCCCCAGAGATGGTAAAACATTTTAGTTTTTTATGACTTCTGGTGTGCCTTGGCTTTTAGTATGAAGCCAGTTGTTCATTAAGCTTCCGCCATCTAATTCCAAGTGACTTGGGAGTGTTAGCCTTTCTTTTTTTGCTCTATTAAGAAATGTGATATTAATGTCCAGACCCCTCTGTAAGCTTTAGTGACACAGTGACTCGCACTACTGAAACAGGTTAGTCGTAAAAGGCGTCAACATCACTGTTCCCTCTTTATTCCATTTGAAGAGGGGGTTATTCCCTAAACAATGAAAATTAAAATCTACAATGATGTTTGTTTATTACCATTAGATAGCCTGCAATTAGCACAGGTTTTCTTGGTTTTTTCAGTCTGGCTCCTGTGTCGGTTTAGGGGGGATTGTAAACTCTTCTAAATGATACACTATAAGCAGTTTGAAAAGGTTAAAATAAATGTATTATTCTCAAACCGTATTATTCTCAAACCTCAGCTCGTAGGTTGAACTCTATATTTCCTGTCTTTAATCAAGACCCCTATATGTAACTACACTGTTTAAAAGAATGAAGGGACACTTAAGTCACACGTCGGGTCTCGATGAAAGAAATATATCCAAGGTTAAACTCTTTACTACACATTGTGTAATTCGTTGAGAACAAAATGACATAAGAATGGTTAATGGAAACCAGAATCACCAACCGATCGAGGGCTGGATTCAAAGGGTTTCGCCGGTACTGACAATAACCGTGATATTAAAAAAATGAAAAATGTGTATGTTAATAATACACATATGATAATATCGTATTCACTAGGCAAAACTGAATTTGGATTTTTCCAAAAACTCCTATACCTTATTCATGTCATCTAGAGAGAAATGTACGTGCTAAAACAAGGAGACTGGACCTAAGCACCGGCGTTGAAATCAACTCGTTAGTCCCACTGGACCCCCTGGGAGAGATCCGCAAAGACGCGCCGTTTTTGTAGCCTATTCATATGGAAAAAAGGAAAAACTATGGAAAAACTCCTTTCTCAGTTCTTCCATAGTTTATTCATGGACAAACGATGCATGTGCTTAGACTATGAGTCTGAACCTACACACTAGCGTTTGAATTAACATGTTTTCGTAGCCTATTCATTAAACAAAGTTGAGGAAGCATTTTTTTCTTTTTCACATTTTCTATAGATACCGCAATAATATCGTTACCGTCAATTCTTGTGGCCACGATAATCGTGTAGTGAAAATCTGATATTGTGACACCCCTAATTCAAACCCACACCAAAAATCAAAGCAAAACATTTAAATCACAGTCTGTTCCAACTGGCATGAATTTCATCATGGCAAGTCATAATGTGACTCAGTAGTGTGTATGGCCCCCACCTTCCCTGTATGCACTCCTGACAATGTCTGGGAATGCTCCTGATGAAATGGCAGATGGTGTCCTGGGGGATCTCCTCCCAGACCTGGATCAGGGCATCAGTGAGCTCCTGGACATTGTGGTGCTACTTGGCGACATCAGATGCACGATACATAATAATTGGATTCAGGTCTGGGGAACATGAGGTCCAGTCAATGGCATCAATGCCTCCGTCATACAGGAACTGCCTACACACTCTGGCCACATGAGGCCAGGCATTGTCCTGCACCAGGAGGAACCCAGGACCCACTGCACCAGTGTAAGGTCTGATGATGGGTCTGAGGATTTCATGCCGGTACATAACAGCAGTCAGGGTACCGTTAGCTAGCACGTGGACATTTGTACGAGCCTCCAAGGATATGCCTCCCCAGACCATTACTGACCCATGGCCAAACCGGTCATGCTGGATGATGTTGCATGCAGCATAATGTTCACCACGGCGTCTCCAGACTCTCACATCTGTCACATGCTCTGTGTGAACATCCTCTTATCTGTGAAGAGAACAGGGTGCCAATAGCAGACCTGCCAATTCTGTTCTCTGGCAGTGCTCCTCTTGTTCCTCCTCACACAAAGGAGTAGATACCGGTCCTGTTGCTTGGCTGATGCCCTTCTACAGCTCTCCTTATGTAATGGCCCGTCTCCTGGTATCTCCTCCATGCTCTTGAGACTATACTGGGAGACTGAGCAAACCTTGTTGCGACAGCATGTATGGATGTGACATCCTGGAGGAGTTAGAGTACCTGTGCAAACTGAATGGGCTGCAGGTACCGCCTCATGCTACCAGTAGTGACAAGGACACTAGCAAAACACAAACCTAGAGAAGAATCAGTCTGGAAGGATAAGGAGAGAGCAATTATCTGTGGCCACCACCTGCAAAACCATTCCCTTATTGGGGATTGTCTGGCTGTTGCCTCTCCAGTGCACCTGTTGTCACTTTCATTTACAATAAAACAGGTGACATTGATTCACACTTATGCTTCCTAACTGGAGAGATCGATATCCCTGAAGTTTAATTGACTTGGTGTTACACTGGGTTGATTACGTTTTCCCTTAATTTTTTTGAGCTGTGTTTTGTGTTTTGTATTTACATTTCTTCATGCCAACTCAGGTTTGCCACATTCTTTGCAGCTATAAGACTAAACATCCCAAACATGCCTGCGTGTTCCGGCACTGCGTCATACCATGCCCGCGGCCTGGATCCTGCTCCTCATCGTGGTCACTCCTCTCACTGCACTTGGTGGTCATGAACTCTTTGAGGCGGCGGTCATGTGCGATCACCCTCTCCAACTCCTTCATCTCTGTGCTGTACTGAGCCAGGTCCTTCACGGCCTTGTCCTTCATCATGGTCATCTTGCACTGGGCCTCCACTCTGGCTCGACACAGGGAGTCAGCATCAAGTCAACAATTTATGGGATGTATTTGAAACTCAAAAAAGATGTTTAACAAATCCTGCAGCCTGAATGTGAAATATGTGAGGAGTCTTATAAAGGACTCTGTGTATGACATGTTCCATACACACATCTCACCTGGCATCGTACGACACGTTCCATGCTCACATTTCACCTGGCATCGTACATAATGTTCCACACTCACATCTCACCCGGCATCATACGTCACGTTCCACACTCACATCTCACCTGGCATCATACGTCACGTTCCACACTCACATCTCACCCGGCATCGTACGTCACGTTCCACATTCACATCTCACCTGCCATCGAATGACACGTTCCACACTCAATTCTCACCTGGCACTGTACCTCACGTTCCACATTCACATCTCACCTGCCATCGAATGACACGTTCCACACTCACATCTCACCTGGCATTGTACGTCATGTTCCACACTCACATCTCACCTGGCATCGTAGGTCATGTTCCACATTCACATCTCACCTTGCATCGTACGTCACGTTCCACGCTCACATCTCACCTTGCATCGTACGTCACGTTCCACACTCACATCTCACCTGGCATCGTACGATACGTTCCACACTCACATCTCACCTGGCATCATATGCAGCAGTGGACAAGCTAATCATGTCCCCAATGGATTTCCGGATCTCCTGCAACTCCTAGAAAAGGGGGATAAAAAGGAGGAATGGTTTAACAAGCCCCATGTCACATCTCTAGGTTTGTTGATTCTGGTTGGTCTCAGTATCACCCCTGACCTTGTCTAGTCTGCCGTGAAGCTGTTGGAATCGCAGACGCTCCACCCGCAGAGTCTCCAAATCCTCTCTTAGATGGCTGTTTTTAGTCAGCTGTTCGTTGAAGCGAATGAAAGCCTGCAATAGTAGTAGTACACATGTCTCATGGATGGAGGCTGGAAACAAAATGATAAAGAACTAGTATCGCTAGTGCATTGACATCATGACTGCTCTCATCCAGTACATTGATTTTCTGATGGGAGTCAATTCAATGATTCATTGATGGAATATTGCTAGTTCCTTTTAAGCAAATAAATGGAAGTTGGGGCAAATCGGGACACCATGCATGACAGGAAAGTTGGTGATCTATGAACATTAACATTGACATTAACATTGTTCATTTCCTATCAATGGCAGTCTGCTCAATTATTAAACTACCTTGGACTCCCAATAAAGTGCCACATGGCAGAAAGAAGTGACAACATACTGCCCTGTTTTCGGATGAATTATACTGCAGTAAGTATCATGCAGCACTGGGTTTACTGCCAGAGACATTGCACAAAGTGTCGGGGCCTGTGTGTGAAACGCTACTCACCCTGTCCAGCTTGTTCTCCAGGGTGCGCGAGGCCTTCAGCTGGTGGCGGGACTGGGACTTCTGGCTGACAACAGCAGTGATGTCCCCTTTCCTGAGCTCTACCAGCTTTTTCTCCATGTTGGAGATCTGGCCCCGGCACAAAGACATGGTAGCGTCAGCTTACTGAGGGACTCAAGGCATTCAGGTGCATGTGAACCTCCTGTACCTCCTTCTCCAGCTCTGCCTGACTCTGCCTTTCCCTCTCCAACTCTTGGGCCACCTCGTCCCTCTGATCCAGCATGGCGCGCAGGGTCTGGGTATCCTCGCTGTCCTGCTGCCGTCGAGACAGGCTCTCGGACACACGGAGACTACTCAGGAGTTCCTGTTGCTCCTTCTCCAGCTTCTCCATCTCCTGCCTATATATCAAACACACACAGAGACATGAGGAAGAACACACAAACGCCAGCACACATGTCCATTACAGTTGCACCTTTTACCGCTAAATGGCGTAACTCTGGGCCCATCGTGGTCTCACCTCTGTCTGCGGAGGTGGTCCTGAGACTGGATGCTGTAGGACTGCCGTTCTCCCTCCATGATCCGGAATTGTCTTTGTAGTTTGCCCATTTCTGTTTCAGCTAGATCACACAACAACACGTGCTCACTCGGAGGAAAAGTCTGGGAATTAATTTGCCAACCCGAATGACTTCATAGACAACACATACTATACCTATGACATCAATATCCATGTCGCTACCATCGGAGCGGACGCTGGAGGCTGACCTTCCTCGAGGCATGGTTTGAACGTTACTCTGAAAACGGTAATCGATTAAACAAATCGGTGGACACGCTTGGTTTGACCAAGATCTGTGTTAGGGCCCAGCTACATAAAACCCTGATCGCTAGACCAATGTCCTACTCCTGCTGCTTTACTTGGCTATAAAACATTTCATACAGTTGCTTTTAAGGGTTTACACACCCCTATCTCAAGTCTTCACATTTTTCTTTATAATGTAAAAACATTTTTTGATATTTTACACAACCTATTCAAAATTTGAGAAATGTCTTCAGAATAATTATTTGACTGACGCACCATAGAAAATATATTTCTCTCTGTCTAGAACAGACTGGAAGGATAGCTTGTAACATTCCTACCTGTTCAATGAACTCAAGAACTCCATTCAAAATCCAACATAGGATTGACTTTTTAAAAAGCAAATCACATAATTTTCTCTGATACCTCTCTTTAATGTGAAAAATGTCATACTGCAGGTCACAATACTCCATTGCTTTACCCTGTACCATAACCTACCTATACCTTAACCAGGATGACTACTGATCTGGAATCATTAGGATCCTCTCAAACATCTTTGAGATTATGTTTTACTCAGACCCATTGTAGATTATCCTGGGCCAGATTACCTGAGCTCCAATAACAGCAAATTTCTTACAGTCTCATTTCAGCAATTTAAATGTTTTGGAAGAATTGTCCCATCAATGGCATAACAATAGCTCACTGAATTAGCAAAAGTCCAAGCCCCATGGAGAGAAATAAATATTTTCAGAGTGATAGTCTCCACTCCTAATTGGAACATTTGAGATGATGCCCTGGAGTGTCGTTTTGGGGGAGGTGGTCGTTTTCTTAAAGCTGATAGCCTTGGTATATGAGACAGTATACCAAATGTATGACATCACATCCCTTTTTACTGCTCTAATTGTATACCAAGCAAAGCGCTATGTAGTGGCACTGCGCATTGCTCTTAGCAGAGGTATAATGCCCATATACCACACCGCCTTGTCTTATTGCTTACATGCATAGTGTACATACATACGTTTGTTTTTTGTTCTACCAGTATGTTGACTGTAGTCAAACATTTGTAACAGATGGACCACCTCGTATTCAAATACATTCATTAGCCATATTTGACCGATTAGAAGGTACTTTTCCGGGTAGTTTGATAACCTTTTCTTTACCGAAGCAGAACTAAAGCCCACTGGGGAGCATGTTCAAAATCGCTGTTTTCACGTGATCTGATAATAACCACCTTGGGTATGATAAATGGCATTTAGTACTTACACGTTTGAATGAAATCCAATAAAACACAGCGGGACCCTCTCTGTACTGTACAGTGTAGCGTTGCTAACTAGCGCTGATAATTTTAGGCCATCATCATCTGTAAATCCCTGAGTATAGGTTAGTGAGAACCTCAGCCCGTTTAGAAATATATCTTGCGGCGTTAGCTACAGTACAATAAAAAGAAGCTATAACGTTGAAACGTCCCCAAATAAGAAATGGATATTACGTTTTTTTTAACTACTTTACCAATACAGAGTTAATAATTTACCTGCAAAGCACTAAACAAATTACTACGAGAAACTTGCGACTGAAGACAATTTCAATGCCTCATTTCTTCAAGCTTCAAAGTTGTTAGCAACTGTTTCTAGGACATGATGAAATGAAGAATGACCACAGACAGGGGGCGGGAATCAGTCGCCACATAAGAACCGGCTAAAATGTTTCAATTAACCACTGGAGGTCACTCTATTCAAGTGAACAATGATGGTACAGAGAAAGCCACAGTGTTTTCCGAAAAGCTTTCAATTTAGCTTCATTTATTTTAAATAAAGGTGTAATATATTACTTGAAATGGTTCTCGTCATTTTGAGTAGTCAGTGCTAGAGTGCAGGATTTTAACTGGTTTGGTAGCCTGGACAGATAGATGCACGACCAGCCGACCAGCCAACCCATGCTGACAGTATTGTCTGTACTGAGTTGGCTGGCTGGAAGATTATGGCCAGGGCAGTCTATTCCTACAGAGCCTCATTCCAACATCACGTACATGTATATTACCCATACTGTTGAGAGTACACTTAATGGAAATAATTGCAGTACGCTAGCTCCTGTATATTATTGGCAAATTCTCTCTCTCTCTTTTTTTTTTTTTTTACATAAAGTTCACAAAACACAGTAGATATTTTGTAAAATGTATATTATTAATACGATTAGCAATAATAAAAAAAAAAAACAAGTACGGTTTCAAACTACCAATGCAATTTCAGTGCAATTTCAAAATATACATATTTTTTCAGCAGGGCAAGTAACATCAGTATAAATAAAGCAATGTGTTTGTTTGTTAATAAATACACACATTCACATTGATAAATAAAAACACAGTACATAAGTTAATCATATTCAAGTTTGATTCAAAAAAGATAACTGGTCACAGTTTTCATACAATATGATGATCTCCCAAATATTGTCCTATGCCATAGAAAGAGTACACTTCAAAACAAAAACCAGTCTTGAAAAGGAACACTCAAATACAAGAGAAAGGTCAAATAAAAAACAAACAAAACCTACAGCATTTTTGTAAATTAAAATATTTCAACAAGAATTTAAATGTTATTTAACATTTGGTCTGTGGGATTTATATGTAAATCTAAATGTAAATCATCGCAAAAAGGTGATAGCCAGAGCTAAAAACAGCATTTAAAAAAATATGATTGCTACAAATAGGAAAAATGATTCTTAATTGGTGAATGCAATCTCAGGTATTTGGTGTGTGTAGCTAGTTCGATCTATCAGTTAGAAACCAAAACAAATAACTGTCCATGTAAGCTTTAACATATCCTTATTAATACAGCCATAGCATGTCTGTTTAAACTGGGAGGTATATTAATGCTACTTCATGATATTTCACTCATAGTGACAGTACTTGCTGGGCACCAAAGCATCAACACCAAGCTAGCTAAAACATTTTAGCTGCAGTGACAATGAGCTTGACTTCCTACAATGACAGTCAGCCCCCAGTAACCCACAGAATCGGAATCAGATCAAAGGCCATTAGAATAAAAGTCTAGAAAGTTGGCTGAAGCAAAAGCTTTGGCAGCAATAGAAAGTTCTGCCCTTCACACTCCTTTAAATAAGTGACTCATATGTATATACACTCAAACATACAGTATAGTCAGATATATATACTCAAGTATAGTTCTCTGACAAGCACACACAACCATTCATTGTTGAGTAATACAGAGTTAAGTTATCAACAGTCAGTTTCTATCAACAGTAGTGAGTGTAGGTGAATGGAATCAACTTTCTTTTCATTATCATGTATTTTCCGTCAGCTTCTTTGGCAGGTTGGGATGAGATATGCGTACTTATGCCGACTCAGTTTCCACTAAGTGCCCTCATTCCCACAACAGAAGAGCCCCAGAACCAAACGGATGCCTTTACTGCACCAGCACCATCGAATTATCACATTGGCACTCATCATGAAAGTGTGACACAAGATACACTTGCAAAACCTAAAAGTAAACAACATCAGTTTCTGAAAGCTAACCGCAACATCGCTGTGGAGACTGCAGCGGTGGATTGTTCATGGACCAACACAGGACTGGAAGAAAAAAAATCCGGCATACAATGTTAAATCCAATGTCCAATGGCAATAGGCTACCCAAACGGTAAAAAAAAAAGCCAGGTTAAAGATTAATAAAATCAATCGCTCTGTCCACTGGAAATATGAGTTCAGCCTGGGATCAGTAGCATGTTTGAGGAAAGAGGGCATTTCCAAGGGGTGGGGGGGTGTGCTTCTAAGAGACTGGTGTTTGGGGGGGTGGATCTCCTCTTCCGGTTATGCCTTCTCCTCCTACATCCTCTCTGTCTATTCCTGGGGCCTCCGGTATGTCGCAGGGTAAGGTCTTTCTCTTCCATTTCCCATCTCTCCCTCTACCTGAAGCACTCCTCATCCGATGGACTGTCTGATCCTTCGTTCTCGCTGTCCTCCAACTCGGGGAGGTCTCCCCACAACAACAGGTTCAAACCTGCAACCAAAGATGCCGTCAACACCCAGGTTTATGTGGCCAACTGTGTGCAATTAGTGTTTCCTTGCTATGCCACTGAAAAACAGGCTTAAGCAGCAACAGGCGTCTATGTTGTGGACATGCTTCCTGGAAGAAACAAAATGACTGTGTTTGATGAGCACTAAGTGCAATAAGTTATATTAAATCGGTGTTGCTTAGCCTTTTGGGGGTAATTCTTCTTTACATTTCAGTTTCCCTACTTGATTAGGTTACTAAACTATTCACTATCACAGGTACTTGTGCCACCGTGCATTTTTTCTTAACTGAATAAAGTGCACTTACTAATACTGAGTTAAGTGATGGTCCCATCTTAAATGAATTCACTAAGTCACTTTGGACAAAGAAATCAGCTAAATGATTCATATATCAATGTAAAGTGTACTGTTAGGGGTCAGACAGCTCAGAATAATGGAGTTCTAACCCGTAGCATCCAGTCTGTTGATCGTGGAAACAGCGTCACTGTTAAACATCCAGAAATGGCCGTTGTTACAGGACAGCAGGCAGGGCTTGCAGGGGGCCACCACATGATAGCCCACAATATTACCACTGGAGATAGGGCGAGGGAGAGAGAGGGAGGGGGAAGCAGATTGACAGAAAGAGATAGAAGGGGAGGCGGAGAGAGATCAACAAAAAAAAAACAGGGTCAGCATTTTATAGGGAGCAAGTGTGAAAGTGCTAACTCTATCAGTGGGTACCTATTATCAGTCCGATGTGTTTGTGTGAACAACAACAAAGCCCCGGAGACACAAAAGGTGTCTGACAAAAGCCTCACTGTACCCACCAAAATGCTGGCTGAACCACTTTTCTACTGAAGCAAAAACACCGGGCAACAGACATTTGTATTTACATTTCCCAAGATAAAGGTGATTAAACAAGTTGAAGAAAAAACGGCCGCAGCAGTGTTGTCTGTCTAGCAGAGCTGTTTTGTTACCATAAAGTAAATACATGGTGACTGCAAACAGGTAAGTTTAATGGGAGTAGGCAAACTTGTGTTCACAGTAATGTTGCAAACTGCACATACCATTTCAGGCAGGCGATATCTCTCAGTTTACATTTGCAGCTTTCAGTAGAGTAGCAGCTGGCCACAAAGTCAACAGTTCTAGAAGAGTAGGAGGTAGATGTTATGGGGATTGTCAGACAGAACAAAGGAGCACCCTCTCCTGTCACTAGCCATATTCATCATAACTCATGATTTATGAAATATTTCTCATAATGCAACATACCATAAAAACTGACAGCAATGTGATGAGTCATCTAATTTGTCACCACCCATTCCAAACATTCTATGACCCTTTCATAACAACTTATTGCCTATATTGCTTACCTGTTCGGTGGTATGTCAGTAGAAAACAGTTCAATTTCTGTATCTGCAAGAAGAACTGCCTTCATTCCTCTTGTGCAGAGTAGACTCTCACAGTATATACAATTCACTTGAGTGACACATTTGTTTTTGAAGTTGGAGGTAGACATGTTCTTTAAACTGTTCCGCAAGCCCAAGAATGTCACTATTCAGAGACAAGGTTCTGACAAATCAAGCTAACGTAGTCACCAACAAATGCGCTACCTAGGTAGCAGTTTGGTTAGTCAAACTTCTGTTACCGGATACCAGGTAACCAATAAAGCTAGTTAACGTCAACAGTTACTAGTTGGACATTAGCAGCAGGTGGGTTATACAAGAAACGTTGCAAATCAGAACGTTATCGTTATTACCTCATGTCCCTACGTATATAACGGAGGATAAAGTAAATAACTGTCTAAATAGGTGTTTACCCTTAATGTTGATAACGAGAAACGTTTAATAATAATGGTTGACAACCAAGCTAACGAGATACGAGACAGTGACCGAAATAACACAATATCGGAATTAAAACAGCGAATGGTCTGTTGTTGCCATTCTAAAGTTATTTTTCGAGGTGCATTTCTTAAGCGAATATGTTTCCGATTTGTTTTCTTCTTCAGTTAGATGGCCGTGGCAGTCACTGATTCAGTAAAATGTAGTAGCCAGCTAGCATCGCGGTTGTGTTTATTGTTTACAGCTTCCTGGTGGCTACCGAAACTTCCGGAAACATTTTTAAAATGGCTTTATCTCGAATTTCAATTGGCTCCCAAGGACAAAAAAATGTCGACGATTGGGTAACATAGTCTTACCTTTGCAAAGCTGATTGGCTCGAAATATATCAAGACTGCCTCATCTATATAAACTTGACTGTCGATTTGTAGAATGATATGCCATTCCTAATCAATGTAACCAATCGAAAGATAGAACAATATTATCTCGTTACATGAAATGAGGCGGGGTTCTTTTTTGGGGAACTTGTGAAAAAAGCACAAAAGTCTTCCTCTGGGACGGAAATGAAATAGGAAAGTGTGTATTTCACATGGAAATCGACATACGAGGTAAAATATAAATGTGGTGGTGCATGCAACTTCCATTGTAAACGCATGTGCAAAGTTGTATGTGTATACATCAGAAATAGAAAAGTGTAAGGTTTGTGTCTCATACGTAGGATAAATACTTATATCGAGCTAGCTAGCTAATGTGGTATCCCAGTGACTTAACTAGCCCAGGCAGTAGCCTACCCCTCTGGTCCCAAGATTTCCAATGGCAGAAAAATGGCGAAATGCCTTATTTTCTCAGCGTAAAGCCACACAATGTAAAATAAGTTTTAGGCTTTCTGTAGCCAAATGCAGTTAGTAACCAGTTTGCAACTTGCAAGGCCAATTTGTCATGATGAATTGAGTCTCTGTAAATCAGATTCATTTTATATAGATTCTGACCTTTTCATTCTACCATGTATATTGCAGCCTATAGCACGTACAGCCTGTTCTACTCTATTCGACAACCCACGTGCTATAATTAGTTTAGTAAAACTGCTTGGCCATAACTTATTGATTGCTATTGTGATACGCATGTTTTACAATAACCATATCACTCAGTTATGACCAGTGGAGGTATTAAATGATCTATAACGAATACATAGTAACTAGTGCTTAAAACCCCTTATAAAATTAACTTCAATATAAAAATAAGTATTTTAGCTGTACTTTTCCTGTGTTTGCTTGTATTCAAAGGAAATTAAATTAAAAAAAAAGATAATTGTTTTAAAACTATCATGGACATATTGGAATTGCATTTATTTTGACCTCTGTTATCGGAGCCCTTCCATATGTTTTTGTTTATAGACACAGCATAAAAAGTGTGTTGCATTTCTAACATGTTGTGTAACAATCGCAATTAAAAAATGCAAAAAAAGTCTGTGAAGGCAACGGTCCAATCAACAACCCTACATCACTATCTATACTTAACATATGGATCTGATCCTACTCCCGCCCAAGACATGGATCATCATCCAACATTCGACCTAATCACTCCAGGACCGACAAAGTTGATATCGTTTGTTAATTGTATATAACCTGCCACTATTCTATTCAAGGATGCTTAACTTCTGTTCTGTGATAGAATGTATGGCCAAGCACTGTTCAGTTTATTTATCAAACAAATGAATGCGACACATGCACATTGTGCGTGTGTCTCGCATCCCTGCGCAAAGGCTTCTCAGCTCATCCATGTACCCCACTCTCACTCTAGGGGGAAGAGAAGAGATCCACGGAGCCAGGCCAGCCTCCGACCGTCGCGGTCACAACCACTCACAGAAGGACTAAACTTTTTGAGAGTCTCCTCATCCGGCCGTATACTGGCTCACAGTTTATAGTTGGTTTAGGGGGAATGCATCTCTACTCTGTTTTCTTTATAACCGGTTTTGAGGACGTATTGAGGAAACGATCCAGACGAATGGGAATACGGCATCGGCAAACTCTTATAATGCGGCCAGAGTGAAGGGGGCAGAAGACAATACCACTCCACGGGCTGTAGAGCTCGGTAGGGCTACTCGCTACAATCTTTCATTGGGGTCTGTTTATACGAATTGTTAAAGTTACAATTTCCCGCTGATTGCTCAAATATCCCATTGTTGCGACGGTTAGTGTTTTTGATCAGAAGAACCAGCCATGACGTCTCCGGCCAAATTCCGAAAGGACAAGGAGATCGTAGCCGAATATGAGACTCAAGTTAAAGGTAATACTTTTCCCACCAAGTTTTACGTTGTTGTAAATTATATTCCTTGCATTCATATTGGATGTATTGTCCCAAATGTCTTGTCGCATTTTTATCCGTGGATACGTCAACGTATAGCCTACCTACGATCTGTTACCCTTGTCTAACCTACTGCAGTATCCAAACTGAAAACCTGTTTTTTTTAAGGATTACAAAGAGTTTGTCCTATTTCATGGGTTTGGTAGGCATTCATTTAATTAAATTGTCATCGGAGCCTACTGCGGTGTCAAATCAGAGCGTTCTATGATAAGAACATACGTATAGCCACAATTAATCGAAAGCCTATAACTAATAATCGTATCAGAAAATAAATAAATAAATGTGATGCCGCATTCATTACATGATATGAAACGTGTTCTGTTCTATAATGTTATGTGTAGCCTTCCAGGAGATTTCAGATTCGACATGCCTGGGAAACAACGCAGGGCGTTTTCTCTTCTCTGTTTCCATGCCTGCTGGTATGAGGGGTGCTGCTTAAAGCAATTCATTTCCCTGTGTCTGTTGTGTGACACAGTCAGACATCGGGCCGTCAGACCAACGTTAAGATTAGAATATTGGACAAAATTATTAATTAAATAGCCCGTCGCATCACGTGCGAGTGTCTGTACGCTGCTGTCGTCTGAACTGCTCAATTCAAAAATGGGAGTTCGGGAGGCTTTTCGCGAGGTTTTTCACGGGGTGTTGTGAGAGGAGATCGACAGAGGTGGGTGGTGTTTAGCGTGTTACCTGTTCACTCCCTGATGGTTTGTCCATTTTTATTAGGGTTATTTTCTTGGTCAGAGAGCCAGTCATGCTGTTTGAGCTGGGGAGAAATATGGGTAACAACTTGAAGTGGAAACTAGATTGATAGAGGACGGTAGAGCATGGGTGAGAGATTAGACAGGATATTACCTTCTTAATGAACAGAGCTGTAGCCTCAGTAGATATTGATAAGGCCCCTTTCCTCTCCCTCCCCTCTTATCCCTGACATGGGTCAGACATGGAAACACGCCAGGGAGACAGACATCACTTCTATCACAACCTCCTCTGGGTAGCTGAGTCTCAACAGTCACAAATGGCTTCCTATCAAGTCTTACTTTTCTGAAACCTTTACTTCACAGACCCAACGATATGCCACATTCCTCAAACTGTATTAAGATTGTGATGGGACAGGTTTCAAACAGACAAGAGGAACAGGAAAAAAGAAGAGAAGAAACATTTGATGAAGTTTGCTTATGAAGTGTGGTAATGACAGAGCAGGACAGACCTGGCCCATGTTTAACAGAAGAGAGTATTGGGAGAAAGAGAGTCTAGTTTTGTCCAACCGTACGGAGGCTGGGACCTAGGCTAGTTTCCCTATTTCACTTTCATTACCCACTCCAGATATAAAGCAGGAAAGCACCTCAGATTAATAGATCGCACAGCTCTGTATCGCTGAGCTGCGTCTCACTGAAGCAATGACCCGTCGTAATCTGACTTTTTGCCCTGGACGGTGTTGCCGTGTCCGGACGGTTTCCAGGGCCGTGACGTCATGCCCCGTCAAGTGTCTGAGGCAGCTGCAGGGTGTCTGTGTTGAGTTGGCGATGATAAAGGAAAACATTTAAAAAGAGAAAACATGTCCTCACTACTGTGTCTACCAGAAAGTACAGAAAGAGCCTACATCAACATCCTTCTTTTTTCAACACGTTCTCCCTCATGTCATGCCCATTGAACAGGACAGTGTTAAGCTCACGGACAGCTTGGCACCCTGGTGTCAGTTGTTAGGACGGAGGCTCCAGCAGGCCCGGGCTGGCTGCGTGTTTGTGCCCTACGCCAGGTCCTCCTCTCCC
The DNA here is from genome assembly GCF_011004845.1 of Esox lucius. NCBI lineage: Eukaryota > Metazoa > Chordata > Actinopteri > Esociformes > Esocidae > Esox > Esox lucius. The sequence goes on from NC_047585.1 coordinate 15,024,213, forward strand.
TAGCCCATCGGTGAAGACACAAGTCCACAACGCATCTTTTCACGAGCTACAGGGTCATTTGTCTGTGTGTCCCTTTGTGAAGAGTCTTCCGTGGTGAGATTTGTGAGTTGGTGCAGCAGTGGTGGCGTTTAGCACCGTGTAGAGTTTATGTTTGTCCATCGATCCCCTGCATTGATTTGCTTGTCATGGAGACATGATGGAGAACTCCCACTCCTCTTTGCATCCACACATCACCTCCCTGTCTGTCTGTGTCTTTAAATGGGGGTAAACCAGAGTTTCTACGAACCTATTGTTGCTCCGCTCTGCGTTTTGGGTGTGTGTGATTTTTATTGCTGTCTGCTTTGTGATATTCATGCTTGAGGGGCTGTGGTATAGCACCAATATATCACACGTTGAGGGGCTGTGGTATAGCACCAATTTAACACGTGTTGAGGGGCTGTGGTATAGCACCAATTTAACACGTGTTGAGGGGCTGTGGTATAGCACCAATTTAACACACGTTGAGGGGCTGTGGTATAGCACCAATATAACACACGTTGAGGGGCTGTGGTATAGCACCAATTTAACACGTGTTGAGGGGCTGTGGTATAGCACCAATTTAACACACGTTGAGGGGCTGTGGTATAGCACCAATATAACACACGTTGAGGGGCTGTGGTATAGCACCAATATAACACACCTTAGGCAGAACGCAATGTGGACAGCCCGCAGCAACACCCCGTAAAAGCCTGAGGCACTTTATTTCTATTATGAACTGGTTACCATTTTAGTGAGAATAAAAATAAAATATGATCTGGTGTGTGTGTGTGTGTGTGTACATATAGATTTTTTTAATCACCCGGTTTATAAAGCAACAAGGCACAAGGGTCTATGGTATATGGCCAATATACCACAGCTAAGGGCTGTTATTAAACACAAACCAACAGAGGGTGGCTGATTGGAATACTGTGCCCGACCAGTTACACATGCGGTCATCATTGCCAGTCAATTGGTTGAAAGCTCTGTGGCAGTGGGATAGAGAGGTGTTGTGAGTCTGCCACCCCCCACCTCTGTTCTCAGGATCTAGTCTGGGAATGGGAAAATAAACCTATGCCATGTATTCCAGCCCCGGCGGCTCAGCGGAGCAGGAATGGATATCACGGCCCATTTCACAGGTCTGGAATTCCACAGGCAGTCTGTTATTCCCAGGCCAGTCCCAGGTGGTGGGAGAAGTGTGAGAGGAATGTCATTTCTGCAGGCACCACCGGAAATGTGGGAAATAGACGGAATCCTGATGATCTGGCAGTCTGGAGTACGCCACATGTGTGCTCAGATGCAGGTAGACTGTTAATGCACAGGGACACACAAACACACTAGTCTCAAGTGGAACACGCTGTCAGATGTCCAGTGAAATGCACACATTATTTCATAGGGACATTGTCTATTTAAATCTCTGTGGGTTAACAGAGATTTAAACAGTCCTGGAGACATATCAGATATCAGCGGTGTGTGTGCGCGTTTCTGATGTGAATGGCTGCTTTCACTACAGCACAATGGGAAAATAGAAGAGGCACAATGCATGCTTTTTTAGTGTGTGTTTGGGTGCTTCTGTGTGTGAATGTTTGTGTGTGTGTTGGTGTCCCTTGTGTGCATTCACAGGCTGAGTAATGTATATTTGATCGGACAAAGCACTTCGTAGAGAGAGTGGACCTGCTGAATACTGAGCGTGTGATGTCTGTATAGGCAGAGAGAGAGAGTGTGTGTGTGTGTGTGTGTGTGTGTGTGTATTTTGAACCATACTGGGTTACCCTACTGAATACTGAATTTATCATTTATCATTAACGTCAATTATATGGGTCACTAACCCAGCAGACAGGCAGAAAGACGAAGAGACATTGGGGATTAAAAGTTGTCTTCTGTTGTAACTGTTTTGGTGACAGTACGTGTTGTGTTTGGTATCCACAGGAAGTGGGCATTGGACAAGTCGCCGTCGTTCATTTCTACCAGTGTGTTTCCTTCATACAGCCTGTCACAGTGTTTAGTGCCTCTTCTCCCTTGTCACCCCTGTTCCTCCGCTCAGTCCACCGACTTCCTGTTGAGTCTCTCATCCAGCAGAAGGCTGTGGTTCTTACCTATTTAGCAGTAAGAGGAGCCTCATCTCCCTACCCTTAAAGAAGTAGATCTCAACCTCTGCTTTTCATTCGTCCGCCTGGGGTCAGCTGACCGTTGGCCTTCTCTGTTCCGACACCCCAGTGGTGTGGAACCAGCTTCCCCTCAGAGCTTTGAAGGCAGAGCACCTGCACATTCTCTGAAAACGTCGGCATCCCTACTTTTTATATTGAATTTCTGAAAAAACTGCCCCCCCCCCCACAACTGTTGGATTTCACCAACCAATGCGTCTACGTTTTTGTGTGCCTGTTTTGTTTCCCGTAATCCATTTTTCACAATGATTTTAGCACTGACTCACTGATAGCCACTTCATTGAAGGAGCTTTACTCTGTCTTGGGTAGAGTGGTTGTCCCCGCTGTCTCCAGATGAATGTTCTATCTGGAAGTGGCTCTGGATGAGAGACGACTAAAATGTGAATGTGTTTATCATCCAGGGGAACCATTGTCCACTCTAACACACTTATTCAAGCCGGTACAGTTGGAAGCTATTAAAACACGGTGTGCCGTTGCCGATCCAATTAGTCATGTTGCTACCGGATTACTTTTCAGCCTGACTAGAAGTGCATGTGTGCGTGTGTGCGTGGTTGTGTGTGTATGCTAGTTAAGGCTCCGCTAATCAGATGTTTGTTCCCTTAATTGCCCATTGTCCACTTTTGTACGATTATTCCTAAAGACCCACAATCAATTAGTGCCGAACTGTGTGTGTTTGTGTGCGCGTTTGGGTCACACTAAAATGGCAGTGGACTAAATTGATTAGTTTTAACACTGGGTTGACCACCGGTCAAACTGATGATTGTCTATTCCATCTGTGTGAACGTGTGATGGGGAGAGGCTGTGTGAGGGGGGGAGACTGTGTGAGGGGGAATGAGAATCGAGAGAACAAGAGCGAGGTAGTCTGCATGTACTGAATAGGAAATGCTGACCGGGTTTAAAATAATCTCTCAGGAAGGATGTTTGTCTAAAAGGATAGGAAGGATCAGAAGTCAGGGTAGAACTCATATTGTGTGTGTGTTAGTGCACGCTTCCTTCCTGTTTGGTGCCTGATTCCATTTTGTCATGAACGGGTCAACCTGTACCACGGACCTGGACCCGGACACACAGAGGCTGTTTCAAGCCTGATGGCGTTGCCGTGTCAACGTGGCCCTTTTCAGTACAACACACTGAAACAAATCAAACTTAGCAGGACTGTGATTTGGCTGTAGGCAGAGCCAAAGCACATCTGCAAAAGAAAACCTCCAATTGACAGTAGCCCCGTAGGATGTACTTTTCATACCAGGAGCTCCAATCACAGCGCAGGTAGCACATCTGTTGACATTCCACGCTTGTTTGTGCGTCACTTGCCGGCCGGTCTGAGTAATTTCACAATTTGCTCAGTTACTGGGATTTTCACGCACAACCATTTCTAGGGTTTACAAAGAATGGTGTGAAAAGGGAAAAACATCCAGTATGCGGCAGTCCTGTGGGCGAAAATGCCTTGTTGATGCTAGAGGTCAGAGGAGAATGGGCCGACTGATTCAAGCTGATAGAAGAGACAACTTTAACTGAAATAACCACTCGTTACAACTGAGGTATGCAGCAAAGCATTTGTGAAGCCACAACACGCACAACCTTGAGGCGGATGGGCTACAACAGCAGAAGACCCCACCGGGTACCACTCATCTCCACTACAAAAAGGAAAAAGAGGCAACAATTTGCACAAGCTCACCAAAATTGGACAGTTGAAGACTGGAAGAATGTTGCCTGGTCTGATGAGTCTCGATTTCTGTTGAGACATTCAGATGGTAGAGTCAGAATTTGGCGTGAACAGAATGAGAACATGGATCCATCATGCCTTGTTACCACTGTGCAGGCTGGTGGTGGTGGTGTAATGGTGTGGGGGATGTTTTCTTGGCACACTTTAGGCCCCTTAGTGCCAATTGGGCATCGTTTAAATGCCACGGCCTACCTGAGCATTGTTTCTGACTATGTCCATCCCTTTATGACCACCATGTACCCATCCTCTGATGGCTACTTCCAGCAGGATAATGCACCATGTCACAAAGCTCGAATCATTTCAAATTGGTTTCTTGAACATGACAATGAGTTCACTGTACTGAATTGGCCCCCACAGTCACCAGATCTCAATCCAATAGAGCATCTTTGGGATGTGGTGGAACGGGAGCTTCGTGCCCTGGATGTGCATCCCACAAATCTCCATCAACTGCAAGATGCTATCCTATCAATATGGGCCAACATTTCTAAAGAATGCTTTCAGCACCTTGTTGAATCAATGCCACATAGAATTAAGGCAGTTCTGAAGGCGAAAGGGGGTCAAACACAGTATTAGTATGGTGTTCCTAATAATCCTTTAGGTGAGTGTACAAACATACATTTTGAGACGTCTTTAAAACAAAAAAGTCAGGTTAAGAACTTGTTCATGACTTTAAGGGGGAGGGTTGCACTTCTAGAAATGATTGATATGTAAGTAGTAATAAGCACATTTGACAGGATTTGATTCTCTGTAGGCCTAGTGGAATTAATTTATTTTATTTTATAAAGCCATCTTTTCAATCTTACTGTAACACTTAATTCAGTGCAATAAGCCAACACCGATGTGTCCCATTGTATTACAGACCAAGTACATATAATAACAAGATCAAAACCCCATCCGCTCATGTCATTACCCACCTTAGCTTTTAAAATGTTATGGGCTTTGCTCCTCCATTGGTTGTGTTGGCAGGACTCTGATAGGCCTACATTATACAGTGGATATAAAAAAGTCTACACACCCCTGTGAAAATGCCAGGTTTTTGTGATGTAAAAGAATGAGACAAAGATAAATCATGTCAGACATTGTGACCTATAATGTGAACAATTCAATTGAAAAACAAACTGAATTCTTCGAGGGGGAAAAATTCAAACCTCTACCTCTATGGTCCAATCCTAATGGTCTTTTGTAAACTTTAGCCTGGCTCTTCTTTGCTTCTCATTGATGAAGGGCTTTTTTCTAGCTTTGCACGACTTCAGCCCTGCCCCTTGGAGCCTGTTTCGAACCGTCCTCGCCGTGCACTTCACCCCAGCTGCTGTTTGCCATTCTTTTTGTAGGACACTTGATGTCATCCTACAGTTGTTGAGTGATATTCAAATTAGTTGACGGTCATCTCGGTCAGTGGACAGTCGTTTTCGCCCCCTACCAGTCTGTTGCTTTGTTGTCCCCAATGTCTGTTGCTTGACCTTGTTCTTATGAACCGCCGTCTTTGAAATTTCAGGATGGAAGCAACCTGACGCTCAATGTATCCCTCTGCCAGTAAAGCCAGAATTGTACCCTTCTTTTCCTCAAAGCTTTTCTTTTCAACTCTTTTGTCATGCTGAATAGTTCTTTTTTTATTCAAATGACCTTTGAAGTACTACTTGCATTGTTTTTGCCATCCAGCTGGTCCTATTGCAAGAGGATAGTGATGACCACAGCAGTGGTTTTATACTTTTCCTCATTAAAGTAATTGATTAGGTTCAGGTAATCACCTAATCACTACCTCATTAAGTAAAATGATTTGTGCCTGTGTTGGAATTTAACAGACACTGGAATGGAATGGATGGTATACATGTAGAGATGCTGATTTAAGGAAAATTAGGAGTGGTCTTTAATTCTTTTCAGAGCTTTATATAGTCGTTATAGCCTATTGGCTAGGGTCTAAAATTAACTTTATACAGTGGCAGCCGATAACTTGTTTAAAGAACCTGTCCAGTAACCGAAAGGTTGCAGATCCTAGCCAGCAAGTGGAAAGTCTGTCATTCTCTCCTTGAGCAAGACAGCTCTCCTTGTTCATTTGGTTAAGAGCATCTGCTACATGACTAAAATAGGGATGAAAAAATTTACAGCCTCAGCGTTCATAGTTCATGCGCACCAGAATATGCAAAGTTGTTCTCCCAACTGACATTTCGACTCACAAGACCAGCAATTTGCTGTGAACCCTGAAGGGTTTCAGGGATCAGTAAAGGCGGGCTGAAAGTCCTGTTAACTCTGCCCACACTCTGGTTGAGACAGAGATACTGACAAGGGTATGAAGGGACAGTCAGGGATCATCAGAAAGGAGTTGCTGCAAACCTGTCAAGACGTCTGCGTGCGTGCGTGTGTGTGTGTGCACGCTGCCTCAGTGATATGTGCTGCAAAGATAAAAATGGTCCCATTGCCTTTCTGCTCCATCCAATCTTTTTTTCAATGCAGTAATTTATTAGCCAACACAGACACACTCACACACACACATCGCTGTCTCTAAACACCATTGGGCCACTATGCCGAGTCAGCCTTCTCCCAAGGACGTACACCCACAATCACACTTACCTCAGTAGTACTGTAATTATCTTCCATTAGAAGTTATCTACCTATTTTTTCCTGTCGGATTCCAAGTCCTTGCCTTAGGAATGGGGAGTTCTACTCATTTTGTTGGTCCTACTCATTCTGTTTCTAGGCATTTCCTCCTATATCTGATCCAGGGGGATAACCTTTTGAACTAAACTTAATTGTAGCACTACGGGGAGGGAGAGGGAGAGAGAGGGATGGCGAGAGAGAGAGGGAGAGAAGGAGGGGGTGTCATTGACAGAGAGAGCAATGAAAAGAAGAGTGCAGTGCCAGGTGGGAGAGGTTAAAGTTCAAGTATTGGAAGACGGGCATTCATTTATGCCAGATGTTCTGACCATCCTCATTGGATACCAGATGTTCCGGTTGCTGCGATTGGCAAATGCACAGGCCGCAGCCCCTCAAACAATCCCCTATTACTAAGGCATGCTGGGATTGTGCAATGGCTCTTTTCCCAGTCAGTCAATGGTTCCTGCTTTGATGTGTGTGTGCTTTAGTGTGCCTGTGCCTTTGTGTTCAGTTATGTCGTTGAACTGTCGGACTAGTGCTTTTGAGTGGACACTCGATGACTTCGTACACAAACACACGTTTCACTCAATTGTTACAGATAGGCGAATATGAACGTGCACTTGTCTTGTGTTAATGTTCTATGTTTTCAACTGAAGCATTAGCATCAGGTCAGCTGTAGTCTAGGCATTAAGAGATTTGAAGGAAAACCAGTTTGTTGTCCTGCATTGTGTTTCTCCAGCCCCTCATAAGGCACGACAAACCGGTCTGAATGTCTGTATATCTACTGTTCAGTCGCTCTCGCGGGAAGTGGGAAGGACCACAGTCATTTAGAGAAACTGTGTACTTTTGTGGTTGATGTCCAGAATATTTCAAGGTGTTGGTAGCATTAGACCGTCTCCCTGTCTGTTCTCTAAATGATGCTGTCACCCCCCGAGGCATAGTGAGAGGTAGGGGTCTGTGCGTGTCTTAGCGTGTTTCATTTTTTTTTTGTGTTCCCGTTGACACCTTCTGCCTAGAAACACACACACACACACACACACACACACACAGTCAATCATAGCAACAGTGGAGCAACCTGTGAGAGCGTGTAAGAATGTGAAACATGAGCTTTGCTCTCTACCTCCCCCCTTTTCTTTTCCTTTCTTTTTTCTTTCTTACTTTCAGTCTTTCCCTCTGTCTTTTGTCCCTATATGTGTGAGAGAACAATGAACACATTCTCAGAAGCATCAGTCGTAAGCACTCTTTTCACTCTCTCCTTCTTATCTCCCCCTTCCTCTCCTCGTCTCTCGCTACTCTTTCTCATCTGTCTCTCTATCTCATCTCTCACTAGTCTTTTTCATCTGTCTCCTCTTTATCTCCTCATCTCTCATTGCTCTTTCTCATCTGTCTATCTCATCTCTCACTGCTCTTTCTCATCTGTCTCCTCTTTATCTCCTCATCTTTCACTGCTCTTTCTCATCTGTCTCCTCTTTATCTCCTCATCTCTCACTGCTCTTTCTCACCTGTCTCCTCTCTATCTCATCTCTCACTGCTCTTTCTCATGTCTCCTCTTTCTCTCCTCTTTCTCTCCTCATCTCTCACTGCTCTTTCTCCTCTGTTTCTCTGTCTCATCTCTCACTGCTCTTTCTCACCTGTCTCCTCTCTATCTCATCTCTCACTGCTCTTTCTCATGTCTCCTTTTTCTCTCCTCATCTCTCACTGCTCTTTCTCATCTGTCTTTCTATCTTATCTCTAACTGCTCTTTTTCATCTGTCTCTCTGTCTCATCTCTCACTGCTCTTTCTCATCAGTCTCCTCTTTATCTCCTCATCTCTCTTTCTCTTTCTCATGTGTCTCCTGTTTATCTCATCTTTTGTTCCTCATTCTCATCTCCCTCTCTGTCATTGTTCTCTCTCTCATATCTTTAATAATGTTTGTCAGTTCTGATTAAATTTGACACATTTGTTTTAAACACACCCTCTGAGGCTGCTCAGCTCAAAAGCCACTACCCGTGTGTCAGAGAGAGAGGGAGAGGATGTTGGAACATTCGATAGCAATAGGAACACTGAGCTCTATATGCAGCCCAGGTTTAAACAAAGACGCACACATCCTGTATTTATTGATGTTTTACCGGAGGAGAGAAGAAAGTCCAGTAGCTGTAAATAAACTGAAAGACAAAAGGAGCATACATAACCCAGGCTTCCCCTGGAGGTCAGTGCCATTTGCCAGCACCGTCTGGATCTGTGGGGGTTAGTAATCAAATATGGAGAGTTCCTTCCACTGCGTAAGAATCCCGTCTTCGACATCCAGGTTGAGCTTTGGAAGACATCTCCAAAGTTGCTGTCACAAAGCAGTGCCTTGATCAATAACTGGATCACAAGAATGGGGATAAAAATGTGGTGAAGGTAATTAAAAAGGGAACCAAACAGATTGGATGTCGGACCAGTGTCTCGGGGACAGAGGAGATATGCTTCTCTTCACGGCATGTTTGCATACGAACTGTGCATACTCACCTGAGTCTTGACCCCAGGCCAAGATGACCCTGGGAGGTCCTCTAAAACGGAATGTCGGTTTGGGAGCCGCAACATGACTGTTGGTGTACAGCAGTGTGTTCTGGGATCCAGCTGAGTGGTTAGGTGGTACAGATTGCAGAGTGGCTCCCTGCCTGCCCACCCCCTTGCGTAAAGGACCACGTTGAGACAGAACCACGAGAGAAGAGGGTTTCTCCACATAGGCAAGGAGAGGTGTTTGTGCTCCGTCTCTATTATCAGTGGTAATCTTCAGGCAGGCAGACCGGTTGCCAAGGTAACTGAATTGCCCCCATTTTTTTCTGGGTTTGTGGAAGTGAAATGAAGAATTTAGATTTGTCTTTGGGGATCCTGCATCATGCACGAACACACGCACACAGACACTTTCACACACTGCTTATATCTCATTACACTTTGAATGATGGGAGGCCAGCAGCCTCTAGCTACATTTATCTTGAGCTACCACCCCCTCTTCTCCTTCCTCGGATTCCCCTCTCTCTTCTCTCCTTCCATCATTCCTTATTCAGACATATGTTTGTTCCATATTTGTATCTGTATATAGTATTGTTAGATGTATCTATTACGGGATACCTCTGAAAAAACTGTATACAAATACTATGAACAGATACATGTAATAACACTGTCTATAAACAAATATATCTAACGACACTGTCTATTAACAGACTTTTAACAAAACCTGAGCATTGTTTCTGACCATGTCCATCACTTTATGACCACCATGTACCCATCCTCTGATGGAATGCTTTCAGCACCTTGTTGAATCAATGCCACGTAGAATTAAGGCAGTTCTGAAGGTGAAAGGGGGTCAAACACAGTATTAGTATGGTGTTCCTAAAAATCCTTTAGGTGTGTATCTAACAACAGTCTATGAACAGATATATCTAAGGACACTGTCTGCTGACAGATAGATCTAACAACACTGTCTATGAACAGATATATCTAAGGACACTGTCTATAGACAGATACCTTTAACAACACTGTTTATAAACAGATAACAACACTGTCTATAGACAGATAACAACACTGTCTATAGACAGATAACAACACTGTCTATAGACAGATACCTTTAACAACACTGTTTATAAACAGATAACAACACTGTCTATAGACAGATAACAACACTGTCTATAGACAGATAACAACACTGTCTATAGACAGATAACAACACTGTCTATAGACAGATAACAACACTGTCTATAGACAGATAACAACACTGTTCCTACATGAATCCCTCACTGCATTTTGCTTGTTTCCTCATTCTATAATCACCCCTCATTCAAATTGCTTTAATGCCTCTAGCAACATACCCCCGATTTCATTCCAGCTCTTCTTTCTTTCCTCATAACTCCTTGTTTTTTCTATCATCTAATCTCCACATACCCTCTCCTTCAGGCAGTGCGTGTGTGTGTGCGTGTGCGTGTGTGTGTGCGTGTGCGTGTGCGCGTGTGCGTGTGCGTGGTTGCAGAATGAGCAGCCGCAGTGCCTCAGCCCTGGTCTGTGGTTCACACCTCTGTTAATGCTATTTTAATGAAGACATTCATCACATCCTCCCCTGAAACCTCACACAACAACACACACACACATATGTATAGTTGTCTTGAGCAGTATCTGTGTTGTGGAGTGTGTCCTGCATCAGAGAGAACAGAGACATGCTGTGTATCTCCTCTTTGTATTCTTTAAAAAAAAATGTTTTGCGTTTTCAGGAATCTTTGCTATTTTGCACTAATGTCTCCTCACCATATTTAATTATTTATCTGAATAATAATCTTCTTTGAGCAAATATTTTCTATGGATTCAATGGCAGGTCTTGTGCTGATATCAAGAGGGGATTTCATGCCAAATGTTATTTCTCACATGCTATATAAACAGTAGGGATATTACACTTTTTACAATAATGTAGAGGAAGAAAACAGTATGAGAAAGGAAAGGTAACACAGAATATATACGGTATATACAGTATATGTAATGAATAACAAATGGCAATTAATAAAGACAGAAATCTAGTCATGCTTTGTCTTTGGAAAACACACCTAATAATAATAAGACTATCAGTGAAATCTAGAGAAGTGCCTAGCCTTTGGCAAACACATCAATAACTAATGAAAATAGCTTGACTTAGGCCTATACAGACAGGACCAGTACCAAATCATTGTGCAGGGAAATCAGATAGTTTAGGTTTAACTACTGTACTTAGAGATCCTTGTGAAGGTATTCACACCACTGACAAATTCTTTCATATCCTGAAAGTACACCCATAGCTTCAATTGCTGGTGTTGCCTTTTTGGCTAAAATAACTTAATGTAGCTGTTTCTTGTTACTGTAGACCAGTCTCTTAAATCAGCTGGAAGACTATTTTTACTATTTTACCACTGTTCTTTCATTGCTGCTTCAAATGTGTCATGGTCCAGGGCTGTCTTTCATGCACGTCCCACTTAAAGTCCACCAACAGCATTTTGATTGTGGCCTGGTCATTCTTTAAACCTCCATTTCTTCTTTTTGGCACAGTCTATTGTAGCTTGACTTGTGTGTTTTCGAACATTGTCCTATTGTAAGATCCATTTTCTATTTCTATTTTTATTTCTATTTATCTTTTTGACAGATGTCCTCACATTCTCTTCAGAATTCTCGGGTACAATATGGAATTAATGGTTGACTCAGTGTTTAAAGCAGCTCCAAAACGTAATGCCACACCTCCAAGCTTTAAGGTTGGTGTTTGGTTCTTCTGATCAATGGCAGTGTTTTGTCTGGTATTTCAGGCCAAACAGTTACACCTTCGATGGATTTGTCCAAAGCACATAATTCCAGTCATTTTGATCTTTAACCAGTTGTTGTCTTACAAAGGTCAGTCATGGCTTGACAATTTTTTTTGAGAGCAGACACTCCTTCCTTCCTGACCTCCCATGTAGTCCACGTTTGGAGAGTCTCTTTCTGACATTTGACTCATGCACTTTGACACTGATTGTTGCGAGAGAGATCTATATATCCTCTGATGTTACCCTGGGGTTCTTAGAGACCTTGATGAGCATTTTCGGTCAGCTCTTGGAATGTGATGGAACAACCTGTCCTATGTAGATGGCTAATGTTCTGGAATTTTCTCCATTTGTAGATGATCCATCGCACAGTAAAATTATGTACTTAGAATTGCTTGGAAATGGCTTTGTAACCACTTCCAGACTCATGGGCATTAATATAATTTCTTCTGAGGACTTCAGATTGGTATTTTGGTCTTGGCATATTGTGTTACCAAACACCCTTATGGTTAAGACCAAGAGGGAGTACTTACTTTTTCTCATGGCTGTATGTAGGGCTGTCGCAATAACTGCATCATCGCTTAACCACAGCAGTGTAGACAGTACAGACAGTACTTGGAAAACATGTCATTTTTTTATAGTATATTATTTTACATTTTCCACTTCATTGTTAAGTAAAATATATTACTGTAGGCATAACTAACCTAATCTGAAAACTCATCTTCTCTGGTTTTGAGGCTCCACTAGAAAACAAGTGGATTTGCACTCTTTGAATGGCAGTTAGGAAATGTCCATTGTTAGCATAAGGGGAGTTATTTTGATTAGATTTGGTTCTGTTCATTTTAGTCTTTAGGCCTAGAACTAACACTTGTTTAGGCCTAAACTTTTAGTGATCCCACTTTGAAACAATAATAAATGTTTTTTTTTTCCTTTTTACCGTAGGCTGAGTAAGGTTGCCACGATACAAGGTGGATCTGGTATGGCCTGTTCTGTTATCACTGAATGAGCCGAAAAACAATGGCTTTGGTAGCTAAATCAAATGTTGCGTCACATTTCGGCACATTTTTACCAGTAAAATGTCTTCCCATGTGGCAATGTGCATGTCTGTGTGTCTGTGGTTAGACTTTGAATCTCAACTTTGCTTTGAACTTTTAGTATATACACAAACACACACCACAGTTACGTACGGAAATAATTGGACACTGACACACGTTTTGTTATTAAGGCTGTTTACCAAAATATATTCAAGTTATAGTTAAATAATATGGACTTTAAGCCCATAACAATAGGAATATGGGCTTAAAGTGCAGTCTCTCAGCTTTAATATTAGGGTATTCACATCCAAATTGGAGGAAGGGTTAAGGAATTACAGCTCTTTAATATGTAGCCGGCCTCTTTTTCAAGGGGCCAAAAGTAATTGGACAATTGACTCAAAAGCTGTCTCATGGACAGGTGTGGACTATTCCTTCATTAGTTCTTCCTCAATTAAGCAGGTAATAGATCTGGAGTTGATTCCAGTTGTGTCATTCACATTTGGAAGCTGTTGCTGTGAACCCACAACATGTGGTCAAAGGAGCTCTCAATGCAAATGAAAAAGGCCATCCTTAGGCTTCAGAAATAAGAAATTCCATCAGTGAGATAGCAGAAACATTAGGAGTGGCCAAAACAACAGTTTGGTACATTCAGAGAAAAAAGGAACGCACTGGTGAGCTCTGCAACACAAAAAGGCCTGGAGTCCACGGAAGACAACAGTGGTGGATGATCGTAGGATCTTTTCCATGGTAAAGAAAAACCCCATCACAACATCCAGGCAAGTGAAGAACACTCTCCAGGAGACCATAAAGAGAAGCCTTCACAAGAGCAAATACAGAGGGTTCAGCACAAGGTGCAAACCATTCATAAGTTTCAAGAATAGAAAGGCCAAATTAGACTTTGCCAAAAAACATCTACTAAAGCCAGCCCAGTTGTGGCACAGCATTCTTTGGACAGATGAAACTTAGACCAACCTGTACCAGAATGATGGGGGGAAAAAGTATGGAGAAGGCTTGGAATGGCTTATGATCCGAAGCATACAACATCATCTGTAAAATACAGTGGAGGCAGTGTGATGGCATGGGCATTTATGGCTTCCAATGACACTGGGTCACTAGTGTTTATTGATGATGTGACAGAAGACAGAAGCAGCTGGATGAATTCTGAAGTGTATAGGGAATGCTCTGATTCAGCCAAATTCGGTGGAGTTGATTGGACAGCGCTACACTTTACAGATGGAATACTGCGAAAGCTACTCAGGGGTTTTTAAGGCAAAGACGTGGAATTTTCTGCAATGGCCGAGTCAATCACCTGATCTCAACCCGATCGAGTATGTATTTCACTTGATGAAACTCCCACGAACAAACAACAACTGAAGACAGCTGCAGTAAAGGCCTGGCAAAGCATCACAAAGGAGGAAACCCCGTGTTTGGTGATGTCCATGCATTCCAGACTTGAAGCAGTCATTGCCTGCAAAGGATTCTCCACAAAGTTTCTAAAATGAAAATATTCTTTATGGTTGTGTTAATTTGTCCAATTACATTTGAGCCCCTGAAATAAGGGAACTGTATGAAAATGGTTGCAATTCCTAAATGTTTCATGTAGGGATGAAAGCCCTACACTTCAATTGCATCTCGGTTGTTACATTTCAAATCCATTGTGGTGGCGTACAGAGCCCAAATTATGAAAATTGTGTTTGTGTCCAAATATATCCGGACGGAACTGTATATTATTATACCTAGGATGACCTTTCTGGGACAAAAATGTATTCCCATAAAAAAAATCCTATTGTCCCTGACAGTAAAACTAACCCTAACCCCAAAATCTAAACCTGATCTTAACTTCTAACCCGAAACAAACCATAGCCTAATTTAAACCAGAATGTTTTCCTACTCCAGATTTGTAATCCACGTGCGCACACACAGACAAACCCACACACAGAAACAACAAATGTTGTTCATTTATGTTTTTAATGAAGGTTGGGGAGAGAGACACTCCTGGAGAATACTCCTCTGCTGGGGACAGCGTTGACCTCCCTCCACTCCATTGGACCACCAGTGCTCCGTCACTTCTCACTGACACCAGATGTCCTCAGACACACACACACACACACACATTTACACGTATACTAGACTGCATAACTCATTTAATACTTGCCACAGGGTCAGGAGGACATGGCACTCGCACACACACAGTTAATGTCCGTGGGTTCAGGGGTTAGGGGTCAGGGGTGAAGGAGCAGAGTGAGGAATTGGAGTAATGAGAACTCCTTAGACAGTAGGCTGACCTCCCCCACTGTTTGGATCACTGTAACACAGACACATCTCTGTCAAATATACCTCTGTCTGTTCAAAAGATGTGGAACATTGTTGTTTCAGTTTGTTGTCAGACAAGTTCTTGCTAGTGTTTCTGCTGAAAACTATCCCATAATGCACTCCTCCTAACCGTCTTTGTGTAGACACTGTAACGTTCTGGTAAATGCCCCAGGGTCTTTTCTTACCTCTTTCCAGTCTCTGTCTCTTTCTATGTATTTATCATTATTTCCGTCTTTCTTTGATTGGTGGACTCATTGGAAGAATCTGTAAGCTCTGTCGAAATCCAGTTCCATCAATATATATCTCTCTCGAAATCTTTCTTTATATATATCTCTCTGCCACACTTTGTCTATCCGTTTATCTCTCTCCTCTATCTGTCTCTCTCATTTCAGTTTTGAGGGATTTATTCGCCTGGGAAACATTTTACTTTGCCAAAAAAGGTGGAACATTTTAAAAATGTACAATGAAATAATATTTTTTTTCAGGATGATTTGATCTCTGTAACATGCATGTGTAAGCATGTTTGGGGTTGTCAGATCCTTGTGGCGCTGTTTAAACAGAGCCTACCAAACATGTAGTAATGTAACACATCAGTGCTGTTCTACTATGTAGAATGACATCAGTACAAACCAGGAGATGTTCTGTTCTACTATGTAGAATGACATCAGTACAAACCGGGAGATGTTCTGTTCTACTATGTAGAATGACATCAGTACAAACTGGGAGATGTTTTGTTCTACTATGTAGAATGACATCAGTACAAACCGGGAGATGTTTTGTTCTACTATGTAGAATGACATCAGTTCAAACTGGGAGATGTTCTGTTCTACTATGTAGAATGACATCAGTACAAACCGGGAGATGTTTTGTTCTACTATGTAGAATGACATCAGTACAAACCGGGAGATGTTTTGTTCTACTATGTAGAATGACATCAGTTCAAACTGGGAGATGTTCTGTTCTACTATGTAGAATGACATCAGTACAAACCGGGAGATGTTTTGTTCTACTATGTAGAATGACATCAGTACAAACCGGGAGATGTTTTGTTCTACTATGTAGAATTATATCAGTACAAACCAGGAGATGTTTTGTTCTACTATGTAGAATGACATCAGTACAAACCGGGAGATGTTTTGTTCTACTATGTAGAATGACATCAGTACAAACCGGGAGATGTTCTGTTCTACTATGTAGAATGACATCAGTACAAACCGGTAGATGTTTTGTTTTTCACACTTCACACTACCAATGAGAAATTCCCGCTGCGCTCTATTGTCAATAAACACAGGTGTGCACAATTTATGGTGACCCCTGACCTGGAAGGTAGCATAAACTCATGATGTTGTGAGCTGGGAGGTAGCTAACGGCGCACTCTGTGGAGGTGCTGTTGCCAGTGATTAGTAGAATTGTCTCAGTTTCCTTCTGATGCTGTTGATGGAGCTTCCTGTGTCGACAGAGACATTGTCTATAGACCTCAGCAGCCACGGAGAGTGTCTGTCGGAAAACGATCCTACGTTACCTCTGTAGGTGACATGCCACACTTGACAATTATAAGAAATGTGTCTCCAACGCAAATCTGGCATGAAGCCTTGTTCATCTACATGAAACTGTTGTGTTGTAAATGCGCTTACGCAGGCATCTCCGCACACCCCCGGCAACAGATCATAGAATTAGGTGGTGTCATTTCTCTGTAAGCCCTCTCCATTCATGCACGCGCGTGTCCATTTTTCACTTTCTTTTGGTTGTAGTAATGACGGAAATGCTTAAATGTAGGTCACACATGTTGATACATTTTTCCAGCCGAGGGAACATCCACCTGTCCCAATGACTCGCGAAACCCCGAACCCCATTGTTCTTCGTGAGCATTCCCACACGTTGCACCTCTGGTTTGAAAATGTGAACACTAAGCCCTCATATAGCAGGCCATTATGATGTCATCCGTGGATGACCCCCCCCCCCACCACATTGTGCTGTATTGCGTCCGGCCCTGCAAGTGACAATGACTGCATTCTCAGTTTCGTCAGAGGTCTTCTAGACTGCTCTGAACTCTGACTGGCGCAGTCTGAGGCCTGCCACCCTCTAACGCTATCATTAACTAGGGGAAATACGCTTGAACAGGCTTGCTTTTCACTTCACCAGTGACTTTGAAAAGATGTTTCTGGTTGCTTTTGCCTTTGATTCCAAGACGTGAGGCTGGAGGACCACATGTTTTTGTGTGTGTGTGTCTTAGAGGTAGAAAGAGATGGGTGTTTATTTCTCTATCAGCAGGACTCTGGCAGATCAAACGGGCTTCCTCTGCGGATAAAAGGGGGAGAGGGGATGGAGAGGGAGAGGGGGGATGGATGGGGTGAGAAGGGGGAGGGGGAAGAGACAGAGAGAGAGCAGCTCTTTGTAGTCTGTCTGATAAACCGAATGGGCCAGATCAACAAACTGGACTTGGAAAACCACCATGGGGTGTGTGTGTGTGTGTGTTTGTGTGTGAGAGAGATTGTAGAGAAAAGTAGTATGTTCTGCTCTCACCCCTCAGTGCTGGGGCACTATCAATAATTCACCAGCACATCACACCATACAATGCCACACAGTTCTGCCTCTTCCCCCTCTCCTCCTTCTGGACCTCTTCTACTTCACACACCCTGTTCTATCTCTCCCTCCCTGTAGTCTAGAGCTGAAAGGCTGTTGTAGGTCTCATTTCCAGCTTCAGTAGTTGTTTTTGTTGGCCTCCTCTCGTCTCTCCCATTTCACACTCTCTCTCTGTGGATCAGTGTCTTTCTCAGCTCGCTCTCCCCAAATGGTGTTCCTGCCAGTGAGGGGCCAATGAGAGGCCAGTGTTATTGTGTGCAGGGGTCCATGGGGCCCGACAGGAAAGTGTGTGGCCACCTACACTCCTCTGCTCTATTGTGAGTGTGTCCTATGGTCCTGATTATGGCTACCGGCGAGCACACAATAGAACACACACTCAGACACAACAATTATCACTTTATTAAAAATGCACTCAGAAGGACACACACATGGGCCACACTAAGCTGACCTCCTGACGCCGGTCAGAGACAGACATCGCCATGGTTACTGGGCATGTTGCTCTTGATTCTAAATTCCCTGTCATGCATCATGCGAGCCAATCGGAGGAGCTCTGAGGTCATGCGATGCCCCGGAGCTGTCAGTCGCAGGGACTGTTAGCCAACAGTTACTGTAGTTCATTGTTGTGTGGTTGACAAAGGCAAGCTTACTCAGGAAAATGTCATGGGCCATGTAAAGTTAGCCTCGCACAGCTGCCTAATCTTGCAGGTTTGCTGACATCCGTGTAGGATTGAATATAAGTGCGGGGAATCAGGCGACTGCTTTTATAATGACTGATTAGGGCACACACACACACACACACACACACATTTTCTTAACATTTTTAAACACACGTGCTCTTTGGCCATAAACCCCTGAAGTGCTTAATTACTATAAGAAATTGGTTACCATTGCATTTACAGTGGGGAGAACAAGTATTTGATAACCTGAGCAGTGTTTCCCATTTACAAAGCATGTAGACATGCTTATCATAGGTGCTCTTCAACTCTGAATGACGTAATCTAAAACAAAAATCCAGAAAATCCCATTTTTTTAAGTAATTAATTAGCATTTTATTGCATGACATTAGTATTTGATACATCAGAACATAACTTAATATTTGGTACGGAAACCTTTGTTTGCAATTACAGATATCATACGTTTCCTGTAGTTCTTGACCAGGTTTGCACACACTGCAGCAGGGATTTTGGCCCACTCCTCCATACAGACCTTCTCCAGATCCTTCAGGTTTCAGGGCTGTCGCTGGGCAATCCCTCCAAAGATGTTCTATTGGGTTCAGTTCTGGAGACTTGCTAAGCCACTCCAGGACCTTGAGATGCTTCTTACGGAGCCACTCCTTAGTTGCCCTGGCTGTGTGTTTCGGGTCGTTGTCATGCTGGAAGACCCAGCCACGACCCATCTTCAATGCTCTTACTGAGGGAAGGAGGTTGTTGGCCAAGATCTCGCTATACATGGCCCCATCCATCCTCCCCTCAATACGATGCAGTCGTCCTGTCCCCTTTGCAGAAAAGCACCCCAAAGAATGATGTTTCCACCTCCATGCTTCGTGGTTGGGATGGTGTTCTTGGGGTTGTACTCATCCTTCTTCCTCCAAACACGGCGAGTGGAGTTTAGACCAAAAAGCTTTGTTTTTGTCTCATCAGACCACATGACCTTCTCCCATTCCTCCTCTGGATCATCCAGATCGTCATTGGCTTCAGACGGGCCTGGACATGCGCTGGCTTGAGCAGGGGGACCTTGCGTGAGCTGCAGGATTTTAATCCATGACGGCATAGTGTGTTACTAACGGTTTTCTTTGAGACTGTGGTCCCAGCTCTCTTCAGGTCATTGACCAGGTCCTGCCGTGTAGTTCTGGGCTGATCCCTCACCTTCCTCATGATCACTGATGCCCCACAAGGTGAGATATTGCATGGAGCCCCAGACCGAGGGAGATTGACCGTCATCTTTAACTTCTTCCATTTTCTAATAATTGCGCCAACAGTTTCTCACCAAGCTGCTTGCCTATTGTCCTGTAGCCCATCCCAGCCTTGTGCAGGTCTACAATTTTATCCCTGATGTCCTTACACAGCTCTCTGGTCTTGGCCATTGTGGAGAGGTTGTAGTCTGTTTGATTGAGTGTGTGGACAGGTGTCTTTTATACAGGTAACGAGTTCAAACAGGTGCAGTTAATACAGGTAATGAGTGGAGAACAGGAGGGCTTCTTAAAGAAAAACTAACAGGTCAGTGAGAGCCAGAATTCTTACTGGTTGGTAGGTGATCAAATACTTATGTCTTGCAATAAAATGCAAATTAATTATTTAAAAATCATACAATGTGATTTTCTGGATTTTTGTTTTAGATTCCATCTCTCAAAGTTGGAGTGTACCTCTGATAAAAAAATTACAGACCTCTACATGCTTTGTAAGTAGGAAAACCTGCAAAATCAGTAGTGTATCAAATACTTGTTCTCCCCACTTTAGTACAGTTAAAAAAGTATGTTTTTTATCTCCGCAGTGTGATCTCATGGTCCTCCCCAGGTTTCAGACAGTCATCATTCAGTATTTTTCACCATCCGGTTAATAATTCTACTACAACTGGCTTGTACTAAAATACTGTCACTGCCTTCTTCGGTGCTGTAAAGGGGGTTTCAATACCGTTTACCTAAACATTTTAGTTAGATGTTGTTTTGTTAGTGGTTTGTTTGCAGCATCATCTGCATCATCAGCTGTTAACATCTAGTCTTGATTCTTGGTTATGTGTTTGCATTTTTTGTGAGTTGCTGTTTGTGACAACACAAAGAAGTCTCAATGCAAGTGAAGTTGGGTATTGTTATTCATATGAATAATAATAAATCAATCAGAGACGTAGCCAAAACATTAGACTGAAGAAGAAGGCACAGGTTAGCCCTGCAATGGCAAATGATCTGCTAGACCAAGGACCTGCAGTGGATGCCAAAAGAATGCTCACCGCAATTAAATAAAACATGTTAAAGATCAGGCACTTTCTTCGGGAGGTTGACATGGAGGTATGAACTTCTCCCTTTTGCAGAAGACGTAGCCAGCCAAGCTACAGAGGGTGGACTGCAATGTGCAAAAAAACTAGTTAGCTTAAAAAATACAAGAACTGAAAGTGGCTACAGTACAGTCCTGGCAGAAACTCCCCCAGTGTCTGTTGATGTCTGTGGGTCAACTACTTCAGGTAGTCACTGGATGTAGTATTTCCCTCTGATTAAATGGTTCATTCAAATCCTTTGTGCTGGAGCACAGATCAAAAACAAGAAATTATTGTGTCCCTGTCCAAATCCATGGACTTTTCTTCAGAGTATGTTAGGATCTCTCACTGTTGGATGCTGTAGCCATATATGTCCATCCATCTGTGGCTAACTCAACACGGAGTGCATTGGACAGTTCAATAACAGCTTTGATTTGGGCTTGCTTATATAGACTATATAGTCTGGTAGCTGTTTGCTGAAATGGGGATGAAACGAAACGTTGTAAACGTTCAGAATCCGATACAATGAGCTTCTTTAATACAACTGAGTGAAAATGTTGTGTTGCTCCGGTTGCTGGAATACAGGGGTGTCATCTGTGTTTCTTCTTGGAATTACAATAGGCATCACCTACAGGCCGAGGGTTTTTAATGTAATAAAAGGCTGTTATTCTATGTCTTTGGTTCACTGGGCAGATTGAACCAAGGTCCCACTACCAAATAGTTGTGTGCCAATCTGTGGACCGTTTCACATCAGGGACAGGGTTAGTCTGTTAGCTTACCCTGGTAATTAGCCTATTTTATCCCAGCGTAGCACTGTTAGCTCACCCTGGTAACAAACCTATTCTAGCCTAGCCTATCAGTATTAGCACACCCTGGGAATTAGCCTATTCTACCTTATTGTAGCAGTATTAGCTTGCAGTTGGGAGTCTGATCAAGAGACCGTCAAAAATAATCCTGTAATTGTTATGATCTGTTTCTTGGCATTGAGTGTGTTGCAATGGGTGGGCGTTGAAGAAAATAAAACGTTAAAATGGGAAGAGGACTAAGGATTTGTTAAAGCTCTTGGTTCAGCCTGAAATAGCCCAGTGCGAAACACACACACACACACACACCCCACACACACACACACACACACACACACCCCACACGTACCCGACACAGAGAAAAGAAAGTAAGCTAGTGCCTGCAGCCCTTTCCATCTCTTGTCCTGCATGTCAAATCTGTGTGTGTGTGTTGCCTGTAGACAATCTCTGCAGCATTCATCAGACCATTCATCAGCATCTGCCCACGAATCAGATTATCTGACAGGATTTGGACTCTAGACTTCTAGGTCCAGTTTAAACATGGACAGACTGGACTGGAAATGGACTGTGTCTTCTGCATGGCTGTTATACTATCTGAGTGGAGAGGGTCGGTGGGGGGACGGGGGACGGTGGGGGGTAGGTAGGGAGGATGGGGGGTAGGTAGGGAGGGAGGGAGGGAGGGAAGAGGGGTGGTGGGTAGGGAGGGAGGGTGGGGGGTAGGGAGGGAGGAGGGGTGGTGGGTAGGGAGGGTGGGGGGTAGGTAGGGAGTGAGGGAGGAGGGGGGGGGGAGGATGGGTTGGAGGGAGAGAGGGAGGGAGGATGGGGGGTAGGTAGGGAGGGAGGGAGGGGTGTAGGTAGGGAGGATGGGGGGTAGGTAGGGAGGGAGGGAGGGAGGGGTGTAGGTAGGGAGGATGGGGGGTAGGTAGGGAGGGAGGGGTGTAGGTAGGGAGGATGGGGTGTAGGTAGGGAGGGAGGGGTGTAGGTAGGGAGGATGGGGGGTAGGTAGGGAGGATGGGGGGTAGGTAGGGAGGATGGGGGGTAGGTAGGGAGGATGGGCAAAAATAGAGCATGTTTTAATTCCTTCCCCAGGTTGTTTTTGTTGCAGTGTATCTGCGCGGCTGAGGTGTGTAGGTCTGTGTGTGTTTTGTTGTCCCAGGCCATCTCTGCGTGTGGGCTGCCCCACTTTCTCTCTATTCATATCTTTCCACCATGGAGCCAGCCCAGACAGCTCTGACTGACTGAGTGGGACATCTGGGTCGTCTCCGGCAACTGGCGAACCCGTCTTTGTGACAATTTAGACTACATCAGTTGCCGTGAAAACAATTTCATTTAAATAACATTAACATAATATGTGAATACAATTGACCTGGAAGGCGTGCAAACTCGCTGACAATGTTGTTTCCCTGGTAACTCCAATGACGCTCTCCGTCGAGAGTGCTGTTTCTGGTGGTAGTGGAAATGATTTGGTGTCAGTGTGAAATGTGTTTAGTTGCTTTCTTACAACATATCTTTTTTCAACTGTTTACACTTGGGCTGCACAATTCGGATGTTTTGACATGTATTGGCCAAATATATTATTAGAAATTGCAATTTTCAAACACTGTGGTGTGAAGGATGTGGATAACCTCACTTCTAAAATGAGGTCATAATAATCAGGGCTGGCATAATGTGCTAACTGAAAAAAAGAAGGTTTTGAAGCTAACTCTAACCATGCTGTTGTGTATTTGGGACAATATCTCTGTGCCACTCACTAGCTGAAAGCCGAAGTCTTCGTTAGCACTGGCAGTGTGAACTCAAACTAACATTTCAAAACTATCAGGTATTTGAACAAAACTACTGTAAATTGTAAATAGCAAAGAAACATAGAAACTAAGTCTCACTTAAGGAGATGACCATGCAGTACTGAACTAAATATAGATCGGTACTAGTTAGTTGTTTATACACATGGCCTTTGCTGCACACCAAGTACAGGCTTAGCTCTTATTTTCTTCTCTTCCCTGTTGACCACACACACCCGCCTCCGGGGTCTTGGTTTCTGTGGCAATTGCTCCCGTAGCAGCCTGTCTCCATGGTTAATTGGAGCCTGTATTTCATTGGTCAACGTGTCGTTACCGACAACCGCTTTAGCCGCCTCTCGGGCCGCCCCTCTGCCAAAGCCATTACCCGGCAAGGACACTTCCTGGCACACACTAAATCACACACGCGCTGTCTGTTTCACAAACGCACACGCGCTCACGTATAAACACACACTCGCGCACACGCTTTTCAACGCAGACACACACACACACTGACACACACACACAGACACACATGAGTGTGCCGACTGTGACAAGAGGAACCATGAATTATACTTTCGGTGCAGTGACTGGGGGAGGGGATGGGGGAGGAGAAGGGGAAGGGAGGTTGTGATTAAGAGATTGCAGTAGCGAGGACGTCTAATTGTGATTCAGCTGTTGGCCTGAGTCACTGTGGTGTGAGAGAGGGCCCATCCTGTCACCAGGTGTCACAGCTTTCTCCACGCCCCAGACGGACCTCAGCTGGTAGCGTAGCGCCTGGAATGCCAGGGTTCACTATAGAATGCCAGGGTTCACTATGGAATGCCAGGGTTCACTATGGAATGCCAGGGTTCACTATAGAATGCCAGGGTTCACTATGGAATGCCAGGGTTCACTATGGAATGCCAGGGTTCACTATAGAATGCCAGGGTTCTCTATGGAATGCCAGGGTTCACTGCTGAATGCCAGGGTTCACTATGGAATGCCAGGGTTCACTATGGAATGCCAGGGTTCACTGCTGAATGCCAGGGTTCACTGCTGAATGCCACGGTTCACTATGGAATGCCAGGGTTCACTATGGAATGCCAGGGTTGTAGGTTAACTTCCTGTTGGGGGGCGCCGTATGGATGTGTGCTTTATCTGCTGTAGGTTTGCATTAACTGTAAGTATCTCTGTGTTAGAGCGTCTGACGACCGACGTTAACGTTAAGAGACGTCAAATCACGGCTGTCCGCTGTCTCTAGAGGGTTTGCCTTTACAAGTGTCTCCTTGAAACATGCTTTTATGTGTGTGTGTGTGTGTGTGTGTGTGTTACATCAATCCTCCATAGATCTGAGTGATCTGTTGTCGGCCAAAAGGTCTGCGTTTTGATCAGACGCAGGAATCCACAGACAGCAGCAGAAATGTCTCTGGAAGAACAGGGGGTAATGAGTGTGAACGTGGGGTGTAATTCATGTGACAGTGTGGTGTGTCTGGGGACTGTGTGTGTGTGTGTGTGTGTTCGTCATTTTGTAGTGTGCTCTAGTAGTCTGTACTCTGAAACAAAGGCTCTTAGTTCTTAGACTGCTAGATAAGGATCATCACCACTACCACCTTGCCCTCTAAGTCTCATTATTTCTCACCCTCCCAATCTCTTTCTCTCTCTGTTTAAGTCATTTCACAGACACTCATACAGTGCAACTTACAGTAGTGAGGATGTCCATTTTCCTATTTCCTCTGTGGGAATGGACCCATGCCCTAACCCTGGGCTACTCTCCTTTGTCTTCCTCTGTCTTTCCCAGCCTTTGTTAATGACCTGCTGATGCCCTCTGGAATGTTGTGATAATAAGAGTGGGCACTGGTGCTGCACACTCATAATGAATGATATCAGCTACATTTCTGAGATGTCTGTGTCCGTGTGTGTTATTGACATTGTTACAGAATGGGGAACATAGGGCTTAAGTTATACATAAGGAGAGGTAGGAGGCATAGGAGACAGGAGAGTTAGGAGACATTGGAGAGTTAGGAGACATAGGAGAGATGCACTGCTGTGCTGTGGGAGTGAACCTATTACACACCACGTTAGGCTTCAAAGACCTGCCTCACATCCGTATGGACACACACACACACACACACACACAGGCTGTCTCTGTGATGTAGACCTTACGGTTTATCAGGAGTCTCGCCCACCACACTGATTTCACATCCCCTCTCAAAGGGACATGACTGGGAGTCTTTGGCAGGTGCGCTGAACAGGCCGTCAGTTTTAATAGGCAGATCTCCCAGACACCGCCGCTATTCAGCATCCTCTTAGAACCTCTCCGCTAAATGTGCACTTCAAAGCACAAGTCATTTAAACAAAGGAAGCTAGTATTCAAAATCTCAAAGCACACTTTTTGGAAGTAGTTTTCACTTTGCCCAAACTCCCTCGCGTTTCCCAAGCAGAATGTGGCTGATGTGACATTTCATTGATTCATACCGATGCAGCAGCTCCGCTAGCGCACCTTTATGCCATCAGGATAATGGCACTCTGAGGCTACTTGCAGTAAGGGTTAGAGCGATATCGTTTTTTTAAGGCCGATATATTTTTAAAGTGGCCGATAACCAATTTTATATGCCGATATTCCCCATCTTTAAATTTGAATACAATTTACACCAGAATAATTCCACATACGACATAGACACATAAGTGACTTTCAATGTACCTTTCATTTTTTAAATATAAATCTCAAAATAGAGTTCAGAGATTTGCTGAAATGTATTTTGGTTGAAAAGCAATAACCTTTAGTATTCAGTTAAACTAAGCATCAAAACCACAATGCTATGTAAAGGTATTTTCACTTCCCTGAGTAGTGAAATAAGTAACCTCTTTAAGTAAAACAGGTTGTCTTAAATAATAACATAAAGTTAATGTGTACATGGCACATTGTTGTTAGAGCTGGTGAATGTGAAAGTCTTTGTTTAATTCACAGCTGTAGTTTGATTTGCGTCACAGTTTAATATCCAAAGACTCATAGGAAAATACTTTACCTTGCTTGATTGTTGTTAGGACCACTGAATAGTGAAAGGATCACACTGTCGCATATTTCTTTTGATGACACATGACACCTTCCTGTTAGCGGTGGCTGGCAGCAGCTTTTAGATCTGCACACCAGTGGGGCATTTTGATCAACTACATGAAAGGGATTATCGGCTTGGCCAATGTCCAAGGGCCGATAACACCTTAATTAGTAAAAGGCAAAAATCGTCGCAGATAATCGACCAGGCCGATAATGGGCAACACTAGTTGCGATCTGTGAAAACCATGGTCACACTTTATTTGGATTGTCCAGCTACTCTACAGATTGTAACGCTACCAACAAACTGTGGAGTGAAGTGAAGGGCAGCATTATATTGTTATTGGCCTATTCTGTTCACGTCTGTCATTATTGCTTTACTGACTAGAGTGGTGTCTTCCTGTCTTCAGCCACTATTGTTACAGTACATGTCATGAGAGGTGACGCCTGCTTCTGTTCCCTGACGCCAGGACATGATAGTAAAGGAATGGGTCCAGGGAGAAGTTTGACCTTTCAGCCAATTCTTCCAAATCAGTCATTCGAATGTGGCACAGCTAGAAGACGACCGGCCATCCCTCGGGGTGTGGTTCCTCTCTAGGTATCTTTCTTTATTCTAGGGTGTTTTTCCTAGCCAATGTGCATCAGCCCCATGATGGTGGGGTCAGGCAACATGCTCATGGTCCCCATTCACTGACACATTCTCTCCTGGATGGTCTGCAGACACATTCACTATGATCAACTACAGGACAGGATACCAGGACTGGGTTTCGTTTGAAAACGTTTGTCCACACACACACACACACACACAGCAGGTTTTCTTCCTGTGCTGGTGTTGTGGATTAGTGTGTTAAATCCTGACTGGCTGCTAGGATGATCACTATGATGTCGTGGGCATCCGGGCAACAACACAGACACAGTGGGAGAGCTCGGTGTGCTGTCGTGTTTGTCCCGCTCGTTTCAGCACAGCACCCTAGGCATCTTGGGTTGTGTGTGTGTGAATCAGTTTGGCCTCTCCATATCTCCTTCAACAGATGGTACACTCTCCAGTCGCCCAGTCACGGTACACAGCATTAAGAGGGGAGGTGTCGGCCCGGGCCAGACTGTGGCACAGATGGCACTTGGTTCTGGTGCCGTGGAAGTCTGGAGATTGACCTCCTGTGAGGAGATACTTCCCTACCTCCTGGAAGAAACACTGATGTCAAAATCAAGACCTCAGAACCGCCCTGGTTGCCGGGAACATACATGTTTAGCGGTTCGTGTTTCTGCCAAAAGATTTAGGATTTTCTCGCTTTCTGTTTGACTGTTACGTTTGTTTGGGATTTTTTGGGTCGTTTCCCATATGTCTGCTCTGTGAATAGGACAAGATGCAGCCGTGTAAACCCTGCTCCAGGGACAGAGTGAGCACAGCCTGCTTTAACTGGGTTGCCAGATCAGTCTGTGCTCAGAGTTCACATCAGATAAAATAAACAAAAGTACAGTGAATTTTCCTGTGTCCGGTACTGGTATCCCTTCATTCCCCTCCACCAGCTCCCAAGCATCTTTTACCCCTGCCAGCTATCAGTCCACCTGTCCCAAATCAAAGTGGGGCTTCTCACGCAGGCACGTGTTCTGGGTTAGGAAAGGCTTATTGACCCTGTGTCTAGGTTGATCGAATCCTAGTGCAGTTAGAAACACTTACCGGCCGTTGAAGCAATTGGGTCTTGCATTGTTCCTGTTTGGGACAAGTTGCTGATTGACGGATCACAAACGGCGATTTCCTTGTTTCGTTTTTTTTCTTGTTTCGTTTTCTTTTTCTGTGTCATGCAGTGGCTTGGATTACTTTAAGTGTAACTGACACCTGGGCTGTTTGTAGTGAGTACAAAAGGCCTATGTACTCCCAGAAACCATGAGTAATGTTTACTCTGGTTGGTCCTACTGTGTAGTTCTTTATATCCTGTTTGGCAGTTTGGTGATGAGATATATATATATATATATATATATATATATATATATATATATATATATATATAATACATACACACAGGATTTATTTTGCAATACAGATATTTTGGTAGTACTGGTGGGGTGAATAGAACCGAGTTAGAATTCAAGTATAATTAAACAAAATCTTCATTATGTGTACCTGATTTTATAGTTTTGCATTTCCTGTAGTTGCCTTGTTTGCTTAGTGTGCTACTACTATTTATTTGTTTCTTCTCCTGTTTCCTTTTTCCTTTTTTGCTTGTCAATGGATGAGTGGAGTTGGGAGTGCTGTGCAAAAGCCTTACCGATGTGAAAGTTGTTTTCTATAATCAGCACAATAAATGGATGAGTTGCCTGGCCTTCGAATCATTAATAACATAAAACCACGAGACAACGCATGGACTGTCATCCAGCGGGGGCTCAATAAATCATAACTTTTATATCCTCAATGTATTTTAATGTCCAAACAGTGAGTGACATTGAAATACACCTGCCCTGTATAGAGCCCTGTGTGACCACCTGCCAGCATGGCTGCTGGTAAACATTCTACCTGTCGATGTGTTTGGCTGATGTTAGGTTCAGGCCCTGGTTGTGTTTGGCTGATGTTAGGTTCAGGCCCTGGTTGTGTTTGGCTGATGTTAGGTTCAGGCCCTGGTTGTGTTTGGCTGATGTTAGGTTCAGGCCCTGGTTGTGTTTGGCTGATGTTAGGTTCAGGCCCTGGTTGTGTTTGGCTGATGTTAGGTTCAGGCCCTGGTTGTGTTTGGCTGATGTTAGGTTCAGGCCCTGGGTGTGTTTGGGTGATGTTAGGTTCAGGCCCTGGGTGTGTTTGGCTGATGTTAGGTTCAGGCCCTGGGTGTGTTTGGCTGATGTTAGGTTCAGGCCCTGGGTGTGTTTGGCTGATGTTAGGTTCAGGCCCTGGGTGTGTTTGGCTGATGTTAGGTTCAGGCCCTGGGTGTGTTTGGGTGATGTTAGGTTCAGGCCCTGGGTGCGTTTTTGCAGCCGTCTCAGAACCCGTCTGGTGTTTACTCGTCTTTCCCCATTTGGAACAGGCTTAATGGGGTCTCCCCTAACCCACATAAACCGGTGGTCTCACACACCTCCTCTGTACATGTCACACACACCTCCCCTGTTGTGTGGGTGGCCAGCCCTCTAAAGCAGCCTGAGGGGGCCAATGGGAGCAGCAGCTTTGGAGCCACTGTTTGTAGGGGGGCTTGGTCAGCACTGTCCCTAGAGACAAAACCCTGAGACAGTCAGTCAGCCCAGAGAGACAGTCAGTCAGCCCAGAGAGACAGTCAGTCAGCCCAGAGAGACAGTCAGTCAGCCCAGAGAGAGGATCAGTCAGTCAGCCCAGAGAGAGGATCAGTCAGTCAGCCCAGAGAGAGGATCAGTCAGTCAGCCCAGAGAGAGGATCAGTCAGTCAGCCCAGAGAGAGGATCAGTCAGTCAGCCCAGAGAGACAGTCAGTCAGCCCAGAGAGACAGTCAGTCAGCCCAGAGAGACAGTCAGTCAGTCAGCCCAGAGAGACAGTCAGTCAGCCCAGAGAGACGGTCAGTCAGCCCAGAGAAATGGTCAGTCGGCCCAGAGAGACAGTCAGTCAGCCCAGAGAGACAGTCAGTCAGCCCAGAGAAATGGTCAGTCGGCCCAGAGAGACAGCCAGTCAGTCCAGAGAGATAATCACTCTCGTAATGGAGTTGTTCTCCTCTGGTGGATCCTTTCGTTCTACACACCAAGCCCTGCCTCCTGTCACATCAGCAGTGCAGAGTGAGAGAGTCATGGAGAGGGTGTTGGATAGGGGAGAGTGAGAGAGTGAGAGGGTCATGGAGAGGGTGTTGGATAGGGGAGAGTGAGAGGAACGTTGCTGATCTATTCAATATTCATCTAGTCTGTTTTAATCTCCTTCCGTCATCCTTACTGTGAGTCTATGACTAAGGTGGCCCCATGTCATACTGAAGACCGAACGCTGGGTGGTCTTGACACACATACACACACTAATCCTCTCACACACCAGTGGTTGTTACCAAGGCAACTGGTGATGATGGCAGTGACAGCTCTCCTCTCTGTCTCCCTTGTCTCATTTCCTTATCGCCTTCTGTTTATACCTGTGTGTGTGTGTATATATGTATGTGTGTGTGTGCGTGTGAGTGTTGGCAGCTGCTGCCTAATTGCTCCTGTCCAGCATGTTCATGTTCCCTGTTACTGCAGAGATCTCCATTTACATCTTGTCATTCTTTTTCTCTGTAAATGGGTTTTTTGTCACAGGAAACATTTGTTTACATTGACAAAGCCTTTGGAAAAATAAATACATTTATAATAAAAAATGACAGGTAAAATAAAAATGAAAAATACTAAATGCCAAGTAAAAATGACACAAAGGCGTTTTAAGTGTTATGAGCTATGTAGTGTTGTAATAATGTGCCAGTAGTTCTGAGTAAGACTGATAAGAGAATGAATAGTTGAGTACTGGTTGGGTTCACACTGTTCATGTCCCACTGGTAACCTCTTTCTCATGCCAACGGGTAACAAATCTTGCCACTTGCACATTGCGGTTTATCGACGCACAGATACGGGAGTTTGCCGATGTTTGATTTGGTTTCAAATTCCCTCCTCTCTCTCTTTTGATTTAGTAGGTCTCCTCTCAAACACAGCTGCTTCTGTGGACTGACTGAGAGTTCTAGAAGCAGTGGAGGCAGTCTAAAAGGGCTGGATGTGGGGAAAAATCACTGCCAAGTTTGTACACACACATGCGTGCGCGCACACACACACACACACACAGAATGTGGTTTATGTGGGAGGTTTTGTCTCTGTAAGCTTATTAACTTGTTTCATCAGAGGTAGACAGTTTTCCTCAACTCATCGGCGCACAGAAACAAGAGGAGTCAACGGCTCCAGTCTTCTGCCAATAGATTCCCCTCCACATTTACTACAGAAACCTAATCTCATCTCTCTTATGTCTACCTCCCGCTCTTTCTCTCTCTCTCCCTCTCTCCCTCTTTCTCTCTCTTTTTATCAGTAAGAATGTGTGTGTTTCTCCAGTATTAGTGTGGCATGTCTGGAACTAATAGTTTCCACCCTGCTGAAGAATGTTACTCAACACAGGACGGTACAGGACAGGAAACACAACCTAGGACAGGAAACACAACCCAGGACAGGAAACACAACCCAGGACAGGAAACACAACCCAGGACAGGAAACACAACCCAGGACAGGAAACACAATACAGGACAGGAAACACAACCCAGGACAGGAAACGCAATACAACAAAGGAAACATAACACAGGACAGGAAACACAATACAACACAGGACAGGAAACACAACACAAAAAAGGAAACACAAAACAGGACAGGAATCACAACACAGGAAAGGAAAACCCAGGACAGGACAAACCAGAGGGACCCCGCTTCTCTCCTGTCTCCAGGTCAGGCACCCAGATGGTACAGTCCTTATAATATATGCCTGAACAGAAAGGGTTGAAAAGAAGTGTTGATCTTTCAAGTTGAAACAACCGAGGTCAAAGGGAGACGTTGCAGCAGAATCCTTGGCCAGCTGTAGAAACAGTCCTGGATCATTCTTTCTCCTTAGGAGCAACAACCCACCCCTCTTCCTGGAGCTGTTTTGGTACACTCCTCTCCCCTTGTCCCGGCAGTGATCCGATCCTGTTCACTTCCTGTCTCTCCTGTACTCTTCCTGTGTGTGTGGGATGAATAAGTATTTTCTTCACTCCCTCTGGCTCCCTGCCTACGTCGGGGAAAACCTGCTCTTATTCTGTCATTGTGTTCCATGAGATTGGTGAAGACAATAGTATGAGCTCACAGCCATCCCATATATAACTGCCCCCCCAACCCACCCACCCCCCAGTTTCCCTGTTGCTCTGCAGTATTACCCCTGGGAGACAAAGACAAGGACTTGCTGAAAGGAACACACACAGCACAGTTAAAACAACACAGAGGAACAGGCACGTTACGGCTAAAATGACAGAGGAACAAAAGCAACATCAAGGAACACACACACACAACAGACAAATTCCAGGCAGTCCCAGGTCCATTTCCAGGGCATAACTTGGGTATCCTAGCAGGTTGTTGAATACCTGGTTTTAGGTCAAATAGAATTTGTATTATTATATACGATTATAGTAAAACTGGTTTGTACTCAGACAGTGTTACAATGTAATGGCCCATGGTGTTTCTACCACTCGGTCTGCTCAAGGCAACCGGGGTTCTAGCTAATGATACCCTGCTGTGTCTGTGTTGGAATGTGTGTGGAAAGTGTGTTCAGAGATGTGTCTGTCTTGTCCCTCTAGCACTTAATAAGAGCAGACAAATTTGGGGCGGGGCTTCTAGTAGCTGGCTGTGTTGCAGTCATGGCATCATGAAGAATGACAGCTGGTACAAGCAGGAGTGTCTGTCTGCAGGCCTGGTGTAGCTATTGTCCTGAAAGGTCTGTGAAGGAAGAAATTAAGAACTTTTCATCAGGGTACGTGACTGCGGTAGGCAGCATTCGTTCTCCAGGTGTTGTGCACTCAGCCAGCGGCAGCCTACTCTGAGTAGCCGAGAAGTGTGTATTTAGGGACTGTATTTAGTGGTTGACGTGTGTAACAGAATGTGCCGGAACTGGTCCGGACATGGAACTATCCGTTTCACTGGCTGCTCGTTATCTGCCTGTATGTCTGTCTGTCTGCCAACTGCGGATCGTATCAGTGCTGTTTGACTCTGTTAGGAGCAGTTATTTTAGCACTCCCCCAGCTCAGCCCCCTCACTCTAACCCCTCTCTCTTCCTCCCCATTTCTCTGAAAACACTCACACTAATCAATAATGGATGGGTTGATGGGGGAGAGTTGCCTCGTTCTGTTTTTATTTCTCTGACCATTTCTCTGTGTCCCACTTTCTCTGACTCCTCCCCCTGTTTTCTCTAACTCCTCCCTCACCATCTTTTCTGGCTCCTCCCCAACCATCTTCTCTAACTTCTCCACCAACATCTCTCCTCCCTCACTGTCTCAGCTTTCCGTCCAGGGCACTCTGACCCTTTCTACACGGCATCTGTGTGTTCAGTGTGGTCCAGTTTAGTCCTGTTGAGTTTCAGTAAACAGTCCCAACGGCCTGACCCTCTGTTGACCTCATGTTGCCTCATAACAGCCTTCACCCAGTCTTCTTCAGGCTCTAATCATTAACACATAGCCACAGACACACTGGACTGCTTGTTGTCGTTACCAATCAGTGCCCAACCTGGCCTAGGGCCGCACCAGGAATCGAACGCACATTAAAATGACAATATAAACATGTGCAATATTCATATCACAAGAGCACGCGCTGTCTTCTTTTTGTCAGCTGCCGGTATTGTGTGTTTCATAGTTTAGTCCGTGATTTATTCCCCACCTCCACAACCCAAGCCCGCCCTATGTCACTTAAGCAGTTGCTCCTGTTCTGTTTGCTCTAATGACAGTCAACCAGTCATTTTAGACATGACACACATTGCTGCTTGGCTTTTAATGTTTCTCGGATTCCAACAGTTGAAACAAGAGTTTTGATACATGTTGCACAAAGATTTGCTAGCATAACATTTAGAGAAATCACAATTTCCAGTTCGGTGGGAGGAGTTTGCTTACATCTCTGGGTTCAGTAATAATTAGCGTACATCTCTAAGACATCAAATTAGTTATACAGAGTTTTAATGGGCTTTGTTCCTTCTGAAATTGCCTTACATCCTATTATGTCTTAAGATGCTTCCACAAGTGCAATGACTCCACCTGAAATGAACTTTTCATATATTCAGAACATTTTTAAAATAGCTTCTTAGAAGGTAGTGCTAGATGATGATGGATCCCTAATACCTGTATACCTTCAAAGAGCCTTGTGGCTGTGTGATGGTAAAATGACAGCATTGCTGTGGGACTCTGATTGGACCAGTCTTACTTCAGCAGAATCACAGATTCTCTCAGAAAACTCCCTGATTCTCTCTGAGAACTCCACGAGTCTCTTTGAGAACTCCACGAGTCTCTTTGAGAACTCCACGAGTCTCTTTGAGAACTCCACGCGTCTCTCTGAGAACTCCACGCGTCTCTCTGAGAACTCCACGCGTCTCTCTGAGAACTCCACACGTCTCTCTGAGAACTCCACGAGTCTCTCTGAGAACTCCACGAGTCTCTCTGAGAACTACTCAATTCTCTCTGAGAACTCCGTGAGTCTCTCTGAGAACTACTCAATTCTCTCTGAGAACTCCACGTGTCTCAGACCGATGAGGAACTCTGAAACCACACACCTGGTTTTATCAGGAATTGTGAATATTGAGTCTAGACCACAGATCTCAGTTGTGTGTATGCCTGAACAGAAAACTGTCACTGTTAGTCAGGAGATGCATGCTTA
Organism: Esox lucius; assembly: GCF_011004845.1. Taxonomy (NCBI): domain Eukaryota; kingdom Metazoa; phylum Chordata; class Actinopteri; order Esociformes; family Esocidae; genus Esox; species Esox lucius. The sequence goes on from NC_047585.1 coordinate 15,058,809, forward strand.
AGGGCATGCCCCCTTTACATTAGTTTAACCCCATTGCACCACAGTTTTAACCACAACCCCCTCCCTTCTGTCCCTCTTCCTCTATCTATCCCAACGTCTCATCTATGGCACCACACGGAATGGATTAACGAAAGAGGAACTCAACCCCTGATGTCTTTCAGTACTAGCACTTCAGAGGAGTATACACCCCGAAAAATTTAGACTAGTACATATTGGCATGTTGGAGAAATGAAACTAATTAGATGAGTTTCATTAAATGGGTTTCTAAGTCTTTGATCGAAACTATGGATTTACATTTCGCTCTGTCTGCTACAACATAAGCTCTAAAGTGAAAAGGTTCTTGTATTGTCCTTTACTTTAAAACTGAGGGAACCCCTATAAGTTATTCAAGTAAAAATGCCAAAGGGCATTGTCAAGAACAATTTATACTTGTTACTCAAGAACAATACCAACCAAGTACCTGTACAAAAATCTACCCCAAATGTTCTTCCAAATGTTGTTTGAATAACAATTGAAAGAGGTTCTTTAAAGAACCCTTTTAAAGGGTTGTTGGAAGAACTCATAGGGTTCCCCAACAGTTTCAACGTGAAGAACCTCCAGTGTTATAAATGGGACATTTTCAAACATAATCCATATCTTTATGCCTTTATGTTAATTGCCTAACAGAAATTACTTATGAATAAATGAACGTGAAATGTATATTTTTGTAGAACCTTTCAGAGGAAGGGTTCAGTTGACCTTACTATGGAATTGCTCCTAAACGACCCTTCAAAACCCCTTCATTTTTAGTGTGATAATATGTGCTTCTCTGGTTCCCTCCTTCAGCTTGTCTCCATTTTGTCTTTCTTTCTTCCCTTTTTGTCACTCTCCTCCCTGTTCTCTGTCTGGAAGTGATGCTGAAATGAGTTGTGCAAGTGACTAGTATATCTGAGGCGCTGTTGTCCCTTCCTGTTACGTTGTCTGGGTTATTACTGGCTTTGGTCTCAGTGTTGGAGCGGTATAATGGTGTGGCACTGAATCATTTCTCCTCATTTAAGATGACAGCCGGCAAGCCAACAATTACTGTAGACAAACCACAACAGCAGACATCAACATAGACCCATGCAGGCAAACTGTAGCGCGCACATTCTGGCACACACACACATACACACATACACACTCACACACACACATACAGTCGGGCACACACTCACATACACACATACACACACGCACACACTCACACACACACATACACACTCGCACACACTCACACACACACGTACAGTCGGGCACACACTCACATACACACGTACAGTCGTGGCACACACTCATATACACACATACAGTCGTGGCACACACTCATACACACATACAGCCGTGGCACACACTCATATACACACATACAGCCGTGGCACACACTCATATACACACATACAGTCGGGCACACACTCATATACACACATACAGTCGGGCACACACTCACATACACACATACAGTCGGGCACACACTCACATACACACGTACAGTCGTGGCACACACTCATATACACACATACAGTCGTGGCACACACTCACATACACACATACAGTCGTGGCACACACTCATATACACACATACAGTCGTGGCACACACTCACATACACACGTACAGTCGGGCACACACTCACATACACACGTACAGTCGGGCACACACTCACATACACACGTACAGTCGTGGCACACACTCATATACACACGTACAGTCGTGGCACACACTCACATACACACATACAGTCGGGCACACACTCGCACACACTCACATACACACGTACAGTCAGGCACACACTCACATACACACGTACAGTCGTGGCACACACTCACATACACACATACAGTCGGACACACACTGCGCGTCTTTGTGTTCATTCTCTGCTGATTAGAGGTTAAAATGCCCTGAGTAAGAGTGACATCATCTAGTTACAGTGCTTATTGGAGATGCTTAGAACGGTATAGAATAAGACGTGTGTGTGTGTGTGTGTGTGTGTGTGTGTGTGTGTGTGAAAGAGAGAGAAAGCGAGGGCATGGTTTTGATTCAGAGTTTTCAGGCAGAGCGATAGCCTAGTTGTAAATCCCCCTTCTCATTGTGGCTGTGAGAAAATGTCCTGTCAGCTGTAAATGGTAGAGTAGATTGGCCCACTGTTACTGTCAGACAGTGAGACTCAGCAATATGGAGTATAAAGCCATCCCCTCCACATGCAGCAGGACCTGTTAAGATAGGACACAGGCAGCCCGGTGTGTGTGTGTGTTTTTGCTGACGATATGTGTGCAGGTGTGTGGGAGATAATCATCTGTGTTATTTTTTAGATTGGGGGGTTAATTGAATCTTAAACCCTCTCGTCTGCCAAGCGAGAGCGTAGCATTAGTCTGTCATATGTCACCCTTAATCAAGTTTGTGATTTGTGTGCGCATGCACGTGTGTGCGTGCTTACGTGTGTGTGTGTGTGTGTGTGTTACACATCTTTGTTTACATGTGTGGCTCTGATGTCCCCATAAAGATGGTATAGCCTGAAGAAGAGGTCCCCGAAAGGGTTTTGTCCGGGCCCCACCAACAAATATTAGGATTTCAGCTTAGGGTTTAGGCTTGGGGAAAAACTTGGGCATATTGTTAGAATTGGGGTAACTTTAAGGTTTAGGTATTACAGGTTAATTTAATACTAAGGTCAGGCTTATGTTTAGTGTAGGAATATGGGACCAGGATTTTTGGATTCACCGTAGGTCTCAGTTCCTCACAAGGGTAGACAACAAACATGCCTGAGGGGACCCGCAAAGTTGATTAAACCTGAATAAGAAAAACACATATGAACTGCTTAGGGGTTAGGTTTAGGAAACAATGTAGCATTAGAATTTGCTTTCCTTTTAGCTTATCGATTACATTTCTAAAACAATTAACGGTTGGGGTTAGAAGTACGGTTAACATTAGGTCTTGGTGAGGCATGGGATCAGGGAAAATTGAAAGATGATGTCAGCGTGTAAAGCTATAGCCACTGATCCCTGTCCCACCAAAGATGATCAAAACTCTACCCCCTCCCCCTTTTCCTGTAGAGATCCGCACTCAGCTGATGGAGCAGTTGAAGTGTCTGGACCAGCAGTGTGAGCTCAGGGTTCAGCTGCTGCAGGACCTGCAGGACTTCTTCAGGAAGAAAGCCGAGATTGAGATGGACTACAGCCGCAACCTGGAGAAACTGTCCGAGAGGTTCCTCACCAAGACACGCAGCACCAAGGACCATCAACTCAAGTAAGACACACATTTGCCCTTGCACACCGGCTGGAAAAAAAAAAACACGATTGGTAGATTACTCTGGTTACAGTTCAAGCCTTAAAAACATTGTCCTCTCAACAACTTATTCTAGTTTTGGGGAGAGAACTTTATTGAGGGGGTGTTTCAAGAACAGGCCCTCTGTTGTATCAGCTTCGGGCCAATTCCCCAGGGACAAACACCTGGCCAGTGACCAAAACAGGTCCCTGAACTCAATCCAGCTCTTACCCCTTGACAAGGGACACCTACCCCCAATCAGATCTTGTCAGAGGGAAGATAGAAGGCCCCCAGAAAAGCAGCTATGGACAGCAGTGGAAGAAGGGAATAGAGTGAAGCTGTACCTCCAGAACCTCTCAGCCCTTTCTCAGCAGTCACATTTGTGACTCTTCCTCATTCTATTTCTGTTCGTAACAAGCCCTCCAGGGACACTGCTACTGAGTCTCTTCCCGATACAAAATTTGTCATTTGTTGGCTAAGATTTATGTAGCTCCCACTTTCGTCTCAGTCACCGTATTTGGTACTCAGAAAAGGTACCTCCTGTGGAAAATGTATCTCCTTCTATCACCACTAACGCTATCCGTTGGTCAGTCAATCCGTCCATCTTTAGGAACATTGCAATGGAACAACTTTTACTTCGGTTTAGAATTTATGCAAATGGCTGGTTCACTGTTAGCACAAACTAACACACACGCCTTTATTCATTGGATGCTGAGTCCTAAATCCACTCAACTCTTCCTGTATGTGTGGGTACTTGTGTTTCGTTGCCAATGACACCAGGTGGAGATTTTGGGCTCTGAATTGCCTGCTCTGGTGTTTCACAGTGTGTGACCATGCCCAAAAACAAGGACACACACACACAATGTAGACTAATTATGTCTCTCAGTGTGACACTCGCTTCTATATTTGCTCCTGTGGTGCAATAGCAGAGGAAAGGAGAGGAGCAGTCCTGCAGGGCTTTTAATAATACCAGTTACCAACACTATAATGTGCCAAACAGAACACAGTAATAACAGACACACAACCCATTAGATGAAAAGGACAGATGAAGGCTCGCTGTCGACACCGTGTTGTGAGTACGTCTCATGCCATCCCTCATCGAGCGCCTGGCCACGGTCCGATCCGCTTCATGTCTAAACCCATAATCCTCTGATGTAATGTGTGGCAGCCGCTCCGCATCGTGCTGAGCCGGGATGGGTTTAGGACGGTCTGCCTAAACACCCAACCACTAACTCTGACCTTACTTCTAGCCTTAATTCTAAAACATAGGTCTTCAAGCCCCTCATCAGGGACCCCCAGACATTTCACACATTTGAAAAATCTCTTCAGGTGAGTTAGCTCTGGAATAAAACAAATCCTTGGAAAGACCGGTGCAAAAAGTCAGATGTTTGGTTGCCGACAGGAAACCAAAACGTATACATTATACACCTGTGTTGACAAGGCTATGATAATAGAGGTGTGTTAACCGTGTGGACGTCGAGCTATCGGACGATGTTAGCTATGTCTTCAGAGGAAGATTGCTGAACTCTCTGCAGAGTACCAGCCTTTCAGTTTACATTCCATTTCTTGGACTTCATGGCCTCTGCCAATGACAAGGAGGGGTAAGGATTGGAATGTAAGAGACTAAAGGGGTTGGTTCTCAGACTAGCTGAAGAGACTGGCGCTCAGACTAGCTGAAGAGACTGGCGCTCAGACTTGCTGAAGAGACTGGCGCTCAGACTAGCTGAAGAGACTGGCGCTCAGACTAGCTAAAGAGACTGGCGCTCAGACTAGCTAAAGAGACTGGCGCTCAGACTAGCTAAAGAGACTGGCGCTCAGACTAGCTGAAGAAACTGGCGCTCAGACTAGCTAAAGAGACTGGCGCTCAGACTAGCTAAAGAGACTGGCGCTCCAACTGTATTCAATCTGCTTGATTGACTGACTGGAGTACAGCCACTCAAGATAACAGCCACTACAGACCTCTTCTCTCTTCTGCTTTTCCCCTTTCTTTCACAGTTACTTCCCCTTTGTTTCCCTTTCCTTCCTCTTTCTCTCTTTGTCTTTCCATTCCCTCATGCCATGTTCCAGTCAGTCTGAAAAGATCATCTTCCAGTTATACAGAGGGATGCACGTGCATACAAACACACACTCACACACCAAGGGACATTTCCCAAGGCATGTGATCAATATTGTGTCTGACTCAACCACCCCAACGTCTCCCACAGCCCCTTCTTCTTCCTTCCCTGCACTGTTCGGTGCATGGGGGGGGTCCTCTTCTCTGTGGAGACAAGTGGGGAGGGAGAGAATACAATTGTTTATCCCGCACCGTTTACTGTAGTGTACCCACTTACTAACCTCTCCTCCCTTCCCAACATCTGGGGCTCCTTTGTCTTTAGTAGTTCGGCTCTGGTGCCAAGCTGGAATCTCAGCTATTTTCCGGTTGTGTGTGTGTGTGTGTGGAGACTTGTGATGTTCTCGCTGTTTGCTGGCGGGCTGAGTAGGTCAGCAGGGTTTAACCACGTAGAAACGGCCTCGTGTGTCTCTGTGGGTCGGAAAGGAGACTGCCACACTGAATGAGCTGAGTGTTGAAGAGGAGACCACTTTAGAGACATACACTCCAGCGTTCTCTATCCCACATCTCTTAAACCTTTGTACTACATTAATGCTGCTGGAATATATGAAACCCTGTCATTTCCAATTGTATCTATGGCCCTTACAGCTCCCAATGGATCTAGTAGTGTTTAAGATCACACTTATTGCCATAGGCTTCGGCACCCAACCCTTCTGCGCCCACCTCCACGCCTGTGAGGGAAGGCCCACTCACCTGACGACCTCAGGGAGCTTGCAGGTGCCCAACGAGCCTGAATGAGTCGCCACAGTGTGATGAGCTCAGGAAATCCCTGCTGACCACACCTCGTTGCTCCCCGGGCAACACTAGCTGCTTGGCTGACGGGGATTCTCAATCACACCTCAAATGGTGGCATAGTAGATGCTCAAATCTATTGGCGGTCACATTGGCACTACAAGAGCTCTGTTAACCAGAGGGCACCACCTGGAAGGCTTGAGTACGTTTCTTTTTTAAGGAGCGGGGAAGTTCTTTTGTATTATCTTTTAGTTGACTCTGGGTCACAAGGGCAATAGGCTAGACCACCCCAGGCTGCTGAGGAAGACTACAGGAGACAGACCAACACAATGTGCGTGCGTGTGTATATACGACCGTGTGATGTCTTCGGGTCAGAGGTGATCACGGGACAGCGCTGACACCGTTGCTGTGGCGACGTCTGCGTTGAAAGTGAGGTTCGTCACAGGGTAAGGACACAGAGACACAATGGTTTGCCAAACCAGGCTGAATGTCAGTGAGACACAGAGAGAGATGAATGGAGAGAAGGAGACGGGGGCGAGGTATTACTGTGACTCACCCAGCGCTGCCAGTGTCTGGATCCTACATCTCTAGTATGTCAGACAGTTCTCGTTCTCCGACCCTCAGTCAAAGACACTCATTGTCTCTCTGACCTTGTGTCTGCTAGGGTCAACGTTCTACTTGCATGATCTCACTGTGTGTTTGTGTCTGTCTTTCATAGCAAAGTTGTGCTTTAGCGCACAACACACCACACTCATCCATTGGTCAGGAGGGCGTTTGGCCACAGCATCACTAACAGGGTTAACAGTGCTGTCAAAGATCTATATTGTGAAGCGGACACACATTACTTGAGGCCTATAGGCTGTCACATGGCACCATGACTCTCATGCGCACACATGCACGCACGCACGCGCACGCACACACAACATGGTGCAGCCTTTTGAACCATGGTTTTTCAAAAGGCTGCCCAGAAAATGGTAAACCGTTTTACTGCTGTTATGTTTGCATTGTTATTAGCTGTCCTTCAGATTCTGGCTAAATTTTTGCTGCCAAAACTGCACATGTTGGTTTTTCGACCCAAACACATACATATTGTATTCCTGCTCTTTCTTGTAGGTTTTCAAATTCTTTGTAAAAACGTATCGTTTTGGGGAAGAATCCTTCTCTCAGGCCTAGGTATTTGTCACTGTGTCATAGGTCACAGTGTAAAATGTACCTCTACCTCTCGGAGCACAGTTACCACAGTCTGTCCTCTTTGAGGACCCAGGTTTCTCTGTGATGGCCAGTCTCTATAGCCAGGCTGTGCTCCCTGAGTCTGTACATTGTACACACATTCCTCAAATGTTTATCAGTCACAGTGGTTAGGTAGTTTGCCGCTGTGTGTTGTCTGTTCAGAGCAAAAAAACAGACTAACAATTTCCATTAGTGCCACTGAGCCTGTCAGTTGATGGCACCAGTACAATTTGACCGTATGGTTGCCATGGCAGCCTAGTTATTCCATTCCTTTTTAGCATCTTTATTTAATATTGGAATGTTCTGCTTATCTCCATAACTGTGCATAGGGCAGATCTGTATATTGAACAAGGATGAGCTAAGTCGGCCTCTAGGGAGAGAACAGGATCATGGTTGTGTCAGGGTCAGGTAGAACAACATTCAGGAAGCTGCCATGTTCCGGTGATATATTAGCCTTTTCCTGTATATATGAGTGAATTGAAGTAACCAACTATTACCCACATTTGAAGAAACGTTTGAAATACAGTACTTTTTTTCCCATAACCATTTTTTATTAAACCTGTAGAATTGGGACGTAGGACTTTTTTTTTTTTGTTAAGAACGCAATCATGGCTAGACCCTAAATAATAGTTGTAGATTCCTGGTGTTAATTTAGCTATTAAAATCATACATTTTAGTAAATGTCTTGTGCTTTGGCTTGCTAGATTTTAACAATAGGAACTAGGGAAGGGTCTTTCAAGTCTTTTAACTGTCTCAGGTCTTTGAGAATAGGAGGCTACTGCTGACATGTTTTAGACTTAAATGAGGTAAATTAGTTTTCTCAATACAATTAAAAACAGACCTAGTTGCCTCTATAAGGCAATTCAACTGAAGTGTTTTGCTTGACAGCTGTGAAGGCAAGGAGAACAATTGCTGAGCATTTCTAAAAATAACTAATTGTTCTCTAACTGCACATCAAGTGAAACACAAGTTTCTCCAATGGGGCATGTGATCTTTGTCTCATACACTGAGCAGATTTGTCTTTTTATGCACACGAGAGCTTGTTTTATGTAGAACGATATGTGATTTAAACTTAAAGTTAATGTAAATGTTATAAATTGCAACCTCGCTCGATTTGCCCTGACTTTTTTTGGTGCTTTATTATGAAATGTTCATTGTGTTAAGCTTTGACTGCCTCTGTTTCGCATGCCAACAGGATGCAGTTGTCACAGTGAATTATCCAGAGGAACATACCATAGTGAGGGTATACATTTTCATACTGGTCCCTCATAGGTATCAAATGTCAAAGGCTACCAAATGACCTACATGTGACCACATAAATAAAATGTATTGGCAAGACTTGAGGGTTCTTCTTTTAAAATCTGCATTAATAATGGAAATTGGCGTAATTTGTCCCCAAATGCAGTATTTGAGTCTTTTCGCCATGTTATCAGGATTCTGCATGTCTGTATGTCTCAGTCTTGTCTCTATGTGTCTTTGTCTCTGCCTATCTGACAGATTGCCTGGGCCTGTGGGAGGGGCCGTGTCCCACAGTACCTCTGCCCACTGAGATTTGTACCCTGGCTGAATCCTCTGGCTCATTGGTGTGTGTGAGTCAGTATGGGCTGTGCTTGGCAGGAGAATATCTGTCTGGGCACTAGCAACTAGTGGTCCAAGTGTCTACTCTTGTGATCATTACAGAGTCATATGTATATGCGCTTGTCCGCTTAAGGGACGGTTTGCAGTGTTTGGGTTGGAGTGTGCGTCTTGTTCTGGATTGTACGCTGCACTGCATTCTGGGTTAGTGTTATATGATTAGCAGTGTTAGTGTCATTCTTGTGCAGAGAGAGGGAGAGATTGTGTGTGTGAGATTGCAGGCTTTTCTGTGTGTTCACTATGTCTCTCCAAATGTGCATCAAATAAACATGGTGCTCTGACCTACTCTACACACACACACACAGCCTAATCTTAACTCTCTATATCACACACAAGCACAGGCTTGCACACCCTTGGTTGGGGGAACATGAAGAGCTTCAAAAGTACAGCGACTGACGGCTTGACTGACTGACCATTATTTGGCAGTTGGCCAGATCTCATGTTGGTGGTTTGAAACGTCTGTGGGGCTGTTTAATGACACCACCATACAACCATACTCAATATGTCTTAGTAATTCTCCTGACCTCACCTCATATCCCTCCTTGCACGGTTGGGATGGGCTTCCAAGAAAACTTTGACCAACCCCCGGCGACCACACCTCGTTAGAGCTCTGAGCTTCTGAAGGGATAGTCTTAGTAATGCAATGGAGGGGCAGCTGAGGAGACGGCATGATTGCCCCAAGATGGGTTTGAATCAGAAAAAAGTGACTAATGGGAACCTTTTTCCTGACCCCGTTTTGGGTTAGTTTTACATCGAAAGCTACAATTAGGGTTAAGGTTAAAATTAGGGTTACCGTAATTCCCCATTTATAACCCGCACCGTGTATAAACCATGCCATTAATTTCATACCTTTGTGTGCAAACAACCCCAAGTATTAACCGCACCAATATATAAACCGCATTTGCCCGGAGAATTATGACTCGTACAGAAATTGTACATGAATATAAACATTTCTGAATAGGGCGCTACCAGACTTACTGTGTTGGAGAACAAAATGTGTTTTTGAAATCCCTGTAAGGCCAATTGTATCATATTAGCTACATGAGTTTCTGAGTCATGTACGTCGTCAAGCAGTCATCGGTGAAAAAGTTCACCAGTGGAAACGGTTTTAAAAATGTAAACTTGTGTATTTGCCGCACCCATGTATTAACCGCTGTTTTCAAAATCTGTTTATAAGCCGTGGTTTAAGGTAGGCATTATCAGTCAAGGTTAGGTTGAGCCATTAGGGCTTGTTTAAGTTTAGGAATAACCATTGGGGCATTAGCGTTTGGGTTAGGGTTAGAAATAATGTGCAAATGTGTGTGGGATAGAGCAAGGGTTGTCTTGGTGTTCTGTATGGTGTACCACACTACTACATCTCAAGATGTAGTGTGTAAAATAATGTTATTTTTTGTGCTAGTTTCATCTGTGTCCAATTAGCTAAGAACCACATCCTCGGCCATCTGCAGAGTAGGAAAGTAAAACTAGCCTACATTAAGTAAAAAGACTATGTAAACCATGGTTGTTAAACCAGTCAAAGTGTGCAAAGTGTCATCAACCATACACATTGTAAATAATAAATGCAGTTATACAACTGTTAGTATGTCTTACAATTTGCTAATAGATGGCTTGCTAACTAACGTTAGTGGCTAGCATCTAGCTGACTGAGTTAGGCAACACTATTGTCAGCTAAAGCCAATGTTTGTTAAAAAAACATGTTTGTTACAAGTAGACGAATATGAACAAGTGACAATGCAAGAATCAATGTGAATAATACATGTATGACATAACTATTAGCTTTCCTATATGTGCTAGCCGGCATTCGGGTCAAAAAGAGGCTAGCTATTCAGCTAGTAGGTGAGAGTGGTTGACATAAATACTAGCAGAAATTGCCAGTAAGCTTTAGATTTTTTTGTTCTAAGTAAATTTTCCAAATATTCTTTTTCTACAGATGTTTTCTGAGTGCCTGAAATTCCCGATAAAAACATTCTTGTCGTTTCGTCTATCAGCTTGCATTGACACTATCACAAATCTCATACACGATAGACACTCGCAGTATTATCCTTACCATCCTGGATTCGATAATGCTATTCCAATCTCGTTCAGAAAGGGAAGACTGGGAGAATTATTGATTGAATTTAGTTTTGTAAACGTTATGCAGGATTCCACACAGAGCCCCATTAAGTAACTCATGCACATTTTGACAACCTTATAACATTAAATAAACAAGCTAGTCTCATTGGTGACCCAACCCCTTGCTTTAATAGCGTAGCTTTTTGTGTAAAAATAGCACTATTTCTACAATACGGTACAAATGTAAATTCTCCCTCTCGTTCTGTAGGAAAGAGCAGAGTGTGCTGTCTCCATTCAACTGTTGGAACTTGTTGTTGACTCAAGTAAAGAGGGAGAGCCGAGACCATGCTACGCTGTCCGACCTCTACCTCAACAACATCATACCGCGCTTTGCCCAGGTCAGCGAGGACTCTGGACGACTCTTCAAAAAGGTAAAGCGGACAGAATCGCACATCACACACACTTACACCACACACAGAGACATTCTCATTAACATTTGACTAAACATTTGGAAGTGTTTACATAGGGATACCTAAAGGGATTGTTCCAGAGTTTGAGATTTGTGGTAATTTCCTACTTACCCCAGACAAACTGATTTATAATATTTTTATGTCCCTGCAGTTTGAAAAGAGTTGAGGGTATCATGTAATTAGCTTTGCTCTATTACCTTTTGTCAACCATAATAATTACAATGTATTACTAAATATAGTTTTGTAATACTAACCAGCCAGCTTTGGAGTAATTTCCCCGCATTTGATAAGAGCTGGCTAGTAGCTACTTGTTGAGAAGTTGGTATCCATTTTTTGTCTGACACAGTTTGTCTGACTCTGTGTAAGTAGGAAATTAACCCTAAATCACAAATAAAGTATCCCTTTAACAAAGTACTGCATATTACTGCCCTCCAAAAAGTACTGCATGTCACTGCTCTCAACAAATAACTGCATGTCACTTTCAATGAAATATTGCTTATCACTGCTTCCCATGATATCACTGTTCTGAACAAAGTACCCCATATTAATGCTCTCAAATAAGGAACTGTATATCCCTGTTCACAACCAAGTACTGCAGTACTGTCAACAAAGTACTGCAGTACTGTCAACAAAGTACTGCAGTACTGTCAACAAAGTACTGCATATTATCGCACTCAACACTTCCTAAAAGTGAGTGCTTAGTTCTCTGAATGATAGTTGGTGTTTGCGGATGCATCATGTTTTGTAACTTCATTTGCAACCGACACGTTAAAACAAGTTTCTTGATTATCACCCCCCCCCCCCCCCCCCACACACACACACACACACACACACAAAATATCAGCACCTCTGTTATCTCCTGTCAACATACTTGCTGTTATCACCCTCCCTCTCTGAAAACGACCCCCCCTCTAACCTCGTGTCTAGGATGTGGCTTTGACCTCACTGATATCCAGGCCACTTGAATACCTCAAAGCCGATATGACACAACCTTTGTGATTACTCAACTCCAACTGGTCATCTTTTACAGAGAAAGGTAGCTCCGTTTCCAGTAGTGCAGGGGTTTAGTGGGGTGGCTGGGGGTCTGGTCGGGGGGCAGGTCGTGGTGGTGTCAAGGCCATCCGCGCTACTTCTCTGGGTGTGGCTGAGTGGAAACTCTAGAGTGAGCCAAGCCAAACACGCTCTGGAATGTCTTGACAAGTTCTCCGACTCTCTAGCTGATAGCTTCTGGTTGAATGCAAGCGCACCCACAGGAGTTCTTGCATCAGCAAAATTACAATAGCTAATTAACTAGATAATTATTTTAATTAAAACTTGTCCAATCAGCGATAGGGAGACTTGTGGTGCCGAAGGCTACGAGTCTGCCGAGCACACACACAGTTGTTGCACACACACACAGGCAGTTGTTGCACGCACACACACACACAGTTGTTGCACACACACACACATGCAGGTTGTTGCACACACACACATACACGCAGTTGTTGCACACACACATACACGCAGTTGTTGCACACACAGTTGTTGCACGCACACACAGTTGTTGCACACAGACACACGCAGTTGTTGCACACACACACTCGCAGTTGTTGCAAACACACACACATGCAGGTTGTTGCACACACACACACACGCAGTTGTTGCAAACACACACACATGCAGGTTGTTGCACACACACACACATGCAGGTTGTTGCACACACACACACACGCAGTTGTTGCACACACACACACTCGCAGTTGTTGCAAACACACACACATGCAGGTTGTTGCACACACACACACACGCAGTTGTTGCACACACACGCAGTTGTTGCACGCACACGCAGTTGTTGCACGCACACACACGCAGTTGTTGCACACACACACACATGCAGGTTGTTGCACACACACACACACACACGCAGTTGTTGCACGCACACGCAGTTGTTGCACACACACGCATTTGTTGCACGCAGACACACGGCGTGAGGCTGTGGGAAGTAGTGCAGAATGATGTGATGTGCTGCTCCGCGAAGAGGCTGCTCATCTGTGTTCCAATGAGAGGGTGAGAGATGGAGAGGAACAGACAGACATACTGAGAGACAGACAGGCAGAGGTACATTGGTACTGAGAAATGTGCCCAAGGCATTTTCGATTGCGGGGAGGTGTTTTCTTATCTGAAGTTATTTCTGGGGAGTTCACAGGTTCCTCTCAGTTGATCAAAGGAGGCGTAAGAGCCTTCCAGGTACAGACACCTTACGGTGTGAGAGATCGAATGCATGACCTGCGTTAGAAGGGTCAAAAGAGGGGTCGTCACTATGGGGAGCGGGAATGACCGCCGTCCATGCTCAAAGTGTGCCTTAATTTCCTTCCAAATGTGGATTGTGCTTGTTATAATGGAATAATGATTATGAAGTGACTTCTCAAGGCAGACAAACACCCAGGCAATAGAATGGAGATGGCTGGCACTCCGTTCTAAGCCAGCTGGACTGGGGTATGAATATATTAGGTAAAGCAATTGAGGAAGAAATAAACCCATCTTCATTACATGAACTCTTTCCAGCAAGGACATTAGGAAAGTTCTCCAAAAATGTAATGTTCCTTTTAATTAAGTCCAGCAGCAGGAGACAGTTCACATTGAATAGTGAGCTGGGTAGCTTTGTAATTCAGTCCCCAAATGGGTGAATTTGTCTGAGGAAATCTTGAAATGGAGATGTTCTAACCAACAGAGGTCCTGACTGGCAGATTCTGGCGTGCCAGATAGCTTTTTGATTGACTACCGTTTAGCTGTGTGTCACATGACCGATCCTTTAGTCCTCTAATCAGTCAGCCTCAGACAGAAGGGTGGAGAGGGGCTCAGCTTAATGTCAGTCAGAACTGGATCCACCTCCATTCATCCCTTCCCTAATCTCCCTCCGTCACCTTCCTCTCCATCCGTCTCTCCTCCTTTCATCAAGAACTACCCGTGGACGTCGTATGTTCCTCATATAGGCCACTCCCCCAGCCCGGAGGCGCTGTCCCTGAAGAATGACTTGTCTCTGTAGAATCCTTTCTCTGGTCAACCATTTGTGTCCTGTAGCCATAATGATGTTACCACCATAATCACTCCTGGTGCCTCCTTTTCCCTTCCACCTCCATCGGCCCCCCTCTCCTGTCCTCAATCTGCTCCCTCTCTCCCGGTTTCCTCCTCTCCTTTACTCTCATCTCCCCTCTGCCCTCCCCTCTATCCATCCTCCCCTGTATTATTTCTCCTCTCTACAAAGCCTGTCCTTCCCGTTATTCCCCTTCCTTTTGCTCTGAACGTCTTCCCGAATGGAGCCTGGGCCTCAAACTCCTCATTCATTGGGTACCCAGCTCACAGCGTGATGAATCTGCTCCTGCGTCCCTCCTCACCACCTCCTGGGTTGGTCGGGGCTGCTGTTGGTTTGTTATTGTTGTCTCTGCTGAGGTATGTCTGTTCCAGCAGGATAGATTGTCTCTCTAATGCCTCTTCTCTGTGTCTTGGTAGAGTAAAGAGGTGGGCGTCCAGCTTCAGGAGGATCTGGTGAAGGTTCTCACCGAGCTCTGCGGGGTAAGACCCACCACCCCCCACCCCCCCCCCCACACACACACACACACACACCACACTGGGGCAGTAGAACCATAGAGCAACATTCAGGCCAGTAGCACCACACTAATAGTGTAATTACACAGCCAACTAGACAGAAATAGCCAGATACACACACACACACACACACACACACGCGGTCAGCCTGGCCATCGAGCCACGCTAAATGGGGAGAATACTGCCTCATTACTTGACACAACTTGACAGAGAGTATGTGTTGGGTTCTGTGTAGATTAGCCGATCTCTAAATCACCTCCACTCCCAAACAACTTTGTACAGGCCGATCTGTATATCCTAGACCTTAGTGATGGGGCGCAGCGCTCAACTCGGGCCTGGAGAAGCAGCGTAATGACTCTGACGTTTTGAAGAGGGAACCATAATGATGGGGTCCACACATGTTCCCCCTTCAAGTGGTCAGGCGTTACTGCTGACACTGCACACTGACACACGTGTGTGTGTGTGTGTGGCATTCCCCTGGCAGAAATGCACATGCTTGGCTGTGTGCGGGGGATGGTGGGAGGGAAAAAGTGTGTGTGTGTGTGTACAGTCATGTGGAAAAGTGAGTACACCCCCGGGAAAGTTGTCTTTTCTTTGGGACACGTGGATATCTGAGCAATATTCCAACCACCTTTATTTTAAAAGGTAACCCAGTTTAACAAATCACACACAAAAATTTCTTTTAAACCATTTGTTGAATTAAAATAAATAGAAATGGGGGAAAATATTGGGTCTAGAATACATTCAACCGTCATGACAAAGTACATATTTTATTAATATTTCCTCAAAGTACACACACGCTGACAGAATCATTTACTTCAAAATCAGTTTGTGCATTCTCCTCGGTCTGCTGCTTTCAGACAGATAGCTTTGGGAGGATAGGAAACCTCACTGAAGTCGTATTAACCACACTGGTTTGGTTTCCCGTATGTTTTCATTTGGCAGAGGAGTGAAATGTGGGTAACATTTGCTTAGCAACCATGTTAAGCTATTCATTAAACAACATTTTCAAATCTCTTTCTTGAAAATCACTGTTTCACACTGTTTCACAAAATATTATCATTACCAAGTTGAACATGGTTTGTTTTTAACATCTGATTGATAGTGCAGTTTGTTTATTTTACAACTATGTAACTTTTTCACACACTGATATTTAATCTGTAACATTATGTTCGTCACTATGATAAAGTAGGACTTAACCAGTCATAGCCAGTCTAAAGACTGGTTTGCAGTATCAACAAATGTTCTCAACCAATTTCACATATTGGTTGCAATCTTATTATAACGTTAAAATGCAAAAGAAGAGATTTTTTTTTATATTTGCTTTATTAACTAATATATTTATAAATGATTACTAGTAGATTTTGCAAATGATTGGCATGGTTTAATATTAATATTCAATAACAGAATATTGTATTTCTTAAACTCTTGGGAGTACAAAACATGAAAGAAGCAGTAAATCGCAATACATATAGAATTTTAAAAAATGTGCGAATCAAAATACATATCGTATCTGCACCTCAGTTATTATCAGATATTATCTGGATAATATCTCAAGGTCCTTTGGCCTAGAAATAAACAGAATTGCAGTACCCTTGTGCAGAAGACGTTAGCACACCTCTACCTTTACTATGACATACAATGGCAAACATTAGTCAGGTGCAAAGGATTAGATTTGGTCGGTGTGGTAACACATCAAGCCAAGATCAAAACCATTATCCAGTGCTGTAAGAATGTGTTTCTCTCTCTCTCACACACACACACACAAACTGACCCTGGTCCCTGTGCCCCCTTGTGTAAAGGTGATGAAGACATACCATGTGTACAACACGGACAGTATCAACTCAGAGAACAAACTGAAAGACGCAGAGAAACAGGAAGAGAAGCAGATGGGGCGCTCTGGTCGCCAGGACGACCGACAGACTCCCAGGTCACCTGACACACTGGCCAGCGTCAAGACAGATGAGAAACATGTCCGACGCTCTTCAGTCAAGAAGATAGAGAAGATGAAAGAGAAGGTATTGTGTGCATGTGTGTTTGTGTGTGTGTGTGTGTGTGTTTCTACCTGGCACAAGTCCTTCTACAGCTGGGCTCTGTCAGAGCAACGACCCACTGACCTTTTAGTTGTTACAACATACTGTCTCTCCGCCTGTCTGTCTCCGTCTCAGAGGCAGGCAAAGTACACAGAGAACAAGCTGAAAGCGATCAAGGCAAGGAATGAGTACCTACTGGCTCTGGAGGCCACCAACAGCTGTGTCTTCAAGTACTACATCCATGACCTGTCTGACATCATCGATGTGAGTACACACACACACAGACTTTGTGGAATACAGGCCAGCCCTCCCCCTCCCTGCTGCAGGTAGACCAGTGGCCAGTCGCTTCCTCTCAGTCTCAAATCGGCCTTAAACAGGCAGACCCACTACTAGCAGAATTGCTCCTCTGCCACGGTACCTCCTCCCCCCTGGCAGTGCTCCCATTGCTGCATCCTCCTCTTTCTCTCCTTCACCCTTACCCCTCCTTCCCTCCCTCTTCTCTGTCTTTTTCTATCCCTCTTTCATTCCCTTCCCCCTCCCTCCCACTGTTTACCTTTAAGTAGGAGCACTGTTAGGAAGCCCGTCTCATTGGTGTAGTGTTACTGTAGTATTATTTCCTCCTCTGCTGGTCTCATTGGTGTAGTGTTACTGTAGTATTATTTCCTCCTCTCCTGGTCTCATTGGTGTAGTGTTACTGTAGTATTATTTCCTCCTCTGCTGGTCTCATTGGTGTAGTGTTACTGTAGTATTATTTCCTCCTCTCCTGGTCTCATTGGTGTAGTGTTACTGTAGTATTATTTCCTCCTCTGCTGGTCTCATTGGTGTAGTGTTACTGTAGTATTATTTCCTCCTCTCCTGGTCTCATTGGTGTAGTGTTACTGTAGTATTATTTCCTCCTCTCCTGGTCTCATTGGTGTAGTGTTACTGTAGTATTATTTCCTCCTCTAGAGAAAGGTATCCCGTGGGTTAATGGGTGACAGCCTGAACAGAAAGAACAGTAGTTCTGATGCTACTTGTAATGCTAACATATCCTCATATGCCCTTACTGTCATGACGGAGGGGTTCACATGTAGCATGCTGTCATTGTCATGACGTAGAGGTTCACAGGTAGCATGCTGTCATTGTCATGACGTAGAGGTTCACAGGTAGCATGCTGTCATTGTCATGACGTAGAGGTTCACAGGTAGCATGCTGTCATTGTCATGACGGAGGGGTTCACATGTAGCATGACGTAGAGGTTCACATGTAACATGCTGTCATTGTCATGACGGAGGGGTTCACATGTAGCATGCTGTCATTGTCATGACGGAGGGGTTCACATGTAGCATGCTGTCATTGTCATGACGGAGGGGTTCACATGTAACATGCTGTCATTGTCATGACGGAGGGGTTCACATGTAGCATGCTGTCATTGTCATGACGTAGAGGTTCACATGTAGCATGCTGTCATTGTCATGACGGAGGGGTTCACATGTAGCATGCTGTCATTGTCATGACGGAGGGGTTCACATGTAGCATGCTGTCATTGTCATGACGGAGGGGTTCACATGTAACATGCTGTCATTGTCATGACGGAGGGGTTCACATGTAGCATGCTGTCATTGTCATGACGTAGAGGTTCACATGTAGCATGCTGTCATTGTCATGACGGAGGGGTTCACATGTAGCATGCTGTCATTGTCATGACGGAGGGGTTCACATGTAACATGCTGTCATTGTCATGACGGAGGGGTTCACATGTAGCATGCTGTCATTGTCATGACGGAGGGGTTCACATGTAACATGCTGTCATTGTCATGACGGAGGGGTTCACATGTAGCATGCTGTCATTGTCATGACGTAGAGGTTCACATGTAGCATGCTGTCATTGTCATGACGGAGGGGTTCACATGTAGCATGCTGTCATTGTCATGACGGAGGGGTTCACATGTAGCATGCTGTCATTGTCATGACGTAGAGGTTCACATGTAGCATGCTGTCATTGTCATGACGGAGGGGTTCACATGTAGCATGCTGTCATTGTCATGACGGAGGGGTTCACATGTAGTATGCTGTCATTGTCATGACGGAGGGGTTCACATGTAACATGCTGTCATTGTCATGACGGAGGGGTTCACATGTAACATGCTGTCATTGTCATGACGGAGGGGTTCACATGTAGCATGCTGTCATTGTCATGACGTAGAGGTTCACATGTAGCATGCTGTCATTGTCATGACGGAGGGGTTCACATGTAGCATGCTGTCATTGTCATGACGGAGGGGTTCACATGTAGCATGCTGTCATTGTCATGACGGAGGGGTTCACATGTAGCATGCTGTCATTGTCATGACGGAGGGGTTCACATGTAGCATGCTGTCATTGTCATGACGGAGGGGTTCACATGTAGCATGCTGTCATTGTCATGACGGAGGGGTTCACATGTAGCATGCTGTCATTGTCATGACGGAGGGGTTCACATGTAGCATGCCTTCACTTTCATGACTCTCTGACAGTGAGGGGCACTCATCTCTATGTGTGTCTCCGCCACTCTCACTCTTTTCCTGTCTCCCACCATCTCACGCTCTCGCTCCCTCCTTCTCTTCCTCTTGTCAGTGCTGTGACCTGGGCTACCACGCCAGTCTTCACCGTGCGTTGCGGACCTACCTGTCAGCCGAGATGAACGTGGAGGCGTCTAAACACACGGGTCTGGAGGCCCTGGAGGGGGCAGCAGAGAGCCTAGAGCCCAACGGAGACAAGCAAAGACTGATGGAGACATACAACAACGTCTTCTGTCCCCCCATGCGCTTCGACTTCCAGTCCCACATGGGAGATACAGTACGTATGCATTTAATGAAGCATTTGCTGGCTAAAATTCACTAAAACACTCAAATACACTTCCTACAGGGTGAGTACCCAAAAACAGAGGACACAAGCTTTGGTATCACTAGTCACTGCAGCTTGAGTTAGTTTTCTGTTTGGAAAGCGGACCGTTGAGAACAGACCATTTGTAGGGCTGGTGAATAATTACAACGTGGGCGTGTGAGTAGCCTAACTCATTCCCTAAACACAAAACTGTGCCTGTTACAACTGAACACAGTAAGAAACGTTTCAGAACAATGGGCCAGCTTTTGCCAGGTTTAGACTGACTGAAACCTGAAGAGGCTGTTGTGAACACAACCCAATGGGACCGGGGACAGACAACTCAACCCAAAATAAACGGTCTGTCACACAGTGCAACACGTCCCGCCCCATCCCCCTACAACTGAATAGATGAGAGCATAAAACACCAAGGCACCACAACACTGAGCTGACTGCTCTGCAGAATCAGGCCAAACTACGAAACCCAGTGAAGTGGAATCAAACAGTCATCAGAAGGAATTACCCCACAAGGTGTTCAAAAACAAAACAAAAGCATTTAATTAGCCAACACCGTTCTATCCAGATGCCTTTTATGCAGTGTGCACATTAATAGCCATTTGGCTAATACCAGAAGTCTCAATGAATAACGGAAATGAACTGCACGTCGGCAGCTTAATAAACCGTTGGTCTTACCTCATACTACTGGGGCGGTCATAAAACTCCACCAAAGGTGTCCATGTGACACAGATGAAGGCCTTAGTTGGGGTGTTTGTGTGGGTCTGATGAGTCCAGAAGGTCACGGTGAACGTCCATAAGGGTCTAAGCGTTTCCTGGTTCTTTGTGCTGCACATCATCCATAGGCAGCCAAGGGTGGATGATGTCATCTCTGAAGTTTCTCTGAGGACTCGACAGAGATCGGGAGGCAGAGAGGCGCAGTTTGATTAGGGCTTGAATATTCATATGGTGTCTTCCATCCCATCAACATTTCTATGAATAATGCAATTTTCAGAAGATGGTACTATTATTTTATTGCAACAGCAAAGTTTCTCTGGTTTTACCATGCCCGACGCCCCCCATCCAGCAGCTATGCCTGGGGCGACCAGTGTCAGGGTTTGTCTTCTGGGGATATCAGCGCTAAACTGTCTCTCTGTGCAGATGGGGGTGGTTTGTGCCCAGCAGCCTTTAGAAGGGGAGTTACTCCAGCGGTGTCAACAGCTGCAGTTCCGTCTCTCCACCCTCACCATCGAGAACGAGGAGGTGAGATATGAACCCCTCCACTTGGTCACGCCGTCTTTTCAACAAACCCTCTTTATATGTACTCATCTATCTCTACATACTCATCTATCTCTACATACTCATCTATCTCTACATACTCATCTATCTCTATATACTCATCTATCTCTATATACTCATCTATCTCTACATACTCATCTATCTCTATATACTCATCTATCTCTACATACTCATCTATGTCTACATACTCATCTATCTCTACATACTCATCTATCTCTACATACTCATCTATCTCTACATACTCATCTATCTCTACATACTCATCTATCTCTATATACTCATCTATGTCTACATACTCATCTATGTCTACATACTCATCTATGTCTACATACTCATCTATCTCTATATACTCATCTATCTCTATATACTCATCTATCTCTATATACTCATCTATCTCTACATACTCATCTATCTCTACATACTCATCTATCTCTACATACTCATCTATCTCTACATACTCATCTATCTACCTACAATCCATCTCTCCCTCATGCACTTTAACTCTCTTTCCCTTTTTCCTTCCCTCCCTAATGCTTTCTCTCCTCCTCTCCCTCCCCCATCTGGACACACAGGTTAAGAAGACCATGGAGGCCACTCTTTCCACCATCCAGGACATGGTGACGGTGGAAGACTATGACGTCA
Source organism: Esox lucius (assembly GCF_011004845.1). Taxonomy (NCBI): domain Eukaryota; kingdom Metazoa; phylum Chordata; class Actinopteri; order Esociformes; family Esocidae; genus Esox; species Esox lucius. Next base: position 15,080,706 of record NC_047585.1, read on the forward strand.
GCGAGTGTTTCCACCACAGCAACTCGATGGAGTCGGTCAAGTCTACCATGAGCGAATCATTCCTCAGCAAACCCAGCCTGGCCAAGAGACGAGCCAATCAGCAGGAGACGGAGCAGTTCTACTTCACGGTGAGCACCGGTCACAGAATAGGACAGTGGCGTGTTCCTGCGATGCCGCCACACATTTCATAGCACGCACGCAAAAACGTTACATTCTGCTGTCCTTGCGGGCACCCAAAGTGGTATCCCTGTTCAGTACGCGGACCCCCCTGCTTGGCTAAGCCACCCCGAATCACTGCCTCGGCTGTACAGCTGGAGTTTGACTTTGAATAGCGATGGTACCCTGGGGTTCTGCAGAATTGGCACCCTGCCACAGAACGTTCCGTTATCAGTCTCTGGATCCCTGTAGAAGACAGGCTGACCAATCACAGCACAGCAGCAGGCCCTGAGACAGAGACTCATTTCCTGACAAAATGTAGGAAATATACATCACAATTACAGACATTCACTCAAACTGGAGAGCCATTATGCATGGTTTCAAAGACCTCTCCGATTAAATGAGGCTACCCGTGGCTTTCGGGGAGGACATAAAGAGCTGTGTGTTGGCAGCACGCTACTCTGCTGTCTGACACCAAGCGGACAACCTGTCTTATGCTGTTATTTTTTCTGTGTTGTAGGTTTGTTTATTTTTTTCTTGATTTTTCTCTTGAATATATTCAGTATTGTAAGTGTAAAATGTAAATTCTGTTCATCTGTATTCCCATAGTATGACTTGGCAGTTATTCACAGTGTTACACCATGCCCATAAAGCATTTTGATGTGACTTGATGATCTCCAGGGCAGGACAGTACTGCCAGAATAGATTTGTCTTGACACCCCTTAAATCTGTTAATTTATTCACTTCTATCTCTCTCCATTTATCTTGCCCCCTCCTCTTGCTCTTTTTGTCCCTGTCTTTCTCTCTGTAGAAACTGAAGGAGTTTCTGGAGGGGCGGAACCTTATCACCAAACTGCAGGCCAAACACGACCTGATACAGAAGACCTTGGGAGAGAGTGAGACACGCACGCACACAGACACACACACACTCACTGTCACAGATTCCTTGGAATGAACGTGGTAACTGCTACAACGAGTAGGTGAAGCGCGTTTCCTCCAGCGCGCGTGAGACAGAGAGAGACAATGAGAGAGAGCGACTTGAAGATGTGTAGGAAGCCAAGCTGGCGGCGGAGAGCTGACGTGTGCTGGGAGGCTCAGGGGAGCAGGATGGGGCAGGAGAGAGGATGTGTTGGCCTGGAGTGGGGGGGGTGACAGCGGCACAGCTGTGGGTTGGGGTGGAACATCCTCTGGGATGTGTAGCAGAATCTGTGGCTATCACAGCAAAACCATTGACAAGTGTGTGTGTTTGCTTGTTTGTGTGTATTCCAGGGGAAGTCTGTCAGTCTGCATTCAGCTGTGGCCACTTCCTTCTGTCTCCTGGTTCTGCTATTGCTATAACTAACAGTTGTCTCTCTCCCCTCCCCCTCTTCCTGGGTCTTTCGTCCTGTAGGTCAGAAGACCGACTGTTGCCTTGCCAGGTATGTGTGGTGAAGGAAACACACGTGTTTGGGAGGGTCTGTCGAGGCCTCCTAGGTTTTACTGACTGGTGCACACTCATTCTGTTAGACCACGTGTGTGTGTGTGTGTGTGTTACACTTCACCAAGTTGTTTATAATTATCTGTGTCTGTTTCTGGAAGCATAATGACAGAGCAGTGCTCCTCTCTCTCCCACTTTCTCTCCAGTGACAGGAGGAACTCTGCACTAAGAAAGCAGGTAATTTCGTCTCCAGTCAGAGAGCAGTTTCCAGTGTTGTTTTGTGGCTCGACCTCTGACCCGGCCCCTCTGCCCTGCACGTTATGTGCCAGCCCCATTTCACCGCCAAGCCGTGTGCACTACCCGAAACGCTGTCGTAGTTCAACCGGACGACATACGACTAGATTCCCATTCTGACGTCTATTGAGCGTAGCCCCCCCTAGTGGAAGCCATCTGCTATTGTCGCCCTCCTCCACCAGACAGCACAACCACGCTGACACTGACACGTAACACTGAGGGAGGGAGGGAGGGAGGGAGGGAGCACGTGGCCCAGATGGCCGTCCCTCGGCAGATAGGGATCAGTGGAAAACCCAAACAAACGGAATCGGGAAGAAGTGGTCGCCTAGCAACAGCTGGCTTCTGTATCCCCCCCCCCCCCAACAACTCTTCTTCTTCTTCAGATGTGTGTGTGTGTGTGCGTTCAGGCATGTCCGACTCTTTCTGTCTCTGCTGTGTGCTGAATTGCATGTGTCTCTTGTATCTGAGCGTAAATAATCATCTCCCCGTCTCTGGGATCTCTCAACTGCACCCCCCCACTGCCTCCGTCTGGCTCCTCCCCCTCCTGTTTAGCTTCACGGCGGATGTTGTCCTCCTCTAACCTCTCTCTCCCGTCTGTCAGGAGGACGGCCAGGTCATCCCTCTGATGGTGGAGAGCTGTATCCGTTTCATCAGTCGCCATGGTGAGGACACCCTGCCCAGGGCTGTCATTGGCCCGGGTCTCTGGTTGAACGGGCCAATGACGAGCCTTTGATGATGGCCGTTTCGTTATTATTTTATTCAGATTTTTTCATATCAGATAAGTAGGGACATTATAATGTAAATGCAACAGCTGAACGAATTTGCAGTAACTCCGTCTGTCTCTTTGTCTCTCTCTCCTGGTGATCTCTCCTGGCGATCTCTCTTGGCGATCTCTCTTGGTGGTCTCTCTATAGGTCTGCACCATGAAGGCATCTTCAGAGTGTCTGGCTCCCAGGTGGAGGTCAACGACATCAAGAACGCCTTTGAGAGGGGTACTTTATATAATATTATTATATCATATTATACTTTTCAATATGAACACTCCGCTCCAGACCACTTAATAAAAGACCTGCTCATCCCACAACTCGCCTTACCTAACACCCCCCCTCCCCGCCCCCCCTCCGTCCCCCCCAGGTGAAGATCCGTTGGCCGGGGACCAGAATGATCATGACATGGACTCCATCGCCGGGGTTCTGAAGCTCTACTTCAGAGGCCTGGACCACGCCCTTTTCCCCAAGGAAGTCTTCCATGACCTCATATCCTGTGTCTGTAGGTCCCCGCCGACGCCACAGTTTCTCAACGGTGATATCCTTCAGACATTGTCCAGTAAGAGTGTGTGTGTGTGAACTCTTTTTATGTGCTTGGTTTCAGCCATGGAGAACCTCCAGGAGAGGGCCGTCCACATCCGGAAGGTTCTCCTGTCTCTGCCCAGCAACACGCAAATCGTCATGAGATACCTGTTTGCCTTCCTCCACTAGTAAGTAACCCTGAGCTAACCTTACCACAACACTACCGGAACGTAACGACAGCATACTGGCGGCGCTGGCGGGGTTGTGCGAGGTGAGCCTCCCCCCTGTCGATCTGCACCACTCTGGGAGTCTGGAGCAGCGCTTTATGCAGCCAATCAATTATTCAAATGATCCTACTGCAGTACAACAGCTGTGTTCACCCGCTGGCTACACTAATCCTGTCCGAACTTCTCAGGCTTAGCTGGAATCTCACTCCCCCTCTTTCACTTCCTCTCTGTGTCTCTCCTCATCTATATGGCTGTCTCTCTCTGTCTCTCCTCATCTCTTTTACTGTCTGTCTCTGTCTCTCCTCATCTGTGGCTGTCTCTGTGTCTCTCCTCATCCCTGTGGCTGTCTCTGTGTCTCTCCTCATCCCTGTGGCTGTCTCTCCTAATCTCTGTGGCTGTCTGTCTCTGTCTCTCCTCATCTGTGGCTGTCTCTGTGTCTCTCCTCATCCCTGTGGCTGTCTCTGTGTCTCTCCTCATCCCTGTGGCTGTCTCTCCTAATCTCTGTGGCTGTCTGTCTCTGTCTCTCCTCATCTCTTTTGCTGTCTCTCTCTCTCTCTCCTCATTTATGTGGCTGTCTCTGTGTCTCTCCTCATCCCTATGGCTGTCTCTGTGTCTCTCCTCATCCCTATGGCTGTCTCTGTGTCTCTCCTCATCCCTGTGGCTGTCTCTCCTAATCTCTGTGGCTGTCTGTCTCTGTCTCTCCTCATCTCTTTTGCTGTCTGTCTCTCTCTCTCTCTCCTCATTTCTGTGGCTGTCTCTGTGTCTCTCCTCATCCCTATGGCTGTCTCTGTGTCTCTCCTCATCCCTGTGGCTGTCTCTCCTCATCCCTGTGGCTGTCTCTCCTCATCTCTGTGGCTGTCTGTCTCTGTCTCTCCTCATCCCTGTGGCTGTCTGTCTCTCTCTCTCCTCATCTCTGTGGCTGTCTGTCTCTGTCTCTCCTCATCCCTGTGGCTGTCTGTCTCTCTCTCTCCTCATCTCTGTGGCTGTCTCTCTCTGTCTCTCTCTGCGGCCTGCATGTAGCCATAAGCTTTTGTTAGCCATCCCGATCTGTTCCAGTTTAACCATCGTTGCCTGCGAGGTGTTTGTCTGCATTTCTCTCGCTGGTATGAATGGCTGCTCTGTGTCCTCCGGCTCCTGGAGGTCTCCCCTGGGTCTTAAAGGACACCAGACACAGCCCCCCCCCCCCCACCCCCTCGTCTGCGCATACCTAAAAGAGTTTAAACCTCAGCGAGTCCGCAGCTTCTGATGACTAAACCCTCCGTTCGGGAAGCGGAGGTAGGGGGAGAAATGGAGCGAGTGGGTAGAAAAGAGCAAGGCGGCGTAACTTGAGCTTCCTGTGTAGTTTCCAGGATCACAGAAAGGCAGACAGTACTCTATCATAAATCCAGTTTGAAGCTGGTACCTCCTACCACACACCCCCCAGGCAGGTGTCATTCTCTGCTCTGTCACAGGACAGTGGAAAGGATTTTGTCTCAGGGAAGGGGGCAGTGGGGGTGGATCCTGGCCAGACTGTCTACCCGTCTACCCCCCCCACTCCCCACCCCTACACTCAGGAGGGAGGGAAAGAACGGGGATTGATTTTAAAGCCCCAGATGTTTCTACTTCAGTATCACATCCTCTGGGTAAAAATGAATCGCCTTTCTGTTATTGTTTTCTGGAAAAGAAGAAATGAAAATAACTTCTTAGCAAAGCACCGGCAAGAGTATAGCTGGGCCAGCGGAGGAGTCTTAGTGGAGAGGGGGAAACCGAAAACTAGCTCTTATTGGCTGAGTGGTTTTGGTAGTGTCTGGCTGATTGGTTACCAATTCACCATCTGGTGGTGTCAGCAGGGTGTCCAACATTTCCATCCCACATGAACAGGCTGAAATCCAAGGTCTTTCATTTTTTTTCCCCAAACAGTTTTTACACAAGAATGGCATCATGATAATGTGGAAATATCGTTAAGAAAACATGGAAATAAAAAGAAACCCTGTTTTTTGAAGTACCAGTCCTGTGTCGTTAACGAGCCACTACAGTCACATGATCATCTGTCTGAAATCTTCCAGCGCACACACACACACAGCCCGTCACACACACACACACAGCCCGTCACACACACACACACAGCCCGTCACACACACAGCCCGTCACACACGTATTCAACGTTCTGGTTTAAGTCACGGCAGTTGTATACTAGATTTCAACAGAAATGTCAGTGCGTGCGTGTAACCCTCCCGTCTCCCATGGTTGCCCCCCAGCCTGTCTCAGTTCAGCGACGAGAACATGATGGACCCCTACAACCTGGCCATCTGCTTCGGCCCCACCTTGATGTCGGTGCCCGAGGCCTGCGACCAGGTGTCCTGCCAGGCACACGTCAACGAGCTCATCAAAACCATCATCATCCACCACCAGGACATCTTCCCCGGGCCCCAGGACCTACCTGGACCCGTCTACACCAGCCCAGGGGCCGCCCATGAGTACTGGTTAGTTGACACTACGTTCTGTCAGCGGTGCTCCGCCCATGAGTACTGGTTAGTTGACACTACGTTCTGTCAGCGGTGCTCCGCCCATGAGTACTGGTTAGTTGACACTACGTTCTGTCAGCGGTGCTCCGCCGATGAGTACTGGTTAGTTGACACTACATTCTGTCAGCGGTGCTCCGCCGATGAGTACTGGTTAGTTGACACTACGTTCTGTCAGCGGTGCTCCGCCGATGAGTACTGGTTAGTTGACACTACGTTCTGTCAGCGGTGCTCCGGCCATGAGTACTGGTTAGTTGACACTACGTTCTGTCAGCGGTGCTCCGGCGATGAGTACTGGTTAGTTGACACTACGTTCTGTCAGCGGTGCTCCGGCCATGAGTACTGGTTAGTTGACACTACGTTCTGTCAGCGGTGCTCTGGCCATGAGTACTGGTTAGTTGACACTACGTTCTGTCAGCGGTGCTCCGGCGATGAGTACTGGTTAGTTGACACTACGTTCTGTCAGCGGTGCTCCGGCCATGAGTACTGGTTAGTTGACACTACGTTCTGTCAGCGGTGCTCCGCCCATGAGTACTCAGCGGTGCTCCGCCGATGAGTACTGGTTAGTTGACACTACGTTCTGTCAGCGGTGCTCCGGCCATGAGTACTGGTTAGTTGACACTACGTTCTGTCAGCGGTGCTCCGCCGATGAGTACTGGTTAGTTGACACTACGTTCTGTCAGCGGTGCTCCGGCGATGAGTACTGGTTAGTTGACACTACGTTCTGTCAGCGGTGCTCCGCCGATGAGTACTGGTTAGTTGACACTACGTTCTGTCAGCGGTGCTCCGGCGATGAGTACTGGTTAGTTGACACTACGTTCTGTCAGCGGTGCTCCGGCCATGAGTACTGGTTAGTTGACACTACGTTCTGTCAGCGGTGCTCCGGCCATGAGTACTGGTTAGTTGACACTACGTTCTGTCAGCGGTGCTCCGCCGATGAGTACTGGTTAGTTGACACTACGTTCTGTCAGCGGTGCTCCGGCGATGAGTACTGGTTAGTTGACACTACGTTCTGTCAGCGGTGCTCCGCCGATGAGTACTGGTTAGTTGACACTACGTTCTGTCAGCGGTGCTCCGGCCATGAGTACTGGTTAGTTGACACTACGTTCTGTCAGCGGTGCTCCGGCCATGAGTACTGGTTAGTTGACACTACGTTCTGTCAGCGGTGCTCCGCCGATGAGTACTGGTTAGTTGACACTACGTTCTGTCAGCGGTGCTCCGGCCATGAGTACTGGTTAGTTGACACTACGTTCTGTCAGCGGTGCTCCGGCGATGAGTACTGGTTAGTTGACACTACGTTCTGTCAGCGGTGCTCCGGCCATGAGTACTGGTTAGTTGACACTACGTTCTGTCAGCGGTGCTCCGGCCATGAGTACTGGTTAGTTGACACTACGTTCTGTCAGCGGTGCTCCGGCCATGAGTACTGGTTAGTTGACACTACGTTCTGTCAGCGGTGCTCCGGCGATGAGTACTGGTTAGTTGACACTACGTTCTGTCAGCGGTGCTCCGGCCATGAGTACTGGTTAGTTGACACTACGTTCTGTCAGCGGTGCTCCGGCGATGAGTACTGGTTAGTTGACACTACGTTCTGTCAGCGGTGCTCCGGCGATGAGTACTGGTTAGTTGACGCTACGTTCTGTCAGCGGTGCTCCGGCCATGAGTACTGGTTAGTTGACACTACGTTCTGTCAGCGGTGCTCCGGCGATGAGTACTGGTTAGTTGACACTACGTTCTGTTAGCGGTGCTCCGGCGATGAATACTGGTTAGTTGACACTACGTTCTGTCAGCGGTGCTCCGGCCATGAGTACTGGTTAGTTGACACTACGTTCTGTTAGCGGTGCTCCGGCGAGGGGCGTAGTGATTTAAGGTCTAGGGTAGTCCAGGCCAGAAGGGTCAGGGGGATCCGTTTACCACAGACCGCTGATCTAAATGACCAGCGACACACACAGACACTCTGAAGGCAAGAGGCCCTGTAGGGACTTCAGCTGTAACCTGACCGATGTCTCTACCACTGACCAAACCTGAACTTTGAACCTAGATCAATGACATTGGGTGTGGTGTGTATACACACACACACACACACACACACCCAAAGGAAAAATGTTTTGCCAGTTGTTGACTTCCTCCGTCTCTCTCTCAGCGATCCTAACTGTGAGCCCCCCCTGCTGGACGTCCCCGCTCCAGACACCATCTCTGTCATCCACAACAGCGATGACGGTGAGTGCTCAGCAATGTGCACGGACATGGTGCCGTCCTCTCCCTGCGGACGGTAGCCGAAAGCCGGCCCATCTCCTCCCGGCCGACGGCTAGCCCGGCGCCATCCGCGGGGAGACTCGCTCTCTCACTCTGCCTTTTGCTCATACCTGAAGCAGCTTCCCTGGGCATCGTTCTGCTTGTCACGCCACCGCCGGCAGATCACCAACATCCCACCAGCCACAGTCATACCCCTATAAACCCCCACTTTATGAGCCCTGTGTAACAGCTGTCTGATCACCACTATATGACTGACTGCCTTCTCCCAACCATTTTGTCTGTAAACATCTGCCCCGGCTCTAACCTGCTTGGCACTAACCCGCATTTCTCTACTGTCTCCCTCTCTATGCTGTCTCTCTCTACCCTCCCTCTCTATGCTGTCTCCCTCTCTATGCTGTCTCTCTCTCTACCCTCCCTCTCTCTCTACCCTCCCTCTCTATGCTGTCTCTCTCTCTACCCTCCCTCTCTATGCTGTCTCTCTCTCTACCCTCCCTCTCTATGCTGTCTCTCTCTCTACCCTCCCTCTCTATGCTGTCTCTCTCTACCCTCCCTCTCTATGCTGTCTCTCTCTCTACCCTCCCTCTCTACCCTGTCTCCCCCTCTACCCTCCCTCTCTATGCTGTCTCTCTCTACCCTCCCTCTCTATGCTGTCTCTCTTTCTACCCTCCCTCTCTATGCTGTCTCTCTCTACCCTCCCTCTCTATGCTGTCTCTCTCTCTACCCTCCCTCTCTACCCTGTCTCTCTCTCTCTACCCTCCCTCTCTACCCTGTCTCCCCCTCTACCCTCCCTCTCCATGCTGTCTCTCTCTCTACCCTCCCTCTCTATGCTGTCTCTCTCTCTACCCTCCCTCTCTACCCTGTCTCCCCCTCTACCCTCCCTCTCCATGCTGTCTCTCTCTACCCTCCCTCTCCATGCTGTCTCTCTCTCTACCCTCCCTCTCTATGCTGTCTCTCTCTCTACCCTCCCTCTCTATGCTGTCTCTCTCTCTACCCTCCCTCTCTATGCTGTCTCTCTCTCTACCTTCCCTCTCTATGCTGTCTCTCTCTCTACCCTCCCTCAATCTACACTCTTATCTCTTTCTACCCTCCCTTTTTCTACCCATCCTCCCTCTCTACTCACTCTACATTCTCTCTCTCTCTCTCTCTCTACCCTCCCCCTTTCCCTCTCCCCTATCCTCTCTCTCTCCCTCCATCCATCCCTCCCTCTTTCTGACCCTCAAGGCTCGTTAATCGTTTCAGAATCCGACCCGATAGAGGCCATCGCTCGCTTCGACTACTCCGGGCGGACCAACCGGGAGCTGTCGTTCAAGAAGGGCGCATCCCTCCTGGTGTTCCGGCGGGCAAGTGACGACTGGTGGCAGGGCCGACACGGCGGTGTGGACGGCCTGGTGCCCCACCAATACATTGTGCTTCAGGACACGTAAGGAGAACCGCCGTCCTAGTTCCCCCGGGTTTCAGAACAGCACCGACCTTGCGGTCTAGTCGGCGTGGGCGTTGTCCCCTGACGCCGAGTGTGTGTGTGTTCCAGGCCCGATGGGGGAAGAGGCAGTCCGAAGACTGAGGCGGAGTTGCAGGAGGAGAGAGTGTCCACCAGGGGCAACGCTGCTTCCCCGACCGGTGCTCACGTCGCAGACGTCTACCTGGCCAACCTGAACAAGTAACGCTCAACGCACTCAGACAAGCGTCCGCTCAGCCACTCCTTCGCCGGCCCAGTTCTCACTGACTCTTGTCCGCCTCTTTCTCTCGTCAGGATGAGGAAGAGACCCGAGTTGGGGAGTATCCGCCGAACCTTCCGGGCTTCCGAGGGGAGCCAGGGGGGCGACGTGTCTCCCGGGGCAACAGGGGGAGGTGTCAGGACAGCCAGTCTGCCGGTGGGAGGTGCTCTGGTAAAGGAGGCCGGGGACAAACGACCGGTCAGTGCCCACAGCGTCCTCAACTCCTCCATCACGCGCCATTCCTCTCTCAAGACCAAGGTAGCCGGTCGCTGGGGACGATCTTCATTTGTACACACACTGTTCCGATTATTTAACAGACGCTGTAATCCGAGTGTCGCTCGAGGGCACAAGAACAGGTTTTTACCTTGTCGGATCTCCAATGATAACCAGTCACTTTTCGGTATTCGGCGAGGCTAGCTGCCACCCAGTGTTAAGGTGTGTTCACTGCTGTTATGACTGCTGGTGGTAAAGGGTGTCATCCATGCAGGTGGAGAGTCCCCAGTTCCGCAAGACGAACACAGCGGGGCGCTCCAAGAGCTTCAGCAACCACCGACCCCTGGACCCGGAGGTCATCACCCAGGTGGATCCCACCTCTCAGGTACGGCCGCGTCTGACCCTTAAACCTTAACCTCTCCGACATACCGACCGTGCGTTCATTGTGACGTGTCTGACGTCCGTTTCAGGATATCGAAGCGGCCATGAGCTCGGCCCTGAGCGAGCTGAGAGAGCTGGAGAGGCAGAGCAGCGCCAAACGTACACACGCCCCCGACGTGGTCCTGGACACCCTGGAGCAGCTGAAGGTCGGGGGGGGCGGCGGCACATCTGAGCCCTCCAGTCCGCTTCACTCCCGCCTGCTGAGGGACGGCGAGGTGGCCGGATCTCAACAGTCCCACCCCCTCCAGCGGAGCGCCTCGTCGGCCAGCGACGTCCCCTCGTCTTTCCGGTCGTCCAAACCCCGGAGCCCGCTGCCCTCGTCGGCGTCCTCCTCACTCGGCCCCTCTGTGCTGTCCGCCTCCAACCTTTCCTTCCGAGAGCCCCGCCCGCCAGCCACGCGGCCCAAGCCGATGGTCTTCCCCAAGGGCGGAGGAAGCGGCAGTCCGGCCATGGGCTCCCCAACCTCCACGGTCCCCCCAACTCCTCCTCCCCCGCCTCCAACCAACGACAAGTCCTGTCCGGCCTGAGGGCGGTCAAACACATGGGCCCCACACACACACACACACACACTCCCTCTGTCCCCAACTCCCCTCTTCCCAGTAACCGTTATGTAGAACAACTCTGAATACCAACTCTGCCCCCTTCTGGGCATTTCAGTTGCTACACTCACACACACCCTGGTGAGCGGCAGAACAATCTTGAAAATCAAACAAGGGATCCAAATGGACATTAAGCATGATAATTAAAAGAGATGGCACCTGTATTGTATATACCGGTGTGTGTTTGTGTGTAGCATACTTCACACTTGAGTGAAAGCACTCAATTTTGAACAGATGGGACATTTGAGGACATTTCCCAGGCAGCCACCTGGCTGTTCCTGTGGATGCTCACTTGGCTGTTAACCTGGCTGTTTGTGTGGCTGTTCACCTGGCTGTTCACCTGGCTGTTCACCTGGCTGTTAACCTGGCTGTTCATGTGGATGTTCACCTGGCTGTTAACCTGGCTGTTCAGGTGGATGTTAACCTGGCTGTTCAGGTGGATGTTAACCTGAATGTTCACCTGGATGTTCACCTGGATATGGATGTCTCTGTGTGTGCTTTAGAACACTAACTCAGAAGAAACTCAGTGTCTCTCTGGGGTCACTAACGTCGTTCTCTGGCTACATGTTCACTGCTGCTTCAAGACTGGGTCAGGCAGCCTGGGCAGAGACAGAAACAGCCTGTCCATCCATCGGACTGAGGGGGATCAGAGGATTCATCCACTCCAGGGGAAGGGCTGGGATATTTCTCAGATCGGTGGAGGAGAGGGCTAGTCTTCACCTCTGACCCCACTGTGCACAGACCTTTCGAGAGGCATGTGCTGGAAACTGAAAAAAATGGACGACGTGTGGGAGGTTTTGACGCGCGTCACGGAGACTGACGGGCACATGTGAACTGGAAAGGGCAGTATATAGCAAAGGGGCATGTGCTCTGCACTGGTTGAGCCTTACCAGTGCACAGGCTTGCTTCTGGTCTCCTGCACCCAGGCCAGCAGAGCATTGTAGTGATTCTTTCTAACCAGCAGAGCGTTACATTAGGCTCTTTTCTACTGTATTCTACTAAACTCTATTCTATACATCAGGGCAAATCAGTTAATGTCCCTCCGGGGTCAAAGTCACGTTACTTTTCTTTTTCTGTACTTGAAATTATTGATTCACTAATAATTGATTGGCCTGAGAGTCCAAGCCCTTTTGCCCCCAGGTGTGAATGAGTCCTTGGTGACAGGGAAAGAGTCCAAGCCCTTTTGCCCCCAGGTGTGAATGAGTCCTTGGTGACAGGGAAAGAGTCCAAGTCCTTTTGCCCCCAGGTGTGAATGAGTCCTTGGTGACAGGGAAAGAGTCCAAGTCCTTTTGCCCCCGGGTGTGAATGAGTCTTTGGTGACAGGGAAAGAGTCCAAGTCCTTTTGCCCCCAGGTGTGAATGAGTCCTTGGTGACAGGGAAAGAGCCCAAGTCCTTTTGCCCCCAGGTGTGAATGAGTCCTTGGTGACAGGGAAAGAGTCCGGTGGTGATGTGGTCCTATGGGACCATCGTTGAATAGCCCTGCACCTACACTCAGTGCAACCAACATAGTACACTTGTCCGGCTTTCCGGCAGCACCCCCTTCTGGCGTACCAGTGCACGGCACGGCTGGGTTTAATAATAAACGTTTCTTCAGCAATAAGAGTTCTTGTGGGACTCACCCAGTGAGCAGCATGCCACGCCTCCCTTACAATCCCAGCACAACTCTGTAACATGAATAGAAAACACACACTCATTGTATGCACGCGGGTGACGTGTGTGTGTGTTCTGTGGCAGCTAAATGCCTTTCAGGTTCTCCTCGCATGCTGGGGCCTCAGTAGTTGCAGTGCTGGCTGGCTGACTGACTGGTTGAATGACTGACTGCATTGATTTACAATACTATCTAACGCACCTCTTAGACCAGCAACATGACAATAATGTTACTTATTAAATCAGCAAAAAAGGGTATTTTCTGTGTTTGTTTAATGATCACGTTTATAACTGGAAAAGTGCTGATGAGAGATCTCAGCGAGAGGGACGAGTGTTTAGATACAAGCACAAACCACCTCATTGGGTGCATTCAGAAAAATGACTTTTATCCTTCTTCGATTCCTGTTTGTTAATCCTCAAAATATGTCACACTGAACTGTGTCGCTACATGTGTGTCTGTATGTCATGTGTCATGGACTTCACAGCTGTCACAAGTCAAATTGAACTGCTCATCATAAAAGGGACCAACTAACGGTGGCTCTGTGGAGATGGAGCATCAATGGCAGGGGACACATGTATAGTGGAAACACTTCCTGTGTCACCACAGCCTCTAACAGGCAGCCATTCAACTACATCGAAGAGAAGGAAGTGTGTTGCCATAAACTCTTAAACTCCACTGCTAATATGATTGGTCAGGGCAGGCCCATATGCAACAAAACCTAGGATATATATGAGCCAATGACAGCCCTGTGTTCTGAAATGGCTACTGTCTTGTATGGTCAAAGCTGTCCTGTCTGGCGTTGTGGGATAATGCGTTGTCTGCCTGAACTGTGATTTGTCCACGGATAAGACGGACTGTTTTGATGGGTGAGAGGGTCATTCAGAGGTGGGAATGCTTTAACCCTTTTTCTCAGGTCAGGATCTTTAATGTCAGGGCTGAGAGTATTTAGAGGGGAGAAAAGCAGAGCAACTGGTTTAGCCACCACCACCCTACACACACACACAGTCTCTGCTTTTCTCCTAGCGTTCTCCTTCTGTTCCCAGAGACACTTTTCCTCCCACCCCTCTGCTGTTTTCCTCCCCCTGTCACCACAGGTATATCATTGTATTATTGCATTCCCAGTGCTCTTTAACAGGTGGTTGAATTCTAATGGTAATGTTTTAATCTCTATGTGTATTCTAACATGTATTTTAACATTGTGTTACTCCTCTTACCTCATCTTGGCAACTGGAGGGATTATGTGTGTGCGTGTGTGTGAAGTGGTGGGGTGAATATGCATTAACACATTACATGAACATACACTCATGGATGATGCTTGGTGGTTGGTGTCTTCGGGTCCTCCAGGCTGACTTTATAGGAGCTATAGGAATTCAGTCTCCACACCATAAAACCTGTTGATCTCAAATCAATCGTCATGCACTTGAATTGACATGGTGTGCTCGTGGACTGATTGAGGAGGATTTTTATTATTATTAACTATTGTTATTAAACACACATTTCTTGTCCATTTGAAAACACAAGACTTAAAAAAAAAATGACCGTAACGTCAAATATATTTATAGTTGTCTCTGTATTACTGGAGAATCCTGTGTTAAGATGTACTTTGTATATACAATGTTGTACATTACAGAGGTACACTCTTTTTTTTTGGTACAATATTGTACAGTAATAGCAATAGTAGTTTAATCAAATAGGCCTTATAAAATTATATGTGTAGTTCTTGTAGTAGACTTTTTTAATAAACATTGCTTGCTACAAAGATCTCTGTGTTGGTATGGAAATGGAGCACATGCACCTGGTCCTTACTGTCAGATCCCCCTGTCTCAATGGAAGCCATGGAGTGAACGGTGGCCCGGTCTGCTTCAGCTTTTCACTGGGTCATTTCCACATTACATCCAAGTAATTTAGTAGACGGCTTATCCAGAGCCTCATGCAGTGACGCACACCCCGAACCTGGGTACTGCCAGCACCATGCTTTACCAACTTAGCTACACCGGTGGTAAAGGTCATCAGATGTCTCACAATCTCCCTGTATACTACTGCTACAACTCACTAAAGACACACACACAAATTGTTTTGTCATACTTGTGAAGTTTGGGGATAAAAATATTCCCATTCATAATACTATTATATAAACCTCTAACCGTACTTCTAACAATTTAAAGGTGCACTATGCAACTTAAACGCTGAATTGAATATCGGTTCTATAACTCCATTAGGATCTGACATTGTCTTTACTAACTACGACTGTACTGACAGGTCTGAAGCAGTGTCACCTCCAACAGTCGATGTTGGAACAATGAACAGACTTTCGTTTCAAATGGGGTTAAGGTTGATGGGCCCTTTCCGTAACTACGGAACACAGAATAAATAAAGTAAACAGCTAAACCAATCAAAATTTCATCTGGTCTATCTATTGGGTTAGATGCATTGCCATATTTCAGAGACTCATTGATGGCTATCTAGCTAACATGAAACCAAAATCATGCTAGCTAGCGCTAGCTGGAACAAGAAAATATGCACTTTGACCAGTTTGCACAAGGCTAAATCTAGCTAAAATATAATCGCTTCTTCAGAGTAATATTCGGTTATGCTTTAGGTTTGGTCAAACAACCCACAATACATATTCTTTTTTCTTAACATTTTGCAGAGAACACGACATAGTAACATGAGCTTATTGTCTCAACCAAAGACTTCGGAGAAAACTTCCTACATCTCCGGTCATACAAATAAAATAGACAAGAACATTGAATGATTTTATACGTAGTATATTTGTTTCTCCGTCATCATAAATCTATTAACTCACACAGCTCTCCTTGAATATCTAACCAACTAGATAAATGAGGTGACGAAAACTACTTGTCAAGTAGAAAGGTACCCAACTCTGCGTAACTGTTCACACAAAGTTCAACTCTCGCCATCAAATGCAAAATGTACCCCCATTTTCAATTAGGTTCTCCTTTGAGGATTCGCCCAGGGAAGCTCCACCCATATAGAACTCTATAAAATCAGTTTTTTAGTTGTAAAAACGTTTAGCAAACTTGTAAATAAACATTTGCAAACTCGGAATTACTTTTGTAGTTGTATAAGCGGAGATACCCATGAGGACTCTGATTGGCAGGCCATAACTTTTGACCAAAGAAATGAACACGTTTTCACTTTCTAACAAAAAAACAGGGCTAAGCACAGTCGGCTTCTAGTATCCTAGGCATACATCAGTTTTTGTAGGATGACAAACCTTTTAGATGATTTTTCCACCTAGCTAAATCAATGCACAAAGTTTTACTGGAGGCTAATAGCTAAATTACTCAAACGTAAATCTAGCAACTAGCAAGGAACTTACATGGCTCCTACCGTTTTGCCTTTGAAATGGATATGTATTTACCACTGGAATAACAGAAATTCCCTTTATATGATTAATATTTTGTATTAGACTAGTTTGGGCGTATACATTCCAGTGTAATATGGTTCACATCATAACATATTTTTGTTTATCATTTAATGTGTTTGCATTTGTTCAACACATTTTTTTTTTATCTGCTAGGGCTGTCACCACTGTTTGGCAAAAGGTTAAGACTTAATTTGATCCCTCTTTGATACTTTATAGAAATGTCTGCTCCAGAGAACAGGGTACAATTTCCATGTCAATTCCTAGCTAATTAAAACAAATTCCGGTCTAGTTATTTATCTCATCATCTCATCTTCATCCGCTTATCCGTATCGGGTCGCCGGGGCAGCAGCTCCAGCAGGGGACCCCTAACTTCCCTTTCCCGAGCCACATTTGACAGCTCTGACTGGGGGATCCCGAGGCGTTCCCAGGCCATTGTCGAAATATAATCTCTCCACCTGGTCCTGGGCCTACCCCGAGGTCTCCTCCCAGCTGGACGTGCCTGGAACACGTCCCTAGGGAGACGTCCTGGGGGCATCCTTACCAGATGCCCGAACCACCTCAACTGTCTCCTTTCGACGCAAAGGAGCAGCTGCTCTACTCAGAGTTCCTCACGGATGGCTGAGCTTCTCACCCTATCCCTAAGGGAGAAGGCAGCCACCCTTCTGAGAAAACCCATTTCAGCCGCTTGTACTCGCGATCTTGTTCTTTCGGTCATGACCCAGACTTCATGACCATAGGTGAGGGTAGGAAGGAAAATTGACCGGTATATCGAGAGCTTTGCCTTCCGGCTCTGCTCTCTTTTCATCACAACGGTGCGGTAAAGCGAATGCAATTCCGCCCCTGCTGCTCCGATTCTCCGGCCAATCTCCCGCTCCATTGTCCCCTCACTCGCGAACGAGACCGCGAGATACTTGAACTCCTTAACTTGGGGTAACGCCTCATTCCCTACCCGGAGAAGTTATTTAACCCGGTATTATTCCTATTGCGTTTATATAGTTTTTCGTACTTTTCAAATGCATTGTCACGTTGAACGAACTGGATAAAAGGTTTGTTATTTAATCAACAACTGAGGTACAAGCTGATAAGAGAAGCCGACCATGCCGAGACCTAGTTTTCCTGCTCTGCAATGCATCAATACCGAGTTTAAACACTGGTGTACCAGAATCTACTCAGATTGGTTAAAAGGTTAAAAAATGACGGACTCAGTTCATTGGTCAGAAAAGCTATTCCGTGCCAATCACAGTCCTCATGGGTATCTCCGCTTGCAGACGCTGTGAAACGTACTACCGCAGACTGATATACAAGAAAAAATATATTTCTCACAGTTCTAGCGACATTTTTGTGACAAAACTCTGGGTGTCAGTACATTGGCAAGTGTTAATAATGAGATGCATGATTCCAAATATCAAGTTAGTTACAATTATGCACATTTTTATACAACTACAAAAGTAATTCAAAATTTAGAAATATTTTTTACGAGTGTGCACAAAACGTTTTTCCAACTACAAAAGTAATTCCAAGTTTGCAAATATATTTGACAAGTGTGCAACCTTATTAACCACTCTAAAAAACATGTTGCTGTTTTACCTTCATAACCATCCCCTTCCAAACGTAGCCGCTTAGAAAGATTGTGTGCGCGCTATACAAATTGGAAGCTGGGGATGGTTAGGTAGCCATGCTGTTATGATATTACATATTGCCATCACACCGGTAAACAATCAGTGTCTTACAATCAGTGTCATGGGACCTATGGAGACCACAAATAGTCTGGGCACCCATTTACCATCCAATCCAAATCAATGCCCTTTTTTACTTATGCCTTACACCTGTAGTAAGAGAAATTGTAGTCTGGGCTGACATACTGATCTCTCCCACAAGGCAACCTTTATAATAAAAGCAGTACATACATTTTGTGTAAATTAAGCTGACATGGTCAGCCTCCATACCTTATAGAGAAGGGTTGGTGGTTAGCCTATCTGCTCTGCTGGACATTATTGCCTGTCACATTCCCAACCAGCTACTACTTATCCTGGTACATCTACCTCCTAGTGGTGAACATAAAAAACTGAGTAATTTGTAAGTCAGTATTCAAGCAATTGAATCAACCTAGAATCAAGGCAATTTAGTCAATTGAGGCTTTATCAGTATCTGAAGCAACTACTGTATGGACTGAATTTAATAAATACATGATTTATAGGTAGCTACGGTTTCACTTGTTTACATTGATTAACTAACAAGATACACATAACTGGCAGCATTTGTTATTACTAACGATTAGGTATTCGCCTTATTCACCTACGGCACTTCCTTTAAACCAAAACGAGGCTGTGGGGTACGGAAGTAACTTTGGCCTGCCCATCTGTATACTTCTGTCATGACGTTACCTACATGCCGCCGCATTGTTGTGTTCCCAAATGTACCTATTCAAAGAGAAATAAATCCTATACATGTCAAACCTTCCATCGTTTCCCCCAAAGATCCTGTACTTTGCTGTGAATGGATTCATAAAATAAGAAGAGATCCCGGTTGCCATTTCAAGGTAAGATATTAACATTAGTTTACGATGCTAACGTTAGCCATATTTACGTTAACTGTCATAGAGATAGCTAGCTAAACCTTCCGGCTAAATAGACATGACTTGATTAGCCACGCACCGGTCCTTTTTAAGTTATAACATGCGAAGGGCTGATTCGGGGGTAACGTTAAGCAAGTTGTTGCTCTTTTTACTAGCCTGGTCAGCTAACGTCCTGCCGTGGGTAGCCGTGTCTTACAGCAAAATATAAACAAGACGTGATCTGTGCCTGTTTATGATAATAACCATAATAACCATTGCTAATCTAGACCATGTTAAACACACAACTACGTATAAATAGTAACATCCATTTTACTGGGTTTGTGCATCCCAGTAGACGACATTACTGATTCGTTTTTAACATCTGTGTTACCTGTGAGACCTGAATAGTACCTTCCCCAACCCTACGTAACATAGCTATGTGAAGTGAGCAACCCATGCCTGTAAACAAATTAAATTATACTTAATATTTAATAATTTAACCAACAGTAGCACCCTGCCTTGCTTTGTAGTGATACATTGGAAACAAGCTATTTTGACTGATGGTTCCAATACACTTTTAGCTAAAGATCACATCAACTGCACATAACATGTTATTTTTAGTCTAGCAGGGAAAGATGAACTGTTGATATGAACGATCAAGATGAACTGTTGATATGAACGATCAAGATGAACATTTGAACGTTTAGCGTATTTGTTCTAGCAGTGGCACCACTCCTCAAACTGAGCAGTTTATCCACAGTCATGATACCTGAATGTTGTAAGGTGCCTCGTTTTTTCGCATTGAGCGAAAAGACTTAGCTCTCACACTGACTCACACTCGCTCCTCTTGACTGTCAGTAAAATAATGTATTGTTAACACTCAAAATAACAGTCAGTCTGGTGTGGTTAATATATCTTAACAATGCTTAGCATCGGCTTGTAATGTTGTCGTCCTATTGTTTTATCTAGCTAACAAGCTAACTTTAAAAGTAACGTTAACTAATGTTGATTTCAGAAAAAAGCAGTGATCGTCCGTTCATTACCTTCCACGTTGTGGACATATCCCTCGATCCAGTTGCTGTATCCTTTCAGAAAAACAGCCCGGGGAATCATGCAGTCCTTACTGGCCCATTTTTTCGACATAGTCCATTGTTATTTCGGGAAGACATGAAAGATTTGATGGCCACACAGGTATCGCCATGGTGACAGACGCCCGCTGCTGCGCTCTGTCAATGAACTTCCGGTTTAGAGTGTACCCCCTAGCCTCGTTTTGGATTTCAAGGTGGAGGCGCGGTGAATAAGGCCAATGAGACTAACTTAGCAAACAGGTTACTGTACTGTTATTTAGCAAAAACAATTGCTAACTCAGCACACATAAGTAGCTATAGGACTGTAGCTAGCTACTGTATCAAACATTTTGCAGGCACTTGTGTCCACAGTGTCATCATGTTAATTTGATTTACATACAACAAACATCTAGATAGCTAACATACATATAATACGAAAATAATGATGTTCACTTTACAAAGCAAATTTTGCTAAAGGTATTACCTCAATCAAAAGGATGTGCAAGCCAGGATGTCCTGAATTAGAGCCCATACCGCGTCCCGTCGAGGCGGTTGGCATTTGTGAGAAGCTTTTCTGGGAGCCATATTTATTGATTTAATATACACTTAAATGGCATTGCTTAAAACACAACGTTACCAGCCCATCAATGTCACGCGTAAAATCAGTGCGTGCTACCGCCGCCTGGTGGCAAAACATACAAATCTCCACACGCATTTGCAAATCTCCACACACGGACAAATCGCAACACGCATTTGCAGATCTCTGCTGCAGTAGAAGTGTAGCTAAAGTCACGCGTAAAAAGACAGCGAATTGAGAGGCCCATCTGAGTTGTAACTGATGGACTTGTCTGAAGCGTTTACAGATTTGTCTGCACATTCACAGATATATGTACGCATTTGCAGATTTGTCCACACATTTACAAATCTCAATACACACTTACAAATATTTTACATACAATTCTGATTACGAACACACAGAATCTGAATACACATTTGCAGATTCCTGTACACATTCACAAAACCTGGTACGTATTTACAGATTATTTTACAAATGTACAAATATGATTACGCACACACGGATTGAGATACAGATACACAACTCTCCACATTTGTAAATAGTTTTGCTACAATAATGCCCCCATATTGCAATACATCTGGCGCGGATATTTTTTGTTATCTGGGGCCATAATTAAGAGTAC
The DNA here is from genome assembly GCF_011004845.1 of Esox lucius. Taxonomy (NCBI): domain Eukaryota; kingdom Metazoa; phylum Chordata; class Actinopteri; order Esociformes; family Esocidae; genus Esox; species Esox lucius. Next base: position 15,101,670 of record NC_047585.1, read on the forward strand.
AATTTCGTTCCGTTAATAAACGTTTTATTGTCCACGTTATTTCAGCAAAAATGTAATGGCTGAGGTAAAAGTTACATTCCCGCTGTTCAAATACCGTAATGGTTAAACACACTCTGTCACATAGAAAAAACCGCGGATTGAAACCAGACAGAAACAACATTAATTCCTTCTAATCGCGGGCCGGTTGAACTAGGTTTGCTTAGTTACTTTTCTGGTTTTACATATTTCATCAAATCTCCCTCAATCTATATCCATGTTTTTACAGTAAAAAGAAGCAAGACATGATGTGGTTTTCACTATTTTGGATGTGATTAAATCGTTGTTTGTCGTGTATGGAAGCCATAAATCAGACCTGGAAACAAAAGAGCGTACCCTTAAAATGGAAAATGTCAGCACACCATGCGCATGGATGTAATGGACAATATCAGTCACTAGATATCGCCAAAACCTTTGAAGCGTGCTTTCTGAAAACTCGGAAGTTGGATCACTGAACCGAAAGCTAAATAAAATGCAGACTGTGGTTTGTCTTGTTCGCCGAAATACAAAAACATTCAGTGACGGAGAATTCATGCGATTGCAGTCATTTTTCTCAAGAAACGCCAGAAAAAGGGAAGAGCTGGAATTCTCTTCACCTCAGAACAAATCAAGACAGGTAGGCTACATTTTATTCAGGAAACTGAGCATATACCGTCAGTTGTTGTTTTATGACATGTTTGGGAAAGTTTGTCCGTGAGTTTTCAAGCTGGCCCATGTCTGAATAAGATTATTTTGTAGACTATTATATTTATTCTAGTGTCTGACAGAGGCCAGAAAGGCGTTCGACTAGTGCCCACCACAAGATCTAGCGGCTCGTTTGAAGACGTTATCCCGGTGCGCTCCGTTACAACAACATTTGTATGAACATTTGTCAAGTAAACCGTTTGGTAATGGGCAGTTAAACGTATATGCATCTTCCATGTACAGCAGTCCAAACCGTTTGCCTGAGTCGTTTCTAAATGGTCACTTATTGTTTATCATTCTAACAAATGGAAAGTCCAAATTTACGCGTATTTAAAAAAAAAATGTTGCTCTTCATTCCTCCAACATCCGGTGAGGTTTCATTCTGAATAGGTGTGTTTCTGTTGTAATAGACTAATTCCCTGCCAGACAACCAGGCACTATCGAGCTAAGATGACGGAGAAGGTGACTGCAAGCACAGCCAACTACCTGTGGTCTCTGGGAGATTTGCTTGGTCAGGGGGCTACAGCCAGCGTTTTCAAGGCTCGCAACAAGGTAAGACTTCAGACATCTACATAAATAAAAGGTTGTTGAAGTAGTGAAAAGCAGAGGCAAACAATGACTCTTTATGGACAATGATTTAAAATCACACAGATTAAGCAGAGCAACTTCACACCCTGCAACTGCTGCAGCTCAAAACTCAAACTGAGGAGATACACTAACAACCCCTGGCCTCTGATATATCCAACCTCAGACATTGCAACAACGCTGGGAGAATGTTGGCTTGATGGTCTCTTGAGTGGCACCAGGGACTAAGTCAGTACAGTTGTGTCATTGCAGCCAGGTGTTCAAATCCTGTTTGAAGATGTTTTAGTTGTGGTTGTTGGCCGGGGGAATGAGCTTTCCTCTAATGTATGTGTCAGAGATGACTTCATTGTTGATCGAGCCATGGAATGACATTTCAGAACTACTTGTTGTAATGAATCAGAGTATGCGTGTGAAGATCATTAACTCTCCTGATTCTGCTATGTAGTTGTTACAAAATGGACACCACTCGCTCGCATATCCGGTCCCACACACAGCACATTACATCAAAGGAAAATCAGACTAGGTCAGAGACTTCAAAGAGGGAGTGAGACATCAGCTGCGTGTGTACTTTGAGCCTACTGCTAATGTCTACTTGAATGTCTGTAATGAAATTCGCTGATCAACAAACCTACACGATGGGAATACACTGGTAATGTAGCATGTCTAACACAGAGGCCAATGACACCTTGTCTGACCCTTATAACAATGTTGTGACGTACTGTAATATTTGAACTGACACCGGACTCTTTATCATTGACTTTGAGAACTGTGCGTGTTTCTGCATATATAGAAGACAGGGGAGCAGGTGGCGGTGAAGGTTTTTAATCGTTTGAGCTACAGTCGCCCGTATGAAGTTCAAATGAGGGAGTTTGATATGCTCAGGAGACTCAACCACAACAACATCGTCAAGCTCTTCACTGTGGAGGAGGTGAGGAGGGGAGTTAAGGAGGGAAGGGAGAGGAAAAGAGAGGTAGCAACTTACCATTTCTCTTTTATCTGTAATAAACCTGTATTAGACAGCCGTTTGATCTCTGTCCAGTTTGTGTCTAGATGTCTGTCTGTCTCTGTTCACCCCTTTCTGTCTGTCTGTCTCTGTTCATGTCTGTCTCTGTTCATGTCTGTCTCTGTTCATGTCTGTCTCTGTTCATCTCTTTCTGTCTGTCTGTCTCTGTCTGTCTCTGTTCACCCCTTTCTGTCTATCTGTCTGTCTCTGTTCATCCCTTTCTGTCTGTCTGTCTCTGTCTGTCTGTCTCTGTTCATCTCTTTCTATCTGTCTGTCTGTCTGTTGCTGTCTTTCTCTGTTCATCTCTTTCTGTCTGTCTGTCTCTGTTCATCTCTTTCTGTCTGTCTGTCTGTCTGTCTGTCTGTCTGTCTGTCTCTGTTCATCTCTTTCTGTCTGTCTGTCTCTGTCTGTCTGTCTCTGTTCATCTCTTTCTGTCTGTCTGTCTGTCTGTCTGTCTCTGTTCATCTCTTTCTGTCTGTCTCTGTCTGTCTGTCTCTGTCTGTCTCTGTTCATCTCTGTCTGTCTGTCTGTCTCTGTCTGTCTCTGTTCATCTCTGTCTGTCTGTCTCTGTATGTCTGTTCATCTTTTTCTGTCTCTCTCTCTCTCTCTGCCTAGCTGAGCAGTAAACAGAAGGTGTTGGTGATGGAGTACTGTTCAGGAGGCAGTCTGCTCAGTCTTCTGGAGGAGCCAGAGAATGCCTTCGGTCTGCAAGAGACAGAGTTCCTAATTGTACTACAGTGCGTGGGTGAGTGTGTGTGGACAGTTAGACCACAAATAAACCGAGACATGAATATGGCTTAGCTCCAGAATGTTTTTTGCTGTTCACCTGTTTCCCTTTCCTCATGGCAACAGGTCACAAATATGGCTACTGTATGGTATTTTGGCTAACAAATATGGTTGTTTCCCAATGTTTGATTTTATTTCAATTTCTTTGTGTCTGTATAATCTGAAGAAAATGTATCTGTAATACATTTAGGAGATCAGGATGTGCAACTCTGTTTCCACCTAATTTTGTGGGCTGTGTGCAGAGACCTAGTGTGTGTGTGTGTGTGTGACCTGCTCACTGAATCTGTATATAGGCAGGGTTTTTCTTAATTTGGGGTGCTTTAAGGTGTTCAGTTCTTGTTTCGGGCAAGGTAGCATTTTTTTTTTCTTTGTTCCTTCCAGTGTGTCCTGTAAGTGTTGATAATCATTTCCATAGCATTTGAATTTACACCGACATGCTCGAGACGTACCACGCAGGAAGGTGGCATCTCAAGCTATTGTTATCTGAAAGTAAAAACATTATAAAAAATTATCTAGAATCTTGAGTCTTCTTTGATATGAAAAAAATGCATTTTACTATAAACAAGCTCTTTTATGGAAGGTTTGAAAGTAGCTTTTTTTATGTGGGTGTGAAATCTGTTTTCGGAATTTTGAGGATTAGTGGGTATAGTCCCAACTCAGCTCTTCATGCCTTATTTGGGGTTTTGCGTTGGACTCTGACAATACTTTTGCAAAATTCTACATGTAGAGTCTCAATTGGTTGTTCATCTCATCTAATGAAGTCTTGGTTGGTAAGTGGACCGCAGACCTCACAGTGGACCGCAGACCTCACAGTGGACCGCAGACCTCACAGTGGACCGCAGACCTCACAGTGGACCGCAGACCTCACAGTGGACCGCAGACCTCACAGTGGACCGCAGACCTCACAATGGATCGCAGACCTCACAGTGGACCGCAGACCTCACAGTGGACCGCAGACCTCACAGTGGACCGCAGACCTCACAGTGGATCGCAGACCTCACAGTGAACCGCAGACCTAACAGTGGACCGCAGAGCTCACAATTGACCGCAGACCTCCAATGGACCGCAGACCTCCACAGTGGACCGCAGACCTCCACAGTGGACCGCAGACCTCCACAGTGGACCGCAGACCTCCACAGTGGACCGCAGACCTCCACAGTGGACCGCAGACCTCCACAGTGGACCGCAGACCTCACAGTGGACCGCAGACCTCACAGTGGACCGCAGACCTCACAGTGGACCGCAGACCTCACAGTGGACCGCAGACCTCACAGTAGACCGCAGACCTCCCAGTAGACCGCAGACCTCACAGCCATAAAGGGCAATGGGTTCTATGACTGATTGAAGGATTTTAAGCCAGATTGTACTTGTGATGTCATATTTACATCATCCCAATTTAATTTTCAATGTTCTATTTCTCCTAGTTCACGGGATTAACCATCTGCGTGAGAATGGGGTAGTCCACCGGGACATCAAACCAGGGAACATCATGCGCCAGCTGGGAGACGACGGGAGGTCTGTCTATAAGCTAACAGACTTCGGTGCGGCCAGAGAGCTAGAGGATGACGAGAAGTTTGTCTCAATCTATGGAACAGAGGAATACCTGGTGAGAAAGGGGGATATGGTGTAGATGAGGAGAGATGGAGGAGAGAGAGGACGATGAGGGGAAAAAAGATAGAGGATGAAAGAGTGTACAAGGCAATAACTGTAATTCACTCTGGGCAGGTGTCTGCTAAATGGCTAAAATGTAAATGGTGTGTTTTTAAGTGTGTGTGAATGTTCCTGTTTTACCACCATTTACATGTGACGTGAGAACATTTGATCGGTCCCTACTTCAATAAGAAGCTATTCCTGACTTGGGGTTAAGTTTAGGGTTGGAGTTAAGTTTAGGCATTAAACTTAGGTTAGGTTTAGAGTTAGGTAAAATATATATATTTTAAACGTGTTAGGTCCTCAATTTGACAGTAAAACGTGTGTCTGTGTGTGCGTGTGTGTGTAGCACCCGGACATGTACGAGAGGGCAGTGCTGCATAAGCCCCAGCAGAAGACATATGGTGTGAGTGTGGACCTGTGGAGTATCGGAGTGACCTTTTACCATGCTGTTGCCGGTACCTTACCTTTCATCCCCTTCGGAGGACCCCGCAGAAACAAACCAACCATGTACGCCTGCCTTCATGGGCTCCATGTTGCTCCAACAGTCCTCAGTGTAATTGCTAAGGGGGTTTTGTAATTGCTATGGGACAATAGCAATTACATAGTAATGAACCGATAGTTGCTCTTGTTTATTTGGGATTCATCCAAATAAATACAACGTGAGCTGAAAACAGGTCTGTCAGATAAATAGCTGGTGTCTCCTTTCCTGGTCTATGACGACAGGTTTAAAATCACCACAGAGAAACCTGCAGGAGCCATTGCTGGAGTCCAGAAGGTCGACCACGGGCCTATTGAGTGGAGCTACACACTGCCACAAAGCTGTCAGCTCTCCAAGTTAGTAGACCTGTCTGTCTGTCAGCTCTTCAAGTCAGTAGACCTGTCTGTCTGTCAGCTCTCCAATTCAGTAGACCTGTCTGTCTCTGTGTTTGTCTATCTATGTCTATCAGATATCAAAGTTGGTAGACCTGTCTGTCAGCTCTCCAAGTAAGTAGACCTGTCTGTCTGTCAGCTTTCCAAGTATGTAGACCTGTCTGTCTGTCAGCTCTCCAATTCAGTAGACCTGTCTGTCTCTGTGTTTGTCTGTCTATGTCTATCAGATATCAAAGTTGGTAGACCCGTCTGTCTGTCAGCTCTCCAAGTAAGTAGACCTGTCTGTCTGTCACCTTTCCAAATCTGTAGACCTGTCTGTCTGTCAGCTCTCCAATTCAGTAGACCTGTCTGTCTCTGTGTTTGTCTGTCTATGTCTATCAGATATCAAAGTTGGTAGACCTGTCTGTCTGTCAGCTCTCCAAGTAAGTAGACCTGTCTGTCTGTCAGCTTTCCAAGTATGTAGACCTGTCTGTCTGTCAGCACTCCAATTCAGTAGACCTGTCTGTCTCTGTGTTTGTCTGTCTATGTCTATCAGATATCAAAGTTGGTAGACCTGTCTGTCCGTCAGCTCTCCGAGTAAGTAGACCTGTCTGTCTGTCAGCTCTCCAAGTATGTAGACCTGTCTGTCTGTGCAAGTATGTAGACCTGTCTGTCTGTCAGCTCTCCAATTCAGTAGACCTGTCTGTCTCTGTGTTTGTCTGTCTATGTCTATCAGATATCAAAGTTGGTAGACCTGTCTGTCTGTCAGCTCTCCAAGTAAGTAGACCTGTCTGTCTGTCAGCTTTCCAAGTATGTAGACCTGTCTGTCTGTCAGCACTCCAATTCAGTAGACCTGTCTGTCTCTGTGTTTGTCTGTCTATGTCTATCAGATATCAAAGTTGGTAGACCTGTCTGTCCGTCAGCTCTCCGAGTAAGTAGACCTGTCTGTCTGTCAGCTCTCCAAGTATGTAGACCTGTCTGTCTGTGCAAGTATGTAGACCTGTCTGTCTGTCAGCTCTCCAAGTCAGTCTGCGTGTCGCTTTATTTCTCATGCTTCTAATCTGTGTGTGTAGGAGTCTGAAGGATCTATTGGTGCCAGTGTTAGCGGGTGTACTGGAGGCTGACCAGGAGAGGTGCTGGGGATTTGACCACTTCTTCTCTGCCACCACAGACATACTGCAGAGAGTGTCTGTCCATCTCTTCTCCCTGCAACAAGCCTCCGCTCACCGCCTGTATATACACCACTACAGCACGTGAGCCCCCCACACTAACAAACACAAATTTGCCAAACTCAGACTTTCCAGTCTCCACTGACATCTTTTTACGTCTTACCATTTCTCCCCAGGGCGGCCATCTTTTGTGAAGAAGTTGCGTCCCAGACAGGGGTAGGGCTGGAGCAGCAGCACTTCCTTTTCCTGGGTCATGACCTTTCCTTGGAGGGCTCTATGAAGGTCGTTAGCTTCCCCCCAACCTCGCCCTCCCAACCCCTTATACTTGTCAGCCGCGGCTCGGAGACACATGCTGCACTCCACTACAAAGAACGTAAGACACACACACACGCGCACACACACTGTCTGGTAGTACATTATAAAAGAGGACCTTTCTTGGGTAACAATCGATTTACACTGAAAATTATTTTTTCACAAACTCTAAACTTTACCCCATAAATAACTATCCTTATCCAAAAATTTAACCCTTATTTATTGTCGTTTGGTAACTATTTATTTCTGGTCTTTTATTTTAATTTATTTTAAAAAATCCGTAAACTGGAAAATAGTCTTCTGACTTGTGCCTGTGTTAGTTTCAACATCTGTTTGAATATTGAGTTTATTGTCTTCACCTAACAATAAAACCAAAATAAGTGTCTTTCTTACAGAGGGCCATATTTCCTTTGGTCTATTATACTTCTGAGTAATTCTGGTCCCATCAGTAATGACTACGTGAACGCTCAACCCCAGGTACTGTGTACATAACGTGTGCTTCCTCCTGTGTAGCGGAGACGCCCATTATCCCATCCCGGTTTGATGTAGTGGCTGACTACTCTTTCTCCAAGGTAGGAGAGTCTCACGCCGAGATGACAGACTGGACCAGACAGGTAAAACTATCAGCTGAATGATGACTCTCTAAATCAAACCCTCTCCTCCCACTCCCCTCCCCCTCTCCTCCCCCTTCTCCTCCTCCAGGTAATAGTAGGAGTGGTCCATCAGTACCTGAGGATAGTGTGTTCATTACACACACACAGAGAGGTGCTACTCTGCGGATACTACAGCTACATGTGAGACACACACATTTAGAAGAAAGCAGCAACATCCCATTGATCAGTCATGCCTGACGCTGAACCCCTCTGCCCCCCCACCCCCACCAGGGAAAAGATGAGTCAGGAGTGCGTTGACGCCCTGTTCAGTGTCAGCCTGGTCAACATCAGACTGCAGTCCTGCCTCGCTTCAGAACACAGACTGCGCACTCTGTGAGTGACAGCACCACACGCACACACACATGCGCGCACACACACACACACCTACAGGACAATTCTACTCAACGAAATGTTGTGGCCAGTAAACACACAGTTCATTTGTAAAATCGTCTCTTCCCGCGCTCCTGCCCACTGCCCCTCTTTCAGAGGCCCATTACCCATGGACGGACCTGACTCCCGGGACAACAGCAAGAAGCTACGCCTGGTGAGAGACGGGTCGGCAAAACCCACCGTGGCTTTCTCTCCGGGGTCACGGGTGGCGTTGGGCTAACTTTGTCCGTCCCTGTTTCTCTCTGCGTAGATCAGGGAGAACCTTCCGGTGTACGCCGGGGGGATCCGGGACTTCCAGACCCAACTGGAACACTTCCGTGTGGAACTGGCCAAGCACTCAGAGAGTCTAGCTGAAGACAGAAGGTTGTGCTTCCTGAGCAATGTTTACAGCTTTCAGATCCTTATTCACCTCGAGGATCCACGTTTACAAGGGGTTGCCGTTTGTGGACTGCTTGGGTTAAAATGGTGTCTCATGAACTTTGACCCCTACAGCATCCAGAAGATGGAGGTCCTCCTGGATAAGATTAAGGCCATCCACCAGCAGTACCGCAAAGATCGACTGACCGGAAGTATGTGTGTGTGTGTTTGTAAGGTGGTCCACCTGTATTGTGTACTAAACACATTAATCCCTTTTTGATTTTCCCAGAGCTGCTCTACAATGATGAGCAAATACACAAATTTGAGAAGTGAGTATTTCAGCACTGTTTGTACAAAGAATACGTTGTGTGTATGTGTGTGTGTGTGTGTGTGTGTGTGCACGTGCGGTTTGTGTGTGTGTGATATGTGTAACCTCTCTTCTAGGATAAACCTGTCGTCCCATATTAAGCGTGTGAAGGGGCTTCTTAGAGAGGACTGTCTACAGAGGTACAGAGACCTACTAGTATCAGCATCGACCTGGAGCAGGTACACACACATACACACACACACACAACTACCCAATAACAACTCTGCTCTTTGGCACCTAAAGTGGTGTTATTGTTCATTGTGTGTTTTCAGTGCTCTTCATGAGATGCAGTGCAGGCTGTCAGACTTCAGCCATTTCTCCCGAGGGCTGATGGGAGACCTGGAGATGTGTGTGGAGCAGCAGAACAAGGTTTCAACCCTTATTAATAACAATAGTTGATTTATTTATTTTAAATGTAAAAGATATTTAGAAGTAAAAAAAAAAATTGAACAGACTCTTAACAAATAATAATAGTTAATTGAATCAAGAAATATATTGAGGTAAAAAGAGATGTGTTTATCTTAAATCTCTTACATGGCCTCTTGATATCTAGCAACAACTGTGCATCAATACCTGGCTGATGTGGTCATATCGTTCTGGTTAAGCAGTGCATTAAACATGGCCTTCATTAGCCAATAAGAGGGTTGTTAGACTTTGATGGCGCATCAGGCAATGCCATAATCGGTTTAATCTCCCACATACAACCATTTGCACGCGCACCGCTACATTTACTGTCACTGTGATACAGTGGAGCGTACAGTGCAGCTGACCAGAACAAGGAAGTTAGTGCTTTATTAGTAAAATTACATCACCACAAATACTGGCTAGCGAGCACCCTGAACATTGTATTTAGTTGCGTAGGTTTGCTTTTTATGTCATATGTAATATGGCTGGTTTGTGTGTGTTGACGTGATCTAATTGCCACTCCATTGGGAAACAAACCTGACAGTGAAGATGACACACTTCACTCTGTAAGGTCACTTTGAATGGTCTTTCTCCCGGGCCACATCAAAGGGATGTCCCAGACCACTGACCTGACCTGTATTTTCTCTTCTAAGGCTCTGGACAGAGTCCTGCTCAGAATCCCAACTGGACTGGCAGGACTGGGGGGTCTGGAGGCCACGGAGCCACCCAAGGAGAAGGAGCACATGGTCCTCAGGTGTGTGTGTTGTGCCTGTGTGTTTGCGTCTACCTGGGTGAATGTCAGTTTGCATGCATACAGTTTGTGTGTGGGTAAGTTTCTGACTTAACTATAACAAGGACAAACATTTTCCCACACTACGGTCAAGACAGAAATAGTTGACTAAATGGGAAATTTTTCCTGTCCCCATTTAAAAAAAGCCTGTATTGTTACTTAGGTGTTAAGTGTAGGGCAGATGTTACTGTTGGAGTTAGGGTTAGGCATTAGCGGTTAGGTTTAGGGTTAGGCATTAGGGCAATCTCACATTTAGGCATATGTGTTATGTTATTTAGGTCATGGTCAGGATTAGGGTAAGGTTCAGGGTTAGGATTAGTAGAAGTAGGATTTTATTTAAGGGCAATCAACTTAGGTGTCCCCATTTAAATTGCTGTGTGTGTGTGTGTGTGTGTGTGTGTGTGTGTGTGTCTGTGTGTGTCCAGGCTGCACACTCTGAAGGAGGAGATGGAGATAGTAGTGAGAGAGTTGCAATGCAACAACAACATCATTGAGAGGTCAGTGGCTTTGACCCCATCCTCCTGACCTTAACCCTAAACATAACCTTAACCACTATCCTCCTTACCTTGACCCTTCAACCATAACCTAGACCCCTATCCTAACTTTTAGCGCTTAACTTTTACAATGCTATCCGTGAATTTCCAACACAATAGTCGGCTCCTCAAATTTCTTCTGAAAGACAACCCTTACCATCGCTGTCTTGTTTTTTATCCCCGCAGTTTGTCTGGCGATAACTCTGCAATCACGCTGGAGGCTGATCTACCCAGACCCACTGGCCTGTGACCAGACAGCCACACACTGATTCACAGAGAAGGGGAGGAGCCAGGAATGAAAGAAACGGGTCATTAGCGTTAACCTTAGCGTTAGCTGTAGTATCAACACCACACCGCCATTGTAAGATGCTATGGCTACACAGTTGGATAACCTCGTCTAATCTCCATGGTCAAAAGGCTAACTGATGAAATGCTAGTTGCAAACGAATGTAGTAAAGATCAGCAACGGCCGGGATTCTGCTGGTGGGATGTTTGTAATTCAGTGCTCCTGTTTGAATGGGATGAGAAGCCCACTCCGGGCCAATTCTTACATGTTGTTAGTACAGTTTGTGTTCCGTGAATAAAGTAATCTATGAACCTGTGGAGTCGTCGTTTGATTTAAACAGTGGTAGGTGCTGAGTTTTCACCCTGCAAAGTCCCCAGGACGTAGAATGACGCCATCTGCCTTCAGACTTGAATCGTAATACATTGCTCTCTTTCAGGCCAGCAGCGCTCACAATTTACACCATACACCGTGACAGAATGCTTTGTTTTCTTCCGGTGTGTGTGGGGGGGGGGGGGGGGTTTCTGCCACAGAATGTTTCATTTCAGCAAGAGGGAGAATGCAGGGAAAGTCCTAAATAACCCACTCTACCCTGATATCAGAACAGGTCAATAATATCATGAAACACACATTTAAATGCAGCAACTTCCTGTCACTGTGTTTTAACTACATTTTCCACAATCTCCCCCGAGATTCACTCTGAACAAGAGTAGTTGAACATGACAGAAGTAAGAATAAAGAGAGAGGTTTTAAAGAGCAAGCAAGAAACAGCTTGTCAGAATGTGAAGTAAATAAACTGTCAGAATGTGAAAGTGAAAGGTGTGTGTTGGTTTGTGTGTAAAGTAAGTGTTCTCCGCTGGGGGAATTCCTCTCCTGAGGGGGGACAAGGTCCCAGTCAAGTGGTTCCTCATAACAGATGATGTATTGTCATGGAAATGTTGTTTTCTTCATGGTAGCCTGGGAGAAAAACTGTGTTGTGTCTGTACATGTTCATTAGCTACAGTTCACTCAACATCTATTGTGGTGCTACACTATGGCACTGTCATTGCTGGCTTTATGCTGTTTTCTGACTAGTCCCGCATTGTTTGTTACTAGAACCAACCTCCCAAAGGTTGTGAAAACACATGCTGTGTCAACCACAGATGCTGCCCGGGAAGGGAAACCCCATGTTTTTTTCTGCTTCAGTTGTAGGCTAATGTCAACAGAACAAGGGCTCAATTCACTAACCAGGGATTCCATTATTGCAAAGTATCAAACCGGGTTTATCCAGGGTCGCACCTCTTCTGATAATTTAAGTAAAGCCTTGGTTATCACCAATGGGTGAATGTCTAGTCCTTTATCATGTGCCCACAATTACCAAGAATCATCACTTTAATAAAGGGTAATTTCTCTCAATGACAGAGCTAGTCTAACTAAAACATTCAGTTCAAAAACATAGTTTTAGGTTTATTCAGCAAACAGATTAACATGATCTGAGTATGGCAAAATAACTTCTGAGGGATATGAATATTAAGATGAGATTATATTAAAACTGTATTAATGCCTTCCTGATTCATTCCCAGGTAACATAAATAATATTTGTGCAAAATAGAAAGCAGATTTGGGGGAAAGTATTATTAAAGAGGGATGGGAGTATCTGGGTTATCACTCATCAATGTGTTTATACATTAGTATGTTACAGCCATTACCCAATGGTATGTTACAAAGGTTACACAATAGTATGTAACAACCATTACAGTTTGAAATGTTACAACAGTTACACTATGGAATGTTACACATGGAACATTACAAGAATTACACGTTGGAGTGATATGTTACAGCCATCACACATCGATATGTTGTGTGCATGTTGTAAGGGCATTAGTATGAACAACTTATTTTCCCATTCATCATTAGTAAAACTGTTTCAATGTATGACCCTTAAACACTGCTTCACACCAGCAGGACAGCATTAAATGCAGGAAAACGTGTTACAGTTATGCTGGGCCCATAAGAAATGAAAGGGGACTTTTTGCCTAAGCTCTGGGCTTGCACTTCAGAAACCCCTTTTTATGTTGGAATGCTCTTACCAAGGTCCTCTTAGGTCATCTGCGCAATACAAACGAGGGTGGCTTCAATCGAAGTTCTGTAATTTTTATAGCCACAAACAAATGTACTGCTCTGACATGGAAGTTCCCCGATCGCATGGTGTTGTGTCATGTATGGAGCTTCGTGGAAAAGGATTATGAAAAATGAAATGAAAGGTCTATTAACCTTTCAGGTACCAATGATCGCTTGTATCCTAGCTCTAGCACAGTTGAAATATTTCCTCTAGCATGAACTGATGTACAGCTGTATGCCATAAATTATTATTCTATTTATTATTGGGAAAATTTTGCTAAATAGGCCTATATCAAGACTAGTGTTAGTACAGGTTTTGACTGTTGCATATTGAGTCCTGGGGCACTAAAATCTAGTAGGAGGAAATGTGTGTGTGTTTTTATAGCTCATCCTTGCAATGACATTGAGATCAAATGTTGCGATTCAACTGCTTGACAGTCTAAACCGGGTGTAGACAACCATATCCCCTGGATTTTAACAGGTATCACAGAATGTTGTTTCAATATATGCACCACGCTGAGTGATGTACTCAGTTAATTTATCAGATCAGTAATTGCCTAAATTCAAGATACCTGGTCTTTCAGGTCATAGTAGCCTAGTTGTTGTTCGTTAGTTGTAATAGTTATTGTCTTGGTTTAATCCCTGATTAGCACACAGCCATGTCAAATCACAGTCTAATCCCTGGATTAGGCGCGTGGCCGCTTTAAAAATGCTCGCGCCTCTAGATGGCATTTAAACGCTTTCAGATTCGTCGTAGCCTATGCGTCAGCCACACATGCCTGGCTCGCGCTTCTATCTAGTTTATATTTCCCATACAAACGCACCAACACTTACGCACTCGCTCACATAGATACACACACTAGCTGGGCAATGGCTTCAGTGAGTGTGGTAGGACCAAGGCAGCTTCGCTCAGCTCCTGACCAGCATCTTTTCCATTCGAAACCGACGGTTACCGGGAGGACGAAAATATCTGTGCCGATAGAATCCCCCCTAAAGAAGATGATGTTCAGGAAAAGCTCGCTGCAGGAATGCGGTTCGGTTTCAGCGGGATCAGCAGTCACAGCATTCTCGCTAAACCTCTCCCTGACCCCGGGACACCAAGTAGCCCCAGTCGGTATTGAAGTGGGGAATCCGGGGGTGAAATGTGGTACTCACCCGGGGCTGGTGCCACGTAGCTCGGACAAAGAGAGCGACGCCAGCAGCCTTGACTGTGGGCACACCAAGAACACGACAGCACCGATAGAGAATGACATTGGTCAAAGCGGACAGAGCAGTAGCGGGAACGACTTTGTGGGTGATGAAGGGAGTTCATTGACGGTTACAAATGTTCTGTTAAGCACATCCGCAAACGGAGATATGGCATATGCCAAGTATGACAGATTAGGCGCAATCACAAACGGACACACGGGTGCACACTCACATCGGAACCGATCGGTCAGGAGGCGCAAATCCCTCAGCCCCCCTGGGGGGAAGACACAGCGGGAGACAAACGAGGATTCCGGGGGACCACCGCTGCAACGGTTGACACAGGGAAGGACGGGTGTCGTTAAACTCGCGCGAACAGAGCCCCACCGGAGGGAAGCATGGTCAATATTTGTCCCTCTTCAGGAGGACCCGCGCGTGCTGCCAGAAACAGGAGATGGGCACCTGTTCGGGACCAGAACCGTGACGCAGGACTGGTGCGACGTTTGTAACCAGCGGATCGTTGCGCAGCCGACGCTCAAATGTAAAAGTAAGTATGCTATTATAGTAAAAGACAAGTTTCCATTTCTGCCTGATTGGAGATTATATATTTGTTGCTTAGTACAATATTATGGGTTTTTCATTAGGTTCCCTTTCACTTCATGTGATATTGATATAGAACGATATAATCATGGTTTGGAGATAAGCTTGGGATAATATTTACCTCTAACCGAGGTAGATGCTTGTTTTAGTTTTTGCCAACTTAATGTAAAGTGCACTCAAGCCAGGGCTAGAATAGCTGTACTCTTCAGAGAGAGAAAGAGAACGTGTGTGCTTCCGTGTGTCTGTGTGTGCGTGAGATAGAAAGTGACTGAGTCTGCCAAGCATTCAGAGCTGCAGTCATCAGCCTCTTATTGAAAAGTGATAATCTTGTCCTCCCAGTCTCACGTCTGTCCTCCTCCAGGATGCGCCTACTGTCTCATTTGGATTTACAAGCACTGCTTCAATCCTTAGCCTATTACAGGGAGACAAAATTAAGTCAGATTACAGTGGCATGTATGAGTGTGGATATATGATCCTGCTGCCAAAAAGGCCTGTGTCAGTAGTATTACCATCGCTGGCATTCTGTCATGTGGAGGTTAGGGCATGTTTGGCCCTGTGTCACAATCTGTCTCTGTTTTAACTGGCTGGATAGACAGACAAGTTAAAGGTGTCCTTTGGCCCACTTCCTGTCCCACTGTATGTACTCACTCTTTTTCAAAAACACACCCACCACATTTTACACTTAATTCATTTAGCAGATGCTCTCATCTACAGCAACTTACAGTATGTAGAGCATTCATTGTAATACCCACCCCTGCTGGGAATTGAACCCACAATCCTAGCATTGCAAGCATTATGCGCTACCAACTGAGCTACACACAGCACAATTCTTCTCCTTGCACCAACAGTTAATCAGAGTCTAACCACTAGCTCCCATGGCTTCCTTCCCTCTGCCAGTCCTATGCAAGTGTTATGAAGACTCAGTGTAGGTCCTATGTAGACTAAGATTACATAATGATGTTTTCCTACCAGATGCACAGAGAGAGATGGCCATAGATTAAAATGATATAACACACACTTGCACTGCTCCAGGATGCAGAGGGTTGGATCCCGCCAGCTTGTTTGACCTGGCACTGTCTTTGGTGTGTGTATGTGTGTGTTCAAGTGGAGCTGGCGGCATGTCAGCAGTACTGTCATGGGGAGACAGTAACTGCAGAAGACTGGTGGAGCAATGAGCGAGGGATGCAAGAGAGGGGAAAAACAGAGAGAGACAAGTGGATGAGAGAAAGGAATGAAGGGAACCGAGGGGGAAAAAAGGTAGAGAAAGAATGGAGAAGTGTTGGAACCAGACAGAAAGGAGGGAGAGCAATAGAGGGTATGTTAGAGGGTTGAGGATAAGAAGGAAAGGATGGATGAAGCAAATGAGGGAGTGGAAGTTAGGTAGAGAGAGAGAAGGATGGAGAGAGACCCTGGTTCTGCAGTGCTGTCGGATTTAGTGTGCTATCAGCATGAACCCACTAGAGCATGACCAGCGATTGACACAATAGCCAACACTGTGCCTGTGTGTGTGTGAATGAGTCATCTGGGAAGTTGTAAGCAAAAGCTTTATTCTCCATCCACATAGTGCAACCAACCAATCAAACTGTAGTAGAATTTTTATGACAACAGGTAGGCTATAATCTTATTGAGGATTGTTTGGTCTAGACACACTGATCCTTTATGTGTTAATCTTGTCAGTATGTGTGTGTGCGTGCGTCTGCATGCGTATGTGTGACACACGCAGACACGTGTCTGTATGTGTGTATGAATGTGGGTGTAAGTGGGTGCGGAGATTTCCCACACTCCCCCCACCACCAGCTTAGCCCGATGATCTTGACCATGTCGCATGGCAGCCATTTTGTGCCTGAGTGAAGGCCATCACCATAGTGTCTTTCTTTACCATGGTATCCAGGGTCTGGACAACACGAGGGAGGCAGTCTCTGGGCTTGGCTGGTGCTCAAGGGTTCATTCAAATGCAACAAGAAGGAATCTGGCATTTGGGGTTTTGGGGTATATCTGTAGTGGTACTGAACCTGGCCCCTGAAGCTCAAAGAAAACCATAGTTGTTGGTTCTTTAGATCGGTGCAGTACACACACACACACACACACACACCGACCCCCCCCCCCCCCCCCCCCAACACACACACACACACACACACACCCAACTAATGACAGGGAACTGAGGCTGAGGTTATATGTCAGAGCCATAAACAACCACCCTTTCTTTCTCTCTCTTTCTCTCTTTACCCCTCTTTCATCTCTCTTTTTCTCTCTCTCACTCTTTTGTTAATTTCAGCCCTTCTATCTTTGTTGGTTTTGTTGAACAGCCTATAGAAATAACTCTTTGATTTAGCCCCCTTGGGAGAACAGTTTCTGGGAATTAAATGGCCCGCAGCACAACCCTATTTTTTTTAGCTCCGTGTGCATTTCTCATCTTTACCATGACTCTCTGAGGCTTCACCTCAAACAGTCATGTCACCATGAGTTTTGGTGTCTTCCACTTGACTGAGGTAGAGAGTAATGACTGATGAGACATACACTGGTCAGGTCAATCTTGGACGGTCAGTCTTAAGAACTGTGACAGACAGACAGTGAATATCTTCCATATGTCTGTCTGAAACTAATCTGGCTAGTTTAGGATCAATCGTCCCCTCCTCCCCTCCATCTGCACCCCTCTATTCTCCTCCCCCTTCTCTCTCGCGCTACATTATTTTTCCTCTTCTTCCTTCTTTTCCTCTTGTCCTGGATTTTCTCTCTTTCTAGCCCCTTATCTTTCTCTTCTCTGTTTAATTTTGTCTTGTTTTGATGTCTACAGTGTGTTGGTAATCTCAGATGCAGTAGGATTAAGACTAGGATTAAGACCAAAAAAATTGTCTTATATAAAGATTTATTGATTTTATGTACAGACAGGAGATACAGACACATATACAGACATGAAATACAGACACATGTTCAGACATGAGATACAGAAACAATGAAAGATATGTGTTATTAACAGATGGACAGGCATGAGATACACACACATGTACAGCCTTGAGATACAGACACATGGCCAAACATGAGATAGACTATATGGCCAAACGTTTGTGGACACTCGACCATCACACCTATATGAGCTTGTTGGACATCCCATTCCAAAACCATGGGCATTAATATGGAAGGCTTCTCTCTTCTGGGAAGGCCTTCCACAAGATTTGGGAGTGTCTCTGTGGGAATTTGTGCCCATTCAGCCAAAAGAGGTTTTGTGAGGTCAGGCACTGATGTTGGACAAGAAGGCCTGGCTCGAAATTGCAGTTCCAGTTCATCCCAAAGGTGTTCAATTGGGTTAAGGACAGGGCTCTGTGCAGGCCACTCATGTTCCTCAACACAAACCTCGTCAATCCATGTCTTTAAGGATCCCGCTTAGTGCACAGGGAAAAATCTTGCTGGAACAGGAAAAGGCCTTCCCCAAACTGTTGCCACAAAGTTGGAAGCACCCAATTGTCTAAATTGTCTTAAATTTGTATCCTGTAGCTTTAAAATTACCCTTCACTGGAACTAAGGGGCCTGGCCAAAACCCTGAAAACAGCCCCAGACCATTATCCCTCCTCCACCAAACTTTACAGTAGTCACTTTGCATAGGAAGCGTTTTCCTGGCATCCTCCACACCCAGAATCATCCATAAGACTGCAAGATAGTGAAGAGTGATTAATCTCTCGAGAAAACACATTTCCACTGCTCCTGAGTCCAATGGAACTGCAGCTGATTCTTGGCATTGTGCATCTTGATGTGAGGATTGCGTACAGATGATCGGCCATGGAAACACGTTTCGCAAAGCTTCCAACGCTCAGTTCTTGTTCTGATGTTGCTTCCAGAGGCAGTTTGGAATTCTGTGGTGAGTGATGCAACCGATGACAACCGATTTGTACACGCTACGTTTGCGCTGTGAGTTTGCATGGTCTACCACTTCGTGACTGGGCTGTTGTTGCTCCTAGATGCTTTCACTTCACAATTAGAGCACTTACAGTTGACCAGGGCAGATCTAGGAAGCCAGTCATTTCACAAACTGACTTATGGCATCCTATGACAGCGACATATTCAAATATGTCGAGAGACATGTACAGACATGAGATACAGACACATGTACAAACATGAGATACAGACACAGGTACAGACAGGAAATACAGACACATGTACAGACATGCATAACCCCCTCCCTCAGCAAGCAATAGGTTACTCATTGGTCACTGTTCCCACAGGAAAAGATTGACACTATCACGGAAAAAACAATAAGCAGGCAGGCTGGGGACATTTGAACAAAAACAGAAGAAATAAATCCACAAGGAGAGCTGAAACCAGAGAAAAGAAATCAGCAGTGAGTGCTGTTTCCTGCAGCGTGCCTGTTTATTTTGGCCTGAAGCGATGTGTCACTGTTGTGTTATGTCTTTACTAAGGGCTCTCAATCAGTAACTAGCAGTCTTGGAGTTTTAGGTAGAGCACTCCCGTGTGCAAAACCTCCCCCCTACCTTGCAAGCTCTGTACCCCAAACCTTGTGACCTTCCCCGTCCTTACACAGAGCTAGCCTTGTCCTCAGCAGCAGACTGAATATGCACTACCTTCTCAAAGCCCCATTGACTCCAGTCCAGGAAAGAGAGGGTGTTAATGGTTTCTATAGCTTCTTGTTCTAACATTTTAGAGATACACCAGCTTAGCATTGCTACACCTATCTAACATCTCCCCTCCTGATCACACTAGTCTAACATCCCCATCCTGAATTCTAGTCAACATGCCTAACATCACTGTCCTGACTTGAAGTTAACATGCCAAACATTACTGTCCTGACCTCTTGTCTACATGTCTAACATCACCGTCCTGACCTGAAGTCAACATGCCTAACATCCCTGTCCTGACCTCTAGTCTACATGTCTAACATCACCATCCTGACCTAAAGTCTACATGTCTAACATCACCGTCCTGACCTAAAGTCAACATGCCTAACATCACTGTCCTGACCTCTAGTCTACGTCTAACATCACCGTCCTGACCTGAAGTCAACATATCTAACATCACTCTCCTGACCTCTAGTCTACATGTCTAACATAACCCTCCTGACCTGCAGTCAATGTCTTACATCATGCTTCTGAGCTCTGCTCTATATGTCTAACAAAACCATCCTAACCTCTGCTGTAAATCTCTAACATCACTTTCCTGACCTCAAGTCTAACATCACCTTCCTGAGGGAAGAAAACCTGTGTTTTTAGGGTTAGGACCGTGATCCTTCAGCGTTAACGTTAGGATTAGGGCTAGGTTAGAAGGTGGCTGGGGTTAGAAACCATAACCTCAAGAGTTATGCTTTGAATTAAGGTTAGGATTAGGTTAGGATGAGGTGTAAAAGGTATTTTAGGATTATGGCCATAAATCCCCCAAATTGTTAAGATTAGGGCTAGGTTAGAAAGGTATATTTCAAGAATTAAGTGCCACCTGTATGTCCTAGTAAGGAATAAATAACATCTGAAATAAGAGAGCAATCTGAATGGTAACTTAAGATCCAGATGATCTAAAGTGGATAAACAGAACATTGTCCACAAGTGGTCCACAAAGTCAAAAGTCTAGTTCAGGGAGGTTAGTCCAGGGACGCTAGTCCAGCGAGGCTAGTCCAGGGAGGCTAGTCCAAGGAGGCTAGTCCAGCGAGGCTAGTCCAGGGAGGCTAGTCCAGGGAGGCTAGTTCAGGGAGGCTAGTTCAGGAAGGCTAGTTCAGGGAGGCGAGTCCAGGGAGGCTTGTCTGAAAGGATAGTAAATTGTCACAGACTCTGTTAGACAAACAAACATACATAAATATAAATATATATATATTTATATATATATACAGTGGATATAAAAAGTCTACACACCCCTGTTTAAATGCCAGGTTCTTGTGATGTAAAAGAATGAGACAAATATAAATCATGTCAGAACTTTTTCCACCTTTAATGTGACCTGTAACGTGAACAATTCAATTGAAAAATAAATTGAAATCTTTGAGGGTGAAAAATTAAAAATAAAAAACTCACAATAACCTGGTTGCAAAAGTGTGCACACCCTTCAACTAATACTTTGTTGAAGTACCTTTTGATTTTATTACAGCACTCAGTCTTTTTGGGTAGTCTATTTGCATGGCACATCTTGACAATATTTGCCCACTCTTCTTTGCAAAATGCTCTGTCAGATTGTGAGCACATCTCCTGTGCACAGCCCTCTTCATATCACCCCACAGATGTTCAATTGGATTCAGGTCTGGGCTCTGGCTGGGCCATTCCAAAACGTTAATCTTCTTCTGGTGAAGCCAAGCTTTTGTGGATTTGGATGTGTGCTTTGGGTCGTTGTCGTGCTGAAAGGTGAACTTCATCTTCAGTTTTCCAACGGACGCCTGAAGGTTCTGTGCCCAAATTGCCTGGTATTTGGGACTGTTCATAATTCCCTCCACCCTAGGGCCCCGGGTCCAGCTGAAGAAAAACAGCCCAAAAGCATGATGCTGCCACCACCATGCTTCACTGTGGGTATGGTGTTCTTTGGGTGATATGCAGTGTGGTTTTTGCGCCAAACATACCTTTTGGAGTTATGGCCAAAAAGTTCAACCTTGGTTTCATCAGACCATAACACATTTTCCCACGTGCTTTTGGGGGACTTGATGTTTGTTTTTGCAAACTTCAGCCGGGCTTGGATGTTTTTTTTGTAAGAAAAGGCTTCTATCTTGCCACCCCATAGCCCATTCATATGAAGAATAGCACACAGCCAGTACTTGCCAGAAATTCCTGCAGTTCCTTTAATGTTGCTGTAGGCCTCTTGGAAGCCTCCCTGACCGGTTTTCTTCTCGTCTTTTCATACATTTTGGATGGACATCCAGTTCTTGGTAATGTCTCTGCTGTGCCATATTTTCTTCACTTGATGATGACTGTCTTCACTGTGTTCCATCACTTAACTGTGGTATATCTAATGCTTTGGAAATTATTTTGTACCCTTCTCCTGACTGATATCTTTCAACAATGAGATCCCTCTGATGCTTTGGAAGCTCTCTGCAGACCATGGCTTTTGTTTTGAGATGTAACTAAGAAAATGTCAGGAAGTCCTACTAGAACAGCTGAACTTTATTTGTGATCAATCAGTCACTTTAAATGATGGCAGGTGTGTAATGACTTCTATTTGAATGTGATTGGTTAATTCTGAACACAGCCACATCCCCAGTTAATAAGAGGGTGTGCACACTTATGCAACCAGGTTATTGTAAGGTTTTTATTTTTCATTTTACCCACTTGAAGATTTCAGTTTGTTTTTCATTTGAATTGTTCACATTAAGAGTGGAACAATTTCTGAAGATCTTTGTCTCATTCTTTTACATCACAAAAACTTGGCATTTTAACAGGGGTGTGTAGACTTTTTATTTCCACTGCATATAAAAAGTGCTTTTGAAGTGCTATTCAAAATTAAGCATTAGTGCTGGTTAAGTTGAGGCATACATATTAGGTTACTGAGGTTAATGTTAGAGTTAAGTAAGGTTTAGGTTTATATTTGGTAGGTTTCCTCAAGTGCAATGAACTTTGTTGTCCGCATTTAGAACAGTAAACGTGTGTTTGTGTGTGTGTGTGCGCGTGCATACACTGGTGCAGTTTTTGTGTATGTGTGGCAGACCTGTGGGGAGTTTTACTAAAGCTATATTTAGGGTGCCCTTGGCAGGTCCTGAGAGTATGTGTGACTGTGCGCACACACAGATTACCAAGGAAATGTTAATGTAGTTCAGTACTTGTTTTTGATTGGTTTGAAGGGCATTTAGACATTATATTTTGAGTCATATAAAACATTAGCTACTGTAGCCAGCTAATTAACATGCAACTCCTGTGGAATGTTTTATCAAATAGTTTTAAGTATTTGTATTTGGTTAATTTATCTATGTTTTAGGTAAATTTTGTCCCAGACATTTGAAAAGTCAGACATGTTCTTGGAAGGACACCTAACCTTTTATCACACCACTGGCCTAAACAGGAAGGACTCTCATGGGTGGTTAAATTAAGGCCCCGGGCTGTATCCGTTCCGCAAACCGTTTTAATCCAGCCTAGTCCTCTCTTTAATATGTCCAACAAGTATATACACATTTTCATAAATGACATTTTGTGGCCTGCAAATCTATTTTGTCAAAACAAAGCATATATTACAAAACGTATGTGCAGTTGAATTTCAAAATCCAAATCTGTCTCTCGAGCAAAACAGTATTCTCGCCTCTCACTGCCTTAGCACCTAAACACATGGAGAATTAATTCACTAGCTAAAAACCAGGATTGAGCTTGCAGGTGCCCAACCTACCACAAGGAGATGCTAGAGCGACACAAGGCACGGTAACCTGGGTCCGACACCAACCCAACCAATCCTGTACAGTACTAGCCAATGTCTTGCCAGGTGCAAGGCCCCCGGGCTTATACTCCTGGCTGCAATGACGCAGTTGTGCACCAAGGCAGCCCTGTTATAAAAGAGATAATTGATATGTTGTGGAAAACAGCATCTGTGCTATTCTATAAAATCCCTGTGACAATCTATTCTGTGTTAAGTGGGTGTCTGATGAGATGTTAGTGAAGATGATATAACTGCTTGGTGTCATTATCATGTCTTCTCAATTCCTCATGGAGTTGAAGATGATTATGTCATAGGGGGTGTGTGTGATTGATGAAGGCTGGTACATCCTCTGCCTCCAAACTCCACAGGCTTAAAAGTAGGACAGAAAGTCCCAGCAGCTCTTTCTCTCTTTCTTCTCCTGCACATATTAATAGCTTGTGAAGTGCGTATCATATACACCAAGACATACAAAAAAACCACACACATAGAGAAAGAGAAAGAGATGATTAATGTCAGTTACCCACTATTTCAGTGATTTTCTGTGGTGAATCATTTTGCTGTGATTTTTAGGGACAGAAGGACAGGGGGAGAGAGAGGAGAGAGTGAGGTAGAGAGAGAGAGAGGAGGGAGTGAAGGTAGGGAGAGAGAGAGGAGGGAGCGAGGTAGAGAGAGAGAGAGGAGGGAGTGAAGGTAGGGAGAGAGAGAGGAGGGAGTGAAGGTAGGGAGAGAGAGAGGAGGGAGCGAGGTAGAGAGAGAGAGAGGAGAAAGTGAGGTAGAGAGAGAGAGGAGGGAGTGAGGTAGAGAGAGAGAGAGGAGGGAGTGAGGTAGAGAGAGAGAGAGGGGAGCGAGGTAGGGAGAGAGAGAGGAGAAAGCGAGGTAGAGAGAGAGAGGAGGGAGCGAGGTAGAGAGAGAGGAGGGAGCGAGGTAGAGAGAGAGAGAGGAGGGAGTGAAGGTAGAGAGAGAGAGGAGGGAGCGAGGTAGAGAGAGCGAGGGAATAGAAGAGACGTAGTGAGGGAGCGATAGGGAGAGACAGACAGAGGAGTCGGTGGAAGTTAAGACAGCAGCACTGCAGTACCCTGCTCAAGCGTGCTCGGGCTCGTCACTGACGCGTTCCGCTGCGTTTCCAGAGCGACCAGGGAGATGACCGGTGACCAGGGAGATGGACAGACTCTTTGATAGACAAGGAGGAGAGAGGGGAGGCCAGTGATACAGGGAGAGTGAGAGCGATGGGCAGAGCGAACAGGTCTGGAACAGGTCTCTGTCTCTTTAAACCGTCAGCTGCTGCAGATCGTGTGGGCGCTGCAGTCGAGGTACAGCGAGGGAACGAGAGGACCCACAGTCCGTCAGCTACAGAACCAGTAGACAAGACCAGAGAGATGCCAGCGGAGGCCTGAGGGCGGCGGTGTGTGTGGGCAGTAAGGGGAAACAGAGGGGGTTGGACATAGAGTAGCTAGCTGATGTTGAATCGAAGGCTAGAGGAGTGTTTGCGTTTCTGCAGACTGGTTGGAGGTAAAGGGGAGTTGGTTATGAGTGTGCGTGCGCGCGTGCGTGTGGGTGTTTGCATGTGAGGTAAGAGCGGCGTAGGTGTGAGAACGGGGTGGCAAAGCAAGAGGGCGACGGGGTGCTGTTTCGGAGCGTGGCACAGCTGGGCGAGTGGTGGCGCTGGGATGGTGGGCACTGGGGAGGCTGGCGAACCAGGAGCCCCCGGACCGACCGGGAGCTCCTCAGCCACGGGCAGGGGAGGGGCAGAGGGCAGTCGCCCGGGGGGGGGGGCCGGGGTACTTGGGTTCAGGACGGCGCCAGCGGGGTGGTGCCATCCCCCCAGCCAGGCCCAGGTAGCGGCGGCGGCACGCGGGACAGAGGAGGGGGAGGCGGGGGAGAGAGGCCAGGGTGTGAGGCAGGTGAGAACTTCACAGTCCCTGTCCGTGCGCCTGAGCGCTGCAGCGGGGGCGGGCGACGAGGACGAGGGGGAGTCGGGGGTCGAGGACGGAGGCAGCGCGTGCTTCGGCCAGGTGTCCAGGCGTTTGGGCCGGCTGTTGCGACGTCTGCCGAAGTCTCGGTCCTGGACTGACGGACTACGGATACTCCGCAGGACCAGCTCCAACGGATCACTGATCACCTCCTCCTCAGGTACGGAGAGAAGACGGGAGAAAAGGTAAAAGAGGGAGAGGAGGAGGAAGAGTGAGGAGAGAGGGAAAGGTGGAGTGAGGTGAGGATGGAGGAGGTAGAGAGGAGGAAGGTTGGAAGGAGAGGGGGAGCAGGGGGAGGGAGGAGGGAAAAGGGGGAGCCAGGAGAGGATGGAGGGGCTGACTGAAGACCACAGGAGGGAGAGGAATACAGAGAAATAATGGAGAAGGGATGTCAGAGGGGTCCTGTCATCAGGGATACCCAACCCTCCTCTAGGAGATCTACCAGCTTGTAGGTTTTCAGCTCAAACCTCTTTCAGAACACCTGATGATTCTGCTTTTTAGCAGCACAGCAAGGCTATAACTATCTGAAAAGTGTAGGGTATGATGGGGTGTAGATCTCCAGGAAGATGGTCTGGCAGCCCTGCTTTGGCTCATACGCTATGCTCTTATCTGGATCTCTCTGTCTCTCTCTGTCTCTCTCTCTGTCTCTCTTTGTCTGCCCCTGTTTATCTCTCCCTCCATTGTGTTGTTGCATGTGTAGGGATGAATAGATACAGACAGACCAGAGCTTCTGGAACTCTCCACTAAACACACACACACACAGTTCACTAATACAACTCCAGCTACAGCAGCAGTGTTGATCAAAGGTTATCCAGGTCATCGATATCTCTCCCAATGGATGAATCGGAAAATGATCACATGATCATGAAAGGGCTTCTAACAAACCCAATCTGTAATCCGAGGGGGCCATCCTATAAAAATAGATTCTGATTTCGCTGTGGGGGAATATGACATTAGAGCTGGCTGTTTAGAGGCTTGCAGGGGAGTTCAGCATCGATCCTAGCCTGCATTTGTTCACAGAGAGGGAGAGACTCACGCAGCTGTGTGAAAAGTACTGCAGGGTGATACAAGGGGACCGTACAGGCTGCAGAATGGTGTTGGAAACAGCTGGACGCTGTGGAACCCTGAAGCTGTGCGGGATGTACACAGGGCAAACGTGTGGCAGTCAGAGGCTGGCGTCTTAACTCATTGGTTTGTGTGACCATTCTGCACAGGGCTGATGAGGTCCTGTCATCCCAGGGGTCCAATAAGGGCAGGAGCTGTGGGGTCATAGTGTTACCTAGGGGGAGCTGAGCTCCCATACATCCACAGCTTGGCAGTTTTACATTATAGGTAACAGGTGTGCTAGTTTCGCCGGACGCTCTGACCCCTAACCTCGTGGTCAGTGTTATATAGGTTTGAGCCCCCCGCCACACAAAAGTAGGGCTCCCCCAATCCCCAGTTTAACCCATGGCCGCAATGTACCGCTACACTGGTATGACATCGCAGACCTCCCTCACCGATCAGCAATAGACCAGCTGACTAACATCTGAGTCATCGGGCTGAGTAGGAGGCTGTCCTACCTGTTAATGTAGCTGGTTGTCAAAGCCTTGCATCAGCTGAAATGTGTCTGACTGCCCGAAGCTTTTCTAGTTGTCATTGTCATGATTTTGTTGCTTGCGTGTGATTGGCTAGCTGTGGTTCTCCCAACAATGTTCTCTGTCTGTCATCGGCTAGTTTTAGTCCTCCCAACACACTTCCCTGCGTGTGATTGGCTAGCTGAGCTCAGAGTTTTTTCTTTGCTGTGTGATGTTTGCTGTAGACAAATACGCAGATGTGAGTGAGTTTGTTTGTGTGCACGCGAGCACATGTGCTGCGTTAGATAATGTCTTGGCCTTTTCTCCTCTGTTGCCACGGAGACAGGGAGAGTTCAGTGTTGTGATTATCTGATGTCTGTATGCTGGGGCCGGAGAGAAATGTGATAGAATGGCAGGATGGGAGGGAAAGGGTGTGGAGATGGTGTTACTAGATCCTGACCACCCCCCCAACACACACACACACACACACACACAGGCGCTTCAGAGGGAGATAGCAGCTGGTTTTAGTTCAGCGTAAGTTTTGTTAGCTTTGGCAGTTGTAGACAGGTCAGTGCAGTCTGTTTATTCAGGCCGTATCCAGGTTGACAGAGGGACTTTTTCTTTTTTGTCCTCTCTTATTGTGAGCCCCCCCCCACGCACACACAAACACATATACACTAAAACCGCATTGCAAGCCACCAAAATGTACACTCGAGAACGCCCCCCTGTATGAAAACCACAGTACTGTTCAACACAACGCACAATCTGGCACCAGTTTAGAAATGAGAGTGAGAGGGAGAGAGATGACAGTCTCAAGGTTAGAAAGGTTACAGCCAATAGCACCAACTCCTCCAGAAAGCAACAGAAATGTCGGCTGACGCAGCTGGAACTGACAGAAAATGAAGAACGGGGTGGGGGGGGGGGGGCACTACAGTACCAAGCAGGAGAGAGAGAGACCAGAGGTGTCAGCAGAAAAAGTCCTGGAAACTGTCACCGGCTGAAGAATAACAAGAGAGAGAGAATTTGACAGAGGTCTCAGTGTCCCCCTTCATTTCTAAAAGCCCCCCTGAGTTCCATGTACTGCTGGGGGATCTCCGTGCCTGCTGAGCACTGCAATAACTACACTGCACACTAGTGTTCAGCTTGCCTGTAAGGGGAAAGGATTTTACCGAGAGGGAGAAGAGCAAAGAGAGAGGAACTGAGCAGACAGCATGGAGGCAGAGTCAGGTTATCCACTAATGTGGCTGTCATTTGTCCACCTCTGTTGTAGAGGAAGTGAGGGTCTGTCCGGTACCATTCCAGGCCCGTGGCCTTAGGGGAAGTCACTCTGTAGGCGGCGCCTGTTTGACAAGTAGGTGATTCCCTTTGTGGGCTCGGCGAGTAAGGGAGAATTTCGCTATTTTTAAAACGTCATGTTAGATGGTTCCTCATGCCGAAAGATTGTTATTGTGCCAAGAGACCTGTCGTACAAGTTTGGGTTATTTTATGTTTTAGAAGCCATTATGAAAGTCCAGCTGACTTCAGTCACAATGGACACATGTTTGCAGAGAAAAGAAAATCTCAGGATCACCAGAAATCAACCCCATGTTTTTTTAAATAATTTGTGTGTCTGTGTGTGACCCTGGTATATGTGTACTTGTGGGGACCTGAGGTTAGGAGCTAGGGTGAGTTTAGGCCTAAAAGTCGGGGTTAGGGTTATTGCAGTTAGGTGAAATGGGGTAGGCTAATGGTTAGGTGTACGGCTAGAGTAAGGGAAAGATTGATTTCTGGGTAGATTTCAGGGTTCCCACAAAGATAGAAAGATGTATGTGTGTGATGCTCTTCATGAAGGCCCAGAGACAGATAGGTTCCTCCGTAAACTGTGTTGAGCTCCAGTGCTCCTGAGCAGACAGTGATCTGTGCCATTGTGAACAAAGGAGACATGTTGACTCTTAGCATCATTGACCAGGAGTGATAATGTGTCTGTGTGTACATATAGGGCCAAATGTCATATAGACCAAATGTCCCCACAAACAGTCAAACCTGAAAATCAGTCCCCGTATGTTTTTTGAACATCACCACACATTTTTTATTTATTTACAGTTTAGGGTAAAACTTAGAAGTGGGCATCATGTTGAAATTGGGATTACTTTTAGGTTTAGGAATTAAGGGTTAGGATTAGAGTTAAGTTTATGGCTAGTGGATAGGGGACATAGATTTCGCAGTTTCTGGTCCCCACAAGGAAAATGTGTGTTTGTTGTCGCAATAACTTAATATCAGTAATTTTCCATCAAGGACAAGAGGAAGCATTTGTCAGAGAAAAGAACAGTGGAGTAGTACTGACTTCTCTGTCTCCCTCTGTGTCGCTCTTTTCCTCCTCATTCCTGTTTGACAGCTCTTCCCTGAGGGGATTACCAGCACTGTCTACACTGTCGCAACAGTTTGGACCCTCCAGGTCCCTCTTAGATGTGGGACTTTTTAGGTGAATCTGGAAGAACTGGAAGTTCCCTGGCTACCCGCCTTAATTCTACCCTAGAATGGGAGGGTGAGAGAGAGAGAGAGAGAGAGGGAGGGAGGCAGGGAGGGAGGGAGGGAGGGGGAGAGAGAGAGAGAGAGAGAGAGAGGGAGGGAGGGAGAGAGGGAGAGAGGAAAGTGAAATAGGGAGAGGAAGTGCCTGAGTCAGTTTGAGGTGATCGATCGTTCTGCACAAACCAGCCAATCACCATCCTTCCCCCCTGAATCATCAGCACACCGCACCAACGGCCCTCTCTCTCCTCTCCCCCCTCCTTTGTTACTTCCCTTCCCCTCCCCCCCGCTGTCATGGATCTGTCCCCTGTCAAGTCTGGTGACACAAACACTCAAGGGTGGGGAAAATCTCAACTCATCTCTGCGTCTGTAACACGAGACACCCCGTGTGTGGGTGTGTGTCTGGGCCTGGGCCGGGCGATATGACGAGGGGGGGTGAGATAGTGGAAAGCAGACCGGAAGAGCAACAGTAGACACAGGGCTGCGTCCTGTACAGATTCCCAAAGACAGACCAGACCAGAGATGTCGTACGTTTCGTGGTTCTGCCTCATGGGTCATAACAGTGTCAGTGCCGGACCCAACTGAACACAGAGGAACGCAGACGGGGGACTGGGACGGGGGGGTTGAAATAATGAGGAGTGAGAACCAGATGGACAGATATGAAGAGCAGACAGGTCTAATAGCACGACAGTGGCCCACCATGGGCGGGTAGGTCAGAGGGAGGAGACTCCACCCGTTACCCTGGTGACCGCCCCGTGCACATCTCGGCGCCACTGGCCAGGCAGACAGACAGCTGGTCGGTGGATGGGTGGGACGTACCGTGTTCTTGGCGTGGACATCTGAGCGGGGGGGTGGGTCATTGAGGTCAGGGGAGAGGTAGTGAGTAAATCGACAAAGGTTATAGTTCGTGGGGGGGGGGGGGGGATAATAGGGATCCGGGGGTACACATGGGAAGGGAGGAATGGTGGTACGCCAACAGGGGGGGTTTGAACTTTAGACCGTGGTGACCCTAATACTGAAAATGTGTTGACCGGGTTAGGGGTTACTCGTTTACTCATTAATACGGTTGGTTCTAATCTGTGCTCTGGTTGTTTTACCAGGACCTCATGGGGTTTGGTGGGGGGGGGGGGTAAGTCCTCTAATCCTCTCTGAGCCTGTTTGGGACATTTAACTGTGTCCTCCTCAGTGCCACAGGAAAACACATGCTGTCATGCTCAACATGCTGTCATGCTCAACATGCTGTCATGTTCAACATGCTGTCATGCTCAGCTGCGCTCAGCCCTGTCCGCTAGTGTTTAGGCTGCTTAGCGGAAATCATGGCAGTGGGGAGATGCTCCTCTTACTGTGGCTTTAGTCTGCACTCCCAGATGGGAGTGGTCCCTTCAGGGTGCAACCGTTTATGTGTGTTAACTTTATCAGTGGTGAAATAGGGCTCATCCTCTGTCTGTCTGTGTGTCTGCTCAGAGCAGTGTGTCAGAGGCAGGAAGTGAAGAGAAAGACAACCAGGCGCTGTTCCGTCCCACTGTGCTACAAGATCTACAGGACATCTACATACCTCTGTCTGTCCATCCATTCGTCTATATGACTGTCTGGATCCCCCCTTCTGCTCCAGTGTCTCTGAGCCACTTGGCAGGCCACGATTATTCACCTGGCAGATCTATAAATCACATCAAAGCTCAAACAAATGGACTTCAGCTGATCTGTATTATTGGATGATTGGCCAATCAGTTCAGCAGATAGCTCAGTTATCCTCTGCAAGGCATGTTGTAAGGTCCTGTCTGACACTCTGGGGTTGACAGGGAGATGGGTTGTCACTAAAGGACAGTGGCGTGACGTGAAGAGGGCCACAGGATGGGAGAGTCTCACCTCCCAAAAACGCATTTCCCCTATCTGAGTGTTTGGGTTGGCCTGCTGTCACTATCTCTCCACTGTTTCAGTCCACACAATACCTCGTTCCCAGACACCTCCCTCCCATCACCAAGTCATCTCACTTTGTCCGTCACACTCCCGCTGACGATCCTTCTCCGTTGCCGTGGCGATAGGCTTCCAAGTAGGTTCTGATAGTGTTTTGCCTTCTGAATGTTTTGGGTGAGCGCCACTTGCCTTGTCTTCCAGCGGTGACACGGTGTCTTTGCTATTTATTGTTGGTTTTATTAGTATCCAGAGTCATAATTAGTCTAGCATACGGTGAACCATTGTTGAAGTATTATAACCGGCTGAGACAATGGAGAATCAAATGGGAGACGGCTGATCTTGCCGTCAGAACATTTGGCACACTCTGATGCAGACAGTGCATTTTTAGAGACAGAAAGTACAAATTGGCCCAGCATATGATGTTTCCCAAATTGTTTTTTGTTTAGGATTTTTGCTAGTTATTTTTTGTACTTATTTTAGAAAGGCAAACGAAAGATAATTACTTGGCATTTCAGTGCACGTTCGGGTGCTATCCAGCCGTATCCACATTCAGCTCCTGTCAGCCCTATTAACTATTAGGTTTTTGGGAACGGGGACTTAAATTGTACCTTGTTTATCAGTCTGGCATCTGACCCAGGATGAACCAGCTGATTGACGCCTGCAGTTTTGCCGTGTAATAATAAAAAAAAAACAAATCTTTCACGACATTACATGCTCATTCCGTACACCGTCGCGTAAGATATTGAAGTTGAACCGCAGTGACGGCTCCTGATTGGCTGAGTAGTATATAGGGTGGTGTCGAACAGAGGTGGATTTTTTCGATGTTTTATTGGAATAGACAGGCATAAAAGCATACTGAAGTGAGTGTTTTCATAGTATCAATATGCCAGCTCTGAGCCTAAACATCACCAAAACGAAAAGATCCATAATCATTAGTAACCAGGAACATCCATGAAGGTTATCTTAAAATTAAAAGACAAATGTAACACTCCCTTGCCCCAGTAACCTTGCCACTGAGGTTGACATGCTAGCTACTTACGTCAGGAGTGGATGGCTAATGTAATGGAAATATAAGTCAGTAGTTAGCGTAGCTAACTATAATTATACATGGGCAAAAACAATGTCACGTGTGAGTAGTTCATTTTCCGACGTCTCCTGTAATGTTTGAGTCATGGCTAGCTAGTTACTTTAATGTAGCTATAAACAGCTGGTAAAACAGGAAACAGCAGGACTGCAATGCAACAAAGACAGGACAAATGCATGTCAGTCTGCTGAAGATGTTGCAACCAATGTTTCTCAAAACTCTGAATAGAATCAATGGAGTGACTATTTTGCATTGTGGTGAGAATACAGACCTGGAACTTATTTTGGAGGAGCTTTGTGTCATTTCATAAGTGATATTTAATTTTAACTCTTCAGATTATACAAAATCAACATGTTCCCAAAACAACTCAAGTGTTCTTCCTGCTTCATAATGTCCTCTTCGAACCATAATATCCTCTTAGTGCCATAATGTCCTCTCAGTACTAGCTCAAAAAATTGCCTAGCGTTGTTATTTTGAGGGGGGGTGGCTGTGTGACTTTTGACTTTATTCTTTCATGTACGTTATATTTTCCTACACTGAAGGAACTTGAATTGTGATATTGATTTATTAGGCCCCTGCTATATCTACCTGTGGCAATTCAGTTCTTCAGCACCATCTAGTGGCAACTGGGCAATAAGACCAAATATGGAAGGAGACTTGGTTCACCTTAACATTCAACCCTACGAAGAGCACCCGCTAGAGGGAGCAGCTACTACACAGTTCTCAGGCAGAACCTCAGAACTAACACACACACACACACAACCAGAATGTACAATATCAGTCAAAGTTACAGTAACAGTGTTTTATTACTATTATTCATTGGAGTAATATAATAGAAAGGATTATCTATAGCCACTTAAAAGGGCAGTTACGGTCATTCCTGCCCTTCTAGTTGGTACCTTGTGTGTGGACCCATTCGCTGATTGGTCTGTTTTTGTGTCTGTCAGACTGCAGCTACACCTGTCACCTGGAGTGTGAGGAGCAGGTCCAGCTGGACTGCAATCAGAGGGACAACAATCCACAGGAAACTCCATCTCCCAGAAATCACTACTCCACACCTCAGTACAAGGTGAGAGGAGGGTGTGAATGAGAAAAGACCTGTGAAACAGGAGAAACTGACCTGCAAGAAACCTGAGAATCAGGTGTACAGTATTTTGTGTGAAGGTCGTTGTGTAGGTCCCATAAGGGAAAATACTATTCTGTAAATACAGTAGTAATACCATAATGGTATTATTGTAGTCTATGCAGTGTTAATGCATACTGTGTTTTTTGAAAGTATGAATAGTATTTACACATTTCTGTTCATAAAAATGCTACAGTGAATCCTCTTACTTACTGTAGCTTTTTCTGTAGTATTTTAATGTAGTGTTTATGGGAGTACATGTTAGCATTTACTGCAGGGTACTATAGAGTTTAGTGTAGGATTCTTGATTTATGATATTTGACAGAGAGGTAAGAGATTTGTTTTTGTAATATATGATGGTATTCTACAGTATACTACAATATTATATAGTAGGTACTACATATGATCAACGGATACTACTAAGTGTAGTATAGTAATGTACTGTATTCTACAGTATAATTCTATTGTGAACAGTACACCTTTTTCATGTGAGCATTGACAGTAGCTCAGGTTGGATGCAAAGCACTTTAGCCGATGACACACAAAGTCTATGCAGAAGAGACACACACAAACACACACACACATACATTAGGAGTCAGACATACCATCCACTCAGTCAGTATAGATGTTCTGTATTGATCCAGTGTTATTCTGCTGTGCGTGGTCAGCAGTTGATCCTCTGTTCCTTTATTCATACTGGCTTTTCCTCTGTCGTTGGAGGGGTTCCTGTTCTACCGCTTGGGATGGTGTTTTTACTGGCTTCAGTTGGTTTCAATGTGGTTATCATCAGGTTATATCAGGTTATGTCAGGTTATGTAGTGGTAATGTCAGGTTATGTCACTCGTAGGAATCCTCCTGTGGTGGTTTTTTTTTTGTCCCTGTCACTCTCCCTTCCTCCCTCCCCCTCTTTGACCCTGTCTCTCTCTCTCCCTTCCTCCCTCCCCCTCTTTGACCCTGTGTCTCTCCCTTCCTCCCTCCCCCTCTTTGACCCTGTCTCTCTCTCTCCCTTCCTCCCTCCCCCTCTTTGACCCTGTGTCTCTCCCTTCCTCCCTCCCCCTCTTTGACCCTGTCTCTCTCTCTCCCTTCCTCCCTCCCCCTCTTTGACCCTGTGTCTCTCCTTTCCTCCCTCCCCCTCTTTAACCCTGTCTCTCTCCTTTACGCCCTCCCCATCTTTCACCCTGTTTCTCTCACTTCATTCTTTAATTTCTTTAATTATTTGGAGACCAAAGTTTCTCTGAGGACATTTAATGCCTCTCACATCTGAATCGCCATCCTCCCCTCTTCCTTCTCCCTCAGCTGTCATCTCTGTTCCCCAACTCTCCCCTTCACCTCCTGCTTTCTCTCCTGCCCCCTAACCTCTCTCTAGCATTATGGCTAGCCTTTCTCCTCCTTACCACTTGTCACCTCAGGGGCTCACCCAAACACGCCAGTATCTGGGTATCTCAGGGGTGTTCCCAGGGCCTCACCCAAACCAAACACGCCAGTATCTGGGTATCTCAGGGGATGTTGTCTGTGTACCTCTATCTGTACCAACTCTGTTGTTTATCATGGTCGTCCGGGGTTTGACAGTCATATGACAGCCCTACTCTTGGTAAACATGTGGGGCCCTGAGAAACTTCACTGACTTCCTCTGCTTGCACTACAGCATAAGGTACCCTTCCACAAGACTCGCGCATGCACATGCAGGTACATAGACACACAGGCACACTCAAACAGTCACTCTCAGACTCACTCACAAGCTCACAACCAGACACTCACAGAGACATAAACACCCACAGACACCAGAAAAGGGTTTCTGACTTCCTGCTTTCATGTTAGCAGAATCAGATGTTGTTGCTATTGAGGTCATGAGTACTGGCAGGTGCTCACGATCACACACACACACACACACATGCACAGGCATACAAGTAGCTTTTTTTTATTGTTGCGCATGTATGTGCCTGTGTGTATGTGTCTATGTTCTTGTGAGTGTGTAAATCTGTGTCTGTGTTTCCATTTTGATTCTGGCACCTGTGTTTTGGATCTGCCTACAACAAGCCAGCTAACGCACACACACACACACACACGCATGCACACACACAACACACTCAATACACCCACATCTCTGTCACTGTGCAGTGAGTGAAATAACCCAGCATGCCTCCAGTAGGAACCCGGCAACGGTTGCCATGCATGATAGCCAAATACTACATGGTTACACACACCTTTTCTCCTTAGGGAGTTTTTCCTAGCCACTGAAATTCAACACTACTGTTGTTTGCTCCTTGGGGTTTAAGGCCGGGTGTCTCTGTAAAGCACTTTGTGACAACTGCTGTTGTAAAAAGGGCTTTATAAATAAATTTGATTGATTGACCTTTTCTGTAATCATCTCCTTGCGCCACGCGTGAACAGAGAATGAGAGGCTGATCGAAAACATCAAGGGAAACATCAGAAGGGTGTAGAAACAGACACCTTGTCAGAGGGTGAACAGTGTTTTGTCAGAGGGTGAACAGTGTTTTGTCAGAGGGTGAACAGTGTTTAGTCAGAGGGTGAACAGTGTTTAGTCAGAGGGTGAACAGTGTTTAGTCAGAGGGTGAACAGTGTTTTGTCAGAGGGTGAACAGTGTTTAGTCAGAGGGTGAAGTGTTTAGTCAGAGGGTGAACAGTGTTTAGTCAGAGGGTGAACTGTGTTTAGTCAGAGGGTGAACTGTGTTTAGTCAGAGGGTGAACAGTGTATGGTCAGAGGGTGAACAGCGTATGGTCAGAGGGTGAACAGCGTATGGTCAGAGGGTGAACAGTGTTTAGTCAGAGGGTGAACAGTGTATGGTCAGAAGGTGAACAGTGTATGGTCAGAAGGTGAACAGTGTATGGTCAGAGGGTGAACAGTGTATGGTCAGAGGGTGAACAGTGTATGGTCAGAGGGTGAACAGTGTTTAGTCAGAGTGCGAACAGTTTTTAGTCGGAGGGTGAACAGTGTTTAGTGAGAGGGTAAATGGTGTTTAATCAGAGGGTGAACAATTCTTTGTCAGAGGGTGACCAGTGTATAGTCAGAGGGTGAACTGTGTTTAGTCAGAGGGTGAACAGTTTTTAATCAGTGGGTGAACAGAGTTTAGTCAGAGGGTGAACAGTGTTTAGTCAGAGGGTGAACAGAGTTTAGTCTGAGGGTGACCTGTGTTTAGTCTGAGGGTGACCTGTGTTTAGTCAGAGGGTGAACAGTGTTTAGTCAGAGGCTGAACAGTGTTTAGTCAGAGGGTGAACAGTGTTTAGTCAGAGGCTGAACAGTGTTTAGTCAGAGGGTGAACAGGGATGCTGAGCTGAGGCCCGCAATGGAGGAACAGTCTATCTCAGCAACCTGGTGTGAAGGCTAGATGGCTCACTGTTTGGTCTCCATGACCGACTGGCTTTCTCTCCCTGTTTCTTTGAGCCTACACCGGCATCAATCAATACCTTTTTCCGCCCATGCCTCGGGAGACTGGTGCCTAGTAAACGCTGACTGGGTTTATTGACTAACCTGCTGAGGCCGGAGGGGATCCCCCTCTTCCTCTCTCTTCAACAGTAAAGAGGGCCATCGGCTTGACGATCACCGGAAGTTGCTGACCTGAGGAGAGACAGACAGCTGTCTGCGGTTACCTCTAGAGAGAGAGCGAGACAGCTCTCCTAACAGTCTATCGGATTGTAACAAGCCAGTGACAGGGGGGATGGTGTGAGGAGACGGACAGGCGCTATGTCTTTAGTAGAGGCGTTCCCTCTCCCTCCCTGACGGATGTACTTGTGCTCCTGATCAGCCCCAGAATGTCAGTGTAATGCTGTCATGTAACGCTGATGCACACAAGCCCACACACAAAAGAACCTCCTCGGTTGCGACAGGAGTTTCTGTTCATAAGGTCAAAGTCTGGAGCTGAAGGGACAGGGTCAGGGGTTGGAGGTCCTAGTCGTCTGTTCCCCGAGGGGGGTGATTGCGTGACCGCCAGTCTTTTTACTCTGGTTTACCATGTATTAAATATCGAATGGTTCAAATTCCTCCTCATTCAGATAGATTTGTACAGTCCATCGTCACTGATCGGTGTGTTTGTGTGAACAAATGGATAATACTTCAGTAAACAGGCATCAAACATGATCAGTCTTCTATTGTCCTCCAGTCGTTTGGAGGTTTCTCTCTGTCAGCAGAACTGAGGCAAAGTAAATAATGAGTGTGGCTACTATACATCAGGTACCATGAGCTGTGACACTGCAACTCTCTCTCTCTCAGAGGATATAGCAGAGCTGGGTGCCGTTGCTTACAGGAAGAGAGAATGGTGGGGGTGGAGTGGAGGGAGGGTGTTTCGGCAGCTCTGCAGAGAGCTTGTAGGCAGATAACAGACTAAAACCACAGATGGTTGAGCAACACTGCAAGAGAAAGGGGGGGGGGGCGGTGAGAGACAGAGAGGGGGAGAGAGAGGGGGGAGAGAAAGAAAGAAAGAAAGAAAGGGAGAGAGGGAGTGATCAAGAGACAGGGAGGGAGAGAAAGAGGGGTTGAGGAAGGGAGAGACAGGGAGGGAGAGAGAGAAAGAGGGAGAGACAGGGGAGGAGAGAGCAAGAAAGAGGGAGGGAGGGAGGGAGGGAGGGAGGGAGGGAGGGAGAGAGAGAGAGAGAGGGAGAGAGAGAGGGAGGGAGGGAGGGAGAGAGAGAGGGAGAGAGGGAGGGAGGGAAGGAGGGAGAGAGAGAGAGAGGGAGGGAGGGAGGGGGGGCTGGTGGTGCAGCAGCTTCTTTGTCAGTCTCTGTGTAGTGGAGAGGAGGAGAGGTCTTCCCGTCACCAAGCACATCCGTGTGTGGCTGCAGAAAGAACGGGACTCTGCGCAGAGACCGTTGCAGCCCGGAGACACGCAGAGCTAGCCGAGTGTGTCTATGTGTGTGAGAGAGCCTGACAGTGTAGTAGATGTGTGCGCTGTAGACGGTGGATGTATCTCATGGCTCTTATCAGCTGATCAGATCTCACTGCAGCGAGGCCGTTGGGTTGATTTGCATACGTCCGTGTGTGAGGCATTCCCAGGTGAACAGGGTTAACTGGAGACCAGGCTGTAATCGGAGGCTAAGCTGTGATGCTTCCACCATAACACTAGCGTGTGTGTGTGTGTGTGTGTGTGCACGCAAGATACCGGTTTCAGAGCACACACGACAGGAGGAAGTGACACATCTCTAATCGCGCTCTCGGATTTCCTGAAACCTCTCCGGTGGCACGAGGAGCGGCGGTTGTACCCGAATCTGAGGCGATCTCACCTCTCTCCTCACCTCTGATCCTGGAGTCACAGCCTATCCTGGACGTCTGTAGACACTTCTGTTGACCGGTCGCTGGGGAACTTGGATTGTGAGAGCTCTCGTTGGCGCGTCTCTATACTAACCTGACAAGGGACTGGGGCTCCTCGTGAAGGATGTGAGGGCCGTGAGTGTCTGGATGCCCCTACACACAGGGTCTTTCCCCCTGTGGGGCAATCAGGTTGTTTCCTGCTCTGTTGGTTGTGTACATAGCTGAGAGAGATAGAGAGAGCTCATATTTAGCCCCTCAATGACCGGCAGCAACAGCATGAGCAGTGGCTACTGCAGTCTGGACGAGGAGAGCGAAGACTTCACTTTCTTCACTGCAAAGACCACCTTTTTTCGCCAGCCCAAAAAGCTACTTAAGGTACGATCAAGATTGAAGGAGGGTATGTCTTGCTTGATGTTGTGTCAACATTCGGCTGTGAAAGGAGAAGCACTAAGTTAAGAGGAAGTGTGTGTTTTACTGTGCGCGCACGTTGTTGGTGTGTTTGTGAGTCTGGTGTGTTGTGACAGAGACGTGTGTTTGTGTACCATCTGGCATAGCCTTGAGCAGCTATCAATGTAGCCATGCTGGCCTCAGGAGAAGTTCTTCATAGCTTTATTTTGAAGGGAATATGTAAAAGCAATGTCAAAAT
Organism: Esox lucius; assembly: GCF_011004845.1. Lineage (NCBI taxonomy): Eukaryota > Metazoa > Chordata > Actinopteri > Esociformes > Esocidae > Esox > Esox lucius. Next base: position 15,140,789 of record NC_047585.1, read on the forward strand.
GGTTCCATCCACAACTGTTCGCGGTTTCCGTAGAAACAGGGAAGTTAGTTACACAGTTACACATTCTCTCTACCTCTACACTTTATTCCTCTCTCACCCTCTCTTTCTCCATCTCTTTCGCTCTCCCTCCCTCTCTTATTCTCTCCCTCTCTTTAACTCTCCATGTCGTTCATCTTTCTCTCTCCCCCTCTTCCATCTTCCTCCTTCTCTCTCATTTCATCCATCCCTCCCGCCTTCTATTTTTCTGTCTTTATCTTCTGCTTTCTTTTCACTCAGCTGGTCAAGGTTACCGTAGCAACAGAGGATCTAACCGAACTCTGCTGTGTGATTAGAATCCATCAGAAATGCATTGTGAATGTTACACCACAGTGTTGATGACATCTTCCGCTGGTGTGAGGATGTGTTAGGGCTTCATTTGAATAACAGTCAGAGCAGGACTGTGACTGGACATTTCCAGGAATATACCTCACACACACGCACACAAACAGTGTCAATGTTACCTCAATACCTCTGCTCCCTGGTTTGGAAAGAGCACCATCACTAAATAATTCAGCCCTGACCTCAGTCTGTATGTCTTGTCTCTCTGCAGAGTTGCCAGGGAGTAGAAAGTTAGCGATGGGTTAGACTCTAAAAAATGCAGGTACTAATTTGAGTGTAGGACAACACTGTGCTACCGTCCCGTTGTAGCAACAGTCACTCTGTAGGAACACAGCCCTGTTGCTCACCGGCTGTTGAATATGAAAAACAGACATGCAAATATATACCAGTCTGTATGCTCCAGTCTGCCTGCATTCATAGACATTCGCTGTCTGTGTGCGCACGTGTGTGTGTGTGTGTGACTTCACTCTTCATATTTTGTACAGTGGTGCCAAGGTAACTCTTCAACCCCTAACCCCACCCTTACATAAGGTATGTGGTCCAGACTGGAAGATGATTCACTTTTGGGTTTAGATTTCTCTTCCCAATTTCATGGAATACATGTATCCAAGATCAGTGTTTTTCCTAGTGTTTTAATTATTTCAGTGGGGTAATTCAGTAACTTCATCATAAACATTAAATCCAAATAAGTTAATCAAAATCACAGATTTTCAGTGGGATTTAACACTGAACTGATGTGGTCATTGCAAAATGATTTCATTCTTCTGGATTGATTTTTCTTGTGAATTTCATGTTTGCTTAGCGTCATTATCTTGCTGGAAGACTACAGCCAGGTTTCAGCCTTCTGGCAGAGGCAGAAAGGTTTTTGGCGGTTTACAACCCTGCTACGGGATACCCCAAATAGCACAGCAGTAAAGTCACTGCCTTGCAGTTAGTGGTATTATAGGGTCCGATTAGCCCAGGGGTTCCATGGAGTGGGGTGCAATTGGCCTGGGGGGGGGGGTCACACTCTAGCGACTCCTTGTAGAGGCTTGCGTGCCTGTAAACTCCGTCAACGTTGAATGCCGGAGAACCTATTTCCTCCAGGGCGATTTAGACTTCCTGGTTGATGGATAGTGATCTAGACTTCCTGGTTGATCAAGCAGTATGGTAAAAACCAAGACAGCATCACATCCGCAGGCTCTGAACAGGTCTGTGGGAGATTGTTTTGACGATGCAAAGCTTTTGTTAGAAATTGAATATGATGAAATTGCCGAGGGAAATGGGGCAAAGTAAAAAATATAAATATATAATAATGGCTTGGTACTTAACTGATGACTTAAAATATCTGGCTCCAGGACCAGTGGAAAATGACCTCAGAGATGTGATCTATTCAGCCCAGCTGACTCAATGCTATCACGAGTTAGATGATAGTACTGTAGCGCTAACATTTTATTACCATTGAGGATTTTTTTCAGGCCTCCAGTGATTTGAGTCACCTTTATTTGGGTCATTCTATACGCTCAAATCTCCGATAAGATTGGAACAGATTACTATAGAAACATAAGGTTTGGACCAGCAGTTTTCTCAGAGGACTATTATATTACATATTATACCTGTCTAGATCCTGTCTCACCAGTCCTGCTCCATAGACCTGAACATCTCCAACCGCCCCGGCTGGAAAAACATTACCAACACTACACACATACAGTATTTACATGCATTCATTAACAAACTCCCTCTCTCTCTCTCTCTCACACACACACACACACACACACACACACACACACACACATTGATTTATCTGGAGCAAAAGGCTCGGCTCTGGAAATAATTGCTGGAGAAAAGAGTATCTCTTCTCTCCCCCTCCTGTGTGTGTGCGTGTGGTTACTGATATAAAGCACTCCCTTAGAGCTTTGATACAGTGGAAATGAATGAATGAGTGAAAAACATCACCACCGTTTATAATTAACACTGTAGACAGATAGACAGATAAAGAAGGAGCATATCAAGGAAAGTGAACTAGACATGTGAACTAGAGTGTGTATGTGTTTATGTGTGTGTGTTGAAGACTGATGATGTTGCCCCCTCTCAACATGAGTCAAACATACCTTCAAGACAGCACTGATTAAATTTTACTGTACACAGACACACACACAGACACACACACACACAAGTTTGTACAGCTACCCTCATGGGGACCAGAACATTTAAATTGCATGCTCCCTTGCCCTAAACTTAACCCTAAACCTAACCCTTACCCTAACCTTAACCTCAATAAAGAAACATTTATGCCTAAACTTTACCTAGATGTAATGCCTAACCTTAAACCTATACTTAACCAACAACGCCTGGACCTTAAAGAAACCCCAATTCTAACTATAAAATAAATTGTAAGTTTGACCCAAAACCTAAACCCTGAGCCGGAAATTTACTTTTGGCTCACGTGGACCGGCAATTTTTTTCTGTTTTTACTATACTCATTGGGACATTTGGTCCCCATGAGTTCAGTAAGACCTAACTCACCCACACACACACACACACAGACACACACACATCCACAATTACAACCCAATTATCTGCATCTATTGGTAGACCTGAAGGAATGTGTATGCTCATTCAGTGCAGCAACATCATTCCCCGGCACACCAAACGCATACAGTACTCTCTCTCAGTGTGTGTGCATTGCGAGTGCCTATGTTTGTGTTGTTGGGTATCTGCTGGCTGCTGATCACATGAATGGAGAGTGGAATTGGGGAGATAAAAAACTTAAAAAACAAAACGATTTGCTTACACAGAGAAACACACTAATGTGATAGAGTTTTCCTTTTTCTCAGACATTTTGCCGCTTCGCTGGAGGAAAGTGAATTTGGTTAAAGATAGGAGGCCAGAATCCCCACAAAGAGCAGTAGGTCTCACTCAAACCCACACTGTGTCAGTGCATGGATGCATCTTAAACTGCTGAACTACTAGGCCACATACATTTCTGTTGAAATTAGCAAAAATAGCTTTCCAAACATTCACAAACAAGTATTTATCTGGAGGAAGTCTGAGTGGCCAGGTCAGAGACAGCTGAAACTTAGCTGTTACTGGCAGAGAACTCTTTGTTATATATCCCTTATTCTAATGGTCTGTTTGATTAGAATATTCTGTCTAGGTTGTATTTCAACCATGAGGAAATAAAACGTAATACATTTTACACTTTTACAGCGTGTTTCATCAGCCTTTGTACAAATCATCATAAAAAAAGAAGGAAAAACCGACTTTTTAAAACCGACTTTTGAAAGGACTTTAGTTAGAACGTGTGGCATGGCTTTGGTTCCAGGATTTGCTTGCACTTAAGTCACATCATTCTGTATCCATTCACGTTCACTTTGTTGGTAATGTTTTCAATTTGGATCATTAATCAGTAAAGCCAGTTCAGACAGGAAACCCAAGTGGTCATTGCTCCAATCACTATCAGATTTCATACTGACTATTTAATCGTCAAGTTACTCAGTCTGATGCGTGCAGGTCATAATAACATGCAGGTCAAATCCACCCTCCACCCCTGCCTCCACCTGTTTGGTTCTGTGTTCCTTTTGTGGGTGCGTACTTTGCTCACTGCCAATGGGGATTGCTATTAATTATATTAAGTTATGTTGGTGATATTGTCATTAGATCATGTAATGGCAATGTTGTCTCAGAGGAGCAGCACCTGATGCCAAGACCTGTAATTAGTGATGGCCATACGAGGCTTCATTACCGTTCTTCAAGCATCTGGATATTATGCAAGCAGTGCTAACTGAGAATTTGTTTTTCAAAATAAAAGCCATGATTGAACTATATAAAGGCAATTTAGTTAGCAATCTTGTCCATTTTATGTTTGATGTCCGTTCCAATATTGTTCGTGTCTGTTGTTTTTTACAGACTAAACTAAATGTTGGCGTTTTCTATCAGAGCTGTATAAGTTGCAGAGATACCATTTTAGAACTTCTATATGCCAGAAGAGTATATTTTCAACAATATATTTTGTTTAACCAATTTGTATTCAGTCGACAATCTTTCTTCCAAATGAAAATATTATGGATTAATGGGTGAAAGATTTGTATTTATTTGTCAGGGTTAACTGAGAAATCTCTCAGAGACATTTGCATTGTATCTGTCAGTGGATTTCAGATTGTGGGATACCTCTAGTTAATCTGGGTTGGCTAGTTAGTCTAGGTTATCTAGTTAATCTAGGTAGGCTATTTAGTTTAGGTTATCTAGTTAATCTGGGTTGGCTACTTAGTGTAGGTAATCTAGTTAATCTGGGTTTGCTAGTTGGTCTAGGTCATCTATTTAATCTAGATAGGCCAGTTAGTCGAATATCAGGACACAGAGACACAACTTAATGTTATATTTTGACATTTTAAAATGCTGCAATCTGTAGGCTAAAAGAGACAGTAGAAAAATAGAAAGCACCGCTCAATGGGTAATGACAAATTAGCCCCTCAGCAGATTTTCCACAAAAGACTAACAAGGGCCACTTATTAATCCATAATCAAATGTGAGATGACAAAACAACTGCCTACAAATATACATGGGGTTTCATTTAATTTCTTTAGCCAAATTGTGAATTTTCAGATTGTTGATAGGTTTGACCTCTTGTTACCAGACTCCACCAAAGTGAGGTGCATTAGTGGGGTTCAACTAGAAGACCACAGGTTAATCATCCAGAAGCTTTTTGAAGGAAGGTTGCATTGCTTGAAACACATTATGCTGATAGTAGCACCTCCTTTGAAATTGAGCCCCGTTTGCAAGAGGCTCAAGTGGTTCTCCACATGGAGAGATGTGCATGGGTCTGAGTGTTGTCTGGGTCGGCTGGTTTACTTTCTCTGGGGTTTGTAAGGGTGTGGTGGCGGTGTGAATGGGTGAAGGATTGTCCTTCTGGGCTATTGTCCTCCCTCTGTCTCTAGGTTTCTCTGCATTCTTCTTGGAAAGAGATTGTATGTATATATTTAGCAGCTATGAAACATTCAGCCACAAACACAGGATTTCCTGGGAAACATGATTGTTTTCCAGATCTGAAAGGTCAAGGCAAGGACATTTCAATTGGACATTTGACCGCTTTTTCCAGGTATGCCTTTAAGCAACTTGGATTGTTAAGCATTCATATAACCAGGTATGCAAATAGTAACAGACATCAGCAGACACTGTGTTACACATATACAGTAGTGATGTGCCAATCCTGTAGCTCGCTGGTTTGACATGAATTTGCATGCTGTCTTGACGTGTAGTTTGAGCTCGTGGCTGTTTAGAGACGGTCAGTTTGTGACATTTAGACCAGCTTGCCCAATGCCAAGTCTGTGTTCACATCTCATTAACTCCTGCTGTGTTGTAACATGCCAAGCCAAACACGCACACACTTTAAAACTAAGCCATGGACATTTTCTACAAACACATGCTAAACACACAAGGAATTACACTCCACTCAAGATGGTTGAAATATATATGAAAGTTAATAGTCTGTGAGGAGAGGAAAACACAACATACTTTTCACACAGATGCAGCTGCATATCTCTGCTGTTGCGAGGCCTGATAGAAATGCTACACACACACACACTCATACACAACTGTACTGAATGAAGCAACCTCACTCTTTCGCGCCCTGAGGATAACCATACATAAATGATTCCTGTCCTGCATTCTCTCCTCGCCCTCCGATACTCCGTCTCCCTCCCCGCCATGTCCTAGAAAATGAGAATGAAAAGGAGGAGAAAAAAGAAAAGAGACTTACTTATTACTCGGGATGCATCTATAAATAACCCAGTCAAACTCTGTGTTGCTAAGGCTTGCTCAGCAACCTTGTCTCCCTCCTCATCGTTCCTAACCCTCCCCCGTCACTCCCCCGTCTTCCCTTATGTTCCCCCCGCGGTCGGCTGTACAGCCGCACAGCGGGATGGGAGGTGGGGTTTTTGCTTTGCTGCGGCCGTAGCCAGGGCTGGCTATAGCCTTTTCGGGACCCAAAGCAACATTTGATTTGGGGCCCCTTCTCCCCTAGCGGCCGTTGGCCCCCTAGTGGCCAGGGGCCCTAAGCCAACTTAGGTTGCTTATGCCTAGAACCAGGCTTGGTCGTAGCCATGGAAGAGATGGAGTGGGTCCGAATGACTTTACAGCTTGGTGTTACGTTTAGTGGGGAGGGAGGGGGAGATTAGACCAAAGATGTAGAATCCCTGAACTAACATGGTGAACATCAGGATGAGTGTGAGCTGAATGAATAAAATATCAAATGCCTTTGCGCTCCCTGAAAACTCCACCCTCTAACAGTCCGTGTGAAAGATGACATCCTCAAGGGTTTGTAGTGAGACTGAGAGAACCATCCCTTAGCCCTCATAGGGGAACTCTATAGGTGTCTTCATGTCTGACTCATCATGACTGCACTGTCTCAACTTCCCTGTACTGCTCTTCCTGTTCCTCACACCGCCTGTCGTCTCTCTTCGTCTCTCTGTGTTTTCAGCAGAATGAGGTCAAAGAAGAGGAGGGAGGGCCCAAGGTGCTGTCGGAGGAAGAGGTGCGGGCCAGGATAGAGGACTACAACTCTAAGGTCTCAGAGAATGGCATGAGTCTGGTGAGTGCCACAAAACACACGGCCAAGTATGAAGTACAAAGTCAAAATGCATACAAGTATGATGTACAGAGTCAAAACACACAGCCAAGTGTGAAGAACAGAGTCAAAATGCACAGCCCAGAATGAGTACAGTGTCAGAATATATTTGTACCTCTAGCTTTGACAATACGGTTGTAATAACTGTCATGCTAATAAAGCAGAATTTTATTGAATTGAATGTACCTGTAAACTTACATTCTCATCTCACTGTTACAGTGCCAGATTATGCCAAGCTGAACGCATATGTAGACACATTCAGCATTGCTGACACGGACATATTAAACACAGAAGATACATTACCCGTTATAGACACCAAGGCCTGTCTCTGTCTCTCTCTCATTCAGATTCAAATTGCTTTACCCACGCAGTATAGTTGTACAGCATTTCATGAAAAAGACAGAACAATGCAATGACGATGATGAATCCTTGGTAGGGCTAGTTACCATTATTCAGGGAATCATAGACATTTCTTTGGGAGTATTTCTCATGTTAGGCAGTGACTACACAATCTGCGGGTGGTCATGTGTTTTGGTGTCCTTATCAGTAGTGACTAATTCTGGAATTTGTCTCAGTTTTACCTCAGTATGTCTCAGGCATAACTCAGATATAACTCCCTTCCATAATGTACTGTTGAATATTTTACACCCGATTTGGCTCGGGACATTTATTTTTGAAAATGCTTTCACCCCCCCAGGCTACTGACGGTTCCTACACTGGCTTCATTAAGGTCCGTCTCAGGCTGAGTCGACCGGTCACGGTGTCCGTTATTGAGGCGGGGGGAATAGACGCGCAGCCGGACCTGGCAGAAAAACACCAGGAGGGGGCGGGAGGCGCGATGAGTGACAAGCGGACGTCGTTCTACATGCCCACCGACTGTGTGAAGCAGATACACATCAGTAGTTCTACCACAGTTAAGGAGGTCATTCAGGGCCTGCTCAAGAAGTACATGGTGCTAGATAATCCACGCAAGTTTGCCCTGTACAGACAGACACACCGAGATGGGCAAGGTGAGTTAACCTACACAAATATTACATGTTATACTACTGTTAATGTATGTTAAATTACACACAAGCACACACACGTTACATGTTGCACCACATACAAAATATTAAGCTACACACACAAAACATATTGCACTACACACAACATATGTTAAACTACACACACATTGCGTATTACACTACATACAACATTTGTGAAACTATACACATTGCGTTTCCAGATCTGTTTCCAGAAGCGTCCTTCCGGGAGCGTCCTCTCGCCCTGAGACTGGAAGCGGGGGCCAGACGCCGAGCTACTCAGCTTCGTCCTCAAGGAGAACGAGACGGAAGAGGTGGAGGGTAAGACGAACACAACACAAGCGTACTTTGTGTCCTTTTATCATGAAGTGGTACGTAATTGCCATCTCCAAAAAATGCGTAATATCTGCCCCTTCTCTCTCTCCCTCAGTGGCATGCATTCTCTGTTCCTGAGCTGCAAAACTTCCTGGTGATTCTGGACAAGGAGGAGACTGAGCGCGTCCGATTGGTAAAGCAGAGATTTGAAGCCTACCGAGAGAAATTGCAGAAGGCGCTACAAGAGAATCAACCCTGACCCGTCACTGTTGACATCTCAGTCGTAATCCCTCGCCCCAACCTTTCACTCCTCTGTGGACCCGGGGAGAGACAGGAGCCCACCGAGGCTCACAGACTACTCCCTTCAGGACACAGCCGGCTCCTCCCTCCCGCACAACCTCTCTGGAGAAGAGAAGATGGGTTGAAAAAAGGATGACTGGACAGGATGCCAAGAAGAAAATAAATACAGGCATTTCCCTGCAAGTGGAAAATCCACACTGAACTAATGGACTCTGACTTGTTTTTTTTTTTGGTTTCAGATATCTGAGTTCAGCCTGACAATCTGACCAGATGGGTCTTCTGATGTTACACTGATTCTCAGTTTGGTCTGACCGTGTTTTTAATATTCTATTGCTGCTGCTACTGCAAGTGTTACTTAATTACTTATGCATGAGTTTTGACCTTCTTTATGTGCCCCTTGGCCTGCAGAATGATCTAGAAGGACCAGACCTTACTGTTAGAAAGCCATTAGAAAATTCCATTGCTGTATGTTTCCGATATCAGCTTTCATGTTGTCCCCACGTGGCTGCCTGGGCACAAAGGTTAAAGGGGTCAGCATGAATAGGGGGTGGTAGGGTTTGGTAGGTGGGATGGGATAGGTGGAACTTTCTGGGGTCAGGGTAGAGTAACACGAAATAAATACTTTAGACCAAACATTTTCAGACACCTCTCATATCATTCCCAGAGATGTATGGCAGTTTTTCTCTTAGAGTTGCTCCATTGAGCTCAGGGGGCAAATTGTTCATCCAGCACTGATGTTAGTGTGCAAGGTCTTGTTCAAGTCTTATGCAGTCATTTCACAGACCTGTTTGTTCACCCTTACTGCAGATATACAAATGGCTACCTACTCGAGGTAATCTGTTCCCAATAGATCTCAACCTGTTATTTATTCACCCTGTCCTGCATAAGCATAAAATGTCTGCTGGTTTTTTATTAAACATTTAGAAATAGTTCAGTGGGAAATAGATGCACTTCTGATGCTTCTTGAACTTCCCAACCTTCAATCACTAACTTCTGACTCTTAAGCTGTAAATGTACCCCCTCCATTTTCTCTGATAGGTGATGGCCAACACTGAGAGGGAACTATGCCTAAATAACACAGATTGGGTGTCAAAGGGTCATACCCTGAGGGAGTCATTAATGTTGTCAGGAAAAACACATTGTGTTATTCACTGAGCTGAGAAACACACACCATCACACCAAAGTTAATAAATGTTTTCCCCCTTGCCAATTCTGTTTGTAGTTATGGCCTTGCTTCATATCACCAACTTCCCAGCAGTTTCAGGGGAGTTGAAAACCAAGACATGAAAAGAGAGCACATTCCCTGGCCAACAACTGTGACTGAGCTCGCAGGCATCCAAACTACAAGAGGAGACTTTTTTATTCCAATGATGTTTATCTGAGTGTCACACAAATATGTAAACATTGAAGGGCAAATCATTATTATTGATTACAACTACTGTTATTTGAATTGGTGTGCATCAGGGCTGAAGATAGTAGTAAATATGTTAAATGAGAGTTAGTACCTGTGTATACCAGTGAGTCTCATCATCCAAAACCGCATGCCCTTCAGAGCCATGAGCCGCAGAAACACCCCTGTACCCATCCCATGTCCTAACCCAAACCCTGTACCCAGCTAGCCTTGCACAGCCACCTGATCCCGCAAGCTCAAATTAAAACTCTACACAGATATCAATCTGGTCGAGCTGTGATTCAAAAGGTTTTGGCGTGGGGCATTTTCCGATGGGCGTTGAGAAAAGTTCATTTGAATGCGATTGGCTTGACCTTGCAAGTACCAAAAACAAAAAAAAGAATACAGCAGAGGAAAAACATTATCACAAAAAAACTACTTCATGTTGAACATTGCTGAACGTTCATGAGAAATCAATCTGTGTTAGTACTCATCATTACCAGACCACACCCATAATTCATGAAAGTGTGCTGATTGGCGCGGTAATCTGTATAGTGTTTAAATGTGAGCTTGCGGGATCAGGTGGCTGTTCAAGGCTAGTATCTAGGCCTAAATCCTAAAACACCAATACACCCTACTCAGTATCCAGGTTGTTCCTGCTGGCAGTGCCTTTTTTCTATGTAGCCGTGTATCAGTGTGCGTGTGCATAAGCATTTGTGTGTGTTTGTACAACTGGTATCTAGATTTAAATATATATCACGTCTCCTTTCCTTTCCACCAACTTCAACCCCAAGATTACATGTCTGCAGTGGAACCCATAAGATTGTGTGTGTGTGTGTCTGTTACATCGGCGTGTGTGTTTTATTTCATGGTTCACTTCTTTTGACATGGTGTTAGTGTCAGAAGAAGTGGACAATCAATGCTTTCCAGCAAGCCCCGTTGGGTTAATCTGGATAATTAAATGTGTATATTACAGGTATCTGTGAAGCTGTAAAGAAACTTAAATAAAAATAGCATCCTTTAATGATTCTCTCTCCTGTCTCTTGTGTTTATCTGGTGAGGAAAGTTTCCTACATGGACTCATCATATCTCCTGGTTAGACTCATAGCTCTTGGGTAGACTCAAATTAAGTAAGTGTGCTAGTTTTTGGCCAAAACTGTTCAAATCTATTTATCTGGGCAGTACGTGTTTATTTGGTCATCAAAATACTATGTAACATTTCAATGAATAAAAATGAACAATACAATAAAAAATGTGGGACGTTGGCAAAGTGGGGATGATGTCATAGTCCACGTCGACTTGTTACATCGCACAATAACGACACAATCCGTCAGTAATCCTGTATTCACTGCAGCGTGTGCATGCAGTGTGCGTGCTGGGCTCTTCACTCCTTACGGATAGCGAATATAACTACGGGGGAATAATCTGACGGGTGAAAATGTGATATCAAGTTTGGAGGGGACAATTACATAACATTTTTAAGAGCAATTTTTGAGGGGCACACCAAACGTATTTTTGTAATACTGTTTTAGTTTGCACCTTCGGTTTGCTTGCTACTGTAGCTCTACAAATGCAGCTATTGCATGTGAACCCTACCAACATAAAACAAAATGACTGGATTAACCCCACGTTAGCTACGTGCATTGACTGCCTTTCAGAAGTTAGACACGAACAGTCACCTTCCCAGCTAAGGAACACTACATACACTGCACTGCAAGTTTCTCTCAATTGACTCGAATTCAAACAGCTGCAAAAGCTGGTTGATGTTACTGTAGCTTGCTGGTGTTAAGAATTTTACGTGTATCAGAATTTCTGAAGAAGGACGAGGCTCCGGTCCAAATGGAAATTTAGCACAAAGATTTATTAATATGAATTGATAAGTCAAAATACATGGAATACACTGCAGCGGTCAAATATTTGCTCAACCCTCAAGCTTCCACAAAATATTCGCCCCGAATCAAGATCGAACATTGGTTTTAATACTCCCGCCACAGGAGCGGTTACTTTTCACTCTCGTGAGTAAAACCCATCCTTATTGGCCAATGAGGAAGGACATGCTCTAACTCTCGGTCATAGATCAACAGGTTCTTTGCATACAGGTGTGAAATCTTAATCAGGTTACAGTAATTTACATTCTATTGTCCTAACCTAGACTAGAACATCAGGGGGCTGGAGACAGAAGGTCTCTTTGTGCTGTATAGGGGGCAGTTTCATTTGTATGTTAATTGTGGGGTTTTAATCCTGTCTCTCTATCTGAGCCAGGTGTAAAGTCTGAGTTAGTGTGGCTGAGTGTAATGTATGGAGTTCTAAACTTTTTATGGTTATTGTATTCAATCATATTTCCCTAACCTGGCTGCAGCATACAATTTAATAAAACAAAAACATAAGAATACATGGTTATTAAATCAGCATTATTTAAACTACATTTATCTCAACACTGGCAAACATCAGCTAACCGCTAGCTAACATAACGAGTGACCTGTCATTCAATGCAGAGAAAATGAAAGCTGGTGACGGTTAAAAAAGTTTTTTTATTGTATTGAGTGGTAGAAGTAAAGAAATGTCTTAACATATGCTTTGCTTGAATGACTAAAAGTCAACCACCAACAACAGACTGTCAGATTCCCACATATGCACCGCACCTTCACTATGTGCCATTCATAGATGTGAAGCATACTGTAGATGGGACATAGTTCTATCTGACGTTTCAATAGCTCCGCCATCTTACTTGGGACCAGTTTGGAAAAGTCAAGCCACTTAACACTAGTCATGCATGGTGGTATTTTGTGCAGCAGTAATTTGGTCCAGAAAAAGGATAAACGATACAAAGGAGATGGGAAACATTGTTCACACATCAGTAATTCGTGTAACTAATGATAACATACTTAACTTTACATAACATGTTTTTAATCAAAGAACAAGAAAGTTAATCCAGCCTAACCGTAGCTGTTGAGCTATGTAACTTTACAGTTTCAGAATCATGTTTTTTAAATTAACGGTCTCAGCTAGCTTGCTACAGTAAAGTATGAATTAAAAATGCACATAACGTATATGAAATAACGCGTTTTCATAAAAAAAGTATGGAGATGTTGGGTGGCCTTTATCGACAAAAAAGTAGCCTTGTTCTCTCATATTTCTGTCCTCCAACTACTATGCTACAGGTAGCCTAACAAATTCAGTCAGTTTAGCGTACTGTTACTAAAATAGTGATTTATACCATGAAATTTAATTATATTTGTTTGTATATAAAAACACATACATAATTTAAAATCACAGTTAATTCTCTTTGGAAATAAAGAAATATACACTTGTACTATATTTAAAGTACTATCCTGTATCTTCCTACATTAGACCATTCCCATTTTGTATTCTTAAATTTATAATTAATTGAAAACTATTTCAAATGAATTTGTTTGTTAATATGATTGTTTGTTAAGTGATTTTATGCATTATACTATGTTTAGCATGCACCCCGAACAAGGATGAGACTTTTACTGATGGTTTTATGATGTTTAATTCTTTATGAACCATAATCCGTTCACCATGTCACCAACGTAAGAGCTGAAATGTATACAAAACATGTACCCGATCAGTTAATATGGTTCACAATCACATGCTGTCTTACATTTGTGCAAAACTAACATTAACAGACAAAATGCTAATTCTCAACTGAATGAACAAACCTTTTGCCTCTTCGGAAGGGCTGCAAGTATGAATTTGTCGTTTACGGCAAGTATGAATTCGTCGACACTCCGTGACAAAGTTATTGCCGTTTCTTTTGGAATAAGCTACCTGCTATGAACTGCGCTCGCAGACGCGCGCGCTTCCAAAACGAAAACAAAAGCGCATAGCTTTAGACCGGAAGTCCGTTTCAATACAAAGGTTTCAAATTAAAAGACAATCACTATATTTTTGTAACAAAATATACATATGGTTATTTACACTATGCATGACAGTAGCTATTTGTATATTATTAAGGAAATGCAACTGTTATAAGAACTGAAATGCCACTTCTACCATGTGTGGGTATTGTAGATTGTTTAGAACAGGTCCCGGGTAAGATGGCTGTCAAATTGCTCCATTCTGATTTATAGGGGCTCTATGACATCAGCCCATCTACTGTTCTATTATCTATGGTGCCACTGCTGAGAGTTGGGGGGCAGTGGATCAAACCACTGTGAGGAAAACGGCAGGGGTGACACGTCTGTACCCGGAAAACAAGTCCTTCAATAAACTGTGGTGTGGTTGTCGTGGCCGAGTGGTTAAGGCGATGGACTAGAAATCCATTGGGATCTTCCCGCGCAGGTTCGAATCCTGCCGACAACGGTTGGTCTTTTCTAGTTCCCTGAAAAAGCCGTCTTTAATGCAAAGAAGCAGTTAGCTCTGAAGCGGAACACACAGCCTTCTATGAGGGGCCATCAGGGACATTATTCAGAATTAACTCTCACAAACACATGTGAAATGCTCTTACATACACTACTGAAACACTCTCATATAAACAACTGGAAGATTATTCGCTCGCACACGCTACTGAAACGCTCTTACACATTCAAGTGAAACGCTCTCACGCATACAAGTGAAACGCCCTTATATACACTACTGCAAAGCTCTCATTCATACAAGTGAAATGCTCTTTTATACACTACCGAAAAGCTCTCATACATACAAGTAAAACGCTCTTATATAGACTACTGAAAAGCTCATACATACAAATGAAACGCTCTTATATACACCACTGAAAAGCTTCCCGACTGTTGTCGCATTTGAGAAGGTTCTGATGGTCTACGCTGCTGCCTCGGTTATGCTGCTTGCAGGCTGTTGGGCAGATATTAGTGTTGCGAACAATGTGGCAGACGATCAACACGTGAACCTCGCTGTGAATTGCGCATTTTTGTTGAGCGGAAGGCCTTCCGGTTTTACTGAAACACCGTCTTACACACTATAGTTAAATCCTTTCACACATTATAGTGAAATATTATATAGGGGTTCGCAGAACCGATCCCTCGCGGACGCGATATACAGTACATCCCCGACGGATCGGTTCTGCGAACCCCTATATAATATTTAACTTTAATGTGTGAAAGGATTTGGAAAATCGAGGATAAGTGACGAACCCTTAAATGATTATAGATGATTATAGTACAGAAGATATAAAACACTTATAAATACATTAAATATACACAAAACAATGTATTTTTATTGTTTGTTTTTTTATAGAAAGACGTAATGCAATTAACCGGATCGACGCTTGGATGGTTGAAATTAGCACGTTTTTAGAATTTCGGACTTCTTGAAAGATTTCCGCGGATACTTGAGTTCGCGAATGTGGAACCGCGGATAGCTGGGGGAATACTGTATGTATATTATATATGTCCCATAGGATGGTCATTTCTCCGGCTTTAGGCTGGACAGTCCGGCTCAAAATAAGTAATTTCATTGGTTACATTTTCGTGTCTTGACCTATCAACACATGGCTAATTTTAATATTCAAATGAGCCATGTGTTGATTCGCCATAACACCTGCTCACCGCAGTTGCTACCACCAGGCTGTCAATCAAGCTCTCAGCGACAGAGAACGTAACATTAACTAGAGTCGGTTGTTGGACTGAAATTCTGAAAATGCTCATACTTACAAGAATAGGCAAAGCCTACACATCTGAAACAGAAGGTGCTGTATTTTTTACCCTTCATCTATCCAGATAAAAACATTAAGAACAGTTTCTGTATGATGTTTATTAGACCTATGTATTCTGAATTGGAAGGGCACTTTGTCATGAGCTGTATCTTGTATATTTATTATTAGCTAAGTGGTATGTGTATGCACCTTTATGTAATCTGGTGGAAAATATAAGATATTCCTTTATTTGTCCCACTATGGGAAAATTCCAATGTTACAGCAAAGTGGATAGAGAAAAAAACAGTAAAACAAACAGTAAGAGTAGGAAAATAAAAAAATAAAAACACTATGTACAAGAGAAAAAACACTAAGAATCCACCAACAACAGATAACACAAATAGTAGCAGGAGCAGCAGTTGCACATGGGCAATAGATTGCATGGTGAATATGGAATGGTATTGCACAGTAATTATTGCACATTGTTATTATATATAAATATCATATATATTAATTAATTATTATTATTGATGCCAGGAATTTTAATATATTAAAATTTAAAACGGGATCATACCAAACAAATATTTGTTTGCATGTCCCTGTGGATGCAAAGTGTCCTCCTTTTTGATGTGAAGGAAATGGCCACCTTAGTGTCCCAGGAAATAAAACACAAAAACTCTCTCAAACAAAATTGTTAGAGAGGGCAGGACTTCAGAGAGTTACAGTGAAAAAATAAGAACAAACAAAAAGAGAATAAAAGTTAAGAAGTAAAAAAAAAAAAAGGAAACTCAAAGGCGGGAGTAACGTAACAGGCAGTATGCAGCTTTCGCACACGCGCACTACAAATCATCTTAATGTATATAGAAGCGTTTCACTTGTATGTATGAGAGCTTTTCAGTAGTGTATATAAGAGCGTTTTACTTGTATGAATGAGAGCTTTTCAGTAGTGTATATAAGAGCGTTTCACTTGTATGTGTGAGAGCGTTTCACTTGTATGTATGAGAGCTTTTCAGTAGTGTATATAAGAGCGTTTTACTTGTATGAATGAGAGCTTTTCAGTAGTGTATATAAGAGCGTTTTACTTGTATGAATGAGAGCTTTTCAGTAGTGTATATAAGAGCGTTTTACTTGTATGAATGAGAGCTTTTCAGTAGTGTATATAAGAGCGTTTCACTTGTATGTGTGAGAGCGTTTCACTTGTATGTATGAGAGCTTTTCAGTAGTGTATATAAGAGCGTTTTACTTGTATGAATGAGAGCTTTTCAGTAGTGTATATAAGAGCGTTTTACTTGTATGAATGAGAGCTTTTCAGTAGTGTATATAAGAGCGTTTTACTTGTATGAATGAGAGCTTTTCAGTAGTGTATATAAGAGCGTTTCACTTGTATGTGTGAGAGCGTTTCACTTGTATGTATGAGAGCTTTTCAGTAGTGTATATAAGAGCGTTTCACTTGTATGTGTGAGAGCTTTTCAGTAGTGTATCTAAGAGCGTTTCACTTGTATGTGTGAGAGCGTTTCACTTGTATGTATGAGAGCTTTTCAGTAGTGTATCTAAGAGCGTTTCACTTGTATGTGTGAGAGCGTTTCAGTAGTGTGTGTGAGCGAATAATCTTCCAGTTGTTTATGTGAGAGCGTTTCAGTAGTGTATGTAAGAGCATTTCACATGTGTTTGTGAGAGGTAATTCTGAATAATGTCCCTGGCGGCCCGTCATAGCCTTCCCTCTTGTGTTGTTCTGAGACGATTTGAGGGTTTAGAGCAACAGGCTGAAAGAGATTAATAGAAATAAAAATTATACAAAAATGTAAAAAAACGGGGCCAATTGATGACAGAAAACAGTGGAAGACCCAAAACGATGACAACCAAATTAAAGGTATCTTAAAGCACTGAAGGAAATCGAATGTAGTGCTTGATCTGCATCTGACAGAGCAAATTGGCATCACAGTACACACTTTGACAGTGAGATGTCTTACAAGAAATTGCCGTCTTTGACTTCTTAGTAGAAATGTTACCTTTAAGCACAATAGAGCGTCCTCTCGCCCTGAGACTGGAAGCGGGGCCAGACGCCGAGCTACTCAGCTTCGTCCTCAAGGAGAACGAGACGGAAGAGGTGGAGGTAATACGAACACAACACAAGCGTACTTTGTGTCCTTTTATCATGTGGTGGTACGTAATTGCCATCTCAAAAATGCGTAATATCTGCCCCTTCTCTCTCTCCCTCAGTGGCATGCATTCTCTGTTCCTGAAATGCAAAACTTCCTGGTGATTCTGGACAAGGAGGAGACTGAGCGCGTCCGTAAAGCAGAGATTTGAAGCCTACCGAGAGAAATTGCAGAACCCTTAATGCAGATATACAAATGGCTACCTACTCGAGGTAATCTGTTCCCAATAGATCTCAACCTGTTATTTATTCACCCTGTCCTGCATAAGCATAAAATGTCTGCTGGTGTTTTATTAAACATTTAGAAATAGTTCAGTGGGAAATAGATGGTCTTCTGATGCTTCTTGAACTTCCCAACCTTCAATCACTAATTTCTGACCCTTAAGCTGTAAATGTACCCCCTCCATTTTCTCTGATAGGTGATGGCCAACACTGAGAGGGAACTATGCCTAAATAACACAGATTGGGTGTCAAGGGTCATACCCTGAGGAGTCATTAATGTTGTCAGGAAAAACACATTTGTGTTATTCACTGAGCTGAGAAACACACACCATCACACCAAAGTTTAATAAATGTTTTCCCCCTTGCCAATTCTGTTTGTAGTTATGGCCTTGCTTCATATCACCAACTTCCCAGCAGTTTCAGGGGAGTTGAAAACCAAGACATGAAAAGAGAGCACATTCCCTGGCCAACAACTGTGACTGAGCTCGCAGGCATCCAAACTACAAGAGGAGACTTTTTTATTCCAATGATGTTTATCTGAGTGTCACACAAATATGTAAACATTGAAGGGCAAATCATTATTATTGATTACAACTACTGTTATTTGAATTGGTGTGCATCAGGGCTGAAGATAGTAGTAAACATGTTAAATGATAGTTAGTACCTGTGTATACCAGTGAGTCTCATCATCCAAAACCGCATGCCCTTCAGAGCCATGAGCCGCAGAAACACCCCTGTACCCATCCCATGTCCTAACCCAAACCCTGTACCCAGCTAGCCTTGCACAGCCACCTGATCCCGCAAGCTCAAATTAAAACTCTACACAGATATCAATCTGGTCGAGCTGTGATTCAAAAGGTTTTGGCGTGGGGCATTTTCCGATGGGCGTTGAGAAAAGTTCATTTGAATGCGATTGGCTTGACCTTGAACTAATCAAACCAAGCAATAATTCACAACAACAAAAAGTACTTCAAGCAACAGCAAATAAACAAGCAGATCAGTAAATGTAGCTGTCAGCTACTATCTGATTAAGAACTCTGAAAACGACTATTACAATTTTTGTCACCAACATTTGTGCATCAAAGGCACCTTAGCAAGTACCAAAAACAAAAAAAAGAATACAGCAGAGGAAAAACATTATCACAAAAAAACTACTTAATGTTGAACATTGCTGAACGTTCATGAGAAATCAATCTGTGTTAGTACTCATCATTACCAGACCACACCCATAATTCATGAAAGTGTGCTGATTGGCGCAGTAATCTGTATAGTGTTTAAATGTGAGCTTGCGGGATCAGGTGGCTGTTCAAGGCTAGTATCTAGGCCTAAATCCTAAAACACCAATACACCCTACTCAGTATCCAGGTTGTTCCTGCTGGCAGTGCCTTTTTTCTATGTAGCCGTGTATCAGTGTGCGTGTGCATAAGCATTTGTGTGTGTTTGTACAACTGGTATCTAGATTTAAATATATATCACGTCTCCTTTCCTTTCCACCAACTTCAACCCCAAGATTACATGTCTGCAGTGGAACCCATAAGATTGTGTGTGTGTGTGTCTGTTACATCGGCGTGTGTGTTTTATTTCATGGTTCACTTCTTTTGACATGGTGTTAGTGTCAGAAGAAGCGGACAATCAATGCTTTCCAGCAAGCCCCGTTGGGTTAATCTGGATAATTAAATGTGTATATTACAGGTATCTGTGAAGCTGTAAAGAAACTTAAATAAAAATAGCATCCTTTAATGATTCTCTCTCCTGTCTCTTGTGTTTATCTGGTGAGGAAAGTTTCCTACATGGACTCATCATATCTCCTGGTTAGACTCATAGCTCTTGGGTAGACTCAAATTAAGTAAGTGTGCTAGTTTTTGGCCAAAACTGTTCAAATCTATTTATCTGGGCAGTACGTGTTTATTTGGTCATCAAAATACTATGTAACATTTCAATGAATAAAAATGAACAATACAATAAAAAATGTGGGACGTTGGCAAAGTGGGGATGATGTCATAGTCCACGTCGACTTGTTACATCGCACAATAACGACACAATCCGTCAGTAATCCTGTATTCACTGCAGCGTGTGCATGCAGTGTGCATGCTGGGCTCTTCACTCCTTACGGATAGCGGCAAGGTGGAAAGAATATATCTACGGGGGAATAATCTGACGGGCGAAAATGTGATATCAAGTTTGGAGGGGACAATTACATAACATTTTTAAGAGCAATTTTTGAGTGGCACACCAAACGTATTTTTGTAATACTGTTTTAGTTTGCACCTTCGGTTTGCTTGCTACTGTAGCTCTACAAATGCAGCTATTGCATGTGAACCCTACCAACATAAAACAAAATGACTGGATTAACCCCACGTTAGCTACGTGCATTGACTGCCTTTCAGAAGTTAGACACGAACAGTCACCTTGCCAGCTAAGGAACACTACATACACTGCACTGCAAGTCTCTCTCAACTGACTCGAATTCAAACAGCTGCAAAAACTGTCATCGACACCTCTACAAGCCTGTCAGCTGTAGATATGTCCTCTGCAGCAGGAGGAGAAGATCTTCCATCCCCGTTTGCTGACATTCCTGCCCTAGTACATGACCACAGCTACCTTCCCGTCCACTTCGATGGTCTTGTGGACAATGCTCTCATGTACATTTCAGGTAAAGGCTAACATAAAGTCAATTCTCCCTATAACCAAAAGTGCCAATAGTCAAAATCTTGGGGAAAACAATCTCACGATTGTCCAAAAAGAGAAGTGTTCCCTTAATTTCCCCATGCTTATTAATGATTATTGTTTTAAGTTATGATATTACTATAACTAAAATGTCAGGATTTGTTGTGTGACGGGCTCTGAAGAAGCTGTCGTGTGATGTAGATGGAGATCTGGTGATTCCATCAGAGGGAACAGTGAGGGTCGTCAGGGCAGCAGAGTGGGTCATTTGGCAGTCATCAGGCAGTACCAGACAATCACAGCCCATCAAACTGCTTGAAGTTGTTTACATTGTCCGAAAAAGGATCGGTTCAGAGGATGTGTTTGTGTTAGGGGAGCACATCGGCGAGACGCAGTATGGGATAGACAGCCACCACCACATGTTATTAAAAATGTGTCCCTGTTTTTTAAGTTAAGGCTGCACCACATCGCCAGAATTATAAACCTCTGCTTACAGAGCAACAACATGCGACAGAAACTTAATAAAACTGTCCTTTTCAAAGGGCATTAGCCCAAGGTATGTGTTTTCAAGGTACTGTCCTCTTCTACTTCAACAGTAGTGTAGTTCTCTTTACAGCATTTCTTTTTTGGATATTTGTAAAGGGGAATCATGTACCTATTTTTCTTTGTGTGCAAATAAATGTCACTTTTATAATAGTTTAAAAATAGACTGTAATTATTCCATATTTTTTGTAGTCATTCTACATTAGAACCCCTGACATACAATCCAAAAAGTCTACTCTACAAGTAACATCAGTGTCACCTTTCATTTCATTATGCTTCTACACGAAGAGGTTGCCACACAGTAAGCCTTTTATTGTCAGCATTTTGTGTAACCAAAAGTCCTATGGGGAGTATCCATAGGGCATTTTACAATACGCATGACCATACCTTGTCAAATAATGGTTCAATATTGATCTGCTTTTGCACACAGCTTCACAAGTGTTTCTAAAGTCATATCAAGTGACTTAGAGGGCTGAAATGTAGTCAGTTCAGAGATGCTTGTTATCCGGCAGAAAGAAAAAAATGCAATAATTGAAATTATTATAATAGTAATTTTATTATAATAGTATAAAAGTGTATATATATGTTGCCATTCTGTACACTGAGTTTTAGTAGTCTATTTATTGATTTAACATAAATACCTTGTGTTTGTATATTCATTACACCTATCTGGTTCTGTTCAAGGATATTTTCATATGGAGGTCCATGGTTTTAATGGTTCATATGTATGCAGTGTCATAACTACAACTCTGACATTTATAACAAACCAAACCGTTTGAAAATCGGTCGAAAATTTTGCAAATGATGGTTATTTAATAAGTACATGCACCATAAAACACAATGTTACGAGTGAGCGAGCGGCCTGTGGCAAGATGGCCGCCATGTGCGGACGTCGACCTCCATTGGCCAACAGCACGGACAAGGTTATCTAGCCTTTATATATGATGTCTATGCTTAACACTAGTCATGCATTGTGATATTTTGTGCAGCAGTAATTTGGTCCAGAAAAAGGATAAACGATACCAAGGAGATGGGAAACATTGTTCACGCATCAGTAATTAGTGTAACTAATGATAACATACTTAACTTTACATAACATGTTTTTAATCAAAGAACAAGAAAGTTAATCCAGCTATACCGTAGCTGTTGAGCTATGTAACTTTACAGTATCAGAATCATGTTTTTGAAATTAACAGTCTCAGCTAGCTTGCTATAGTAAAGTATGAATTCATATTGCACATAACGTATATGAAATAACGCGTTTTCATAAAAAAAGGTATGGAGATGTTGGGTGGCCTTTGTCCACAAAAAAGTAGCCTTGTTTTCTCATATTTCTGTCCTCCAACTACTATGCTACTATACACTTGTACTATATTTAAAGTTATATCCTGTATCTTCCTACATTAGACCATTGCCATTTTGTATTCTTAAATTAATAAATAATTGAAAACTATTTCAAACGATTCAAATTTGTTTGTTCATATTCTAAAAAATACAGTGATTTTTGCATTATACTATGCATGACAGTGGCTATTTGTATATTATTAAGGAAATGCAACTGTTATAAGAACTGAAATGCCACTTCTACCATGTGTGGGTATTGTAGATTGTTTAGAACAAGTCCCGGGTAAGATGGCTGTCAAATTGCTCCATTCTGATTTATAGGGGCTCTATGACATCAGCCCATCTACTGTTCTATTATCTATGGTGCCACTGCTGAGAGTTGGGGGGCAGTGGATCAAACCACTATGAGGCAAACGGCGGGGGTGACACGTCTGTACCCGGAAAACAAGCCCTTCAATGACCTGTAGTGTGGTTGTCGTGGCCGAGTGGTTAAGGCGATGGACTAGAAATCCATTGGGATCTTCCCGCGCAGGTTCGAATCCTGCCGACAACGGTTGGTCTTTTCTAGTTCCCTGAAAAAGCCGTCTTTAATGCAAAGAAGCAGTTAGTTCTTTTTTGTGTTGTTCTGAGACGATTTGAGGGTTTAGAGCAACAGGCTGAAAGAGATTAATAGAAATTAAAATTATTAAAAAAACATTTAAACGGGGCAAATTGATGACAGAAAACAGTGGAAGACCCAAAACGATGATGAACGAATTAAAGGTATCTTGAGTCACTGAAGGAAATCGAATGTAGTACTTGATCCGCATCTGACAGAGCAAATTGGCATCACAGTACACGCTTTGACAGTGAGATGTCTTACAAGAAATTGTTGACTTTGACTTCTTAGTAGAAATGTTACCTTTAAGCACAATAATATCCCAAAACACTCTGGAAAGACCTATAAGCCCTACTTGGAATGGAATTATGTAGCCAGAACGCTCAACGTAATTGAAACTGTGTGGGATCGCATAGACAGGGACAATAATAAAAAAAACAAGGGTCCTCTTGAATAACTTACACAAAAGACTACCAAATCCATATGCATTCTTACAGAGGCCACACAAAAAACAAAATGCATAACGTTTCCATTCGAATATGCTTGTATAATAAACGTGTACTCCCTATTTGAACAGTGAGTAGCCAGGCAAGCTTCCTCTGTCACTAGCTGTTTTGCAGTTTCACAGAGCTCGACCAGCTCCAACTATAAAAATAGTCCTCAACCTCTTGATTGTGGTGTTTTGTTGAGAACATTCTAGCTAATTTTCCCTTTACAGTCGTGACTGCCAAAATGGTTTCTTGTGTCTGTGTGCTCACCCAAGCGTATAGTGGTAGTAGATATTAAACGTAATTTATTATTAATTCGCTACAAATTATAGGCCAGGTAAAATGAAAATCCTGAATAAAGTCCATATGGAAATGTTTTGTATTTTTGTTGATTGCGCAGTTTTTTTTATGATTGTCAAATTGTGGCTTTAAAAAGTGGGAGGTGCACAAACGATGACGTCGATACGCCAATGCGTGCTCATCGCTTCAGCGCGCCGTCTTATCTCACGGCTTCAGTTAGCGAAAAAAGTTTCTAAGAAAACTACTAATATTTCTTAAAATGCCGCGTGTTTACGTGGGTAGATTGAGTTACCATGTTCGTGAGAAAGACATCCAGAGATTTTTTAGCGGTTATGGGAAGCTGCTGGAGATTGACCTGAAGAATGGGTAAGATTTCACTAAGCTAAGCAGAGCTAGCTAGGTTCGCATGGGTAAAATGGCGACTATTGACGGCAGCAGCTAGTCAGCTGTTGTTGACATTTATCGTTTGTCACTGTCAGCATTGCTGGGTCTTCTCGCTCATATGCACAGTCTCCTGTTGCAGGTATGGCTTCGTGGAGTTTGAGGACACGCGTGACGCAGACGATGCCGTTTATGAACTGAACGGGAAAGACCTTTGTGGTGAACGAGTGATCATTGAGCACGCTCGTGGTCCACGAAGGGACCGTGATGCCGGATACGGTGGTTATGGTGGACGTAGTAAGTGTGAGCTAGTTATATAAAAATAACCGTATATACCTTGTCCTCAGGTGTGATGATCGAGAGTTCCAGAAGATGGCAGTAAAGTGATTATCACCAACTATGTATTTTAATTTGGAGGCCACTAATATAGTATCTTTTTAACCTTAAATTCAGTTTCAGTTAAGGACCTTAGAATGGTATGTTTAGTATTTGTACAGTATTGTTTTCTTAAATTACTTTTCAAATCATTGCAGATTTATCTGTGAAAAATAAAATTTTAACTGTACCTACCTACATTTCTGCTTTATAGTAGGGTTTAGGATGTTAGATTTAGTGTTTACATTTCAGCTGTACTGCTTGCATTAATGCATAGGGACACTCACTACACTGCCTGATTCCTGTAAGCAGCCTAGCTGTGATGTAAACCAAAGGCTATATGAAGATGCAATGTTTATTATACCGTCTGACTTCAACATTAACAAAGTCCTTGATGTTTCAATTTGAAATAGTCCACTGCGGGCTGAGTCCGTTTCCCTTGAGGCTAAGATGACTGATGATGATGATGATGACTGGCTAAGATGACTGCCTGTCCCGTTTGGCCTTGGCTTTCACCTTAATGTGTGTGTGACCTTTGACGTATGACCTCTTGGCTGACCTTACCGGAAGCCATGATGACAGCAACCTTTTGCCAATAGTCCAGGGTGATGGTGAGGAATCCTGTTGGTTTTTCTGTTGAAAAGAAATAGCGCAAAAGGTTGAAGCCAACAAAACATGTTGCCGTCTGTTACCTAACTGTTTCACCAGGGAGCCGTTTGCCTCCATTGTAAGTCCTACGGTATCTGTAGACTGGTATTTGCCAGCTGCCTTTTAGTATTTTCTGGTTGATGTGGTGTATCTTTTTAAACTTTCTCATATACAGCAGAATAAATGTAAGGTTGAAGTCAATGCAACAGAGAAATGGCAATGTTGTGTTTTTTTAGCTTGTTAGCAAAGCGCAGGAATGCTGTCCATTCCCACTGATACATACTGTGGTCAGGCGGACATTGGCTAAATGTGTTAGCGCTTTGGCCGAGGCATTGTTAGGCCCCTTTACTAATTAGCGCAGTAATGTTAAGGAGCTAGTGGCCTGATGGATCCTCACAGGCTGTAAGTCTTAGTAGCCCCCGGCATTACCCCTGTGTAGGCTGTCTCTTCCCACTGTGCCACTCTGACGCTGCGTTCTGCGTCCTTTAAAGGCAGTAGTGGTTACAGTAGCCGAAGCCGGACCGGCCGCGACAAGTACGGTCCACCCGTACGCACGGAATACCGCCTCATCGTGGAGAACCTCTCCAGCCGCTGCAGTTGGCAGGACCTAAAGGTGAGTGTCTCAACAACACGGTCTAAAGGTATTTGGTGGCAACAGGCTCCTTTTTAAACGCACCTGTTGTTCACGTTTTTGTGTTGACAGGACTTCATGCGCCAGGCCGGCGAGGTGACCTACGCCGACGCCCACAAGGAGCGGACCAACGAGGGTGTGATCGAGTTCCGGTCCCGTTCAGATATGAGGAGGGCCCTCGACAAGCTGGACGGCACCGACATCAACGGGCGGAAGATCCGCCTGGTGGAGGACAAGCCTCGCCGTCGGCGCTCCTACTCGGGCAGCCGCTCCAGGTCAGGACTCGACAACGCGGCTGTCGCCTCCTTTTTACGCATCTCCTGTTAATGTCGGTCACCTGGGGCTCACTGTGTGTTTTGACCTCCCAGGTCTCGTAGCCGGCGTCGCTCTCGCAGCCGGAGGAGCGGGAGTTCCGGCAGCCGCTCAAGGTCTCGCTCAAGGTGAGGATGCTGACCACCGGCCTGGCTGGAAGATCCCAGACACTTCACAGAATATTAAATATGGGGGGGGGGGGGCATACAGCAACATTTACTAATAATCACACATTTAACCATAATGCATCTTATTTAATGACTCTTAAAGCGATGTAAATCAAACAAAAATGTACATTCCAATTTCCTTAATTCATTACCATATTTTCCGCACTATAAGTCGCACTTAAAAGCCTTTCATTTTCTTTAAAAACGACAGTGCGCCTTATAATGCGGAGCGTTAACTTTTTGGTTGAATTCAATGTATGCAACTACGCAGCCAATTGCATTTTTCTATGTTTAGCACTATTTAATATTTTTCAGTCCATTGATTCATAAAATGGTGGAATGCCTCCATATAAAATTATAAAAAATTCTTAAGTCTACATATGATTTGTGTAATAGGTGCCACCATGTTAAAAAAAAAAAGTTTTGTTGTTGTGTGATGCTGCCCCCTACCGGACAAAATGTCATTACACTCAACGCACCTTTAATTTTTACACATTTTCATGTAGATATTAGAAAATATTTTTGAATGGTCGCGTATGCTTTTAAGAACATTTTGACAGCCATAGGTTTTATCCATAAGTTAGTCTGTCATTTTAAAAAGACAAGTATGAAAATCCACAGCCTAGTATTCATTTCAGTGTGTTTGTTCTCCACAGGTCTCACTCTCGCAGCAAACGGCGCTCTCGCTCCAGGTCGGACCACAAGTCTCGTTCCAGATCCGGGAAGAAGTCCCGCAAGTCTCGTTCCAAGTCAAGCTCTCGCACCAGGAAGTCCCGTTCCAAGTCTCCTTCCGCTTCTCGCAAGTCTCGCAGCCGATCGGCGAGCCACAAATCCCGCTCTCTCTCCCGTAAGTCTCGTTCTAAGAGCCAGTCAAAAGTCAAGTCTGACCGGGGAACCAGAAGCCACTCCAAGGAGAAGTCTGTCAGCAAGAAATCCCGGAGTCGCTCCCCCACCCCCACAGAGAATGGAAACGGAGAAGTGGCCAAGTCTTCCTCCAAGTCCCCCTCCCCGAGAGAAGACCGCCGGGATTCCAAATCACCCACCAAACAGTCAGCCTCTCGCTCAAAATCCCGCTCGCGTTCGAGGTCCAGGTCAGCTTCCCAAGATTAGATGTACCTGTTCGAGTTGGATGTCTGAAACCAGTTTTGACTATGGGCCTCTGAAATCACTGGATTTATTGAAGTTGGTGATCGTACAGGTATTGGCAACTCCGGTCCTGAAAGATGTGGTTGGTGTCACACTTTTGCCCCTGTTTAAACACCTGACTTCAGTAGAAAACAAATCATGACGTTCAATACAAACTATTACAATACATTTTATCCACTGGGTTTTCCATCTTAACATCTTCAGATTGATGTTGCCCATCCCTGTTTTGGTCATTTGAAAAACATTATTTTGCATGAGTTCCAGGTTAATTATTGTATACTGAACACAGTAGAAGACTTGTTTTGTATTCTTCCTCTTCCGAGATGGCTTATCCTTTGTGTCAAAGATACTGGTTTGATGTTTGATGTTCTGCTTTCAAGAGGAATAATTTCCTACCACTGTATTGCTTCTTTAATCTCTGGTATTTTGGTATTAAGTCATGATTTGTGTTTGGCTGTTGATCATAGATTTCATAGTATTGTCTTCACAAATTGTAAAACGAAGGACGACTATCACAGAATTTGAGTTACTTTCTTAATTATGCAAGTGTGTGAATTGGCAGATTTGTATTTATTACTTGCTTTATTGATTCAATAAATTGAATGAATGGAAACAATCTCTGTCACAGTTTAAAACCATATCGTTTAAACTGCTACTAGTAGTTTGATAGTTGCCATCAATTGTCTCTCAAACCGTCACCTAGATTAATAGATTGGTTTAAATTCAAAATGCTTCTTATTGGAATTAACTATGAGCAAAATGCCTCTTTTCCCTGACATCTGATTATTTCCTCATATATATTTTTTTTATCCTTAATTTGTGTTGATTAAATAAAGTGTTGATATACAACGTGGTTTGGACTGACCCATTATTTGGAGAGATCCCCCATAATGTATTTGTATGTGCATATTTGACTTTTTTTTTTTTAAGGCATGTGGGTGACACTCATCTTGTGGCCTATTTTGGTGAATCAAACTTCTGAATTTGACAAGCAGTTTCAGGGGATCAAATCTTCACCAAAGTCACCATGTGAATTTTAGACTTCACAGATCCTTAAAATAACTCAATGAAACTGCAGTGGGGAGAACAAGTATTTGATACACTGCCAATTTTGCAGGTTTTCCTACTTCCAAAGAATGTAGAGGTCTGTAATTTTTTATCATATGTTCACTTCAACTGTGAGAGACAGAATCTAAAACAAAAATCCAGAAAATCACGTTAGATTTTTTTTAATTTGCATTTTATTGCATGACAAGTATTTGATCACCTACCAACCAGTAAGAATTCCAGTTCTCACAGTTACCTGTATAAAAGACACCTGTCAACACAATCAAACAGGGTACAACCTCTCCACAATGGCCAAGACCAGAGAGCTGTGTGAGGACATCAGGGATAAAATTGTAGACCTGCACAAGGCTGGGATGGGCTTCAGGCAAGCAGCTTGGTGAGAAGGCAACAACTGTTGGCACAATTATTAGAAAATGGAAGAAGTTCAAGATGACGGTCAATCTCCCTCGGTCTGGGGCTCCATGCAAGATCTTACGTTGTGGGGTATCAGTGATCATGAGGAAGGTGAGGGATCAGCCCAGAACTACACGACAGGACCTGGTCAATGACCTGAAGAGAGCTGGGACCACAGTCTCAAAAATTGATTAAAATCCTGCAGCGCACGCAAGGTCCCCCTGCTCAAGCCAGCGCATGTCCAGGCCCATCTGAAGTTTGCCAATGACCATTTGAATGATCCAGAGGAGGAATGGGAGAAGGTCATGTGGTCTGATGAGAAAAATATAAAGCTTTTTGGTCTAAACTCCCCTCACCGTGTTTGGAGAAGGAAGAAGGATGAGTACAACCCCAAGAACACCATCCCAACCGTGAAGCATGGAGGTGGAAACATCATTCTTTGGGGATGCTTTTCTGCAAAGGGGACAGGACAACTGCACTGTATTGAGGGGAGGATGGATGGGGCCATGTATCACGAGATCTTGGCCAACAACCTCCTTCCCTCAGTAAGAACATTGAAGATGGGTCGTGGCTGGGTCTTCCAGCATGACAACAACCCAAAACACACAGCCAGGGCAACTAAGGAGTGGCTCCGTAAGAAGTATCTCAAGGTCCTGGAGTGGCCTAGCCAGTCTCCAGACCTGAAACCAATAGAAAATCTTTGGAGGGAGCTGAAAGTCCTGAAACCTGAAGGATCTGGAGAAGGTCTGTATGGAGGAGTGGGCCAAAATCCCTGCTGCGGTTTGTGCAAACCTGGTCAAGAACTACAGGAAACCTATGATCTCTGTAATTGCAAACAAAGGTTTCTGTACCAAATATTAAGTTCTGCTTTTCTGATGTATACTGATAATACTTATGTCATGCAATAAAATGCAAATGCATTACTTAAAAATCATACAATGTGATTTTCTGGATTCTTTTTTTGGATTCCCTCACTCACAGTTGAGTACCTATGATAAAAATTACAGACTTCTACATGCTTTGTAAGTGGGAAAACCTACAAAATCGGCAGTGTATCAAATATTTGTTCTCCCCACTGTACGTATGTGTGTTGATTAGAAATGTACAGATCCTGCACTATTGCTTATTTCATTTTTCAAATGTTTTCTTTTTCTACTAAAAATGTTAAGTAGCAAATAGTAAAAAAGTCTAGCACCGCTACAGGCATAGAAAAGAATGATACGGATAATTCCAGTCTAGTATTTTTTTAAATATATTTTCCAATCACTTTCCTCTAAAAGAAGTAATGAAGAAAGGTTTGTTATTGTGTAGCTATTATTTATCCCCTCACCAGTTAATTCAATGAAATGTAACACAGTAGACCTAAAATGTCTCTCTTCAAATTGCTTTCCGATTGAGTATATAGAATGTTTTTTTGTTTTTTTGTGAATAAACTGTACAGCATGAATTGGGTTAAAAATAATGCAGTATGTCTTTGGTGCTCAATTAATCCCTGTGATAATAAAAAGTATAATGGCAAAAATAAATAAAATAGCTTAGGAGTCAAATATTTCCTGGTGGAGCTCCTTCCAGGTCCTAGAAAAGCACTGCTTTGTAATGGATTAAATCAAAGGTATTGTGTGAAATAAAGACAAAAGACCAGCTTCTAATGGGCAGTTGTCTTCATTTGATGCAAAAGACTAAATTTACTTTTGATTTTCTACTGTAGGTTTTCAATTACATTTAGAGAGAACATTGCTTTTCACAGCCAAGTCTTTGCTTCCACACAGCTCAGATGGCCATAGGCATTGTTTGCTGGTCAGTCACACCCTTCAAACAGGGTTGACAACTACATCTCACCCACTAAACGGCATTCCCCCGATTATTCAGAGTAAACCCAGGTTTTCCCTGCAAGTTTCCCATGCCCCTTTTGCAAGGTCATTCGGCAATGCCCTAGGATGGTACAGACCATTCTTTGTTTAAAACATTCAAAATGATGAATGTTAGGCTTCAGGTCTGTAGTAGAGACCTGAAGCCTAAGTATGCCTTGCTAGAATAGAGGTGTGTGTCATGAACTCTAGGACTGGCATTATATAGTTCTTCTTTCTTTGGGTCAAATGTCACCTTGATGTTTTCACTTGGACCTCCTTGAAGTCATATATTATTGTGATGACATTTGCTCCGGTATAGACGGGATAAACCCTATAATTTGTTACTGTTCAGTAAACAACACGAGGACCATTTAAAGATTTAATCTGAGACATTAGAGATCAACATTTTTAACGTCACATTTTGGGCTGGTTGTGTAATATGTATAAAATAAATAGAAACCCTATCAAAGGGTTTCAGTTATTCAAACAAATTATAGTTTGAAAGCGAGTGTTAATGCTGACACATACATGACATAGCACACCATTTTCGGTGACTCTTTTTAGTGCAGCACGACTTCTACATAAACTTTTTTTTTTGCCAAATATCGCCGAATGCATCTTTAAATTGTTGTCTTCGGTGAAAACTCAGCCAGTGCCGCAGTTTACAGAACGTTGCTGGGCTCGTTAGATACGTGTTCGTGTTCAAAACAACTCGGCAAAAACCATCATGATTGATATTCAAATCAGATCCCTACTAGAATGTTCCTTGATTCAATCACACAATCAGTCCTCATCCCTCTCCGACATCTGTGTTCGCATGTAGAACAAATCTATATCAATGTATACCGATCGACATTATGAATACATTTTCAGGCTTTATTAGACACATGGAATAGAGGAAAATCTTGTATTAAAAGAATAGTGGGCTATATTCTAACCCGGGAAGCGGTTTAGACCGCTGGACCACCACTGATCACTTATTAATATATGTTTAGAGAAAATATCGAATTTCTCATAGCTACACTCGTTGCTATGCGAGCAGCGCCCATGGTTACTGTGGTGAATCACAGCTTGATACCCACAATGCACCACTGGAAGACGTTAGCTCCTTAGCGTCTTTTCTATACACTTGCGAATATTTTTGATATGTTGCATTAGGAATGTAGGAACGTATTCAAAACAAAGGAAAACCAAGCATTTGGTCCTTTAACACTTCTAGTCCAGTAAAGAATTGTAAGTAATTACCGTTACTCGAGCTGTTTTCTGCTTATCGTATACTAGCTAACAATAACATTGGCTAACTATCTAGAGAATACTGAATATTACATTATGTTAAGTTCTGTAGTACAGTAACGTAAAATTGTGTCTGTAATAGGACTTTGAATATCGCATACAATGGAGAAGGAGGAGCGCAACAGTGTTGTTTTTAACGCCTCCAAGAGAGAACTTTTCACTGCCAACAATGGTTACAAGTCCCTGCAGAAGAGACTCAGAGCGCAATGGAAGATTCAGAGGTACTGTACTGTAGGCAGCTACAGTACTAGTCAACCATGTCCATGTTGTAAACAGCGAGCTGGCTATACATGCTTTCTATTCATCTACGTACGAATAACAAATTGGGGTATTTTATTATTCGTCAGTAGAATAAGGTGACTTCCTACATTTGATTTTATGTGTTCCTCCATAGCATAAAAGAAGAGCTCACCTTGGAGAAGTTGAATGGTGTGAAGTTGTGGATTACTGCAGGTCCCAGGGAAAAATTCACTGCAGCTGAGGTGTGTTGCTGGGCATGATAGAGTTGGGAGAGGTCAAATTACATGCATTCATGGATGGGTGTTTGGGTATAGAGAAGAAGGAACCAAAAAACGTTTGTGTTTTACGGTGTAGCCATTGTTTGTTCTATATTTTTTACTTTTCAGCTAATGACGTAACCAGATTTCAGAGTATAAACTTGTCTCTGAATTGCATTTCTTCAGCAAAACACACCTGTAAAATATAATGTTTTTATGTCAACATGAACACTGTTGAGTATGTTGTAAACTTTATATTGGGATTCAAACACTGATTTGCTCTTGTTCAGTTGGAGGTCCTTAAGCAGTACCTGGATGCAGGAGGAGATGTCCTTGTGATGCTGGGTGAGGGAGGGGAGATGAAGTATGACACCAATATAAACTTCCTTCTTGAGGAGTTTGGTATAATGGTCAACAGTGGTGAGTATTTTATGAGGACTAATAACAATGTTGTCCTCTAGATATTAAACTGTCAGTTTTTTATGGCTAATGTTATCTCCAATCAATTTACTGTAGATGCTGTCGTGAGGAATGTTTACTACAAGTATTTCCATCCAAAAGAAGCACTTGTGTCCAATGGTGTTTCTGAAACAGGTTAGTTGATTAACCATTTAGATGTTTGCCAGAGTTTTAACATTGGTTCCTTCTCCATGCCAAAGAAGTTTATGTACCAATGAAGGGTAATGAGGTTAATAGTTCCACTATGAATGATGCATGCATTGTTGAGCCACTGTTTCTGTATTTGTCTCTCAAGAGAGATCAGTCGAGCTGCAGGCAAAGTGGTAACAGGGATCATCGAAGACGAAAATGCTGGAAACAATGCGCAGTAGGTGTTCTCTCTTCATGCTAGCATTTTAAAAACTGTCAACAATCTCACCAGAGAACAGAGTTAATCACAGTTTCACGTTTAATCAAACAAGCAGATTTGCCCATGGTTGTTGGCCTTTGTTCAAAAAATAAACCCGCCGGTCTGTACTCCTCTGGTAACAGATGATATATTTTCCTAATATGTACTTAAACAGGGCTCTCACGTTTGTATACCCGTACGGAGCTACACTGAGCGTGATGAAGCCTGCTGTAGCTGTGCTCTCCACGGGCTCCGTCTGCTTCCCCCTCAACCGGCCTGTCCTGGCCTTCTATCAGGTCAAGGTGAGGAGCTCCCGTTGACCTCCTGAAAACACCACGGCATGACCTCACCGTGTTTCACAGTACGTCAGCTATTTACTGTTTGTGTCAATTGTGTTTTTTTTGTAATACAGGAGGCAGGCAAACTGGCAGTGATGGGCTCCTGTCACATGTTCAGCGACCAGTACCTGGACAAAGAGGAGAACAGTAAAATAATGGCGAGTGCTGTGTCAGTTGGAAGCACTATTCTCTAACGACTCTTTGGTCCTATTACAGACTACATTTGGTTGTAACGGTGCCTTTTGGTTTTGTTACGCAGGATGTTGTCTTCCAGTGGCTTATGGGTGATAACATTCATCTGAACCAGATAGATGCAGAGGACCCAGAGGTGAGAAGCCAAGGAAGGTTTTAGGATCTGGAGTTTTTTCCCTTTTGTGTTCCAAATGTGGTGCTTACCATTTTGTGTTTGGCTCAGATAACGGATTACACCATGCTACCAGACACCGGCTGTCTGTCTGAGCGACTACGAGTGTGCTTGCAAGAGGGAGAGGAAAACCCCAGAGACTTTACCTCCCTGTTTGACATGTCTCTACTCCAGCTGTCCACCAACACATTGCCCCAAGTCATTAGGTGAAAACACATAGGGCATCGTCAGTTTTCGCTAGGCGGCTACAGTCCGCGTGTTTGTTGACAACTATGTGTCCGACTGTCCCCCTGCAGTTCCTACAAGCAGCTGAATGTCAAACATGAGCCTCTCCAGCTGATCACACCTCAGTTCGAGACCCCCCTTCCCCAGCTGGAGCCTGCTGTACGTTTTCTGCTGTGTCAACACCACTCCCTAGCACTAGTACCACACATCTCCATTAGCTCAACCATGTTACCCAACATTCTGTTGTACACACCACTATAATGGCACTAATGCGCTGATTTGTATCTGAAATTAGCTTATTGACTGGTATTTAGTAAAGCTACACATTTGTTCATTATAGAACATTACCAATTCGGTATGTTTTCATCTAATTGCTTTCCTGGGGGTTAATTTGAGCAGGTGTTCCCGCCTGCCTTCAGGGACCTTCCTCCACCTATGCTTGACCTCTTTGACCTGGATGAAACCTTCTCTTCAGAGAAAGTGCGTCTGGCACAACTTTCCAACAAATGTGAGGGTTCAAACTTTAGTTATTAGAGAATCTCCTCAAACTATTATAATTTTTTTTTTTTTTTAAATCAAGCATGATTAATGAAACGTTTTCTGTACTCTTTCTACCTGCAGGCACAGACGAAGACCTGGAGTTTTATGTGAGGAAGTGTGGGGACATCTTGGGGGTGACAGGAAAGTTGGACAAAGACCAAAGGGATGCCAAACACATCCTGGAGCACATCTTTTTCCAGGTTGTGGAGTTCAAGAAGCTCAATCAGGTGAGCCACGAAACAAATCTTTTTATATTATGCACACAGTTAATTTATGCCTTGTGACATTTAATAAAATTCTCCCCTCTACAGGAGCAGGACGTCGACACAGAGACCAGATTTTCGCCATTCTGATTACTTACAACCAGAGTTTGAACATTATTTCTCAATGCCTGTATATATATACACTTTTTATCCATCAT
The DNA here is from genome assembly GCF_011004845.1 of Esox lucius. Classification (NCBI taxonomy): domain Eukaryota; kingdom Metazoa; phylum Chordata; class Actinopteri; order Esociformes; family Esocidae; genus Esox; species Esox lucius. The sequence continues at coordinate 15,176,225 of NC_047585.1, forward strand.
TTATATAGTAATGACTCCATATCCTTGAAACTGAATGTATAGTTATGTAATAAATCTAACAAATGTCCAAATCTGATTAATTTGATTGTACACTGACAGATTTACTCTGAAATGAAGTGTGTAACTTAATACTTAAAGCGTAGTTGGATAATCAATACAATACTTTATTTACTAAAACACTTTAAAAATATTTGTATTAACACTGAACGCCATCTTCTTGCTTGCCCTTTTGTCTGTAAAGAAAAAAGAAAAAACAAACACCTGAGGACATGTCAAAATGCAAACCATTAAACAACCACTGAATATTTTGGGTCCAAACCATAATAATAAAATTAATCTAGAAAATGCACCAGGTCTAGGGGAACATCCCAGTTTTATTGGAACTAGATGTGTCAATGAGCCAGAGAACCGTACCTTAAGGTTTCACAACAGCGTTGTCACATGCTAACTTTGGCTTGTTCAGCTGGAGCTGAACTTGAGGTCTGGCTCAGGCTCGAACCCATAGTGGCCTCGTTCCACGATCTGTGGTTCTCCTCAGTGTTGTTGGCATATGGAGGTGTTCCTGACCAGATCAGGGAGATCTCAGCCAGGGACAGTGGTGCAGACTGGTATTTGGGACTACAGGTCAACTCTAACGTGCTTGACTCAAGGATCGGTTTGGGGCTGTTGGTCTCAGGTTTGATTAGCGAGACCTCCCAAGCAACCTGTGAGGCAGTGAGATCAACGTAGGACAGATCCAACAAGCTGGCTGTTTTGGGTTTCTGTGAGGCAGACAGCTCAAGGTAGGTCTGCTCCAATGGGCAAGCTAGTTTGGGTTTCTGGAAGAGCACTGGCTGAGTGGGAGTAGAGGACTTACTCCCTACAGGTACGGTGAGCCACGGGGTTGTGACCTCCTTAGACAGCATGGTGTTCAGGTTCTGGGTCTCAGCAGGTGAAGCAGCATTGGGAGACTGAAAGGAGGTCAGGTTGGCGGCCCGGGAGTCCCAGTAGTCAACAACAATTCCATTGGTAGGCAGAAGTGACATGGAATGTCCCTCCAGTGACAGAGTTGACACAGACAAACTCTGCTCCAAAAAGCCACAGTCCAGTTCTGAAGGAGATGGGCAACAAAAGCTCTTGGACACATCTGTGAACAAAATTCAACCCAGGTACATTTTCCTCATAGCCGCATAATGATATAACAAGCAACTGTGAACTATTTTTCTTCACAGGAATTAAACTACTTTAAACCTAAGCAAAGATTAAAATGGCATGGCTAACTAAATTAAGTTTCATTTTCTTACCGGCTAGGGTTAGCTCCATGTCTTTGTCAAATTGTTGAACCTTTGCCTCATTAAACTACAGCTTGTTTTTATTGTGCTGATTGATTGATTCACCTGTTGGGTGCTGACGAGCGACCCCAACAGCCAGGCAACAAAGCTAGTCCAGTCTTCCTTGTTTGTGTGTTTTGTATATTTTTTTGACAAAACACACAAACAATCACAAATGTTACATTAGGCTTTGCAAGTGGAGAGAAAGTATACAATATATTGAGCCTCGGCCCCTAAACTATGTATATTAGATAGGCCTATAATATAAACGAGAGAAGTATACATGCATAGCCATGATGAATAATGTATTCTGTGAAGATAACAATTATATCAACGTACAATTAGACATATCACTGGTAGAAGTCACGTTTTATTATTATCATATTTTTTTCCAATTGAGCGAAGAAATGGCCGTCGTGCGCACGCACACCCCTGTACACGTCACTGCCGGGAAAGCGTTTGAGAGTGCGTGAAAAGAACCGCGCGAGATAGGAACTTGAGCGCGGAGTAGTGTTGTCAGTAACACAGAGGTGGAGTAGTGAACCTGGCAAGAAATATACAAATTAACGTAAATTATATGAGACAAACATATTTATTCGTGGTATAGTGACTCATGCATGATCTATCTATGCACGACTTTGGTAAAAATTATACGATTTTATTTTAACTAAGGTCTTTTGTTGGTTAAATAGGGAAATGTCCTGGTGGCCGCGCGGGTAAGTAACTATTACGATTCTAACCTTTGTTGTTGGCAATGTTACAGCAGCTGCTAGGCAAAATATAAATGAACACAGCATGATATATTCAATAATCTAGGAATATATGCACCGTTTTTGATATGGGATTTTGGGATGTCATTCATTATTTTTGCGCGTTTATGTGATTTGACCGCGCTTTTGTAGCTCTATCACATTCGACGTCAGATATTAGTAACGTTAACTTGTAAGCCAAATTACCGCAATACTTATACAGTACGTGCATAATCCAACATTTTGGCAACAAACGTTAATGTGTTATTTATAGATTGGTAGTTAATAAACGCTGTGTAACAAATCACCAACCCTCTGAGACCCAGCCAAGCCGGTTACTTTTACGGAATATAACGCACCCGACAATCCAAAATCTAGGTAGATGTTGAGTGCACTAATTAGGGATCTGGTCAGGATATGTTTTAGAAAGAATGCGGTAGAGGATCCCTTTGCTTGAGTTTAAGCTACCACACCCTGTTAAGTAGCTACTTGTCTTTTCAGAGAGGATGGGGAGGAAGCTATGTATCAGGACACTGACTCTGATGTGGCTGAGCAGAGGGAGAGTGGAAGGGTCAAAGTAAAATGGACACAAGATGAGGTGAGTTTGTCTCCATGATTGACAAATGGTTGGTTGTTTGAAATTAGTTGTCTGGTAATATGCTTTCTATAAAATGTTTCCTTCATTTACAGGATGACAAGCTGAAAGCATTGGTCCTAAACCTGGGGACAAGTGACTGGAAATGCATTGCCAGTTTAATACCAGTGAGTTATATGACTGGAGCACGGAGGGTTTATTCTTTAATATCCAGTGGACAATAAGAGTAATACATCTGAGGTGTTAAAATGGAAAACACTTTGTGTCTGATGGTGTGTGTTTGCTTCTACTACATTACATGAACTGTATGGTAACCCTTGTGCACAGAATCGCTCAGAACATCAGTGCCAGCACCGCTGGTTGAAGGTTTTGGATCCAGATCTAGTTAAAGGTCCCTGGACCAAAGAGGAAGATGAGAAGGTCAGTGTTGTGATCGCTACCGTTCTATAATCAGCTTCACTAGACTTCATCGTGACAGCAATTTTACCTGTAACGTTTTGCCTACTGTCATCCAATTAGACCCTATGAATCGTGGCAATTTTCCTACTTTGCAGTGGTTGTTTTGAGTCCTGTTTTAGATGAACTATCGGATGGCGTGTGCCGCAGTCTTCGAGAATCATTTTCTCGACTCTAAATATTTGGTGACATACAGTACCAGGACTCTGTGGGGCATTTATTTGGGCTGCCATCTAAAGAGCAGTTAATGGCAGATTTCTGAGGCTGGTAACTCGATTGAACTTGTCCTCTCCAACAGAGGTAACTCTTGGTCTTCCATTCCTGTGGCGGTCCTCACTAGAGCCAGTTTCATCGTAGCGCTTGATGGTTTTTGCAATGGTAAAGGAATACCCTTGAATGAGTAGGTTTAACTTTAGACTGGTACTGTGTATGTGGTTGGAATAAGGTGCATAGCAGGTACAATGTTTGGACAGGAAGTCAGACAATAGTTTTTGGAAGGACAAGAGATGACTGTCAGGTTTTGAGTGTGCTGAGGTAAAGAGACTAGGTACCAGTTAGTTTGGTGTATGTAGTGATGGCCAGTTAATGAGAAGGTAAATATTACATGATGAGTTGAATCGGGCACTGTTAACAAAGCATAGTGACATTGTGGAAAGGTCCAATTTCTTAAGGTGACTATTTGGGGTAAGCCTATAAATTACTTAATCCAAAACTGGCAGGATGTTTTTTATTATTATTATTATTATTTTTTTGCAGCATGGCTGAAGGTATCAATGATGCAAAACAGGTTCCCAATTCTGGATTTTATTTTAGACTGAAGGTGGCTGATGTGAGTCTGGAAAGAGTGAACGTGCCACGATACATTCTAAATGCATTCTGTATTCTAAATCAGATCCATTTAAAGTGAGAATGTTTGTGGGGGAGGCAGGTAGAGGTAATTTCCCAAGGAAAGGCGTATATTTCATTTCACTGGGGTTCAGGTGTAATTGGAGAGCAAGAAAGACATGTTGTATGCTGTTGAAGCTGTCATAAAGGAGGGTCCACAAAGTGTTCAAAGTGCCCAATGTATTCAACAGTATGGTCTGCATAAAGGTTGTTATGGAAATTACCAGCCCAACATTAATGCAAACCCGGCATTCCTCCACAGGTGATTGAACTGGTGAATCGTTATGGCAACAAGCAATGGGCTATGGTGGCTAAGCACCTGAAGGGCCGCTTGGGAAAGCAATGCAGGGAGCGCTGGCACAACCACCTGAACCCGGACGTGAAGAAGTCCTCCTGGACGGCAGAGGAAGACCTCATCATCTACAAGGCCCACTGTATGCTGGGAAACCGCTGGGCTGAGATTGCCAAGCTTCTCCCTGGAAGGTAACTGTTGACTGGTATTCTGACTGAGAGAATGTCAGAACAGTATTAGTCTCTGCATATTTGGAGACTTTTAGGGGCAGTATCATGTTCCACTTCATTAGAATTCACCCTGATGCTAGTGTTCAGTATGTCAACTTGTTCTGATATCAACGTTATCTTTTTTAGGACAGATAATGCTGTGAAAAACCACTGGAACTCAACCATCAAGCGTAAAGTTGATATGGGCTTCTATATCGGGGTGGATCCTACTATAAAGTGTCATGACATTGAACCAGAGGAGGGCATGTCCCTCCACAGTACTGACCAGCAGGTAGGTTCTGCTTAGATAACATTGGTGCTATGCTGAACATAATCCTCATTTGAATGTTGTGAAATACGATTTGTCATGTCCTTACAGGTGGACTATGATAGTTCTGTCGAAAGGGACCCAGACCAAGACACCACACTGTTGGTAAGCATGCAAACACTGGGTGACCGCTGTCTTCTGTGTTGGAAAAGCAGTTGAAAAAAGTGTTTTTGGTGGTGAATGTATAGTGTTGGAGATGAATTACAGAGCATGTGAAAATATCACTGTCCTTTGACCCCCCCCCCCCCCCCCCCCCCCCCCTTACAGGAGAATTCCAGTACATCCACTGTGAGAGGAGGCCCAATTGAAGCAGGCTCCCACAAGGCAGTCTCTCCTCAACAGTCGAAGATGCCCAAAAGTGAACCAGACACCCCAGGAAGTGAACTGAACACAAGTGGTTGGGTTGTGGACAGTGCAGGCTTTCTATCACCCAATGGCCCGGCCTTGAAGGAGGTGATGGACATGGTGGACGGGGTAAGTTCCTGGTGATGAGATATTTAGTGCCCGATGCCTGCCGTCTTATTTTGGTCTGTACTAGTCCGGTCATCTGTACTTCCAAACTCTCCCTCACTGTTTCTGCTTCTCATCCTCCCCCAAGGACCTGGATGGCTGGTGCAACATGGCGGTCTTTGACCTGCCCGAGGAGAGCCAGAGCCCGGAGCGGACCCAGTTCCGTCTGGAGGGCAGCGCCCTGCAGGAGCTCAGCAAGGGCAACCGGGGGGAACTGATCCCCATCTCTCCAGGAGGCATCACGCCTCCTTCCATACTGAACCGCCGCAGCCGTCGCCGCATCCCTCTGTCCCCTGATTCCAACAACTCCAGGACCCCCAAGAGCACCCCTGTCAAGATCCTGCCCTTTTCTCCCTCGCAGGTACCGGCTCAACCACAGCGAACTAAAACTCCAATGACAGTACTTTGTATTGAAATACGCTGACTGATTTGATACTCCTTACTTTAGTCGCCATATGTTTGCTTACATGGTACTGTTGGGTGACACATTACATGGGTTTGGATTCCTGAGTTCCCGTTTGTTTCCAGTTTCTCAACATGTGGACCAAACAGGACAACTTTGAGCTGGAGAATCCTTCCCTGACCTCCACGCCAGTGTGCAGTCAGAAGTCTGCTGTTACCACCCCGCTGCACCGTGACAAGACTCCCCTCACGCAGAAGGAGAACTCTGTGTTTGCCCCCAAACTCTACCCAAACTCTGTGTGGGTAATGTGTCACTATTGACACCCATTTCTTGCATGTGACATTCTGTTTTTAACGGGCAATAGGATTTGTGTGTCTTGTGGCAAAATGTAATTGTCTACTTTTTCCCCCTCGAAGTTTCATTACACCCAACCACAAGTCGAATCTTGAAACCACACCGCGTACTCCGACTCCGTTCAAAAATGCGATGGAGAAGTATGGTCCTTTGCGGGCTCTGGTGAGTCCCGCTTTCTCTGGAGCGTCGATGAAAAAACCATTCTCCTGAGGATTTATGGGGATTATTTATCCAGTATCCCTCTGTATTGTCTTTCTATATCTCTTAGCCACAGACTCCGAACGAGGAGGACTTGAAAGAGGTCCTCTTGAAAGAGGCGGGGATTGAGCTCATTGTCATGGATGAAAGTCCACCTGAGCAAAGACGGAAGCAGGTGGTGAGTTTGACAAACAGGAAGTTCACATCTTACAGGAACCCTAAGTTGAACCAGTTTTGCTCCTCAGGAACCTGACGTGGTCTGACATGTGCGCTCTTCTTTTGGTTGCAGCATCGTCCTCCGATGAAGAAAGTGCGTAAATCGCTGGCTTTGGATGTCATGGACTGCAAAGAGATGGTCACTGTCAGGAATCAGTCCTTTAGGGCGGAGCCCCCAACCTGTCCCACGGTACATTTGGTGATGAGATACTCGTTAGTAATGAAAATTGTCCCTTGTTGGTGGTGATCTTGATACATTTATTTGTATCTGATGTTTTTGTTGCAGCCTGAGAAGTCACTCAACTCCTCGTCTTTTTGCATGAAGAGGGAATACAGGGAGGATAATGTCCTGGATCAGGGTTTCTGTTTAGGACCCAGTGAAAGTGGTGCATATTCCAACCCTGTGCCCCCAACCCCAGTGAGTACTGTAATTCAACACCACCATTTTGTTGTTGAATGCTTTCATTTTGAATCTTTTTGTAATGGTCATTTCTAGTAATTTGTCCATGTCTGAAATTGTTTTGCTTTTTCCTAAGATGTCCCAGGCTTGGGAAGCCGTGGTATGTGGACGAACCAAGGACCAGCTCATCATGACCGAGAAGGCAAGACGTTATCTCCGCTCGCTAAAGTCACGAGCTCCTAACCGGGCCCTCATCCTGTCCTGAGCTCGTATGCTAGTTCTTACGAGCCCACTGGGGCAGACATTTTTATAATAGTGATAAAATCGTTTAACATGTTAAATGTAACACTTCCAAACTTGACTGTTGGTTTTCAGTAGAGATCTATTTCTGTTTCTTAAACAAGGATTTGTAAAAAAGGAAGGAAAAAAAAGAGAAAAGCTATCTATGTTGAGCACACTCATACCAGAAGTCCTGTAAACTTGTAAATACGGGAAACAGTTTATTTTAGGGCTTTATAATGGTATTACAAGTTTTTCAAACATAATTGTGTTTGGATCTATCACTATATTCTAGTAAGAGAGGAATGTCCATGACAATTAACACTTACATTACGTTTTCTGTCATACTCAAATGTAACAGTCAAAAAAAAATTTTTTTTCATACCTCATCTTCACTTGTCATTATGCACTTATCAGACAGTATTGGCTTTGATTTGGAACTATGCCTCATGGTTACATTTGATTATTGGATTAATCAATGACAAGTTATTGACTTACATTATTAAACAGATTACTGGTTCTTCAGAAATGTGGTTTTCAGAAATGTTTCATATGATAGATTTTTACATTAAATGTAGTCTACTATCCACTCCATTAGGTTTATATCAGCTTACTTTTTTTTAAAGAATAGTTGTGTGATGTGAATATGCATAACTGTGGAACAGTCACACTCAGGTTGCCCTATTCCCATGTCCAAACTTGTATAGTTTTGAGAAGATTATGGTGCTTTGATATGCAGGATATATATTTTTTTTTGGGCTGAAGCCTGATGTCCTGTGTGCTAAGATTTATGAATAAATGTAATTTACTAATGTAAAAAAAAATAATCTAAAAATAAATTATATTAACTTTTTGGCTTTGTCTGCCTTTATAATGTCACATTAAAAAAGAAATGGCACATGTGATGCCATTTTAGGAGTTTCTTTATTGAAATAATAGGTGGGTAAATTGGTATTTGTTCTCACATGAATCATACAGACTTGACAGAGATTTAGACTAACGACAGACTGTTAAACCAATGAAAAACGGACACAGTACCCATGTGAACCTGCCCCTTCTGTGTTGAGGGGCGGGCACGATAGCCCGGTAACGTTTAAAATGCACTGGTTTAGAATGTGAATTTGTAAATATACCAAATTTGCTAATATTACAAAAGATAATATTTCAAAAGCACATTATTTTTGTCCATGTTCGGACCGCTACCCCCGAAAAAACACGTTATGTTGACCTAATGCATTCTTCATTCATTTGCGGTAGTTGGTTTTAACCAATGATGTGAATAGGGGTATTTAAGCTAGCTGTGAGATTGGGCATGAAAAGAAACAAAGCGCCTGCGGTTGTGTGATTTTATCATATCAATTGTATTATAATATAGTTCACAGTATATAATAATTTATGTGATGGGTAATCGTATTATACATTCCACGTCTAAAAATGCAATCACCACCCCAAGTATATGAAATGGTATGTGCCAAGTCTTGGATCCCGGAAGTAATTCCGAGTCTGGTGACGCTGCATTAGACGACAGAACATGGCCCAGCCTCGTAAGTCTTTTAAGGGTAGTTTTCCTGAAATATTTTATGCACAGACGTATTGTTAGTATTTTCCAACCCAATTTAGTGTAGTGGTGATTGTATATTGTCAGAACCTTCGTAAAATCTAGTACAGATGGCGCGTGCAGGTGTGTGTATAATGGAGGGACAGGACCAATTATACGTAATCGAGCTACTACTACTGCTGTGGTTAGCGAGATTGCTTTTTGTTGCTAGCTAGTTCTTACACGTCTATCATGAAGACCATTGGGTTGTAGCATCTATAAACTATCTGTAATATTCTGTCAAGGGAGTTAGTGCAAAATCTCTCCCCACGTTGGTTTAGTTTTAAACTTGCAAAGTTAACTTTGCGGGTACTAGTGGTAGTTAACTGGAAATAGTTTTGAATTAGTTGCAATGCAGTGCCGATTTTGCATATGACTTGACTTTGATTACACTAAGTTGTGAAATACAATTATTGCAGTGTTTACTGTGTCCTTCTGAGCTGTAACCGTCATGTATCGATGTCCACAGGTTTGTTTAGCTTGGTCCTCCTCACCGTGGCTCTCGGAGCCCAGGCTCTGACCCCATCCCATCACCTCTCCCTGTCAGACGTGGAGAGACTTCAAGGCGTCCTGAGCCAGCCTTTCACAGATCTGGCGTCTGCATACTATTCAATTGTTGGTCTCAGCAAACTTGGGGCTGCAGTTGCTGATGAAAATGTAAGAACATTGACTGCTAGTTTTAGAAGGAAAAGGGCTTGGCAGTGCCCAAAACATGTACCATAACGATGGCATGAGTAGTTGGTTATCTAAGGTTTTCTGCTGTAGGCATTGCTCTGATGTGCTTTGTTCCACAGTCAACGCACCGTTTTCCTGTGTTTTATTGTGCAGTAGGTTCCCTCATTTTAGTTCTTGTTGATCCTTTTACAGGATGCCTGTCAGTTCTTGAAGGCTCACCTGGACCCCATGAGTGTTGATTCCCTCTTCTTCGCCGCCGAGGCCAGTCAGGCCCTCTCGGACTGCGAGGTAAGTACTCCAGTGGTATAGTGGGAGGTGAAGTCAGTCAGGCCATCTCGGACTGTGAGGTAGATATTCCAGTGGTATAGTGGGAGGTGAAGTCAGTCAGGCCCTCTCGGACTGCGAGGTAAGTACTCCAGTGGTATAGTGGGAGGTGAAGTCAGTCAGGCCATCTCGGACTGTGAGGTAGATATTCCAGTGGTATAGTGGGAGGTGAAGTCAGTCAGGCCCTCTCAGACTGGGAGGTAGATACTCCAGTTGTAAAGTGGGAGGTGAAGTCAGTCAGGCCATCTCGGACTGGGAGGTAGATACTCCAGTTGTAAAGTGGGAGGTGAAGTCAGTCAGGCCATCTCGGACTGGGAGGTAGATACTCCAGTTGTAAAGTGGGAGGTGAAGTCAGTCAGGCCATCTCGGACTGTGAGGTAGATATTCCAGTTGTAAAGTGGGAGGTGAAGTCAGTCAGGCCATCTCGGACTGTGAGGTAGATACTCTTGTTGTAAAGTGGGAGGTGAAGTCAGTCAGGCCATCTCGGACTGTGAGGTAGATATTCCAGTTGTAAAGTGGGAGGTGAAGTCAGTCAAGCCATCTCTGACTGGGAGGTAGATACTCCAGTTGTAAAGTGGGAGGTGAAGTCAGTCAGGCCATCTCGGACTGGGAGGTAGATACTCCAGTTGTAAAGTGGGAGGTGAAGTCAGTCAAGCCATCTCGGACTGGGAGGTAGATACTCCAGTTGTAAAGTGGGAGGTGAAGTCAGTCAGGCCCTCTCAGACTGGGAGGTAGATACTCCAGTTGTAAAGTGGGAGGTGAAGTCAGTCAGGCCATCTCGGACTGGGAGGTAGATATTCCAGTGGTACAGTGGGAGGTGAACTCAGTTTGCAAACATATTTTCGCTACATAAACAGTTTATTTAACTTTTACAGAACACTGCCTTAAAATAATTGGGTTACCTTTTACTCTGTTACTGTCAGTTTACCTATCAATGAGTTTTACCATTACATCACTGAGGATCAAATATAGACAACTCTTTTTTAATAACATTCCTTCAGTTACATGACTCGTGAGTTTTTGTTTGTGTTTAGCTCTGCAAGTGAACCAATAACAATACATTTTAGAATGTTTTATTATGAATCTTCTCTTAGATCCCTGTGTCCAACGAGACACGTGACATCCTTCTGGCAGCTGTCAGTGAGGATTCTACAGTCACACAGATCTTCAGAGCTGTCAGCGCCCTCAGTTCCCTGGGGCTTCCTCTGGCTTCACAGGAAGTTGTCAGTGCTCTGGTCGCCCGTATTGCCAAGGAGGACAACGTCTTGGCGTGAGTACATTTGAGTCATTTAAGGGGCGCACACATTTTTGGGGGGGAGCCGTACACTGCAATGTGATCACAGAATGCAGATTTTGAAGCGCTATGAACATACTTTGCTCCCTAAATCTTTGCTTTTGTCAGCCTTCTCTAATCATCTCCCACAGCACCATCACATCTTAGGCACTAATTACATTCAATAGCTGAGACAGACTCAATCGTTTTCTGACTCTGGGCAGAACAGGCATGTACTGGTTAAAAACATCATTTGTAATAAGACAATGAAATATGCAAATGAGAATACTGCATATTCCTGCCATCACCTTTATGTATATATTTAATATGCATCCAAATGATGTATAATACAAATCAAAAACCTACGATGCCTTCCTGTTACAGAGTGTTGATGCACTTCCATAACTTTGAGACATCTTATAGAAAAACTATTATTTTAATGTTTGAGTTATTAAAGGAGATTTTGGTAAGTTCCTCCTAGAGACTACAATGGCTTGGCATTCAAAATAATGTTATCCAATGTGTGATTCAGAATTACAATTTTGTAACCTATCCTGCCCATGGTATAACCGCAATTGAGCGAACACATTTATTTTGTATGCGTCGTAGGCTAGTAACACCAGACAGTACGCTACCCATACTTCTCTATCTAGGTAGTTTGATTGCCTTTTACCTGTTGAGGAGAAACATGGCTGACAGATTGCTGCTTAGGTAAATATCAGCCTGTGTATTCCTCCATCACTTGAAAGTGATCCTGTATTTTGACTTGTCTCTGAAGTTGTATCCCAATTTCTAAAAGGGATAGTTCGTCCAAAAATCATATTTCGGTGACTGTCCCCTTACCCCCTGTTGGCCCTTCAGGCACAGTAATTCTTTAAAACAATCCATTATTCAGCTCTGGCTCAGTCAGTAATTAGCTTTATTAGCATTGTACAAATTCATGAATGAAAACCATATGTACCCCTTTCGCAAAGCTGCTTTTTAAGTGGAAAACTACTCTAAAACACTCCATCACTTCTGGAACATCTATTGGTAAGTGACATTTGGAAAAATAGTGAACTTTTTAAAAAATATATGAATTTTGGTCAAACTATCCCTTTAAGACTGGCAATGCCATACAACTATTAGACCAAAATTAACAAGAGGAAGTCATCAGGAAGATGCTGATTCAATTGCTGTGATTACACAGTCAATTAGAAACTATTTGTGAGAGTGCTCCACTTCAAATAACATATTCCCCTTAATCAAATTGGCATGTTTTGCATTTGTATGGTGGGAAATCTTACAATTGGTCAGATTAAAAAAAAGTCCCAGGTGATGTTCTGTTCTTTCTTTACACCTGCCCTTTCCAAGTTGACGTGTTTTCAGTTAACATTTGTCCTATTTAATTTTTTCCTTTGTACAGCATCACCACGGCTCTTCAAACTGCCACCCGTCTCTCCCAGCAGGCGGAGCTCGGAGGAATCCTGGAGGAGATTGAGGTAGGTGACACTGCTCCACTAGGTGGTGCCGTGCTACAGCTTGTGTCATGTCATTTGTTTTGCAAAAGTAGAGACCTCCTTGTATAGGTGTTATAGGAAGTAGAGTATTCTCAAGGATAGGTGTTGTAATTGAACCGCTCTCTCTTTAAGGATCTTGCAGCGCGACTGGATGACTTGGGCGGGGTCTACCTTCAGTTCGAGGAGGGGCTCGAGGCCACCGCCCTTTTTGTGACCGCAGCCTACGCACTGTCAGACCACGTGGAAACCGAGCCTCCCCTGAAAGAGGTAAACTGAGCGTGCTCATCATCTATGCGAGCGGTATGTTGAAGCAGGGCGGCGTGGACGGAGGCTGTAATCTGAGGTCTTCCTCCCCCCACCCAGGACCAGGTGATCCAGCTGGTCAACTCGGTGTTCAGTAAGAAGTCCTGGGACTCCCTGTCGGAGGCCTTCAGTGTGGCATGTGCCGCTGCTGCCCTCTCCGAAAACCGCTTCCACGTCCCAGTGGTCGTCAGCACCCAGGGACCTGCCACTGTGTCCCACAGCCAGCCAGTCCTGCAGGTACACTCCGCTGTGACATGGCTGCTGAAGGCTGCCGGTTTGCCTTCATGTCTTGACTTGGTCGTTGTCTATTTGAGACTTTTGAGACTTTGTTTTTCTTCTGCTTTGCAACCTGCTCCTTTCCACCAGCAAGCAATAGTGTTCTCAAGCGTCGCTTCTCACCAGCCATCAATCTGCCTCTTTGTCTTTGCCGTAGCTCCTGGTGACTAACGTCCTCTCCAATCCTATGGCCTCAGCCAGTGTGCTGTTGGAATCTGCTCAGTCTGTGGCCTCCAAGAGTGTGGTTCTCAGTCAGACACCGTTCACCCTCAGAGAGTAAGTACGATCAGCCGTCTATAATGTTGCTAGTTGGGTTGGTTTAAAATGAATGGATGTTATTTGTACGTCAGCACTGATGTGTTCGTGGTGCGTAATCATTCTCTGTAACCGGTTTCCAGTGGTGTTTTTCAACTGAACTTCATGGCCAGCCAGCCCGCCAGTGGATATTACCAGTTCTCTGTGGCTGTCAGCGGGGACAGCCGATTGGTTGCCAACCAGGTTGAGGTGAGCTGGCCTTCTAAGGGAAGATGGATAAGGATTTATTTTGTAATCACTTAATTTTCGGGCAGGTTAAGTCATCATTCAAAAGTTATAACATTTCTATAGTTTGATATTTCTGATTCTGAGAAAACGGCCATCCACTGGTGTAAACTAATGTGGTTGTTGAGTTGTCAAAGGGTTAGCAGTTCGTTGTGCTTGACAAGGATGAGTAATATTCCTAAGTAGCCTTTTTTCAAAGTAGCTTAATCTTTTTCTGGTTACTTGACCGTGTGTCAAATCCCTTAACCTCTAGATTTTACTTTAGTCATATCTGACCCTAATTCACCTTTCATTTGACAGTAATCGTGCCGAATTTGCATGTGAATTTCAGGAGAAGAGTCCTGTTTTCTAATGTTCCTCCCTCTCTCAGCTGAAGGTGAAGGTGTCCACGGAGGTGGCCATCACTAACATGGACCTGTCAGTGGTGGATAAGGACCAGAGCATCGGCACCAAGACGTCCAGGTCAGAGAGCCCAGCCTCTCATCAAGCCCTTTTAAAGACCCTTTTTAGCAAGCATTTATTTTTGCATTATTCACACAGCTAATGAGTTAGTGAGGGTACAGAGAGATGGGAGATGACATGAAAGGTGGAGAAGTGACTGAACCCCAGTCTTCAGCGGGGATCGCCATACGTGCGTGTTGTAATGTGGGTGCTTTAATTCTAGTCCACAGGCTCTGCACATTCAAAGCCCTTTTCAAGCTTTACTTACATGAATATCTAGCTGGTTATATGGTCTGGGCAAACAACTGTTTCAAAGTAAAGGATTGTATTTTTACCAGCTGAACAATATGGTGAAACGTAAGGCACGAGGGTGCAGAGTGTTTCAGGGTCTGTTTTCACGACCGGAATTATGTCGAAGCTGATAGTGTGATGGCTTGACCCCTTACTTGCCAGTTAGTCAGTGGATTATGTGGTGTTTTTTTATTTGTTTTGTACAACAAAAAGAGGAAACATTGTCATAAACGCCAAGTTTACAGCCCCCAGAAGAACATTATTCTCTAGTTCCTTGTGTTAATGGTCAGTGTTCTTCAAGGTGCATTGGCTGCCTTTCTGCAAGAAAACACCTACAAGATTTGTCCACCCATGTCATCTTAGCCAAACAAGCTGACATGACAATATAATAAAGTGTGTTGGAAAGCAGTTTGAAAATGGCTGCGCTCTGGCTTTAACAGGTCAGAATTGCCAAAAGACATGCATTTGAAAGCCCGATAACAGACTATATTCACAGTCAGTAAATCAATGTATTTTTCCTTTCTCAGGGTGGATTATCCCTTCAAGGCCAAAGGCTCCTTCACTGCAGACAGCCACCAGAACTTTGTCATGACTTTCCAGTTGGTGGATGTCAACACTGGAGTAGAGCTTACACCTCATCAGGTACTTTGCATGTTTCTGTCTACGTTTGTGTTCATGTTCTCTATCTCTCCTTTTAAAATTGATCTAGTACAGGGGTTCCCTGACATTTGTTTCTTGATCCACTGTTTTTCTTTTGAGTCACCCTACAGCGCACCAGGTCTAAAAGGTGCAGACATTTACTAAATGGATTAGTAATACCTTCTTCAGAACTGGAAGTAAATGTAGAGTTGGAGAGCATGGCTCCTTGTGACCAATTTTAGGAAAAATGTCAATTGTAATTGCTGTAGTTTTTCGTGAAAGAGCTTTGGTGCTGTTGAGCTTCTCTTCTCTAATTTGCCTGACTGGGAGTAATGGACAGGTGTTGACATTCTGGTGTTTAGCACCAAGCTGTATTTGGAATTGCTGAAATCTATAAATCTTACTCCCACTACAGCCTATTTTGAATGGTTATTTCTCCAGTGGGAATTTAATTATTTGCCTTTTTACATGGATTACTCTGTGTTCTTGTGCCTGAACCCAGTTAACATTTTAAAATACTTTGGTGCGTGCTTTCTGCCTACTAGTTCTTCTATGTCTTTTTGGGACCCCTGTGCTGTCATGTCTGAGTGTTGTGCCGTTGCTTTTTCTTCTAGACCTTTGTGAGGTTGCACAATCAGAAGACTGGCCAGGAGGTTGTGTTTGTGGCCGAGCCCGACAGCAAGAACCTGTACAAGTTTGAGCTGGACACTGCGGAGAGGAAGTCAGAGTTTGACTCCATGTCTGGGACCTACGCCCTCCACCTGATCGTGGGAGATGCCACACTGGAGAACCCCATTCTGTGGAACGTGGCTGACGTTGTCCTGAAATTCCTTGACGAGGAGGCCCCAACCACCATCCAGGCTAAGACCCTTTATATGCCTAAACCAGAAATCCAGGTAAACAGCCTGCCAAACAACATGCATAGAAATCTAACAAGTCCCCGTGTTTCCTACTTGTGGCTTCTAGACATGGCTTGAAATGACAGATGGTTAGCTACAGTATGCAGCTAAGCTAACTCTTCCGTGCGGTCGCTGATGAGTAGCTAGTCTCGACTGATGTTGTTCTGGTCCCGTGTAGCACTTGTTCCGGGAACCGGAGAAGAAGCCCCCGACAGTGGTGTCCAACACCTTCACAGCCCTTGTCCTCTCCCCCTTACTACTTCTGCTTATTCTGGTGAGTCTCTCTCCTCCATGTCTGGCATTGTTCCAAGGTCTTCGAACATTTCTAAATCTACCACGACTCAATGGGACTGTTTTTATGCGGTAAGCTAGACTCTATGGAATAAAACCTTTTAATTTAAATTAGCTCAACACAAAGGGTTTTTGAAATTTCAGGTGACAATAGCCAAAGCGTGTCGTCTAATGACATTGACTGTTCCGAACGGTTACGTCGTCCTTACAATGAAAGGCTTGCATCAGTGCGTTGTACGTGAATCAATTTTCCAAGCTTTTGTTGTTGTGGTCTATTACATTCTTTTGTTCTTTATCCCTATTCTTTCAGTGGGTCAAACTGGGGGCCAACATCTCCAACTTCAGCCTCACCCCCAGCTCTGTGCTGTTCCACGTGGGCCATGCATGTGAGTTCTGAGTCATGGATGACTGTGTAAACCCCTTGCCTTGTCCCTCCACAGATCGTTCTGTTTCCCAGTTAGTCACCTGTGCCCTTTTCCCCGGTTGTTTCAGGCATGCTGGGGCTGATGTACGTCTATTGGAGCCACCTCAACATGTTCCAGACCCTCCAGTACCTGGCCATCATCGGCAGTCTCACCTTCCTGGCCGGAAACCGCATGCTGGCCCAGAAAGCAGTCAAGAGGTATGGTTTCCGTTAGCGTCCGCGCCAGTGGCTGGTGGTCAAGAGGTTTCCTTTCTAGAAATCTCTCCACCACCGGGAGGTTTAACCTCTTGGGTATGAGAAGTGCTCTAAGGCTCTGGGACAAGTTGGCGGATCTCAGATCATAGCTGAATTGGCATCACCCGGGGACCTTGAGTGTAATGGGGCCCCCTCACCCTGGCCCCTGGTGTTTGCCGCCTGACAGCGTGAGAGGGCTGGTCCTGATAGAGCTGTGTGGGCGCCTAACAGTAAAGGGTGATTTTCCCTCAAGCTCTCCACGTCAAGCCCTTCAAAGGCTGCCTTTAATATGTGGCTGAAGACCTGATTGTCCAGTTTCCCTGTGGAACGCATTGTTCTGCCGTCCTTCCTGAACCTTTCAGTTGATGCGGTTGACTTAAGTACCTCAACTTAACCAGTTATGTCTCTAACCCCGACAGTGCCTGCCCTTACTCTTTAACCCTCCTCTCTACTCCCCGCTACATTTCTCTCTTTCAGGATTGCTGCAGAGCAAAGTAGTAGATTGGCAAAGTATAGGAGCTTGCGGTAAAGGCCTGTTGGCTAATAACGAACGGCCACACTTCCTGGCTAAAGTAAGGGCATCCCTATGGATGGCATCCCAGTGCATCCTCATCGGCCTGGTGTTTGCATGGCTGTGTGGTGCGGCGCTCACTCACGTTGTCCAGTGTTTCGACCGGCCGATCCTACCACCAAACCATCCGTTCACCGTTTCCCATCCTGTCCATGACACCGTGTGCGAGTCTAAGTATTGCCTGCCGTTGCACATGCTTGCCGTACGGCGTGGTGTGTTTGGTGTGCCCCCCCCCCCTCCCGGTTAGGTTACCTCGGCATTATCTTGTATCGTCATTGTTCATGTTCTGTTGTGAAGGACCTCAAAATCAATGCATGGAGATGCTCCATATGCCTGACATGTTTAACGTAACCTGGAGTTCTCGCCAGGCTTTAAATTTGAAGATCTTTTGTGTGAAGTGTTTGTCTGGGAATTAACATGTACAGCAAATGTACCTTGTTCACACTGGCAGGTTAAAGTTACAATCCTTTTTTTCCTCACGTTTGGTTCAAATCAGATGTCTGAACAGGCGAAAACCTGTTAGAAATTTGAAATCACATTTGGCCTCAAGGGTTAGACGATCATTTGCCTTGTCTGCTGGCTGGTCTTAAAAGTTAGACAATATGTTGAAGCGATCTAGTTTAATTTAAACACAATAATTTGCTAGTAAGCTAAACTGTTAGCTTGCTTTTTGACAGTTGTGGCTAGCCCAAAAAAGTTTTGTAACATCATTTTAACCATTTTAGGCTTTTGGTGTGATTTTGGATATTCAAAGCTGCTGGGAATTTTCACCATAGCTTGCTACTGAACTATGGCAAGAAAACTGCTACTAATTAGCCTGCACCACTGCACACTCAATTGTTGATACTTTCACAATTAACAGCCATATCAGAAAATAAGGTCGGATCCTACATACTAATTTGTTTTGGTCACTTAAATTGGACCACCAGTATTCTTTCATATTTGAAAAACTACTAATTTTGCATGCCGTGTGAACAGAAGTTTGTCTTGCATAGCCATCTGAGATGAAAGCACTAACTAAGTTGCATGTTAGCTAAATGACGGAAATGTCAAATGTTTTTCTTCTGTTGTAGGATTGCAAGTAAGTGACGACAGAAGATTGAAGAAGACTACACAAACATTGTTTTTAGTTTTGAAGGATTCATTTCAGGACACAGCAACCATCCGAATGTCGTGTTATTCCATGAATCCAGTTTGAAATGCAGTTTGACCTTTTTACACTTGAAAATAAAAAATCTAAGGTGTCGGTAGAGTGACCGGACAGATGTTTACTGACACTGTTACTCCTACTGAGGGCTGTGAAGCTAAACATCCTTGCACTTCACTTATCTGGAACTTTGGCGAATGTTTATTTTTAACAATGGGCTTTGGGATATAATTTGTGGTTTCATAATGAAATGTGTTTGTTTTTTTTGTACATTCCTGTTTCTTAGTGCCCATCTTACCACTTCGTTAAAACGTGTCACCAAGTTAGCCAGTGATTTTTCTAAGGCCTGTTGATTGAAGGTATTTGACGGTAGCTTCAGTTCCATGTTCATCTTGAGACGGTACTATTACCGAATTCTGTCTACATATGGAGGGTGTGAACAAATATTCCCTTTCAAAACATGATCCAGACCCCTCTAGAACAAGTGATGATGGGCAATCCTAGTCAATCTGATGTTTTTGTAATGAAATAAAGAAAGAAATGGGGATTCATTTGAGTTTACTGCGTTTTCTTTTCAATTTCATTACGCCCTATAGTTAGATAATTTAATTGAATAATCTAATTCCTGAAATAATAGTGCATATAGAATTTTTATTTGGAGGGAAGCAAAATGAAAGCACTATATCAAATCTCCTGTGATAACTGTGGTTAGCCTACATTTTTTTGTTGAATTCTATTTGCCACAGTGTATGAACACAGTAAAGTGTTGTCTTTCACATAATGCTTTAATAGATACATTATATTTTCTTCTGTGAAAACAAAAATGAAGTGTCATGGCATTCTTTCAGGTCATTGAAGAGGGATGTTGAGGGTCGAAGTTTCAAAAACCCTTCTTGCCTTTGCTTGCTTACATTCACGGCATGGGAATCTGGAAGAGAACATTACGTGGTTCTATCAGTCAAATTGTCTATGCATTTCTTCATCTGTGCACACAGATAAAAAATTAGCAATGTATGTGTAGAAATAACATTGACATTGGGCAAGAGAGATTTCAGAACTGCGTACTGAGTACCTTGGCTTCTTGACATTGTTTTGCTGTCCTTTGTAACCGTTTTCTTTGAATGGGTGACAGATCCTGTTCATAGGTGTCCTTGTAAATGTCTGACTTGCGTTTTACATTATAGCTTGAAAATATGAGGAGACGGTACTGTAAAAACATTTGCTTGTACACATTTAAGGAATTGTATTTCTAATGGAGTTGCACGATAAAATACATCACTATGAGTGGACGTAAACCCATAACTCACTGGAGCTGTTTTCCCATTATGCTCTGAAGGAACTTCCTGGCTGAGACTTGACCTAGAACCTTCCTGTAGCTATTTGTGAAGATCGCATCTGCATGTCTTCCTGATCTGACATGAACGATGGAAAGGAGCACAAAAGACCATTTCATGGCTGGAATGTTAAACATGTGCTGGTCAACCCATATAGCCTTAATACAATTCACCTGTGCCATATAACAACTAAAGCCATGGGTGGCTGGGACTGACCGGAGCTCGGCTCGTTGCCTCAGAGCAGAGTTGTTTTCTCGTCTCAGGTGAATGGGCTGCCCTATGGATGATGTCATCAGGATGGACGTGTCCCTCTGACCAAACCTGGGCAAAAACATGTTATGATCAGTATCATTGGTCATAACTATTGAGGGACACACTTCTGCTATTAAAGGGTCACTGTGTAGAATCCTGCCTCTAAAAAAATAACACAACTTGACCCCTACTAGTCGTCCCTTGCCGAAAGAGACTGGTATAGTACCAGCTACCAGCAGTCCATGGTGGTTTAGGATAGGAAGTATAGTACTGTCTATCCTTCCTATCACAAACCATTGAGTGTCTAAAGCGAGTACAAGGAGATTACAAGTAATTGTGAGCTGATAGAGGTGCGAGAAAGTAAAAATGGGGAATATGTCAGTCATTCATTTAGTAGAAAAAATATGATTTCAAACATAAACTTAAAACAAACAAACTGCAGATGTCTAGTGGCCATTTTCACCTGTTTTTTTTGCTAGTAGTGCCCCTTTAAACCCTTTATATCCTAATACTTTACCCATAAATATACTATGAAATTGTAGACATTTTGGAGACATCTTGTATCTTGTTAGCATATCAAGGAGACAGGGCCAGCAATGCCAGACAGACTGACCCCTGACGGATTAAGTGCTTCATGGTCAGAGACAGACTGCTGGCTGTGATTATTTTTTTTTATTTCTCTCTTCCCTCTCACAGGAATCCAGGCTTTGTCTGTAAACCACAGCTCATGTCCATCCCATTGTTAGACCATCCATCAGTGAGATGAAGCACACATCCATTTTCAGCAGCAGAGGGTGGAAATGAATTCTTGAAAGGGGAGCTAGCGGAGAGAGACAATGTGTATTGTGTGTGCCTGGCCCATGGTCAAGGAGACTGGGGAGTAGGAGGGATAACTACGGTTCAGGTGTGGATCATTCCACTCAAGCCTGGTGTCATTAGCCTATCCAACAAGAGGGTCAGTACCATATTTTACCTGGGGAGATTAGCCGCTGTTTCCAAGAGATCAGAACACTTTTTGAATGCTTGTTGTTGTCGTGTAGGTCTGCTGTCAAAGTTCCCCCATGCCGTTTCGATTGACGCTCAAAAGGAAATGCACCCCTAAGCTAATTGATTCTAAATTAAAGTGAAATAGGTGACATCATTGGAGGACAGATTTGAGATGGCTGATCTAGACAAAGATTCACAATGACCTTAATCAGTGCTTATAACATGAATATGCACCACCGTTTTTTGTTCCCTTTACACTACTACTAGTTTGATCACTGTAGCTATAAATTGTCATGAAAGCTATTAGATGAAATAGTATTTTTCAGTGTTAATAATCTTTATCCATGGAGTTCTGAGACACTATGCAGTAGTTTGTGAATTGTTTGTTTTTATGCTAACCGATATGTAATCATGAATTGCACTGTCTGATTCAAGTTCATTAAGGTTAGTGTGCTTTAAATTCTTAACTCGTGCAACAAATTTGATCTAAAACCGCATTTCTGAGATTTTTCTCTTTAAATAAAATTGAAAGTAAACACATTTTTCATCTGATACACACCTTGTTAAATATTTGACCAATTAACATGTTGGTTTAAAAAAAAAAAGCCACATTCTATGAACATTTATTTGACATATAAATATATTTTCTCTCATGCATGTTTGGATTCTTACCTAATAGATGGATAATATGGGGAGCCAGATGCAGACATCACCAGGCAGATGATCACCAGCAGAACAGCTCTCTTCATCATCATGGCTATAGTTCTGGAAAACAATGGACTGAAAGAAGAAATGCCAGTGTTAAAATTACATTAGAAAAAACGCTGAATCTTCAGTTCTCCCCACTTGGCCCTTGCTCTGATGTGGACTTTGAGTTAGATTTAAAACTTTAAGACTGTGCATATTATTAAGTGTTGCAAGATATTAACAAATATATGTATTTAGTATTTTGCTATCCAGTGTGTCTTCATACAATAAATGCATAACTTTACATTCCTTTGTCTTTTTTCATTCTTTCTTTAAACCAATAAATAAAGAAACGAAGGACAGCATTTAGTAAGAACTGCATTTGAAAACTAAACATCCATTGATGTTAACAATAGAAAATAGTATTTTTTCCAAAAGGGGACTGACACAATATCAATATATGTCATCCTATAAATAAATGCTATCATGGACACCCAAAAACATTTAAATTAGAAACATAAAGTTACCTGAAAGTTGTCCTTTGTTAATTCTGTGGGTTCTCCTGCGGTCCTTTGTGTCACTTCATCTTGTTAGTCTCTCTTCCTGTGTGAGGGGTGAAGCTATATCCACTGAACTGAGAAGTGCTGCAACAGCTTTGTGTGGATATCACTCCTCTGTATAAACCTGATAAACCAACCCATCAAACACTGCAGTGACATCACTTCTGATGGTTAATTCTCTTTCCTCTCTAGGTCTCTCTCTATCCCCTCTTTGCTCTCGCACACCCTCTCCTATCTCCCTCAACCCTCGTTCTTTTTCATTGGTCTGGTACTTGATTTATTTTGCTATCAACATCCACTTTTATTTTGTCTCTACAACATTGCTGTATCTTTATTTGTATGTATTGTATTCATTCAAATATATATGTGTCTTAAATATATGTTATACATGCACAATATGATGCCGTAATTCTGTAAAGACACATGTGACAAGTATACTTTATACAATATCTCTGGTAAAGAGTCGTTTAATTACACAGACAGCATTTTCACTGTGGGCCCATTTACATTGGAACCTTTTCTCAAGAATTCAGTTGAAGGCGGACTGGTATATGGGTCGTGCTTGAGGACGTATTTGAAAGGCGGACCGTTGTTTACCGTACCCACCTCGGTGACAGATGAATATCGCGTATTATAATCACTTTTAACTGTCAATTTGAGTAAAATGCGACAAACATGACTAGTAACACCGGTGGTTTGAGACCTCTATTTCTTACTTTACAACAATGGTTTCTTAGATCGAGCTTGCAACAAACTAGGATGTGTTGTTCAAAGCCAGTTAGTCTTCATTCTAACAAAGGAAGCAGGGTAGATACATTCAAGACGCAAATAGCCACTGGTCCAAAATTTCGTGATTTTGTGAAGGAATCCTCTAACAAAAAAACCCGTGCCATCACTAATGATTTGATTTGCAATGACAAACATGCCTATCTCCCAGAGGACTCGGAAATTGGGAATTCCAGAACAGGTTTGTTTATTATAACAAACTCTCACATCCCGTACTGATTCATATATTATTTCATATATTATTTGTCTTTCATTAATTTCTTATACTGTCTGTGTTTGATAGTGTGCTTTGAAACTTATGGCTGTCAGATGAATGTCAATGACACAGAGATTGCCTGGTCCATACTGCAGAAGAAAGGATATCAACGCACAAGTGATGTTGCTGAGGTACATGCGCTAAATGTTTCAGATGGATTATAATGATCATATCTATTTGAGTCTCTTCATTTAACTTGTATTCATTCTAAAATCTCTTCAAGGCTGATGTTGTCCTTTTGGTTACATGCTCTATAAGGTAATATATACATCTTTTGGCAATGTTGTTTTGTTTGCAGTACTTCCATAATAATCTTGGTTTTGCCTGCTCTGCTCCTCACAGAGAAAAAGCAGAACAAACAATCTGGAACAGACTACGGCAACTCACAGCCATTAAGAAAAAACGCTCGAAGACCAGAGCCCCCATGAAAATTGGAGTTTTAGGTGAATAATTCTCAGTATTATCTGGGACTGAAGAAGATGGAATAAAGACATCGGTTGACAGAGACAGTGGGTGTAGATACGGAGGGTGCCCGATGAAAGAGCAGCGTGCTGGGTTCTGGCCCGTGTTCTAGCGGTACACATGCACCAGTAGCGGTGGCTACGACCGACAGACCGCCCCTGGACCCAAGATCTCTATTCTGAACCAGTATTGAATAATCAACACTCACCCCTGTATTTGTGTGACCTCAGGCTGCATGGCGGAGAGGCTGAAGACCGAGCTGCTGGAGAGGGAGAAGCTGGTGGATGTCCTGGCCGGTCCGGACGCCTACCGCGACCTCCCGCGCCTCTTGTCTGTGGCTGGCGGCGGTCAGCAGGCTAGCAACGTGCTACTGTCTCTGGAGGAGACCTATGCCGACGTAATGCCGGTCCACCGCTCCCTTCACCGCCACGGCGCGTTTGTGTGAGTGTCTCTGTGACTCGGTCACGTGTCCTAAGACTGGGCTGGGGTTTATCCTTCAGGTCGGATGAACTCCGGTGTGTTCGCTGCCGTTGGCGCTCCGTCGAGTCAGGTTGTTTATGACCACCGAAGAACCGGGTTTTGACCTTAACCGCTCATCCTTGTGTCCCCGCCTGCTTGCTTGCTCTTTAGGTCCATAATGCGCGGCTGTGATAACATGTGCAGCTACTGCGTTGTCCCGTTCACACGAGGTCGAGAGAGGAGTCGCCCCGTCGCCTCCGTCCTGGAGGAAGTCCGTGTCCTGTCCGAGCAGGTCAGTGGTTCGCCCTCAGGTGAACAGTCAGTGCTGTTGTTTCTGCGTTAACGGACTCTGTCCGGCCTTAGGCTGCCTATACTTAGCATGAACGTTGGCGCCCCCCCCCCCCAGGGAGTGAAAGAAGTGACCCTATTGGGTCAGAATGTGAACAGCTACAGGGACACGTCCGAGAGGCTGTTCTGCGGTCCGGAGCCAAGCCAGCTGAGCCGTGGATTCCGGACTGTGTACCGAGCCCGGCCCGGGGGCCTGCGGTTTGCTGACCTGTTGGACAGGGTGTCCCTCGTAGACCCGGAGATGAGAATCAGGTTCACCTCCCCTCATCCCAAGGACTTCCCAGACGAGGTACACGCAAAGGCCAAACGCCTGCTACTGTCACTGTGATCGCGTTGTCGCTCCAATGCCGCTTTAGATCGTAAGGAGGGGGGTCTCTGCCACCCTTCACGGCTGAACATCCCTTTCTGTTTAGGATTATTAGAACTGTTTGACAATAGTACAGTATACCGTTATTGACTCTCTCCATTGCGACCCTGGTGTTTTCTGGGCAGGTGTTGCAGCTGATCGCAGAGAGGGACAACGTCTGTAAGCAGATCCACCTCCCGGCTCAGAGTGGCAGCAGCCGGGTCCTGGGGGCCATGCGTCGGGGGTAACGAACTCTTCTCCTTCCCACTTTGGTCCCGCAAACCTCTGGTCGTTGTTTTAACTCTGTCCCGTTTCGACATGTGCAGCTACACCCGCGAGGCCTACCTGGAGCTGGTGGAGAACGTCAAGAGGCTCGTCCCAGGTAGACCGCCTCCGCGTGTCTGTGTGTTTCATTGAGACGGACAGTTGCCGGTGACAGCGGAGTGTGATTGGTCTGTGACGGGTCCTTACTGTGTCGGTGTCTCTCAGGGGTGAGCCTGAGCAGTGACTTCATCGCGGGGTTCTGCGGGGAGACGGAGGAGGACCACCTGGAGACCTTGTCTCTGATCCGGGAGGTGCGCTACAACGTGGGCTTCCTGTTCGCCTACAGCATGAGGAACGTGAGTGCAACACTAACCCCTGACTGGACACGGCTCTGTGTTGTATACCAGTGCGTCTGCTGTAAAGCGGGGGTTTCAGAGCCATATTTGGTTTCTCTGCCCTTAAAGTTGTGTTAAAGTTGTGTTCCAGGCTTCTCGTTGATAATATCTTTGTACGTTAACTAAATGTTTTGTGTTAACGAGTACACCACAAAGATGACAACCATGTGTCCTCATTCCCCAGAAAACCCACGCGTTCCATCGTCTTCAGGACGACGTGCCAGCCGAGCTAAAGCAGCGGCGGCTGGAGGAGCTCATCGGCGTGTTCAGGGAGGAGGCCGCCAAGGTCAACGCCGCGCTTGTTGGCAGTACACAGCTCGTCCTAGTGGAGGGTGTGAGTACTGCACGCGTTTCTGCTGTTGTTGGCACACACTTCTTATCAGAGCCCAGTGTTTTTCCTTTCTGCCTATCCTGATGGAGGGACGGTGATCACTGTTCCTATCAACTTTGTAAGCTTGCTAATGTTTTTATTGGATCAATCTAACCAGGGTGAACAGACATAGGTTGATAGTGGGTCAAGCTGGCGACAATTCAACTTTCCCTCGGGGGGGGTGGGGGGGTGGCTGTCAAACAGAAATAACGGAATTGTCCCACGTTGTTCTCGTCTCCAGGAGAGTAAGAGATCAGACCAGGACCTGTATGGCAGGAACGATGGGAATGTGAAGGTAATCTTCCCTCGACGGGAAGGATCTGGTCACAACACCGACATGCCCACTGATGCTGACGCTGCCCCCATTAACCCTGGAGACTATGTCCTGGTCAAGGTAGGCATTCATTCGGCCATAGTTGTTCCATTCAACAACATTTGAACACTTATAGTAAAAGCAAACTTTCCCCCTCCTTTAATTGTATTGGCCTGCATGTGTAAGTAAGGCTTTATTTGATCATTCATTTCTCTAGGTTGTTCTGGTGTCTTAAAATTTAAACTAATTATTTGAAGTTGATGGGGCACTATGTTTAAAACTGTCCTGTCTCCCATACAGATAACATCAGCCAACTCTCAGAGTCTGAGAGGCCACGCCCTCTGCCACACGTCCCTGAGAGACAGAGCAATACTATTGTCGGATCACTGTTATGACGGACGGCTTGCTTCACCCTCACAGTGCCAAGCTTAGCAGTGCTATACAGGCCTTTCCCAGGCATCGCTTGTTGTAAAGTAGGACTTGATAGACAAAGATGTTACCTCAAACCCCAGAGACGAAAGACACAAGATCTGAGTCAAATGAAAATCCGTTGTGATTAAATGTGTCCATAATGAATTACATAACTGGACAGAAGTGGGGTACTGAAAAGAGAGATTGGAAGATGTGAGCTTTTAAGAACATGGTGGATTTAAAGTGTTGTTGTGGAATTAAAACCAAACCCAGGACACCTTATTAACAAGCTGAGTTCTTAAATATGTTTTCATGCAGCATGGAGAGATGTGTTGCTAGGCACGGATCTCTACCTGAGTAAAGACACCTACATATATAGGAAGCACGGGAGATTAGAAAACAAAACGACTTTGTAAATCCAACACTACGGTGTGTATACTGTGTCAGAGCACAAGACCTTTAAAAGGAACACCAGGATCTTTATCTTACCAGTTACTCATAATAAACAGGGTGTTAGTAAAATGTGGGCCCCATATATTAAGACCTATGGTCATCCATTGTAGTACAATTTATAGTCACCTAGAAGGAAAAACGAGGGACCATCCCTGGGGTGAGTGGTTCTCATGGACGGTCTAATACAATGTCAGACTGTGATTCTAGAAGATACAGCTCCGGAAAAAATGAAGAGACCACTGCACTTTTTTCTTTCCTTTCCAGAAAACGAAGTTATTGAGTGAGGAACAGAAGCGTTCAATTTGCAGTGGTCTTTTAATTTTAACCCTTCTTTTCCTCACTCAAAACCTTCCTTTTCAACTTTTTTTGGAAAGGAAAGAAAACGTTGCAGTGGTCGCTTAATTTTTTCCTGAGCTGTGGATATGAGATTTTAAAACAAAATAATCCAAATAAGGTATACTGAGTACAACCTATGTTTTTAGATTAGGTACATTTCTCCCACAACGTGTGTTCGTAATACTGATGTACACAAATAATGTCTCATTGGGATTTGATTGTGGATTTGACATCTGATCATTGACTGATGATGACTTGCGGTAGAATTTAAATGGCACTTATCATGTGAACTTTTAGCATGTAGCCCTGGGAAGAGAGGAGCAATATGTATATAGAGGTATATGTAACGTACATGCTGATCACAGAATATCAATGTATACTCAGCCTTCTAGAAAATGCTTTTGTTTATTTAAAGGTTAAAATCAAGCCAAAAAATGTCAGGCTTTTTTCACCTTTAATACGGTCTTGTTTCTAACAATATTTAAGAGAAAAACAAATGAATAATTTATCTGGGGGAAAAAACTGAAGAACCTGGCATGAGTAAATATGCACACCTCAGTAATATTTTGCGGAAGCACTTTTTGCTTGAGTTACTGGGAGCCTTGGACCTGTGCATGGCATCAGGAAGTCTGGAGAATACAAAGGCGTTTTGGAGCACCTCAAGCCCAGTTTCAGAAAGGTCTTGGGTTGAAGTTCATGGGTCTTCTGGGGTGTCAGACATTTTGTTAATGCCATTTCACTTTATTTTCTGTTAGATAATGCATCTAAAGTGAGGGGATAAGTATTTTGATCCCCTTCTGATTTTGTATGTTTTATAGACTGACAAAGAAATGATCAGTCTATAATTTTAATGGTAGGTTTATTTGAACAGTGAGAGACAGAATAACAACAACAAAATCCAGAAAAACATCAAAAATGTTATAAATAGATTTGCAATTTAATGAGTGAGATAAGTATTTGATCATCTCCTTGCCAATTGCACGCACCTTCAAAACTTGTGGCCTTTTATTGTGGCCAGCCTAAGGCACACTGGTGCAATAATCATGCTGTCTGATCAGCATCTTGATATGCCACACCTGTGAGGTGGATGGATTATCTCTGCAAAGGAGAAGTGCTCACTAACACAGATTTTGACAAATTTGTGAACAATATTTAAGAGAAATAGGCCTTTTGTGTACATAAAGTCTTAGATCTTTGAGTTCAGCTCATGATAAATGGGGTCAAAAACAAAAGTGTTACACTTATAATTTTGTTCAGTGTGGATACAATTGTGAGTTATTGGGAAAAAGTGCAAGGGTGCCAATGCTTTCGGCCATGACTGAATGCAACGCGTTCAGGATTCTTTTATACAGTGGGGCAAAAAAGTATTTAGTCAGCCACCAATTGTGCAAGTTCTCCCACTCAAAAAGATGAGAGAGGCCTGTAATTTCCATCATAGGTACACTTCAACTATGAGAGACAAAATGAGAAAAAAATCACATTGTAGGATTTTTTATGAATTTATTGGTAAATTATGGTGTAAAATAAGAATTTGGTCAATAACAAAAGTTAATCTCAATACTTTATTTACCCTTTATTGGCAATGACAGAGGTCAAACATTATCTGTAAGTCTTCACAAGGTGTTCACACACTGTTGCTGGTATTTTGGCCCATTCCTCCATGCAGATCTCCTCTAGAGCAGTGATGTTTTGGGGCTGTCGTTGGGTGACACGGACTTTCAACTCCCTCCAAAGATTTTCTATGGGGTTGAGATCTGGTGACTGGGTAGGCCACTCCAGGACCTTGAAATGCTTCTTATGAAGCCACTCCTTCGTTGCCCGGGCGGTGTGTTTGGGATCATTGTCATGCTGAAAGACCAAGCCACGTTCCATCTTGCTGATGGAAGGAGGTTTTCACTCAAAATCTCACGATACATGGCCCCATTCATTCTTTCCTTTACACAGATCAGTTGTCCTGGTCCCTTTGCAGAAAAACAGCCCCAAAGCATGATGTTTTCACCCCTATGCTTCACAGTAGGTATGGTGTTCTTTGGATGCAACTCAGCATTCTTTCTCCTCCAAACACGACAAGTTCAGTTTTTGCCAAAAAGTTATATTTTGGTTTCATCTGACCATATGACATTCTCCCAATCCTCTTCTGGATCATCCAAATGCTCTCTAGCAAACCTCAGATGGGCTTGGACATGTACTGGCTTAAGCAGGGGGACACGTCTGGCACTGCAGGATTTGAGTCCCTGGCGGCGTAGTGTGTTACTGATGGTAGCCTTTGTTACTTTGGTCCCAGCTCTCTGCAGGTCATTCACTAGGTCCCCCCGTGTGGTTCAGGGATTTTTGCTCACCGTTCTTGTGATCATTTTGACCCCACGGGGTGAGATCTTGCGTGGAGCCCCGGATCGAGGCAGATTATCAGTGGTCTTGTATGTCTTCCATTTTCTTATAATTGCTCCCACAGTTGATTTCTTCAAAGCAAGCTGCTTACCTATTGCAGATTCAGTCTTCCCAGCCTGGTGCAGGTCTACAATTTTGATTCTGGTGTCCTTTGACAGCTCTTTGGTCTTGGCCATAGTGGAGTTTGCAGTGTGACTGTTTGAGGTTGTGGACAGGTGTCTTTTATACTGATAACAAGTTCAAACAGGTACCATTAATACAGATAACGAGTGGAGGACAGAGGAGCCTCTTAAAGAAGAAGTTACAGGTCTGTGAGAGACAGAAATCTTGCTTGTTTGTAGGTGACCAAATACTTATTTTACTGAGGAATTTACCAATAAATTCATTACAAATTCTACAATGTGATTTTCTGGATTTTTCCCCCTAATTTTGTCTCTCATAGTTGAAGTGTACATATGATGAAAATTACAGGCCTCTCTCATCTTTTTAAGTGGGAGAACATGCACAATTGGTGGCTGACTAAATACCTTTTTGCCCCACTGTATATTGCTCTCATAGGTGGGTCGTGGTAGCTTAGTCCAGTGGTCAGAACTTTCCCCCACGCATGGGACCTGAAACTAGTCCAGGACACGTTCTGTGCACCACCCTGTGTAACCTCCAGTCATTTTATCATTATAAAAACTTTATACAGAGGTTTCAACTGAGACCCAGTTCTCTTTTGGAGCTGAGCCCTGTTCTACTGTAATAAAAAATATACACAATGGAAATATAAAAGTTGACACCCTAAAGAAACACAATTACAGTAAAAAGTAAATTGATCAGATATTTAAATTGCTGAACATTCTGAATGTCATTCCATGTGTGTGTAGTATAGTATTCAAAAGCAATTTTAATCAGTTCTAATTATGCCCATTGTGTTTCCTTATGCAATGGACACATTTCATTTTCCAGAAATCCACACACAACATCCCATAACTACAAAGCGTGAATGCCTTAATAACTTAAATCTGCCGTCATGTATCATGCCAATTCCTGTAAAGTAAAAATGTATGATTAAAAAAAAAAAGAAAAATCTGTAGATTTTAAAAGCGTGATGAGGTAAATAATGAGTAATTATTTCAACATGGGTCTGTTCCGTCTTTGTACAGAATAATTATTCACAATATTGTAAACACTAAAGGGATATTTAATTTGTTTAGACCCATAGTCTAGCAGGTTGTCATGTGAAATATTTTAAATGAATAATAAATAGTCTCTTCTCCGAGCTTATTTCTGCGGAAGAATAATGAAATAACACAGGAGAATGTAATTCAATGATTTTTCAATTTATTCACACAAACTCAATGAGTTCTATCATAAACCTCATCATCATCATCATCTTCCGCTTATCCGGGGCCGGGTCACGGGGGCAGCAGTCTAAGCAGATCATAAACCTAATTTAGAGTAAATGTTGCAAATGAAAATAAAGTGCTAATAAATCAGCACAAGACACGATACACTATCAGAGTGTAATATCAACAGTTACTGTTTTTCTAAAAGACAACATCATTGTTTAAAATAAACAAGAGGCTTAGCAATGAGAATTATCATATTAACAATACATTATTGTCCTCATCATCATTATTATGTGACATTTGACACAGTGTGATCGTAAAACAGATCAATAATCTCTAATCACAGAGATGACAACTGGTATGAAAATCAGTTAGTATAAATAATCCTCATGGAGGAACAGTGATTCTGGATCTCAAGATGATCGATGATCAATACACTGTCAATGTGACAATATCACTACACAAATGTTAAGAACACATTTATAATTTACAATCACAAATGTATTGAAACACATTTTGGGTTAGAAATCCTCATTGAAGATCAATATACCTATTATGGGTCATATGCACATGATCAACAATGTTAAGTTTCACAAAATAAACATTCGGATTTAAATCACAAAAATCTGGTGTTCATCAATTTAACTCATTTAGTGCAATTGAAATAAAAGTTTCATGATAAATATGTTGATCACATTTCCAAAAACATAAACGTTATGATATTTTCAGTAAACACTACAAAATGTAGTTTGTATAGATTAGAACATTTTCCCAGAAAACCTTGTCAATAACACCAAAACTTGTAAAGGTCCTGCATAAACAGAAGAGGAAAATATTGTCTTCCTGTTGTCATTACTGTCCATGATATTAATGTTAGACCAATATGGTCCCCTCTTTGTCTGAGAGTGGAGCTCCAGTCTGTAAGACTCTACCAGGGCCTCCAGAGGGCGCTGTTGACTGGACTACTCTCTTTGCTGAAGCTGTGCTGGTCTGAGGAGCTCAGTTGAGGCAGGTCACTCTCCCTCCTGTTCTTATCAGAGGAGGGCTGCAGGCTCTGGAGGTGGCTCAGCAGTCTTCTCTGGGACTGTGTCTTCACCTCATCTTTAGACAGGAAGTGAGTAATCTCTTGGACACAGCTGGAGTAACCCTGATTGACAGGTGCTGAACAAGAGGAGGGGCTTCCTTTCTTGTTCTGTTGCTGTTGTCTCAGGTAACAAACTGTCATCTCCAGGATGTCAGCTTTCTCCAGCTTGGAGTCGGGTGGATGGTTGAGGATCTCTGGACCCAAAAGAGACTTGAGTTGCTCAATGCTGCTGTTGATACGATCTCTGCGTAACTTTTCAACCACTGGCTTTCTTAACTGCAAGAAGAGAAGAGGACACTCATTAATAACATTGTTCAAAAATGTATCAGACATGAGATGAATAGATTACATCTGTTATTGAGAAATAAACCATAAAACGAATTGTAATCTATATTTACCTTGTTTGTCAGAGTCAGGTGCTCCTTAGAGTAGATGCTAGCTGAGGTGATTGTAGGTACCATGTCTGTATCTCTGTTCTGTAGGGGTCTCTGTGTAAAGTGAATCTGACTCTACTGGCTTCATGTCTCCTATATATAGTCCCAAATCTGCATATGAATGTGTGGGTCTTGGTCTGGTTGTAGTTTCTCACACTCTGTCACCAATGGCTGAGCTTGGAAGTACAATGAGGAATGTGGAGCTGCCACATGCTCAGTGTTCTTATTGCTGGGGGACAATGGTCACGTCTCAGGGGAGCAGGTGGAGGGGTGGGGGTGATGGAGAGAGACTCACAGAGTGCTGAGTGAATCTGGGAAAGTAGTGACCCCCAGATCTGCTGCCTGATGTTGGTATCAATGACACTGACAGAGCACACGCTAATCATCATCAACTTACACGTGTGGGACTGACACTGCTCCTTTACATTAGATTAGATTCAACTTTATTGTCATTGAAAAGTACAAGTACAGTACAATGAAATGTAGTTAGCATGTAACCAGATGCGCAAATAGAAGAGGGCATGACAATTATACGTTTTAAGGAAAGTGTATGTTACTAGTGGAATGTATAAATATGCAATGAAGGCTAATACAGTGCAAAATGCCAATTCAAAATGAGAAATGAAGACAAATAGGGAAGGCAGAAATATACAAATTTACAATTATTATATATATGTATGTGCAAGTGGGAATGAATAAGCGCAAGGTGCATGTGCAACTGAAATGCAGGGATAGCAGCAGTGAGGTTCACGAGGTAGAGGCAGTACTAAGCGATGGGCAGGTGGGTGTGGTTAGTGATGGGATGGGTCACAGGGTTCAGCAGGGTTACAGTAGATGGGAAGAAGCTGTTCCTGAGCCTGCTGGTGGGAGAGAAAAAACACAAGTACCGCCGCCTGCCTGATGGGAGGAGAGAAAACAGTGGTATTAAATCTACACACAGTGGTACATGTTGTATAAATAGTGGTATTAAATCTACACACAGTGGTACATGTTGTATAAATAGTGGTATTAAATCTACACACAGTGGTACATGTTGTATAAATAGTGGTACTAAATCTGCACACAGTGGTACCATACCATACCATACCATACCATCTTCTTCCGCTTATCCGGGGCCGGGTCGCGGGGGCAGCAGTCTAAGCAGGGATGCCCAGACTTCCCTCTCCCCAGACACTTCCTCTAGCTCTTCCGGGGGGACACCGAGGCGTTCCCAGGCCAGCCGGGAGACATAGTCCCTCCAGCGTGTCCTAGGTCTTCCCCGGGGTCTCCTCCCGGTGGGACGGGACCGGAACACCTTCCCAGGAAGGCGTTCCGGAGGCATCCGAAAAAGATGCCCAAGCCACCTCAGCTGACCCCTCTCGATGTGGAGGAGCAGCGGCTCTACTCTGAGCTCCTCCCGGGTGACCGAGCTTCTCACCCTATCTCTAAGGGATCGCCCGGCCACCCTGCGGAGAAAGCTCATTTCGGCCGCCTGTATCCGGGATCTTGTCCTTTCGGTCATGACCCAAAGCTCATGACCATAGGTGAGAGTAGGAACGTAGATTGACTGGTAAATCGAGAGCTTCGCCTTGCGGCTCAGCTCTTTCTTCACCACGACAGACCGATACATCGACTGCATTACTGCAGAAGCTGCACTGATCCGTCTGTCAATCTCCCGTTCTATCCTTCCCTCACTCGTGAACAAGACCCCTAGATACTTAAACTCCTCCACTTGAGGCAGGCACTCTCCACCAACCTGAAGTGGGCAAGCCACCCTTTTCCGACTGAGGACCATGGCCTCGGATTTGGAGGTACTGATTTTCATCCCCACCGCTTCACACTCGGCTGCAAACCGTCCCAGCGCATGCTGAAGGCCCTGGTTAGAAGGGGCCAACACGACAACATCATCTGCAAAGAGCAGAGACGAAATTGTGTGGTCCCCAAACCTGACACCCTCCGGCCCCTGGCTGCGCCTAGAAATTCTGTCCATAAAAATTACGAACAGAACCAGTGACAAAGGGCAGCCCTGCCGGAGTCCAACATGCACTGGGAACAAGTCTGACTTACTGCCGGCAATGCGGACCAAGCTCCTGCTTCGGTTGTACAGGGACCTGACAGCCCTTAGCAAAGGACCCAGGACCCCATATTCCCCAAGCACCCTCCACAAGATGCCGCGAGGGACACAGTCGAATGCCTTCTCCAAATCCACAAAACACATGTGGATTGGTTGGGCAAACTCCCATGAACCCTCCAACACCCCGTAGAGGGTATAGAGCTGGTCCAGTGTTCCACGGCCCGGACGAAAACCACACTGTTCCTCCTGAATCCGAGGTTCTACTATCGGCCGTATTCTCCTCTCCAGAACCCTGGCATAGACTTTCCCGGAGAGGCTGAGAAGTGTGATCCCCCTATAGTTGGAACACACCCTCCGGTCCCCCTTCTTAAAAAGAGGGACCACCACCCCGGTCTGCCATCCCAGAGGCACTGTCCCCGACCGCCACGCGATGTTGCACAGGCGTGTCAACCAAGACAGCCCCACAACATCCAGAGACTTGAGGTACTCAGGGCGGATCTCATCCACCCCTGGTGCCTTGCCACCGAGGAGTTTCTTGACCACCTCAGTGACTTCAGCCCGGGTGATGGACGAGTCCACCTCTGAGCCCTCATCCTCTGCTTCCTCAATGGAAGAAGTGACAGCGGGATTGAGGAGATCCTCGAAGTACTCCTTCCACCGCCCGACGACATCCTCAGTTGAGGTCAACAGCTGCCCACCTCTACTGTAAACAGCGTAGGTAGCGCACTGTTTCCCTCTCCTGAGGCGCCGGATGGTTTGCCAGAATCTCTTCGAGGCCAGCCGATAGTCCTCCTCCCAGGCCCGAGTTTTTGCCTCCACAACCACCCGGGCTGCAGCCCGCTTGGCCTGTCGGTACCCGTCAGCTGCGTCAGGAGTCCCACAAGCCAACCAGGCCTGATAGGACTCCTTCTTCAGCTTGACGGCATCCCTTACTTCCGGTGTCCACCACCGGGTTCGGGGATTGCCGCCTCGACAGGCACCGGAGACCTTACGGCCACAGCTCCGAGCGGCCGCTTCGACAATGGCGGTGGAGAACATGGTCCACTCGGACTCAATATCTCCAGCCTCCCTCGGGATCCAGTCGAAGCTCTGCCGGAGGTGGGAGTTAAAGATCTCTCTGACAGGAGACTCGGCCAGACGTTCCCAGCAGACCCTTACAGTACGCTTGGGCCTGCCGAGTGTGTCCAGCTTCCTCCCCCGCCATCGGATCCAACTCACCACCAGGTGGTGATCAGTTGACAGCTCCGCCCCTCACTTCACCCGAGTGTCCAAGACATACGACCGCAGGTCAGATGAGACGACAACAAAGTCGATCATCGACCTGCGGCCTAGGGTGTCCTGGTGCCACGTGCACTGATGGACACCCTTATGCTTGAACATGGTGTTCGTTATGGACAAACTGTGACTAGCACAGAAGTCCAATAACTGAACACCACTCGGGTTCAGATCAGGGGGGCCGTTCCTCCCAATCACGCCCCTCCAGGTGTCACTGTCGTTGCCCACGTGGGCGTTGAAGTCCCCCAGTAGAACAATAGAGTCCCCAGTCGGAGCACTTTCCAGCACCCCTCCCAGAGACTCCAAGAAGGTTGGGTACTCTGCACTGCGGTTCGGCCCGTAGGCACAAACAACAGTGAGAGA
The DNA here is from genome assembly GCF_011004845.1 of Esox lucius. Lineage (NCBI taxonomy): Eukaryota > Metazoa > Chordata > Actinopteri > Esociformes > Esocidae > Esox > Esox lucius. Next base: position 15,212,783 of record NC_047585.1, read on the forward strand.
CCTATCCCCGACCCGTAGGCGCAGGGAAACGACCCTCTCGTTCACCGGGGTAAACTCCAACACATGGCGGCAGAGCTGGGGAGCTATAAGCAAACCCACACCAGCCCGCCGCCTCTCACCATGGGCAACTCCAGAGTGGTGAAGAGTCCATCCTCTCTCAAGGAGTGTGGTTCCAGAGCCCAAGCCGTGCGTAGAGGTGATCCCGACTACCTCTAATCGGAACCTCTCAACCTCACACACTAACTCAGGCTCCTTCCCCGCCAGCGAGGTGACATTCCACGTCCCTAGAGCTAGTTTCCGTGTCCAGAGATCGGGTTGTCTAGGCCCCTGCCTTCGACCGCCACCCGATCCTCTTCGCACCGGCCCCTTATGGTCCCTCCTGTGGGTGGTGAGCCCACGGGAGGGCGGCCCCACGTCGCCCGTTCGGGCTGAGCCCGGCCGGGCCCCATGGGGGAAGCCCCGGCCACCAGGCGCTCGCATACGAGCCCCAACCCCGGGCCTGGCTCCAGGGTGGGGCCCCGATTGCGCCATACCGGGCGACGTCACGGTGCTCATAATTTTATTCATCATTAAGGGGGGTTTGTACAGTGGTACATGTTGTATAAATAGTGGTACTAAATCTACACACAGTGGTACATGTTGTATAAACAGTGGTACTAAATCTACATACAGTGGTACATGTTGTATAAATAGTGGTATTAAATCTACATACAGTGGTACATGTTGTATAAATAGTGGTATTAAATCTACACACAATGGTACATGTTGTATAAACAGTGGTATTAAATCTACACACAGTGGTACATGTTGTATAAATAGTGGTATTAAATCTACACACAGTGGTACATGTTGTATAAACAGTGGTACTAAATCTACATACAGTGGTACATGTTGTATAAACAGTGGTACTAAATCTACATACAGTGGTACATGTTGTATAAATAGTGGTATTAAATCTACACACAGTGGTACATGTTGTATAAATAGTGGTACTGAATCTACACACAGTGGTACATGTTGTATAAATAGTGGTACTAAATCTACACACAGTGGTACATGTTGTATGAACAGTGGTACTAAATCTACATACAGTGGTACATGTTGTATAAACAGTGGTACTAAATCTACACACAGTGGTACATGTTGTATAAACAGTGGTACTAAATCTACACACAGTGGTACATGTTGTATAAATAGTGGTACTAAATCTACACACAGTGGTACATGTTGTATAAATAGTGGTATTAAATCTACACACAGTGGTACATGTTGTATAAACAGTGCATCCACACTTCCTCACTGATTCAGTCACATTTTATTCTCTTACATTGGATGTGACTTTTGACTAATATAATCCACTGTAATGTGTCATTATAATTGTCAACGATTAGACAATTGACATATATATATATATATATTATATATTATGTATGTATTATGTGATACCTTGTAAATTTCATTGGTCTTTACTGAGTCAAATGTGGGGTATTTTGAATTTGAAGTGGATATCTAGAGATATATAATACAGCTTTTTCATTCAGTTCTGTCAAGGATGGATATATTCTTTCAATATCATCAGGTCTCTAATCTCAGCAGTATTAGTTATATAGTGAATCACTCTGGAGTCCAGAGGCAGCAGATGTGTCCTCTGTATTGAGGCTACTGGTCAGTGTGAGTAGAGAGCTGGTCTGAGGTTCCCACACTGAGTCCTGTGTGCTGGGATCAATGTACTACAAAAGCTGCTCAGTGGACCATTAGTGACGGCTATTGGCTCTGTGTTGAACTATAGACAGAGAGTGACGTCACAGACCATCTGGATTCTGGAGGGAAACACCAGAACAGTGGCTGTCATCTTGGAAGTGTGCTACAAAACATATGTCGGTATATATTCTCACGTGTTTAATTTTCTATTTTTTTCTTCTATTTTTTTTGTGCCAAATATTGCCTTATTTTTACTTATTTCATATCTTGACATTCAGATTGTAATTTAGCTTCTGCAGTTTTATATTAGTTTTATATTACGTATAATGACAGTTGCACACATTACGTTATAGATATAATATCATGTCTTGATTAAGCTATCGCCTCGTAAGAATGTAGATGAACAAATATGTTTTGATTACACTTAATAAGGAGAATCTCAAAAGCTTTTCTGCAGGTGCTCAACAGATTCTTTATTATCTCCAACCCATTACACTAACCCAAACCCTTATCATAAACCTAACCTTAACTCTTATCCTAAACCTTATTCTAAACCTTACCCTAACCCACACTATGTATCAATGTACATAGTCATTATTAATAACTTAGGGTCTCTATCCATCAATGTACATAGTTATTATTAATAACTTAGGGCCTCTATCCATCAATGTACATAGTTATTATTAGTAACTTAGGGCCTCTATCCATCAATGTACATAGTCATTATTAATAACTTAGGGCCTCTATCCATCAATGTACATAGTCATTATTAATAACTTAGGGCCTCTGTCCATCAATGTACATAGCAAAGTGTCATTTCCTCAGTGTTGTCACATGAATAGATATACTCAATTATTTTCCACAATGTGAGGGGTGTACTCACTTTTGTAAAATGTTGTATTAGGTCCTCCACTAGTAGCAACATATTTAAATCTCACCTTAAGACCCAACTTTTTTCTTTAGCATTTGAATCTGAAAATGGGTTTTATGTCTGTCATATCCTATGGAAATGTGTTTAGTTAGCTGTATGTTTTAGGTGTGATTTTCCTTTTGCTGTCTTCGACATTTGATTGTACAGCACTTTGGTTGACACTTGTAAATGAATCAATTTGACTTGACTTGATAGTATTCCTATCTACTGAACATCTACAGATGCAAATTGGGACTCTCAAAATAAACTGTAACCGATGTTTAATACTCTGGTAAAACTGACACATTAAACTATTTTAACCTTCCCTTTTATAAGTGTGTCTTTTCCCCTGTGGTTCTAGTTGTTCCCCAGACAGTCAGGTGTCAGTGGGACTGATGATAAGGATGCTAATGACACTATAGTGTGACTCTACTCTCCAGAGCTTTCCCACACTCTTCCCATTGACAGAGGTTCCCCTAAACAATAGAAGTGTGCCTTTTTATATGCTAATGAATATCTAAACAAGCAGTTCACACCAAGCCCTTGAGGGAAATCTCATTGTTAATTTTTGTACACACGGATATTATAATGTATAGTTAATTATGAAAGTTTACACATCTTTTCCTGACTTTAATAAAAGCTGTAGTCAAATTAACTAAAAAATAGTATCAATTAGACTTTTTCCCTTATTGAGTGAATGTTAAATTCTGTAACATTTTAGAAATCACTTACATATATGAAATGAGAATATATTGATTTCATGTGTTCACACAAATTGAGACAGGAGTGTCTAGTGTAGTTTGTTGATTTAATTCTAAGGCAGCACATTTTCAAGAGGTTTGTGAAGTTTCAGTAGGCACAGAAACTCCACAAATTGGCTTAAATGTGCACAAAAAAACAATCATCAAACCTCAATATCTTGAACGTTGATTGGAAAATTATCCAATTTCCTCCTGCTGAACACAAAATACAGAACGTTTATGTGGTCAATATCAGTAGATCCATTGATTTTGTATGACATATCCAGACCCCCTCTAACCAGGTTAGAGGTCCCAGTCTATTGTCCCAAAGGGGATCTGTGTGAGTGAGTTCTCCTCAGTTTCCCACAGTCTCTCCATTCAGTACTTTCAGTAAAGGGACAATAGACGTGTGTCTTATTAAACTCATCACATTATTCAGCTCTGTAACCTTAAAAAACACTAATAAGATGAAAGTACCAGTTTGGACAAATATCTGGAATTACTGATCATACATCAATACTAGACGTATAATCAAGGAATGCAAATTATATTAGTGGCTAGATTGAAGTCGACATGCCCTTTAAAAGGTAAAATGAAGAAAAATCATGTCAGTCCTTTTTTATCCCAGATATGATCATGCAACTAGTAACATTTTACTGAACAACAAATGAATAATTCATTAGAATAATTACAGAAATATTAACTGTCATTGCTTTGGCTGCATAAATTGCCAAACCCCTCAGCTAATTCTTTGTGGAAGCACCTTCGTCTTGGATTACAGCGGCAAGTCGGTTTGGATAACTCTCCATCAACCTAGCATTCCTGGAGATATCTAATCTCTTCTGAGAAGTGTTCAGGCTCAATGAAATTGTGAGGGAATCTGAGCACAGTCCTCTTTAGTTCTGTCCAGAGATTCTTCTATAGGATTGAGGGTCTGGACTCTGACTGGGTTATTCCAGGACACTGATCCTTTTTTTGCATGCCATTCTTGGTTGACTTGGCTTTGAGCTTCAAATAATTGTCATGAAGTATGTTCAAATAGCTTCAGTTCTCTGGTAGAGGTCAGCAAGTCTCACACCAAAATATATTGAAATTTGAAACTGTTCATTTTCCCCTCTAGGCCCACCTGCTCCCACCATACCTGAGAGGAAATATTGTGTACTGTGGTGTACAATCTATATCAACATTAAATTCTAATTTGATGTCTAAAAGTCTAAATCTTTAAAGCCAATTCATATTCAAAAATATATGACTAGATAGGTATTGCATTTTGCGTAATTTTTGAAAACCCCCCACCATTGTCTTAGGATGATTTTGTAAAATCTCAGCGCAAATGGGACTTCATTGAACTCTGTAGTCAAACCTGTTGCTTGTTATATATTATAAGCCAATAATGTATGTCTTTGGGAAACATTTTGTGGGTAGAAGAGCAAAACAACATACAGGAGGGTTTTTTCATTCATAGTTTGTGTTTGTATTTATTCACACTGACTCAATAGGTCACATTAAATACCTTAATATAAAGTAAATCTTTCATGAGAAATATATTGACAAAACATCACAAACAAAACTTGATACTCTGTCAGACTATGTGATTCACAGAAAGTCTTTCTAAAAGACAACATCTGCAAGAATGAAGTTAACAAGAGATCTACCAATGATCATATTTACACCTGATCATTATAAAGTGATATTTGATTACCTGAATATGAGGTAAATATTTCAAAATAACAAAGCGATGAAAAATAAAATCCAGAACTTGGTAAAATATCCAAGACATGATACTCTATCAGAGTAAAGGATCAACAGTTACTGTCTTTCTAAAAGACAACATCATTGTTTAAAATAAACAAGAGGTTTAACAATGAGAGATATCAATGTTTCCATATTAAACAATATAGCAGACATTGTCCTCATCATCATTATAAAGTGACATTTGTCACAAAGTGAGATCTTAAAACAGATCAATAATCTCTAATCACAGATGACAACTGGTATGATAATCAGTTAGTATAAATAGTCCTCATGGAGGAGCAGTGCTGCTGTATCTCAAGGTGATCAATATAAATTATACAACTGATACATTCTTCACAGAAGATAATCAATACACTGTCAATATGACACTGTCACTACACAGATGGAGTAAAACAATATTAAAAACACATTGAGAATTTACAATCACAAATAAACTGATGTTGTCAAACCCATTTTGGGTTAGAAATCCTCATTGAAGAACAATAAACCTATTATTGGTCATATAGAAACACATGATCAACAATAGGAACATGCTTCACAAAAGAAACAATAGTATTTAAATCACAACCTGAATTTTTTTTTTCATGATCAATATATTGATCAGATTACCAAAAACATAAATGTTATGGTATTTTCAGTAAACACTACAATATGTAGTTTGTATAGATAAGAAAATGTTCAAAGAAAACCTTTAGAACTGCATTACAGCAAAAGGTAAAAGTCTCAAGAACACCAAGACTTTTAAAAGTCCTGAATAAACAGAAGAGGTAAAGGTTGTCTTCCTGTTGTCATTGCTGTCCATGATATTAATGTTAGACCAATATGGTCAACTGTTTTTCTGAGAGTGGAGCTCAAGTCTGAAGACTCTACCATGGCCTCCAGAGGGCGCTGTTGACTGGACTCATCTCTTTGCTGAAGCTGTGCTGGTCTGAGGAGCTCAGTTGAGGCAGGTCACTCTCCCTGCTGTTCTTATCAGAGGAGGGCTGCAGGCTCTGGAAGTGGCTCAGCAGTCTTCTCTGGGACTGTGTCTTCACGTCATCTTTGGACAGGAAGTGAGTAATCTCTTGGACACACCTGGAGTAACCCTGATTGACAGGTGCTGAACAGGAGGAGGGGCTCCCTGTCTGGTTCTGTTGCAGTTGTCTCAGGTAACAAACTGTCATCTCCAGGATGTCAGCTTTCTCCAGCTTGGAGTCGGGTGGATGGTTGAGGATCTCTGGATCCAAAAGAGACTTGAGTTGCTCAATGCTGCTGTTGATACGATCTCTGCGTAACTTCTCAACCACTGGCTTTCTTAACTGCAAGAAGAGAAGAGGACACTCATTAACAACATTGTTCAAAAATACATCAGACATGAGATGAATAGATAACATCTGTTATTGAGAAATAAACAATGAAGCAAATTGTAATCTATATTTACCTTGTTTGTCAGAGTCAGGTGCTCCTTAGAGTAGATGCTAGCTGAGGTGATTGTAGGTACCATGTCTGTGTCTCTGTTCTGTAGGGGTCTCTGTGTAAAGTGAATCTGACTCTACTGGCTTCATGTCTCCTATATATAGTCCCAAATCTGCATATGAATGTGTGGGTCTTGGTCTGGTTGTAGTTTCTCACACTCTGTAGCCAATGGGTGAGCTTGGAAGGACAATGAGGAATGTGGAGCTGCCACATGCTCAGTGTTCTTATTGCTGGGGGACAATGGTCACGTCTCAGGGGAGCAGGTGGAGGGGTGGGGGTGATGGAGAGAGACTCACAGAGTGCTGAGTGAATCTGGGAAAGTAGTGACCCCCCTGATCTGCTGCCTGATGTTGGTATCAATGACACTGACAGAGCACACGCTAATCATCATCAACTTACACGTGTGGGACTGACACTGATCCTCTACATTAAACACACAGTGGTACTTAATCTACACCTGGAAGGATGTTGTAGAATATATTGTGTCTCCACTCCCTTTCACAGATTCAGTCACATTATATCACACAGAAGATGTGACTTGTGACAAAAACCAGTAGCTGTCATGATTTTTTACATTAATCAGATATGTAAAATATATATATATTTAACATATTTTCCCTTTATTGAGTTAAATGATAGAATTGTTATAAGAAATGGATATCCAGAGAGCTATTGTTGGTTGTTGCTCCATTTCATATTGGATGGATAGTCTATTCATATCATCAGGTCTCTTATCTCAGCAGTATTAGTTATATAGTGAATCACTCTGGAGTCCAGAGGCAGCAGATGTGTCCTCTGTATTGAGGCTACTGGTCAGTGTGAGTAGAGAGCTGGTCTGAGGTTCCCACACTGAGTCCTGTGTGCTGGGATCAATGTACTACAAAAGCTGCTCAGTGGACCATTAGGGACGGCTATTGGCTCTGTGTTGAACTATAGACAGAGAGTGACGTCACAGACCATCTGGATTCTGGAGGGAAACACCAGAACAGTGGCTGTCATCTTGGAAGTGTGCTACAAAACATGTCGGTATAAATTCTCACGTGTTTAATTTTCTATTTTTTTCTTCTATTTTTTTTGTGCCAAATATTGCCTTATTTTTACTTATTTCATATCTTGACATTCAGATTGTAATTTAGCTTCTGCAGTTTTATATTAGTTTTATATTACGTATAATGACAGTTGCACACATTACGTTATAGATATAATATCATGTCTTGATTAAGCTATCGCCTCGTAAGAATGTAGATGAACAAATATGTTTTGATTACACTTAATAAGGAGAATCTCAAAAGCTTTTCTGCAGGTGCTCAACAGATTCTTTATTATCTCCAACCCATTACACTAACCCAAACCCTTATCATAAACCTAACCTTAACTCTTATCCTAAACCTTATTCTAAACCTTACCCTAACCCAAACTATGTATCAATGTACATAGTCATTATTAATAACTTAGGGTCTCTATCCATCAATGTACATAGTCATTATTAATAACTTAGGGCCTCTGTCCATCAATGTACATAGTTATTATTAATAACTTAGGGCCTCTATCCATCAATGTACATAGTTATTATTAGTAACTTAGGGCCTCTATCCATCAATGTACATAGTCATTATTAATAACTTAGGGCCTCTATCCATCAATGTACATAGCAAAGTGTCATTTCCTCAGTGTTGTCACATGAATAGATATACTCAATTATTTTCCACGATGTGAGGGGTGTACTCACTTTTGTGACATGTTGTATTAGGTCCTCCACTAGTAGCAACATATTTAAATCTCACCTTAAGACCCTTCTTTTTTCGTTAGCATTTGAGTCTGAAAATGAGTTTTATGTCTGTCATATCCTATGGAAATATGTTTAGTTAGCTGTATGTTTTAGGTGTGGTTTTCCTTTTGCTGTCTTCGACATTTGATTGTACAGCACTTTGGTTGACACTTGTAAATGAATCAATTTGACTTGACTTGATAGTATTCCTATCTACTGAACATCTCCAGATGCAAATTGGGACTCTCAAAATAAACTGTAACCAATGTGTAATACTCTGGTAAAACTGACACATTCAACTATTTTAACCTTCCCTTTTATACGTGTGTCTTTTCCCCTGTGATTCTGGTTCTTCCCCAGACAGTCAGGTGTCAGGGGGACTGATGATAAGGATGTTTATGACACTAAAGTGTGACTCTACTCTCCAGAGCTTTCCCACACTCTTCCCATTGACAGAGGTTCCCCTAAACAATAGAAGTGTGCCTTTTCTTATGCTAATGAATATCTAAACAAGCAGTTCACACCAAGCCCTTGAGGGAAATCTCATTGTTAATTTTTGTACACACGGATATCATAATGTATAGTTAATTATGAAAGTTTACACATCTTTTCCTAACTTTAATAAAAGCTGTAGTCAAATTATCTAAAAAATAGTATCAATTAGACTTTTTCCCTTATTGAGTGAATGTTAAATTCTGTAACATTTTAGAAATCACTTACAAATATGAAATGAGAATATATTGATTTCATGTGTTCACACAAATTGGGACAGGAGAGTCTAGTGTAGTTTGTTGATTTAATTCTAAGGCAGCACATTTTCAAGAGGTTTGTGAAGTTTCAGTAGGCACAGAAACTTCACAAATTGGCTTAAATGTGCACAAAAAAACAATCATCAAACCTCAATATCTTGAACGTTGATTGGAAAATTATCCAATTTCCTCCTGCTGAACACAAAATACAGAACGTTTATGTGGTCAATATCAGTAGATCCATTGATTTTGTATGACATACCCAGACCCCCTCTAACCAGGTTAGAGGTCCCAGTCTATTGTCCCAAAGGGGATCTGTGTGAGTGAGTTCTCCTCAGTTTCCCACAGTCTCTCCATTCAGTACGTTCAGTAGAGGGACAATAGAAGTGTGTCTTATTAAACTCATCACATTATTCAGCTCTGTAACCTTAAAAAACACTAATAAGATGAAAGTACCAGTTTGGACAAATATCTGGAATTACTGATCATACATCAATACTAGACGTATAATCAAGGAATGCAAATTATATTAGTGGCTAGATTGAAGTCGACATGCCCTTTAAAAGGTAAAATGAAGAAAAATCATGTCAGTCCTTTTTTATCCCAGATATGATCATGCAACTAGTAACATTTTACTGAACAACAAATGAATAATTCATTAGAATAATTACAGAAATATTAACTGTCATTGCTTTGGCTGCATAAATTGCCAAACCCCTCAGCTAATTCTTTGTGGAAGCACCTTCGTCTTGGATTACAGCGGCAAGTCAGTTTGGATAACTCCCCAATCACCTAGCATTCCTGGAGATATCTAATCTCTTCTGAGAAGTGTTCAGGCTCAATGAAATTGTGAGGGAATCTGAGCACAGTCCTCTTTAGTTCTGTCCAGAGATTCTTCTATAGGATTGAGGGTCTGGACTCTGACTGGGTTATTCCAGGACACTGATCCTTTTTTTGCATGCCATTCTTGGTTGACTTGGCTTTGAGCTTCAAATAATTGTCATGAAGTATGTTCAAATAGCTTCAGTTCTCTGGTAGAGGCCAGCAAGTCTCACACCAAAATATATTGAAATTTGAAACTGTTCATTTTCCCCTCTAGGCCCACCTGCCCCCAACACACCTGAGAGGAAATATTGTGTACTGTGGTGTACAATCTATATCAACATTAAATTCTAATTTGATGTCTAAAAGTCTAAATCTTTAAAGCCAATTCATATTCAAAAATATATGACTAGATAGGTATTGCATTTTGCGTAATTTTTGAAAACCCCCCACCATTGTCTTAGGATGATTTTGTAAAATCTCAGCGCAAATGGGACTTCATTGAACTCTGTAGTCAAACCTGTTGCTTGTTATATATTATAAGCCAATAATGTATGTCTTTGGGAAACATTTTGTGGGTAGAAGAGCAAAACAACATACAGGAGGGTTTTTTCATTCATAGTTCGTGTTTGTATTTATTCACACTGACTCAATAGGTCACATTAAATACCTTAATATAAAGTAAATCTTTCATGAGAAATATATTGACAAAACATCACAAACAAAACTTGATACTCTGTCAGACTACGTGATTCACAGAAAGTCTTTCTAAAAGACAACATCTGCAAGAATGAAGTTAACAAGAGATCTACCAATGATCATATTTACACCTGATCATTATAAAGTGATATTTGATTACCTGAATATGAGGTAAATATTTCAAAATAATAAAGCGATGAAAAATAAAATCCAGAACTTGGTAAAATATCCAAGACATGATACTCTATCAGAGTAAAGGATCAACAGTTACTGTCTTTCTAAAAGACAACATCATTGTTTAAAATAAACAAGAGGTTTAACAATGAGAGATATCAATGTTTCCATATTAAACAATATAGCAGACATTGTCCTCATCATCATTATAAAGTGACATTTGTCACAAAGTGTGATCTTAAAACAGATCAATAATCTCTAATCACAGATGACAACTGGTATGATAATCAGTTAGTATAAATAGTCCTCATGGAGGAGCAGTGATGCTGTATCTCAAGGTGATCAATATAAATTATACAACTGATACATTCTTCACAGAAGATAATCAATACACTGTCAATATGACACTGTCACTACACAGATGGAGTAAAACAATATTAAAAACACATTGAGAATTTACAATCACAAATAAACTGATGTTGTCAAACCCATTTTGGGTTAGAAATCCTCATTGAAGAACAATAAACCTATTATTGGTCATATAGAAACACATGATCAACAATAGGAACATGCTTCACAAAAGAAACAATAGTATTTAAATCACAACCTGAATTTTTTTTTTCATGATCAATATATTGATCAGATTACCAAAAACATAAATGTTATGGTATTTTCAGTAAACACTACAATATGTAGTTTGTATAGATAAGAAAATGTTCAAAGAAAACCTTTAGAACTGCATTACAGCAAAAGGTAAAAGTCTCAAGAACACCAAGACTTTTAAAAGTCCTGAATAAACAGAAGAGGTAAAGGTTGTCTTCCTGTTGTCATTGCTGTCCATGATATTAATGTTAGACCAATATGGTCAACTGTTTTTCTGAGAGTGGAGCTCAAGTCTGAAGACTCTACCATGGCCTCCAGAGGGCGCTGTTGACTGGACTCCTCTCTTTGCTGAAGCTGTGCTGGTCTGAGGAGCTCAGTTGAGGCAGGTCACTCTCCCTGCTGTTCTTATCAGAGGAGGGCTGCAGGCTCTGGAAGTGGCTCAGCAGTCTTCTCTGGGACTGTGTCTTCACGTCATCTTTGGACAGGAAGTGAGTAATCTCTTGGACACACCTGGAGTAACCCTGATTGACAGGTGCTGAACAGGAGGAGGGGCTCCCTGTCTGGTTCTGTTGCAGTTGTCTCAGGTAACAAACTGTCATCTCCAGGATGTCAGCTTTCTCCAGCTTGGAGTCGGGTGGATGGTTGAGGATCTCTGGACCCAAAAGAGACTTGAGTTGCTCAATGCTGCTGTTGATACGATCTCTGCGTAACTTCTCAACCACTGGCTTTCTTAACTGCAAGAAGAGAAGAGGACACTCATTAACAACATTGTTCAAAAATACATCAGACATGAGATGAATAGATAACATCTGTTATTGAGAAATAAACAATGAAGCAAATTGTAATCTATATTTACCTTGTTTGTCAGAGTCAGGTGCTCCTTAGAGTAGATGCTAGCTGAGGTGATTGTAGGTACCATGTCTGTGTCTCTGTTCTGTAGGGGTCTCTGTGTAAAGTGAATCTGACTCTACTGGCTTCATGTCTCCTATATATAGTCCCAAATCTGCATATGAATGTGTGGGTCTTGGTCTGGTTGTAGTTTCTCACACTCTGTAGCCAATGGGTGAGCTTGGAAGGACAATGAGGAATGTGGAGCTGCCACATGCTCAGTGTTCTTATTGCTGGGGGACAATGGTCACGTCTCAGGGGAGCAGGTGGAGGGGTGGGGGTGATGGAGAGAGACTCACAGAGTGCTGAGTGAATCTGGGAAAGTAGTGACCCCCAGATCTGCTGCCTGATGTTGGTATCAATGACACTGACAGAGCACACGCTAATCATCATCAACTTACACGTGTGGGACTGACACTGATCCTCTACATTAAACACACAGTGGTACTTAATCTACACCTGGAAGGATGTTGTAGAATATATTGTGTCTCCACTCCCTTTCACAGATTCAGTCACATTATATCACACAGAAGATGTGACTTGTGACAAAAACCAGTAGCTGTCATGATTTTTTACATTAATCAGATATGTGAAATATATATATATTTAACATATTTTCCCTTTATTGAGTTAAATGATAGAATTGTTATAAGAAATGGATATCCAGAGAGCTATTGTTGGTTGTTGCTCCATTTCGTATTGGATGGATAGTCTATTCATATCATCAGGTCTCTTATCTCAGCAGTATTAGTTATATAGTGAATCACTCTGGAGTCCAGAGGCAGCAGATGTGTCCTCTGTATTGAGGCTACTGGTCAGTGTGAGTAGAGAGCTGGTCTGAGGTTCCCACACTGAGTCCTGTGTGCTGGGATCAATGTACTACAAAAGCTGCTCAGTGGACCATTAGTGACGGCTATTGGCTCTGTGTTGAACTATAGACAGAGAGTGACGTCACAGACCATCTGGATTCTGGAGGGAAACACCAGAACAGTGGCTGTCATCTTGGAAGTGTGCTACAAAACATATGTTGGTATAAACTTCTTCATGTTTATTTTTCAGGATTGTTTTATTTCTTTCCCAAATATTGTGAATTCAGTTTATTTTTACTTATCTCAAATCTTGACATTCAGATTGTAATTTTGCTGCTGCTAAATATTTATATATATTTAAAAATTATATAATGACAGTTACACACATTTGGTTTTACACATGTTATCACGTCTTGATTATGCTATCACCTCATTGGAGGATAGACAAACAGAGTTGTTTAGGTAACACTTCATACCCAAAAGTTTTTCTGTAGTTTTTTAGATTATTTTCTGACTCTCAGTAACATTATAAATAACTATCTACTAACCCTTAACATAACCTTAACATTTATGATAATCCTAACCTTAACTGTCATCCTAAACCCTATTTTAAACCTAACTCTAACCGTAGCAAGCAGATTGTTTGTTAAAAGTATGTTGAATATATTACCATACATGTATATTGAACATACAGTACACAGGTGGAAATTGGGACTCTCAAAATAACTTGTAACCAAAGTTTTCTTTCTCTGATGAAACTGACACATTAAACTATTTTAACCTTCCCTTTTATAAGTGTGTCTTTTCCCCTGTGGTTCTAGTTGTTCCCCAGACAATCAGGTGTCAGTGGGACTGATGATGAGGATGCTAATGACATTAAAGTGTGACTCTACTCTCCAGAGCTTTCCCACACTCTGCCCTTTGACAGAGGTTCCCCTAAACAATAGAAGTGTGCCTTTTTATATGCTAATGAATCTCTAAACAAGCAGTTCACAGCAAGCCCTTAACTGAAGAATTCCGAAATATATCTGTGAGTGAGTTTGTTTACACACAACTGTCATCAAGCGTAGTTGCTAGTGAAAGTTGACATGTTCTGCTGGCTTTACCTTCTGCAATTTTCCAATTCATAATTCTTTTAATGAAATTACAGTAATTCCCCATGGACAGAACATTCAATTTTAGAACATTTTCCAAATGATTTTAAAATACAAAATCAGGGTGTGTTAATTGCATACTGTGTATCTTTTCACAAATGTAACTGAGGTTTTATATACCGTACCTGTAGGAAGAAAAACTGTTCTCCAGCCCCTCTAGAGATTCAATTTCAGTGCAGCAACAATTTAAAATGATTTGTAGACTTTCACTTGGCGTTGTAAGTACCGCTCAAATGAAGGTGTCACAAAAAGCTATTGTGCCAACTGTAATGTTTTGAATCTTTACTGGAAGATATACTTGTGTTAAACCCAAAATATAGAACAGTTTTGGGATCATTATCAGTAGATCCATTGAATTCCCTCTAGAGACGTAGAACCCTCCAAACTCTATCAGTCTAGGTTAGAGGTCCCAGTCTATTGTCCCAAAGGGGATCTGTGTGAGTTAGTTCTCCTCAGTTTCCCACAGTCTCTCCATTCAGTACTTTCAGTAGAGGGACAATAGAAGTGTGTCTTATTATACTAATCACATTACACAGCTCTGTTACCCTTAAAAATATATTAAAATAACAGTACATTTTCTGGCCCAAACACCTGGAATCATATAATTAATAACATGAAAATCATGGAATGCAAATGGTTAATTTGTTCTGATAGATTAAAATATAATGTATATAAAACAGGTCTTTCAGAAAAAACATCACAACCCTATCTCTCGAACCACATATCAATGATATCCTTCAAACTTTATTAATCTGGATGACAAATAAATAGCCTAAAGCATTCGTCATTCATTTCTGATTCCTTGAAACAAATTCTCATGACATTTTAATGTGTTTTTATATATTTTTTAAATTCTCTGTAGAGTTTGGAAGAAGCACCATGAGAGGAAAAATGTTTCATTATTTCTGATGAATTCTGTGGAGTCTTGGCTCACTGTGAAGTTTCTTTCTTTAATCCCTTGATCTAGTTTGTTGTTATGTTGAATATTACAAGTCTGTAATGTATCTCTTTTGGAAGCTTATTTCTGTGCATCGATGAATAAATTGCAATACAAACAAATTTAATTTGATGATTTGTGTGTTTATTGATTACCTGAATATGAGGTAAATATTTCAAAAGTAAGAGTAAAGTGATGAAATTTAACATAACCAGAACTTGGTAAAATCTCCAAAACATGATACTTTATCAGAGTAAAGGATCCACAGTTACTGTCTTTCTATAAGACAACATCATTGTTTAAAATAAACAAGAGGTTTAACAATGAGAGATATCAATGTTTCCCATATTAACAATACAGTAGACATTATTGTCCTCATCATCATTATTATGTGACATTTGACACAAAGTGTGATCTTAAAACAGATCAATAATCTCTAATCACAGAGATGATAACTGGTATGATAATCAGTTAGTAAAAATAATCCTCATGGAGGAACAGTGATGCTGTATCAAGATGATCAATATCAAATATATAACTGAGGCATTCTTTACAAAAGATAATCAAAACGCTTTCAATATGACAATATCACTACACAAATGGAGTGGTAAAATATCAAAAACACATTAATATTAGACAATCACAAAGGGATTGTTAATATAAAACCCATTTTGGGTTAGAAATCCTCATTGAAGATCAATATACCTATTATTGATCATATATACACACATGATCAACAATATGAACATGCTTCACAAAACAAATATTACAATTTAAAAGTTGTGGTCCTTAATTTAACTTGTTCAGTAAAACTGAATTAAAAAGTCCAACTCATGATAAATATATTGATGACATTTCCAAAAACTTAAACATTATGTTATTGTCAGTAAACACTACAAAATGTAGTTTGAATAGATAAGAACATTTTCACAGAAAACCTGTAGAACTGCATTACAGCAAAAAGAAAAAGTGTCAATAACACCAAGACTTGTAAAAGTCCTGCATAAACAGAAGAGGTAAAGGATGTCTTCCTGTTGTCATTACTGTCCATGATATTAATGTTAGACCAATACGGTCAACTGTTTGTCTGAGAGTGGAGCTCCAGTCTGTAAGACTCTACCATGGCCTCCAGAGGGCGCTGTTGACTGGACTCCTCTCTTTGCTGAAGCTGTGCTGGTCTGAGGAGCTCAGCTGAGGCAGGTCACTCTCCCTCCTGTTCATATCAGAGGAGGGCAGCAGGCTCTGGAAGTGGCTCAGCAGTCTTCTCTGGGACTGTGTCTTCACCTCATCTTTAGACAGGAAGTGAGCAATCTCTTGGACACACCTGGAGTAACCCTGATTGACAGGTGCTGAAGGGGAGGTGGAGCTTCCTGTCTGGTTCTGTTGCAGTTGTCTCAGGTAACAAACTGTCATCTCCAGGATGTCAGCTTTCTCCAGCTTGGAGTCGGGTGGATGGTTGAGGATCTCTGGACCCAAAAGAGAATTGAGTTGCTCAATGCTGCTGTTGATACGATCTCTGCGTAACTTCTCAACCACTGGCTTTCTTAACTGCAAGAAGAGAAGGGCACTCATTAACAACATTGTTCAAAAATACATCAGAGGTGAGATGAATAGATTACATCTGTTATTGAGAAATAAACAATGAAGCAAATTGTAATCTATATTTACCTTGTTTGTCAGAGTCAGGTGCTCCTTAGAGTAGATGCTAGCTGAGGTGATTGTAGGTACCATGTCTGTGTCTCTGTTCTGTAGGGGTCTCTGTGTAAAGTTAATCTGACTCTACTGGCTTCATGTCTCCTATATATAGTCCCAAATCTGCATATGAATGTGTGGGTCTTGGTCTGGATGTAGTTTCTCACACTCTGTAGCCAATGGGTGAGCTTGGAAGGACAATGAGGAATGTGGAGCTGCCACATGCTCAGTGTTCTTATTGCTGGGGGACAATGGTCACGTCTCAGGGGAGCAGGTGGAGGGGTGGGGGTGATGGAGAGAGACTCACAGACTGCTGAGTGAATCTGGGAAAGTAGTGACCCCCAGATCTGCTGCCTGATGTTGGTATCAATGACACTGACAGAGCACACGCTAATCATCATCAACTTACACGTGTGGGACTGACACCGCTCTAAGATCCCAGCACATCCCCACAGTTCAAACATCACATTTAAAAATCCTCTTGGCTTACTCACATTTTGATGTTCTATGTCTGTCAAAATGTCACCAGGTCCAGCGACTCCATCAGAAGGCAGTGGCTCTGGTGTGAACACGGGCCCTCTAAGGGGTCAGGTTTCGTTGAAGCCCCACACTTTCCTCCTCTGAGCAGCACAGTACAGCTGGATGTGTGCGCAACACAGAGCGTGCCCCAGTCACACGCTCTCCCCTCTATGGAACCATGGCGACACTTGGCTTCCCACACTTCTGAACACGGCCTGCTGATCCCAGAGAGACAACAGAAGTGTGTCTGCTCCCATCAAGGTGTTCCCATGCACAGGCAGCCAAGAAGAGTGAGAGAAGGATTGGTTTATAGGGCAATGTAGTGCCAGACTAACCATCTGGATTCTATAGAACTCAATTTGGAAATGCTTAAAAGCAGTATCCGAAAAAAATGTTACCGAAGAAAATGTTGAAATATATACTGAAGACAACAATGTTTGCAAAGTTAAATTAAAAATGCGTGGTGAAAAGAGCATTTGCAAAAATGTCACCTACATTATGGATATCATGATATCTTGATTTCAGGAACCAATACAGTAATATCTGTAATTAAGATTGATGAAATTATCTTTTAGACTCTAGATATCAGCAAGTTACTGTAAATAGGCCAGATTTGAAATATAGCTACTTTACACATGTCTTTTCTTTGTTTTTATGTGGGATTTGTTGCAGTGATAGTTGCCTCGGGCAGAAAGTTCCTAACACGAGTCATATTTGCATTTTCTTGATTTGTGTCCCAACTTGACATGGGAACATGTTTTTCCTGAGCACACACAGGCCTTGAAGCGTTCCCACGGAGAAAGGTGGCCAACCTCTGTGGCATATGGCTCACAGACCAACATCCCACCTGTCCTGCGTAGAATTGGCCATTATTCCCCCCGACTATTGTCCAACTGTCGGAGCCCTCTGATTGGCCGGCACACTGTGAGACGGCACAAAAAGAGAGCCGCATAAATACAGAGCGCAGATGCCTAGCTCACATAGGGAGCATCAGCTGACCCGAGACCAGCGGCAACTCTGTGGAGCAGGGGAACTAGCGAAACACAAGCTTTCAACCACCTTCAGCACCAACATCCAGGAGTAAAACCAAGGCCCGCGTCTCAACATGCCCGCCTACATGGACCTCACCCTTCAGGACAGTATGGACGTGAGAGATCAGCACATCAGGTAAGCCCGTGACGAATCCCACTGGAACAACCCAGGTCCAGAAGACGTCTAGACGTTTCTGCACTGTGTGAAGAGGGTGTTCATGTTCGCCTTGTCTTGCAGGTGCAAACTCTCCCTGTTGGAGAGGAAATGCAGCAGCGGTGTGGAGAAACTGAAGCTGGTTATCGGGGAGCACCTCCAGATGGGGACCCTGGCGTCTCCCATATCACCCATTCTGGAGAAAACGGTGTCCTTTTTCACTCCGAAGAAAGTACTGCTGTCTCCCACTGGCTATTCCAAATATTCCAGGGACGTGCTTCGTCTCCTTTCCGCTTCGGAGGAAGACGTTGTGCCCCTCTGCTTCGAACAATGAACTGTGCTGAGTGCGCGGACTTGGAGGTCCAGAGGTCATCGGCCCTGCTGAGATTCACTGTGGCCTTGGCTTTATGCGTTCTCTTGTGTGGCTGCTATAAACACGGACTGAAACTGTTCTACATATACGGGTTCGCAGCGGCGCCAGACGTTGTTCGATGAATTAGAATTGTGTGAAATTGCAATTGCTCTGTGAAGCTCAGTTTGTGTATATTGCCAATTCTGTAGGAATCGTTTGGAAATGCATTACATGCATTGTTATAAGCAGTTATACTGCTCTATTCTTTCTCTGTGAAAGTACATTTTGGATGTGTTAGTTGACCTATGTTGCCTGGAAGAAAGCAGAGGCGGTTGCTCTGATTCTAAACCCCTCTTCAGAGTCTGAATTAAGGAGTGCAGGCCACTCTTGTTAGAAAGTCCATGTATTGAAAATATAACTGTTGGTTCATTCCACTTTCTTAGTGGATGTATGATGTTGTATAATTTGAACCCTGCTGTCCTTTATACTGAGGAGAAATGTTATGATTTTTGTGTTAAATCATTTTGTTGATTTTGTTTTCAATTACTTATTATTAATGGCTTCACACATAAACAAATGTGCCTAATACACAAATGTGCCTAAAGGGTTTCCTTCATGACTAAATAAATGTTTGGATAATATATTTCATGTGTTTTGTATTCTCAACACAGCTGTCCTTAGGAAAACCCAAGAGATATGTGGACCATGTTTTTATGTATGGAATGTCAAAGAGAAATGATTTATTCTCTGAGGTTCATAATTCTGACTCTTGATGATTGATGTATATACAGTGTTAAAGGCCAATTATTACACTTCAGTGGTTGATGAGCTGGGACAGTCAAAAACATTTTGTGATTTTTTTCTGCATGTCAGGTGTATTAAAATAAAACAGGCAAACAATAAATACATTTCGTAAAACCCTTATAATGCATGAGTGAACAGAGTGACAAAATATACTGTTATACAAAGAGCCACATGATAACGAAAACCTTTCACGTTCCCATGAGCTTGTCAGCAGAATCGGTTAAAGCATCCATGACAGAATAGAGCCAAAACAAGGATTTCCCTGCATATTATACATTTACAGTTTAGTTATTTAGCAGTCCTATCCAGAGGGACTTTTTCATAATTTGTTGCGAAAGTGCACCTTAAATCCAGACTGAATGCAATAATAACTTTGACTATTTGTATTAGATTTAAAATTACAACCCGAATTGTGTGGCCTGAATCAAATTGAATCACAATATTATTTTCCTCAGTAATGAAGTGACATTTAATAATGGATGGAAAGCTGCTTCTTCACTTCTGTGCCCAGCCCACTTGTACTTCAGTCATTAAAACATTTACTGATATTTAACTGACAAGCTATTTCAGAAAGGCACCTTAAGGGAATTAGTTGTACAGATAATGTATGTCTTTGTATTGCCAATTCCAAGTCTTTTACAAGGTACACATCAATTGTTCAAAGGTATTGTTGTCAATGGGCAGGAAGGAAGAAAGCTTTGAAGAGCAGACTCACAGGTCAGTGTCACTGACAGTAGATTTCCTTGCATCGATATAACTGACAATTACAATATATGTCCACAGAAAAGATAGAGGATGATTTAGTAATCTGATAACATGCAAATACCTTAATGACTCAAAATGACATGAATGTATGATTGAAAATGTATGAAATGAGTCTGTGGTTGGATTTCCCTCCAGAATCCAGATGGTCTGTGACGTCACTCTCTGTCTATAGTTCAACACAGAGCCAATAGCCGTCACTAATGGTCCACTGAGCAGCTTTTGTAGTACATTGATCCCAGCACACAGGACTCAGTGTGGGAACCTCAGACCAGCTCTCTACTCACACTGACCAGTAGCCTCAATACAGAGGACACATCTGCTGCCTCTGGACTCCAGAGTGATTCACTATATAACTAATACTGCTGGGATTAGAGACCTGATGATATTGAAAGAATATATCCATCCTTGACAGAACTGAATGAAAAAGCTGTACTATATATCTCTGGACATCCACTTGAGATTCAAAATACCCCACATTTGACACAGTATAGACCAGTGTCTTTCAACCCTTCTCCCTGAGGCACACCACCCTGCATGTTTTAGACCTCTCCCTGAGGCACACCACCCTGCATGTTTTAGACCTCTCCCTGAGGCACACCACCCTGCATGTTTTAGATCTCCCTGCTCTATCACACCTGATTTAAATGATCAGCTCATCATCAAGTCCATGATGAGCTACATCAGGTATGTTTGGGCAGCGAGAGATCTAAAACATGCTGGGCGGGGTGCCTCCAGGAATAGGATTGAAAGACACTGCTATAGACCAATGAAAATGAAATTCACCAGGTAAGATATAAAAAGAATGAATATATTTTTTTAATGTTATCAATGTGACTGAATTAGTGATCAACAGTGTGGATGCACTATTTATACAACAGTATACGTCCAGGTGTAGATTAAGTACCACTGTGTGTTTAATGTAGAGGATCAGTGTCAGTCCCACACATGTAAGTTGATGATGATTAGCGTGTGCTCTGTCAGTGTCATTGATACCAACATCAGGCAGCAGATCTGGGGGTCACTACTTTCCCAGATTCACTCAGCACTCTGTGAGTCCCTCTCCATCACCCCCACCCCTCCACCTGCTCCCCTGAGACGTGACCATTGTCCCCCAGCAATAAGAACACTGAGCATGTGGCAGCTCCACATTCCTCATTGTCCTTCCAAGCTCACCCATTGGCTACAGAGTGTGAGAAACTACAACCAGACCAAGACCCACACATTCATATGCAGATTTGGGACTATATATAGGAGACATGAAGCCAGTAGAGTCAGATTCACTTTACACAGAGACCCCTACAGAACAGAGACACAGACATGGTACCTACAATCACCTCAGCTAGCATCTACTCTAAGGAGCACCTGACTCTGACAAACAAGGTAAATATAGATTACAATTAGTTTTATGGTTTATTTCTCAATAACAGATGTAATCTATTCATCTCATGTCTGATATATTTTTGAACAATGTTATTAATGAGTGTCCTCTTCTCTTCTTGCAGTTAAGAAAGCCAGTGGTTGAGAAGTTACGCAGAGATCGTATCAACAGCAGCATTGAGCAGCTCAAGTCTCTTTTGGGTCCAGAGATCCTCAACCATCCACCCGACTCCAAGCTGGAGAAAGCTGACATCCTGGAGATGACAGTTTGTTACCTGAGACAACTGCAACAGAACCAGACAGGAAGCCCCTCCTCCTGCTCAGCACCTGTCAATCAGGGTTACTCCAGGTGTGTCCAAGAGATTGCTCACCTTCTGTCTAAAGATGAGGTGAAGACACAGTCCCAGAGAAGACTGCTGAGCCACTTCCAGAGCCTGCAGCCCTCCTCTGATAAGAACAGGAGGGAGAGTGACCTGCCTCAGCTGAGCTCCTCAGACAAGCACAGCTTCAGCAAAGAGAGGAGTCCAGTCAACAGCGCCCTCTGGAGGCCATGGTAGAGTCTTACAGACTGGAGCTCCACTCTCAGACAAACAGTTGACCGTATTGGTCTAACATTAATATCATGGACAGTAATGACAACAGGAAGACAACCTTTACCTCTTCTGTTTATGCAGGACTTTTACAAGTCTTGGTGTTCTTCTTGGTTTTCTGAGAAAATTGTATATACCATCTACATTTTGTAGTGTTTACTGACAATATCATAACGTTTATGTTTTTGGAAATGTGATCAATATATTGATCTTTACTTTCTATTTCAATTGTACTGAACAAGTTGAATTTATGTTTTTGTGATTTTATCCTAAGTTTAAATTCTGAGGTTGGTTTTGTGAAACATGTTCATACTGTTGATCATGTGTTTAAATTTGATCAATAATAGGTCAACCCTTCAATCAGGATTTCTAATGCAAACGTATTACATTACCAATCCATTTGGGATTGACTATTTTCTATGTGTTTATAATATTTTACCACTCCATATGTGTAGTGATATTGTCATATTGACTGAGTATTGATTATCTTCTGTAAAGAATGTATCAGTTATACATTTGACATTGATCACCTTGAGATACAGCATCACTGCTCCTCCATGAGGATTATTTTTACTAACTGATTATCATACCAGTTGTCATCTCTGTGATTAGAGATTATTGATCTGTTTTAAGATCACACTTTATGTCAAATGTAACATTATAATTATGATGAGGACAAAAATGTCTACTGTATTGTTAATATGGGAACCATTGTTATATCTCATTGTTAAACCTCTTGTTTATTTTAAACAATGATGTTGTCTTTTAGAAAGACAGTAACTGTGGATCCTTTACTCTGATAGAGTATCATGTCTTGGATATTTGACCAAGTTCTGGTTTTGATGTTTCATCACTTAACTCTTTTGAAATATTTACCTCATATTCAAGTAATGAATAAACACAAAAATCATCAAATGAAATACGTTTATATTGTAATTTATTCTTTGATGCACAGAAATACGTTACTAACTTGTAATATTCAACATAACTAACTAGACCATGGGGTTAAAGAAAGTCAACACTGAGCCAAGTCTGTACAGTATTCACCTAAAATAATTAGAGATTATCCAACTGAAGGTGGTTCATCCACATCCTATAGAGATATTTTTTTTTATAGAGAGACATACATAAAAATTTCAATTAATCCGAAATTAATAATTAATAGTTTAGGCTGTTCTTTGTCATGAATAATAATAAAGATATAATTCATATTATGAGGTTTAAGAGATAGGGTTGTGCTTTTTTTGCTAAAACACCTGTTTTATAAACATTATCTTTTATTCTATCAGAACATTTTGAGCATTTGCATTCCATGATTTTCATGTTATTAATGACATGATTTCAGGTGTTTGGGCAAGAAAAGGTACTGTCATTTTAACAGTGTTTCAATGGCAACAGAGCTGTATAATGTGATTAGTATAATAAGACACACTTCTATTGTCCCTCTACTGAAAGTACTGAATGGAGAGACTGTGGGAAACTGAGGAGAACTCACTCACACAGATCCCCTTTGGGACAATAGACTGGGACCTCTAACCTCGTTAGCGGGGGTCTGGATATGTCATACAAAATCAATGGATCTACTGATATTGACCACATAAACGTTCTGTATTTTGTGTTCAGCAGGAGAAAATTGGAGAATTTTTCAATAAACTTTGAAGATATTGAGGTTTGATGATTGTTTTCTGAGCCCATTTAAGCAGGTTTGTAACGTTTCTGTGTCTACTGAAACTCCACAAACCTCTTCAAAATGTGCTGCCTTAGAATGAAATCAACAAACTACAGTAGACTCCCCTGTCCCCAATTTTTGTGAACACATGTGAAATCAATATATTCTCATTACAAATGTGTAGATTTTTTCTAAAACATTACAGAATCTAAGATTCACTCAGTAAGGGAAAAATGCTACATTATTCTCTTTTTGTGGGTCATTTGACAAATTTAAAGTAAAGCCAGGGAAAGATGTGTAAACTTTCGTGGTATCTGTGTGTACAAAAATCAACATTTCATTACAGAGTTTTACCTTCAAGGGCTGAATGTGAACTCATTAGGTAGGAGATTCATTAGCATATAAAAAGGCACACTTCTATTGTTTAGGGGAACCTCTGTCAATGGGCAGAGTGTGGGAAAGCTCTGGAGAGTAGAATCACACTTTAGTGTCATTAGCATCCTCATCATCAGTCCCACTGACACCTGATTGTCTGGGGAACAACCAGAATCACAGGGGAAAAGACACACTTATAAAAGGGAAGGTTAAAATAGCTGAACACAACCGTTCATCAGGCTAAGAAATCATTGGTTGCAAGTTATTTTGAGAGACACAATTTCCACCTGTAGATGTTCTATATATAGTAAAACTGTCAATAAACATTTAACAAACCATCTGTTGTTAAGAGCCTGCTTGCTAAGGTTAGGGTTAGGTTAAGAATAAGGTTTAGGATAAGAGATACGTTTAGGGTTATTATAAAGTTTAAGTTTAGGGTGAGGGTTAGCAGATAGTTATTTATAATGTTACTGACACTAACTGGATAACCTGCAGAGCATCTACAAAAAAACCTTCGGGATTGTAAAAAAAAGTGTTACCTAAATGTCTCTTGTCGTCCATCCTCCAATGAGGTGATCGCTTAAACAAGACATTCTAATATATGTAAAATTAAATGTGCATCTGTCATTATACAATTTAATACCTCAAATAACTATTAAGCTACAACAAAATTACAATCTGAATGTCAATATATGAAAAAATAACAGAACTGTGGTCACAATTGTGAAAGTAAAAGTAAAATACAGATAAACAAACTTGAAGGATAATACCAACATGGCCTATGTTTTGTAGCACACTTCCAAGATGACAGCCACTGTTCTGGTGTTTCCCTCCAGAATCCAGATGGTCTGTGACGTCACTCTCTGTCTATAGTTCAACACAGAGCCAATAGCCGTCCCTAATGGTCCACTGAGCAGCTTTTGTAGTACATTGATCCCAGCACACAGGACTCAGTGTGGGAACCTCAGACCAGCTCTCTACTCACACTGACCAGTAGTCTCAATACAGAGGACACATCTGCTGCCTCTGGACTCCAGAGTGATTCACTATATAACTAATACTACTGAGATAAGAGACCTGATGATATGAATAGACTATCCATCCAATACGAAATGGAGAAACAACCAACAATAGCTCTCTGGATATCCACTTCTTATAACAATTGAATCTTTTAACTCAATAAAGGGAAAATATGTTAAATATATATAATTAATATACATGAATATGTTAAATATCTCTGATCAATGTAAAAAATCACGACAGCCACTGGTTTTTGTCACAAGTCACATCTTCTGTGTGATATAATGTGACTGAATCTGTGAAAGGGTGTGGAGACACAATATATTCTACAACATCCTTCCAGGTGTAGATTAAGTACCACTGTGTGTTTAATGTAGAGGATCAGTGTCAGTCCCACACGTGTAAGTTGATGATGATTAGCGTGTGCTCTGTCAGTGTCATTGATACCAACATCAGGCAGCAGATCTGGGGGTCACTACTTTCCCAGATTCACTCAGCACTCTGTGAGTCTCTCTCCATCACCCCCACCCCTCCACCTGCTCCCCTGAGACGTGACCATTGTCCCCCAGCAATAAGAACACTGAGCATGTGGCAGCTCCACATTCCTCATTGTCCTTCCAAGCTCACCCATTGGCTACAGAGTGTGAGAAACTACAACCAGACCAAGACCCACACATTCATATGCAGATTTGGGACTATATATAGGAGACATGAAGCCAGTAGAGTCAGATTCACTTTACACAGAGACCCCTACAGAACAGAGACACAGACATGGTACCTACAATCACCTCAGCTAGCATCTACTCTAAGGAGCACCTGACTCTGACAAACAAGGTAAATATAGATTACAATTTGCTTCATTGTTTATTTCTCAATAATAGATGTCATCTATTCATCTCATGTCTGATGTATTTTTTAACAATGTTATTAATGAGTGTCCTCTTCTCTTCTTGCAGTTAAGAAAGCCAGTGGTTGAGAAGTTACGCAGAGATCGTATCAACAGCAGCATTGAGCAGCTCAAGTCTCTTTTGGGTCCAGAGATCCTCAACCATCCACCCGACTCCAAGCTGGAGAAAGCTGACATCCTGGAGATGACAGTTTGTTACCTCAGACAACTGCAACAGAACCAGACAGGAAGCTCCACCTCCCCTTCAGCACCTGTCAATCAGGGTTACTCCAGGTGTGTCCAAGAGATTGCTCACTTCCTGTCTAAAGATGAGGTGAAGACACAGTCCCAGAGAAGACTGCTGAGCCACTTCCAGGGCCTGCAGCCCTCCTCTGATAAGAACAGGAGGGAGAGTGACCTGCCTCAGCTGAGCTCCTCAGACCAGCACAGCTTCAGCAAAGAGAGGAGTCCAGTCAACAGCGCCCTCTGGAGGCCCTGGTAGAGTCTTACAGACTGGAGCTCCACTCAGACAAAAAACAGGGGACCATATTGGTCTAACGTTATTATTGTGAACAATAATGACAACAGGAAGACATAATTTTCCTTTTCTGTTAATGCAGGACCTTTACAAGTCTCAGTGTTATTGACACTTTTACTTTTTGCTGTAACGCAGTTCTAAATGTTTTCTGTGAAAATGTTCTAATCTATACCATCTACATTTTGTAGTGTTAACTAAAATCTTGAATTTCAATTGTACTGAACATGTTAAATTTTTTGTGAATTTGTCTTTTAAACCCAAATGTTTTTTTTTTGAAAATGTTTAACATTGTTGATATAAAAATGTTTTTATATATGTTATATGTTATATATATCAATAATAGGTATATTGATCTTCAATGAGGATTTCTAATGTCAAAATGGTTTTACATTATAATTTCATTTGTGATTGTTAATTATCAATGTGTTTTTAATATTGTTTCACTCTATTTGTACAGTGATATTGTCATATTGACAGTGTATTGATTATCTTCTGTGAAGAATGTATCAGTAATATATTTTTTATTGATCATCTTGAGATACAGCATCACTGTTCTTCCATGAGAATTATTTAGACTAACTGATTAGCATACCATTTATAATCTCTGTGATTAGAGTTTATTGATCTGTTTTAAGATCACACTTTGTGTCAAATGTCACAAAATAATGATGATGAAGACAATTATGTCTACTGAATTTGTTATTATGGGAAACATCTCTCAATGTTAAACCTTTTGTTTATATTGAAAAATTATGTCATCTTGTAGAAAGATAGTAACTGTGGATGCTATACTCTGATAGAGTATCATGTCTTGGAGATTTGTCCAATTTCTGGTTTAGATTTTTCATCACTTTATTATTTTGAATAAAGCGGATGTTGTCTATTAGAAAGACTTCCTGTGAATCACGTAGTCTGACAGAGTATCATTTCGTTGAGAGAAGGTCAAATTTCTGATTGTGATGTTTGATCAATTTCTTTCTCTTGAAATATTTACCTTACATGAAGGTATTTAAGTACGAGTCATAACATCAGCCTGAATAAATGCACAAATCGTCAAAGGAAATATGATTGTTGGTTCATTTAATTTTCCCTTAAACGAGACAAGGTTGATTTACATTACTGATTCTGGAAAATTGCATTCATGTTGAGACGACATCTTGAATTGATTCAGGATTAGCCATACTCATGGTAGCAATCACATGAATATAGAAGGGTTTGAAACATATTCTATAAAAAATGAGAAAATAGGATACTTAATATTCATTTATTTTGGGCACAAAATAAAGTAGCCTACTTTATCAATTAGTAAATTGTAGTTCGCAAACGATTTGTTCATTTTGAGAAGTGGAATATTTGAGGATCTCTTGATACCAAGCCAAGGTCAGGTAGACCAAGAAAGATTTATTTGTTCAGGATACAAAGAAAAACCCACAGATAACCTCAGGAGAAATACAGGCTGCTCAGGAAAAAGACGGTGTGGTTGTTTCAAGGAGCACAATACGACAATTACAAAAACGAGCTGCATGGTCGAGTTGCCTTTACTGCACCAATGCCACTAAAAAGCCTGGTTACAATATGCCTGACAACCCCTTGACATGCCTCACAGATTCTGGCACACTGTAATTTGGTGTGACAAGACCAAAATAGAGCTTTATGCTCACAACCATAAGCGCTATATTTGTAGAGGGGTCAACAAAGCTTATAGTGAACAGAATACCATCCCCACTGATAGCATGTGAGCTCTAAAGGCACAGGAATCTTTTGAAAATTGATGGAAAGATTAATACAGCATGTTATCAGAAAATACTGTCAGACAATTTGCATTCTTCTGCACGAAAGCTGCTCAAGGTACACTCTTGGACTTTCCAGCACGTCAATGACCCTAAGCACAAGGCAATGTTGACCCTCCAGTGGCTAAAGCAGAAAAAAATGAACGTTCATCACAGTTTCCTGACCTTAATATCATCGAGCCACTCTGGGGAGATCTCACATATGTGGTTCATGCAAGACAACCAAAGACTTTGTATGACCTGGAGGGATTTTGCCAAGACGAATGGGCAGCTATACCACCTGCAAGAATTCAAGGCCTCATAGACAACCATTACAAAAGACTGCATGCTGTCATTGATGCTGAAGGGGGCAATACACAGTATTAAGAACTAAGGGTATGTAGACTTTTGAAGAGGAGTCAGTTCATTATTTTCTTTGTTGCCATGTTTTGTTTTATGATTGTGCCTTTCTGTTATGACCTACAGTTGAATGTGAATCCCATAAGAAATAAAAGATATGTGTTCTGCCTGCTCACTGTTTTCTTTACAAATGTAATTGGATACATGGTAGGTCTAAAATAATTTATGTAGTAGTTGACTTTTGATTTTAATTATAAAAACTGATGAAATCGTACACTGAGCATTTGCCTAAGTAAAAAGGACGCATGAACGACTGACTCGGTCAGTTTACATCGCTAGACTCCATTGAGTACTGTATTAAATAGGCTTACTAGTACCTACTAACATCTTAGGAATAATCATAAGAATAGCTAGCGAGACTGAAGATGAATTATGCCAGAAACAGTTGCAATATAACCGTATACAGCTTCAGTTAAGGCTTAAGATATCGTAACTACGTTGTTAAACAAGCAAATGTATTTGTCTATCCTGACCCAAATCCTGATACTACCGGTTTTAAACAGTTTCTTAATAATAAGTACTATGCACCGCCTTCGAGGAGATACGAACACAGAACCTTTAGTTCACAAGTCCGCTTCTCTAACCACCACACTATTTAACAAAACAGGACAACGCAATCCAGAAAAACTAGTTTTCATGCGTAAATAAATGTTTTTTTTTTCTATCACAAGCAATCACATCACACTCATTAAGGTCTTACTCTTAGCCTACTCCAGACGTCTTCTGATTTGAGCGAATGTAATCATCTTTCAAAACACGCCTACAGAGACCTTCCTAATTTCAACGCCTTGTGCCTGCCTTCCACTTTCACTCTGTCATGCCCCTCTGTTAACCGGAGCGCGACAACTGCAGTCAAGTCCATAGCCACTTTCTTAGTCGTGCATAAGGTAGGCAACTACAAAGTAAGTTTTTTTTAATTATAACTAACTCATATGAAGTTTGTTAGTAATATAAGGCTACGGTACCAAATAAAATGTCCTTTGTTTCTTTTTGTTTATACGTTTCTCTATTTCTGAAATGTGAAAGTCTGTGGGAAACTTAGTGTTTTGCATGTGAAATGTATTGCAAAGTAGCCTATATTGTGAAAGTTGTCAGTGCAGAGTGAGCAAGTTAGATTGTGGGTTGTCATGGAGAATAAGTGTGGTAAATTATACATTTGTCAAAAATACCTTCTGTCCCTGTGTAGCTGAAAATCTGTCTATAGTGGAACAGTTTTAGAATATTCTTCATTTGTTCATAATGTTGAATAAATTTAAAAAAAACACATAAAACTGATTTCAATGGGAAAGACTTAAAAAAAAACTTCAACTATCTATAAAGTTCCTCAAACACACCAGTCACATGATTTAGAAGGCCCCCCCTATGTTCTTCTTCTTATGTCTGTTAATTTTAACAAAGCATAATTCAATATTGGCATGGCTCCCTGGTCACCTCCTTCAGGGTCATGTGGAATTCATCTGCATCTTTGACAAACAAACACACAGTTCTTTCAGAGTCCTAAAGTGAATCAACTCTGTACCATTTGGATTTTTTCTCCAGGTCCAGTCAACATCTTTAGTCTATAGTAGTGGTTATCTCTCATTCAGAATCAGTCACCAGTCAGAAAAAAAATTGTTACCCCTTTTGCAGTGATTATCACTGGTCTATTACAATGGGTTATTGTTTATCTGCTTTTAAAGTAAGTTTTTAAGAATTAATTATCAGATCATGTTAATAGCAAGTTAGGTGGGTTTGTGTTTTGCCTTTCGGACTTCTCCTGATAGCCTTCCATAAAGGAAATGAAAGTGTTAGTTGTGTAATAAAAAAAGGGCAAACAGGAAGTATTGGTCCATTTCAGAAATTAGCTGTACGATACTTTAGATCGGGTAAAACGTCATCCAGAGTAGGCTGTCATCCCGTTGAGGGGGAAAACAAACCTGCATCCCCTGTAGACCACAACAGCGTAAACAAGACCAAGCCACTGTCTTAAATTAATAACGCTTGTTATGCCGAAGAGTTGCTGTGTATTTGGTTGGTTGTCACTCTTGCCATTCAATTTTGCACCTATTACTTTTGTTTTCATGCCGTACTGCTGTCACTGTCACCTACTAACGTATTAGCTGTAGACTAGACCGGTGTTAAACACCGGCCGGACAAACGTAGCTGCCATTTGAGCATGTTGCAATTGATAGCTTGCATACTATTTGAAGAGAAGGAACGAAAAGTAAAATATTTTACTGGTAATTTGCTTACCTGGAACTCTAATAATGTAAGGTAGGAATAGATGTCCAGGTAGGACACCTCTGGCCATAGATTGGGGTTTTTGCACCATGACTAAAATCTCGCTAGGCCTGGGCAATACCTATAGGATTTTTTTGCAAAGCGATGGGGAAAATGTTTTGGCACTGACGTCTCAAAACACGTTAAACCCAGTCAAATTCACTGCTTGGGTTAACGCCTCAAAACACGTTAACCCAGCCAAATGCATTGCTATGAAGGGGCTTATACAGGTGCTCACGAGAGTAATACATACAGTGCAACAGTAGCTGGCAAGGTAAACATGGCAGCAAAATCACTAAATAAAACCCAATCGAAATATGTGGATGTATGTTGCTTTTGTGGTGAATCATATATGTCTTTGAGAAACAAACATGACCTTTTCCTAGGTAAATCGTCGTTTTTGCGACCGGACAACACACTCTCCTTAGAAGATATAGTAGGGCCGGTAGCGCTGAATTATGTCTTTTCTATAGCGGTACGTACCAAACGTGATCCTGTCGCAATCTTCTGCTATAATATAAAATACATTCAACTTTATTGTCATTGAATAGTACATGTACAGCACAAGAAACATCTAACCAGAACTGCAAATAGAAGAGGACTGAAAATGTTCAAGTATTTTGTGTCTGTTTTTTTATGTGGTGCCAATTTTGCGTCCCTGATACAAATAATGTTGTATTTTGGCTATATTTGGACACACAATAATTCCATTTGGTTTTCATGTCTAGTCATGTCTAGTTATTTATTATTAATACACTGATTTGGGCTTCTAATTGTACTTTGGATTATTATTATTATTTAATTATTAAAAAGCTTTGGTTAAAGAGGTAAATTGAATTTTACCATGTCCCCAGTGCTGTTCATTCAACTAGTAAGAACAAAGAAAAACACATTTCCAAATATGTCATTATCATTTCATTTTTCCAGTCAGAATATATTAATTTACTATATTTATTAAATGTTTTATGGATAAGGTTTTATGATTGTGCCGGCAGTCACTGTCCACTCTGATGAGATGGTCCCTTTAAGAAAAAATACATTTCCCAATGACATCACGCTCAGGTGACATTACATCAGTGGAAGGAAATTCAACTATGGTATGCTGTGTGATTTTTTTTTTGTTGATGTTTTTGAACATAATGTGTCCACCCTGTTAGGCATAAATGTAGAGATCAATCATATTGAATCATTTCAAAAATCATTTGTGGAAATGTTTTTATTCCTCATGAAGTATTCAAGGTCATGCTAGCCATTATGCTACCAGAGGAAGGCTGAAAGCCAACTTTAGCTCAAAATGTCCACCCTGTTAGCCTTATTCAAATAACAGGGTGGACATGTACACTGCTCAAAATTAAAATTAAGGGAACACTTAAATCACACATCGGGTCTCGATGAACAAAATATAATAAAGATCAAAATCTTTACTGTACATTGTGTAATTCGTAGAGAACAAAATTGCTTAACAAATGTCTCCTGCCCCACCAGAGGAGACAATACCCTGGACCATGTGTACACAAACATTCCAAAGGCTTACAAAGCCATTCCCCTCCCCCACCTGGGTCAATCTGACCATCTCTCACTATTCTTACTACCAAAGTATTTACCCCGGATTAAATGTGTGAAACCTTCAGGGAGGACAGTCAAGGTGTGGCCTGGATGGTCAGACTCCCTTCGACAGCACCCGTTTCAACACAGAGACTGGATACATATGCTTTCTCCATTCTGGATTATATCAACATCTGCACCAACAATGTCTACACCCATAAACTAATAAAGACCTTCCCCAACCAGAGGCTGTGGATGAACAGAGAGGTCTGACAACTGCTAAAGGGACACAATGCTGTTTTTAGATCCGCCGATGCAGAGGCCTACAGCCAGCCGGCGGATCAAGATGGCTACACCCAGGGCCAACCTGAAAAGGGGCATCAAGATGGCTACACCCAGGGCCAACCTGAAAAGAGGCATCAAGATGGCTACACCCAGGGCCAACCTGAAAAGAGGCATCAAGATGGCTACACCCAGGGCCAACCTGAAAAGAGGCATCAAGATGGCTACACCCAGGGCCAACCTGAAAAGGGGCATCAAGATGGCTACACCCAGGGCCAACCTGAAAAGGGGCATCAAGATGGCTACACCCAGGGCCAACCTGAAAAGGGGCATCAAGATGGCTACACCCAGGGCCAACCTGAAAAGGGGCATCAAGATGGCTACACCCAGGGCCAACCTGAAAAGGGGCATCAAGATGGCTACACCCAGGGCCAACCTGAAAAGGGGCATCAAGATGGCTACACCCAGGGCCAACCTGAAAAGGGGCATCAAGATGGCTACACCCAGGGCCAACCTGATAAGGGGCATCAAGATGGCTAAAAATGACCACAAACTGCGGATTGAGGAGCACCAATCTCAAACCATCCAAGCCATCACTGACTACCAACCAAAGATCCCTACCCCTACAGCCAGCGATGTCTCTTACACTGACGAGTTAAACAGGTTCAGCGCTCTTTTCGACAGGGACAACAAAGAGCCAGCCATTAAAGCTGACCTCCCCTCAGACTCCCCCGCAGAAGTGTGCTGACATTTTTTCAAAATGTTGCTGGCCCAGGCGGCTGTCCCAACGTGCTCCATGGCTCTACACTCTGCCCTGACCCACCTGGACAAAACCAATACCTATGTGAGGATGCTAGTCATAGACTCCAGCTCAGTTTTCAACACTGTCATCCCCTCTAGGCTGGTCAACAAACTCCATGACCTGGGGATCAGCCCCTCTCTCTGCAACTGGACTCTGGACTTCCTTACCAACAGACCCCAGTCTGTCAGGTTAGAAAACCTCACCTCCTCCACTCTGACCCTGAATGCTTGTGTACCACAAGGCTGTGTGCTGAGCCCTCTCCTGAACATCCTCATCCCCCACGACTGTGTTCCTGTACACTGTTCCAACTCTATCGTCAAGTTCACAGGTTCCAGGTATGTGTCCACCTTAGGAACTTCAACCTCCCTGCATTTCAGTTGCACATGCACCTTGTACATTTAATTTGCCTCTTTGCACATTTAGTATTGCCATTGTACTTGCATTTTTACAGTTGTTACACACATGTCTACCTCGAGGACCTTTGTGCTGCTATCTCTGCATCATGGTTGATCATGCTACCCTACTACAGTAATCCTTAATTTGCCTTGTTTGCACATCTTGTATGCCATTTAGAAATGAACAATTGTACTTGAACAACTGTTATGCCACTTGTAACATACACTATACCAAATACTTGTAAACTTTCCACCCTCCTCTATTTGCCTTAATTGCACATTTAGTATTGCCATTTGTACTGTATTTGCGTTCATTGCACATCTACACACACCACTTGTAATATACAGTGGGGAGAACAAGTATTTGATACACTACCAATTTTGCAAGTTTTCACACTCACAAAGCATGTAGAAGTCTGTAATTTTTATCATAGGTACTCTTCAACTGTGAGTGACGGAATCTAAAACTAAAATCCAGAAAATCACATTGTATGATTTTTAAGTAATTATTTTGCATTTTATTGCATGACATAAGTATTTGATACATTAGAAAAGCAGAACTTATTATTTGGTACAGAAACCTTTGTTTGCAATTATAGAGATCATACGTTTCCTGTAGTTCTTGACCAGGTTTGCACACACTGCAGAAGGGATTTTGGCCCACTCCCCCATACAGACCTTCTCCAGATCCTTCAGGTTTCGGGGCTATCGCTGGGCAATATGGACTTTCAGCTCCCTCCAAAGATTTTAAATTGGGTTCAAGTCTGGAGACTGGCTAGGCCACTCCAGGACCTTGAGATGCTTCTTACGGAACCACTCCCTTAGTTGCCCTGGCTATGTTTTTCGGGTCGTTGTCATGCTGGAAGACCCAGCCACGACCCATCTTCAATACTCTTACTGAGGGAAGGAGGTTGTTGGCCAAGATCTCGCGATACATGGCCCCATCCATCCTCCCCTCAATACGGAGCAGTCGTCCTGTCCCCTTTGCAGAAAAGCATCCTCAAAGAATGATGTTTCCACCTCCATGCTTCACGGTTGGGATGGTGTTATTGGGGTTGTACTCATTCTTCTTATTCCTCCAAACACGGCAAGTGGAGTTTAGACCAAAAAGCTCTATTTTTATCTCATCAGACCACATGACCTTCTCCCATTCCTCCTCTGGATCATCCAGATGGTCATTGGCAAACTTCAGACGGGCCTGGACATGCACTGGCTTGAGCAGGGGGACCTTGCGTGCACTGCAGGATTTTAATCCATGACTGTGTAGTGTGTTACTAATTGTTTTCTTTGAGACTGTGGTCCCAGCTCTCCCAGGTCATTGACCAGGTCCTGCCGTGTAGTTCTGGGCTGATCCCTCACCTTCCTCATGATCATTGATGCCCCACAAGGTGAGATCTTGCATGGAGCCCCAGACCGAGGAAGATTGACCGTCATCTTGAACTTCTTCCATTTTCTAATAATTGCGCCAACAGATGTTGCCTTCTCACCAAGCTGCTTGACTATTGTCCTGTAGCCCATCCCAGCCTTGTGCAGGTCTAAAATGTTATCCCTGATGTTATCCTTACACAGCTCTCTGGTCTTGGCCATTGTGGAGAGGTTGGAGTCTGTTTGATTGAGTGTGTGGACAGTTGTCTTTTATACAGGTAACAAGTTCAAACAGGTGCAGTTAATACAGGTAATGAGTGGAGAACAGGAGGGCTTCTTAAAGAAAAACTAACAGGCCTGTGAGAGCCGGAATTCTTACTGGTTGGTAGGTGATCAAATACTTCTGTCATGCAATTAAATGCTAATTAATTATTTAAAAATCATACAATGTGATTTTCTGGATTTTTGTTTTAGATTCCGTCTCTCGCAGTTGAAGTGTACCTATGATAAAAATGTCAGACCTCTACATGCTTTGTAAGAAGGAAAACCTGCCTAATCAGCAGTGTATCAAATACTTGTTCTCCCCACTGTACATATATACGTAATACTTTTCTGACCTCTATTTCCACTTCTGGTTAGATGCTTACTGCATTTCATTGTACTGTACTTGTACTTTGCAATGACAATAAAGTTGAATCTAATCTAAAACAATGGTCAATGTAAACTAAAATAACCAACTGATTGAGGGCTTGATTCAAACTCACACTGAAAATCAGAGTAAACAATTGAAATCACAGGCTGTTCCAACTTGAGTGAATTTCATCACAGCAACTCATAATGTGACACCGTAGTGTGTATGGCCCCCACGTGCCTGTATGCTTTTGATGAGACGGAGGATGGTGTCCTGGGGGATCTTCTCCCTGACCTGGATCAGGGCATCAGAGAGCTATTGGACAGTCTGTGACGCTACTTTCCGGCATCAGATGCGCCGATACATAACGTCCCAGACATTCTCAATTGGACTCAGGTCTGGGGAACTTGAGGGCCAGTCAATGGCATCAATGCCTTCATCATCCAGGAATTCCCTATACACTCTGGCCACATGAGGCCGGGCATTGAGGATTTCATCCCGGTACCTGACAGCAGTCAGGGTACCGTAGGCTTAGCACATGGAGGTCTGTGTGACCCACTGCCAACTGACCCACTGCCAAACCGGTCATGCTGGTGTTGCGGGCAGCATAATGTTCACCACGGTGTCTCCAGACTCTTTCACACTTGTCACGTGCTCAGTGTGAACCTACTCTTCACAGCATGATCTGTGAAGAGATCTGGCGAATGCCAATCGAGCTGCACAGTGCTGGGCTGTGATCACAGGTCCCTCTAGAGGATGCCGGGCCCTCCTGCCACCCTCATGGAGTCTGTTTCTGACACTTAGTAACGTTGACTTATAACACTATTTTTTGCCCTGTGCAGTGCTTACTGTATGTATTCCACATTGACTATTTTTGATAATAATTGTTGCCGCCGTTGGATCCAGGCGTAGAAACGGGCGTATATGTTGGCGTAGGATTTTGCTTACACTCCTCTCACCGCCTGATTTATGAAGCTGTGCGTACCTTTAAAATCCAGGTGTACGCAATACCTGCCCTTGATAAATGCCGTGGCTGAAAACGATCGTCATTAGAATAACACACCCCTATATATTCAAGTCTCCGCTTCCCCCACGCCCCCATTTTACGCCATGGACACACGGAAGACGGCAAAAAAGAGAAACTTCTCTCACCTGGAGATTGAGACGATCACCAGGGAGGTACAAAGAAATAAAATGGTTTTATTTGGCAGTTTAAAAAGAGGAATAAAAGATGATGATATGATGTGGAGTACCATTCATTAACATTAATATTTGCATGACAATTAGTAATATTCGTCTTATTATTTTATGATATTTATTATTAATGACATTTATTGTTATTTAGAAGAAGAATGTCGTTATTATTATTATTTCTATTATTATTATTTAAAAGAAGAAGAATGTGATTTTTATTATTTTGTCAGTCTGAATTATACTTTGGTCATTAAAAGCCTTTTATTACTGAACCCAGTCCGTGCGCAACTGGAACCCTGAAACGTCATGTAAAGCGCACAGGCTAGTATCTGAAGGAATACATATAAATCAAATGCTTTGGTAAAGTCACACAAATTAAACATTGAAGTCCATGTTGCACTAAAATAAACACTGAAGTTTGTAATTATTATGTTGTTGTTTTTTTTACAGTGGGTCATAATATATCATATCTTTTAGTTTGTCAGTGCGTTAGGATTTTTTTTCTGCGCATTTTCGCTCCAACTCAAAACGTGCGTACACCACCTCATGAGCTGGCGTAGGATTTGAGAGTGCCGTACGTCAACGTCCATATTGATAAATCTCAAAGTCACCGTGGTTTTGGGTGTACGCCAGGTGTACGCTGGAAATTTGGTGTACGCACTTTTGATAAATGAGGGCCATTATATCTACACCTACTGTTACTGTAAAACTCAAAACATTAAAAGTTTGCCTGATAAGAAATGAACACTGCAGAGACAAGCATTCCAGATGATTCTATCAGTCCAGTCTGTCTGTTTAATGGCTTCCAAACATAAATGTCGCCATATAGCTTCAAAATGTGGCTTCGATAACAGCATTCTATAAAAATGAAGGCCATCTTTTTTGCATTCCCATTCTGACATCCAACGGCATGTCCGTTTAGTCCGAGGGTCTTGCCCGTTTCCCTACACCTGTTCCTGCAGTTTTCCCACCACCAAGCTTCAGTGATGTAACCATGACGTCCACACCAAATGAGTCTAGGCCTATAGGCTACCCAAATTATACTTCACTCGCTGCTTTCTGTTCTGCTCTCTCCTTCTACCATCTGCATTGTTTCATTGTATTAGGTCAACAGTCTAACAAACTGTATTGTATACTGTTGAATTTGAAACTTGGCAAATAAGGGAATAAAAAATTGGCATCTTGCCATGCTTGTTGCTCAGATATTGAAAATCGTGTGAAGAGATGACGTCATGGATTATTGGGTCATGTCCCCATCACTGTGCAGGTATATATGGATCAGAAAACATTGTTAGGTGTCTTCCATGTTTTCTCTTTCTGACTGGCAATCATGAAATGTGGCTAGTCTTCCATAAACAATATGAATATGTTTATTATGTAATGCAAATGAGACAAATGGGAAGAATTGGTCAATTTCAGAAATGTCTCTCATGAATTGTATGATTGTTTAATAATTATTGGGGAAAATGTTACAAATGTTGAAACTAAAGGAGTAATGTAATCTCTTTGGTTGACTAATTTATCAGGTGTACCACTTTAATGTCTACACTATCTTCTAGGTCTAGAAAACCTTGGGTTAGACTATATAGTGTCCGATCAGAACAGTTCATTACA
Source organism: Esox lucius (assembly GCF_011004845.1). Classification (NCBI taxonomy): domain Eukaryota; kingdom Metazoa; phylum Chordata; class Actinopteri; order Esociformes; family Esocidae; genus Esox; species Esox lucius. The sequence goes on from NC_047585.1 coordinate 15,251,995, forward strand.
TTGGGTAGCATGGCTTTGCACAAGGAACTGGTCAATTGTGACATGTCCTTCTCTGTAAAGGAAAGCTCAAAGATCTGACTGAGCGTCCCATTTCTATAATGTATATGACAACAAAAAATACAATTGCCCGAATGTGTTATTTCTGCAGGTGATATAGGTGAATGTAGTCCTGGTGTTTTATTTCTGTTGGTGATATAGGTGAATGTAGTCCTCGTGCTTTATTTCTGTTGGTGATATAGGTGAATGTAGTCCTGGTGTTTTATTTCTGTTGGTGATATAGGTGAATGTACTCCTGGTGTTTTATTTCTGTTGGTGATATAGGTGAATGTAGTCCTGGTGTTTTATTTCTGTTGGTGATATAGGTGAATGTAGTCCTGGTGTTTTATTTCTGTTGGTGATATAGGTGAATGTAGTCCTGGTGTTTTATTTCTGTTGGTGATATAGGTGAATGTAGTCCTGGTGTTTTATTTCTGTTGGTGATATAGGTGAATGTAATCCAGATGTCTAAATTCTGCAGGAGATATAGGTGACGGTAGTCTAGATGTCTAATTTCTCTTGGTGTTACAGGCGACTGGAGTCCAGGTGTCAAATTTTTACAGGTGGTGTAGGTGACTACAGTCCAGATGTCTTACTTTTGCTGGTGGTGTAGGTGACTACAGTCCAGATGTTTCATTTCTGCTGGAGATATTGGGGACAGCAGTCCAAATATCTTATTTATGTAGATAATATAGGTGACGGCAGAGTCCAGGTGTCTTATTTCTTCCAGTGATATAAGTGACGGCAGTCCAGGTGTCTTATTTCTTCCAGTGATATAGGTGACAACAGTCCAGATGTCTCCATGCTGTTGGCTTGCTCTGTTGGCTCTTGTCTCTCCAACTCTGGCCACCAACCCTGGAGTCAAGCTGAAACTCACAGAGAAGGCCATTGAATATGGTAGGTGTAACACACTGGAGCACAATGAGTCTGTGCATTGGGATCATTCGGTAGATCATGTATTACAGACTGGCCTTTTGGCCCACATCACCTGCTATCATTTCCTGTCCACAGGCAAGCAGATTGGGATTGCAACTCTACAGCAGAAACTTAAGACTATTCAAATACCAGACATTGCTGGCACAGAGAAGGTGTCTCCGATTGGCAAGGTCAAGTACAGTTTAACAGAGTAAGGAAGTAGATCCAATAATTTCCCTAAATAATTAATAGTAATGAAATACATTTGCAATTGTCTGCATTTCATATGTGAGCTGCCCCTTTTTTATCTACTCCCTAAGCACTTTGTTTTATTCTGCAGAATGAAAATAGTGAATCTGGGACTGCCCAAGTCTGATTTGACACTTGTGCCAGGTACTGGAATCAGCTTGTCCATTACTAATGCCTTCATCAACCTGCATGGGAACTGGAGGGTCCGATACCTCCATGTCATGTGAGTACATTAGGAAGGACCAAAGTAGGACCCAAGGCGGACCCGGAAAAATGCACACCCAGACCCAGAATAGAACAACAATGAACTTTCTCCTGGCTCTGTCAATAGTAAAAAAAAAAGGTTTATGTTATTTTCCCTGTAATCTAGAAAGGACAGTGGCTCCTTCGACCTGGCGGTGAGTGGACTGACAGTCACTGACAGTCTTTCCATCCTAAGTGATGAGACTGGCAGGCCAACAGTCAGAGGTGTCAACTGTGAGGCTATTGTAGGCAGTGCCAGTGTCAAGTTCCATGGTGGAGCCAGGTAAATGGAAAATATAGACACCAGAGTCCACTGAACACATTTTGGAACGCATGGTACTGAAAAGCATAATCAAACGACAATGTCATGGAATGTTTGAAATCCTCATTCCTTGTTTTTTGTTCCTGTTTATCAGTTGGCTTTACAACCTCTTTAGTTCCTTCATTGACAAGGCCCTGCGCAGTGCTATGCAGAAACAGGTGAGAGAGTGTGATGGCAGACCACACAATCTATTAATTCAACACTGACAACAGGGTACAGTTGATCTGTTCTGACACAAATGTATTCCTGGTGATTGTTACAGATTTGTCCTCTAGTGGCTGATGCAATAAATGACATGAATCAACACCTCAAAACTCTCAATGGTAAAGCAAGTCTTGTACATTTAGAAAAAATATATAATTAATCCATTAGTTATGTGTTGTTTGTTATTCATGAGCTACCATATGTATCCTGAATAGTTCATGTGTTTTCTTATCTTTAAGTTCTAGCCAAAGTTGACAACCATGCTGAAATTGAATATTCCATGGTGACACCTCCCAGCATTTCGAAATCCTCCATTGATTTGAACCTGAAGGTGAGAGTTCAGATTGGACTATAGTACCCATGGTTGCGGGAAGATTTGAGCAGTGGTGCTGGTGACGATTTACCTCATGAATTGAATGGAGACGCCTATCTGTCAGCCATATTGATGCGCGTTAACCTCGGGCACACGCGGACGGACAACGCTTTCCCGCGGTGCAAAACGATGAACATCTCAACGACTGAAAAACCGGCGTCTCGTCAGGGGGTGCCGAGGCTCCATCGGGGCCGCCATGAGAGCACACATGTTGAACAATGTAAACTGGCAGTGAGTAGAGCCAGGATGCACATCTGTCTTGTCTGCTCTGTCTGCCTGTAGGGTGAGTTCTACAACATCGGGAAGCACCAAGAGCCCCCGTTCTCCCCCACGCCCTTCTCCCTGCCTCCTCAGATCAACAACATGCTCTACATTGGGGTCTCCGCATTCACCGCCAACACGGCAGGCTTTGTGTACAACAATGCTGGAGTACTTGGCCTCCGTATCACTGATGATATGGTGAGGGTCCCTCTGGCAACTTCATCCCAGTTTGTTCCAGACAGGCTCATCCAGGGTGTAGTAGTCCAGTTTGTTCCAGACAGGCTCATCCAGGGTGTAGTAGTCCAGTTTATTCCAGACAGGCTCATCCAGGGTGTAGTAGTCCAGTTTGTTCCAGACAGGCTCATCCATGGTGTAGTAGTCCAGTTCTCTCTATTTCCCACTGACAGATCCCTCCAAGTTCTCCCATCAGGCTTAACACCAGAACGCTTGGAACCTTCGTACCAGAGGTGATTAACCCTACGAAACCACCAAACAATGTAACATTCTGAATATTCCACAACTTTCTGTCCAGGGATGGAAGTGTACTCTTGTTCAAAAGATATCTCCTGTTTTTGTTATCATGGGTGAATATCCCTCTATGTTTTCAGATTTCCAAGCGCTTCCCTGGCCTGATGGTGGAGCTGCTGGTTCAGACAGTGAAGGAGCCCACTATCTCCTTCCAGCCCAATAATGTGACTGTCCAGGCCAGCTGCACCATGACGGCCTACGCCGTTCAGACCAACAGCACTTTGACCCCTCTCTTCATCCTCAACATGGTCAGTCTGCCTGTCAGGGTATGTGATCCGCAGACTGTGACTGTTAAAATGAACTCTGTAATCTCTCTGTGCAGGAGGGTAGTGTCAGCGCTCGACTGTTCGTAGCCGGGGTCATGCTGGCTGGTGCAATTACTCTGAACAAGTGAGTATAATATTCTAAGAGTGCAAAAGGCAAAGAAATTCCTTCATAAATGAATGGACATTTATGCTATCTGCTTTTCACAGGTTTGAGATTACTCTTGGTACTAGTTATGTGGGACCGTTTCAGGTAAGATTGATTTAGCTCATAACTTGCACATAACTTGCTTTATGAACACTTAAACACTAAATATTTTCTCAACCAGGTTCAATCTCTTGACAATATCTTCCGGATCGTTCTGAAAGATGTCGTCATACCACAGATCAACGGTGAGGGCTGCATTCATATATTTCAGTTCATTGTTTCTGCTCCAATTGGCCACAGGAATGAACATGTTTTTATCCCATAGTTCGTCTAGAGAAGGGTTTTCCCCTTCCTACTATAGGAAAGATGGAACTTATCAACACTGAGCTGCAAGTTCTGAAGGTACATGAATATATTTCTAAATGCCCTATCACATCTAATAAAGTGGATTCAAAGAGTTTACACACTCTTATTGAAAATGGAGCTTTTGGTTATGCCTTGACTGACATGTAGCAAAAATGTTTTAAAACAAAAATACAAAAACTGTTGATGCCTTGTTTCCATAACTGGACTTGTAACAGTGTTTATGATTAACCAATCACATTCCAAATCTTGTACGAATGTACATTTCCATTGCCTGACATCAGGTGAATTTATTCTGATGGTCCTACTTGACATCAGTTTTATTTGTACAGTGGATTCAAAAAGTGTTTGGATCCCTTTCTCCACATGTTTCTGATGTTTTGCATGTGCATATGTATTCAGACCCTTTGCTATGACAATCCAAATTCAGCTCAGATTCACTCTGTCTGTTATTCAACCTTGAGGTAAATCTAGAATTGGATTCCATCTGTGGCAAATTCAATGGGACATCATTTTGAAAGGCACACCTCTCCGTAAAAAGCAGCATTTTCTACAAGAGTTTGTAGGCATTAATATGCTCTGTCTTTTCTACTGTGATCAGCATGTACATGTTACATATACTTCATTAACTATTATTGCTCCTCTCTTTCCAGGGCTACATGCTAATTGGGACAGATGTTAAGTTCACATGATAAGGGCCATTTAAATTCTACCGCAAGTCATCATCAGTCAATGATCAGACGTCAAATCCACAATCAAATCCCAATGAGACATTTCATTATTTGTGTAAATAAAAGAGTATTATGCAAATAAAGTTAAAATCCACTCCGTTCCTAAAAGCTTACATATCTTCAAAGCTCTATTTTCAATTCTCTTCCATCCAGTTATTTCATTTCATATTTTCATGTTTAATCAATAAAGGAGGTTTTTAATTTGACCCTGGCCTTCTTCAGCCTTTCATCTATCTGGGGTCTGTGGTAAAATCTTCATTCGTCAAGCTGGTTTTGTAACTAGCCATGACCTAGAAAGGACAACATAACAATAGTTCCTCATAAGTGTGCTATAACACGCCATGACAAAGATTATAATTCAGTTATAATCAGTTATAATGTGCCGCTCATTAATGAAAGCATCAATCTAATCTGACTGATCATTATAATGGAATAGGATCCTTGAAGAATGATTTACCAGCAGTTACCAAAGCACTATGTTGATGTACATTATAAGGTATTATGGGTATTCCTGCACAGACTTATGAGTCTTCATGAGTATAGGTGTACTTTATTATTATTACTGTATTATATCGCATTATAAGTACATGTGTTCACTTCACATAAAACATTCCATTTGACTCAATAAAGTAAAAATAGTTAAAACTGGTTTTACTTTTCATCTATGATTAATGTAAGAATGCATGACAGCTTCAGGTTCTTGTCAAAAGATTCACATCTTTTGTGAATTAAAAAGTGACTGAATTAGTGATTAACAGTGTGGATGCACTATTTATACAACAGTATCCTTCCAGGTGTAGATTAAGTACCACTGTGTGTTTAATGTAGAGGATCAGTGTCAGTCCCACACGTGTAAGTTGATGATGATTAGCGTGTGCTCTGTCAGTGTCATTGATACCAACATCAGGCAGCAGATCTGGGGGTCACTACTTTCCCAGATTCACTCAGCACTCTGTGAGTCCCTCTCCATCACCCCCACCCCTCCACCTGCTCCCCTGAGACGTGACCATTGTCCCCCAGCAATAAGAACACTGAGCATGTGGCAGCTCCACATTCCTCATTGTCCTTCCAAGCTCACCCATTGGTGACAGAGTGTGAGAAACTACAACCAGACCAAGACCCACACATTCATATGCAGATTTGGGACTATATATAGGAGACATGAAGCCAGTAGAGTCAGATTAACTTTACACAGAGACCCCTACAGAACAGAGACACAGACATGGTACCTACAATCACCTCAGCTAGCATCTACTCTAAGGAGCACCTGACTCTGACAAACAAGGTAAATATAGATTACAATTTGCTTCATTGTTTATTTCTCAATAATAGATGTCATCTATTCATCTCACCTCTGATGTATTTTTGAACAATGTTATTAATGAGTGTCCTCTTCTCTTCTTGCAGTTAAGAAAGCCAGTGGTTGAGAAGTTACGCAGAGATCGTATCAACAGCAGCATTGAGCAACTCAAGTCTCTTATGGGTCCAGAGATCCTCAACCATCCACCCGACTCCAAGCTGGAGAAAGCTGACATCCTGGAGATGACAGTTTGTTACCTGAGACAACTGCAACAGAACCAGACAGAAAGTTATTCCTCCTGCTCAGCACCTGTCAATCAGGGTTACTCCAGGTGTGTCCAAGAGATTGCTCACTTCCTGTCTAAAGATGAGGTGAAGACACAGTCCCAGAGAAGACTGCTGAGCCACTTCCAGAGCCTGCATCCCTCCTCTGATAAGAACAGGAGGGAGAGTGACCTCCCTCAGCTGAGCTCCTCAGACCAGCACAGCTTCAGCAAAGAGAGGAGTCCAGTCAACAGCGCCCTCTGGAGGCCCTGGTAGAGTCTTACAGACTGGAGCTCCACTCTCAGACAAACCAGGGACCATATTGGTCTAACATTAATATCATGGACAGTAATGACAACAGGAAGACATCCAGACCAATTTTCTTTAGTTTTTAAAGTCATGCTCTTATTTGACTAAAGATTTTCCAAGAAAATCGTCTAAAGTATGAAAACTACATTTTCATAGTTTTGGCTGAAGAAATCATATTGTTTATGTTTTTTGGAAATGTAATCCATATGTTGATTATTAGTTCTGATTTAAATTCTTTGTTTAAATCCTAATGTCTGTTTTGTGAAACCTGTTTATGTTGTTGATCATATATGATCAATAATAGATATATTGATCTTCAATTATTATTTCTAACCCAAATTGGGTATTACGTTATCAGTCTGTCTGTATTTGTAAGTTAGCAATGTGTTTTTAATATTTTACCACTCCATTTGGGTAGTGATATTGTCATATTGACAGTGCATTTATTATGTATAAAGAATGTAAAGAATGTATCAGTTATATATTTGATGTTGATCTTCTTGAGATACAGCATCACTGTTCTTCTTTGAGGATTATTTAGACTAACTGATTATCATACCAGCTATCATATCTGTGATTAGAGAATGTTGATCTGTTTTAAGATCACAATTTATGTGTCAAATGTCACGTGATAATGATGATGAGGACAATGTCTGCTATATTGTTTAATATGGAAACATTGATATTTCTCATTGTTAAATCTCTTGTTTATTTTAAACAATGATGTTGTCTTTTAGAAAGACAGTAACTGTGGATCCTTTCCTCTGATAGAGTATCATGTCTTGGAGATTTGACCAAGTTCTGGTTTATTATTTTAAAGTATTGAATAATGCTGCACATTGAGTCATTGTGAATAAAAAAAGAAAATAATCAAATATGTTTCTATTTCATTTTATGCTTCTATTCACAGAACTAAGCTTCCAAAAGAAGTAACATTCTGATTTAGAATATTCAACATGAGTTCCTAGACTCAGGAATTTGAAAAATAAAGTCGATTTTGAATCACAAGTGTACAGAATGCTTTTATAATAGTAAAACAAAATTCAACCACTGGTACTTCCTTGAAACCCTACGAAGGGAAATGTATTAAATATCTATACATTAGTTATTTAACATGATCTGTTTTTCTTGAGTCAGAAATCACTATTTTATGATTTTAGCTAATTATTTCACATGACATGTAATGAACTTTGAAAGAGATCACTGATAATGGGTATTTTTGGAAATAACATGGTGTTGTTTTTACTGAAACACCTGTTTTACATACATTAGTTTTTAGTATATCAGAATGTATACAGCTTTTGCATCTCACGATTTCTAGTCTGGTAATGATATATCAGTTATTCCAGATGTTTGTCCAAGCTGGTACTTTCATTTTATTAGTGTTTTTTAGGGCTGCATAATGTGATTAGTATAATAAGACACACTTCTATTGTCCCTCTACTGAAAGTACTGAATGGAGAGACTGTGGGAAACTGAGGAGAACTCACTCACACAGATCCCCTTTGGGACAATAGACTGGGACCTCTAAACTTGACTGATAGAGGTTGGAGCCGGTTTGGTTCTTGATGGGGAAATCAATGCATCTACTAATATTGATCTCATAAATGTCCAGTATTTTGTGTTTAGCAGGAAGAAATTGGATCATTTCCTAAGACATTTTTAAGACAATAATTTGATCATGTGTTTTCTTAGAGCACATTTATGCAGAACTTATAGTGCCTATTGAAAGTCTACAAACCTTTTCAAAATGTGCTGCTTTGAAATTTTAATACATGAAGGGGTTACAACAGATTCTGTCTTCATTTAATGAAATTTTACAGAAATGTCATTCAATGGAGAAAAATGCCTACTTTAACCACTTCTTAGAGGGAATTTAAAAGCAGGTACATTTATAGAATGAAATACGTGTAAATGTCAATGGTAAGTATACAGTGGGGAGAACAAGTATTTGATACACTGCCGATTTTGCAGGTTTTCCTACTTACAAAGCATGTAGAAGTCTGTAATTTTTATCATAGGTACTCTTCAACTGTGTGTGACGGAATCTAAAACAAAAATCCAGAAAAACACATTGTATGATTTTTAAGTAATACATTTGAATTTTATTGCATGACATAAGTATTTGATACATCAGAAAAGCAGAACTTAATATTTGGTACAGAAACCTTTGTTTGCAATTACAGAGATCATAAGTTTCCTGTAGTTCTTGACCAGGTTTGCACACACTGCAGCAGGGATTTTGGCCCACTCCTCCATACAGACCTTCTCCAGATCCTTCAGGTGTCGGGGCTGTTGCTGGGCAGTACAGACTTTCAGCTCCCTCCAAAGATTTTCTATTGGGTTCAGATCTGGAGACTGGCTAAGCCACTCCTGGACCTTGAGATGCTTCTTACAGAGCCACCCCTTAGTTGCCCTGGCTGTGTGTTACGGATCGTTGTCATGCTGGAAGACCCAGCCACAACCCATCTTCAATGCTCTTACTGAGGGAAGGAGGTTGTTGGCCAAGATCTCGCAATACATGGCCCCATCCATCCTCCCCTCAATACGGTGCAGTTATCCTGTCCCCTTTGCAGAAAAGCATCCCCAAAGAATGATGTTTCCACCTTCATGCTTCGCGGTTGGGATGGTGTTCTTGGGGTTGTACTCATCCTTCTTATTCCTCCAAACACGGCGAGTGGAGTTTAGACCAAAAAGCTCTGTTTTTGTCTCATCAGACCACATTACCTTCTCCCATTCCTACTCTGGATCATCCAGATGGTCATTGGCAAACTTCAGACGGGCCTGGACATGGGCTGGCTTGAGCAGGGGGCCATTGCGTGCGCTGCAGGATTTTAATCCATTACGGCGTAGTGTGTTACTAATGGATTTCTTTGAGACTGTGGTCCCAGCTCTCTTCAGGTCATTGACCAGGTCCTGCCGTGTAGTTCTGGGCTGATCCCTCACCTTTCTCATGATCATTGATGCCCCACGAGGCGAAATCTTGCATGGAGCCCCAGACCGAGGGAGATTGACCATCATCTTGAACTTCTTCCATTTTCTAATAATTGCACCAACAGTTGTTGCCTTCTCACCAAGCTGCTTGCCTATTGTCCTGTAGCCCATCCCAGTCTTGTACAGGTCTACAATTTTTATCCCTGATGTCCTTACACAGCTCTCTGGTCTTGGCCATTGTGGAGAGGTTGGAGTCCGTTTGAGTGTGTGGACAGGTGTCTTTTATACAGGTAGCAAGTTCAAACAGATGCAGTTAATACAGGTATTGAGTGGAGAACAGGAGGGCTTCTTAAAAAAAAACTAACATGTCTGTGAGAGCCGGAATTCTTACTGGTTGGTGATCAAATACTTATGTCATGCAATAAAATGCTAATTCATTATTTAAAAATCATACAATGTGATTTCCTGGATTTTTGTTTTAGATTCCATCTCTCACAGTTGAAGTGTACCTATGATAAAAAGTACAGACCTCTACCTGCTTTGTAAGTAGTAAAACCTGCAAAATCGGCAGTGGATCCAATATTTGTTCTTCCCACTGTATATGCATACCAGCTATCTATGTATTGCAAACACACAGATAATATTTGAGAAATCAGTGTTACCCTCAAGGGATTGATGTGAACTGCTTGTTTAGAGATTCATTAGCATATAAAAAGGCACACTTCTATTGTTCAGGGGAACCTCTGTCAATGGGAAGAGTGTGGGAAAGCTCTGGAGAGTAGAGTCACTCTTTAGTGTCATTAGCATCCTCATCATCAGTCCCACTGACACCAGATTGTCTGGGGAACCACCAGAACCACAGGGGAAAAGACACACTTATAAAAGGGAAGGTTAAAATAGCTGAACACAACCGTTCATCAGGGTAAGAAAACATTGGTTACAAGTTATTTTGAGAGACACAATTTCCACCTGTAGATGTTCTATATATAGTAAAACTGTCAACAAACATTTAACAAACCATCTGTTGATAAGAGCCTGCTTGCTAAGTTTAGGGTTAGGTTAAGAATAAGGTTTAGGATAAGAGTTAAGTTTAGGGTTATTATAAAGTTTAAGTTTAGGGTGAGGGTTAGCAGATAGTTATTTATAATGTTACTGACACTAACTTGATAACCTGCAAAGCATCTACAAAAAAACCTTCGGGACTGTAAAAAAAAGTGTTACCTAAATGTCTCTTGTCGTCCATCCTCCAATGAGGTGATCGCTTAAACAAGACATTCTAATATATGTAAAATTAAATGTGCATCTGTCATTATACAATTTAATACCTCAAATAACTATTAAGCTACAACAAAATTACAATCTGAATGTCAATATATGAAAAAATAACAGAACTGTGGTCACAATTGTGAAAGTAAAAATAAAATACAGACAAATAAACTTGAAGGATAATACCAACATGGCCTATGTTTTGTAGCACACTTCCAAGATGACAGCCACTGTTCTGGTGTTTCCCTCCAGAATCCAGATGGTCTGTGACGTCACTCTCTGTCTATAGTTCAACACAGAGCCAATAGCCGTCCCTAATGGTCCACTGAGCAGCTTTTGTAGTACATTGATCCCAGCACACAGGACTCAGTGTGGGAACCTCAGACCAGCTCTCTACTCACACTGACCAGTAGCCTCAATACAGAGGACACATCTGCTGCCTCTGGACTCCAGAGTGATTCACTATATAACTAATACTGCTGAGATTAGAGACCTGATGATATGAATAGACTATCCATCCAATACGAAATGGAGCAACAACCAACAATAGCTCTCTGGATATCCACTTCTTATAACAATTCTATCATTTAACTCAATAAAGGGAAAATATGTTAAATATATATATATTTTACATATCTGATTAATGTAAAAAATCACGACAGCCACTGGTATTTGTCACAAGTCACATCTTCTGTGTGATATAATGTGACTGAATCTGTGAAAGGGTGTGGAGACACAATATATTCTACAACATCCTTCCAGGTGTAGATTAAGTACCACTGTGTGTTTAATGTAGAGGATCAGTGTCAGTCCCACACATGTAAGTTGATGATGATTAGCGTGTGCTCTGTCAGTGTCATTGATACCAACATCAGGCAGCAGATCTGGGGGTCACTACTTTCCCAGATTCACTCAGCACTCTGTGAGTCTCTCTCCATCACCCCCACCCCTCCACCCGCTCCCCTGAGACGTGACCATTGTCCCCCAGCAATAAGAACACTGAGCATGTGGCAGCTCCACATTCCTCATTGTCCTTCCAAGCTCACCCATTGGTGACAGAGTGTGAGAAACTACAACCAGACCAAGACCCACACATTCATATGCAGATTTGGGACTATATATAGGAGACATGAAGCCAGTAGAGTCAGATTCACTTTACACAGAGACCCCTACAGAACAGAGACACAGACATGGTACCTACAATCACCTCAGCTAGCATCTACTCTAAGGAGCACCTGACTCTGACAAGCAAGGTAAATATAGATTACAATTCGTTTTATGGTTTATTTCTCAATAACAGATGTAATCTATTTATCTCATGTCTGATACATTTTTGAACAATGTTATTAATGAGTGTCCTCTTCTCTTCTTGCAGTTAAGAAAGCCAGTGGTTGAAAAGTTACGCAGAGATCGTATCAACAGCAGCATTGAGCAGCTCAAGTCTCTTTTGGGTCCAGAGATCCTCAACCATCCACCCGACTCCAAGCTAGAGAAAGCTGACATCCTGGAGATGACAGTTTGTTACCTGAGACTACAGCAACAGAACCAGACAGAAAGTTCTTCCTCCTGCTCAGCACCTGTCAATCAGGGTTACTCTAGGTGTGTCCAAGAGTTTGCTCACTTCCTGTCCAAAGATGAGGTGAAGACACAGTCCCAGAGAAGACTGCTGAGCCACTTCCAGAGCCTGCATCCCTCCTCTGATAAGAACAGGAGGGAGAGTGACCTCCCTCAGCTGAGCTCCTCAGACAAGCACAGCTTCAGCAAAGAGAGGAGTCCAGTCAACAGCGCCCTCTGGAGGCCCTGGTAGAGTCTTACAGACTGGAGCTCCACTCTCAGACAAACAGTTGACCATATTGGTCTAACATTAATATCATGGACAGTAATGACAACAGGAAGACAACCTTTACCTCTTCTGTTTATGCAAGACTTTTACAAGCCTTGGTGTTATTGAGACTTCTACTTTTTGCTGCAATTGCAGTTCTAAAGGTTTTCTTTCAAATGTTCTATTCTAAACAAACTACATATTGTAGTGTCTATTGAAAATACCATAACATTTATGTTTTTGGAAATGTGATCAAAATATTGATCCTTAGTTCGATCATTACTTTGATCATGAATTTTTATTGCAATTGTACTGAAAAAGTTAAATTGATGAGCACAAGCTGTGTTTGTGAAGTTGTCATCTAAATCCTAATGTTTGTTTTGGGAAACTAGTAAACATTGTTGATCATGTTTTTCTATATGACCAATAATAGGTATGTTCATCTTCAATGAGGATTTCTCACCCAAAATGGGTTTCATCAATCCATTCTGGATTGTAAATTATACATGTATGTTTAATATTTAATGACTCAGTTATTGATTATCTTCTGTGCAGAATGTATCAGTTATTCATTTGATATTGATCATTTTCAGATATGAAAATGATATTGATATTTCAGATCAGTTTCACTGCTCCTCCATGAGGATTATTTATACTAACTGATTATCATACCAGTTATCATCTCTGTGATTAGAGATTATTGATCTGTTTTAAGATCAGACTTACAGAGGAAATAAAAAGTCTACACACCCCTGTTAAAATGCCAGGTTTTTGTGATGTAATAATGTGAACAATTCAATTGAAAAACAAACAGAAATCTTCAAGGGGGAAAATTTAACCTGGCATTTTAACATATCCACTTTTCATATCCACTGTACATAATATGTCTAGTGTATAGTTAATATGAAATAAAGAAATTCTCTCTCATTGTTAAACCTCTTGTTTATGTTAAACTAGCATGTTGTCTTTTAGAAAGACAGCCACTGTGGATCCTATACTCTGATATACTCTGAGTGTCATGTCTTGTCGATTTATCCAAGTTCTAGATGTAATGTTTAATTACCCATGCTGAACCTCTAATTACATGGACTCTTAATGTCACTCATTAAGTAAATTTTTAATAAATGAAAAACAATGCATTTCTGTGGAAAAATCTATTAACTAGCGATTAAGATCATGACTTTTTGAAGATATTGCCACTTGGTTATTAGAATGTGTAGCATATTTATGATGACAATTATTTAAATGATATGTCATTATATGTAGAGTTCTATTTGAAATTGGACTGTTCTGTGCCATCTCAGTTACCATTTGATGTGAAATGTTACTTATCAATTTACGATACATGTCATTTCTTTGGGGACATACACCTTATAGACTGGTATTCTAAAAATAATGACACTTAGTGACTGATCTTGAACAATGAGACCAAATGTAGGAAGTCAAGAGATTTTGTGTCAAGCCCTTAAGCTTTGGACCCGACAGAGAACAGTTCCTGTGAACTTTAAAGAATGTGCTATCCACCAAAGACATTAGAAAAGGTCACTATGTAAGATCTTAAAGTAATTATATAGCAGTCCTATTCTGTGGATGCCTTTGGAAATTTGACTTTCATTACTTTATTAGTATTTTCAGTATTTATTGAAACTGCTGGAATTGCCTTAGTTGAGGGAAGACTATTTCAAGACAAAGAAAGTGATTTAACATCCCAACAAAAACATCCCTTTACACATATTTTCCTCAGGACAAACGTTACAATTGTGTATCATTAAAAATTTATTATGGGAGTATTTTTATGGGAGTATTTCTGAAAACACTAACACAGTTCAACACTTAAATTATTAATTTTCATCACAGCAACTTAGAAGATATTTTACATAAAATCAAAGATCAAGATCTTTTGTTATTCTCATTACTGTACATTAAATTAACAATAGATCAACATGGTCCACTGAGTGGAGCTCCAGTCTGTAAGACTCTACGAGGGCCTCCAGAGGCTGCTGTTGACTTGACCTTTTGCTGATTCTTGGCTGGGTTGTTTTTATCATCCTGAAATAAAGGCTTTAAACCATAAGTGTAGGTCTATGGAGAAATAGCAAATAAAGTCAGTTTGTCAGTGAGTAGAGTTTCCTACACCATCCAAAAACACTTTGAAACTGGAGGAAACTCTGACAGGAAGAGGTCAGAATCAGAAGACACGTTTCTGTAGGTCATCAGCTTGCGTTATAGACGGCTCACAGAACACTTAACACTGGTTGAAGTTAGACATTCTCAGTTTCAGCTGTGAAGGGAAGACTTTGAGCTGCAGGTTTGACAGATTGAGTAGCAGTAACAAAGCAATTGCTAAGATAGCATAAGAAAAAGAGGCCTGTCTAGGACATGATGCACCGCCAGTGGACTACTGATGACTGCAAGAAGATCCTATGGATCAATTAATCATGCAGGGTTTTTGTATGCCATCGAGTAGGCAAGAAGATGGTTCCTCAGTGTGTGACATCAAACTGTCAAACATGGAGGAGGAATGTGATGGTCTGGGGTTCTGACTGAATCTAGAGGCGCCGACTTACACTGAGTGGCACCCTGAACCAAAATGGCTACCACTGTATTTTGCAGTGCCATGCAAAACCCTCTGGTGTATGCCTAGTCAGGTCAGGGGTCCAACCTACAGCAAAATAATAACCCAAAACATACCTCCAGTCTATGTCAGAACTACCTTAGAAAACAGGCAAGCCTAGTTCAGCTGGACAACTAAGAAATTGTTGTCACCTCGAGATTCAAACCCAGGTTGTCCACATGAAAGGCTGTGTTATTAACCACCACACCAGAGAATTGTACATTTGCTGGGTGTCAGTACAGACTCTTGTCTGTATCCTGAACAAATCCTCTTTTGCCACTGGTCTTTTTAATAGTTTATTGGCCATTTGTGAATTACATTGATACAGTTAAAGTGAATAACATTTCTTACTATGTTTGCCTCCACCACAAATAGCGGCTATGTATTGCGTTTGCCACTGGCAGTTTTAACAGCGTCTTAACAAGTAATAAGCTTCACCGGTATCTACTAACTTACTGGAATAGTCATAAGAATTTAACAATTGCTGGTGAGTCTGCCAAAGCCATTTCATTTCATGGCATAAGAACATATTTTTTTCTTTCATTCATGAATTACATTTATACAATAACTATCAATAAAGGCTACGATAACTAACTTTTTCATCAAGTGAAAAGACGAGAGAATCGTGGAATCTACCAGAAATAATTAATAAATGTAGTTGCCCTCAATAGATTCAAACATAGGTCTTCCACATGAGAGGAACTGTCTTAAACCACTACGCCACGGCATTACACGTTTCAGCAGTCGCTAGACTCCATTGAGGATTGTGTTAAACTGACTAACGTTTCTCATTAAGTTTACCTCACAGCGTCTGTGAACTGTATTGCTTTTGCCACTGGCCGTTTTAACAGCTTATTAGCCAGTAATTGGATTACTAGTATCTATTAACTTCCTAGGAATACTCATAAAAATTGAGCAATTGGTAGCGAGACTGAATATTAACTATTCTATGCCAGAAACAGTCAATATAACATACACAGTTTCAGCCAGCGAAGTTTTCGTCAATACGGAGTAATTCACAATGTGTACTTGGCTTCCCCTGCGAGGAGATACGAAGTCAGGACCTCCTTAATCTCCTTATCATGGCACCTGTCATTGGGTGGCATATACCAGGCAGGAAGTGAACATTCTGTCCTCAAAGTTGATGTGTTAGAAGCAGGGAAAATGGGCAAGCATAAGGATCTGAGTGACTTTGATAAGGGCCAAATTGTGATGTCTAGATGACTGGGTCAGAGCATCTCCACTGCAGCCCTTGTGGGGAGTTCCCGGTCAGCAGTGATCAGCACCTATCAAAAGGGGTCCAAGGAAGGAAAAGCGGTGAACCGGTGACAGGGTTATGGGTGGCCAAGGCTCATTGATGTACGTGGGGAGTGAAGGTCCAATCCGTATGGTCTAATCCAACAGACGAGCTACTGTAACCCAAATTGCTGAAAAGGTTAATGCTGGTACTGTCCATCACAGTTTGTGGTGTATGGGGCAGCGCAGTAGGAGGTTTTTATTTTTCATTTTTCCCCATCAAAGATTTTAGTTTGTTTTTCAATTAAATTGTTCGCATTATAGGTCACATTAAAAGTGGAAAAAGTTCTGACTTGATTTATCTTTGTCACATTCTTTTACATCACAAAAACCTGGCATTTTAACAGGGGTGTGTTGATTTTTTATATCCACTGTATGTACTTGCCATTTGGCCCACAATTCTTTTGTATACACTCCAGTTCTCTGACATTTTAAGGATGCCTCCCAACTGTTGTTTTCAGATCTCTTCACAGGGTTTTAATGGGATTTAGCTGGACAGACAGCTGGCCACTTCAGAACAATCCAGCATTCAGTCTTGAACTATTCTTGGGTGCTTTTCAAAGTGTTTTTGGGGTTCACTGTCCTGCATTAAAGCTATCACCTTTGACAGAGACTAGCTTTGGACACTGGGCTCGACATTACACTCCAAAAGGCTGTGATATTCTTGTTATTTCATGAACACCATGCACACATGAAAGCCATGCACACGATCAAGGCTTCCAGAACTGGAGGCATTAATGCAATCCCAAAATATCACTGATAATTCTCTGTGTTTTAATGTGGGGAATTTGTTATTTTCTTTGAAGGTTTTATTTCATTTTCTGTAAACACTGAGATGATCTGCTTTATAGAAAACTTCTAGCTTTGTCCAGAGGCGATTGTCCCCCGAAAGATTGGGACATTTTCAGGTGTGTATTAACAAATTGCAAAGTTGTTTTATTATGTCTCTGTTTCAGCAGTGGATGGTCTACATACAACCCTCTTTAATTGATCTGGTGATAGATGGTGCTAGTTGAAATATACCAAATGTACCAAATGTCTCAAGGTCAGCTTGAATCTGCATGAATGTTGATCAAGGTGCTTTCTCTACTATTCTAACAATCGTTCTCTGTGATCTTACTTCAAAACTTTTTTTTGCTACCTCACTATTGATCTTGACTTTCTTTTGCTACCTCACTATTGATCTTGACCTTTTATTGCTACCTCACTATTGATCTTGACCTTTTTTTGCTACCTCACTTTTGATCTTAACCTTTTTTTGCTACCTCACTATTGATCTTGCCCTTGTTTTGCTACCTAAATATTGATCTTGACATTTGTTGTTACTTCACTCATCTGCTACAGCAACTCATCCAGCAACCAATGGTCTTGATTAAAAATGTACATCTTGTACAACATAACATCTGATTATATTATATTGTTAAATTGGATATACTGTATCATATCAAACAAACTCTATGATTATCTAAATGAATAGTTTTGTTTGTAGTGCTTTCCATTGACTGATGAATTTTAAATTAAATCATTCCAAAGGGTTGATTCAGGGGAAAACCCATAGAAACTCATAGAAAACAAGTATGCTTTTGACTGGATTGGCAGCCCTGTAATGTGATGTGACAGGTGACCTACACTCACCACGTTCAGACATGACAGGGGCAATGCATTAATATCTACATTGCCCCAAGGATGTCTTTATATAGTTAACAACTGGTATGAGAATTGTGGAGAAAAAAAACTGTGACTCTCCGAAAATGTAACAGTTTCTACAGCCTACTGGTTCTAAGCTGTCAGCTTTTAAAATATTTCACTTCTCTGACATCCTTTCACCCATGGATCTCTCCCACCTGTGGACACTGTTTCCTGCTATAGTCTCTTGAACCGTTTAGTGTTTGCATCACTTATGACAACTAAAGTCCGGAGTAAGTGGACTTTAGTTGTCATTTGTGCATGGGTCACAATTTAAAAGACACATAAAAGACATTGCTCCTGTGAATGGTTGCATTGGCCAATCAAACATTGAGTAGAACAGCTGGTAAAAGAAACAAGCCAAAAACAACCAAATATAAGCTTCTTTCTATTTCCCTTTATATGGAGTATTTTCCATCCAAACAAAAAGCAGCACATCTGTAAAGTTCACAATAATTTCCCAAATAAATGAAAGAGTGTAGGAGCTGATGTAAACAGAATGCTAGAACTGTTAGTCTAAAAACTGGCATCAAACCGAACTATAATTCTTTTAAAAGGCAAGAGCTTAATTTAAGTGTCAGAGTATCACTTCTGCGGCGCCACCAGACTTTGATCCAGTGGTGCTCTTAACTCATTATAACAAGAAGGGTATAACTATCTGGTCTGCTTTTACGGGAACAGAAACAAGTGCAATTAGTAATGACACGGTGTACCCGATTGTTCTCTGCCAATATTCCCCAGCCAGGCCGCAAAACCTTTACACCATGCATTTACAATTTATAGCTTTTCTTATTTGTTGAATCTGCTAGTATTTCACCTGTATGTATGTCATGTTAGATAGCTATTTTGGGCATTTTTGTTTCATTTATTATCAGTTCATTTGGGGTCAATAATTATACTCTACTTTTCATTTTAAAAGGGCATATGGACCAGTCTAAAATGGTAAGGTAATGTCAATTGTACTGTGTTCAACATTAGCTTTTAGCGATCCTAGTGGCCTTAGGGCAATGTGTATCATATTAGCTTGTTGCTGATTCAGCTATTGTGTTTGCCCTCTATATCCATTTTTATAGGTTATTGCTATATTGTATTGCAGAATATTAGCCGGCACAGCATGACTACTATTGTTGCTGCTATTAGCACACTAGCAGTCTCCTGTTATTCTGGGTTGTGTTGCGGCTCGAAATAAACCTATGTTCTTTACCTTTTTTTTACTACACAACTCCCTCTAACCAGGGACACCTTTCTATCCAGCTTTACCAACAACACTGTGGGTCTTCCACTTACCGGGTGGTGCTCTTTTACATAAAAAAGACATGCTGAGGGGATGGAGAACACCATGTTCAATGGCATTGCATAAAAGAGATCTGTAAGAAAAACAAATCTGAAAACTATTCTGCAAGAATCAGTGAAGAACCTAAGGTTTACTAGCCTGGTTGACTAATCTGTTTAATACCGTTACCAACCTCTCTGAAGTTAATTTTGCCATACATAATACACTGCAAATTGATCTCACGCAATGATGCAACAGCCTCAGATACATTGCCTCAGTTCTCTCTGTAAGCTCACAATGGGTATTGCATAAGCGACAGGACAGGGGTGCAGTGAATATCAAGCAGGCAGAACTGCGCCGGCAAGTGACCCCCAGAGTCTCTGATAGAGCCAGAACAGGCCTGTATCTTTGTATCTTAATCTTACAATCATACACTCCTATCATATCATATGGTTGAATACACTGCCAGATGTCATGGCAGGGTGTTGCAGAATAAGTGTTTCTTTCATCGCGAATACAGTGAAGGAAAAAACTATTTGATCCCCTGCTGATTTTGTACAGTTGCCCACTGACAAAGAAATTATCAGTCTATAATTTTAATGGTAGGTTTTTTTGAACAGTGAAAGAGAGAGAAACAAAAAATATCCAGAAAAACGCAGGTCAAAAATGTTATAAATTAATTTGCATTTTAATGAGTGAAATAAGTATTTGACCCCTCTGCAAAACATGACTTAGTACTTGGTGGCAAAACCCTTGTTGGCAATCACAGAGGTCAGACGTTTCTTGTAGTTGGCCACCAGGTTTGCACACATCTCAGGAGGGATTTTGTCCCACTCCCTCTTCTCCAAGTTATTAAGGTTTTGAGACTGATGATCGGCAACTTGAACCTTCAGTTCCCTCCACAGATTTTCTATGTGATTAAGGTCTGGAGACCGGCTGGGTCACTCCAGGACCTTAATGTGCTTCTTCTTGAGCCACTCTTTGTTGCCTTGGCCATGTGTTTTGGGTCATCTCCCCCACATCGTCCATTGTCCCTTTGATGCAGTGAAGTTGTCCTGTCCCCTTAGCAGAAAAACATCCCCAAAGCATAATTTTTCCACCTCCATGTTTGATGGTGGGGATGGTGTTCTTGGGGTCATAGGCAGCATTCCTCCTCCTCCAAACACGGTGAGTTGAGTTGATGCCAAAGAGATCGATTTTGGTCTCATCTTGCCACAACACTTTCACCCTGTTCTCCTCTGCATCATTCAGATGTTCATTGGCAAACTTCAGACGGGCATGTACATGTGCTCTCTTGAGCAGGGGCACCTTGTAGGCGCTGCAGAATTTCAGTCCTTCACGGCATAGTGTGTTACCAATAGTTTTTTTGGTGGCCATGGCCCAAGCTGCCTTGAGATCATTGACAAGATCCTTCTGTGTAGTTCTGGGCTGATTCCTCACCGTTCTCATCATCATTCCAACTCCAAGAGGTGAGATTTGCATTGAGCCCCAGACCGAGGGAAATTGACAGTTCTTTTGTGTTTCTTCCATTTGCGAATAATCACACCAACTGTTGTCACCTTCTCACCAAGCTACTTGGCGATGGTCCTTTAGCCCATTCCAGCCTTGTGTAGGTCTACAATCTTGTCCCTGACATCCTTGGACAAATCTTTGGTTTTGGCCATGGTGGAGAGTTTGGAATCTGATTGATTGATTGATTGCGTCTGTGGACAGGTGTCTTTTATGCAGGTAACAAGCTGAGATTAGGAGCACTCCCATTAAAATGCTAATTTATTTATGTGTTTTTCTGGATTTTTTTGTTGTTATTCTGTCTCTCACTGTTTAAATAAACCTACCATTAAAATGATAGACTGATAATTGTCAGGAACGGCGTAGGGGTGGAGAGGAAGGGACCAGACGCAGGCAGAGTGGCAGTCGATGGTGTGTCTTTTTAATGAAAAATAACCAAAGTACCAAAGAGTACCAAAAAAACATGCAAACAAAAGGGATAAACCAAAAATGGAACACTCACCACATACATGAAACAAACGAAGACATGTAACAATGACCAACAAATGAGGGGAGCAGAGTCCGGGATGTGTTTGTGAATAAAAAGTAAACCGGGGAAAGCGGGAGACGACGTGGCTGTTTGTCACCTCACCGTCACAATAATTTCTTTGTCAGTGGGCAAACGTACAAATTCAGCAGGGGATAAAATACTTTTTTCCCTTTTCTCACTGTAGAACCGCAGTGAAAGGTAAACTCAAATAACATACATAACATTTATACTAAATTAATAGTAAAATGGTAGAAGCAAACAATTACAATAGGAAAATGCAAACAAAAAGAATGAAAAATACAAGGTCAGTGGGATATATTATACACTGACCTTCAGAAATATTTCTCCCGCTGTTAAAGACAAGCAGAAACAATCATTTTTTTCATTATTTATCAGCATAAGACAAAAAATTGGACAGAAAACAGTAATAATTATCAGGATGGTCAGAGAACAAACAAATGAAATGAGAGGATAAAAAAATTAACAGATCTAAATAACTGTAGGTTGCAAGTTGTGTGAGTGTGTGTGAAAAGAGTTAGCAAATTAGTGAAAAATGTATGAGCTTCAATATATTTTCCCACATCAAACCCACTGTGAGAATACCCAGCGAGTACCTGAACTTGATGGAGATCGATGCATTGTACCTAGAGATGCCTGAGGCCTAGATTTTGAAGCAGGATAATCACTTCAATCACTTGCTTGTAAATGGAGCAGCTGCCAGTGCGGTGAACAGAGCCACAGAGATGGCCCAGACTCTCCTTAATGGCTTCATAACTATATTTAAAAACTTTGGCCAGGCCCAGAGGTTGACTTATCATGAGGCAGAAGAGGAAGTTGCCTCAGGCCTCAATTTATCAGGGTTTTGTAAACTAGGTTTAATTCATCACTTTTAATATAATCTGTATTTTATTCCCCACCTGCAGATCATTTGCTTGAGGCCCCTTCCCAACTAAGACAACAACTCAACTATCATGAGCTGCTCACCTCCCCAGTCTAGCTTTGAGTGGCTTTAGCAGAGATAAGCCATGTATCATAGCCGTGGTGAGGGCCAAGTACAAGCTTTCCGGTGGCTAGCAAACCTACTTCTTGTCAGCTTTGAATTTATTTATAAGGCATCTCAGTCATGGTTATTCTTTTTAAACAGTTATTATGTCACTGAATATCATTATTTGTAATTGCTGAAATGTGGTGATTGCAATAAATATATTTGACACACATATCAAATCTCGCTGAACAGTTTAATTGCAATGCTTGTTGTACTGCAAATATGTCTGGGAGATTATGCTATCTGTGTTCAACAATTTTATGTTTCTTTTTGCTTGCGCTGGAAGTTTGTGAACGTCCACCTCAAGCAAGTTAGAACAAACGAACGAAGTAATAAGACAAAAATATCAGAATGTTTAAATTGAGGCTAAAAAAGAAAGCAGCTAATTAAATAAAACGAGCAGGAGTCTGCAAACATTTCTAAATTAGACATTTATTTCCAAAGCTTGGAAAAATTGAAGTCTATCAAAAAAGTGAGTAAGTATTTCTATTTTGTACAGGTGCTGGTCATATAATTTGAATATCATCAAAAAGTTGATTTATTTCAGTAATTCCATTCAATAAGTGAAACTTGTATAATGTATACATTCATTCCACACAGACAGATATATTTCAAGTGTTTATTTCTTTTAGTTTTGATGATTATAACTGACAACAAATGAAAACCCCAAATTCAGTATCTCAGAAAATTTAAATATTGTTCAATATTGGTTCAATATTGAAGACACCTGGTGCCACACTCTAATCAGCTTTTTAACTCAAAACACCAGCAAAGGCCTTTAAATGGTCTCTCAGTCTAATTCTTTAGGCTACACAATCATGGGGAAGACTGCTGACTTGACAGCTGTCCAAAAGACGACCATTGACACCATGCACCAGGAGGGCAAGACACAAATCATAGCTAAAGAGGCTGGCTGTTCACAGAGCTCTGTGTCCAAGCACATTAATAGAGAGGCGAAGGGAAGGAAAAGATGTGGTAGAAAAAAGTGTACAAGCAATAGGGATAACCGCACCCTGGAGAGGATTGTGAAACAAAACCCATTAAAAAATGAGGGGGAGATTCACAAAGAGTGGACTGCAGCTGGAGTCAGTGCTTCAAGAACCACCACGCACAGAAGAATGCAAGACATGGGTTTCAGCTGTCGCATTCCTTGTGTCAAGCCACTCTTGAACAAGACACAGCATCAGAAGCGTCTCGCCTGGGCTAAAGACAAAAAGGACTGGACTGCTGCTGAGTTATGTTCTGTGCTGAAAGTACATTTTGCATTTCCTTTGGAAATCAAGGTCCCAGAGTCTGGAGGAAGAGAGGAGAGGCACAGAATCCACGTTGCTTGAAGTCCAGTGTAAAGTTTCCACAGTCAGTGATGTTTTGGGGTGCCATGTCATCTGCTGGTGTTGGTCCACTGTGTTTTCTGAGGTCCAAGGTCAATGCAGCCGTCTACCAGGAAGTTTTAGACCACTTCATGCTTCCTGCTGCTGACCAACTTTATGGAGATGCAGATTTCATTTTCCAACAGGACTTGGCACCTGCACACAGTGCCAAAGCTATCAGTACCTGGTTGAAGGACCATGGTATCCCTGTTCTTAATTGGCCAGCAAACTCGCCTGACCTTAACCCTTTAAAAAATCTATGGGGTATTGTGAAGAGGAAGATGCGATACGCCAGACCCAACAATGCAGAAGAGCTGAAGGCCACTATCAGAGCAACCTGGGCTCTCATAACACCTGAGCAGTGCCACAGACTGATTGACTCCATGCCACGCCGCATTGCTGCAGTACTTCAGGCAAAAGGAGCCCCAACTAAGTATTGAGTGCTGTACATGCTCATACTTTTCATGTTCATACTTTTCAGTTGGCCAACATTTCTAAAAATCCTTGTTTTGTATTGGTCTTAAGTAATATTCACATTTTCTGAGATACTGATTTGGGGATTTTCATTATTTGTCAGTTATAAACATCACAATTAAAATAAATAAACTTTTTGAATGGAATTACTGAAATAAATCAACTTTTTGATGATATTCTAATTATATGACCAGCATCTGTAACTGCTACGCCATTTCAGCGAAATTCTTTGATCTGTCATTTATACACTTTTGTGTGTGTATATATATATATATATATATATATATATATATATACATATTGTTTTTTTTACAACGAAAACAGTAAAATGCTCTACTTGGATGGGTGAACACCCCCCTGAGTTAATACTTGGTTGGAACAAAATATTTCTTGAATTACAGCCATGAGTCTTTTTGAATACGTCTCTACTGACTTTGCACACCTAGACAGTGCAAAAACTGCCCATTGTTCCATGCAGAATTGTACGGAAGATCAGTCCAATTGCATGGTGACTGATTATGGACTGCACACTGCAAGTCATTCCACAGATTCTCGATAGCATTTTCAAAAGATCTACAACTAAGATAATCTTTTAATCATATATTACAAATTAGATTAGATTCAACTTAATTGTCGTTGAACAGTACGAGTACAGTACAACAAAATACAATTAGAATCTAACCAGACGTGCAAATAGAAGTAGAGGGCAGGAATTATATAAGTGTTAGGTATAGTGTATGTTACAAGTGGAATGTACTGTATAGATGTGCAATGAAGGCAAATGTAGTGCAGATGACAATTACAAATGAGCAATGAAGGCAAATAGGGGAGGACAGAACATTTACAAGATTTAAGCATATGTATGTAGAAGTGTGAAATAAATAGTTGCGCAAATGAGGCAAATGCAAGTATAATGGCAATTCTGAATGTACAAAAAAGAATGCAAGTACAAGGTAAATTCAAGATGTGCAGTGCAGGCAAATTGAAGGTGCAAGGTGACATGTGCAACTGAAATAGCAGCAATGAGGTTTCCGAGGTAGACACATACATGTAACAACTGAGTTGTTCTGGATCTGGGAAGACTGACGGGCCTTCTTCAGCCCCCTCAAAAAGTACAGGTGCTGTTGTACCTTTTCGACCAGGGTTGAGGTGTTGAGGGTCCAGGAGAGGTAATCTGAGATATGGACACCCAGGAATTTGAAGCTGGACACACACTCAACCTCAGTACCATCGATAAGAACTGGGGTGTGGCTGCAGCCTTTAGACTTCCTGTAATCCACAATGAGCTCCTTGGTCTTCTTTGCATTGAGGGCCAGGTTGTTGTCAAAAATATTATGTCCACTCACAGGTGAAGTGAATAACACTGATCATCTAACAAGGGCACATATCGAAATCTGGGTAGATTAGATGGTAAGTGAACAATCAGTTGTCATAGTCAATGTGTTGGATGCAGGAGAAATAGGCAGAAGTAAAGGCCTGAGGGACGTTGACAAGGGCCCAATTGTTATGGCCAGATGACTGGGTCAGAGTATCTCTGAAACAAGATTTTCTGTGGGTTCAGGTCTGGAGACTGGCTAGGCCACTCCAGGACCTTGAGATGCTTCTTACGGAGCCACTCCTTAGTTGTTCTGGCTGTGTGTTTCGGGTTGTTGTCATGCTGGAAGACCCAGCCACGACCCATCTTCAATGCTCTTACTGAGGGAAGGAGGTTGTTGGCCAAGATCTCGTGATACATGGCCCCATCCATCCTCCCCTCAATACGGTGCAGTCGTCCTGTCCCATTTGCAGAAAAACATCCCCAAAGAATGATGTTTCAACCTCCATGCTTCATGGTTGGGATGGTGTTCTTGAGGTTGTATTCATCCTTCTTCTTCCTCCAAACACGGCGAGTGGAGTTTAGACCAAAAAGCTCTATTTTTGTCTCATCAGACCACATGACCTTCTCCCATTCCTCCTCTGGATCATCCAGATGGTCATTGGCAAACTTCAGATGGGCCTGGACATGCGTTGGCTTGAGCAGGGGGACCTTGCGTGTGCTGCAGGATTTTAATCCATGACGGCGTAGTGTGTTACTAATGGTTTTCTTTGAGACTGTGGTCCCAGCTCTCTTCAGGTCATTGACCAGGTCCTGCCGTGTAGTTCTGGGCTGATCCCTCACCTTCCTCATGATCATTGATGCCCCACAAGGTGAGATCTTGCATGGAGCCCCAGACCGAGGAAGATTGACCGTCATCTTGAACATCTTCCATTTTCTAATAATTGCGCCAACAGTTGTTGCCTTCTCAACAAGCTGCTTGACTATTGTCCTGTAGCCCATCCAAGCCTTGTGCAGGTCTAAAATGTTATCCCTGATGTTATCCTTACACAGCTCTCTGGTCTTGGCCATTGTGGAGAGGTTGGAGTCTGTTTGATTGAGTGTGTGGACAGTTGTCTTTTATACAGGTAACAAGTTCAAACAGGTGCAGTTAATACAGGTAATGAGTGGAGAACAGGAGGGCTTCTAACAGGTCTGTGAGAGCCGGATCAAATACTTATGTCATGCAATAAAAAGCAAATTAATTATTTAAAATTCATACAATGTGATTTCCTGGATTTTTGTTTTAGATTCTGTCTCTCACAGTTAAAGTGTACCTATGATAAAATTTACAGACCTCTACATGCTTTGTAAGTAGGAAAACCTGCAAAATCGGCAGTGTATCAAATACTTGTTCTCCCCACTGTATATAGATGAGATAAGGTGCTTAGCAAGTACAGAGATCAAAGAACAGCTCAGATTTGTCTATTGTTTAAAAGTTATGTTTTTACACTATTTACAGTGTACTGTATCCTGTAAATTGACATCTTAATGTTACTTAACGATAAAGACTAGGATATCTGTGATTAATTTAAAAAAAATCTGAACCTCCCACTTTGGACTGCATGTGTAATGTTTATATGGTCACAATCAAAATACATTTACTATCATACATTCAAATTTTGGAATTTCAGGGGAGTGGTTTTGATTGCATGAGGCAGATATGAATACACAGCCTTTGGGCACCGTTTTTTGGCTTGACAGTTTCACTTATACAAACACTGGAAATAAATATAACATTTTGATAAAACAAACAATGATCAACAGTTGTGTAGTAGGGTATTCAAAGGGGGAACAAAACACTTATTTTGTCTTATTTATTATAGTGTCAAATAAAGTTATAGGAAAACATGACTCCAGAAAATCATTCCATGATCAATGATTTCTGGATTAGGAAATGTCACTGCCACAGTCCCTATCACGAAATATTCCATCTGTTTTCACAGATAAAACGTTCTCATGAAATAATCTTTTAGATGGAACAGAATTCATCCAGTTCTCATTAGTTGTCTGTTCATAACATGCCAGTGAAGCAGCACTCTAATTGGTCAAAAACACCCAGAGGCAAGCTAACTCTCCTGCTCCTACGTCCTCTTCATTCTTCTCCTTATTAAAACCCATTGGATGAGGGGCCAGAGGGTCGGAATGCAGAGTGTCCTGCTATTGAAATCTACCCAGTCTGCCTTTTTACACCAATTAGCTTCACCTTAGTTGAGTGCTGCCAGCTGCTGTGGGCATAATCTGTGAAACACTGCTTAACATGTGACAAAATTGGTGAAACAATTCCCAATCTGTCAAGTAAGTATGAAATACAGCTCCGGAAAAATGTAAGGGACCACTGCACCTTTTTGTTTCCTTTCTAAAAAAGTTGAAAAGGAACATTTTGAGTGAGGAACAGAAGTGTTCAATTTGCAGCGGTCTCTTAATTTTAACCCGCCCGTTCCCCACACAAAACCTTCTTTTTCAACTTTTTTGGAAAGGATAGTAAAAGGTGCAGTGGTCTCTTAACTTTTTTCCAGAGCTGTATAACAAATAAAGAGTATCTGTTGAACACATTAATAAAAATCAATTGAATAAATCTCTAGTTGTCAGTATTGTTGAAACAGAATGTTCAAATAGCTACTAGCTAACTAGCAAAAACACAATAGATACCCAAACTTGCCATTCCTACATGTTTCGTTCAATACATATACTAGACCTCCATATCACGGAGGACCGGACAACTGAAAGTATATTGCAGAGGCCTAGTGAATCATGGCCTTGTCTATGGGGCTACACCATTGTGACCAACCTGAATTTTATCAGAGTTGTGCCTTCCTCACTATTGTGTCGGTGTGGAAGGACCTGTCCAGATCCTTTGATATTCACGCTCTGTGTTGACGCTGGGGGAGAGGTTCTATCCTGGCACCATTCTGTGAAGACCCTAACCTCCCTGTTTCCTCAGTTGTCATTGTTTGCGATCAAACCACCCACTGACATCAGATGTTGGAGTTGTGTACAGCGTGGTGTGGTCATTGCAGCATCCTGTATTTGTTGGTGCAGTGCACAAATTGCAGTGCGTCCAGGGAATCAAGTATGTTTGCCGTAATGTTACCCTTGACAAGCCATGTTGACAGAAGTAATTCTAACTGGTTGACGGTCCTTTAGCTCAGTAACTTTGACCTGCCTGGGTACTGGATTGATAATGGACATCCTGAAGCACGTTGGGAAAGTAATAGGTTGAATATTTCTGTGAATAGTCCAGCCAGCCGGTCTGTGAATTCCTGAGGACGCAACAAGATTTGCTGTCCGGGCCAGCTGCCTAACGAGAGTTAGCACGATTGAAAGACAGTCAGATGACATCCATGAAGAGCGAGAGCCTGCTTTCCTTGTGAACAGCAGCGGCCCTTGTTGACATCCTGATGTTGTTTCCTTCAAACTGATCATAAAAAGTAATTTAGCCTGTGTGAGTGGTCGTGTCCATGATGCAGTTGGTTTTCCCTTCACAATCTGTTATTGAATAAAGTCCCTGCCACTTTGTGTTTCTGATACGGCCACTTTGATGGAGTACCACTGCCTCTTTATAGCCTTGCAGAAAGCCTGGCTAGTTCGTTATTACGCCTCCACACTCCTAAACAGTTAAATATTGCCATGTTTTATCACTAAAATAAATTCTGATCGTCATAGTTGGAACAACCTACTTTATACACTTCCAGATGAACCTTGAAACCTAATCAGCATGTTCATCTAAGTTGTTTTCAGAAGGGGATCAAAAACAAACTGTAACATATCATATATAATACAGCATGTATATTGACACGTAGATAGCTGTATCTCACTTCACCCCCAGTTCGTGGAATACAATCAGACCATTTTTATTACAACCTCACTGCTGGAGCCAGAGCACACTGATGAAAAGACTTAAGTAGCGTTCAATTCAAAGCCGTGGGCCTGCAGGGAACTTCCTCACTGGTTGCCAAGTGTCTGGGGCTAAAACGCCGGTTTCAAAGACACTGGAGAAATTAGAAAATTTCTCCTAAAAATGTTGTTGTAATTTGTGCCGTGCGTGTGTCTGTTGATTGATACTCCACATTATGTCAACATGACTCAAGGACCTTTGTAAGAGAGATTTAGCTAGTGTAATATATAGCAGTAAACCCATACAGACCGGTGTTGTGACTTTTAGCGGCGAAAGACACCCTTGATCAATGGCTTAGTGTTTGAGGCATAAAAGGAGCAATGTGCCTGAGAGAAAGCCTGTCTTTCTGTGCCCCTGCTAAATGCAGCTGGCTGGGGGACACACCAGTAGGCACTGATCCACAGCCCCTGTTAGATCAGAATTAGCTTTATTTACCTTTCAGTCTTTTAGCAGACACATTTCTCCAGAGGCATAAATGTTACTTACAGCAGTGGCTGTGTAGATTTCCATACTTATATCATACTGCTTTTTAAAAAATACACTGTTACCATAGTGTAATTGTTGAGGAATGGCAGGCCAATTAGCCAGGTAGCCAATGGGGTGAGGGTAACAATGCTTCATGGGTCAATGTGCTTGCGCCCCTGTGTGAAGCTGTTGGACGGTAAAATATTTTGTACTGTATGTAAACATGCCGAAAAAACGCTTTTCTTCAATGCAGAGTTTAAGCTGAGGGGTTGTAATGGCTTCACTTCTCCCAAAACAGAATTACCTTTTTACTCCATGATTGCTTTCATTTTCTTTTCTGAAGGTGTTGAACAATGTTGAACTGGATCTGCAACAATCACAAACATACAAGACCTTCAAGAAGGATTGACAAGATTTGAAGGTAGGGCCTCATGAGATTACAATCTAAAGTCAACTTTATGATGATGATGGCAATGTTTTTATCCAATAAAATATTTACCTACTTTACCAATGTCTACATATTTCCAAGCCTCTGTAATGTAATATAGAATAATGTCATTCGGCCCGTGTGAAGTAATTAGCCTCTGTGTAAAGTCCTTAACCATTGTGCAAAGTCATTAGTCCCTATGTTAAGTAATATGTCCATGTGTTAAATCATGAGCCCCTGTGTAAAGTCATTATCACCTGTGTAAAGCCATTAGCTCTTGTGTAAAGTCATAATCCCCTGTAGAAAGTCATTTGCCCTTGAATTAAGTTAATAGTCCCTGTGCAAAGTCATTACCCATTGTAGAAAGTCATTACTCCCTGTAGAAAGTTGTTAGTCTCATTACCCAACAAAAAATTCTACATTGTAGAATGTTGAAAACAATGACAATGATGTAACTGAGTGATTGAATAGTCACTGGTTCTTTCTGGTCTGGTTATGTAAGAATGACAAAGAATCTTATCCACATGAGAGCCCCCTGGGATATCCACGCCCCAGTGTGTGGAGTTGAAGAGGAGGAGCTGGTCTGTTGCTCTCTTTCAGGACCAGCTGTCATAGGCTAGCTGGCAGGAGGGACACCATCATCTGACCACTGTTAGCATTAAATACAAAAGTCAGGTAGTGGTTAATTGATAATTGCACATATTCCTGTTTTTTTATTTTCTTATTTTCTTATTAGACAGTGCTCATGGAACAGGAGATACGAATACACATGATCTGCTGCAGTCTGTTAAACTCTGGCCCACCCCTGGCAGACATGGTACAGTCTGACAGCAGTATAGAAAATGGCCTTGGAACCCTTGGTTGGGCTGTACAGGGATAAGATATGTTGCACCATCATGTAAACGTTAACAGAAAATAGCAGCTATGATTAAAAGAATGGAATTCTAACAATGTTCAGTAATAATTAAAGCACTATCCGATATCTTTCCCAATTATCACAGTGAGTAGTGCAAGCTATTGATCCACTATAGCTGGAGAGGGATACATTTGAGATCTTTTCTTGTTTTTCATCCACATTACTTTTTTTTACCCCCCTTCTCTCCATCTCTTTATCTATATCTGCAAGAACATCAAAGATCTTTAGATTCTGTTTCAATAAAAGAGGACTGTTAAGTTCTGTAGCCTGAATGCCCTTAATGCACTATGTGCTTCATGCTCAATAGCTTAGCTATTAGGGGCTATTTGAGACAATGTATGAATACCCTTCTTCTGGACTGGACTACGCAGAACAGTACTGCACTTTTCAAAATTAGGAGGGACCCCTCACATGCAGTAGTGTATGAAATGATGAGACAGTTTGTAAACAAGGTGTATGATATGATGAGACTGTGGTAAAAATGTGGATGTTATTACGATACTGTAAGTAAATAAGGTGTTTTATATGATGAGATTGTGTTAAAAATGTGTATGTTATTATGATACTGTATGTAAATAAGGTGTTTTATATGATGAGACTGTGTAAAAAATGTGTATGTTATTATGATACTGTATGTAAATAAGGTGTTTTGTATGATGAGACTGTGTGTTAACAAGGTGTATTAAATGATGAGACTGTTTGTAAACAAGGTATATTATATGATGAGACTGTGTGTAAACAAAGTGTATTATGTAATGAGACTGTGTGTAAATAAGGTGTGTTATATGATGAGACTGTGGTAAAAATGTGGATGTTATTATGATACTGTAAGTAAATAAGGTGTTTTATATGATGAGACTGTGGTAAAAATGTGTATGTTATTATGATACTGTATGTAAATAAGGTGTTTTATATGATGACACTGTGTGTTAACAAGGTGTATTAAATGATGAGACTGTTTGTAAACAAGGTATATTATTTGATAAGACTGTGTGTAAACAAAGTGTATTATATAATGAGACTGTGCGTAAATAAGGTGTGTTATATGATGAGACTGTGCGTAAACAAGGTGTATTATATGATGAGGCTGTGCGTAAACAAGGTGTATTATATGATGAGGCTGTGCATAAACAAGGTAGATTATATGATGAGACTGTGCGTAAACAAAATGTATTATATGATGAGACTGTGCGTAAACAAGGTGTATTATACGATGAGACTGTGCGTAAACAAGGTGTATTATACGATGAGACTGTGCGTAAACAAGGTGTATTATACGATGAGACTGTGCGTAAACAAGGTGTATTATACGATGAGACTGTGCGTAAACAAGGTGTATTATACGATGAGACTGTGCGTAAACAAGGTGTATTATACGATGAGACTGTGCGTAAAAAAGGTATATATGATGACCCTCAAGTAGTGCTGCTACACTATAAATAATTGTGTCTACTAATAATCTACTAGGGTAACTACAGATTATAATTTAAACATTATACTATAACTATCTTACATCATACTCAACATAATAAAGGATTGTTAAAGCTTTCCAAAAGTGAGATAAAAACATGGTAACCAATAAGATTTTTAATCCAATTGCCCCGACCAAATCCCTTCAGATATTGTCTGAGGTCGATTAGTCTAAGAACAAACAGCTACATCGTCACACTGCGACGGTAATGACATAATACTGGAACACATGTCAGAACGGCGGACAGGGGGAGGGGAGGAGGTCTACAGAGGCTCCACAGGCAGTGTTGTTGTTGTTCTTGTTGTTGGCCAGATCTGGGCTGCCATTTTCCCCCCCGCTGGGGCGCAGAGTCCAGGATGCAACAGCCCACTTCCTCTGCAGCTGTGAGGAGGTTC
This sequence comes from Esox lucius, assembly GCF_011004845.1. Lineage (NCBI taxonomy): Eukaryota > Metazoa > Chordata > Actinopteri > Esociformes > Esocidae > Esox > Esox lucius. Next base: position 15,285,247 of record NC_047585.1, read on the forward strand.
TGGCGTGTGACAACGGAATCGTATCCAGGGACACACCAGAGGGACGCGCATGACTGGGGGAGCTTGACAGGGCGTGTCCCCTCTCAACCCAGCCCCCGCCCCCACCCCTGCCACCCTGGGGAGGAGGGTGAAGAAGTGAGGGTCGTAAAAGACTGTATAGTTTCTCCCTTTCTTTTTTACCGCAGTGTTGGGTACAGTCTGTAGTTTTTCCTATTCTGACCTGGGGTAAAAATATTAATGACCGGGCTGTTAATACAAGCCCTAGAGTTTCCTTGTTAGGTCACGTAGCGGAAATACTCCCAGCTACAGTCATAGAGCTTGTCAAACTGCCATAGACTGCATTGGGAAATTAAATACTACCCAAGCCTCTGAGTGGAAGAACAAAGTACAAGGATCATACAGTGAAGAGATACTGGATGTATCTTTTATGTTTCTTAACCCCCCCCCCCCCCCACATCAGATCATCCTTCCTTTGAACTGGCTTGAGGTTTATATAATAATCCTGATTCTTCCTCTGAACTGGTTTGAGGGTTATATTATAATCCTGATCTTTCCTCTGAACTGGCTTGAGGGTTATATCACAATCCTGATTCTTCCTTCAAACTGGCTTGAGGTTTAGTTTATAATCTGGATCATCTCACTGAATTTGCTGGAGGTTTATGATCCTGATTCTTTGTGAATATTCTGCAGCACACTGAAACTCTGAGCCTTCCGTAGACTCTTACAGAGATCTGTAAAACCTCCACAAATGAAAACTACAATGTCATAGTGAAAATAAGTTACAGTATTGAAAATTAAATTCCTTTTTAATTACGGGAAGCTGCATAATACAAAAGTAAATGCATTCAAAGGTGCATGACTCATCATTTTTCTAAGTGCAGAACTTTTGAGAGCAGAGCAATGAATCTGAAGAGTAATGAAATGCAGATTTGGTTCAATTTATGGAAAAAAAAAAGGAATCAATACAGATTAACCTAGTAAACACAAAAGTCATTATTCTGTCCGTATTTATTTATTAAATTGTTCATTTTATTATTTCCAGAATGATGCTGTTTCTGATGTAATAACAGAGGACGTTTTCTAATTACGATCTACATGGTTTTAGCAGTTCAGTGGTCTGCAGTTCAACCACCTGCCTGCCAAACAGGTCTTTGCTCTAAACAAGTTACAGGCTGCTCTCAGGGTGTCATATCTCAGTGTGGGTTGATGGATGCTCCACTCCCTGCACAGCTCTGGGGCCCAGGGGGCAAGGTAGACTCTGTAGACAGATGGGTCGCTTTCGGCAGTGGACCGGTGCTCCAGCTTCAATTCCGGCGCCAGACTGGGAGGAAAAGTACAAAATGGGAAATGCAACACTTGTAATGACACTGTCATATCTGCTTGTTGTCCTAGCTAAACTTGAGCACGACCCCCATCTCCACTTCCTCCATTTTACGCCCTGCCCATCCAGCTTTTGTCATTGCCTTGATGACGTTGTTCTTGGGTCTGATAAATCAGATAATAGGCCCCAGGAGGGCTGAGTGCTGGGGGCTAAAGGCCCGGGCTCTGCCTTTGGTCTCATACTACCAGCAGGAGGATGAGTTATACTGTCAACCCACACCTGTGTGGCTCTGAACGACACAGACTCCATCAAGTCTGCAGACGACACCCCTGGTCATAGATCTGACAACCAATGAGTCAGCCTATAGGGAGGAGGTATGCAGTCTGGCATGGCGGTGCCGTGACGACAACCACTCCCTCACCGTCAGCAAAACCAAGGACACGCCCCGACCCACATCGATGTTGCTGCAGTGGAGAGTCAGCAGTTCATCGATGTCCACACGGCTGAGGACTTGGAATCAACGCCACGGTGTTGCCAAGAGGGTGCCACAGCAACTCCACTCTCCAAGGTGACTTGAGATATTTCCCAAGCCACCACGGGTCCTTTTCAAATGCTACCATTGAGACTTTACTGACCGCCTGCGTTGCTTCTGTGAAAGTGAACAGCTCTGCACACGAACGCGGGTTCCTCCAGAGGCTGGGGAATGTACTCACATCCATCCGGCACATCTACCCCAAACGACGCACGACAAATGCCTGCTGCACTGTCAAGGACACTTCACATCCCAGGAACACACCTCCACACATGGTCATTTATCAAAGCATGTGTTCTCATACTAAGGGCGGCAAGATCGTTTCTACCTGCAAGTCATCAGGGCGCTGAATACCTGACCTGGTCTAATCATGCACCTCGACTGTGTGCCCATTTCACTCTGTTCACTCTGCTCTGCTGGGCCCACATTCACCCATACGGACACACATGGTCAACACTAACCCATATCCATCCGGCAGCAGCCCCTTAGACCAGGCCACACTACACTAGGCCCGGTGAGATCCGGTTGAAAACATTTGGGTGATGGAACCTACTTTAATTGGTAACGCCTTAAAACCCGATCAAATGCCTTGCTTGAGCTGCAAAAGGTACTCGCTGAATATGTTCTTAGCTCCATGAGATGCCTTGCTTGAGCTCCAAAAGGTACTCGCTGAATATGTTCTTAGCTCTATGAGATGCCTTGCTTGAGCTCCAAAAGGTACTCGCTGAATATGTTCTTAGCTCCATGAGATGCAGTCCTACAGAGTCATCTGTAAAATCGAGATGCTCACTGATAATCATAAATAGATTCCAACAACTTCCTTATTCACGATGGACCATGGATTACTCTGGGTTGTCAGTGCTCTCTTCCCGTGAAACTTGATGTGAATTTGAACAAAACTATAATATAATATAATAATATAAAGAATAATATAATATATATAAAAAGATGGTTATTTATCAGCAATGTTGCAAGCTAGCATAAGTAATTTAAAACTCTCTGCAATGTATTTTAGGTTTCCTAAAATGTAACATCCGGTAGAATATATTAGCCGAATATTATATTAGCACTGGGAGCGCAACTCAAGCCTTTTTTGAAACTCAATTGTTTTCAGGCATTCAAGGAGGTGTGACGAGATCTGGAGGTATGGCCTGGTGAGACTAGTCCAGCATGTAGCTGGAACATGATGTGTAATTTGGTTGTAAAATCCAATGCATGAAACGTCAGACTCACCCTGTGTGTGTATGTACATTCTCTGTGTTATTAGTATATTATATATTATGTTCATTAATTTGTATAATTATTATCTATTTCATTCTTTGTAAATGTTGTCTACTTATCCTTCTAGTATTGCCGAGTAGCAACCCGCAAATAAATACATGGTTCTGTGGTTTGCCTCTTCTATCCTGTGCATAAGACCATTAAACTTGTAACTTGTACTAGAGTTATGACTCCAACATACAGAAAGTTGACACGATTTACTGTGCTGCTGAAATAGGCAGGTAATGATGTTCACAGGTGAGGTTAGGTTGATTAGTTACTGGAAAAGCCTGCTCCAGACCGTGTGACCGTGTTTACCATCCTTGCTAAGTATTACATTGACATGTAGCCAAATACTGAGTGGCACTGGCAATGTTGATATACAGTTACAGAGGATGAGTACAATAAGTGCCTTGGTACTCTCACTAAGTGATTCATCACAAAGCTTAACAGCGCCAGATCAATATCAATATCTAGCTTCATATTTGTAATCCTCATAAGAATTACTGTGTTGTTTTCAAAAGACTTTCATATTCCAATATATTATTGTTTAATTATGAACAAGTAGTGCTTCAAAGACATTTGTCTCTATGAAACGGACGAATCTTGCTCATTAGAAACACTTCAAAGTAAATCCATCTATAATGGATGAAATGTGGATCTTTTACACATTTGGAATGGCTTTTAAGTGAAGTGCTCAGCAACATCTGGAGTTTGCTGAGTCAAACAGAAACACAACAAGAGGGGACAATAGGGATGAGGAGATCTTTTCAAAAGCACTCCAGGAACATTCCATTGAGGAACAGCGATTAGGAGGATGCTACCACACCATCTAACCCAACAGAATGATAACAGTAAAGAATCAAATCCACCCAAGCCTTAACCTACCCCTCTTCAGTGTTAATGCTTCACTGTAGACAGACTGGGGACTTGCCACGTTGAAAAAATGCAAATGTCAGTCTCTGAAGAAAAGCTGAATTCCATAAAGCTAGGGAGATCGGTTACTGAACATGCCCTAAGTTAAAACACAGATTGTGGCAACACCACTCAATCCCAATTCCCTCCGCAAGAGGCAAGGTCACATTGCTGTCCCCCAGAGGTCCAGTAGGGGGGAGGCGGGTTGAGTTCTGACCTTAAAGGATTCTCAGTGCTAATATAAAAACTGGCAGGTCCGAATCACAGATGAACAGAGGATTAAATGCTGGCCTAACACACTGACAGGCAGTGGTATCAAAACAGGTAATGATTTCATCATCTTACAGTTGCTGCTGACTGAGTGTGTGTTTATACCCCCTTCCAGCCACACAGGACAAACTGCATACTTTTCCACAGTGGTAATTGTGTAAACACCCAGTGATACTTGCTTGGTAGTGTTTCTGGGAAATAAATGTGTTCTATGAAAGCAGTGAACAGTATAAACATGGCCTAGAATCAAAACAAGGTAGTGAGAGTGGAGAATGATTTAATCCAGTGAGTTGGCCATATCTGGAAGATCTAAACCAGTGAGTAGGCCATGCCTGGATGATGTGAACCACTGAGTAAGCATATGTCTGGATGGTCTGAACCAGTGAGTAGGCCATGCCTGGATGATGTGAACCACTGAGTAAGCATATGTCTGGATGGTCTGAACCAGTGAGTAGGCCATGCCTGGATGATGTGAACCACTGAGTAAGCATATGTCTGGATGGTCTGAACCAGTGAGTAGCCCAGTAGGCAAGTTATTTCATGAAGTAGTACTACAAGATAAATGTTGTTTCATAACATTTTTGGTTTCCTTCTGAAGCTAGATAGAGTTTCTCCAAGTCAGTCCCTGGATAGAGGACCAGATGCTGCAGGGTGTGGTGTTGGAGGGCCAGTAGGTGGCAGTCTTTACTCTGGTCTAAATATCAAGTTCCAAATGCCCCATGGCAGTGAAAGGGAAATAGCCCTAAGCAAGGTACTATCTTCTGGGATGGGATTTTAAACAATCCTATCTGTCTGGAGTCTTTGTGGTCACTGAAGATCCAATGGCACTCCCCACTGTCAACCCCTGCCTCTGCTATATTTCTGACCCTCGTCATCATGGTCATTTAATCGTTCCTTACCAAATGTTGGGGTCATTCCACAAGAAAGAAAGTTTAAATAGTAAATTACTAAAAGTAAATTACTAAAATGTTAACGTTATGCATTGTTAAGCAATAAAGCAAAGCTGTGTATTAATGGACCAACTATGTTTGATTTCTGTGTGCAAAGTTGACTGTTCTATCGCATTTTTATTTTTTCTTAAATTAAATATAATGTACTAACTTCTCTGCAAGCACACTCTCCTAGCTGTTATCTGGAACTTGCGCGTCTTCTCTACCTCAGCCTGGCGTACCTACCTCCCTCCTCTTCACGCTGCTTCTCTTCCTCATACTCGCACGAAGCTCGTTTACTCCCTCCTACTGCTGTTCCCTCAAAGCAGGGAATAACGACGGGGAGGAGGCAGATTTGGATTGATTCGCTCGCGGTTCTCAACGTCAATGGTCCACACCTGGATGTGTGTTTGACAGAAAGGTATGTGAAAACATTTTACATCGTATTATTTACATTCCATACATTTGGTGCTTCCATATGGAATACTTATCACGCTCAATCTCTCCTTACTTTTTTACGAATGGTTCCACATACATGTCAGCTACAAAAAATTGACGTAGGCTATGCCATTTTTTATAATAGGAAATGTTGAATGGCCGTTTGTAAGCTTAGGCTTAGCCGGATTCCGTTACATTACCCCTCCAGCTTGGTGTACTACACAATCGTGGGATCTGCTGCAATAACTTTGTGCAATAGTAGGAGGTTGCTTGTGAAATACACTTTGGAGCGAAATGTCGTTCTAAATCGTATATTTTGCAGGGGAGCCAATGTCAGTGCTGGTTTATTCTGCAATAATTCAATTCTATACGATTGCCTAAACGTTCCTCTAGAGGATAGATATAGCATAGCGAATATGATTCCGAGGGGAACAAACACAGCCTATCATAATATCCCGCATGTTTATGCGCACCGTCGTCAGGAATTGTGTGGAGCCAATGTGTGGCAGGAGGTGATAGGAAAGAAATTAGGTTTCATTTCCATGGTACGTTTTAGGGCTCCAGAGGCACAACTCTGACAGCTCCCACCCCGCCCTAACTACGAACTGACAGCATTAATAACAAACCTTGCCTAGCCTGTTCTCCATGATGTCATAAAGTGGTACTCAACTGGTGGGTTCTGAATGGGTCGCGGGTGTAAAAAAAGAGAATCAAATAAACAACAAGATGAAATTACATAAACTGATACCAAGAAGATACTGTGAATAATAAAGTAAAAATATTGTCTGAACAGTTTTTACTAAATATTTTCTGTATAACGCTATTAACAGCCCTATATAGCAGATACAGATGGGTGGACAAAATAACGGAAACGTCCAATTATAAATTAATAAGGATTTAATTAATGATTTCGGCCACCCTTTGCCGTTCGGAACAGTTCGAATTCATCTTGACATAATGTCATACAAGTCGTAATCTGTGAGTAGTGGGATGTTGCACCATTCTTCCAGAAGAAAAGCCATCAGTTCTTTGGGGAGTGAAGGAGGCTGAAATCTACTTCACGCTCTGCTCTCCAGAGGTGTCCCATAGAGGTTATATAATGTAAAGACTGGGAGATTGGAAAGGCCATGGAAAGCATATGAGGTTATTTGGTGTTCATGAAACCACTCTTGAATTTGTTTGTATGGGGTCATCATCATCCTGAAATATTAGGACATCATGAGGGGACCATGTTTGCACGGACCCAATGAATCCCAAGACATGGCTGCCCATGCCATTATGGATCCCCCACCATGTTTAATAGTTGGCAGCAGATATTGTGGGCTGAAACCATACTTATGCTTTCAACAAATGTTTCTCCCATCCAGATGTAGGGAATAGGGTGAAAGATGACTAATCAGACCATATTCATTTGTTTCCATTGGTCAGGCATCTTGGTTGGCCATGGGTACAAGCGGTTTCTAAGTGGCAAACCTGCTGTAAATTCAAGCTTTGTGAAGCTCACGACAGACCATTTCTGAAATGCTGAGTCAATTCTGTGGACATTTTTGAGGCTTTGCTTTTGGGGCATTTAGCAATTATCCTGTAAAGCGTCCTTCTATCCCTGTTGGTCAGCTTTGACTGTTCCTTTTTGCTGATGCAATTTATCCACTTTTAGCATGTGCTGTCTTGATTTTCCTCTTGACGCATTGAGTAGTTTAGCAGTTTTTGTGACTAACAATTTGGCTTCTTTTGAACTCTGTTAGTTAACCTATGTTGCTTTGAAAACTCAAATATCAATGTCCATATTTTATAGCTGATACATGCTCTATTGGCATTTAACCTAATGTTACATCTGCAGCTGTGTTTGTAATTATGATTTAGTACTCTTAAATATAACAGTCCTTTTCCAGTAGCTGTTTCTGTAATTTTGTACAACCCCTCACTTTTGGTTTGAAATGAGTGAGATTACGTTTTTAGACTTACACAATCTGGTTTGATTTGATTGCTGAGGCAAAACCAAATGAGATCTAGAGATAAAAAACTAGATTCAACTAAATATTATTGGGAGATCACTTTGTTTGCTAAATGCTCAAAAGCACTAAAAATGACATTTTCCTATATTCTTGATGATATGTCTACACCATTAAGTCAAAATTACACTTTGAAATGTAGAAGATTATGCTGTTGTATCTTCTACTTTAAATGTGTGAATCTCAATCAAGGAATTTCATCATGTTTAGTTGGAACAGTAAGTTTGGCCAACTGCATGTTACAAGGTTTGTTGTATTATAAGACCAGGGACCGTTCATCTGGGTAACTGGGTAGGCCCTCAATTGATGGATAGCATTTCAATCAGTTACGTCACTTGCTCTGAGACCTTAAAGTCGTTTTTCCCTTGTGTCTGTTTAGCCTGAAGCTGTAATCCTTCTATGGATGGAGGCCTTCCACAGCAGTGAAAAATGCCCATTCTATTCTGTTCTATTTGGTTCTGTCCTGTTCTCTTGTCTTCTGTGGTTTTGTTGTCAGGTGGGCGGCATCTCATTTTAGGTCCATCAAGGAGAAGGAAGTTAGATCGATGACTAATCATTGAGCTGTTATATTCAATACATTGCCAGGTACACTGATTTACCATGTCTCACAGAGTGCCTGTATCTTCATTATAACCATTTAATCAGGCATTAGAATCCATGTCCATAAATATGCCTTCTGCGCTATCTATGCGTTCCTGCGTTTAGCTTGTGTGCCAGTGGTGAGCAGGCGGCTTGAATCCTACACAGTCTTACAACAGAACCTGAACAGCGTTCTCGCCCAGCTCATTGTTTCACCTCCTTCACAGCATGATAGTCATTGTCTGATAGTTGAACTGAGCCCAGCGCAGCTACAGTATCACGTAATACTGTGTCTCTAGCGAACCGTTGCTAGACTCACTTCCTTGAGTATTCATCTTGTGACCAATGGTATCTCACATCTCCTCTTCTGACTGCAATATATTGATTTGGTTCCCATCTAGGGTTTCAACTGATCTCTCAAATGTCTATGCAAATTTAAAATTAGCACAAATGCACTTGCTTGACGCTCCCACCCAATCTCGCACCCATGTTGTGATACCAGGTTCAAAGTATTGGTTTTTTGTTAAGGTCCCCTGTTTTTGAGTCATCTGTTAACTTCGAGGAGCCTTCTCAGTTTCCTGAGGGATAATTGAGGATAACAACATATCATACCAGGACCCCCTTCTGGGCCTTCTGTTAAGTATGGAGACCGGAGGGCCACTTTAACCAGTCAAAATGAATGGCTGAACCATCACAACCCTGTGTTTATAGACAAATGTAGGATGTCAAAGGGAGATGGTGATAGCTTGTTTTTCACACAATGCATGAACACACTCAGTCTGACAGACCGGTGCTTACGCATTCACACACACACACACATTTGTCTTTCTATCTTTGTGAGAACCTGAGACCTAATCCATACATCAGTTTTCCCTATTCTCTAGCACTAGCCCTAACTTTTACCCTAAGCTTAAGCTCACTAACCTAACTTTTAAGTATAAACTTAACCTAACCCTAATGCCTTACCATAAGAATAAACCTAACTGGTAATGCATAAATCTAAAGGCAATCCCAATTCTAACACTATGCCCAATTGTAAGTTTTTCCAAAAACCTTATCTGAAAATCACATTTTCCTAATTGGGACCTGCTTATATCTTTCAGGTTGTACTGTCTACATGGGGACATCAGAACCTCACATGTACACATATACATGGATCTCACACACACACACGCACACACACGCACACACAGTCATTAGCAGACACATGGCTGTAGGCATAACATGCTGAGACACTGATCCAAATGGCATACATGGTCCTATGTCACACCTCAGAAACACAAACACTATCAAGGGGGCATGTTCAGTCAGGCAGTCACAGAATTACTTGGCCTACTGAAAAACAAACAGAGCCTACCCATGAAGCCCCATCAGTGAATCTCAGAGATACTGATGTCAGCAAATTAATCGATGTGGTAATGATAAATCGTTGTTTAAGTGCACCACCGTCTTTGAAAATGTATTTCCCTTCAACAGAATGCGACTAGTTTTACTGCTGTAGCCGGATTGACCCGTTAACAATCGCCTATACTACAGTACCAAGCGTAGTTTTGTTCAAACACTTCTTTAACATGGGCTGCTAATTTCTATGAAGGATAACACACCGACAACATGCTGTAAAGGCGCACAATCCAGCACCTTGCAAGAGTGATCAGAAATAAATGAGACTAGACAACACTATTCTGCATGCTGCATGCTCAGACACATCCAGGTATGGAAGTGGTTTCCGGTCTGGCCGTGCTTCATCTGAGGCTCTTCAGGGGTCACTGACAGCCGATACAGAAGCTCTGTTTCTGATCAGACACTTTCTTTGGTGTATTGAACACACTTGAAATGTGCTGTCACGTGTGTGCCTGATAAAGTGGGCGGGCTAAGCGACCAGCCTCCGTGTTTTGGTCCGTCTATGGTTGTCCTCTACACTGATGAATACAGAGCGTGTTGCACTGAATAGCAAGTTGACATTTTGATAGCCTGTTTATTTAGTTCCACGTACATTTGACCTCGGCCCTTCTGATGTTGACAGGTTGCATCGGATAATGATGTTGCCGCATTTACGACCAAGTAGTCATTTCATTTCCAAAGTGAGGGATATGGTCTGATCAAACAACGTTTGCATCAATTGCCTTCCTGTGATCTAGCTATGTAAGGAATGTTTGACAACAATCTCACCAAGTAAAGCCTCATTTAATGACCATCTGCCTTGGCTGAAAGGAATAAATGTAGAGAGAGAAAATGTAATATCTTGCTCCAGCGCGTGTTGGTGACTGTGGTTTAGCCACAGGACATACATTATCTTTGTTGTGGTCTGAAAAATAGAATATGAAAGAATTTTTAGATCGAAGCTCTTCAACCATTTAAGGTACAAGTAGTGCTTGGTAAACCTCTGTTTCTCCATACAGAACGTGTCCTCTCCTCTCACTGGTTGCTTACATCAACGTTTACTTCTGTAGTTTGTGTTCAACCCCTCTCAGCCATAGCAATGTTTCTTTTAGCCTACACAGTCTGTTAGCCGCCTGTCTGGGTAGAGCTGAAAGACAGTAGCTTTGTTAACATCAGGCCTGGGACTCTCCTGTGCCCACTCCAGATCTCCCCCGCTCAGAGCACCACCTGATGCCTGCATACTGAGAGACTTCTGGGACACAGGACGGATAGAAACTTCCAGTACATTAAATCACTCCTATGACTGAGCTTTCTCTCTCTCTCTCTCTCTCTCTCCCTCTCTCCCTCTCTCTCCCTCTGTCTCTCTGCGTGTCTGTCTGCAAGCCACTGTGTCCTGTCTGATGAAAGTGTGGCAAAACTGCCCTGTCTGACTTAGTGGTCATGCAGATGGTCATTTGAGTTGGTGGTAATGTGCGTGTTATTTAGGTGTTTGAAGGTGACGATGGAACGTCATGGCAGGCCGTGCTGCTTTTCACTGATTTGCTATTCAAATGAGGACTGGGTCTGATTTGCCGAAGCGTCGCTCCTTGCTCTGTTTGGTCTTTGCCTGGAGACAGCCAGCTCCTGTATGCCATGTTAATCCAATGGGCTGATCCCACAACTCATTACCACATTGCATCATGCTGAATTCATCTGCGGTCTTCATTTATTAAAGACACACTAAAATGAAGCACCATAGAACATGTCAGATCAGCCATTCCTTGCCTTGCTCAGGGGCCAAACGGTCTCAGGGATTTGATCCAGCAACCTTTTGGTTCCTGGCCCGACACTCGAAACCGCTGCGCTACCACCCTGTTTTATAGCACGGTGTGTGTTGAGGACAGACAGTATGGTTTAGTCTGAGGCTCCAGTGTTGTGTCATTGCTACTGGCCCTGTGGAATGTTCCACAGCTCTATGTTGTTGTTGTAGCTGGCCAAATCTGGTAATGTCTCATGAAGCTGTGACGAGTCAGAGGGAGTCACTGAGAAGAGCCACATGCTTGTCAGGGACACTGTTCAACTAGGAACACTGTTATACTAGAACACTGTTCTACCTCGAACTAGGGCTGCACGATTTGGGTAAATATTTGGGACAGATTTTGCAATTACGGTTATGATTAGCAATTTTCAATCATGTGTTAACAGCATTGCTAATCTCAATTAAATAGAGATAATAGCCCACACAATGTGCTATTAAACTGAATAAAAATGTATTTAAAGTTCAGTGTTTTCTATTTTACCCTTATTACCAATTTGAAGGTGCAGCCTGTGTTGAAACTATTCGTTTAACTGCTTGTTTCGCTATGTTTGTACCATTGCCGTAGCTAGTTAGGCTAAATTTCTCAACCTTTGAGGTATATTTTCTCCTAAATTACGTTTGTTTTGTAGGCACCGACACTGAAGCCGAAACGTTTAGTAGCCATGCTATTGTGTATGTGGGAAAATATCTTGCTGCCACTCGCTAGCTTGAAGCAGACATCTTCGCTAGTGTGAACTCAAACTAACATTGACAAACCACCAAGTATTTAAACAAAATTAGTCCAGGTATTTCAGTAATCTACAATAAAAACTAGAACACCCGCAAGAAAAACCATTCAGGACGTGTGGTGCGTGCCCGTTGCCTTGCGTGATGTGCATATTATTCACCTTTTTTCGGGGATGAAAATCATGTAAGTTGGCGATTTGGATAGTGCACATGTCATTATTGCAATTTTGATTACAATTTGATTTATCGTGCAGCCTTCCTACAGTAGGGACAGTAATACTAGGACACTGTTCTATTAGGAACACTGTTCTACTAGGACACTGTTCTACTGGGACGCTATTCTACTAGGATACTGTTCTACTAGGACACTGTTATACTGGGACACTGTTCTACTAGGACACTGTTCTACTGGGACGCTATTCTACTAGGATACTGTTCTACTAGGACACTGTTATACTGGGACACTGTTCTACTAAATACAATGTTATACTGGGACACTGTTCTACTAAATACAATGTTATACTGTGATACTGTTCTACTAGAGACACTGTTCCACTGGGAACACTGTTATACTGGGACACTGTTCAACTAGAGACAGTGTTCTACTAGACACATTGTTCCACTAGGAACATTGTTATACTAGGACACTGTTCTACTAGGTACACTGTTATACTGGGACACTGTTCTACTAGAGACACTGTTACACTAGGAACACTGTTATACTAGGACCCTGTTCTACTAGAGACACTGTTCTACTAGGACACTGGTCTATTAGGAACACTGTTATACCAGAGACACTGTTCCATTACAGACACTGTTCCACTAGGAACACTGTTCTACTGGGACACTGTTCTACTAGGACACTGTTCTACTAAATACAAAGTTATACTGTGACACTGTTCTACTAGACACACTGTTCCAATACAGACACTGTTCCACTAGGAACACTGTTATACTGGGACACTGTTCTTCTAGAGACACTGTTCTACTAGAGACACTGGTCTATTAGGAACACTGTTATACTGGGACACTGTTCTACCAGGAACATTCTTTTACTAGAACATTGTTGTACTAGAGACACTGTTCTACTAGGAACATTGTTCTACTAGGAACACTGTTCTACTAGAGACATTGTTCTACTAGGACACTGTTCTGCTAGAGACACTGTTCTACTAGAGATACTGTTATACTAAGACACTATTCTACTAGGCCACTGTTCTACTAGGAACACTGTTCTACTAAAGACACTGTTCTACCAGGAACACTGTTTTACCAGGAACACTGTTCTACAAGAGACACTGTTCTACAAGAGACACTGTTCTACTAGAGACCCTGTTCTACCAGGAACACTGTTATATGAGGACACTGTTCTACTAGAGACACTGTTCTACCAAGAACACTGTTATACTAGGACACTGTTGTACAAGAGACACTGGTCTACTAGAGAGACTGTTTTACTAAAGATACTGTTCTGCTAGAGACAGAGTTCTGCTAGAGATAGTATTTTACTACAGATAATGTTCTACTAGGACACTGTTATACCTGGAACACTATTCTACTTTGAACACTGTTCTACTTGGAACGTTGTTATACTAGGAACTCTGTTCTATTAAAGATACTGTTCAATGGAGACACTGTTCAAATATAGATACTTTTCTATAGCGCAATTGTGCTAGTTGAAATACTGTTCTACTGAAACACTGTTTTACTAGAGATATATTTAACAACACTTGGACATTGTTTCACTGAAAACTCTGTTCTACTAACACACAGAAAAGTAGCATTAACACTGCTCTCTGAAGTTAGTATTTGAAACTTTATTCTGGACTGTGTTTACATTGTTGTTTGACGTTTTTGGAAAGCGATCACGATTTTCTGGTCTTGTGTTAGTGTGTGATATTTCTGGTATATGGGGCGATGTGGGAAGATATTACATTGACTTATAGTTGATGTGTTGAGATATATGTAGCCTACCTGTAAAACAATGGCGTGATACGAATAAAATATTTTCAAACGCCTCACCAAACAGTACTTTGAATTGGATGTCTGTTTCCAATTCTTTGTTTAGAATTATTTTGCTCTGGGATTGAATTGGATCTTACAAAAGACTTACTGGAACCAGCACAGAGTAACTACCTTGATATAATTCATAGAGTGTTCTCTCGTGGCCATAGAGAGTCTCCGGCTGATCTTCCTGCAATATTAGTCCGGTCTTTCATTTGTCTATCACTCCTAAACTGAATTAGTTGAGCTGATTATCTTCTTCAGTCTGCATGATTTGCTGAAGCTCCGCCATCTCTGGCTTTAAGGAGAAGCGTACAAGTATTAACTCTTGACAGCTCAGTGACAATGAGGTATTGTCTGGCCATAGAAAAAAGCCAGTCAGTGATAGTCAACGAGGTTGTCCTCTGAATGGTCTAGGCGGAGAGAGTTTTGTTGTTGATGTGTCTACGGCCCACTGGGCAACGATATGGCTCCCTTGTCTCTATTCTCTCCGGCATCACGTCTCTTTCTCTCCGTTCTTTCATTGCTCAGTGTTGTCCCTTCACCTCCTACTGCTGTCACCGTATCTGTCAGCTCAGGAGTGTTATTTTTAGCGTCCGTCATTACCCACTGTGCCTGGGCCTCAGTGATTCACTGGCGGCTTTCAGACCAGCCTGTTCTGCTGAGATAGGGCTTCTACCACCGTAAGTCACTGGGAGCTGCTTCTTCATTTCCTTAAGACGGTTCCGTTCCCATCTTTACATTCCAGCTTCCTGACGTAGCTTGCGCAGTGTGATGGGAAGTGTCACTTTGTCCTTCCGAAGGGGAGCCAGGCATTCGTCTGGTCTGTCCTGCCAGTGCTGCGGTGCCCCCCCCCCCCCGTGCTCCTGCTGGTTGCAGTGACTCAGCAGGTTTCGAGGCTGGTCGCCCCCCCCCCACCACCCCTTTATTTCCCACGTACCTTCCTTTCTCTTTCCCTATCATTCCCTCTTCCTCTCCCTGAACATGGGTCCTTTTCCAGGGCTGAATCTTTCCTGGTCACACCCACTCTCAGACCTGCTTGGAGGATGATAATAAGTGTAGCTTCGTGTGCTTCTTGCAGCCATTCGCAACCTTAGGGATTCAGTTAATTGGTCTTAGGAGTTGCGGGGAGCTCAGTGCAGCCAACAAAATCACTGCGGAAAGCGTTTTCCTGTTGTCTGATGTGCATTTACAGACCCCGCACGCTTCAGCCGACCCATGATGTCGGCGCCCCAACTCTCCAGCGTGAAAAGCCATCAGAGATTGAATTAGCCTGTCAGGAGATGAAAGGAGAAAAGCCAGTTTTAATTGGTGCTTGTGTAATCTGGGACATTTGTTTTCATTTACAATGACGGAGTTCCCAGAAGGCCTAGCATCTACAGTGATTCATGTACTGCAATAGGTTCCCTTCCCGTCAAACTGGATGTATCAGGGTTGGGTAGGGTGTCATCACATCGATTGGTCAGCTCTGTGATAAGCATGGCTTCAGTTTCCTCTTGGTTCTTGACGTTAGTTACCATGTCAGTGGGTTAGCTTGGGAGCAACGGGAGGTCTAGTTACCTGGTCAGGCAGGCTAGCCTGGGAGCAGCGGGAGGTCTGGAGTTGTTTGAGTCTGCAGGAGCACGGGAGGTGTGAGTGGTCCCCCCCGCATCGCTGTCTCACCACCCAGCACTTTGTGTACGTGTGTCTTTCCAGATTTACAGCCAACTTGCACAAGCGTTTCCAAGCTAGCCCGGATCGCTACCGTACCAGTGATTGATGCTTGGTCTGGGGTTATTTCTGTTTCATGCGGCGTGTGAGAGAGGTAAGGTGTGTACAACCGGTGATTATACCAAACTGCTTTCTCGCCTCAGAGGCTGAACACAAGGACACTCCCCGCTCCTCTGTCTTGATTCTGTCCTGAGCAGAGCAACACCCAGTATCCCCGGTGCTGCCTCTCTCCCTGCAGACACGGCCACACTGCCGATGTTGATACTGGGAATTCCCAAACGGGTGAGCCATTTTGTCGACTAAAAACGATATCTGGGTGTGAACGGATCGCCTTTAAGAACTGATTGAAACACACCTACTTCTAATCATTTGATTCAGGACAAGCTCCCACGGCTAGTTGAAAAGACATGTTTCTGGTTGAAAGGATGTCATTCCGCTTAAAAACAGGTCGAAAAGATGTCTTTCAAATTGCTTCACTCCGTGGGATCGTTCTATTTCAGAGGTTCTGTTCCTCATAAACATGGAGATTTTTCTGGGGCCATAAAAGAGCTGAGGTTAAGGGATTTAGTATAGAAGAGGTCAATACTGACCCTCTGGGGACGTCAGCCCATAACTATTATACGACTGTCTCACAGGGCTGCTCTTGATAATTTAGGCTACACCACAGCTCCGTCCTAAAAGAAGAAAACTGCAACAGAGTCATATGATTTTATTGAATGTGGCAAGCCTGATGCAGGCGGTAGACTAAAAGTTAAACAGAAACTTAATACCCAAAATATCATATCAACTCAAAACCCTGTGAATTATTTCATAACATTATTTTACAAGTATCCAGGTGTGTTGAGCGTTTAACGGTTATGGCAGTTGTAGTTGTTGTTGTTGTGCTCACTGATGCACTCATACTGCTGTCAGCAGCTGGAGAAACCCAGAGCTCCGGGTTCTCAGCACCAGCATGCAGAGCTAATATAAGCCTGCACAGCTTTGTGTCAACACTACAAGTGAATCACCATATATCTCAACTTCACACTATGCTGACTGTAGTTCAGAGACTAGTAACATATAGGGGATGGTTCCATGGCTAAAGTTACTTCAATACAATTAGTTGTAAGATTTTGTTAGCGTTTATCTTGCACTTGTGCTGTTTGAGAGCCTGGCGTTTGTTCTGCGCTAAACACAGACCATCCTCTTTGGTGGACTGACAGTCAACATTTACAAAAGCTGGAGGGTCTTTGATAGTTGGTATCGTGCTGTTGAAGCATAGCCCGTGTTGCCCCTGCCCGCTATTACATTCCTGGTGGACGTTGACACTAGCGCATAGCTATTGCCAACTCCTGCTCTGTGTGCTGGTAAAGACGGCTGGTGTTGTTTTTCAGAGAGCTCTCAGTGGATAACACATTAGGATGCACACAGAGGTTTTAAAGAGGAGAGTGGTTATTAACTTGACCGACAGACTTTTAGGTAAAAGGCTCGGTCGGTAGTGGGGACATTTACTGGGGACTAAGTTAGGCCTTATGTTCTAGTTGCCAGTAACACTGATCTGAGCGTTCTGACTCTTTACCAGGTCCCTGACACTGACACCAATAACACACAGGGTCCCTTTAGCTTCCTCTCAGCCGTGCTCTGATCCTAATAAGGAGATGAATGGCTCTATACAAACAGGAGAGTGAGCTGAACTGGGACTGGACTCATGCCCACTGCCAGCCTCTCCCTCTAAAACCTGTCTCTCCTCCCCCGAGAGCCTCTCCTCTGAGACTCATCCAGCCTCTCCTTCTAAAACCCTGTCCCCCCACAGAGCTTCTCCTCTCAGACTCTCCCAGCATCTCCCTCAAAAACCCCCTTCTCTTTCCCCCAGAGCCTCTCCTGTCAGCCTCACCCAGCCTCTCTGTGGTCCTTTGTTGCTTTCCCTTGATTCTGTCACTGTATTGCAAGATTGACCAAGTCCCATGTGGCTGGACTCTGGATGTACTGGGGCATTTATGTGGCCGGGCAAGCACAGAGAGAGCACCGAATTGCCACAGACAATTCCCCTCCTTTCTTTCCCCAAATCAGACCAAAGCATGGTAAATGGGCACCAGCTGATAGAGAAAGCTGGGACTCTTTTCTGCTGGAACGCCTCTTTGGTGGCTGTCAATGGTTGACAAGCTCCATGTGAGAAGTCATTGTTTTTAGTATTTTTTTAAGAAAACGGCATAGCATTCACTGTGACAGTTTTTCCACTTGGCAGCCGAGCATGTGCCAATCATAGATAGGATGTCCCAAGCCTTTTCAACTAGTTCTCAATTAATACAGCTCTGCTACCATGGCAACTCTGTCCTGCTCGTACAGAACAGCGCTGTTCTCTTTGTTGTTTAATGCTCTTTAGCTTAGCGAAGAACAAGCCCCCTTTGTCGTCTTAGTTGATGTCTTCATTTCCTAAATGTGTCAAAATATGAGCGGTGTGAATAGGAGAGATTTGCCTGCACTGCCCACATTCACAGTGGAGGAGGTGTTGAATGGGAGTACAATGGTAACGCAAGTGGGAATGTTCAGCACAGCACGCAGCCTCAGTTCATATACTTGTGTCAAAATTGGGTTCTTATAAAATCATTGCCGTCACTGTGTTTCTGCCGAGTATACTGTGACGGAAGTTGGATTTGTTCGCTTTTTTTCAAATACTAGCCAACTTTGGGTATAGCTTTACATTTCAGGCGAGGGTTCATGTTTACTATGACGGTTGGAAATTCCGTGTTCTCGTACCACTCTTACCGGGTTGTCACCACGCCTACGTCTCACATGGCTACTCAAACGTCAAACTCAGTTCCACATTTTCATATGTGCCAAAATGAACATGAAAGATAAGTCGTCTCAGACATTCAGCACGTTATGGTGTGAAAGGCAGGGCTGACATTCGTTGATTGCCAATGGTCGATTTTGTCTTTAATGTGTTCAATCTGTCGTCTTCCTTAGATGTAGGTGACGATGAAGCATATTTGCGAGAGGGAGGGAATCTGATTTAATTGGCCCATACCTTGCGACTTCAGGGTAGGTTGTATTAGCGGTGAGTTAGCCAGGCGAGGAACCAGATTTGCAGAACACTTGAGGCTCAGACTATAGAATATCCTTCCAATTGGTCTCCGGGTCTCCCACATGCCTTCTTGCAAACTATAGCCAAGATTTGATGGGAGTTGTATTATTTTTGCCACTCTCCCATAAAGGCCTCTTTTGTGAAGCACCTGGGATATTGTTGCAGTATGCACAGTGTCTCCCAGCTCAGCTGTGAAACACTGTACCTCCTTTAGAGTTGCCATAGGCCCCCTGGTGCCCTCCCTGACTGGGGCCCTTCTGGCCTGGATACTCAGTTTTTGAGGAAGGCCTGTTCAGGACAGATTTTTGAGCCACTTTGTGAATGTGTATAATATTTTTGTGGGAGAGAACCCTCTCGCTTCTTTTCTTCCTCTCTGGGAACAGACAAAGCAGCACAACAGACACGACCAGGCAGCAACAAGAAAAACTTGAACTTCTAAAAGACAATTATAAATTCAGCTCCACCCAAAAGCATTTGACAACTGGGACTAGGGATAAAGGGTAGCTGCACTGGTATCTGTCAGCATGCCTCATTATTGTTGCCTAGAGAATCCTCAATTCCCTCAAAAACACTGTGATTCTGTATCTAGTTTGTACAAATGAACCTTCCCCCACAGGACTTCTGATTGCCTTTCTACAGAACAGGTCTGGACAGAACAACATGGCATCAGGCCGAGACTTCTAGGCCTTCTTCTATTTAGTAGATGGAGCTGATCTAAATGGATGGCCTTGAATCAGACACCTTTTTATCCAGCCCATAGACCATCCATTAGTTCAAATCCCAGCCCACACTGCGGTCAGGAAGGCAGTCTTTCAATATGCCGTGTGCTTTTAGGGTTGGATTCAGTTTCCAGTAGGTGGCCTTGGGCTCCAACAGCCAGTGGCTGTGTATTCAGATGCTTTAGTCAACACCTGCGGTCACTTGGTTTGAGCACACAAGCGATCGGCTCGGTCAGTACAAGCGGAGTCTCTGGTTAGGCCAGTAGGCCGTCTATTATTCCTAGGAAATGCTATTAGGTTGAGTGTATTGATTTATCGTTGACTTTCAAAAATGGCCGTTGCAGTTGAAGTTGTGGGTTGTTTATGCGTATGTTTTGTGGATAGTCTTTGGGTTTCGCAGGCATGATTGGCATGTTTTGTGATAAATATAGGTTTGACTGGCGTTTAATGCAGTCTATTCACCGGCGGTAATTCCATCGCTCACGGGAAATGTATTATGTATTCTCACCATCAACATTTAATTGAATGAACTCTTATCTTTGCTTTGAGAGGGATGAAATGTTTGTGTAGGGTCCCCAATCATATCTCTGTTTCCATAGCAACCACAGTGATTTGTAGGCAGCTTATGGTCAGTGGAACGCTATTTGCTGCCTTACCGCGTGCCGATAACAGACCCACCAATGGCTGTCCAGACACTATTTATTTTTACATTTATTTATACACTGACAGACTTCTCATAAGCATACAGTCTTAGAAAAAAAATTGCCCAAAGAACCCAAATTCTTTGGGCGCCATTCATGGGACCCAGAATTGATGAACAGTGAAGGGTTCCCCTAAAGGGGGCAACCAAAGAACTTTCTTGGACACCTTTTTACAAAGAGTAGCAGAGCCAAAGCCACTATCATTACCATTAAGATGAATTGATTAAACAAGAAAACAGACAGATTTAGATGGCTTGTGTATGTTTTTCATCTCACTAGCTAGATAAGTGCGGGAAAGGGTGGTTGTTCTTTCATTTTGTTATTTATTGTAATTCATCTCTGCATGCTGGATAGTATGTCCATTGGGTCGCCTAAAACAACTACTACTGTGTATTTTTCCCTTTATATCTCTACTCTCCAATACAAACCTTTTCTTTATGTACCAAACATTACTCAAACATTACCCTCCTATCTCTTTTCTTTATATACCAAACATTACTCAAACATTACCCTCCTATCTCTTTTCTTTATATACCAAACATTACTCAAACATTACCCTCCTATCTCTTTTCTTTATATACCAAACATTACTCAAACATTACCCTCCTATCTCTTTTCTTTATATACCAAACATTACTCAAACATTACCCTCCTATCTCTTTTCTTTATATACCAAACATTACTCAAACATTACCCTCCTATCTCTTTTTTCTTTATATACCAAACATTACTCAAACATTACCCTCCTATCCCTTTTCTTTATATACCAAACATTACTCAAACATTACCCTCCTATGTCTTTTCATTATATACCAAACATTACTCAAACCTTACCCTCCTATCTCTTTTATTTATTTCTATTTTCTCTTCCCATCTCTTTCTCTTCCTTTTTTTCTCTGCGTTGTTGAAAAAGGTCCCTTAAGTAATCATTTCACTGTTAGTTTAATTTATTTACCAGCCATGTGACTGATAAGATCTGACATGGTTTGATGTCTGCTACGACACCACGGATTATTCTACCAACAGGCTACTAATGAATCGGCACAACGCTGCATGATTAAGAACAAGACATCTACACAAGATCTATTTCAGGATCAGGGTGAGAACTTCCATCTTCGACAATATTGCAGCTTTCATCAATGACTTCCACTGCATTTTCTGTGTTATTTGGTTGTCAACGACCGGAAAGGGTGAGGGCAAAAGAATAAACACGGCGAAGGAAAGGCCTCCCCTCTACCGCCATTCCCCTATAGGAACTTCTTTCTCCGGTGACATGCTCTGTGCTTTGAGGTTGCCATGGGTAACATTGGTTGCCATGGGTAACATAGCCTCCGTTGAGGGCTGATGTAACGGTAAGCGACCTTTTGGCAGAATGCTGAACATTCACAGCTGGGGCTCACGAGGAGAGAGCTCCAGCAGTAACACTGGGACTAGGCCGAAGGAGGAAAGAAGCGCTTCATGGTAACTAGTGGACAGTGAATTCCAGTGGCTTCATGCCCTCACCTCAGCTCTGCCTATCAATCACCAAACTGCAGACGAATCAAATACTGTCTAGGAGAATGATGACCTGTTCAGCCATAACATTCTACATTACGAAAGATTGCCTTTATGGATTCGTCATTTAGCTAATGAGGCAACACACAAACACACACACACGCACACACACACACACACACGCACGCACGCTAACATGGTTGCAGGACTAGTGCGGGATCACAACTGTACTGCCTGTGTCTCGCTGTCTTCGCCACTGGGATGAGCTGTGATCACTGCTCCTGTTAGACGCATGGAGGGTGTCTGGATGCCATTTCACAGGAATACGTCTCTCCTTCCCCCTCTCTCCAGCACCCCCATCCCCTCCCCCTATCTTTCCTGGGTCTTGTCTCCAGAACCAAGGCTGATCAGATGGTAGCGATGCCCTGGCCAAGCCTCTGGGCCTTAGAAGGACTAAGGGATTTTTTTCTGTCTCTTTTTTTCCTGTGTGGGTGGCTGAACTTGTGTGTGTTGGTGTTTGCCCAGTGGTACTTTTTCCCTCCATGTACAGGGCCAATAGGACAAATGGCCTTTCACCTGATGTGCTGCGTCAGCTCAGCTGGCTCCTTTCATCCCAGTGGGCAGGCAGCGAGGCGTCCCACTGAAGGAAAATAAAAGGAAGAAAGGGAGCGAGTGAGTTAGAGAAACAATTTAGAGATGTTGGTTTGGGTTAAAGGTCTGACTCTGCCTCCCTGTGTTTCACTGTGTCCCACAGACATACAATAGTCCTGTGTACTGTGTTTCACTGTGTCCCACAGACATACAATTTTCCTGTGTACTGTGTTTCACTGTGTCCCACTGACATACAATTGTCCTGTGTTCTGTGTTTCACTGTGTCCCATAGACATACAATTGTCCTGTGTACTGTGTTTCACTATGTCCCACAGACATACAATAGTCCTGTGTTCTGTGTTTCACTGTGCTACAGACATACAATAGTCCTGTGTTTCACTGTTCTACAGACATACAATAGTCGACCTGTGTTTCACTGTGCTACAGACATACAATAGTCCTGTGTTTCACTGTGCTACAGACATACAATAGCCCTGTGTTTCACTGTGCTGCAGACATACAATAGACCTGTGTTTCACTGTGCTACAGATGTACAATAGTCCTGTGTTTCACTGTGCTACAGATGTACAATAGTCCTGTGTTCTTGGTACTTCCTGCTTCAATAGATTTTGCTTAGCTGCTTTGATATAGGTCATAGGTTGTGTTCATGCTCTGAATGCTGCAGGTGTTTTTCTGTGTGTGAGTGTACTCATATTCCTATCAAAATGAGGACCGGTTTGAGTTTTGGGATTTCGAGTTTGGTTTGTTTTTTGTTTGGTGTTAGGTTAGCGTTGCTGTTAAGGTTTATGTAAAGATTAATTGGTTAATGGTTAATGTATTATGGAAAATATTTTTTTATGATACTAACATTTCAACAAGAAGATGCATTCAAGCCTTTGCTTGTTTTAATAGGGGTCAATATAGGTCATATTGTAATGATTCTTCCTTCCCATCTACTACCCATCTGTACAATGACATGCATCATAAATATTATTATTATACATTGTTATATTTGTAATTCTGCATATCTCTTAATGAAAAACAGCCTGTCATGTTAAACAGGCCATGGTTAAAAATGTCTGAGACCATTAAAGAAGACAAAAACTCAGCACTGTGTGAAAGATATACATTATTCATGACTACGCAGGAATTCATGAAGAGAAGAGGCACATCACACCCACGACTCATTTGAATATCCTCTGACATATCAGTGAGAAAAATGACTAACCACCATGAACCTGAACGCGGAGCATCCCTACTGTACAAACATTGGAAATAAAAAAATATGAACATGGGAAATCCCAATGTGTTTTTCCATGCAGTTTGTGCCTCCAAGTCAGGTCTTGGAGAATTTAGCAGGGCCATGGTGAGGGGCATTATGGGTAGACCATGTTGGTCATGGCTTCTCTCTCTTCACCAGTGTGGCTGACTCTCATCATTTCGCTCACATTGCAGTTTTTTTTGTATAACTGCCAGCATCTTACTGAGGGTTCCAATTACCTGGGAATCAGGGCTGGCATACTGAACAGGCAGGTATATCTGAGAGGGCCATCTGTGATCGATTCCCCCTGCTCTGATCTGACAAGCAGCCCGCGAAGGGAAGAGCGAGAGAAGAGAGCTTAGGGAAGATGGGGAGAGAAAGGGTACTGAGAGGTGGAAAGAGAGGGAACCAGTGGCCGTTCTGATGTACAGGATCAGTCAAAGTTTTAAACTGTGTGGAGACACTGAATTGTAATAGGGATGGTCGTCCCCCATCTGTGTGTACGTGTCGGTGAGCGCGAGCTAGCAGAACTGGTTTTATCTGGAGCTGTTTTTTTCTCTCTCTCGCTGCGCTGTTGTTGTTGAAGAGGAGGTCTGGATGAAGGTCAGTTACCAGCGTTGTTCCGCAGTGATGCTTAACCTCCATAAAAGGAGCAGTACCGACCATGAGACAGACCCCTGACGTTAGCCCCTCCCCCGCTAATGTAAACCGTGGGCTCACGCTCTCTGCAGACGACGTGAGTGGGACCTTCAAACAGTCTAACCCTTGACTGGCTGCTTGCCTTGATGGTACTGTAGTAACAGGTCAACCAGCGGGTGAGGGTTAACGACCATAATCAACCTATTCCTCGACCAGTCGCTTGTTCCTACTTGCATCAAAATGTCCCCTATCGTTCCAGTACCTTAATACGCCCAGGCTACTGAGATAAATGATTTCTGCCCGGTAGTGCTCGCTTCAGTAATCGGAATTGGTTGAAGAGGCCAGTTGAGGATCAAATTACCTCCATATCCTGGAACCGAAGCTCTGTGCTCAACTCCATCTCCTCCGACCAACAGGGAGTCCAATGTGGGAATGCTGTCCATCAACCACAACTCGGCTTTCAACGCGGTGGTGTCATCAAAGCTCACCAGGAAACGGGGAGGCCCGGGGCTCTGCCCGGCACGACAGGATTCTTGACTTGTTGCCAGGGAAAATTTCTGTTCAATTGTCGGGTACGCCAACGACAAACCGGCAGGAGGTTGTGTTTCCAAAGACGATGAGACAGCCCCGTGGGGTGGATAACGTCAACGGCCGCTGAAGTGAGAGTCAAACGATTTAGTTTTTTGGGGCCTCTTAAGAGAGTGCCTGAGATGTGCCTGTCACACCAACACCGTTGTTAAGAGGGCGCAGCAGCACTCAGGTGGGTGAAAAAACTCTCAGGCTGCATCGTGGCCTCGTATGGCAGCTGATGTTCCTGCGACCGTACGACTCTTCAGAGGGTAGTGGGGTCAGCCCCAAGGTCATCGTGGACATGGGATTTTCTTCCTGCCACCACCTAGCAGTCAGAGATGGTTCCAGAGCATAAAATACAGAGACTGAAAGAAAGATTATACCCACATCAGACCGTTAAACTAACTGACTCTCTTCCCTGCACCCTGATCGAGCTGTTCTGTACACTCCCATACACATTCAAACTCCAGCTCATCTATAAATAGTTTCTGCTCGCGCATTAAACCACACGCTCTTCATGGGAAAACAGCCTCTCTTCGCTCATGCATTCTCACTCAACTTCGCTTATATCCTGTTTGCTTGATTTTGGATTGTCTGCACATTTGTAATTGCACTTCCTTTAAAAGGGTCACGCTTGAGTTACTTCATTTAACCTTATTGTTATAGTGGCCGAGAAGCATTGTGCTAGACGCGTGACAGCATCTGCTATGATGTGTGTGGCACTAATAAACAGGTGGGTGTGTTCTGCTTGTGTCTTGGTGGGTGTGTGTGTGTGTGTGTGTGTTTGTGTGTGATGTGACATATTGCCAGGTGGCAAATTTGTCTGCCCTCGCTGTTTGTCTACATTGGTTAGCCCTCGTGTGAAAAGCTGAAGTAGGTGTGACGATAGACGGGCTATGAAGAGGCAGGACATCTGTTGGCTGTCCCAGTGTGAACTATGCGAGTCGACCTAAGTGTGAAACCGTGTTACTCAACAGTGTAAACCTTCGGATGGTCTGTTTGTCTTGATTCTGGTTTATCTTTGTTTTTGCGCGTGTGTACATGTAGTCTATCCGGTTGGCTTTGGTGTGTGTTTGGGTGCAACGGAGGGAATTATGGTCTGCTTCTTAATAAGCACATGACTACGAGGAAGGAGCTGGCTGGCACTTGAGCAATGCGGTTGGAGAGTCAGTCCCCTGTGGTTGGGTGAGGTCCCTCTGTTCCACCACAAGCACCCCTGCATGCAGAGCAGAGGACGAATGTCAGTAAAAAGCACACTCACTTATGTTAACAGGTTTTCCACTACTACGTAGCTCAAGGACACCTGCCTCGTTTCACTACGCTCCTTCGCTCCTGTGATGGATTTTTACTAGTCCACTGTGGGATCCTTTCAACTGCAGTTGTAGAGAAAGCTCTGCTCACACGGCATCAATAAAAACAAATCATCTTTCAGTTCGTTTGTTGTTATTCTCATTCTGTTCGATTATGGTTTGCTGTTTTGTGACAGTCCGAAAAATTGCGTTTGGGATGTCTGATAGTATGCATCGTCTTAATTCCCCTCCAACTGCAGCATATAGCAAATGCTAGTTATAGGACATTTAGTATGCACTACTAACTTTTCTCAGTCTCCTCCAGTTCTAAATCTTAGGAGGAGATGAGGTCCTGGTCCACACCTGCGGATTACCTGGTTTGGGGGGCCCGTTGCTGTCCCTGTCCTTGTCCACCTGGTCATACTTCTGACCTAGTCTAAAATCAAATAGACTCTGGATTTAGCCCAGAGAAATGTATTTATTATTCCAATTGGACTCTTAATATCTCACCCGGCACAGCCAGAAGAGGACTGGTCACCCCTCTGAGCCTGGGTCCTCTCTAGGTTTCTTCCTAAAATTCGGCCTTCTTAGGGAGTTTTTCCTAGCCACTGAAATTCAACACTACTGTTGTTTGCTCCTTGGGGTTTAAGGCCGGGTGTCTCTGTAAAGCACTTTGTGACAACTGCTGTTGTAAAAAGGGTTTTATAAATACATTTGATTGATTGATTGATTAGTATCTATGTATATCAAGATATTTTCTTCGTTTATATCATTTCAGATTTGGTTATTTCACACAGACCTGTGATATGTGACCACTCTGCGTAAAATGCATCGTTGGGATCTGACAACTACATGATTTCAAAGCCGACCCGTTTGGAATCATGATTGGATCACAGATTATCAGATTTGAGTGGATCCAGTGGAGTGAGTGGAGGAGGGTGGTGGAAGATCGGGTGGAAAAGCGGGGTGACATGGGAGAACTTAATTTAACCTCTCAACAAAGAATCTCTTGCCGTTCAATTACTGTTGCTTAACGCCTTAGAGCAGACGATTAAAACATTTAGACCTAATCAATAATATTCTGCAGAAGGTTTTTCCCCCACACTGAACCCTCGGATTGTTAATGCCTATTGACACTGTTTCCTTGGTTTCTGCACGCCACATTCGAGTTACTAAGTGTTCTGTTAGAAACAGGGAGGACTTTATTAGTGCACTTTGTAGGGAACAGGGTGGGATTTGGGACAGCTGCTTGAGTTAGCTTTGACGGCACAACCTCCTTCAAAATTATCATAGCTCTGAGAGAGACATGGAGTCAAGTGCCTCTGACCTTGTTCTCGCCTGCTGTTTCTTCTGAGCTCCCAGCATGCCGCAGTAATGAGAAGCCCAATCGCCTGGCATTATTCATGGGAGCATCAACCTGCATTGAGGTCACAGGAGTTCCACCTGAGTGCGCGACAGGATGCAGAGGATGTTGTCGGGTAAAAACCGGAGCAAGGCTGAAAACATTTCTCCTGCAGTCAGTAATTTAACATCACTCAACACTGAGGTGGTTTGCCGCCAGTTGCAGAAACATTCACCAGTATAACGCCACGAAACTATCCACCAACTAACTATCCACCAACTAACTATCCACCATGAGACTATCCACCATGAGACTTACCCCCATGAGAATATCTACCACAAGACTATCCACCATGAGACTAACCACCACGAGACTAACAAGCAACCGACTAACCACAAGACTATCCACCACGAGACTGTCCACCATGAGACTAACCACCATGAGAATATCCACCACACGACTATCCACCAAGAATCTATCCACCATGAGACTAACCACCACGAGACTAAAAAGCAACCGACTAACCACAAGACTATCCACCACGAGACTGTCCACCATGAGACTATCCACCATGAGAATATCCACCACACGACTATCCACCAAGAATCTATCCACCATGAGACTAACCACCATGAGAATAACAAGCAACCGACTAACCACAAGACTATCCACCTCGAGACTGTCCATCATGAGACTAACCACCATGAGACTAACCACCAACAGATTAACCACGAGACTATCCAAGATGAGACTATCCACCACGAGACTATCCACCAAGAAACTATCCACCATGTGACTAACTATGACGAGACTAACTACCAGCAGACTAACCACAAGACTATCCACTATGAGACTATCCACCACGAGACTGTCCACCATGAGACTAACCACCATGAGACTAACCACCAACAGATTAAACACGAGACTATCCACTATGAGACTATCCACCACGAGACTGTCCACCATGAGACAAACCACCGTGAAACTATCCACCCCAAGATTATCCATCAGGCTCAATGCAATTAATTAACTGCTAGGAGCAACACTTTCCTTCTCCGAAATAGATTTCACATAGCCCTAAAAAAACGAACCCCGTTGGTTCACAGCTGTTTGAGGTGAATCTCCTTTGGGCTAGACTGGGCCTCAGTCTGGCACTAGACGGTCAACATGCAAAAGCTTTGGAAATGCTTTACCATGGTTGTCTAAATTCCAACAGCAAGTCAGCCGTTGGCAGATCCGTAGCTCACTGATTGGTCATGCATAGACATGCTTGTTCGGAGCTGCAGTAGTCTTAACATCAGACTGGAGATGACTGAAGCACAAACCTCCAGAAAGGTCACCAGTGATGAAGAGAATGAGGAAAATTGTATGTGGTTGCAATTTCCTGCAGTCTTCTGCCTTTTCCTCTCATCAGACTCTTTGTCTGGAAGCTTCAGCAGTCATGCTTGATAGATGGGCAGAGGTATGTCTGTCAGCCTGTGAAATACAAAGACTGGATCTATCACGGCCCTGTAGAAATGGCTTTCTATGCCACATCATTACAGTATGACAATGAGTATAAGTAAACTACGTATTTATAACCCTTATTTTACTGGGTAATTATGAATGAGAACATATTTGATTGTTCAGCAACAACCTGGCTTCAATAAGGGGTTAACTGGTTTGCTCAGGGACATAATAACAAAGATGACATTATCGGTTACTAGCTAGGCCGTCCTTCCACTCTGTTGTTCTGTGTCATATTGTGATGCACAATATAACAGAGTGCAATACCAATTCCATTTGAAATACTGTTAGAGAAGAAAAGGGAAATTTGTCTTTTCTTTTTAAAATGACATTTTTGAAAAACATGCCCAACTCTAAACAGAGTCAAGGACCGGATCTGATTGTGTGTGAGTTGTGTGTGTGGCTTCCTCCCTTTGACTTGTGTGTGTGTGTGTGTGTATAGCTGACTGACCTTGTGTTATAAATGCTAGAATCCACTAACAGATTGCACCACAGATGTCGCATGGTGCCTGGGGCTGCATAGATTGGTTAACCGGGTTGCTCCAGGAGTAAGACGAGAGAAGTGTGGAGGATGGTTTGTGGAAGCGACAGATCGATGAAAGCAAATGGTGTGGTGCGGCAAATCTCATCCAGGTTAGAAAAAACAACCCAGCCCAACACTCCCTGCTATTTCCATTACAGTCAGCGAGCATTTATCTGGACGTGTTTCAATCAATGATCCGGCGCTGTGAGTTAATACACTTTGTTTCTGTTGGAACGGTGTTTGTATTATGTCTGATTACATTCAGCAGCTTCTCCTGAGGTTTTACCTCGGTGGGCGTGGAGCCTCATGGTATAGCACACGACTGATCTGATTTGGTCCCGTTTCACGATGATTTCATACACTAACAAATGAAGTCTCCTGAGAGATTTCCGTCTCTTCGCATCGGTTAGCCTTTTTTCATATCTGTATGTGTGTTTGTCTGACCCTGATAATGAACATGAGTGTCGTTTTGTCTTCCCTGCTGATAAACCTGACAACATAAAGCTCAGATGAATACTAAGCATGAGAGGGCTGTTTTTAAATGTACTGGTGGCATTTCATTGTGTCTGGGATCTGGTGCGCAGGCTTAACACCAGCACATGATCATTACAATGTTACTTCCGTGAGATTGGCTGGTCTTTTTTGTGGATGTGCGATGCGGGGAAGCTACGCGAATGTGACTCTGCTTTGTTTGCTTGTGAAATCTGTTAACAGGGAGTTCTGCTTAATATTCTGGCCCAGTCAGATCAAAAAGAGCATCACGCGCACATCCTTCCACCCAGACCTACGATCTCTGTCTTAACCAGCTCACATACTTTCACACAGACCCAGGGTCTCTGTCTTAACCAGCTCACATCCTTTCACCCACACCCAGGGTCTCTGTCTTAACCAGCTCACATCCTTTCACCCACACCCAGGGTCTCTGTCTTAACCAGCTCACGTCCTTTCACACAGACCCAGGGGTCTCTGTCTTAACCAGCTCACATCCTTTCACACAGACCCAGGGTCTCTGTCTCAACCAGCTCACATCCTTTCACACAGACCCAGGGTCTCTGTCTTAACCAGCTCACATCCTTTCACACAGACCCAGGGATCTCTGTCTTAACCAGCTCACATCCTTTCACACAGACCCAGGGTGTTTGTCTTAACCAGCTCACATCCTTTCACACAGACCCAGGGTCTCTGTCTTAACCAGCTCACATCCTTTCACACAGACCCAGGGATCTCTGTCTTAACCAGCTCACATCCTTTCACACAGACCCAGGGTGTTTGTCTTAACCAGCTCACATCCTTTCACACAGACCCAGGGTGTTTGTCTTAACCAGCTCACATCCTTTCACACAGACCCAGGGTCTCTGTCTCAACCAGCTCACATCCTTTCACCCATACCCAGGGTCTCTGTCTTAACCAGCTCACATCCTTTCACACAGACCCAGGGTCTCTGTCTTAACCAGCTCACATCCTTTCACACAGACCCAGGGTCTCTGTCTTAACCAGCTCACATCCTTTCACACAGACCCAGGGGTCTCTGTCTTAACCAGCTCACATCCTTTCACACAGACCCAGGGTCTCTGTCTTAACCAGCTCACATCCTTTCACACAGACCCAGGGGTCTCTGTATTAACCAGCTCACATCCTTTCACCCATAACCAGGGTCTCTGTCTCATGATATCATCTTTTTACATTCAGCAGTAGAATGACTCGCAGCGTCAGAGTAGACTCAACTTAAGTCGATGAATGAGAGTCTGAAGTCTGAGGACGCCCATCCATTCACAACCATCCACTTTATCCACATCCAGTTTCTAATAATTTCCTTTTTAACCGGGTTGTTTCTTTTCTCAGCCTAGAGACCAGCTGCTCCCCCCATAATGCTGGCTCTGTGCTGTCCGCATGCAGCCCCCCCACGCAGAGACACCCATATGGCGTGGCCCTGTGCCACCCCTGGCCTGTCTGACCGCTGAGCACAAGGACACATACTCCAAGTGGGTGTGGTCTGTCTGCATCAGGTATTCCCGGGGATAATCTCACAGCTACGGCTTAATCTTGTGATTGTTGCCAGAACAGTTCAGTGCTCTCGCTCCGTCTATGGAGGCTCACACCCCCATCTTCTTGCTACCCACCCCCCAGCCCCCTGCACCCCCAGGCGCTGTTCTTCGCCTCTCGTCCCTGTAAGCCGGCGAGAATCTCCACAGCCGCAGCGTCCTGCAGTATTTGGCATGCTGGTGAAAGAAAGGCTGCTGATTTTCACGTGCCATGTACATTATTCAATGTTGGAAACTGGGATCGGGTTATGTGGGAGGGGACCAGGGAATGTGGGTTGGGTTTGGGGAATGTGGGATGGGATGTGGGAATGTCATGGGGTACTCTGACAAAATAGGCTGTGTTGGGGTTGTTTTTGCCTGGGTAATTTTGGAACTGCTTGGACAGGGGCTGTGTGTTGAAAAACGGGGGAGGCATGTACACACACACACACACACACATATACAAGCAGCGCTGTCTTGCTGTTTTTCACCCGCGGTTCCTTTGTCTACAGTCTGGATCTCTCTTTCATTCATTCCCTCCTTCAGATCTCTGTATTACCCTCATACAGTGGCAGAAATGTTCTGCTAGGCTGTGTGCGTGTGTGTGCGTGAGTGTGCGTGCGTGCACGTGTGTGTGTGTGATAGAAGGCCACGGTGGACTGGCAGGAGGCAGCTGCCTGTGGGTAACAGCAGGTGCCTGTCATTCGGTCCTAGACGCCACTCCTAGACCAACAGACCAAGTGTTGCAGCGGACCCACTTGTCTTCACAGTTCCCTTTCTGAGGATTACTGCACTGTCATTCTGAGGGGGCACTTATGCAAATGTGTACCCATTAACTTTGGCACAAACTGTTTTAATTCCAGTGCAGAAGGCTAAATGAGTTCTGGTAGATCTTTCTGCACTAATATCAAAACATTAGGTTAGTGCCAAAGAAGATTATTGGATGTCTTGGTCCTGCATTAAATGTCGCCAGCCATATAAATTCTTAATAATCCCTTTATATTTGCTATGTAAATTTTTTATAAATCATGTCATGCTTTATTAAGGGTTAATAAACATGGCGTAACTGTGCAACATGAATATGAATTTCAAATGTGACAAAAGTGCTCCTTTAAAAAGGGTGGCATAAGCACTGCTCAATAATGACTTTGCAAAATCATATTCAATTGAGTCTTCATAAGGTATTATAACACCCAATGCATATATACTTTTATAGACACTGTAAACTTTCATCATTTATCATTTATAAGACAATACTTTCCAAAGCATCTTAACAATCATGTTTACATGCGTTGTGAAGCTGAATAGGATTTATTTAAGCAGTGCATATTCCACCCTTCATAAAGCACTGGTTTATTGGATATTGAGAACTTGTCACTCAGTAATACCATGTTACTGAACCGTTTACAAAATATGACACAGTTTGTAACACATTTGTGTAGCCCTTTATCAGTGACAATTTTTTTAGACATCCCCTCATACAACTTTCCTTTTTTTTCCCTTACTGAAGCAATGTCAGGTGAAAAACACATCCTTCTTTCATTTCCGCAGTGCTGGCATGATGAATGATGACAACACTATATGGATCACTGAAGGATTGCATCCCCATTAGGGGAAACAGTGCCACTGTTTGTCCCATCACTTTTGGGATTGTTTTCATTTTGTTGATGGAAACCGACAGGATGGTTTCGAGTCACATTTGCAGTGAGCATTCAGTTGTCTTTTCACGCGTGGGATGAGGTCTGAGGGGGAAAAGCGTTTGTTGTTTCCAGTGACTTCTTTGTTGTTATAATAAGAACAAACCAGTTTCCCTAATTAAGGACTCCCTGACCAAATTCCCCAGCCGTCTCTGATGTGTGACCCAGCAATGACTGGCCGCCAATCCGTCTTGATTCCCTCAGATAAATAAACTTAAGGCATGCCGCTATAACTCACGCCGGCCAGTAAGGGCTCTGACACCGCTCATTTTCATGTTGATTAATGTCTCCACCACGATTTCTAGGGGTGAAAGGAAATTGGAAAAGGCATCCTGGAGGTGAACATGTATCACTATCAACAGAGACTCTATCAACAGAGTCAGAGAGAGAGAGAGCCTAAAGGGCACTGTGCCCTCCCACTATCGGAGCTCATTGTCTTTCATTCTCTATTGACTAGCTTATCACAGCTAATATGGACAGCTTCTGCTAGGCACACTATATTAACTTTCACAAGGACGTAGGTTATGCCACACGTACGACACCTGTGGTTTGGTTTCAATTCAGACAAACAAACGTAGCA
This sequence comes from Esox lucius, assembly GCF_011004845.1. Classification (NCBI taxonomy): domain Eukaryota; kingdom Metazoa; phylum Chordata; class Actinopteri; order Esociformes; family Esocidae; genus Esox; species Esox lucius. The sequence continues at coordinate 15,319,118 of NC_047585.1, forward strand.
GTACATCTTAAATGGCACCATTTCTGTGACCTCTGCCTGTCTGTCGAAATGTATTTGTTCTCCAAGTGGAGATAATCTGAGCTGTGAACCCACCAAGCAAACAGTGTTGGAAGGAAACAATGCTAGTGTTGTTCCATTGCTCACAGCAGGGTCATGAGAGGAGGCATTGCTCCTGTGTCAAGGCAAGTGTTTTAAAGCATGTGTTTTATCTGTGCTTTGCTCCACTGATGGCAGAGGGAGACTTGCCTCCGAAGTATCAATATTGACCCATAAATGAATGCTTCCTTTACGGTCTGTTACAATACAGTAGGTTGTCTTATATTGTTGTCTAAAGTGATCTTACATTTTACTGAACAGCCTTAGAGACTTAACGCATTCCTATATTTCTTGTAACATAGTTGGTTTTAGAGGCCTCGGACGCTCTACACAGTAATTACAATATAACCTAGACACGTAAATATGACACAGGAAGACTGATACTGTGTAAACACAAGGAACTTTAACTACCTCTTCGAAACTGCCCAAACCAGTACAACACCAATGCCAGTGCCTTTCAAGACGAGGTGAGAGATACAGAAAATGGCTCCGCTTTGTTCAGATAATAGTTGTAGTAGTGTAAAGAATGGCCTCTAGGGGTTTTGGGAAGTGCACCCATCCTGACAGGGTCTCATTAGCTGTGGCGATATGGACAACAGGGAAGGAAAATGACAGACATTATGCTCTCAAGAATGTGAGTGTCATTTTGGTTTTGAGTGCAACTCAGTCGTGTCATGTGTTGTGGTCATATTGACAGCCAGTTTGTGGTTGTTCTGACCCTCCGGCTCTTATTGCACTTTTGTTCCAAGGATATGCCAGCTGGACAAAATATACGGTGTGAGTCCTTGCCAAGAAATTGTTGAGGTAGTAGAGAAGAGAAGTGGGGACTCGTTTAATTAATGTTACACCATCCTTTTCCAGAAATTCAACCAAGTCTAATGCAAATGTCAGCGCTTTAAAGCAGCTCCTAAAGGAACGGTATCTGTAAACATCCATTTGTGAACTAGATTCTGTTAATGATAGTCAGAGCTTAATAACCTAGACATTGTTGTATCATTTCTTTTGCGAGGGAATAAAGATCATTTCCTGCCTTCTGAATGATTTAAGGTTGAGTTATGCTAGCCAAAGACAGAGAGGACACGGCCACAAAGTGAACGGCTGCAACACGCTGGCATGTTACTGCATGTCTTCACTGTGTGAAGATTATGTTAATATACGCCATAATCCCTGGCCTTGTGAAAGTTAATGTGTGTGTGTAGGAGAATCTCTGCGTGCTCGGTAATGATGAAGAATACGAGCTAACAGGCCTAGCATTTGAGTCACTGTTCCGTGCCGTACGCTAGCGAGCCATCTCTGGTCGTCACGTGTCCATTCTCCAGTCCCCTTCCAGCCCCCAGGCCTCCGAAAGAGAATTGGCCCACTGCACATAGGGAATGACAGGGTGAGACATAGACTGAGACAGATGGTGAAAGACAGAGAGACTGAGGCAGAGAGACTGAGGCAGAGAGACTGAGGCAGAGAGACTGAGGCAGAGAGACTGAGGCAGAGAGCCTGAGACAAAGAGCCTGAGACAAAGAGACTGAGAGACTGAGAGACTGAGACTGAGAGACTGAGACAAAGAGGCAGAGAGACTGAGGCAGAGAGACTGAGACAAAGAGACTGAGACAAAGAGACTGAGACAAAGAGACAGAGAGACTGAGACAGAGAGACGGAGACAAAGAGACTGAGAGACTGAGATTGAGAGACTGAGACAAAGAGACTGAGACAAAAAGACTGAGAGACTGAGACAGAGAGGCTGAGACTGAGAGACTGAGACAAAGAGACTGAGACAGGGAACGTTACACGGAGGGAAGGAATAAACCTCCGTATTGTTGTTGTTTAGTAGCCATCTGCTTGGTGGTTGATCAGACTCAGGATCTGTATGTTAAAGGTCTAGAGGATGTTGTCTATGTGGTGTGGCAGTGATACACTGCTCTGAATCTACTCCCGCCATTGTTCGTATTCCTACTCCCCCTGTAAGCTACTTTCCTGGTTTCACGTGTCATGTTCAGCCTGTGCATGAGCAAACATTCAGGCGAGCGCGTGTTGTCAGTGGCGTGTGTAATTAACGCGTCTCGGTGCACCTGCCAAACCGAGCCAGCTGACTGTGTTATCAGTGGGGCTGGTAAAAGCCGAGGTTGGCTGGGCTCCACTGTCTCTCTCTGTCCCCTGTTGGGCCCAGGTGTTTTGGGGAGCCATGTGTTGTTCCTCAGTACTCAGTGTAGCTGTCCCCACGCTTGGTGAGGAGGAGCTAAGGACGCATCGCCCGATGGCCGGCCCCTACTGTCGTCAGCCGTCAACAGGAGCGGTGACACGCAGCCGGACGCAATGAGGGAACGAGACAAAGAGCCGCCAAAGTGTCCAAAGTTAGAGTGTGATCGTGGGTAGCTCAGAACACACTGGATTATACATTGGATGGACGGTCGCATGGTTTTAAGATGTTTCTTTTTATTCTGGCTGTGAATGTGTTCTGTTAGTGTTGAAATAGGTCGGAAGGCAGCTTAGTGTGGGTGTTAATGGTGATGTTAGTTATGTTCCCCCATATACACATATGCATGTTTTACTCATTGTGAGTGAACTCTTTCTCACTGACACTCTGAGCTCTGGAACAGTCCATGACCCTGATAGGGAGTTCTAGAGAGTTCCACCAGAAGACCATGATCCTGAGAGGAAGTTCTAGAGAGTTCCAACAGAAGACCATGATCCTGAGAGGGAGTTCTAGAGAGTTCCACCAGAAGACCATGATCCTGAGAGGGAGTTCTAGGGAGTTCCACCAGAAGACCGTGATCCTGATAGGGAGTTCTAGGGAGTTCCACCAGAAGACCGTGATCCTGATAGGGAGTTCTAGGGAGTTCCACCAGAAGACCGTGATCCTGAGAGGGAGAATGTCTGTGACCCAGTTATGCCTCTAAATGAAGTCACAGTGCTTTCTGTGTGTGTACGTGTGTGACGGGTAGAGCCTTAGTCTGGCTTTGTGTGTGTGTCTGTGTGTCTGTGTGTCTGTGTGCTCTGACTCTGAAACACAGTGGAACCTCCCATGGGGGGTCTCTACCGGGACCCTCAAAACACAAGACAGACAGACAGACAGGGGAACTGTACATCAGCAGCAAATAGGAAACGAACAGCCTCCCCTTCAGATTCACCTCCACTTAACCAGCACACTGACACCGTGTCTACTGCCTCAGCGAGACAGAAACAAAGGCCTCAGTTGATCGCAACGACCTGACATTCAACTAACACGAGTGGGTCGGCTGGCCCGTCCTAGTTGTTGCCTACGTAAAAGAAGATTGAAGGTGGCCGGGGTTGAAGCCACAGAGTTTACCTGGACCACACACAACCGCCCAGGCACTCTCACTGTGCAAGCCGGTCCCCCTCTATAGCGTGCAGTTACACCGCGGAAATTAACAAAGGGGATTAGTCACTGGCAACCACCGAGCTGAACGGGATCACAATGGGATTTGAGGACAGGATTGGCCAGCCTTTGCTATTGCAAAAAGCCCCCCCCCCCTTCCCATGGCAGGTTGTCACTTGGTCAAGACAGTCATGAGGCGGTGGGGCCATTTGACTCCTGCAATTCGGTGCTCAGAGGGAGAGTTGTGCGGTGTGTTGCTGGGCTCCGGTGTGGTTATGGACCAGTGCGGTCCTAACTGTAGCACGGAGCGGAATGACATAAATACCCAGCATTCCTTTCTGCCATAGTCCCGTTTCTCGTCGCTTCTTCCGTTTATCCCTCCTCCTGATCCCTCCATCCATCACCCCGCCCCTCCTCTGGCCTCCCATCATTCTCTCCTCCTCCGCCGTCGCTGTCGCACAGGCCGTTCCAAATGAGAACCACCCCCCGCCCGTTCGGTTTCCATGGCAACTGAGTGTCTGAAAGAAGTCAGCCCTGTTGAACGCATGCACCCGTGCGCGAACACACACCCTAAATCCGTTCTCATCTTACTTAGATTTAAGCTGCCTCTGTGATGAGAATGAAGAGAAAATGAGAGAGTGTACGTGGCGAGAAATAACAGCCCTAACAACCATTTAAGACGGGACGATAACGGCACTGTGTTTAAACCCCAGCGTAATATACAAGAATGCGATTCTCTGGGTTATAAATGATCATGGCAGACTCTCCATTAAATAATTCAAATGACTGCTGCGAGACAGATAGCCTCCGTACGCTACGTTATGCTATGGAAGCCCAGTCAGTTGCTTGTGGGGGCAGGTGAGCGGCTGTTCTCCTCCGCAGTGTTCCTAGTCAGAGCTGGTTCTAGGTATAAGCAACAGAAGCCCCCAAAACGCTAGATCAGGCACTGCTCCTCGTGAAGCATGCATTCAGGCCGGGGACATGGAGGGCTCTTTGTGGCTAATGGTGCGTAACAGGAAATGAATGTGCCCGATATGTTCCCCAGAGATCCTCCGCTATCCACTGTGACATCAGGCTGCGTTAATTTGGTAATTAATCTGAAGATCTCTGGATAGGAGGCCCCAATTAATCTTGAAGAATGAGGCGGTTCTGGGTGATAATATGTTGCGTGTGCGTGTATATTCATTGACCTTACGGTTCCTCTTACCAAATCAGAATAGAGCAGTGCCACGTTGATTTGCGTAGCTGCTTAAATCATGCATTGCCAGTGCCCATTTAGCTGTAGACCTGACAAACATTGAATGTATCCGGAACCAACAGTGGCTGTTTCAGTAGCCAGAAAGATATTCCTGGAGATGGGAGCCTGGTTATAGGGCGGTTGCATTGCTTTGATGTCAGGTACAGATGAGCAACTCCAAAGTCGGTGCACAATCGAGGAACATGTTTCTCTCAACCCATTCACACATCTAGATGAATCCCTTAAGGCTTTCATCACATAGGGAGGTTCAGGTGAGATGTCAGCTAGGGTCTGAATGGTTGATTGGTGATTCAGACACGGAGGGAGAATTGATTGAGCAGCGTGGCCCAGAGACACAGTTGGATCTGACAGGTAGGGAGGATTTGCTGCCGGAGCAAAACAGTGCAAGTGGAAAGCAGAACAGGACAGAAAAGTGCAGGACAGAGCAGAAAATTCTAGAAAAGTGCAGTACAGAATAGAAAAAGGCAGAACAGAAAAGAACAGAATAGAACATAAAAAATGTGAAGAACAGAATTGAGAAGCGGAGAACAGAACAGAAAAGTAAAGAATAAAATGGAAAAAAAAACAGAGCACAACAGAATAGAAAAATGAACTGATCAGAACTGAGGACACACAAACACATCAATCACAGTCACACACACACAGACCTTTTGTCCGCTGAAGGAAAATTAGTGCTTGTCAGTTCTGTGGGAATGTAAGTAATGAGACCGTGGAGATTGGGATGGCACAGAGGACGGCCGGTCAGTGGAGTCTTTTCAGAGTGATTTAAGAGCACTGCTGCATGCAGAGTAAATCCTCAGCCTTTGTCTGTCAACCTAAGACAAGTGGTCACGGCGCTGCCTACGTCGCCAGGCCACGCCCACCAGCCCGGCCCACCCCACCGACAGTGCATTATGGTGATGTGATTTATGCCATGAGGACGGCAGGACCGCAGGGGTCAGCTGGAAATTGGGTTAGCTACAACCCTCTCTGCGGTATAGTGTGTGACACTGAGTGAGCACAGCTCGTATCAGACCAGAGCGCTGTACCGCTCCGCGGGCTGGGCTCTGATAGGGATGGTGCCATCTCCGATTGGCCGGGTTTTGTCTTGATGGGCCGTCACGGGAGAACATGTCCTCGAGTCAGATGCCTGTCTAAACATGTATATCTTGACAGAGTGTTGTTGGAGGAAGACGGTTTGAGCTCTTTACCTTCCCGATGTCACAGTTGTTCTACTCTATGTCTGTCACCTTATTGTTTCTGGATGTGAATTAGTATAGGATGAAAGCATATAAAGCCTATAAAGATTTAATATATATTTTTAATAAATATATTTTCATATTATTACATGTCTTAATGGATAATGACCAATACCATTACTTTTTAATGAGGGCTTCTCACTGTTAAGTTCTACATGCTCACAATCATATTTTTTTCCGATATAACGAGTGACTCTCTCAGCTAATAATAATCAGTCCACAATCTTGCCCACAGGCTGAATTAATTACTGGACTTTCTCTTTAATTATATAATCTCAACTGCTTGGGGGCTGCTTGCTTAGATTTGAAGAAGATATTTCTTTCTTTCTGAAGTGAGTGTCCTTGATGACAAGGTGGGCGTGAGCAGCCAGTCACTGCAGAAAGGAAGCAGTGGTTTTCTTATTGGATGGTGGCGGGGGTTGTGCAGCGCTGGTATCTGTCACAGCCTGTTAGATTCCTGTCTATGTCTCTGAGGGAGAGGTTAAGGTGGATACTACCGCCAAAGGTTTGAATAAATGACGTTTTGAATTCTTCTTCTTCCAGCGCCTCCGCTTAGCACCGGCCGGTGTCAAGCCAGACTCTCTGTCCTCCTTGTTTCATTTCTTATTAATGTAAAACTGAGACTTTAAATGACTGTGTATTTTCTTTCTCAGGTTAAGGAGGGGTTGCTATGCCAACACAGCCTGGTCCTGAGTTTGAGGTGAACAGGGCAGAAGAGTTCTCCCAGACCAAGGAGACGGCCGCGGGCATGCAGGACTCTGCTTCAGACAACAAGATGGCCAGACAGGTACGTTGGAGGCCTCATGAAGTTCAGCGTTCACAGTTATTAGCGCTTTGGTGTTTAGTGTGGCCCTGCGTCAGTCACTGACATATGTTAAGTCTAACGGAACGTTTCTCTGGGTAAGAGCGCCTGCCGAATGACCGATAGTTGCATGTGACTGACTAACGCGCATTATGGGATGCCTTCATTCTAACGAATACGGTCAATCCGCTGTCCGTTCACCCTGTGACTGTCTACCGTCTCTACGTGAAGGACCAGGAATCCAAACTGATTGACGACAACAGGGACATGGACGATGTGTCGGAGAAAACCACCCCGAGCAAGACCCCGAAATCCCCTCAGAAGACTTCCAAAAGGCCAAAAACGGTCCCCTTCAAGGTCACCCTTATGGACACATCCGAGTATGAAGGAGGGATTGAGGTAAGAGCGGTTGGAAGCACTGGCAGGTTTTGAACTAACAGAATAACCTGGACATTTTCATGTCCTAAAGGGATTTGAATTCAATATATTACTAACTCAGTCAGAAGTGTTTTGCAGTTGTTATTCTTTTTTCCCCAGATTTCTCAGTATCAGTAGACAGCGACTGGGTTTCTTTCGTTTGGAACGTTGTGTCTATGCTGGGTTTATGTTACGGAGCTGGAAAGTGCAGAAAGTGCCGGCGGAAACTGGATGACAGAGAGTGTCTTGCTAAGAGCTCTCCCAGGGGGCAAGGCCAATGCAAGGTTACACATTTTCTGCCACAGGCACACATTCCAATCATTATGATGATTGACACTGAGGATAGAGTGCTGAAAAGCAGGCTCAAACACTTACAGTCCCTGTTACAGCTCCAACAGGATGCATGCTAAGGAAGGTAGGGGATGCTCACGTTATTCATGCAGAAAATCAACACAGACACTAGATTGTTATTCAATTCAGATGATTCCCTTATTCCCTGTTATTCCCTTGCCCCTGATCCTAACCTTTAATCTACCCTAACCACAATAACCTAAAAAGTGTACATTTAACATAGCCCTAACATCTAACCTGTAATGCCTAAACCTAAAAATAAACAGAATTCTAACACAAAGGCCAAACGTTTCACCCTAATCCTAACACCTCAGGCAGAAACAGACTTCATTCTGGACCAAAAAACATCTGCAGAATGATGTCTCAGGTGACAAAATAATATTTCACTTTAATTAAAAAAGGGTTAAATAGCCGCAACTTTAGTTTGAGTGATGTGCACTGTAAGGAATGAGTTGTCCTGTACATATTTAAGACATTTGACAGACACTCTTTTCCGTATTGACCTTTTTGCATCACGCTTTCCCTACCCACCAACCACTAGGCTACCACCTTGTATACTCTTAGAGACAGCACCATTAACACGGTTGTCTTGCGTCTTCTAATGGCAGGTCAAGATGACTAATGCGTTTGGCTCCATATCGCTCCCTTGCAAATGCATTCCACACGATACGGTCATGTGACCCCACCCGGTACATTTCCGAGTGCTTTTCTTCACCACGTTTCCAGGGCGTTTTTTTGTGGACGAGGAATAGGTGCCCGTCCCTGTGTGTTTGGAAGCTGTGGACATATCTGCTGCAGTCTGGCAGTCTGCACGACGCTCTACTGCCTCCTCTTCTCTTCCACGCCTAGACACGTGCCACGGCGAAGTAGAAATATTGTATACTTTGAGGGTCAAAGGACAGCCCTCCCCCGTTGGCCTGATGAAGTCACTCAGCCGAGTGACAGAACAATGGGGGAATCTATAGTCATTACATATTGTGAGTTGGGTGCAGCCGAGGAGAAAATAGAATCCCGTGTCATTGTGAGCTCCCCTTAGCATGCTTACCTTCAAGCTACTGTCAAGTCCTTTGCTGCGCTAAACCCACGAATGTAAAACTCCCCATTATCATTAACCAAGGCCTTCTCACAATGGAGGGTCCTTGGCTTGTCTTTGTGGTTTTTCTTTTATGGCTAGTGAACGATGCACAAATGAACCCTCCCTCGCTCCTCCTATCTAAATAACAAGCTGCCGCCGAAGAGTATTTATCCGAACCCTCACCTTCCTCCTGGCCCGCCCACGACCCCCTTCCGCTGTTAAATTGGCAGGTTGGAATGTCAGCGCCTGCCCTATGGAACCTTCTCCAGGCTCCAGAGGTTGATGATAATAGCGTTGAGGGAAGACAGTAGCGATTTTGTTACAACTCTCAGTGGAGGAGGCGCCCATGCAGGGGTTAATTAGCCCGCCTTGTCACGGCTGTTAGGCCTTGGCTCCTCGGGGACGGTGGAGGGGTCCCTCCCTCTACCTCCCCAACGTCTCCAGACCTCCGGTTCACACTGGGCTGGGCCGTGCGCGGATGAGCCGCTCCGTGTTATTCTGTAGAATGCTGCTATTTTGGGCCATTTGTGTTTTAGAACGCTCTTCAACAATGAATCTCATTGTGTACGCTTGGGCGGGTATTCAGCTATCACTTCCTCTTGTGTTTCTTTCGAGTGAAACGCACTGCATTTTGCAGTGAAGGTGTGGGGTTGTTGAACTAATTGGACTGTGAAAGGGTGTGTCCACGGAGAAACGCCCCAGTGCCTTAGTCACTGCACGTGAAGATCTTCAAAATGCCCTGGCTGTGTGTTATAACAGCTCATGTCAACACCATACAGATCCCTGTGAAGGGTCGCAATGTGTCGAGGACCCTGCCGTCGGGGACCATGCTGAGGGACAAGGTGACAGACCCCGGGGATTATTCCACCGACTCTTAAGCCGCGATTAGCCAAAGGAGACACCCTCTGCCTCGTTCTGGCCTGGAGATAGGAGGGAACAAAACGAGAGCGAGGAGAACACATTTGCATCTGTTTCCCTGGCAACGGCTGTTTCCCTGTCACCTCGAAATCCGGGCTCCGGGGAAGGTCCAGCATTGTGGAGCACGGACGCTTTGCCAGTCTAAGAGCACACAGATGCACAGAAGTACACGCGTGTATACAGAAACAGCACCCACATTTGTGTATTGCTATCCTAACCCTATCCTAACCCTATCCTTAACTTCAAAATAATAACGTTTTTATTTAAACTTAGCCCTTACCCTAAATGTTTAAGAATGACACATAATGCCTAAACCATGAAGTAACCTAAATTGTAACATTAACTGAGTGTATTTAACCCCTGAGCAGGAAACCGACAAGTCATAATAAAGTGCTTTTTTCATGTTTTATTATCTTTGTGAGAACTTCTGGACCAAATTTAACCAGTTAAACCAAACCCTAGCAAACACAAACTGAACACACAGACACATACAGTTCTGTTACTATATCAACAAGGACTATTTGTCACCAAAATATATTTCCGAAATAAAAATATATTTGTTTCCCTCTATACTTAACTCTAAAGCTCATTAGAAATCAAAGCCTAACTTTAACCCCAGACCTAAAAATTATAAATTATAAACAATTATAAAAGTGATAAATAGTAATACACACACACAGAGACACACTCAGCACATGCATGACAACACATCACTCCGATTACAGCAGATCAACATGGCACCCTAGTCTATCGATCCTAGAGTACAGACTATGTGCTTCTGTAGACACACACACACGCATAAACAGCACACAAACACAGCTTGCTGGCTATCTCCTTAAGTGTGTGTATGTTTCTGTACAGCAGCACATAGTCTGGACTCTAGGATCGATATACGAGGGTGCCATGTTGATCTGCTGTAATCGGAGTGATGTGTTGTCATGCATGAATGTCTAATTAAATTCCACCCGTCTATGTGTTTGTCACTGGAATGAAGTGCTGCCCCATCCGTCATCTCTTGGGTTGTTTACATTTTCTTGGACATCTGTGCAACTTGACATCTGAGTAACTCGACATCTGAGCAATTTGACAGTTCAATGTTTACACTTCATTGGCTGGTCCTCCAGAAGAATCTGACTAGACGATAAACCATTTGGGATTTGGAAAGCCTACAGTGGGATTGGATATTTTGCTGTCTGTTCAGCCCGCTTGTCATGCGGAAAACAATCTTCCCTTACAATTCAGCGTTGGTTTTCCCTGTCAGGTATCTGATACATCCCAACTACAACACTGAAAAGGCAGATCCATCCAGGCCGGGGTAGAGAAGCACTGACACAACAGCAGATCTGTCCAACAGACGGAGAAGCACTGACTCAAAGCAGATCTGTCCAACAGACGGAGAAGCACTGACTCAAAGCAGATCTGTCCAACAGACGGAGAAGCACTGACTCAAAGCAGATCTGTCCAACAGACGGAGAAGCACTGACTCAAAGCAGATCTGTCCAACAGATGGAGAAGCACTGACTCAAAGCAGATCTGTCCAACAGACGGAGAAGCACTGACTCAAAGCAGATCTGTCCAACAGACGGAGAAGCACTGACTCAAAGCAGATCTGTCCAACAGACGGAGAAGCACTGACTCAAAGCAGATCTGTCCAACTGACGGAGAAGCACTGACTCAACAGCAGTGTAACACACTTCCAGGATGATTAACGCGTGCACGTCAATTATGTTAACCAGCGAGGGAAGGTCACGTGGTCCAAAATCACCCCACTCAGTGGAATGTGGAACTTAATTTGTGATGTGTGTGTCTGTGTTTCTGCAGAAGCACTGCAAAGGACAGTCACTGCTGGACCTGGTGTGTGAGCACCTCAACCTCCTGGAAAAAGACTACTTTGGCCTGACGTTCAGCGACGTGGACAGCCAAAAGGTCAGTGCCTCGTCATGTGGCCTCTCAGGTGGCCGTTTGTTTCCCTTCTGCCACTTCATCCTTCTCCCTCTTGTGAATACTGTCTTCAGACCGTCCACCAGTCCACCCCACTGTAAGTAACGGACGACACAGCAGGCTCAGACAAATGCAGGTTAACTAGCCATTCAGTTGGAGTTGGAGGAGCACTATTGAAGAAGGAGGGAACATTGGAAAACATAACACCTGAAACTCCTTAGTTAACGTTTAAACACTTCATCAGCAGATCCACTTCACAAAGGCTGATTAGTACTCCACTGATATCTGTTGACTTTCTGAACATCACTAGGAAGGTAATTGAAGTAGAATGGGTGTGATTATGTTTATAACGCCACTGGCTAAGATTGGGTTCTGAGACAGTCAACCTGTATTAGCTGGTATGAGCTTGGTTGGTGTGTGTTTTGGGTGTTTCCTGCCTAGTTGTAAGTCACCCTCAGGGTGGTTGTGTTTTCACTCCTTGTGTAGACCGTTTACAGGTAGGATTTGTTTGGCATGTTGAAGGAGAAGCTCCTCTAAGGTGAAACTGGCACACCCCTTTAACATCACTAAGGTGAGAAAAGCACACCCCTTTAACATCACTAAGGTGAGAAAAGCACACCCCTTTAACATCACTAAGGTGAGAAAAGCACACCCCTTTAACATCACTAAGGTGAGAAAAGCACACCCCTTTAACATCACTAAGGTGAGAAAAGCTCACCCCTTTAACATCACTAAGGTGAGAAAAGCACACCCCTTTAACATCACTAAGGTGAGAAAAGCACACCCTTTAACATCACTAAGTTGAGAAAAGCACACCCCTTTAACATCACTAAGGTGAGAAAAGCACACCCCTTTAACATCACTAAGGTAAGACAAGCACTCCCCTTTAACATCACTAAGGTAAGACAAGCACTCCCCTTTAACCTCACTAAGGTGAGACAAGCACACCCCTTCAACTACAGACAGACTATGTCCCCTGTCAACAACAACAGTCTGTGTAGGTGTTAGTAGTTAGGACATGTTGTGACCTGATGTGTCACAAAAAATGAAAGTTTGGAGTATATGGCCCTTTTATATGTGAAGTAGAGAATGATTTATAAATACCTGTCTTATCTGCCTGCCTGTCAGTCTCTCTGCCTGGCTGCCTGTCTGCCTTCATACCCATCTGTTTGTCTGTCTGCCTGTATTTCTGTTTGCCAGTCTTGCCTGTCTGGTAGCTTAGTGCTATAACACAGAGATTAATCACTACCGAACTTCAGTGAGGCAATAGTTGAGATTTTGTCATCACAAAAAAGCATAGACAGTGGGACGTAGGGCTGCATGTTATGATAATGCCACAGTATGTGTGGGTAGGGATAGTTCTTTCTATAGCATGTTATGATAATGCTACATTATGTGTGGGTAGGGACAGTTCTTTCTATAGCATGTTATGATAATGCTACATTATGTGTGGGTAGGGACATTTCTTTCTATAGCATGTTATGATAATGCTACATTATGTGTGGGTAGGGACAGTTCTTTCTATAGCATGTTATGATAATGCTACAGTATTTGTGGGTAGGGAGAGTTCTTTCTATAGTTTGTTATGATAATGCTACATTATGTGTGGGTAGGGAGAGTTCTTTCTATAGCATGTTATATGTCTGGGTAGGGAAAGTTTATAAAGGTCCCATCTTTGTCTGTGTTGTAAAAGCTGATAGTATTTCAACCACATAAAACATGTGAGATCTTAATAGGAATTACATTGGGGGGTTTTCACAGCTTTCACATCTTAAAACCGGTCAAACTGATGTAATTTTCAAATGATGCAAAATGTTTCCCTTTATTTCACTTTCTCGCTTGTCCTTAAATGGCTTTGCTTTACCAGAAAAGAGATGAAACAGACACATTTACCATTGTCAACTAGAGGCATTCTTTCCATTTATTAAAAAAATTACTCTCCCAAGCCCAGATTTATTTAGTCCTCGACAGTCTCTGCAGCAAGGGGTAAGTGACTATGGCAATACAATTATTGGATGTTGGCTAGGAGTGGTTGTATCAACAGTTGTATCAGCTGTGTCAACTTGGATTTTTCTTGGTTAATAGAAGCATGAAATGCAATGAAAAACCTTTCAGTGTGTGCAGGGTGAATTGATTAGATTGATTATTGAGATCTGGAATAATATTTCATTATGTCCTTCATTTTATGCATCTTCTTCATCTCAGCAATGGTCTCGCTGATGAGGGAAATAGATTGGAAGTAGGAACAACAAAACATTTGCTTCTTTGAGCGAGCCGTGGTGAAACGTTCGTTTTGCGGTGTAGCCATTCTTATTGACAACGATGATTTGTTAAGGGCTTAGGGAAAGTAGGATTTTGATGGTAATGCATCATTGTCCTTTAAGCATTGGAAGTATGGAATTGTGGTGGTAAGACAGGGAAGTGTGTGTCTGGTTGTGAGTATGAGAGAGAGAGAGAGTTGAAGAAATAGAGTGAGTTAAAAACAGTATATGCTGGAGGATTTATCTGTCAACACAGGAACCTCTGAGATCAGTCCTCTCTTCAAAAACCAGGCTTATCTGAGGGCAGCCCTAACTGTCCTGCACCCTCTGTAACATAAAGCCAAACCAGACGTGATTTGAATGCTTTTCTCAGATCTCCACACCATTTGGGGAGAATGTGACCTATTATTTTCATGATGTGTCTATGCGAACGGTGCAGGTAAACCTGGCTGAGCAACGGCTGGACAGAGCAGAGACTAAGGAGACAAAGCCTTTTAATAATTGGGCCGATATGCAATAGATCCAGGAGGATGATTGTAGTCTGTTTCTGATTAAGCACAAGATGACCGTGTGTGTTTGTTTGTGTTTGCGGGAAAGAGAGAGTTTGTTAGTGTTTGTGCAGGTCTTGCAAGGGTGTGTATGTGTTTGTTTTTTAAGATGTATTTAATAAAATTGGCAGGAATACTCTTGGTTTTTCCCAAAGACGATGTCGGAGACTGATGTACTGTTTCAACCTTTAACGCTCCTGACTTAACTGGCAGAAGGGACAGCGGCTGCCAAAAAGTCTGTCTGCATTATTCAGAATCTGGTATTAGCTGCTCAGTCTGGGAAAGCTCAAGTGGCTAGGCACACTTCAGCCCATACTGTCGTCCAAGCAGTACGCATATTTATGCTTTCCGGTTCAAACGATGGCACGTGAGCACGGCGTGATTGTCGACAAACAGGCCGTGGTCTGAAGCGTCCACACCAGAGACCTTAAAAAAAAGGCCACCAAAGTGACTGTCCGAGACGCACTTCCAGTGAATGATGCCCCTTCATACGTACACACCCGTCGTGATACAAGCTGATTGGGTAACGGGCCCCAGTGGGAATTAATTGTCACGATGGGCTGAACAAGACGCTGTAGCTGGCGCGATGAACCTGTCATCACGCCGAATGTCTCGGTGGGAGACTTTTCATCTGCTACCTTCTCTCCATTAAAGCATGTCTGGAAGCAGGGCCGGTTCCAGGAATAAGTTACGTAAGGGGTCGCTTAGGGCCCCAAATCCAATCCAAATCCAATTTTTCTTAGGGCCCCCAAAAGGCTAGAGCCGGCACTGTCTGGAAACCTTCACCAGAAACACTGTGCAAAGGGACTCTGAGTGGGATGGGTCCCTCAGCCACGTCCCTCACGGACCCCCTGTGAATTACTTCTCTCCTGTCTGTCCTGCAGAATTGGTTGGACCCCTCCAAGGAGATCAAGAAGCAGATGCGCAGTGAGTATCACCAGCCTGCATGCAGCGCGTCGGGCGGACACGTCTTACCCACATGGTTTTTTACACGCAGACAAGTTTGTGTATGGGATCTACAATGTGCTTAAAGCGTCCCGCTGCTGGCTTGCCTCTAAAGCTGAGCAGGGTCGGCGTCTGGATGGGAGGCTGGGTTCAGGGTACCAGTGGGGTTGTGGGGCCAGTAGGGGACATCATCCCAGGGAGGTGAAGGGGACATCACCCTCTGCAGGCTGCTGCCTTTCAGATGGGAGGCTTATTCAGCCACTCTCCTACCTCCTGTTCCCCGGGCTCTTGGGGTAAAACGTTTTTTTTAAGTCGCCTGATTAAAATAAAATATTAGTTATTTAAGCAGTAAGTCATAAGGTGGCTTAGTATATGGCTAATATAGCATGGCTGAAGGGTGTTCCTGGATATTGCCCTTATGCTTGGAATATTGGCCATAAGTCAAAACACTAAGAGGTGTCTTATTGGTATATGGGTCTTATTGCTTAATTACACCAGTCTGCTCTGTGTCATGCGTTGGTACAGTCATTGGCTGTGGTATATTTGCCATATACCATAGCTTCCCAGGTGTTTGATGTTGGAGCCTAGTTGCCACAGAGGAATGTACTCACTGTTTTACCATACCATGTTTCTGTGTGCATGTCGTACAGTCTGTCCTCATCAGCTGTCCTCTGTCTGTCCTCATCAGCTGTCCTCTGTGTCTTTCCTCTGTGTCTGTCCTCATCAGCTGTCCTCTGTCTGTCCTCATCAGCTGTCCTCTGTGTCTGTCCTCATCAGCTGACCTCTGTGTCTTTCCTCTGTGTCTGTCCTCATCAGCTGTCCTCTGTGTCTGTCCTCATCAGCTTTCCTCTGTGTCTGTCCTCATCAGCTGTCCTCTATGTCTGTCCTCATCAGCTGTCCTCTGGGTCTGTCCTCATCAGCTGACCTCTGTGTCTTTCCTCTGTGTCTGTCCTCATCAGCTGTCCTCTGTGTCTGTCCTCATCAGCTGTCCTCTGTGTCTGTCCTCATCAGCTGTCCTCTATGTCGGTCCTCATCAGCTGACCTCTGACCTCTGTGTCTTTCCTCTGTGTCTGTCCTCATCAGCTGACCTCTGGGTCTGTCCTCATCAGCTGTCCTCTGGGTCTGTCCTCATCAGCTGTCCTCTGTGTCTGTCCTCATCAGCTGACCCCTGTGTCTGTCCTCATCAGCTGACCTCTGTGTCTGTCCTCATCAGCTGACCTCTGTGTCTGTCCTCAGCGGCTCCGTGGCACTTTGCCTTCTCGGTGAAGTTCTACCCTCCAGACCCGTCCCAGCTCACAGAAGACATCACCAGGTACTGCAGTTCAGCAGGACAGCCGCGACCCTCCCCACTCCCTGAGCAGAAGTTAGGATATGCAAAAAAAATATGTCACACTTACCTGCTAGAAGGCCTGCGCGGAACCCGGGCACATACACACACTGTATTTGACACACACATAGACGCGCATGTGCTCGCAAAGCACAACATTTCTCATGCTTTGAACTATCACTGACAAACGCTAAATGTTTCTATCCAAAAGCTTTGTAACATTGTAATCGTTTGTGGCAAATTTTTCACCGCTGTCAAAGAATTCCAAATGCCACTCTAAATGGATTTCGCTACATTTGGAATTCCGCTGTCAGGGATTAACGCCTTGACAGTCTTGTTGGAGCGTGCCTTTGAGTTATTTTCTCCCCCTCCATCTCTCTTTGTCTCCCCCCACCGTGGCCCTCCTCTACCTCTCTGCCTGTTGCGACAGGTACTATCTGTGCTTGCAGCTGAGAGATGACATGCTGTCGGGTCGTCTGCCCTGTTCCTTTGTCACCCATGCCCTGCTGGGGTCCTACGCCGTGCAGGCCGAGCTGGGAGACTATGACGCCAACGACCACGGCCCCGACTACGTCACCGACTTCCGCTTTGCACCCAATCAGACGCGGGAGTTGGAGGAGAGGGTCATGGAGCTCCATCGGAACTACAGGTAGAGTTATGTTCACGACCAACAGTATCTACAGGTTGAGTTATGTTCACGACCAACATTATCTACAGGTTGAGTTATGTTCACAACCAACAGTATCTACAGGTTGAGTTATGTTCACGACCAACATTATCTACAGGTTGAGTTATGTTCACGACCAACAGTAGCTACAGGTTGAGTTATGTTCACGACCAACAGTATCTACAGGTTGAGTTATGTTCACGACCAACAGTAGCTACAGGTTGAGTTATGTTCACGACCAACAGTAGCTACAGGTTGAGTTATGTTCACGACCAACAGTAGCTACAGGTTGAGTTATGTTCACGACCAACAGTAGCTACAGGTTGAGTTATGTTCATGACCAACAGTATCTAGAGGTTGAGTTGCATCACTCTTTCATATGTCTTCAATAGATCCTGCTGATGACCCTTTTATCAGACAGTGTTCTGACAATTCGTTATGTGTTGACACCTGCCACCATATTGACCTGGCATTTGTCATGGCTGTCCACGTGGAGGCCTTTCCAAAAGTCTTTGATTCTCCTACCTCCTTTACCTGACATGATCACAGCACTTGACTCTTGGTCTGGGAGTTGGAGCTAAAGGAAGAGAATTCATGCCAATCTGAATATTGAACTGGTTCTCCAGTAAGTTGAGTTGTATTTTGTTACAGGGGTATGACTCCAGCTGAAGCAGAAATCAACTTCCTGGAAAATGCTAAGAAGCTATCCATGTATGGGGTAGATCTCCATCATGCCAAGGTATGCTGTTAAATATAACATTTAGTGTGTTTCTGCCTGACAACATGACCTACTATTCTAATTTTTCCACTCTTTCCTCTCTAATCTTCCTCTCTTCTCTGCCGGCCCTTGTTTGCTCCAGGATTCTGAAGGGATTGACATCATGCTGGGCGTTTGTGCCAATGGGCTTCTAATCTATCGCGACCGCCTGAGGATCAACCGCTTCGCCTGGCCAAAAATCCTAAAGATCTCCTACAAGAGGAGCAACTTCTACATCAAAATTCGGCCTGGAGAGGTAAGCCGTACTGAATGAGGGAACGGCTGCACTGTAAATTAAGTGTTTATGCTAAATTGATAAGATTGTCATGAACTGATTAAACCATATTTACATTAGATTCTGATAAGACTAAAGCACTTGACTGTTGATTTATAAGCTGTGATTTACTTTCAGATAAAAAATTATATTTTTGAGCACGAAACCATTGACATTTCCAATAATAGCTGTAGCCAGGGTGCAGTTGACTTGGTTTATGCACTCTTATCCTTTCTGTTATAATAGGAACTACAGCCAACTAAAGGCTATGTGGTCAGATTGACTGAGCAGAGAACTGTGAAATGACCTTCTCCCTCCTAGTCTGGTGCTCCATAGGCAGAGTGGAAAATGTAATCTACAGCCTTAACATCTACAGCCTTAACATCTACAGCCTTTACATCTACAGCCTTTACATCTATAGCCTTTACATCTACAGCCTTTACATCTACAGCCTTTACATCTACAGCCTTTACATATACAGCCTTTACATTTACAGCCTTTACATTTATAGCCTTTACATCTACAGCCTTAACATCTGCAGCCTTAACATCTGCAGCCTTAACATCTACAGACTTTACATCTACAGCCTTAACATCTACAGCCTTTACATCTACAGCCTTTACATTTACAGCCTTTACATTTACAGCCTTTACATCTACAGCCTTTACATCTACAGCCTTAACATCTGCAGCCTTAACATCTATAGCCTTTACATCTACAGCCTTTACATCTACAGCCTTTACATCTACAGCCTTTACATCTATAGCCTTTACATCTACAGCCTTTACATCTACAGGCTTTACATCTACAGCCTTTACATCTATAGCCTTTACATCTACAGCCTTTACATCTACAGCCTTTAGATCTACAGCCTTTACATCTACAGCCTTAACATCTACAGCCTTAACATCTACAGCCTTTACATCTACAGCCTTTAGATCTACAGCCTTTACATCTACAGCCTTTACATCTACAGCCTTTAGATCTACAGCCTTTACATCTACAGCCTTAACATCTACAGCCTTTACATCTACAGCCTTTACATCTACAGCCTTTACATCTACAGCCTTTACATTTACAGCCTTTACATCTACAGCCTTAACATCTACAGCCTTAACATCTGCAGCCTTAACATCTATAGCCTTTACATCTACAGCCTTTACATCTATAGCCTTTACATCTACAGCCTTTACATCTACAGCCTTTACATCTATAGCCTTTACATCTACAGCCTTTACATCTACAGCCTTTACATCTATAGCCTTTACATCTACAGCCTTTACATCTATAGCCTTTACATCTACAGCCTTTACCACTAGAACCTCTGCGGCCAGCTGCTTATGATGACAGGGTGTCTTGCCATGCCTGTTGAAGTGACAGCCTGGTCACTCGCAGCCTGAGGGAGAGAGAGAGATGAAGAGATCCTTTAACACAGCCAGTAAAGAAATCCTTTGACACAGTCAGTAAAGACATCCTTTAACACAGCCAGGAAAGAGATCCTTTAACATAGCCAGGAAAGAGATCCTTTAACACAGCCAGTAAAGATATCCTTTGACACATCAAGTAAAGAGATCCTTTAACATAGCCAGTGAAAGAATCATATAAATATAGAGCAATTCAATGTTTGTCCCCACTGTCTGAACTTGGCGGTTTCTTGGCACTTTCTCCGGCTGAGCAGGAATCTCTCTGGTGTTCATAGAGCCAGATTTTCAGGGCGTGCAGATTACTACTGGGATATACTTGGGAGTGTTAACCTTACTTGTCAGCCGTTTGGTTTCGGGAACAGACGTCTGCGGGTTTACAGCAGAGAATGGTTTCACAATGAATGTTTGCTTAGAGCTTGGTGCGTCGGACAAGCAGGCTGATGCAGCAGATGTAGCTGAGCAGCACACTGTATAACCTCTCACATGCTGACATTTTGGAATTTGAAATCGAGTGATGATGCGTTACCAGGTTGTTTTTAAGAATGTGCCATGTTACTGAAAACCACAGCCATTCCCTCCTACGCTCATACAGAATGGAAAGAAAATGGATGCGTTAATGCTCTTTCCCCTTTCTGCACTCCCTCCCTTTCTGTCTCTCTTTCTCTCCCTCTCTCAAACCAGTACGAGCAGTTTGAAAGCACTATTGGCTTTAAGCTCCCCAATCACCGGGCAGCGAAGCGACTGTGGAAGGTCTGCATTGAGCACCACACCTTCTTCAGGTAAGAGCATCTCCAGCTAGTATCTTCTCCCCCACTTCTAGCCCTCTACTAACCCTCTTACTTTACCCCAAACAAACCACTCTCCTGAAGTCCTCTTCAGTTTCAGACAGCCACGTATTATATATGATCTAATACAATATAGGATATTTTATATAATCTAATGCAGTATATGATATTATATATAATCCAATATATTCCATTTAGCTGGAGCTCTTATGCAAAGTGACGTATAGTCATGAACAAAGGAATGCCCGACATTTTCACAATACATTACAGTTACCCACCCCAGCCGCTGCGCTTGTTCTCTTTATTGTTCTCCAATTGTCTCTGGAACAGATCAACGTACGTCCACTTTGTGGGATCACCTGCAGCACATAAAGAGTGAAAATGTTCACCTTTAGAAAAGGTGGAAACCCTCACAGGGAGGGCTGCCAGTCATCGTCATTTCAGCCCAATGTTTTCTGTATATTACTGCTGACTGGGTTTATCAAACACAAGCACGGTTATCAGACAGGATGTGCAGTGCATTCCTACGTATGTACATTCCACTCAGTCGTGCATTCATACACTGTTCGCTTATGCATAGGCCGTCCCGTCGTCCTAGCGTTTCCAGTGCCAGGCTATACCAACTGAGCTACTGAGGACTCGCTTCATAGAACCACCCCGATCTCACCAGCTCACATCCCGCGTGGCGAAAACATAGCGTGAGCTGCTGACATCAGGATGGTTCTTTGGGGCTCCCAGGGGACCGCGTGAGACACAGGACTCATTAGAACAGGACTTTGATCAGAGCTCTCTCCCTGTGGGCAACATCCACTGTAGTGTTGTGCCCCACAACGTCCAGTGCTGGAAAGGCTCAGGGGGTTTTCCTGTGTCTCGTCTCTTCCTCCTCACATTGTGGCTCATGTCTCTGCTGTTTCTCTGCCCGGCTGCCTCAGGCTTCAAGGAGATCACTCTACAGGGAACAGGGAACCACAGAGTGTAAAGCAATGTTTTCAAGCAGGAGCTGTTGGTACACACAAGCCCTACCTCTGTGCTGAGAACAGAGTCCAGTGTTCTCTGCATTTTATAATGCCATTTACTTCATTCAGCACTGGGTCTCATGCTCTAGTTTTTTCTCCATCGCGTCGCTGTGAAAACAAT
Source organism: Esox lucius (assembly GCF_011004845.1). Classification (NCBI taxonomy): domain Eukaryota; kingdom Metazoa; phylum Chordata; class Actinopteri; order Esociformes; family Esocidae; genus Esox; species Esox lucius. The sequence goes on from NC_047585.1 coordinate 15,340,670, forward strand.
TTCTTTCCTTTGTTTTGTTTAAGGAATAACAGTGTTGGCCAACAAACATGTTCTTTAATCTTACATCTCTGCCATGAAGTCTCCTGAATTAGGCCTGACGAATTACTCACAGTTTGTGAACTCGCCCAACTACAGGTTAGTGTCTCCAGAGCCTCCTCCCAAGGGTTTCCTGGTGATGGGATCTAAGTTCCGCTACAGCGGACGGACCCAGGCTCAGACTCGGCAAGCCAGCTCGCTGATAGATCGTCCGGCGCCGCACTTTGAACGCTCCACCAGCAAGAGGTACCTGCTGTCCCGCAGTCTGGATGGAGGTCAGTTCCAAGGTGGTGTTCCACAATGGCAGTAGTCAGAAGTGGAGAGATAGTACGACATCTGAGAGTGTCCTGTGATTGACATGCAGCCATTTCTAATGCCGGACTAAATCTGTGTAATAAAACGGTACCATTGTGTCAAACCAGCAGAGTTCTCCCGGCCAGTGTCAGCCATGTGTGAGAACCAGGACGGTCTGTCCCAGCGCAGCGTCAGCCAACAGCCCCACCTGTACAGCCCCTCTGGGGATGAACTGGATACAGAACTGGAACCTCCTAGTCTGGAGCAGGAGGACCATAATGAGGGTCAGGATGAAGGACATGATCTGGAGGAAGACCGGGCCCAGGAGGAGGACAGTGTCACCAGCCCCAGCAAGAAGAAAGAGATCAAGGTACTCGAGGGGATGTGATTTACTGTAGAGGATGAGAGGAAGGTTTGAGAGGGTGGCTATGTGATTTACTATAGCACAGTTGTCCGATTTGTTTGAGTGTAAATGACCAAACCAGCGTGGTTGACAGATCTGTAAGTTCTTTAGCCAACTCCTCTAACATTCGTTAGGCTGCATGACAGCAGGGCTGCAAACTTGACACTTTCTGGCAATAATCACAGTTTTGATCACAAAATAGGACATCCACGTGAATTGTGTAGGCCATTTTACATGACTAATGAGACATTTGTATTTTTGCTTGATAGCAAACAAGATTCAGTTTTGCTATTTAGCTATCAGCTAGGTACACTATTCACTCAAATATTGTACTGTAAGCCATGCATACATCTGGAGAGCACACAAAGAATGGACAAGGGATTTATAGGTTATGCCGTGCTAGCAAATCCCAATAAAGCGTGCTCATACTCTGTGTCCAATTGGTTATTCTAAGCTGTTCTTGTTTGTAAAAAATAGAGGTGTCAACCTGGATGCATGTTGTGTGTGGGAGAGAGGCCTGTGATGAGTGAGGAGGAGCTGTGTGTGTATGTGGGCGGACGTGATAGCGTGGGAAAGGGAGTAGGGTGTGTGACAGGGTGTGAGAGGCAGGGAGAATATGTGTCAGGTTATCTGAAAACACAACAATGTTTTCCCATTTACTGCCACAACGACATGCAGATATAAATATGGCCCAATCACAGACAGGCTTTTGAGAATGTATGAGACAATCTGAATGGTTTGAAACTAGCCTGTTCTGTTATTGAGGAGACTGTGTGAAGTTACATTCCACGAAAGGCTTGTGTCATGCGCAGAACACATCAAAACTGGAAACAGGTGTGTTGGTTATAGATGGTTAGGTATCATTAGTAAAATGTTGGTATTGTGAAATTAATACACAGAAAATAAGCACATTTCCTGGCACGCAACAACAAATGTTTGCATGCTTCTGTGCAAAAGCAAATTGTCACCCATTTTGACTCTCAAAAGTTTGCATCCCTTTATAGAAGCTGGATAAAGCGCTCAGAGTGAACCTGTCTACCACAGTGCCAATAGCAGTCACTGCAGGGGGGGGGGGTGCTGGTGCCACAATGGAACATTCCGGGTCCCTGGGACATTCCCTGCTGGGGTTTTAATGACTAAAGATTTGTCAGAACTAACTCTGCTCCCTCTCTGCTACTCTATGGCTTATAGGCTTACCAGTATGGTTCACCAGCCCTGCCCCACTAACTGCTGAATGCAACCTTCACTTCTTTTTCACAATGCCAAGCCAAGCTAACCTTCCCTGCTGTGGTTCTCTCTAACACTCTCCCTGTCATTCACTAATATGATTTTTCTCTTTAACCCTTGCTGGCAAAAGGAGGATGCTGGGTCCCCGCTTGACAATATACAGGAGGTATTTAGTGTCTGGTGGCCTGCCTGTTTGTCTTTTTCTCGGTCTGTAAGAGGGCTCTTTGCCTACTCGTGTTTGGTCCAGCAACTTACTCCAACACTGTACTGTTGAACTAGCAGTAATTGGCCCCAATGCATAATCCGCTACATCATTTTCCATTTATGGGCACCCAAAGTATTACATCGAAGCTGTGCAGCCTTCGTTTTGATGCTAATCGTGGGAGATGCAATATTTGATTATGGTTTTTCTACAGCCATATTTTGCCTTTTAGTTTTTAGCATGCACTCAAAATCAAATATACATGATGACTAAATTCCACAACCGTCAGAGCAAGTGCCTGATTAAAGCTCAGCTCGATGTAACAATCTAAACTCAGCCTGCATGGCTGTGTGGGTGTGTGTGTGTGTCTCTGCGTGTGGGCATGTCCCTGATCTGTCTTTGTGTGTGATTTTGTGTGTGGGCATGTCCCTGGTCTGTCTTTGTGTGGGATTTTGTGTGTGGGCGTGTCCCTGGTCTGTCTTTGTGTGGGATTTTGTGTGTGGGCGTGTCCCTGGTCTGTCTTTGTGTGGGATTTTGTGTGTGGGCATGTCCCTGGTCTGTCTTTGTGTGGAATTTTGTGTGTGGGCATGTCCCTGGTCTGTCTTCGTGTGGGATTTTGTGTGTGGGCGTTTCCCTGGTCTGTCTTCGTGTGGGATTATGTGTGTGGGCGTGTCCCTGGTCTGTCTTTGTGTGGGATTTTGTGTGTGGGCGTGTCCCTGGTCTGTCTTTGTGTGTGATTTTGTGTGTGGGCGTGTCCCTGGTCTGTCTTTGTGTGGGATTTTGTGTGTGGGCGTGTCCCTGGTCTGTCTTTGTGTGGGATTTTGTGTGTGGGCGTGTCCCTGGTCTGTCTTCGTGTGGGATTTTGTGTGTGGGCATGTCCCTGGTCTGTCTTCGTGTGGGATTTTGTGTGTGGGCGTGTCCCTGGTCTGTCTTTGTGTGTGATTTTGTCTGTGTGCTGCTACTGCTGGTGGTGTCCAGTCAGGACTGTTCAGTCTATCTGCCTGTCTACCTGCCTCCCTGACTCACCATCTCCGCTTTTCCTTTTTGTCTCTGCATCCACCCTAACCCCACCCTGTCCCTGTCCCAACTCTGCCACTCAGTTGGACCATGAGACAACCCCTCGACACAAGGAGGTACCGCTCACTGCGCTGATCTGTCCAGAGTTGGAGTCACTTCCGTGTCTATTCCTGTCTGTTCATACTGGACTTGAAATTTTCTCTGTAGTCGAAATCGGTTTGGTAATTGACAGGATTTCAGATAGAATTGACTTCATCCCTGGTTCTGTCCTAGTTTTTTGTCACCCATAATCTGAACAAGTGGTCACTATCAAAACATCCTGGAAATATCATGGCACTATTTGCATTAAATGGAATGGAGCCCTTCAGTTTTTCTGAATTATCATAGGACTTATGCACAAAGCTCAGTTTCCTCTATTTTAAGTTTTTTGAATATGCAGCTACACTAGTTAATAAGATGTCATACTTGGCAGCAGGGAACTAGCCAACACTAAGAAAACATTATCACACGCAGTTATTTTAATAACGTTTGTTTTGATTTAAATAACCAATCCAAATAGTTGGATGAAAATCATCCAGTTTGCATGGTCTTTGTAAGCATCCCAAATGCCATATTTATCAATTCACGGACTACTGAACAGAAAGGCCATGTAACCACCATCACGGCCCACAAACAAAGCTCTTGATCCCTGTATTAAAATACGTTATTGTAGTGGTTGTTTGTGTCTCTTCCTTATACACACATTTCTTCAGGGGATGTATTACTTCTGATCACGTTTCGCTCATCCATGCATATCAAGTCATAATGCGATTTAATGTAATGCAATAGCGTGATCACTGCCAAGCTAATTTATATAGATGTCATTCTAACATGTCTCTCTTCTCCCCACTATCTTTTCTTTTCCTCCTCTCTCATTTTCTCTCTATGTCCTCCCTTACTTGGGTAAATCCAGTTTTTGGATAAATCAGAGGATGTCTTATTGAAGCACCAGGCCAGTATCAATGAGCTGAAGAGAGCCCTAAGGGAACCCAACAGCAAGCTGATGAACCGTGAGAAGCGGCTTTCAGGAACGTCCCCAGGTGGCACGCCGGAGAAGAAGGCTGTGAGTGTGGGATATGGGTGGTGATGACACGGGGTCGGATATTCTTTACTATAACGTCTGAAGACAGTAATATTTGTTGGAAGTTATTAAAGGTGGTAATTTATTGAAGATAATAAATATCCAGTCACCTGGATAGTGTGATAGTTCTGCTAAATAGATCGAAGGAGTAATTGAATTGTAAAAAATTGAAAAACTGTCCAGCATTCATTCATTATTAGCTGTGTTTTTTGGGGGGAGGGCTGTAATTCAGTTTCATATAAAGAGGATAGAAACGTGATTCTGCAATAACTTGAAATCTTTACTTGAAAGCTATCTCTAGCATCTACTCACCGTGGTGCCTGACAGGTAAAAAGATTACCTTTGTGTCAGAACACAAAAGCCGCTGCCGCTTTGATCACTTTCTCTTTGTGATTGAACTTTTAAAAATTTTACTTTTATGTAAGTAAATTAGTATTTTCCAATGTAGCTCAGTCAACGCAGTCCTTTTCCAGGAATTTAGAATTTAAAATCTATTCAGAGGAAATCACAGCATTTGATATAGCTGCAAATGTTATTTTTGCATTGCAAATACATACTCAATTGACTGATGCAGATTTAGCAGCTGCAGTACGCATGTAAAAACTAACCAGGCCCATGTTGCTTGTTGGCGATAATCTCATAATTTTATTCTAGATGCGTCTTTACTTGGTCACACCCAGATTCAGTTAAAACTTGGATTTAGGAGCGATGCTCTTCACTAGTCCATATAATCAGTATATGTTCTCCTTTCTACCCTTCTCTTTCCTTATGCCTTTTTCCCTTTCTGCATGATATTTCCAATAGTTGGTCTCTATCCTTTTCACCGAAAGTGACAGAGTTAGGGTTCATCTAATAGCTGTTCTCCTCCCTCTCTTTCCCCCCTCTGCTCCTCTCCTCTCCTGGTGGGTAACCTTCGGCTCCCTATCAGGTGGGGGGCAAGGACCTAGTAAACAGCCTCTCTGTAGAAGGCTTCATCCAGAAGACTGTGGTGACTTCCCCAGAGGTTGCTCTTCACTTCCTCTTCTTCTCTTCTGTTATTACTAGAAAATACAGACTGTATTGTAGTTGGCCATTTATCTGTAATGAAATCTGGTACCATTGTATGTGCCTACTGCACACTCAGATACTTTATCTCTCGTGCCTCCTTTGCCTATTGTTTTAAGCTGTTATGCAGCGGCCATTGGGTCTAAGAAAATCTTAAAGAAAAGCAATTACCAACATATACTCTCACCCAAAGGATTATTAGGAACACCATACTAATACTGTGTTTGACCCCCTTTCGCCTTCAGAACTGCCTTAATTCTACGTGGCATTGATTCAACAAGGTGCTGAAAGCATTCTTTAGAAATGTTAGCCCATATTGATAGGATAGCATCTTGCAGTTGATGGAGATTTGTGGGATGCACATCCAGGGCACGAAGCTCCCGTTCCACCACATCCCAAAGATGCTCTATTGGGTTGAGATCTGGTGACTGTGGGGGCCATTTCAGTACAGTGAACTCATTGTCATGTTCAAGAAACCAATTTGAAATTATTCGAACTTTGTGACATGGTGCATTATCCTGCTGGGAGTAGCCATCAGAGGATGGGTACATGGTGGTCATAAAGGGATGGACATGGTCAGAAACAATGTTCAGGTAGGCCGTGGCATTTAAACAATGCCTAATTGGCACTAAGGGGCCTAAAGTGTGCCAAGAAATCATCCCCCACACCATTACACCACCACCACCAGCCTGCACAGTGGTAACAAGGCATGATGGATCCATGTTCTCATTCTGTTTACGCCAAATTCTGACTCTACCATCTGAATGTCTCAACAGAAATCGAGACTCATCAGACCAGGCAACATTCTTCCAGTCTTCAACTGTCCAATTTTGGTGACCTCAAATTGTAGCCCCTTTTTTCCTCTTTGTAGTGGAGATGAGTGGTACCTGGTGAGGTCTTCTGCTGTTGTAGCCCATCCGCCTCAAGGTTGTGCGTGTTGTGGCTTCACAAATGCTTTGCTGCATACCTCGGTTGTAATGAGTGGTTATTTCAGTCAAAGTTGCTCTTCTATCAGCTTGAATCTGTGGGCCCATTCTCCTCTGACCTCTAGCATCAACAAGGCATTTTCGCCCACAGGACTGCCGCATACTGGATGTTTTTCCCTTTTCACACCATTCTTTGTAAACCCTAGAAATGGTTGTGAGTGAAAATCCCAGTAACTGAGCAGATTGTGAAATACTCAGACCGGCCCGTCTGGCACCAACAACCATGCCACGCTCAAAATTGCTTAAATCACCTTTCTTTCCCATTCTGACATTCCGTTTGGAGATAATTGCATTAATGAGAAATTGAACAGGTGTTCCTAATAATCCTTTAGGTGAGTGTACATATGTCCGTAAATGTACACATTTTGATATTCGATTGAAGCAGAAATTATTCATCTATGAGCACTTACCAAATACATATATTGTGAAGACTGTAGAGGTTCTATTTGTACCATAAGACCCTTTTCTGGACTGTAGCTGTTAACTTTTGTCCCAATTCAGTTGGCACCTCTAACTGTGTTTAATTTATATCAACATGTAGGGCTCTGAGGAGTGGGTATTGATTGAGAAACAACACACTTATCAACAGGATCATGACTGGAAGGCAGAGGAACAGAGCAAAGCTTCCACTTCGCCTCCGCCATTGTTCTTTGATTCTTCTCGGGGAAGAAAGAAAGAATTGGAAAAGGAGATACAAGAAGCCAAGATGATTCATATCGAGGTTACAGGGGAGGATGGGCAAGAAATGAGAACCGATATTGATAGCTTTCCTTCGCCCAAAGTCTCAAGGGAAGCCTGTGAGAAATTTTCCGAACCACAGCTGACTAGTGACAGGCGGTTTGTGGTGGAATTAGCTGAAACGGCTGAATCTTTTGAAGTTGATTCACATTGCAATGTGTCTCGTGGTGAAGACTCTGGGGCAGTGAATGACATATTCCCGGCCCCCGTGTCAGCCCCAGTCCCAGTCCCAGTCCCATTCCGAGACTCTGTGAAGGATCTTCCACTCAACAGACCTAGAAAAAAGAAGAGACCGAATAGTTTAAACCTGGGAATGTCCACGGAGTTCATCTACGAGCAGGAGGGCGATGCCTCAAACAGTGAAGAAGACAAGGAGGGATCAGATTGGGAGGAAGGTCCTACGGAGAAGACAGATGCAGGACTAACAGATCAGCCCGACGACAGTCCAACAAAAGATGAGCCAGAAGACCCGTGTTGGGTGATGAGTCCACTGATGAGAGATGACGAGAGGTCACCAGAGATGAGTCCCCTGATGAGACGAGTGGAGAGATCACAAGAGATACAATGGAAGGAGAAAGTGGAGTCTGACTCATTGTATGAAGATAACGAGAAGGACAATATTGGACAAGATGATAAGATTTGGAGAAGTGCTGTTTATGAGCATCCAAGGTGTGATGCATGGGAACAGACTAAGAGCTTCATTGCTGAGGTCCAGCCAACAGACGACGGGCTTGGCTCTGTCAATGGTCCCGGGGAAACAAAACGTGATAGATTAGCAGAGCAGGTTAGAGAACAGGTTAAAACATTTCATCTCAGAGAAAGGAGTGTGACTGAAGATGGAGACCAGGTGGCAGAGGTCAAACTGAGAGAGGTCAAGACACACGAGAGAAAAACTAGTAACTCTGGGGGGGAAGACATGGAATGTCTTATGTCAGAGGTCAGGGGTCCGAGAACTTCTTTTCAAAGACTCTCAGGCAGCAGTCAGGCAGAAATCACTAGGATCGTGCCTCTCAAACCTGAAAGGTTGAAGAGCTTAGCGTGCAAAGATGAACATGACAGAGGAAGTCAGGAGACTGAGTCTGAGCAGAGTGGAGTTCTTACAAGAGAGACCAGACGGTCAGAAGGACCCTCGGACCTCAGCCGGAATGACACATCCACTTTCACCCTTCCTACATCACTCATCTCAAGCAACGTTAGTCCAGTAAAACGGAGTCACTCCCCAACCTTGACATACAGAGATGCCCCACAGGAGCAGGGAAGCTTCTGGGGTCAGGAAGGCTTGGCGAGAGTCGAGGCTAAATCTGAAGAGGTGGTTCAGGAACAGGGAAGCTTCTGGGGTCTGGAAAGCTTGGCGAGAGTCGAGGCTAAAACTGAAGAGGTGGTTCAGGAACAGGGAAGCTTCTGGGGTCTGGAAAGCTTGGCGAGAGTCGAGGCTAAAACTGGAGAGCTTGTTCAGAAACAGAGCAGTGCTGCCTGTGACGATCCCTTTCAGGCTGCCAGAGAAGCCATAGAGAGTAATCAGTTTCTCAGCTTTAAGGCTTCAGCTCCATCTACAGCCTCAGCGCTCCCCAGAACAGCTCCTCCTGCCCCTCCAGTGAAAACACAGAAGGCCAGAGAGTCTGGACTCATACTCCGGAACTTCAACCGCAATACTAGCAGGGAGCCTGGCCTAGACGCTGCCAAGAAGAGACACTCGGTAACTCTGCTTGGCATCTGCTTTTCAGTCATTTGGAAGCAAAGAAGCATCGCATGAGCTTCAGACAGACTTGCACAATACCATTTTCTTATTTTCTTGTTTTCAGTGACTTGAATATACATTCATGTAACTTATACGTGCCTGTATATGAAGAAGAGGGTGGAGTTTAACTTAGAACACGTTTTGGCTGCACATCATTGGCTGAAGCAGCCAACAATGCATTTTGTTTGCTATGAGTTTGGACCCTCTCCCCTTTCGGCCTCCCCATTAAGCCCCACCTCCTCCTCTATGCCTCCCTCCTCCCTAATTCTCATGCTTTACAGCCAACCTGAAACAACTGCTTGCAAATCTGTAGAGCTCATACCAGGGCTTTGGTAGTGATTGTAAAAAACATTACATGCTCTGGTTCTTGGCTTCTATCCACCTTTTTTCACGTTTGAACATTGATTTTCTTTCCTTCTAACCCTTAGCAAGTCTTCAGACTTCAGGATGTTAAGGCTCTTGCGTATTACCATGGCTCTGAGGTTTTTAGCACTTGTCCTCCATGCTGTTTCCATGTTGAAATGTGGAAGAAGGCATGGACTTCAGACATGGTTTCATACATATATTACGGATCAATTGATAGTGACTGCATGAGGAAATTAGAAAAATCTGTCATCATCACCAGTTTAAAGAGAAATTTTTTTTCCCAAACCGATGTTAGATGGTTCCTCAACCTGAACGAAGTCTTCCTGGAACTCAAACTTCAGCTAACTTGAGTCGCCTCCAGTTATTAACGGAAGTAATCAGAGTTTGAGCCTGTTTGGTCCAAATCACCTGAAACTAACTTGGTTAGTTTTTATGTAATTTAGCCATTCAAAAAATTCTGTCTTTTTCTGAAAAAAGTATTTCAACAGGTATTTCAAAGTATATAATAATTTACAGATGCTTCTGCATGTGTGGATCACATCTTGTCCATGTATGTATTCTTCACATACAGTAGGCTAGTTGCAGCTCGTCCTTGCCAGCAATTTCCTACTTAACTTCTGCTGTTGAATTCGTCCCTTCGCGTTTCCCGCCCTCTGATCTGATTTGATCGACCTGATAACGTAACCCAAAACTCTGCTTCCTATTTGTGAACATCTGAAGTAAAAACTGCTTTTTAAGATACGAGTGCAACTAGACAGACAGAACTCTTTACCGTTCATTAGAGATACATGTCTTGGTAGCCACATTGTAGCAATTTCTCAGTTTGACAGTGAGCATGTTCGTTAGGCTTCGACTGTCTACTGCCATTTGTCATTGTGTTGCCTGACTTAAAGAACATTGCCGTCAATGGGCTGCCTTTCTCCTTACACCAACGGCCGTCTTTGATTTTTTATATAATTGTTTAAACAGCTGCAGGGTTTTTAATTATACCTCGTAATCTCCAGATGTTCTGAAATATGAAGCAGCTCGGCGGACCAAAGACATGGGCTACCTCATCACGTCGATCAAATCAGAGCAGCGCGTGAGAAACGTGGAGTTTTGAGGCAAGATGGGGGAAGAGCGGCAACTAGCCTACTGAAGATCAGATAGAGAATAAACAAATGCCACACATGCGCATAACCTTATGGATCTTTAGCGAGAAATATACTTATTTTCTAACGGTCCGGATCCGCTACTAACCCCGCTACCCAATTGTTTTTTTAAATAACACGCACACACTTTACCTCAATAGATGTTTAGGTAACGATGCCTAAAAATAATTAGTGATTGCTTTTGAAGAAAACTGTACCATGGATTACAGTTTCTCATGGCCAAAAGAGAACTTTAAAGAGGAATGAGGAATCAGCTAACATAAATCAAAGTAAGTTTCTCCTTTAAGGCACTCAATGCTACAGGTATGTTCATCAGTCAAATATCTGCCATTAATCTACTGATCTTATACTATACTAATATGACATCAACTCACTGTGCATATTGTCCCGAAAATAGCTTCATTTAATAAAATATATTTTTCAATTAACTTGAAAATTATGTGTTGACCTAAATTCGCTTATGGTATTTTATTTGGCACTGATTATTTAGAAACCAGATCAAATGTTTACATGGATTTCAAAGCAAAAATCCCATCTAGACTTTAAAAGCATTGTGCATATCCAACAAGCTATTTAACACAATGCATAGGCTACGTACATAGACTGTAGCCTTCATTTCACAGAGCTTGCATTGGCTGTCATTAAATAACTAGACATAATTAAACAGTTCCTTGAATAAATGCCTCACACATATAAAAATGGACAAACAGCATGTGAGAGCACTAGTGCTTCTTGTAGAGCTACTGGGTGAGCAAAAACAAGGATGGGCTCCAAAACATACCTTAGTTATCACTGAAATCAAACACCCAGTCTGTGGCCATTTGAACATTTGAGCCCTTTGAGAGTCTCTCTGCGTGGTTTGCAGTATTCTCTGATTCTGTCTTTGGCCAATGGCTGTTGGCAAACTGCTATGGCTGCTCAGTACTGTCCTCTCATGTCTTACAACCTGTCCGTAATACATTCTGTACCACACAGTTCATACTAATTCCAACTAGGACAACTGGCTTCCCGTGATGGGTTCATTTCTGTTGTCCAAGCTGGTAGTAAGTCTACTTGTTTTTGGAGAAATAAATAGATAGAAGTGTTAACTGCCGTCTGTTAAAACCACTCTGCGGTTCTAACGTTCTGCTGGTAGTGACCCGATACCTCTAGTTATATTGGTGTGACTCTTCAGCTCTGACTAACCACTGGTTGCTCTGCCTCTACCTCTGCTCTTCCTCCTGCAGGAGCCTCTCTCCGCTCCTGCCATTTATGAAGACACAGTAGATGATGCCAAGGTCACTTTACATTTTGAATTTCACCACACGCCTGACCATTTTACCATTCCACACCATTCTGTCTCGAGCTCCCGATCTCCCTCACTGTCACCCATGGCTAACTCTGCCATCTGGGAAGCAGGCTGAACCCGACCGTACCACAAGCGTTCGTCCTCCAGCATATTTGATAGACTTTCCAGTCTGTAAGGCTATTCATATCCCCTCTGCTTCATGTAAGCCTATACGATGTAGCGAACTGCATGCCTGGAAAAGAGTGTGATAGGTTTTCATCAACAAATCATCAAATGATAGTGTTGGCGTGAATACTTTCAGGAATACGTGAATACGGGAGATAATGTAACCACTGTCATGTCATCGTCCTCGTCATCGTCGTTACCATGACCACCGCCCGCACTGAGCCACCGCCAGACCTGCTCCACTGTTGTGACAGGTGCGGCGGCCATCTTTGTGTAACACCCCACCCCCTCTCTCACCCAGACGGAACCCTGGGAAAGGAGGCCTCGGCCGGGCTCGGCCTTGGAGGACCACGAGCACGACACGGGCTGCCCAAAAGAGACCCACCTGGGAATCGAGAGGAAGTGTTCCAGCATGACGGTCAGCTCCACGTCCAGCCTAGAGGCCGAGGCGGACTTCACCGTCATCATGGACCTGCACTCGGGCGTAGAGGAGTACTCCAAGGGCATGTCTGAGCTGGGGGAACAGGGGGAGAGGATGCCCGAGGTGGGCAGGGAGGACTTTGAGGAGACGTCCAGGTTCTATTCGGCCCGTCTCATGGGCTCCTATGACATGTCGCCTGTAGAGGAGAGGCCCCCTGTGCACCATGAGGAACGGGCCCACCACGAGGTAGACCTTTCTTACCCCGTCCCATGAACCCACCCCCCCACACGCCTGCCCTGACTGACGTCATCCCCTCTACTGGACCATTTTCACCTACCGTTTGGATTATTTTCACCGGATGTTTGTTTCCATTTATCATTCATAATTTTTTTCAATATATTTTTCCATCATGTTTTTAATATTGTTTTATATATGCAGTGGGGAGAACAAGTATTTGATACACTGCCGATTTTGCAGGTTTTCCCACTTACAAAGCATGTAGAAGTCTGTCATTTTTATCATAGGTACTCTTCAACTGTGAGTGATGTGACAAAAATCCAGAAAATCACATTGTATGATTTTTAAGTAATTCATTTGCATTTTATTGCATGACATAAGTATTTGATACGTAAGAAAAGCAGAACTTAATATTTGGTACAGAAACCTTTGTTTGCAATTACAGAGATCATACGTTTCCTGTAGTTCTTGACCAGGTTTGCACACGCTGCAGCAGGGATTTTGGCCCACCCCTCCATACAGACCTTCTCCGGACTTTCTTCAGGTTTCGGGGCAGACACTGGGCAATACGGACTTTCAGCTCCCTCCAAAGGATTTCTATTGGATTCAGGTCTGGAGACTGGCTAGGCCACTCCAGGGCCTTGAGATGCTTCTTACGGAGCCACTCCTTAGTTGCCCTGGCTGTGTGTTTCGGGTTTCTGTCATGCTGGAAGACCCAGCCACGACCCATCTTCAGTGCTCTTACTGAGGGAAGGAGGTTGTTGGCCAAGATCTCGTGATACATGGCCCCATCCATCCTCCCCTCAATACGGTGCAGTCATCCTATCCCCTTTGCAGAAAAGCATCTGCAAAGAATGATGTTTCCACCTCCATGCTTCACGGTTAGGATGGTGTTCTTGGGGTTGTACTCATCCTTCTTCCTCCAAACACGGCGAGTGGATTTTAGCCCATACGCTACATAGTCTGCGACTATGCAGCGTATGGGGTTGTTGAGCTGCAGACCAGTCAGGTTGCCCATGCTGACCCCTGTCCATTATTTTTGTTTCATCAGACCACATGACCTTCTCCCATTCCTCATCTGGATCATCCAGATGGTCATTGGCAAACTTCAGACGGGCCTGGACATGCGCTTGAGCAGGGGGACTTTGCGTGCACTGCAGGATTTTAATCCATGACGGCGCAGTGTTTTACTAATGGTTTTCTTTGAGACTGTGGTCCCAGCTCTCTTCAGGTCATTGACCAGGTCCTGCCGTGTAGTTCTGGGCTGATCCCTCACCTTCCTCATGATCATTGATGCCCCATGAGGTGAGATCTTGCATGGAGCCCCAGACCGAGGGAGATTGACCGTCATCTTGAACTTCTTCCATTTTCTAATAATTGCGCCAACAGTTGTTGCCTTCTCACCAAGCTGCTTGCTTATTATCCTGTAGCCCATCCCAGCCTTGTGCAGGTCTACAATTGTATCCCTGATGTCCTTACACAGCTCTCTGGTCTTGGCCATTGTGGAGAGGTTGGAGTCTGTTTGATTGAGTGTGTGGACAGGTGTCTTTTATACAGGTAATGAGTTCAAACAGGTGCAGTTAATACAGGTAATGAGTGGAGAACAGAAAAACTAACAGTTCTGTGAGAGCCGGAATTCTTACTGGTTGGTAGGTGATCAAATACTTGTGTCGTGCAATAAAATGCAAATTAATTATTTAAAAATTTGGATTTCTCTTTTAGATTCCGTCTCTCACAGTTGAAGTGTACCTATGATAAAAATTACAGACCTCTACATGCTTTGTAAGTAGGAAAATCTGCAAAATCGGCAGTGTATCAAATACTTGTTCTCCCCACTGTATGTATTATTATTATTTTTATTTTTTCTGCATTATTGTACAATTTCATTGTATTTTTCCATCCATTGTCAAATATGCTCGCTTTACTAAATGTTCTGTTTGTAACATCTGCAATGCAATTGTAGTATGGTCATATTTGCAACAGTATTCAAATCTTTGAATAGGAAATGTATTGTATTCAGAGATGGGCACAAAATACAGTTAGAAAATACATTTAGGAACCCTTAAGGTTGGTATGTTATGTACAAGAGGTTCTTAAGCTTGACAAATCGTGGCATGCTGGGACACAGTGCTTAGTTCTAGTATTTTGGCAATATACACTGATCAGCCATAACATTATGACCGGTGAAATGAATAACACTCATAATATCATTATCATGGCACCTGTCAGTGGGTGGGATATATTAGGCGGCAAGTAAACATTCTGTCTTCAAAGTTGATGTGTTAGAAGCAGGAAAAAGGGGCAAGCGTAAGGATCTGAGTAACTTTGACAAGAGCCAAATTGGGATGGCATGTCCAAAACTGCAGCCCTTGTGGGGTGTTCCCGGTCTGCAGTGGTCAGTACCTATCAAAAGTGGTCCAAGGAAGGAAAAGCGGTTCACTGGCGACGGGGTCATGTTGACCTCATTGCCAGTTAACCGCTTTTCCTTCCTTGGACCACCTTTGATACTGTAGCTCAAATTGCTGAAAAAGTTAATGCTGGTACTGATAGAAAGGTGTCATAACACACAGTGCATCACGGTTTGTTGTGTATGGGGCTGCGTAGCCGCATACCAGTCAGGGTGCCCATGCTGACCCCTGTACCACTGCCGAAAGTGCCTACAATGGGCACGTGAGCATCAGAACTGGACCACGGAGCAATGGAAGAAGGTGGCCTGGTCTGATGAATCACGTTTTATTTTACATCACTTGGATGGCCGGGTGTGTGTACATCGTTTACCTGGAGAATCCATGGCACCAGGATGCACTATGGGAAGGAGGCAAGCTGGCAGAGACAGTGTGATGCTTTGGGCAATGTTCTTCTGGGAAACATTGGGTCCTGTCATTCATGTGGATGTTATTTTGACACATACCATCTACCTGAGCACTGTTACAGACCATGTGCACCCTTTCATGGCAATGGTATTCCCTGATGGCATTGGCATCTTTCAGCAGGATAATGCACCCTGCCACAAAGCAAAAATGGTTAAGGAATATTTGAGGAACACAACAACAAGTTCAAGCTGTTGATTTGACCTCCAAATTCCCCAGATCTCAATCCAAACGATCATCTGTGGGATGTGCTGGACAATCCAATCTATGGAGGCCCCACCTTGCCACTTACAGGACTTAAAGGATCGGCTGCTAACATCTTGGTGCCAGTTACCATAGCACACCTACAGAGGTCTAGTGGAGTCCATGCAAAAGGAGGACCTACACAATATTAGGCAGGTGGTCATAATGTTATGGCCAATCAGCCTGACACCTTTCTATCACTACCAGCATCAACTTTTTCAGCAATTTCAGCTACAGTATCTTGTCTGTTGGATCGGACCACACGGGCCAGCCTTCGCTCCCCATGTGCATCAAGGATGCTCCTTGGTTCACCGCTTTTCCTTCCTTGGACCACTTCTGATACTGACCACTGCAGTCCAGGTATAATCGGCATTTACAAGCCCATGGTAATAATACAACACAGCTTTTAGCCAATCAGCAATCAGAACTTAACGACCCAGGTAGAATACAGTACTCTTAGAAGTCCTATGTCGAGAGAAAGTGATTTCTATGTCACAAGTGATTTGGCAAACCCAAAAGCTTTCTAAGCTCCACACATATTAGAACGACATATTGTAACTTTTTAAAACATTGCTTGGGAGTGTGTGGTCAGGAGATATTTTAAGAGGTTAGAGAACAATAGCTTGAATTTAGTCTTACTCTATGGTCTGTTTCCCCTGCTGCAGCCTCCTGTCGCCAGGAAAGACGCCAGTGCTGTCAGCACTGCCCAGCTGCTGAAGAGGGCCGATTCCAAGAAGGAGACGCACACCAACGGGTCAGAGGTCACAAGCACCCACATCATGTCAGAGCAGGTACATTACATCAGTCCAACCCTATATTCGTCATGCTGCAGCCAAGTCCTTTGCGAACAGGCATTGTCTACAGTGCAACCGATCAGCGGTCTGTGCTTGTGCATACGTAAAGCCCGGGTTGTTGGCAGGGAAATGTGTTCTACTCCGGCGTCTATGGCCGGCAAACTCTTCCCAGTATCGTGATAAGAAGCAGGAGGCCTTGGCACAGGATTAGTTCTTGATGTTGTTGTCATTAGACAATGACTTAACTGTGAATTGGACATTGGGAAACTGCGATGGAGGCAGAAATGTGGTCAAATTGGCAAATGTATTTATAAACATCTGTGATTTCACAATGTCAAATAGTCATCGCAGTCAAACTTTGGTTGGTGCATATGTTGTCTGTGGAGGTGAACAAACCCCATAATGCCCTGTTGCAATCAACCGCAGACGCTATACATCCTTTTAGTTGCATTCCTCAGCTGAGATGTGGCTGATACCTCACTGATGGATAGGTAGTTCATATATCAGCTAACCACATAATGTTACTGCGTTTTGTCAGTCAATAACACATTCGATGGCATGGAACTATTGATCGATGCATCTTCTGCGTAGGTGAAAAAGCCTTTCTCTGGGTAGGTCAAACATTTAGTGTGTCACTCCCAAAGCAAATTAGTTATCAAATTTCACATCCTAAAACAGACAGTGCTACAAAACAGCCTTCACCGCGGTGGGAATTAATGTTGCGCTATTCACAGAGGCCTGTGTACATAAAAATACCGGTCAAACCAGTCCAGAACAGAAACAAATAGGCACTTATTTGGATTTCTTTTATTGGTCTTTAACATCCCCAACACTCTCTCGATAGAATCAAATTAGTAAAATAACACTTATAAATTAATAAATGTATTGAAAAACCCCAGTGAATGAAAACACCACAAGAAAATCTGTCATCCAGCGAGTGGGAGGTTTTCCAGAGATTTATTTACATTGGCCAAGTTCCTTCATTCAGAGGTTGCTGACACCTGACAGATCTTACAACACCTGGATGGATATGTTAAAAACTAGCCAACCAAATCATACAGTATGTCATGGCTATCTAACAATTATTTTTGACTATGTTTAAACAAGGGAACACAGGAGCCACACATTCCCGCCTACACGGCAGGTCTGAATACAGATCATTGATGTTATAAAATCAGTTATTGACAGGAAATGAACCAGACTGATTAATGCACGAAGGAGTTGCATTCAGTCCCCCTGAGACAGAGCATGAAGCTGTGCCTTGCCAACAGGTGCCTAATTAAATTGTCACCGATGCCTCTGGTAGGCCTTTCATCTAACCAGGAGGATAAGCTGTGGCAAGGATCTGAAGAGGGTCTCTTTGAAGTAAAAACCAAGGAAAATCTTCCCCATGTCAGTGACAGATGTCTTGACCGTAGAACTAGATTGAATAGAATAGGTGCGTAGTCTTATAGATAATGGAAGTGTTTTGTTGTTGTTGAGCATCTTGGGGAGATGCTAAACAACAACAAAGTAAGAAATGATACAGTAGCGTGTGTGCCTGTGTGTGTGCCCATTTGTGTGTGTGTGTGTGTGTGTGTGTGCCTGTGTGTGTGCCCATTTGTGTGTGTGTGTGTGTGTGCCCATGTGTGTGTGTGTGTGTGTGTGTGTGTGTGTGCCCATGTGTGTGTGTGTGTGTGTGTGTGTGTGTGCCCATGTGTGTGTGTGTGTGCCCATGTGTGTGCCCATTTGTGTTATCTGCAGCAAATGGAGGCTGACGTCAACTGTAACGAGACTAAGGTCTCCAGCAGCACTGATGTGGTTCAGCCACCAGAGGGCGACCTGGTACGTGTCAGTCTTAACAGCTGCAGAAAGCCTAGAAGGCTTTGCTGTGCATCTCTGCCTGCAGTCTGATTCTCTGCCCTTCTACTTGAACTGCACATTGAACTGGTGCTAATGGTGGATAAGAATATTGTGAATGGCTCAATGAAAGGTTTTGCATGGACACATGATGGGCTGCAAGTTTAGAGGGCATATATTCAAAGGGTGTCTATTCAGAGGTTATATGTTTTGCCTGATTTTGGCCAGCTTGTTGACATTTCTGGCTTGATATATTCCCTCATAATATTTGCATGTGCATAATTTTAAAGCCAGAATCCTAAATTGCTCCATCTATTTTTGGAATTATGAATTATTGATGTGTACCCATATATTTCTGAAGAAAATGTGAAATCTTCATTTGTGCCTTAACTACAGTGTTTTGAAACTGGGCACATGTAAAGTGACACAATATAGCCTATAAACATGTTTCAAACGTTACGTTATCGTGGCCAGTGCTTGTGTTCAGCTAAGGCTATGGATTTTCCATCACACCGCTTTATAGCAAAACCGTCAAAGGGCGACTTCTTTGTAATTGTTTCAGTTAAGGATTCTTGCTTTAAAAGTAGCTTTTTATTATTGAAATGCTTCTCTTTAACTTAAAAGAGCTTAATAGTTCATTTAAAACCCTTTTCAGATTACTGGCTTTTGTATGTTTTTTCAACTCACAGATCCAATTTGGCTGCTCCTTGGCTTCTATCTTGATATATATGTTCATTCTAGCCGTATGGTAATCTGTCAGGTGGGAGGGCTGAATTGTCCCTGTATGGACACACTGTTCTTTCACCTGATCAACTGTGTAAACACCAGGACATCATTCTTTCATCCATGTGACATTTCCTTTCCTCCCTCTTCTCATTTCTCTCATCCAGAACCAGAACCATGGAGTTGTCGTTAGTAAGGAGTCTCCAACCCCCATCAAAGAAAATGGCTCCCCCGTAAGTACATTCTTGACCCCACCGTCCTCCATCTTGCTGCACTCTAACTCCAGGCATTCAGTCCTCCACTGACAGTGCAGTTATGGCAGAGCAGAGCAGCTAGCTCTTGATTTATTGCAGCTGACACTGGGAGAATGATTCTCAAGAAACAAAGCTCTCTCTTCTCGTTGAATTGAAACAGACCCTTGTTTCCTTAATGATAGAGGTTATGGCAAGGTAGGGGAATGTATGGTTGTTTGGGCTAGGACCATCAGAGTAGTGTCAGTCTGTCTGTGTGTTTTAAGCAACTGTATTGCTAATGTAAGTGACGCCTCTTCCTCCTGACGACTGTGCTTCAGGTGAAGGCAGGCACACTAGGGAGAGAGGCTGTTATGGTGTCTCCGCTGACCGTCACCGCTGACAACTTCACCTCAGCAACCACAACTCAAGTTACCAAGGTAATTGCTCACATCTCAAAAGAGCTAAGAACAGGTGCTGCTTGGTGGTTTGGCGGTGTCGTTTGCTTCTCACTTCAGGAACTCTAAAACATGTACTTTACAGAGCTAGGTCACAATAATTCTTACTTGTAGATTGTTGGTAATCTGTTTTGAAATATTGTGTGTGTGTGTGTGTGCATGGGTGTGTGTGTGTATTGTTTCAGACAGTGAAAGGTGGATACTCTGAGACAAGGATTGAGAAAAGGATCATCATCACAGGAGACGATGATGTAGACCAACATCAGGTGAGGAACAACCGTCACAGCCATGACTATCATGCTAAGGGACCATATGGTACCATGTTAATTAGGTTATCATGCTACAGGACCATATGGTACCATGTTAATTAGGTTATCATGCTAAGGGACCATATGGTACCATGTTAATTAGGTTATCGTGCTACAGGACCTTATGGTACCATGTTAATTAGGTTATCATGCTACAGGACCATATGGTACCATGTTAATTAGGTTATCATGCTAAGGGACCATATGGTACCATGTTAATTAGGTTATCATGCTAAGGGACATATGGTACCATGTTAATTAGGTTATCATGCTACAGGACCATATGGTACCATGTTAATTAGGTTATCATGCTACAGGACCATATGGTACCATGTTAATTAGGTTATCATGCTAAGGGACATATGGTACCATGTTAATTAGGTTATCATGCTACAGGACCATATGGTACCATGTTAATTAGGTTATCATGCTACAGGACCATATGGTACCATGTTAATTAGGTTATCATGCTACAGGACCATATGGTACCATGTTAATTAGGTTATCATGCTACAGGACCATGTGGTACCATGTTAATTAGTTTATCATGCTACAGGACCATATTGTACCATGTTAATTAGGTTATCATGCTACAGGACCTTATGGTACCATGTTAATTAAGTTATCATGCTACAGGACCATATGGTACCATGCTACAGGACCTTATGGTACCAAGTTATTAAGTTATCATACTACAGGACCTTATGGTACCAAGTTATTAAGTTACGATACTATGTTTTCAAGTAAAGAAACAATATAATGTTATGACACTAAGTTACTAGTGACACTGAGTTACTAATTTATGATACCATATTGTTATTACTTGGTTATAAAGTTGTGATACTACAGTAATACAAAGTAATGAAGTTATGATACTATTGTATGTTATGATACTAAGTTATTAATATATAATACTAAGTTAAGTTATGATACTAACATATTTATTAATTACACTAGTATGCGATGATACTAACTTATTAAGTTGTGATGCTACGTTACTCAGTGATGATACTAGTTATTAAGTTACAATACTAATATATGACACTGAAATATATTGAATTTTGAAACTATGATACTGTGGTTTGATACCGAGTTTGATGCTGAATTTGAATGTTATTTAGTCATGCCACTATGTTACGACAAGGATAGGCCATAGTAATACACAAAGACACAATTGTAGCTTGATTGCAGTGTAATGTTTTTTAAGTTTCCATTAAAGTGTGAGCTTTGTCACATAGGCCCTTGCCATGGCAATACAAGAAGCCAAGCAGCAACACCCTGACATGTTGGTGACAAAAGCAGTGGTTGTCAGGGAAACAGAATCTCCCACAAAGGAGCAACATAGGAAATCTGAGGTATTTACACATCCTTTTCATATCAGCATAGTAACAGTGTGTGTGTGTGTCTCTCTCTCTCTCTCTCTCTCTCTTTGTGCGTGTGTTTGTGTTTGTGTGTGTGTGTTGTGTTATTGCAGTAATGTTCTGTTTATATTTTGGACAATTGTTAGAGTATGTATTCCAAACAAAACCTACTTAGTGGCTGAGTGTTTAAGTTCATTTAAAAAGTGTGCATTCCATGTCTTTGTGTATGTAAATGATAGATGACATAGGCACCTTTATATACGTCATAGCTCACACCTTACATACAGTTGGACGTGAAAGTAGCCCAAAACATGTGGAAAGCAATCTATTTAGTTCAATTGGTGTCCACATGTTTCACAGAGATGCTTCTTGTCTCTGTGTTCCAGTCCTGATCATCTGTGGTGGTTCCAGGGGACACAGTCAGCTCCCTGACCCTTCAAACATCACCCTGCAGAAGGACTGCAGTAAACTACCCACAGTGTATACGACAATTAAACCTACCGACGCAACAATCTCTGTCTCCTCTGCAACACAATATGCCTCCGCCTGTCTTTTCAGCCAAAACCGACTGTGATGCCGCCCCTGAACCCCCCCCCACCACCACCACTACACAACCCCCCCCCCCCACACACACACACACACACACACACGACTGCTGTCGCATGTCTGACAAATAGGCTGTATTGTACGTAGAGCAGACCCCCGTTTGGTTTGCAGTGAATAGGGCTTTTCAGTAGTGAATACGGCAGAGAAACTGATGTGAGAAAGATCAGTGTAGCGGTTGTGCCGTGTTCAAAGATAACGACACGCTCATGGCTCATCTCCCACGATCAAAGCGGTTAAATTAAATTATTAACCACTATGATGTAATCCACCCCGAGTTAAATCGGATCGACCTTTACCCAGAGAGCATTGACTCACCTGCTACTACTGGTAATTTATTCTTCGGGAAGTCAATAGCCGGCCTCGCAAATTGCTTTCATAATGGTCACCATGGAGATGCCGGCTGGGTGCTGACATGAATAGGGACGAGGTATGGTTGAGTTGTAGGGCGGGGCGGGGGTCTGGTACCTGCGGTGATGGCTAGCCTTTAAAGGCCGCCACACACTTTGCGCAAAAAGCAGCTACACAGTGGGTCGTTTTCACAGGTAGTTCTACGCTCTCTCGGGGGTTCACGTTTCGGATTGGGCCGTAGGCGACGCTTAGTGGCTGTTTGCAGAAAGTGTGAAAGCGGCCTTAACGCTTGTCACAAAGGTGACATATATTCGACAGCTGTCTTACTAGCTTTTTAAACATTTTTAACGATAGAAGAATCAAATTTAATGTCCAGTGTTTTGCTTGTCTATGAAGAAAAAAAAAACAATAACAACGACGTATCGATTAGCTTATTGTACTTACATGCATGATTATGAACAGTCGAGAGAATAGACGATATGAGAAAGACGTCCAGAAGAAGTGCTCGAAATGGCAAGACATTCGGACAAATTCACACCTGAATGACGATGCTGTACTTCTCCATTGTGTCGACACCGCATATTACCCAGAGCTGACGGGACTGTGCGGATAGGAGAGTTAACTGAAATAATACGTGGACAGGCTCTTCTACAATATTTAGAGACTGCGTTGGTACTCATCTACTGCTACTACTACTACTAGCATATTACTAAATGCTCTGACTAGCGTTCTCTGAACAGATCCTCCCACCCCCGACCTCTTCTCATCTTGCTCTACTTGGTCAAATCACAACCCATTCAACATGTAGTGATATATTCCAAACTAGTATAGGCCTACTTTACAGGGATAGAGTTTTTTTTTCAGACAGTGCCATATTCTGGTAACGGAATACCTGTTAAAGCAAATTGAGAGGTTTTAATGTTTTACAGTATCTAATTATTTTGTGAAATGTGAGGATATGTTTTTTCTTTGTTTTTTTTTTTACTTGTTTTTAAGTTATGATGTGTGAGTTCTACATTGTATTTATCAGTCGTGGTGTATGTAAACTGGTGTTTTTTTTATTCCCAAAAAAGTACAACTGTGTGATTCCTTTTTCTGTACCCTCACAGACAAAGTGTGAATTCATTGTATGACACGTTTTAGCCCAAACTCCATCATCGTGGACAGAGGTGAACAAGAACAATTGGAACCCCTTGTCTGTTCTAGAACACCAAGCACGGCCTCCTCAGCCCTGCCTGGCCAAATCCCTCGACATGATCGCTAATACCCTGCGGATATAGTTATACAGCTGAATATACATCAGTCAGTTAGTCTGAGAAATTAAAACAATTATACTGGAACAAACTGTTGAATACATACTATGCATTGTTCCCTACGTGGACTAACTTTGAAAATACAAACCGAGGAGACCTAGTGCTGCCTTGCGCTCATCCTCTCCTACGTGATATGGTGAAGATGTTAAGTGGTCAATCTTAACTGCTTGTGAGACTCGCAATAACTGTCTCTGTAGACACCTCACTATTGTAATCCATTATCAGTCTACTTAAAGGAGAAAACTGTGATATGTCATGCATAACAAGCGTCAGCGAAATGTTTAAATGGTCGAATTGAATCTACAAGTTGGGTCCTGCCACAGTGTTCCCCGTGGCTTTGTCACTTCACCCTAAAATAACGAAGGGCATCCTGTGTATTCTCTGCTGTAGAGTTCAGCCTGCTGGAAACAGTCCCTCAGCAGTTCTTTTGTATATTTCATTAGGTCAAATGACACTGGATTGGTGTTGGTTAGGTCAAATGACACTGGATTGGTGTTGGTTAGGTCAAATGACACTGGATTGGTGTTGAGCCACTTGCTTGCAGTGGTGGGCAGCGATGCAAAGCGCGGTTTTGCTACGACGGACCTACAAAATGATTTTCGAAATGATTAGGCCTACTTGCAACGATTATTACTGTAAGGACTTTGAGAAAGATGTTGAGACCTGTATGGTTCCGTTGTGAAGGGTGGGGGAGGGAGGGGGCACACTGTATGTATATGAACATAAATACCTTCACATGTGCATGTAGTTACATATTTACTGGAAGAGTGGTATTGGGTGGTGCAGATTTCTGACTGAGGACCGACACATTTGCTGTGTCGAGACTATGGGCTACGTTCACAGGCATAGCCCGGTGGACGGATGACCGGTTCCCTAGCGTCAGAGTCACTTCCACTGGGAACCATGGCGGTCGTGATTTAGCCTACCTATGACCTACGGACATTTCTAGCCTTCCAATCTCCAAGTGGGGTTCTGGTCGTGACCCCTTGTTCAGATCCCGGATGACCTGGCGGTTGGGCGATACTAACTCTCATTTATGGATACGCTCTTTTAGTACAACGAATGATTAATGAGAATGGGACCTGAAAGTCCTTGAGGATCAGGCGCATGGCGTAGCACAGGCTGAAACGGAACGGAACCAACTGGCTGATTCTAAAGGTTTACACGAGCCACGAGCTGTTCCACTCTTCCTCTTCCACTCTTCATTTCACCACAGCCCTTCTCTCTACATCCCCCTAGTGCTTGGTGGTGTGTTTTGCTGTGTTTACATTCAGTCTGAACTGAAAACATACATACATGAATAAATGTCTCAGTGCGATTCACGTTGTCTCTGCAATTTCATAAGGAAGACGAATGCTTCAAGATGATATGTGTCGGAAAGCCGTTGAGGTCCTCAGACTTCGGCGGTTGCTTGTAGTTTTGTTTGGTGTCCTGCATTGCCATCTTGTGGCTCTTTACAGCGTTGCAATTGGGTATATTACAGAAGTAGGCTGCAATACGTCTGTATCGTTACCCTCAAATTGATTAATGCCAAATGCTAGTTTTTCTGTCGTAGCTTCTCATTTTCGGAGTCACTATTCAGCCTGGTTCCCAAAGTAGCTCTCTACAAAATCATTATCAGACTCCGTCTTCATCTACCATATCCCCGACCACCCTCTGATCAAGCCTTGAACAGTCCCTCCATTTTTGGAGGACACATGCACCCATATTTGGGACCTGTATTTATAGGTTTGATAGTTGCAGGTTTTGATACTGTAGCCTATCCAAGACCAGTCCATGAGATAATTTGACCATTGGAAAAAAAAAATCTACTGCATAAATACTGCAATGAGGGTTGGATTCAACAGAGCCACAAGCATCTATTTGTTGACCTAGTTAATTATAGCAAGGCTACACATTGTTATATTGCTTTTTTGGGTGTTCTTTTAAGCGCTTTGAGAAATGTAGGCTTGGATTCAACCTGAAAGTTGAAAATGGTTAATATAGGTTTAAACTGCAGTTATCTCTGAGAATGATGGTACGAAATTGCAGATTGCAGACATTACTTTAAAAAGTACAATATCCAACAAACTGCAATCAGATCAAATCCAGACCTTAATAAACAAATATTATTTGTATTGTCTAATTACACTCGCAGATCATGTAATTGAGCGTGCGGCACCGCCTAGTGGATGTTCTATAAATTACAATATAATTAATCCAGGTTATATGTAATAAACATGGGGAAATAAGTCAACTGACTTTCAAAAACTTGTATAAATCAATAAACTTTATTCATTAACACAGTATAAACAACTGACAACAGCAAAAAACAGAACTGCACATGGAGTAAATGGAATGGTTGTACCAGTAAATGGAATGGTTGTACCGGTATACAGGGTGGTAGTACCAGTATGTAGAATGGTTGTACCAGTAAATGGAATGGTAGTACCAGTAAATGGAATGGTAATACCAGTATATGGATTAGTAGAACCAGTATATGGAATGGTAGTACCAGGAAATTGAATGGTAATACCAGTATATGGAATGGTAGTACCAGTAAAGTCCAATGGGTTTAGGCCTACAGGAAAACACCTGTTTGAAACAAGCACAGACATAAACATGGTTGGATGAGTACAGATGGTCTCAAGCCATTCAGTCAATTAGCAAATGGGCAGGAAATAAGGGCTATCACAGTCATGCTGAGCAACGATGAACTAATGTATGAAACATTGGTGTTATTACATAGAAACCAGGTTATTCAGCTCTTAAGAAAGTTGTTTTCTTTGATATAAATGATCTGAAGTGTACAAAAAAGTATATTACACATTTCCCGCTGCATGATTCCGAGTCAGACCCAGTAGCCTGCCCAAACGTCCCCTTAAAAGTACCACAAACTACAGTCCCCGCACAACTGACTTTCTCACTGGATTACAAGCTACATAAGTACTGTACCAGTATCGCATGGCATCAGAAGACTATGGAAAAGGAATAGATAATCAACGCATCTTTTAAGTAGGGTTGCAGTCAGTACCAAGTGCCCCCGGGCTTCCGGTGATGCCCTTGAACCGCGCTGAAACACTCGCGTCGGTCACGTAGAACCACACAGACCTGGAGTTTTACCTAGTCACGTCACGCCCCCTAACTATGATATATGACTGGGACAAGGAGATTTCCTTGACCACTTGAACTGACCAGGGAAAAGCTCCTGGCCCTAACAATGACGGAAGGATTATTACACGGGATGTGAATATCTGAAACCCCTACGACTTGCCCATTAATGCAGAGTGTAGCTATGCGACTGCATAAACAGACTATGTTTCTAACGGTTGCTGATATATATATATATATATATGTATATATGATAAGTTAAGGCTCTTTAAGGACCTGAGGATTTCGAACATATGATGAGGCACACACAAGGCAAAGAATAGAGTAGCTCTAGAGTCGTCACACTGGCTAACTAAGAGGATGAGGAGGAGGAGAGGATGAGACAAAACAGTCAAGTGAGGGTCCACTCAGCGGCCCATTTTAATGTCCAAGACGGAACTCTGGTAAATGGGAGTCCAAATCAGTAAAATCCCTCTCATCCTTTAATGTAGTTGGTCACATTTCTGCTGTCTCATTTTCAGATCAGGCATCAGTGCAATGTTTCACGGAGCACTAAAAGAAAACTAATTATGAAGAAATATACGTACACATCATATCAGTCCAGTTGGTGGGAGTAATGAATATGCTTATAAGATGACTGAACAGCATTTGTTTGACATGAGACCACAGTTACAGGTTTATTTTTAACCAGGAAATGCTATTAACTTCAGACAACGGAAACATCCTATCCAACAAACTTGAGCAGTTTTAAATCAAACAAAACAGTCAGATCTGTATGTAGATTTGCGCCATGCACTGAATTCCCCTCAACCTTGCCTTTTATGAAAAGCCCATTGGTTTAAAAATAAATCTATAAAAGCTAGACAAAAGATGCATATAAGACATTTGTTCTTTTTTTATGAAAGCTGCTTTGGTAACAACAGAGTCAAGACATCGGTCGATTTCCTGTTCTGGCGGGCGGGCGGGCCGGGCGCTGGAGCGAAGCCCATTCCCTCCTCATCTGTGACTGTTTTCCGACGTGGCTCGTCCTCCTGCCTCTAAAATCTAAATGAATGGATCTAGTTACACCAGACTGGGCGGTTGGTGTTTGTGTTTCGTCGTTTAGTTGGCTCCACATCAGATGCAATGTTCGCTGGGAGCGGTTTGTCATAACGATGTCCGCGCTGTGAAAGAAAGTGCTATTGTACTGAGGGCTGATAAAGTCGAGACCTTGGTTGCCGAGCCAATTGCGTTGGGACCTGAAAAATATGAAAATTAATGGGCTTTGTTAGTCTCTCTGTCTACACTGAAAAAGACAGGTCTAGGGAAAATTAATCCTTAATCATTGCTGTACATCAACATGGGGTAATCGAATGTTGGGCATATTTACATGTATTTTTAACATTGATCTTGTCGGGATCAGGACAAATGTTGGAACCGGGTACAAAAGGGGCGTTAGGGCAGGATTCAATCCGATCACACTGTATTGGCTACGATTCTTTTAATGGCAATGTTGACGCGTTTGTCGAGAAGGATTTGTCGGCTCAATCTAAAATGACCTTTTATTTGGCGTGCGTACCAAATCATCCTTGCCCATCCTTACTTATCTCTTCCTTTTGAAGTGGTGACTTGGACCGGGAAAAAAACCCTCCAATCCCTGGTCATGAAGATAAACTAGTATTGGCAAAAGATACAGCAGCGCAATGAGGATGTTTAAAGTTGAGGCTGACCTGCTATTCTGGGGATGGTAATCTGCCTGCTGCTGCTTCCTTCTCCCCCCTCCCCAAATGGTTTGATCTGGATGAAGTATTCCTCATCCATGGGTAGGGACAGTTCTACCGACGTTGTGTTCGTTTCCATGACAGTAGGGCGGCTGTGTCTGTTACATTTGTAGAGCACCTAGGGGACAGAACACGCAGGCAAAATATGAAACCACGACAACAGCCGCTATCCCTAAAGTTACGAGTAAACCCTCCGAAGTCTTCCTTACTCTGTAGCCGGTGACCTCGGACTCGTTCTCCAGGGCTTTGACCTGCTCCCAGTTCAGGATGATCTTGGAGTCCGACGTGTTCCACATCACCTTCACCGGCGGCTGACTGGGCGCTGAGGGACACAAATGCATGAGGCTGAGGACGGCGGGATTTCCACGCCAACGGAAGCGCGGCGTCTGGAAACTAAAGCAGAGCGCTTACGTGGTTTCTTGGTGGTGACGTTGACGGTGGCACTGGGAGGCCCGACCCCGGCCGTGTTGTACGCTCTCACCGACACGTAGTACGTGCTGCTGCCTTTCACCCCGCGGATTATGGCTGACGTCTGGTTGCCCACCGTCCTCTGCACGCTGGCTGCTTCCTCTGGCGCCGTCTTCTCCCAGTACCTCAGCTGAGAACACACAGACAGACAGTAACCAGGGACGCTGACGGACGCGGACCCTGATCCGGCGCGGCCCGTTCGTCGACGCTGTCCGCCGACTCGAAGCGGAAATGCAGTGAGTTCGGGGTTTGTTTAAAAACAGCGTTTTTAATCGCGTCACCTCAGAGTGTCTGCGGTTCATGGGTGAGGTGCTTTTGTTCTGATCACTGGGCTTTTCAAGGGAGGGAGTTTTTCAATGGCCTGTGTGAAAATCACCACGCAAAATGTCCCAGCTGTCAAATTGACTGATAACAGATTTCCTTTGTCACCCGAGTGTCCGGGCTGAAATAGTTGGCACAGCTGACAGCACAAATATAATTACACTTTCCTCACCGGAACAGTTTGTTCAGGCCTCACAACCGTGTTTACTTGAAATGGTCAACAAAAATTCCAATACAGTATGCATCCCACGGATGGAAATAGGCCATTTGTTAATCAAATTGAATTTCTACAGTGAGCTGACTAAGAATTAGAGTCAACTAGCTAAGCTCAAAGCCACTGCTTTTTAAACTAGAGTAGTGTGTGGATTAAAGGCTAAACATTCTGTCCCCTGATGCACTGCATTGTATGCTAGGCTAATAAGTGTAGTTACAGCCATATAGCAAATTAAAGAGGGAAACAACACTAGACAGACACAACACCTGGCTGGACTTAAACACATTAGAAGCTCTTAAAACTGAGCCGCCCAATGTGTATAAGCTAGCGACACATTCGTTATACAATGGAACATGGTTGTACAGCATTAGTTCCTACATGCAAGCGCGCGAACACACACGCACGCGTGCAAGGAAACCCTTTGACACAAACAGGTAAAGGGGAAGAAGACAGAAGCCGACTTACCTCATAGCCTAAGACCCTTCTCCGGCTGGTGTTCCAAGGCAAGGCTTTCCACGAAACCTCGATATCGTATGCTGACAGGCTCCTGGCTCGGGTCCTGGTGGGCGCTCTGCCAGGCTCTGGATTCGTGTAAAAACACTTTTAATGACTTTAAAAGTAATTATATGCTTTGATGACCCTTAAATCCTTCTCTTTGATCAGATACACAGAGAGAACCAGAACAGGTAGTTAATACCGACCATCTACGGGTTTAGATAGGAGAGCACGGGGCGGCTCAGTCGCCGTAACCATCCATAGATGTTGGCTTTAAAAACGCCACGCGTGAACCAAGGGCCTGTGAGGCAACCCCCCACCCCCCCGCCCCCAGCCCCACCCCCCCGCCCCCACCCCACGCCACATAATTCCGCACCAACCTTCCTCAGCGGAATAGACCGTGACGACTTCCCCGAAGGGGCCCTCGCCTTCGTTGTTGTACACCCCGACCTTGGCCTGGAACTGGGAGAAGGGCTGGATGCTCTCATTCTTGAAAACGTAACGGGAGGCTTCCGGTAACGGCACGGCGGCCTGCATCCAGCCAGTGGCGCCGTATGGTCTGAAGGCCACCACGTAGCCGAACCCAGGTCCGTTCTGCAGCTCCTCCGGAACCGGCTGTGGGAAAACAACGACCGCTTTCCGTTAACCGGCACGCTACTCCCGTTAAAGACGATGTCTGTCACTAAACCTTAACAGTTCCTCCAAAAAAACATAACCAAAAACCAAAACATTTCACCCTAAATCTGAGCGGAGCTGAATATAGCATTTTTCACTCATGGGAAATGGCGAAAATTCGTGTCAGATTTTCCTTGTTTTACTATCCTTGAGGGTGTGTACTTTTTGGTCCCCGTCGGGATAATAAAACCAGTTCACACAAACACACTGGAACTGGCACAGGGATACCCACAAACATCAATAACGAAGTGCCCTCAGCATGATACCTCCACCTAGCTATTGTTAAGACTGAAAGCCAATCATATTTCATATATTTATGGTAACTGCCGTTTATTGTTCAAGTCCACACTCCCCAAAGATGCACGGTTATTTAAAGGGAATTCTATTTTATAACAGAGAAGAAAGACTGAGTGATAGCAATTGTAGAGTGTGTAGACAGACACCTTACATTTTCACTTCATTGTGCAACGACACATTGCAATTTTGTTATCCATTGTAGTTCCAGGCCGAAGTAACTTCAGTCAAGGCGAAGTTGGAGTCTAATTAAATGTTCATATTGAAACATCCAACATTCAATACTCATTCAGGAAAACATTCACAGCAGTAAAGAATTTTCAAGCAGCAGGAATAAATATGAGTTTTCAGAGCGGGACTGATTAAGAAGGAAGCGTCATAAAAATAGATAGGAAAACACAATCTCTTAAAAGTTGCTTGTGACTTTGTGAAGAACCATTCTGTTTAATTATCTTATTAAAACCTCAAAGGCATTTGTCTCCCCCCCGGGTGACAGCAGCAGTTATTGCCTCTCTGTTCTTAAAAATGAAATGCCATACAATAAGGCTGGCTGCTGTTATTAATGAAACGGCGGCCCAGCTCCTTAGAGAATAATGACGTCTGGCTTCCCCTCCACGGGTGAAGGAGTACTGGAGCGGGTGGCTTGCTTACCTCCCAAGTGATGACTAATTCTGAGCGACTGCCTCCACCTCCGCTCACATTAGCCGGTGTGACTTTCGGAGCTGTGGGAGCAGAGGTAATGTTAATCCTGCTCAACTCAGTGGACCCCAGCCATCAGAGATAATGCCACGCTGGAATAGCTTTTCACCTCCCACTCCCAATAATGGCAGGCAAATGCGCGAGTCAATGGGAAAACATGCAGATTGGAAATAGGAGGCGCGGGCACGTACATGTCTCCTTCGTCCTTGCTTGTTTGGACGGCCTGCTGGGCTCCCCGGTCCCGACGGCGTTGCTTGCCAGGACTCTGAACTCGTACTCCACCCAGGGGCTCAGGTCTATTACTGTAGCTGTCAGACGGCGGCCCCCCACCACTTCAGGAACTGGCCCAAGACAAAACAGCCCACATGGCTTAGAATGGAGCGGGTAGCACGAGACTCCTCTAGGTTCCTAATGGGAACACTACAGGTGGGGGGGACTAATCACTCGGGAAGGACACGCGGTCGCACACGTACACACGGTCGCACACGTACACACGTACACACGTACACACGTACACACGTACACACACCTGGCCGGGCCGTGTCCCCTTCCTGTTTACAGTGCCGGTATATGATTAACATGTCACTATAAGGCTTTCAGATGATCTAACATGCATGACATCACCCTGTTATGTACAGTACCAGTCAAACGTTTCAGACACCTACTCATTCAAGGGTATTTCTTTATTTTACTATTTTCCACATTTTTGAATAATAGTGAAGACATCCACACAATGAACTAAGACATATGGCAGGGGTATTCAAATCTTACCCAACGAGGGCCGGAGCCTGCTGGTTTTCTGTTATACCTCATTGTTAATTGGACCCACCTGGTGTCTCAGGTCTAAATAAGTCCTTGTTTAGAGGGTTGCAATGAATAAATATAGTGGAACTGGCTTCGAGGGCCAGATCAGAATACCCCTGACAATATGGAATCACTGCACAGTGTGCAAAGCTGTCTTCAAGGCAAAAGGTGGCTAAAACTTTGATCTGTTGCTATTTTTGGTTGCTACATGATTCCAAATGTGTTATTTCACAGTTTTGATGTCTTTCCCTATTATTCCACAATGTGGAAAACAACAAAACTACAGAAACACCTTAGACTGAGCGGGTGTGTCCAAACCTTTGACTGGCACGGTGTGTCATAGAACCTCCATCCAGACGTTCCTATTGGCCGTTTTTCAATTAGCCCTGTACGTACCACCCTGACCCTGCGAGCTCATGTTCCGCGTTTGCTACAGCGAAACACCAGTTGTGAGGATGGTACATACCAGGCTCCTTCTCCTTCCCGTTAGAAAAGCACCTTTCACAGTAAGTCAGACAATCGAGAGAAAAAAAAAAAGCCCCCGCAGTCAAGTAAAAGTGCCGCCAACCCGGTCACTCAACAATCAAGTGCTGTAATGCATCAAAGTTAAATCGCGCACAGGCTTAAGTATATTCTCGGAGCCGAGAATAGGAATGGAGATCAGACCCACGTGTAATGATTTGATGAAGCAACGGCGGGTTGGAGAGGCTACCTGTGGTGACAGCCTGCCAGCCCAGGGAGAAGGGAGTCCTGGCCTGGATGGTGTATGTGGTAATTGGACTGTGATTATCAGGCCCGGGCCTCCAGGAGAGAGAGGCTGTGGTGTCACTGATTTCTTCTACATGGATGCTCGTGGGCGGGCCGGGGGGACCTGCAGATACAGCGCATAGCCAGGGAAAGGGAGGGAGGGGGGGAGGGAGGGAGGCCGGGGGCGGCAGATAGGGAGGGAGGCAGAGAAGGCGGGGAGGGCAGAGGGAGGGAGAAGAGTGAAGGGTGTAAAAAAGGCAGAGCAGTGGGGACCTTATCGCTGTCCGCCTTCAGCAGCTGGAGCACAGCTGGTGGAATCAGCTTGGTGTGACACCTCGGGGAGCCGTTCTGTCTAATTTGATTAGATGTCATTTTCCCATCTAAAAAGAGAGCGAGACGCGTCTCTATCTGACCATCTTTTCAACTGATCTTGAGTACAATGCCTTGGTACTGTATCTTAATTAAAGCCATGTCCAAGGCAAGGGAGAACAAACGTACCGGCGTCCATCTCGTTTAGGCATAAAGACACAGATGGGAGCCCATGAAGAAACGCCACCGCTAACTGAAATATGTTTTGTTGTTCTCAAGGATAACTGAACGAATTAACAGACCAAAACTATTTGGACGCGACTGTTGCTTGGCAAATTGCCTTTTATATCGCAGTGACCTTTCAAGGACGTGGGGGATGACTCAGCTCTGTGGGGTTTACAAGGTGCCTACGAGGTTTTTGAGAGCAACAAATTCCTACTACAAAGAAATCCCGCTAACGTGTGACCGCATTAGTGTTTAATGACGGGTTATCACACAAATTATGCAAATGAGATGGATATTAAATAGCTGTCATTGGTGGACAAAAAAGGCGTCTCGTGCCGTTTAGATGGAGCCAGGTACCTCGGACCACCAGGTCTGCTGCGATGGAGATGCTGTCCACTTTGGTCTGCACTGCACAGGTGTATTTCCCAGCGTGTCTCAGCTGGATGTTGCGAATCATGATGTCACCTGCTGAATGCTGCTAACAAACAATACACACACACACACATACATACACAGATAATGATTAATATACCTACAAAAATATATCTATATCTATCTATATCAAATTGTAATACATGGAGTATGCTGATTTCAGAGCACAATTAGATTAAAAAACTGTAGATTTGAAAAAGCTATTTGGTCTTTGAATGCTTATTATTGTATTATACAGTCATTCTAAAATGTTAGCTACTTTGTGCGCTCACGTTTCAAAAGAGTGAAAAACACAGGCATACCTGTATATTGGAGATAGGCAAAGCACTTCCATTTAATCATAATTATTACACAAATGCAGTGATACAAATGTGCTGATTTTCACTGTGGAAGAGCGGCCTCATTATTTCAATGAACAAGCAATCTTAATAGCTAAAGTTCTCAAGCCCTTTTTATTCAATTTCTTACTGCAGTTTCCGCTCTCACACTATCATTTAATCAGCCCAGCGGAGAGTGGAGTCAGGACCAGTGATAAATTGTATCTGGCAAAGGTTCTGCTTCATTAAAGGGATCCAAGTTTCAATGAAACAGCATAAATGTATGTAACTCCAGAGATGGTGTCATTTATCACAGCAAAAGGAAAACTTATTTAAGATTAAAAAAAACATAAAATAATGAAAAACATTATCAGAGACTGTACATGCCCCTAATAATCATTCCCGGAACAATGGTCATCATCGCTCTTCTTCAGACAGGAGAGCTGAAAAAGGGCCTTTTAAGTGTTTTTTTGTTATCTGAACGTGTAAATGGAAGAGGAAATGTTCGAAAAAAGAAGAAATAAAAGATGTGTGATCTTAGCTTTGAGCTGGGTAGGTTTTTGGGAGGAGTGGGGAATATGTAAATGGAATTTTAAAATAAACTGCATGCAGCACTTTTTCAGCCCATAAATACACATGATCCAAACATTCTCTGCACTGCAGGTATGGGCTCTGTCATGACCTCTGTGGTACTTTAGGAAGGGAACCACAGAATCCATGTTCCAAGGTATCGCCCACATCTCCCCTTGACCTTTCTCAATGTAATTTCTGAAGAGGTTGGGGGAAAAAAAATCAATGTCTCTTTAATGACATATTTTCGCCAGAGAGCAATGGCATGAATATAATATGAGCAATCTCTAACCGGGTGTAGTAAAGGTGTGTGTTTCTTCCTGTTTATTACGCTTTCGAAGGGCTTCTGACAAGCATGGCGTAAAAAGCGTGGTAACACGCCACCATTTCTCAGACACAACGCTTTGACTCTAAACAGGGGATTCACGTCCCCGCAGGTTCTTGGAATAGTGAGGAATATTCAGAGGCTTATGGACTTACGCCGCCCACTTTCTCAAAGTATCCGCCGTGGTTGCCAAAGTGGATCAGCTGCTCGTTGAAGAACCAAGTGAACTTGAGCTCCAGAGACGGGTCGTGGTTCACCTGACACGGCAGCACGATGCTCTCTCCGACGGTCACGTCCAAGGTGGAGGGTGGCGTGGTTATAACGGTGGGCTCTAGAAAACACCACACATTAACCAACGTTAGTGGGAGTCAAACTTCGAAGGAACACGCGACAAACAACTGGAACATTATGCGGTGTAAGATTATTCTAGCTATAAAAAGAAAACGGTGAAAGATCATTCCAATTGTTCTGCAAAAGGAAATGTTCTGGTACCTTCCATGGTTTTTGACGGACTAATTTGACATATGCATACACTAAGCCAGGACAAACAGCTGCGTGATTCGGAGAGAGAACCAGATTCATCAAGCCAGAGGAAACAAAGTGTAAAAACCTGTAACCAGAGAACTATTCTCCGTATTACCATGAGCTCAGCCTTCACAACCCAGGTACAGTCTGGAGAACCCTGAATGCTGCAGCCATTCAAAGAGCAATAAACTCGAGCGGGGGGCTCCTTCACAACAAATGTCTATTGGAGCCTCTGCATGCATGTGGTGCGTTGCTGTTTTTCCACTGGGGAATGAGACAGACAGCGTTCTTCCTTTCTAGCACAGTGTGAGCCGAGACCAGTAGGATAGCTACAGGAGCTCATAAGAGCGGAATAATAAGAGGAATAGAAGCCCCTTTGTTCTAAGGCTGTATGGTGCTTGTCTTCCTCTTGGGGGTGCTGTGAGTACTTGGTTGAAATATCCACTGTGAGCATCAACTAAATTAACCATGGCAAATTATCTCTGGACAGGCAGCCATAGATTCCAGCAGAAAGTGCCGGCAGTGCAGTCTTCAGCCAGTATGAATTCGATACCTGCATTGCAGGGTTGGGGTCAAATCTGAATTTCTTTCTTGAATTTCCATTGAATTTAAGTTGTCCACACCCAAAGGAAGCAAATTCAAGTGGAATTTGAACAAAAAGGAAGTCAAAGGTACGTCAGTAGTACAAAGGAGCTGATTGTGGAGTAGAGAAAACGGAGGGAACACAGGTCCATCCATACTGACAGTGTTGTCCACAAACTCTGTCCCTCTCCCTACATCTAGATAAATCCCAAATGCTCAGAACCTAGCGTATTGTACATAAACGTATGGATTTTAAGTACATTTCGCATAGTCTGTTCCCATTGTGTATGCTGTACCGTTGATGTCTATCACTAGCAGCAACTTTAAACCATGTCAAATGATGGAGATGTGGAAATGTACTTAGTGAGGAAATTCTAAAGTGGAGCAGGTAGAGAGAGAGCTTGATGTTTCTCTGCTTCCACACCAATAAGGAATTACCAAGATCCTAACACACCCAAGACAGTTGGGAAGTATAGGCTAGCCCTAAACATATCCAAGCCATAGATTGTCCCCGGTAGTATTGCATAACAGGCATTGTAGTCCCTTAACTCCAGAACATATGGGTCTCCATACAGCATGTACCTGAAGCCATTAAACTGTAATAACAAGACTGCAAAATTCCCAATAAATTTACTGCCTTAACCCATCCACACATAAAACATCCACACATAACGCATCCACATACGATGCATGCACACAAAGCACATCCACGTATAACAGATCCACACATAACACATCCACACATCACAATTACACACGTCCTCGCGCACATCACAATTACACGTCCTCGCGCATTAATTCCACACATCCCAATTTCACACATCCACAGAGAACACATCCACAGAGAACACATCCACACATAACAAATACACACATAACACATCTACACACAACATATCCACACATAACACATCCACACATAACACATCTACACATAACATATCCACACATAACACATCCACACATAACACATCTACACATAACATATCCACACATAACACATCCACACAGACATTCTGATGACCCAGACACATATTTTTTTTTACACTCAACAAATACACTACGACTGTTTATAATCTGCCCTGTTTCTTAGACACATCACCCACACCTAGATGTAAATAAACTTCTACTACTTAGTACTCCTTTATATCAACTTGGTACTTGTTCTCTCTGTAAATAACCAAGCTGTTGTCATTAATAATAGTTGGCTCTTGTTCACTGTATACATCTTGTGGTAATGAACTCTGCGTCATTAGAAAAGGAGAAAAGAAAGACGTGTGAAATAATGAGTGTTTTATTATATTTGAAATCCGATTGATAATTTACAGTACTCTGGTGATGCATGGTTAGCAATACTATGTTTAATTTTCTTGAATCTTCAATGATTATAATCAACATCTCAGAATGCATTAGAACAAACCCTTGAACAGGGAAGGATGAGACAAGATACAAAATATTGTCTGACGTCTTATATTCAAACTTATCAAACTGGATCTGGATTCAGTAAGAGGTGACAGATTCCCTTGACTTATGGCATAGTGTGTGTTTCAAGTCCCAGTTGAATTCCTTTGAATTGGTTTGAATTAAATTCTCCTTCCCTTAACGTAAATTCAATACAAGCTCTGCTCTGTTCGGGCTGTTGCCAATTCAAATGTTAATTTCAATTCATTATTTGAATTTAATACAATTCAGAAATTCCCAATTGACCCCAACTCTGCTACACTCAGAATGCGATTTATCTAGTCTCCTCGTGATATCAGAGCAGAGTGCTGTCATCTGGTGGGTTTTGTTAGACCTACAATGACAGGGTGTCTTAAAGTCTCAGGGAAGATGAAATGGGGAGCTATATAGTGATATAGCCAGACCATCACAAAGGAACACGAGGCATTACAACTATTCAACACTCTGGGTCTGGATTTAAATTTGCACGTTTATTAAATGTCTATCAGTGCCAATAGAGTTGAAAGGGAGAGAAAGCCATTTTCTCTGACAGATCGCTTCATTGTGAGACCATGGTGGAGAGTTGACATCTTTGGGTGTGAATGTCTAATTCCTGACAAAAAGGCAAATGGCCTTTTATAATTTTTCAGCAGGAAGTTGCAAAACTCCAGTCATTATTGCATGCTTGTATGATTCTCCCTGATTCACACACAAAATATCTAACGCGGGCAAAACATCCACATCAAATGACACATTAACCTGCAATGTGACGTGCGTTTGTCATTTCACAAATGATTGGGGCCAGATAAATAGCCATGAATAGCCAGCTTTAAGCGCTGACCAGAGGCACTAACCCACTCTAAAAATGACACTGAGAAAACTTACGACGACATCATATTTTATGACAGTCTGTATGGATAACCCTGGTTGGTTAGACTACCTCAGCAGAGCGTGAATTCGATTGATATCTATCTTGTATAATGCCTTGTTACCAACTGTGGTTATAAGAGTGATGAGAACAGCCCTCTTGGTAAGCAGAGCCAGTCAGAGACAAGATGGAGAGCTTGTAGCCAACCCCAACAGATAGATCCTGCCACACCGGGAACAGGAGAGAACTGAAATTTAATTATGCAAAAGCAGGAGGTCAAAAATGAGACAAAGAGAGAACCAGAAAGAGAGAGAGATAGAAAGAGAATAAGACAGAGATAGACAAAAAGACAGCAAAATTAAGGTCTGAGCTGTGTCTTCACGGTGTGAATGCGGGGATAATGCCCTCCCAGGCCATGGCTCGCCCCACTAACAGACAGCCATACAGGGATAATGCCCTCCCAGGCCATGGCTTGCTCCACTAACCGACAGCCATACAGGGATAATGCCCTCCCAGGCCATGGCTTGCCCCACTAACCGACAGCCATACAGGGATAATGCCCTCCCAGGCCATGGCTTGCCCCACTAACCGACAGCCATACAGGGTTAATGCCCTCCCAGGCCATGGCTTGCCCCACTAACTGACAGCCATACAGGGATAATGCCCTCCCAGGCCATGGCTTGCCCCACTAACCGACAGCCATACAGGGATAATGCCCTCCCAGGCCATGGCTTGCCCCACTAACAGACAGCCATACAGGGTTAATGCCCTCTCAGGCCATGGCTCGCCCCACTAACAGACTGCCATTCATGGATAATGCCCTCCCAGGCCATGGCTTGCCCCACTAACAGACAGCCATACAGGGATAATGCCCTCTCAGGCCATGGCTCGCCCCACTAACAGACTGCCATACATGGATAATGCCCTCCCAGGCCATGGCTTGCCCCACTAACAGACAGCCATACATGGATAATGCCCTCCCTGGCCAGTGTTGCCGCAGAGGCAGAGACATGCCATCGACCCCTGCCGAGACTCCCTCCCCCCAAGCTTAATGGCCTTAGGTGGGGTGTGCTAACGTGTACTTCTCTCTGGTGTGCATATTACTAAGGCTCTCCGCTCAAGAGTGGCTATGTGCCACTGAATAATGCATAAAGAATCTTCCTGAGTCACATGGTCGAGAAGTTTCTACAGAGACACACAGCGGAGTGAGGTGAGATGTTCCAGGCTCAGATCCACAAGGTTTCAAGGAAACACTAACAACCGGTGTAAAGGGTTTCCACTAGGTGGTCACAGCAACCAGCTCCAGGAGGTCGTGGTAAGGACAAAACAGGTACCCTCCTTAGTTCCAATGCATGTCACTTCCAGTTAGGGCTGTCAACAAATATTCTAAATTCAAATATATATTCGAATAGTTTTAAAAAAACGAATTTCGAATGTGAATATTAATATTCGAATAAAAAAAAAAAAAAGTGGAAAAAACCATTCTGGCTGTCTGCTTTGCGAGTGGGCGCGCTAGCGCGCCTGACGGTACAGATCCATACGTCCGACACAACTGAAGCGTGGTGTCGCGACGTCATACAGCCATGGTTGATGCTCCACGCCCCTGACCAGCAGCTGATTGGATGAACGCGTGATGTGGGTCTGGCTACTCAAGAATTTCAACAGTGTCATGGCGGCTCGTTGAGAATACGATCTCGTATTTTACAAAAATAGTTCACTGAAACGTGTTTCTGAAAACATTTTAAGCGAGAAATAGGCCATGCAGTTGCTGAATCTGTCTTCATTTCAGCTCAACAAAGGTTAGTTAGAAAGATATTCGTCTACTTCTACTGGAACTGTGACAATTAACAATTAATGTTAATATTTGTTTCAATCACTGAATGAAGCCTGCTATATTTGGGACAATAGTCGCAACCTTATATTGCTTGC
This sequence comes from Esox lucius, assembly GCF_011004845.1. Classification (NCBI taxonomy): domain Eukaryota; kingdom Metazoa; phylum Chordata; class Actinopteri; order Esociformes; family Esocidae; genus Esox; species Esox lucius. Next base: position 15,381,285 of record NC_047585.1, read on the forward strand.
ACAAAAATCTTGATCAGCATTCAAAATGTGTTTATTGTTGTTCATTTTAAACCGTTATTGCGCAGAGAGCGTGAGGGCGAGAGAAAGTGCTTGAGCGAGCGAGCGTGAGGTCTGCGGTCTTGGTCATCATTTGATTTACTTGTTTTTGTGTTGGTAATACGTTGTCAAATATGTTTAAACTTAACTACTTGTATAGGTAGTCTATTTATGTCTCTTTGTATTAATTTGTCCTGTTATTGACGTAATGCGCGTCATTGACAAAATGCGCGTCATTGACAAAATGCGCATGCGCAACCAGAAGTTCGAATATTATGTGTTATTTTAGTGGGAATATTCTAACGTCATTTTTGAGGAATTTTGACAGCCCTAGTTCCAATGCATGTCAGTTCCAATGCATGTCAGTTCCAGTGCATGTCAGTTCCAGTGCATGTCAGTTCCAGTGCATGTCAGTTCCAATGCATGTCAGTTCCAATGCATGTCAGTTCCAATGCATGTCAGTTCCAGTGCATGTCAGTTCCAGTGCATGTCAGTTCCAATGCATGTCAGTTCCAGTGCATGTCAGTTCCAGTGCATGTCAGTTCCAGTGCATGTCAGTTCCAATGCATGTCAGTTCCAGTGCATGTCAGTTCCAGTGCATGACCTTCATTCTGATCTTGTCCCTTTCAATGTCTGATCAAAATCCTTTCAGAAAGTATGTTTAAAATGATCTACAAATGTCTGAAATGTTCGGCATGGCAGCCAATGGCAGCCGGATGAAATAATGCAATAGGATTTTTATAATTTTAACCTAAACAGTATAAATGAAAATAAAGGGAATTCATCAACAATGTTGCTTTGTCTCTTGAAATAGACCTAGCACAGCCAAAGCAAGCTTAGTGTACAATGCATGCTATAAAATGAAGAGCAATTGGTTGTAAATGTTTTATATTCGATAACAACATTACATTACAACATTACAAATTGAACAATAAGCAAATCAATTGTGCTTAAATATTAATTAATTAAAATATTGAAAATGTCTAACAAACCGCAGTTTTTACATTGCAAAATCTGCAAGTATAGACGTAGTAGCCTATACAATAAGCATTGAACATTGAAAAATAAATACAGCCTTGGCCAGGCAACTTAAAAAAATATATATATATTGCCCAATTTATGCCCAGCACACAGGGCCGGTTGTAGGCATATTGCTAGGGGGCCCCAAACTGCTAGTGAGCCCCCGACCACTAGGAGAGAGGGGCCAAATGGCTAGAGACGGCACTGCCAGCACATTCACCACACTAGCATCCTTACAGCCTGGGATTTAGTGTTAGTCAGCAACTTCTCAAAATCTATATGCAATTTTGGCTGAGGTTTGATACTTGTCTTCATCACAAGAGACTGCAGTTCCCAGACCTCAGTATTGAAAATTGAAGTTGTATAACATACTGTTTTCAAGTGGCATGCAAACTGCAGTTCGCAGAGATGGCGTTAAACTTATTTTTGCGTCGCTCACTGCACTCAAATACTTCCATACTACAGATTTACTAGGCCTTTGGCAAAGTGGGTCAAGTAAGTACATGTTAAAGTACAGCAACATTTGTAGGATGGAAACATATTTGCATTTAAGTTTATTATGCAACCCAGAACAATCAAACGCAGATAAATGAAAGGGGATATTTAGTATTATGTCTCGATCACACCTCGATGATAATGAGGATGACCCCACACCGCTGACCAACCTACCGACTAAACATCGACTGAGCGAGGTCAGCCTCATTATGGGGAAAGGGAGTTATTTCCATGTGAGCACATTCTCTTTATTGTACCAACCTACGAGTTCCATCATGTTTTCAATGCATAATTAAAACATGCCTTGATAATCCAGATGAAAGAATACTGTATCTAACTTAAAGTTTCTCTGCGAGTGAGACATCTATCAAACCATCTTAATTTCCCCAGTCCTACAGATCAAGGAAACACAAATGAAGCCCTATATCAATAATGAACAAAGCAAACTCTTTTAAAGCCATTAGACATGAATACCTCACATTTTCCTCCAGACACAAAAAAGACTGAAACGCAAACGTCAGTGTGGTGTTGGTTGGTGAGAAACTAATAACGAGACATATTCTAGTCAGCTGCTCTTAAAACTCAATTAATATGGTCTAGAACAGTACATCTGTAACCTCCAATTAATATGGTCTAGAACAGTACATCTGTAACCTCCAATTAATATGGTCTAGAACAGTACATCAATAACCTCCAATTAATATGGTCTAGAACAGAACATCAATAACTTCCAATTAATATGGTCTAGAACAGTACATCTGTAACCTCCAATTAATATGGTCTAGAACAGAACATCAGTAACTTCCAATTAATATGGTCTAGAACAGTACATCTGTAACCTCCAATTAATATGGTCTAGAACAGTACATCTGTAACCTCCAATTAATATGGTCTAGAACAGAACATCTGTAACTTCCAATTAATATGGTCTAGAACGGTACATCTGTAACTTCCAATTAATTTGGTCTAGAACAGTACATCTGTAACTTCCAATTCATATGGTCTAGAACAGTACATCTGTAACCTCCAATTAATATGGTCTAGAACAGAAAATCAGTAACTTCCAATTAATATGGTCTAGAACAGAACATCAGTAACTTCCAATTAATATGGTCTAGAACAGTACATCTGTAACCTCCAATTAATATGGTATAGAACAGAACATCAATAACTTCCAATTAATATGGTCTAGAACAGTACATCTGTAACTTCCAATAAAAATGGTCTAGAACAGAACATCAGTAACTTCCAATTAATATGGTCTAGAACAGTACATCAGTAACTTCCAATTAATATGGTCTAGAACAGTACATCTGTAACTTCCAATTAATATGGTCTAGAACAGAACATCAGTAAGTTCCAATTAATATGGTCTAGAACAGAACATCAGTAACTTCCAATTCATATGGTCTAGAACAGTACATCTGTAACTTCCAATTAATAAGGTCTAGAACAGTACATCTGTAACTTCCAATTAATATGGTCTAGAACAGAACATCAGTAACTTCCAATTCATATGGTCTAGAACAGTACATCTGTAACTTCCAGTTAATATGGTCTAGAACAGTACATCTGTAACTTCCAATTAATATGGTCTAGAACAGTACATCTGTAACTTCCAGTTAATATGGTCTTAATCCAATTAATATTAATACAGGGCTTAATGGTGACACTGCTATTGAACACTACTATGAATAGTAACCCTTAGTCTAATTGTTACAATAATCTGATTTCACAGACAGACATACCTCCAAAACCACAACTGCACATCTTTTTTACTTTGTCTTTCATTTCTCTATTTTCGAGCACAAATAAATACCTACAGTAACTTAAAAACATCAATAATCACCATCTGAATCTAACTCATTGCAGATGAATTACTTGTACTGTAGAAACAACTCACAGAAGTCAGTCTGAAATGTAGTTTTTTTTTGGTCTGTTTCTTAAGTCCACAACCCCTGAAAGACCACATAAATCGTTCAGACAATTTATCTCCTGTCCTGCACAAACGAAAAATCACAGCACTGGAAGAGACAAAAGCAACGACCACTGCCAACTCTCTGAATTGAGTTTTAGACTTTTGTGATAACCTGATGATCCAGGCAATCCTTTTAAAGCATGTTTTGTAACAACACAGGACAGAAAAACAACTTAAATGTCACTGGAAAGGCAACACAATAAATTGCGACAGACAATCACATTGTTGAATTTTTTTTTTTTTTATATAAGTCATGGAAGATTAATTGCCAACTTAGAAATCCACAAGTTGATGTAAAGTTAACATTGAGCTGGAAGTTTTGAGGCCATTGACCAGCTGTAATGTTACTAATTGCAATATTCCATCTCAACATTAATACACATTCTGAGAGTCCATTTGGAAATCAAGATTGATTTAACTGATTAATATCCCCTCCGTGTTGAACTAATGGGTAGATTAACAGGGTTCATCTGTTGTGACCGCTCTTGAGTCAACGAATGCTTTGTGACAGGTACTTTTCAGTATGCATATAGCCACAGTCAATTTGAATAAACTACTGTCATGACTCATCCATCCTTAAGAGATGCTCTCGCTGAAAGAAATTCCCCCAGCTAAACAGGTTTCCAATCCTAAATGAAACAGTGCATGGAAATTACCTTGTCCTCTTTTCCTTACAGTATCGATTGTGACAGAAAGGTACAGGACCCTATATGAGAACATTTGTACGTCAGCCCAAGAACGCAGCAATCAGACAGTGGACGTAAACCATTAAGGGAAAATGTCAAATAAAGCTCATTATATTGCTGTTCACAAGGACAACAGCCGGGCCTATTTACACGGCGCAGATACACCGTAGCGTATTTCTTTAGAGCCAGATTGGAAAACCATTGACAGGCCATCAACCCGAACCAAGAGTGACAGATTCAGGATCTCAGAGCCTACCCTCCCATACCGTGAGATGGGAGGGGGCGACGTGTTTATTCACAGTGGGTGATGAACGGTTAAAGGGGCTCCGCGGTGTGACAAAAATAACGTTCAACTCTTTATGTCAGGTAGTGTCACAGCGCCAATTGAAAAGCTATTAACTGTACATGGGCATTTATCTAGGTGATTTATGTTTCGATTTATTCACTTAAATTAAAGCAGGGTCATTGTAGTTTTCAGTGGTTGCAGGTGATCCTGTCGATGAAATGAGCGAGGCGTGCGGAGAATGAAGATTTGGCGTAAGACATGCTGCAGAAAGCTGTCAGTGGCAAGGTGCACTCAAAACTCTCTCACCACATCCTTAGCTGCTGACTTTCTGGTATTTATAATATATGAAACAAGTGTTTCATTATTAATCGGGATGAGGAAACATGGCTTGACAGTGATTTACAGCCAGTGTTGAAGAAATGACTTGGTTCAGAGCACTCATTCCCTATATACTCCAATGACAGCGAACATGCTATGCTGTAACATGCCCGTTGTATAGGTACCATCAACAAACATCCCGCAGCTACAATCAATCATTAAACAATTGCAAATCTGAGATTCGTTAGAGGCCACAAATGGCAATCGACCAGTGTTTCTATGGCAACCACTTTGCAATGCTAAAACACAATAGAATTCCCGAAAAGTATTTCCAACGGAGCACCTTAACGTTGACTTTGCATTTCAAAGGGCTTCGGAGATCACTAAATTGAAGAGGGAAGGAAATGAAATGAATTGAACCCATGAACAAACATGACAGAGAACGCCAGAGCAGTGGCTTTGACTTGGATGCTCTGTAAAACCTTGCTTTAAAATTTAAAGGAATAAAAAACAGTGAACTTTACATTGCACTGTCACGTTCACTAAAAGCTTCTCCATATCACATTTACATTTTGGTCATTTGGCAGGCACCCTTATCTAGAGTGAGTTTTCCTTTCGGCACCCCAAGGGAACTGAACCCACAACCGTGCCGTTTCAAGCGACATGCTTCACCAACAGAGGCACACAGGACCACAGAGGTTGATTGCTTAATCAAGGGAGACATGATGAAGCCTCATCGCATGGCCTAGTGCAGGGGTAGGCAGCTTGATTCAGCCGCGGGCCGTTTTCTATATAGCGGATGGTCATGGGGGCAGAACATAATTAACACAGCAAATTAACCAACTAACCCCCAAAAAAGATTGGAATCGAAAATTACAATCTATGGTCAGATAAGCCTTTTTTCAGTTTGTGGGAATGGTTTGGGACCAGTTTATCTACATTAGATGAATGCGTTAGAATCTGAAGAAAGCGCAGCATTTTTACTGTAATAGGGTCGTCATATTAGTTTGAACTATTTGTAAGAAGAAACCAGAAAAGGAACCAGGCAAGTCTAGTTCAGCCGGCCCGCAATTAGAGGTGATAAATGTTGCTGCCCTCAAAATGGATTCATACTCGGGTCTCCCATGTGAGAGGCATTATCTTTAACCACAATGCCACAGAGCTACACATTTGCGGACTGTCGGTAAAGCATCTCAACATTAGAACATTTTGTCACGCATTAACATCGCCAAGTTTGAGTATTTTGCTAGACACCATTAATCATTGTGTTAAACTGACTAACATTTCTTATTAAGTTTACTTCTACCACAAATAGCATCTAGGAAATGTATGGCTTTTGCCACTGGCCGTTTTAACAGCTTATTAGCCAGTAAAAGGCTTACTTGTAACTACTAATTTACTAATTGGAAGAGTCATAAAAATATAGCAATTGCTAGCGAGACTGAAGATGAACTTCATACTGCCAAAGCTATCATTTCATGGCATAAAAATTTTAGTTTTTCTTTCATTTGTGAATGACAGTGATACAGTAACTTTCAATATTGGTGATGATAACTGACTTTTTCATCAAGTGAAAAGACGAGCGAATCGTGGAAACCTCTACTCTTTTGTTAGCCAAGGGATTGTGATCTACAGTGGCCTATTACCTGAAAAAGCATGCACGAATGTGAAAATCCACCAGAAATAGTTGCAATATAACCATAAGCCTTTGTTTAAGGCTTACTATTATGTAGGTACTGAAAGTTATAGCCACTAAAATTTAGTCTATCCCGAATAAATCCTAATGCATCATTTATTTTGACGAGGCTCAAAGACAGGACCTCTGGGTTCGTGGTCCATGTCTCTAACCACTACGCTCTTTAACAAGGGGTAGTCAGTCTGTCAGTCAGTCAGTTAGTCACTCACTCAGTAAGAGACATTCGCTCTTCTTGGCCGGCTCCGCTCACAAGGTCCGGCAAAAAAGGACTTTGATGTGAAAAAATCGAATCCCTTTTGGACTGGTTTTGGCCCATGGTTGTGCCAACAACTTCATGTAAATGACATACAATACAAATACACTTTTGGATTTTCACTTGCAATGAGAAAGTGTCAAAAATACAAAGCTCACAAAGCTCAGCAATAAGTTGAAAACATGAGCACGCAGCACCTTGACCTGTCAAAATATGATATGTTGCTTTAGGGCAACAGGGATAGATATTTGGTTAGCTTGCTTCTTTAGTTTGTTATACATGTAGTTATTTTCAAGGTTTGATCTCAATAGAACAAAAAGGGACTATAGTCACATGAATTCAAATCAATCCTAAGAATATGACTGAGGCTAACAGAGTTTTTCACATATGTGTGTAAATCCATCTGACTGAGCAAGACACAAAGCAATTAACAAACTAAAATGATTCCCACAACGAAGATGAACCAAATCTGAAAGTAGATCATGGAAGGGTTGAAGTTCACAATGAAACAGAGTACTCAAATTGATGAAAAATGTGAGCACACTGTCCCCCATTTAGAACAGCAGCAGTATAGAAAAACAGCAGGATGCACAAAAACAACGCTTCAAAGCACCTTGGACCCTACTCTCATTCATTTTTAATGAGGTATAATAAGTCACAGCAACACAGAAGATACCCGATCTTCAGTCCTACAGGATGACTCCTAACCAACACCACCCTCCTCCTGATCTGTTTGACACTTCCTCATGCTGTTCCCACAACCCGGTTGGTCAGCTGTGTCTTCTGTCCTCTGACCGCTGACCTCATTTCACTACAACACGGGTTGAGGGCTACAGTGCAGCCTCCATTTCAAAGTTTATATATACCACGTTTTCCCCCGATTTCCCCTCCCTTTCTTCCCCCCCTCCCTGATTCTGTGTCATACAGTGGCGCCTACATCCCTGTCTAGTTGTTGCTATTTCTAAAGGGCTCGGGAGAGTTGAAGATTGCGGCGACACATCCTCGGAAGCGTCCGCGTCCCGCAATTCTGTTTTCTTCCTGGGACTGCATGTCCAGCCGGGCAGCCAGCAAGATCAGCTGGCATAAGGTCGTGCTCGCCCGACCGATGACCTCGGTTAGCTTGCAGCTGCCATGCCACCTGGGATTCTCGTCTCTGGTTCTTAATGAGTGCTCAGTGCGAGAACCCAATGATACCATCCTTCATGTTCAGAGGGGAGAGGCTTGGGGACTGTGGTAATCTTAGAACCAAGCACAAAATCTCCTGCGAATAGTCCATAACAAGAGTGTAGATAGGTGCATCCTATGAGAAATCACAACCTTATTTAAAGTCTTAAGCCCATACTGTAGAAGACAATGACAAATTGGCCTACCTTTAACCATGACAGTACCGGAGCTGCTCGCCACTCCGAATTGGTTTCTTGCCACACACGTGTAAAGGCCTGCATCTGCTTTGGTTGCATTTTGTATCCGGAGGTTTCCGTTGTCCAGAATTGAAACTCTGCAGGCAGAAAAAGCAGACTTCACAGATTAATCGAATATTGCATGAACACATTTCTTTCCCAGCCAGTGAATTTCAAACTGTAAGCATTGTTAATCATCATTAAACATAGGCGTTCCTCAGAGAGAAAGGAAATTTACAGGGGTCAACAACATTTACGACTGGAAGAGATATATATTTTTTATTTATTTGTTGTTGTTGTTTGAATTAGAGTCCTTTTCAGCACTATATGAATATTTTTCAGATCCTAACACCACAAAATATGATGTTCAGAGTCACAAACAGCAGACTGGACGCAGAGACAGTCTGGAGAAGTCAAATGGTTTGTAGAGTCTCGAGAAACCATGGTAAACATGCAAAAAAAAAGTAATGTTAGAATACCATTTGACTGTAATACCAACCTAAATAATTTAATAGGCTTCCTATATTAAGCTACACAAGAAACTGAATAATAAAATAGATACAGCATTATTATAATTCAAACCAATCAACATTTGTTACACTGTTTTAACTAAAATCAAGAGCTGTTTATATTCATTCATTTAATTTGGTAACACCTTTTAAAAACGAATTTCAATGCTATCAACGGCCCTCTTCACAACTATCAAAACTGCAATGTATCGTGGGTTAACTGTGACTGGCTGAAAGATGAAGTCTTTATTTTGGATGCACTTTAATTTGCACACCAGTCATTCATCAGCAGTCATTTTGATGCTCTTGAATACACCCGTCGACTCCTGGGATTCTCTTGGCTGCGGCATGTACCTCAGTCCATAGGAGGCCGTACATTTTTCAGAAACATGTCATGCAGAAATGAACTGATACAAACCAGTTTAGCACCATTTAGTTCCAAGTAAAGTCAAGCAGAAGTATCCTTTCACACAATAACTCCACCTGAAACCTAAACAGATGTGCCGTCCACTGGAGAATGCCAGACAGCTAGTCAAACAAACCACTTTCCCCGCCCGGCCCGACGGGTCCACACTGCTGAAGATGAATGTGAGAAAATGGACTTTCAGACCGTGTTAGGTGTTGTATAGTAGCACAAAACTGTCACACTTTAAATTGTATTAATATTGAGACGGTTTGCTTTGGCTGTTTGGTCTTGGGGATAGCCCAGCACATGAAGAAACAATAAAACACTAGTTACATGATGCATAAGGTGTTCCTGAATGCATCTGTCATTTGCGCAGCGATCTAATTACCACGGTCAGCAGTGAAATCAAATAAATAATCTAAGCCACAACAGAGATACTACACAACCGAGACACTGCACAACAGAGATGCTACACAACAAAGATAATTTGTCAGATTCTAAGCGTTTTGCCAACAATCAGAGAGACTGCAATTGGGTAGCCCGGGTGGTAAACCAGCATATCCAATAGCGGATTGTTGAGTTATGGCTGTCAATGTGGCTGTTACTGAACAGCAGGCAACAGCTAAAAGGCTTTTTGCAATATTTTCAAAATACAACTACCGGAAAAACAGTTTGGATGAGTCAGTGCCAGTTACAAAAAGCAAAGATATGTTCCCAAAATGGCTATTGCTGGCGAGTAAGCGACTCAAATGAGGAATGCATGAAGCCGCTGTCACACCAGGAAAAGTTAGATTTAGAATGTTGTCAACTATAATTTTATCAGAGTGTTACCTAAGCCCCCACCACCCCCTTTTTTTTTTTTTTTTTTTACTGTCGAAGCAGAACAGTAGAGTAGGCTACTACGGTAGAGTGTAGCCATAATGGCCAGCCGGGCCTGTTAATGTACTCTCATGCTCTTCAACGCACCATTTTCTAGATGAGGCCAAGCTGGCCTTCTGCCAATGACGCCTGGCCCTGTCATAACCGGTGTTTAGCCGCTGTAGTTTAAAGGCCTAATAAGCTACATTTCGGACAAACTGAAATGCTGTAAACTATAACCAAATAATTATAAAGAATTACCAGATTTTTTCCCCCTAACTGCTTATTTTAAATAATCTGTCCCAGGTTTTCGTGGTGTATGTCTTCCCCCTTAAAATCTCAACAGAAATGGCCCTTCATATCATGGATTTATTACTGTGACAGTGATAGAAAATGTCATTGAGCGCTAGGTAAGATACATAGGTCACACTTTTTATTGAATTACAAAAAGGCAGTTTGTTGGGAGACGGTGGCATCCAAACTCCACGGGATGGTTCAACAATTTTGGAACTGCAACCTGGTGAAGCAAGCGGGAAGTCACAGGAAAGTTTATTCACAGCAGAGTTGAATGTTTTTTTTTTAAAACCCAGTCCAGGGAATGGTATATGTAATTTGCTATTTATAAAATTCCCAAATTGCTCAGTGTTTTTGAAAAATTCTGTCTCAATTTCACCATTATGTCCGCTAGTGGTCGACCCAGCAGAGTCATTTCACATACATGCCCTGACATTTACAAGTACCAAAGAGTGGTTTGGCTAGTTCCTTAAATATGTTTATGTAAGCAGCATTTCAACCAGGATTGATCTCAGGAGGGATCATTCACAAGTCACAAGTAGGGATATAATAGAATGAGTTGATAAGCTGATTTCTCAACCCCACTCGCAGGCTGCTATTCAGTGACAGAGACCTATTGAAATGGAAAATGAAAAAAGCAACAACCCTGTACAAACACGTCCATTTTGAAAGATCACCCTAATTTAACCAGTCCTTCTTTGACATCAGAAGGTTCCAAACTAGACACTTCTGGCAGAACTACCACAAACACACCAAGCAGTTATTTTTAAATGCATTTTCTAAAATTCACAAGGTTCCTTAAGACCTGACTACAGAATGAATCATGAATGATCTTTGTGTGTTGCTTGATGAATAGACTTGCATTTTGGAGTGTTGATGGAAATGCCTTTATCGAGAAAGCAAGCAATTTATAAGAATACAGATGAAATGTAAAGTGCACAGGATGAGCTGAAGCTCTTTTCCAATAATTATTGAGGGTCTTATACTGGTGACATGATGATTGATGCGTTGCTGCCGTCTGACAAAATATGGCAAATAATATCCATAATAATCTCATTGGCAGGATGCCAACCAACAGGCAAAACCCTGCTCCTGTGTATTACAGTGAAATATGGAGGCAGAAGGCTTATCTTTCATTGAAACATTTCACCTTGAAAGGCAAGATAATATACGGTAACAAACTGCACAGCAGTCCAAATAACTTCACAGATTTTATTGGTTAAAAATATTCAGATTATAGGGTTATACTCAACCACAATTTCCCTTAAGTAGGCCAACTTGGTTCGGGTACCTAAACATTCAAATATGGGCCCTCCAGCAACATTTTACCTAGAACCGGTTAAAGACTCGAATGTATTATATCAACTGGAAAAAGCAACAATGATAATACCACAGCTTTAACTTTCTGTCTTTACTCATACAACGTGATTGATACGTTTCCTCTGTATGTATTTTTTTTTTTTTAAGTAAGCACATCATTTCAGTTGTAGACAGTAAAATAGATTAATCATCAAACAAACCTGCTAATAAAATCAGACCCCGCCCGGCACAGGGTGAATCAGTCTGAAAAGTGTCAGTTCCCATCAATACTAAAGGATAACTTTGACGTCCGTGTTATGAAGGGGTAGTTTGCTGGCCAATATTAGATGCAATTTGGATCAATTACACAGACGATTATAGAGCATATTGATGGTTTAACATGAGGCGCCCGTTCGTGTTTGCGACAGGCCTATAATGTATGTAGACATTCCTCCAGTCTTTGGCATAACCACAGAATAATCAGCATTTTATATCCACCTTGCAGATATCTTTAGAACAAAGACGAAATGAAGCAAAACTACTGTCTGATACCTGAGAATGAGTGTTAGCGCTGTGACATTACCACTGACATTTTAAATGAGAAATCACTAAAGGTGGCCTACTAGTTAGCGTGCACTACAGCTAGTTTGTGTTAGCTAATTGTCCCATGATGAAATCAGATAAGGCATCGTAGATCTGTGTCAGTGATATCTCAGACGCCACAGGCTCCATTTTGACTAAACAGGTGAATGGGGATTCCTTTAACAATGTGATGCTGACTGCTGTGAGATGGTTGTGCTAAAACAGGTGATTGAAAATGCAAACCTTACAAGGTTACAACCCTCACCTTATTTGACCTGAGGTCATGAAATTCAGTAATTTGGTCATGAAATTCTGTATTTGCTGCACTCACAAGGAACTCTCCTGGAATAGAATAAACAATCTACACAAAGCCTCTGAATGTTCACTTCCCTATATGGCATTTTGTTTATTGTTGTCAACTATTTTGAGGAAGGAAGTACTGATTTAGAATGTGGGTATTGTAATTAGTAACTAAAGGTTTGAATTACTATTCAAACCTAAGTATTGACATGCATCTTACTTCCAACAGTAATTTGACTTTGTTGGTGACACTTCCCTGGTTTACATGGAAACATCTGGACAAGCTGGTCTCTCCCTGCTCATCAGCCTTGCTATGGGGCTATTTGGCCTATTGGTAAACCACATCATGAACCTTATCCAACTGTTAAACTATTACGTTTCTTGGATTTTGTTAATACAGTTATTACTTTTCAGTCAAAGGCAGAAACATTTTACCATACTTTTTCTTTTGTATGAGATAAAATGTGACATTGTGGTCAAACGGCTAATTCATATGACCGCTAGATATCCAGGATCTGGACAGCATTCCCTTTATTTGCATGGCCTTAACACAATGGTACCACAAAAGGTCATTGATCCTTAACCAAACTCGACAATTCCCTAAATAACCAGCCAAAAATGGAAGGTGACTTCAAAAGCAAGACTGCGTGGGAAAAAAGGAAAAACCTATTCATAAAACTGCTCTGCTGAATGTGCAATCTGTAAACATAAAAAGCACCCAGCCTTATTGTAAAGTAGACAAGAAATATGGTTTAGGATCTTGCTTTGCATCTCTGAGCTACTGTGTAATACAGTGTAAGGCAAAATGCACTCACAGCTCTGTGAAATTACAGGTCATTTATTGCAATTCTGGAAATTGCTCAGTTAGCAAACCCACTTATCGAAGATACTGTGAATAAATTATGTGAAATTTTCTTTTAATTGGTAAGCATAAAAATATTTTATAAACACTCAACCCAAATTTTGTTGCCACCAATTTAAAGTAAAAAGAATAAGGCAATGAAATTGAAAATGACAAAAACCTGCACTAATGTGTTGGATAATGTGTTGGTTAAAAACAAACATACTTATCCTAATGACTTAATGTGTTTGTGATTTGCTCTGAATACTTTACCTGAAAAAGACAAACACTTTAAATGACCAATTATCCTTTCAATTTCTCTAATAAAGTGAGAGAATCACTATCTGGTCCGTATCGATCGGTCTCTATTAGATAGGAAAAGAACGGGATGAGAAGTCGCATTGCTGCAATGCATTTTATTTCAGTCACAGTGCTGCAATGCATTGCATCTTGAGTCACAGAGGGCGCATTGTTCCGCTGAAAGACCTAAACAATGAAGATATTTCAACTATCTTGGTGGCTTGTGTTAGGAGATGCCCCCGATCTTTGGAGTTGTTGTTTCAAGACACATTTACGTTATAGAAATGCTCACTGATGTGGTATGTGTCCTGGCAGACACACAAGAGGTGTTTTTTAATTATTTTATTGATCTAGAATATGAAAGAATAGGACAAAAATAAAAATAAATAACTACGTGGAGCTCTGACCTGATTTTAGACAACATCTCGAGCACATGGCTCACAGTAATGTCTCGTACTACTTTCTACTTATATTTGTGTACTTGGCTCTGTGTAGTCCCACAACCCCCCTTCTCCTCTGGGACCAAGGGACAATAATGAGAGAAGCTCCACAGAGAGAATGGAATAGTAGGACTGTACAAAAACACAATGTGTCAGACTACGCCTTCCTTACAGGCCAGTAAATCTCTTGAAGGACTCCCTGTGAGCTATAATTTTCCTTGGCGACAAGTGGAAATCTCTGTCTGTGTTTTCACCGCTTGTCATTAGACTGACATCCTCATTGACTAAAAAAGGCATTAGCTAGTAGGCCTAGGAGCTGGCTTTGAAGCTAGCGTTAGAGGAGCTGAGGTAAACTACAATCATCTAAGGGAAGTAAATGTCATCCAGCTCTGCTCCTCCTCTCCCTCCTCTCCCTCTTCTCCCTGCTGAAGCAACCTCTAGCCAACGTGTCTATCTGATCTGCCCACTGACTCCGGAGAGCCTTCCCACCTTCCTCCCTGAATGAGAGGATGCTGCGGAGGACCTATCAATAATTCACAGGTGAGATGAACACAAGAGCTACTCTAAAGTTAATGGCCGCCGCTATAAAACCATCTGAACAGGAGACGCTTAGTTCTAACGAGAAGGGGGAAAGCCCAAACACTTCTCGTGTAATCCAAAATATCGAAATACAAACTTAAAACATGCGAGTAACAATGAAAATGACTGGACGATTGATCTTTAATGTGCTGTGGGAAGATGAAGACCGTTACAGAAAAACCTCTGCTCTTACTGTGAAGTATAAATTGTTGGAATCCATAACATGCTACAAAGTAAAAGCCTTTCCCTCATTATTTGCTTTGAGAAATCACCCCTGACTGAAGACTGTATGCTGCTATACACGAGGCAAAAGCTTTTAACATACAGCTTTCAATTTAGCTTCTTTTACTTACAGCGTTCCGTTTAGCTTCTCTTTACTACCACATAAGTTCAAGAACGGTCATTAATTCTGACAAAAACTGAGTGGACAGTTTAATGTAGTGTAAACGGAAAGGCGCAGATGTACTGGGAAAGGCAATCACACATTTGCCATTTCCATATTCTTAGATTTTTACCAAAAATAAGTGAACACGATTGGTGTCCTTGTTTTCACGGGTCTATCCAATAAATGTTAGATTACTGTCACCGAGCCTTGTTTTGAAATGTTTTAGGCGATGGGAGAACACGCCCTTCCTCCATACCTGGCACACGATGTTGCCAGTGGCAAACAACAAAGTTGACGTACAATGATATGCAGTGGGTGTATCTAGACGCTGGGAGAGGAGTTTTCTTGGTACAGTGTAGAGCAGCCATTTAGTTTACAGTTTGGAGGTGGTTTGATGTGGTAAATATAGTCTTATTAGTCTCTGCGGGACAGATGGCCAGTTGCTGAGGGACGCAGCATGGGGGAAGAAACTGTTCAGGTGGCAGGATTTTGTCATCGCGATTGACCCGTACTGCTTGTCTGCCCCTCTGCCTGCCGGCTGGGAATTTATCGGGAACACTGACCGAGGGGAGGGGCCAGCGGTGAACTTCCCTACACGGGTGGGATGATCACAGCAGCACACTTCCTGGCCCTGGAGTCATGTTGGACCTCGACGGAGGGCAGGTGGCAGCCGATGACCCTTTCTGCGGACCGTACGATGAAGCACCGCAGTTCACCCCCTGCAGCGGGCTGATGCATGCCCAACCAGCGACAGTGACGGCTCACGGACAGATCCACTTGCACATGACTTTCAGCCTCCCGGCAAAGACTTTGAGCCTGAGGTTTTGGCCTCAAATGTCCTGGTACGGGAGGAAAGGTCATCATGCTGCTGACCTTAACCGGAGCGCCTGGCCCATTCGAATCAAAATAGCCCCACGACATCATAGATGCTACCATCGTCTTTTACTGTCGGGTTACAGAATGGGGTTATTTTACAGGCATCTCTCAATGTTTACCATTCTGTGGAGTGGTCAAAGGGCCCCCGTCTTACTGTGGTTCCCTGTTCAAAGCAACGGATGACAAGGGAATTCCAATCCAGCAAAGCAAATGCGGTTGCATTTGTTGCGTGACATTTTAATAGAGGTTTTCACCACTGAATAAGCATTTTGCAGTTGGTCATCTCGGTCGTCGGCCTGGACTTAATCTCCAACGCGGTTGGATTGTAATACAGGGAAGTTGCTAAGACCACACAAAGGCATCGAAAGGCTGGTAAAATCCGCTCTGTCCCACTGACTGCATCTGTAGGCGACTGTGGTGTGTGTGCTCTTGGTTAGCATGGTAACCATAGCGGGAGGGACGGAAACAGGGGTTAACATTCTATCAAGAGAGTTACTCAGCTGTGAGTCTCCGTGCAGAAAGGCCGTCTTATGCTTTCGCAAAATAATTAACCTTGGCTAAGGCACGTTACACACACCGCCTGCTGCACGCTCTCCCCTAACAGCAATTTCCTTCCATCTGCTACCAGCCAACCAACAGTCGAGACATGCATGCCATCGCCAAACTTCAGGAGACGACAGCGCGTGCGAAGACGTGCTGCTCCAAGGGGAGGACGGAATCTCCGATGAGGCGACTATGGAGAGGAAAGGCCGGATGACCAGGTGACCTTTACCCTCTGAATGGGGCAACAGGTCGGACCCAACAGTCTCAATCTACGCTCTTGAAAAGTCTGTCCGCCCAGGTTCCACCCAGGTTCCCCCCAGGTTCCCCCCAGGTTCCCCCCAGCGCTTCATGACTGAGAGGAATGGCCTAGTCCGACACGTATATATCAACCCAGCAATTCAAAGCTGGGGTACATGATGCAAGACACACCATGTTGTTGAACTGAATAGGAAAAATACGGGGAAGTCTAATTGTGCTGATCCACCCAGACAAATCCGGCCTGCATACCACCGTTTGGAAAGTTGTCAACCCCAAGGTTAACAGACAATTACACTCGGCGATAATACGTGTGGCAATGGGTTGGTTTTTATCACTTAGACAACAAACCGATTGCCTGACGTTGGTAAAATAGGGCCACCTGAGCATTTACCTCTGACAATTCGCCAATAGCACTGTAATTGATATAGATTTTGGCTCGCCCCGATACCTCTTAGCTTGTCAAATGCATTATTAGTTCTACCAAATTATTCAGGAACTCGCGTTATGATAGAAAATGGCTCAAGTTGCTATCAGCTGTAAAATCAGTGGCGACCATATTTAAATGGCCCGTCCTCCGTCGGTCAAGAAGACGAGTGTGTAGCAGGGGACAGAACACTCAGATGTCACTCAGACCGCATAATTACCGACGAGATGGCCGAGCATTGAAAATATCACAATACACAGCCCCGGAAAAAATGAAGAGACCACTGTACCGTATTTTTCCAAAAAGTTGAAAAGGAAAGTTTTGAGTGAGGAACAGAAGCTTTCAATTTGCAGTGGTCTCTTGATTTGAACCCTTCTGTTCCTCACTCAAAACCTTCCTTTTCAACTTTTTCAGAAAGGAAAGTAAAAGGTGCAGTGGTCTCTCAGTTCTTTCCGGAGCTGTGGTTCAACTAAAGTGTCACTGCGCCAAACTTACCAAAGAGTCGACACACGTACGTGACTGTATGACCAGATGTGCGTGATGACAGAAAGCCTACACATTGTTTAAGTAGCAGAACATTGCAATTGTCATGCACCAAATGCACTAATTAGGAACAATAATGACATACGGCATGGAGGCTGACGCTAGGAAAAAAAAAACTGCCGTAAACCAAACACAATGTCTGGAAGCCCCCCCGGCTGGTAAAATCCTATAGGCATAATTCGCCTATGTCAATCAGAGTGTGAGCAGTGCATCTGGAGCCAGCGTTGCAGAGCTCTTGTTGAGTGTACACATCTGACGACAACAACAAAAAAGAATGATGATTGACAGTAAGTAGTCCTCTCCTTGTCATAGCACAGATGACTGCCCCTGTTCTACGTGGTGACAACTGTAGCGGAAAGCAGTGAATGGGTTTTTTTTTTGTCGTTTTTTTCCTCGGTTACATTAAGAAGTAGGATGGAAAAAAAAGAAAGAGTTAGTTGCGGCCTGTACGTGAAATGACATTTCCTTTCAGTTCTCTCTGGGTTGACCCTTGTCCCTGGGGCACTCTATAGCATTAAGGTTTTCATGGCAAAAGGCCGGTTTACCGAAACCCAGCCAGGGGACAGGGGAGAAACGAGAACAGTGCCAAGATTTCCCACTTGACAAAATAAAAACGAAATGACAAGTGATTCCCCGTTGACCTGAAAAATACAAAAAATGGCTAAGGCAGCCAAGGTCTGCCACAGGGACATTACTACAATACGTAGGCTCTCCTAACCTCTACTTCCTCCATGTTTTCGTATGTCCACAGTAATGTGACGGGAATGGCACGGAACTGTGCCAGCCAGAACCCGTCGAACTCCACAACCACGGAACATGAACACACGTCATAACGAAAACCAAATACAATAAAAATCTTCCTTCCACAGCTGATGCGGTCCCGGGGCATTACAGAGACCGTTTACTCCTTATCAGAGCCCTCATCATAACGGCACTACCAATGTAATTTGAACAGGAAACACTAGGACGAAACCACCAGGTTCTCAGAGGACACCCACGCTAATGTATGCGCACGAATTAAATGCTGTGCACTGGATGCACTGCTCGTTACAGGTAGCTGTCTTAATCAAAGCTCCTGATTTAGATTGTCTTAATTCCCTGCTGTGGAACAGGAGTAGAGGGTGGGATTAAGGTGGTAATTGCATTGGACGGAAAGGAGTGTTTATCTGCCCGGTCCACAGAGGGCCATGTAGATGTACTGCTACAGCATCCATCCTCTAATCACAAATTGCTCTCAAAATGTATTCCCCTGCACCGATATTCATCTCCTCCTCACGCGCAGTCTGAGGTATCCTTCAGGAATAAAGAGCACACACACGTGCACGCACACACACGCGTGTTCCAAAGAAATTGTCAGAGGAACCAAGATGGATTACTTGTGCTGTGCTGGCGGATTCTCTCTTTGAAAAATGATATCAGCAGAAGTCTCTCCCAGATAAAAATAATCCCATAAAGAAGAACATGAGACGTGGACGGGCGAAGAGGGTTCTGACCTAATCTCAGCAAACATCTTTACATTCACTTTTGCTCCAGGTGGAAATTTATTTGGGTTAAGTCGATCTACTCTTTTCGCTTGAGCTTGTTTTACAACCCTTACAAGAAAGGAAGTAAGAGTTGAGCTAACCAGATACAGAACTGTTGGTGTTGCTAGCTCCATAAACACTGCAGATTTGACAGACATCTTGTGTATTATTTATTCAACTTTTTCTTTAGGGGGTGGGGTTCCAAATTCCCACATGAGTTTTCCTCACTGGCACATTTTCTTATTATCTAGTTTTTTCCTGCACTGACTGTCTGACACTTTTCTTTTTTTTCTTCTTTTGTCATTCTGTTGCAAATAAACAAACTAAAACTGACTTATTGAGCTAGTGCAAATGATCAGAACAAAGCTTAATCATTAACGGATCATATTCTAACTTGAGTGAGTAGACATGTTTATGCATACATTCACTGACATCAAAACATAATTTAAGCAAATAAGTAATAGATTTTTTAATTGGTAGTGGATGCGGATCTTACTTTTTCAGGATGTTCAGTTTCCGCCCTTGGGTTCATTCTCTAGGCAACGTCTCTGCTCTTCTCATAAAGAACAGGCCGCACTGGTGAGTTTAATAAAGTTGGATAAAAGCTAAATTAATGTCTGCACAAGAGGGCCTCAGAGAGCTGCCAATGGGGCGCCTTGAGATGACAAGGAACAATCATGATGGAAAAACATAACCGTTCGACATAGCTATTTCACTAAATAAATAATCCACAAAGGACGTAAAATACAGTGCCTCGCTAAAGTATTCAAACCCCTGACCAATTCTCTGATATTACTGAATTCCAAATGGTACACTGACATTTCGTTCAGTTAGATACTTTATATAACTCTCAAACTCAACTATTATAAGGTGACATTGGTTTTATGTTGAGACACATTTTTAAGGAAAAATTATATTTTGCGCCAAAACCTGGAACGTCTGCCAATAACAACATTAGCTACTGCTTCGCAACTCTCTCCAGACCATTTAATTTCTCTGCCCAGGGTTGCATTCTAACATCTTTACAACATGAAATTCTTGGTCTTTGATGAAATAATAGACATGTTGAATGAATAGACATGCAGGGACTGTCAAAAACTACACGCAGGGACTGTCAAAGATCTCTCCACACAGTGACTACATTATTCCTAGAATGAGCAGTCCTCACACTAAGTGAGCAGATTTTGCAATTAAGTGTCTGTTTTTATTTAAGATGTTTTTATTCATTTTGAAAGAAGCTAAATTATTTATTTCTCATTAACAAAATGTATAATCAAAAAATGTAGGCTTACAGCACTGGCAACAAGCAATGCTATTTTAATAAGCCAAATGAAAACAGCACTTTTGTTCTACTTTTAGGAAAAGGAAATATTTAATCTGTCACGTAAGGGGTCCTTGAATATTTTCTTCCAGGAAAGGAGGCCTTGGAGGCAAAAAGGTTAAGAACCACTTGGACCAAGATCATATAATGATCATAGTATCTTAGGCATCATAATAGGACTGAATATAGCATTGTATGTTCCTGACAACAAAAAAAGAACACAGCATTCAAATGTGAATGATAATAAAGGTTTAATATTCAGGCTGCATCATTCTATATAAAACCTTCCCAATTTTCATGGTTTCCAGTAGATGAATATGACCTTGTCTAATCGCAACAACTCCAACGGGTTCTGGAGATTCAAAGATTCTGCAACAAGCTGTTCTGCTTCTTATCTCAATGCCTGCTCAAACAGGAAGTATTTGCTAATAAATGCTTGCCTGGAGGAGAGCACATTCCCATGCTAACAACCAGAAAAGTATTTACAGGCACACGAACAACCACAAAGAAGTTTCTGGAGTGCAATGAGGCAATAGGTCCTTGGCTGGCATCCTGGCCATGCACCCAGGACCGCGCTGAACGTTTTGCCCCGCCATCTGTGGGACTCCTGGACACTGATAGTAGGACTTCAACTTCCGGCTGTAATCAAGTCGCTGTACTGAACACTCAGGGGCCCTCTATATAGTTTATTGATGTAGCCTACAGTGAACACATCTCATAACAGATGGGGCAACAAATCTTTAGGATACCTTATTGGTCCGGCAGACTAAATACACAGAAAAAGTGAAATGCGCAGCTACTCTATTTTTAAGTCATTGTAATAGGCAATCCACTAGTTATTAATCTGACGTGTGCCCTATTAATTGTCCTTTGTTTGGAGAGTGAAATCATGGATACAGCTGAATCCTCTATCCACCGCACACCTTGCGGGGTCACGTCAAGTTCAGCCGTCGGCAATGATTTGAGAGACAACGACAAGGGCCACGACATAATTCAGCCGAAATCAAGAAAACACATGGCGATTGTGCACGCTCGGGTGTAAGTCCTTCCAGCGCGTACGTGAGTATACCGCATGTCTTTGTGCACGCGCGGGGGTGCTTGTGCATGTGGAAGCTCACACGTGCATGCGTGTGTGTGTGTGTGTGTGGGGCTGCCAGAGATGCTATCCTCGGCCTGCTCCTGTCATAAGGTGGGAGGGCAGTTCTCCTTCATGTGACATTCCCTGCCCTGCCAACACCAGACTGTATATCTGAAGAGAGCAGCTACTGCTAATAGGCATGAGCAGTGTCAGCTACCCGCCCACACAGCCTATCAGGTGGTTTGCCTCCCTTCAAGGTGTGGTAATGAGATACGTTCATTTTGCTGCAGAACCTCTCAATACTCTGCTCGGGACACAGCGTGATACAGGCACCTTTCCCAGTTCCAGATTTCCACTCCATCCAGGCAGATGTTCAATTAGAATCAAATGAGAAAATTAGCGACGTGATGAGTGGAGATTTGACGTGACATTTAAACATGATGAACATTGTTTTTGATAAGCACAACAGCATGGAGCCTCTTAAAAAGGATGAACACTAAAAATGCCAGTCCTCACATTCAGAACCCGTTAATCCCCGTTTTTATTCAGGACTCACCTGTTTCAACGTGGCAGCGTTTCATTTGGGGATTACATAATGTAACTCTGGGGAACGTTTGATGAAAATCTCATTATTATCTTTTAAAACATTAAAGTGTGACACTTAATCATGCCTGAGTAACGACTGACTGCCGAGTCGCTGATACAAAGTCAATCTAAGTAAGTGCATCACAAGCTTCCTAAGTGGATGCTAATAAAAATTTGCTTGTACTTCTTCCACATTCGGTTTTGTTCCTGACATTGATTCATTGCAGATGGGGTTTGTAAATGGAGTTCATTCTGGCAGACAACGCTTCATTTATGAGAGCCATCTCCATTTCCTATTACTTTGCAGGAAGGGATAGCAAATGGGTCATAAGAATGGCTGGATCTGGAGAAATCGCACTCCCGTCCCTGTCGCTCTCAATACAGGTGAGCAGTTGTGGCCAGATTATGCATGGAACATTTCAGAGGCCCTGGTTCTGATTGCAAACAAGGAAATAAATGCAGCTTGCTTGTCGTTTGTGAGTAGGAATGGACGGCTTGAAAATCAACTAGAACCAGGAAGAATCCAATGTGAAGCCCCACAAGTTGGCCACCATTACATCAGATTGTGAAGTGCATGCTGAAATAAGTTATTTTTATTGGCTATTTTGTCAGGAGGCCTGCTGAAAAGTTGGTTCATTCAAGTGACGTGAGAAAAGACTGAAGTCTTCCCCGCAGACTTTACTGTTTCTTCAGTGAGGACACAACATTTACAGTAGGCACTGCCGTTTTCCAAACTGTGCCATCTATTGAAGAAGCATTTTGAATTTTGGGGAGCTTAGTAAAGCTCTACTCATGACGTTTTTAGAACCAATTATGACCATTGAAATCCCTGTGATCTGACGCGTTAGTATAGCAACACTGTTGTGAAGCTTTTTGTCAAACAGACAGAGCCAGCTGAAAGCCGGTGTATGCTACTACAGCTAAGGCCCGAGCTCTCTGGGTTTCGGTCTCTCTCTGTGTCTTTCTTTCTCTCTGTCCGACTATCTCCCTCCGCAGTCTCTCTCTGTCTGTTAATCTCTCTCTCACTCACTCCCCCTCTCTGTCTCAATCACTCTCTCCCTCACTCCCCATGTCTGTCTCTCTCTCACTCTCCAGGGCTATACATGGTGCTTTACATCACCCTATATTACAGTGTTTCCTTATTGTGTTTAGTGCTGGAATGCACTGTTATGTGACATTTGTCTAAAGGGAGTGTGTGTTTGAACACACGGTTTATTATTTTGGATTATCCTTTGAGCTGAATTGAGTTATTTATTGTGGGGATATTGTGTATTGGCCCAGAGACTTTGGGCCTTTTCTGTTGTCGATTTCAAACACACACACGCACACACACAGATACACATACACCTGCTTCACTCTGTGAATAATACATCTAATTGGAAATGTTGGTGACTCAGTTCTTCATCTTTGCTTCTATGAAAGCGTCTCTCAGTTGTCCTAACCATTATTATTGTATAAGATACTCCTGGTTGATTTACATGTGTTTTGACTGGTGTTCATATCGTTGCGTTTTATCCTTTGTCTCCACTATCCGGCCAAACGGCGACACTAGGCAGAGCCTTCTGCTGATGTGTGCCTGGGAGTGGAACTGTCTCTCTTCTACTCTTCATATCAGCAGGCTAAGTACCTCCCCAGCGTCACGGACAAAAATCCTCAGGTTCTCCCCACTAACAGCACCTCCACACAGTCAACATTCAACATCCTGCCTGTGAAACCCTGCTGTTCCTTATTTCCACCACTCAACCCATTATCCACTCTATGAGGAAGCAAGGAGAATATTCTAGAGCAGACAGAGCCCACTGTAGAGTCCGGCAAGGCATTCAGTGCATGACAGCCATCCATTAAGGGACCGCGAGAGAGCGGGAAGAACCCGCAGAAAAGTCCTCAGAAAGTCTAATCATAATGCACTTATTTCATGTGAACAAAGCAACTTATACAGTAGGTAGCTAGAATAATTACATCTTCCTTCTCATTTAAAAGCCCAGGGGCAACACGTAATAAAGGTCAATGTTACAATAATAGATTTAGAGTGAGTAATTTATAAAATACGGTCCTCCCAGCGTGACATTTTCTGAAGTTAACTTAATAGACTATATCACTCATTATTCCTTGACATAGTCATTTCTGTACAAGCCAATGTTTTACAAACCACTAGCACGTTACTTCCGGATTTCTTGAAGTTTACAATTGCTAATTTGTTTAACAGTGTACACAGCTAACGTTACTGCCAGATTACCTTTAGCATTAACATACCCCATGGCTTTGATTTAATAAACCTGCCATATGTTATTCTAAATTGACACTAACCAATTCTACTCGTCTCTCCTCCTGCAGTATATGATGGCAAAATGAATATGCAGCCACCACACATATCTCGACACGGTGACAAAAGAAAAAAAACTTCTGCAGTGTATTTACCGCAGTGAGATCACAAGTATCCACTCAGATCTCAGCTTATGACTTCCATCTAAAGCCAAGCAACTATATCAAAGGACTAAATAGCATTTTGTAATACTCGTACGAGTGCCGCTGTCACATAAGATAACTCCAAATGGTTCTTTGAAAGACGGCCTTGAATTTACGGAGACGAGATATCGTGCAGAGAAAACAGAATGTCAGCACGTCCAGTGGCGCCCGACCCTCCTACGTGGAGACGGTCTGGCGTGGGTGTGTGTGTGGGGCGGGGGTGTGAGTCTGGCATGGGTGTGTGTGTGGGGCGGGGGTGTGAGTCTGGCATGGGTGTGTGTGTGGGGCGGTGTGTGTGAGTCTGGCATGGGTGTGTGTGTGTGTGTGGGGCGGGGGTGTGGGTCTGGCGTGGGTGTGTGTGTGGGGCAGGGGGAGGTGGGTCGGGGGGGGGGGGGTGAGTCTGGCATGGGTGTGTGTGTGAGTCTGGCATGGGTGTGTGTGTGTGTGTGGGGCGGGGGTGTGGGTCTGGCGTGGGTGTGTGTGTGGGGCAGGGGGAGGTGGGTCGGGGGGGGGGGGGTGGCGAACACAGTACTTTTCCGCTCCCCTTTTCCAATACACCGGTGACATATTGAAATGGCGTGTTTTCAGGCCCGAGTCCATTGCCTGACACGGCCCACTTAGACACTCATCAGAAAGACCTGAGTTCTCGGCTGCTTTGTTTCAGCTGATGTAATCTAAACCTGGTCCCTGCAGGGTTGTCTGGGAAAGATAAGACACACCCCCCCCCCCCCCCAACACCACACACACACACACATACACACACACCAGTCTCCCGCGGGAAAAAAGGGCCGCTGCTATGAAGATGGATTACCCAGCTGGTGACACCGTCCCCCCTTCCTCTGCAGCCACAGTGGAGTGCTAACGCAATTAAGGCAATTCATCTCCAACAAAAGGGGTTCACAGCAACACCCCCACCCCCACCTAATTCTGATTATGTAGGCCGCTGGGCAGGTGTGCCGCCACGTCCCCCACGTACCTGGTCTTTGTAAAACACGTGACTGGGACTCTCAAAACACGACAGCTGGAATGATCAATCGGTCTCGCTGGAAAGCAAGCCATCGGCGGCGCTCTCGTTTGAAAGGTTCGCCGGATTCACTGAGCGATATTAGGATTTTTGTGACTGCCGCTAAATGACCGTGGTCATCACTGCGTTTGTCTCCTGGTCGCAGTCAGTTCGACGGAGGCAATAGGTTCAAAATCCAATATGATGACAACAGCAGATAAAAATTCCTATCAGAGCAGATGTGTGCCGTCTAAATGTGGGCTGCGAAATGTGGGTAGAAGGGCACTCGTGTTTGTGAGCTGTACTGGTGGGTTGGTCTGTGTACGCGTGTTCCGCATGTGTGTGACAGGGATGAGAGAGAGAGAGAGAGATAAAGAGTTGACAGAGAGAGAGAGAGGACGTGATGGAGAACAGAAAGAAAATACGTGATAAGAGTACAAACGGAGAGCACATTCAACGCCTCACACATATGATCGGTTCTGTGAAAAGTGACTTGGCCGAGTTCCACCTATTGACAATGTAATCCAGCATCCTGACAACATTTCAACCGGCACAATACAACCTGGCAGACGCAAGCAAACTTGTAATCTTCGCATTTTTCTTTTTAATTACCTCTGAGTCAAAGACACACCAGGTGGTCTTCGCTGAATACCATCAGCAAAGTAAAAGCCCGACAATTTAGTTTTCAAGCCGAAAAATGCCCAGGGAGCCACTGGAATGCCTATCGAGAGACGTTGTAATGTAATTCCCTCTGTGAATAGCGTATTATCATGATAGATTGTGTTTGTGACAACAGGGCCACCAGCCCAGGTTTAATTATTCACTTCTGTTTTTGTTTCAAACAGGGTCCAATCCCAACCTCGCGGTAATACTGAACTGTTGATTTACCTGAACATGGTCATTGTTATACAGGCAAGGTCGACCAACCAGGACTCACAAAAAAGGAGGAAAAGAACAACCGCTATGAACCCTCCCAATGCTACACACTGTAAGTCACAGCGGAACAACGCATAAAAACACCAGAACTTTCCACTGAAAACAAATCCCCATGGCCAAGGGCGGGGGCATCCGATCCTAAAGGATCAGAACCATCAGCAATCCGACGCAAGAAAACGTGAGAAGGGAACATCCTAGTCTGTAGCTCGGCTACACCACGAAGCAAGGATGAAGACGTAAAAAAAAGAACGGAAAAAAAGAAGTAAAAAATGATGCGTTCTGCACCTGGACGAGTCCGCTCGAAGGGTGGCGGCGACTTTGCAGGCGTACAGGGCAACCCAAGGGCATCGACGGCATAACCACTATGCAAATGGGAGGTCACTTTGTTTGACAGGCAACAACACTGCTTTGTGTATATGTAAACCGTGACGAGACGTCCCAGACACTGAGCACACAGGCCTGCTGTCTGAGGGGTGCCACCGGAGCAGAGAGCTGGGTGACCTCTGCCTGGTTCAGGACGGTCGGACTGAACCCATCCCTGGCGTCACCCGGCCACCCCGCCTCCCCCCTCGCCTGCGCACCGTGCGGCCGGTGAAAAGCTGGTGCACAAGTGGCGAGAAACAGACGCGATCCGTCCGCCAAGCCCGCAGCCCGTGCGCGCGTGCGTCGAGGACGCGCGGAGGACGCCGATCCGTCGCCGTGTTTCCATAGGCCGACGCCGTCGCAGGGAGGCTGGCAAAAACCTCCAAGCCTGTAAAGGTGCGGATATGTGTCAACAGACAACGACTGGTAAGGTCGCCCCACCCCCACCCCACCCCCACCCCACCCCCCCGCCCGCCCTGTGGAGAGCGAAAAGTGCTTGATTAGCACCCAGACTCTGCACAGCGAGGGCCGTGTCAGGACACCCCTAGATACCAGCCAAACCAATTATACCTTCAGTCCTCACGCTGGTTTGTTTGTGCTTATATCTACACTGTGAATTACAGCAGGGGTCATGTGGTGGGGAGACTGCAATGAGTTGGAACCTGTACTGAGGCTCATGGGAGTCTCTGTCTGATGAATGCAGGTAAACAGACAAACATAGTGCCGGTGCACTTTGAACCTAAAGCAGGAGATAAAATGTTTAAGGTCGGATAGAATAATAACCTGTTGTTGTCTCAATATCAGATCTATACGGATCCCAATGTAGTACCTCACGGTGATCGTTTTCAATTAAAGGGGTCCGGCAGATACCGAAAAAGCTCTGTCAGCGAAGAGTCATTTCTCAAGCAATAATTTAGATAGAGTTGTCTTGGAGTGTTCTCTGTGTGGGGAGAGGAAAACCAGCTGATATTGGCTGAGATGTTGTTTCTTATTGGGTTTTTAATCATAAATGTATTGCCTGGTGATATCGAAAGAAAAAAGGGCACTATCGTTATTTAAAAAAAAATGTCTACACATTATTTCAATTTCATGCAAATATTCATTTTATAAAACAGTCAAATTGCGTTTTTGATTGCACTGGCACAGTCAAGAAGGGATTGAAGAATTGAATCAATATGACCAGAGATATAATATGAAGTTACAGAGCCTGACCAGGTAAATATACAGTAATCATAGCCAGGAGTGTCTGGCATTTGTTCATTGTCAATACTACAAGAACAGCACCTCAGGGCATACCTGAGCAAATGCTACAGTAAAACCCATTGCAAAGGAAATGAACCTGCTTACACAGAGAAACATCAGCTATTTAAACCAGCTTTGTGAAATAATGTCAACAAAGGGAAGTCTGACCAATAAAAGACATTTTTACCAATTTATATTTTCCTTAATTTTTTGTCTCAATCAGCAAAGCAAGAGGGAGGGAAACAGCGCCCCCTCTGTCTCAATGTGTGATATGGACACATGAATGATTATAAACAAAAGTAGAATGACCTGCTGACACCTGTTCCTGTAGACTGAATGAGGCCAGGTAGAATTTAGTGTCCTTTGCCTAAAAATAATAATAATAACTAGTCAATTAGCATTGAGCTGGGCTCAACTGTGGGTAGCCCTTTCTCAAAAATAAAAATAATTTAGGGGAGAGAGATAGGATGTGGCTTCAAACCAATCACATCGCATCAAAATCAAAACTATGTCAGAAAACATTTTCAATGTCATCGTTATGTTATTTTTCTTTGGCGGCTAGCTAAAATCATCCATTTCCTAATTTAGCTATGCTCATAGCTTATATGGTGCAGAGTGTCAAGGGCTTGAGAAGATGGAGGTTGCTAATGTTAAATAGTTTACTCATTGTTGCTATTTTTATAAAGGTAGCCTTGTCTAGGATTGCTAAAAAATACTGTCTGTTGATTGAAGTCAAAACATTTTAGCAAGTGGGAAACATGAAAAAGAGAATAATTTTGTCTTTCAGAAAATCTTTTCAACTTATGCATTGCACAAAAACACACACAAACACACACACATAAAAGGAATCTCTATAAAGTAATTCCCATTCAATATTCTATTTTCCCTAACCCCAAACTTAACCCTAATGCTAACCTTAACCTCCTAAGCTGACAGCCTTGAAGCAGTTTTGGCCTATATTTGCTATGCCCAGTAAGTATAGAAAGATCCATTAATAATAGACTACTAAACCCTTATATCCACACAAAGCTTGGAAGCTGCAGAATACAGTGGAATCATCTATGTTTGTGTGAGACTTACTCAGTTTGCACAGCATGGGCTCAAATGAATTACGTACAACAACAACAAATCTTCTGTATCAATAAGAGATTACATACATTATGAATGAATAAAGCTTTTCAACCTTTGCATTTTTTACAAATACTAATTTAAACACATTACGCAATAAATGACTATTAATCATATAATGCTCAAATGTACTATAAAGTCATGAGTAATTGTATAATAAATGACAACATTTTAATATGCTTCCATTTATTTAGCTGTAGAGCTGACAGTGTTTGTTGGATTTAGACAAAATAGAACACCATCTGTAAAAACAAACAAACAGACATTTAATTAAAATGTCTTGAATTGTACCTTTAAGTGTTTTGGAAGTCTGATATCAAGTCCTCCTATATAAAAGGAGGTAATCGCAAAAAGGAAATCAGCTGAAAAAGACGACCCTGCTCATAGTGTCTTCTCGCAAAGGTTAATATATATTAATAAAATGTTACATTTTGGTCAAAGACCTTCCTCAGGCATACAGGATCCTTGTAAGGATCCTTTTGCCGGAACCAGACGATTAGAACAGCATCGTTCCGTTTACTCTAGCACCCGTTTCAGACATATGTTCTGTGGCGCCTCGGAAGCTCTTTGGTTACGGCATAAGTCTATATATGTAAGGACACAATTTGACTTTTCAACTGCCGACACAAAACCTTCACTGGAGATTCTCAGCGCCCCTGAATTAGCATCTTCTTGGTCTGTAAAGAAATGCTGTGTCAGAGGCGTGACTAATGTCCATCACTATGCAACCAGAACTGTCAATCAAATAATCTTAAACTGCATTTACACAGTCTGCCTGCCGACCTCCTGGGTACAGACCAGTCCCCTAAAAAAGTATGCTACTGTTTGGTAATACAGTCACTAACCATGATATTTAGTAGAAAAATGATTAATCTAGCTACCCTACCAAAACAAAAATTATTAAAAACAAAATGCAGGACATTAACATGCAATGTTTATAGATGTCTGGGAAATAAACTATGCCAGAGCAGAATGATCTTGACTGAAAGTGTAAAGATGCTTCTGATGTGCAACTTTTTTTAATTGTCTGAAATGTTCTGATTTGCCGCTATCGACACCTTACCATAGAGGTGTTCAATGTGGTAAAAAGGTAGAATTGGCCTCACACGGAACTTGGATGAAAGCTGTCGACATGACATGAACCGCTCTGAGCCAATTAACATTTACCAAACACCGTAATATTATACATTCTGCAACTGGACAGCAGAATAATCCACACCAGTGGAAATGCATCATAGCACAGAAAACAAGAGCAGGACATACTGTCAGTGTCGGTTTTTTTCAATACATTTTATTTGTTGTTTAAACTGCTTTTTTTTATTACTCACATTAAATCACAATTTTGACTAACCGATTTTAGTTTAGCATTCCCTACTGTTACATTAAAACGAATCAAAGCACTAGGCCTGCAAACCATTTTGTGTGACTAAATACTGGACTTTTCAACAGTCAGACTTCAGGCTATGAGAATTGGGAATAACACCTCCTCCTCACTAACTCCCAACACTGAGGCCCCCCTGGGGTGTGTCATCAGCCTGCTCTACTCCCTGTTTACCCACTGTGTGGCTCTGAACGACACAGACTCCATCATGTTCGTTCTGGGGTCTGATAAATCAGAGAATAGGCCCTGGGGGGCTGAGTGCTGGGGGCTAAAGGCCCGGGCTCTTCCTTTGGTCTCATACAACCAGGAGGAGGACGAGTTATACTGTCAACCCACACCTGTGTGGCTCTGAACGACACAGACTCTGTCAAGTCTGCAGACGACACCCCTGGTCACAACCAACGAGTCAGCCTATAGGGAGGAGGTATGCAGTCTGGCATGGCGGTGCCATGATGACAACCACTCCCTCACCGTCAGCAAAACCAAGAACATGATTGTTGGCTTTAGACAGCGGAGCAGGAAACATGCCTCAATCCACATCAATGCAATACAGTCAGCAGTTTTAAGCTCCTTGATGTCCACATAGCTGAGGACTTGTCAGGGACAGTGAATGCCACCAATGTTGTCAAGAGGGCAAAACGCCGACTCCGCTCCCCAAGGCGACTGAGGAAAATCAGCACGCCACCATGGTTCCTGTCAAAGTACTAACGCTTCATCTTGGAGAGCGTCCTGACCAACTGTGTAACGGACCAGTGTGGTAAAGATGGCCACGCCCGTCACTGGGGCTGGACAAAGGCACGCGGTATTACCAAGGTCCCTTTATACCCCAGCCGCATGCTGTTCAGACGGGGATCGTAATGACATGCTCAGAAACTCTAACTGCATGCCGTCAGACTGCTGTAAACCAGACCACCTACTCCCACTCTGCTTGAGTTGGGCACACATAATGTACGCCTCACTGTTCCAGAATAACACACCTGCACACACACACTCAATGTGCCATTGTTATTCTATCACTGCTGCCGTTGTGGTGTAAAGTATATTACATTGTTGTATGCAGTAATTTACATTGTTGTATGCAGTAATTTACATTGTTGTATGCAGTATTTTATATTGTTGTATGCAGTATTTTATATTGTTTTATACACTGTTACATTGTTTTGTGTTTTACATTGCTGTATACTGTATTTTATATTGCTGAGTACAGTATTTTACATTGTTGTGTACAGTATTTCACATCGATGTGTACAGCATTTCACATTGTTGTATACAGCATCTTACAATGTTCTAAAGAGTATTTTACATTGGTGTGTGCAGTATTTTACATTGTGCTATACAGTATTTAACATTAATGTGTGTATTCAGTATTTTACATTGTTGTGTACAGTATTTCACATCGATGTGTACAGCATTTCACATTGTTGTATACAGCATCTTACAATGTTCTAAAGAGTATTTTACATTGTTGTGTGCAGTATTTTACATTGTTGTGTACAGTATTTTACATTGTCCTATACAGTATTTAACATTAATGTGTGTATTCAGTATTTTACATTGCTGTGTGAATTCCTCTAACTATTATTTAAAGTTCCAGTCAAATGTTTGGACACATGTATCCATTCAAGTGAATGGGTGAGTCCACATTTTTGATTGGTACTGTAATTTTTAGTAGTATCATCTGAACCCCTGACTTGGAACTGATTTTCCTCTTGGTCAGTTTTCCCTCACTGTTCTTGTAGGCATCAGTAGCCTAAATCACCCAAATTTAATTTTACTTAGTAGGATTGTTGATTAAAACCAATAGATATTGGTAGCTACTTTTCTTTCTGTTTTGTCACTGTATTATAGTACACTAGTTTGTGATTTGATTAGGTTAAAATGTTGAGGTTGAAACATTACTAGAATAGTAGAGGCAGCTCTTTGTTTTTCCTTATGACTTCTAGTAACTTTACATGGTTTTAAATCAACAGGCCTTGTTGTTTAGTATTCTAAAAATTTTATAAATTATCTTGCTCAGTCATGCAGTATAAGTCATGTAAATGTTTGTTGAATTCAAAATGGTTTCTGTACTTAACCAGACACATCCTCTTTTTTGTAACCAACCCATGTGAATGTCGTATTCTTCTACAGTCACGGCTTATACAGCAAATAACACAATTTCACAAAACAGGTTGCACGGTTTTCCCAGTTGGCTTCCCCAGTGATTTCATCCACCTCCATTGCAATAAATCTCAAGTTTGTGTAAGTTTACCTGTTGCTCTCTCGCAGAGCCTCGCTGCCCTTCCTCCAGGAGATCACCCCCCAGGGGGACATCTTGGGCTGGCACTCTATCAGCACATCTCCCCCTTCCTTCACCATGCTGTGGCTCCTCAACTGGTTCTGGGAGAAATCTGGGGCAACAGCTGAGACAGGACATAACATGCTAAAAACTTCACTGCACTTTTACTTCCTTATATCTGTCTTTTGACATTTATTACATGAGCCGAAAAGGGCATGACTTCCGTTTCAACACCTGACCTGAACTTGGAAAATCTCAGGCCGCAGACTACTTTCCGGTAAGGTCACGTTGTCAGGAAAAAGAAAACTACGTACAGACCGACGGAACAAGACCATTTCGAGGGGCTTGGACAGTTATAATCACGACGAGAGCTAGAGCCTGTGTTATTGGCTGGAGCTGGAGATCACACCGCAACTCAAGCTACTGCGCTACAGATACGGATTCCAAGGCAGTGACACTAAAAACTAAACAAAAATAATTATGAAATGGAGTGTTATCTCTGTAACCCTTAAACGTTTTAATTAGGCCCTGGCAAAGCTGCCGTGTACTTCAGAGTGTGGCGCGCGCTGCGTCTCTGATGGTGAGCAGATATGTCGGGGAAGGATGGAGAGCGCTACACTGCACTCCGTAATTAACAGGGAATCCATTTCTCTTCTAAGAAAAACAAAGGGAAAATGTCATGTCCGTTTTTCAGCTCAAATTAGTTCTATCATGATAATTTCCTTTTCTCTCCTGGATCCTCCCTTTGCTTTTATAAAGCACTTCAATTAGTGTATCTCTGCCAGCGACTGTCAATGCAATTTTTACCTCCTCCACGTTCAATTTAACCCGGGCACTTTGGCGGTGTAGGATCTAATTCCAATCAATGACAAAGCAATGATCAAGCGTGGTGGGAGATGAGAGTGAGAGCTCGAGGCCAGTCCTGTGCCGGAGAACAGGGTCCCAGTTGACAGGACTGACAGGGCAGATATGTGGGACTGGAGAGCACGATGGCACGGCAATACATCAACAGCACTCCGGTGCATTCGTCTTGTAATTAATGCATTTTAATTAGGGGCGGGGGGGGGGGTGGCGTGTATCACAGAGACGCCGGAGGTCACACGGTGGCGGAGGAGAACGAAAGAGAACAACAACTTGCGACGACGCTAAAACATGCGCGAAACAAACTAATCACACTGCTGGCCGCCAGGACAAGGGGGGGGGGGGGGGGGGGGGGGTGGCACACATTTGCCCGGGCCTCGTCTTGCCTTACCTATGACTCTGAGCTCGGCGTTGGAGTAGACCTCCCCGTGTTTGTTCCCCGCCACACACTGGTACATCCCGATATCGGACAGCGTCAGCCGGCTGATTGACAGTGCCCCGTTGGCGACCTGTACGCGCTCCTGTGAACAGAGGGACAGAGACATGCTTTCCTGATACACCTTATTTCCTGATCGCTCATTTACATAAAAGCATGCGGCCGGCCAGTGCGCCGGTGAATTATACCGCAGCGGAGACGGACGTGGCTATAAATCCAGGTTTTCATCACTAATGGAGGGAAAGGGTTGGGCGGAGGGAGGCAGGCTAGCAGAAAATGACCCTAATCAATCTGCATGTTTATGAGAGTGAAATAAAACCGTGCCCTATTTATATCTCGGCCCGCACCACAGGCCCCGTTTCCCCTTCAGCACCGGGCTGGATGTGGGGATTAGCAATATCTTAACATCGGAGCAGTACTGCATTGTGAAAATTGGTTTCCTGATAGGTATGCCTCTCTACATACTAAATACCATACGACGTTATGTACACCGCCGATCACACTGTACCCAGCCATGGCTGAATATCAGATGCCTGCCGTGGATAAGGAAGACATACCTCTGTCGTATTAACAGGCCTATTGACCTAGATTGGCTTAATGCACTCAAACTGTCTACGTCAAGGCACTGTTTGTTTACGTATCAGAACTATGAATATGTATATCGTCATTTCCAGGACGGCATTAAAAAACGACAGACGCCTCTAAGAGCGGGGCTTTGCGGAACTTCCCGGTGACATGTCTAAAAAGCGCTGCCTGCTCCTTGCTTCCCTTGATCTCCACTGTTTTCCACTGGCTCAACCGTAATGTCATTAGAGCACATTTCCATTGGGTGTCGGCTCTCCGAGGCTCCGACTTGGCAAGGCCGTGACTCCAGTCTGACGGGATTAAGGTACTGTCACATGAAAAGAGGAGCCGTCCTCATTGAAACATCAGTGGCTAATCCGACGTCTGAGCAGGTCGCGTTGTGAATTTCCATGACGCTCGGCGGGCGCGACACTCGCTGGCCACACTGAGGCGAAGGTGCCTGCTGGCAGGGGCCGAATAAAGAGGGGCGGCTCGTATCCGTCGGCGCGTCGGAAGCACTTCGTTTACGGCCCACCATTAATTAGGGATGACGTTCCTGTTAAATCAGCAGTTTTTCATGGGGGGACCATCTGCAAACCTTATGCTGAATGGAAATGATCGGCAATGTCATTGCCAACGCGACTGGGTCACTTCATTTGATGTAGGAGAGAGCATAAACAACAAGCCGTCCGACTCGGTTGATGTCACAAACAACTGTCGCTCCTTTTTTTTTTTCTTCTTCACCCCCGATTGATTTTGATGTTTAATCATCATCCATTTCAGCAGGTATGAGAGATTCATTTTTACCAGCATCAGAACTATTAATACCCAACAGTGTTACCCAGGCGCTTTAGCTCCAGACTTGAAGAAAAATAAAACGAAGGTAATATCATAAGCCGGTGCAGTCAAATGTCAAAATGAGCAGGGAAAGCAGAAAAGTTCCCGACTGATTTAGTGTAATGAATCACAACAAATAGTATGTCCTCCCCTTCTCCTGCTCTCCCTGCATCTCTGACAACAAATGGTGTGTCCTCCTCTCTCCTGCTCCCTTTCCATCCCTGACCTTTAGTTATTAGATGGATGAGGCTGCACTGGTTGATGTTGACATTTGAAACAATGGAACTCGTCTGTTTGATTAATCAATTTATCGAATGCATTACTAATCTTCCTATTTATTATGTCCATATTAAAGAAATCCTACTCCATGATAATTAATACCTTCAATGTGTCTAACCTTTTATCACAGATACAACAAGAGTTCTTTGACACTGACGGTCCCCAAATCTGGCACTGTCAAGCAGTGTGTAGGTATATAAATACTGACGTCAAAAACCAAGTATTGCTCTTTCCTGGAGACAAACAGATGGGGGAAACGTTGCTACTTTAGTTATTTCCTATATGAACTGAGTAAACCAAAACAAACCGTTTCAACAGACATTGTAATTTATTTATTTTTGAAATGTGATGCAATGACTCGACAGATTGTTAATTATGCACAGCTGAAGGCAAACCTAATCTGAAAAAAAGAGAGACCCAAACCCCGGCTGCTACTCTTTGGAGCACTGCCTCTGGTAACAATAAAACAGGCTTGTGTCTCTCATGCCTACTACATATATAACATTGAGGAATTGATCGACACCTTCTGTTTTGTTTGTGACCATTTTCATGTAATGAACAAAATTTACATAAAGTCTGTTTATTTATTACGTCCAAGCTGTGCCTGAGTGCTTACCATCAATCTCGAGCAAATAACCTGGCCACGTACCGTAGCACAGGGACCTGACACGCTCCCATTCAGGGATATTGAATCCTATTTCCACAAAGCCATAATGGATTCTTCTCTCAGACCACTGTACTTTTATTGCCATTAATATGAGCAGAGCAAATAACCTTTCAGTGGCATTCTACTGTACAGCGTATGGGCAATGTTCAGCTCCCATTATTGTTTTCATGATTGGTAGTCAGAGAGGCACGTATCTACAGCACAGATCTAGGATACACAGTATTCAGTGGGTTTTCTAAGGCTACAGGAGAACAGCGGGTCCCAATCTAAAGGGCGCTCACCCCAAATTTGAGGCATCAGTGTTTCATGGCCGGACGCAAACAATTCATGGTAAAACACCATTAAAACTTTGCTGTATTATATTCCAACTGATTATGGCACATGTAGAGCTGAAATTCTTTAGGCTAGATCGAGCTATAAAATGGAGGAAGATGAAACACTGTCAAGATAATTCTGTCTATGAATGCACACAATAAGATTTAAAACCTAAAAATTCCTACATTTCAGGTTATAAATGTATTTATAGTAAAGGCAGTAAAGTCCAGCAGTGTTTGTTGTGGAGTCACTTGGCACAATCTACAGTAACTGTCTGCCAAAAGGAGACACATGGTCTGATACATAAATACATGTTAAACACAGTGTACTCCAGAAGAAGTGATCTAATTCTGTACTAGATACGATTTAAAACCCTGTTATAGTGTTTAGTAGAGAGTAAATGACACATTTATATGTAAGTAATTTAGGAGACGTTCTTGTCCTTGCACAAGGACACAAAAACATTTTCCGCTTGTCAGGTCAAGAATTCAAACCTGCAAGATTTTAGTTATTGGGTATCTAGGCCACTGGGATATCAGCTGCCCAAAAAGGGAAAGTATCTAAAGCAAATAATGTTTTCAAAATGTTCCTGTCATGGCAGGGTGTTACCCAACACCTATTAAGTTACAACACACTAAGTAATGCTTAAAACATTTTTTTCAATATAGTCCACTGAATCAGCTACTACAAAATACCTCTGTATGTTCCAAGTCTGAAACATTACACGTGTAAACATTTTAACTGAATGTATTTAATGACATAGCAGGAGAGCTTTGAGATAGCCAGTCATTTTGGGTCATGGCATCTGCTGTGTTGTGGCCATAAAACAGCTCCAAATATTGTCTTATATATTTTTTTGCTTGATGATTGCAACAATGTCGAAAATATATCTTAGTGGCGCAGGACATGGAATAAGTAGGCATGAAGATCAGATAGGCAGGTCTTTTAAAAAAATCTTTGATAGACAGGAAGCCAAGGGACTTCATCAAGGATTGGGTGATGTAGGCAGACATTTCTTTGTGTCACGATCCATGCAGCATGGTTTTGAATGAGCTCTAATTTAATAATTGAGTTTGCAGGCTTGTAAACTACTACATTCCCATAATCAATTGTGACGAAAACAAACGCATAACTAAGCATTTCTGCATCAGCAGTGGTTAGCGTGGGTCAAAGGTTAGTGATGTCTATCAGGCATTTTACAAACATGACTAATGTGGGCATTAAATGAGAGAGCAAGGGTCAAATTCCACACCCTAGTCGGTGATGACTGATGTGGTCTATGGCAGGTCAGATGCGGCAGGATTTGCTGGTCCGCTGTGGAGGTGCCTACAGCAACATTGCCTCAGTCTTTCTGCTATTGCGTTGGAGGAACATGTTCTATATCCCAGATTTCCCCTCTTCCAAACAGTTGGACAGGGCTGACAGGGCAGATGCGTCCGGCTTGTTTTTAATCTATGTCATCCATAAACTAGCAGAAATTCGACCCTGTGCTGTTGAAGATCCAGCCAAGCGGGAGCACGTATAGCAGAAAGAGAATGTGTCTCAGCACAGATCCTTGCGGGACATCACAAGTCATGGCAGGTTCCAATGATCTGCCATCAGCGATGGTGATATATTGCTTCCATGTAGAGAAATGTTTAGGACAGGCTCGCAGATTCCAGGGTGCTCCCTGAGATGCTGCAGTAGAACGGCGTGATCCACTGGTCTCAAAGCAGCAATCAGGCCAATGAGCAGGACATGTACAACCTTTTCCCAGCCAGAGCGAAAAGCCTCATTAAGCTGGTTAGAGCTGAATTGTGAGTGAAGCGGAGTTGCACACTAACTTCTCCGGGACATGAGATAGAAGTGGTTGGAAATAGATCTGTAGTTTGAAAGGAGGTCTAGGTCAAGGGATCGTTTCTTCAGCAAGGGGGTGATTACGGCAATCTTGAATAGTGACGGCGCCTGCCCAGTGCGGAGGGACTTGTTGAACAGATTGGTAACAAATTGGATGAGAATTGGCTGAGCATGTTTTGAACAGTGATGTTGGAATAGGGTCGCGGGGGCCACTGGTAGGTTTCATTTTTTAGATTAGTTCTAACACAGGAGCAGGTAACACCAGAGCAAATTCACTTAGAAGATGAGAAGAAAGGGGTGGTGGGGTAGAAGCCAGAGTGGGATTGGGGGATATAATGTTCTCTAGGAAAGTGTTGATTTTAGCTTTGAAGAACTCTGCAAATGTGTGGCATCGTACAGTAGTACAATGTGAGAAGGCCAGTTTGTAGGGTGGAAGAGGAAACTGATGCTGGGAAAGGTCCTAGGATCTGCTTTGTCGTTGTCAATCATGGAACAGTTGAATTTGGAGAAAATGGCTGTGTTTACGTGAATAATTGCAATATACATCAAAATGAATGTTGGCTTAAAGTGTTTGTGGTGTTGCGGAAAACACAGTAAGATGACTCAAGTACCCAAATAAGGCTATTATGTGTATCCTTTAAAGTTCTTGCGCAAAAGTGGAGAAAATGTGCCACAAAAGTTGGTTCAGTACCTGTCTCTACCCTTCACTTCTAATTCTCCACTTTACCTGATTCCTATTGTTAATGAAAGCCTTGCAAAAAAACAACATAAGCAAGAAGAATGACTCTCTGTTTAAAGTGCCCCGAACTCTACCTAGTATATTATGATTGATTTCAGCCTGTTTTCATTTCATTTTCTATGTAAATGTTTAAACGTATTTATGTGTTCCCTTGAGTCTACTGGTTTTAGTATTATTAGAGGCGGAGTAATTAAACGAAAGGCCTGTTATTTTTCTATTAACTAAAAGGATTCCATTTCGGTCCAGTTTTCTTGTGAGCTCAACATGCCGTTTCTCTTGAGAGAAATCCAATAATCACAAGATGAACTGTAGAACGAACGAGCAACGGATGCTGGGCTTTGTACTTTCATAGGGAGTCACGGTTTCATTAGCCAAATATTCAATCCAGTCATGGCAGAAAACCTGGTAATTAACTGCCATGACCACAATCCATTGTGCACTGTGACAAACAGCTCTACTATAGCAATTGACAGTTAAAAGTATGGCTTTTTAACATTCACAGAACTGAACCACTACAATGAATGCTTTACCTATTTTAAGGAATTGAAGTACAAATTACTTAAATTCTCCGCTGGAGAATAAGGC
This sequence comes from Esox lucius, assembly GCF_011004845.1. Taxonomy (NCBI): domain Eukaryota; kingdom Metazoa; phylum Chordata; class Actinopteri; order Esociformes; family Esocidae; genus Esox; species Esox lucius. The sequence continues at coordinate 15,421,313 of NC_047585.1, forward strand.
TGCTAGCTACAGTACTAGCAAGCTAGCCAGTGGTAACTAGCTTAGTCGCTACTACACTGTCTGGATACTGGCTGTTTGGCAGAAATGAGATGAAGACTGACTTTATTAAGTCATCAAATAAAAATTATTATGCAACACTAAAATATTTTATTAATGCGATGAAAACCTGGCAACATATGACCATAAGTCTGAAATATGTCTGCATTATAATGTAGAGATAGCGCCATGTAGATTTAAACTGCAGGTAGAACTTGTCTAATATGGCAGCCAACAAGTTCCCTGGAGTCAAACTGTATTTTATTATAGCCAAAACTAATTAATTGAAGGCAGAGGCAAAAACCCAACAATCTCCAAATGCTTGTGGTGCCGTGTTATCCACTGATAGGATATAGGTATGCTATCACTGATTCGGGTTGATGTTTTGACCGGTCATGGCATTCTGACAATATAGGCAAACCAACAAATAGCATACACTGCAGTTTTAATTTTTTTAACAGGCCATAAAAATGTCAAAATGACAATGTTTTGGATTGGTAACATTGGCTTTAACTAAAAAGTAAAGGACTTAAGCAATGTTGGTACTGCTCTGCCCAACGCCTTCCCTTTAGATATCCTTTGACTTGGACGGATGATCACGGAACACGGGGTGGAATAGTACTGCCTGGAGCGATCTAATGGTTTGCTGGAATTAAAGGGTTAACTCAAGCATGAGGGAGAGAGGATATGTTAGGGGTTCGCAGTCTACTGAATTCACAGTTAATGTCTAATGTCAAGTCTCATGTCAGATTTCTAATGTCATATACAGTGTCAACTTGTACGATCACTATGTTTGTTGTACAATTACAAGATGCCTTTCTAACCTGAGTGGGCTAAACTGAATGAAATCCTGCCACACATGACTACTCAGTACACCCACCAAAGTAAAGGCTTATTTGCCTTGTAAAAGCCCAACACTGTACAATCATATTGTAGAACTATCAATGTGGGAAATTGATGAAGCTTGTGTAAACAAGAAGAACCATGCAATTGCGTAAAAAAACGCTACATTTGTAATTGTGAAATTGCGGGTAAGCAGCTCTGTTAAAAAAAATAACTAGTGCAAGTTGGGTTGCTCTAATTCCTCAAAGGCATAGCTAGGAGATCTAAGAAAAAGCACGTTATTATTTTTCACTCTTCTTTAAGTCATTCAGCTAAATAAAAATGACGTGAAATATACGCGAAAGCAGGTCAACAATGTTGACATAGAGAGGGCGCTTCAGGCCAAACTAAAAGGTTTGGTTCAGCAGAAGAAACGTAAGCAAAAATATCTAGCTTCTATACCAAATCAAACAATTAAAGCTTATTTACTAGATTTATACTCTCCGACCTGGAATGCTAGAAACTCCCTAACTGTAATTTACAGGTAACTAGCATGCCGCTCTCCGTCGGACAAGTAAAATCGGTTTAGTGCCAATGTGAGTTGTTTTCACTGCTTCCCAAAAACTATTTGTTTTGTATTTTGTTTATATTTCTATGTCAGCGCTTATTCCACTCCAACACACATTGTGTGAGAAACTGTCTTTAGACGTCTTTTCTAAGTGTCCCACGTTACCGAGGAAAGTGATGTACACACTAAAACAAGTATCTCTGACGCAAATCTGGCAACAAGTCTTGTTCATCTAAATAAAACGATTGTAATGTAAAAACACTCTAAGGGTCTGGCTACACTCGTTCTAGGATTCACAGTTTTCACTGTGTTGATAAGGGTCTCTACTCCTTTTTCTCCTTTGGTGGTGCAAGATGAATGACTGCACTCTGGGAAGAGATTTACCAGAAGATTACGACAGCTCTTACATTGTGGCACTCTAAGATGAGCAGAACATTGGCGGCTTGTTTGTAGATTGGTTTCTTAACAAACCACAGCTTAGTAAACACTTTCAGGATAATCTAAATCCTGGTAGATACTGTAAGTGGTGTTCTGGGGAAGTGTACAATTTAAAGCCATTGCTCTGAAGGAATAAAGGTGCTATCAAATTGTGTTTGGATTTTTGTTTTTACTACCAAATGCATCAGAGAGCCATATACTGGGAGAGAAACAAGCCACGAGGGAAAACCACTGCTTTGTCAGTACTGTGTTTATTACAGTTACTGAAGTTCATAAAACGATCAGCGTTGGGTACGCTACTGTGGCGATAGGAGAATCGCGTCTGTTCAGCACAATGCTTTTCTACCTTAACGCTCTGCTGCACTCTCCTGAATCAGCCCCGGTTCTGAGCATCCACACCATTCATTTCACCGTGAACCGCACAAAGAGCTCACCTCAAGGGGCTCCAGGTTCTCTCCATTCTTCATCCACCTATAGGAGGGTTTAGGCTTCCCGGTGGCTTTGCATTCCCACACCAGAGAGTCGTCAATGGCTTTCTGCACACCCTGGGGTTTCTCGATCAGGTGCGGAGGAGCTGCAAGGTCAAAAAACAAGGCAAGTGGTGAGTAACAACATTCCTCAGGTAATCAGTAAGCTTCATCTGTTGCAAACTGACCTTGTGTTTGGACGCAAGTAGAAGAAACAACGGAAGTGGAACGTGACTATCCACGTGTTGGGTTTCATTACGCGTGGGACATTGAACGCAACATTCTGAATGTATCCACATGCAGTAATGTACAGTGCCATAGGACACCTCTCCCAAAACTATTCAAGTAAATGATGGTGTAATTATACGGCAGCTGCATTGATTCCTGGAGGACGGTCCAAACAACACATGGTTAGCAAATTAGAAAGAGGAAAACTGAGGGACATAAACCATCAGATTCACCACCCGGGTAACTGTACGTGTTGTGGATGATGTCCAGGTCAATCCGCCATCATCCTCTATCACACCAGGCCATTGTTGCGACAAGAGTAATGGCACACCATGTGTTTCCATTACACAGAACCTGACTAATGCCGTGCTCCCCGACTGACCTTTGAGCTGACTTCTCTGTAATAGTACATACAAATCCAACTCTAATTGGGTTCCTGCTTCAGCTTAGCTTGCTTTCGTGAAATTCAGAATGAAACACAGAGAAATCCAATAGTAATTGCAAAACGCCTCCCTATCCCTGTGTGTATTTGATGTGACGCTCATGTGTTTGAGCAGGAGAAAACAGAGAGAGAGAGAGGGATGCCAGAGAGAAATGAGAGAGGAATCGGTAAAGAGAGAGCTTGTGTGTTTGTGTGGTCTGTGGGTCTCTGTGTGTCCGGGTATTAAGAGGGTAGCCAGTGTGTGTTTTGGACAGAAGTGCCCTGAGACGAGATAGCAGGGAGAGTGAGAGAGATAGGGGAGAGAGGAAGAGAGAGATAGGGGAAGGAAAGAGAGATAGGGGAAGGAAAGAGAGATAGGGGAGGGAAAGAGAGAGATAACAGAGAGAGTTAAAGGGAGATGGGTACTCTGAGACTCCATTATTGCCAGTCATTTAGCATCACATCCCTGCCATCTTAGACAGAAGCCTAGAGGCCATGCTCCACCTCCCAGGACCCCATTGTTGTTGTTGATGTTGTTTAGCCCTCTGTCAGGGACACTCACTCCATCCCTCACCCACTGTGAACGCATCGACTCTCAGTCACAGACCACCAATTGAACGTGGGCAGACCATCCCTGGCTGCATCTGGCCCAGTGTGTTTACAATCTGTCCAAACATTTCAAATCAACCAGCTAAAGCAAAGAGGGAGATTGGGGATATGGGAATCAGAGTCAAACCGACATGCAGGCTTTTATATATATATATATATATATATATATATATATATATATACACATACAGTACACTCCTCACATTTTCTGAATTATTTGATTATATCTTTTCATGTGACAACACTGAAGAAATTACACTTCGCTATAATGTAAAGTAGTGAGTGTACAGCTTGTATAACAGTGTACATTTGCTGTCCCTTCAAAATAACTCACCACACAGCCATTAATGTCTAAACCGCTGGCAATAAAAGTGAGTACACCCCTAAGTGAAAATGTCCAAATTGGGCCCAAAGTGTCAATATTTTGTGTCTTAACCCTCTTGGGCGTGGAGTTCACTAGAGCTTCACAGGTTGCCACTGGAGTCCTCTTCCGCTCCTCCATGACGACATCACGGAGCTGGTGGATGTTAGAGACCCTGCGCTCCTCCACCTTCCATTTGAGGATGCCCGACAGATGCTCAATAGGGTTTAGGTCTGGAGACATGCTTGGCCAGTCAATCACCTTTACCCTCAGCTTCTTTAGCAAGGCAGTGGTCATCTTGGAGGTGTGTTTGGGGTCATTATCATGTTGGAATACTGCCCTGTGGACCAGTCTCCGAAGGGAAGAGATCATGTTCTGCTTCATTATGTGACAGTACATGTTGACATTCATGGTTCCCTCAATGAACTATAGCTCCCCAGTGCCGGCAGCACTCATGCAGCCTGAGACCATGACACTCCCACCACCATGCTTGACTGTAGGCAAGACACACTTGTCTTTGTACTCCTCATCTGGTTGCCGCCACACACGCTTGACACTCTCTGAACCAAATACGTTTATCTTGGTCTCATCAGACATGGTTCCTGTAATCCATGTCCTTAGTCTTCAGCAAACTGTTTGCAGGCTTTCTTGTGCATCATCTTTAGAAGAGGCTTCCTTCTGGGACGACAGCCATGCAGACCAATTTGATGCAGTGTGCGGCGTATGGTCTGAGCACTGACAGGCTGACCCCCCACCCCTTCAACCTCTGCAGAAATGCTGGCAGCATTCATACGTCTATTTCCCAAAGACAACCTCTGGATATGACGCTGAGCACGTGCACTCAACTTTTTTGGTCGACCAATGGCGAGGCCTGTTCTGAGTGGAAGCTGTCCTGTTAAACCGCTGTATGGTCTTGGCCACCATGCTGCAGCTCAGTTTCAGGGTCTTGGTAATCTTCTTATAGCCTAGGCCATCTTTATGTAGAGCAACAATTCTTTTTTTCAGATCCTCAGAGAGTTCTTTGCTATGAGGTGCCATGTTGAACTTCCAGTGACAACTTTGAGGTAGTGTGATAGCGATGACACCAAATTTAACACACCTGCTCCCCATTCACACCTGAAACCTTGGGAGGGAAAATGGCCAACTGGGCCCAATTTGGACATTTTCACTTAGGGGTGTACTCACTTTTGTTGCCAGCGGTTTAAACATTAATGGCTGTGTGTTGTGTTATTTTGAGGGGACAAATTTACACCAGTATACAAGCTGTACACTCTCTACTTCACATTGTAGCAAAGTGCCATTTCTTCAGTGTCATCATATGAAAAAATATAATCAAATATTTGCAAAAATGTGAGGGGTGTACTCACTTTTGTGAGATACTGTATATATTCATGGTATCATATTGCAAAACTGCTTTCTGTAGGACAGTTTTAAATGAACTACAGAGGCAGATATCAATGGCATTCCTTATGACAAAATAGATGTATTACAGTCTCTAGAGTAGGGTACCTTTAAGACGACGTTCAAAAAAGATAATGTGCAACATCAGTCTCCACACTTTTATACTGCACTATCATTATGTTTCCAATCTAGCGTAAAAAGGGTAGAGATTCAATTGAATGTTGCTTCAAATGACATGAAAGGGTCATTATCGTTCACCTTGTAGAAATCCAAGACGTCGGGAGCCCAATTAAAACATTAGCATACGACTTCTAAAGGCACAGTGATCAGTGGAAACTCTCTCAGTCTTACAGTCCCTTCATGTTTTCCCTCGGCTGAAAGCTGAGGCTTTCACAGCTTTTGTGACTGCGGGTTGTAGCCATGTACACAAGATACACTTATCGATTCCCCCGATTCCCACACACTGCTGACGAATGTCTCAAAGGCTTAATTCCAAGGGACTTCAAAATAAGATTACAGATTTTTATCACCTGGCGGGTGAGAGAGAGAAAGAGGCAGAGTGTAGAGGAGAGGAAACAGAAAGAGAGAGTATAGAGAAAAGGACAGTGAGACAGAGAGGGGGAGAGATAGAGTAAGTGGGGAAAGCACATCAAAAGAGGGCAGACCTACTGCTAATATGGACAAACCATCCCTCATAGCTCACAGCTAGAGCATCACTACTGCTGGTTTCCATTACAGGGAGGTGCAGGGAGCTTTGTCGCAGGCACCTAGTAAATAACGGGAAATTGTTTAATGCACAGAATGAGTTATCCCAGGCAGCTGACAGAGCCAGGCTTACGTGCCGTGGGGGGGGGGGCCGGCAGGGGGACGTGAAAAACAAAGTGACGGAGAGAGCTTCGGTTTATTTTCAAAGAATATCAAGAGATCATAAATATTTAGCCAGATTGAAAAAGCACAGGAGTATGTCTATTCGTTATCACATGCTCCTCTTTATGATGCATCTACAGTACGCAGCATACATTACTATCGCGGCTACCACGACGAACACCCTTTCAAATGATTAGTCCGGCCAGCCATGTTTCTTTACAGTGTTTTCCGGCGTCTTATCATTGAGTGATTCCATATTGCGTGGAGTATAAACAATGAAACAACAAGTCTAATGAAACATTCAGGGAGCCCAAAGAGCTATTCTTGTAAATGGGTCATTAGGCATGCAGTGGAGAAGGAGTCAGAAGGGAGGGATACTTCTCTGTGTGGTACGGATAGCCTACAGGTACATACTTAATAAGAGAACGTCTTGTAGGAACAATGCCATCATGACTACCAGAGAACAACGGAAGGTAGCGACCCTTCATTTGAATGTCCATAGTAAATGCAAATGTGCTCGGCCGAAAATAGACTAGACTCCTAGTTCCACTGAAAGAGCCCTTGGTCTCTCTCTGTCTTCAGACAAACATGTCTGCTCCAATATAATACTGCTACAATAATGATTAAACAACCCTGGAGACCATATTAACTAAATATTCCTGGCCTTAATACAGGGAGGGAGCAGGTTTGAGGAAAGATTTTTAATTTCCTCTTCAATTGAACAATCTCGAATGGACAGCGATGATTTGTTGATTTTAGATCTGACCAGAAAAGTCAAAAAAACTCAGGCATGGATGACAGTGACAACGAATCCATACAAGAAATATTCAGGCAAAGGGAAATTGTTGGCCAGCTTTATTAACCGAGAGCTCAAAGTAGAGGATATCATTGGAATCCGTCATCTGAATTAACCGGATATGAATACAAACAATACTGCCAGCAATCACTGTTCCAACTACTCTTCTTCCTCCTCATCCAGATGCTGTTCTGGATTATTCCGGGGCCGTGTGCGGCCCTGGCCTGCTGTAAGTATAATACATTTAGCAGCTTTGATCTCCAGTCAAGTTGGATGTCAATCACAATGCCATCTGCTGGAACCAAATACAAAGCCCACATACAAGGTCACGTCCCAGGTCTCCTCGTCCACATCGTCACTGCTTTAATCTGGATGAAAACATTAGAGGCATAATGGCCGCCGGGGCGGTAATCATTTGGGATACGCTGTTAAAACCATGATCTCCCATGCAAAGTGGCGGAGCGGCAGTTGATTACCGATGGCTCTGTTTTAAACCCGGTTAGGTCTCCCTTTGATGCCTCTCAGTCTGAGCGGAGTTGACACATGCAGCCTTTGCCGGTTCAAATATTCATGCGGTTCAGGATCACCTACCATAGAAAGACAGCTTTCCTTTCACAGTGTTCTTCCCTCTGGAGTTCTCTGCCACACATTCGTATGTGCCCGCGTCTTCCTGCTGGAAATATGGGATTTCCAGGACGCCGCTGGCTTTCCTCACATCCACTTTCCTTGAAAAGGGGATTCCGTCCCCTCTCCTCCAGTTTATTGAGGGGACAGGGCTGGAGGGACATGGAGGACAAAGGGGTGGACAAACCTTCTAGCATAATCACATATACTATTTTGTCATTTACAACATCGGCCCTGGGCCTACAGCCCATTCTGAAAGTATCCAGACGTCTTCATTTCCTCCACATTTTGTTACATTACAGCCTCATTCTAAAATGTCTTTTTTTCCCTCATCAATCTAGATACAAAAGAGCACCATGAAAAGCAAAAAACAGGTTTTACAAATTATTGCAAATGTATGAAAAAATGTAGAACAGAATGATGACATTTAAATCAGTATTCAGATCCATTTACTCAGTACTTTGTTGAAGCACCTTGTGATTACAGCCTCAAGTCTTATTTGGTACAAGCTTGACGTTTCTGTAATGAGGGAGTTTCTCTCATTCTTCTCTGCAGATCCTCTCAAGATCAATCAAGTTTGATGAGGAACGTTTCGGCACAGACAATTTTCTGGTCCATCCAGAGATATTCGATCAGTTCAAGTCCGGGCTTTGGCTGGGCCACTAAAGAACATTCATAGAGTTGTCCCGAAGCCAATCCTGCATTGTCTTAGGTGTGTTTAAGGTCATTGTCCTGTTGGAAAGTGAACCTTCACCATAGACTGAGATGGATTTGTCTGTACTTTGGTCTTTCCCTAAAACCTGAATTATCTCCCAGTCCCTGCTGCAGAAAAAAAACATCCCCACAGCATTATGCAGCTACCACCATTTTTCACCATTGAGATGGTATTGGCCAGATGATGACTAGTGTCAGGTTTCCTCCAAATGTGATTTGTGGCATTCAGCCAGACAGTTCTATCTTTGTTTCATCAGGCCATAGAATCTGGTTTTGCATGATCTGAGTCCTTTAGGTGCCCTTTGGCGAACTCCAAGAGGGCTGTCATGTGTCTATTACTGAGGACTGGCTTCCATCTAGCCAAGGTTCTCCTATTCCCACACAGAAACTCTGGAGCACCAGAGTCACCTCCTTGACTGAGGTACTCCCCTGATTGGTCTGTTTGGCCAGGCGGCCAGCTCTAGGAACTGTGTCCGTCGGGACCTTGAGTGCTGCAGGAATCTTTTGTACTGTTCCCCAGATCTGTGCCATGACACAATCCTGTCTTAAGGGCTCAAGGTTGATCAACATCTCAAGGATGATCAGTGGAAACAGGATGCACCTGAACTCAATTTCAAGTGTGATAGCAAAGGTGCTGAATACTTATGTAAATGTGATGTTTTATTTTACTGATAAATTCACTAAAATATCTTTTTTTGTTTTGTCATGAATGGGTAGGTGACTGTAGAAAGAATATATATTTAATACATTTTAGAACGAGGCTGTTACATAATACAATGTGTAAAAAGTGAAGGTGTCTAAATGGGTTCCAAATGCACAGTACCTTCATTTCAGTGGACTGCACTGGAAAACAGACATTGATGGGAAAAATGCTGGTGAACCCAGAGGAGTTTCACACTAATTCATCTCAGGCCTCAATCAGAGAAGGGTCGAAGGCTTGCCGTGAAACATGAAAAACACTGCGCTGTTTCTTTAGAACTTTCTGTTGTTCAGGTATAGTATGTGCGCCTGTTGACAGAGCATACTTACTTTCCTAATGCAAAGCATTCCAGTTTCACTGTTGATCCTTTGGCCACATGGACAATCTCTGGAAACTGAACTTCGATTTTTGGCTCGTATTCGCCCATTATACCTGAGGAGGGAAAATCACCATCAATTACCAAAAAAAGCAGAAAAACAACAACACGGATATCTATTGATATGTACTTTCCCACACAGGTCCAGTAAGCAATTACAGTCACACACCTAGAAGCGGTTGTTTTGGACGACCATTAACAGGTTCTCATTGCCACTGGTATCCTTTATCTGCAATTCGCTATCCCATTTCCAAAGGATTCTCAGCCTAAATGGGCTCTTGAAATGGAGGAAACAAGCCAATTTCATCTCCTTGATTTCATGAGACACGTGCTATCTGGACGGCTCGCCGACAGACTGTGAGAGCTCATTCTGATCCGTATCGCCATTGTCTAATACAGCCAGGTAGCCGAGGCCCTATCACCCATGGTAAATGAGACAGCCGGACGAGCCTCTAATGGTCTCATAGCGTTGACCTTTAGGAGGGGACACTCGCTACTGTGCGCTGGATGGACGGAGGGACCATTACTGGCTTCTCATTTGTCGCACTGGTATGCTAGATGCGTTAGTGGAAAAAAGGACAGAAGTAAGACATACAAAATAGTACAAAAGTACTACAAAATAGTATGCGATAGAGGTAGCGATTTAGCGACCAGCAGAGCCCCACTGTGGAGCATTGGAAAGATAGCCCTGAAATAGTGCGGCTGTTGTTTCTTGCTGAGTGGTTTATCTAAACAATTCCCATCTGACTGCTTAGATACAGTCAGTCAGTGTAATGCACTGTAATATTCTGCTATACTGCCCGTGGCAACATTTGATGACATGGCTGACTACACATAAATGTTTCCCCCGATTCGACCAATTATAGTTGTCTTAAGGACCATGTTCAATAGGGAGGCTTCGTTTACTCATGTTCATATCTAGAGGCTTGAATTACTTAATAGGTATTCATCATGCAATCGTGATGTATTTTAGTTTACTCTCACCTGACATTGATATTTTGAAAGAACATTTCACTTAATATTACTAAGGATTAATGCTTATAAAATTATGCTATTTTCATCATTCCCTTAATGGAACATGCCATCATTTCCATTACTGGTTAATTTTCAAATGAACATCTCTCCAGGGAATTTCTCATCTAAAGAATGTTGGTAACACATCATGCTTTTATTTTTTGCATAACAGTTTTTATGGTATAGGAATTTCCACAATATCTTGCTTCCACCCTTTCTGGTGCATTTTCTTATCATCACTTCTGGATAAGATGTCATGCTTGTTTTTTTCTATGGCACAGGACTAATATCGATCACGTCACAATCAGTAAACACAATTTACAGGAACATTTAATACAATACTTATACATCAGAATTGTATCCCTGCATTGTGTTAAACAATAGTTAAAGAAATTATTCTCCTTGATATAGGAAAGTCACCTATTAGATCACTCTCAGACAAATGACCTTTCCATTGGAGTCTTTGATAAGGCCAGACTAAAGCGCCACAATCATTGGCTAGTGGGCCATCTTAAATTTTCAAAGGAACAGCTAATTAACCTTTGGATTTCATTTGTATTCCTTATACTTTTCTTTAACTACAACAGCTGTGTTTTTTTTTCTTTATGAATGAGTAGATTTTTCATTGTTTAAGCTTCAATTTGAAAGATCTTCGCAGAGTTCCACAAGGAAATATTACTTATTTAATTCAATAACAGGGCGTTTGTTTCAAATGCAATGTTACTGAACACATGTAGCTCAGGCCTAGAAAAGGAAACATGAAAAAGGAGCACATGCTTCACAGGGTTACAGTGGCTGTTGTAGAACGGGATCTCACCATCGCTGCGAAGCACCAGAGGAGCAGGCGGTCCTTGGACCCTGGTCTTGGTGACAGTGTTGGTCACCACACAGGTGTAGTTGCCTACATCCGAAGGCTCCACCTTAGCGATGTACAGATTACCTGTCTCCTGGGAGATGAAGCGACGTGTGTCTTGCTTCACAAAGGAGGGGTACTCATTAAAAATCCAGGTGAACGTCAGATCTGTGGAAAAAGAAGAAGAAATGTGTGAGATCGAATAAAAGTGAGATCATGCTGACTCCTTACCAGAACGATAACACCGAAGAAAAGAGTGAACAGCAGAACGTCCCGGTTTGTACGACTGAAGTTAATTTGGTAGCAGGTGCGTGGTAATGTTCTAATTCCCCATCCTCCTTTGGGGTTGCAGAATCACCACAGAGCTACATGCTAGGGTGAAAATGAATGACGGTCCGAGTGTGATGAGTTACAAGGTGTATTCATTATCTGGACAGATTTCCAAATTAATATTGTTTGTGAGGCAGGGTTTCTTTTGTAAACAAACATATTGCATTTTGACAAAAACCAAGGACACTATAGATAATAGAAGGCTTGGAGTGAGGTTTTACTGAAAAGAGAAAACCACCTAACCATGCAACCCATGTAAAAACTAACTACATTACGAACTGGCAGCCTAGTAAATTGGGTTTTGTTTCTGTAGCACACAGTTGGACAGCAGAGTAAAGTCACCAAAAATATTGGGTCAATTTTAAAACATTGAAATAACTTATAACCATGATGGCAAAATAACAAAATGACATACAGTATACAGTAAAAGATATTTCAAGGATCACTGAACAAGCCAGGATCTCACATCTTGTATTATTCAAAAGATAACAAGAATGGTGTTGTCTGGTAACTGTCAAGTGGGCAATCTCTCAAGCCTTTCTCTGACTGCAAATGTCAACATATCTTTCATGTGACTTCTTTGAGGTATGATACTTAAAAAAAATAAAGAAACACACACGTTTTACAGTGACCTTTGAGAAAGACACTGTTCTGCTTTTCTATGGATTCAATTACTCTCGGCGCACAAAGACTTTGGCTCCTTAGGCTGAATGGATTCCCAGACCATCATATTCCCTTCGTTTGTGTGTGTAACTAAGACAACAGAAACACTCTTTGTTTATCTCTGGTATCTTCCTGCGAGATTTGCATTTAATCCAAGCTCACGGATCCACCCAAGATTTTGAACGTTGTTTCATCATCGTGGACGTAATCATCATGTGATTTAAAAGGTGTGTCAAATCAACCGCAATCCCATTATATATAATTGCTGTAGCCCAGGCGATACTTGCCGATTTCCACCTACGTCAAGGACAAAGCCAAGACGCGTGGTGATTCAAGACAGTTTCATCTCAGCTGGTATGCTTCTCAATGCACTGCTCTCAGGGTCGTGTTTTTTTCCCTGTCGCCTCAGTTCTCCTTTGAAGCTTTCAGGGACAAATTGCTATTTTGGAACGTTCTGATATTCTAATCAGCGGCGTGCATCCTGAGTTTTTCTGGCATTTTAATTGACAGTCCTTCTAATTGACGTCCATTTTCCCTGCTGAGCCTAATCAAACCCACTCCTTGTTAGCGGCCCGCTAATTAAACAAACAGTGTTAGAGAACACGTCCCTCCCCCTTCCAAATGCTTGGTCATTTATCACAGCAGGATTCGATCCTCGAAACAGCTAGCTCACAGCCAGACTCAGGTACAGGGTGCAGTGTTAAATAGAGCAGACCATCTCAGAAGTGTGTTTTGGCTGAGTCCTGTGTACAGGAACACAGAGGGTGGAGGCACAGAAGAGCAAAGTGGGGGACCTCAGAGACACGGAGTGCTCGGCGAAACAAGGCAGGATGAGGCACGTCGTTTGCTCTCCTTTTCTTTTCCGGTCCTTACGGTTTGTCTTCGTACCTGCTTACATTCAAGCGTTTGCTCGTTGTCATGTCACATGGAGTTAACTAATGACAGAGCAAGATAAACTGAGTTAGCTAATGACAGAACAAGAATCTTTCACGATAATACAGTAATTCTAATGAACATCAATGCCAAAGGTGTTTCACCAACCAAAAGGGTTAAGCCTGAATATAAACGCCAAGTTGTCGAAAATTCCTGTAACACACTGCAGAATTTCTACACATTTCTATGACCCTTTAGGCCTAATGTGTGAAACTTTGACTGCTAGATAGATAAAGCATTATAGTGTGGGCAAATTCTTCAAGGCTGTTGCTAAAAGATTATACGTTCGAGAAAAGAGGAGTTTCTACTTTGAGGAGTCCCCCGGGATGCTTGTCAGACGATGATAAAATATAGTGGAGCGTGAGTCTCGACTGCCGGGCTTGCACAACGCTTCGGAGAAGTCACAATCAAATGAAGAGATACGCAAAAAAAAACACACAACAGAAAGACCAGCAGGTGTATCATCAATGATTTGTGAAACCGTAAAAATGATTTGGGAAGACGGAGACACTAAGAATGTCTCCAGAGGAAAACCTGCCACACTTCTAGATGACACAGCTGTCTTGTAGTTTCCTAATACTGATGTAGTCTACCGACCCTTTCCGTCACACCGAAATACCGTAACATATGACTGAGATCCAGATTTTACTGAAGGGCGTCTTTTACGTATTTGGCATAATGAAGTCAATGAACAGAATCAGTCTGTTAGGGCATTTGGCCAAACAAAGCACCAAGGCCAATCACAGTCAAAACTCTTTCATGGCATATTTGTGCGTCTCTACATTTCCCCCCAAACACACAAAATATACACAACAGAAATACAAGCGACGTTGTTGATTCAACATCAAAGCGCTAATGAAAAAGTCTAATTATACCCTTCAACGGCCATCCAGATTACAGAATATAAATAGGATTTAATGACAAATTATGGGAAATGCTGACACAAACATTCCTTTATGTGTCTATTAGTGTCAGTGTTCTGAGCCAACAATTAAAAACCAACCAGCCTCTTGGCTTTGTTCAAGGTAACTAACGTGATTAATATCTACATGCTGCAGGACGCCAGGCGTCTAGCCTTAGTTCCTTCCACACTGAAGCCACTAGCGGGGGGCCCCCCTGGGATCCCCCTACCGAACCAGCCGGCTATAGAAACACTACATATTAATCCGTACATGGGGAATAATTATGACAAGGATGAAAAACATGTACAGAGCAGGCCTTCGCCAACAGACAAAACAGCCCATCTATCAATGCAATAGGGTGGTTAAGGCTTCTAACAAGGACATAGCCGTGGCTTAGACGCCTCTGAGTTATGAGACGCATCAGAGTTAATAACGTGGCGTTGATTCTGAGGGGAGGGGTTTGCGTTTGCATCTTCATCGTGCATTATCAGTGTCAATGCTTCCAATGAATATTAATCACAAATAATGACACAGCTGCCTGATGGTCTGGTGTTAATATTTCACGGCGCTCCCTCTGACAGCAGCATGCATTTGTAATGACAGCGCCGCAAACAGAGGCAGCCCCGTCCGTGTGTGCGGCGGGAACAATCGGCTAAAAACAAAAAGGTTACTAACAGCCGTGTTCAAAGTTGAATACGGTTCCCAACGCTACGTAGACGCTGTGTGCCACCAACTCGTCTCTCGGTTCCTCTGAAACGCTGCTCTGGCTTTACGGGCAAAGTCCTAGTGGGTCTAACAGGCTGGTGAGCCTGAAAATAAGGCACAATAACACACACACACATAAAAACAGTTGTCATTTTTTTTTTTTCAAATCCGGGTCCACTGTTTAACAAAAATTAAGTCCTCCTCTGAAAGACTGCCTCACATCTGCGCTAAAAACACAAAAATTCCGCCCCACAGCCTCCGTGAAAAACACCCCCTCAAAGTACTACCACTCCAATTGTGTTACAGAGTGCGGTGCTACAGAGTCTTGCTCCGGGCTCCAAGAATCACCATGTTCTGTTCCTTTACATGACTAGACAGAGTGCACATGCTATGCATTCTCAAAGCCCTGGGTCTCAGGACCAAAAAGAACAAAGGGATACACAGTGGTGCACACCCGTTCTAAGTGGATGTGCACAAGCGATTTCCGTCCTGAGTGCCCCTAAAAGGTCTCCCTCCATTAGAAACTGAAGGTCAGCTGCATTAGGTCCGGGACTAAACACAGTAATTGAGTAATACAAAGACCAAGGCGAGGTCACACGGGCAGACCACTAATGTAGTGTGCTTTGAGAGTGAGCGTAAGTGACAGCCTTTCAGCCTCTCTTGCTTCTCAGAACGGAGGTGACCCGTCGGCGGCCGGACTAGGTCTTCGACTCCTTAACGCAGCCATTCTGGGGAGGTTAGCGGCTCATTCGGCAGAGTTTCCACGTCACCGATAACGTCACGTAAGCACGACTGTCTACTCCAAATGAGGGTGTTTTCGGGTTGTAATTACCACACAGCCCCAGCGTGTTCCCAGTGCCAGAACACAGGCCTGTCAAAACAGGAAGCGCATCAACGGAGGGAGGAAGTTCCTCGCTCAGCCTGAGCGCAGTTGGCTTGTATCTGGCCTCATCTCCCCGCCTGTCTGTATCCAGCAGACCAGCAGTGGGAGCAGGTAGTCGGTGCACGCTGGCATCGGCCTTCAGAAGAATAAAACAGCCAGTGTGGATACGTCCCTGTCACTGCATAGCCCTTACAAGAACACGTTGTAATCATGTTCAGTTTAACAACCACTTGAATCCGTACCGCATGATTATGAAATGTGAAATGTCTTCCAGCGCTTCTGAGGTGATGCCACAGTGTCTTCGAGGCCTTCATGTCTTTGCGATGCACATGATAATGTCGTGCGGACTGGCTTGCCAACCTACCAGTCATTTACCAAAGTTACAGAAATTACCCTAACATATGGTGATTAGCAGAAAATACAGAATACAGTACAAAAATATTTCATAATTTTGACAAATCATACTGAACTAGATGAAATATAAAAAACATTAATATTAGGGATGTCAAAATATCACATTTATAAACTAGGATGTTAATTGAATTGGCGGTGTAATATTCATCACCGAACAGGCCCTGTAAAGGGCAAGTGTCTGCGTAGGCTCTTTTAAACACACAGAAGTGCCATATACAGCTATAGTCAATGCTTACACTTTTACATCACTTAACACCATTTTTTAGTCTAGATAATTATATAAAAAAAATATTTCTGCCAATGATTACCTTCCATGGTTGCCATGGCACCATAAAGCAACCTAGGCAGAGAGCTCTGTAATTATTTTCTTTTTTTCTCTCGTTAGGGAACTAGCTAACTAGCTACAGGATGTTTTGATCGATTGCCATGACAATGGCATGAAGGGAAGAAGTGGCAACTGAAGTATTACAAATACTTTAATTATCTTCAGGCTAGATTTTTTCAATTCAGAGCATGACTATTTTGTGGTAACCCTGAAACCAAAATAATACTTTTATTTTGTATGCTCAAGGATATTTTGTCAGTATTCTTGTTGATAGCCTGCTGTATGAGTGTAAGGCTTACAACTAGAAATAAAACAAAAGTTGAATTTAGCTTTTACAGCTTTTAGCTTTTGTTATTTCATGTGGTGTTTTAAAATAATCCTGTTAAAGTCTATTTCAAGGAGGGGCTGAAATGGTTAGAGAAACAGCTAAAGTATCCCAAATGGACACTAGATCTTACAGTCTAATACAATTACAAAACACATACACACAAAACCTATGAATTCTTTTTTTATGGATGCAGTGGGATATTAATCATTTGAAAAGCCTACAATTAATAAAAGCTTTTCCATTACTGCCCATTTACTGTCCAAATCCTCCCTCACTTTCTAGGCTGCAAGTGTACACTACAATATTGAATTGCAATGAGGGAAAGGAATGCACCCATTAACATTAACAGCACAGGACTTGTGAAGAGCCCTATAGGACCTTGGGTTACAGAACACATGATTAATAGTTTGCCCCACTTAACCTGTTGGAGAACGCCGACTCAGAGGGTGCCTTGTCAATCGTTTATATGCTGACAGACAGGAATTACTGCAGGTCAAGGCACGACAGGAGCAAGGGATAAAAAATACAGATTTCTATATATTTCATATCATTTTATATTGTACACCTAAGGTCAATCAATATAAATGAGCAGGATTTGTGTTCAGAGCACATTTAAGAAACAAGACGGTATACCAATGCAATCATTCACAGAGTCAAGGAAACATCAATCTATTGATAAAATTGTACCATAACCACATCGCCAGATAGCCCACTCTACATCAATCTCTTAGCATATCAAATCGAGTGACCATTACAGCAAGCAATATTAGAATCAAGCATGCAGCTGCAATTTCACTCAGACAATATTGCTATACCTTTGAATGATGGTGTTAGGAATTTATCATACACAAAGCCACCAATCTAATACGAGAAGGAACACAAATACATCGCAGTTGGGTTTAATAATATGCAACACAGAAAGCCATAATGTTGTTATCGTCATGGCTAGAAACAACAATGTGTTCAGTGCATGAGTACAGACTGATGTGCTGCTACTAAAGCATGGAGTTGAGCAAAGAACAGAAGTGAGCTCTGTGTTGCTTTGCCGGATTGTTCTTTTTTCCCTGCAGAGCAGCTGACAGAAGGGTACTCCTTAAGGGAAGAAATCCCCATTGGCATGAGGGATTTGTGTTTATGGTTAGCGAAGGTCGTCAAAATTGATGAAAGGTCAAAAAATATGTTTCTGATAAATGTAACTGCATAACGGACTACTCCTCTTTTCAATTTCTCAAAAAAAATCCATCAAATACTGACTAGTATAGCACATAAACCATATGAGAGACAGAAAGTCAATGGAATCCAGACATTTCTGTGGGACTTCAATTGAATGTCAAAAAAAGGTTCTTAAACTTTTTTTTAAGGCATGTGGGCCTTACATTTTTTTTTTTGCTATTGTAATTATTGCACAATAAGCTATTAAAATAATAATCCAATATGTTTAATTGACATTATGGGCATAATTGCCTAACACTACCCTCCATCCAACCAATACAACCCTTAAAGGCATTTGTATACAAATTGTATTTTTTAACCAATTGCTCAAAGTGCAATTTGTTGACAATCTAATCTAGTTGGATAATCTATTTCTGAAATACGGCCAACTGATGACAGAAAGCAACACAGCCTGTTAAACACGACTGCGCACAAGTGTAGGCGCACAAGTTGATTACACAGGGTGAGGGTTTTGAATAATGGTTGGGGTTAGGTTTATGGCTTAGGGACAGGGAACACGGATTTCTGGGTTTGGATTCAGGTTGTGTGTATTCCCCTTCTCAGCATTGGATAGGTTCAAGTGTACAGTTACTTTTTACCCGTCCACAACTGTGATCTCATTTGGATAACTTAATTCCTACTACTACTAAAAATGTGAAGTCTCATTTTCAGCACACCCCAGAGTTTTTAGCCCCATAACATCACATATCAACCATAACTCCACCAGATCTCATGGAGGGATTACTGTAGGTTTTCAAATGAACATTCCTCTTTTTACACCAAAATCAATTTTGGTATTAGAAGCAAAATATCTATAGTTATATATTATCTGACTGCAGGAGTTTCTGACTTTCTTCTCACAAGACCTTAAAATGTTGGCATGGAGATCTAATTGTAGTTTTGGTGCTTGATCAACCCATAATTAATTAAACTTCCCCAATATGTCAACAGTGATCCATTGAGAATATCTTACCTTTCAAACTACTATCCTCAATGTGGGTGAAACTGATTACATTTGAAATAACCAGCATTGTGGTGGAAATCTTACAAATGGTTCTTCAAGCTGATAACATTAAATGTTTTGCTAATCTTCCCTATTAATTGTCAATAATTGTGGAGGGCAGTGTATAACATTCTTGAATCAAGCAATGCATATCTAAGTAGTTCTCAATAGAATGTTTTTCTTAACTGTGCCTTTGACCTAGATATGCTGTATGTATTTTAGTGTCTGTTTTATTTTATGACCTTATTTTATGGTTACTTATGACCATTCAATTAAACAAGAGTTTCATATCCCATGAACGGGAACACTTACTGTAAATAGACTGTTCTCTTATGAGGTAGTTGATGTGTCAGTGCATCTAATCCTCAACAATATATCAGCTTTAAAAACATGTGAGTCAATACTATTGTCCCAGTAACTATTCATGACGATAACCCCATCCTTTTGAGACATTTTTCGTATTGGTAAAGTCAAGGAAAATAGGTCTTGCCCAGGAAATTCTACGCGTATTGTCGGTTTCTACTTTGCAATCGGTGAAGTGGCAATAACTTGGCAAATAGATTATCCACTTTTGAAATACAGCCAAGTGATTGCAATGAGGCACATTTTCTGATGGGGGTGGCTTGAGCCTTGCTAGCATATTAGAGTCAGGAGTTTATTTATGGAGATTATAAAATGTGTCATCCACTAATCAGATTATGCATAAGCCTTGACAGCAAAAACTCTCCAAAATATAGAGTCACAGATGACCTGTCAATGCATTTCAGTAAACATTCTGCCGGTGTGTGTCCTCAGCCCACAAGGTGTCAAGCAGTGTGAACTCACACACCACACAGTCCCTGCAGGAATCCATGGAGTATAAGGGCAACTTTCCCTCTCTTTCATTCGGTCTTTCACTACCTCAAACTTTCACACTCGCACACACACACACACACGCACACACACACACACACACACAAACACACACACGCACACACACACACACACACATACACTCCCTTGCCAATGTATCGTACAGCTCAAACTGCATGTTTGAGGCCACTATGAATGCACTCCGCAGCGCAGGGTGGACAGCTGTCCTCTATACATTATGGGTCCCCTGACAGCCACTCTGGGGGTGAACTGGTACTGAGGGTCCTCAAGGCTGGAGTCCATGACCCAGCTTCACTGACATATGGCAATGAATAAGAATGTTCTGAGGTTCTCATCTACAGTAACACGGCACCAGCCACATGCAAGATTTGACTTAGATATGGGTTTCATTAGACTAAGTGTGGCATGAGGGCAGGTTGTTGTTATCAACACGTGTCATACTGTAGACTGCCACCATTTAGAAGACACTGAAACACCCATCAAATGAGTGACCTGACAAACTCTTGATCCGATTGATCGAGTGTCTGCCCCAAACCATCCCGGCACACTGCTGTACATACTCACATAGTCCCTTGACAATCTCCAATCTATGCATTCATGACCCACAACAGTCAGTCTGACATAAATTCATAAAGTTGGCTCTTGACTACAAGGGTCATTTGTGCATCTAATTTTATTATTACCGAATGAAGACAGCCACGGAATATAAAGTCTTGGTTCAGATTTCTGTTGACTAGGAAGGGCCCAGCAAAGACATTGATCCCTAACACAGGGATGGACTCTGAGGAATATTATTCAGTTTGGTTCCAAGCATATGACTGATCAGATGCTAACTCTGAAATAATTTTAATCAGATCTACAAAGACTACTGAGGGAAAACATTGCAAAAAGTATTATATAATGGAAAAGTATTTTCTAAAAAGAAAAGCATGTTCGATAGAATGCAACTAACAGAAAGTAGGATGACATTTGACAGGAAGAATTCCAATGAACCTCTTTGAGCAGACATATCACCCTTCAGGTTTATCATAGCTGTATGCTTTCTGAAACAATACTGTGAGAATACAATTATTTGACACTTTCCATTACTAAGAAGACTTGTAACTC
Organism: Esox lucius; assembly: GCF_011004845.1. Lineage (NCBI taxonomy): Eukaryota > Metazoa > Chordata > Actinopteri > Esociformes > Esocidae > Esox > Esox lucius. The sequence continues at coordinate 15,442,286 of NC_047585.1, forward strand.
ACAGAGAAACGCTCACAATTGACAGGCTGAGGCACCAGCCGTGAGGTGGGCTCGGTTAGATGTATGACATGCCTGACATGTATGGCATGTTTCCTCTCCTAGCCAAAAAGTAATGGGTTTATTAAAAACACAAAGTAAAACGAGATGTCATTCCCAAACATAGTTACCCCTCCACCGACTGCAGGGTCTTCTGCAGCTGAGTTGGTGCAGAAAATGCCAGGATTGTCTGTTAAATTATGTACACGTGCATATGGAATAATTAACAAGGAATATATGAGGGCAGATCAGGTTAGCATCAACAGTGCCAAAATGGGTTGAATTCTAAATTGTTACAGGCAGTTTTCTGCACCTTTGTTTCAGCTTAGGCACTGGCACAAAAATATGAAATATGCACATCTGAAATTCTAGGCCACAGAGCCTGCCAAGCTTTTGTTAGGAGCAGTCCCGACAGGCTACAAACAACAAATTGTTACAGGCCTTTTTGATCACCAATTCATCCTTTGCAATTTCAATACGCTTACTGTACTTTTTTTCCCTTTCACTGCAGGGTTAGTAAGTGAATTTCTAACAGCTGTGAGAGAGGTTTGAACGAGTGAGGCAAAGCAGGTTTTTGAATCGCTGCTGAAAGATATGGGAGGTATCATAACAAAACAAGACAGAATGTGCCAAACGGCAAAGGAGGTGACAGACAAAATAGCACAAGTACAATTAGGAATCATGTGGATAACCTATTTTCTCCAGAGGTGTACCTGCATGTGCAGAAAACCAAACATCATTTGAATGGTGTTACTATAACTCATTGCAATAACAGTATTTGAATGGTGTTAACTCATTGCTATAACAGTATTTGAATGTGGTTAACTCATTGCTATAACAGTATTTGAATGGTGTTAACTCATTGCTATTACAGTATTTGAATGATGTTAACTCATTGCTATAACAGTATTTGAATGGTGTTAACTCATTGCTATAACAGTATTTGAATGGTGTTAACTCATTGCTATAACAGTATTTGAATGGTGTTAACTCATTGCTAGGGCTGCACGATTAATCAAATAATAATCCAAACTGTGATACTGACATGTGCAGTATGCACATCGCCAATTTCCAAGATTTATAGCAAAAAAACGTGAACGATATGCGCTTCACACAAGGAAACGGGCACGCATCATTCGTCCATAATAGTTTTTCTTGCGGGTGCTGTAGGTATTTTTGCAGATTACTTAAGTACCTGGACTAATTTTTTTTAAATATTAGATGGTTTTTCAATGTTAGTTTGAGTTAACACTGCAAATGCTAGTGAAGATGTCTGCTTCAAGCTAGCAAGTGGCACCAAGATACTGTCCCATATAGGCAACAGCATGGTTATTAAAGGTTTTGGCTTCAATGTCAGTGCCTACAAAACCAACTTAATAACGGAGGAAATATACCTCAAGGATTGAAAAATGTTGCTTAACCAGCTGCGGCAACGGCACAAATATTGCAAACGCCATTGCATTAACTGAGCAGTTAAAGGAATAGTCAAGCAAAGTCTATTTATCAAATGCACCTAATAACACTGTGTCATCTTGCACAATGAAATTCTTGACATGGCACATGACATCCGACATCATGCACCTTTAAATTGGTAATAAGTTACAATAGAAAACAATTAACATTAAATGCATTTTTATTCAGTTTAATAGCACATTATGTAGGCTATGTTCTGTTTTTAAGAGATTATCTATGCTGATAATTGTCAAAGAAATTGCGATTCAATATTGTATCCAAATTGTGCAGCCCTACGCTATAAAAGTATTTGAATGGTGTATTTGAAACACTACCTATCTATCTACTTTCAGAAGGGCTTTGAGACAGGAATTTTTTTGAGACATACTGTAGGAAACTATTTGTTGTGAGGTCATCCTCTGCTGTCCGTTTAGGTAAAGTGACAAAATCTTTTTACAGGCTAGAAAGGTATTATTTTGATTTCTAGCTTCCCTGACACAAAATATTCAAATGCAAATAACAGGAAATGTTTTTGCTACTTTGTCAGCTTTGTCATCTCAGAAGCACATTCAATTCAGATATTTCAGAAATACTGAAAGGCACACAATGTTCAAAAAGATATAATCCTCATGCTATATTTCTATTTGATAGTGATACTATTTTAATTCATCATCAGCCACAGCATATCACTGTGGGTTCAAACTGGGTATTAAGTTCAGCCTTCGTAACGATTCTTCTCCTAATGCAGTAAGCTTATGAATAAGGAAAAGGCAGACACCAACACCCTTCACAGGTATAACGAATGGAAACTTATCCTCTTCTGAGTATTTATGATTTTCCATGAAATGGTGAGAACTACAGTAGATTACAAATATCAGTGTCACCTAAAATATTATTTTATTGAAAAGAAGTGTTTCTTTATGAACAATTGTCTGCAATTCATTTAGGAAAGTAATTAATTCTTCCAATTCAATGATAAAAGTATATTTTGCATAACTTGTAAAAAAAAGAAAATGCTGTCACTTCCGATAGATTTATAGTAAGTTATCAGTGTGAAAGAAAGTAGCACCAACCTCTAGTCTTTGATGTGAAAACATTCAGGTTTATTAAGCACTGTTAATACTGTCAACATCAGACAAGATAATAATAATGCAACAACACATAGTGCTCTGTTGATGGATAAAGGAAATCACACTGATGGCAGAAAAAAATAAAAAAGCCAATTAGCAGACACTTTTATCAAAAGCGAATTAGGGTCATGATGCATACATTTTATGTTCAGATGGTCCTGGGAATCAAACCTGCTCTACAAACTAGGCTATAAAAGAAGGCCCAGGGAGGGTGAGGAGGATAACTGAAATAGAGGACTGTAAATGAGTGTCAACAAAACAGAGAGCCCATCCTATGAAGCAGAGGTAGGTAGGCTTAACACCCTACAGTGGAGAATGGCTTGAAGCCCAAGCTCAGCAGAGGAAGATAATGTTTGAGTTATCTATTGGATATCAGGAAAGATGTTGGAGATCACTAGCCACCCACAGAGGCTGTTGATGAGGGTGTTGGTTGCCCCTAGCTAGTATCACATAAACACCAGTGTCTCCAGAGGGCAGTTCGGCAAGCTCACGCTTGCTCACACTACCAGGAAGTCTAGAACTAAATCCTCATGGCTGGAAAGGCTGGAAAGGTCACAATAGTTTCTACCATGATTGAGCTAACAGGCGAACAATCCGCCACCAGCAGTCGCTAGAGTGTGAAGAGACAAGGCAGACATATTCCAATTCTAACCCTCCAAACCCGGATGTGCTGGCCAACTGCATGTCCACCAAGCTGTAGGCAGTCATCACAATGAGAGGTGCGTGTTTGTTTTCTTACCCCCAGAGTGAGACGGAGGACCACACAGCAGCACCACCCCCTGTCCCTCGCGAACTGATACAGAGCTCCTTCGGTGGGTCTTGAAGTTTTCCAAGTCTGAAAAACAATAGGTGTTATGTAAAATTCCCCAGTGTGCAGGGAAAAACAGTAACAGACAAAAACAACATATTTGTAAAGAGCAAGAAAACATTACTAATTGAATTAGTCGATAAATGAAAATAAATTAAGAACAACTCTGTATGAAATTGCACACTTTCTGCATTGTTAACCTATCAATAGTAAACACTGATCTGAAAGTAAAGTATTGCAAAGTATATTTAGCTGGAGATAGAAATCCCTGTGAGCTTTACACTATGCAGTAGGAATATGCATTTGGGGGTGGCAAACAGCCTTAAGCTAAACCTCAGGCTTAATCCCTGTGACTGTGTATTTAATGAGGGAAGCCAATGTGCAAATAATGTCACACATTCAGTACAGTAATGTCAGGAAGTAAAGTTGACAGAAACTACCATTCATCTAAACATGCAAACAAACACGTCTTTCAAGAGTGATGACCACTGTTAACACACCGGCAGGCATTGTAAATTCATGTACTGATGGAATAGCATCTCAGAAACATGTCATTTTAACAACTGGTATTAGAAAAGAGCAAGGAAGCAACGATTGACACTAAGCTAAACTCAAGATATTCTTAATCAGAGAACAACCTTAGACAAAGAAAGCATCTACTGAATGTGGGGATCTGCCCTTAAAACTCTCTGTGGAATTTTTATATTTCCCAAATATTGTATGATACTTTTTCTGTCTTTAGGACCTTGAGGACAACTCGAACCGGGCAGGAAGGCTGCATCTCTGCATTTGTGAGGTGGAATATGGGGTAAGAACAACTAACTGCTGTTTGAGGTAACGTAAAACTAGAGTTTATAGTTCTGTGCTGAACTACTGTGTATACCAGTTAATGTCTGCATATGTGTTTGCAAAAATTTTTGTCGCTTATCGACTGAGGTTAATTAAGTTACAGTCAGCAGCCAAGATAGAGGCTGGAGTCATTAATAGCGTTTTAGAGTTTTTTAATGCATTTTAATTATAGAATTAAATTAAAGAAACAAACAACACTCTTTAGTTAAAGCAATATAATAAATACTGATTGCTATTAAACCTTCTGTTTGTATGTTTATACTATAGTATTTATTTCATTATTTCATTGATTGCAAGGCTTTATGAAAGAAGCCTATTAAATTCATCCATGGAGAACAATATTTCCATTTTTGGTAGATTTTTTTAAATGAAAAAGTTGACAAAACTAAATATGTAAACGTTTGTTGCATATTTAATGTGCATGTTCAAAAGATTCAGTTATCCCAGCAACTTCACCAGCGCACTTTTTCCAGTCCACTGTCTGTGACACTGAACATGAGATTGGTGGTCATTTTATCTGACTGCTATCTGTGGAGGGGAAAATCAGATAGAGCCAACACTGCACTTGAATAGGGCAGTCATTTCCAATGTGGCTCCCTGAAGAACATATTTTTTTCCAGTCATAAAGGTAGCAGACCCCTAGTAGGGCAAAACTAAATAGATTTAAAAATGCCAGTGCTGTAAAAATGTTTAGGTCAATGAGGATTATTGATGAGAATTATTAGTTGCAGACAACACAATCATTAATTAGCAGATAAAAACAATGCAACCTTATAGGAATCACTACCCGATGATATTAATGTTATTTTTACTAGATTAGAATCACTGGCGTACCACAGTTTCGGTGGACCCACCGAAAGAAAAACTGACAATGGACGGATGTGTTGACACAAGACGAACACAGCTCATTTACTTGATTGACACGTGTTTGACAGAGGAAAAATTAATGGAACATGTTAGTCTGCTAATATCTCATTCACCCTGTTTATTATCATTGACTGTTTTGTCTCATTGACCTTGTTTTGTCTCATGGACCTTGTTTTGTCTCACTTACCTTGTTTTGTCACATTGACCTTGTTTTGACTCACTGATTGTTTTTTGTCTCACTTACCTTGTTTTGTCACATTGACCTTGTTTTGTCTCACTGATTGTTTTTTGTCTCACTGACCTTGTTTTTTCTCACTGACTGTTTTTTGTCTCACTGACATTGTTTTGTGTCATTGACACTGTTTTGCCTCACTGACCTTGTTTTGTTTCATTGAGCTTGTTTTGTCTCACTGAGCTTGTTTTGTCTCACGGAGCTTGTTTTGTCTCACTGATTGTTTTTTGTCTCACTGACCTTGTTTTTTCTCACTGACTGTTTTTTGTCTCACTGACATTGTTTTGTGTCATTGACACTGTTTTGCCTCACTGACCTTGTTTTGTCTCACTGAGCTTGTTTTGTCTCACGGAGCTTGTTTTGTCTCACAGAGCTTGTTTTGTTTCACAGAGCTTGTTTTGTCTCACAGAGCTTGTTTTGTCTCACTGACTTTGTATTTTGTCTCACTGACCTTATTCTGCACCTGAAATTATGAAATCATAAACTAAGAGCACAAAAATTTCAACAATGGAATAAAGCCCAAATCAATAAAAGCACTTAAATAAAAAACACCAGTATGCAGAAAGGTATGTTACTTTGCTTAAGTCACACATAAAGGACTTTAATGGCTACACTGGTTATCAAGCTACCATTGAGTTTTATTAAACACTCACCACTGCTGAAATTACAAGGCAATACAGAAAAGGCTTGGAAAATAAAATTGTTTTTTATTGAAACTAATTTATGTTTGACAATTGATGGAAAACAATAACAGTTAACATCACCTTCCTGCAATCCCCCACTATTGTTTCCTGATGGATCAGGGTAAAGGTAATTCGGTGAGCACAGAACAGCTTTCATGGATGAGTGTTTAGAGTCTTGGGTGATAGTTGGATAAATACGCTGAAATGGGGAAATTCTCAATGCCTTTCAAGAGACTGTAAGCTGTGATTAGATTTGGAATAATGCCATAGCTACCACAGACATGAAAATAGCACTGCCTCAAAACAGATAATATTTTGAAGGAGCGAAAATGCCCAGACAGGTACTGTATATAGCTCACCAAAATAAAACAGTATTTGTGAGCCATGGACTATATTCCCATGATTTCGTGAAATCTGTGTCAGAATTCAAATCTGCTTTCATTAACTGTAATTCATGTGAATATCAAAATATGTAATAATTTCAAACCAATAAAATTGTAGTTACCAATATCTAAAAATCCCAATATTTTACGACCACATATGTTGTAATAACACTTTATATTATAAACCTATTTCAAAGTTGGAACATGGGCCAGCCCTTTCTATTATGTGTTCACATTTTCTTTTGGTGTTAGGTATTCTTCACCTTATCAGAGCAAGATCAATGTGACAAAAAGTATGGGAAAGTTGAGGGAGTGTCCAAAGTCTTTTGATGGAAATATAAGGTAAAACATTTTTCTTTTGCTCTTGTCATTTTCATTTAGACACAAAAAACATAGCAGGTCAAAAGCTATAGTGTTGCAGCTAAGTTTTGATGTATGGGTAGTCAGGTATTGATCCAAAATCATGTTTTGCCACTCCATTTCAACAATGCATGCCAGCCTTTTGTGGAAAGTGCCTCACGCCATTCATTGAGGCAGTGAGCTGGATGAGGTAGCGCTTTGCAATATTGCTAGTATTGTTCCTGGTGCAAATTTTGAAGTTGGTTGTTTTATCAACAGCTATATAATAGATTGTAAGTTATCAACAACCAAAAGTAATATACATACAATGTAACCCAGCTCAAGTTTAGTGTAGTTTGTGTTTGGTTTGTGATGTGTGTGGTTTGTGGGGTGAGTGGGTAGGGGGTAGTGGGATACAGTTTGATGCATTTTTTGTCACCCCAGGCCGTATCAGTAAACCCCACAAACTACACAAAGATAGTAAAACCTGAAAAATCTGTTCCCACAATGGATTTTGTCAGTTCCTTTAGGGTAAATGCGGTTTCTGACTTAGAAAGTGAGGAAAAAACAGTTGGGCATGGTGTTAGAATTACGGTTACTTTTAGTTTAGACAACTGGTTAGGTTTAGGGTTATTTGTTAAGACTAGGTTAAGTTTATGCATACAAGTTAAGTTGTTGAGGTTAAGGTTTGGGTTAGAGTTAGGTTCAGCTCAAGGGAATAGGAAACAAGGATTTCTGGGTCAGCATTGGACTCAGATCCCCACACGGACAGAAAGACAAACGTCTGTGTGTAGCGTAAAAGGTTTCTTTGACATTATTAGCCTTCACGTGGAAGAGAATAGAACATTGCAATTCACTAACTCATAATCATAATTTAATATTCTTTATTTGGTACTGATTAATTAAATTGCTACAAGTTTTGCATAAAACATCAATATGTTAACAATATGAACACCTTAATGAATGGGCTTAACTTGGTGTAACCTATTTTTATTTCACTCAGTAGACTAATTAGAAATTTGAGTAACTTATTTGCATACATTTATTTAAAAGCTGTTTTCTAATTGTATAAATTGTTTTCAGTTCTGTATAGTCTAATCTGAATATTAAGTACATAGTTTGCATAATGTTGCATTTAAATTGAATACATTTGACGTTTACTTGAATCATTGTTCTACATCAGCCATGAAATTGTCGTTGTCAAACTGTCAGAACAACATGACCACCTTATCTTGAGACATACTGAGTTATCATACAAAAGGACAGCTCATAAAGGAGCAGTACATTTAATAATTGCATTGTAATACAAATAAATGTCAATAATATATCTGCAGTAACAGTGAAATTATATTTTCACTCAGATATTATTTTTGGGTGCACACAAAAGCGCATCTATACGTACTTCAGTTGGTAAATGAAAAAGCTATTCCCTCGCCGCTAAGAGATCTGGTCATCTCTACCTCAAGCACACCACTAAACAATAGCAGACTGGGACAAGCAAAATCCCCCAGTCATTTCCTGGTTTCTAATATTCACTGTTTCTGGTCCTTTGAGAATACATGCATGGAATACTGTAGGGAATAATTGTGCCATCTGTGTGAAAGTCTGTGTGAAATATCTATAAAATATAAAATTAAATAAATATTTAGTTTTTACCGTTTTTTTGAAGCTGGAGGACTAAAAGTGAAATTAAAAGGCTGGAGACCATACGATGCAAGGGAAGGGGGAGAGGGAGTTGGTAAGAATGGAATTAATCTGGCTATATGGAGAACATGTTCTACACATTTCACTTTTAATAACCCAGTCAAGTGAGTTGATAGCTTCTCGATAAGAGATAACATTCACCAGCCAACAACCTTTATGTCCTTTTACTGATCACTTGGAAATGAAATATCTCAGCAATGTTAAGTCCTCTTGTCATGAAACAGTGTTCTGAGTTCCCGAGAAGCAGCTCAGTAACGGTAAACAACACTTTTGTTCCTATATCTACTGAATGTTCCATTTTGATTCTATATCCACTGAATATTCTGTTTTGTTTGTTTCCATTGACACTGCCTGAAGTGGGGACATTATGAACAATCCTGTGTTCATTACCTGCTTGTAGTGATTAACATTAAACCTGTCAAATTTGGGCACAGTTTACTTACACTTGGGACAAAGACAGTGATACTTAGGTATCCTTGTACTTCCATGATACTACAGTTTTAAAAGCATATAACTATTGTTCAAATCAGATTATTTAATCTTAACCTTTTCATATTGCTCCATATTGTCATGTCACCTTGAGCAGTGATGCAGGAACAAAAGCTCTCTTTCCAGGAAGACTCAATCGAAAAGTCTTCAGTGTCTCTTCGCAACCAACCCAACCTGCTTTAAAACTAGACTGATGATTAGTTCTGCTCCAAAAGCAGATTTAAATGTAAAACGACTGGGCTCACTGATTTATGCAGAGGACTATAAGGTCAGCTAATATATGTCATATTGGCTATGGGACAAGTCTATTAGGAAGCAGGCTCTAATTATTTTTTCAAACATAAATCTCTCAACCTATACAGGAACACACTTTTGCTAATAGCTATTTGAGACTCTTAAGCTCTATTAAGAAAAGCAATTCCTTAACATTTTTCACAGATTAATATGAGATTTGGCAATTTGGAGTCAATTATATGCATCTACCTCAGCAATGTAATTGATCTCTAATAGCAAAGGTATTAAACTCATAGTTTCTTTCTCACTGCAGATTATGTTTATTATACCATGGGACCATATACCAATGGAAGTCTATCAAGTCAATTCCATTTTTGTGCTGAATCCACCCCATTCTGAGCATACAGCACTACATCCAAAGCTGTTTTGTATGGTACTTAATAGTGTTTTTACATTTCAAACAGTTTCAAATGTAAAAGGAAAGGTGATATCAAACATGTCTCTCTGGCCCGACTGGGCATAATGGTCTCCCGAGCTAACTATCCATTTGGGAAGTCTAGACTACCTGACTTTTCTATCCAAACCCAGTTTTAATGAAGGGCTGCAGATGTCCCGTGCATGTGGGCACACGGAGGCAACTCTGTGCTGATGGTGGGCCAATCTGGGGACCAGTGGATTGGTAACAAAAGGTTTGGAGTGCCTCTGCCACTTTCTTTCATCTCGGCACAGGATGGGGTGCTAGATAAAAGCCACAGAGAGCCCGAGAAACTGAAAGCCTAAAGGAACAAAGTGGATGAATGCATTGTACATCTAAGGCGCTGAATTAATTTAACAAAGTATCTTTTTGGGCAATATTTGGGATAGAGATAAAAGCTGTCATAGTAACAAGAAGCTGGACTGGGACCACTTAACTGCAAGTGCATGAGGCCATTTTTGATCATCCTGATAGAACACACACACACACACAGACATAAAACCTCAAACACTCGCAAACAAACACACACACACACACACACACACACACAAACACACAGACAGATACAAAGAGAATGACAGTAACACAATTTAACTGTACCCTACCAACCTAAAGGCAAAAAAAAAAAAACAACGAAGCAAACAAACCATTGTTACAAAAAGAGCCAGAAAGCCTGCTGAACCCATATTGCAGTATGAAACGGTGTGCCCGGAGAGGGGGACCAGGCTGCGGAGGGACTGGACCAAATGCACGGCTCTTTTGAGCACAAAGCTGTGCACATGGGCTCCTTCTGTTCAAAAGAAAGCATGAAGGCATCCAGTCAGCCTTCAAGGGGCCATTTCAAATAATTCACATCAGTCGCCGCAATAGAAACACGCCTTGTAAATGTTGGCATTGAGCTTCCTCTCATGTTTTTTCGGGGAGAAGTAAACAAGAAAATAAAATAGATTAGGACACATCAAGTGAGAGCAAATTGCCTCAAGACGGGTTACATCTTTCGATTCAATCTTAATTCAGTACATTTAAGGAAGGAAAACAATAATGAACTGTAGTTCATATGTGACAGTGTCTAACATATATATTCTTAAAACATTAGATACATTTTCGTACAGTGATCCAGACCAGATGATGGCATCCCAGCTTTTCCAGGACAACATATTACCCTTCAGTCGGGTTGTCCAAGTGAAAGTGTGATTCGTTAGGCAACCAACTCCTCAAGTTACTATTCTGTAGCCTACTGTAGAGTTTATGGTGCTAAGGGTCATGTTCAGAGACTGGTCCGCTCTTTCACCTGTCACGCAACATACTCTTTCAAAATGAATCATGTCATAATGGCTTGATGATTTATTGAATATTGGTAATACTTTACAGTAGGGTTATTATATTCAAAACGGGGTAAAAAAGGAGTTATAATGACATTGTTGAGGGTTATTTAATCATTTGTAAAATCGATGTCAACTGTTAATAATTTTAACAGTTATGCTATAGCACATGCAACAACAAGTTAGTGCTTCCCAAAGTGTATGCCGGTTACCATCAGTTATTTATTTACTTAAGCTACTAAACATACATTGTGGGTTTTCCCAGGAAAAGAAAAGGTTGGTATAAAAACATGTCAATAATGAATAGTTTCACCAAACCAAGATGAAGTAGTTACCAAGAGTTAATGTAAGGAATTTTGCCAGGACATCAGGGTGTCAAACATGGGTAAAGACACAACATGAAAACAATATTTGAAATCAGTGAAAATAAGCTTGCATGACGGTACATAAGGCTTTGTCTTTTATGTGCATGTGTAAATAGATAATAAGTAAATACTGGCTCACTATTTGGCAAGCTCCAACAAGATATTAAACAAATGCTATATAACCATTTAAAAATGTATTTAATACCTTTACAAATTATTTAAAATCACTCAATAAGGTACAGTAATTTAAAAAAATTATTAACCCTAAACAAGCAGACATTATCTGTAAACCATCTAAATTAGCAGACAATATCTCTGTAAACCATCTATATTAGCATCTCTCTGTTTAAAAAAGAAAATGCATGCACACCCCCACCCACACTCACCTCACACAGACACCTGCCCAGCCACACCCACCTCACACAGACACCTGCCCAGCCACACCCACCTCACACAGACACCTGCCCAGCCACACCCACCTCACACAGACACCTGCCCAGCCACACCCATCTCACACAGACACAACCCCGCCCACCTCACAGACACACCCCCACCCACCCCACCTCACACAGACACACCTCCACCCACACCCACCTCACACAGATACACCCCCGCCCACACCCACCTCACACCTCTGCCCACACCCACCTCACAGACACACCCCCGCAATACAACAGAAAACTTTCATGGCCACCGCTGACCACACCAATGGGATCCACCACCCATGACAAATATATAAGGCTGCGAATCACTGGTATGTCAGACTCAAGGGGGAACATAAGTCTGAATAAAGCCTGTACCTTAGTTCCCTTGGCCATCACATGCCTGCAGAACAGAGTTCCTCCTGATTAACACATTTCAAGAAATTGTCTTCTTTGTTCAGTATCTTCTTCATTCATCACACACAACTTGCGTGTGTGCGTCCCTAAGTACTTAATATATATGCACAGATGCACGGCTGTGCCTGTCTTAGGTTGTCCAAAGGTGGGATCTTACCAGTCTTTGGTTGAACAGCCCTCATCACTGGCCACATTCAAGCCCTGTATAAGAGACTGTAGAAGGAAGTCCCGTCTGCACAATTAAACATGTTATATAGCTAATAGCAAACACCATGTTTTACCCTAAAATCCTTAGGTATATCGCTTCCAAAATGTTGTGTCCCTTGATGCAAGTTCCTCCCATGCTTGAGCTCCAGTGACCACTCTGGACCACAATGCTACAGCAAGCACCATCCATGTATATACACGTACAGTACTAAGATTAAACACTCAGAGGACATACACACTGAAGGCACACACTCATATCCTGATGTCCATACCTACACACACACACAAACACACACACACACACATACATAAACACCTCAACAATAACTGATCAGCTTCTTGCCCAAACATAACCCAGCCCCACGCAATCCCAACAAATAATCCTATTCTCCATTGATTGACCATGATTTTTTAAATTACCAATCAGTACTGTTTGTATGTTCATCTCAATAGAGATATCATGACCCAAAAATCTATTTTGAACTTCATTCCAGAAGGACTGAAACATCAGAAGTTGATTTGTATATAATTCCATTGCTAAACTGTTGCCATGGAAGGGGGACAAATACTGTTCCCAAATATTCAGAATTACACATTGTGTTGCAATCAAAGCTATTTCCTTCCATTCTCATTGGCAGGGCTGCGATAATCTGATTACACTTTTGGACCAAACATGACTCTGAATATACGTCAATGAGTTGCTTGAAAGGAAGCATTTAACCTGTACTAGTAATGTCTTTAACAAACATGATACCTTTTTTATACCTTTTTTCATATATCAAATATGTTTGAGTTTAGCCATATTATTTGCTAATATCTGATCTGGGTCTTCTGGGGGATATAAATAGAATTTTAACCAACTCTATATGCATTCATTAAAAAAAGGTATGTGTTTTTAACAGTATTCCATCATTTATCCAGTTAAAATGACACATTTTGATCTGTTTCATGGCAAAGTGCAATGCTCTAGAATGTTAGCATCACAACATGGAAGTGTAAGAGGCCTCCAGTTATTTCAATTAATTGGATCTTTATATTTCCGATTTGAATCCTGTTTTAGTTATAAATATGGAATCCCCGCAATGACAAATGTCAGTAAAAGGTTATTTGATGAGTAAATTATTTAAAAAGATAGTAAAATATAAGAAAGTGTTTAATCAGGTCCTTTGTCTACTATAAGCCGACAACATCAATTCAAACGTAATTTATTTTACTCTTCCATTAATCATTTACTCACCCTTTATATTTTTCAACAACTGCATTTTAATATTTTCTCAGGACCTCGAACAGTTGAATAATTTATCTATTTTTTATTTTCCTCATGTAAGATATCCCACTTTCCTTGTGTCATATTACAATTAGAAGGGTGTACCTAAAGCCATGCAGGGGATAGATTGATTGTATCTAACTGTCAGTGTAGAACACAAACACAGGCGGCTGTGGATTGGAAATGCTTTACTATTTTGTTATCGTATACAATTAATAATAAACTATTAGTGTAGTGCTACTTGTTTGAGTGTACACATTTTGTCTAAAAGACATCTAGATGGATCGGTAGACAATCTGAAATGATGATTGCTTATACAGTATCCTCATCCTTTCATGTTTTTTTTATAAAAACAAGCTAGCCTTCATTAAAATATTGCTTGGTTCGAAAAAAATGAATACTTGACATTCATAATCACAAAATTGATGGATTTAGTTTGAATTATGACTAAAGAAAACATAGTCTCAAAATCACAGAATCTGGCAACATTGGCATATCTTACGTGCATTTTACCATTACGCTACATAAAAAAATGCTAATCATTATGTTTTGGTAGATGACGATAGACATAAGTATAATAAAAAATAAAATAAAATACACACAGGAAAATACCATTGTGTCGCGCCTGGAGACCTGGGTATACTCTAATTAGTTAACTACCAGAACATTTTTGAATCTTCTGTTCTCCCCTCGTTTTTATATTTCAAACTGATTATTCCATCCATGTCAATGAAACTGCTTGAACAATAATGGGTGTGCAATATGCATTTTCCAAAGGCAAATTACTTTTAGGAAATTCCGTGCTTCCATGCTGTGAACAATGCTTTGCTGATTTAAAAAAATAAAATAAGCCAAATTTTAGCCAATATCAACATTGTAAGCGAAAAATTATGATTTGTTTTGTTGGCCTTAATTGATATGGTAATATGTTTGGCTACTATACTGTAGATTAACACTAGAACCTCCAGGCCTTTCAGACCCCCAGTTCCCGCCAGAGCCGAATGCCGTTTGGCGTCATACAAATCGTCCCTATTAGCATGGATATTCTCCTCTGCACCATCACCTTCCAGCCAGAGCATCAGTTCATCTACTGGGTCGTCTTCAAACTATATAATAGTCTAAAAAATAATCAATTACAGATTTTGTTTCTTTAAAATGGTTAATGAATTTGAAGAATACAAGAAGGTGTTTGTATTGAAAGTCTTCAAAAAACGATTAAGGGCCACAAAAAGCGATTATGTCTATGTATTTTCTATGATTATGTCTATGTATTATGTCTATGTATTGTTTATAAGGCATTACAAATGAACAAAATGAAAAGCACACTGCCAATCTTTAAGTGACATGAATTGTCTATAGGTGACATAAATAAGTTATTGAAAAATCGAGAAGAGTAATTAGAAAGAAATGCGGTCCAAAACTAATAGGCTATGTGAACTGCGCTTGTTGTCGGTCTCTCCCGGGAATTTCTAGTTTGGCTATCAAGTTGATTTCAACGCCAATACATAGCTCTATTGGTAAAGAATATCGTTGGTATTTATTTTTGTGAATAATTATTTAGCCTAATATAATTGTAGAATATGAATCTTCAGTAAAATAAGCAGAGAAAATTCAATGAGAGATGTGTGTGCGATTTAGTTTCCTTTTCTCTCCTAATATAAAAACAATAATTCATGACTGGTGAAGAATATAATCGGTATTTCGTTTAATTAATAATTATTTAACGTAATACATTTGTAGATTCACATTTTAGATTTACATTTGATGAATTAGCCTACACAATAAGCTGAATCTCCTATTAAAAAATTGTAACGTGATAAGTAGCATATATTGTTTGTATTATGTTTCAATAATAGACTAATTCAGTTTTTGAATGGTCATGGAAATCTTGTATTTTATTTGTAAGTTCATTCTAATTCAACCAAGACTCTGTCATTCATCTGAGGGTATCATGCATTCAGTGATGGGTGATTAGCGCCTGGGTACCATTTGGGTACCAACATTAAGTGCCGTGGGCTGTAAGCAGATTAAGTTGGAAAACGGGGTTAAAAAAAAAAGGTAGAAAGTCTGTAACTAGTTTTCTGTTTGTCAGTTTAGAATTCTGACAAGGGAACAATGTAATACAGGCCTATTTCGTAAAAAAAGTCAAAAAAGGAGGAGTGTGTAGCTTTCAAAATGGCAGTTTACAAAAAATACAAACTCAAACACAAATTGGCGTAGGCAATTGGCAGATCTAGTGTTAATTAAACAATTGTGATTGGACTAAAATGTGACTAAAACATAAGTACATTTTGTTGACCATAAATGGCTCACTGTTTTTGTAATTTTGACAATAACTAGACAAAAAATTATTATTCAAAATCAAATGTGTCTATAACTGAATTACGTTTCAGTCATCATGACTAAAACTAGATGAACAAAAAAAGTGCCAAAATGAATAGTGCGCAACATCATGACTTAAGTCCAGGCTGTCCTTGGTGTTGAACAATGAGCCTATATAGCACTGCCCATTAATTGTGCTGATGCAATTGTGTTATTTGGAGGTTTAAACTTTTTTTTATTAGTCTCTTTTCCATTACTAAATATGTATAGGAAAAGGTATAGTTTAAGTCAGTAGCTACAGTACGTGTCTTAAAGTTAGCTCTACGTGTGTTCACGTTTTGTCACATGGCATACAAAGTACCAGTTTATTTGATAAACAATTTGACATTTCACTTAACAGCTGTACTCAACAATGTTAGCATAATTGGGTGCATTGTTGTGTAGCTAGCCCACCAAAGTGAAACATTAAAGAAATCTATTGCAGGTGCAACTGTGATTTTGACATTGTTAAATTCACATTCATAGGGGTCGTAAACGGTGGTATTAAACATGAAGCAACTGCTAGTCTGCTTCATGTAAAGAGCGCAGCAGAAATTCTCCCACTGACTCAAGTATTGCTGTCTTCCGTGGCCTTGAAGGGTTAGCTAATGATGTTCCGATCGATGTTCTGATATTGGCTTTACGCCTAGCGTCCACCAATTGCGTCAACTGCTTTGCATTACAACGGAAGTCTTTCATTGTCAACAGAGCATTCCAAAACAAAAAGCAAAAATCAGCTTCTCGTCCATATTGCCTGTCCCTTGCGAAGGATATGTGTTGGATACAGAAATAGGCGGATTATGAATGCAGAAAAACTACGCTTGGGAACTGTGTGATGCAGTCGGTGGACGCGAGCGTAACCCTATTTCCTTAGCTAAAATACGTATGTCTGTTACAATTTGAGTGTATGACCCCAGTGTGGCTACCAAACAATCACAATTAAACAACAGTTAAAAGTCAAATTATATAGCTAACAATCTAGCTAAACTATACCTAGATCTAAAGGTAATCTCGCTGACATCTAGTGGCTGACTATGGCAGTATTGGTCACAACAGACTGCAGTAGTCGAATGTTTGTTGCGCACAATCAGACACTGCCCAGGTAGTTCAGACACACCCTTCTAATTATGATATGACATGAGGAAAATGGGATATCTTACATGGGAAACATGGGAAATGTCTCATTATGAAATTAGGAAAGGAAGTTCTAGGCCTGAGAAAAC